>NC_071389.1:133651173-136151173 GCF_022682495.2 Desmodus rotundus
GCCAGGCTCTCTTATTAGATTTGAAATTGTGTAAATTCTCCTGGATTTTGTAAGTGTAGAGTCTTATGATCTACAAGTATTCTTTTCAATCTTGTGTACCTTTTGTTTTGTCTATGTTTATTTTCTCATTTCTCTCATTAAGACTTCAGCACTATGTTAAATAGACTAAGTGTAAAGTGATTCCTGAGGAAATGCAAATTAAACCAATGACAGACAAGTGGCACACTCATGCAAATGATCAATATATTTATTGACACTGCACTTGTTGGCAAGATGTGAGGAAATGGAAACTTACACACTGATGGGAGAAGTGCAGGTTGCTATAACTGCTCTCTCTACAGATCATTTTGTCAGTATTTATTGAGGCTGAAAGGGCACATCCTCTATGACTCAGCAGTTCTCTTTCTAGGTATTTATTCTAGAGAAGCTCACACACCTGAGCAAGTGCGGTGATTGCTGTACTATGTTTAGTTGTCAAAATGTGAAACCAAGATGCTTCAGTGGCAGGTTAGATAAATGAACTATAGTTCATCCAGACAATGGACTGTTACATAGCAGTTAGAATTACAAATGAGATCTGCTTCTAATAACATATGAATCTCAAAAACAAAATGTGTAAAATGCAAGTTTCAAATAAATAGGGCAGAAGTCCTTTATATACATTTTAAACATCGCCCTGAACTGTTGTATCCCTTTTTTTTGTGGGTGTCTATATGTTGTGGGACTTTAGCTATAGCTATAATATTTTATTTCTTAAATGAAATAAACAATGATAACAAAAGATTTGAAACAAATATAAAACACAATTTAATATACATTAATTCTGAATGGGCACATAAGTGTTCCTTATGCTGTATTCAATTATGTAAAATATTTCGGAAATATTTCAGAGTTACAAAAAATCTTAGAACACATACTGCACTATTTACCAGAATATATGGCAAGCAGGACCCTGAAAATTCTTTAAATTATTACATTTAGTTTCGGTCTCACATTTCACCAATTAATGATGATAATCAAAGAAATATCAAAACTCTAAATTACTTTGACCTTGTGAAGTAAGATTAATGAATTAGAAAAGACTTAGGATGCGATCAGTGTCTCATACAACTCTTATGGTACCTGTCATTTTGTTTTTCTACAAGAGAAAAAAACAGGGTATGAACGTAATGAAGCTGGCTTAGACTCACTATGGAAATAAATAGTAGGTAACATAAAATTCTAGAACCTGTACATAGCATATTAGAAATCACTGGGCCAGGCATTTTAGCTGGCGTTTGTGGATATTCTAAAGAGAACACGGGGAAGTTCTAAGAAGCAGTTGGGTATCTTGAAATTTCATTCATTAATAGTTTTAGGCACATTTTCTGTAGAAAGGATACAGAGTGTCTATGGAGTTTACATGCAGACCAACTTTTGCAATTTGGAAATGAAAAAACTGAGGCCGGCAGGTAAATGATTTGGTTGTGGATTCATAACTGACACACAGGCCTTGCAAGACTTTAGCCTTCTGGTTCAGTAATTTTTTTTTCAGTAGAAACACCACAGAAAATCAGAAATCTAAAACCTCTTCAATGGATTTTTGAGAAGCATGTTGCTGAATACTGTAAACAATACCGTCTTCCTTGACTTTCTCATTCACTTTAGATAAAGCTTATTGGGATTGGAGCTAGTGAAGAACTCTGAATATTTCGATTACAGCGAGGTTCTTTGCTTCCGGAGTCTGGGTAATGCAATGACTATGACAAAGAGAAGAGGCACTCCCAGAGGCAATTCACATTTTGAACAGCAGCTAGAATTTTGAGGGCCTAATGATATCTAAAACATATTAACAAAGTTAGGCTATAAATAAGGACGAATCAAACTAGTGAGGGGGCCCTAGCTGGGTGGCTAGGTTAGTCAGAGTGATGCATCAATACACTAAGGCTGCGGGTTCAATCCTCAGTCAGGGGACATATAAGAATCAAGCAATGAATGCCTGAATAAGGGGAACAAAAAAAAATCAATGTTTCTCTCCTTTCCTCTCTCTCCTTTCTCTCTCTCTCTTTCTGTCTCTCTCTAAAACAAAACAAGCAAACAAACAAAAACCCCACAACAAAAAAACAGTGAGGAAACTCTGGAATGTATTCCAGGGTATTGTACAAGCATATTTTGTAGTTCTAGTAGCCCCAATTTACTACAGTAGCCATCTGTTAATAAATTAATATAAAATTAATATAATAGTGGAAAACCACTCTACCAATGCACTAATTATACCTACTCTATCACATGTGAGTGCATGTGAGCCTGTCATGATTCATTTTAAAGGTATTGAAGGATAATACCCATATGATGCTAATTATGACATACTAATTGAGAAAACAATAATTTAAAAATAAACAATGCTTGCACTCATGAGATAATATGTTTGCTGAATCTTTATACAATAAAGCTAGTATTTATTTTTCTCTTTCAGTGACACATAAAAGTTATAATTATCAACACAATGTCAGCCATATAAAAGTGGGTTTTCATCGCGAATGGCAAGGGTTTTTTAGGCAGTCTTTACTCCCATGCAATAATTCTTTACCTTCTTATCATTTTTATTATCAGATGTCTACATGAATATTAGAAAAAATATTGCTAGCACTAAAATTAGTTTTATATGCCTAACTAAAACTCCCATAACAGTGTGTCATATATAAAGGAATTTTCAAGCTGATGTAGGGAAGACTTTGTGAAAAGGTTTTGCTGCTGTTTTTGCAAAAATAATCCAAAATCAAGGTGAATATACAAAAACACACTGGTACGTTTGCTAAAGTTAGTTATGGAAAGAGAAAGCCATTTAAAATAAATGTAAGAACCCAGGATCTAAGCTGAAAAGTGAGAGATTTCTACCAGAACTTCCATGGTCAGGGGAAGGTCAAGGAAAGCAGGGACTGTGGACGGGGTCTGCTATTCTAGGGAAAGACATGCACGGCATGAGTCTGAAGATGAGTCTCTGACATGTCAATCAACAGAAGGGACAGGTAGGTAGACCCGCATCTGGATCAGTAACCAAAACTAGCATCTACCTTGTAATAGGTGGGGCAGCTGAATGACAGAGGTACCCGTTGCAGAAATCCTGGAAGGTGGGTTGAGCTCTGAGAGGGTTTAGAACAGATACTGCTAGGTGCCTAACCACTGAGGCGGGTCTCCAGAGGCAGATAAATTTTGTATCTGGATGGTATGAGATATAAGTATGGGAGGATAGACAGGCAAAGAGTTACTTTGATTACTAATCTCAGGTCTTGGAGAATCTAGACCAGTGATTTTTAACCTTTTTCCCCTCATGGCACACTTAAATTAATGACCAAAAGTCTGCATACACCAAAAATATATTTTTTGCCTATTTGACAAGAAATAAATAATTTTGATTCATTTACGCAGGATGGCTATTGTTGTGTTGACTGTTGTCATTTTTTTATTTGATAATCTAAAGGAAAAGGGGTCAGTGCCCCTGACTAAAAAGTCAGGTATGGCATGTTTTAAAAATTCCTGTGGCACACCGTTTGGAAAACGCTGACCTAGACCAAAAACATCACTTTATAGATGAGAGAACCGAGGACTCCAGAGGCCTCCATCACATAGGTTGCGGAACCTCCTGGAATTAGAGCTTGGATTCCTACCTTCCAAGATGAATGCTCTTTTGAACAGCATTATTATTTCTGTGTCCTGCAAGAATGACTCATCGTGAAGCTGCTGGGCTGCTTGAACAGGACTTGCTATACTCTTTGCTAGAGACAGTTAACTTGAGAATTGGGAATGGGACTAAAGCTATTAATTGGGGTTAAAGGACTGCAGCTTTTAAAGTGAAAGGAGTGTAAGGGTATAATTACCACTTTGACCCTCCTCCCTTCCATGTTGTCTTTCTTTGAATGTGGGCAGGCAGCTTGCATCTACAGCAAAGTGTCACTATGTCCACTCATTTACTGTTGGGCACTTAGGCTGTGAACATTGGGGTGCAAAAGTTCTTCTGAATTGGTGATTCAGAATTCTTAGGGTATATTTCCAGCAGTGGAATGGCTGGGTCAAAAGGCAGTTGCATTTTTAGCTTTTTAAGGAAATTCTATATTGTTTTCCACATTGGCTGCACTTGTCTGCATTCCCACCAACAGTGCACTAGGGTTGCCTTTTCTCCACATCCTTGCCAGCACTTGTTTGTTAATTTATTCATGATGGCCATTCTGACCGGTGTGAGGTGGTATCTCATTGTGGTTTTAATTTGCACCTTCTGATGGCTAGTTATGTGGAGCATCTTTTCATAAACATAGGCCATCTGTATGTCCTTCTTGGAGAAGCGTCTGTTCAGGTCCTTTGCCCAATTTTTAACTGGATTGTTTGTCTTCCTGGTGTTGAGTCATATCATGTCTTTGAATGTTTTGGAGATCAAACCCTTGTCCGAAGTACCATTGGCAAATATGTTCTACCATATAGTCAGTTACTTTTTCATTTTGATCATGGTTTCTTTAGCTGTGCAGAAGCTCTTTAGTTTAATATAGTCCCATTCATTTATTTTTTCCTTTATTTCCCTTGCCCTACGAGATATAGTGGCAAAAATATTGCTAGGTGGATATCTGAAATTTTCCGGCCTATTTTTTCCTCTAGGAGTTTTATGGTGTCATGACTTATATTTGTCTTTTATCCATTTTGAGATTATTCTGGTGTATGGTGTAAGTTGGTGGTCTAGTTTCATTTTTTTGCATGTACCAGTCCAGCCCATCAATAAATGAATGGATCAAAAAGCTGTGGTACATGTACACAGTGGAATACTATGAAGCAGAAAGAAAGAAGGAGCTCCTACTCTTCCTGACAGCAGGGATGGAACTGGAGAGCATTATGCTAAGTGAAATAAGCCAGGCAGCGAAAGACAAATGCCATGTGATCTCACCTATAAGAGGAATCTAATGAATAAAATAAACTAAGAAACAAAATAGAATCACACACACGGAAACATGGAACAGACTGACAGTGACCAGAGAGGAGGGAGGAGGGGATAATGGTGGAAAGAAGGAGAAGGGACTAGAACATGTATGAATGACCCATGGACTTGGACAGCAGTGTGGGAATTCACTGTGGGAGCAGGGGATGGGATATGCACAGGAGGGCAAAGGGGGACTATTGGGACAACTGTAACAGAATAACAATAAAATGATTTAATAAAAAAAAGAAAAACGTGAAAAAGAAAGTCACTATGTTAGTTCCCAGGCTAGATCATAAACGATAATACAGCTTCTAGGTAGTTTTCCTGGGATGCTTACTTTGGGGTCCAGTTGCCATGCCATGAGGAGGCCTGAGCAGCCTGCAAAGGGGCTCAGTATCCCTGGCTGAGGCCCCAGCTGGCAGTTTGCACTTATCTTCAATCTATTGAACCATCTTGAAAGTGAACTCTCTAGACCTCATTCAAACCATCAACAGCTGATGCCACATGGAGTAGAAGTGGCCTTCTTACCTATGAGAAAAATAAATGTTTGAAGCTGCTAAGTTCTGGGGGTTGTTTGGCAGGTCAGATGCAGTGCGCTTGTTTACTCAGTGATGGTTAACAGCGAGACCATCTATTCAAGAGGCCTTTAAACACTGTTTAGCTTACAGGGTTCAATGTTTCTATTTTGTTTTTCAAAACTTACTTTTGGACTTGTGACAGACAAGCCTGTCTTTGTAGTTGAACAAGAAGTGCAATTTTTCAGATTTGTGCTTCCTGGGGCCACAGTAGTCTATTATTTGTTTGTTTGTTTTATCCTGACGCTCGGCTGTCCTGGATGCAAATCTTAGATCTGCCATTTACGGTGGGATCTTGGACAAGATGTTTAATCTTGCCCTGCCTCAATTCCCTCACCTATGAAGTAGATCCAATAATTCTCACACAAGATTATTTTTGGCAGTTGCATAGGAAGGTTATTCAAGAATTAGGCACTCAGCTTCTCACGTCTGACTTGGATTTGAATTCCGGCATTGACACTTACAAAGTGTGAAGCATTAAGCAAGTCACTCCACGTCTGTACGAGTGAACTTCCTCATTTGCAAAGTAAAGCCGTAGGAGTACCTAGTCCAGCATTGTAATTTTGTGAGGATAAAGGAGATAATTCATGTAAATTGTGTAGCCTACTACTATGGTACACGGTAAATACTTAATACATGATAGCTGTTGCTCATTATTATCATTTCGGTTGATCCTTTAAAGCATACAACTGTTCCTATGCTGGTACATAGTGACTCCCACTAGAGAGTACTGCCCTTATCCTAGCTCCTTCTCAGGACCTCACGGCCCACTGAGTCTATTACAAATTTATATTAGTTACAACCTTAGTCACACATGGAAAAAATGCTTTGAAAGTGAGAAGATAGATTTAAATTCTGAATGACTGATAGTTGAAACAATTTTTAAAAATTGAACACTCAAGTGGGAAATCACTGATTCTGCCTGAATAAAGGTGAAGATCTAGTAGGCAAAGTGGCTGAGAAGACACTTGTTAGTCAAGAATATAACACCGTTAGTAAAGATGCCTGTACCTGAACACCTACTTGCTAACCACATTTTATACTAGTTACCAGTTTAATCTAACGCTAAGGAAATGTATCAATTATTTAATCCTTAAGACAATGTAACGTTGGAGAGGTTGACTGCATTATAGTTGTCTCTGGTTAATCACGACCTAGGATGAAGGATCCTCACTCTTTAGCGATGAGTGTTGAACTTTTTGAAAGGATTTGGAAGGATGTAGAGAAAGTGATTTAAGGGCTTGAAAATAAAACATTCTGAGGAAGAGTTTGGAAACTGTAATTTAGGCAAAGCAGAGAAGAATAAGACATGTCATAAGAACGGCTCTCAAGCGCGTGGAGCGTTATGTGACTGTGCGGAGGAGGTGACCGGTGTCATGCAGCTGCCCGAGGACAGGAGCGAGATGACAAGCTCAGGTTTCTGCATGAACAGCGTTAGTTAGGCACAAGCACTGTCTGTATCTCACTGGAAGTTATTAACAATCAAGTGAAGTTTATAGAAGAGATAGATGATTTTTTGCTTCACTTTTTTTAAAGCATAGGTTGATTTTTAAAAAAAATTTTTTGAATGACATTAAATGGTGTCATGAAGGAGAGAGGCAATCTCTCAGTTGTTTTCATCTTCTGGGTCCATGACATTAATCATTCCACTTTTAAACAATGATACATTGTGTATCTATTTCTGACTTTTATTTCACTGAATTTGTGATTATTCATTTCCTTGACATTTTTTATCCTTTTTTGTCTGCCTGTCTTTTGGCCCTTTAATTTTTTCTTGAGCAGATATGTATTTCACATGTGTTCCTATTAACATGTACTTCCAAAGACATACTTAAACAGTGAAGACATTAAATCAAATTTACTACTTGGCAGCAAACAAGGTCAAGGAAGGAAGGCATTGATAGGCTTAGTCCAAATTTATTTTTATAATTTTTTTTACTATTTTTATTATTCTACTATTCTACTGCTTTTACTATTAGGCTTCTTATATGTATGTTATTCTTTACAATTTACTAAATACTTATAATAATTTTGGCAGACTGTGGTAATTATGATCCCTGATGAATCAACATGTAGGAATATGACCCCTATATCTCGGTACAATCCCTCCCACACTCTAGGTTTGGCCATGTGACTTGCTTCGGACAACTGGATATTATTAGTAAATGTGATGCAAGCAGAGGCTGGAAGACGTTTGTGCATCGTGACTTGTCTGCTGGGAAGATGCTGAATTTATGTGAAGGCCAGAAGTGCTAGAACAAAAGTCCCAGAGAACCGCCAGACACGATAAGACCACAGTGTTCCCTCCAGGTCCAAGACCTGCCCCATGGGTGCACATAGGGAAGACCATTAGAAGACCCCTTAGCTAAGCCCCTCCCAGAGCAGAGTACTACATTAATATATGATTTTTACTTAGACTCCTAAGTTTTAGGGAGATTTATTATACAATAGGTAGCTGATACACATGCTGCTATATCAAACATATGGGGGGCGACCCCCCAAAACCCCGGAATTTATTTATTTAAAACATTGTGTAATTATTCTTACATGATTAAACTTGTCACCTTCAATGCAGTACACCCACTGAGATGTTTTTTCCACTGCTCAAAACAGTTTTTGAACTCACTGATTTCGATGCTTTTTATTGCTTCTACTTTTTTTTTGTTTCACATCTTCCATATCAGCGAAATGCTACCTGTCGAGGCCTTTTTTCATCAGAGGGAACAAAAACAAGTCGCTCTGGGCAAGGTTAGGTGAATAGGAAGTGTGGGACATGGGGGTCATGCCGTTTTGAGTCAAAAACTGCTGAATGCTTAGCTTGTTGTGGGCAGGTGCAGATGTAAATCACCCACCATGAAATGGGCAAATGTCTTGAAAGAGTCTTAAAAAAAAATTCACTGGAGTAGAACGCAGCCTCTCACAACAATGCCAACTGGTACAGTGATCCAGATGGGTTCATAGAACACTCGCCTAGAGAGGGAAGCTGTACTACAATGGGCCCACCCTCCAAAAGATAATTCTGGGTTTTATGGGGGGTCCCCCACCTTGTATGGGGATAGCAACCTTGTGAAGCAGTTAGGGAAGGTATTGTTGTCTCAGTTTTATATCTGAGGAATCTATGGCTCAACTGGGATTGTTATTTGGTTTTCTTCTACTCTACTGTATTAATTCCATCAGTTGCTTTAGAAGAAAAACTAAATCTAGCAATTATGTCATAAGCTTCTACAGAAATTTTTTAAAACCTAAGACAAAATATAAATATTTCCTAAGTAAAACTATTTTATTTTATATATGAAAAGGTATCTTTAACATATTTCCACTAAGACACCTCCTTTATATCAGTTACCACCATAAAATGTACTTAGAGAAAAGAGAGGAGGCCCGAGTGAAGGTAGTAATTATGAATGTGGAACAGCTGTGAGAGTTGGACTAAATTTGCACAAAAATTCTTGTTCATGTAGTAAAATTTCATACTTAATTGTGATTTCTTTCTAAAGAGAATTTTGTTCTTTTCTCCTGGTTGCCAAATTGTACTTCACTGGCTGCTGTTTTTAAAACAAAGCGTCACTTACAGTTCTATCAGCTTTTTTTCTAACCATCATTCACAGCTTCTCTTGAGGATGATGTAAAATTTTGGTTCATGTTTTTATTCTTTTTAATTTTCTTTTTTAAAATTTAATCTTGATTTTTTTTTCCATTACCATTTAGTCCGCTTATACTCCCCGCCCTCCAGCAATCACGACGCTGAGGCACGGCCTTATTTTATCTGGGCCATCTTAGATGTTTGAAGCGACTGCTCTTTGTGTAGCAGAATGAAGGGAAGTGAAATGGTTATTTTAACTCTAAAGAGAGCACAGGCAGTTAAGCTGATCTTAGGATGTAGACATTAAATAATGTGACTCGTTAGGTCCCTGAGGTGTCCAGGATGTCATGCTAGAATGATTCACTGCTTCGGCATTTTCTCAGGTAAGTAGCCGGCACAGGCAGGCATCTCCTCGAACATTTTCTTAATGAGGTCCCTCCCCCTCTTTTTTTTAAAGTAAAACATTTTGACAACCTCCTCTGCTTTCCATCTCTCTTTCTGATTTCTTGTTCAAAGTCAGCTCATAAAACGTAACTAAACTGTGTCTTGTTCTCAGCTTTAGTGTGCATAGAATTATCTGGGATGTCCATTAAAAAACAGACTGTTGTGTCACTGAAAATATTCTGACAATAGAATTCTGGGGCTTCAAGAATTTGTTTTTTGTTTTGAAACAAGATTTAGGTGATTCTGAAGCATTTGGCCTAAAAACCAACTTTCATAACCTCCAGTATACTTATATTGTTATTCACTTCTTCCAATTGATACTGCTAATTCACACATATGTCTCAAAAATATATTAAGGCCTATTACAAAAAGTGAGAACAATCAGTGGTAGAGCTTTCTATAGTGTACAGAAGACTTGCAAATGACTAAAATGTAGGGTTTTTTAAAAAAATTATTTTATTGTTGTTCAATTACACTTGTCTCCATTTTCTCCCTACCCCTCTACCCAACCCCAGTCAAACCCACCTCCCTCCCTTGCTTCCACCCTCCCCCTTGGTTTTGTCCATGTGTCCTTTATAGTAGTTCCTGAAAACCCTTCTCCCCACTATCCCCTCCCCACTCCCCTCTGGCTATTATTAGATTGTTCTTAACGTCAATGTCTCTGGTTATATTTTGTTTGTTTTTTCTTCTGTTGATTATGTTCCAGTTAAAGGTGAGATCATATGGTATTTGTCCCTCACTGCCTGGCTTATTTCACTTAGCATAATGCTCTCCAGTTCCATCCCTGCTGTTGCAAAGGGAATAAGCTCCTTCTTTCTCTCTGCTGCGTAGACTTCCATTGTGTAAATGTACCATAGTTTTTGGATCCACTCGTTTGCTGATGGGCACTTAGGTTGCTTCCAGTACTTGGCTACTGTAAATTGTGCTGCTATGAACATTGGGGTGCATAGGTTCTTTTGGACTGGTGTTTCAGGGTTCTTAGGGTATAATCCCAGCAGCGGAATTTCTGGGTCAAAAGGCAGCTCCATTTTTAGTTTTCTGAGGAAATTCCATACTGTTTTCCACAGTGGCCTCACCAGTCTGCATTCCCACCAACAGTGCACTAGAGTTCCCTTTTCTCCGCATCCTCTCCAACATTTGTTTGTGGATTTGTTTATGTTGGCCACTCTGACAGATGTGAGATGGTACCTCATTGTGGTTTTAATTTGCATCTCTCTGATGGCTAGTGATGCTGAACATCTTTTCATATGTCTCTGGGCCCTCTGTATGTCTTCCTTGGAGAAGTGTCTGTTCAAGTCCTTTGCCCATTGTTTTAATTGGGTTGTTTGTCTTCCTGGAGTGGAGTCGTGTGAGTTCTTTATATATTTTGGAGATCAGGCCCTTGTCTGAGTTGTCATTAACAAATATGCTTTCCCATACTGTTGGTTCTCTTTTTATTTTAATGCTGTTTTCTTTAGCCTTGCAGAAGCTTTTTATTTTGATGAGGTCCCATTTGTTTATTCTTTCCTTTATGTCCCTTGCTTTAGAGGACGTGTCTGTGAGGATGTTGCTGTGTGGAATGTCTGAGATTTTCCTGCCAATGTTTTCCTCTAGGACTTTAATGGTGTCATGACTTATATTTAAGTCTTTTATCCACCTTGAATTTATTTTTGTGTATGGTATAAGTTGGTGATCGAGTTTCATTTTTTTGCACGTAGCTGTCCAGATCTCCCAACACCATTTGTTGAAAAGGCTATTTTTGCTCCATTTTATGCTCCTGCCTCCTTTGTCAAATATCAATTGACCGTAGAGACTGGGGTTTATTTCTGGGCTCTCTGTTCTGTTCCATTGGTCTATGTGCCTGTTTTTATGCCAGTACCAGGCTGTTTTGATTACAGTGGCCTTGTAATACAGTTTGATGTCAGGTATTGTGATCCCTCCTGCTTTGTTCTTTCTCAAAATTGCTGCAGCTATTCGGGGTCATTTATAGTTCCATATGAATTTCTGAAATGTTTGTTCTATATCTGTGAAATATGTCATGGGTACTTTAATAGGGATTGCATTGAATCTGTAAATTGCTTTGGGTAGTATGGCCATTTTGATGATGTTAATTCTTCCAATCCATGAGCATAGTACATGCTTCCATTTGTTTGTGTCTTCCTTAATTTCTTTCTTCAGTGTTGTGTAGTTTTCTGAGTACAGGTCTTTTACCTCCTTGGTTAGGTTTATTTCTAGGTACTTTATTTTTCTTGTTGCTATATCAAATGGGATTTTTTTTCCCGATTTCTGTTTCTGATGTTTCATTGTTGGTGTACAAGAATGCCTTTGATTTCTGAGTATTGACTTTGTATCCAGCTGTTTTGCCAAATTCATTTATTAAGTTGAGTAGTTTTTTTGGTGGAGTCTGTAGGATTTTCCATGTACACTATCATGTCATCTGCAAACAATGACAGTTTCGTTTCCTCCTTTCCAATTTGGATGCCTTTTATTCCTTTTTCTTGTCTGATTGCTGTGGCTAGGACTTCCAATACTATGTTGAATAGGAGTGGTGAGAGAGGGCATCCTTGTCTTGTTCCTGATCTTAGTGGGAAAGCTGTATGTTTTTGTCCATTGAGTATGATATTGGCCATAGGTCTCTCATATATGGCCTTTATTATGTTGAGGAATGCTCCCTCTATTCCCACTTTGCTGAGTGTTTTTATCAAAAATGGGTGCTGTACCTTATCAAATGCTTTTTCTGCATCTATTGATATGATCATGTGGTTTTTGTCTTTGCTTCTGTTTATGTGATGTATTATGTTTATTGATTTATGAATACTGTACCATCCTTGCATCCCTGGGATGAATCCCACTTGATCATGGTATATGATCTTTTTAAAGCATTCCTGGATGTGGTTTGCCAATATTTTGTTGACGATTTTAGCATCTATGTTCATCAGCAATATTGGCCTGAAGGTTTTTTTTCTTTGTTATGTCTTTATCTGGTTTTGGGATTAGGATGATGTTGGCTTCATAAAATGAGTTTGGGAGTCTTCCATCTTCTTGAATTTTTTGAAATACTCTGTGGAGGATGGGGGTTAGCTTTCCTTTAAATGCTCTGTAGAATTCTCCTGTGAAACCGTCTGGTCCAGGGCTTTTGTCTGTCGGGAGCTTTTTGATTACTGTTATTGGTCTGTTTGGGTTTTCTCCTTCATCTTCATTGAGTTTTGGGAGGTTATATTTTCTAGAAATTTGTGTATTTCATCTAGGTTTTCACATTTCTTGGCATATAGTTCTTCGTAGTAATTTCTTACAATCCTTTGTATTTCGGTGGTATCAGTTGTGGTCTCTCCTCTTTCATTTCTGATTGTGTTTATTTGGGTCCTCTCTCTTTTTTTCTGGATGAGACTGCTTAAGGACTTGTCGATGTTGTTTATCTTTTCAAAGAACCAGCTCCTGGATTCATTGATCCTTACAATTGTGCTTTTAGTCTCTATGTCATTTAATTCTGCTCTGACCTTGGTTATTTCCTTCCTTGTACTTGCTCTGGGTTATCTTTGTTGTTGTTCCTCGAGTTCTTGTAGGTGGAGGGTTAGGTTGTTTATAAAACATAGGGTTTTTTTTCTCTTGGTGAAAAATAAAAAAAAGGAACAGTAGAAAAATCAGATGGTTGCTGTGCTTTCATGTCAAGAAACATTCCAGATATGCAATTCTCCTAAATTAAGCATTGCTTTTAAAATGGAATTTGCAAGATTGTGTTTATGTATGTATGGGAGAGTTTGTTCCTGCGAGGGTACAGCGCAGGTGACTGTTGATTAATGACAACCTTTTCTAAGCAGCCAATACATTCTCACACTGGGCTTTCAGTAATGCTCATAATCTTGATGGATTAGATTTTCTCTTCAGGGAAATAAACTCAACACTGTATTTTCATTTTGGTACCTATTAAAATAAATGTGACTACTAACAGGCACAAGCTTGTGTATCAAAGTTAAATCAGAGTTATTGATGCTGTGCTCCTTCTTAGCCTGACGAGTTGAGAATATTTGATGCTGATTAATATTTGTAAATGGGGAGACCTCCAGTCAAGATGGACAGAATTGGCTCACCTGTTAGCACAACTACATCAAAATTACATGAGAGCTGGGGGATGGCTTTCTCACAGCAGACAGAAAGGTGGACAGAGCCATTGTCCATATTCTTAACACCCCCACCCCCACACAGAGCAACAGAGCAGGTAGGCAGATGCCATATCTGAGTCTCCATCAACCTGGCTAACACAGTTTGCCTCACCCTGGAGATCCCCTGAGGCTCTGTCCCACCCAACTTATAGCTGTTAACAGTAGCTCTTCCACATGAATGGCTGTTCTTGGTACTTGCTCACAACTGCCTAAATCCTTCCAAATAAGCAACAGCTGCCCTCAGTGAGCCCCCAGGCTTGTACCTCTTTCTAAGTGGCTCCAGGCCTGGCACTAGCAGCAACCAGCCTATATTCCCAGCTTGGCTTTATCTGGCCATCTCCAAGCCCAGCACAAGTAGCACCCATATCAGATTGCTTTGTAGCTCAGGCAGGGTAGCCCTGGGCAAAACACAGATGGGGGCTGATCTTGGCCTGCACCACACAGCAAATCCCAGAGCCTGTGCACCCAGTGGACAGCTACAGACCACATCAGAGCACGACCACCCTGCCTCTGCACAGCTGATCCTCCACAGAAGGCTGAGGTGGGTGGTCAGTGATCACAGCCAAACCTTGCAACTGACTGGCCTGGGTAAGTCCCTTTGATTGACCTGCCAACAGCAATGAAGGCTCAAGTACAAGAGGAGGATGTACTCAGGCCACAAGAAGGGTGCTCCTTGAGTACCTAGTTTGGGTGAGAGGGGAGGCTGTGCCACTGGACCCTACAGGATACCTACTACCTTAGCCATGATACCAAGAGAGGGAGCCACAGCAGCTCTACCTAATACATAGAAACAAACACAGAGAGGCTGCCAACATGAAGAGACAAAGAAACATGGCTCAAATGAAAGAACAGATCAAAACTCCAGAGAAAGGGCTAAACGAAATGGAGATAAGCAATCTATCAGAGGCAGAGTTCAAAACACTGGTTAAAAGGATGCTCAAGGAACATAGTGAGGACCTCAATGGCATAAAAAAGATCCAGTCAGAAATGAAAGATACACAAATTGAAATAAAGAACGATTACAAGGAAAGAACAGTAGAGTGAATGAAGCTTAGACTCAAATCAATGATTTGGAATATAAGGAAGCAAAAAACAGCCAACCAAGAACAACAAGAAAAAAAGAGAATAAAAAAAAATGAGGGTAGTATAAGCAGTTTCTGGGACAAATTCAAGAGGTCCAACATTTGCATCATAGGGGTGCCAGAAGGAGAAGAGAAAAAGCAAGGAATTTGAAATTATTTGAAAAAATAATGAAAGAAAACTTCCCCAATTTGGTGAAGGAAATGGACATGAAAGTCCAGGAAGCAAAGAGAGTCCCTATTATGATGGATGCAAAGAGGCCCACTCCAAGACACATCATAATTAAAATGCCAAAGTTTAAAGTTAAAGAGAAAATCTTAAAAGCAGCAAGAGAAAAAGCAGTTAGTTACCCTCAAGGGAGTTCCCATAAGACTTCCAGCTGATTTTTCAAAAGAAACTTTGCAGGCTAGAAGGGATTGGCAAGAAATATTCAAAGTCATGAAAAGCAGGGAGCTACAGCCAAGATTACTCTACCCAGAAAAGCTATCATTTAGAATTGAAGGGTAGATAAAGATCTTCCCAGACAAAAAAATACTAAAGGAGTTCATCATCATCAAACCATTATTATATGAAATGCTAAAGGGGATTATTTAAGAAAAAGATCAAAACTGTGAATAATAAAATGTCAATGAATACATATCTATCAACAATTAAATCTAAAAAACAAACTAAGCAAACAAGAATGGAGACAGAATCATGGATATGGAGAGCATTATGATGGTTGTCGGAAAGGATGGTGGTTTAGGGGAATGGGTGAAGAGGTGAGGGCATTAAGAACAAATAGGTAGTTACAGAATAGCCATGGGGATGTAAAGTACAGTATAGGAAATGGAGTAGCCAAAGAACTTATACGCATGACTCATGGACATGAACAATGGTGTGGGGATTGCCTGAGGGAGTAGGGGGTGTTACATGGAGAGGGGCAGAGGGGCAGAGGGGGAAAAACTGGGACAACTGTAATAGCATAATCAATTAAATATAACTAAAAAATACTTATTAATGGACTGTGAACTGAGAAAAGGTATTTAAGCTGATTTTATATCTTATTTATATCCTTTACTTTGTTTGCTTTAAAGGTCACATTAACTATAAAGCTTTCTTCATGCAGAAATAGAAATGATCTGTACAGAAATATTTAAGCATAAAGATACATTTGCAAACAGTGCATTGAGATAAAATATTAATTATAATCCTATTTTAATGAAAATGATTGTGTCATCATTTCTTTTATTTATCCTATTAAAAATATGATTTGTCCATTTTTTTCTTGACCTGATGAAGAATTTGGTTATGACAAAAGATAAGATCCTGGGATTTGGGGAACAAGCCAGAACACAGATGCATTTAGAAAAAGTATGTAGATGGTAGATAAAACCAGTAGATAATATATGATTTTCTAGGAGTTTTGTGGAGTGTGAGAAGAGTTGAGGACAGGATTCTTGAGAAATTAGCATTTACAAGGCAACAGGAGAAAATACCTACTGTTCTAGACTTAAAAGGAACAGTCGAAAAGGTAGGAGAGGGCTAGGTAAGAGAGCATCTGAGGATGGAAGAGAAGAGAGAAGAAAAGCCCAAAAAGTGGTCATTGGATTTAGAAATGAGGTGGTCACTGGTGACATTGGCGAAAGCATTTTCAGGAGAAACTGTAGTGAGTTGAAAGAGAAGGAGACAGCCTGGGTAGGCCATTACTGCAAGACTGACCGAGAAGCGAAGAGAAGGCTGCAGTGGGCTGGGCATGTTGCCGTGGGGGCGCACCTCCTAAAGTGAAAGTTGTTTTATTTTAAAGAGCGGGAGTGGCTGGGGCTTCTTTGTCAGTTGAAGAGAAGGTGATAGTGAGAAGAAAAGTTAAATATACAAAAGAGAGAATGGATAACAGATGGAACTAAGTCCTAAATGATATGGAGAAATCCAAGTGTCCCAATTGACTGATTAGTCTTCACTGAAGGGGCCTCTTTACCCTGAGATTAGAGAAAAGGAATTGAAGGTAAATGTAATGTACAGAATGAAAAATGCTTAGCTCTCTCTCAATTTATTACAAACTTGTCAAAGGAAGGAACCACGTTAAATTAGAATATTATCGTGCTCAGCGAGCATGTAGAGTGCTATTATCCACAGTACACAATTAATGATAAAAATGGGGATTTATAATGAACCCCTATGATTTCAAAGAGCTAAGATAGGTCATTAATATGAGCAAATGAGTGTGCAGAAGTCACAGCCATTGTGTTAACCACAATTCTGTGATGTGTGAAGAGGGGGAGCTATTTGTCATAGAATCAGTGTGGAATGTCCTTACATTTCTTCCTCTGATTTTCAATAATAAGCTCTCATTTAAAATCCTGCCACACAGGGCTATTGCTGTTACATCAATGTTGTATCCTAGTTTGTAAATTCCCTTTTGGACTAGAAGTATTTTTATTTTTCAAAATGGTGTCCTAAGTTTGGGTATAAACATTTGTTTATTCATTTAGTTAGCTATTTGTTTCTCATACTTTTTCTAGAAAGAATTTAAGGACAGTAATATTAGGAAAGTCAGATATTGAGTTTGCATGAAATAATAGTTTGAGTGTATAATTGAAATAACACAGACCTGTCATACGACAAAAAGGAATGCGTACATTTAACTGCCATCATCATCACATTTGCACAGAGCTGTGAGTGTGTAATGGTCAGGGATTCAGTGGCGTTTATTTTCCTCACATTTTTTTTTGCCAGAAACAAACATCTGGAACATCGCCTAATGGACCTGGCCATTCTCCATCTGTCATGTCCTGGACTTACTCCCAGTTGCTATGTAATTGTGAATAGGGGTTCTAAGGAGAATAGTTCTTTGTATCTTCAGGTCTTAAGAATCAATAAAATATTTGCTTAGTTATTTGGACTATGTAATATTTGAGAGTGCAAATAGGAAAATATTTTGGATTTATTTAGAGAAAAATGATCTGACACTGGTTATGAATGAGTTGACTAAAAACCGTTCTTTTTGTGCATGTATTATAATTATAGAAAACCTGGTTAATCAGACTAACTGGAGATAACTCCAGTTTGAGTTTGACTTTTAGAACATGTAAAGCAAATGTGGTTTAATAACTTGCAAATGCACATTGCATTTAATATGAGACTGAAAATGTTTTCAAAGAGTAAGCTTTAAGAAGCTTACTCTATTACTAGATGATTATATTATATCAATTAATTGCCTGTGGATAGATGTTTCTAGAAAATGATATTGCTTTAGAACAGTTTATAGTCTTAGTGCCTTGGAGAATCTATTGTGAGTTTAACACAGTATATTTTTAAATTGTATTTTATAATTTTATTTATTGTATTTTTTCCATTACCATTATTCCCCTTAGAAGTCCTCCCTGCACTGTCACCACACTGTTGTCCCTTTGCCTTTTTCCTCGATCTCTCCACCCCTAATCCTCCTCCCCCCACAGCTGTCATCCTGCTCTCCATCTATGAATCTGACTCTATTTTCCATGTTAATTCAGTTTGTTCATTAGATCCCACATATGAGTGAAATCATATCGTATTTGTCTTTTTCTGACTTGCTTATTTCACTTAGTGTAATGTTCTCCAGGTGCATCCATGCTGTTGCAAAGGGTAAAATTTTCTTCTTTTTTATGGCTGAGTAGTATTGCATTGTGTAAATGTCCCATGGTTGTTTTATTTACTTATATACTGATGGACATTTGGCCTGTTTCTACATGTTGGTGATTGTAAATAATGTTGCAGTGAACATAAGGGTGTTTTCGTTCTTTCAGATCAGTGTTTTGTGTTTCTTTGGATTTATTCCCAGAAGTGGGATCGCTGGGTCAAAAGGCAGAACCATTTTTAATTTTTGAGGTATCTCCATACTGCTTTCCACAGTGGATGCACCAGTCTGCATTCCCACCAACAGTGCAAAAGGGTTCCCCTTTTACCACTGGTTCCAGCACTTACTGTTTGTTGATTTATTGATGATGGCCATTCTGAAGGGTGTGAGATGATAATCATTGTGGTTTTTATTTGCATTTCTCTGATTAATGATGTTGAGCATCTTTTCATAGTCTATAGGCCATCTGCATGTCCTCTTTGGAGAAGTGTCTTTTCAGGTCCTTTGCCTGTTTTTTAATTGTAATATTTTTCGGTGTTAAGTTTAAATTGTGGATATTAACCCCTTACCAAAAGTATCAGTGAATATGTTCTCCCATTCAGTAGGTTGTCTTTTCATTTGTTGATGGTTTCCTTTGTTGTGCAAAAACTTTTTACTTTGATGTAGTCCCATTTGTTTATTTTTTCTGTTTCCCTTGACTGTAAAGATTTATCAGAATAAATATTGCTATGACCAATGTCCAAGATTTTATTGCCTATTTTTTCCCAGTATTTTTATGGTTTCAGGTCTAAGATTTAAGTCTTCAATCCATTTTGAATTTATTTTTGTGTGTGGCATAGGAAGGTGTTCTAGTTTCATTTTTATGCACATATCAGTCCAGTTCTCCCAACCCCATTTATTGAATAAACCATCTTTAGCCCATTGTATGTGCTTGCTCCCTCTGTCAAATATTAATTGATTATAAAGGTGTGGTCTTATTTCTCGGCTTTCTAATCTGGTCCATTGATCTATGTGTTTGTTTTAATGCCAGTACATGCTGTTTTGATTACTATGGCCTTATAATGTAGTTTGATATTATTTAGTGGGATTCCTCCAACTTTGTTCTTCTTTCTCAGGATTGCTGTTGCTATGTGGGACTTTTGTGGTTCCATTTAAATTTTTGAAATATTTGTTCTAGTTCTGTGAAATACATCATTGGAATCTTGATAGGAATCCTTGATAGGATTGAATCTATAGCTTGCTTTGGGTAGCATGGACATTTTAATGATGTTAATTCTTCCCATCCATGAAAATAGTATGTACCTATTATTTGCATCTTCTTCAATTTCTTTCTTCAGTGTCTTTAATTTTCCAAAGATAGGTTTTTTACATCCTTGGTTCTATTTATTCCTAGGTATTTTATTCTTTTTGCAATGATTGTGATTGTAATTGTTTTCTTAATTTTCCTTTCTGATGGTTCATTATTGGCATATAAAAATGCAACTGATTTGTGGATATAAATTTTGTGTCCTGCTACTTTGCTGAATTCATTTATCAGTTCTAATAGTTTCTTGGTAGAATATTTAGCTGAGAGAGGACTCAAATAAATAAAACAAATGAAAGAGGAGAAATATCAACTGACATTAAAGAAATACAAAGATTGTAAGAAAATATTATTATGAACTATTATATGCCAAAAAATTGGACTACCTTGATAAAATGGATAAATTTATAGAAACACACAATCTTCCAAAACTAAATCAGGAAGAATCAGAGAACATGAATAGGCAGATTATACCTAGTGAAATTGAAGCAGTAATCAAAAACCTCCCAACAAACAGACGCCCTGGGCCAGATGGCTTCACAGGGGAATTTTACCAAGTATTGCAAGAAGAATACCTATCCTTCTCAAACTATTTCAAAAATTTTAACAGGACAGAAAACTCCCAAGCTCATTATGAGGTCAGAATTATCTTAATTCTTAAACCAGACAAGACACTACAAAAAAAGAGAGAAAATTATAAGCAACTATCCCTGATGAATGTAGACACTAATATTCTCAACAAAGTATTAGCAAGTTGAATACAGCAGTACATCAAAAAGATCATACACCATATCAAGTGGGATTTATTCCAGGAATGCAAGGATGGTACAACATTCTCAAATCAATAAGTGTGATACACCACATAAACAAAATGAAAGATAAAATCACACAATCTCATCAGTAGATGCAGAAAAAGCATCTTATAAAATCTAATACCCTTTTATGATAAAAACTCTCAACAAAGTGGTAATACAGGGAACATACTTAAACATAATAAAGGCCATATATGACAAACCCATTGAAGCATTATACTCAATGGGCAAAACCTGCAAGTGTTCCTCTTGAGATTGGGTACAAGACAGGGATGTCCTCTTCCACCACTCTTATTCAACATGGTACTGGAAGTCCTAGCCATAGTAATCAGATAAGAAGAAGAAATAATATGCATCCAGCTTGGAAAGGAAGAAGTAAAACTGCCTTTGTTTGCAGATGACATGATACTGTACACAGAGAACCCAGTATACTGAACTGATTTATGAAAACAGAATACTAATGCCCTTTCTTCCTTGGTAGATCTGTGGGTATGTTGGGAGTGGTGGTGTTATTGGAAATATGTACAGTGATACATTTTCCAACACTGAACTTAGTCCTTTGATCACTTTTAAGTCATTGCAAAGATAATCATGTCTATTTTTGCGCAATCACATCATGTTTAAAAGAGTTTGTGTTCAGTAGAACTATATTATTCTTGTTTCGGAGAACACATATATCATACATTCTGTTTTGTAAAGAATGATATCTGTGTCTATTTCCCACGTGCTTTCATGGTATGAAAAAATGTAATATCTATATTTGGAATTTGACTATACTTTATTCAGCAGGTAATCACTTAATGTGTATTAATAGGGGGTTCATTATGCTTTAATTTTAACACCTATTTAACTGATTAACCTATCAGGTGACCCTGAAAAATGCCCAGGCACAATTTAATAACCATTGGAGATGATAATAGAATACTTTTTATTTGTACAAGTTTTATTTGTTTCAAGCTTTCAGACATATTGCATAGCACAACACACTTCTGTGGAAACTAGGATACATATTAACCAATACTCCGTTTTATGCTCTTGCAATACTCGTATCTTTTCACCTCTGCCACCTATTTTTCTTTTTATTTTCTTTATATTTTATAAATTTTTAAAAGATTTTATTTATTTATTTTTAAAGAGGGGAAGGGAAGGAAAAAGAGAGGGAGAGAAACATCAATGTATGGTTGCCTCTCATACATCCCCCCTGGGGACCTGGTCTGCAACCCAGGCATGTGCCCTGACTGGGAATTGAACTGGCGACCCTTTGGTTTGCAGGCCAGGGCTAAATACACTAAATGACACCAGCCTGGGCTCTTTTTTTATATTAAAAAAAATCTGTTATTACTTTTTAGTTGTTCATCTGTCTGTTAGTACTGTCTAGCTTATATATACATATATATATATATATATATTTTTTTTTTTTTTTTTGCACAGGGCATAATACTTAATAGACGAGAGAGTTTTCTTTTTTATTAGAGAACGAATTACAGAGAAATCAAAATGCTTAAGTTTAACTGGAAGCAGAATCAGAATTTATTTCTCTCATTTTGGGGTGGCATATCTCCCCTCCCCAGCTGGATCATTTACATACTGTTTACCTTTCTATCCAAGTGCCCAAAATAGTAACCAAATTCACCCGTGAAACTTAGTGACTAGTACTCAACTGTTGAAGCACTCTCACAGAGAAAATAATATTCGTCATATAAACTCTAAACTGGGGATTGGTTTGAGTGGATTCTTATAAACTTTCATTTTATGAAAATTATAACAAATTCAATGTCTGTTCCTCTGTCCTAAATGATGGAAAGTACTGTTATTGAGCCTTTGAGCTTAGCTATAAGTTCCCCTACATAAACAATGCTCAATCAATATCAAATACCTGGTTTATAAATTATTCTGTTATAAATTTCTTAATTCATATGTTACCTGGTAGATGGATCTTAAAGATTTACTTAAACATGAAAGAAAATTACTAGATAGAAATTTTTTCTCCTCTATAAACTTGTATAGGTTTTTTTGATTTGAAGTTATTTGAGTCTTGCACATCTTTTAAACCTAAAAATATTAATTTAATAATTTTTATTGCTCAAGGAAAACCCAGATGGATATTTCTTCAGTGATGAGTGAAGTCAGGAATTTATTTATAACTTCGAGTAAATTTTCATACTTCTTCAGCTGGCAGCCATGGTTGGGTTATTAAAAGCCAGTCACATTAAAAATAAAAATAAAAAATCCACTGTTGAAAGTCAGTAGTGTAGTGTTGCTGATCTTTGCATCATATGTTTAAAAGACCGTCATCTGTCAATGTGTGCCTCCAGGGGCATTAGACAGTCTCTAAAGGAGCCCTGAAACAGCAATGAACAATCGATTAATCAGGAAAAGCTCTGGCTATGGTATACATGTAAGTTCAACTCATTTTCCTTTGACAAGGGATATGGGCAATTTTGATAAATTATAGTCCTCATCTGAAGCACAAGCTAACTTGAAGTATGTGCTGCATTTGAAGAAGAGAACATTGTAGCTGGGGAATTATCCATCCCCCAGCACATACTGTTTCTTTCCTTATTTTGTTTTTACCCAGAATATCTTTTATTTTTTTAAAGATTATATTTATTTATTTTTAGAGGAGGGGAGGGAAGAAGAAAGAGAAAAACATCAATGTGTGATCGTCTCTTGTGCTCTCTCTACTGGAGACCTGGCCTGCAACCCGGGCATGTGCCCTGGTTGGGAATCGAACCAGCGACCCTTTGGTTCTCAGGCCGGCACTCAATCCACTATGCCACAACAAGGTGCAGACTATCTTTTAAAGGTTTATTCTTGTTGGCAATACAGAAAATATTTTATTTTAAAGTCCTGGCTCAACCTTGCTCTAAGTGTCTGCTGAAGTAAGAGTCATCTTTTAATTTAGTTTGTTCACAGTATTCATTATTCTCTATAGGCATCTTGACTCTTCAGCCAAAACTGCACAAATGTGCTCAAGGGAGATGAAAGATCGTCAGCACTGGTTTCAAGACAGACTTTTGGTGGAATTTCAACTTCTTTCCACTATATAAGTATAGGATAACCAACTAAAATATAGTGTTTATAAATGTCAAAAAATAACATTTTGGGGTTATTGCATTTAACTTTGTATCACATGGAATGCGTAACATATATCCTAATTTTAACTCTTTAGCTTCCTCTCCTGTAAATAGTCCTTACTCTTTTGCATTCCTTAGTTTTTCCCCTAGAATAATTATGACCGATTTTCTTAAGCAACAAAACTTAGCATCATTGTGGATTCTTTCATTTGTGTTATTCTCCAGATTCAGTGGTATACCCATCAGAGTAAATTTATTTCTAGAGTGAGTGTTAAGTGCAATTTGCTACCATTTCATTAATTTCCATCTCATTTCAGGCCCCCATCATCACGTTTGCCTTGTAGTCTATCTTTCACACAACTACTTGGTGACTTTTCTAATTACATAACTAACTTGATTATATCCTTTTGGGGAAAAAACAATGCAAAAACAATAAGAAACAGGAGGTGATAAATTTTGTAGCACGGAATATATGACTCCTGACTTTCCAAACTCTTGATTTGCTGTTATCTTAACTATCTCCAGGCCCAAGAGTAGTGATCACCCAGAGAAGGAAAACAAATGGGGTGCGTTCGACCACTGCCCCAGACGGCCCCCTGGGGATACCTTCCAGGCCACAGGGCAGAGAGAGAGAATCCAAAAAGAACCCAATAATCTCTTTCAGTAGAGACAGAGTCCAGTGTGGGGGGCAGCGAGAACTGCTGTAATTTGCAGAGCAAACTGTGAATTGTTTCAGATATATGCAAAAGATTCCCTTTCAGGTTCTGGTCCAGTACTCATCTGCATGGGGAAAGAACTACTGGAAAGTGAAAGGTGGAAAAATCTTAAAGCTCACGTAGAACTGGGGCCAACTAATGCTCTGACAAAGAAGAGTGGAAAGATTTAACAGAGGGCATCTAGTAAAATCATCAGAAGTCATGCAAAGAAGCAGGAAAATATGGACCAATAATCAGGAGAAACATCAATGAACTACAGACAAAATAAAGAGAGTGAAAACTAAGTCATAACATTAATCAGAAAGTAAAAGGACAGTCCACTTATTGAAATGAAATATTTGCAAATTGTACATTTAATAAGGAACTGGCATCCGCTATTCATAAAGAACAATTACAACTCAGTAATAAAAAGACAAATAATTTAAAAATGAGCAAAGAATCTCAACAGACAGTTCTCCAAAGATACACAAATGGCTAACAAGCACATCAAAAAATGCTCCACATCATCAGTCATTACTGAAGTGTAAATCGAAACCACAGTGAGACGCCACTCTACATCTAAGAAGGTGTCTATGGTTTAAAAGAGCAGGCAATAAGAAGTATTGGGGAGGATATAGAGAAACTGTAACCCTTAAACATTGTTGGTGAGAATGTAAAATGTAGAATCTTTCTAAAATAGTTTGATACTTCCTCAACCGATTGGACACAGAGTTACTATATAACCTAATAGTTTTATTTCTAGCTATACACGCAAGAGAATTGAAAACATGTCCATGCAAACCAAAAAGTGGAAGCAACCCGATGCCATCAACTGATGAATGGATTGATGACATGTGGTATATCCACACCACAGTATGTGATTTGGTCACAAAAACGAATGAAGTGCTGACACACACTCCAACATGGATGTGCTAGGAACACATCATGCTGAGTGAAAGAAGCCAAACACGAGACCATATATTGTTTGATTCCACTGACACAGAAGGCCCAGAATAGATATAGCCACAGAGGCAAAAAATAAATTAGTAGTTGCTATGGGCTGAGGGGAGGGAGAAAGGGACAGTGACCGCTAATGAGCATGGAATATCTTTTTGGAGTGATAAAAATGTCATAAAGCTTGGTAGCGGTTATAGTTGCTCACTACAAATATACTAAAAACTACTAAATTGCACACTTTAAATTGGTGAATTATATGAGATGCAAATTATCTCAATAGAATTGTTATTAAAATAAATTGATAAAATAAATAGCCCAAGCTTATTAAATAGATTAAATTTATACTAAAAGTATTTCTGTGAAGAAAATTCTGGACCCAGATACTTTCATTTGGTAGATCCAATAAAACAATTTAGGAAGACATTATATCAGTCCTTCAAAGACTCTTCCAGAAAATTGAAGAGGAGGGAATCTTTCCCAACCCATTTCATGAGTCCAGTTTTATCCAGACTTCAAATAAAAGACATCAGAGATAAGAAAACTACAGACCAATATCTCTCATGAACATAGACTTGAAAATCATTGTCAAATATTGGCAAGTTGAATTTAACAATATATAAAAAAGATAATATATGTTGGCCAACCAAGTTTTATCCCAGGAATACAAGGTAGGTGTATCATTTGAAAATAAAACAACATAATTCACCACATTAACAAACAAAGGAAAATAATATAATTTTCCCAATAGATGCAATAAAGCAATATTTTCTGTAAGTTAGGAATAAAATGGAATATCCTCAATCTGTTAAATATATATGCATATAGATGTATATGTGTGTATGTATATATACATATATATGTGTATGTGTGTGTATATACATATATATAAGAAAATACTACAGCTAATATCCTCATACTTAATGGTAAAAGCCTAAATGCTTTTTACTTTCATGGGGAACAGCTCCCTTTCATGCTTTCAATTCATTGTTCTACCACTTTTACCATTTTGGGGGAGGGCTGCCTTGGCTCCGTCGCATCGGTGGAATTATTGTGCCACTTGACCCAGCCTCTGGTGGAGAGCAATAGAGTTCTGTCACCACATTCTGAGTTCTCCTCAGAATGTTTGCTCATCCCATTCTTTTTTACTGTTTAGAAGAATGAATTGTGCTGGGCAACAGGAAACATGTAGGATATTTTTGTTTGTTCTCTAGATTCTTCTACATTCTTTCCCTCTCTTCCCTTTGTGTTCCAGAGATGTCTTCATTCCTTGCCCTCTGTGTCTCAATAGGATCGGTCAATTGGAGGAACTGGCAAGAGACCAGAAGGCAAAGTCCAGAAGTTTCTATATTTATTCCTCTATCTCCCTCCCTGCTGCACCTTTAAATGGCACTAGCTGCATTCCTTGACCAAATGCTTCTCCCCTCAAACTGCAGGCCTCCCTGACACTGTCCCGTCATTTGTCTCCTGAGGCCCAGAGAGGGGAATCGCTTTCTGCTGTTGCCAACGCCGGGGTGATTCACGCCCCTCGTGGATTTCCATTACCATTCCCACAGCGTCATAAACACTCTCTCATTCCTTCGTTAAGGGTCCTCAATTATCCAGTCTTGAACGGGCCATCTAACTGATACAGGGAAAAATTAGGATACCATACAGTTCAGATGCAGAGGGAATAATTAAAATTCAGATACCTGATGTTGGTTTTGCTGTTGTTCATGTAAAGATGTGATTGACGAGATGGTGACATCACTGTCATGTTTATTCCATAGCCTTTCGCTGACTCACTGGTCAAAGGTGTTTTTGGGGTCAGTGACCTTTTAGGGCTCTGCTTTGCTCCCTGTCCTCCCGGTCTACTATTCACATAGTGAGTGCTCCAGAGCCAGGATTTAAGCTGACTCAGTTGGCTTGTATGTGTTAACTTTCTATACACAGAATGATTACTGACTTGGTCTTAATGGTCCTGAATAAGTGAAATGTAGTTGTTATCAGAAGTAGATTTGAAAAGTTTTATAGCGTCCACATTAACTTTTTAGTAGCTAGGCTATTTCTGCTTATTATGATCAAGCTGGACTTTGTGGAATCAATGGGATTCCTCATCGCTTCTTTAATTGTGATGAAATATCTTGTCACTGGGGTTACATTTTTTCCTTGCATTTTAGCTGATTGTAAGAATGCTTATTTTAAAAAGTGTAATGAACAACTAATCAGAATCACTTTAACGTAAACACCAGACATATAATTTCCCCCACTAATCTCAGAGAACAAGTAGTTTGTTCTAGATGAGTTAGAAAAATGTCAATTTAGATTAGTTTTCTCTACATGTTTCTTGAAAAGAGTCACCAAATTAAAAAAACCAAACAAACTAGTTTATACTAGAACTAGGTCTGTTAAGTATTACTCTGGGGTTATTGACCAAGACCAGGTATACATCAAATCGGGTGCTTACACCTTTTTATTTTGATCTGCTTTTACGTCTTGATTCTCTACTCATTGACTTATCAATTCCCATAGCATCCAGAGAACACCTAGGTTGAATTTTGTAATTATCACCTGATTATTAAAACCTATAAAAGTTCTTCCTAAATTTTCATTTTTAGTATACACTGCTCTTGTATATAAGGCCTAGACTCTGTATTTCAAGGTACTAAATTAAAAACTATATCAGATTTAGTAAAATCTGAAAGTAAAATTTTTACCATTTTATGTACCCATATGAAATGCAGCTGCTAAGTGGTAGATATATTATATAGTCTAGACTTGAGGGGTAACCATTATGATATTTACAGTTTTATAAATTATAATTCTTAGTTACAAGTAGCTAATTATTAAAATAATTATATTAAACGTTTTTGGTGTCTGAATAAAAAGGAAGGATATAATACACTTGGTAAAGCCTATAGTCAATCTTTGTAGTAACATTATTAATTATTTTTTAAGGTTCAAAGCAACCTCACTTGCTAATTAACCGACTGGAGGACGGGCGTGTGTGTGTGAGCGGGAATCAGACAGGAATGAGGGGAAGCAGGGCCCAGCCTCAGAGACAGAGCAGCGATGGGCCGGGGCATGGGTTAGCAGGGGAGCGCTCGATTAACGCGTGTTACACATCTTCAACAGTGTCGTAGAATCATTTGCTCTGCTTTTATAATGTGCCTGTTTTAAAACATACACATGAATTACTTCGTGAAGAATTATTAATTGTATAATAAAAATATGCCATGCAGCACTCTTGTGTTCAGAATATGCATCCCTTATATAATATGATTCTGTTAAGAGCTCAGAGATAGGAGAAAGAAGAAAAGGGCTAAAACCCAGGTTTCTTCTCTAAACTTGTAATAATTTTGTTAAAAATAACTATGCATTTTACTCTAACATACGTTGTTTCCTTGTTCAGACGCCTCTGGCATGAATTTTGTTTTATTCCAATATTTTTATAATACAAATTGTTAAGTACACAAAAAGTTGAAAGAATTCCCCAGTGAGCATCCATGTACCTACCACCTCTATTCTGCCATTATCAACATTATATTATACTTGTTCTGTCACGTATTTATCCATTTATCCAATCTTCTGCCTATTCATCAGTCCACTTAGTTTTGATATATTTTAGGGTACATTCTAGACAAACACACATCCCAATAAATATGTCAACAGATGTATTTAATTTTACATAGAAATAACTAATATTTGTTGAGCACGTACTGTACACCCAGGGTAGGCTAAATACGTCACTTGCAGTACTCAGTGATGCCCCCAACAAAGCTGTGAGGAAGTCATTACTTTTATTAAATCAACTTTTCAAGTAGAAATGCAGAGCCTTAGAATGGAGACATAGCTTTTCCTAGGCTATGCTCACCTGTAGAGATCGATCAACGTTGTCGTTTGATTAGGAAACTTGTACGGGTTGGTTAGTAAACTTTATGGGATTATATCTTTGTCGTGGGGCTGGAATTTGAACCTAGAAAGTCTAATTCCAGAGCCAGGGCTTTTGTATTGATTTTCTATTTCTGCTGTAACGAATGACCACAATCTTTGTGGCTAAAAAAAAAATCCATTTAGCCCTGATCAGTGTGGCTCAGTCGGTTGGACTTCATCCCCCAAACTGAAAGGCTGCCAGTTGGATTTCCCGACCTGGCACATGCCTGGGTGCGGGTTTGGCGCCTGGTCCAGGGGCGTACAAGAGGCAGCTGAACGGTGTTTCTCCCTCACATCCATGTTTCTCTCCCTCTCATTCTCCCTCTCTGCCCCTCTCCCTAAAAGAAAAAAAATCTTTTTTTTTTGGTGTGAGATGTGATCTTTCTTCTTTGTTCCTTTCTTTCCTTCTGAAAGAGAAGTATTCTTTTCTTTTTTTTTTCTTTCTTGTTTTTAGGAGAATCTGTTTCACTGTGCCATGCCTCTCTTCTAGCTTCTTCTTTTTTTAACATTTTTTATTGAAAAAAATAATACAATCATTAATAAATAATAATACAAGAATAAACCCTGTGTTTTGCTTACTCACAACTATAAACCTACTTTTGCCCGCCCTGTATTGACAGACTCTGTTCTGAAAATCAGTGAGAGAGTGCCGTGCTGACATATTCTGAATTTGTTTTTCAAGAATAATGTCTGTACTTTAGGAGATAAGGCTGTATCTCTCATCCTCTTCCTTTGCTACCGACCTAATAATAGACGTCATGGTGATTTTGTCAATGGTGTCATCATGCTTTTGCATTTGGAAAAAAATTTTTTCAAACTGTTTCTTTACGTGAGAGCCATTCTGAAAATTAAAGTGTTTTTCCCAGTATAATGAAAAACATGTATTGTGTTTTCATTTATACCGACTTTCTACTGACACATCTCATATTAAACTATTTCTTTGGTGTTCTGCTGTATAATTTTTATGGTTTCGATGGAAAGGAAGATAGGCAGCAAAGCATTAAAAAGAGAGAGAAAGTAAGTCTTTTTTTAATGGATGTTTTAAAATCCATTAAAATGAAATTAAATTCCATTAAAATCTTACCCGCTCCCCATCCATTTATTATCTCACAGTTTCATGGATCAGAAGTCAGTGCAGAATGTGGCTCAGCTGGGGCCTTTGCTCATGGTTTCACAAGGCTGAAATCAAAGTGCTCCCTGGGCTCTGCACATGACTAGTTGCTCTGGGATGATTATGCCGCGTTCGGGTGTTGGCCAAATTCGGTTCCATGCAATTGTAGAACTGAGGTCTCCCTTGTTTGACTGGCTGTCAGTGGGGGAACTGACTTCGCCTCTAGAGGCTACCTGATTTCCTTCTCTGCTCGCCCTGTAGCTCCATTCCATCAATGATGAGTTGAGTTCCTCTGACACAGCAAATCTTTCTAACTTTTCCTTATGCTTCGTTTCTCTGCCTCCAGGCAGAGGAAGGTCTGTGCTTCTAAGTGCTCATGCGATTAGATTGCACTCACTCGGATAATCGAGGATAAACTCCCTATTTTAAGGTGCATAACCTTAATTATGTTGGCAAAGTCCCCATTGTCATGTGATGTAACATATTCACGAATCTGAAGAGTTTGTAAACATTGGGGGGCTGTGTCATTCTGCCTAAACAATGAAACGCCACTATTGTCTGGCATTTCGAACATTATCAGAGCCCTCTATTTTAAGCAAGGGTTTCTGATCATCCAACAATTTTTTAAAGACATACTTTTTACTAAGAGTCAAGTATAAAGAATATAATTAATATTTGAGGATAAGCTCTATAAGAAATTATTATAAAGTTTGTATTTGCATTTTGATTTCTGGGTAGATTTTGAAAGCCAAATGTATGAAAATATCAATAAAAATTATAGTCATCTTCCCTGTGACATATTCCTTTTTTTTATGCTTTGAGTCATTTTATATTTATCTGAGACAGTCTACCTGACTTGCTGTACCACGTGTCTAAAAACTTACTATCAATGACTGTTTATTTCAGTGGAGAATAGACAAAGCACCACAACTGCCCTCAAGTGTTAGTTCTTTTCTCAACACATGTTTGTTCTAGTTATTCCGAAGGATATTCTACCCATCAATGCATTGGTGTATCCAAACAGCAATCATTCAGAAGGCTCAACAGATGGGACTGATTTTATCTGTGATGGTAGATATTGGTCATTCATCAGAAATGCCAGTGAGCTGACATGAATTCTAGGATGGACTGAAGCTGAGCTCCGCTGTCTGTCTTTCCTGCTTCACTTTACCGTGCCCTGCATAGGCATTGTTTGTGTGCTTGCTTTTTAATCACTAGGACGTCTTTCACAGGATATGAAAACCGCAATGTGATTTTAAAAGTAGAGGTACACAAGTCAAATAAAAAATCCTTGCCTTTACAAATATCGACAGCATACTCCTTCGGCATCCACACTGATGCCAATGAATTAGCTGTGAGCTACCCCCCTACGAGAACGTCTTACTGACCACTTGTAGCACTTTCTGTGTTCTGATGACTTTGTCAGCTTATACAGGTCATGACTTACAAGTGATCCATCTTTACAGCCCTAACAGTTCCTAATACGGATTCCGGCACAAAGCAAGCACTTACTTTGTATTATCACTGAATTAGTCACACCATTCATTCATTTACTCTTTTTGCACAGGGCTCTTGTTGGCCTACGTTATCTTAGTTGTGGGTGTGACCTGGGAGGAAAGAGAGAGAAATAAGAAACAGGTTCTTAAAAATGTTTGTGGACTAGAAGGAAAGAATAATATAGAAATAAATTATTGTCATATTGTAGCACTCATGCTGTAGTGAGGGCTGAAATTAAGAGTATTGAAAGAACATAGAGGAGACAGGCCTCACTGAGGCTGGAGACATGGAGGATATAAATATCTGTGTGTGAGTGAGCACCTGCATAAAGGAGGTGTGCTAGGACTGGGAATGTCTTATACGCAATTAGATTTCTACTTGAGCAATTTTATGTGTGTGTATATATGTGTTTAATTATACATCTGTATGTTTATATACATTATGCATTTTAGGGTGGTAGGAGAACCCATTTTGGAATAGCACCTCTGAACTGCTTAGGACAGTCCCCATACTTTTTAAAAATTAAGGCTACTGGCATATCACAGCTACGACACTGAATTTAAATAGTGTTATATAGATTTAATCATTTTAGGAAACTATGTACGAGATTTATTTCTACCTATGTGTTTCGATTAGTTCTTTACCTTGTCAAGCAAATACATAATTAAATTACTCTGCCATAAATATTTCAGCATTCTAAAATGTATTAAAGTAAGCTCTTGGGCATCATCCCATTCTATAAACACTTTGTTAGTATGCTGATTGTCATGGGCCTTCAGATTGTTCTGTCTCTAGTCCACACTTCCCATCCCGGTTTTCTGTATGATTTCCACATTGTGGTATAGGTTTAGAAAATCGTTGCATTTCTTCCACCAGTCCTTCCCTGCTTTCTCTCCTGAGTTTCCTCATTTTCCAGGTGAATACATGGAACAGTTCTTGTGTGTCAGGCATTGTCTTATGCACTGGAAAGGGACCCTCTAGTTGGGGTAAGGACACACTCTTGCCCTTAAGGAAGTTAGAAAGTAAGCAAGAGAAAAATTGTAAACTCCCATGGAAGGACAAATGCTCTCTGCTATTTAATACTTAGCACTTGGTAAACTGGGTGGTAGGGAACATCGAGACCAGCATAGCCACCATCCATAATATCATTGGGCATTTGTCCTGACTTATTACCCAGGCTACCGACAACCGTGGCAGCGCTGGGGAGGGGTCGGAGACCGTTTCAGACAATGTTAGTGCCCTGGCTCTCTGGCTGGGACGTGTGCTTGAGGGATTGTTCAGCCAGTGGTGACCATGTGCTTGTTTGTGCTAATCTGCTGCCATTTGTCATTTCCCCTTGAGATCGATGGCCTGCCATTGGGTCATTTGTTACAACAGTAGTTTGTCAGGAGTTGGGGGTGAAGCATATAACCGTGGTCTTGAGAGCGGAAGTACAACCAGCTCACAAGGATTTCAAGTTGGCACCTTGGCAGCCACAGTATGATCCACGCTTTATTTTTTTAAACTTATTTTAGCTTTTAATCATTTTTGTTATTATTTCTATTACAGTTGTCCCAATTTTTCCCTCTTTGCCCTCCTCTACCCATCCCCCCACACTCCCACAGTCAATCCCCTCCCCATTGTCCATGTCTGTGGGTCACTCAAACATGTTCTTTGTCTAGTCCCTTCCCCTTCTTTCCGTGTTACCCCTTCCTCCTCCCCTCTGGTCACAGCCAGTCTGTTTCATGTTTCCATGCTGATGGTTCTGTTTTGTTCATTAGTTTATTTTGTTCATTAGATTCCTCTTATAGTGAGATCATATGATCCATACTTTAAATGGCCCTTCAGCCTGCTTCTCTGACCTGGCTTGTAAAAGTCAGTGTAGAAGATTTTCATATTTGGTAGAAATCTTTCCTTAATGTTGTGAATGAATATCAATGGAAATGATGGAGGCTTGAAGCCAGGAACCGATTAATAGGTGAGGAGCTAATTACATCTTCTCTGGAGAAATCAGGGAAATAGATAAAGCACGAATCAATAGATAATAGTACTCACCAGTGGTGATGATCTGATTGTGTGCGTTTCTCTGTGCCTCCTATGTAAAGTAAATTAGTTTAAAGCTTAACCTTTGTTTTGAATAATATCAGCACAGAAATCCATCTTGAGGCTTGAATATCTATTTTTTTCCTCCTGTAGAATGTGAAGGACAAAACCCTGGGTATGATTATCTTTTCTTCTTATTAACAAAGGAGATTGGCCCTGGGCGCGCATCACTATAGAAGTCTAAAATCCCTGAAGTGTAAATATGAACTCCTCTTCCTGGTAACAAAGAATGTTTTCTTTGAGTCTCTAAATGTGGAGGATTGGTGCCTTACACTTAAAATTTCAAGTGACTTTCATTCTGTACGTATTCAGTTGTCTCAAACAATATCTATTCAATGGTGGAGTGTGTTGACTCAATTAACTGTGTGAGTTAGGTATTGGAATCATAGGGGTCTGAGGACTCTGAGAGGTCCACACACACTAATCCCATCTTCTTGCTCTTCCCTGATGTGTTTTAAAGCACAGCTGGTATGAAGCTGGCTTGGGAATTACTTACATCTGCCAATCTTACAAGTGCTGTGACATTGAGTTTTTTCTACCTAAATAAAGATATTCGATCTTTACATGCATATCTTTCTGTGTTGAATATATTTCTACTTCTGTCTGAATATGTTAGGGAGAATAGATTTCTCATGTGAACCTTAGAGAATTAAACATCATTTGCGTTATTATCCTTCATTGGTTAATTTTGTGATTATAATATGGCAGATTTTCCTTTATTTGAAATTGATATTGTAAATATTTTCAAGCTAAAGATAATACAATAAGAAAAGAAGGTTTATTAGGAGAGAAAGTGATAGGAAATAGGTTGCAGAGGATGGTCAGGAATAAGAATTTTCCACGGAATTTTGTTTGAAGCTGGGACACTCAATTACATTACTAGATATTTTTGTCATTATACTATTTTAATATTAAAAATGTTTATGCCATGGCCGGGTAGCTCAGATGGTTACAGTGTTTTCCCAATGAGCCAAAGTTGTGGGTTCAATCTCCAGTCAGGGCACATACAAGAATCAATCAATAAATGCATAAATAAGCAGAACAACAAACTGATTCTCTCATTCTCTTTCTCTCTCTGCTTCAGTCTCTCTCACCCTCCCTCTCTCTCAAATCAATCAATAATTTTTTTTAAAGTATGTTCATCATTATGACCTTTACTAATGGTTTTGGCTTGGAATATTTCTTTCTTAGTTTGGAAAAAAGACATATCCATATATTTTTCAGATGGTTATAGTCTTTGTTTTTCTACAGGTAAAACCATGGGAAATCTTCAATATTTTACTTAAGGATGAAAGGAGAGGTCCATTGGTGATTTTATAATCAATAACTTATTTGATAAAAGTACATTGAGTTGTGAGATGGAAATATTCTCCTGCAATTTCTTTTCATGAGCCCAACACTCCTCTCATTACATTTGTCTTCAAACATGCTCACACCTGCATCTTTTTAAAAGTGTTAAATTATGCCTTTTTTTACTTGCCTCCTCTTTTTAGAGAATTACTGTTTGCCTCCTCTTTTTCTTTTTTTACTTCTCCATCATTTCTAGTCTTTGTTATTTTCATTCCTAAAGACAATGTGTTTATTTGTCTCATTGTCCTCTTTGAAACTTTTCAGTTTGGAAATGAGAGGCCATGTGTCTTGATTACCAATCAAGGACTAGTTTCTTTCTCATCCTTTTTTCTTTATATTTTACAGTTGACATGTTCAATTATTACTTCCAAACCCTCACTAGAACTAAATAAAATAGACCATTGAGACCATCAATTTTCTTCATAGTTTCCTAAAGCCACAGACAACTTCCCTTGAATATCAAACTCTTTTTCTCTTCCTGTCAACAGTTGGGGAACTGACCTTTTTCTATGAAAGCAAGTGAGAGATCCTTTAATTTTAAGTATTGTTTGAATTTAATTTGAGCTACATTTCAAACTAGTGCTGTCATGTAGCCACTAATTCTCACTGTTAAAACATGGCTTTTGACAGAAACACAGAAACTGTTACTACCTGTCTTCTGTAATTTCCACAGTGAATTCTCATTCATAAATCTTTGGGAAAAGTGCCAAGCCAACATATTCACTCAGACAAACTAGAAGGCAAAATTGCTTAATAATATACAGTGCTTTCGTGGGAAAAAGCAATGTTTAACACAGCTTTGCATTAGCAGTCATGATGAAAACTTTTTGAAGTGTATAGTTATCATACATGAGGGATTGTTGAGGAAGAGGGTTTTGTTTTTAAATGTGTCAGGATCGCTTGGAAGAGTTGACTCTCTACCATGTGGTTTAAAACCAGTGGGAAATCTCTCCTGCCCCAGATAGTTGTCCAAAACATGTTTCTAATTCTCCTCACTGCTAGAGTAATCTTTTTGTAACAAAAGTGTTATCCTTATAATCTTTTCATGGTTCCCCTTAAGATTCAAGATAAATTTCAGAATCCTAAGTAGGCCCATGAACCTTCGTTTTTAGTCTCCTCTTTGTGCCTTACTTGTGGTTTAGAGCCATTCTTAATGACTGTGGTTCCTGCCTTGCCTCGGCTGTTTCACACCTGTGTCGTCTTCCTGTCGTCCCAAGTGTCTGGAACATCCTTCCTTTCTTATCGCCAACTTCCTCATTGTACGAAACTCAGCTCACGTGTCATATTACACATGAAGCCTCCACAGGTGTCTTCCCAGACTTCCTTGTGTCTCTAGTTTCCTGTGTAAATCTCTCTTGTATTATTTATCTCTCTACTGTCATCAGTGGTGGTTAGTTGCTTATCTCTGCTGACGTTACACATGTAAAAGTGCCTTTTCACATTGTGTTCTTAGCACCTCGTCCAGTGTCTGATGCATCGGTGGTGCTGCATGGGGTCTGTGGGGTGGAAGTGTGAATGCATGAGTTAGTGCTTAACATTTCAACACTGGAGATTGTTTTTGTTGTTTTAAAGACTCAATTTACCAAGTTATTCTCTTTTAAAATGCATATATTAAGATGAGGTAATACATGAAGTCACTATTAGTTTTACTCCCTTCAGTGCAACAACTACCCACATAAAACTAGTACACGTAGCGCTGGACTGGGCCACGAAGATGACCTCCTTTCCTGTTTTGGGTACTAGGGTCGTGACATTGAGGAAGAGGGACTTGCCTTTTAGTCTCGGCTCTACAGCTCACTAGGTGTCCATCGCAGTCTCAGTTCCCTCACCACTTAAAAGGGAGAAAATAATATTCATGCTACGGGTATTTATGAGGAGTAAAATGAGATATACATATAAGCTTACATATGTATGCTTTATACATCTAAAGTTAATATTCAAGTGGAAATATATGTTTTAACACTTGACATTTCTAATGAATGAGTCCAGAAAAGGTTGAGTTGAGAATTTTGATGAGGAATGAGAAGCAGAGATGAACTTAATCTGAAGGGCCTGGCCAGTAGCCTGAGTGTGTGTGGGTTTGATAGTAGCGCATGCAAAAGGGCAAAAGGAGAGAAAAAGCGTGTTTGGCACAAAAAATATCAATGACTTATTTGTGAAACTTACTTCACAGTTATTCCCAAGACTGACCTGCATTTGTAATAATCTTGGCTAAATACCTTACAAAGGTAATATTAAAACAGAAGTCATAGAGCCGTGGCTCAGGTTCTGAATGATTACCTTCTGAAGTAGAAAGATCCAAACGTGAAAGATTCCACAATTCCATGAGCTTGAGAAAATAGTGCACTTAAGAGACCCATCTGCTCCTGTTTCTTCTCTTGGTTTGGATTCTTTCCTAAGGAAAAAATAAGTTGATTACTTTTAATTGTAAGTATATTAGAAAGTTTCTGTGAAGAAGAATAACCATACAATCATGTAGCTCTGAACTCTTGGTCGATCGGCTAAAATAGGTTGTTCTGATTTGGTCTCAAGTCTAAGACAGAGAGGATATTTAAAAAAAAAATTAATTTAGACATGTGCTTTTGAATGCCTTGTTAATCCGCTTATCTCCCACACTGTGGACAAATTGCTCAGGAGTCCGGTGCCCTCATACACCTGCGAACTGTCCTAGTTGTCCCCACCGCGGTAGAAGATGCACCCATCACCTGAGCCCCTTGGATGCTCTTTGCCAGCTTAGTGAGCATTTTGTCTTCAACCTTTGGTGCAGTGTGATTCAGGCCTTCTCAGTAGGAGGAGTGATAAAGTTGTTAAGGATGGTAAATTTCAGTGGGAGGATTACAAACTTTTTTGAAGAATGTTGTAAACACTATTAAGAAAGTAGATTGTTTTTCATTTTGAAAGATTTATGAGACTGGTAAGAAATAGAAGTTTAATCACAATATACGCGGATTCTATGTTGTTTATCCTTCTTTGACATAGAAAACCTTTCTTTCTTCAAAGATTCACCTGGATCAGGTCCATTTCTACAGAATCCTAGGTCTGCAAGGGGTCTCCAGAGCTCACTGTGTATGATTAAATATTTAAACCATTTCAGACAGTTAATCCTTAACAACGCATTAAAACATCTCCTGCCCCTACCAACAATTCATATTTACAATTCAATCTCATAAAGTCCCTCTCACTGCAATCTAAACTCGCATTCTGGCCTCACCAAAGGTATAAAAACACCTGGTTTCCTTCTGTAGTAAATCTTCATAGAGCTGAAAGTTGTGATCAAGTAAACCTGCAACCTTTTAACTTAAAAAAGATCCTGTACAGGCAGTTTAGGGTGTATAAACAGCCTAGATAGGCTTGTGAAGTGGGAGTAATCATATTTCTGGGTTTTTCAAAGCATAAAAATTGATCAGCGGAGGCCACATTGTTTTTTCCTCTGGAGTTATATGCAACAAGAAAATTGATCTGGAGATTTGAAGATGATTTAAGTTGATACACAACCAAACCCTGTATACAGAAGATAATAAAATTTCATGTAGCAAGATTTGAAAGATTTGGGCTCTTTTATGGAATTTTTTATTATCTTCCTTTAACACTTTTAGGTGAAATTTTATTCCCTTGACTTGATGAATGGGGAATATATAAGGCTTCAGAAAATGTAGTGTTTACTGAAGGATGGCTCCTTTGTGTTGCAAAAGTGGTATTCAATTTTGGGTTTTGACAAATAACCATAGGAATCTCCATAGGTCAGCTTCCTCTGTAACCAACCTGCCAACATCTGGCTGATACTGAAGTTTCTTCAGCTTTCTTTGTGATCCTGGGAGATAGTCACAGACTCCTGTGTCCCTAAGAGAACCATGTCCCTAAGGGTTGCACCATTGCAGGAAAGAACTGAAGGGGAAAGAAAGAAGAGTGGGGTGGTACATAACCCAGGGGCAGAATTATATTCATTGTGTTGGGCTGATATCAGTTCAGGGAACCTGGCACCTTTTAACTCTGGACTGCATTGGTCTAGACCAGGGTTTCAACCCATGTGCCATGGCTAGTGGGGCACTGGCCTCTTTTCCCTTAGATTGTCAGATAAAAAAAAATGACAACCGCTAACACAACACAGTAGCTATTTTGTGTGAATGAATCAAAATTATACCCATTTTTTGGTCAGATTGGCAAAAAATATATATATTTTTTGATATGCTGCAGAATTTTAGTAATTAGTTTATGTGTGCCATGAGCTGAAAAAGGTTAAAAATCGGTGGTCTAGAATCAAGACTTTGAAGTTTGTCAGATACAGTTGGAATGTTCCATGTGAAAAGGAGGACAGGGTGGAACTGTGTCAGTTTCCTTTGTGGGATGAACGAGTAGGGAAGAGAACCCCAGGCAAAGAGTAAGGATGACAAATTTATCCCTAAAGAGGCATTTGGGAGAGGTACTTGCTTAGGGTGGTGGGTGGATACCAAGTTATTTGTTTTGCTCTTCTCCTTAAATATATTTTTAAAACATTAATTAGCAGAGAAGTATTGCATTGCATCTATTTTTGTACCATGAGGAATAAAATTGGTTTCAAGTGATACTCTGCTAAGATTTACACAACACTGGTTCTAGGCCAATTAAAATAAGCTTAGTGTTTAAGCTTGATCTATGCAATAAAAATTGCCTTGAAAAACCTAATGTGTCTCTTCCGTACCCAAATATGAAGCTGAAATCTTATGAAACTGTTTTTGTTTTTGTTCTAACATGGCATCTTAAATACATATAATGATGTTAGAGAAACATTCATTCTTTAAAATGAGTAAGGCTTATATACCAATTTTCAGATTTTTCCTGCAAAATTTATACTTACTTTTAAAGAAATATATTTAATTTGATGCAATTATTTGATTTCATGAGGTAAGAATTTTATTTCATCTAGAATTTGTTAACACTCAATTTAAAAATAAAATACTTGACAAAATATCTTTATAAATCACCAAGACAGACTGACCTGATACCTGAATTAAAATATCCTGTGATTTAAAAATCTGAGTTCCAAAGAATACATTTATTTTAGTAAAACTATGACCTAGAGCACTACCTGATATTTTCCCAGTTTTCTGATATTCATTATACAACCTTAGACAATGTTAGAACATAATGAATATTCCAGAGGTAAAAAAATAATATTTATACTTGCTCATTTGCCTTGATTCCTTTTAGCTTTGCTTTCTCTTAATGATATTGGTACTTATATGCCCTAACAGAAATTCTATCCTTGACTTTTTGTTTTACTTACTAAAAAACATACTTAATAGATGTTCATGTTTACTTTGATAGTGAAGCCAAGTGGCGCAGGTGAATCCTGTTTTCTTTATCTTAAATATAAGACTACAGTTCAGTTCATAAGGATTGAATGAACGTCTAAGATCAACAGCTACAGACAGGAAGACTTCATCATCGGACCCTGGATTACATATATGTATGTTTTTTACGTGGTGTGTCTTAGGTTTTGCTTCAAGGATTTATCAGCTAGGTTTTCTAGAAGGTTGAGACAAACGATGGAATATAAAGTCTGTAGACCCTTAGAATATGTACTGTAAAGCCCAGCTATTATTACAAATGTTTTGTGTGAACTCATTCAGCTAGATTTACAAAATCACTTACGTAGCTTCAAGAAGCAATTTCATTCATGCGAATATAGACTATAAAAAGATAGCTACCATTTCCTGAGTGTGTGCCAGACACTGAATTAAGCAATAAGTCTGCATTATTCAATACAGTACTTGAGAAATCTTAATGGGGAGGGACCATTATTTATCCAATTTTATTGGTGATAAAAAAATCAGGGAGACAGTAAAGTGAGTGAGCAGCAGAGTTAGGGTGTAAACCCAAGTGTGTTGGACTTCAGAGCCTTCAGCCTTGAACTGCTTTTCCTGATCTCTGACTTTTTAAAAGTTAAAACATTCTGTTGATACATCAATGCATAAAATGGGCAGTTGTCATGGGGGAAGATAGGGGAGGGTCCATCAAGGAACATGTATGAAGGACACATGGACAAAGCCAAAGGGGGTGGGTTCAAGGGTGGGAGGTGGGGATGGGTGGGGCGGGAGGCTGTGGTGGGGTGAAAATACAGACAACTGAACTTGAACAACAATTTAAAATATTAATGGAAAATATCACAGGAATTAGAAGAAGCTTAATTCTTAATTCATACCCTATATTTTTTCCAACATCTCTAGGTATGATGAGAAGCTTGAATGCTTTGGATTCCCCTCTATGTGGGTTGTAAAATGAGGTCTGTCTCTTTCTATTGTGTAGATGGACCTGAGACTCAATTTCTGCACCCGTAAAACAAGATCCCATGCTTACGCTTTAGGATTGTTGCAAGATTTCAGTGGAAAGTTTTGTAGAGTGTCCCTGTTCGTGACTCCATAAAGCAGACCCCCCTCACCCTTTCCCTTCACACTAACAAATGAACTGTACTGTCCATCAGCCTATAGGAGAGCAAGATGGTTCCTTCCTTCTGGCAAGAAGACTAATGTTCTTGCCTTGGTGGTGGTGGAATATGGATTTTGATTTCTCCAAACGGTCTTTCTGTTTCAGTGCACCATCATTCTGAGCATTTTGGCCGGGTCACGGCAGGTGTAACCTTGAGCAATGCCATTAGCAGCACTCTAAACACTGAGTCAGTGTTCAAAAAGCCACCAACTCAGAGTTCCATGTTCTGACCTTTTCTCCATCGTGAGCGTGCAGAAGCCTTTGGATGGATGAGATCACTTAAGCACAGAGGACCTCCCTTTTCTCCTTTAGAAAGTGGAGGTAGCTAAGGATCACAGTGAATATCAGAAATGGAATGGAGAATTTTATTATGACATTAAAACTGAGCTGATGCTTTGGCTGGTGTGGTTCAGTTGGTTGGAATGTCATCCTGTAGACCAAAAAGGTCGTGGGTTTGATTCCTTGTCAGGGCACATACCCCAGGTTGCAGGTTTGATCCCCAGTCGGGGCACGTGTGAGAAGGCAACCAACTGATGTTTCTCTCTCTCTCTCTCTCTCTCTCAATCTCTCAATCTCTCTTTCTCTCCCCCCGCCTCCCTTACTCATGCTCTAAAAGCAATGAGACAATGCCCTTGGTAAGGATTAAAAAAATTTTAAAAAACTGAGCTGAAAAATGAGTAGCTCTAATTTTAATTCATAAAATGTGTTCATGGCAAATGAATGCTTCTGTTCCATGGGGAATTCTGAAAGAAACAGGACCAGGCTCTCCAGACACAGCTGCAGAATATCTGAGTCACATGCTGAATATTAACCAAACTAATACAACATTCGGATTTCAATTGCTAATCAGAAAGCACAATTAAACAAACAAGAGTGATTATGGGCCTGTGACAAAAGCAATCACTTCCTCAGGGACCTTCCCTGACTCCCTCCCACCCCCTATGTTTTCCAAGCACATATTGCAACTCGCACTTTCTAGTCAGACATGCGATTATTTACTGAGTTTTTGCTCCTTCCTGTGAGCTGGGATCCTGTCCATTTTTCATGTCCTCAGTGTCTCACCCTATTGCTTGTCTCTGTGCTCAGTAACTAACCCTAGATGAAAAAGACTTGTTAGCAAATTGTCCTAAAGTAGCTGACTTGGTATAGAGAATGCTTAGCTTCTCTGTGAGTCTGAAAAGGGAGAATTTCGGAAACAAAGCAGGTGTAATGACTAGGAAGTCCATTGAAATCAGATGTGTGTTGAAGAGTCAAATGGTCAAGTCAGTAGCATTGGTCATAGAAGTCTGTGGTATTAGGAACTAGGGATGAGATGAATTAAGAACTTGAAACATTATAAGGGCTGGGAGGAAAAACAGAAGGTGTCAAGGCCAGTCTTAGCGTTGTGGATCATGCAGCCCAGAGAGAGGTATACACAGAAGACTGGAGCAGTGAGAAGGCAGACGCTGTCCAGGAGCCTGCTGTTGGCGGAATGCTCCTGTTAACTCATGTTAGCTGCAGATACAGGGATAAAATACAACGTCACTTATTGTTACGGAAATGTATAGAGTCAGGGTTTTTTGTGGATTTATACTCAGAACTAGGTTTAAGGAAAAAATGTTGCAATGATTAAAAGTAAATGAAAAGCTGTGTGCGGCTAAAAAATGAGAGCATATTCTCAAAGCTTTCTGAAGATACATGGAGCTCTCTCAAAGAATTTCCACGTATCCTCCTAGGCAGGCACTGTCTGAGGACCAGCAACTGCCTTCCTGGCAGGATTATTAATAGCCATGTGCTAAGGGGTGTTTTGTAAGAGATTCGCTTGTTGTTAGAGTCTTTCATCAACTGTAGCATTTTGTGTCAGGGTCAGGGCATTCCTTTGATGGCTTTGGCTTCATTTCTGGCCTCAGTCCACACAGCTTCAGAATCTCAAACGTATGCCATTCCCTAGGATTTAGGAGATTGCATATAGTAGATTAGTTCCAGTTGTGAAAAGTGCTGGCCGGGCTCAAGGAATTGCATGTAAGGAAGTGCTGTTGGATGCAATCTCAGCTGTACATCCTGCTTGATTTAGAGTGTGGAGTCGAAGGAGACCAGCACGGGAGGTTGCAGCTCCTGGTGGAAAGCCAGGGCAGGATGCTGTGTCTGCCAGGCCTCATTGCCAGGATGCCCAGGAACCTTCGGTCTGTGCTCCAGCATAAATCAATCCTAGATATCAGTGAGACACTGCTGTCACATGGTGAAATCTCTGCAGCTACTAAAATGATAGCGTATTTGGGATTAATGGGAAGCGAGATGCTCTGAACACCTTTTAAACACAGGTGACTAGAAATATTAAACTGAAGCTCCTAAGAGACTTAACTTTCTGTTTTATTTAATCTGTATTTATTACATTTAAATCCCTAGCTGGAAACTATCTTTGGAAGTTTTATGCAGAGTATAGTAACTGTCTGGGTCAGCTTATCCCTGGTTTGGCTTTACAGTTGTGTCCTACAGATCATTTAGGGTATATTATTATTTTTTAAATCCTCACCTGAGGATATGTTTATTGATTTTAGAGAAAGAGGGAAGGAGAGAGAGGTACAGAGAGAGACATCAATGTGAGAGAGAAATAGTGATCACTTGCCTCCCAAACATGCCCTAATAGTCAACAAGGTTGGAACCCGCAACCTAGGTAATGTGCCCTGACCCGAAATCAAACCCACAGCCTCTGGGTGTATGGGATGACGCTCCAACCACCTGAGCTACAAGCCAGATGAGAGTATATTCTTCATTTAGTTGCCAGGGTCATCTATCTCTTAAACTGACATTTATTGAACTATTGTTGCTGCTTAAGACATTGCACTAAAATCTTTGAATATGTTATCTTAGTTCTCAATACCAGAATTATTTTTAGATGGAGTTTGTTACCCTCATCTTACCTATAAGGAAATTGACAACTTTCAGGTATAGAGAGATTGTCAGGGAAGTAGCAGAGTTGGCACACAGTCTGATGGAGGCATATGGGGCCCCAAAGCGTGCACTCTTAACCCTGGCACTGCACAGCTTTCTGGGGGCCAGAGACCTGCACTGAATGCAGCAATGTGGCGTGATGGAACTAGCCTGACTTTGAACTGGCCGCCAAGTCCTGGCCCAGCTGGCCAGTTATTGGCTGAGTTTTCTTAGTTAAGTCATCAACTTCCCCGAACATGTTTATTTGTTTCTATGTTGGATATCATCATCATCATCATCATCATCATTGTCTTACATCACAGTGCTAGTTTGAGGAGCTTACGTGGCACTGTATGGGAAAGTACTTTGCAAATGTAAAGTGGTGTATAATCAGTTACTTTTAACCAAGTCCTTTTCACTGTCTTTGTTAGAGCTAGAGAATAATCTGTGTCCCTAGCTGTGATTAGGTTCAGTCGAAGCCACTTTTAAAAGAAAATCTAAATTTTGAAGTTATGTGTGCAATGGCTCATTTGGCAGTCTCTCCCTGGGTTTTGGTTGGATTCCTGAAAACAGCGGTGAGCAGCCTCAGATCCCAGTCTTGCCGTTGCCAAGTTGTGCATTTGATATTAATCTACTTAACAGGGCCACTGAGTGAAAAGGAAAGCCTGAAAGGAGAGGATGTAGTAGGAGGGGATATCCAGTGACTACATCCCACATAACTTTTCAATGTAATTGATGCACCGCTTTGGTCTTCGTATTTCCGATGTTATGCTGGATTAGATGTTGTGCCTCCTCCACTTTAGATGGATTATCACCAGGTCCGGTAGCCTACAATGAAGTTGATCAAAAGTAAGATGTAGGTATCACATTTGGCTTATAAGCGAACACCCTTTTCCTGTGCCTACAAGTCATAAAAACATAAAATTCAGAATACCATATTCAATCAGTACTATGTTCTGTTCAGTTCGATATTCTTTCTCAGGTGGTGATAGGAAGGGATATAATGCCCCAAATCATCCCTTTCCTGGATTATTGCCCTGGGCCCTTAACTGACCTTTCTACCCTTTTCTTCCCTTATTTTCTGCATACTAGCTGGGTTAAATTTTAGTAAAGTTGAAAAGAAATTCCACTGCTTCCTTCCTTAAAGCATCTAGTGGATTTCCAGTGTAACCACAATAAAATCTGTCCTCTTGGCCATGACTTGTAATGCCCAGCCTTTCCTTCTGGCTTCTTCCTACAAATCCCCTGCTTCCTTACAGCATTCCCGCCACTCTGGGCTCTTTGTACTCTTTGCCAATGTGCTTCGGGTCTTCATCCTCGCCGGTCTTCTGCCTGGGGTGCTCCATCTCCCGATGCTGCCCCGGCCGTGTTCTCAGCATGGAGGTTGAAACTCAAAGGTCACCTTTTGGAGAGGCCTTCCCCAAGATCATTACATATACCTGCCAGCCAAGCCACTCTAGACCCGAACACTCTACCTTATTGTTCTCCTTTTGCTCACCAGGAGTATCTGAAGTTATTTTATTTATTTGCTTACATGTTATCACCTATTTCTCCCCATAAGAATATTAGGTTTTGTTGGGGGAGAGCCCCAAATGTCTAAATTCAGGGTTGATTCTGAAGCACTGATACATAGCCTTATTCAAATTCATGAGTTTTAATAGGAGAAACTTACATACAAAGCAGCTGCTCCCAGTGGTGGTTGGCTGGGAAAAATCCATAGCCCTCCCTGGACCGGATCCCTTCATATAGTGGGTTAGTAGTAAAACCATATGGTGGGCAGTCATGTAGACCACCAGAAAGAGCAACACATTCCTAAATTAACAGACTCATCAGGCAGTTATCACCCTCTGTACAGTCGTTGACCTCCTCCTGGAGGCATGACTTTTATCTTTAGGTGGCATTCTGGTTTTCTGGGTAGTCAGCCAAGCCTGAGGCTACGAAGAGTTAGACAGAGAGTCAAACATTGCCCAGACACCTTTGCTGCTGGAGCCAGGCTGCATGAGAAGTGAGTTCCCCCACAGCTTTCACAGTAGTGATTCCACATTGTCCTTGACTGTCCCTGGAGTCTGCCACACCACTGGTGTTTAGTAATGGAGCTCAGAGAATGACTAATGACCATTTTAACTGAAAGTTGTTGACTAAGTCACATATACTCTGTGATTTTGTTTCTTTTTCTGAAAGGGGGTGATAATACCTGCTTTTCCTAATTCCTAGGGAGTTAGTGAAACTGTCTAAAAATGTTATCATTTACCTTTTAAGACCTTGTTAACATTCCTCAAAAGGTAGAACTGAGGTGTAAAGTTGAAGGACAGGTCCTGTTTGCAGGAGCCTGCGGTGCAGTGAGGTAAGCAGGTACTTGGACAAATAGCTTTGGCACATTTGATTACGATGTGGAGTCGAGTGGGGAAGCTCTGGAGGTGCTGCTCAGTGTGTGGTGTGTAGTGCCCAGCTTCATTGCCCGAAATTAACTTAGGCATTGTTTTAAACACTTTATACTAACTCAAGCAGATGTTTACAAAAAACTGATGAGGAAGGAACTTTAATTTTCAAATTTTCAGTTCATTAAAATGCAAGACTGTATCTTTGCTATTATTTATATATGGCATAAATTTTAACTTTATTGCCTTCTTTGACTTTTTTTTGCAAAACCAGAAGCTCTAATTTTTAGTTTGTTTTCAAATGTTGCCGATTTCTTTCCTTTTTAAAAAAATTCCCTGAATACTCTTTAGCATTACCTTTGCTAAAGAGTCATGATGAAAACTGTAGCGAAGTGCTTGGAGATAAAGAAAAATAGTGTTTGATCATGTGAGTCATTTGGGTGTTTCATGAGTATCCATGGTCCTAACAATGGCCACAATAGAAAATCAGCATTACGGTCTTTTCGGAGGACAGTTGTGTTGGGGAATTTATGTAAATCGCCTGCCATCCTATTGGTGGCTGTAGTCAAAGCAATGCAGGGCCAGCCCATTGACAGTGAGCTTGTTATCTTCCCCAGATTTTCTCCTTTGTGTGTTTTGAAAGGAGCAGGCAAAATTAATTCAAAGCAAAACCTTCTCAGAGCATTGGAGAGCACAAAAAACATTAAGCCTTTAAACACAGAAACTTAATGTATGGAAGCAAACATGTAATTAAATCTGGAAGTTATTTCTTTCTTCTTGTCTCCTCTATCTTCTTTATTTTGGAACTGAAATGCAAAAAACCTCAATTACTGGTTATAATGAAAGTCAAGGAGTAACTGTGCCCAAGACAGAAAAAAAATTGTAGCTCTGTGAATGGAATCTTAGATTAATTGCAAAGAGAAGCTTTCTTTGCTAGGCTGGAAATTATAGCTAGAGCAAGTGAGATGCCACCCTTTAAAGTTAGATGATTAAAGCAAGGCAGTTTTCTTTGGAGGTGGTGGGCAGCAGAGAAAAAGTTGTATGAACCAAGCCATGTGTTGGAGATGCATAAGTGAGGAGTCTGCTAAGGAGGGTGGTTCCAGGGTGTGGGTTGAGCATGTTAAAAATGGGGCTATCTTGCAGCCCAGCCTTTTCTACATTACTGCTTTGTTCCACATCCTTTCCTTCCTTCCTTCCTCCCTCCCTCCCTCCTCCCTCTTTCTTTCTTTCCTTTCCTTTCCTCCCTTCCTTCCTCCCTCCCTCCCTTCCTTCCTTCCTTCCTTCCTTCCTTCCTTCCTTCCTTCCTTCCTTCCCCTCTCTTCCTTCCTTCCTTCCTTCCTTCCTTCCTTCCTTCCTTCCTTCCTTCCTTCCTTCCTTCCTTCTTTCTCTTCTTTGTTTGTTTCTTTGTTTGTTTCTTTCATCTTCTATTGTTAACACTATTACAGATCTCTTTATTCCGCTTATAAATATCCTTTTGTTATTTAGTGATCTAAATTTCAGGACAAAACACTGTGTTTTGTCTTTTATTCCTACTGTTCCTCTTTGGTTATTTTTAAAAGTTGTTTTTTGCTTTTACAGTATTTTTCTCTGTTCAAATATTCGTGTGTATATTCCAGTTCCCTCAGAGTGTTCATCTTATTTGAATCTGAGTAAGAAAGTTATATTATGGAAGAAATGGAAGAATTCATAAGAGTGAGTTTTTAGTAGCTGCTTTTATAGTCTTCTCTTTCAAAATGTAATAATTCCTTTCACTTTATTATCTTTTATAATGAGCAATTTGAACAGTATCACTAGGAGGAAATATTCTTCTGATGCTCTCTTTGAGGCAGGGAGTAGGAAGTCCCAGTCGAGCCCAGCTGAGCCTCAATTTTCCTTCAGACGCTCACGTGACTCCAGGTTCCGCAGCCAGCTTCGAAACTTACAGCTTGGGGACCTCAACACAATGGGGTTGAACAATATCATGCTCCCTTTTACAAGTTATAATACCCCAATTTGGGGGGTCTGCAAAATGGATCTATCTATTTTTTTATTTAGCAATATAGAATTCCGTGAGTTTATGCTGAAAACGTATCACTCTGCATCATCTGCAGCACGAGTTTTTTGACAGACTAGTCACTTAGTATTTGTTCAGTCTTGTGCCAGGCCCTGCAGGAAGCTCAAGAGAAAATAAATTATCGTTGTTGTCAGTTTTCCTGGGTAGTTCAAGTAAATGCATTTAAAACAGGGAGTCCAGGGATGAGTTTCAGGTATGCACAATATTGTAATCATATTCATTTTTTTTCTGGGAGGGTACCTGGGGCTCTCATTAGATTCTTAAATAATTTCGTTTAGAATAAAAGGATTAAAATCACACAAGGACAGAAATAAATGGTACCAACTCATGCAATTCTGGTTCCAAATGGGCCGGGGTTCAGAGAAGAGCCGTCAGAGTGGCCTTAACTCTTTTGGGAAAACCTGGTAGCATCCGGGGCCTCAAAGAAAGTGTATGCAGAGGAGAAGCTGACCAGAATTCCAGGAAAAGCTTATGAAAATTATCTGCCTCCTTATTTGGAAACAAGAAATGGATGGAACAAACTTTGGTTTTTTGATATGGGGGCATAAATAAGTAAATGAAATACATGAAGTTAAATGACACTGGCGATAGACTTTGGCTTTGCAGTTCACTAGCTGTGTCTCCGCATAACTCAAAAGGTCAGTTGCCTCATCTATAAAATTGAATAGTAATACCTATCTGATAGAAGTGTCATAAATATTAAATGAGATAATATGTAAAAGCTACTGGCAGAGATCCTGCTTCACATTAAAAGTCCTTTAAGTATCATTGGTCTTTTAGACCCCAAGTGCAATGACACTTGATGGAAATCACAATAAGTGGGGTAGCTAGCCATCAGAGAAGCTGAGTGTGGTCTGGACTTCTTGGAGACAAGGCCATGGAAGCATGCAAAGAACTGACTGGGTTTCAAAAGGCAGCAGAAAAGTTGGTGGACATTTTAGGGAGAAAACAATACAAGCCAAGGTATAGATAAAGGAAATAGTATGATGGGAATAACTCTAGGAGCAGGGAAGACCCCAGGTCCTTTGCACCCACCTGGAGGAAGGCTCAGTTCCTCACATCCCTTAGGCTGTGATCAAATGTTACCTCTTTGGGTAATATCTGAAATATTATCCTCTAACATTTTCTTGTCCTGATTTATTTTTCTCGATAAAACTTATAGCAGCAGTACCTTATAGAACACAGATCAAGAGGGCAATATTAATCAATTGTGCTTACTACTATATCCTTGCTGGTAGAACAGGGCCTGGTATTTATGAAATTCTCTCTATTCATTGAATGGATGAATAATGCCTCCAAGATATTTAGAAACAACAGCCCACCATATTTACTGACAGATTGGCTATCGAATACAAGAGAGGCCAGGGCCAAAGCTGGCAGCCATCCATAATTTCATCTTTCAATTTTGCATTTTTTTGTTAGTGATTTTTTAAAAATTAAAGTATATCTATCCATTATTGGCTTTGAGTGTCTTAGCCAAAGTGTCAAAAGAACTCTCATTTTGGTTGATTTTTTTTTTTACGTATTATTCTATCAGATTTTGAGTCTTTCATTCTGCTTCAAATTAAAATTTTGGTTAGGTGAAGTTCAAATATAAATTAATTTAAATTGTCTGATTTTAAAAAAAGTTTATCTGAAGCCACAGTCTGAGGAACTAAACTTTCATAAACAGTGTGTATATGTGTTGTAGGCTTACTTTGGGAAAGAGAAAATAGAGTTATAGATAAATAAGCCGTAATGAAGTTGTGGTTTTGTTGATTAAAAACAAACTTTTTCCAGAGGTGGAAAAAGTGCTCCTTGCCTTAGCTTAGCGTCAACATGGTATTCTTGTGATACAGGCAGGGAATGGGCTGAAGTCCTGTGGTCAAGACTAAATTTAAGAATCAAAATACAAGTGGATAAGAGGGGGGTTTTTTGCCTCATTTCTCTATTATATTTGAATTGACAAAAGTGGGTTTCTGAATTTAGGTGACAGTTTTTCATAACTAGTGGGCAGCCCAAGTATTCTCAGTGACTCAAAGCTCCAGGTAAAGAGGGGGCGGGGGTAGCATTTGGAGCTGGAGGTGTGGAAGTTGGGCTACAGTGTGGGGAAGTTACCAGTCCAGGGTTTCTGCCATGAGATAGTGTGATTCCTTTATAAATATAAACCCTAAATGCAAGAATATTTTGGAAGATTATACTGAACTAAATGTTCTTTTCTTTCTTTGGATAATTACAGCTGAAATAGTGGTTTTAGTGTTCAATTGGTCAGAAGCTGCATATTCAAAGGACTAATACATTTGAATTAAGGCTGGGAATTCAGTGTTCAAGGGGTAATACTGAGATCTTATCACATGAAAATCAAGTATATTCACCTCGCTGGTCCAAATCGCTTGCTATGAAAATTGTGATTAATGTCAGCACATTGATTTTAAATATTTAAATTCATCAGATGATGGGCACCATCGTGTGTGCAGATTCACTTTGAACTGTCAGGTGTCCGCAGGTCGTTAGATGCATAATTGTGAGCGTCGTTTTCTGTCTCGTAATGTGCTTCTTATTTTTGATGTCTTCTGAACTACACTTGGTTGCCTATGCTTAGCTTTTAAGCTAAATAATGGATTGAATTCAGGTTTCCTAGTTAAACTACATTGGCTCTGCTTTGTGTATATTTGAGGGTTTTCTGTGAAGTTTCAATTTCCTAGCACTTGAATACCAAGGCAAGACTGATTATCAAGAAAAGACCGAATATTTGTATACTCTAGGTATTTGCTAGCACTGTCTCCCACATTTTCAAGTGTTTAGTTTTGGCATGGTGCATTTTCACTTGTACGTATATGTATACTTGTATACATATTTGTATTTATATGTATACTTGTATGTGTATTTGTATTTGTATGTATACTTGTATGTATACTTGTATGTATATTTGTATTTGTAAGTATATTTTGTATGGTTACAATGAACTCAAAAGTAATGTTCTTAAGATTTCTATTAGACTCTTAGTCTTTTTATGCTCAATTATATGAGTGATATGTATTTTGATGGCTTGTTACATTTTGTGATGCTTGTAGTATGCCCACTTTTGGGCAGTGTTGCTTATAAATAAAGTTCAGGCTTGTATGGATCAGTTCAGGTATATTCCAGTCATACCAGTAAATGGAGAAAATAGGTAAGAACGTGCAGATGAGGGAGTAAAGAAAAGAAATGCTGGATCAAAGGTAAATGATCATAAGGAAGAAATGGGGAAGGAAGTAGAACAGAGTAGAATTTTCAGATGAGATAGAACAGACAGGGAATGCCGAACGAGACGATAATAAAACACAGGGGCAGGGCAATTGTGGGAGGGGTTAGCACATCACACACAATTTTTTTTAATATTTAAAAAAATCTTGTGGTTCTTAGAAGTCCTATTAAACGAAATGTAATTTTTAGCAATCCTTGCTATCACGGTGGAATTATCTTTATATTAATTCAGAGAACTTCAACTGAACTTTTTTCTGTTTTGAAAAATGTTTAATGCTTGATAGTTAGAGACTCTTTCGTGAATCATGAGTAATATTTTAAAAGCATGGATTAATTGGATGTACTTCTTTAAGATATCGGTAACCTTTCGGTAGTTTTATTTTTCTTCACATTATATAAAGTGATAAAGTCGATTTAACTTAAAAGAAATTGTAACAGGCATTTTATATTTTAATAGCAAAGGTTTCTAAAATTACTTAAAGATGAAAAATCTAGGATAAACTGGATGGAGTATTCAACATTTCCACAATTTTCTTCATGTTGTCTATAGGATGTCTATTTCTTGAACGATAAGAATATTTTAAGATTGGCTAATTTCCCACACAACACTGAAGGGATAGTTTGCTGAAGGAACTTTAAAGATTAAATCACGTGTTGACTGCTGACATGTTTGCTGGAACACTCTTCGCACGTGACTTTGGGATTACAGGAGAGGGTGGAGCATGGACCAAGTTGCTGTAGATCTGGCTCAGTCGTCTCAGTTTACACAGTTCATATGAATTCCTCCCTGTGCTTTGAAAATTTTCAGTTAGTTGCCAAGTAATTTTCTATAAAAACAAAACAAAACTGAATTAATAGATTCTTTTGAAAAGCTGGAAGGCGTGGCCGCACTGGGCCTACACAGGTGGCCGTGTTTGCCTGAGGCAGGGGCAGCCCCTGCGGAGCAGCCTGCGTGTTCCAGCTCACAGCAGAGCATCCTCCCTGCTCACTGTAACCGCACTCCCGGCTACACTTATTTATTCATGGACACGATCTCTTTAGGCATTTGAGTTTGTGACACATTTTAATCAGTTGAAGTGACCATGATGAATTAAGATCAATCATCTCTCTAAAAACTCCAAACCCTTTATTATTATGAATGTATAATGGCAGTTAATTATAAAATATAATTAACATACATGTGACAATGTATATTGGCAGCTTGAATGGAATGTTAAAAGATATTTTGTAAAATTCCTTTTTATTTTGTATTTCTTGTATTTTAATACTTTTCTGTATCAATTACATCCTTGTTTATTCATTCATTTATTTTTTTAAATCTTCCAGTTTCTTAAGATGAGTATGAAAGTATGAGGTTATTTTGTTTGGTTCTTATTTATTAATATAATAATGATGCTACTCTAGTCCATAGGATTTTGTCTTGAGTAGATCTTTAGCTATTTCTAAGAGAAATATTTTTCATTTCAAATACATTTTGTAAATTTAATTTGATTACTTCTTTGAACCAAGGATTAAGAAAAACATTTAGAAAATGCCACTGATTGGGTTGGCCAAAAAGTCCATTACTTTTTTTTTTTTACAAGATGGCCCTAGTAGTGTGTAGCTGTCTTTAACTTCATTTGAAACAATATTTTTAGATTGTATTGTGACAGCTGTCATATCAGCATTTAAAAAACTTATCAAAATTGGTGAATTTTTCTGCAGCCATTTTAATATTGAAGATGGAAGAAAACGTAAGACATTATCAACATATTATGCTTTATTATTTCAAGAAAGGTAAAAACGCAAATGAAATGCAAAAAAAGATTTGTGCAGTGTATGGAGAAGGTGCTGTGACTGATCAAATGTGTCAAAGTGGTTTGTGAAGTTTCTTGGTACTATTGACATTTTGGCCCAGTAATTCTTTGCTGTGGGGCTGTCTTATGCATTGGAAGATGTTTAGCAGCACCCCTGGCCTCTACCCATGAGAAGCCAATAGTTGGAGATAGCCGACATATTCAAAATATCCAAATCTATAAATTTCTTGGTGAAAATAAAAAATGTACAATGGACAGGGGATAGTGGGGAGGGGACAGTGAGGACAGGGGATTACAGGAACTACTATAAAGGACACGTGGACAAAATCAAGGGGGAGGGGGTTTTGGCTGGGGTGGGATGGAGGGATGGGGAGAAAAGGTGCACAACTGTAATTGAATAACAATAAAAAATTAGAAATAAAAAATAAAAAATAAAAAAATAAAAAAAATGTGTCCTTTTTCTATGGAAAAAATATAATGGACTTTTTAGCTAACCCAATAGTTAGATTTCCAGTTATCTTTTTATCATTTCTAAGTTTATTGGTTAATCACCTATAAAATTTCTCCTTTTTAAAAATATTGAATATTTTTTATTATGAAACACATGATGCATTTTTAGAAATATTCCTTGGAAATAAATTATGAATAGAAATTTAGTACTATAGTGTGAAACATAATTAGAAAAATACAGAAATAAATGGAGAAAATGGAAAACATAACTGGGCTTTTAGTTGTATTTTCTTAAACCCCTCATTCCTTTTTTTATTTACAGATTTTTTTTATTGTTGTTCAAGTACAGTTGTCTCCATTTTCCCGCCACCACTTTCCCCTGCCCCACCCACTCCCACCTCCCCCTTTCAATCTTTCTCCTCTTTGTGTGTCCATGTGTCCTTTATTCACGTTCCTTGACAACCCTTCCCATTCTTTACTGTGTTATCCCCTCCCCTTTCCCCTCTGTTTGCTGTCAATCTGTTCTTTATTTCAATGTCTCTGGTTATATTTTGCATACTTGTTTGTTTCATTGATTAGGTTCCAGTTAAAGGTGAGATCATATGATATTTGTCTTTCACCACCTGGCCTACTTCGCTTAGCATAATGCTCTCCAGTTCCATCCATGCTGTTGTGAAGGGTAGCAGCTCCTTCCTTCTTTCTGCTGCATAGTATTCCATTGTGTAAATGTACCATAGTTTATGGATCCACTCATTAACTGATGGGCACCTAAGCTGTTTCCAGCACTTAGCTATTATAAATTGTGCTGCTATGAACATTGGGGTGCATAGGTTCTTTTGAACTGGTGTTTCAGGATTCTTAGGGGATAATCCCAACAGTGGAATTGCTGGATCAAAAGGCAGTTCCATTTTTAGTTTTTTCAGGAAATTCCACAGTGTTTTCCACAGAGGCTGCCCCAGCCTGCATTCCCTAAACCCCTCATTCCTTAAAATGATTTTTCTCTATTCAGAAAGATGTAAGTTCACATCTCATTCTATAATTGTATGTTTATCTAGGTCACCTTGTACTTTTAGTAAGTTTGAGCTTTTATATTTAACTGCAAAATTTATAGACCTTTGTAAATTGTCTTTTAGGATTACATCATGTACCTTTGTGCTATTGAATGCTTTGACTTTAAATTCTGTTCCACCGATATTGCCACTTCTGCCTCGCTTTTGTTGGCATTCACCTGGTAACTGAGCCTCATTTTAATTTTAACCTCTTTGTTTTGGGTACTATGACAGAAAAGAAAAAATAGAGCAGGGGTTTTTTGTGGTTTTTTTGTGGTCCTTTTTTTTTCCAGTGGCTTCTCTTCTGCAGTAAGAGGGGTCATGCAAGTAAGTCGCATTAATGTAACTAATGATAGCTTTATTAGAACATGATTTTTCTGCCTCTGGATTTATATATTTTTATTCTTATTTTTTCTCACATAAAGTAATAAGGTATTTCCTCCCTCTAAACTGATCAGTTTAGAGCTCTGAGTCCATCTTTCCATTATGTTGCTGTTACCTTTCTATCACATTGTTAATTTTCAAGTTTATATTATGTGATTATTATTTTAAAGACAAAACAATGATAACATTCCACTATTCACAGAGGAAGATAACTTTTTAGAATGCATCTATTTCTCATCTTTCTTTGACTCACTTCCAGACTCTAGATTTTCGGGATGTCGCTTAATTGTATGAATTCCATACTAATAAAGCTTTTTCTCTTAATATATCACTTTAGATTTTAAAACTTCCTTAGTGTCAATGCCAAGTTTTGACAACTTTCAATGAAAACTCATACACTACTAATGACAATAAAAATTAATGTTACTTTATGGAATGGATATTTATTAATATACAATAAATTGATATATTTACCTTTGTATATTCTCTAGAAAAACTATTGCACCAGAAAAATATGAACAAACTTGTTCAGAACAATACTGTTGATAATTGCTAACCGCAGGGTTCTCCCACAGGAAAGTGGACCCCATGCAGTGGGTTCGTGCAGTGGGGTATAATCCTGAGTGGAAGCAGATCATCTGCAGGAAAACATGGGTGAATTTAAGGGTCATATTATTGCATAAAATGTAAGTTCTAGAAAATCTCATGTAGCATAATACAAGTTTTTATAAATTTTTAAACAAGAAAAGCAAAGAATATATAAAGATATACACATGTATATTTAAAAAAACAGAAGTTCAGAAAAAGCAAGGAAATGCTAGTGGTACGGTGAGGCAGAGGAATTATAGCCTAGAATCAAGGTGTTTTGACAGTCAAGTGGTTGGTTAATGGATATCCATTTTCTTATTGTGCTTTATACATTTTATTTATATAACATACCTTATAAATAAAAATGTCGCATTAAAAAGATTTGCAAAAAAGAATGTATATTTGTAACATAGTATACCAGTTGTCAACCACTCCGTGGAGATCATTCATATAGATTTATCTATGTGCTTTACATGGCTCCTGCCTCACCCGCCTCTCCCTCCTCTCTCAGGCTTTTCCCATCCCAAGGTTTCCGGTACTGCTCAGTTGGTGTTTGGTGCCTTCTTACATATTCTCCTCAGATGAGAGTGCAGGGTGGACATACTCTCAGAATCTGTGCCTATTCAGAGGTATACGTCTTTTATTTTCCCAGGTGACATGTGTCTCGTCTGGGTATGGGCTGTTCATTCCAGTCTTTTTATCTCATGCTCTGTGACTCTTAGTTTGAATGCTAGCCTCATTCTTTTTATTGTGAAAGTTACTTACTCTGTATGGAAGCTTACAAGAGTTTATCCTATTTTAGGAATTCAGAATAATTTGCCAGATTACATAAAAAAAATGAGGTGGGTTTTTTTCATTAGTCATGTCTGGGATGTGTTGAAACTTTTCAATCTGCAGCTCAAATATTTCTTCAGTTTAGAAAATGTTTTGTCTATTGTTGGCTTGATTATTCTCTCTCCTCCATCTGTTCCTCCTCCTTCATCTGAAAATCTTATTTTTTGCATATCAACTCTCTTGCATTTTTCCTTCAGACTCTTACATTTTCTTCCATGATTTTTTATATTCTTGTGTTTTCTTCTCTGTGGTTATTACTATTATTTTGTATGAGTTTCAGGTGTACAGCATAGTGGTTGGATCATCATATACTTTACAAAGTGATCCCTTCAATGTTTCTCGTACCCACCTGGCTCCATACACTGTTATTAATTACAGTGTTATTGAATATACTCCTTATGTTGTACTTTATATCCCTGTGACTATTTGTAAGTACAAATTTGTATTTCTTAATTCCTTCACTCTGAACTCTCTGGCAACCCCCAGTCTGTTCTCTGTATCTATGAGTCTATTTCAATTTTGTTTGTTTATTTTGGTTTTTAGATTCCATATATAAGTGAGATCATGTGGTATTTGTCTTTCATCGCCTGGCTCACTTCACTTAGCATAATATTCTCTGGATCCATCCATGCTGTTGTGATCTTTCCAAATTCTTAAACATTGTCACCATTTGTAATTTTTTTTGCTGAGTTAAAAAATCCAGATTATTTTTCAATACCTAAAGGATATCCTTAGGTGATCTTACTGCTTTTTATTAGTTTCAAATTATCACCAGACTCTTCTTAATAAACTATTTAAAATAAAAGCATTCAGTCTGGGATCATCCGTTTGAAAGTCCTCCTACAGGTTTCTGGGCTCCATTACCTGTAAGTAGCCACTAGGTCAGATTACAATGGTCTCAGAAGTGCTGGCCAACTGGGGAAAGGTATTGGCCCAACAGTTTTTTGTTCCTTTGGGCCTGCAGTGAATAGACAGGGGCCTTAAAATCCGATGAGACAACGTGAAGGAGCTTCTCAGATGCCCCCAAACTGCTGGGCTATGATGCAAGCTTAAATACTCCCTTAACTTCTAAGATCGTTAGCAGTGTGGCCCCAATTATGGCTCCCCTATAGGCTACCAAATACTACATAAGCATGTGCTCCATAAAATAACTGACAGGTCCTCAAATCTGAAGTTATCTCTGGGTACACCAAGGTCCAAATAACCCCCTGGACCACTGGATTCTGGATTCCCAACAAGACCCAGAAAAGAGTGAACAGTTTGTCTTCAGAACAGCTATCTTGAACCACAGAGTGTGAGGGAGCATGGTGGGGACATTAATATTTAAGTTCAGGGGATGTTGTCTTTCTAGAATCTTCCAGGTCTCTCCATAAGACTGGTCAGTTATATATAAAAGTTTATGCATTAATGGAGTTTACTGTGTGTCAGGCGGTATCTAATTTTAAGTCATCTCGTCAATCTCTCTAGGTATGTAACAATTGCTCTGTTTTAAATGAGGAAACTGAGGCTTAGGTAAATAAGTTACCTGCGCACATCTGCATTAGTAAGAGGCTTAGATTTTGACCCCCAATTTTTCTGGACTCTGAACTTGACCTCCTTCCAGTAGGTAAAGTGTTTTACTTTCCAAGTCAGCCTAAACTTCATTGCTGAGAAACTGTGAATGTCGCTAATATTCCCCGTTTCCTCCCAGCATATACATGGAAATATCACTTTGGGGAGATAGTTACTGTATAATTAGTTAAATGGCTGTAGTTGATAGTTTGAATTTCAGCTAAACTCCTTAGGAAAAAAATGTTTAAGTATCCATGCCCAACAAAACTATCTCAGCCTTGAAACTAGCACATTGGATTCATGAAAACATCATTTCCTTCTGGTTTAGAATAGATTTAAGCGAGAAATCCATTTACAAGAAGCTGTGAGGGCTTGGGCAGGCAAGTTGTAATTGCTGTTCTTAAGAAGTTCAGCAGCTGCTTTGGAATGGATAAGGGCAGTCAAAGGCTTAGTGGTGGCAAACAGTAGTTCCCATTCTGAGCTTACTTTTAAAATCAGTGCTTTGGAGGTGGTTAACCAACAGCATTAGAGAAATTGTCTTAGAAGCTGTGGAGGATTAAAAGCAAGAAGAGGGCAGGTTTTCCTTCTCCTGCTCCTAAACACTCTTCAGTTCAATACACATGGGAAAGACAAGATAAACACAAGAACACAAATATAAGTAATTATTTTATATAGCTCTAATCGGAACCAAATTTTAGCCATTCTTTTCTTTCCTCCTCTAACTCTTAATAAAATTTTCTCTGAAACTCACTGCCTTAAGATCATATAATGAACTCAGTAGCTGGGGGGATAGGATGGCTAAAGAATGGTCGTGGATGTTTCCGAATCCATTAAAAGTGGAGCAGGAGGGAGAAATATGTCATTACAGGAAGGCTTGGAAAGATTGTATCAGGTAAGGGTATAGTTATGACAACAAAGATTGCATTTTGTGGTGTTTCAGGCCCCTTCCTAAGTGTTTTCATTGTATTATCTTGGTGTGCTACAACCACTCATTAAATAATTTTTTCCTCTTTGGTGAGTGTGGAAACTAAAGACCAGAGAGTGGGGAGAAAAGGCACACAACTGTAACTGAATAACAATAAAAAAGTAAAATTAAAAAAAATGTAGTATCTCCACAAGGTATACCTACCTAGAAGGAGTAGATATTATTGTAGGAGTAGTATTGTTATTAGTAGTGTTCTTGACCAACACAACATGAAGAAACCCCCAAATCACTATGTGGCAAGACCAAAAATGAGAACATACTGTATGATTCTGTTATATAAAATACAAGAACATGTAGGCTAATATATGTAGACAGAAAGCAGGTCAGTGTTTGGTTCCCTGAGGAGGTGGAAGGGGAGCAAAGAGGATAACAAAGGGGTGCCAGGAAACTTATGAAAATGATGACTATATGTATTAATTATGCTGATGTTTGCTGGGTCTGTTGGTATGGATGCATGTATGTATGTTTATTCATGATATGTAAAATGTACCAAACTCACACTTTAAAGAAGTACAGTTTGTTATATGCTAATTATACTTCAATAAAATTCTTTTTAAAAAAGAAAAAAAAAAAAGACCAGAGAGGTTGAGTAGCTCGCCCGAGGGCACACTAGACGACTGCTCATCTATTGCTTTTTTAAAAACACTAGTCTTTCTGAGTCAAAATACAAGCTGTTAATTTTTTTTGATTTATCATTAGCTTCTGGGAAGTCATTTTATAAAGAGGTAGGTGGAAACTAGCTCAGAAATATTGTACCAAATATTTGCTTGGTATTTAGTCATTGACTTACTCAGCAAACATTCCTTCTCACTATCGACTGAAGTCATGTGTCAGCTCCCAGGGGTCACAGGCCTTAGGACAGTTCTGGTGACTTTATTTTATACTCTGTCATTGTTTTCTTTCTCTTCCTTGTTTTTTTTTTCTTTTCCATTTTCTGTGATGTGAATCAGAATTTTAAAGTACATGAGGGTTATACACAGGTTTCTGTCTGCTACTCTGAGAAAATGGGAGTGTCCCGGGAGCCCGTGCCTTCACTGTGTCAGGTGAAGGTGATTCTGCTGGTGCTTTTTTGAATGTCTTAGGGCAGGTGAAAAATTGGTGACTTAGGCCTTATTTTTCTGTTTGCTCTCTTACGGCTTACTCTAAAATTCACTTTTTTAGGTTGCCATCATCACATTCCTTTTACTTTTTTTGACTCTTAAACTTAAACATTATAGCTGTGTCATGTGAAAGATAGTATGAAAGCACATTCAAATAAGTAGACGCATTTCATGTTTTTCCCTCCACTCTTCAGCTGAAACCATAAATCTAGCAAAGATTTGGGAAGATTGACCGGCCATGTCATTAATTGGAGATAAGTCTTAGAGAAATCTTTTCTTTTTTTCTGACATAGAGGTTGGTAAAATAGACTAAACATTTCAGATAATACATAGAAAATAGGAAATACTATTTTACTTCCATGCATATTTTATTTTATAGTAAACTTCATAATAAAAGCTCTTTATAAGGAGTAATAATCCTCACTCTTTCAGTTCCACTTATATTCCAGTGTTATATTATTTTCATCTTCTTAATATAAAAGGAAAAAAACAAGAATTAACTTTAAATTTGCTGACAGAAAATGGACTTTATCTAAAAACTATTACTTATTAGTATTTATAGATGCTTTATCAATACTAGCTTTTCCTAACTATTAACATGTGTTGAATTAAAAACACATTTTTGAAATGAAATAGAAGTTGTTTTGTTGTTTTCCAGTTTCTCCATAGTAATGCAAGAATAGTATCTATTCCATAAATTATAAGAGGTATTAGACGACATACATGATGGACCCAGCCCTGTGCTTGTTACACAGTTGATGCTTGATCCATGTTAGTGGTAGTTGAGGTGTTTTGTATTCACTTCATATTTCATTGAAAAAATAGGACTAATCTGAAAGAAACCTATGTGTCCGTGTACCACTTGTCTGCCTCTCTTACCCACGTCCTCATCCTCTTTGCTTTCCCTCCAGTTTCTATGAATGGACAACTCCTTCTCCTATTGGTAACAGTCTCTCTTCATGTTCAGTAGTCCCATTCATTTTATCTCGTCAGTAAAACCTCTCCAGCAAGTCTCTCTCCTCTCTCAGGTGTCACTGCTTTCTCTTTCACCCCTGTAATAATTCTCATCAGCACAGAAACCTACTCTAATGTCTTCCAGCCTCCAACATACTTCTTGGCTGCCTTTTACAGAAAAATTTCTCCAAAAAGTACTCCATATTCCTTTTCTACATTCCCTGTCCTACCAGTCTTGCTTGAGTCTACCACTCTCAGGTTTTCAACCCTCCTTTTCAGAGACGTCTCTTTCCAAGGTTACCACTGACGACCAGTTGCTAAAACTAAGGTGAAACGATTGATTCTGACAACAGTAATGTTTATTGTCAGCGTTTGGCACAATTGAGCATTTCATCCTGTTTGAAATCTGGTTACCCTTTTACCTTCTGTCTGTTCTTTTTCTGTCTTTTACTGTTTCATCTGCTGTTAATATATTCTAAGGATTGAGTTCTCTCAATCTCCCAGTTCTCAAAATTTTCCTCTCTGGAGTTCCCTCTCTAGGCGATCTCTTCCAGTCTTAGAAATTTAAATTCCACCTACTGGGCGATGCACACAGTTCTCTTCCCCAAGTTCTGGATTCCTTCTTTCAGTTGCTTTAACAGACATCTCTTCTTAGTTGCCTGAGCGTCTCCGCTGGACTTCACATTCCTCCCAATGAAATTCTAGTAAACTCTAAATCAGCTCCTGTAAATCTCTTCTCCGAGAATAGTAACTTTTATCCTGTAATGTGTGTGGGCCAAAAACATCGGAGTTAAGGACATTGGAGTTATGGTTTGTCCTCTTTGTCTCCTTTTACTGCCTATATTCTATTCCTTAGGAAATTCTATTTCTCTGCCTTCAAAATATATCTAGAATTTGATACTTCTCTCCATCTCCACCACCACAACTCAAGCCCAGGCCAATATCCTCCCACCTGTATTTGCACAATAACTTTTTTACAGACCTCCCCCCTTGGACCTTTTTCTGCTTAGTCCATTCTTGACCAAAACACCATTCAGCTTGAAATCCAACAATGGCAACTCATTATTCTCCAAGTGAAAGCTAAAGTCCTTCCAAGGCTCTGTAAAACTAGGTCACCCCTGACTTCACTTTTTAAGTCTATCTGTTTGTTTGTACTGCTGCCGCCATGCTGGCCTTCCTGTTACTCATAGAGGCAGGTGTCCTTTGGCCTCAGGGTCCTTGCACTAGCTGTTCTCTTTGATAGACTGCTCTTCCCTCACATATCTACATGTTTCACACACTCACCTCCTTCAGCCTTCTCCTTACATGTTATCTCTACAGTAAGGAGACTGAAAATAGTAAATATTTACTCCCTATACACCTAGATATTCTTATTTCATTCATTTGCTTTATTTTTCTCCACAGGAGTGACCCGCAGTAGATTTTACTTGTCGATGATGCTTGTTTTCTGACTTCTGCACTAGAATACAACCTGAGGGTAGGGGCCCTGATGTGTTTTGATCCTAGCTTCATCTCAAACACCTAGGTCAGGACCTGAAATAGGTAGGCACTGGAAAATATTTGTTGAATAAGTAGATTATAATAGTTGCCATTAATATTAAGAGCATGCTTTTATTACTTGAAAGCAGTGTACCCTGGTGGTAAGATTCTTGATTCTGAAGCCATACTGCCTAGGTTTGAATCCCGGTTCTGTGATTTACTTTGTGTGACCTTTGGTGAGTTACTTAACTCTGTGTATCAGTTTCCTTTATTTACAAAGATAAATAAACTGATATTTGGAAAGCATTTGGAACAGGACCTGTTTTGGGAAAGAACATGCTGTACTCATCCCTGTATATTAGTATCATATTATACCATGAGCGTCATTTTTTAGAATAAGCCTGTGGTACCAGTTCTCCCACTAACTGTGTGACTTCAGGTCACTGACATTAAACTTTATCCATCTCTTTTTAAAGTGGGTATATACACACTGTAAGGCCTAGTATATTGTACAAATGAGGGAGCAGATGTAGAGTGCCCTGCAGAATGGTTGATACTAAATATAGCAATAAATCAGTAACTCTGGTAGTGAAGAGTAAGTAAGGACCTACCCCCAGGGTACGTAACTATTGTCCTTGCTTCAGTATCTTATAGAAAGTTACCAGTGGCATTTTATGAATGGCTATATTTTCAGGCTTCAAGACAAGCAATAAGGACAAACCATAGGCTTTCCTTAACAATTCCATTTAACAACAAAAGAAAAGAAACCCTCCACACATTTGGGAATTATAATAGTGGATATAAAACCCATACATCTAGTGTGTCTCATGGTTGGAAATATTCAGTTACATTCACTGGCTTGTTTGTTTTCTGTGGAGTTAGATTTAACCCTTTTTATGGTCTTCATTTAGAAAGCCTGTGATTTGTCCTTGGAGATTATTTTTCAAGCAACTCAGTACCCTCTTAGGGAAAGCTGAACATGTCTTCAACATTCTTACCCTCCCCTTCCGGCATCCTGACCCTGTCGGTTTTGCTGGAACTCCTTTGAGGCATCTAATGTCCCAGCGCCCTTCATCCAACTATGCAGACCTGTTCTGCATGGTATTGGTTACAGGGAATAGCACTAGTTATAGTATTAGGGAAGTATTAGTTACAATACTTTATATCATAGGAGATTCAAATAAAAATATTGTACTCCCTATATTGCTATTCAGAACAAATTACCTTGTAAAATTGAAGACATTGTTCTCTGTTACAAGATCTGGTATCAGTAAACTCGTACAGGGGGGACGTATTACCCGGGCAGTGGCACTTGGTGAAAACTTCTGGAAGCTCATCAAGTCCATGAGAACATAATTTTTTGTCATTTCCACTAATTAGCTCCATTAAGATATGAATTTTCTATCTTAAAAATATATACACATGTAAAAAATATGTACACATATGAAATAAGGAATAGATATGTATATATTATAGAAACATAATACATAATTAGAAATATGTATGTATGTAATTTAAAATATATGTATATATCCATGCTGTTGCAAAGGGTATAAGCTCCTTCTTTCTCTCTGCTGCATAGAATTCCATTGTGTAAATATACCATAGTTTTTTGATCCACTCATTTGCTGATGGGCACTTAGTTTGCAACAGCATAGATGAAACTGGAGAGCATTATGCTAAGTGAAATAAGCCAGATGGTGAGGGACAAATACCATATGATCTCACCTTTAACTGGAACATAATCAACAGAAGAAAAAAGCAAACAAAATATAACCAGAGACATTGAAGTTAAGAACAATCTAACAATAGCCAGGGGGGAGTAGGGAGGGGACAGTGAGGAGAGGGGATTACAGGAAATACTATAAAGGACACATGGACAAAATCGAGGGGGAGGGTGGAGGTGGGGGAGGGAGGTGGGTTCAGCTGGGGTGGGGTGGAGGGATGGGGAGAAAAGGCATACAACTGTAATTGAATAACAATAAAAATTTAAAAAATATCTATATGTATATATCATTAGAAATATACATGTATATATAATTTAAAGTATATGTATATATAATTAGAAAAATGTGTTTGCATACATATATGCATACCTAATTAGAAATCCTACTTTTCTTTGGCCATCGGTAATAAATATTATGGAAAGAGTCCTAAAAAATACAGACCTTGAGATGACGTGCAGACAACATTTGCATGCTCTAGCTTTTCTGGGGGGCTGCTTTGGCTGCTGGCATGTTTTCTTCCTGGGCTGCTACTGGGCCTTTCCAAAATTAGAGGCACATAAGCACCTTAGTCATCTAATTTGCATCTAATGATTATATTTGAAAAACTATTCTGCGTGATGGAATTTTTCTCTGGAAAAGAAGAGTCAAATTGGCTTTGCTACATAATTCTTTCTTTTGTCCCCGCTCACTTTTGGAAAACAGCTCTTCTTCCTTCTCTTTAAATTTCTATGCAAAACAGAAATATGGTTATTTAGAAAAAGCTTCCACCACTATACTGAAAAAGAGCTGCTTGCTTCTGGAGGATAACCTGATTCCTTCTTCCCATGTGAGTAAGTGCTTGAGAATAAAGATCCAATCCTGTTGCCTGAATGCTTCGTGCACTCTCCATTGATGAAATCACCCTGTGACAAAGCACAGCATGAGAGGAACGCACAAGAAGAAATTATTCTGGACACAACCTTTAGGCAGTTGACTTTCTTGTGTTGGGCAATCCACTGAGATGGACAATTATTATTTCTCATTTGATTATGTGTGCACACATGTTGTCAGTTTGCATTGGTAGGATAAGAAGTTTGAATTTGATGATTTGTTTTAAATACCATCTCTTCCTCTTCAATGAAAGCTTATTTTCCAGCAATTTCAAGGCTTGTAAGATTAAGCCACAGAGGAAAATATGGTGCCGAGGATAGGGAAGAATTCCTCAGAATTTCTAGTACTACACCTAAAGCTTTGGGAAATCTGTATTAAACTAGACAATATGGAAGAGTTATTTTTGGTTCTTTTAATTAACAAAGAAAGAAGGATGTTTACATCAGTTAACTCTTAGGAAGAAGAGGTGATCTTAGGGACTAGTCTAGTTTTCTCTTTTGTTTAAGGAAGTTCTTTTTGTGGAAATAGAGGTTTTTGTATGCTCACATGGTGGATCAACTAGTTCTTTCTTTTTTGTTGTTCCGTTCAGTTCAGAGCTGCACTCTCAATGGGTGTAACAGACAAGACCGCCAGCTCTGAAACAAGGGGCAGCTTTTGGCCAATCACATCAAAACTCCCTTTGGGTATTCCCAGAATAGTGCCAACCTATGAAATGGCCCCAGAATGAATTAGCTTGTCTCTGAACACTGTGTGACCTGGAGTTTAACTGTTCTCATCAAAGTGAAAACATTTCCATTGTAAAAGTCATATTTTTATCAAGTCAAACCTGATAAAACTGTCCTTTTATACTGAGCTTGATTGAATTTCTAAGTAGGTATGTGGAGCATGGGTTATAAATCTTCTTAATATAAAAGCTTGTCTTTTTAATTTTGTGTATGTTTGGGCTTTGCAATGCCAACACAAGGAACATAAAATATGTAAAAATACTCATATCTAAGATAGCAAATGAATCTGCTATTAAATAAGAGTTCAAAGTTGAGACATTAGTTTAAAATTATCCATTTACTTGTAACAGAGAAAAGGAAACATCTTCTTCTTAAATGTAGCTTCTTTCCCTAAAAGTAAATTATCTTATATAGTTCAGTGTCATAATTTATTAATATCCCCAAAATGTGATTGAAGATGTCTCTCAACCTGCTGTATTTTGGAGGCTGATTTCCATTCTCAATACGATAAAAATTATTTAGTATACATGCAGGTGGTTCTTTCAGTACAGCTACCCTTGTCCAGAAAAATCAGGGATTGTCATCATACCATGTTGACAATATCCAGGTTACTTTTAGTTTCTTTAACCCATTAACTAGTAAGCTCTCACTAGTAGGTTACATTGATTAATTTTTGATAAATACATTTTGATATATACATGTGTATGTATGTGATAAATATAAACATATAATAACTTCATGCACTAAAATCAAGTAATGTCTGTGAAGTCACTTTGAAAAGTTAAAAGATTTTTTAAATTTTAAGATTTTATTAATAATATAATTTTAATTTGATGTCATGACATACTTGGTTGGAAAATTACATTTTCCTCCTTTTCCTTTGCCATCCAAGAAAATTCGATATTTTAACCTTTAAAGAGACCATAAATAAAATGCTTACCATTGTGGTGAATTGATTTGATCAGATTTGCGAAGATGATAAGGACTTATATCTCCTGACCCCCACTTAGTAATAGATGGAGTATATACATTACCTAATTACTTAAAGTACAAAATAGGAAATATTTTTATTAAATTAAATCTTATGATGAACCCCAAGAATAAAAAAGATACATACAAAGTGTTTCTAATGAAAGAGGGGAGTGAAAACCCTAGCCATCTGAACTTCTTTTCTTTTTCTTTTCTTCCACCTCAGCCTTCTCTAAAATAACTTTATAGAACCCAGAGGTTCTGGAACACAATTAGAAAATCGTTCACCGAGTCCCTTATCCTCAATTGCTATGTGGAGGCACAGGCCTAGACATTTGCCCGTGGTCACATGATCTTTAGATGTCAGAGAAAGGTCTTTGGACTCTGGTCTGTTGCCCCACTCACCCACAGCTCAGTTATTCTGCTCATTTTGACCAATGGTAAGTCTAAGAAATGTGGCATTGTCTCATGTGATATGTTTTGTTTATTAATTTGAAGTTATTCAATAGAGATGAGATTGGAAATAATAGAAATCTAGTATTTGAGCAAAAGCTGAGTTCTTTATCTTGCCACGATGGGCCATTCAATAGCTATCTAATGAAGCCATAATAACTCAGTCAGGGTTGAATTTTTATAAATGCTGCATATTTGTATAAGAATCTCTAAGTAATGCTCCTTTGTAATCTTTATGTTCATAGAGTCAGAAGCTTTTTTGTATGACCTTCAAACAAAGAAAATATGTCTACCATTTTTAGGTCCAAAGGAAACTGCAGGAGTACAGAATTCCACAAATAAAGCCATGATCAAGTATGATGGATAGACAGCTGGGCAAGCAGCTGGGCCTTTCATGGACAAAACAAAGCAACAGAGTGTGAAAACTGAACTTCAAGTGTCAACTAAATTCATCTCCAAAATCCCTGAATGCATTGTACAGTTGTGGGTTTCTCTGGGCAATATTCAATTCCTTTCGTTCTTTTGAATCTTACAATAGAAAGTAAATTTAACTCAGAGCAAATGGCATCTTGCCTTTGTGCCAGCCCTCTACTCATATTTATCAAGAATTTATACATTCTAGTTTTCCTATTACATTTCGCATAAACAATAGTGATAACTGCAATTCTTAGTAGTATGTGTTTTTAAGATTTTTATCTGAAGATAAGGCTATTAATTTATAAGCTGTCATTAAAGAATGTAGAAGATATTGACACTTTTTGCTCATTTCCTACCTCCAGTGAGAAAGAGACCTTGAGCAAGGTCAAACAATGAATCAGCAGGACACAGGGAACAGTCTCTCCAAGTTCTCTGAGGGCAAAGCCCCACTCCGTGAGTCAGCCGCTCTCCAAGCCTTTCTCAGGCCACATGTGGCTTATGATTTTGGACAGCTTCAGAATTCTTTGAGTATGATTTCTGAGAAATAATTTCTGGTAGCAAACCAGCACAATTTAAGAACTCCACAGAGAAAAGGGATTTAAGTTAGGCTTAGAATGTTTGAAAAGCTTCTCTACAGCTCCCTGTGGAAATAAAACCTGAATCAGGCTACGAGAGTAATGTGAAATAAATATTTTACAAATAGCAATAGATTGCACAGTAATGCGAGTGCTCAGTAAGACATGTGAATGCTTAAAGCGCTGCTCATGCTACTTATTAAGAAGAACAGAGGCAAACTCCTCTTCTACTAAATGTTGAAAATGTGTTTTAACATAAAATATTCAGCAAAATGGTCATATCCCTAAGCTGCCCTTATCTAGAAAAGAACAGCATCTACTTATGAAGTTCAGATTGGAGCGTTATTGCTGTAAATTTGCCATCTCTTTAAGACTTAAAAATCAGCATGACTTCTTAATTATACAATTCATAATAATGTAAATAATAAACTTTCTTATTACAGAACTCCAGTAGGTAAAAGATAGTAAATTTATGCAACTGATTCAAACTGAACCATATCATAACTTGATACTATTCTGACTTCCACAAGAACAAATAGACCTTGTTTTTTGAATATTTTGTATTGATGCAAACAAACAGATGTATCTACAGATGTTGCCTCTCTTTTGTAAATGATGAAACTTAGATTTTGAGAGTTCAAAATATTTTTCCAAGGTCACAGGTGGTAAACAGCAAAGCTTAAATTGAAGCGTTTGTCTATTTGTCCTCAATGTCCTTGTGGTAAAAACGTGCTCTATGGTGGCTAACGCTTTTTGTAAGGTAGAATTGCTTCACTGGTATACTTTTGTTCTCTTATTGTTTTTTAGTGGGCCTTAAAAATAGATATATTTTTGTTTTGTTTTGTTTTGTGTTTTGAGCAGTTCAGGGTTACAGAAAAATTGAGCAGAAAGTACTGAGTTCCCATACATGCCTTCCCTCCTCTCCTATTTCTTCTATTATTCCTACACCTTGCTTTAGTGTGGGACATTTGTTACAATTGATGGGTCTATATTGATAAACATAATTAATTAAAATCATAAGTTCACATTAGGCTTTGCTCTTTGTGTTATATTCCATATGTTTTGGCAAATGTATGATGATATATATCCACCATTAAAATATCACACAGAATAATGTTACTGTGCTAAAGATCCCTTATGCACCATCTATTCATCCTGCCCCCTTTCCCTGGGTCCCTGGTAAACACCAACCTCTTTTATCTTTTTATTCTCTCCATAGTTTTGCCCTTTTGAAATCTACATTTAATGTGTTTTTCTGTCTTCTCGTGACTTGATAGCTCATTTCTTTCTTATCACTGAATGTTATTTCATTGTATGGATGTACCACAGTGTGTTTATCTCTTCATTCATTGAATGATAGCTTGGTCTCTTCCAAGATTTGGCAATAAAATAAAAGCTGATATATATAATTATGTACAGTTTTTTTCTTTTTGCATTGACATATTTCATTGGCTTTAAAATTACATTTCTATAAATTAAATTATTCCCAATGATTTCATCTTTTTTTTACATTGAATTTATTAGGGTGACATTAGTTAATAAAATTATATAGGTTTCAGATATACAATTCTACAGTACATCATCTTTATATTGTATTGTGTGTTCACCACCCCAAGTCATGTCTTCTATCACCATTTATTCCCCCTCTATCCTCTTCTCTCCCCCCCTCCCCTTTTTGCCTCTGGTGATCACTGTACTGTTGTCCGAGTCCATGAGTCTTTTTTTCTTTTCTTTGCATGGATGGACCGGGAGAACATTATGCTAAGTGAAATAAGTCAGTTAGTGAAAGACAAGCACCATGTGATTTCACTCATTTGTGGAATCTAATGAACAAAATAATCTAACACACAAAGTGGAGACAGACAGACTCAAGGGTACAGAGAACAGACTGACGGCTGTCAGAGAAGAGGGGACAGGGGGCTGGGTGAGGAGGGTGAAAGGACTACTCCCCATGACTTTAAAGTTGAAGTCTTTTTAAGGGCCTGAAAATAATGAGGATATTATTTATGCACTAAAAGTTAGGAGTTATACAGATTTTTAAATTAATTCTTTTTAATTAAGAGATTCCAAATTTTTTTCAAATTTTTAAATCTGGGTAAGCTCATTTGCTAAGTGCTTAAGGGTAGTAGAATAATCATAGCAGTGGTAGGTATGTGCTTTCTGCAATTTTTTCTTATTTCTCTGCCATTTGTTACTCATCTCTTTTTCTCCTGTAACCACCTAAAATCACTGCACTTTTACTGTAACTCGTTCTTCTGAGGAAACATACCCTTTCTTTCTTTGCTAGAGATATTTTGAATAACAAATTTACTATATGATTTTCCCATACTCAACAAAAAATATTTTATGCAAGCATTTAGAACTGTAAAGGATCTTAAGGCAGTTTTTAACAGAAGGACATCTTAAATGTTACTGAATGATTAAGGAAGATAAGTATGGATTTGCTTTGCTACAAAGTGGGACATTCACTGGATTCCTTCCTACTTTCCCCACTTTCCAAGTACTGTTCCTGAAATATTTTTATGAAACCGACACAATTAGAAAACATTCATTCTTCTCATTTTCACATTTAAGTTGAATTGCCTGTAAGTATGGAGAAATTGAATTGTATCTTTATTTCTGAAGAAAAATAAGATTGAGCTGAGCTGTTTGCATTTGGGTTGGTTGGAAGTGGCGTGATAGAAGAACAAATTGTGGGATTTATTCGTTGTGTTATGTGAGGAATATTAAGGACTTCAGCCAAGCTGTAGATGGCCTGTGACAGGGGGAGGGTAAAGCCTGAATTCTATAGAGTCACACATAGCTTTACCATTTCACCAAAACAACAAAAAATTGTAAGTTACTTTCTCAAGTAAACTGAGTCTTTGACACTATCATCTTACTTGAAATAGGTTTCTATTGCTGGCAAAATAACAAATACAGTACCCATCCACATTATTCTCTAAAGGAATGAGAATAAAACATCATAATTATGGTAAGAAAGTCAAGATTAAGAAATTTTAAAATTTAAGGTTACTTGGCAGATTAAAAAAATGTTTATGAAAATTATTAGCCTTATTTACTCATTCTCTGAACAGATACTTATTTAGTGATTGCTGTTGAGGACTTTGAGGGACTCCCATATATAGTATTTTCTTACCCCCAAAATAAAGAATGAAAATATAGAGATCTAAAATATCATCCCTAGTGCTAATATGGTAGAAATGGGGAATGTGGCTCAGCGGTGAGGGCAAAATGGGGTCCCTAATGCTGCCTTCCAAATTTAGGCTGATTTATTGGCCTGTCAAGGGATTGCGTAGACCAGACACAGAGTAGAACTCACGTGCCCTGTGGGTTAGATAGCTTTAGATACAAGGAAGAAACAGTTACCCAATTTCATAGGTGAAGACCCAAGATTGTATGGGTTCCGATATAGGTAGGTTTATTGCATATGGTTGTAGGAGGAGGTGGAAATTCTCTTTTGATTGTTTTCATTTTCTCTGTAGTAAAATAATGCACACAAACTATCAAACTGAGAACAAGAAAGAGAAGGAAGAAAAGTAAACAGTGTATGAAATAGTCATTTGGGAGAGTTGAAGAGTGTAGAAGTGATTTGACAAAGCTGAGCACTGGTAGTAAAGTTTGCAGGGCCTGGGGAAAAAGGCAAAAGGTCGGAGTTCTGTTATTAAATTATTAGAAATTCAATGGAGTGACAGCTAAACATTAAACCAAACCCGGGCCTTCTCCATGTGGGCCCTGTGCAACCACACCCATGCATCTTAACCTGAGAGAACACAGTACAATTGCTTCCCAGTACCGAGGAACCACTTAAAGATTAAGATCACACCCTGGATATGAGAACAGTCAATCCGTATGGCTGTGTAATTTTCTTTATTAATGATCACCTGTAAACCAATTTCCATCCCTATACTTCTGTTATCTGTAAAACAGAGGTGAGTAAATACAGGGCGAGGCAAAAGTAGGTTTATAGTTGTTCATGTGGAAAAATATATAACACATAAATAAATAATAATACAAAAATAAACTGTGTACTTATAACTGTAAACCAATTTTTGCCCCCCTCTGTACAGATCCTCTGCCTTCAGTACTTGAACTTGCTGACAATCCATCGTCAGCCATGTGAAGCATGATGCCTTAAGCCTTTTTGCTATGTAGGGGACATTGGGTGTGGTGAATTTCTGTTATTACTCACTGTTACTTTAAAAAGAGCTAAATGTTCCTAGACTACCTTGGTCCATCTCCAAGCTCAGGGGAACTGTATCCTCTGTCTCACTATATCATTATTTTCTGTAATGTCTTTGAAGTGGGGATTTGCGTTTGAGAGAGATGCATTAGGTACTTATCACTGCCAATTTCTATTGACTGCCCTTTCACTTGATAATTGTTTCCACATCAGGACTATCCGGAAGACAGATGTAGTTAATTAATCCTTATCAGTTCTGAATTGATTAAAAAATTATCTTCTTGAATTGTCTTATGGAATCCTTGCTATGAGGAAGGTGGAAGTCCTCATTACACAGAAACAAGGACAAGTCAGAATTTCCCTGAAGGGAGGGGTTATATTTACTAATTGATTTAGAAAAGACAAAATATTATTGAATATAATTTTGAAGGGTGGATGAGAGTTTTGCTATTCAGGTCATGCTTTTGAGCTAGAAGAATATGAGAATATGTGCATAGAAGAGCAGAATAATTTTGCTATGGTTTATTACCTGTAACAAATCAGGCTACTACTTTGCTCACGCTGAGAATTACAGCTCAATTAATTATGTATTATCTTGGCAGAACTATGTTTCATGGTGGTCCCTTTATAAAGTATTAGCTGATGGAATATTTGATGTTAGTAGAAGATGTCCATATGGGGGAGCAGATAACTTCACTTTTGATATGTAACTTCATATTTGACTCTACTTTTAATGAGCATGAAGTTGCACCCACTCAGACTGTGAGCCAGACATCAAATGTGCAGCACTGACATTCCGAACCTGAAACCACAAGGGAGGCAAGAGTCTCCTTTCTAGTCAACAGGAAAATAATCAAACATTTAAAGGAGAGGTCTGGTAAAGCGCCACACTCCAGGCATTGCTGTAATTCACAGTGTGCTACACTGAACCCTTTCAATGTAACCTGCTAGGAAAGCAGTCTCCTATCACCCCAGTTTTTTTGCTGGTCTGTAGATATAATGTTTATGAATTGGAAAAAAATGATGATTCAAAACTTAATATTTCTGAAAATCTTGAATATTTTGTGGGTAACTGTGAGTCTTAGTTGCTATTGGCCATTTGAGCTGAAGCAAAATCAGGGCAGCAAACTCATTGCCAGGTTGTGGTAGGATCTCCTTACACGCAGACCCAGCTGTCAAGTAATCGTCTTTGGCAACTTTAGTAACCCTTTCAAATGAAGAATAATTTAGTTTTTAGTATGTTGTTGTCAATACTTGTAGATGAAATTAGTGCTTCTATTCCCAAGGAAACTGAAAAAGGGCTTTAAGCCTTTTAATAACCCAGTAATCCATGAGTGACTAATGTGTGGTAAATAGAGCTGATTTTCAGCAAGAACAGACGCTGTATCTGGAGAGATCAGGCTTGCTGGGCTATTGGCTTCTTACAGAGATTGCTTCTCCACAATCACATGAGGGAGGAAACATTTTAAGCTATTTTTTTTCTTTTTGTGGATATAAACTGATCTTGCAACATATGCAGAGTCGACACTATTGAGGCCATTGATATAAAAAAAGAGAACAGATTTTTAAAGACTTTTCTGAATTTCATTTAAATTAGGAATCCCTGCTATTCCATCTGAATATGCACATTCCTAATGGTTATGGTTGCCAGACTATTTTGGTTCTATGCATTCATGAAATGATAAAAAGGAACAATTTCAATTTCTGCATTAGCTTTTTCCTACCCTCCACCTTCATTTTCACTGGGAGTTTTTAAATATAAGGGAAGGATAAGACAGCTATGCAACCAACTTTAAAAAAGAATCTGAAGGTCGAATTAGAATCACATACTGGACTCATGACCTTTCACAGTTATAGTCATTCTTGTGATAAAACTGTGATGAACTGATTGAACACTATATGCAAGAGTGACTTCTACTGAAATATAAGTTTATCGACCTATTAGGGTTAATTCTGAGCGAAGCTGTTAACTTGGGTCTTTTATTAAAAGAATGTTGTCTTCAGAACTAAAATGCAGTACTTGATAGGTGTTTCCTTTAGAGATTCTGGCAGAAATATGCAGAGTTAGGGGGAGGGAAGATTGACAATTGTTTGTTTGTTTTTCTTAACTATGAAATTTTGGTTTTTTATTGTCATTGTTTAGAGTTTTGTACAACTGATTATCATAATCATCACTTACCCACGGGAGAGTCTCATTTTTCAGGATAGATGTCTTTTTTCAATTTATCTTGAAAATGCTTATACAAGTTTTCATCAATGAACTTTAATGCAAACTCGAGGAAAATATATTTGAATATGTCTGCAAGGCAATAAAAAATACCTTTTCCCCAGAGAAGTGTTATACTGATTAAAGTAATTGTACAAATAAATTTATGTTAGGTATATAAGCCTTAGTCTATTTTATTATTTAATTGATCAAAGTTTTGTCAAGAAAATTTGAAAACCAGATGCTATGCTAATGCCCACATATACAGGCTGACTATTCACGACATCTGAAGTGAGGGCTTCAGCTGTGCAGTGTGATTTTGGGGAGAGAGATGGAGAAGTTCCGCGTGGCCTTTCATCTGTCTTGGGCTTTGTAATTCAATCGATTTCATTCTGAACAATGTAGTGCATTGTTTTTAAATTTCGAGCACCTAGAAATCATCTAGGTGGTTGTTAAAATGTAGGTCAGGCTCCATCCCCCAAATTAAGTTACTTCCAGGAATCTGCACTTCCAATAAGCATTTTAGGTGGATCTGATGCTGTTGATTCAGGGAGCAAAATTCTTACACTTATGGATATATTGGAATGATGCCGGTATTTGAGGCCAATTATATAGAAGTGCAACATGTATACTGTTCCCTTCAATCAATGTTACTGTAATTCAGTTGCTGAACATTTACCATATGTGAAAAAATAATTGAGGTCTTTAAGTTCTGTCCTACAACCAAAATGGATAGTATTTGCACATGTATCTTAAAGGGCCCTATTTTATACTTTCCTGCAGACCTTATGACATTCTTTTTTTCTATATACAATATATATATTTTTTTAATACTTGACATTCTGTAGGGGCCCACCCACTTGTAGTTATTTTTAGAACCATATTTTACAGTCAGTGAGAGAGAATTCTCCATGTACTCAAACACCTTCTAAACTCTGTTTTGACAACAGGAGGAAACAAAAGGAAAGCATAATTTGCATTTTACAAACTGAAGACCTTCTATTTAGAGCAACTTATAACCTAACTCTCCCCCATTTTCCACGAGGATCAAAGTACTATTTTTTTAAAGACCTCTCATTTTACAACTTGGTCTTCAAGCATTATTTTGTTGTTACTCAAAATAGGACAGTGTATGAGGAAAGCTGATATTCAATATTAACTTGCTAAGACAGCTACACAGAGATGTTATGGTCATTCAGCAAATCCTATGCTTTTGCTAATAAGTTGCCTTTGTTAAATCAAAGGCAGCTACTTTCATTGAAAACTGCTCCTAAATGGTTGCTACACAAAGAGCTGAAAACAGGGTCTTGAAGAATTAAAAAGCTCACATGAAAGTTATGAAAATGAAAGAATGAAAATTGAGACAAGTCTTATGGTAACAATATTCCAATAATTTTTATTTAGTGGTAATGGGATAACGTTACTCTCTATATAGATAGGCTTGGTATTGTATCTGAGAAAAAGCAAGCAGACGACAGATTTGATGTTTGCATCAGGAGGTAGAAATACAATGGAAATCTTGGCTCTAAATTCAGAAATCCTATAAAAATCATGTAAATTTATTTATAGCATTGGGCTTCAACAACCTTTGAGTAACTTTTGGTGATAAGGAGAAGGTCATTGGTATCCTGAGGCTACTCGTCGGTGACATGATGAGTCCTGGCAAGTGGATGGTGCCTTGTCTGACCCATTTTCCTTCACCAGTGAAATGAAACTCAAGGTCTTTTCCAATTTGTCTATGCAGACTTCTTTGACAATGCAGCTAGAAGCTTGGAGGCTAGAGCCAAATTAATGATGATGTAGAAGATGATGATGATGTTATCAGACTAAAGGGGTCCATTTGCCTGAGCGCATCAGAGCCCAGCATGACACAAATAGGAGTTTGGAGCAAAGTAAGTGTTTATTTTTAGGAAGTGGCCCATGACTGGAGACAGGTCGGCTAATGCGCAAAGACCTGGCTCCCTGGTGGCCTCCAGGACAGGGGTTATGCAGGGAAAAATAATCGCCGTAACTAAGGGAGTTAGCGATGTGGTCAGGTCATGGTCTCTACTGACTGTTTGGCTCTAGGGAAGGAAGGTCATTGACCAGTACATCTGCTCCTGACCTTAGCCACTTTGTCTGGTGTGGCTGCTTTTCAGGGTCTGGAGCTGAAACACAACTGAGGACTGCATGTTACCTCTAGTTTGTTTGGCAACTCTGTCTCTGGGGTCAACTGACCAGACACTTTGTTTTTAAGATTGATGGGGATCAGAAACCCATTGTCCTGAGGGCTTAATCCTTAAGGAAGTGGTCCTACAAGGGAGAAGGAGGCAGGTGAGTCAGGGTGTCGGGTGAGACCAGTTTGAATCAAAAGGAAAGAAAGAAAAAAGGGTCATATTAAAGAAATTAAGTTTCTACACAGTTACAGTGATAATGATATTAACAGTAACAATTTATTACATGCTTTAATTTTAATCTCTAAATTGTCCCTAAAAGTTAATCTTCTTTCCTTTACTTTATGGCTGAAGGAACTGAGGGTCACAGAGATTAAAGGCCTTGAATTTATTTTCAGATATTTGGAAAAAGCTTTTTAAAAAAGATCCCAACAGTAGTTACCGTGGCTTTGTGGGAGCAGTTGGTAGCGTGTGTAAGGGATTACGAAGCCTCTAATGCTATAGTGAGTAGTTTGCACTCATTTTGTTGCTGGATCTGCCATCAAATCTGTGTTCGAGGAAGGCTGCTGTGGCTTTGTGTGGAAGGTGGACAAGGTGAGAGAAAGGTGGATGAATGACAGTGGCAGTGAGGCTACAGGGGAAGAAAGGACAAAAATTACCATTTTGCTGTGTACAATACGCACCCAGGCTTTTGGCCCAAACCTTCAGTAAAAATACCTTTTGGTTTAATTTTTTAATTCAAATTTTCATTTATTTATATTTAGATACTTTTTTGTATTATAAAGGAATTTTAGCATTCATTTTTAAACATATGGATATCATTATTGCCTTCTAGTTATACTTTTAACACATAAACATAAATAAAATACTTAAAAACATTTATATAGGCACAGATTTAGTACTACCCATGTATAATGTGCATCCTTATTTTTCCCTCAAAAATTTGGGCAAAAGAGTGTGCATTATACAGGGCATGGTGGCCAATTCAAAGGCATGAGGAGACAAAGAGAGAAAAAATCAAAGACATGATTTTGAAGGCTTCCATTTAGGTATCTATGGAGATGGTGTTATTATAAACATAAAAAGAGGAAGCAGGAAAACAGAACTTTTGAAAAAGAGTGTAGGAAAGGTGAGTAGAGTTTTCGTAAGGAATGAGTTTGAGGGTGTATAGAAACGTCTAGTAGAGATGTCACTTAGGCTGTGGAAATGAGGGTTTGGAGCTCCTTATAGGGTAGCATCCAATACTCAACTGGCTCATTAATAATAACAACAATATATTATCTCTAAACATCTCATTCCCGCTTCTTAGAAAGTCTTAAACTGGACCAAATGCATAGAAAAAAATCAAAGCTAAAAATAGTTGCTACTAAAGCCTAGGTCAGGGCCATCCCGAGATGGGTATTTTCTGAGGTGGTGGAACTGCTCCATATTTGTTCTGCCCACCGTGGGAGCCACTAGCCATGTGTTTTATTAAGAGCATGGCATGTGGCTAGTGAAACTGAGGAACCGAATTGCACCATTTATTTAACTCTGACCCTTTAAAATTAAATAGACATGGCTAGTGGCTACCACGATGGATAGCAAATATTTTAATCTGAAACAAGCACATCGTTAACAATCTGAAGGCCACAACTTTATTTGGAATAATTTCACAAAATTCATCACTGATAAAGAAAATTTAAAAAGGATCCAATTAAGTATAACATTATTCCATGTTGCATATTCTTTTAGCTACACATCTCCCAATAATATTAATGAAACATGTAGGTGAAGTGATGTTCTGTGTTTAAAAATTCATAAACCGTATTTTAAACCTAACTAGTTGGCATTTTAATTTTTTTGGTGTCACTATAATTAAGATAATCTTTCAAAGCATATGCCAAACTATATGCCAAAGCATAGCCCAGCTCCATTACATGTGAAACTGGAGTCTGTTACAGTTCTAATTACAGCATTCTAATAGACGGTTTTAGTTTGGGAGTATTACATAGTGAATGCTGAGGATGCAGTGACTGCTTATGCCACATAAAAGTTTATGCTTTGATTAACTGCATATTATATGTATTCTTTGGTGTTTTACAGCAGGATAATATTTGCCTTAGTTTTAGTCAAATATTATCAGAGAAAATAAATTACCAGGATGTACCCAATCTTTATTCACTGTTTTTCTCTTATAATTTACATATATATGATGTCCAAATAGAGAATAGTGATTTATTCTTAATTCGTGATGCTCTCTTCCTATAAAAATTTGTAATCAGTCTTCTAGAACTAACAAATTGCATTCTAACCATGACATTATATCTTCTCGTTCACTCTGGCCTTTGCAGATTGTCTCTTCATTATGGGGGCAGGAGAGGCTACTATCTCGCAACTAAAAGCAAGAACTACTTGTTCAGACATGTCTGGGTTTTGATTCAGCACATGTTTATTAGATGAGTGGACTTGGCCACATTATTCCCGTGCAAGATTATTTTGAGGTTTAATGGTAACGTGGGCATGTGGATATGCTTCCGCTGATAAATTTCACTTTTTTTTTTGAATTCTCTACAGTTTTTACTTTAACTTTCTCTGAATTAGAGAAAGAAACTTGAGAAGTAATGGGTGCAGAAACTCCTACATTTTCAAAATCTCTCCAGCCCCGTCTCTTGATCTTTCGTTTTTTCTCTCATGTCAAGTGCTATAGAAATTTTCATTAGTTTATGTAGCTTTTAATTGAATTATAGCATTACTATAATAAGTCAAACTGGCCAAAAAAAATCATTGGGAATTGAAACAGGGAGTAGGAGGTAAACACACACATTCTCTGGAAGGGATGGAAACCAGGGGTGCACTGGGAGGGTGGTCATGTGACTTGTCAGCCAAGCCTAGGTGCTTCAGGGAACGAAAGAGGACGTAAACCACGACTGGCCTGGACTGAGGCCTATGGTTACTGTAACTAGAGGTTTTATTGTTAGGCATGCTATTGGGTTACTTTGGGTATTAGTTCATATGCTTTACACAAAGAATAAAATTTTTAGTTAATCTGGGTAGTCAGTTAATTGGAAGTTAAGAAAGCTTCCCCTGTAACTTTATGCCTGCATACACACACAGAGTTCACACTTACTGTGCTCATAGAATAGGCCTGACACCAAGCTAAATACTTATGCACATTACCTTATTAAATTCTTAATGTTTGTGGGATAATTATTTTTACTTGTGCTTCACAGATGCGGAAACTAAAACTTACAATTTCATCTTTGTACAGTTTGCTAAATCCCATTGATTTCCCTATACGCCAGACCCTGTGCTAATTACAGGGTAGAGCAAAGCAGGTTTGCAGTTGTTCATATGGAAAATAATAACACAAGAATAAACTGTTTCATGTACTCGCAACTGTAAACCTGCTTTTGCCCCACCTGGTATGTATAGAATGTACATAGTATATGTACAAATATATTAATCTATGTGTAATGTGTACACAAACCACATACATATATACATGTATGTATACATGAAATCAACTAGTTTATGGGTCCCTGGAGAGCAAGCTTCCCCTTGTGTTTTGTATTTGGCAGAGGAGATGTTCCTCAGATAGCACTGGGCCACTTACTTGCTTTGACACTCACATTTTTTCAACTTTCTCTGTGAACACATGTGAAAGTGGTTTAATTCTAGGACACTCCAGGAGAAGTATGGACTCTCAAATCAAAAGTTAAATAGGATTCTAATTAAAAGGATGCACCCGATTTAGGAATATCAGTGACTGCACATATTCTACTAGGCTCAAGAATATAACAGAGAAGGGATAAAAATGAAATATTTTTCTTTGAGTTTAACTGTTATTTTATATATCTTAATATTTCTGAGTTTTTACTAATTTTAGTACAGTGTGTTTGTAGTCTATAAAGAAAGAGTGAGAAAACATTAGAAAACCATGTATTTGTTATAGTAAAGTATCTTCCTAAAGGCGTAAAGATGTTAGACTTAAATATTTTGTACAAAGGTGATAATTAAGTTGCCAATTTCCTGATTTATTTTTAAATAATAATCACACTGATTATAATGCTTATATAAACCTTCATATTTTATACATATTATCAATGTCTGTATTCACATCTCTCGCTTAAGGTAGAACAGCAGTTATTTTTAGTCCAGTTTTATAAATGAAGAAAAGAGACATGGAAATTTTTAAGGAACATTCTAGGCCTTCATGCCTCGCAAATAGCCAAACCAGGATTGGAGCTCCTATTTTCGCGACTTCTCATCTATTATTCTCTTTCAGCTCTAACATCTACCCCATTGATTGTGTCAAACTGACAACTGAGTCAGTGCGTTCTTCACACATCGACCAGTTAAATCACCAAGTGTTATGTTTAAGGATTTTGCTTTAAACCTGAAAAATTTCAAATGTGATGCCAATTAATTACCGATAAATTAACAGACAAATTAAGTCATGATTGGAGAAGACTAAACGGTCATGATTTTTTATTTTTTTACTTTTAATTCTTTATCAATTAAAACAGCTAACAGAAAACAGGAGTGATACTATTCTTGGTGTGATGATGATGGCCTTTTCCTTTACAAATTATTTTTTTTACAAAGTGTTACATATTTACCTGGAAAATTTCTAAAGTTTCTAAACAAAATACAACATATACACAGAAGGAAAAATCCTTATCCTCACTACCTATAGATAACCACTTCTAAACATTTGCCACATATATACACACCCACAAATACATGCATGCACACATATATACACACAGGGTGGGGCAAAAGCAGGGTTACAATTGTTTGTATGGAAAATAATACTATAATTAAGAAATAATAATAGAAGAATAAACTGTTTCAGGTACTCACAACTGTAAACCCACTTTTGCTTCACCCTGTATGCACTCGAATTGGTAATTCTATCTCCATAGATATGTTCATAGGTAACTTTTTATCACTCTGTATAGGTATCTTTATCTCTAAGTCTATCTCTAAGTCTGTCTCTGTAGTGTATCAGTATCTGTCTCTCTCCATTTACCTCTAGTTCTACTCTCGCTGTACAGATCTATTTGTCTCTCTATACGGATATTTCTATTTCTGGATGCAAAAATAAAATGTATGTATCTTTACATAAGCAAAAATAGAATCAGCTTTAGTATTTTTTATAACCTGATATTTTCAGTTAATTTGTGAACATTTTATCATAACACTAAGTGTTTTTCCAGAATACCATTTTAATTGGTTACAAAGTAGTTCAATATATGAATGTATCAGAATTTACTTAAATTATCCTTTATTACATGGATCTGAGGTTCTTTCCATATTTTTACCATAAAAAACAGCACCATAATGAATATTCTTATAACTAATTTTTTAAACACATCAGTGCATAATTACTTAAGGTGATTTTCTAGAAGAATTTCTTGATCAAATGGAATTTAAAGTTTCAAGATTTGGAGTTCATATTACTAAATAAATCTTCTGAAAGTTTGTACCAGTTAGCACTCCAACCAGAAGAATAAACATCCTTGACTTTCATCAACACTCATTCAAATATGCATTTGACAGCAAATATATTGTTTTGAACTACATATTTTAAAAAATATTTTATGATTCTAGAGAGAGAGAGAGAGACATCAATGTGAGATAAACATCAACTAGTCACTTCCTGGACCTGTCCAACTGGGGACCAAACCCACAACCCTGTATGTGTCCTGACCAGGAATTGAACTGGCGACCTTTTAGTGTACTGGACGGTGCTCCAACCAACTGAGCCACACTGGCCAAGGCAAATTGTATATTTTTTATTACTAGTGAAGCTAAATGTTAAAAAACACATAGTGGATACTAATATTTGTTCCCTGTGAATTCACTGCTTGTGTTCTTTGGCTCATATCTCATGTTTAAAAATATTGCATAATTAAAATTTTAAAGAAACAGAATTCTTTACATATTAAAGGTACTTAATCTAGGTCACATATGTCCCAAATGTCATTTTATTCGGAGGTTGTTTATTGCAGTTTCATTTTACTTGTGATGTTAACAGTCTAGATTGTCCTCTGTACAGTGGCAGTCACCACGAAGTTTTGATCATGTACATACACATAGGACAATATTTACCTGCACACCAAGCGATAGCCACGCCCAGGTAGAGAAGTGCCTAATCTTATAGAGCAATCACTCTCATTTCAGAAAGTTTAAATTATCATTAAATGGGAGAAATATTAATTATATTTTGGTCAATGACTATGAAAAAAGAAATACTTGCAACATATTGAAATGTCAAGAGCGGAAGACCTAAATGGAAAAGCTCTAGTAGTTAAAAGCTTTTTAATTTGAGCACATTGTTGAAAATGTCAGAGACTGTTTCACCGGTCCGAAATAATCAAAACTATCCAAGTATCCCTTACAGAGTGTTGTAAGACACAAGTGAGACAATTGTGTAAAACCAGCTGGCATATGACCGACCACGCAATGTACTGCTTAATAAATAATGCAGCCTGTTCTTCCCCCACACATGTGTCGAGAGTGTTGTTGTTGTATTTTTCTAGTGATTATTGTCCATAGAACACTTGTCTTTTACTGAAAAAGTGGTGTTAGTGATGGTAGCAGGATCAGGTGTAGAAACTCACTTCCATTGTCATTCTTTAATTTTAAGTGAAGTAATAATTATATCACTTATTATAATTATACTTATCATAATATAATTGTTTATAATAAGTTTTATTATTTTTATTTCATGGAGTTTAGAGATCATTCCAATACCTGGTGGTGCATCTTGAATTTCCAGGATTTATCCTGAGATGCTTCCTTACTTCTCAAAATTACAATACCTTGTATTTATATAGTACTTTCCAAAGTTGTCAGCAAGCAGTGCCTTCATTGATCTTCACATCACCCCTGGGAGGTAAGAGTAAAACATAAGTATTGTTGGCCTCTTTCACACATTCTGCAAATACTTAGCAGAAAGACAACTTGTTGAAGCCTAAACAGAAATTATGTGGTTCTCAAGAGATTATATGAAAATATGTACATCTAGGAAACTGGAATCATCTTTTAGTATAATAAGCATACTAATTCCAAAGACGTTTGGGATGAGAAGAAACCAGTAGAAAGGTTCATATGAGACTGGCTTTGGGTCCAGCACAGAGTTCTAGGTGCCAACCAGTTACACCAGAGGAAGCTGACTAATATGGGTTGTGCTCCTTTTTTTCTAAACTTAGCAGATGTGCATCACAATTTTCAATTATGTGGGCTTCCACTGAAGCATTTACGCTTCTCTTTTCTGAGGTATAACTAGTTCTTATATTCTTCTTGTATTTTCAAACTATTATATAGGTAGGAGTTCATTACCTACGATGGAAATTTTTATTGCTAGGCTTTTCCAGGGTAGCTAGGTAAATTTATTACAAAAGTGAATCAGATTGTTTGTAGATAAAATATTTAGCAAACTTTTCCCAGGAACCAAATTATTATGTTAAGAAAGAGCTATACATTTCTAGAACAAAGGCATTTTCAGGTTGGTCCAGGCAGTCTTAGGTCTTGTTATTATATTTTATTGTCTCTTTAAAGTTAGTCTTTGGCTAAAGGGGATTCTAAGGTCAAAATAAATGTTTAGAAAGTATCTGTTTGGAAAAAGAAAAATATAGACAGTGTTATATTATGCTTTGCTTTATTCCAATAAGAAGACATTGATATAAAAATTAAATTGCCCATTAATTAAATGTGGCAAAATACACTGATTATTAAAATCAGTTGATATGCCAGTTCTTTGATGATAAAAAAAAAATCTCTAGGATGGGATTTGGTTCAATTTAAATACTGTTCCAAGACATTTAAAGATTGCTGGGGAAAGTTGTTAAAAATACACTCATTTCTAATAAGATGGATACTGAGAATATATTTAGTGTATGGAGTTGCAAGAGACAATTGAATATAATTACAGAAAATAGGAAAGCATTCTGAAAATTGCCAGTTTTACCCCATGTTAGCATAGTATGTGCCATAAGAAGATTAAGAAACCATCAGTCGCTGTCAACTAACATACATGGTTTCTGATACATGCTTTGTCTTGCACTGTGAGCTGAGAGAGGGAGAGGGAGAGACAGAGAGAGAGAGAGAGAGAGACTAGATGGCCAGCACACTGAGAACACAGAAAGACTCTGCATGCTACAGCACCAAGACAGGTTTCAGTGTAGAGCTGGTCCTCGCTTTAATCCTTGAAGGACAATCAGATCTCAAAAAATGAACCTATTATGTGTCATTTGGTACAACTCTAGCCCAATACAACATTTCCATCATAGAGAGGTTACACATATTCAACAATGACTTTGTTGTTTTTATTGTAAAGCTAAATCTCTAGTGTTAGATTGAACTGTATGTTCTCCTTATGCATGAGTAGTTGGTTTATATCAAGAGATGACTTGAGTGATTTCTTAGAGTTTCATTTTTCTTCTATGGAGAGATGTATTTTTTTCTTTGGTAGCACTACCATTCCAGGTGGGGCTTATGAATGGTCATGAACACACACATTCATTCTCTCACAGATTCAAAATAAAAACGGTTTCTAATCTGAATTCGTGGCATACAAGCGCCCCAAAGGAAGAGTTGTTTCCACGGCCCAGCACATTTGCATTTGTCTTAGCAAGTTATTTAATTACGTTTTCTACATTTCTGATTCAAGAAATCATTTTCAATGAAATTCTTAAATTATTTTGGAAGAATAATTTAATGCCAACATATCTCATGAGACTAAGCAAAAAAATAGGAAGAACAATATATTTTGAAATCAAAGCCAATTTTCTGTAGAATTAAACGAGGTGAAAGTTTTCACTGGAGGGTCTGGGTAGTCACAGATCCGAGCTCCCTCTCTTACCGTCACTGCCAATCTAGCGTGCCATCTGTTCCTTTTTATTCTCACTGCTGATGAAATGTGGAAAAGTGTTAGGGAGAAGAGCAGAACTCCTTGTCTCCCTGGAAAGACTTGCATTAATGAAGGAATGCTTTATTTGAGGGGTGTCAAACTCATTTTCACTGGGGGCCACATCAGCCTCACAGTTGCCCTCAAAGGGCTGAATGTAATTTTAGGACTGTATAAATGTAACTACTCCTTAACTAGGGGCAAGGAGCTCTGCATGTGGCCCTTTGGAGGCAACTGTGAGGCTGATGTGGCCCCCCGGTGAAAATGAGCTTGACACCCCTGCTTTATATCATATTGAGATGCTACATTTTTCTCTATTTCTCAAATGTTGAAAACTATGTCTCAGAGAATTATATTATCAATTATCTTTGATTATTTGGTTATTTTATATCAAGAACTCTGATTAAGAATTATAAACTTCAGTTAGCCATTTGGATGCTTAGATGTTTTCAAAGTTTTGGTATCCAGTAGTAACTGAGTTTTTGTTCTATGTCTGGTTAGAATTCCAGCCTAGTGAGGAGATTGCTTGCTTACTTTACCGTGTCTGATATGACTTAACTTGCAGGAGTTATGATGATCAAACAGTACATAAGCATATACAGGGAAGGCAAAAAGTAGGTTTACAGTTGCTCCAGTAGGAAGACATGCAGGTTAGGATTATTACAATAGCCTTGTTAACCAAAAACAGATGCCACAAATGCACAATGTTCTTGCTTTTGTTCACCCCTGTATACACACATACAAACATATACATTCTAAACACACAAAAATACTAGCAAAGTAGTTCAGTATGCATTTATTTATTCAGTCATTTAGTTAACAAGTTGTTTCTTAATATGTATTATATGCCAATTACAAAAATATATAATCATGTTCTTAAGATCTTGAGACCTTAGGTTTTTTTCTCACAGTCGAACATTTTTGTTTGTTTTTTGAAATTGAAATTTTACATATAGTGTTTCCATTCAGGGATAGAGAGAACTTCATCCTTATTATAGGTCACTGGAGAATTTCTGGGGAATCCTGCAAAAAGGTAGCTTTAGGTCACTTGAGAATCTGTCCATATGAAAAATCAAAGGTTTGATCTTCCTTCAAGTTTAACAGGTTTCCTCAGCGGAAGAGGCACAGCCATAAGTACCACTTAACATACTCCCATGTTTTCTTATTCACGACATCAAAAACATTTCTCTAGATTTCAAACACTATTTGACATTATATTCTATGATCTATGTTAAAACAAATAATTCAATTTTCTCTTCCATCCTAACCTAATTTAAACTTTTCATGGTAATATCTGAAGTTTTTGTGTTTTAATACATATTTATCTTAGCGAAGTAAAAAAATACACTTTAATAAAATTCTCTATGCCCTTGTGTAAAACTCGGGCAAAGATAGAATCTAGAGGAATTTACCCTACCATTTCTTAGGCATTCTCTAACCATACCCAAATTAATTAACTTGTGGAGTTCAAAGACAATTTTAAGTGAGAAGCTTGGAAACTTTAACATAACAAGAATGCAAGTTATGTTAAAAGTATCCTCACCACATGGTCTAGTCATTTCTTTTGCTTACTGGCTTCACTCTCATGGTTAGTATAGAAGCAGACTGACTGGATTGGAACCCAGCTCCTCCACTTACTATTATGTGAATTGCACAAGTTAATGTCTATTGCTTCACTTTTGCATTTATAAAATGAAGAAAAGAGTAGTGTGTGATCCACTTAGGGCTTCTCTGAGTCTTGCAGGAGTTGACACATGTGCAGAACTCGGAACAGTGCTGGTTTGGTAATAAGGGCTCTCAGTAAGTGTTCAGCTGTTGTTATGGTGGTGAAGACTGACCATACTGAAGGAAATTGCTGTTGCCATTCAACAGTTCTTTCTGTATTCTCTCGATTACATTATTGAGTTATTACAATGATAAAAGATAGGTTTTCAGCCTGGCTGATGGGGCCTGATTGGTTGGGAGTTGTCCCACAAAGTGAAAGGTTGCTGGTTGGATTCCTGGTCAGGGCACTTGCCTGGTTTGCAAGGTGGCCCTTGTTTGGGGTGTGGGCCAGAGGCAACCTATCAGTGTTTCTCTCCCTCTTTTCCTCCTTCCCCCCTTCCCTTTTTCTAAAAATAAATAAAATCTTTTAAAAAGATAGGTTTATATGAAATTTTTGAATTGAATGTTCGAATACATAACTTTGAGCAGAGGTGAGGGTTCGACTCCTTTTTACTTATGTATCTTAACAACCTGACTTATCGTACAGGGCCCTCCTACTAGGCTCGGTCTGCACTGCTCTGGACTGTTGCCCCCTTGAAGAGACACAACCAGCATCCTCCAGTCTCCATTTAGACGATGTTCTCTTCGCGCTTATTACTTAGCACTTAGCACTCTTGCCCAATCTCTTTAATGGACATTATATACAATGTAACTCATATGAGCTGAACTCATTATCTTTTATTTAGCAAACATATTCACACAAAAATAGAAGTTTAAGGGTAACCACACATAACATGAAAACAAATAACAAAAACAATGAACCCAGAGAGCTTGAGTCCTGAAGTAGAAAGTGGAATGTGGTAATAATGGTAACTGGGAATCTTCTCCTGTAGCTCAGAGAATAACCAAATATGTGATCAGTTTTTTCCAACATCAGTCTCCTATTGGGATGCATGTAGACTACGTATTTCAACCCCTATGTGTTCACTCTCCCTCTTCTTTTCTTGCCAGAATTACCAGAGGAAGTAGGGATTCAACTCACTTGCCCCTGTATTTTTGTTTTTATATAATATACTTCACTGGTCTTATCCTATCATTACTTAGCTATTATAACACAGGAGATATTATCAACATTGCCTAAGATTCTAATGAGACCATGTTCATTTCAAGATAGTAGAGAGAAGGCTGACAGCTTGGCGTGGAGAGGTGGGGGATAATGGGATGGAGCAAAAAAGAAAAAGAACTCATAGACACAGACAATATTGTGGTGATTGCTGGGGAGGGAGGGGTGGGTGGACCTGGACGAGGGTATCAGAGGGGTAAATGCTAATAGAGAAAAACACAATAAAAATAAACTTTAAAAAAAAGCTAGTTAACAGATCCATAATTACGAATTAAGGTGAATCTTGCAGTCCTTTAGAAGAGAGGAAATTTTAGTCCCTCAAAGGTGTCATGGACTAAACAATAAAGGACAAATGGGTAATGCCAAGAAGTTGATTTGCATCAGAAACCTTCCTTTGTTTTCTCATTATGGTTACTAGGGCTGTGGAACATCCCATTAAGGAAACAAACTTAAATTTGCTCAGACAGCATGGGATGAAATATTATCAAAATGGCCATGTGTGGAAAGTAATTATTGCATGAGTCATTCAGATCCATAAAAACAGGAATATATTAAGTCTTAGAAAATTGACTGATTTTAATGGATTTTGCCATAAAGAAATGGCTGCATTCGTACTTAAATAATGAAGACTAAGATGACGCTTTTTTCCACAGCAAACACTAATTAAATTAGCACTGGTGATAACAGGGTGTATTACTGATATAATACATCTATTAATAATCATTGGTGAAACTAAAATATTTATAAATTGACCCATGGTTTTTCATTGAGTAGGTTAAGTTTGAAAATATTTCTAACCACAAAAAAGCCTTACTCTTAATCTTTGTTAAAACCCAATTAATAATGACTGTCATATATGTGTATACATAGAGAAAATAGATATATTACCTAAAAAGCAAAATATTAAAAGAAACACTTCAAAAGTCAAGTTCCCTGCTGAAATTATAGTAATGTGCATTGCAGTTTTTCAAGTGTACAAATATCAAGATAGGTTATCTTTGTTAAGACAGATCTAAATAAGAACTATTTTATTCAGATCCATTCTAAAGGAGACTTGTAAAAGGTTATCAGAAAAAAGATCCTATACTCTGCCTCTTCCCAGGGGAACTTATTGAGGAGATAACATGAGTAATGGTACATAATATTATTTGGAGCATGAATACAGCTATAACTATTTTTATCTTCTAAAACTATAAAGTCATATATTTCAACATGTAGGTCAAAGACTTTAACATTTTGGCAATTAGTAATACAATCATAACTGTCATCTGCCTTCCACCCAATCTTAACAAATTCAAGGTGATGTGGTTTTCTTCTAAAGAAGCTTCCACTCCCTATTAAAATACCAATGACATATCTCACAGATATAAAACAAACATTCAAAAATTTATATGGAACCATAAACAACCCTGAATAGCTGTAGCAATTTTGAGAAAGAAGAACAAAGTAGGAGGGATCACAATACCTGCTATTAAACTATATTACAAGTCCACAGTAATCAAAACAGTCTGGTACTGGCATAAAAACACACACATAGACCAATGGAACAGAACAGAGAGCCTAGAAATAAACCCAAGTCTGTATGGTCAATTAATATTTGACAAAGGGGACAGCAGCATAAAATGGAGCAAAAATAACCTCTTCAACAAATGGTGTTGGGAGATCTGGACAGCTACATGGAAAAAAATGAAACTCGACCACCAACTTACACCATACACAAAAATAAACTCAGAATGGATAAAAGACTTAAATATAAGTCATGACACCATAAAAGTCCTAAAGGAAAACATAGACAGGAAAATCTCAGATATTCCACATAGCAATATTTTCACTGATATGTCCCCTAGAACAAGGGACATGAAGGAAAGAATAAACAAATGGGACCTCATCAAAATAAAAACCTTCTGCATGGCTAAAGAAAACATCAGCAAAATGAGAAGGGAACCAACTGTATGGGAAAACATATTTGCCAATGATACCTCAGACAAGGGTTTGATCTCCAAAATATATAAAGAACTCACATGACTCTACTCCAGAAGACAAACAACTCAATTAAAAAATCGGCAAAGGACCTGAACAGTCACTTCTCCAAGGAGGACATACAGAGGGCCCAGAGTCATATGAAAGGAAGCTCAGCATCACTCGCCACCAGAGAGATGCAAATTAAAACCACAATGAGATACTACCTCACACCAGTCAGAATGACCACCATAAACAAATCAACAAACAACAAGTGCTGGCAAGGTTGTGGAGAGATGGGAACCTTAGTACACTGTTGGTGGGAATGCAGACTGGTGCAGCCACTGTGGAAAACAATATGGAATTTCCTCAGAAAACTAAAAATGGAGCTGCCCTTTGACCCAGCAATTCCACTGCTGGGATTATATCCTAAGAATCCTGAAACACCAGTTCAAAAGAACCTATGCACCCCAATGTTCATAGCAGCACAATTTATAATAGTCAAGTGTTGGAAGCAACCTAAGTGCCCATCAGTAAATGAATGGGTCAAAAACTATGCTACATTTACACAATGGAATACTATGCAGCAGAAAGAAAGGAACTCCTTCCCTTCATGACAGCATGGATGGAACTGGAGAGCATTATGCTAAGCAAAATAAGCCAGGTGGTGAAAGACAAATACCATATGATCTCACCTATAAGTGGAACCTAATCACCAAAACAAACAACTGAGCAAAATATAACCAGAAACATTGGAATTAAGAACAAACCGACAGTAACCAGAGGGGAGGTGGGAGGGGGTAATGGGGGAAAAGGGGGAAGGGTCATCAAAGAACATGTATAAAGGACACATGGACAAAGCCAAAGGGAGGTACGATCCAGGGTGGGAGGTGGGAATGGCTGGGGTGGGGGGAAATGGTGGGGGGAAAATTGAGGTAACTACTTCAACAATAAAAAAAAGAAATATGAAAAAAAAAAGAAAGAACAATCTCTCCCTAACATTATTGAAAAGAATGGTGTTGCTATTTTTCATGAACACAGTTTTAGGGTTAATGACTTAGCATAAGCTGGAGGTGATAATATTCAAATTGGAAAACTCTGTAGTTGTAATGGTTCATTTTAAGTGTCAACCTGATAGGGCTAAGGGATTCTCAGAGAGCTGATAAAACATGTCTGAGCGTGTCTGTGAGGGTGTTTCTGGAGGTTAGCATTTGATTCCGTACACTGAGGAAAATCACCCTCACCAGTGTGGCTGAGGGTCATCCAATCCATCCGGCCTAGCCGCCAAATAGAACAAAAAAAGGGAGAAGAGCAAACTCTCTTTGGGTGAACTCTCTTTTCTTGAGCTGGGGCATCTAGCTCCTGATTCTCCTGACTTCACAGCACTCTGGGACTTACAGAAGTGGCTCCCTGGACCTGGACTGAATCATACCCCCGGCTTTCCTCGTTCTCCAGTTGGCAGATGGCAGACTGTGGGAATTTGTGGCCAACATAACCATATGAACCAATTTCTGTAATAAATGATAATACACCTCTCTATATAAAAACAAAAGCTTCCACTTATTCCTGTACAGTCTTCATATTATGTTTACATGCTGAGTTATTTTTCTGTTTTGCTTTCCTGAGAATTGGAATTTAAGTTTAGAGACATTCAAATTTTCCCCAAAGATATTAAGGAGATTCTTCAGTTACTGAAGAGATGTTTTCTTCCAAAGGGATAAAGAGAGGAAGTACCATAGCATCTCTTGATAAGAGCAGAGTTTAACCACCAACACTGGCCTGGTGCGTGGGGTTGGATTAATTGATAAACAAGATGAAAACAGCAAAGTTCATGACATATGGCTGTTCCACATTTTACTAGAGTTCAAATGGACAAATCTAATTCCATCACTCTCTTGCGCAGACCTCCAATGTTGTTTTGGGATTGAAGTTACAAGCCGTAGATTAGCATTCATGTTCCCAAATGACTTGGGTTTTTTGTTTAATCTTTTTGGACTCATCTTTTTCTACTCTTCACATGCAACTCTAATCCAAGAGCACAACACCTCTTGCTAGTTAACATTTCTTTTTTCTTTTTTTTAATTTTTAAATTTTTATTGTTATTCAATTACAGTTGTCTGCTTTTTCTCCCCATCCCTCCACCCCACCCCAGCCGAACCCCCCTCCCTCTCCCACCTCCACCCTCCCCCTTGATTTTGTCCATGTGTCCTATCCCTTTTTCTCTCTCTCTTTCTCTCTCTCTCTCTCTTTCATACAGGAACACCTGTTCTTCCTCCAGTAATCTGGACTTGGATTCAAGTGATCTCTCCCTTGTACTCCTGAGTTAGATATGCCTTTCTGTGCTTCCATAAGCACACGTGTTTCCCTAACACAACACTTCTTATACCATTATATTAAATCATAATTCATGTCTCTGGTGTACCACGTCAGTCTCTTTGAGGGCAGCGAATATATCATACACATCTTTGTGGTGCCACTATCACATACTAATGTTTGGTCCATGACTGGTGTGTAATTGCTATTCATAAAATGAGTAAGACCCGAACAAATCTCAGTGATGAGGCCAGGCTGACACTTTTAAACTTGAAAGGGATTTCCAAGATCATATCCAAATCCTGAATTACACACAGGAGCAAAGAAGTTAGGACTTCACTGGCAGATCAAGACCAAATTCTAAATGAGGCAGAAATTATAAGGGTCAATGCAGTCGTTGATTTGAGGCAAATTAAGTTGATTCTAGATTTCCCAAAGGGTAAGGAAGTGGAATTGATCAAGTAGCAGAAACTTCATAAAGATTTGGATATCAGAGAGAGCACTCTAGAGAGAGAAGAACACTGACCTCACTCCCTTCCCTCTCCCTGTGCTTACCTCGGATCTGGATAAAAAAACACTTCTACACTTCCTACCCAGGAAACCCTGGAACCAGTCCACTCATGAGTCTTGCAGAATTCCAATAGCAATTTTACCAAACCGCAAAAGACTGTACACGAGCTAGCCTTGCTTAGACTACCCCAGCTTGCTGATTTCCTATTTAATTTTCCTTATAACTATTATTTTTTAGTTAAAACAGATTTTTATTTAAATAGCTTCTTACTACAATCCTAAAACCAAACAACCATTTTATGTCGAAACATCTATTTTTATTGATGATTTTTATGACATCATCTTTTCTTTCAATTTGCTTACAATTTCAATAAGCAAGCAAATCGAAGAGCCACAAACGAGAGTGGATGGCCAGCTGCTACAGTATGTGAAACTGAAGCAGGGAAACATCATTTGTCCAGAATATATGGGAAGAACTTCAACACAAAGCAGCAACATCAGTTAGATTAGTTATATTAGTTTTATTTGGACTCATTGAGAAAGCATAGTATAGTGTACTAGAAAGCATAGTAATATCTTAAGGATAATTACTACCTAGATCTAAATGTCCCATAAATTTATACACTATCTAGAATTAAATTTTTTTTCATGGTTTATTCAATAAAGGCATTTGAAAATCATCTATGTCTGTAACTTTTGGAATTTTATATTCTTCTTCCTCTAAGCAGTTATCTTGATTGTATTTAGTTTATGTGAATAATTCAGTCTCCTAAATTTATGTGCAGCCTTTATGGTGGTACCGAATATTTTAAACAAGGAAACTAATAAATGCTTAAGTAAGGTCATCTGGGTATACCTGGAACTAATGTAATATTGTAACTATAGGGAGAAAGGTTTTATTAAATGTGATGATGCCCCTGCACTGAGTTTTTTCCTGAGTTTAATTTTGTGAAAATCTTGCCAATCTAAAGAAATGAGAAGACATGTGAAACTGCAATAAAATGAGTTTAAGGAATAGGTATAGAGATATTGCTTTGACTTTGAAAGCTATTTTATGTACTTCCTACTTACAATTAAAAGATCTTTCCAGCAGAATGTAGCCAGCCAAACACATTTTAGAATTATGTTCAATTTAAAAATAACATTATTATTGCTGTTATTTCTATAGGACAACATTTGTCTCAGAGTAGCTTAAAGTCAGGCAGGTTTTACGTGTTTAGAATAATCAAAGGTATGGCAGTAGATCTTTTACGATGATAGACTATCAAGTCTCAACAGATAAACAACCTGTGTAGAATCATGAAATCAGGGAACGAGCTTTGTAATTCCAGTTCAGTTTGCTACAATTGAGGCGATACTTGTTTTTCTTTGATGTGAATAGAGATTTTTGTCGTGAAGGACATGATTTCATCTCTTTGAATGGGCACCACCCTGTTCACTTCAGTTGGAAACTCTTACTGAAGGATCCTGAGTTTTATAATAGTCAGCAAGTTACATTTATTCAGCAGTTTTGACAGATTTGTGTCTTAAAATCATGTCAGATCAAAGCCATTTCAAGATGTTTCATTGAAAAACCTTTACCGAAATAACATCAAAGGTCTGGTTTAAACTGACAAGGGAAAGAAAGTGACAGGTAAGGTCATCCCCAGGCACTCAGCAAGTTCTGGAGAATTCTTTGAGTTTTATAGAATTCTTGAAAAGCTAATCATAAAATAGCCTTTTGTATGTGGGACTTATTTAATTTTTTTGTTGGTTTCCTCTTTTAAATATTCTAAAATTTTATATTTTAGGGTTTCCCAGATATCTATTTTTAAGATGTCAACTATGTAGAGAGATAAAGATTTAATACACTAAATAGCAGGACTTCCTGGAGGATCTCAGACATATTTCTAAAGTATCATATCATTTTTCTTTTGCTAATTACAGGAGATAAATTCTTCTCCTGTAACCATTATATCTTTTCATTTGCTTTACTCCCAGTTCGAATTGCCTATGTTGGATCTACTTACCAGTGACTACCAAAACTTAAAACTTTCTTAACTGAATCAAATTAGATACCTTTCTTGCCACAGTGTTCACAAATGTCAAGGTCAGTTTAATTCTTCTCCCTCTTGATTACATGATGTTTAGTAACAGCTACAAATACACAAATCACCAGATGAGAGAACTACATGTAACTTTACAACCAGCTCCATGACATATGAATTCTCTATCAGCAAAATCACACATACCAAATTGATATTGTATTAAAGAATACCCCACTTGAGTTTTTATATAAAGAGGTTTATTGAAACAAAAATCTCTGTATTTGGTGGTCTATCCTCCAACAACTTAGCTGACTCTCACTGGATTGGCAGGGTCATTGTTCCCCATCACACGCTGAGGAATTAGAGTATTTTGAAGTGCCTGCTGAATCTCAAAAGATGCTTCATTGGGTTGGATGCAGATTTATCAGGAAGCGTAGTCCGTCGTTTTCTAATTTTTTGAAAACTTACATAATATGCATAAGGTATATAATTCTCAGTAAGAGAATAACATATGAACCTAACCATTTAAGATAAAGAATGCACATTTTGAATTGTGTATATGAAAAAATAAATTTATGGAAAATTATAAAAATAAAATTATAAATTCATGAAAAATGTATAGTCATTTAAAAAATACTCTTTTATTCATCACCCTGGCACTTCTAAGAGGACAGGGAGGTGAGACATACATACCGAGTACCTCCACAATCAGTGTGCAGGGCTGCGTATAGATTGTGTGGGATGTGCCCTGTGCAACAGCCCTTGTCCTGGGGTGTACGTGGGGAACTGAAATCTCCTCTCTCAGTTCCTTCAACCACGAGACCTGGGGAGGTATGGGGGAATTTTTATAAATTGGTCTACCCAGAGTTAATGTTTATTTAAATTGCTGCAAAGACAACTTTTATCCTAGAAGAGACCCCCACATTATGCAATGCCTTTTACATAAGATAATTTTGAGGACCAAATAGTAACTGTATAAAGAGTTTTATTATCAATATCCCTAAAGTGAGACGCAGCCTAAGTGGATTGCCTGCAGTTATACGAATAGTAAATGGTGAAGAAATGATTCATCTCCATCTTGAAAAATTTATTTCTACTCTACCATGAAACTGTAATTAGGTATAAGAAGATGAAAATTCAAAACTGAGCAAAATAAATATAAAAATTAATGTGAAAAATATGTTGCTAAGAAGTGGACTATTAATTTTAAGGCATGTATTTTTAATACATAATTTTCTGTCTCAGCATGTATATGTCCTATGGGTATAGTTTAGCATCTTAGTCTGAAAATGTTTTTCAAAATATTTGTACTCTTTATTTATTTCCCACAAATGCTATTTTAATCACCATTTACAATTTATGAAATTATTTTCTTTTAAATTAAATAAATATAAATCTTATAAAGGGTGCATATAAATTAAATGTACTATAAATACACTTACACATTATATAGTATCATAGCACTGTATTTAGAACATGTCAAGGGGTTTTTTTTAAGTTCAATTTTTGAGTATCTCACCTTAAGTATTGAGATAAAATGGCAATGTTGGTATCAGACTATGGAATATTTTCACTTGAAAATATTTAATTCTCCTTGAAAAAATTATCTTTGCAATTTTTAATGTTATGCAACTTAAACAGTGACTATTATTGTTCGAAAAATGTGTCATAAACATATTTTGTATTAACCAGAAGAATATTCTTATTAAGGGCATTTTCTTAAGTTAGTTCAAATATTATAGTTTAGCTAACGATTGTTAACAGCTACATTTCTATGCATGAATAAAGGCACCAGAGAGAGAGAACTCCCCCACATCTCATGAAATTTGTTGCAGAGAAATTGATTAGATTCTGTTAATTGCTTTCTTGATGTATAGATGGGAATGCTAAATTTTTAAAGCCTCAAAAATTGACCCTCTGAGATCCAACCTTACTATCCTAGGTCTCCCTGATTAGGAAGAAGCAGACAGTGTAGCTGAAGCATAGAGGAGGTATTAACTCCTCATTAGCTTGAAGCCTTATTATTCCAAAGGTTTCCAAGAAGCTCTACCCAGAAGTGGAAGGTGTGGGAAGGCATGCTTTCCTTTTCTTGGTATACCCCATTAAAGGACTTCCTTTCCTCCCTGAAGTGTTTGATAGAAAAGAATAGTTAAATGAGCCCAATTATGATTAGACAGGAAGAACTGAAATAAGGTCTCTGTAAACCAGCACAATTTGTCCACAGAAGTCATTCTGCAACAACCATGTTGTACAGTGAAATCTTTGTCCACTGGAATTATTCAGTGGAAACAATATTCTAAGCCTTCAGTGAAAATTGTTTTGATTTTTAGGTTACATAAAATTGAAGCTATGAATTGAATTGAAGCTATGTTTTGGATCTTTTGACAGGCTTCAATAGTTCTTTAATTGTAATTCTCTGTTCAGGTATGCTCACAGATAAGTGTGTCTGTTGCTGTATATTCAGGCTCTTCTATTCCATTGACTTGTTATCTTCTGCCTATGAACATACTTGAAATATCTTCTAAAAGAAGAGCAAAAACTAAGCAAAGACAAACAGACCTTCCTTAACTGTTCTTCTCCTTCAAGACTGCTTTGACTATCTCTTTTGTATTATAGGGAGTTTCATAAGGAATAGTTAGCTCATCTTCCCTCTCCCTCCCCCAGCCATTCCTGAACCCCTTACAGTTTGCTTCTGGGATTAACAACCCCATAAAAGAATTTTCATTCTGGTCATTGATTATTTCCCTTTATCCCAAAACTGGTTTTAAGTACTCTTTGATTTTTTCCAGATAATTGTACCTATGAATTATCCTGTGCTCCTCAAATCTCCTGCCTCCTTTGGCTTTTTGGAAATCAAACTTCTTATCAGTAAAAATATAATATTTTCTGTCAGTAGACAGTATCTAACAAGAATGAATCACTCTTGATTTGTCTGTATAGCTTTACTTCCTATCACTTCTATCTCTGCTGTTTACTAATAATTAACTGCATTAAAGAATTCTGAGCAAAATATACTCACATTTTCCTCTTTTACCTTAGGAATATATCTCGAACCTGTTTCCCTTCTTCATCCTAGTGGCTGCTGCCGTGGCTTTGACCTTGCGCTCATCTTCTATTCTATTGCTTACTTGATTGGGACATCTTTTTAGTCTTTCTTCCCAAATTTCTTCCTTTTCATTAATTAAAATAATACAAAAATAAAGTCTGATTACTCACTACCATTTTCAAAACATCCTTTGGGTACCTGTGTTGAACAGAAAAATAGACTGGGGTTACTGTGACACCTAAGGCCATTCCCAATTTCGATCCAGTGCACCCCCATCCTTTACTCCGCAAGCAGTTGCTCCTGCTTCCACAGCACGACCTCCCTCCAGAGGTGCAGACTCTACCCCGGACTCACTAGAGCCAAATGGATTGTTTTCATTGAGTGCCAAATATGACCCAGAGGCTTAAATTATCTAGGAAATTTTAATTTAGTCATAGATTGTGACATCCATATAATACAAATCTTTAAGTGAAATTGCTCTGTTAAGAAAAATACACTATTACTTCCAATGGAGAAAGGAGCACATTTATATTCAACCTTTATCTTCGTAGGAAAATATTAATCTTAACTGTAATAGAAATTATGTAACAACAAAATTTATACCAAAACTTAAAAATGCAGAGAAGAAATTTTATTGTGATGCATTAAACATTGGCTAACCATAAAAAATTAGTGTTGATAAATGTTGAAGAAATTAGAAAATGATAAAGAAATCTGAAGAGAAAATATTAGTATCATAAAGTTAGGTCTTCTTGAATTATTCTTATAGTTTTTATAAAAGAAGAAGAATATCTTACTTTTAATAGAGATGCACATATATTTAATAGTATTTCAAGATAAGGTTTTGATGACATATTTCATATTGTTTTAATTGGTGTAAAAGGGACATGTAGCAAACTGAAAACGTGAATGCAATTTTACTTTAAATAATCAAGGTAAACCTGATTCCCTCAAATACTATCTTAGCACATCTGCAAAATTAAAATTGTAGAGAAAACTAATGAGAGCTGGCAATAGTCTTATAAATACTTAACTTCAAGTAAAAGTCATATGTTTATGAATTTCAAGTGTTGTCCAAATTAAATCTAAATGGGACTTCACCTGAGGCACGGCAATACATTAAATTACTACATTTTCACTGGTATTGGCATCTTTTGAAGAAACTGAGCCAATAATTATTGACTGTCATTGTTTGAATCTCCACTAGGGAATCATTAACTGCCGGTGGTCTCTTCTTTTGTTACCATTGAAATCCATTTATCACGAACTAGTAGTAATTATATTTAATTTTGTTTTCTGATTTTGTAATATGAACTCTAGCTTATAAGTAAATTAAATTAGTGAATGAAGATTATTAGATGCTCATATAATAAAAAAATTCACTTGCATTAGTTTCTCTTTTTTACCTACCAAGTTGCTTCTGTTATTTGGGGAAATAGAATCACAGTTTCATAAGTTTCATAGAATCTGTATACAATATTTGTTGGTGCTAGGCTACACACACATGTATATGTGGCGAAGTGTATATATTCAGAGACTAAAAAATGCATACCAAAATATTTCGACTGGAATAAAGATGTAAATCATATATGTTAATAGAGAGTTAGTTCACAAAATTCCAGCATGAAACTTCAAAACTGAAAAAACAGAGAGAGGAAACCATTTTTTCATCACTCACATTCAAATTTAAAGGGTGATAAACCTGACAGAAGAAATAAACTTGGAAATGTCCCTTTTGAGCATAAGTTCTATTGTCATTTCAAAGACTACTTTTGAAAGCTACCATGTTGTTGAAAACAATTGCCACTGCTGATAAAACCGGAGCAAAAAATTCACTGGAAGAAATTTAAACCTGTCTTCTAATAACAATAATAAAAAATCAGGTATGTCATTTCTCTATCTTCTCTATAATCCACATGATTTAGAGAAATATTTATTCAGTCTTTCTACTGCACTTACATGGAACATTTTTTAATGAATAGAACTTAGTGTATTTCCCCCCAGGAAGTAAAAAAAGTTAAATTTATTTTAATAGTAATTGGGACATCTCTCTAAAACCGTAGTATTTATAACATGGGGCTGCACAATGAAAGATAAAAGTGTTATGAGGAAGTGATATTGTCTACTGTGGCTTTTTCTGTCTTTAGAATCTTTCAGAACCTCATAAGGGAGATAGCAATTTATAGCACTTTAGAATAGCATAGTTATGGCATAAAGGAGCCAATGAGAGATTATTTCAAAATAGAATTTAATAGAGATAAATGGCACATATCGATTTTTGCTTCTCAGTATTTATCTATCTTGGAATCAGTCTAGTTTCAGAAACATACTAAACAAAGCTATCAAACATGATGAAAAGGTTTTTTAGTGTATTCTTATTTTAGATGCTGATAGTTAAGAAATAATTTTTTTAACACCAAGAAGGCAAAGAGTATGAAATTGTTTGTTATAAAGCTTCAAAATTCATCCAAGTTGTTATGTATCATTTTTTGAAAAAGAACAATTGACTGTGAAAATTTGCACTTTGGTAGAGAAGTGTAGGCAAACTCAATGAGTCTTGCCCTTGCACCTAATTATTCTCACCTGCTTCTCACTGGGTTAAAACAAGTTCATGGTAAATTGTGAAAGGGGGTGTCCTGTCTCTAGTCCATGCACATTTTTGCTTCCAAAAGTATAATAAGGAACTTAAGGACCTTAAATATTTTATTAAATTTACCACCAACAGTGTTAATTATTGTTTATTGAATGAGGTATTTGAGATAGTTCAGTTCACAAAGTTTATGCAATGACAGCCTTCTGCCTGCTCAGCTCTGTACCTTCAGCTTAGCACTAACTCACGCTTATCACTGTCCTGTGTCTCTCATTCTTGGTGTTGAGAATCATTTTTCTATGCAGAACGATTGCCCTTCCAGGATCAGACAAGGCAGGTATATAATCTGGGAAGGCTCATAATTTGGCACCAATTCAAACCATGTAATGACTTCTAATTCCCCACTTCTCGTACTACTCATACAAGAAGGGAGTTTTCGCCATCTCATTGTACTGCCCGGCACATTTTCTTGCTTGTAGGCCAGCATCTCACGATTCCTCAGCCACTCCGTTCCTGAATCTGAATCTGTGTTCTCCCTTTCAGATGTTCCCTCCCTGTTAACATCTATTCTAACTCCCTCCTGTGCCTACAACAACCTGGGCCATGATGCTCTTCATCTTCGTTCACTTGGTCCCATGAAATCTGCAACCCATTTTTACTATAAATTAATTCATCAGTGTTACAGACTGGATTTTTTCTCCTCCTCTCCCTCAAAATTCATATGTTGAAGCACCAATTGGCAATGTGACTGTATATGAAGGCAGGGCCTTTAAGGTTGTAACTGAGGTTGAATGAGGCCATAATGATGGGGCCCCAATCCAATAGAACTCGTGTCCTTATAAGAAAAGGAAGAGGTACCAGGAATGAGCACACTCAGAAGAAAGGCCATGTGAGGACACAGAGAAGGTATTGACCTGCAAGTCAGGGAGAGTGGTCTTGCTAGAAATGCACCCTGCCAATACCTTAAACTTAGACTCCCAGCCCCCAGATCTATGAGAGAATTAAATTTCTGCTGTTTTCTTTGTTGTTTTGTTATGGTTGCTTGAGCAGAATATTACATCCAGATTATAGTTTATTTTCCTGTCATTCTTCTATGTCCTTGCCTAAATGAAACCTAAATTTTCCTGAGGTTGCTTTCTATTAGTGCTTCCTCCTTGTGCAATTCCTTGAACAGAAATACTTTTTCACTTTCTTCCTTGCTGCTAAGTTCATACCACTGTCTGAAGCTTTCGTCATTTGAAATAGAGTTTGTAGCTGTACTTTTTCCATTTAGGTCATTCCTTCTCATTGAAATTACACATGGAATATCTGAACCTCTGCCAACCCTACTTGTTAACATCAAATTTTACACAGACTTCTTCAATTATATTCTCTCCATCAATATCCACACACACTCACAATTCTTGAATTTATTCATTCATTTAACCTTTTTGTCCCATTTCATTACATGTCACAATGGTCTTAGAGTTATTTTATGTAGAGACCCTGCACTTGGGGGCAAAGAAAAGCTGGAATGGTTTAAAAATATTTCCCTAATTCTTTTTTTAAAGATTTTATTTATTTATTTTTAGAGAGAGGGGAAGGGAAGGAGAAAGAGAGGGAGGGAAACATCAATGTGTGGTTGCCTCTCGTGTGCCCGCAAATGGGGACCTGGACCATAAGCCAGGCATGTGCCCTGACTGGGAATGGAACCAGTGACCCTTTGGTTCATAACCCCAAGCTCAATCCACTGAGCTACACCAGCCAGGGCTCTATTTCCCTAGTTCTTGATAATTCTTTCTGCAAGAGGGGTAATTTAACTTTACCATTTTGAATATAACCTGGCCTTTGTGATGTGTTTCTAACAAATAGAATGTGGAGAAAGTGATGGTGCATAAAGTAACATCTGAAACTAGGCCAAAAAAGGCACCACATTGTCTTCCTTGTGCTCTCTCCCTTTTGCATTCTGGGGCAGGCAGCTGACCTGTGATGGTGCAGACACTCAGGGAGCCCTGTGGTAGGAAACTGAGGTCTTCTCTCAATGGACAATGAGGAATGGAGATCTCCTGCCAACAGCCTGTGAGTGAGCCACCTTGGAAGCAGGTCCAAGCCTCAGTTAAATCTGCAGATGGCCATGACTGCTGATGGAATCTTGCCTGCAACCCATGAAAGGCCCTGACCCAGACCCACACAGACCTACCCTGACTGCTATGAAACTGGGATAATAGATATTTGTTGTTTTAAGTTGCTATGTTTGGGGCATTATATTTACAGGGCAATAGATTACTGCAGCAATGTCCAGAAGCATGGGGACAAATAGATGGTAATTTCTCAAAGAGATGACTGTCACTTGGAGTCCGATGAGTTAGTGGATTAGGCAGTGAAGTGAGGAGGGAAAAGGAGGCACCAAGATGGTCTCTCAGTTTTGACTTGAGTAACAGTGTTCTCATTACTGAGGTAAAGAGGATGCGGGGGAAGAACACATTTGAGAGAAAAGAAATTTAAAAAAAAAGTGTGCCTATTTGACATCAGGCCCTGTGACAATGACAAGAAAGAAGTCGAGCAAGAAAGCAGCCTAAAGCTCAGTGAGGTCAGGGCAGGGTATGTAAATTTGAATCACAGGCAAATGAATGTAGGTTTTAATAACTGGACCATAATGTGGCACCTAAATACAGAAGGAGGTCTGGGGTGGAATTTTATGTCACTCACACACTTGGAGATCAAGTGGAGGAGAATACCAAGCAAAGAAGAAATCAGAAGAACATGGTATCCTGGAATTCATTTAGTGAGAGCATCTCAGAGGGACAGCACCTTTAGCTTTTGCTGCCTTTGAGAATGTGAACATAAAACTATCCCTTGGAACTGGAAACAAGCTTGCAACTGATGACCTCCGCAGGAGCTAGCTATTCTAATTGGAGAAATAGGAGTGGAAGGAAGACTGAGGTGGGTTGATGGCTGACTTTAAAGCCTTTTGTTTCTTTTTATTGAATAAACTATATTTTACTTTTATTTGAAGTATTTATTTTCACATCACTTCCCCACACAGATTACATGTTCCTGTGCACAATAATGTCTTTGTTTCTCCATAACTCACTGCAAAGTGACTTCATCTTAATAGTTGGACAAGAAATATTTACTGGAATGAATTATAGACTCTTGGACAGCCTACAGAGAAATTGCAGGACAGAGAAAAACAAAACTGTAGGGCACTAAAAAAAAAAATCCCATGAAGGAGTATAACTATTTGAAAGGTACTTTTAGATATGTGGGGGAGGGTTCCTTTTCTAGTCTGAGGTCTTTCAAAAGCTTACCCTATCTAAAGGAATTCTCACATTCTTATAATCAAAATCAACGAAGCGTTTTGGATGTTCAGTAACTGTTAAATAAGATTAGAAAACTGATTTGCTTAGTATTCTTAAAATTGTTTCTTTACTCAAAAAAAAAAATGACAAAGCAGAAGAAAATAAACAAAGCCTAGATAAAATTCTGGCTGTTGTCAAATAGTTGAAGTTTTTTAAAGAAACAATAAGGTGATAAAAAACAGAACATGAACAAAACTTTAAAACATGGTTCAATTACCCATTCCCAACTAACTAAACTTTCAACACAAATCTTTAAAGAGTTGTTTTCCCTTTAAAAATGTAACCATTCAAGTCGTGGGTGTCGCTTCAGAGAATGCTTTACTGACTGCACTTTTGAGAGGCTGCACGTGGCTAAGAGACGCCTTTCGGTTTCCTTCTAAGTCAGCGCTGTGCAAGCTGAAGAGAATATTAAATGTAGTATTTTCCAGCTCTATTAAATATTAAGAAGCTTTCCTCCTGTTGTCTCTATATCAAGGGCAAGTTCTATAAACTTTGCTCTGAAAGCTCTGAAATTAGCTAAATAGTCTATGAAAACAACCATTTCTTTCTTCAGCCAAAAAATAGAGTTTAAAAGGAAAGCATAGAAAGAAGGAAGAATCTGCCCTATACTTGCCCATTCATGCAAGTATCAGAGTTCTTTAGATACTTTAGGCCCCAGATGTAGTTAACTTTGTTCAAATAATTAAAAACACAATTACTTTTTAGCCTGGAACTCATTTGCTTGGCTGTCTTTCCTTATTTAGAATCAGCGTTTGATTAGGGAACGATTTGTTTTATAAAGACCTTGAAAAAGTACCAAATATAAAGATCCATCAGACAGATCAGGATTAAAGCTTAGGAATGTCACTTCCCTGGCTTGATTGGTTTTGCACTATTGATGACCAGACTTTAGCGTGCGTGTGTGTTCACATGCATATATGCGTGTAAAACACTATAGGAGCACTATAATACTTATTTTGTCAGTATGTACATTCAGTAGAGTAGAAGATTGTTGTAGAAAGAAAGTTGAATCAGACAAGCAATATATGGTACAAAACAGAGAGCTTTGACCTTAGTCTCTATACCTCGGTTTACTTCTTTGTAAAATGGAATAACAGAATCTACTATGAAATATGTTTGCAGGGTTAAATGAAGTGAAAGTTATTTTTTAGTACAGATGTGCTCACTGAATATTACCTATTAGTATTAGGGGTGCTATTATTTTTAGAAGAAAACATACATTAATTTTCTGGGGTTGCAGTCTTTCCAACGGCAATGGCAGTATTCCTCCTGGCATCTGAAAGCTATTACATTTTTTCGATTATCATTTATTAATCCTATAGAACTGTTATCAGTGCATGGCCCTGAATTTCTTACTTTCCTGATGCTTCTTAGGACAATGGAGGCACAGTTAGATTTTGGGAGTAGAATTAGTTAAACAGGATACAAAACAATTAGAAAGTTGCTGATTGGTTATGGATAGAAAATGTCTATCTAGGTAATTTTGGTAATATTCAGAAGTATTCAATATTAACTTTTATTACTAAGTTCTTTACCTTTTCAAAAATATGGTTCAGTGCTATATTATCTTTTTATATTGTCTAGAATTAGCCCATTTTGTTTATTCCTAGAGCAGAGCCAAAAAATGTTGAAATTTGTAATGATCTCTATGGACAAAACTGACTCAAACCCTTGTGAATGAGTTGTGTGTGTGTGTGTGTGTGTGTTTATTTGACACTTGTACTTCTCAATACCCACTAACTTGTCAATCCCGAAATCTCTGTTCTCCTTTACTAAAACCTCACCTGGCAAAACTAATGATGCCCTAATTATCTTATCTAATAGGCCTATCTCTATTTTTATCTTCTTTGAACTCTGCAGAAATTGCCATTGCAATCCCTCCTCCTCGAAGCATTGTTCTCACCTCTGACATTGCCCTGCTCCTGTCCCTGAAACCGACAATCTGATCCTTTATTAGTCTTACAGTAGCGTCTTTTTACAATCAGTAAAAGGTGATAGTCTTTTTCATATGCTGTTGTGGTCATACGTCTTCTTACAAATCCATCTAGGGGTAGTAGATGGGTGTAAACAAATGAAGCAAAACAGAATGAAGCCTTATTTTTGGTGTGGCCATAGTCTTCGCTATTACTTCTTGTAAATATTTATTAAGTGCCAGCTCAGCCTCCTTGACATAGAAGACAGGTAAAAGTTCTTGCTGGAACAAGCGTGTGTCCTGCCAAAGGATCAGAAAATAGAATATTATAGAAATGTGGTCAGTGCTGTAGTAGGGACCTGGATAGGAAACTACAAGAAAGTGTTTAATTTTGCCTCAGATTCCAGGAACTTTTTTCAATGACCAAGTGATTTTGGAGTTGAACTTTGAATACTAAGTAGTTTTTGGCCAGTCCTTCAAAGGCAAGAGGTGTATTTCAGAGAGAAGAACTGTATGTACGGAGGCATGAGGACCGGAGCACCTGTACATCACAGAGGAGGGTCATGTTCACAGTAGAGATGTATGTGAGGTCCACGGAAAGAAGGTTCTTGAATGACATAGTAAGAGCATTATGTGTTATCCTGTAATTGGGAGCCATTAAACTATTGTAAGCAGATGAATGAGATAATCGTATTTGTTCCTTCAAAGGAGTGCTTAGTCCTAGTACTCCAGGAAAAGCTAATTAAAGGCAAATTAAAAGTTAAGCTACTGGCACTGGGAATGAAGAGAAGGGGGGTAAAACTAGAGATATATCAAGTCTGAGAATCTGTAGGATTCAGTGATTCAACAGACGAAGGTGCTGAGCAAGGAAAAGGAGTCCAAGTGCTGAGTGCGCTGATTGGTAAAGTGACATTGTTTTATGTTTTTGTAAGTCTCTTTCACGTCTGGCTTAATAGAAGATGGCTGGGTTCTCTTACCTCCTTGAGCATTCCGTCTGCCGTGATAGCTCGTGGCGTGCAGCCTCTGGAAAACTCTCCTGTAAACTAGTGAGAGTAAAAAGGCAAAAAAAATTGCATTATTACAAAACTAATTTTGATTTTATGGATCCCTAGAAGAAATCTGAGATTCACTAGAAGTCCCCAGACTACACTTTGATAGCTGTTGGTATAGTTAAATTGCTAAGACAAGCAGCACTCATGTTGGCTCGTATTGGATTTCCAATTACATAGCCAATCAATCCCTTCCAGATTTTTAAAATGGCTTTTCTACGTCTGGTAACAAAATTACAAGTTGCACAGGAACTTTCTTTTTGTGGAATATAGAAAATTTGCCTCTGCCCTCTGGGAAGAATTTGCGACTACTTGCAAGAGTGACCAAGACTGTCAACGGAGGAGGAACAACCGACAGTTTAGGGTCCTGTGTCCACACAGGATACCTGCTGAGGGAGACTAGAGTGGCCTGCGTAGCCAGCGATAGCAAATATCCACTAACCCAAAGGAACTTGAGGAAGAAGGAGTACCAAAGTCCTAACTAATATGTAAGTATGTGTGGTGAAGGGCCAGCTCCTTCGGAGCTCTGCCTGGGAAGACTCATAGTGTTTGACTACTTGGGCATAATGGCATGTTTTTAGAAAGGATTGCTGAGCAAGTAAATAGGAAAAAGAGAATAATAATATTTGGGACCAAAGCTTGGGACACCATTTAATGTCCTTGGATCAGCAAAAGTGGCACTGCAGGTGTTGATGCAAGAAACATCCAAATCAGTAGAGAATTTTTATGTTTATTTGGACCAGACTGATTATAGTTGTGGGAAACAAAATCTCAATGGATTGTGATTTTGATCCAGAGAATGGTAGGTTAAGGAGGCAATAGAAAACAGAGTGGGAAAATCTCTGACATTGGAGAAAGAGTAAAAGGAGGACACCTCTCTTCTTTTACATTGGTGGGTAACAGGTAGTTAATAATTACTTTGTAAAACAGAGGCAACAATGAGGTTTCTGTGGTCTCCTGATCTGCTGGGAGGTTGAACCCTGTGGGGTCCAGAATCAAAGGGCTTACTTTGACACTCCAAGTGTTATCATAGGTAGTTAGCTAATTATTAAGAAAGGGGAACAGAGGGAATTAGGTATTGAGCTTAATAAACTGGGGAGCACAAGTTTGTTTGCTTCACCAGGAAGCTACAGCTTCACACCCCAGGGGATTACAGGATTGCTCCTCCAAGGGGATTAACACTCCTCCCTTCCCCTCTCTGGAATGGATTGTAGCAGGAGGATGCAGGGGGAGGTGCTTGACCAAAGAAGCTTGTCAGTCTGGTCTGTGAGAAGAAAGGATTCATTGGGAGGTGGCCCATAAAAAGCCCACAAAAGCTTGGGAAGTTGATTGGTTCTTTTGAAAAAGCACTTGGTCCATCCCAAACCCAAACTAGTAGAATCCCAGGGAACCAGAGAAGGTCTCTCTTTCTCTCTTGCCCACCTGGGAATGCACTTGCCCCATACATTTGTGCTCTGTCTCACCCAGGAACACGTGATCGTGTGGGTCTAGCAAATACTGAGGCTGCAGCAGACAGCAGGGGCTCTGAAGGACTAAGCTTTAATATGAAGCAGAAACTATGCACCTTGGCTTTTGTTTTGGCCTTGCTAAATACAGAGTTGGACTTCTTCCATAGCAGGAAAGAGGGAGATGGTACATTGAAAACCCAGGGAGCAGCTTGTATTTCTACCCGAATAGACCTTGCCACATCACAATCTCCTGTGTGTGGATCCTTGAAATACTTTCCTCATGATCCCACGGAGAGCCTGACTTCCACTGACAACATAAGGGTATGTTATCTTAGATGCAAAAAGACAATAGGGAGGCTCACTTAGAGAGTGACCTTTGTCAAGGAAGCTGCTGGCTTAGGAGGTACCTACGCACCATGATGGCTTTTAGTTAGAAGTTTTTATGTTCAGACCTTCCTATGTGGTTGACTACACCAGACTTTCGGTCTCCGAGTTTGTAAGGCCCACCATGCAGGGCTCCCCTGAGCTTGTCAGGCTTTGTACAAAGCCCCTTTAGCATGCACACTGGGTAGACAGGCGTACACAGCATGGTGTAGCAGGAGTGTGCAATCTGCCACCCAGGGACTGCGTGCAGCCCAGGATGGCTGTGAATGTGGCCCAACACAAAATCGTAAATTTACTTAAAACATTATGAGGTTTCTTTTTTGTGATTACGTGTCGCAATGAATTTAATGTGTGGCCCAACACAACTGTTCTTCTTCCAGTGTGGCCTTGAGATGCCAAAAGGTTGGACACCCCTGGAGTGTGGGTTATAACCACAGGGCTATAATGTTGAAAGAAACAGGTGTATCTAAATCAGCAAATCTCTGGCAGATGGTTTTATGCTGGCCACTTCCCTTCATCTTCAATTTTGTCATTCCTTCACCACCCTCACTTTCAACTAAATAAACCAGAGATTCTTGGATAATTTTGTTTTGGAAAGTGATTTTTAGGCTCCTGAAAGATATACTGGGACTCGTGGTAGATAGGGCTCAAAAACACGGCCCTCTAAGTCATCCTAGATCATGGTGGTGTAGGCCTATCATTCAAAGGCAAATTGAAGTATTTAGAAACCTCAGATTAATTTAAACCATAAATTAAGACAAATTAATATATGTTAAAGTAGGACATTGTGGGGGGAGCTGTCAATAATTGAAATTTAGGAATTATAATTTATATTCATGCTTATAGTGAAATAATTATATGTAATTTATTATCATTTTTTGACTAAGAAGTATAGAAGTTATCTCGTTTAATGAAACAATTCTCAAAAATCAGTTTTACAAACCATATTAGTTCCACAAACACTTTAAATTTTGTTGTGAGACTTATAGAAGCAAATTGATACTGCATATTCATATTTGATAACTTTTAATTCAAGTCAGCTAACTTTGAACACCATAATTCATTGCAATAATGCTATTGTAACATATGTATAGGCCCCCTTTCCCGTATCCCAGAAAATTACGGTTGGGTGTGAGTGGATGGGCCTTAACTGTAAGCAATCAAAATTTCAGTGAAATCAGCCTGTGACCTAAAAAAATATACATAGAGGGAATGGTGTGTATTTATATAGGACAAGGATATCAGAAAACATACATGGAAATATTTATCTTAGGCCACATAAATTTCAGAAGCCAAAAGTAATACTTGGGTATGTTTTCTTGATTTGAAATATCTACACATTATATTTTTTTAAATCTATTAATATTTTTATACCTATATATAATTTATACATACATATATAATACATAGCCAACCATACACTAAACATATTTTATATGTAGCTATGGATATAAAACAATGTGTTATAAACACACACATAATTATACACAGATACCTGAAGCTTAATCTTCTTCATCTTCACTGACTTCTGAATTTAATAGCCATGTATATTTATGGTGTCCGCACTGAAGAAAGATCAGTCTTCTTCAACCGAATTTGTACCATAAATGCAGTAGAGTTTGTAGTAATCTTTTAAATGGTAAAACTTGGGCAAAGAAAAATTCATTTTCCCAGCCTAAGAAGAGTCTGAAGTCGTTGTCAACCCCGCCTGGAACCAGCAGACCTGGACACTAGTTGTCCCCTTTTGGCTGGGCCAGGAGGACGGACTTACTAATGAAAGGAGTATTTCTTTCTCTCTGGAGACTGTGGTTCTGTGAACCACGGCACACTGGTTAATTATAGCAAAGCTAGCGTATGGGACTTGAATGCATGCCTAATTAAGAGCACCTGCCAAGTTTAACGTGCTAGAGAAAAGAAAAATGGCAAACTGCCAACGTGTGATTCCTACAGGCTGGTACGAGCAGCTTTATGATCACTAAGAATGAAGATCTAGGTTTAATCCTCTCTGGGTCATTACTTTCTTTGAACTTTGTTTTCAAATTAAACATATATGATGAAAGTTTTTATAAAAAAATTAAAGTTTTATAAGATCAGAATTGCCCACGGACAACACACTCACCAGTGCTGAGGACCCAGCGTTTCTCTGCGGTGCGCGCATTAGGAACGCAGGAAGAGGTGGGGTGAGACTGCACACGTCGTGCCACAGCCCTTCTTGGGTCGGGCTCGACGTTTCTTTGGAGAAGACTCCTTACCCGTGCACAGGGAGCTATGCCGTTCTTCGTGATGCTGTGCTACAGACATGCCATCAGCCCATGGATATTTATGTTTGGTTCGTACCAATAATACTTCAGTGAATTTTTTTATTACATATATCCTTGTACTTTTATATAAATATTTTACCAGAATAAATTTCCCAAAGTGAAAATTTTGGATCAGGAAGCCCTAGGAGCTCAGATACTTCAATACTTGAAATCCCTACTCTTTCCCTGTCTTCATTTCATTATTTAGGAGAGAAAAGCAGATTAAGCAAAGTAGGAATGAAGGAGTCCCATTTGGAAAACATATAATGTCTTTGAAGTACAAACTAAAACTAGAGGTACTTCATGTGGAATATTAAAAACTGAAATTCCTTAGCCTATGTTTTAAGTAACTTGTCTTAAAATACAATATGATCTCACTCATATGTGGAATCTAATGACAAAAATAAACTGACAAACAAAATAAAACCAGAGGCATGGACACATGGGACAGACTGACAGACCCCAGAGGGGGTGTGGGGGGGGACTCTCGTTCTTTGGACACGATTAGCCAAAGAACACACACGTGCGTCTGTGTGTAGCCCGTGTGGCGAAGGCTGGGTGGGGCCAGCTGGATGTGAGCAAAAAGGGGAGAAAATAGAGGACATCTGTAATAGTGTCAACAATAAAAGAAGAGAAAAAAAAGCAAAAATTCCTTTTGAACAATTTCTTTACTTCTTTTTGTTTTCATGTGGATGGCAAACAGATTCTGAAGAAAAATGCTGAACCCTTATCATTTCTACCTATGGCTACCTTTCATAAAAGCAGCAGTAAACAGAACAAAATTCTCTTTGTAATGCTAATCTCCAAATGTTAAATGATCTCACTGACATTTATTATACAAATAGAGCTGAGTTTAATTTTTCAATTGATTTTTGCCTTTAGGGTTTGCAAAATACTGTATGGTGAGGTTTCTAGTTGTGAAGTAAGTGGATTAAATGACTTTTAAAGGGCAGATTCTGTGTGAGACAAAGGAATTTTTATATACCAAATAAACATATTTTTAACATTTGCTCTTTTGCTGATCCCACAAGAACTGAGCATCTATGTTTTGCCTTTGGTCAGACCTCTCCTCAGCTCTGGGGATAAATGTTTCAGTCCCTGTCTTTGAACAACTTGTAGACGGGTGGAACCAGTAACAAAATCTGTGAAACTTCCTATAACATCAGTGGTCCTGGGCTCAGAGAGCACAGAGAAGGGTCACTCAATGTGTCTGGTGCTCCTTTCATTTTGAAAGTTCTGGCACTTTTGAGTTAGTTATCCAATCCAGTTATATTTAATACTAATAGGGGAGAAAATGATAAAGCATAAAAATCTATCTCATACCCCTGCCCCACTTTCTCTCAGCCTATTACACGTACTAGAGATCGACTTAAATGTTCTCACTGAGGTAGACTGACAGAAGGCCTTCTATGTAGAACTTGGAGTCAGGACTGTCCTTTTCAGGGTGGCTAATTGGGAAGAGGGCATTGGGCACCCTGTGGGTCTAAACATGGACACTGAGTGGCCTGTGGAGGAAAGGTGGCATACTCATTGGACCCACAAGCTTATATTTTAGCAGGGGATTCCATTTGAAAATGCCTGGAATGATATATCGGTTCTGGAATTTCAGTCAACGTGACATACCTTGTTTCTAAATTGTGATAATGCCTCATTCTAGTTTGATTCAATGCCTGTAGAGCTTGTAGTTTAATCACAGGGGAAAAGAAAGAGAGATGACAATGTGATTTTGTTTTCCAACTACCCGCTAAGACACAGACTCCATTAACAGAATGAATGGAAGCTACTATTGGCAACATTTGGATCAATAAACCAGTTACATTGGCTTCTGCTATAAACTTGGCTTTTTTGCTTCAATATTTATACTTTCTTGTTTCAATGTTATTTCTTTTTTTACATCATTTGTATTTCCGTTAGAATGCACTCTACCTTGTTATTTTGTTCATTTACCCATTCTTTCTTTAATTTCCCCATCCTTCTATCCATTCATCCAGCTATACTACATACTAACAACTGTGCCATAAGCAAGAGATACAAAAATGAACATGACATCATTCTAGTCCTCAAGAGTTCACAGCTCAGTGGAGGAAAAACACAAATAAATAAAATCTTTTCCCCTATTTCCTTTCTCTTTCTTTTTTTCTTAATATTATTCAATCTAACCTCCTATTCTCCCATTTCAGCTCAGCACAGTAAGTCAGACACAAAAGAAGGCATTTTCTACGTCCAAGGTTCTTTAAGTGAGTTCAGGTCAAGTGCACAGACTCCTTGCTTATGCAATCAGGTTTTACCTCTGTGTAACTCCACGTCTTCAGGGCTTCTAGGGTCACCCTTTCATTTGACACTCACACTCAGTTCCTAACACAGTGAGTTCTTCTTCATCTCGTGGACAGTTCTGTCCCTCCCAGTATCTCCCAGGACTTTCATACAGACTGAGTTTCTCCTGATCACCTTTCACTCCTGTCACCATCCTGTGTGGTTGAACCTCACTGTGTATCTTGCCTCCCGTGGTTGCCCACACCCCTCCATTTGTCCTTCCAGGGCCCACTCCCTTTGTTACTCTGTCAACACCGAGCTGTTTGCACAATAGCCTCTTACAGTTTAATGTTCTCATTAGTATCCCAAAGTTCTGCAGCTCTGTGTGTGGAGGGATTTCTTCCTTTCTTGCCATCATATTAGAGGCCTTTCCTCCTTTCTTTTTGAGAACTTTCCCATTTTCTTCTCTTTAGAATTCAACTGTTTTCAAACGTCCACACTTTCAGACCAATTTCCAATTTCCTACCATATTATTATACAGCCTAGTTCAGCTCTCTGTTGCAACATTCTCCTTCGATACCATACCTAGTGTCCTTACTCTTTACAAAAAAAAAAAAAAAAGAAAGAAAAAAGCTGTCTAGCTGAGTGTTTTAAAGCAAAATAATTACCTATTTCTGAGATGAGTATTGTCTCCAGAATGCCAAAGTTTGTTTTCTTTTTTATACTCTTTCATTTTCCTATTATAGTATTGTTACACTCCAGCAGGTTTACAAAGTATTTTTAAATACTTTGCCAAAAGCCAAAGATATAGTGAACTATTACAATCACAATAATGATACAAATATAGAATTGTGATGTGCTTCAAGTAATGCTAATAAAAATACCAATAAATGCAGCTCTGGCTGGTGTGGCTCAGTGGATTGAGCTCCAGACTGTGAAGCAAAGGGTTGCTGGTTCGATTCCCAGTCAGGACACATGCCTGGGTTGCAGGCCAGGTCCCCAGTGTAGGGCCCATGAGAAGCAACCACACATTGGTATTTCTCTCCCTCTCTTTCTCCCTCCCTTCCCCTCTCTAAAAAAAATAAATAAAATCTTTAAAAAAATATTGATAAATGCAAATCCCAAATGACTTATAAAACAGACAAACAACTTTTGGCTTCCAAAGTTTTGTGTGTTAAAGTTGTGTAAATATAGAGGGAGGCTGTTCAGTTCCTCTGTCCACAGGTATTTGTGTGAAGGCCAGAATTATGTCACAGCTTACACACACAAAGGCACAAGCATCCCATTATTGAGGAGGTAGTAAGTGTTTCATATTTCTGTTCTTTTAAGATTACACAAATGCTTATAACTTAAAAAAATCTCCTCCAATTCATTTAATAATGATTTATCAATTGTGTTATCAATTTGCTGGGAAAAAAACACTGTTGCCATGGTTTTCAAAGTTCAGTAGGCATAGCAATCACCTAGGAAGTTTCTTAAATGCAGATGTCTTCTTCCCACACGTCTGACATCTGATATGGGGTGAGGGATTTGCTTTGTGTAAACCCCCCAAGTATATTTAATGAATGTGATGTTTAGGCCACACTCCTCTTCTAGGAATATGGGCGGGCAATTTAAATGATTTCCAAGTGCAGGATGAGTCATGTTAGCCATTCTAACCACCAAATGTGGTATCTTAAGACTCTGTTGATCTTTTACTGACAACATAATAATTTACTTAATAAACATAAAGTTCTAGTGGTTCTTAAAGAGGTAATAATTATATTTTGAATGTATACTAAAATATGTATAATGATGATATATAATATCTGTGTAGTGCTTTAAATTGAAAAAACATTTTAATATATATCTTTTATTTTCCCTTCGTCCTAAACAACGGGCTGGGGACAACAATTTAAGATAATTGAACTATGTAGGTTTTCCAACAGATCAGCAAGTTGGAAGGAAGGCTACCACCAGTCCGACTGCTCTAAAGTCCCCTTACAACCTAATTTAAGACTAAGGTGATGTTTTTGGCTGACTTAAAGCTTTTCAGAAAAAGAGGTTCATCTTTAAAAAGTCAGGGGCTCTGTGCTAGGTTGGGACTTACTCATCGTGATTTGAACGGAAGCGCAGATTGGAAAACCCGCTGGTCCCGCGCTGTTATAGAGTCAAGGCGGCAGGCAAGAAAGTGAGACTGGAAAAGTCCAGACCTGTGTCGAAGCTCCCTACTGTGCGACGTGCACCTCCCTTCCATCAGGTTCCCTCCACTCACTCCTCAAAGTTTAATCTAGTGATACTTTCTCAGAGGTTTCTAGGACCCCTCAGTCTAAATAAACTTCCTTTTGATCCTCCTTTGTCTTTATTGCATGTACCACAATTGCAATTACATAACTTTTAGGGTTAATTATTTAATGTCTGTATCCCTAGTAGATTGTGAGTAACTCAAGGAATTAAGGCCCTAGCCCTGTGGTCTGGCACAGAGAGGCACCTGATACATACTTGTTGCCTGAATGAATGAAAAGTAGAAACTGTCTGATTGGCAAAGTCCCAGTGTTTAATATTTACAGGCATCAGTGTATACTAGTAAACTGCCTTTGTTGTATGGCAGATGGGCTGGTGAGCTTGGGCTGATGTTGAAAAGCAATATTGGAAAATCCCACTGTATTCACCACATGAATGTGGGTGGAGAGGGTTTGAGACTGTAAAGTTAGCTGCAGAAATGCTGACTGAAGAACACGAGAAGCATAAAAAAATATGTGATCTTTTAAAGTATGTAAGGTGTCTTATTGATACTGTTTTAAGATGTAGTTGAATTAAAAAAACCCAAACAAACCTGTATTTGATGAAAGGGAAAGATGAGTGGAAAAACAAGCTAAAAATCTCACAATATGCCCGAGAAAGATAAGTCAAATCGTGTGTCAGAACCAAGGGAAGTAGGAAGGTGTGCATGGGAAAATAAGTCAAAACCACGAGAATCACACACCTTATAAAGCTACATGATCGCTTTACTGACTGGCACACTGCAGAGAGACAATTCCATAATTTGGGTGTTTCTTTAAGGCAGATAGATAATTGAAGTCCTAAGATTTTTTTTTCAGTCCTTTTATATATCTCTTACATATTTGGTAAGATTTGTATCTCTCACATTGAGTCTCGACCAGGGTTTTTTTTTTTATTACTTTATTGTTGTTCAATTACAGTTGTTTGCATTTTTTAAAAAAAGGGAATTGGTTTCAATCTTGTCTTGAAACTTAGGTCTTCTCAATGGCAGGGTTGAGGAGTTGGTATTAGGGAGCAATTTTGGATTGGGATATACCATATTATTTCCAAGTGAGGACCTCTCTCCACTTGACTGATGACCTCCTGCTCCTGAATAATTTATCTACTTGGACACTGAAGGGCCAATCCTTGGTAGTCATTAAGCACGCTAAGTCAGAGAGCGCTAGGAATATCTGCCAGCTACTTTGGAAGCCTCTGGTACTGACTTAACAGTGCCATTCACCCAGACAACTGGGTTTCAGCTTTTTTAGATCTTTACTCTCAAGAAGTATGTGAAGCAAAGATAAGTGTTTCAACCATTGTGTTCTACGTTGGAGGTTTTAGTAGTTAATGGAAAAGGATCTGGGGGAAAACTTGTCAGCTTAGTGTCGCAAGTCTATCACTTTGTATTGTATGACTTTGGAAAAATGTCTTAAACTCTGTAGCTAATATTCCAGAACTGTAAAATGCAGTAGGAAGAGTGTTGTTATAAGTATTGATATGAGTTAATCATGTAAATTGCTCTTAAGAGCTTCTGGTACTAGTAAGAACTACATAAGAGAACTTTTATGATTAGTCTGTGTAAGAGCTGTGTGTACTCGTATACTGTTGACTGAAGAAATGAAAAAGTTGAATAAAAAATGCTTGCAACTTTATAACACGATACTCTTAACATTCGGAGTTCTTTTTCAGGGGAGGAAGAAATTGTCTTTTAATCGGTTCCTTAACTCTGTTTCCCCCTCATCAGCCTTGTTGCCTATCTTCTTCCCTAGAGTTGCTCTTTTGGAACAGTCTCCACCTTAAATTGGTGTAATTTAGATAGTAACATAACTCAAAGGTTTTTTTCTCACGTTCATACTTGATGATAACCGGAACGTTTTATTTATAGGTAGAAGCCTACAGTTAAATTTGGGTGGCTCCCACGTTTCCGTCAGTGTGGACTACACCTGCCTTGTAGATGTAAAACTTCATCTGCAACACGAGGATTTCTAGGATCGTGAACAATGTCTGGAACCGTTGTCTACCTTTGTTGTTCTTTTCAGTCTGTGGCCCTCTGCCATCCTTCAGGAGTGATTTTCATGCTGTCTTCACAGGTGTACAGAACAGTTAAGAAATTTTTCCCAACATAAATCCAATTTTTTACCTGTATAAGCTGAAAACAGAACTTGAAATGCATTGCATGTGTGACTCTAATTGATGTTACCTGTACATCTCTTCTTTCACGTGAGCAGCATCCCAAGGGAAATCTTCCCGTTTGCCTTTATTGTTTTTCCTCTGCAGAGACTGATGCTTAGATTCAGTTTGAATCTAAGTATGTTACGGTTTAGATCATCCTCTCTCTCTCATTTCTTTTCCCCCCCCTACAGTTTATCGCTTTCGCTTCTTTGTTCTTCATCCTGGTTTCAATCACGACTTTTTGCCTGGAGACCCACGAAGCTTTCAATATTGTTAAAAACAAGACAGAGCCAGTCATCAACGGCACAAGTGCTGTTCTACAGTATGAAATTGAGACGGATCCCGCCTTGACATACGTAGAAGGAGTGTGTGTGGTGTGGTTTACTTTTGAGTTTTTAGTCCGTATTGTTTTTTCTCCCAATAAACTTGAATTCATCAAAAATCTCTTGAATATCATTGACTTTGTGGCCATCCTACCCTTCTACTTAGAGGTGGGACTCAGTGGGCTGTCGTCCAAAGCTGCTAAAGATGTCCTCGGCTTCCTCAGGGTGGTAAGATTTGTGCGGATCCTGAGGATCTTCAAGCTCACGCGCCATTTTGTGGGTCTGCGGGTGCTCGGACACACCCTTCGAGCCAGCACTAATGAGTTTCTGCTGCTGATAATCTTCCTGGCGCTGGGGGTTTTGATATTTGCCACTATGATCTACTATGCCGAAAGAGTAGGCGCTCAACCTAACGACCCTTCAGCTAGTGAGCATACACAGTTCAAAAACATTCCCATTGGGTTCTGGTGGGCTGTGGTGACCATGACCACGTTGGGCTACGGGGATATGTACCCCCAAACGTGGTCAGGAATGCTGGTGGGAGCCCTGTGTGCTCTAGCTGGAGTGCTGACGATAGCCATGCCGGTGCCCGTCATTGTCAACAACTTTGGAATGTACTACTCCTTGGCAATGGCGAAGCAGAAACTTCCGAGAAAAAGAAAGAAGCACATCCCTCCTGCTCCTCAGGCAAGCTCGCCGACTTTTTGCAAGACAGAATTAAATATGGCCTGCAATAGCACCCAGGGTGACGCATGCCTGGGCAAAGACAATCGACTTCTGGAACATAGCAGATCAGGTAAGTCGCAAGTCCAAATGCATGCCATTAAGTACTTTATAGACCAGTATGTCCCTTAGGTAGTAGGCAATCATTCTCATTCTCTGCAAATGTTCATGAGTTTTCAGTTCTACCCATTCACAAAACTTGTGTTTGTGTCAGGCTTACAGGTAGCTAGAATGTAGCTTTTCTAAATGAATTCTAAGTAGAAGTCTGTCTAGCTGGTCTGTAGAGTTTTCCTGCTTCAGTGGGAATGTCCTTCGCTGATGGTGCCAATATTTTCTTTTGCCTATGTGTTGCATTTGTGCCTGTGTTTCTTTGTTTCCCTGCACGATGTGATGGTATGGTACTGGCCATTTTCCACCTTTCATCCTCAAAATGTTGATCCCCATATCATTTGGCTTGATGTGTTTGTCTCAGTTTTATCTCTGCCACATGGGGCCATGCATTTGCACCTAACTCAGAAGAAGCAGTTACTTAAGAAGAATGGATGTTTACATTTCAAAGGCCTACACATCAAAGAGGTGATATGGAAGATAGCCCTTTTAATAAGAAAGGTCTTCCCTAATAATATTCTGGAGAATTGATTACATTTAATTATTCTTAAATTAGATAGTGTATCAACATAATCTCTTTGGATTGGGCAAAGTGCTATATAATCATCTCACCACTATTCTGGGGATAGATGATCTGCTTTTGGCTAATCAATGGCAATGTTGAATTTCTCTGTGGGATTTCCTCTTTTATGCACTATGCATTGGGCTCTCATCCCTCCCACAGCTGGATATTGGATGATTTACTGTTTGACACTAGCTGAAGTCCTACTCTTCTCCGTTGTTGTAGATAACCCAGAGTAGATGGACTCGATTGTCAACTGACATTCAGGTTTTTGAAAGTGATCATCAGTAGTTATAACCTCTAGTCTATTATGTCTGGTACCGGTAAAATATTTTTAGATTAAACAACTTAACTACCATTTAGCCCACTATGAAAATTTAAGATATATATGCATTCACTATAACTTGGTTATATGTATTTTTTTTTACAGAAAAATTTTTTGTGATAATCCCATGTGAATAATTTTGCATAATTTAGAATATCACCAATTAAACAAAGCAAGCAAGCAAGCAAACAAGCAAGCAAACAAAGGCAGGTGACATTTTCATAGGCCTCTCCTTAGTTTACAAAAGTTTCTATGGAGTAAATGGGGAAACATGTGGCTGGAACTGAACTGCTTTTTAAAGATTTTACTCACAGTCCTTATATTTACCCAGATTGCTCTGCAAATTCTGTCAATATATATCGGAACTGTTAGGCCAGAGTGTCTTTAGGGAAGGTGGAGTTACTTGGTGTTGCTGGCCTCATCAGCCTGTCCTCAGAGGACCTGCGCCTCGTGAAGGGCATGGAGGAAGAGCACACACTCTCAGCCTGGGGAACATTGTTATAACAAGCTGCTACCAGACGGATGGGTTGTGACCGTCTTTGGCAAGCATACAGAAGGAAACAGTTTTTCCAAGGGCATTTGGAGAACTTGATCTTGTTTCATTATATTCAAAACTATTTGGTCACTTCAAACTATAGAACCTGGATACAAAGTTTGTGAGCTTTGGGATTATTTTTATTATGATTTATGGGGAAAACTACTTCAAGAAAATAATAAAAGTTTGTGTCTTAAAGAGCTACGAAGACACTTACTTAGCTTTTCCTTAAATAGGCTCCACTTAAAACAAAAAAGGTTCCTTTTCATAGTAACTAGATCACATGTCAAAAACTGTAAGATATTATTAATTTGTATTCTCCTGCATTATCACACTTACTTTGAATTCATACTAGTTTTACAAAAGTAAATTTCTTATTAGATAGAATCCAAAATGGAATTAAGACTTCCCAAAGGACATTTTTATCTCTTTCAATACATTTCCATTTTTGGTCCATGTAAATTTTCGTGGTGAGTGATGAAAATCTTTTTCTGATCCTGATGTGATTATTCTGTTTTGTATACCGAGTGACTGTACTTTGGACATTTGGTGTAAACTCTTTGTACTGTCTGTCTCATTTCCTCATCCATTACTGTCTGTCAATGGGCCTGGTGCTGTGACCAGTGTTATCAGGTGATGACAGTTCGGGACGTGAGCCGTCACTATCACCCCCAGAAAGGCTCCCCATCAGACGCTCTAGTACCAGAGACAAAAACAGAAGAGGGGAAACATGTTTCCTACTGACGACAGGTGATTACACGTGTGCTTCTGATGGAGGGATCAGGAAAGGTAGGCATGCATTTCGTCAGATCCTCACAGGTGACTTAGAAATGAAGTGCTGCAAATGTACGGAGCGATGTAAAATTCTGTTCCATTTCCTAGGAAAGCCTACACGTAGTGCTCTTTTCCAATTCTCTCCATGTCTTCGCTCATAAACATTACAGATACGTATCATAACAGTCTACTTGGCTGTCATGTCTGAATGTCATTTCCTTCCTTCCTTCTTTCCTCCCTCCCTCCCTTCCTCCCTCCCTCCCTTCCTTCCTTCCTTTGTTTCTTTCTGGTTTTCTGTACCTTTATGGGAAGAAATGTAATGGAGTATTTAAAAATTAATTCATCTAATTGTTGGGTAGCAGTCTTCAAAAGTTATCTTTTTTTCCCCACAACTAAAAAAACTCACTAATTGGCTCTATACATATAATTGATAAGTAATTGATAATCATAAAACAATAAGGTTTTTTTTTCAAAGAAAAGCACTAAACAGACTGTAATTAAGTCTATTACCCAATATTTGGGCATGTTTTGCTGTGGTTTACCTGAGTGTTAGAAGGTTGAAAAGGTACGAGATCCTTGGCCATCTAGAACAGTGTGCCCAATCACTTGAAAGGCTACTTATGTACTTATGAAATGTGATTGCATACTTTCTCTTCAGGGTTATAATAATTTTAATTTGTTACTATTTTCCAACCCACACAGAACTGTGCCTGGTGCATTGAAAATACGTTGAGTGTATAATTTTGTGGGGCCAGCATCTCGGTGAAGGAATGTAACATAATGTCGAAGCTTCACTCCCTCACATGGTCCAGTTTTCCTAGAATGGGCCACTGTGACCACTTCCTAGGTGCTGCTTTTGCTTTTGTTCTGCATAAACTTTACAGATATCAGGACAATTGAGCCTTTTTTCTTTCCTCCTTAAGAAATAGTTTTATTACATTTCCTGTCCTCATCAAAGTGACAATTTGCCCCTTACTCACTCCTACTTTGATGGTTCCAGTTGCTTTATTGACACGGTTATGTTCTCTGTTTATTGACAGAATGGAAAAATTATAATAATTCTTATGCAATGGATTGAATTTAGATGAAGAGCCACTCCAAAACTTTCGTATTAGTGTAACTGAATTTTAAAAATATTGTGCTCTTTGGTATTCATTGCAGTTTCTCCCTATTGAATGTTACCATTTTAAGCCTTTGATATTTATTTTGTGATGCCCTCTCTTTGAAATACCTCATTACCCTTGTCATACTTCTATTTTATTTCTTGTGAGCACTTTACATCATCCTGTCTCCATGCCTTTGAGTCTCAGAAGACAAAGGAGTCTTCTTTTTCTCTTCAGTATGCAATATTTTAAATCCTTCTTCATTTCAATTATTTCCATTCTCTGCATCCATTCCTTTCTCCAAAATGTATTTCAGTCACTTGAATATGTTTGACTACTATTTAACATATAAATATTGTTAAAATAATTTTAAAATATTTGATAAAGGTAGTTAATATCCTACTATAGCACTTGAACAAGAAATATGTACGTACATTAAATGATCATAATAATATCTAATAATACCTTATGTAGAACAATATTTTAAGTGCATTATATGTCTTAACTCACTATATATTTATATATAATACATGTATATGAGTGTATATATGTATATATGTATTTATATGTATTATGTGGTTAAATTTATATACATTTTTAATATATTCATAAAATATAACATGCAATGTTTATACCACATGTTTAAGAACTTGTTTTTTTAATGTAAGACTATTTTGAATATTAACCTATCAAAGGAGATCACATATGAAACTTTGCAAATTATAAAGCACTATGTAAATATAAAGTTTTCTTGTAAAATGGCAAAGTTTAATGAGCAAAGCAATTAATAAGATATTTAGTTTGATGGAAAAGTTATGCATACAATCTTATTTCACAAATACAAATTTTCTTTATCAATGGGAAGAGTTTTGAAAATTTATCTATGACATTTTATTCTTTGTCATTTCTCACCATAATCAACTTCTTTTTTCATTCTTGTTTAATTCTTTTGCAGCTTTGTGTTTCTCACCTAGGTCTGGTAACATTTCTGCCTAACTCCACTCACTCTCCTTAGTGTGTTGTCTTGTCATGGTATCAAGAATTCATTTCTGTGTTTTTTTCCTTTTATGTAAATTATAGATTTCCTTTTATGTAGATATAGATTTCTCCTATTACTCATCCTCAGACATTTATTTCCTATATGATCCCCTGTTTTTATCGACTTTTCAAATTAGTCTGTCTACTGATTTGATTTTAGAGTTCTGAAAATTCTCTCTATATAGATGAAAAAAATTATTGGATTCCCTTTGAATTCTTTTTCTATCAACAGATATGAATATAGTTGAGCATACATTAAGAAACCTTATAGATTCCCTAAAAGAGTAAACTTTCTGTACTTAGAACCTATGATTTTATTTATGCAGTAATTTGGGGGAAATCACATTACTGGAAACAAAACCATACCCATTATTATACATGGATAGGCAGTTTCAATATTGCCTCAGATAAACACTTGCCCTTTAGAACTATATAAAATGCACACCATGTATTTAGATATTAGTTCAAAGTAACATGTAAATATAACTTATTTTCATAAGTTATATTTTCAAGTATTTATTTTAATAAAAGTTTGGGGAAAATTTTAACAAATTTTCTAATCATAAATTGACCTGCAGAATAAAAAAATATATTTATATGAATAACATAATTTTCCTAATAAAATACTTGTTATTAAATTAGAATGCAAGCCCTTTCAAATGAACTATGAAATTATAGTTATTAAAAAAAGATTTATAAACAGAATAGATAATATTTATATTAAAAACTACATTTCAGAAAAATAATTAAACATTTAGAATGAAAGCCAAGATTTACCTGTAACTATGATTAATATAAAACTGTCAAACAGATTTTTACATTTTTGTAGGTCAGGTGGGGCTCATGGAGATTGTGGGGGATAAGGTATACATTTTTATGTGGACGATTTATAGGTATTAACAACCCCTTCCGGCCATGCATATTCACAAGCTTGCTTTTAATCAAACCCAATCAATGTTTATGGTAAAGTTTACATTTTCAGGTGACACAGTCAAGTAGGATAAATTTTTCTTTCTGAAATTTCCAAAGTTATATTTTCAATCACTTTACCAAAGAGAGGTAATTAGTAGCCTTCCAGGCACATGAAGGTCCCTATGTGAGGATAACTCACCTGGAATTCTTTTTTAATAATTTAAGACATCCTCCCATTAACTATGCCATCCTTCACCAGAGGAGAGTAAAGTACGTACCACTTCCCATGTTTTATAGCTTAGAATACTAACAAAATATATTGGCGGATAATTTTCTCATTAGCAGAATTTATTTCCTGGAGAACTTTGGTATAGTTAATGGATGGCATAAATTTCCATCTACAAAATGTCAAAGAAGACATCCAGTCTGCCGAAAGTTTCTGTGTGTGTGTGTGCTCGAGGAAGGCATTCCCCTTCAGTCCGGCCTTACCCCGCAGGGGAGCTATTACGGCAATCCAAAACCTTATCCACATCTGTCCTGGGCCCTTGTAAATCAAATAATCACTAAATCATTTAAATCACCAGTCTTCTTCCAGCGACAGGGGGAGAGAATGCTGTGGCTTCTTCCCCAGAAGTTTCATGAGAGTAAAGAATTAGAGAAGGAAGTAGCCGAGAGGAACATAAGGAAACACACCGGGCCCACTTTCTTTCTTATAGAGTCATCAGGCACACTGAGGCGAATCAGGGCCCGAGGAGGGCGCCATCAGTCTGAGGGAGGCAAGACATTCGCTGGAGTTGGGTCCATTGCTCAGCATTGGCCGTCCAACAGAAAATTTCACTTTCCTGCTACACCGCACTTGTTCAATGGAGCTGTCGGAACATATCTTTCCTAGGCTGTGTGACTGCTTTTCTAGTCAATAGTTGCCCTACTTTTAAGACAGTTTTCATCTAACTTTGCACTAAATGCTGCTTACCTCATTTAACTACCTTTAATATTTTCAAAAAAAAATACTACAATATATGAATTCTTCCAAAGGTTACTTTGATGGGGTGTTTCTTTTATTTGTATTTTATTTGTATTTATTTTTTGATGGGGTGTTTCTTGAGTAGTTAAGATGAACTATTGGGTTAAAGCTTGTGAGAAAAACCTTTTATTCTATAAGCCCATGAATTTCATTAACAAAAGGTTAAAATGCAAAATAATAGAAAGAAAAGGTGAATTAAATTAAAATTGTTTTCAATTCCTGGCAGAGAAGGCAGCTGAAAACATCATATAATCAAAATTAGACTTTAACTCACTAAAATTATGACTCAATTTATATTTCATTCTTTTTACTTTTTTCTTTACTTTTTTATTGAAAATATTAGATAAGGACATTCATTCTACATCATTTGGATAATGGCATCAAATGTCATTATTTAAGAATCATTCTTTTAACTCCATAAAGCTGGAAGAGTAAATACACCATAGAAAGAGTTGTCCGTTTGAAGTTAAGCTTGCTTTAACAGCTTAGTAAATACTAACACATGAAAAGAGGAGACATAACCCATTTATTTTTTTTTCAGGAACATATTCTGAAATTTAGTAATATTAGCCATGTGTATATCTTACTTAAGTTGCTTTGCCTAATTCTAAAGGAGTTCTGGTATTGCATAGGCCAAAATTACATCAAAACAAAGAGTAATCTAGGAAAGAATAGGTCTTTAAAGTATTGCAGCTGTAATTTGTGATAGGTGGTTTACTCTTTTGGGAATGACAGCTATAGTGAACTTCCGTTTTTCTAGAGTTAAAAATTGTCTAAATATTGAATTCTTTGTAAAAATATTCTTTTTTGAGCTCAAAAATAGGACTTTTGATTATCTTGCATGGTATTGTTTTCCTGTGTCTATTTTCTGGTTGAATTCAACTTATGTCTGTGCCTTTTTTCATAAAAGGATATGAAAAATCCCGAAGCTTAAACAACATAGCGGGCTTGACAGGCAATGCTCTGAGGCTCTCTCCAGTAACATCACCCTACAACTCTCCTTGTCCTCTGAGGCGCTCTCGATCTCCCATCCCATCTATCTTGTAAATCAAACTGTATCAGTCGGCTAAATTGTATTAATTCGAGTACTGTCTACTCCATCATGGGAACGATTAAATGTAGAGTTACTCCAACCTCCATTAACACAATACAAATCTGCATGACGTTATCTGAAGTCAGAAATGCCATTTGGGTAGTTACTGAATCTTATCTTGGCTTTAAAGGTTATCTAAAGTAGTGGTACTACTTCTCCATATTAATTGCCCTGATGTCCTTTCGCAATAAAATAACAGATAGTATCAGATATTGGCCAGTACACTAATACATAAAACATATTTGCAGGGAGATATATTTAAAACAGTGTGCTTCCAAATGCTAACCACTTCACGGGACCTTCATTTCTGTGACTCTCTACACCATTCTGAAGATGTCTGGGATCCTATCTTGCTTGCATACCACATGATTTCGGTCAGCTCATTTGCATGGACCATCTTGTCTCTGTCACCTGAAAGCAATGGCACAGAGTTCAGGGACCATGGAGGGCTCGGGATACGTGTACTTGCAACCAACCATCCTACTGATATGAAACTGGCTGACTGTACTGCATGTTGAATGGTGGGGCAGGTGGGCAAGTTTCTCTTTGACATTTTTTCCCTTATTGTTTGAAAGAAATATTTGTCTTAAATAGCTTAATTTCTTGATTGATTTACCTTTCTTCAAAGTTGCTGTATTGGAGTTCTGAATGTCTCTGGTTGTTTGCACACAGATGACTACAAAGAGGTTGTCATTACTGGTTACACGCAAGCCGAGGCCAGATCCCTGACTTAATGGCTTGGGGAAGGCACAAAACATGAGAGACAGGTAACTGCCAGCCAGGCTTGCATTGTTTAAACAGGAATTGCTGCTTGATACTTGAGTCATTTTTTTAAAATCCGAGGATTTGTCATCATTTTCAGAGGCAGAGTGCCAAATATTTCCCAAAGCTCTCATGCCTTTTTTTAAACCTCCTTTCTTTATTTTCATTTATTAATTTTTGTGCAAACATCAAAGAACATCATTGCTCACAGGGGGCTTCTTGACCAGCCTTAAGTTTCCAACTCACAAGAATAATCAGATTTTCAGTCAATGTTTAATCAGGTGCTTTGTCCTGAATGTTGTTCTGTCTGTCTGTCTTAGCTCCCTGTCTCCACTGTATATGCCATCTGTCTCCATAAAGCACAGAAATGCCTGATAAGGTGTTCGTGACATTAGTACTGGGCCTTTTCCCTTTCCCCTTGCCTTCCTTGCAACTTGGAACAGCATCTCTCTCTGCTTTGTGTAGGAATTCAGGATGCCCGATAGACTAAGTTAATCGATACTGTGAACCTTTCTGATAAACAGAATTTAGGCAGCAGCAATGTCACCATCGCATTTGGTTGCCTGCTGCAGTGTCCGATTCTACGACTTCCCAACCAGCGTTCATCTCTGCCCTCTAATCAAACCTCTAGGGAGTCTTATTCAGTCCAAGGGGAAGAAATTCGGTTTACACAGCCCCACGAATGCAGTAGCAACAGTGTGTCTGGTGTATTGGATGTGTGAGGGAAGACAAATGCCATAATATATATTGAGGGATAAACCATATTTCTAAGGCATTCAGGATCATTGAGATTGTTGATTAATTTCTAATTCTCATGTTTATTTTTTGTTAGGCGGACAATTATCACTTTTATTCTTGGCCACGTAACTTATATTACTCTAGATCCCCAAGTCCTAGAGCATGACCTGCATGTCAGAGATCTTGTACAGCAATGTAATTACCCAGACGTACCCATCTGGTGTTTAGAGATTCAGTGATCCTCTTGGTAACACCACACATAGAAAGCTATAATTACTCAGAGCTCTATGGCAAAGGAATTATAATACTCTACTGTCTGGTGCTGCTGTTCTTGGCTGCAGTGTTGTACAGAATTTATCATGGACTTTTGACTGCTGAAAAAGGGACAGTGGAATTTAGCCATATCAAGGACTGTACTGGAAACAGACTTCTGCTGCTGAATGTGCCCTGATGTGACCAGGATGCACTTGGAAGAAGTCCCCGTGTCTTCAAGAAATGTTTAAAGCTCATAAAAGGATTGTGGCTGGAATTGATCTGGTGCTCCCCGTATGAATGGTTTGCTTGTGGACTGGCCAGTGTCCGTGAAACAACTGTAAATACCAACATGCGTGCATGGGTCAGCGGTTTTGGCCATCTCACATCAAAGGAAGCCAAATTCATGACCCACATCTCCGAAGCTTCAAGTCTGGCCCGTAGCTCTGTGAACTACCGCTCGTGGGCCTGCGGCAGACTGCTGTGAATCCCACAAGGCAGCAATTGGTGTAGTATCGGTCTGTCTTAATTTCCCTTCTTTCCCCTTTATTGGTTGGATTCATGGACATTGTATCGTTTTCTTATAAAGCACTTATGTGATCAGCTTGTCATATTATGTTGTCAAATTTCCAGTGCCTACTTATTAAAACTGACCTGTTTTTAGTCACATAGTTGTTTAGTTCTAGAAAATCACCATGACAAAAAAAAACACCATTATTCATAGTTTGTCTTTTGTCATTGTTACCTCAATTATAAATATTATAGAAAAATTCTGGCAATGAGAGTATTTTTTTACTAAATGACCAAGGAACAATGTCAGTATATAGTAGAATATTAATCAAATTATATCCTAAATTGTATATTTTGCATAAAAGAGATATTCTTCAATGAATTACTTTTTGGTGAGTTTTGTGGCAAATGAAGCTTGTATTTGTCTTTAAACTGTTGTGGTTGAAACTGTGTAAGTATTCTTCATCTTGCTTAATCAATATTTCTAGGATCTATTAGTTCCCCTGGGATTCTGAATATAACATATAACCTAGTTATGACCCCCTGTACTGTGGACCTTTTGTGAACAATTGTGCATGCAAAACCTTGGTGATAACTGTGGAAATGTAACTCACTGAAATGAAGAATAAAAGACACCTAAGCTGGGGTAAGCTTGAATCCTATCTGATTAAATTATTCATTTTTTTCCGAGCTCCTCTCTTTACTATTTCTGTGTTTCATGGCGGCAAACCAGACACTCACACCTAATAAAGAAATTGGGATGGAAGGACTTACACATATACACAGCTCTCACTCTCATTCAACTCCCAAACATGTAGCAGTGGTTTACTCTTCTCGATATTTTGTCTGTCTAAATTTTCTTATACTTTGCCATGGTCAAATTATGAATTATTATGGGATTTGATATTTATATGGCATTTTATGAGTTATACTTTCCAACTTAATCATCACAGAAGTCCTGAAAGTAAATATTTTTTATTGGTGATTGAGCAAAAGATGAGAGAGGGAGAACTGTTCATTCACACTTTTGCCATAGAGAATCTTCCCTGGCATAATCTCTCATAGTTTAAATATTTACTGAGCCTCTAGCTGCAAATGCCTTACCTTCCAAAGGTGGCTTCTGTCTCACTTTTGGGGAGTGGACCTCTGGGTCGGCAGCACACCACATATAGCTGGCACTCCACTGGTACTGTGGGGTGACATGTACATTTTCCCTGTAATATTCTATGAAACCGTAGGACTAGGGAAGGGGAAAATGACATAGAGAAATCAGGCTGATGAATGAAACATTTTCCCATCATAAATCAACAGAATCTTTTCTGTGTCTAAAAAGGCTCAGTGTTGGTTTTTAAGAGACTGTTAAGAAACTGAGCTCAGAAAAGGGAATCTGTCTAAATATAATTATCAATGATATGTTTTTATTGATGATGACAGAAGGTAGGATTTACTATAAAAATATGTATGGGGAACGAATACATTTTAATACATGATAAATTAGGTAGTTATAAATGAAAAGTGAAAATACTCATTTTACCTTTGAAATAAGTCACGAGACAGATTAATGCAATAGCAATAGTGAACTTGTCTTAGAGACAATGACTATGTTAAAATGCTGTATTACAAAGAAGGAACTCTGAAGAATTTATAATGTGATTAAAGACAGAGCTAAATGGATCTTTAAAATATTAAAATTCTTACTGGTTTATAATGATTAAAATAAGTGGCTTAAATTTTTTTCTTATTGAAAAAAATTAACTTTTTCCCTTCCAATTTTCCTTGCCAAAATTCAATTAATTGTTGAAATGCTTAGTCATTACTAAACTCTAGATATATACTAATTTTTTCTAACATGTATTCAGTATCATTAATATTGATCCTAAATTTTATAATTTCTTATTCTTTAGCTGTTTTGAGGCCATGATATTTTCATTATTGTCTAAAAATTAAATAATTTAAGTGGGTTAGTATTACATGATTTTGTTTTATATTTATTATACTATCATGTCAAAGTGATGGACCATCGACTATGCATTTTAAACACTAAAATCTTCAAAGACTATGGTAGTCTCCTTCTAGAATCCCAGGTAACCTAATACTCATTTTTCAAATAGACTTTTTTTTTAGAACAATTTTAAGTTCACTGCACAGTTCCCATCTAACCCCTCCAAAACCCCCCTTCGCTATCAGCTCCCACAGCAGAGTGATGCATTTTTACCCTCATGAACGGACACTGACACATCATTGTCACCCCAAGTCCTCAGTTCATTTTACGTTAGGGGTCACTCTTGGTGTCGTACCCTCTGTGGTTTGGATAACTATGTAAGGAAATGCACCCAACGTTGTGGTATCCTGCAGAATAGTTTCACTGCCCTGCGAGTCCTCTCTGCCTCACGTGTTCATCCCTCCTTTCCCTCCAGCCCTCGGCAGCTATCGATCCTTTTACTCTCCTCACAGTTTTGTTTTTTCCAGGATGTTATATAGTTGGAATCATACAGTATATAGATTTTTTAATTGGCTTTTTTCAGTTAGTAATGTGCATTTGAAATTTCCCCATGTCTTTTTATGGCTTGATTGCGCATTTCTTTTCAGTGCTTAATAATATTCCAGTGGTTTTGCACCACAGTTTTCCCAGCCACCTACTGAAAGACAGTTTGGTTGCTTCCAAGCTTTGGTGATCATGAATAAAGTTGTTAAACATCTGTGTACAGACTTTGTGGATACGACTGAGTATCATAGTAATGTCATGGATTTTGGCAATGATCATTTATTAATGGTCTGTGATTAAATTCAAAGTATAGAAATTAGCATGAACTGAACCATTATAAATTTTATAAATACCATGTTTTTATTCACTGTATAGGTTAGCTAGTCACTTACTAGCAGGTCAGTCAAGTACCTTTATTAGGAAAGTATTTTTTAAAAAATTTTGGAATCAAATTTGATGTACCATTGCTTGTAAAATACTGTGTGTTGTAAACCATAGAAACTATATCTTTATTTTTCAGCATATTTCTCATAATGCAAATAATGAGACAAGGGCATTCCATGTAACTTAAAAGCAAGTAATTTGGTTTTGGAGGAAAATAAAATTTTTACCTTTGCTAAATTCAGTAAACATTAAGAATTTTTCTATCAGCCAGGAAATATTATCACACCAAAATACTCTGGCACTAATGAAAATGTTACATTTCTCTTAGGAGTAGTGAAGAGACATAAAACAGCTCAAGCACCACCGTATGTAAAGGATTCTTAATATAATTTGAATGTGGCAGTACCTGAAGCCTTTCCTTGATCGATGGCCTCAACAATTTTATTTATTTTCTTTTGAGATTCTTTAGCAAGTATCTAAAATGTTATGTAAATCACATTCTTTCTTGATGGCCAAGAGAAGGCTATGTCAAAGACAAGTCTAAAGACTATGTTTTTTGATCAAAAGCAAAACAAAGCAAATGAAAACCCAACCTATACTTTTATTGCACAGGATTAAGCATGAAGCCACTACCTAAGAAATGACTAGATAAATATTTTTTATTTAGAGCTCACATTTTAAAGGCACTAGTTTAAATCCTCTACGTGCTGTTCTCTCCTGTTGCAGTAGCTGTTTCTTTTCCCACTGGATGCCACCAGGAAGCCTAAAAACTACGGGAATTCTGGCTGGTGGGCTGGTAGCAAGCTCCAGAATCTAAGATAATAATGGTTAAAATGCACACTCTTACATACAGCTGGATATATAGAGATAAAGAAAAGGCATACAAGAAAAGGCTTAAGATAAAGCCTTGAAAACTAAATACTGCCTGAAGCAAGATCATGTAGTGTGAAATAAACAAAACGACAAGTCAAAGTTAAAGAAATAATTATATAATTCTGCTTCCTAAGTCATGTTAGAATAAATTCTGCACAAAAGGACCGGACATTCTTTTCACTGGAGACCTTGGAAGGTTTGTATTGCATAAAATGGGCAGGAGATGAGACCATCGATTTCCATATTCCATAGCAAAGAATGATTTTACACAACTTTATCTGAGGTGATTTTTTTTTAAATGTTTCTTCTTTTAGTTTTAACAAAGAAATATTCTTTCTGTATACAGGGTCCAGCAGAAGTAAGGCCTGCTTGAGTGTGGTTAGTAGGGTAATAATGTGGGTGTAAAAATTTATAGTTTTAATTTGAACATTTCACCTAAAATGTCATATGGTGTGCTTGAGTGTGATAGTGTTATGTTACAGAATTACGTGCTTATGATTTTGTAATAAAAGATTTTGTAATAAAAAGGGCATTATTTGTGCTGGACCTTTTGTTTATATTAATATTATGGTTAAATACTTTCAGAATCAACTAATAGCCGCCCAAATACAAAAATGTCACTGGTTTTCTTTTGTTCTGATTTGTAAAAAAATGGAGTTGCACAAGTTTTGACCTCTTGTTTATTACAAGAGCACAGCTAATGATAGAGTACTGCTCAGAACATACTGCCTTTTGATGTAAAACTTCTTAATGGCACCAATGAGAGTCTTGAGACAAATAATATAAGGTTCATTTTCCAAAATTAATTTTTGTGGTTTAGATCGATCTACTTATGTGTTTAGATCTGATAATTTTATGCATAACAACCATAGCACTGAGTGTCAAAATATTAAGGTGGAAGAAGATGGTTTGCCTTTAATAGCAGCTTTTCTTGGCACTAAATGTCCCTGTACTGACGTGGTTTGTTGGACAGATGGAAAAAAACACAGAGAATTAACACTTAGCATTTGCTGATATGTGTGGTTCACTAGAGAACCACAGGCGGAAATTTCTGCAGCCTCGCACCATCCCGTCAGATAATCCTTAGCTAATCGTAGCAGGTTAAATGTGAGACTGTTTCTTATATTAAGTATGAGGTTGAATATTTTCTTAAGAAATATTGAATTACCATCAGTAGTTAGGACCAAGATGCCTTAACATTCCCCTCAGCTCCATTGAGTGTTTTACACATGTCTTCCTGACTGCAGGCCCCTGACCCCCCTTGTCTCAGGGCACCGACTTTAGGAAACTGCTGTTGTAAAGTCTTCTCTGCTCCTTGGAAATGGTAAGTCTTCTCCCAGCTCCTGCCAGTTTTACAACCCACGAATTTCTTTCTCAAGGGCAGGGGAGCCATTCCTTTAAAACGTAAAAATTATGAAAGATAGCACCCCTGCCTATCAGTCTGTGGAGAAGTAGGTGCCTAACTTATAAGTAAGTGCCAATTAGCAAACTCAAATGGCCTAATCTCGTCTCCCCTAATGTCTTCCAGAGCTTTCCCACTTGTCACCCCATCACTTAGGAATGCTCCTGCTTTTGCTTCAGCAGAGTTGAGTTCAGCTTCTCTCCCCTATGACAACAGTCTTGAAAATAATCTTTGGACTGTTTGGTCTGATGTAATCTGTCTCTGACATATCCTTGGTAGATATAATTGTGACTCACAAAAAAACAGCTTTGAGAACTTGTAAGAGTTGGTGTTGGTGGGGTATATGAGGGTGGGATTCCAACCACTATGCTAGTCACTTTGATTTTGAAATAGATCTGTAGAATATTTTAATACTATCAGAAATATTATTTGAAAAAAATCTGTGGCTTGCTTTTCTTTTTTGAAACTGTTAAGTTTCTTCTTTTTCAGATGACTATATTGACAGGGAGCTGTAATTAAACTGATAAGTTGCTGCCATTCACCTCTTCCCATTCTACTGCCAAGGAGCTTGATAAGGTGGTTTAGCTAGGCCTGCTCTTTTTCAGGACATGGTCCCTTAGAGTCCCCCAGCAGGCATTCAGCTGTCCATCTCCACTGCCTGGCTCATGGAAGAGTCTTAATCTACATTTGTTAAAACTGAATTTAGACTGATTTCCACGCCCCTGAAATTCACATCTCACCATGTTTTGTTTTGTTTTTTCCTGGCTGTTCATCTTTGAAAATCAGAATAAAACACTGACATTCAATCTTACCATCTTACCATTCAAGATGTTTTATCATTTGGCTCCTTCCTTCCTGTCTAGGGTCATTCTTTTATTTGGTTCTTTGCTCAGTATCTCCAGGGCCTCACAAAGTGTCTGAGAAGTAGTAGGCAGTGTTATCACTGTCCCTGGGTCTCTTGCTGTCCTGCCTCACCCATTGGACTGGACCTTCTCAGACTCAAATACCAGTCTAAATTAAACTTCAGATGCTATGGCTACTATAGAATACATATACATATTCCTTTAATCTGTTTCAACAGCCATGCTGGAGTTAATTGCCAGGACCAGAAATTCACTTTGCAGATCTGCCCTGGTTCCCCACCATCCCTTGCCACCAATTTGCACAAGTACTTAGATCTTATTGTGCCTGTAAACAAACGAACAAACAAACAAAAAAAACCCAGCTAATTTATGGTGAAGAAAATGGCATTTAGAATCACAATAAATTTGAGTTGGAATCTTGTTCTCATCCTTAACCAGCTATACAACTTCTGGCAAATAATTCAACTCTGTCTTAAAGGAATTTGTAAACTGGTGAGAACCACAGCATCTACATTACAATTTAGTCATGAGTTCTGAATGAAAAGACACATGGACTATGTACTTAGGACAGTGTTGTGCATAGACATTCTGCTATTCCATAAACTGCTATTATCATGATAATTATGTTATGGATTTTTTACAAAGAAATTTTATAGTGTAGCAATTTGTAATTTTTTTCTTTTGTATTGACTTTCTTTATAGAAGGTAATATTGAACAAAATTTTAGCAACAGTTTCTAAACCCCTTGCCAATTGCTTTTAAATAAAATGAAATTTTCCTTTTAAATTCATCTTAACAGCAATATGAACATACTGTAAAAGGATTTTCTTCTAGTTTTCAGGCTAAATCTCCAGAGATTGAGGGTTTTTTTTTATAGCAATAAAAAGAAATTAGAAGGAATTGAAGGCATTTTTATACAACAACAATGAAATATCAGAAACAGAAGCTAGGAAAAAGAGTCCCATTTACTATACCACCACCACCACCAACAAAAAAGTACCTAGGAAAAAACTTAACCAATTAGGTAAAAGGTCTGTACTTGGAAAACTACAGAACACTGAAGAAAGAAATTAAGGAAGATAAATGGAAGCATATACTGTGTACATGGATTAGAAGAATTTACATCATTAAAATGTCCATACTAACAAAAGCAATCCCAAAGCAATCCCAAAGCAATCTGTAGATTCAATGCAATCCCTATAAAAAAACCAATGGCATATTTCACAGATCTAGAACAAATATTTCAAAAATTTATACAGAACCAAAAATGACCCCAAATAGCCTCAGCCATCTTGGGAAAGAAGAACAAAGTAGGAGGGATCACAATACCTGATATCAAACTATACTACAAGGGCACTGTAATCAAAACAGCCTGGTACTGGCATAAGAACAGACACATAGATCAATGGAACAGAACAGAGAGCCCAGAAATATTGTAGTCTCTACTGTCAATATTTGACAAAGGGGGCAGGAGCATAAAAATGGAGTAAAAATAGCCTCTTCAATAAATGGTGTTGGGAGATTTGGACAAGTATATGTGAAAAAAAATGAAACGAGACCAGCAACTTATACCATATACCAGAATAAACTCAAGATGGATAAAGGACTTAAATATAAGTCCTGACACTACAAAAGTCTTAGAGGAAAACAGGCAATAAAATTTCATATATCCCACACAACAATATTTTCACCAATATGTCTCCTAGGGCAAGGGAGATAAAGGAAAAAATAAACAAATGGGACTTCATTAAACTGAAAAGCTTCTGCACAGCTAAAGAAAACATCATCAAAATGGAAAGGGATCTAACTGTATGGGAAAACAGTTTTTGTCAATGATACCTTGGACAAGAGTTTGATCTTCAAAATGTATAAAGAACTCATATCACTCAACACAAAGAAATCAAACAATCCAATTAAAAAAGGGGCAAAGGACCCGAATAGTCACTTCTCCAACGAGGACATACAAAGGGCTCACAAACATATGAAATGATGCTCAGCATCACTAGCCACTAGAGAGACGCAAATTAAAACCACAATGAGATACCACCTCACACCAGTCAGAATGGTCATCATAAACAAATCAACAAGCAACAAGTGTTGAAGAGGTTGTGGAGGAAAGGGAACCCTAGTACACTGTTGGTGGGAATGCAGACTGGTGCAGCCACTGTGGAAAACAGTATGGCATTTCCTCAAAAAACTAAAAATGGAGCTGCCTTTTGTCCCAGTGATCCCACTGCTGGGAATATACCCTAAGAATCTTGAAACACCAAAAGAACTTATGCACCCCAGTGTTCATAGCAGTGCTATTTACAATAGCCAAGTGTTGGAAACAGCTCAAGTGCCCATCAGTAAATGAGTGGATCAAAAAACTGTAGTACATTTACACAATGAGCAGCAGAAAGGAAGAAGGAATCCTACCCTTTGTGACAGCACGGGTGGAACTGGAGAGCATTATGCTAAGTGAAATAAGCCAGGTGGTGAGAGACAAATACCATATGATCTCACCATTAACAGGAACCTAATCAACAAAACAAATGAACAAAATAGAACCAGAGGCATGGAAACAAGGAACAGACTGATGTGACCAGAAGGGAGGGGGATGGGGGCTAAGGTTGGAAAGAAGGGAGATAATGGTGGAAAGAAAGGGAAGGGACTAGTCAAAAGAACACGGACCCATGAGTGACCCATGGACATGGACTGTGGGAGCAGGGGGTGGGCTGGGCAGAGGAGGGCAAAGGGGGAAAAATTGGGACAACTGTAATAGAATAAGAATGAAATATTTAAAAAATAAACAAAAAATATCTTTGGAAATTAAAAAAATTTATTATGATGGAAGCCTTAGCATAATTCCTGAAGAATAGGAAAATATAATAAATATAATTTCTATTTTATTGTATTTTATTCAAGATTCTATTTTAATCTTAAAGAGACTCCTAGATTACCCTAAGATCACATTAAGATCATCCAAAATTAAACATAATCTTAGAATTCTTTAGGAAATTATCAAATTCACAAAAGTACCTGGTTTGGTTCTTTCACATTAGGAAGAGCTTCTGTATTGAACTGGTGAAAATAATGGGTATGATCACATAGTTATTTGCTTAGTTATTTCTCAAAATCGTATAAAAAGGGAAAACATGTCCTCATTTATCTTAAGAAAAGGGAAGTAGTGGCCTCTGGTGTTAACAATAGCAGTAAGACAAGAATTTAGGATTGTTCTTTTCTGTGATTAAGATGCACAAAGATGGGATAACTCTTCTTCAGAAATGTAACTTGGTATTTTTTTGGACTTGAGGAAAGTAAAATTGGGAGATGGTATCAGCTGTACGTTCCATACTCCATTTCTTCCTCTATCTCACCCTTAGAAGGAGATACAGATTCAGGGATCTAAAGGCCCTTTTGCAGTGAATATGCTTGACATTTCCAAAGAAAGAGAGAATAAACAAATGCTTGTAGGGCAAAGGCTGGAGCTGCTCCCTCACGGCCAAGGTGAAATCAATACTGGGAAGGAGGCAGGCGTTTGACGGTGTTACCAGGAATAACAAACAGCTGTACCACTTTATCATAATTGATCAAAAAGGGAGCATTAACTATGGAAAATGACAGCGTAATATACTGTCCGGCATGATATACTAGGGAGGTGGGACCCTAGGCAGCAGGGCTGCCATGCTCAGCAAACATCCTCTTAACCAAAGCCGGGATTTCAATTAGAGATGTGTTTAGGTACAAGAAAGAGGACTTAAAAATATCTTAAACAAATAGACATTTATTTTCCAGACAAGAAATTTAGTCCCTCATTACTTTGTTCTTGGCATTGGCTCAGCTGTTCAGCAACGACAGGCTCGTGCTATCTATTCTGCCATGTTTGTTTTTATCCTCTCGCTTTTTGTTGAGCATCTGGATGTCCCTCCAGCTTCATGTCACTGTTTCAGGAAGCAGAATGGGGGAATGACCATGGAAAATGCAGTATCAATGTGCTTCTGCATTTGACTCATTGCCCAGACTGTGCACCACATGTCTAACCCAACCTGCCAGAAAGCCTGGTAAATTGAGTCCTTAGTGTTTACAGTCTCTTACGTTCAAGGAAGGCAAAAGAGGGTGAGTTGGCAGTGGAGGGTCCGTCAGGCAGCCCCTATCGCTTCTATTGCATGTGGCATGTTGCCTCCCCCACGAGAAAATGTCAACTTGAAATACAAGCATTCCTTCAGCTGTCAGTGAGAACCAAAGACTTTCATTTTCTCGATGCATAAGACCCTGGGATCTTCGTAGAATCTTAGGTTCGGAGGAGAAATGCCTCAATAAAGACTGTAGTTGAATTTCTTGCCACACTGGCAAAGAAAGGCATAGAGATAGATTTAATCTGACTGCCAAATATAGTGATATGATGCTTTTTGTGCCTGATTTATGTGGTGGAATTAAAATCACATCTGCTCTTCAGTTTTATGATACTGTTGTATTACTGGCTCTGATAACCTGAAATCTCAAGCACAAAACATAATTACTAATTTTTCAATTGATAAGATAGAAAAAAAGAAATATCTAAAAACTTGCACATAGGTACTTAGATTTTCATTGATTTTATTGGCATGCTTTTGTCTTCAAATATTTTCAATTAAGCAAGATTTAGACGATCAAATCTCAGTTCTCCACAAGTATTGCCTATTAAAAGCTATACTTAAGAATTGTACAAAGTATCAGAAGCCAGTAAACTTTTAATAATGTCTTTTGTCTACATAAATAATTCTGCACTTTAAGGCATTTGCAGAAACATTATGCCATTTTCATGGATATGGCAATACTTCAGAATTATATGGTTCCTATTGTAACATGCATGGTACTTAAATTCTCTTGTTTTTTTATCTTTTATTTCTTATTTTACATAAGAATTCATTTTTATTTTTTATTTCATAAGGGTCTCCCCCCAAATCTTTTCAGTGCCTGGAATCTCTGAAGTTCTTTTTGTTTTTTTAATTGGATAAATTTCACACGAAACATTGTGTAAATTTAAGGTATACGACCTGTTATTTTGATACAATTACATATTGTAATAAGGGGGTCCTTGTGATGATATTTATCACATTACCTGCTTATAGTACAATAGGATGATCTACAGCCAGTATACTGTACAGTAGATCTCTCTGCCTTATTCAGTGCTCGTTCCATGTTTGTACCTATGAATACCCTCGGCCTTATCCCTTGACCCCTCATCCCCTGGTAACCACTGTTTTATTGTTTTTGTTTGGTTTCACTTTTTTTAGATTCACATATAAGTGGTACCTTACAGTACTTATCTTTCTCTGACTTACCTTGCTTAGCATAACATGCTAAGCACATGTGTATAAATACCATATCTCTTTATTTATTTATTCATATATGAGAATTTGGGTTGTTTCCATACCTTGTCCATTGTGAATAAGACTGCAATAAACATGGTTAAATCCTCTTTCGGTTTATTCATTAACAAATAATTATTGCATCCCCAATCATTTTCCTTGGCACATTGGTTTAATGAATGAAGCAAAGTCTTTGCTCTCAGAGAATTTATATTTTAGTATGGCAACACAAAGAATACATAAACGAATGCTATCTATTATATGCCAGATGGTGGCAAGGGACAAAAAATAAATGGGATGTGGAGACAGGGAGTGGACTGTACGGGTGCTGTATCTGTAGGCTAGTCAGGGAAGGCCCCGGAGACGCTGGGACAAGAGTGTATGAAGCTGAGAGCTCAGCGATGCGGAACTGTGATTGTTGTCATCATGGAGCAGCATGGAGCCAGGGTGGCCAGGATGGAGTGAGCAAAGGAAGGTGGGGTGTGAGCTGAGGCATGGAACACATAAGATAATTGAAGCCATGGTATGAAAGTCACTGAAAAATAAACACAGAACTAATTTGCATGGCTCAAGGACATGAGTAAAGGAGGGGGGATGGCCAGAGGTAGTGGAGGGTGATGGGTGGAAGGGGGCAAAGGGGGAAAAATTGGGACAACTGTACTAACATTATCACTAAAAAAACCCCTCAAAACTATGACTTTAGTAATCTATCTAGTTGACCTAATTTTTCTCAAGTGATAGAGTACATAGTATAGAACAAAATATGTTAATGTGCATTTGTAACATACCTTGGATAAAATTTAATTTTGTATGCACATAACTAATGCATGTATAAATGACTTTAAATGGTTTAAAAGCATTGAGTTCTTTCATTTTCTCGGGTGGAGGCTTGAGCCTTCACATACCTGTAACTTCAGGTGGACTACTCAGAGAAAGTGTTGAGTGGGCAGCGTGGGCACAGCTGCCTACACGTGGTAATTCATCTCATGTCAAGGCCAATTCTTGCTGCTCCCACACCCCATGGTTCAAAACACGTCTCCCACTAGCCTGCCACAGGCCTGGAAATTAACACATCATTCATTCCCTTGAGCTAAGGCACTGCAGGTTGCTGATAATTACCAAAATATACTTTGAGAGGGAGGCTAATTAATACACTATTACAAAATCCCCTTAATAAGACAATCTAATACATGAGAAGTTCAACTTTCTAAACAGATGAATTAGAAAGTTATTACAAAAAAATTTATCACAGATTTTTTTTCTCTTTTTTAACTTTATTTTTATTGTGGACACTTACACATGTCCTCATTACCCACCCTCCTTTTCCACCTCCACCCAGCCTCCAGCGCCCTTCCCTCTGGCCATAGTTACACTGTTGTCTGTGTCTATGAGTTATGCATATATGTTCTTTGGCTAATCATCTTAGCTTTTTCATAGATTTCTTTTAAATAAGTAAACTCCCTATGCATTTAAAATGCAATCTGATTTAGTAGAATTAAGAACAAAACCAAAACCAAAACCCCTCAAATCAAATGAGCTGGGCAGTCACCTGTTAAGACATTGTGGGAATGGGAAAGAGGTGAGGTTTCATGAGATGGCGAATGTCAAATTTGTGAACATGTCGTTTCCATGGAAACTACTAGAAAGTGATCCCTGGACAACTGGGAGTCAGAGTGAGGGCACTGGAAACAAAGAGGACAGTGGTTAGCCTGTATCACTAATTACACTCAGAGTTAATGCTGCTGTGGTCTAGAGGAGAGCAATGAAATTCTGGAAGCAGGCGACCTGGGTTCTAGGGTAAGTTAATCCACCTTTTGTGTGGTTGAAGAATCATACAAGAATCATACAAGGAAATGTGTATGAAATCACTCTGCTAAGTGATACGCAGAAGCATGTTGCAGTGCTTGGCTCATAGTAGGAAATACATAAATATGAGGCCTATTAGTGTATAGGACCTGCTCAAGTAGAATAATACATCTTAATGCAGCATCTCTGACTCAGTCTCATGCAAATAGTAATGCTCAATGTTTTTTTTAATTTTATGTTATATATGCAAAATACATCCTGGAAAAGTACTCTGTGTCTGAGCATCATCTTATTTCTGACATTTACTATCCTCTCTTCTGGATGTTCACTAACATTTTGAAACACTAAGTAATTGCTACGTAACATATGTAATATAGCTCTGCTCTTAAACACATGCATGAACTTCAGCCCATGCTATGATGCTATTTCTCTGAAAATTTTGAAGAAAGGGCAACTGATTAAAAATAAAATTTACAGGCTATAAACCTCTTTTATTCTCTCTAAGGTGAATTGATAAAAAGTGAGTTAAGACAAAAAGAAACTTGGGGAAATTAATTTTAGTTCTAACTTCTAAGAAGAGAGTAAAAAACACAGTTTATCACCTCTTTTTCCCATACCCAACTTCAGAGGTACCACAGAAGCAGAGAGCAGAATCATTAGGTGTTGTATTTGATACAGGCTACTTGAAACTCATGCAGAGACAGAAGCTGTAGGGGTTGAGGTGTGGGGAGAAATTGACAACCAAGTCAGCCATGTATAAAAGGTCTACCAAGAAGAAACCTTTAACTAGGTGGTCATTCTCCTTCTTTGGGAAGATCCTTGCCTGCCTTATTGGAACTGAGAGGCAAAACCTAACAGTGTCAGTTGGCACTGGCCTATGAATAAAGGCAGAAATCAAAGGTAGAAATCAAGTCTTGCTGGAGTGGCAAAAATATAAAAAGAAATATAATCCTATCTACCAGCCCTAGATGTTTCCCTGCCTCTAACTCTTCTACAGCTACATTCAAGGTCTAGGTGATAATCAAATGAAAGAAAGCTCCTGCATTCTTTCTAGGGCAGAGCTTGCAGTATCAGAACAGAATGATTCTCAGTCAAACCTGAGTCCGCAGAGGTGTGTCCCACCACTATTGCAATAACACTGGCCCTGCCTCTCACTCTGTCTCACGTATACACTCTCATGCATCAACCAGTGTAAAAGTAGAATAAAGACTGAAGACATTTTGTACAACAAAATGAATGGCACCAGAAAATAATATTCTGGAAGGCAAAGTTACGACATTTTTCTAGATGGTATCAAAAATGATAAGGAAATGGAAAATATTTAAAAAATATATTTTAAATACAAAAGTAGACTTTTTAAAATTTGTGGGAGTCATGCTTTAAGCAGATGAAGAAAAAGAGTGAGAGAGAGGAATACAGGTACAAAGGGGAAAAATGGCAGTGAATAAGTACCTATCAATAATAACCTTAAGGGAGAACCAAGATGGCGGCGTAGGTAAACACCCTGCGCCTCCTCGCACAACCAGAACTGACAGAGAATCCAACGGCAAGGGGGTCCGACACCAAGGAAATAAAAAATAAACATTCATCTAGACCGGTAGGAGGGGCGGAGACGGGCACCTGGGTGGAGAGGACACGTGTGGCTGTGGCAGGACCGAGACTGGTGGAGTGTGGGACGAACGGGGCAGGCAGTCCGAGCACTAGCAGACCCTGCGGCCACACATTCGCGCAGATAAACCCAGAGGGCCGGACTCAGAGTGGTGGAGAGCGGGGCAGGCAGAGTGCGGGTAGCACACCACAGCCCCACATTCGAACAAAGATAAACCGGACGAAGGGCGGGGATCGAAGCAGACCGCGCAACCCAGGGCTACAGCTCGGGGAAATAAAGCCTCAAACCTTTGATTGAAAACTCCTGTGGGGGTTGGGGCGGCAGCAGGAGAGACTCCCAGCCTCATGGGAGAGGTCGTTGGAGAGACCCACAGGGGCCTAGAGTCTGCACAAGCCCACCCACTCGGGAACCAGCACCAGAGGGGCCCAATTTCATTGTGGGTATCAGAGTGAAGGATTGAAATCCGGAGGAGAGTGAAGCAGGCACCATTGCTCCCTCTCGGCCCCTCCCCCATGTACAGCCTCACAGCACGGCAACCAGCGTTACCCCACCCAGGTAAACACCTAAGGCTCCGCCCCTTAAAGTAACAGACACGCCAAGACCAAAAAAAAAAAAAAAAATGGGCCAAATGACAGAACACTTCAAAGCTCCAGAAAAAATACAACTAAGCGAGGAAGAGATAGCCAACCTATCGGATGCACAGTTCAAAGCACTGGTTATCAATATGCTCACAGACTTGGTTGAATCTGTTCGAAAAACAGATGAAAAAATGAAGCCTATGCTAAGAGAAACAAAGGAAAATGTACAGGGAACCAATAGTGATGCGAAGGAAACTGGGACTCAAATCAATGGTGTGGACCAGAAGGAAGAAAGGAACATCCAACCAGAAAAGAATGAAGAAACAAGAATTTGGAAAAATGAGGAGAGGCTTAGGAACCTCCAGGACATCTTGAAACGTTCCAACATCCGAATTATAGGGGTGCCAGGAGAAGAGGAAGAACAAAAAATTGAAAACTTATTTGAACAAATAATGAAGGAGAACTTCCCTCATCTGGCAAAGGAAATAGACTTCCAGGAAGCTCAGAGGGTCCCAAAGAAGCTGGACCCAAGGAGGAACACACCAAGGCACATCATAATTACATTACCCAAGATTAAACGCAAGGACCTACATCCAAGATTACTGTATCCAGCAAAGCTATCACTTAGAATGGAAGGGAAGATAAAGTGCTTCTCAGATAAGGTCAAGTTAAAGAAGTTCATCATCACCAAGCCCTTATTATATGAAATGTTGAAGGGACTTACCTAAGAAAAAGAAGATCAAAAATAGGAACAGTAAAAATGACAGCAAACTCACAGTTATTAATGACCACACCTAAAACCAAAACAAAAGAAAACTAAGCAAACAACTAGAACAGAAACAGAACCACAGAAATGGAGATCACACAGAGGGTTGTCAATAGGGGAGTGGGAGGGGGAGAGGGGGGAAAGGTACAGAGAATAAGCAGCATAAATGGTAGGTAGAAAATAGACAGGGGGAGGGTAAGAATAGTGTAGGAAATGTAGAAGCCAAAGAACTTATATACATGACCCATGGACATGAACTATAGGGGGGGAATATGGGAGGGAGGGGGTGGGCAGGATGGAGTGGAGTTGGGGGGGAATGGGACAACTGTAATAGCATAATCAATAAATATATTTAAAAAATAATAATAACCTTAAGTGTAAATGAATTAAATGCTCCAATCAAAAGACATAGGGTAGCTGAATGAATAAGAAAACATGACCTGCACATATGCCACCTACAAGAGACCCACCTTAGACCAAAAGACCTACACAGACCAAAAGTGAAGGGTTGCAAGAAAATATTCCAAGAAAATGGACAGGAATAAAAACTCTATACCAGACAAAATAGATTTCAAAACAAAGGCCATAAAAAGAGACACAGGACAATTCATAATACTCAAGGGAAGAATCTATCAAGAAGATATAAACATTATAAACATATATGTACCCAACACAGGAGCACCCAAATATATAATAAAAATCTTGGAAGACTTCAAGAAAGATATAGACAGCAACACACTTATATTATGGGTTTTAATACCCCACTGTCAACAATGGATAGATCTTCCAAACAAAGTATTAACAAGGATATTGTGGCACTTACAGTATGTGAATGACACACTAGATCAAATGGACTTAACTAGTATATACAGAACTTTTCACCCCAAAGAAGAAAAGTATGCATTCTTTTCAAATGTACATGGAACATTTTCAAAGATAGACCACATGAAGGACACAAAACAAGTCTCTACAAATTCAGGAAAATTGAAATCATATCAAGCATTTTCTCATACCACAATGACTTGAAATTAGAAACTAACCTCAAGGAAAAAACTCAAAAACAATCAAATTCTTGGAGACTGAATAACATGTTAGTAAATATTGAATGGGTTAATAATGAGATCAAGGAAGAAATCAAAAAGTTTCTGGAAACAAATGAAAATGAAAATGCAACAGCTCGAAACCTATGGGACACAGCAAAGGCAGTCCTGACAGGGACATTCAAAGCACTACAAGCCTACTTAAAAAATATAAAAGCATTTCAAATAAACAACCTAACCCTACAACTACAAGAACTGGAGGAACAAAACAAACAGACCAGAGTAGAAGGAAGGAAATAATCAAGATCAGAGCGGAACTAAATGACATAGAGACTAAAAGAACAATTCAAAGCATCAATAAATGCAGGAGTTGGTTCTTTGAAAAAATAAACAAAATTGAGAAGCCTTTAAGCAGGCTCATTAAGGAAAAAAGAGAGAGGACCCAAATAAATAAAATCAGAAATGAAAGAGGAGAAATTACAAACAATATCACAGAAATACAAAGGATTGTAAGAAATTACTATGAAGAACTATATCCAAGAAATTTGAAAACCTGGGTGAAATGGAAAAATTTCTAGAAACATATAATTTTCCAAAACTGAATCAAGAAGAAACAGAAAGACTGAAAAGACTGATAATAACTACTTAAATTGAAGCAGTAAACAAAAAATTCCCAGCACACAAAATCCCTGGACTTGTTTTCACAGGAGATTTTTATAAACCATTTAGGGAAAGGCTAACCATTATCTTTCTCTAACTATTCTAAAAAATCCAAGAAGAGGGAAGACTCCCAAACTTTTTTATGAGGCCAGCATCATCCTAATCTCAAAACCAGATAAAGACACAACAAAGAAAGCAAACTACAAGCCAACACTGCTAATTAACATATATGCTAAAATCCTCAACAAAATGTTGGCAATCCAGCAATACATTAAAAAGATCATATGCCATGATCAAGTGGGATTCATCCCAGGGATGCAAGGATAGTACAATATTTGCAAGTCAATAAATCTAATACATCACATAAAAGGAAAGACAAAAATCACATGATCATATCAATAGATGTGGAAACAGCATTTGATAAGGTACAGAATGCATTTATGAAAAAAACACTCAGCAAAATGGGAGTAGAGGAGGCATATCTAATCGTAATAAACCATATATGAGAAACCTACAGCCAACATCGTACTCAATAGGCAAAAACTAACAGCTTTACCACTAAGACCAGGAACAAGACAAGGATGTCTGCTTTCACCACTTATATTCAACATGGTATTAGAAGTTCTAGCCACAGTGATCAGACAAGAAGAAGAAATAAAAGGCATCCAAATTGGAAAGGAGAAAGTAAAACTGTCATTGTTTGCAAATGACGTGATAGTGTACATAGAAAACACTATAGACTTCACCAAAAAACTACTCAATCTAATAAGTGAATTTTGCACAACAGTGGGATACAAAGTCAATATTCAGAAATCAAAGGCATTATTGTAATCAACAATGAAACATGAGAAACAGAAATTAGGAAAAAATCCCATTTGCTATAGCAACAAGAAAAATAAAGAATCTAGGAGTAAACCTAACCAAGGAGGTAAAGGACCTGTACTCAGAAAACTACACAACACTGAAGAAAGAAATTAAGGAAGACACAAACAAATGGAAACATATACCGTGTTCATGGATTGAAAGAATCAACATCATCAAAATGTCCACACCACCCAAAGCGATTTATAGATTCAATGCAATCTCTATTAAAATACCAATGACATATTTCACAGATATAGAACAAACATTTCAAAAATGTATATGGAACCATAAGTGACCCCGAATAGCATCAGCAATTTTGAGAAAGAAGAACAAAGCAGGAGGGATCACAATACCTGATATCAGACTATATTACAAGGCCACTGTAATCAAAACAGCCTGGTACTGGTATAAAAACAGGCACATAGACCAATGGAACAGAGTAGAGGACCCAGAAAAATCCCAAGTCTCTATGGTCAATTGATATTTGACAAAAGAAGCAGGAGCATGAAATGGAGTAAAAACAGCTTCTTCAACAAATGCTGTTGGGAGATCTAGACAAGTACGTGCAAAAAAAATGAAACAAGACCATCATTTTATACCCTACACCAGAATAAACTCAAGATGGATAAAAGACTTAAATATAAGTCATGACACTATAAAAGTCCTAGAGGAGAACACAGAACCATAGATCACTGTGGACAGTGATCAGAGTAGTGGGGGAGAGGGATTACGGGGGAAAAGAGGTGAAAGGTCAAGTCAAGAGTCGTGTATAAAGGACCCATAGGCAAGGACAAGGCGGGGAGGAGCGAATGGGGGGAGGGCGTGGGCAGGACAGAGGAGAACAATGGGGGAAAATGAGGACAATGGTAACAACAATAATAAAATTTAAAAATAGGAAAAAATTTATGGGAGTCCCTTTGGGAGATAAATATTGAGAGATGGAAATATTTGTAAAAACAATGACTAGAATGTCTCAGAAAAAAAGATAAATATTTCAGGCTGAAATGGCTTAGAGAATTCCAATTCCCTCCCCTCAAAAAATAGAGAGTAAAAACCTGCTAGAAACTTGTAGAGAAGAGCAGATGATCTACAAATGAAAAATAATAAAAATGATATTGGATATTTTACCAGCATGTGTAAATGCAAGAAATGATGGGGTTATATTTTTGAAGTTTTAGAGGAAAGAAACTGGGAATCAATATTAGCTATCCAGGTAATATATTATTTAAATGTGAAAGTGAAATAAAAAATATTCTGAGGTTTAAGGCTTCAAAGAATTTATAACCCAAAGGCTGTCTTTCACATCATCTTTGGAGAAAGTACTCAAACAAATGCTAGAAAATGAATTTAGAGTTATTGCTTATGACATTAAAAGTAATACTGAGTAAATGATAAGAAGTTTACCTTCATCCAAAAATATAGGAATTAAATACAACTTATCTATCACTATATTGATGTATCTGTCTAAATATGTATCTACCTACCCATCTACCTAATTTTCTGTGTGAAACGTTCCATGACTAGATTTGTGGGCAATAACAATATGATGAGCCGTTGAGGGTGCAGGGAGATTAAGGACAATTATAAATGTGCTAAGGCATCTCTTTGTTCTGGTGGAAGATAAGAATGTTATTACACTGAAAAAATTTATAGGAAAAATAAATATGTATAAACCTAAGTAGTAGTAGAAAGTTCAGACTAGATAGTAGATAAATAAAATTATCATGTTTAACTTTCAAATCTAATGAAGATTATGTGGTTAATGGCAAGAATAAATGAGGACAAAAGAAATAAAATGGGTGACAGAAATTATAAAATAAGATGGCAGATAACAATAATCAAAAGAGATAAACTATGTATACATTGATCAAAAGTGAGACACATTTGAAACCAAAAAACAGAAGTTTCAATATAATAATATAAAAAAAGATATCCCAGGAAAATCTTAACCAAAAGGAAACTGGATTAGCAATTTTAGTAACAGAAAAATGAATTTAAAAATAACTTAAAAAACTTCATAACAGATATATTTTTTATAATGGATCCAGAACACAAGAATTGGAAGGAATGTAAAACTTCATACATTCTTTTTAATCTCAGGTACAGAAATCAACTCTAAGTATTAAAAAGAGCTTCATACATTTAAAGAACCAATACCTAAAAAGTATCTCTTTTGATTGTAATACAATAAAATAAAATCAATAAAAAGAGTAATTTAAAATCTAATACATCTGGAAACTAAAAACATAATAAAATATTCTTGCATAAACAAGTTTCTCATAAGACAAATTAGAAACTACTTATATAACCGCATGACATTGAGAACAGCATGTCAAAACCTAAGTGACACTGACAAATTCTGCTTAAAGATTTATAGCTCTCAGTACACTTATCACAGAATAAGAATGAGTACAAAGAAAAAATTGAGACCAGCATTTACTTCAAGAAGATAGTGAAACACTGACCGAATGATAGGAAAACAAATTCCAACAAGAAGAAGGTAAGGAAGAGATCAATGAAATAGAAACAAATAAAATTAAAAAATCAAACAAAACATGGTTCATTGAAAAGATTAATAAACACACAATCATCAGGAAATAGGAAAAGAAAAAACAGAAGGAACTTAAATACAGCTAAAGACCATAATAAAAAAGAAATGTTTGACTACAGATACAACAGTGATTGCAAGATAGCAAAGAAATATCAGAATACTTACTCACATAATAATAAATTTTAAATATCTAAGAGAAATGTTTACATTTTTGGAAAATACATAAAATGCCAAAATTGGTACAGGACAGAACAGAAAACGTGAGTAGACCATTATCTACTAAAGAAATCCAAGAGATGGTTAGAGCCCATCCCTCATCCTCAATTAAGAAGTCACAGACCATATGACTTTTATTGATGAGTTCTTAAAAACATTCAAAGAACAGGTTATGCTTACATATATCATTATAGATTATGAAAAGAGGAGTTTTCCACTTAGTTTTATGAAGTTAATGTAACTTTGATTTCAAACTGGAAAATAAGACAAGAAAAAAAAGAATGATAGACTCATTTAAGTTATAACAGATGCAAAAATAAAATACGTATTCAAACTATTTTAAAATTATCAAGAAGAATCTAGCCTAAGAATGCAGAACATTTGTCAACTTTATACAATGAGAAAACAATTATCTCTTTAGAATCAGAAAAATAAGTTGATAAAATTAATCTTTAGTTATTATTTAAAATTATTTGTAGAAGCTATAGTTAGAGATAATCTATAGATTACAAAGTGTTGTAATACCAAAAACTTGTAGAAAATTCAGGCAGAAGTATTTACTCTCTGTTTAAGATCAACATTACTAAAGGTATATATACCTTAATACTGTCACTCTAAAACATTTTACTAAATGTCTTAATTTTATAAGAAAGAAATAGCCCTGGCTGGTGTGGTTCAGTGGATTGAGTCCCAGCCTGTGAATCAAAGGGTTGCTGGTTCGATTTCCCAGTCAGGGCACATGCCTGGGTTGTGAGCCAGGTCTCCAATGGGGGGGGGGGGGGCGGTGCACGAAGGGCAACCACACATTGATATTTGTCTCCTCTTTCTCCTTCCCTTCCACTCTCTAAAAATAAATAAATAAAATCTTCAAAAAAAAAAAAAAAGAAAGAATGAAAGGAAAGGAAGAAAGAAAGAAAATGTATAAGAGTTAGTAGGAAGAAAAATACTATCATTTTTTGAAGACTTTTGATCAATACTACAGAATTCCTAGAAGCACTATGGAACTACAAAGTAGTTTGTAAAGCTGATAAAAAATAAATTGGCAAAATTAACTCATAAAATGAACAATATCCTTTTATACTACAAATAATCAAGTAGATATTATAGTAGGAATATCTATTGGGCAAATAAAAAATTACAAATGATTTAGAAAGTAAGCAAATAAAAGATGTAGATATACAAGTGCTTTCTGGAAAAAAATTGAAAGTATTAAAACACGTAAAAGAACACATAAATATATCTGCCTAAATATAGATCTATTTTAAAAGACAGAATCTAACCATGGATAAAATAACTTGCTGTAAACATGTTAATTATCAAAAATTAGGTTACAAATTAAATTTGATTACAACAGAATTTTTCACAGAATTTAATTAGTGTTTGTTAGAGTCTATCAAAGCATAAAATGTCCTTGAGTAACTATGTCAATTTTGGAAAAAAAAAAAAGCAAAAGCAAGGGACTCCTGTACAAAAATTAGAATATAGCTTAAAGATATAATATTGTACTTATGAAAAACAGACATATAGACCAATTTAATAAGATAACACAGGAATTGACCCTGTGCACAAGACAGTGTATTATTTAATAGGAAACAGTGTTGGAAAAATTGACTCACTATATGGTGAAACTAGTTGGACCATTGCTCGCTTCCAAATGAATTAAAAACATAATTTGAAAGGGATAATTATAAACTACTAAAGAAAAAGTAGTTGGCAATCATAATGCAAACACATGATGGATTTTACATTAAAATAAGAAAATTTCAGTACAAGAAATGACATCTTATCCAAACTCTAACAGGCGATTTTTTGAAATGTCATTTTTCATTATAGAAGTTAGTTTTCAAGAAAATATGCAGTGAATGTGCACAGCCCAGGAACTTCTATTGAGAAACAAGATGGATGTAAAGAGGCCCACTCCAATACACATCATAATTAAAATGCTAAGGGTTAAAAATAAAGAGAATCTTAAAAGCAGCAAGAGAAAAGCAGTTAGTTATCTATAGGATATAAGATATCTAGATATCTTATACTTATCCCATAAGACTTTCAGCTGGTTTCTCAAAAGAAACTTTGCAGGCTAGAAGGGACTGACAAGGATCATTCAAAGTCATGAAAAGCAGGGACCTATCTATAGCCAAGATTGTTCTACTCAGCAGAGCTATCATTTAGAATAGAAGGGCAGATAAAGAGCTTCCCGGACAAGGTAAAACTAAAGGAGTTCATCATCACCAAACCATTTATATGAAATGTTAAAGGGACTTATCTAAGAAAAAGAAGATCGAGTCTAGAAGATGGCGGCAACATAGGTGGGAGCGGAATCCACTTCCCCTCAGCGCCAGGGAAATACCTAGCTGATCTGAGGAGCAGAGCGAACAGCCAACAGTACTCCAGCATATACGAAGATTAGAGACCAAAGATAGAGGACATTGAAAGATCTGACGGTGCGACAACAAAACCTGGAGTGCTGAAAAGACTAGAGTTAGACCGTGTTAAACACATAAACGTCAGCTCAAGACCAGTGAGCACAGGAGAGTAAGGAGACAGCACCACCGAATCCCATTGGCATTCTACCATAGAAGTTCATATCATAAACCCAGGGATTCAGAACAAAGCAATTTAAGAAGCAGAGGCCAACAAGAAGAGCCTCACAAACAATGGGAAGACAAAGAAACAATTCCCAAATGAAAGGAAAGGAGGAAGTCTCAGAAAGAATACTAACCGAAAAAGAGGCAAGTCAACTATCAGATACTGAGTTCAAAGCAATGGTCATCAGGAAGCTCACTGAGCTCTCTGAGCTCAAAGAGAACTACCAGAAACTACAAGGAAACTACAATGAACTCACTGCAAACTATATCAACATGAAAAAGGAAATAGAAAATATCAACAAGAGCCAAGAGGAAATGAAGAATACAATTTCTGAATTGAAGAACACAGTAGAAGGAATTAAAAGCAGACTTGATGAAGCAGAGGATCGGATCAGCGAGCTGGAGGATAAAGTAGAAAAAAACACCCAGAAGGAGCAAGAAAAGGAAAAGAGGCTCAGAAAGAATGAAGAGGCAATAAGGGAAATGCAGGACAACATGAAACGTAACAATATCCGTATAATAGGAATACCAGAAGGAGAAGAAGAAGAGCAAGGGATAGAAAACCTGTTTGAAAAAGTAATGATGGAAAATTTCCCTAATCTGAGGAGAGAAAAAGTCACCCAAATCCAGGAATCACAGAGAGTCCCAAACAAGAGGAACCCAAAGAGACCCACTGCAAGACACATCATAATTAAAATGGCAAATTTCCAAGACAAAGAGAGGATCTTAAAGGCAGCAAGGGAGAAAAAGGAAGTAACATACAAGGGAGCCCCAATAAGGTTAGCAACTGACTTCTCAATGGAAACGCTCCAAGCCAGAAGAGAATGGCAAAAAATATTCCAAGTAATGAGAACCAGAGGCCTCCAACCAAGACTACTTTACCCAGCAAGGCTCTCAATCAAGATAGAAGACCAAATAAAGAGCTTCCCAGACAAAAGAAGTCTAAAAGAATACAGCTCCACCAAACCAGCTCTGCAAGAGATGCTAAAGGGACTGCTTTAAGGAAAGGAAGGAAAAGAGAAAGACAGAGGAACACAGGTAGGAAATAATGGCAATGAATAACTACCTATCGATAATAACCTTAAATGTAAATGGATTAAATGCTCCAATCAAAAGACATAGAACAGCTGAATGGATAAGAAAACATGACCCACACATATGCTGCCTACAAGAAACCCATCTCAGGACAAAAGACTTACACAGACTGAAAGTGAAGGGCTGGAAACAAATTTTCCAAGCAAACGGACAGGAAAAAAAAGCAGGGGTAGCAATACTCATATCAGACAAAATAGACTTCCAAAGAAGGGCCATAAAGAGAGACCCAGAAGGTCACTTCATAATACTCAAAGGAAGAATCCACCAAGAAGACATAAACATTATAAATATATATGCACCCAACATAGGAGCACCCAAATACATAAAGAAAATCTTGGAGGATTTCAAGAAAGATATTGACAGCAACACAATTATAGTAGGGGATTTTAACACCCCACTATCAAAAATGGACAGGTCTTCCAAACAAAAGATTAACAAAGATATTGTGTCACTTAACAATACCCTAGAGGAAATGGACTTAACTGATATATACAGAGCTTTTCATCCCAAAGAAGCAAAATACACATTCTTTTCAAGTGTCCATGGAACTTTTTCAAAGATAGACCACATGATAGGACACAAAGCAACCCTCAACAAATTCAAGAAAATTGAAATCATATCAAGCATCTTCTCTGACCACAAGGGTCTGAAACTAGAAACCAACCCCAAGGGTAAAAACCCAAAACACTCAAAATCATGGAGACTGAATAGCATGCTATTAAACAATGAATGGGTCAAGAACGAGATTAGGGAAGAAATCAAAAACTTCCTGGAAACCAATGAAAACGAACTCACAACAACCCAAAACCTATGGGACACAGCAAAGGCAGTCCTGAGAGGGAAGTTCATAGCAATACAGGCCTACCTTAAGAAGTTAGAAACAGTTCACACAAACAACCTAACCCTACGCCTACAAGAACTGGAGGAACAACAACAAAGACAGCCCAGAGCAAGCAGAAGGAAGGAAATAACCAAGATCAGAGCAGAACTAAATGACATAGAGACTAAAAGCACAATTGTAAGGATCAATGAATCCAGAAGCTGGTTCTTTGAAAAGATAAACAAAATCGACAAGCCTTTAAGTAGGCTTATCAAGAAGAAAAGAGAGAGGATCCAAATAAACAGAATTAGAAATGAAAGTGGAGAGATTACAACTGATACCACAGAAATACAAAGGATCGTAAGAAATTACTATGAAGACCTATATGCTAAGAAATTTGAAAACCTAGATGAAATGGACACATTTCTAGAAAAATATAATCTTCCAAAACTGACTGAAGAAGAAGCAGAAAACCTGAACAGACCAATATCAGCAAAGGAAATTGAAGCAGTCATCAAGAAACTCCCATCACACAAAAGCCCTGGACCAGATGGTTTCACAGGAGATTTCTACAAAGCATTTAAGGAAGAACTAACCCCTATCCTTCACAGACTATTCGAAAAAATCCAAACTGATGGAAGACTCCCAAACTCTTTTTATGAAGCCAACATCATCCTAATCCCAAAACCAGATAAAGACACAACGAAGAAAGAAAACTTCAGGCCAATATCGCTGATGAACATAGACGCTAAAATTCTCAACAAAATATTAGCAAACCGCATCCAGCAATATATTAAAAAGATCATCCACCATGACCAAGTGGGATTCATCCCAGGGATGCAAGGATGGTACAATATTCGCAAATCAATAAACATAATACATCACATCAACAACAGCAAAGACAAAAATCACATGATCATATCAATAGATGCGGAAAAAGCATTCGATAAGATACAGCACCCATTTCTGATAAAAACACTCAGCAAAGTGGGAATAAAGGGAGCAGTCCTCAACATAATTAAGGCCATATATGAGAGACCTACAGCCAACATCACATTCAATGGACAAAAACTTAGAGCTTTCCCACTAAGATCAGGAACAAGACAAGGATGCCCTCTCTCACCACTCCTATTCAACATAGTATTGGAAGTCCTAGCCACAGCAATCAGACAAGAAAAAGCAATAAAAGGCATCCAAATTGGAAAGGAGGAAATGAAACTGTCACTGTTTGCAGACGACATGATAGTGTACATGGAAAACCCTATAGACTCCACTCAAAAACTACTCGACCTAATAAATGAATTTGGCAAAATAGCTGGATACACAGTCAATACCCAGAAATCAAAGGCATTCCTGTACACCAACAATGAAACTGCAGAAACACAAATCAGGAAAAAAATCCCATTCGATATAGCAACAAGAAAAATAAAGTACCTAGGAATAAACCTAACCAAGGAGGTAAAAGACCTGTACTCAGAAAACTACACAACACTGAAGAAAGAAATTAAGGAAGATACAAACAAATGGAAGCATGTACCATGTTCATGGATTGGAAGAATTAACATCATCAAAATGGCCATACTACCCAAAGCAATTTATAGATTCAATGCAATCCCTATTAGAGTACCCATGACATATTTCACAGATATAGAACAAACATTGCAGAAATTCATATGGAACCATAAACGACCTCGAATAGCAGCAGCAATTTTGAGAAAGAAGGACAAAGCAGGAGGTATCACAATACCTGATATCAAACTGTATTACAAGGCCACAGTAATCAAAACAGCCTGGTACTGGCATAAAAACAGGCTCATAGACCAATGGAACAGAATAGAGAGCCCAGAAATAAACTCAAATCTATACGATCAATTAATATTTGACAAAGGAGGCAGGAGCATAAAATGGAGCAAAAACAGTCTCTTCAACAGATGGTGTTGGGAGATCTGGACAGCTACGTGCAAAAAAATGAAACTCGATCACCAACTTACACCATACATGAAAATAAACTCAAGATGGATAAAAGACTTAAATATGAGTCGTAACACCATAAAAGTCCTAGAGGAAAACATTGGCAGGAAAATCTCAGACATTCCACGCAGCAACATCCTCACAGACACATCCCCTAAAGCAAGGGACATAAAGGAAAGAATAAACAAATGGGACCTCATCAAAATAAAAAGCTTCTGCATGGCTAAAGAAAACAGCACCAAATTACAAAGAGAACCAACAGTATGGGAAAACATATTTGCCAATGATACCTCAGACAAGGGCCTGATCTCCAAAATATATAAAGAACTCACACGACTCCACTCCAGGAAGACAAACAACCCAATTAAAAAATGGGCAAAGGACTTGAACAGACACTTCTCCAAGGAAGACATACAGAGGGCCCAGAGACATATGAAAAGATGCTCAGCATCGCTAGCCATCAGAGAGATGCAAATTAAAACCACAATGAGGTATCATCTCACACCAGTCAGAATGGCCAACATAAACAAATCCACAAACAAATGTTGGAGAGGATGTGGAGAAAAGGGAACCCTAGTGCACTGTTGGTGGGAATGCAGACTGGTGAGGCCACTGTGGAAAACAATATGGAATTTCCTCAGAAAACTAAAAATGGAACTGCCCTTTGACCCAGTAATTCCGCTGCTGGGATTATACCCTAAGAACACTGAAACACCAATCCAAAAGAATCTGTGCACCCCAATGTTCATAGCAGCACAATTTACAATAGCCAAGTACTGGAAGCAACCGAAGTGCCCATCAGCAAACGAGTGGATCCAAAAACTATGGTATATTTACACAATGGAATTCTATGCAGCAGAGAGAAAGAAGGAGCTTATACCCTTTGCAACAGCATGGATGAAACTGGAGAGCATTATGCTAAGTGAAATAAGCCAGGAAGTGAGGGACAAATACCATATGATCTCACCTTTAACTGGAACATAAGCAATAGAAGGAAAAAGCAAACAAAATATAACCAGAGACATTGAAGTTAAGAACAATGTAACAATAGCATGGGCGGGGGTGGGGGGTGGGGGCGGGGACAGTGGGTAGAGGGGATTACAGGAACTACTATAAAGGACACATGAACAAATCCAAGGGGGAGGGTGGAGAGGGGGGAGGGAAGTGGGTTCACCTGGGGTGGGGTGAAGGGATGGGGGAAAAGGCATACAACTGTAATTAAATAACAATAAATAAATTTAAAAAAAAAAAAAAAAGAAAAAGAAGATCAAAACTATGAACAATAAATGGCAATAAATATGTATCTATCAATGATTGACTCTAAAAAACAAGCTAAGCAAAAGAGAAGAACAGAGACAGAATCATGGGTGCAGAGAGCATTTTGATGTTTTCCAGGTGGGAGGAAGGTCTGTGGGAATAGGTGAAGAGGTGAGGGGATTAAGAAGTACAAATAGGTAGCTATAGAATAGCCTTGGTACAAGATGTGAAGAACAATATAGGAAATGGAGTAGCCAAAGAACCTAAGCATGACCATGGACATGAACAATGGTGTGGGCATTGCCTGAAGGAGTGGGGGGTGCTGTGTGGAGGGCGGGAAAAGGGGGAAAATTAGGACAACTGTAATAGCATAATCAGTTAAATATGATTTAAAAAGACAAATGTAAGCAAAAGAAGTAATTCATAGAGAAACACTAATGACTAAAACGTATATGTAGAAATGCTCATAGCTTATGCTTATCAGAAAAGAACAAATTAAAATGACAATGCAGTGCTATTTTATTCTTGGTAAATTTAACAAGTCTGATTGTTTCCAAGCATTGGTGGATTGTAGGAAGCCTATGTTTCGGCAGGAGTATAAATGGTCACAGCTGCTCTACAGCACAGAGCTGCCCTACTTAACCACAGGGAGCGTGCATGTGCTCTGCTATACCACCCAGTCGTGGATCACAGAGGAAATCTCACACAGATATGCCGGTGTCCAAGTGAGGAAGCCTTTCTTCATAATACAAATTTTTTGGCAGAAAACTGAAATAAACCTAGTTTTGTAAGTTTTAGGATAATGGAAAAGCAAAATATGCATCATTATGAAGCAGCTGAAGCACTAAATGGGATACCAAACAACAACATGAATAGACCTGAAAAACGTCCTGTCAAGGGGAAAACGCAGCAAAGAATGAGGTCTGTGGGACAACTTAAGCACACACAAGATCTCATGTATATTCTACGTGTACAAGACTTTTCAGGTCACGAATTAAATATTCGACAATGATTGTCTGTGAGGGAGAGTGAGTGGGCGTAGAGGCTAATAAACATGAAATAAAATAAAATAAAATAATAAAATAAAAGCTGTGAATTGTAAAGATTGACTAATTCAATTCAATTCTTTTGGTCATTGGAGGACCAAAGAGGGAAAAATGAATTCAGATAACAGTTATTTTCAAAATAATTACCAAAAATCCCTTTTATTTTGCTGGAATAAAATACTGGTAAAGTTTGAGGTGAAGAAATTGCAGGACAGTATTTGGGTAGAAATTAAAATCAGTTGCAGTTGTCCAAAGATAGTGTCTGATACCAGATATGAATAGTAATCATATACTACAAAGAAACCGATTAGAAGTCATGAGGGAGAACCAAGATGGCGGCGTAGGTAGACACACTGCGCCTCCTCGCACAACCAGAACTGACAGAGAATCGAACAGCAAGGGGGACCAACACCAAGGAAACAGAAAATAATCATTCATCCAGACTGGTAGGAGGGGCGGAGACGGCACTGGGGTGGAGAGGACTCCCGTGGCTGTGGCGGGACTGAGACTGGCGGAGTGTGGGACAAATGGCGCAGGCAGTCCGAGCACTAGCAGACCCTGCGGTCCCACATTTGCACAGATAAACCCAGAGGGCCGGACTCAGAGTGGCGGAGAACGGGGCAGGCAGAGTGGCGGGTAGCACATTGCGGCACCACATTCGCCCACAGATAAACCGGACGAACGGCGGGCAGAGAAGCAGACCGCTGCGCAACCCAGGGCTCCAGCTCGGGGAAATAAAGCCTCAAACCTCTGATTGAAAGCGCCCCTGGGGGTTGGGGCGGCAGGAGAGACTCCCAGCCTCACAGGAGAGGTTGTTGGAGAGACCCACAGGGGCCTAGAGTGTGCACAGGCCCACCCACTCGGGAACCAGCACCAGAGGGGCCCAGTTTGATTGTGGGTAGCGGAGTGAAAGACTGAAATCCGGAGGAGAGTGAAGCGGGCGCCATTGCTCCCTCTCGGCCCCACCCCCACGTACAGCATCACTGCGCAGCGACCAGCATTACCCCGCCCCGGTGAACACCTAAGGCTCCTCCCCTTAAAGTAACAGACGCGCCAAGACAAACAAACAAAAAAAATGGCCCAAATGACAGAACACTTCAAAGCTCCAGAAAAAATACAACTAAGCGACGAAGAGATAGCCAACATATCGGATGCACAGTTCAAAGCACTGGTTATCAATATGCTCACAGACTTGGTTGAATCTATTCGAAAAACAGATGAAAAAATGAAGCCTATGCTAACAGAAACAAAGGAAAATGTACAGGGAACCAATAGTGATGAGAAGGAAACTGGGACTCAAATCAATGGTATGGACCAGAAGGAAGAAACAAACATTCAACCAGAAAAGAATGAAGAAACAAGAACTTGGAAAAATGAGGAGAGGCTTAGGAACCTCCAGGACACCTTGAAATGTTCCAACATCCGAATTATAGGGGTGCCAGAAGGAGAAGAGGAAGAACAAAAAATTGAAAACTTATTTGAACAAATAATGGAGAACTTCCCCGATCTGGCAAAGGAAATAGACTTCCTGGAAGTCCAGGAAGCTCAGAGAGTCCCAAAGAAGCTGGACCCAAGGAGGAACACAACAAGACACATCATAATTACATTACCCAAGATTAAACGCAAGGACCTACGTCCAAGATTACTATATCCAGCAAAGCTATCATTTAGAATGGAAGGGAGGATAAAGTGCTTCTCAGATAAGGTCAAGTTGAAGAGGCTCATCATCACCAAGCCCTTATTATATGAAATGTTAAAGGGAGTTACCTAAGAAAAAGATCAAAAATAGGAACAGTAAAAATGACACCAAACTCACAGTTATTAACGACCACACATAAAACAAAAATGAGAGCAAACTAGGCAAACAACTAGAACATGAGGGTTGTCAATAAGGGAGTGGGAGGGGGAGAGGGGGGTAAAGGTACAGAGAATAAGTAGCATAGATGATAGGTGGAAAATAGACAGGGGGAGGGTAAAAATAGTGTAGGAAATGTAGAAGCCAAAGAACTTATAAGTATGACCCATGGACATGAACTATGGGGGGGGAATGTGAGAGGGAGGGGGGTGGGCAGGATGGAGTGGAGTGGGGGGGGAAATGGGACAACTGTAATAGCATAATCAATAAATATATTAAAAAAAAAAAAAAAAAAAAGAAACCACATACAAAATAAGTGAAATTTTACTTGTGACTAAGTAAACCCACATAAAATACATTTTTAGCATTTTATTTCATTATATTCACACATAAAAGCTATAAACAACAGAAAAGTCTTTAAAAAATTTTTGTTACTGGAGGAATGAAATATTCTGCAAGTGGAAAACTTACAGAGCTTCCCTCTCCACACACATTAATAATAAAACACACAGCTACTCTCTTCTACCTAGAGCCCTGCTGTGGCAGTGGGCTTATGTTATAATTACTAATATGAATAAACTTTGGGCTTACATAGTGCAATATAGTTTCTATATTAAATATCAATGATAAAAAAGATAATTTTTAGGCATGCCTTTTTCAAAAGACTACTTTAACTTTCAAATTGAAGTTTATTTGCAAGTTCTAATACCTTCAATCTGAAATAGAACAAAATATAAAAGAACCAGGTGCCTTAGAATAAATGTCATGATGAAATGGGGTTTATTTTTTTAGCCAAGTAATATTCACTAAAGAATCAATGCTCTCATTTTCTCTACATTAGGGGGGAAAAAGGCATTTATACACCTAATCCAGATGCAAAATATCCCCTATATTCAGTGTGCCAAATATAAAGTTAAGTATGTTGTTTTTATAAAAGGAAACACCTTCAAAGGCGGAATCTAAATGCCCTGACCGATGTTACTCAGTGGGTTGGGTGTCATCCGCAAAGCTAAAAGTTGCCTGTTTGATTTCCTGTAGGGGCACGTGCCCGTGTTGTGGGCCAGGTCTCCAGTTGGGGTTGTGTGGGAGGCAGCTGATCAGTGTTTCTCTTCCCCTCTTCCTCCTTCACTTCCTTCCTCTCTCTAAAAATAAATGAATAAAATCTTTTTTAAAAGTAGAATCTACAGACCTTTATATTTCAACTTTTAAAACTGTGTGTGAACTGCTGAAGAATTTATAAGTCTATTGTTCTTTAAGACACATAGCTTAAACTTAAAATAGAATTGAGAAGTAATTTAACTGGAACATTAAATTTGTACACTAATACTGTATTTTGAATCTCTGCTATATCACATAAAAAAGAAAAAAGTAAAAAAATTAAAAAATTATTTCAAAATATCTTTCACATTTTTAGTAAAAAAATATATTTTATTTACTTAAATTTGAATAGAATGAATAAACATTCATACATTGATTCCAAAGATCAGAGCAATGAATGATTATTTTCTGCAGTTTTTAAAAAGCATGTGGTAGCTTTAGTGTTAAAAATATAAGGGGAACACCAAAAATGGAATTTATTTATTAAACATTGTGTATTTATTCTTACATGTTTAAACTTCTGTCACCTTCAAAGTACTCTCCATTTGATGCAATACACGTATCGAGCCATTTTTTTCCACTGCTCACAACAGTTTTTGAACTCGTTGCTTTTGATGCTTTTTAGTGCTTCTGCCATTTTTTGTTTCACCTCTTCCACACAGGCAAAATGTTTCCTTCTAAGAATCTTTTCATCCAGGGAAGAAAACAAAAAAATGTTGCTTGGGGCAAGATCCGGTGAGTAGGGAGGGTGGGACACAAGGGTCCTGCTGGTTTTGGTCAAAAACCGCTGAACACTCAGGTGCGCTCATAAATCACCCATCATGAAATGGGCAATCGCTTTGAAGAGTCTTCAAAAATAAAAAGAAAAAAGCACTGAAGCCTAGCGCAGCTTCTCACAAGTAACCTGTACTACAAGGGGCCCAACCTCCAGAATATAATTCTGGGTTGTTGGGGTTTTTTTGTATTGATTATTTACTATTTTACAGGCATTCTTCTAAGTGCTTTGGTTATATTAGTGAACAAAGACTGTTTCCTTTGTGAAGCTGATGCTCTGGATTACTTAACTATTTATAAACTTTAATAACTTTAATAATGTTTAAATAAAACTAATATAATTTACAAATTGGCTCTGTTAAAAAATCAGCAAAAATGAACAACTCTTCTCCTAAATATTGATTTTTATGTTTCAATGGATTGACAAAACAATCAAAATGACAGTTAATGTTCTAACCTGTTCAGAAAATGGAACATAGAACTTACATAAAATATTTAAAAATTGCATTCTGGTGAAAAAAATCATATAGTGAAAAATAGGCCATTTTTCACTCTAAGTAGATTTATATGGCTGGAGCACAATTGAATAAAAGTAGGACCTATTTTATTCCATGACTTAGTGATGAGATTTTTAGATCCAAATTACTCTTATTTTTCTTTTTATTCCTTAAAACTTCCTCTGGTTTGGAAACTATGGAAATGTATGGTAGTAGACAAAAGGGAAATTTTTGCCAAATTTAGTTGATTACGTAAACCAGAAGCAAACTTGTTTTATAAACCTGTGGGCAATGTACTGTATTTGGTCCTAGTACTCTTTTTCTTCAAGGTATGACTTCTCAAAGATGAAATTAATATAATATTCTAACTATTGAAGTTGTTTTAACTTCAAAGGATTTGAAGGTTAATTCTATAAATGAAAATATAAGAAGTTTCATTTATCTTTAAGGTGCATACTAATAATTTTATTTCTATGACAATCCAAATTCCAGTAGGAAAGTTTAGATAATAATGAAACATTGCTTATGTTGTATGGCATATATGAAGCTTCATAAAAAGAATTAAGGAAACTTATATGCTGATTTTCAAAACCTATCTCAGGTGATGTAGATTGTTTAATGACTCAGAATGGCAAAACTGTGAGCCTTTCATGAACTCCATTTTTATTAATAGAATATAAAGGATATTGTTTTCTGTGGCAGTTCAGGTGAGGTAACTGGACATCAAGTATTCCTGTTGAAAAGTTTAATTAGGCACAATGGGGATATCTATATATAGGAGAAAGGCCTGACTTTTGGACATTTTTGCTTTAATCATCAAACACTGCGACAACCCACTTCTATTCAGACAGTCTCTCTCTCTCCCTTCTCTCTCTCTCTCTCTCTCTCTCATCTTTCTTTCTCTCTTAGGTTGTCCATAATGTTACATCTATTTGTAGAATAGTACAATATTTACTTAAAGTAATTAAGAACAAGAATTTTATTTTTCAATAGTATTCAACATCTACCTATGTAAGTGAATAGCTATTTTCCACAAATAGAACAGAGCTACGATTATTTGTGAGAACTTTCCAGAAGAAAGGGTAAGAGAAGGAGATTCAGAATATTTTTCCTAGGCTTTGTGTTTTACAATTTGATCTGAGTTTATTTCATGCTGACTTGCCCACATGTTAGATTCCTTTCAAACTACCAGCTCAGAAGAAATGGTCCCTTAAAATATAGAGATACTGTGTTTCTCTGGAAAGATCTTTTTTTAACCTTTTTGATTCAGTATCAATCTAAGAAACATACTCCATCTGTTGGTGGCAGAAATTAATTAATTAATTATTATTTTCTCACACTGTGGAAACATCTTTAAGTATATAAACATTGATAGGCTAATCATAACCTTGATGTTATCTTAAGAAAAATAGCTCAATACTTGACAACTGTGAGAAGTTATATTAGGCCCAATGATATAAATTAAAAACTTTATGCTTTGTACATATCTTACAATTTTTATTTTCTCTTCTTTGAACTTTTCTTCATCTTTTAATTACTTCATACTAATTGTGAAAGTTTGATGACAATTCAAATTATCATTATTAGAAATTATTTGAAGTTAATGCATTTGGAAATTGTTATTTATTAGATAAATTAGATGATCAACATATCTCTTCCAATTAGTTGTGGAATCCCTAAGAAGAAGAGATACTTCACACGCTGCTTTAATAAGCAACAAAAATAAGGGTTATTAGGATGTATCCTAGATACCGACTTAGGTTGCAAACAGAGCACGTTCCAGTGGGTTTGGCTCTGACTCTGGTACACGATGAGAGGAGAGAATTCAGGAATAAGGGTAAAACAGCCGGCAGATGAGACAGCCCGGTGAATGCCGTGAACAGACACTGAGGAAAGCGATCCTCCTCTGCAGTGTTACCGTTAAGCACCCATCATCTCTAATGCTGGGTTTTCCAAAATTATATTTCCCCTTAGTAATGAAAAACCCTAACTACTATGCAGTAAACTAACGCGTGGATTTGATAACAGTGCTAGTCACTGATGTGGATAGAGAATTGGTGGATGTTGTTGACAAAGGTAAGAATTCAGAGCAGAAAATTGCTGATAGACACATAGGTAAAAGCTTGTGTATTAGTTTTCTCTTACGTTATCACAAATTTTCACTAACATAGTGGTTTAAAACAACACAAATATATATTACTGTTCTTGAGGGCAGAACTCTAAAGTGGGCCTTGCAGGGCTAAAATCAAGCTGTTAGCTTGGCTGTATTCATTCCAGGGTTTCTAGGACAGAATCTGTTTCTTTCTTTTTTTGTTAGCTTCTAGAAGTTACTTGAATTTCTTGGCTCAAAGCCCCTTCTATCAAATATCTTTAACTCTGACCCCTCTCTGTCTCCTTCTTCCACTTTTAAGGGTTCTTGCAATTACATTGTAAAAACTCAAAATAATCTCTCTATTTTAAGGTCAGCTAATAGGCAATGTAATGCCACTTGCAACCTTAATTCCCCTTTGCCATGTAATATAACACATTTGTAGGTTTCTGGGGTAATCACGCAGAGGTCTCTGGAGGCACATTATTCTGCCTGCTGCAGCTTGGAAATCAATGATGGGATGAAATCAATCAATGTATTTTACTTCACTTGGAGAAGAAAAACATTTGCAAAATTGAGGAGGCACTTTGCAGAACAGAGTACCCCAAGGTAAAGACTACACAGGAACAATGGAAGAGCCAGGAGACCAACGGAGACAAAGCTGAGCATGCAAACAATCCGGCATTGAATGAGGATTATGGTTTAAGGCCAGGGTAAAAGTGTGTACATAAGTGTTAGGTAACAATGATAGAATTTGGAAAGTGGATTCATTGAAATAATACTAAGTGCAAATTGAAAATCAATGGAAGTCTTCAAATTAGCATGCGGACTGCAAAAAATTTGCTTCCTAATTATTCTCTAGTTATATTATTTCAGATATGCCACCAGCAATTCATTTTGTGACCTGAAAATTCAACATTGAAGTTTTCACAGGAAAAGTCTGTGTAACCAGTGCCTTCAAAAATCTATTACATTATTCTTAAGCATTTTCCTTGGTTTGCCCTCCATAATTCTTAAAAGCGGTTGGCAGAACAGATCTAGTTTGTTCAAGTGAGTTTCAAGTGGGGGGAAAAGCCCTGGGTTCCATTTTAGAGCTGGATCTCTGAGAATGATTAAGGTTTCAAGTGGATATCTCAACTCATAAAAAAATCGCTGGCTGGAAAATAGGATCTGGAAATAGCAACAGCAGTAAAAGTTGATATGCTCTGGAGAATGTACATCATTAAATTATTCAACATCTTAATTACATTTCCTTTCGCTGTCCAAGAGGTTACTAGGAAATATTGTGTGACTGTCCTCACTGTTTCCTAATGATCAAAACTGTCAATATAGACTTTTTCCTGCACTATATTTTATTTTTTTGTGATAATGAGACACATGAGCATTTTGGAATGTGAAATATCCAAAAGCACTAGGTCCTGATATACAAATCCTTGCCACTGAAATTCAAAACTGAGAAAGCCCCAAAGTGTTTACTCTGATAATTTATTTAAAGCTCCTGGAACTGCATATGCCCTTGTTTCTTTAATATTCTTAAGCGAAAATAGTATAAAGAGTATGTGGGCCTTTGTGATTTTATCTCCATAACTCTTTTCTCTTCCTCTTTGCTTTGTAGTTGTGAAATATTCAACATGCAGCTCCTCGGCAGTTCGAGCTCGCTGCCAAAGGTTTCTTTTCCGCTCCATCACCACGTTCATTCTGATGAGTATCAGGCTGCCACCTGTAACTATTTCACCTTCGGTCAGAATTAAAGCACACCCCACTCTGACCTCAGACTTCTCCCATTCCAGCGGCTTTTGCATTCATTGGTATCTCAAGTCCACTGACCTCCTTTCCTACCTCCCTGACTTCAAGTACCTTCAATTTCACGAGAGTCTACAATTCAAATTTCACTACACTATCAATAATACTCTTAATTCCCTTTATATTTTCTTCTTCTTTATATTTTCTCCTTCCTGCAAAACCCCAACTATAATTAAGGCCAGTCATTGGCTCTCTCGGTGAGTGTACTTGACCAGCCATGCACTGTCGAGAAAATTTTTACAATGCAGCAAAGCGATCAGCAAATGAAAATAAGTCTGGATGCTGTTCAGCCATTCTACTACCAAACATATGCAAATCACTCAACAACGTTATATTTATAGCCCTGATATTCTGGATTCTAGAAACGGATTCCAAACTAGGTTTCCAATATTCCTATCTGGGTATCTCAAAGGCACCTACAAGTCAACATCTGTGAACTTATTATAGTCCCACCAAAAGGGACCTCTTCCAGTGTTTTCAGCATCTACATCCATTGCCCTCTCCTTTCTGCCAAATAGAGTTCAACACCATAAATAGACTTTCCATCCTAAATATCTCCCAAATGCATTTTCTTTCTGTCTTCACTGCTATGCCGCAGTCCACACAGCATTGTCGCCTTCCTACTGCAATATCCCCGACTACTCTCCCCATACCTGATGTTGCACCATTAAATAAATGCCTTCTTCACACCGAAGCCACAATGGTCTATGCCACTGAACTCTCACTGCAAAGTTTCCTTTACTTATAGGGCCAAAATATTTGGCAGGGCCCACAAACAGGTCTTTAAGTTTTAACCTTATTTACCTTCACAGCTTCATTTTCCTCCACCCTTCCCTCGGCTTGCAGTACTCTAGACTGACTTACCTTCGAATGTGGTTATGTACTCTTCCTCCGCCTGAGAGCTTCCTTTTCTGTCTTATTTTCCCCACCATTTAACTTCTTTCTTCTTCATATTTCAATATAATTATTACTTTCTCAGGGCAATTTCACTGCCATACACAAGTAAGTAAATGCCCCATTTAGAAGCTTCATAGTATCACCAACTTTTTGATATAGTGCTTATCACAGTTTTAATTTTACAGCCTTGTGTGTTTCTTCTTAGATTAATTTCTCAATTAATACATGGTAAACTTGCTAAAGACTTGAAATACAATGGAATTGAGTGAAATGGCCCTTATACTAGTCGGTTATCTATTAATGCCTTCTGTGGTTGCGTCCTGAAATATATTCAAGTACCCGATTCTGAGAGTGTGCTGATAGGCGTAAAAAGATTCTTAGGCTCATTGCTATAAAACCAAACAGCAAGTCTTTCTTGTAGTTTGTGCAACAGAGACTTTGGTTATTTTAGCCGCTGTATTTCATTTCTTTAAAAAGTGAAACAAACAAAAACCCCCAGTTCTTTGAAAACTTTCTTTCTTATTAATTAACTAACCATTATAATAATTGGGGCTTTTCAGTCGAATCTCATTGTCTTTATTTCTAATTGTCATGTTATCGTGACTAGACTGAAATTTTACTGAGTTTCTGTGAAGCCCGACTCTCCGTCCACTTTGTCTTAAATGTTACTGATTGCACAACTCTTAGCCATTGGCAGGTCGCTTGCTCCGTTTCTCCTTGGACACACTCCCTGAATTTTGGACACACTGTGTTTCTGTGACTGCTTATTTGTAACTTCAGTTCACTAATATTTCACTGGGGGAAGGTCTGCAAATAAGAGAATGTAAGACCCAATTCTTCTCTCAAAAATTAAACAGTGAGGGTTTAGAAGGATATAGCTAAAGAAGCGTTTTCTTTTTTTAAAAAAGATTTAATTTAATTTTTATTTTTGTTATTTTTAAAGATATTATTTATTTATCTTTTAGAGAGAAGAAGGGAGGGAGAAAGAGAGAAACATCAATGTATGTTTGCCTCTTGCGTGCCCCCTACTAGAGGCCTGGCCTGCAACCCAGGCATGTGACCTGACTGGGAATCAAACCAGTGACTGTTTGGTTTGCAGGCCAGCACTCAGTCCACTGAGCCACACCAGCCAGGGCTAAAGAAGTGTTTTCATAAGTGGTTACAGTCACAAGTTTGAGGCATAGGCATTAGGAATGCTACAGGAATTCAGAAAAGGGAGCGATTAGTGAAGACTGGGGTAGTCTAGTGGTAAAGAGCTCAATACTTCGTTGAGTTTGAGAGAATTAGAGACCTCAGGAAGATGTAAGAGAATGATACTCTGTGCAGGGCAGTGTTTTGACAAAATTATAGTGAAACACAGCAAATCCAATAACTATTTAGAAATATGTATAATATAGAGGAAAAACAGTTTTAAAACCTTTGTAGGACAAATATGTAAGTATGAATGAATGATGTGAATGTTATTCCAACACCTTCCCAGCAACAAAATTCTTGAAAGTAGCTTCAGAGTCAAATTGCAACATCAATAACACGTGTATACCACAGTATTCATTTGGATAAGGGAAGGAGTACCTACATTGCATGACCTTTGGGTGACAAGTCCATGTACCAAGTTTAATCAAGAAGATGTAAGAAGAAAGGGAGAGGTTGAGCATGTGGCTAACTGGAGAGTACAGCAAAAGACTTTCCAACTCAAACTTTAAATAATCTGTGTTAGCAAAAAGTATGTCTGTGAGCCGTGATGACCTAAGTCTACACCTCTCTCTGGCCTATGCATATCTTGAAACCAGGGGATGTGTTTAATGGGTGTCAGTGTCCCCCACCTTGATACAATATTTGAAAACTGTCAGTGTGGGTAGATGAATGAGTGAGTCTCACCTCACAATCAGCCCCTCTTCTGAGCATCGACACTGAAGCAGTTCGCTGTTTGTGAGAGACTCCTGGCTTCTTCTCATATGCACAGGCCATTCTTAGCTTATATAATAACTACATTTTTATTTACTTTTTCATAACCTTATGATGTAGTCAAAGCTGGGATTGTTCTCTTTGTTTTATAAAAGAAAAAAATGAAGCTCAGAGGAGTTAAGTGGGATGGCCAAGATTATTTAGTTAAGATGAAAATCTTATATTAAGTAGCAAAGATGAAATTCAAAATTTTGTGTATTTATGTGTATGCCTGCCAACTTCTTCTGGCAAGGAACTGATTATAAATTTTTAGTGAAATCTAAACGATGTCTTTAATGCCTTATCATACAACAACAAAATGTAATTCCAGAGCAAGAATTTTCAGAAATTACTAGATGTTTTCCTAGAATATTTTCCATTGACCCCTAAAACAGAGACCAAGTTCTATGGAGAAAATGGAGTGGACTTTCGTTTGAAGTTGCATAGTACTGTTTTCTGTTATGTGATTTTTGAGATCTGTGAAGATTTTCTTCAACAAACATTATTTTAAAAATGGGGTAATTAATACCCAGGGTGACATCGCTACTTTGAGTGATTTAAGGCTAATAAATTAGTAAAAAGCACAACTTATTTTCAAACCTGAATCCTCTGATGCTACATCCAGTGAAAACCCCATTACCTAGTTTCTTAAAGATACCCTGATCTAAGAGGATAATCTGGAAGTCTCAAGAATTCAGAAATCTGTCAAGAATGAAGGTGAGAGTGTTTTAGGGTAAAGAAACCTCTTTTGTGCCCCATTTATTTCAAGGAGCATTTTAGGGATGGAAGCAGTATCCATTTTCAGAAAAGCATTGCCTTTCTCCTTCAAATTTATGATCTGTGTCCTCCAAGAATTCAGATCAATATGATGACCAAGTGATTCATCTTCTTATGTCTCACTCACTTATAACTGTCACTTTGCAAAAACACTCAGCTCATTCCACCTTCCGGATGTATCCTGGCCACGCTGTGTGCAAATACTGCTTAAAATTCTTTAAAATAATATATTTAAAAAGAATAGTATGAACCTAAAAGTCAGTCTACTTGATTTCCCAAACACCAGGTTGTTTTAATCTACCTAAAAAATGACATTTTATAATAAGAAGACAAAGTAAACACAGCTGTACAAAACAGAGGAATAAAAAAGAATCATTGTGTGTCGTCTATTTTGATTTTTGTGAGAAAGGTCATTTAAAATTCACCTCAATTTCACAATCCATCCCCTGACACTAAAGGTTTTAGGTAGTCCTGGTTTGATTGGCTTAGAAGTTGGGGAGATAAGGATAGTCAAAGCTGAGCCAGATTCAATGGCGAATGACAAAAACCTTGGCTTTGTTGTATGTTATTTGATCAGTAGATACTAAATGATAAAAAGAGCAATGATAAAAGCAATCACATAGAAACAAAATTTTAAAATTTTTGTATGAAGAGAGATTATGTATTTTATATAAGTAAAAGCATTTAAATCATTATTTCAGAAGTTGATAAAGACCTTGGGTAAAAGACATTTATCATATTAAATTTGTTTGGAGTAATTTGTATTAATTTAGCATAAGAAAATTCATATGAGCATTACCATGAAAACATTCTATAATTTTCTTATAGATCATAAAAATCATATGTGAGTAATGCCAAGAATCTTTTTCCTACTTGACAGCACTTAAAAAGAGAAACTGCATATGAAAGCAACAACTATTGTAGTAAACAACTTTCCCCCCAGCAGGGTGCTCTACTTCTCGTGGCCAACACATTCAGGTTTTTCCTCCACATATTCATTTGAATACTCATAGTGAAATAGAATGCTGCTACTATATTGCAGCATGATGGTTTTAACTGAATTTTTTAGGGTCACTTCTCAGCTTGCAACATTACAGAGTGTATTTATAAAATTCAATAGAAAAAAATTATAATATTGAGAGGAGTTTGATGAATTAAGTGGCATCACTTGAAATGTGTCACCAGAAACCTTAAACTGTTTTCCTGTTTGTAGACAGGAAAGTGTTTCAAGGCCAGTCGGGAGCTGTGGCGTCATGTACATCGATCGCAGCTGGGAAGACGTCCAGTTGAACATCTGCGTGTGATATAAAACAAAACGGGCAGTTGGTACGTGAAATGATACCAATGAGTCTCAATGATAAGACGATAGAGGATGTTTCCGAGGAACTCCAGGAAAGGTGGTGATGGGCTCACATTGTACAAGTAGAGATTTAAGATGTTAAATAATAAAATGACATAGCTAGGTTTTTACTGGATCTCTGTGCCTTTAAGAACAAGGTAAATACCTGTGCTGGAATTTTTAGCGGTAGGGAGGTAAAGTTTGAGTCATAAAATTAAACACCAAGGGCAGCAGCTGGAACCCAGTGGAAAGATGATTGCATGGTTGTTAGTAGCCTTGGACTAGAGTCTTGATTCATGCAGCTACCCAGAGCCTTGTGCTCTGGGTGAGCTGTGCTGAGCATCTTCTCTGCTCTTCTCCCCCCTCACCATACTTTATCTCTGATGTTTCAGGGTTGGGAGGCCTTTTCCGTCAAGATGGAAAGTACTCATGACTATAACTAGCAGGTATGAAATGTCTCAAAATACCAAGAATACTTACATTCCTGGATGCTAAATATTTATTAAAATTAAGAAACTTTTATTGAACATCTACTGGGTAACAGACAGTGCATCTTTCTGGAATGATATTTAAATCAAAGCTGTATTCTCAGGTAGCCCAAAGTCCACTAGAGGAGAAAGAAAATCAAACAGGGAGTTGCCAAACACTGGGAAACTATTACAGGAATGTGCTTACTGTTCAGAAGCACACACGGAGCATGGAAATATGCCTTGAGGGCCATTAAAGAGGTGAGTCAGCAGAAGACAGGATACCTAAGTCAAATCTTAAAGGACAAGCAGGCATTGGTCTGGTGGACAGAATGCAAAGGTTCCAGAAAAAGGAAATAATATTTACAAAGAAACAAAGAGGAAAAAATGTCCCATCTTAGAAATGGCAGATTGTTCAGTATGGCTGAATAGAATGTTTGCTCTTATGTTTAAAAGTAAATGTAGCGGTCAGTTATAATAGATTCAGTATGTTTGTGTGTGGGAGTGGGCCATGATTTTATTTTATAAGGCAGGTAACATATGGAACTACAGTGGGTTTGTGAATTGTAACTGCTCTTCACTTCCCCTCAATCCAGTGGTGCCCTGGTACATGTTTAACCCTGGTCTATGATGTTAGATGCGGAACCTGGCTGATAACACTTGCAGATTTTTGTTGAGTAAATATTTCCACCATGGCCAAATTCAAGCTGCCAGCCTCATGCTACGGAACTTGAAATTGGAAAGAGATGTGCGTACTTTTCTCTTGAAGCCGGACCAGCCGGCTCCAGCAGTACACTGCCTCCATCCCACCGTGAGCTTTTGTATTCAAAAAGAGTCCTGATAGGACAGTCGTTCGAGCATTTAGGAGTGACGGAGGCTGTGGGAGATGGGAGACTCTGTCTACAGCAAGTGGCTGCTAGGAAGCCCCAACTGTCATCAGCCAGTGTTGCCAAAACTTCCAATCTTTCAAAAAGTGTAGAATTACACATTTTGTTTGTAAAGTATACCAAATTGTGATTGTTGAGAAATCATTAAAAAAAAAATCCATGGTGCCAATAGTGAAAAGACTTTAGAAAACGTGTCAGTCAGATGTACCCAGTCCGAAGGTCGTGAAGTGGTATGCGATGCAACCTTCTTCAGATTTTAAGATGAAAATTGAATAATACAATTACACTGGTGAAATCAACTCCAAGCATCATCAGGAACGGTCATCTTTGCTCCATGTAGCTTTTCCCCATACCTTGACCTGGTTCCACAAAGGCAGGTTCCATATACCTTTCTCCTCACCCCTTCCTTGAGAACACTGACTCACCTTTATCCTTCAGCATTGAGTGTGGCAAAGAGAAATTCAAAGGCTTGATTGAATATGGTAAATGACGAATACTACGTGCTCTGTTCTCCTAGGAGGCATGTCAAGTGGTCGATAGCTAGTCATAAACCATATCATGAAGTTGAATTAAATAATCAAGAACTGACTGTATCTGAGGTAGTAAATAAATTCTGTGCTTTTGGGTCTGTCTCCAAGACCTTTCCCTGTTAGTGGTAAGCAGTTGCTAGGTAACCATTCTGAGTTCGTGGCTTCCTACATACAAGCTAGAGAAATGAATTGCATCCACTTTAAAATAAAACAAGATTTTACTTTTTTATCAGAGTATTTGAGCCTGTCATTTAAAACTCATGTAATTACTATTTTATTTAATTTTTTTATCTTGGGAATAGCATTCAGTCATTGATTCACAGATGCAACAAAACACGCGTGTATTAAGTGCCTGTTCTATGTTAGCTTCTGGAACACACAGATATTAAAAAGTATATCCCTACCCTGAGGAAACTCACAATGTAGTCGGAGGGATGCTGAGAAAACACACACACAGCATAACAAATGAATAGGAGCGACAAGAACAGGTGCTTCTATATGATGTTAACCCTCAATTCTATGGTCCTTTTAGGGTCTTTTTTTAACTGCTCCAATGATGATAAATAAGATCATTCGAGTAATTTAGATGCGTAGCTGTACCAATTTCACTCCAGGAAATATCACAGATGAGTCTAAGCTTAATCTATGGTCTTCAAATATCCTTTATCTAAAAACAACCCATATTTTTCTGCTAATCTCTTCATTATTCTGAATGAATCCTTTCTTTAAAACAAACAAGTAAGCAAAATAGAACCATGGAAACATGGTTCTAGAGACATGAAAATAAAGAACAAACTGACAGTGACCAGAGGGGAGGGGAAGGGGGATAACAAGGGAAAGAAGGGGAAGGGGAAAGTCAAGGAACATGAATAGAGGACTCATGGGCACAGACAGTGGAGTGGGGATTGACTAAGGGAGTGGGAGATGGGGGGAGGCAGGGCAGGGGAGAGCAATGGGAAAAAGGGGGGATTTGAACACAAATTTAACACTGTAGTTGAACACAAATTTAAAAAATAATTAAAAATAAAAATACCTGGCTGGTGTAGCTCAGTGGATTGAGTGTGGGCGTGCAAAGAAAAGGGTCACTGGTTTGATTCCCAGTCAGGGCACATGCCAGGGAATGTGGGCCAGGTCCCCAGTAGGGGTCGTGCAAGAGGCAACTACACATTGATGATTCTCTCTCTCTCTTTCTCCTTCCCTTTCCCTCTCTCTAAAAATAAATAAATAAAATCTTTAAAAAAATAAAAAATTTTCAAACAGCTGAAACATTCCCTCTCTTTTCCCTTCCTGATTAAGGTAGGGATTTTTTTAGATGCACAGTGATGTCAGGTACAAGGGGACAGTATTTCCCGACTCCAAATCTAGGACACACAAATCAACAACGTGACTGAAAAGTTTAACTTGGCACTGATTCAGAAAAGATTACATGGCTGTTCTAACCATGTCTCAATAGCTGAGGTTGTGTGTATCAAATAACTCAAAGGATGGAGCAGGGAAACTAAGTACTAGCAAGGCTGTATTTTCTTAACGCAAAGGTTTACATTACTTGGCGGATCTGCACTCATCCTTAGACCCTTTGACAATAGGCTGTGTCTCCTGTAACTGGAGATGGTGACGCTTTGGTTGTTCACTCTGCCCATCTCAGAAGCCTCACTGGCTCCCTCCTGGGTGGCTTTCTTAGTCATTCTTCCTTTCCATTGACTCAGGAAAGCCGTGTTCTTTTTATTATTCCCTATGCAGAGGAAGAAGCAGATAAGATTTCACATATAACCCTGATATTTCCAATTTAGGAATAGAAAACCACAAAGCCAAATGGAGTTTGTCCCAGTAACTTTATTTCATGTGATCTGGAATATTGATTTAAAGGAATTTTGAGAAGTTTTACGAATGTCCTGCATAATATTTTTAACATTAACTTATTGGTTCTACCCTATACCTACTATACAAATTGTGGCACTTTACATATAATTGAACTATTAAAATATACTGAAGAATTTTGAAGTTCCAGAATCGAGCTCCATAGTATTTGTTGCACTAATCCTGGGCTTTCCCATGTTGCTTCTACACCTATAAGCTGTGGCTAGATAGTTAAAATATTCTAAATCAAAAGTTTCCTCCATATTTTTATTTTGCTCCAGTGTCTACTCCTGCATCTGTGGTTAACACTTTTCTTAGCCCACCTGTAACAGGGTGCAGCCAAGAGGGGGGCCCCAAATAGGGATTTGTAATGGGGTCCAGAAGAGCTTGGAGATAATTGGCTCCACACCACAGGGCCACACCTGCCCAGAATGCTGGCAGCTGTGGCCAGTTGTGGGAGGAGTCGGAAATGGGGCTGCAGAGGAAGATTGGCACTGGGATTTAAACCCAGGTGTGGCAGCCATTTGGGGTCTCTTTTTGGGACCGCCCATTGTTTGGGGGACCAAATGGCTTTGGCAGAGAGTCAGGACCACGTGGCTTTGGAAGTGCTCCCTTTTGCCACATGGATGGTGCCGGGAGCCTGAATCACAGACTTCTACTTCTTTCCTGAGATACAGAACCCCAGACTCGGCAAAGGAGAGAAGGAATGACTGTGTGCATTTGTGGATATCCTAAAGAACTTTAGTCTGTATAACTTATAATAAACAATAATTCCTTTCCCTTTCACCAATCTCTGGCTTTGAGGGATGTCTTTCCTCTGGCGGCAGGCAAAATGAACCTAGTACGGAGGAGGAACCCTCGGAGAAAAAGTGGGGGGTCCTTTCATACCATTCATCACCCTCCACCGGTCTGTTCTGCAACACACCTATGAACTTCTCATCTTCAATTAGGGAATGTACACACTCAATTATGTTAAATTGAATCTATTTCTTAAGGAACAGGTCCTCCTTTCTAAGACATTTTTATACTTTTTTAGAGAATGCTTTTAATTTCGTATTCATTGACAGTATTCATCTCTTATTTATCATGTTCAAGGAAATCTTTCGCATGCATCCTAGAGCTGGGGCTGGGGACTGAAAGCAACTGCTTTTGTATAAAGATCCTGTGGGCTCTAGTAACCAGGGACTGTGAAACCAGAAATTGTGGGCCCGCTCTGAAACCTAAAAGAATGAATTGGAAGAGGTTCCTACCATTCCACCTTCCTCTATGACACAGACCCCTTTGATGGGTTAAATAACTTTGTGTCTGAATTGCCTTGTTGATTCAGAAATTTTAATTTTCTAAAAAGAATTCCCAAAATGTCTATGCTGAGAGTGAGAACAAAGCTGAAGGTTATAGAGGTAGTTAGACTAGCATCCGAATTACTGTTTTTCTTTGTTTTCCTGGAATTTATCAAACTTTACTGTCCAGTGCCACAGTGCAACATCAAAAGGAACACTTTGACCCAAATATTGAGCTTTCCGGTTCCTTTTGGGCCACATGTTGTTTAATAAAATGATTCAGGAGAAAAAGTAATCTTCTAGGCACCTTATTAGTAATTTAGTGATCTTTTTGCCCCTTTTCCTTGGATAATGTCTGTGGAACACATTAGATTATATTTGTTACATGATACAATGTATATCAACTATCATTATAATTCACAACTCAATGCTGCATTTATATTTTATCTATTTACCTGATTGAAGTAAATTTCTACAAATATTTATCAATATCTGTGATGCTTAGGAATATTTTTCTCAATTATTTTGGAAGGTGTTCTGCCTATTTATTTTAGCTAATATACTTGTTTATTTCTTCCTTGATTTGCAACTGACACTATTTATTAACCAGGTTGCCATGAAATAAACATCATTTGTAGGAAAATTGTTCATTTGATTACCACCATTATTTAGTCCCTATAATCTTGCCTTTGCTATTAAGCTGATTGAAGTTATCTTCCACAGATTATCACAATAATTGTTTCCTATTATAGAAGGTCATCATTATTTTCAATCTTAATTGTTACTATGAACCACTTTCATGTTTATTTAGAATAGAGCCTTAGTAAATACATTTTTAAAAATAAAATTCAATATCCTAACATTGCATAGTGGAAAAATTCTGTTAATGTTTTTTAGAAATATATTCAAATGTGTAGTTTCACAAGATGTATATATCCTTTAGATATTAGCTCCAAGTGCCTCAACGTTTAGTGTATCATTTTTACAAAGCACTGCTGGTGGTCACAGTGCACATGTGTGATTTAATGTAACCAAATGGAAGTTGGCAACGTCTGATCATTCTACTTACATGTTAATAAACTATGTACATTTTTTATTGGCTATTATGTATCCATCAGAATAAGCTATATGCTGACATACATGCAGGTATAATCTCCAATATATTTTTTTCTGTCAGAAGACTCAGACATACTTATGATAAGATATCTCCTACATTCACACATGTGTGCAAAGGCCTGTCTGGAAAATGTCCAGCCATTGTTAATATAACAAGAACAGTTTGTGCAGCATTGATATAACCTGGCAGCCAAGGAGAGTGGACTGGAATGTGCATGCACAAACAGTGACGACTTCACTGTACTTACTAGTCAGTGGGGATGGTAGATGCCATTGAGTGAGCATGTGTCCTGTGTGGCCGTCACACTCACAGTGACTGAGCTGAGTAGAGCAACGAATCTGCACCAAGTTTTGCATTAAGCCTGAACATTCTTCTGTGGAAACTACTCAGATGACTCAGAAGGCTGCAGCTATGGGCAACTGGTGATGGGCAGCTTCATCATGGCAACGTGCCTGCTCATGCATCACATCTTGTGCACTGTTTTTGGCAAAAATTCAAGTCACCCAGCTGACTCAGCCCCTCTACAGTAGCCCAGATTTGGTGTCCTGCGACTTCTGGCTTTCCCCAAAACTAAAATCACCTTTGAAAGGGAAGAGATTTCAGACCATCAGTGAGAATCAGGAAAATATGAAGGGACAGCTGACGGCAATTGGGAGAACTGTATGAGGTCCCAAGGAGCCTACTTTGAAGGGGACTGAGGCATCATTGTCCTGTGTACGATGTTTTTTCTTCTGTCTTGTGTCTTCTTTAATACATGTCTCTATTTTTCAAATTATATGGCTGGAGATTATATATATGTATATATATGTATATAAAATACTTGTGAATATTTAAGAATGTATGTGACACTTGCTTCAAATCATATGTTTAAAGAACCAAATAGCGGTTGTGGTCTTTTGTAACAAAAATCACTTTCACTCTGGAAGACTGACCGATATCATTTGAGGTTTCATAGCACAAAAGCATTCCTGACAAGTTGGAATAACTGAGGCATTAATTAATGTGTTTCATGACTTTGATATATAAAATAAAAACTGTCTAATAATCATCATTTTTAATTCTTAGGATATAAATCCCTTTAATTACATACATTTACAACATATCTTGAAATACTTGATCAACTTGAAAAAATAAAGTTAGTTCCTTGTTCAGGTATTCACAAGATTGCTTTAGGAGTTGGAAAAGCATTGTAAGGCATGATTTATTCAGGTTACTTCCACTAACTCTAAGAAATCCAAATCAACAGCAAATTTGTCCCTTTAAAACAATCATTTTTAGTAGTATCTGTGCTTTTTTCTTAAATGATACTGTCTGTATTAAGCTGCAATGTACTTTGATTTATCTTTTTGTACTCTCTTGGGTGTTCTATTTGAAATGTTCTACCCCATAATGCTTGGAATTTCTGCTTCAAATACTTGTTAGCATCTTTCTCCACTTCTAACAGAGCTCTTTTGCCCTTCCTCCCTTCATCTCTATTTCTCCCTTCTTTTTTTCTTTCCCTTCCCTTGCCTTGCTTTCCCTTGCCCTCCCTTCCTTTTTCTTCCCTTCCCTTCTTTTCTCTTCCCTTCCCTCCCCTTCCCATTCCTTCCATTTTCTTCCTTCTTTTCTTTTCTTTTCTATTCTATTTTTCTTTCTTTCTTTCTTTCTTTCTTTCTTTCTTTCTTTCTTTCTTTCTTTCTTTCTTTCCTTCTTTCACTTAATACTTTAACAACTTATTGATACAAATTGTTCGGTAGATATTTATTTTTACCAATTAACTATATCCAGCATTTAGTGAAACAAGTGTGTACTTTGTTATGATAGAATCATGGGTCATTCTTATGGCTTTGCCCTTAGTATTCATGTAATTTTGAACAAGTTACACAGGTTTTATTTCATGATGTGTGAAACAGAAATATAAGTATTTGTTTCTTTGGGTTTTGGTGAAGATTATTATTTTTCAAATTATTAGTTTCACAAAGACACAATAAATACTCAGTACAGGGAGTCCTTTTCGTTTAGCTTGCGTGAGATGGATGATACCACAGCAGGCAAACTTACAGCTAACCAATGAAGATGAGCTGAGTACATAAATAATATAAACACAGATCAGATGCTATAGAGTTTCTTACAACAAATCATGGGATTCAGATAAGGGACTTTTTTGTCAAGGAGAAGAAAGGCTATCGAAGATGTCACATGTGAAACAGACTTCAAATAATGGGTAGGGTTGGACCGAGCATAGATGATATTAATGATAAGTATGGTATTAATGAAAAATTCATTCTAAGTAATGAAAGCATCAAGAAGTGGTAAGAAATTATAATCAATATGAAACAATGCAGAAGGCATTCCAGCTTTCTTGAATTATCTATTATTGAAAACATATTAGGAAATATTGAAAAATGACTAGAAAGTTTGAGTTCATATTGTTGGAAAGTCTTGAATTTTGGTTTGCAAAATTTGCAAATTAATTCCTGTGTCTCTCAAAATTTTTCCTTTTAACTATCCTCTAATTAAAATATCACTAATGGAGTCCATGAAGTCAGATTTTGCTCGGTGCTTCTGATACTGAAGCTTGCACATTGCAAACTAAACATTCTCTCCCATTTCCACTTAATGATAAACTTTTGTTTAACAAGTGTTTTATTATCTTTAAATAATTTATGAAACAAATAACAAAAGTCTTATTTTTTTACCTACCTCCATAGTTACCATTTTGTCACTCTTAATTCTTTTGCGTAGATCTGAGTTTTTATGCAGAATTATATTCCTTCAGCCAGAAGACTCCTTTAGCGTATTTTGTAGCACAAGGTGCTAGCAATGAATTGTCTCACCTTTTACTGTCTGAAAATTTCTTTCACTTTGTTTTGTTTCAGCATCATACATATATTTCAGTTTCTTCTAGTTTGCATTGTTTCTAAAAAGAAGTCAATAGAATTCTGATCCTTGTTCCTTCTGAATGTAAATTTTTCATTGTTTCTTCAAATATTCCAATCCTTCCTTCTGTAACTCCAACTATACGGATTTTAAACTGCTCAGTATTGTTCTACATATCTCCTAGATGCTGTTAATTTATTTTTATTTTTAAGTTTTAATTATAGTTTACTTTCAGTATTACTTCGCATTGGATTCAGGTGTACGGCACAGTAGACCTACGATCACGTGCTTTACAAAGTGTTCCCCCGTCCCATATTTCCAGTACTCACGTGGCACCGTACATGGTTATTACAATATTATCATCTATATTCCCTATGCTGTACTTTACACCCTCATGACTATTCTGTAACTACTAATTTATAATTCTTACTTTCTTCATCTCTTTTATTCAATCTCCCAAGAACTCTCCCCTCTGGCATCCACCAGTTCACTCTCTGTGTCTATGAGTCTGTTTCAATTTTGTTGGTTCATTTATTTTGCTCTTTAGATTACATGTAAGTGAAAACATATGGTACTTGTCTTTCTCTTACTGGCCTATTTCTGTGAACATGATACCCTCTAGGTCCATCCATGCTGTCACAAATGGTATGATTTCATTCTTTTTAATGACCAAATAATATTCCATTGTATATATGTACCACATCTTTCTTTTTTTTTAATATATTTATTGATTATGCTATTACAGTTGTCCCATTTCCCCCCCCACTCCACTCCATCCTGCCCACCCCCCTCCCTCCCACATTCCCCCCCCATAGTTCATGTCCATGGGTCATACTTATAAGTTCTTTGGCTTCTACATTTCCTACACTATTTTTACCCTCCCCCTATCTATTTTCCACCTATCATCTATGCTACTTATTCTCTGTACCTTTACCCCCCTCCCCCTCCCACTCCCTTATTGACAACCCTCATGTTCTAGTTGTTTGCCTAGTTTGCTCTCGTTTTTGTTTTAGGTGTGGTCGTTAATAACTGTGAGTTTGCTGTCATTTTTACTGTTCCTATTTTTGATCTTCTTTTTCTTAGGTAACTCCCTTTAACATTTCATATAATAAGGGCTTGGTGATGATGAACTTCTTTAACTTGACCTTATCTGAGAAGCACTTTATCTTCCCTTCCATTCTAAATGATAGCTTTGCTGGATAAAGTAATCTTGGATGTAGGTCCTTGCATTTAATCTTGGGTAATGTAATTATGATGTGCCTTGTTGTGTTCCTCCTTGGGTCCAGCTTCTTTGGGACTCTCTGAGCTTCCTGGACTTCCCGGAAGTCTATTTCCTTTGCCAGATCTGGGAAGTTCTCCATTATTTGTTCAAATAAGTTTTCAACTTTTTGTTCTTCCTCTTTTCCTTCTGGCACCCCTATAATTCGGATGTTGGAATGTTTCAAGGTGTCCTGGAGGTTCCTAAGCCTCTCCTCATTTTTCCAAGTTCTTGTTTCTTCATTCTTTTCTGGTTGGATGTTTGTTTCTTCCTTCTGGTCCACACCATTGATTTGAGTCCCAGTTTCCTTCTCATCACTATTGGTTCCCTGTACATTTTCATTTGTTTCTCTTAGCATAGGCTTCATTTTTTCATCTGTTTTTCGAACAGATTCAACCAACTCTGTGAGCATATTGATAACCAGTGCTTTGAACTGTGCATCCGATAGGTTGGCTATCTCTTCGTCGCTTAGTTGTATTTTTTCTGGAGCTTTGAAGTGTTCTGTCATTTGGGCCATTTTTTGTTTGTTTGTCTTGGCGCTTCTGTTACTTTAAGGGGCGGAGCCTTAGGTGTTCACCAGGGTGGGGTAATGCTGGTCGCTGCACTGTGACGCTGTACGTGGGGGAGGGGCTGAGAGGGAGCAATGGCGCCCGCCTCACTCTCCTCCGGCTTTCAATCTTTCACTCTGATACCCACAATCAAACTGGGCCACTCTGGTGCTGGTTCCCGAGTAAGTGGGCCTGTGTACACTCTAGGCCCCTGTGGGTCTCTCCAACAACCTCTCCTGTGAGGCTGGGAGTCTCTCCTGCTGCCGTCCCAACCCCCAGGGGCGCTTTCAATCAAAGGTTTGAGGCTTTATTTCCCGGAGCTGGAGCTCTGGGCTGCGCGGTCTGCGGTCTGCTTCACTGCCCGCCGTTCATCCGGTTTATCTGTGGGCGAATGTGGTGCCACAGGGTGCTACCCACCACTCTGCCTGCCCCACTCTCCGCCACTCTGAGTCCGGCCCTCTGGTTTATCTGTGCGAACGTGGGGCCGCTGGGTCTGCTAGTGGTCGGATTGCCTGCACCGTTTGTCCCACACTCCGCCAGTCTCAGTCCCGCCACAGCCACGCTAGTCCTCTCCACCCCGGTGCCCGTCTCCGCCCCTCCTACCAGTCTGGATGAATGTTTATTTTCTATTTTCTTGGTGTTGGTCCCCCTTGCTGTTCGATTCTCTGTCAGTTCTGGTTGTGTGAGGAGGCGCAGTGTGTCTACCTACGCCGCCATCTTGGTTCCTCCTCTCGTACCACATCTTTCTTATCTACTTGCTCATTGATGGGTACTTGGGTTGCTTCTATAGATTGACTGTTATTGTAAATAATGTTGCAATGGACATTAGGGGTGCATTTATCTTTTTGAATTAGTATTTCAGGTTTCTTCAAATATTTACCCAGAAGAGCAATTGCTGGGTCATAGGAAATTCAATTTTTAACTTTTTTGAGGAAACTTGATATTGTTAATTTTGTAAGCATTTTCTCTTTGTTGAAGTTTGGATAGTCTTTTATTATTTTCTACATTGTCTAATCTGATATTGAACCCATCCAGTAAACTGTTTTCTAGATATTGCATTTTTCATCTCTAGGAGTTCCATTTGGTTCTTTTTAATATATTCTGCTTCTTGTTATATTATATTAAAATTTTTCTTTAAGTCGTTGGGTATATTTGTGGTAGCTTTTAAAAGCCCCTTTCTGTTACTTTTACTATCTTTGTGACTTCTGAGTTTGTTTCTATTGATTGATTGTTTTCCTGGTTATTGATCACATTTTCTTGCTTTATGTCATGTCCGATATGACTCTATTAGATGTTAGATACTGTAAATATTGTTTTCTAACATCTGGATTTATTGTTTTTTATTTAAAAATTTGGGGCATTTTGAGCCATTTTGTTTTGTTTTTCAATAATTTAAGTTACTTGTGGGTTAGCTTGCTTTTCTGAGGATTTTAACCTTTGTTAGGATGTGTAGAGAATAGCTGAAACTCCTAACACCCCCTTATTCTTTGTTACTAACTCATAACTTTCTGGATCACTAATGAAAGCTGGATCCTCAGTAAAGTTCCTGCATTGTGGCTGGTTGGAATTTGAGTATCTCTTATCCTGTGAGAGCTTTGGGAATTTTTCAGTTTACAATTCCATGGTACTTCTTTGCTTAGCCGCATTGAGCTTAACCTTGGGCATGGGCAGCTTAGTGTTCATCCAAAGACCCAACAACTATATTTGAACAAAAATAAAAAGAAATGTGGGGGGAAAAAAAAGACCCAAAGCAAATCCAAAGCAACCCCTATGGAGTTCAACTTTCTGAAGCTCTTTCTGTGTATGTTACTTTTTTCAGCATAATAGTTGCCCCAGCCTCCCCCGACCCCCTTGATTCTCTGTCTCCTAAATTCAGGGACACATCTATTCTCGCCTTGGATTCCTTCTGTCTTCATCGTGGTTCTAGGCAGAAAGACAAGGTGATTATACTGGTCGTCTCATTTGTATTTCTTATCTCAAGGACAAGAGCTGCATTTTTGTCCAGTGTCTGAAGGGTTGTTTATATATTTTTCTCAGTTTCCTAGTTGTCAGTGGTAATGGCAGTTTTCCCATCATGGCCAGCATAAGAAGATCCTTTTTTTCCTTTTTTTATTAAAAATTTTCCCCATGTCATTGTCCTTATGTAGTTAGATAAAAAAGGTAAAGCTTTACGGAAATATTTCTCTTTGGAAGGTTCTTCATTTTGTAGATCAAAGTTTATTCTTTTGTGTTGACATAAAATGTTTTAGAATCAGGACAGAATTTGCTTTCTTCAGCATTATCAATGAGGAAACTGTTGTACTTATTTAAATTGTTCCCCCGAGTAAGATAACATTTATGTAATGAACTTATTGCTCTCACTAAGGATACCGACCACAGGAAAGTTATAATTCTGAGGCTAAGAATTGAAGAATGGGAAATTCTGGGCTAACAGGGCTGAAATATTAGAACTATTTCTATTATTTCATATTTGTCCATACAATTAAACACTAATGACCTATAAAGATTGTTTATCTTAACTGAAACACACTTTATTTTTTTTAACTAAGGGGTTTTGGAATTGGATGATCACAAAATGTTCAAGTCTGTGCATAGAAACCATTCTGTAAATCAGGAGAGGAAAAGCGAAGTTCATTTTCTGTAGTAGCCTGAAGGCAATAAGGTACTGGCACCTATTTCCTAGAAAGAATATAAAAATCATGACAGTCAAGTAGAACGTGTAATAAATATATGACAATTAATTATATAAAAGGTGAAAATGTTAGAAATTTTCAAAAATAGCAAATAAAATTTATTTGGAAAATTTCTGTGTTTTTTGTGGGTTTCTTTTTTAACTTTGCACAAATTATAAAGAACTTTTAAGTGATGCCATAACAAGTTTATGTAAACACTTATCGAAAGGAGGAAGTTTAATTTACTGGTTAAGCACAGGTTCATGTGTCAGACTCTATTAAGATGAAACCTGAACTCCTTCATTGATTTATTAAAGATTTTTTTCCAGTTCGAATGTTAGATTTATACTGGGATCTTTACTCCACTGGAATCAAAAATCTAAGAAGTGTCTGTTGTTTGGCCTAAACATAGAACAATGATTACAAATTAGTGAGTGCAAGACACATAGAGCCTTCTTCCTAGTAATGGTAGCCTTCTCCCTCCTTCCCTCTCACAGGCGGCAGACAGATAAGGCAGCGCAATTCCATTCAGAATCCGGAGATTACTAAATCCACGCACAAAACGCAACGGAGAGTGACATTAGTGTCACATGTCTTTGGGGTGAGATTTTGTTGAATTGAAGTGTGCCAGGGCTTTAGAATTAAGGTTGGTTAAACTTTAAAGAAAAGCATTACATAATACAACATGGATTGTTATTAATAGTAACTGCTTTAGGTTCCTTGGGAAAAAATAAAACTGATTCATAAAAAATCGAAGACTCACTGCTTCTTGGCATTTCATTGTGGAAGAATTGCTTTTTGCATTCCTGTGTTAGGTAACTGTCATTTTTATTTTTGCAAGCCTGTTTGGAAGGTTGGCCTGAGTTGAGAGCCATTGCCGTAGGCTTCGGCACAGCTGTACTGTATAGGACACTTGCCAAGCCTCAAGTCTATGACCTGAATCTGTCATAAACTGAGTGCCTGACAACGTCTGACTACTTCTGACATGTCCAGCGTACATTTTAAGCAAACATCTTCCTCAGTGTGCTCTGAATGGAGACCAAACCATGCTTAAAGAATGTAATGGGACATCGCGTTTTAAGAGGCAGGGATGGTCAGAAGGACCTGGACGCTGATCCAGGTGCAGGTCAGATTTGTCGCAGACGAATTCTCATTATGCAGAGGTCCCTTGTGTATGATCTTTCATAAATGTATACGTCATTGACTTCTCTGTGCCTTACACAGTGTGGAATTCAGCCTAGACTTCTGTATTGCTTAGCAAAACTTTTTTTTTTTTCAGTATGGAGTTCTTGAACAATTAAAAATGAGAATTTTTATTTTAAAGCAACCAAAGCTAATTAATATGTTATGAATTTATAGTTATTCTACATACATCTTTAAAAAATAAGTTCTGCTTCTTTGGACCAGATAGTAAACCTCTTGAGGAAAAGGATGATTTTTTATTTGTTTTATAATTCTAGCACTCAACAGTATCTGATCAAATGCTTCTATGACTTTTTAAAGACAGATAAATAATACATGAACACAAGCCTGAACCCTCTTGGTACTAAGAACTGAGGTTGTTTTCACCACGAGATGAGATTCCTGGGATCATCATGAAATGTTTGTTTTTGTGTTGTACCTGATGGCATTGGAACCTGATCAAAGGGGACTGTGCCCCACTCTCATAAACTCATTCCTTTACACCACTGGAACCTCCTCTACTGCTCTCATCGATCCCAAGCCCTCTTAAAGTACCTCAGAATCTTTGTTCCTAGTTAAATGTGTTCCCTTCATTCTTTAGTCTCATCACAGAACACACCTCTGCTCCCAGATATAAATAAAATGTCCCAGAATACATGAGCCCTACAGCCACATCAGCTTGACGCTGCTTGTTCTACTGGCGTCCACTTACTGAAGAAATGGCAGGTGAGGCGGTATTCTCCTAACCCACATTTTATATTGGTATTTCTAATTGGTCCCTCGCCCGTCTTCACCATCATTTAATGAGCCCTTCTTCTAATTATCTATGGCACACTTTACCACCCGCACCATCTGTTGTTAAGGCATCACTCATACCTACGTCCACCTTTTCTCCCCTCCTAGGCCAAATGCCACATCTTACTTCAATGTTCCTTCCCATGTCCCATCAAAGTCCCTTGCCCTCCTCAAAAACAATGAATTCCACCTTGACTTTAAGTAACCACTCATGGGCACACTGTGAACATATGACCTGTCAAGGCATTTTGAGTAATCGTATATATTAAACTTTATGTCTTCATTTTGTTCACCAATCTGCTACTTTGTTAAGGTTTCTAATCACTTTACTCCATTTTCTAACAATTTACCAGCCCCTTTGATATCATTTTCCTACTTAGAATTCCAATAGCTTCCTGGTATTATTTAAAATAGAAATCCAATTTCTTACATTGGCCCACAGGAACCTATATGATCTGATTTCATTTCTAACCCCCACTCCATTACCTCACACCCTCCCATTCACATCCTAGTTCTCCATACTTTAGCCTCATTGGCTGCGTTTCTAACCCTCCAGCCCAGAAAATTCACACATATCTCAGAATCCTTTGTAATTGTTTCTCAATCAAGCTCGAAGTCCCCCCAGGTAGATTTTAGCATGACTACCTTTCTTTTATCTCTGAGGTCTCAACTTAAATGCTACCTCATCAGACCTCTTTAAATGAAGCAGTCTCCCCCTCCAAACTTCCCTGTCCCTGATTGTGCTCTACCATATTACTCTAAATTCCTCATAGAACTGACACTGTTAAGGTGCGTATTTACTCTGTTTTTAGTATCTTTCCTTTCTCTTCTCAGGGCAAAGACCCTCTGTCTTGTTCATTGCTATATACTCACTGCTTTGAACACCTTCGGTAAAGAGCCATTAACAGACACACAAACCACAAGTTAAGCTCCTAGAGGGTACCAATTTTGTATTTCTCTAGACCCACAGATGTCTCCCGCACCAGGAGACAATGACAAATATTGGTTGGAAGAAAAACATTCTTCAAAGGAATGCAAATAGCAAATAAACATAAAATCTAAACTCTTAATAGAGTACATATAAATAAAAAATATTGCATTACTATTATGGTATATCAAAATGGCAAGCTTAAAACAAAAATATCCCATACCAATCCAGTTGTGTAGAATGATGTCAAAATATTAGTGCAATGTATTCACTTCTAGGAATCATTCTTAGTATTCAAAAATATGTGTTTAAATATTCATCATAACAGTATTTGGTATAATAAATAATTGGAAATGACCTTTATGTCAATAGCAGAAAATCAGTTAATTTATTTCTAAAATGGAATAAAAGTGATTTCAAATAAAAATACATACATCAATATTCTCTGTTGTCCAGAAGTGAGAGAAATATTCTCCTTTATCCTGTTAAATATATTCATTAATGGGATATTATATTTAGTTCAAATAAAAATTCTAGTTCTTTTAACTGAGAAATCTTTTACTAAGATCCTTGTAGCCTGTGGGTCTGTGTTAGGAGGCACACAAAAGAGATATTATAGATTCTCCTAGCAAAGAATCTAAGAAGAGGGAGTTTTAAAGATTTTTTTGACATCATGAAACATTTAACTTATAAAAACCAAATCAATGTCCAAAAATATAATAGACCCACCATGAGATTTTGATAAAGTAGCAATGGTATATTTAATGCATACCATCAGAGGATAAAGATGAGTATGCAGCGCAGAGATAAGCGAAGAGAGCAAAACTAAATTAAGATCTATAGTCCTCAAAGAAAATAACCAGCAATCTCACTGATTACTTGTTCATAGTATCCTATGCAGCTGTGTTTTTCTTTCTCCATGTTTTCTGACTGTGAGACTCAAGTTTCGAAAGAGGTTTCTGCAGACTGAGTCAAGTATTTACCTCTAGTCCCTCTCTAGGTATCCTAACTAAGCAATTATCCTTCCCTGATCCAATTTTGTCATCTGTAATGTATGTATGTATCTCACTGGGATGTTTTGACTATTAAATGAGATAAAGCAGATAAATTGCTTAAAGCAGCACCTGAAACATACTAGACTGTAGACAACTCTCTTTTCCTTAAATTAGAGATAATTATGGTTAATGCCTGCAGTGTGGGTGTCCTATGTGTGTGACTTGGAGACCAAGAAAAAGGCAAAGTAAAATTCCACTCTGTCAATGCCAGTGTCACAACAGAAATAGAATCCTTTCCTCTTCATTCCTGGGGAGTGTAAAATAGTAATGGATGGATTTATTTGAGGACATTGAGACCTAGCAAGTCTGTCATTATTTAGTAGGGGCAAGAGAGAATAAATTTGTGAAAACACTCATAACTATACTAAAAATTTTTGAGTAGAATACACGGTGTTGGCTCATACACAGTTACTTTCTCTCTCGTTATAGTCTTCTTACATTAGAGTTATTTGTGGGTATAAATGAGATGATTTTTTTTCACTTTAGTATTGACAGTTAAAGAATAGACTTCCTACAAATTCATTTTATTTTATGTTCTGTAATACATGTTTTGATATTTTTCACGTTGTAAATACTCAATAATTGGTCAAACACCTAAAACTTTTTACGTTTTGGTAAATGGCAATAAAACATGAATAATGTTAATCCAGGCACTGTACAATCATAGAAACTAATATACAGGGGTCTGGCACAAATAACGCCCCTTTTTTATTACAAAATCTTTTATTACAAAATCAGAAGCATGTAATTCTGTAACAAAACACTAGCACACTCAAGCGCACCACATGACATTTTAGGTGAAATGTTCAAATTAAAACTAAATTATCACACCCATATTATTACCCTACCAACCACACTCAAGCAGACCTTACTTCTGCCAGACCCTGTACTCGTTAATGACAAGCTACAGAGTTTTATAGGTACAAGTTAAAGTGCTACAATTTCCACTAGACTGATATTGAAAACTTGCAATATTCTTCCACCAGAATGTACTCATTTTTATAAACATAATTCGATCATGTGTATACATGTCTGAACTGATTTCTTGCTTTTCACTTACAAATTAGTGTGGATTCCTGTTGGTTTAAATAATTTGTAACTAAAGAGATTTACCTGAAAGGAACGTTACTTTCCAATGAAATTACAGTTGTCTTATAAATTTATATATTTTGTATCATAATAAAATCACTTTACAGTATATTTGTTATTAAAAATTTAATTATAAGATGTAGACTTTCTGAATAATGTGTATTATTTATTTTCAAACCATGAAAGAGTCATTAATATAATCTAGTTTTATATTTCAAGAATACTTTAGTGTGTGTTCATAGTCTTCAACAACCAAAAAGAATATATCAAGATGTGGCAGAAAATAGAAAATTTTAAGTAAAGTAAAAAAGAATATAAAAAGAAAATTTATATTATCAAATATTCTTACATATGAGTAAGTTATGACTCACTATCCTGCTCGAAAATGTTTTGTTGTGTTTTTTAAGTAGTTTCATTCCAAAAAGAACATATGGAAAATATAGCTGTCATTGTGTTATTGAAATAGAAGCATCTGTTATTTTTTTTAAATAACACAATTTTTTTTATTTTTTAAATTTAATCCATATTGTATTTTTTTCATTACCATTTAGCCCACTTAAACCTCCCTCCCCCCAGCAATCACCACACTGTTGTCCATATCCATGAGTCCTTTTTCCTTTTTGCTCTGTCCCTCGGCCCCCTAACCTTACCCCTCTGTGTCCTCCTGCTCTCCATCTATGAGTCTTCCCCCTTTTCCTTGTTAGTTCAGTTTGTTCATTTGATTCCACATGTGAGTGAAGTCATATCATATTTTTCTTTCTCTGACTGACTTATTTCACTTAGCATAATATTCTTCAGGTCCATCCATACTGTTGCGAAGGATAAAATTATCTTCTTTTTATGGCCGAGTAGTATTCCACTGTGCAAATGTCCGTAGTTGTTTTATCCACCCATCTACTGATGGACACTTGAGCTGCTTCTATATTTTAGCAATTGTAAATAATGCTGCAATGAACATAGGGTTATTTATGTTCTTTCAAATTGGTGTTTTGGGTTCCTTTGGATATATTCCCAGAAGAGAGATCGCTGGGTCAAAAAGCAAGTCTATTTTTAAATTTTTGAGGTATCTCCATACTGCTTTCCACAGTGGCTGCACCAATCTGCCTTCCCACCAACAGAGCAGAAGAGTTCCCCTTTCTCCAGCACTAGTTGTTTCTTAATTTATTAATGACAGCCATTCTGACAGGTGTGAGATGGTATCTCATTGAGGTTTTTATTTGCATTTCTCTGATGATTGGTTACATTGAGCATTTTTTCATATGTCTTTTGGCCATCTGTATGCCCTCTTTGTAGAAGTGTCTATTTAGTCCTTTGTCCATTTTTTAAATTGGGATGTTTGGTTTTTTGGTGTTGAGTTTTGTAAATCTTTGTACATTTTAGATAGTAACCCCTTATCAGATATATTGGTGAATATGTTCTCCCATCCTGTGGGTTGTCTTTTTGTTTTGTTGATGATTTCCTTTGCTGTGCAAAGACATTTGAGTTTGATGCAGTTCCATTTGTTTGTTTTCTTTTGCTTCTCTTACCTCTGGAGATATGTCCAATAAAATATTGCTATGAACAATGTCCAAGATTTTGCTGCCTATCTTTTCTTCTAAGATTTTTATGGTTTGGGGGTTAACATTTAAGTCTTTGATCCATTTTGAATTTATTCTTGTGTGTGGTGTTACAAAGTGGTCTAGTTTCATTTTTCTGCATGTATCTGTTCAGTTTACCCAACACCATTTATTGAATAGACTATCTTTAGCCCATTTTATGTGTCTGCTTCTTCTGTTGAGTATTAATTGACTATGAAGGGGTGGGTTTATTTCTAGACTCTCTATTCTGTTCCATTGATCTATGTGTCTATTTTCATGCTAGTACCATGCTGTTTTGACTACTATGGCCTTATAATATAGTTTGATATTATGTAGTGTGATTCCTCCAACTTTGGTTTTGTTTCTCAGGATCACTGTTGCTATGCGGAACTTTTTGTGGCTCCATATAAATTTTTGAAATATTTGTTCTAGTTCTGTGAAATATATCATGGGAATCCTGATAGAAATTACATTGAATCTATAGATTGGTTTGGGTAGTATGGGCATTTTAATAATGTTAACTCTTCCTACCCATGAACATGGTATGTGCTTCCACTTATTTGTGTCTTCTTCTATTTCTTTCTTCAGTGTCTTACAATTTTCCAAGTACAGGTCTTTTACTTTCTTGGTTAGATTTATTCCTCAGTACTTTATTCTTTTGGTAGCAATTGTGGATGGGATTGTTTTCTAACTTCCCTTTCTGTTAGTTCATTATTGGCATATAAAAATGAAACTGATTTCTGAATATTAATTTTGTATCCTGCTACTTTGCTAGATTCATTTATCGGTTCTACTAACTTTTGGTGAAGTCTTTGGGGTTATCTGTATACAGTATCATGTCATCTGAAAATAATAACAATTTTAATTCTTCCTTTCCACTTTGGATGCCTTTTATTCCTTCTTCTTGTCTGGCTGATGTGGCTAGGACTCCCAGTACTATGTTGAATAAGAGAGGTGAAAGCAGACATCCCTATTTGGTCCCAATCTTGAAGGTGAAACTTGTAGGTTTTGCCCACTGAGTATGATGCTGCAGTGGGTTTGCTACATATGGCCTTTATTATGTTTAAGTATGTTCCCTCTATTCCACTTTGCTGAGAGTATTTATCATAAATTGGCTGTGGATTTTATCAGATGCTTTTTCTGCATCTATTGCCATGATCATGTGGTTTTTATCCTTCATTTTATTTATGTGGTCACTCACATTTATTGATTTGTGAATGTTGTACCATTCTTGCATTCCTGGAATAAACCCCACTTGATCATGGTGTATGATGTTTTTGATGTGTTGCTGTATTCAGTTTGCTAACATTTTGTTGAGGATGTTAGCATCTATTTTCATCAGGGATATTGGCCTATAATTTTCTTTCTTTGTAGTGTCTTTATCCAGTTTAGGAATTAGGACAATGCTGACCTCGTAAAATGAGTTTGGGAGCCTTCCCTCCTCTTGAATTTTATGAAATAGTTTGACAAGAAAAGGTGTTAGTTCTTCTTGGAATGTTTGGTGAAATTCCCCATGAGAAGCCATGTGGCCCAGAGCTTTTGTTGGGAGGTTTTTTTATTATTATTATTGCCTCATTCTCACTAGGTATAATCCCTCTATTCAGGTTCTCTGACTCTCCCTGATTTAGTTTTGGAAGATTGCATGTTTCTAGGAATTTATCCATTTCATCCAGGTTGTCCTGTTTTTTGGCATGTAGTTGTTTATAATATTTTCTTACAATCCTTTGTATTTTTTTGGTGTCAGTTGTTATTCCTCCTCTTTCATTTCTGATTTTATTTATTTAGGTACTTTCTCTTTGTTTCTTGATGAGTCTGGTTAAAATAAAGATTTTTTAATCTTTATCTTTTCAAAGAACCAGCTATTTGATTCATTCTTTTTTAGACTCTATTTCATTTATTTCTGTTCTGATCTTTATTATTTCCTTCCTTCTACTCACTTTGGGTTTTGTTTGCTATTTAAGAAATGAAAGGCTAAACAATGAAAATGGACTATAATCCAGAAATTTTTAATTTGTTTTATCTGTCAATTAGAATGCTTGCTCCTATTGATAATTAGTATTTTCAATGTGACCCTTTAAATTTGTATTTGAAAAGCTTAATTTATATACTAAAACTCTTTCTTTCTCTGGCTGAGTGGCTTCCTTTGTTGAAACAGCCTCCTGTGCACCAAGAGGTTGTGGGTTGATCCCTGGTGAGGGCATGTGGGGAGGCAACAGATTGATGTTTCTCTCTCACATTGATGTCTCTCTCTCTCTCTCTCTCTCTAACAAAATCCTTTCTTCTATAGAAAAAATAGAGATTAAACATGCACATTGTCAAACAGAGTTCAGATGAAAATGTGTTAGGAATATTACGAGGGAATCCCTTCCACTACTAAACAGGTATCTCCTCTAATATTCCTAGTGCACTAAGTGCTTGGCACCATGGAATTTAAATATAGTTCCTGTTATTAAACATATAAAACAATTTATTAAAAATAATTACTTTATTTAACTAAATCCTACTTGTTATGCCAGAAACAAGATGACTAATGTGCATGGAAATTTCTAAAAGCCCTAAAATGGAAGTTATAACTATAGAAACATTGTTGTGAGTCTAAAATAGAAATAGAAATGCACATAATCAAAGTGTTTTCTATTTGAAGCCAAAGTTTTAAAAACCAGGTCAAGTGTACCTAGAAGCCTTTCTGTTGCATGTAAAGGGACTTACGTTAGTGGAGTCTGTCATTGTTACTTTTAATAAGTAAAAACTGTGTCTTTGAGAGTTCCCTTATTCCTTCTGTTCATTAGCCTTTAGATAAACAAGTCAAGTACTGCCAGTGCTACTAAGATTGACAATTTAAAAACAGAAATATCTGTAATCTTAGACAATGAATTCTTTTATATCTTTTTTTCTAACTTTACTAAGGTATTCCAAATATAAAAAAATTACACATATTAATGTGTACATTTTGATGAGTTTGGACATATGGGTACACCTGTTATACCATCTCCAAAATCAAGGTCATCAATAAATCCATCATCTTTAAAGGACTGAGAACACTTAGCACGAGACTTGCCCTTTTAAGTTTAGCATGTACACATTGTTAACTACAGACACTGGTTTGAAGCAGATATCTAGAACTTATTTATCTTGCATAATTGCAAAAAAACCACACCAAGTTCCTATTTTCCCTCCACCCAACCTATGGCACCAATTATTCTCACTATTCTATGAGTTTGATTATTTTATATACCTCATAGAAGTCAAATCCTGCAGTGTTGTCCTTCTACAACTGACATTATACTTAGCATAGCGTCTTCCAAGTCCCTTAATGTTGTCGCAATTTGTAGGACTTTCTTGTTTTTAAAGTTGATTAATATTCTATTACATGCATATATCACATTTTCTTTATCCATTCATTGGTCAATGGGCACTTAATTTGTTTCTACATCTTAACTATTGTGAATAATGCTTCAATTAGGAGTGTGAAGGTATCTCTTTGAGATCCTGAAACCAATTCTTTTGGATAAATACCCAGAAGTGATCACATGGCTAGATCATATGGAAATTCTAATTTTAATTAGTTTGAGGAAACTCTATACTGTATTCCATAGTGGCTCCACCATTTTACATGCCCACCAGCAGTGTGCAAGGATTCCAGTTTCTCTACATCCTCACCAACACTTGTTATCCTTTGTTTCTTCAATAATAAATGTGAGGTACTAACTCATTGTCATTTTGATTTTTTTCCCTCTGTTAGTTATGTTAAGCAACAACAAAGTATAACTTCAAGAAAAAAACATGAAATATCTTTTGTGGCCATGAAACATCACCAATATAATACTGTGATTAATTATTAAATGACAACTCCTTTTATTAGTATGGGAAGTGTCTCTTTTACACATTGCACACAATCGGTTTTCTTGGCAATCTGAAACCAAACTCAACCATTATCCTCTCTCCCTGCCACTAAGAAGCACAATGGTATGTTTCTATAACTAATCCCTGAAAGTCAAGAGGAAGACCAAATATATCTGATTGAAAATAAAAATGAAAAATGCGATGTATAAACATAGTTACTCTAACAAAGACAGACTGTTGCCACCTAAAACCATTTGATATATGTCTTCTTAAATTTCTAGTCAATGCCTCCATCAAATTTCAAAATGCTTCAAAGACAATAATAAAATAAAGTAAAATAATACTAAGTAAAATGTTTCCTATCTTCTTGGAGAAACTTGACTAATACACATGAAGCAATTGGAAAATATAGGATGGATTGTGATTGAGTGATAAATTGTTTAGTACAAATTATAGGTCTCTAGGTGTTCCAAAAAGGAAGAATGAATGTCATTAACACGACTTTTTCTAGACAACATAGGCTTGAACTCTAAGCCGTAAAGGATAACTAGGGTTTGAAAAAGAAGAGAGTCAGAGATTTTTCACGTGTCTTCTGGAAAGAGTTTATGAGAGAAAAATGAAAGAAAGTAACTAATTTCTTTGTATGTATAATGCTACTCATGTGTATATTGGTACCCTTATCAATAAAAATACTAATTTTATTAAATTATTGTGAAAATATGAGGTGACACTATTTGCAAAGTTTTAATATTATTCCTGAGATATTTAAGTTTAAGAACTTAATAAATGACTGCCTTAAAAATATTTCATCAGTTTAGAGGCAGTTTAATATGAACAACCAGGATTAACTAGTTGCCACATATAGTAACTAAGAAATAAAAAATAAATGTTTCTGTTACTACAAGTAACAGAAGAAGCTATTTTCTATGTATTAATTAAGTGTGTGAGGCAATTTCAGTATTGGGTGAAGGTTGGATTGATTAATTCCCACCAGCTTTGCCTTTCATCTTGCATTCTTCAGTTAGTATAGCCCTACTATGATGGATCAGCCTGAGGTCTCTTACATAAGGCCCGTCTTTCAGCTCTGGACTAGAGTGATAAGACAGTGATTTTTATTATTGCAGACTGCCTCGGAAACTTAGAACAGTTACCTTGCTGAACTCTGTGTGTGTCGGAGGGGAGGCGATGAAACACGGGTTGTCAGAGTGGGGTAAGCCTGCTTTCAGAGGGGGAAACGGGTCAGTTCTGTAGAAGCACTGGCTAACTTTTCCCTCTAACTTTTATTCAGGTTTCCATTCATAATGTTTAAAATGTGTCCTAGGTTCCATTTAGAGACAACTAGTCTAAGAAAAAATGATCTGATTAAAAATGTCCAAATATAATGAACTCTTCTCAACTACTACACTAATTAAATGACCTACTCACAAATTGAATTAATGGTTATATTTCACATGTATCCTTATGGAAAAATCTAAGGCAGCAAATATTAATTTTTATTTTAATGAATATAGCCCATAGGGTTCTAGTTATGCATGACACCAATATATACTAGCTATAGCCAGTTTCCAATAAGACGTGGCTTTAGTTAGAATTCCAGAAGTCCACGTCAGTAACAAATTCACTGGGAATGTGTCTAATGTGGATTATAATTTTCAATAGAATATTAGAATATTAATGCTAATAGAAAAAAACTGCAGTTAGGAGATATGAAGACTTAACTCACTGTTTTCCAGCTTAGAAAAGAGAGGAATCTTGCTAATAAAAAATTATTATTTTTTATTATGGTGTCAAGTGATTAATAACCTTGAAAATATCTTAAGCAATACTTTTTGTGAAATTAATTTGAAATATATATGGTAAGAGTGCTTCAAGACAGGGAGTCTATGAACTTTTTTTTAAAATGGGTCAGATGGGACATATTTCAGGCTCTGTGGGCCCTAGGTCCCTGTTGCAACCACTGAATTTGCCATAGGTAGCTATAGAAAATCCATGGAGGAATGAATGGGTGTAGCAATGTTATAATAAAATCTTAGAAGAGCAATGGTAAACCACATGGATTTGACTCACAGGTCTTAGTTCGCCTTAGTTCACCAGTTCCAGGTTGTATATAAACATAGTTCATATACAAAACAATGGCTCCTCAGATCCATAGTTTAAAAAGCATCATCTGCAAAATCCCTGAAGTTTTATTTGGGGGGAAAGGTGTTCCCTTCAGATACTTGCACACCAAGGCTTCAAGGGTATTTCTAGGTAGACTTTCAATTCAGCTGAAACTGCTGACTGCTTTACTCTCCCTTTTAAACAGCTCGGCTATGACTGATTTCTTTTCTTGCTGGTCTAGGGGTCGTCCTGCAGTGCCAGTTCAGATGCCACAGTGGAGTCCAGGAAATGGCTTCACTTTAGCCACGAGCTGCAGCTTGGACAGGTGCCCTGGGGCAGTCATTATTAAAAGAACCTGTAGTTATAACTGGCAGCAAAATTGGCCTATTAAACACACTGGGAGATTTTTAGGGATACTCTTATTTATTAACCAGGATCATGATTAAATTTTCATTTGTTGTGATTCTTCTAGCTACCACATACACCAAGAGAACTTTCCTTGCCCTCCCGTTCCAAGACCAGGTGTTTACTAGGTGCTGGCACAGCACATATGAGGTAGCCTTGGACTTACCTGGGTGTCTCCTCCTTTGGACTACAAATTAATTGAAGACAGATGGTTACTTTATATTTATTCTTATTATATGATTATCTTAGATTTATTCTCATCATATGTATGCCACATGGAAAGTTTATGTGTGTGTGTGTATATATACATATGTATTTATACATATAAACTTTGAACAAATTTAGAGGATAAAATGTGTTTTATTTGCCAATGTCCATAAAGTAACCATTTAGGAGACATGATTGATACACGGTAATGTCGTTTGTTTTAAAGCCTCAAAGTGTAAGAAACAAAACTAGACATTATCACTAAGGTACATGTCCTTTATAATCTGTACTGAGTGAGTCTAATATAAATGACTATTATAACTGAATATTTAAAAGTACTTGTTCTTTTGTAACCATCTTCAGTACACATTTATATATTCCAAACTTTTATTCTATTATTTAAAATTATACAGTGTTTTATTATTGGTTGGTTCTGTCATTTCTTTTAACAATATTTTGACAGGAAAAATGTTTCCTCAAGTTGGCATATTTTTCCCAGTTAAGAAATGTTTCAGTGACATTTTTGGCTAATTTTATTTTTGTCAGTCCAAAAATTGTCTTTCCATTGAACAAGTTTTATTGCCATGGAAGATTAACTGAGGGTGTCAAGAATAAGGAAACATATCAGCCATTTTACGTCTTTCTGTCAATGGGTCATTCATTTATTCAGCCATTCACAAGGTTAGTTCATACATTTTTCATATATTTAAATGAACTAATTACTGAGAGAACAGTCAGAGAGTGAAAACTCAGCCTGGTAGCAGCAAATGTGGAGGCAAAACATGACAGCTTTTCTTTCTTTAAGGCTCTTGACATGAACACCCAATTTGCACCAGGACTATCTGTGAAAAACAGAAGTTTCTCCTGCTTCCAAAAGCGGATATTTGTTGTTTTAATCTACTCAGGTATTCCCATTTTTGGGAACTCTCTGCTGTGTCTGACATCTCCAAGCTGATTAGAATATTCATGAAAGGAAACTCTGCTATTGAAAATTCAGAAAATAAAGAAATGAGATATGCCAGAAAATATAAATAACACTTTTATTTCTGTCTGAATTCTTAAGAACAGTATATTTCCCTGCTAGAGCCTTTAGAAAATAATAGCTCATTGACATCACACTAAGCGTTCTTGTCACCCAGATAAGCATGTCATAAATACCCAGGAACTGTTCTCCCTGCTAATTTTAACTCTTCTGCAGATGCATAGCCAGGCTCTGACGTCACTGAGCCGGGCTTGCTTGGGGGTAGGGAGGTAGCTAGCACACAGAGATGCCAGACCTTGACCACCTCCTTTTAGAGTGTCTTTTTCTTGATTTTACACTCCTTCTCATAACGTCTTTACTTCACAGTGTTACTGGTAGACAGTCTGTCCAGAGTACTAGGGCGTGATGGTGCACCATTGGCCAAGATGGTGGCACAGGCAGGTTCTTAACACCGAGAGTGCAAAACGTTTGCAAGACCACTGGATAGAGGAACAAGCCCTCCTGCCCTTCTGGTACTAGGCTTTGGTGGGGTGTGGGGAAGCAGGCACATGAACCATAGTGGTCAAAGTGGTGTAAGGGCTGGTTCTAAACCAAAGATGCCGTCAGTCTAGCCTGGGGAAAGAAGGGATTTGTGGGGAGGTGGACCCACCTGAAGCATGTGAAAGTTTGGGAAACTGATTGGTCATTTTGAAGAAGCACCTGGCCCGTCCCACACCCAAGCTAATACAATCCCAGGAGAACTAAGGGGCTCTCTCTGGCTCCTGGCTCACCCTTGTCTGTGACCTGCACTCATAGAGTGTACTCGCCTATGCTTTCCAGGGGCCATATAGCCTTGGCAGCCACATGACCTATGGCCTCCAGGAGAAAGCTTCTTCTCATTTTTGCCCATTTGGTGATGCACCAGCCCATGTGTTTGCATGGGCTCTTGCCTGGAAGCATGCTACCACGTGGCCCCATGGCCCACGCCCATATGGGCTCCACACATAGACTCCAGGAGGGAGCCCCAAATGAACAGCAGCTGGTAACAAACTGAGCTACCTAGATAGGGACTACGACCACTTAGCAGACACCTGTGAGCTCCAACGGACTGTACTTTAAATTGGAGCAGGAACTCTGGATGCTGGCTTTTGTCCTGGTCTCGCCGAGACGATGGCCTTTGAGACAGGAGTCTGCCATTCACTTAGATCACACAGCGCCTGAGTGAAACCTCTGTCCTTTTACATGAGCACCTGCCTCCCCACTTTGGCTTTTGTGGCAACAGGCAGCTAAACTTCTGGATTTTTTTTGTTTGGTTATAATAATATTAATAATTAGTGCATCATATATACTTCAAAAATATTAAAAAGGCATCTGTGAAAATTCAATATCTTACCATTTGTTTCTTAGACCTGTTATCATCATACTAAGAAGTATATCGTCTCTTTATAACCAGTGTATCCTCATATTTGCCTGGAGTGAGTTCCACCTCGAGCCACACTGCCATTGCGTGAAGAATCCCAGGAAGATATTACATGGGAAAATCAAGTTTTCTAAAAATTACAGCAATCATTAAAAAGGTTGATGGTAATGACATAATAATATGACTTTTATGTACTTAGTTATGTGCTGGTAGATATCATCCTCAGTTATTTATAAGAAATAACTCAAGTTCAGATGAGGGAATAAGGCACAGAGCACGTTAGTAACGTGCCTAAATTGGGATGAGCAGAGGGAGAGTCCAGTCAGGAACCTGACTCCAGGGCAAAATCTAACGATGTCAAAAAGCTCAATAATCAAGGTTAATAATATTTAATGCAATGTGTTAAAACAAAATTAAATAAATTCATATAAGCGGTCTCAAAATTTTAAATAATGTCAGATTGCTGTTTATTTGGTACTAGTCAGTGGAGGCGGTAGACGCCGTTGAGTGAGCACATGGGCTGTGTGGCCATCACATTCAAAATGACTGAGCAAACAGAGCAATGAATCTGCATCAGATTTTGCGTTAAGCTTGAACATACCTCCGTGGAAAGTATTTGTATGATTCAGAAGGCTCGGGGATGATACAATGAGTGCAGCATGAATAAAAGTGTGGCACAAATGCTTGAAAGATGGTCAAGAATCTGTTGGAAGTGATCCACATTCTGGAAGGCCTGCAACAAGCAGAACACCTGAGAATATTGGATGTGTGTGGGCTGCAATCAACGAAGATCAGTGACAGACAGTGGGAGAACTAGAAGCTGATCTGGGGATTCCAAAAACTCCTGTGTTCGCGATTTTGACACAGGACCTTGGCATGAAATGTGTCGTTACAAAATTCATTCCACAGCTTTGCTACCAGAGGAGAAGGGGCATCATGTTGCAGTTGCTAACGACTTGATTCAAACCCTACCAGTGCACCAGATTTCCTCAAGAAGGTCATAATGCTGGGACAACTGTGTGAGGTCCCAAGGTGCCTACTTTGAAGGGGACTGAGGTGCCATTGTCCTGTGTACAATGTTTCTTGTATCTTCTTTAATAAATGTCTCTATTTATTGATATTAAAAGGCTGGATACTTTCTAGACAGATCTTATAAACACTTAAGCTCATATATACATATATTTATATATTTATATATGTATATATAATTTAAAATGTGTGTGCATATAATCATTTACAATAACTTTCTCCATTGGTTCAAAATATGGGAGGTAAGTATAGACTGGGAAACATTTTTCTTCTCTCTCAGACTCCAGTGTGGCTTCACAGGGCCCTGTGCCTAAGGCTGCACAGCTGTAACCGGCAGAACCAGGATTTAAACTTAGGTGGTTTGGCATCAGAGTGTTCATTTTAACCTGCAGACTGTCTTAAAGTCAGGTTGTATTCCACTTTCAATCTTCAAGTTAAGGAACCAAGGGCTCTTCTGATGTTTGCAGAACTACTGATTATTCAAAAATGTTTGAAGATATTTGTTACTTGGTTATCCTTTCTGATATGTGGCAGCTTATGTCGTTTTCCTTCTCTCCTTGGACTAGCATACTCCTCAAATTTAATTTCACTAATTCAACAATTGTTTAAAGAAAAGAAAATACATAAATTTTAAATACTAAAAATGCAACTGTCTGTATTTTTTTCACATTTTTATGGTTGTTCAAGTACAGCTATGTTTTTAATGTTTCATTCGTGAAATCAATAATATTCGCCCTCTCATACGCAGTAATCACACTAGTGCATCTGCAGCAACTCCTCAGGGACACTCAGCTCTGCGCAACCCATGAAAGGACTGCTTGGTACTCAGCTTAAGAAATTTCTTAAACAAAATAAATATCAGATGAAAATATATATTAATGTCATGTGTGGATACCACATGATACTAATTTACATCGATGGGACAATTATATCATTGCCTCTAAAACATAGAGTAGTTGGCAAATGTGTTTCTTTTAAAGTTATTATATGATTTGGAGTTATTCATATTCATGGCAGTGTTTCTTTTTTCCCTGGTCTTTAGTTAGAGAAGGTTTACTGTATTCATGTGTTTCGGGGTTCATAGATATTGCTAGCATAACTGGACAATTAAATACTGCTTCAGCTGAACAAGATGATGCAAGGAATGAGGTGTTTGGGATTTTTTTTTCTAAATCTGTATTGTGTTTTTAAATAAGTCCTTACCAGAAACTTTACGTTTGTATAAAATTGAGCAGATATTTACATGTGTGAACTATTTAATTTTTATTGTCTATTAATCGAACATTTGATAGTATATGCACTCGCAGAATTGTATTCTGAATTGTGGAGGTTCTGAGAATTTTTCCCCTTTGGCACCTCGTTTTAAGCTGAGAACAATTTCACATCAATTTAAGTGGTGACAGTGGGGAGAACTGCTCTAACTTTCAGGTGCTCCTCTTTACTGGGTGTGGAAAGTGATTGGTTGGAGAGCTGAGTCAGACATCATTATTATGAATGTGTGTGCGTGTGTGTGTGTGTATACATAAACAAATGTATACATATATATGAAAATTTGGAGCTGGGTTTTATTATTTTTTAACTTTTTTATCGTTGTTCAAGTAAGTTGTCTCCATTTTCTCCGCACCTCTCCCCTCCAAGCCCAGGCATCCCTACCTCCCACCCTCGATCCTACCCCTCTTTGGCTTTGTCCATGAGTCCTTTATACTTGTTCCTGACAAGTTCCCTTTTCCCACCATTATCCCTTCCCACCTCCCCTCTGGTTACTGTCAGTTTGCTCTTAATATCACTGTCTCTGGTTATATTTTGTTGGAGCTAGGATTTAAACTAGAGTTATTTTGATCTGTGAAATACTTATTGTCCCATTCAATAGAAGCTTCAGGGAAGGTGTACCTTATTCCATTTAATTAATTGACAGTTGCACTTGCATTTTTGTCAACAACAACTTTATTTGCCGACAAAAAAAAAGCAAGGGTATCACACCCTTTTTTTCTAGATGGTAAAACATTTTACCCTATCTCTTTAACTTGATTGTTTTTGGTTCATTTAAATAATTTGTGAGAAGAACCAATGTTTGAGATTGAGAAACTTTATTTATTCACGGGGTTCCAGGGCCACGTTTTTAATATTGTCATTTGCAAAGAAATTTTTCCTGACAAATCCTCCTTCTCTAATTCTGACTGTACTGGATGGTTTAGTGTGTGTAGAATTGATGGTATTACTCTAGACCAGCACTTTTCAACCTTTTTCATCCCATGGAACACGTAAACTAATAACTAAAATTCTGGGACACACCAAAAATATTATATTTTTTGCCAATCTGACAGAAATAAGCATAATTTTGATTCATTCACACTGAGCAGCTATTGTTGTGTTGGCTCTTGTCATTTTTTTTCATTTGACAATCTAAGGGAAAAGAGGTCAGTGTCCCTGAATCAATAATCAGGTATTGCATGTTTTAAAAATATCTGTGGCCCATTGGTTGAAAATTGCTGCTCTAGACTACTCTGTCCTTCCCTTTCTTCTCTTCCACAGTTCCACGCATCGCTCCACTCTCCGGCCAAGTACCAGGCTATTTTCAGACCTTTCATTCTCCTTTGCTGCATCCCATCATTCCCCTTGCTTTGCACAGAATGAACTTCTCGTACAGGCTTGTGAACCAAGGTGTCTCCAAATACTGTTTGATCAGCTGACCTATTTCAGATGAAGCCTTTCTTTTCTCCCCACCACATTTTCTGCACAAATGTGTGTGTATATATATTCCATATATTTATATATAATGTTCAATTATTTTTATCACCTGATTGACAAAAAGAACATGATTTTGGATGTTATTTAGCTATTTTATTTTTCAACTCCTCTTGTGCTATGTTTTCTTTAAACTGGGTGGCTCGTTATTTTTTCTGAATGTGGTTCGTGATTCTTCCACACCCCTGTGATTTTTTACAACAGTTCCTTCTCTTAAACATGAGATTCTTCTGACATGTCTGCCCCAGTGTGCGTTCCCAACTCATTCTTCATCACGAGGTTCAGATGACTCCAAGATGTTGACCACTGGACGCCTCTTTTGTCTTCCCTGGACTCTCGGGTACTTCACTGGCATTCTCTATATCCCCTACTGCATACATATTCTCTCTCTATATGGCCTCTGTTTACAGAATATGGCCTAGGGAAAGACGCCATGCCATCTTCGTATCACTTATAATATGTAACACAGTTTTTTTATTTCATGGTACCACCCATCCATGTCAGGAGGCAAAGGTGAAGACCATATAATTAAGCTGGTATCCAAATGTCTAGGAAGACTATATCTTCATGTGTTGTAATTCAAAGGGTGAGTAAGAACAATTGCTTCCTAAACCTGAGGTTTGAAACCTGGCCGCCTTCATGTAGCAAACATGTGATAGAAGATACTTTAAATTGAAAATAAACTCTTCCATCTGCTAGCCGCGTTTCAAATAGCTCTTTTTAAGAAGCATGTTTTCTATTTTATAGGATGTGTAGGACATGGTGTTAGCAAAATTTTCAAAAATTCTGTCATTGAAAATATCATTGAATAAGCACAAATTTCCAAGGCTGAAGAACAGAATGCATATCTTACCTGTTCTTGCTTTATATAGAAATTTAGTTTCTATTTAAAGAAATAAATGTTAGATGTAGGACTCCTTTTGCAAATGGAATACTAATACTAATAATGTGGATAAGCTTTATTTTGAAAGCTTAACAAGAAAAATGTCTCTGACTCACGTGTTTGCATTCCATTGAGTTGTAAAATTTTACCAAAATTGCTTAGAAAAAAGATTTTGAGCAGAGCACTCAAAGATAATTTTTGGATAGTTATATAAGGTCAAACTTAAGAATTGAAATGCTATGATTCAGAAGAATCTATTAAAACCATCTAAAACTTTATGAAAATATGATTAATTTATAAAACCAGTATTACTGGTAGAATTGCCATTGAATAAACTGAGCAGGCACAATCTAAAGAAAAACTTAAATAAAAATTACAACTAAAAAGTGTGAGCACATGTTGATGAAAAGCTAAGCATATGCAATATCTTTAAGCTGAGTTCAGCCATACAGAAAAAACACATATTGAATTTGAACAGTTTGTAATATCCCTGGAGTACAAGAGGCACTACTGGATTTTTCAACTCAAATGAACTATGATGAGCTCATGTATTCTGCTAAGTGCCAGGCACTGTTCTAGATGCAGGGAATGCAGTTACGAATGCTTGTCCTTTTTCCTTCATGAACTGCCATCCACTTTTGCACACCTGGCCTGCTGATGCTATTGGGGGCCATGGGCCCTAACTTGAAGAGGAGTAAAGACACAGCATTGCAAAGAAATGGAATCTGGGATGTGTCCGAGAAAAATAAAAAGGCCTTCCTTTTCAAACAGAGTTTGACATTCAAGAAACTTTCTATAAACAATAAAAATTTCTGAACAAGTAAAATTAGGCTGTGATTCAAAGATTTCATTGGTTCCTTTCTTTATTCCCTTAAGTCACGAAGTCTCTTTATGCTTAAATGCCCAAGTAGGATAATTAGCTGTAACCATGTTTGTTCCTTTTCATTGCATCTCTATTTTAAGCATGAGATGAATCAAATGGCACATTATGAAAGCGTGTAAATTAGTGCAGGTGAAGGGCTTCAGGACAGTGGGAACAGCTACTTTGCATCATAAAGATTCTACTAAATAGTGAAAGATAGAGGTGGGTGGGGGAACAATTCACCATTTTACCCTACAGAAAAAAAATAACATTTATCACCTTTATATCGTGTTAAGAATATGATCTTAAACAGAAAAAACTGTTTAAAAGGTGGAAAGAATATTTACTTAGTGTATTGAGTTGATTTAAGTTTGTATAAATATCAAGAAACCCAGCTCTCAATCTGTCAGTTGGTGGGAATCTGATGAAATACTGCTGAATAGTGCTTGTAGTGAGCGTGGTTTAGAAAGTATATAAACAGCCTCCCAGGGGGTTGGGCATCCGCAGAGTCCCGCATTTAGCACAGCTCTCCTTTGCAAAAGGGATTTAGATTCAGTCCCAGACCAGTAAGTAGAACCTACATTGCCGCTGACACAACTAGGGTTACATATGTACTCTGCAGAAAGGCGAATGACGGGACAGAGGACTAGCTCTGAAGTTTTATGAAGTGCTGAGTCAATAGACTACAGAGATGTTTCCCCTTATTAGATGGGGAAATCTGACTGTTTTAGATCTGTGACTTAATTAATGGCAGTTACATCCTATTCTGTTCCTTTTTGTTCGGAAATTTAGTAAAGTACTCTAGCGCCTGTGGATGCAAGTGTGTGCTGTCAAGCAATAATAATTAGGAGAAAAAAGCATAAAATCAGAAAGCATGAAATTTTTGCCATAGATCTAGAATATTAAAAGCTTAAATAGACACAATATTGACACATTCTAGGTATAACCAACATTTGTTTCTAAACACTTACAAACCAATGTTTGGTTACATAATATATTAATAGTCACTGGGAACTGAACACGTGAATGTCATACAAATGGCACAGCTATGCAGTCTCACCCCGCAGCACCTGGAAACATGGCTGTGGAAGACTGGGATAGCTGTCTTTTAAGATAACAATTTTGAAGAAATTTGAGAGTATACTTCAAATTTTCATAATTTTTTTTTGCTAACCTGAAATTGTATAAAAAGTCTAAATTGTTCTGACTTATTTTTGTTTTAAAACCATATGGCTTGGGAAGAAATTTATTCATTCACATAATCACTATAGAAATGTATATAAATACTAGAAAAACTTTTGAAAATATCCTTAGGATTTAAAAACAAAGGAATACATTTATACTTTATATAGAGCATATTATATTCCACTACGGATTTAACTAAAAAGCCTAGTTACACAAAGTTTTCTGCATTTTAACATAGACTTTAATTATTTTTCTTTCAACTATACAAACCAGCCTGTGGTATGCTTAAAATCTTAATCTAAGAAAATTTCATCTACCATAAAAACCTCAAAATAATAATTATTTCAAAACAATGTTAGGTATTTATATAGTAGTTGATATCACAGTATTTATATAGCATAATTTCAGAGTATTTTTGCATGTGTGAACTCTTTTCATAATCTAGAAACTATAGGAGACTGTTTTATTTTCATTCTGCGGGTGAGAAACCCAAGGCTCAGGAGGATCGAAGGCCCCTGTACAAGTTGAATCAGGTCGCCTGACGTACTGCCCAGTGCACTTTAATCGCCCAGTATGGCTTTGACATTGGCCATGCAAATATGCAGAAACCAGTAAGTTTAATAATTTGATCTCTTGGACAATTTTCATAATTTTTACATAAAACTGTGTGTGATTATAGACGTTTAAAAATAGACAGGCAAAACAAAATTAGTAAAATTCTCCCGTTATGTCTCACCAGCCAGCAACAACATGTTAAGACTGAAGTGCATTTTCCCACAGACTCAGGGACGCATATGCGTAGTAGAAAGCAGGGTGACAGTTCACGGGCTGCTTTATAATCTCCTCATTTTTTTCACTTCATAATACACCATGACCTCCTTTCCATATTCTTCACAATCATTTATAGAATCTCTCCCCTATTCACTTTTTCCACTATGTTCAATAATGTCAGGTAAACGAAAGGACCTTCTGCATCCTGTGGTGAGAAGTAATCTGTATGGAAAACAAAACAAAACAAAACCTTTCCATTGCCCAAATCAGAAATAGAACTACAGAAGACCTTGGATTTTCATTTCTTGCTGAGTTTTCAGGAGCCTCAAGAATGAACATACTGTTTAGCTGTTTCTCATAGGAGGTGGGAAGAAGTGAACAAGATGGAAAATTTTAGAAGGCAAAGTCAGTAGGGTTTAATGAAGCTCATTTCTCCATGAGATGTGACCAATGGCAGATACATTTGTCTGAATGCCAGCTATTCCTCTGATAACTTGTATGGAGGTTTTCAGAGAAATGTACATGCACAGAGATTCTGTGCAGGAAAATTTAAATTTTCTAGGTAACCATGTAGAGGACTCCCTGGATATTTTATGTATCTTTATAATTAGATATTGCAATGCACCAGTTTACAAGAGGAGAGCTCTAAAAATTGGATAATCTGACTTGGAAAGTGATAGAACAGGAAAAATTGATGAGTGGTGTTTCATATTCATTAAAGCATAAATATTAGCATTAACATTTGTAGAAATACTTAGTGTGATTTGTCATAGTGGGAACTGTATTTTCTTAAAATATCTATCATCTGATTGCAAGGATGACCAAATGCTAGTTAGAATGGGGATGAGTTTTTTCAAGATGTGGGGCTGTTAGGGCTACATTAGGGAATGTCTGCCACAAACCGGATCGTCGGTCACCGAACCCGCTTTGGTCTCACAGTCCTGTCAACGAGAAAATGACTGATGTGCTTGGAAGTATAAGGGTGAGGGTCTGGACGCAAACTGGATATAAAAGGGTAACAGAAGCTATCAAGATAACAAGACCCACAAGGAAAGGCAGGCTGCTGGTCTGTCTAGGAAATATTTTCCAAGTTTTGTTACCTCTTTTTTCATGGAGGTTCTTAACTGGCCAAGGGAAGATACTCTGCTTGGGTCTTAAAGGGATAGCCCTTTATAGTTAGCATCTGATATTTATGTCAAATTAAAAACTCTTTAGGGAATCCCTAAAAGATACTTTTGGTTTCTTTTAATCTAACATTGAAACGAACAAGTTCAGATACCCAATGAAAATTATGTTTTTCCAAGGATTTGTTGAAATGAATTAGGACATAAAGAAATGTGTTACTATTCATAAACAACATGATTATCTACTCAGAAAACCTCAAAGAATTTACAAAAAAAATTCCCTGAAAGAAGTGAGTTTAGCAAGGTCACAGGCCATAAGCTCGATATACAAATATCAATTGCCTATCTCATGCAGCAATGAAAAATTGGAATTCAAAATTTCAAAAATAATCATAATACCATGTACCACACAAAGAAATAAAACAGTACTATGATCTGAATGCTTGTGTCCTTCTAAGATTTGTATGTTCAAATCCTAACCCGCAAGGTCATGGTGTTAGGATGTAGAGACTTTGGAAGGTGACTAGGTCATGAAGGCAGAATCTTTATGAATGAGATTAGTGTTTTTATTTTTTAAAAAAAGAGAAGAAAAGAAAAAGAAAGTCCCCAGAAGCTTGTTTGTCCCTTTGACCACGTGAAGACAACGTGAAAAGGTGCTGGCGAGGAGCCCGGAAGACCGCCCTCACCACGATGCCACGGCCCTGGTGCCTTGACTGTGGACTTCCCAGCCCCTGGAACTGTAAGAAATAAATTCATGTTGTTTACAAACTACCCACTTTGTGGTGTTTGGTTACAGAAGCCTGAATGGTCCAAGAAATAGGTACACATCTAACGAAATCCAAGTAGAATCTGCAAGGTGAAAATGTGAAACACTGACAAAAAAAATAAAAAATGACCCAAATAAATGAGAGATACACTGGGCTGGTGAATTGGAAGACTCAATGTTATTAGAATATTTCTTCTTCCCTAACTAATCTATAAATTCAATACACACCTAATGAAAATCCCGCAGTAATTTTGATATAGTATACTCTATCAGTACAGTATACTAGACAAGTTGATTTTTAAAATTTAGAAGTGGTTCTGATGCAAATATCAGTGCCTAACTGTGATGGGGGGCATTTGTATTTGTTTTATTTTTTTAATTAAATATAACATTCAAACACACAATTTAACAAAGTCAATTTGACAAACGCAGTTTAAAAAATAAAGTAAGTACTATTGTCATTTGTACCCAGATTAATAATACGTGGATTATACCACCAAAGTTATCTTATCATAAATAATGCCCATATCTGTCTGGTTTTACTTCAGGACCTTGTTTTTTGGCCCTTTGGAATACTTGTCTGTCCCATTACCATAGGGTTCTAATCACTAGGCTTACTATGAAGTCTTGATAGCTGGTAAAGTTCCCCTCACATTGTTGTATTGTATTTAATTTACACTCTACCTGGGATTCTCTCAGTCACATCTGTTCCTTGGGCCCTGAGATACTCGATCCAACTTTACTTCATTGCAAGTGACTGACTAGAGTGGGGCACCTAAGCTCACTCCGGAGGTCAGCATCTGGAGTCTCTGGCTTCTGCCACTGTCTAGATTCTGATGTCGGTACCATATAGTAGGGTATGAGATAATACTGTCCCACTAGCTGCCGAAAGGACCAGGCTGTATTTTCATGGCACTAAATTTGACCAATGGGAGAAATGAGTTGGGAGGGAGTTGATAAGACAAATTCCTCCTCAGTCCTCCACTGCGTGGACCTTTGACGGCATGGTGATTTTGAACAGCGCTTTCAGAGATATTCTCTATGGCCAGGTAGCTAGCTGTGTCTCCTTGTGAAGCCGTGGCCAGCTGCAGAACGCATCGTGTTTGCTTTCCATTGTTTTTCTGCTTCAAATCACGTTCTTCTTCTCTCATACGCAAACTTATAATAAGGAATTACAGTAGTACTTAATTTTTTTCTTCAAACTACTTTCTGGGGAAATTTGACTAAACCACTATTAAAATGATTTTTGCCTTTAATGTTTCTTACACATTTATAATTCCTACACAGACACACAGGGCTTGTTAAGTCTCACAGTTGTTGTGTTGTAAATTCTATTGTTATAAAGCAGTCTGGAAAAAATTAACATCACTTAAACATTGAGTACATCAATTCACTGGTAGAGAATAACTCTCCCTTTACTGAGTCTTCTTTAATGCCAATAAAGTTTATACACTTTAATATAAATATTTCATAACCTTTGCATAAATTTATTCCTAGGTTTGTGATATTTTAATGCTATTTAAATAGCAATTTTTCTTTTACTTCTAACTCATTGAGCTTGTATATAGACATACAGTTAATTTTAAGATACTGATTTAAAATCCTATATACTTGGTAAACTTAACATGTTTAGTGCATGTATGTGTATGTTTTTTTTTTTCTTGGCTGTTGGACTACTAGATTCTTCATTAACATTAACTAGAAATGGTGAAAGTAGAAACCCTTAACTTGTGACCAGTCTCTAAGAAAACATTAACATTTAGTTAATACTTTTGTTTTAAGTTTCTTATGCATACCTTTTATCAGGCTGCGAGAGTTACACTTCTAGTTTACAAAGAAGTTTTATCATGCGTCGATTGTGAATTTTATCCTATGCCTTTTCTTCATACAATAATAACTTCCTTTATTAAATTTTAAACAATAAACTAACCTTGAATTCCTGTGATAAACACAGCTCAGCGTGAGGTCATATTTTTTGCCTTTGCTGCTGCATTTGCTGTGTTTATATTTTGTCTAGGGTTTATGGGAAAACACTGGCTTGTAATTTACTTGAGTTATTCTTGTCATATTTTGAGTCAAGATTAAAATGGACTCATATAATGAATCACAAAATGTTCATACTTTTTCTAGTCTTTGACATGATTTACATATTATGTACAACACATATGTTTTCCTTGAATACTTGGTGGAACTTACTGATAGAAACAGTGGATCAAGAGGTGCATTTGTGAAGACTTTTATTTGTTTCCACATACGAAGTTTATTTAATAATTCTGGAAATATTCAGGTTTTGCATTTTTACTGGTGTCAGTTTTGGTAAACTATATTTTTAGTTCGTTTTATTTACATCTTCTAATTTTTGGCTTAAAGTTGTTTATGTAATCTTTTGGTCTGTGGGTTTGCCTAGCACTCGGAACACCTCTGGAAGTGTTGCCTTTGTCTTTTCTAACTTTGGTGACTTGCTTCTTGTCTCACATTTTCACTACTCACTCGTGGTAAATAATCTCATTTTAACCAGACATTTCAAAGTGAGATTTTGTTGATCTTTTTCATACCGGGTTTGCGGGGGGTGGAAGGATTGAGGAAAAAAAAGGGCTCATGGACATGGACAGTAGCAGTGTGGCAATTGCTGGGGGGAGAAGGGTGGGTGGAAGTGGAAGAAGGTGTAAGGGAGATAAGTGGTCATGGAAAAATACAATAAAAATAAAATTCATCCTAATCTAAAAAAATAACTATTATCTATACAATTTTCTCCCTTCAACACTCTCAGGTTTACTTTGCTATTTTTTAAAATTCTGCGGTGGGATCTAAGCTCATTAATTTTCAGGTTTTTAAAAAATTTTATAATATAAACATTAAAGTATTTTAAAGTCATTCTACAATTGTATTATATATTAAATTTACATTTAATTGGCTTAATTTAAAAAAATTTTATTCTTTTTCCTTTGGTTTTTCAGATTAATTGCATACTTTTACTATCACACCCCACTTATCCAGACAATAACATAGAAGTTATATACTGTTTCTAACATTTTAAAGGTTATCACAGTTATCACAACATGCATAACTCTTCTAATATATTCCTGCACACTCTGGTTGCACTGTTAGTCCACTTACACATTCTTAATTATGCCCCAATATCACCAAATAGATCTAGAGACATTTATTTGATTTTAAACTTCTGATCTGGCTCTGCCTTTTACAGTATATCCACCATAATTTTCTTTTCTGTTCCAACATTCTAGACTAACTTCATCACTATTGCTCCTGATTTGCTTTATTTCTCACTCTTCATTCCACCTGGAGTGTCGTTCTTTAATGTCTAACTCAAGTCATCTTACAGTCTTCGGTCTCCATTTCACATAATGTCAGTTTGCCACAGATTTTCCTGACCTCTCCAATCTAAAGTTAAGTTTCCCTTTTTTTCAGCCTCTAGGCACTATATGGAGTCTGTCCAGAAGGTACTCAGACACGTACTATGAAAAAGAGACATTTATTGAAGAAGACACAAGATAAAAGAAACAATGTACACAGGACAATGATTCTTCAGTCCCCTTCAAAGTAGGCACCTTGGGACCTCACACAGTTCTTCCAATCTTCATCAGCTGCCTGTCTGAATCTCTTCCCTTTCAAAAGTGGTTTTAGTTTCGGGAAAAGCCAGAAGTTACAGGGTGCCAAATCTGGGATGTAGGGGTCTGAGTCACCTGGGTGATTTGATGTTTTGCCGAAAAACTCTCACAAGATGTGGTGCATGAGCTGGCATGTTGTCCTGATGAAGGTGCTTATAGCTGTGGCCTTCTTAATCATCCAATAGTTTCTGTGGAGGAATGTTCAAGCTGAACACGAAATTTGATGCAGATTTGTTGCTGTACTTGCTCAGTCATTTTGAGTGATGGCCACACAGTACACAAGCTCACTCAACAGAGTCTACCACCCACCCTGACTAGTACAGTGATGTTGTCATTGGGCATCTGCTTTCTAGTCCAGTCTCCTTGCCTGCCAAGTTACATTGATGTCACACAAACCGTTCTCATTATATTAACAATGGCTGGACTTTTTCTGGACAGACCTTGAATGTGCAACTCAATTTAAGTCTTAAATCACCTTAATTGAGTACTTGTCTTTTCTGTTCCCATGGAGAATATGCATGAACATAAATGACATTGTTTTTAATCGTCTGTGGGTTTCCCACCATGCTTGGCCAATTACCTTGCACATAATAGGTACAGCAGAAATGCAGAAGATAGATTAAATAAATGAATGGGTGAGTAAATAAACTGGTTGGCGCAGGCTGATACTACATTGTTCTTGGCTGATTGGAAATCGACATTCATTCAGTGAGACACTTTAGCTTGTTTCCACAACAAAATAGCATGCTTCTTATAGTTGATAGACAGTGATTGATACCATTAGATTGGAACAGCACCTGTTTCCCTTCCAATGTGTTTTCAATGCATATCAAGCATGCTTGATAATACAGGCTTTAATTGTCCTAAATTGGTTTGAGTCTACTGAAAGAATACATGAGACGATTTTGTCTTCAAAGACAATGGACTTTAATGAGAATATTTCTGTATCTGGCAATTTGCAGTCATAATTTATTTATAGAAGAGCTTATGATTCATCATTACAATTTCTTTCAACTTTGTAAGAAAAGTCATCTCTATGAGTGTAAGTGTCTTATTCTGGCAGCTGTTCTACACTAGCTGATATTTTCTGCAAGATCTAAACTTAACATTATCAGCTTTCAGCTTAATTTCTCTTTGTTTACATTTGGAATATGTTTATCCTATAAAAAACAGGCTCATCATAAGATGGCAAGGAAGATAAAAATGCAGTTGTAACAGGGTCTGTTAGCAAACTCTAGTCTTCTTTTTCCAAGGTGAATATGTGGGTAGCAGGAATCATTCCCTTCCCTTGGGTAAGAATCTAGAAACAGGAACTGGATAAAATTATTTTTCCAAAAAATTCAATGTGCTCAAAAATTTCTCTAGAAACATTTGCTTTGTAAAGATTTAGCCACGTCCCAAAGGTTCTAAAAAAATGACATTTATTTTTTATTGTTTTTGTAAGTAATTATAACCTCTAGACCCCGGGGGAAGGGAATGAATGGGTCAACATTATTGCAACACTACAGTAGCATTTTTAACCAATTTTAATCTGTTTATTACTTAATTTTCTGTGTTGCTTTTGTGACGAGTTCATCATGTAGCTACAAGATGAAGCGGGGGCTTGGAAATCCCTAGACAATGACTGACTACCTAGAACTTCATATAAAATCACCTGAGGAACAATGAAAGGCCTTTCCATAAGAAAAGGAGATCAAGAATAAGTTGGTCGTTCAACTTGTTCCCTTTTCCTGCACAAAAATATTTAGCTACAAGGATGTCCGGTATGTTCAGGTCATATTAATTCCCATATCAGCTTATTTACATTAATTACCACACACATATTTGCCTTATTTGTATCGATATTCATTCTTATAAACGCTAAACAGAAAAGACCTTCCTTTAGGAGGTGAGTCTGCTGTCAGGTACCCTGTAGTACAGTGCGACACGTCGCACAGATAGAATCGATGCTGAAAACGGGAATGCCAGACCAAAGATTTAAAATTAGAGATTCACAATGGTAATGGAAAAACATATGATAAAGATTAATTTAAAAAACGAAGTTAGAGATTCAGCCTCAGCTTAAAACAATCATACAAACACAGAAGTGTGTATACTTGATACATGAAGCAACCATGGTCTGTGGAGTGTATGTAAGTCTAACCATAAACAAAAAAGTAAGTGTACCTTAGTCCTTGAGATAACATCCTTCAGCTAGACAACCTGGAGAAGTGGGGATAAAATGGACTTTGGTGTTGGACAAGATTTACCATTGCAGATACTATTTACTAGTTTTGACAAATCACTTCACTTTTCTGAAACTCAGTTTCCTCTTTTGTTAAATTGAGTTAATAAAACCTATACCATAAACTACTGAGGAAATTAATGGAAATGACATGTGGAAGTGTTTGGTGTATAGAAGGCGTTTAGCAGTATTAGTTCCATCTCCTAATTGTAATTGTTAGTTTCTCATTAGAAAATACAGAACTCAAGTGCATTGAGAAATGCTTGAATATAGGATGGATTCAGTCCTCAATATGGACTGTTTTGAACTACGTTTTAGGACTGTACTGCCATTGTACTAGAGCTCTTCCATACAAGAAATATTTTGAGCTGTTTTTTGTCTACATGATTAGTTTAATGACCCACTGCCTTCTTAAAACCAGGGTTCGTGATATACTTTCACCCTCCTGGCCCTATCTTTAAAGTTTAACTTTACATTGAGTTCCAAATTTCAGTCTGAAAATGGTGATTTCACTTCCTCACCATCTCCTGGTTGGGATGTATCCTCTTCTGCTTTCCCTGGATTTCTCAATTTCTCTAGGTTAATGTATTTCAGTAATCAGATATGGCAACTTTTAATATGCTTGGTGGTAAATGGTGGCTTCAGATTAAACTTGGAGATCATAATTCTCCCATATCATTAAATTTGTTATTAGGTTAAACATAATTGAAAGTAAAGGAAGTGATGGATATTGTGGAAGATGTGAAAAGGTAAAAAACGGATGATGCTTTCATGGAATTAATGTTCTAGTTGGTCAGGTACAACATTCAAGGACCTTTTAAATAATCAAATATTTCTGAGTAGTATCAATGTAACTTGTGGCCAGAATCATTGAGAGAGGTAGAGTTTGAGTGGGTCCTAGATGAATGGCAAGTATGAACAGTCATGAGTGATAAGTATGCAGAAATATGGAGTACTTGTGAGCAGATAACATATCGTGATCCTAAACATTAAAGGGGAAATTCCCACAGCAGGTGCTAGGGAGAAGACCACTCACTTCTGGATGCATTTTCTGCTGAGAGAAGTTCACACGGGGTCACGATTCAAGTTCACACTGGGTCATGATTCTTTAGGACAGTCTCTTTGACATCTACATTTTGCTGGAATATTTTGCAATGGATTAACAATCTAAATTATTAAATTTTCATCTTAAAATTATCAAATAAATGTGCAAAACAGACATTTTCATACCATTCTTTTTGCGATGGAAATTAAGATGTTATCAAGATGATTTAAGAGGTAAATGCCATTGATATCTATGCAAATTAAAGTAACTTCACTTTTGAAATGACCGGCTATGCCCCATGGAACTGGTCACGTAGAAGTAACTTCCCATGTGGATAGAAAGTCTTCCAAAACCGTTTGTTGAAATGACTCTCATCTCCCCATTGTGTACTCTTGATGCCTTTTCAAAGACCCACTGACAATATATATTTGGGTTTATTTCTGGGTTCTCTACTCTGTCCCATTGGTATAGGAGTGTGCTTTTTATGTTTAATTTTTTACAAGATTTTATTTGTTTATTTTTAGAGAGAGGAGAAGGAATGGAGAAAGAGAGGGAGAAAAACATTGACGTGACAGAAGAACATCAATTAGCTGCCTTTTGTATGACCTCTGACCTGGGATGGAACCTGCAACCCAGGCATGTGCCCTGACTGGGGGTCGAACCAGAGACCTTTTGCTTTGCAGGATGATGCCTAACCAACTGAGCCACACTGATGAAGGCATTTTATGTTTAATTTTTTTTAAGTTACAGTTTATATTCAATATTATTTTATATTTGTTTCATGTGTACAGCATAGTAGTGAGACAACCATATAATTTACAGTGTTCCTCCATATTGTTTTCCACAGTGGGTACACCAGTCTGCAGTTTCACCAACAGTGCACAAGGGTTCTCTTTTCTCCACATTCTCGTCAGCACTTGTTGTTGATTTATTGATAATAAATTGCTAATAGCTATTCTGACAGGTGTTAGGTAATATCTCATCTCATTGTGGTTTTAATTTGTGTTTCTCTGATTGGTGATGCTGAGCTTTTTTCATATGTCTATTGGCCATCTTTATGTCTTCTTTACAGTAGTATCTATGCAGGTAGTCTGCTCATTTTTTAATTGGATTTTTTGATTTTTTTGGTGTTGAGTTGTATGAGTTCTTTATAAATTTTGGATATTAACCTCTTATCAGATGTATCATTGGAGAATATGTGCTCCATTCAGTGACTTGTCTTTTCATTTTGTTGATGGTTTTCTGTGCTATGCAAACACTTTTTAGTTTGATGGAGTCCCATTTGTTTATTTTTTTCATTTGTTTTCCTTGTCTGAGGAGATAATCACAAAAGTAATACTAAAAGAAATGTCCAAGATTTTACTGCCTATATTTTTCTACTAGGAGTTTTATAGTTTTGAGTCTTACATTTAAATTTTTAATCCATTTTAAGTATATTTTTATATATAGTATAAGAAAGTAGTCTAGTTTCATTTTTTTGCATGTATCTGTCCAATTTTCCCAACACCATTTATTGAATACACTGTCTTTACTGTACTGCATCTTATTGCTAATTTTGTCAAATATGAATTTACCACATAGGCACAGGCTTATTTCTGGGCTCTCTATTCTGTTCTGTTCATCTGTATGTCTGTTTTTGTGCAAGAACCATGGTGTTTTTATTATAATATCCTTGCACTATAGTTAGATGTCAGGTAGCACGATACCTCAAATTATGTTCTTCTTTCTTGGTCTAGGTGCCAGTACCTTACTGTTGCAATTACTATGGCTTGTAATACATTTTGAAATCAGGAAATGTGATGCCTCTGGCTTTGTTCTTTAAGATTGCTTAGGCTACTCAGGGTCTTCCCAAATGAATTTTAAGATTTTTTTTTCAGTTTTGTAAAAAATGTCATCGAGATTTTGGTAGCGATTATAGCTGAATGTATAGATAGCTTTGGGTATTATGGGCATTGACAATACTAAGTCTTTCCACCGACGGACACAAGATGTCCTTCTACATTTGTGTGTTATTTAAATTTCCTTTATCTGTGTTTCGTGGTTTTCATTGTACAAGTGTTAACCTCCTTGGTTAAGTTTATTCCTCAGTATTTTATTGTATTTGACACTATTATAAAGGGGACTGTTTTCTTAATTTCTTTTTTGGATAGTTTATTGTTAATGTATAGAAATGCAAGTAATTTTTGTATGCTATTTTGTATCCTAAAACTTTACTGAATTTGTTTATTAGTTTTCAAAGTGTTGGTGGGGAATCTTCAGGGTTTTCTATATATAAAATCCTATCATCTGCTAACAGAGATAATTTTACTTCTTTTTTTCCAATACAGATGCCTTTTACTTCCTTTTCTTGCCTAATTTCTCCAGCAAGGAGTTCCAGTACTATGTTGAGGAGAAGTGTTGAGACTGGGGCACCCTTGCCTTGCTCATGATCTTAGAGGAATGTTTCCAGCTTTTCCCTGTTGATTATGACATTAGCTGCAGGTTTTTCAAATGTGTTTTTATCATGTTGAGGTAAATTATCCTATTCTTAATTTGTTTAGAGTCTTTATCATCAAAGGGTATTGAATTTTGTTAAATTCTTTTTTTGTATTTATTGAGATAACCATGTGATTTTTATCCTTCATTCTGTTAAGGGATGTATCACAGTAATTGATTTGTATATGTTGAACCATCCTTGGGCTCCAGGGATTAATCCCACTTGTTTGTGTTCTGTGATCCTCTAGTCAACAAATGGCATTAGGAAAACTGGATATCCACATGCAAAAGGGTAAAGTTATATCTTTATTTTAAACCAAACACAAAAATTAACTCAAATTGATTAAATATTTAAATGCAAGCCCTGAAACTGTAAAGCTCCTAGGAAAAAACTTAAGGGAAAGACTTCATAACATTGATTTTGGCAAAAAAATTTTTTGGCTATGACACCAAAATCACAAGCAACAAAAGCAAAAATAGATAAGTGGACAACATTGAACTAAAAAGCTTCTGCACAGCACAGAAGGCAATTAACAGAGTGAAAAAAGCAGCCTACATAATGGAAGAAAACACTTGCAAACCATATATCTGTTTAAAGGTTTGATACTCCCCAAATATAAGAAATGTCCTATAACTCAGCATTTAAAAAACACATATTTGGATTAAAAATGGACAAAAAACTTGAGTAGACATTTCCTTAAAGAAGACAGAGGCTCAACAGGTATAAGAAAAGATGCTCAACATCACTAATAATGAGGGAAATGCATATCAAAAACACAAGATTGATACCTCACACCAACGAAGATAGAGAGTATTTTTAAAATCCTAAATATAACAAAGAAGTGGAGAAATTGGAATCCTTGTATACTGCTGTGGGAATGTAAAGTGGTACAGCTGCATTATGAAAAACATTATGGGAGTTCCAGAAACAATTAAAAATGGAACTACTACATGATTCATCACTCCCTCTTTGGGGTATTTACCTAAAATAATTGATATCAGTGTAAATATCTCTTTGAGTTCCAAAAATAACCAGAACATGCCAGGCTTTGATAACTTTATCTTTGATATGATAGTACTATTCTGAGAGGCAGGTAATCCATTAGTCTTATAGTATTCATCTTCTTTTGTTGACAAGCTTACTGTATTTGGATGGAGGGTGGGATGTGGGTGTTATGTAGAATACATATCTTGAATCATAGTCCATATGAAGCATCTCTGCAGTTCAACGACCAATCACTCTTATTTTCTCAGCTTTACATGAGGCACAGATGAAAAGACATGAGTGAAAAAAATTTTAAGATCCTTTTGCCAAAATAATGTAATATCTTAACATTTCAGTAAATTATTATTTTCAGCTGTCCTTTTTCTTGTCTCTCACTCCCAGCCATTTCTTAACAGCATTTCTTCATAGATGAGTGACAAAATAGGAGAGAGAAGAAGGCTCAGTTATTTTCTCAAATATGACTTTTGGTGAACACAATTGTTTAAGAAGCCAATCTGTAGTTTGTATCTCAATTTAATGTATTTATCAGTGCTTTTCTATCATTGTCATTGATAACTGAGAGTTGTCAATAGAAAGATTAGATTTCAAGTAGAAAGTAGCTGGAAGCAGGGGAATAATTATGTGACCTGTCAGAAAGGCAAGAGCCCACTGAAATGCATGGGCTGGGTTGAAAGACAGTGGCACTATGAACTGAACATTACTGCGGTGGGCATGAAAGATGAGATGGCAGTGACTAGTGAAATAAAATAGTCTTTCTGGCCACCCAGGGAAACGAGGGCTTCTTTGGAAAATTTGAGCTTCAGATAAGAACAGAACAAACATTCGTTAATTAATTCCCACACACTTAGTGAGCTCCTACCATAAACTAGACAGTACAGTGTGCACTGCGGATACAATAACCAGTCTTCATGGAGCTTTTGGTTTATGAATAGTGATTACTGTGTGTCCACACTGGTTCTCTGAAACAAACTCGCCTCATTTACTTTTTACTTTGAACTGAGGGTGTTTGCATCATACTTTAGGCCATAATAGAAATCATAGAAAAGACTAATATTCTCTATAAATAATGACATGAGAATTCCTTGGAAGAAAAGTTATCTAGGTGTTACATCTGTAATATTTTGAAAAGAGCTTTACATTTGCCTACAATTATTTATTTTATAAAAAGGATTTATTAAAAAAATCTAAATGAGGATTTAAGAAAAATCTATAAGATGTCACTTTTTATTTACATATAAGTTATTGATTTGGTGACCATGAACATTTATATCTTCTTGAATAGATTCCTCAATTCTGTTTTAGCAGGACAGCAACGATAAACATTAGTGGGAGAGTTGATGTAGATAATTGCCCATTTTAGCTACTGCTGCTGACATATAAATTCCTAGTAAAGAAATTACTGCAGCCAAGAGCATAATCACCATGCCCCAGGGACCTCTAAAGTAAAAATCAAAATTGTTCTATGTCATTTTTAACAATTACCTCCATGATTTCAAAAAGAGTTATCATGATCTACTAAGGAAATATTTTATTTTTAATATTTTAAGCATATAATTCTCTGTGTCCTGGATGCTCTTTCTTTCATTTTTCAAGTATTAGATCCTTTGATTCACACCAAATTCCCTGTGATGAGTTCCATTTTTCCCCACTTTACAAAAGAGGAAGGATATTGAAAAACCTGTGTGGCTAGGTAATTTGTCCAAAATCATTCAGCTAAGTGGCAGATAGATCCGAATTTGCACTGACATTCTGCCTCCTTAGTCTGTATCCCCAAATGTTATCTGCCTCATGTCCAAGTTAAACAGCCTTATTTGTCTGTATATATTTTTGTGATTATGTTTTAATAAAATTATTAATATTGTACATTATAATGACACAAGTTTTGATAATTGGAGGGGCCAAACAATTGGTCTACTTTAGTGTTAGAACAGATAAAATTAGCAGCAACAATTTTCAAACTGATTAATAATGATCAAGTGTATTCCTTTATATTGTGTTGTACCTTCTAACTCTGGAGATACAGTAACTTGCAGGATGCTTGGGGGGGGGGCACCGCCCACAACCTCCTCCCCCAACCCCCACTGCCACAGATGAGAATAAGTCTACCAAGACATGATCTGCTTGGGGAGGAAAGGTGTCCCATCTCTCAAAGGAAGGGCCAAGAGCCTTTTCTTCAATGGGCTTTCATTGGGTTCAATTTGCACAGGAGTACAGGCAAAGCTCATCAGTCATTGTCAGGCAGTAAGGATCAAACAATAGATAACAAACAAAAAACTCTGAGGGCTTATTCTGAGTCAGGGTCAGTTAGCTAAAGGGCTATACGACTTTGGGAAACAAACTCTTTTCAGGCTTGGACCCTTACCAATTAAATTGAGGGTATTAGCAAAGCAGGTTTCACAGGATTTTATGCATTCTTTCTTAGGCTTGATCGCCCTGGGGAATCTGCCCATTCCTGCCCAGGGCTGCACTGCTCTCTGTTGTTGTTTCAGGCTTAAGTCAGGCAGGGGAAGTAAGGCAGCCAAGAGATTAGGAGACTTCTTGCAGACAAAATGAGGACTCAGGCTATGTCAAAGCTGAGGGGCGAGGGTCCATCACCCCTTTTTCTATAGCCCCCCAAGTCCTTCCCTGTGGGCCTCTTCATGACCATGCCTGTCTTGGGTCATCCCTCCCTTGAGGAATTCTTACCCGTCATTGGCTAACTGCTCAGGCTCAGGGCCAAGCTGGGTAAAGTAAAGTGGGCAGAGGTGGAGCCCCTGCCAGGGAGATAAGCTTTGTCTCCTTAATGGCTTATAGTCCCAAGGTATCTAACTCGGTCTTAGCCTTGGGGGGTTACAGCTTCTGAAACCAGGCAGGGTGGTTCCCAACAGATGCTCATAGGAAGTCTGTATTCTTTTTAAAAATAGAAAGCACTAGTTAATGGCTCAAGATTTTTGTGATGATAAATGTTCCTATTGGCTGCCAGTGCTTTGACTTTCTGCTCTTGGTCATAGCCCCAGCAGCCCTGTAGCTATTAAGTTATGTAGGGGTAGAGACATCATTGATACTATGGAATTCTGGAACCATATGGAAGTCGGAGCAAACAGATACAAAACCCAAAGCTGTCCAGACCAAGCAGATCTGCATAAAGGAAAGAGTCACATTCATGTGGAAAACCCTAATAATTCCTAGGAAGTGGGAGACTCCTCTATCCACCGGAATGAGTATAATATAACTAGATTTATTTCTTAAATTCTAAGATTAAGTAAATATTTGGTAGTAGGCTTCATTCCAGGCACTAGCATCCACGGATTTATAAATGATCAGGAATAAATGAGCACCCAGAAATGAAGGACATAACTCAGTAAAGAATTGTGTTATAGGAGCCATGGGAAGAGAATGTTAAAATTGCCCATGGGATTCTATACATGCTTTTGGTGAATTTTTTATTTCCAATGTTTTTCTTTCATTAAAACACTGTCCTGACAACATAAGGACAGTTTTGTAATTGCTGCAAATGTAAAAATTCCTATAGCGAAATTGTTTAACATTATTAAACCTTAATTTGAATGCCTCATAATGGCACTCCATCTTTACAAACACTTTGGGGATTGCATGGGGAAATAATTGGTGATTATTGCCAATTTCTCTGGGAGCCTGAGTTTGGATATTGTCAACTGTGAGCAATAGGTTCTACAGAGTAACCCTCTAGGAATGCCCCTGAAAGAGCAGGAGAGCTCACCGTGAGCCAAGGGAGAGTGAGCAGAAGAGAACAGATACCTCATGTTGCTTTATTGTACAGTGTTTTCTGCATACGTGGAAGAAATCGATTATGCTGCAACACCTTCTGAAGGGCTCAGCATGGTCACTGGTATGAACATGAACTGTAATGTATTATGCTGTGTCATGTCCTAGTACATTTGCATAGCTCTTTTCCTCTGCTTGATATGCTGTCTCTTCTCCATCTTTCATGTGTCAAAAGTTAACTGAAAATGCTCTGAAAGCTTTTCCTGATAGCACAGGCAGGACTGAGAACCTCTTTATTTTCCCATAGTAGTTTGTATGTGGTAGAATCAGACTCATTGGGTTCCAAAATAGATTCTGAACTCTTATAAGGCAGACATTATATTATTCATCATTTTATTCTGGTCTACTCCCTGACACATAAACACCTTCGTAACTGCTGTTTAACTGAACTAACCTCATAAAGTTAAATGTTAAGAGAATATCTCTGTTGTAGGCAGCTTCAGAAACGATTCCCAGTGACTCCCACCTTGTCAGAGTCATACCATTGTGTGGGCTGCACCCAGTGACTTGGCACTATAAAATAGAATATAGCAAAATAAATGGGATGTCACTTTGGATATTAGGTTTAAAAAGAACTCAAATTCTACATTGCTCATACATTCTCTCTTGCATTTTTGTTTGCAAGCTCTGATGCCTCAAGGAAAGGTATTAAGTAAGGGTGGTCTCCAGTCACCAGTCAGTGAGGAAATGAGACCTTCAGTCTACTAGCCCACGACGATATGAATCTTGTCACTAACTTATAAGTGATCTTGGAAGTGTATCAGTCCCCCATTCAAGTCTTAAGGTGACTGCAGCACACAATGACACCTTGATTACAGATACATGGAACACCCATAGCCAGAGGACTTAGAGAGAATAACTCTTATTGTTTTGAGCCACTATATTTTGGAGTGTTTGTTAGATAGCAGTAGCTTAACTGTATAATCATTAGGCCAAAAGCCTACAGTGGAGCCCAAAATTTTTCATTTGATTAGACAGGAGAACCTGATGTGCAAGACCTGGACAGTGAAACTTCCCAGAGAGTAGATTTCATGAGCCTCCAGATACAATTGTAAACCAAAGCAAAAGAGGTCCATGTCTCTGCAGAAGCAAAATTCGTCATAGAATACGCACATCATGGTTTTGAGAATTCATTAGAGGATTGTCATTAGAATAAAGATCAATGATTTCTTATCAGATATGATCAAGTGTTTTTTTATGATAACATATTAAGCAAGGCAAAGAGATTCTGAGCAGTTCTTCTGAGGTTATATGACAAAGGAGTGACGCAGTCAGGAAATACACCCCCGTGTGATTCTCAAATGCAGGGTTTTTCCGCTGTACTAGGATGTCTGGCCCTACATCAATTACCAGTCTTCCAAGAAAGAAGAAGTAATATGAGCTTATAGCCTAAATTTATCTATAAATAATTCAAGTAGAATTCTGTGGAGCTAACATGAATATCTGATATTCTACTTATTTTAGAATTGAGCAAGGAAAAAGACTGAACAGCAAGACTTGTTTGTAGAAATGGAGAAAAAAAGCAGGCGAAGGAAACTGCTCTGTTAGTTCTGATATAGCTGCAGCACAACTTTGAGTTTCAAGTTGCTGGTCTTTTGTGTCATATTTCCTTGGTACGATGTAGAGAGATAAGAGGAACAACACTCAAAATAGGCCCATAAAGACCCCTCACACATAGGAAGCACAGAATTGGACATGGAAAATGATGGCGACATATCACTGAACACAGTCCATGAAAAATATGCTGGAAACACAGCACATAGTCAATGGTCTGAAGTATATTTGCTGAAGCAGGGTGTATACTGAAAAATATACATAACATTATGACAAAATTATATTAATTAGAACCTATTGTATTTATATATCTGTATCAGCTTTTTCCTTTGTCATAAGAACTCTCCAAAGCATGTCTTACATTTTCTATTTTATAGATATGAAAGTTAAAGCTTGGAGAGTTCTCATAAATTATAAAATTATCTATGCAAAACCCAGTTAAATGATGTAACTAAAAATTGTATAAAATTTTAGGTCTGGAGTGGTAGACAAAAATTTATCAGAGGAGTTGGGGCATGGGTTGGAACCTGAAATGCAGAACTTAAAGGACCAAAGAGGTGTTTGGCCCAGAGGGAAAGCACACCAATGATGCCTCAGCAGCAAGAATGTGTGTGGATCGTCGGGGGACGGCGGAGACCCTGAGTCAAGTGGGGGAGAAATGTGCCCGTGTGGAAGATGGAGACCTCATCTTGTCCATTGTGCTTGGAATCCATAGAAGAGATGAAAACTGAGGGATGAAAAGATTTCATGAAATATTGTTTTCCTCATCAAATTCATTTCTTTTTACATATTATTACTTATAATAGTTCATATTCTATTTTGCCCTTATCATTTTTTCAAAATTCTTATCTGGATTTTTTATGCTTCTCATTTTATCAGTGAACTTTGAATAATTTGATCCTTCTTTCCAAAAATATTTAGAATTTTTAATACCTTTCTTTTCAAATTCTCTTACAGGGTCATAAAATCTAATTCAATCTCTAAATGTTTTCATTGCAGAAGCTGGATAAGATAAATGTAACAAGAAGGAAATAAAGAAAAGTAAATGCCCATCTTTTAAAAATTATTATTCTTTATTTTCAAGTTTCCTAGCTGCATTTATTTCATGTTTGTCCCTCGTGAATTATAGTTGGCAATGGATTCACGGTAAGATTAACTAAGCGAAGCCAAGACGATTAATTTATGAGTAACTTCTATTCATTCTTCATTTATACTGCGGCATAAAAGGTCATGTTTTTATGCCAAACAAAATGCAACTGCAAAAAGCAGGGATGCATTTATTAGAGAGACACTCATAAAACTCTTTGACCTGTGTAGTCGGATACTGTGCAATACCAGGAGAAAAGCCACATTATAAACTAAATGCTAAACCGATTTTGCAAATCAGAATAATAGAGAAACTGAGAGAGTTGGAGTAATTCCTTATGTTCTTTTACTGGTTTGTTATACCCAAGCCTGATGTAAGTACTAAATTTGGATTTTTCTGCTGAGTGTATTTTTTGTTGATACCTTTGAATGTATATTAAAGGAAAAGGAAAATAAAAGCTTTTTATAACTAAAAAGCTATATATCCACCATTTTTATTTCTCCATAAATGTCAACTTAAAAAACATTCTTTTGTAATGAATGTGTTTTTAGCTTGAAAATAAAATAAGCTGCTTTTTGTTTAGTTTAAATGAATTTCTTATTTGAAAGAGACCAGGTATTAAAAACATAAAAACAATAGTTATTATTTTCAATAATTTAGTATATAATATAGAACTTTTAAAAAAGATTTTATTTTATTTTTTTTAGAGAGAGGGGAATGGAGGAGGAAAGTGAGGGAGAGAAACACCGATGTGAGAGAGAAACATTGATAGGTTGCCCCTTGTGAGTGCCCTTGGACAGGGACTGAACCCATAGCCCAGGCAATTGCCCTGACTGGGAATTGAACCGATGACCACTCACTTTCTAGGACAATGCCCAACCACTGAGCCACACTGGTCAGGGCTAAAATATAAATTTTTTTTTTTGTCATGCCTCAGTACTCGTTGGCTTCAGAACTTGTCAAACCCTGTACTTGTCGCATTTTGTTTTTTGGGGGTTTTTTTAAAATTTATTTATTTATTTTTATTCAGTTACAATTGTCTGCATTTTCTCCCCATCCCTCCACCCCACCCCAGCCAGTCCCACCTCCCTCCCCCACCTCTACCATTTTAAAGCTACATTTAAGTACATCTAATCTAACTGAGCTTCCTCCCTGCAGACTAGTGTAAGTCTAACTTTGCGGCACTTCTGACACAAGTAAGAAAACGTTATGGTATTTTCAGACACAATATATTTTAGTGGGAAATATAATGAAATATTTGAATTGTTTCATTTAAGTAACAAACCACCTTGTAGAAGCATCTTAAAACCATATCATTTATTTTGCTAACAAATATGTGAGTTGACTGGGCTGTAAGTCTTTCTCATGTGGCTGCAGTCAGATGGCGACTGGCGCTGCAGTTATTTCAAAGGTTTCTCCGCTCGCACGTCTGACACTTAGACTGGAAAGACACAAAATGTAAGACTCCTCTGCCATTCTCTCTCTTTCTCTCTCTCTCTCATCCTGTGCAGTTATGCTTCATACATGGAAGCCGAAGGGTCCCAGAGTGAATGTTCTAAGAGAAATTGGTTGAACCTGTATGACTTTGAACCCATCCTTGGATGAGTCACACAGTAGCTATTCCACCACTTTCTGTTCCTTGAAAATACCACAAAGACCGGACTGAGTTCAAGGGCAGAGGAGACTACTGACTACACCTTGTACTGGAGGAAGGATCAAAAATTGTAAAAAAGATATTCGAAAAATACCACCTTATGAATCAAACTATTATGAATTTTCTTCTCTTTGTACAGAAAAGGTTTATTTTTATTTAATAATGACTTTAATTTGTGAAGTACCCAAAGTGGTAAGTCACTATATTTCATCAATTATGATGACCACAGATGACTGAAAGCACTTTTTACTCTGTAGGCCAATGTTTCCACAAAACAACAGGAAAAAAGATTCAGTTCATTTAAATGTGACATTCAGTTAACCGATATAAGAAGTAGGATAATTGCTCAACAAATATTTGTTTAGTACCTAATACATAATCACTAGTCATGTGGGCCAACTATCAAAGAAAGGTAAGAAAAGTAAAAGTATACCTAAAACAACAGTACTTTTTCTTTTCCTAGAAAAACAAGTAAAATTATAGCAATAGTTAACATAAGGCTAAATTTTAAAGACCAGTCATTATTAGTGAACTAAAAATATAAGGAACTATAGAAATAAGTTAAGTCAATACTTATTTATTAAATAAATTAATGAAGAAAAAACAAGTACACTTTTCAAAAAATGTGTAAAAGACACAAAAAAGTATTTTACAAAGCAAAAATATAAATGACCGATATATAGATTTGCTGAATATTTAATTATCAATGAATTGCTAAACCTTATTAATTATCAATGAATTGCACAGGAAACAACAATGAAGTACCATTTTCTTATAAAACTGCCAAGTATTAACCATGGCTTTTATATCCACTGTTGGCAAACATATGGTAATTGTTCAAGGAAATGACCACTGATGGGTGGAAGTAGGGGTGGACACAGACTTCCTGGAGAGCTACTTAGTAAAAGTGTTACAATCCTCACACATATAAGTACATAGAAATGTCACTTCCAGAGAATTTTCAAGGAAAGGTATAATGGGATTTTCGAACAAGGAATAAGCATATCAGGGACAATAAATACTAAAATGGTTATAAAATAATGAGCTCAGATAAAAGAAGTAGGAGACTTAATCAAGATTGATTTCAAATGAGAAACTGGAGTTGATTTTACAATGAAGAATAAGTAAAATGTGGATAGGCTGAGGACATAAGAGATAAAAATCAGGGTAGTAAATCTTACACAATCTCCATCGTTGCCCTTAGTTGACTTTTATAATTCCATTCTACATCAAACTTTCTCTTGTCTCAGTTGCTAGTGCATTTTTAGCTAAGTGCTAAATCCTTGAGCATATGTGTTTTCTCATTAGTTCTTGTTTCTTTGCTTTCCCAATGAGAAGGTTAGCTCTCTAAAGGTGAAAACAATGTCTTCCTTGGTATACTCTGCTGCACGGTGCCGGGCGAATAGGACCTGATTAATATGAACCACAAGAGTTTGTTGACTGAGCACATACTAAGTGAGGCATTCAATTCTGAATACAGATAGTACATCCACATAGAGTATTTTTTATCTCATAGACTAGAAAATTCTGCATTTTGCTCTTATTTTTAATGTAGTGATTATGTATTAAATTATAATTAATAAAAAGCAGTTGATCTAATAAACATTATTATCATTTTATAGCCCCAAACTGTGTATCTTACAATATTCAGTGTAGAAACAGGAATAGGTAGTCTTAATATTCTAACATTATGTATCTGTAACACATTTTAGAAATAAAAATTATTAAAGCAATATTATTTTCTCGAAATAACATTTTTATAGTCAGACTTACATATAAGACAGAGAAATATTATTATCTGTACATTAATTTCCATGCATATATTTAAAATAAAACTATATGATACTAAACATTATTAATGTTAAGAAATGACATCAAATTATCAGATGTGAGAAAATACAACAAAACTTATTTTTCATTGTATAAATTGTCCAGAATAATTTATGAACAAAGGAATCACGATTACAGTAACCAGTTTAAAGTTGATAAATCATTCATCCATGTCATTAATCTCCTCTCATATATGTGAGGGGGTTGACTTTTACTTTTACAACATAGATAAGCGTATGATGCGAAAGAAGATTCTGCAAGAGGGCAAGGGCACTTGCTTTATATTGGAAAAGGTTAATATTTATGGAGGACAGTTGAGGAAAAAACCATGAATATCCATGATATCCAAGAAGGCAAAAAATGAAACTCCATTTAATGAATCATCCAAAGAGCTACATATCTATATATTTTGCTTATTTAATAATTTATATCTCATGTCATGTTAGGAAACAGGGTCCCCTTTGTGGATTCGATTCTAATCCCAGGAAGGACTTTTTCTTATCCCTTTTTGTAGGGAAGGATTAGAGATGATGAGCTGAACAGAAAGTAGGTAATAAAATAAAATTATTTTTCTGAATGGAAAATAAACATATGGCACACATTTGCATTCTGCTTTTCGGCAGGGGGATGAAAAAGAAAACACTAAAATGAGATGTAACATAAACAAGAAGCTGGTTTGGAGGAACAAATCCTGTCACAATTTCACTGTGTTACCTAATAAGTAAACATCCCCAACAGTTTGTCAGAAACACAAAGTAAAATATTTCAGCTTGAAAGAATAAGTGGGCTTTCTTCTGGTACAGTAATAGCAAAATCGTTTTTTCTCTACTGAACTCCATCTGTGGACTAAATGGGCACAGAGCAAATTAGAAAGCCTGAATGCTTGAATCATGAAAATCAACAATTCTAAAACTATCTATTTTAACAGGTAAGAGATAATATCTCATTTTGGTTGTGACTTGCATTTCCCTAATGATGACTGATGTTGAACATCTTTTCATACTCCAGGTGGGCATTTGTATGTCTACTTTGGAGAAATGTCTATTCAAGTTCTTACCCATTTTAAAATTAGGCTTATTATTATTATTGTTGTTGTAGGAATTTCTTATATATTTTGGGCATTAACTCCTTATTAGTTACAGGGTTTGCAAACGTTTTCTCCCCCTGTGTGGAATACCTATTCTCTCATTGATTGTCTCATCACTTTCATGTGTTCCGTACTCATCCCTTACCTTCCTCTTACAGGGAGTGACTCTGCCTCCCACAACATCAAAAAAAAAAAAAAAAAAAAAAGGCCTTGTCATGGGAGAATTCCAACATTTATTTATTTTCCAGCTCTAGCTTTGTTTAAATATTAATAACAATAACAATAATAACCATGTCTGAGAATTTGTTTTATGCTATACACTCTACTAATTCTAAATTTCTTAACCCATACTTCAGTTTCCTCATCTATAAAATGGAGATACAAGAGAATCTTGGTTATGGAGGTTTAGGACCAGGCATGTGGTAAAATTGAGTTGTTTTGTTACCAATATCATTATTATCACCACTCTCCATGAATTTGCTCTAACCATACAATTGGACACCATACCTAACGCCTCCCTTCCTCTCTACATGCATTCTATTTATTATTATTTCCTCTTGATTCTAGGTACTAAATTTATCTTGTTATCCCCACTGTGACTTTCCAAGTTTACTCTACAATCATTTCTTAGACACTTAAATAAGTTAGAGTAATATATTGCCTCTTAATATATCACCCTACCTACAGACTTGTCATTTTTAATGCAATCTTCATAAAGCATGAGAAGGATCTTGTGAAAACCTACATTTAAGGCGGTTGCATTCAAACGTATTATTATTGAGTCCACATGGGAATACCTATAAAGTTCAAACCCCTGAGTATGATTTAAATGCTTGGTGCTCAAAGTATGGTAAATAGATAGTAGTATTAACATTACTTGCAAGCTTGTTAGATATTAGGGCCCCACCCCAACCTTCTAAATTTGAATCTAGGTTTCAGCAAGACCCCAGGTGATTGCTGTGTCATATCATGTATGTTTTCTAAAGTAAATTTTTTTTGTGTCTTTTCCTGTGGCAAATCTTTCAAGAGTGCTGTATTGACCTTTATACCTGTTATATGCCTATCCCTTTTGCTCTCGTAACACCTTGAACTTCTCCCATTATAGCTCTAAAGATAATTGTATTGTAATTATTTTGTTCCAATACAGGAAGAATATAAGATAAATTAATTTAAATGTCAATACTACTTTCCCCCAATAATATCAATAAATTCTTAGTGAACAAATTACAAATGACAAGAATATTGAGGCTTAGTGTTTGAATAATTTATCCTCTGACACAGTTCCCAACGAGGGGATATGAAGTCGAACCACACTCTCAGCACCTAATTTCCCTCATTCTTGTCTCAGAATACATATTTCTCCTCTTGAAATAGCAAAATTTTTTAGCTTTTTCTTGATTCTAAGCACACAAAACTTCTCTAGACATGTATTTTAACAATTATTTGGTCTATCTTATGTCTTTAATATTTCCAAATCCAGTCAATTCTTCTCCTCATTCTATAAGTACACACATTTCTCCCATTAAAAAAAAAAAAGAAATAATGTGTATTTTTTTCAATCAAGGTTTTCAAAAGATGTTCAGTGTAACACTTGTGAGCAAATGATGTCAAATTTTGGTCTGGTAGATAAAAAAATAAGAATCTCCCTCATCGTATATACTATATGGCTTTATCAAATATATAAATCTTAGGAAGATTCACAATACTTAATTTCTTAACACTCAGTAAACAGTCTAGGTCAAAGATAGAAAGTAGAATAGCTGGTTAGAAGATCATTACTAGGATCCTGGGAAAAGATTATCAGTACATTGTTTAAAGCCTTAGCAATGGAGCTAAAGAGGTAGGTTGTAGACATTTTTTTAAGGTAGAGCTGAGGGATTTCTGATGAGATGTAGATATAAGCTGAGTTTTGGGCTTCTTATGATTATTAATGTGAACAGAGGTGAAGATGTAGTTAATTCTTATAAAAATTGTTTTAATACTTTCGGTGTTAAGGTAGGGAGTACCAGGAAAAATGTCTGAAGTTTGTCAAGGCTATAACATAGTTGTGTAAAAAAATGAATGATTTTTACAGGAAGCTTTCAAAAGGTATATTTAATAATATGTGTTATTATCTTCTATATTATAAATAAATATATATTAACAGTCACAGATATCCAGCTAGAAATAATCAAAACAAAAAGGTATACTTGAGCATAAGTAAATGGCATTTATAAGGAGGAATAAATGAATCAGGGATTATAACACAAAAGAAACAATATTAGAAAAGCCCTTTAATGAACTGGTATAGTGATTTGCCCTTAGATCATTGCTTAAAAAGTATTCCTCATACATTTAGTGATTTTCAGGCATCTGAGGAAATGTAGGTGGGTGGAAATGATAGATTCTCCAGATTTCTAAGTGATGAGGAAGAGAAACAATACAAACAAAAGCAAAACAGAGAAAGTATGTTTGACACATACTCCTACGAAATTCTCTTAGGTATGTTTGCTCGCTTGCTATTTAAATGTACATGGCATAACAAACCAACTAGGTTATGATTTTTTTATTTATTCATTCAGAACTTATATCTAGTAGTTACTACATGTCAGCAAATATGGGAAACACTGATGTTACAGAGATTAAGATAGGAAAGCAGAGCATCATTTAAGCAGTTTATGGAAACACAACACCGAGTATTTTAACAGTGCTAATGAACACGACAATGAAAACACAAAAGACACTGTGTTTGATGTTGCCTGAGGATGCTGGAAAGGGCTTTGTAATAGACAGTGCTTTATGGTGCTTCTTGAAGAAAGAGGAGATTTTCAGTTCTAGGCAGAGGGAACATGTGCAAAAGATTGATTAGCCCAAGGTCATTGTTGCCTTGTGCATAAAAAAGGTAAGAAAAAAATGGCATGAGGAACAGGAAGGTGTAACAGGGAAGGCAAACCTAAAAGAACTTTACATATGATGGAATAGAAGTTTGTGATTTAATCAGTTGGTAATTAGGAGAAAAGAAAGTTATTTATATAAATCCTATTTGTGATTTTTGAAAGAACCGTGTGTTCTAAAATGAGTGGATTAAGTGGTGGTCATAGGGAGTTATCGAAAGTTTGCTGTTTCATGTGACGTTTGGAAAGATAGCATTTATAGTGGAAGAGAGAAATGAGTCATTCACCAGAAAATTGAACAGTCCTTGGCAGGGTAAATGACCTAGCTCATTCCTCCAGCTACCAGGAGTATGAATGATGATGGCTCACAGTTTCCATTGACAAGAGGTGCTTCTTAACTCAAAGTTATGCATCCTCAGTGAGGGTGGCCTAGGTAGCCCACACCCAATGACTGGTCTATTCAGAATTACAGAAACCCAGGGCCTGAATAGACACTTCTTCAAAGAGGGCATACAGATGGCCAGTAGACATAAGAAAAGATGCTCAAAGTCAATAATGATCAGAGAAATGAAAATTAAAACCACAATGAGATATCACCTCACACCCGTCACAATGGCTATCATTAACAGATCAACAAACAACAAGTGCTGCGAAGATGTGGAGAAAAGGGGACCCTAGTGCACTGTTGGTGGGAATGCAGATTGGTGCAGCTACTGTGGAAAACAATATGAAGCATCCTTTAAAAATTAAAAATGGATTTGCCATTTGACCTAGTGATTCCATTGCTGGGAATACACCCAAGGATCCTGGAACACCGATACAAAAAAATATTTGCAACCTTATGTTTATAGCAGCCCTATTTATAATATCCAAGATTAGGAAACAGCCTAATGTCCATCAGTAGACGAGTGCCTAAAAAGCTGCGGTATATTTACACATGGAATATTACACAACATTAAAAAAGAAGAAACACCTACATTTTGCAACAGCATGGATGGACCTGGAGAAAGTTATACTAAGTGCATTTAGCCAGTCAGAAAAAAAAAAAACCCTACATGATCTCACTTATATGTGGAATCTAGTAAACACAATACACTAATGAACAAAATATTAACATAAACTTAGATACATAACACAAACTCAAAGATGCAAACTGAAAGGATGGCGGTGGGGACAGGTTGAAGGATGGTGAAGCGATTAACCAAAGAACATTTATGCACAATCCATGGGTATAGACAATAACATGGGAATTGGCTTGGAGGTGGAGGGGGTGGGGCTGGGTGAAGGTGGGCAAAGGGAGAAAAAGCAGGAACAAGTGTAAGAGAATCAACGGTAAAAATAAAGTTAAAAAATTAAAAATAAAACTGCCTTATGACTCAGCAATTCCACTTTTGGGATATATCCAAAGAAACCCAAAACACTAATTCAAAAGAATATATCCACCCATATGTTCAGTATTCTATCTTGGCCTTTAAGTTGTTCTTTTACCACTGAATACATAGAGATGGAACTAGAGAATGTAATTTGGTGGAGGAGAATGAAGGGAAATCGTTCAGTTCTGGGCAATGGAAACCATGAGACTATATGAGATTCCCCCAAAATAACATGTAGTGAAGGAAAAAAATGGCTGATGAGAGAATAGGGCAGAGTAGGGCAAACAGACATGATTGAGATTCCAAAGAACCTGAGGGGAGAACCAGGTGAGGATCGGAAGACGATACTATGAATTTCAAGAGAATCAGAAATATTTAAATATTTAAAAGATAATAACCATTCATGAAAGCTGCATCCAATAAGGAGAGGATATAAAAATGACTTTGGATTTAGCAGTCAGAGCAATATTACAAGGCTTAATGAGTGCAATTTTAGTGGAATAATGGGGGCAATAGTAAGAATTCAAGCATTGTAGACTACCAAATGAGAGGAGGTTATATAGAGAATATAATGAATTTAGACTATAGAGGGGCTATGTAGAAGTGAAAGGAAAAAATAAATAATAGAAAGAAATTCAAAGGTAGATTTTAAAATTTTATTTATTTATTTTAAAAATTACTTTATTGTTGTTCAATTACAGTTGTCTGCATTTTTCTCCCCACCCCTCCCACCCACCCCAGCCAAACCCACCTCCTTCCCTTGCTTCTACCCTCCCCCTTGGTTTTGCCCATGAGTCTTTATAGTGGTTCTTGAAAACCCTTCTCCCCATTGTCCCCTCCCCCACCCCCTCTGGCTATTATTAGATTGTTCTTAATTTCAGTATCTCTGGTTATATTTTGTTTGCTTTTTTCTTTTGTTGATTATGAGCCATCAGAGAGATGCAAATTAAAACCACAATGAGATATACCACCTCACACTGGTCAGAATGGCCAACATAAACAAGTCAACAAACAAGTGTTGGAGAGGATGTGGAGAAAAGGGAACCCTAGTACACTGTTGGTGGGAATGCAGACTGGTGCAACCATTCTGGAAAACAGTATGGAATTTCCTCAGAAAACTAAAAATGGAACTGCCTTTTGACCCAACAATTCCACTGCTGGGATTATTGTACCCTAAGAGCCCTGAAATACCAATCCAAAAGAACCTATGCACCCCAATGTTCATAGCAGCACAATTTACAATAGCCAAGTACTGGATGCAACCTAAGTGCCCATCAGCAAATGAATGGATCAAAAAACTATGGTACATTTACACAATGGAATTCTACACAGCAGAGAGAAAGAAGTAGCTCCTACCCTTTGCAACAGCATGGATGGAACTGGAGAGCATTATGCTAAGTGAGATGAACCAGGCGGTGAGGGACAAATACCATATGATCTCACCTTTAACTGGAACATAATCAATAAAAATTTAATTTAAGTTTTTAAGGTGAAAAAAGAAGCATTTTATAAGAAACTAACCATGGAAATAAAGACTGTCAATATACAACAAGAAGATTTACGGCTGAAGAAAATTCCCAAGGTCAGGATACATTATAACAGAGACCTCAGAGAGACTCTTCACCCCTTCTACCATGTGAGGACACAGCAAAACATGACATCTATGAACCAGGAAGGAGGCTCTCACCAGTCACCAAATGTGCTGGAACCTTGATCTTGGACTTTCCTGCCTCCAAAACTGTGAGAAATAAATGTTTGCTGTGTATAAGCCATGCAGTCTCTGGTGTTCTGTTATGGCAGCTCAAATATACTGAGAGAAGGAAAAGTGAAATAGTAAAATGTACATACATATATATATATTTACACATGTATATAATTGTGCTTCTAAAAGTATGTATGTATGTGTGTGAACATGTCTAATGTGTTTAATGTTGTCAGTCTGAGGAACTAGTTATCTTTCATTCATTTCCTACAACTAATGCTGTATATTCACTGAAAAAGCTGACATTGCACCATCAGCTTGAAATTTTCAATTCATCACAGGGTAAAACCTTAAAGTTCAGATCTGTTTCCACAGCAACCCCAGTGTAGCTCCTCAAGAATGTTAGACTTTTTTGTGGTCTTAACCTAGATGTGTGCAGGAAGGCTTGCTACTCTTTGATGCAGCATTTATAAGTTATATTGATTATATAAGCCTATGCCTCTGGTTTCTTTTCTGCAGTTGAAAATTCAACAGTTTTAAACAGGGGTAATTTTTGAGCTACAAATTTATACAGGGGTAATTTTTGAGCTACAAAAACAATTGTAAGCAATTGGGTATTCAGCTATATTTTATATAAAACAATTGGTTAGCTCTGTGAAAAATATGAGGCATTGACAATTCATCTGTCAAAACAAATCTGATCCAAGTTTTGAGAGCTCTTCCCTACACTTCTCCACGTGTTACTCCACGTGCACCCAGTGGGTAACCGGAGCTGTTGCTGGATGATGGCTGCCTCATGAATTGACACGACTAGAATGCTTGTGTGTACTGTGGGTCATGACCTTTTAATCACTCTTCTCTAATCATCTGAGTCTCCTGGCTTCCTATAAACTGCACCACCCTGAGTCTATTACACTTATTACTTTTGTATGGGGCCACCTTTATCCTCCAGAGAAAAAATGCCATATTGTTACACACACACACACACACACACACACAAGTTAAAGAAACAGGATTAACTAAATTGAATCCTTAACAGAGCTAGTCAAGAAAATGGCTCTCCAAGGATTTGGAGGAAAGATTTTATAAACTTAAGAAAAAGTAACGTTAGATTGCTTACTGAACTATTACTTGCTTCTTAGAGAGTGATGTCTTGCTTTGATTTTTATGATCAGATCTTAACGACACAGTTTTTATTCAGATTATGTTCATTTTATACTCACAATGCTTATAGTTCAGAAGTTTTGGTGTCATGTTTGAGGTTTCTTAGTTACAATTAGACAAAATCTCTTCTTATAGAGTTTTTTTTTCTTGCTTCCATGACCACGGCTCCCATTTACCATTTGGAATTCATTTTGTGTAAACATATTGCCCCCACCCCCCCCCACACTGATTTTCCCTCAAATGGCCCAAAGTAATGGTCAAAGAATATGGGAAAACCACCTTGTGGCCAATGTATTGGCCCAAGACAAATATTTTCATTTCAGCTGTCCAAATAATCCTGTTCCTTGCCTAAACATGTCATTTTTTTACACAAAATTACTAGTCAATATCTTCAAGCGTATAGTTTTGCTACTCTGTAAAATTATGGTTCAAAAATCATGAGACTTTTCAGTGATTCTTAGTAATTCACCTGTTTGTGGCCATTCATGTCTGTTCACATAACTCAGAAAAAGTATCAAAATCTTCCACATCCCCCTTTGGCTTTCTAACCCTTCTCCTTTACCATAAAAACTTCTTAGCTGTTTCCCATGAAAAATGGATGTCCTCAGGGAGATGCACAGCACCAGCTGTTTACCCTAGACAACCTACAAACATTTGTATACCAATGACTTTTTCCTCCGGTCTCAGCGTTAATGAATTTATCTATTCTAAAATACGACACCTCTATTCTGGGTACTGCTGTCAGACCTTGGGGACTGTGCCTCAGCTAGGGAAAAGACAAGCTGGGGGATACAGTTACAATAAAAGTATTCTAAAAAGAGTTCGAGCTCAGATGTCCCCCGCCCTCACCTCAGCACAGTCTTATTGGAGTCACACTATTGGTCCAGCTCCACAACTTTCCTTTCTCTTACCGCAAGATGCAGAAATATTGTTACCACACCAGTGATATTCTCTTCTGATTCGCTGATGCTAACTGTCCTTCCTTACTTCCCTGCAGCCTAGGAGAAGTGGCCTATGGGACAGCTGCCTGCTGTCCCTTCTGTGATTTTATAGCAAGCAATCTGGCTCCTGAATATGTGCTCTTTTATTATTCTGCCTCTTTATGTCTGAGATAAGGACAATTGAATTTTCTATTAGATAAAAATTCCTGAAAGTTAAATACAAGCCCTTGCACAAATTATCTAATTCCAAGATCTCAATTAGGGGACTGGCCATCAGCTCTAACAGTTCCTTCCAAATTATTCATGAGCTTAATGTGAAAAAAAATTTCTTGTTGCCCATGTTGAGAAGTATGAAATTCTAAAGGGGATATGAAAATGAAATGTCCTTCTCTGGAGACTTCACTACTGTGGAATTTGATTTAAGTACTCTTTTGTAGTTCTAATTAAAATGATACTATTAAATGCAAAGTTACATGAACCTTTTGTAGTATAAATATTAATGTAACCACAATTAATTAGAAGATTATCGTAGAGAAACCATAAATTGAAATAATTTTAGATTTTTAGAAGGCATTTGTCCTTAGAAGTTAAAAGCAGAGTTTGTCAAAGCCAATATATAAATATTGTGTGTACTTCTTAAGCAGCATGGTAACTGAGATAAAGAAAAGGCATGAAAAAGAATAATTCTCTTTTCCTAATCAATCACCACAAGTAAACTTTTGAGGTCACACTATCTTTGAAAATTCTCTTTCCCTATTCTCTGAACTCATCTACTTATTCCTTTTAATGCTTCTATTATTGGAATTTCAATATTTATCTTTATAAAAGACATCGTATGTGTGTTATATATTATGTACATTACATATAATCAACATAATGTATATTTTCAGTTTACACAGTATGATTTATCATTGAAAACAGCATTCTTAGCCCCTTCCTTTTCTGATTCTTATTCCTCAGAAGTAATCACTAGCAAGGCTTCTGTTTTCAAGTCTCCATTTGTTTGCATGATTACTTCCATATTATAACAACAGGACCAGGCAGCCTTTTTCATTTTTCAGTTTTAGGCATCATCCCACATCACAAACAGAGATGGACATTTTTATGTTTCCCTCACCCATGTCTGTTTCCTCTTCCCTCATCTTTCCATTATAGTTATATATATATTTACATCACCTTTCTGGTTGGTTCACTAGCTGGTGTTTGCATTATTATGACTATGTAATATCATTCACAGCAAAGCCATGTGGTATACTATGATTAGTGTTCCTTAGTTTAAAAACACTTTGGTTTTATCCCCTACATGTATTAACTACCTCATTTTTTATTTTGCTCTATTTCCCATGTATTATTTATGAATTTAGTTAAAATTTTCTGACTGAACAGTCAAATTCATCTCAAGTTCCTCATAGACACCATGTCTTCCTAATTTGCGTGGTGACCCTGTGTCTGCTTCTGCTGCCTCCCTAGGACAGCTGTAGAACGCACAGTGGGACCACCCTTTGCCAACACCGTAGGGATTCTTTCTACCTCTTTCAGAGCCCCCATTTCCTTGTTCTCACGTTTTCTTATTCTTAATTTGCTCCCTTTTAAAAAATCTAGAATATCTCCAATAGTTTCCTGAAAACAGCATGCACTAAGTAAATGTTAAGAGGCTCACATGTCTGAAAACACCTTTGTTCCACTGTCACATTTGGTTTGTTAAGGCTTGGGTATTAATTAACAACAATTCTCACCTACAATTCTGAACGTTTTGGCCATTCTCTTTTTCCTTTGGGAAACCACTTCTCCCGTCCATTGGCTATTTGGACTGAAATCAAAATGTGCCCTGCTCGGGCCATCGGGGTGACCAGGCCACACACGCTTGTGCACCCCCTGACCATCATAATCGATTCAGGCGTGGGCACGGAACTCTAATGGCTCAACTCAGATATATGGGCTTCAGGAGACCGAAAATACATCCTCCCTTCTCTGTGATAATGAACTTACAGCTGGAGCTGCCAGCCGCACCCTCCCCTGGCCATGTGGAGGAGGAGATTCATGTCACCATTGTTTTGCATGATGATGCAAGCAGAGAGGAAAGCAAATTAAGGGTTAGGAGGAGGGAGAGCAAGAGGGATCCCAAGACAATGTTTTCACCTCTGAAGCAGCCACACCGAAGCCAATATTCTTTATTTTATAGAGCTCTACTGCTTTTATATTTTGAGCTATACTTCTTTTACTTACAAACAAAAGGATAGCTAATAAAACTACTTTTTTAAAGTCCATGAAACAAAAACTCAGTCAAGCAACTGCCTGTCTCTGATCACACCTGGTGGATGGCAGAGGCAGGTTTTCAGTCCCTGTGCACTCCAGCTTCTTGCATGTCACCTGTCAAAGCACAAACCCTAAATCCTGGTGACACTAGGTACTGGAGGCTTATTGGTATTTGTTATTTGTACTCTTATTAAAACAAACAAACAAACAAACATGGAAAAAACAACAAAAAGCACAGTGAGCATCCCTTATATATTAGCCCCTGTGTCTGGCAAACTTTCCCCTGGTTAGTTGTTAGGTTCAAATATAAAATAATGGTGAAGGTATATACATATACATGTACAAAACCACCTGGTGCGGCGTGCTGCTATACGTATGTCTCATTAGTCCTGACAAGAATGCTGTCCGGAGGACATTGGCAAACTCAGGTTCCTGGCTTCCTGCATATCCCCCCTTTGCCATCACTGTGAAAGCCATTCTGCAAAGTCCTCACCTGCTTTCAGCTTCCCCATGACACCTTTCTTAGGTTTAGATTGAGAAAAGTAATTTAAAAGTTTCCAATTTCATATATACATATATATATATATATATATATACAGACAGACACGTATTTCATATATATGAAAAATTATATATATACGTGCATATATATAATAATTATACAAGTAAATAATAGTATTTTTCCAGTTGAACTAGACATATTTTCCTAAAGTCCCAAGTTACTTTTTACAAGGTTGTGTTGAATTTTTGTAAAATATTTATTTTGTAAGATAAGTAAATGTGTTGATAAATTTTCTTAAAAAAATAGATGATTAAAAAGTAAAAACACCCCTTTCACCGTGCGAGGAAACAGCTAAAAGATACCACCTATGAACCAGAAAGTGGGCCACACCAGACCCCAAACCTGCCAGTACCATGGTTTTGGACTTCCAGCCTTCAGTACTGTACCTGGGAGGGTGGCCCTGAAAAGAGCAAGAGAAAATGACCATCCCAAGGCCGAGGCAGGGCGACCAGCTGGTGACTCTCCCTGTTGTAGTCATCTCCCTGCTGTTTCACGCTCTCCTCTGGTGACCTCACTGACCTGCCCAACCTGAGAATCAGCCTCTACAACTTCTGCGTAGGGAACGAGGACACTGGCTTTCTATGGTGCCACTGGTTCCGTGAGCTGGAGGCCCTGGGGTTGCCTTGGGTTGGCCTGGCCATGGCCAGGCTTGGCATGTATGAGGCCCTGGTCCTTACCCTCTTTGTCCCTGGTTTCCTCTCCTGGTCTGGTGCCACAGTAACAAGGGAGAGTAGAAGCTGGCGGTAAGCTTCCTTGTAGCCTCTGTGCTGCTGCCGGGCGGCCTGGGCCTCTTTCTCACCTACACCCGAAGTGCAGGTTTCTAGCTCTGGGCATTGCCCAGGCCTTACTCATGCTCTTGATTCTGGCCACTGTTGAGTTCCTCAAAGGGCAGAGAAGGGCCAGGGCAAATCTGAGAGCTGCTGCTCTTGTGTGAAGGCTCACATGATTACAAGGGTTCAGTTTGAATGATGTTCAGAGGAGGTCCCAGATAATTCAAGGGTTTTTTTGTCTTCTCACCCATCCTGTTTCATAGTGAATGCTGATTTTAAATGCTAGCAGATGGGCCCTACTGAGGAGGATGCACCTGGGGTCAAGGAGGCCGGAGCAGTAAAGGTGGCCAGGGCACCTGTGGCTTCTTAGTGCAAGATTGTCTGTCCTTTGGGACTTCCAGGTTTTCCTAGGACACCCTAAAACCACATAGCTCATTGTCACAGAAATTCCTGCTTTAACTAACTTACCTGAGCAAGACATACTTACTACATTCTCAGGGTGGTGGGGAGATCAGGGTTGCCATCTGCAGGCCAGATTTTCCAGGATGATCTGTCACAGGCCAGACGGAAACAAACGGAAGATTTAAACCAACAAATGGGAACCCTGAGAGAGAGAGAGAGCACCCCCAGGGCCCCAGGGCCCTGGTTAGCAAGCTCGCTCCTTCTACTCTCTTCCTGATTGGAGGGATATGATGAGCTCCTCTCCCAGGACACCACTCCCAGAGCCCCAGAGAGACCTCAGAGGGAGTCACCAAAGCAGAACACATGGGCTTTGCTGTTTCCCTGAATGAGGCTTGTGGACCTACAGCCAGACAGTGCAGGAAAGTCAGCTGGCAAATCATTCCACAGGTGGGACCTGGGAGTTCGGGAGCAGAACCCACCAAATCCTGTGCAGGGAGGACGGTGAACAGCACTGAAGGGTTCTGCGAACGCTGTGTGCATTCCTCTACTGTGCAACACAGAATTAGAGAGGCTACAGGTACAACTTGTGCATTGGAAATGTTGTATGGTTTTCAGCACCTGTGTACTGGAAAGTTTGTACTGCAAATGGTTGCCTCATCCTGCGTTCTAAGCCTGTCAAAGCCACACTGAATGCAGAGGCAATATGGAGGGAAAAACCTAGAAACACCAAATAGCAGTGCTAACTATTTGCCCACATATTTTTATAGTCTCTTTAAACATTTTCTACTTTATGATCTTGTCAAAAGAGATAAAACGTAACTCAACAGAGAAAGAAATCTGCTAAAACTTTGTAAAGGGCATAATCTAGTGTTAATGGTGTCGAACAATCTCTATTCTTTTTTCTCGTGAATGTTTCTTCATCATCATCATAATCATCAGTATGATTTCATTATCATAATCATCATTAATGTAACTTACATTAGGGCTACATAAAAAAATGCCTTCCTTCGAGTTATCCAATGGATGACCCTGTTTTCCATTTCCAAACTGGAGATACCGATATGTAACAGTTTTTTTTCTAAAATATTTTTAGGTTCTGGAGTTGCAAGTCCCTTAACTATCTTTTGTTTTATAGCTTGATATAGTGGATATTTATTGTATCTATAAGAACTGACCTAAATTTTAGGCAATGCTAATTAGTCCATTTTAGGCATATGTTTATCTGCAAATGGGAACTTTCAGGCTATACTGGATGCATACAAAACTAGACGCCAAATTCGTATGACCTTTCTTTATAATCTGCTTCCCAATTTCAGAAATAATTATCTTTGTGATTCTAGGAAGGTAGAGAGAGCGCTGGGATTCCATTCTCTTTTCCTCCATGTCTCTGGGTTATTTGTAATGTGGGCACTTAGACCCCTGCCATCAATGTGCTGGAATGAGGGAGCATCAGCTGTACATACAACCCATGCAATGAACAAGAGTTTGGGGGAGGTAGACATTCATACTGGTACAGCTGCATCCCCGTGGTCCTGGCTACCCTAGGTTAGAACTGGTGTTGAACTGAGTGTTTCTGAACCCCCAAATTTCATATGTTGAAGCACCACCCACCAATATGATATGGTATCAGGAGGGAAGGCCTGTGGGGGTAGTATTAGATAAGGGCCTGAGGTTGGCCTCCTCGTGATGGGAATAGTGCCTTGTATGAAGAGACCAGAGAGCTCCTTTGTCACTTTCTCTCTCTCTCTCTCACTTTCTCCTACCCCCCTTCCTCTCTTTCTCTTTCTCTCTTCCATTTGTAAACCTGGAAGAGGGCCCTTGTCTGACACCGAATCTGTCAGCATCTTGATCTTAGACCTCCTGCCTTCCAGAACTATGTGAAATAAATGATGTTGTTTAAGCCACATGGTCTGAAGTAATCTGTTATTATGCAGTTATAGCAGCCTGAACCAAGACAGTAATTGGTCCTGATCTTAAAGGACTTCACAATCAATAACATATTATCTGTGTGACCTTGGGAAAGTTATTTGATCTGGAACTCATTTTCCTTATCTACAAAATGAATATTATGGTAACATAATTATAAGAATTAAATGACAATATTTGCAAAGTGCTTTAAACAGTGCTTGGCACATAGTAGGTGCCAGCTTTAGAATTGTTATAGTCGCAAAAACAGTTCTCTTCTTAAATTCTAAATCTTAGCTCTGCCTTTAAGTACATTGCTGTTTTAAAAATATGAATCCCATTACAAGTTCAGAAAACGGAGACACTGTTGTAATCAAGGCACTTTTGGCTGGAAGTGATGGTAATCAACTCAATAGGTTAATCAAATACATGGTTTATGATCTCATATGACTGAGCACAGCTGAATCCTGAGTCTAAAAATTCACCACTGAGGATATCATCGGTTTATATCACTCTTCTCTCTCTGTTTCTCTCATTTTCAGTTTTTCTTTCTTTCGTGTTGACTTGACTCCAAACAAGTGTGCTCAGCTGACTCCTTAAAGACTGCACTGTGTTTTTGTTTAGAGCTCTTACTGAAAAGGAGAAAGACCGTCCTTTTCCTCCCAGCTCTCCCCCAAGGTCGTCCATGTGGTCCATCTCCGCATCTTGGATCATGTGCCTGCCCCAGAACTGTGGCCGAAAAGTAACAACTACTCCTCAGCCATAGCCCTCCTCTGGAGCAGAGCAGGTGGGTCTACTTAAATGTAGCCTTGCTGGAATCCTGGGGAATAAGGAAAGAGCATATTGTATTTGAAAAAAGCAACTTTAAGACAGAAGATAGGTTCAGATTTGTTCATAGTCACCATACCATCCATGTTCGCTCTTCACTTTCCATCTGTTCTCTCACACGGCTTGGCAGCTACGCAAAAGTTTCGGGCAAGTGTCAGCCCCTGTCCAGTTGTTGGGTTTCGTTGACATTATGGCTTTTGCTGCCACCTCTGCTTTCCTCTTGAAATATTCAGAATCCTACTGCTTCCTAGGAGTCAGTGCAGCTCGCCCTTCGTAAGAGGTCTAGATTCGGGTGCTCAAACTCCTGCTCTAGCATTTACTGTGTCTTCCAGCCAAATAACTGCCATTTCTACATCTGCAAAATTGGGATAACTATATGACTATCTAAAAAATTGGTGATGCTGAAATCAGATCTCTAAAATCACACTATTTGCTAATTTTGATAAAAATGTGGTCCTAGAGACCAGAGTGGACAATTACAACACATGAGATGCCTTATCACAAAGAAAAGGTTGAGAGAGAGTAAAATTTGGAGGGTGTTGGTGAGAGCAATTAATTTCGTTCACAGGACAAAAAGTAAGTAAAATCCTTAAGTTTCCTTTTAGGACCTAGTGTGATTATTGCCTTTGCTTTCCATTTATCTATCTATCTATCTATCTATCTATTCATTTATTATTTTTCTATCCATTGAAAATTCTAATATTTGATGTATTCAGAACATGCAATTCTTGTTTGATTCCAGAATGTCAAATGAATAAATACTATGTTCATGTACTTCAGGCTTCATCTGGTTTTATTCAGTGTTGCTATTTTTGCTCGCTTGCTGTATCTCTGTGTATCCTATTCCTCCTGTACCTTCTTGTAGATAAAATCTTAGTTTCCTTTAATCTCCACAAGCTTTTCATAATAACGTACATCTCTGCAGTTCTGAGGTTAGGTGCACTTTTAAGTTCTCAATAGAGACAAAAAATGCTTTTCCCCAAATGCTTTTATTGTATTGAAATCCCTTAAGGCAGCCGTGTTCTTGCCTTAACAAACCTGTGGGGAGCTCATTCACTTCCCTCAATTTCTATGGCCCTGTGAGTGTGCAATGTGCGGCTAGAACGCCTGTGAAGCCATTAGCCCTTTCCTTTCCCAAGGTTAACTGTCTCGGCAGAGATATTTATCAAAACACTTCATGGGCTTTTTTCATTATCCACCTCCTATCTTTATCAGTGTCTTCATTAATTTTTCATTATGTCATGAGGTTAAAATATTTTAAAATAGCCATTTAAACAACCCATAACCAAATATTGTTAACTTATTTAAAAATACTTCCCCCTTCATTTTCATTACTATTTTTTTTAATTGTGCTTTTAGAGTAGGAAGGAAGGGTGTCTACAGTAGCTGATTGTTTATTATTTATCTACAACAGCTGAGAGACAAAATCAATTCATCGTCCTTGAGAGGCAATTGCAAGAGAAATTATCAGGCCAATCTGTCTGTTTCAGACGGGCACTCTGAACAGCCAGCCTCTTTACCACCTGACACTGAGGTTTACCTTAGAAGTTGATGACAGTTGATGAAGGAAATGTGAGCCCTCCACAAATATAAATGATGGGTTTTTCAAGCTAGAAACACTGGTCATGAAACGGGAAGATGGACTCTGAGAATCTACAAGTTTTCTATATTCCATATTTTGTAAGGGAAAGAGTGATAGGAGAGCTCAGTTTGAAGCAACAGGAGACCCGAAGCCCATTGCCAGGATGGCTTAGATAAGTCTCCAACTTGAGAACTCTGATATTTGGGGTAGTGGTGCTTCCGTCCCCATTGTCTAAGATGAGCATTAGCAACAGATCTGCATCTTAGTGTCGTGAAGATGAAACATGCATTAGGCATTTTGAAGAGACTCAGTAAATAATATTGCATACTTAGGCATTTTCATGTTCCATGTTATCTAAAACATTTTTCAATTTAATGTGTGCTAGCTGTATGTCAGGTCAAATGTTTCCATGCCTTATCTTTATCCATCACAAAAGCCACATAAGGTATCCATTTTATATCTTTAAAACTGGAAAGTTACAGAAAAATTTCTAATATATTTTCTTTTAAAAAATAATTGTATTTATTTATTTTTAGAGAGAGGGGAAGGGAAGGAGAAAGGGTAAGAAACATCAATGTATGGTTGCCTCTTGCATGCCCCTTACTGGGGATCTGACATGCAACACAGGCAAGTGCCCTGACTGGGAATCGAGCCAGTGACCCTTTGGTTTATAGGCCAGCACTCAATCCACTGAGCCACACCAGCCCAGGCAGTTTTCTAGTTTATTTTCATGCAGATGATCATGTTCCCATTATCTTTATGGAAAATAACTGAGGAGTTTAAAAAATCACTAGCTTATGAATTTTGATGGTGACTAAATGAGGTCGTTTGTGATGTGTACTCATTCATAATCCAATATTCCACTACAGTGGTTCTCAAAGTCTGATCTGTGGACCATCAGTATCAGCATCATTGGAAACCTGTTAGAAATGCAAATTTTTAGAACTTACTAAACCTACAGAATCAGAAAATGGGATGGTGGAGCCAGCACTGAGTTTAGCCAGCTTCCCTGATGTGCCCTAAAGTTGGAGAATTCCTATTCTAGTGGACCAGTATTTCGTCAGCTTTAATATCCTGAAGGCACTATGAATATTGTTAAAAATAAAGATTCTAGCAATGCTCAAAGTACACTAACCCTAATTCAAGCTACGCAGTATGGGTCCTAGACAATTGAACAAGAGGTAGAAGCTGAGTAAACCTGATGCAAGTGCTCCTTGTAATTATCTAGGTTAAACAGAATTGCTTAATGTTGAAGTTGTTCAACATTCTACCCATGCAAAATGAAGACCTATTGTTTGCATTGTGTTTAAACTCAATTTCTCCATTCCAGGTTTGTGCAAACCAGTTTGTCCTGTCCCCGAAAGTATAGTTTTTAAATTACCACATGAATTTTTGCTGTGTGACTATAATGATCCACACAGAACACTCAGTGTTTTGTATAATATTCCTTAGGTTGTACTTGCATGTGAAATGTTATTTTGCTATGTATAATGAACTTTACATTTATAATATATTACATTAAATCAGTCTAGTTTTCTTGCATTTGTTCAAGATTCCTGTTCTTTTAAGATTTGAAATCACATTTTTTAGCCAAAGACAAAAATATTTGGTAATTCTGTTTTAGGTAGATTTCAAATTTGAGGTTAGTTTATGTAACTATGTTAATATTCTCATTCCATAGAAGGAAGCTGAAGAATAGTAAGAATTTGTTGGTTTATTACACAGGATGGCTGCAGTGATGGTATCACAAGTGCTTTTTAGTATGGTAGTTGCCAGCAGAAATACAAGTTTTAATGAAGCTTTGCACAGGCTCTTATCTCTTGCTGGGACTGACTTTGTAATAAATAGCTTGGTCATTGACTCATCATTAGGCTCGTATCAGGAATCAGCCTGAGCTGCTCTAGCTTACTCAGAGACCTGCCCGACTTTATGGTTCATAATTTTATATTCATATACAGTGGATAATGCTTATTAATGGTTTTATTTTTCTCCACTATTTTATATTACCAAATAGAGGTGTAATCTCTGAGTGGCTGAATTTTTGAGATATGCTCTTGCTGTGTGAGTAACTTGTCAAGCGTAAATGGTATTATTCTACACCCTTACCCTCAGGAATACCTCAGCAGCTCACTCTCTCCTCCTCTCTCTCTCTGTCTCTCACTCTTGCTCTCTCTCTGTCTCTCGTGTGTGTGTGTATGTTTAGGACAGAAGAAGAGAGGATAAATGAGCGAGTAAGCGAGATTTAGTTAATACATATATGGGTATATGAGTTACATATTGGACAGAGTAGTATCGCAAACCTCCCTCAAATCAAAGTGCTTTAAGTGTTTTAATATATATCTTTTCTCATGTCATGATCTATTGTGAGTAGCGCTCTCCTGGGAGTCTGTTTTTGAAGGGTGACCTAAGGATCAGGGCTCCTTCTGTATTGTGGACCCATTCTCCTAAAGTCGCTGGGGCTACAGAAATAAGGTTGAAAGAGAGAGGGGAGGAGGGAGGGAGGGAAAGAGAGGGAGAGAGAGATGAAATTTTAAGATTTACTCTTGGAATTGGGAGAGCTTCATTTATCCTTGTGTTTTATTGGCCCAAACTCATCACAACGTTCCAACTTCACTGCAGAACAGTCTGGCAAGTGCCCTGATGTGTGCTCCAAAACAGTCAGTAGAATTGGTGAGTATCCAGCCAGTCCCTTCCGGCCACCAGTGTCCTTTTTATTATTCCGCTCATACAGAACACACTCAGCCTTTCCCAAAGCTGTCCAGCTCCAAATTCTATCAGTAATGGTATTCATGTCAAAAGCTAGGATATTTAAGTGATACTCGCTTTTCTCAATTGGATCCAAATATTACTTCTTTCAGTTCATAGACCTATTGTCAAAAAGATATGTTATTTGCACATTCACCTTCCAATAACCACTCAATTATTTAATGGTGCAACAAGAAGAGCATAAACACAAAATATTCTTATTTTGGAAGTAAAAGAAAAACAAAGGTTACTGGTCAGTAGTGGAGTAAGATCGTGCCAGACAGACTATGGGAAAGTCCCTATCCTGGACTGGGGAACTTCTTCACTGGACCCCAGGTCTGCTGTCTGGAGGAGCCCCCTTCTGAAATTCTCCCCCCTGTTCTTGATCAGGTCTCCGGGCTGCCTCCCCATGGCTGTTACTGCTCTGAGCCACATCCGAAGCAGGTTTTTGAACCCTTACTTATTTTCATGGCAGGATATGGGCCCAAGGATTATTTTAAGTATTATCAAAGCTCTTCTCTCAACACATACCTTTTCTTGAGTCCATTTTTGTCATTCTACATTTTCTTCAAAAACTTCGTAGGTTTCTGATCTATCCTCTTTGTGTAACTTCCACATGTCAGAAATCATGTCCGACAGTCTCCACTAGATAATTGTTCTCAAACCCAGTCTGTTTATTTCTTTGTGCTCTCCATAACGTTCTGGACCTACTTGTGGTCAAGCTCTGCCCCATAAAATGATAAAAATAAACCCAAAATATATGGACACTATCACTAAAAATTGAACAGAATATTTTTTCACTTCTGAATAATTGACCAAAACACCTACTTTCATGTGGTATTCTATTATCACTAAAAGACAAAACAAAACAAAAACACCATAAAAATACCACTCATCATTTTAACTCTATATTTTATCCAAGAATTCTGGGTGACTCCCTGAGCATAGTTCTTACTTCTAGAGATACTTGGTTTAGCTATATTCTTCCCTACAGTCACTGCCACTTACACTCTCCTGGATGTATCACTGAATGCCCCTAAACCTCATCTCTAAAATGAGCATAATAATGATACCCTGTCTACAATATCACTTCAAAGATTAAATTAAATGAATTTACATTTTCTCATCAGTGTACATTTGTTAGTACAGTCTCAGCGTATGATAATAATTATTGTTGTTTTTACATAATTGTCATCCCTACTTTGGGTTTTACATAAAAATAGTGTCTGCTGTATATTTCATACAACCAATCTTTATTGACCTGAATATAAAACAATGACTAACACAACTTCAAAAACTCTGAGTTTTGTGACCGCTCTATGAATAATAATCCATAGCAATTTGAGAAAATTCAGTTCTTATGTTAAGCATTGCTTTCCTTCACCTGATCAGTTCTCAAATGTCCACAGATTAAATCAATACTTATTTATGTTTTGAATAAACACCATTTGGAATAGCAGGTGGCTTTAAGTTGCATGTATATTATTTCTTTGGGCCTTAGTGATATATTGAGCAGTCATTATCTCTGTAATGGTGCTTCAGGAAAAAGACCAATTAATTCCAATAGTACAGGGCAGACACATGGGCACAATGGTATACACAGACAAATGCAGGTGGCCATGACATCAGTACAATCAGTTCATACTGGCAACAGATTCTAAACACCAATCTGCCTTTGGCTAAATCAATGTGTTTTAAAGATGTATTAACTAAATTTTATTTCTAAGCTGTTGTTTTAGAATTATTATCCTGAATCAAGATATCAAATAATGCATTATGGTGAGCCTAGGTCTTACAGTTCTATTGTACATGATGCTGGAGTCATCAGACAATTCAAGTCTGGGAAATACCTTTTCACTTACTTGTTACTATGTACACAAGACATATTTCTTTCCCAGATAATATTTTGGATGTTAGATTCCAATAAAAAAATCTATTTGAAATGTGTTTTTACCCAAGATCAAAGATAAGCAGAGAATTTTAAAAGCAGCAACAGAAAAGGAGAGTTACCTACAAAGGAGTTCCCATAAGACTATCAGCTGATTTCTCAAAAGAAACCTTACAGGCGAGAAGGGGCTGGAAAGACATATTCAAAGTCATGAAAGGACCTACATCCAAGATTACTCTATCCAGCAAAAACTTTAATTTAGAATAGAAGGGCAGATAAAGTGCTTCCCAGATAAGGTCAAGTTAAAGGAGTTCATCATCACCAAGAGCTTATTATATTAAAGGGACTTAGCTAAGAAAAAGATCAAAACTATGAACAGTAAAATGACACCAAACTCACAACTATCAACAACTGAACCTAAAAAAAACAAACTAAGCAAACAACTAGAACAGGAACTGAATCATAGAAATGGGGATCACATGGAGGTTTATTAGCAGGGAGGGGGAGCAGGGAGAATGGGGGAAAGGTACAGGGAATAAGAAGCATAAATGGTAGATACAAAATAGGGGGAGGTTAAGATCAGCATAGTAAATGGAGAAGCCAAAGAACTTATATGTATGATCCATGGACATGAACTAAGTAAGCGGGGGGAGAAGGGGATGTTAGTGGAAGGAGGGGTGCAGGGTGGAGGGGGATAAAAGGGAGAAAAAATTGGACATCTGTAATAGCATAATCAATGAAATATACTTAAAATTTAAAAAATGTATTTTCTGGAATATATTGATGGCTTTAATAAAGAAATATAGTTCCCACATAACACGTAGAATTGCCAAATTTGCTGAGACTTTTGAGTGGGAATGTTGGCAGTGTCAGAATGTGACAGATCCTACAACTGGGATGTAACAGGAGCTATGGGCAACCACTCCTTCTGTACCCTAAGTCGTTTTTCCAACAGCTTGCTCTTGTTTTCTAAATAAAGCAGGTCTCTTTCTCTGACTTTCAAAAGATCAATAATTGCAAATTTAGTCACAAATGCTGACATAAGAATATGTTGTTTCTTTTTCAATCACTACTTTCTCTTTTGGTTTCCTTAGTTTTAGTAAGTCAAGACAACATGTTTATGCCCTAGAAAAGAAACAAAATCAGCTCCAGCTTGAAAGTCATATCTTGAACAATCTATGGGAGTGGAGTTGGAAATCACACTCACATTTACTTTTGTGCTGTCATTCTTACTTAATGTTTAATCACAAACTAACTTCTGTAAATTAAATCTTACGCAGAGGCCAGTATGTGTCAGATGGGGAAAGGATATAGCTACAGAATTCTTCAAGGTTAAGATACAATTAGTGTTCTGATATTTTCCAGGTTTGTAATTTGATCTCAGTGAACTACTGCTATTATGACTTTGACACTATTATTTTATCAGCACAAAAATACTATACAGTTTCTATTAAAAACTGCTGCTGCTCCCTCATTTTCATCTTGCAAACTACATTGACGTTAGGACAAAACATTCTGGAAAAAAGTTGCATTCTGGGCTTCTCCACCCTCTACTCTCACCTCAACAAACTCCTTGCGGTTTTCACACAGTCCGCACCAGCAGAGACTGCTTGGAAGTGGGCCGCCACTCACCTCTATTTTGAAAATTCAGTGGAGATATTCCTAGTCTCCTCTTCACTTGATCCCAGAAACATCTGGAACAAATAAGTTCTTGATTCCTCTGAAAGAATTTCCGGCACTCAGTTTTGAAAAGAAATATTTTCTTTTATTTTTTCTCAGTTTTTTTTAATCTTCCTCTACTCTTTATCCTCTAATATTGGAGTAAGCCTGGACTCACTCCTGACCTCACTTCTCTCTATTCACAAAGAGTTAAAAATGTAGGTTATAAAATCAGAGTGCATGAGTTTGAATCCCAGTTTCAGCAATTCCAATTATTATCTAATGTGACTTCAAGCATGTTATTTTGGCTGTTGGTGGTTCAATTTATTGAAATGTACAATAAAATAGAAACAGTGTCTGTTTTAAATTGAAGTTATTAGGATTAGATAAACTAATGTAAACATATTTGCATATATATGTATATACAAATCTATGTAAATATAGATACATGGATATGTACACATTATATATGTAAATAGATATATGTACATATGTATATGCATGCATATCTGTATATGTAATAGTTATGATTTTTTATTATTATAAGTGGTACATATAAAGTTTGGATACTTATTTCTACTATTCTATCCCTGAGTTTACCATTGAGATTCAGAGTTGGTACCTACCTGACAACTTGACAGTTCCACTTGAATGTCTAATAGCAATATGAAACTTAATAAAGTTAATCAAAATTCTTGATTTCTAATCACCCATAATTTTCCTCTTTCAGTTTTTGGTCTCCTTAAACGACACCACATTTTATCCAACCATGTATTCATTTTTTATCCACCGATTTATTAAACAAGTACTTAGTAAGAAATAACTACAGACCTATTGCTCCATGCTGTGGAGATAGAGCCATGAACACAACCCTTAAATTCTCTGCTAGGTTGGATCTTACATTTAAGCAGGAAAGACAAATAAAAACAAGTGGATAAAATGCTTTGTGATAGTAAGCCCGAGGAGCACCGTGAGAACACGGTTATGGAAAAGGCCAAGAGTGACTTCAGGAAATGATAGAGTCAGAAGAGTTTTCATTAAAAGATGACATTTAATCTCAGACCTAAATAACAGAAAAAGAAGAAAAATGAACAGGAAGAATAAGTTTAGGAAGGAGCTTGACTTGTCCAAAGAAAATGAAATGGCTGGTATGGCTTTATAGTGGATGATGGTAAGAGGCATTTGAAATGAAGCCAAACAGGTAGGCAGGGGTCAAGTCATGAGGGCACATATAAATCAGCTGAAGCTTTGTAAATCGCTCTAAGTACAAGATAATCTATTTAAGGATTCAAAGCAGGATGATGACATAGAATGATTTATCTCATAAAAATATAAGTGCTTCGATATCTAATTCAAATTTGTTTCCTTTTAGCTTCAAACCCTTTAATAGAATTCATAATTAATTGAATGAGTGCTTTGCATGTAATAAATGCATGGAAAATATAAATGTAATGAATGATTAAATAAGCAAAATAAATTTTACATAATTTTATGTTTTTGTGAAATAAAAAATCAATATTTAAAAATAAAGTATACTTGGAGTTTTTTATTTTTATCAAAAGTAGTACATTTGGATGAATTCAGTGAAATTAAATCCAATAAATATGCATGTATTTACATGTCTTCTTTATAAAACCACTATGACAAAACAAGGCATAGTCTCTGCTCTCAGGAAACTCAAATTCTGGTTCAGGTCACAGCATTTTCTCAAGACAAAAGCAAGCCTGGGCTTTATCATTTTCTTCCTTCCTTCTTTCATTTTCTCTACATTAAAGCAGGCATGATAAACAAGTGAAAATGTGGAGATAATTTTAAGCAGTAAAAGAGGATATGAAGGACACTGATAATTTACTACCATCAGGTACCCTTAGTTCTACTGGCATCTGAGACTAATACATAACTAAACTTGGTTATAACTTATAACTTATAAGTTATCTAAGTGTGATTGTAGAATGGCTCTGTATCAGTCAGTTTGGGTTGAGATAACAAGACATCAGACTGGATCATCTAAACAATAGAGATTTTATTTTCTCATTGTTCTAGAGAGATAGAGGAGAGAGAGAGAGAGAGAGAGAGAAAGAGAGAGAGAGAGAGAGATTATCAGATGAGGGCTCCACCCTAATCTCACCTTTAATTACCTTCTAGGCCCTATCCCCAAAAACAGTCACATTGGGGGGTAGGGCTTCAATATATGAATTTCAGTGGAGACAATTCAGTTCATAATATATTCTACACTCTCCCAATTGGCTACTGCATTAATTATCTTATTAAATTACCCCTAAATCTAGCAGTGTAAACACAAGAATCTCATTATTCTGAGGTTTCTGTGGTACAGAAACTAGGAAGAGGCTTAGGAGATTGGGGCTCAGAGTCTTTAGTAAATGCGGAGTGCTCGCTTCGGCAGCCCATGTACTACAATTGGTACGATACAGAGAAGATAAAGGCGGAGACAGGACGTCAGGGGGTGCGGTAGTGTTCTAAAGACTAGACTGGCCCACGTGATTGTCACTTTAAAACCGTCACAGTCACCTCAAATAATTCCTAGCTCTAGAAATCTTTGTGTTGTTAAGGAATTTTAATTTCATTGTAGATACATACCAGTGCTTAAAACTAAAGTTAGAATCTGTAAGAAGTGGATGAGTTAGTCTATTTACTGTGAAATTCAGATAGGAGTTCCTCAGATGACTCAGCCACTATTAATAGAAATGATAGAAAAGGGAGTGATTAGCATTTAATTACTATAACTGGAGGAGTCTGAGTTTTGCTAGTTCAATACCATTTGCATGTTAGCAAAGACTAAAAGTCTGATAATTGATGATACTTTAATGTCATATATTAAATATTTCATTTTTACTGTTGGTATTGTAGAAAACAGACATTGACCCTTACAAAAGAGATAACCAGTATAATTGGTACAATTGTTTTTCAATCTGTGTTCATTGACCATATAGTACAATTTTCTGAGGCTGTGAATATATGCTTTGATTTTGGTCTTAAAGAGTAAGATGTGGTACATTGGTGCCATTCATTTTATTTGATAAATTGTTTTTTCCTTTTGATCTGTTAAAGCTCTTTCAAGGACTGTGAAAAAGGCAACAGCTAAAGATGAGTTTGGATATTATCGCTGAAAATGTTTCTGCAGATGTCAACAGATACTCAGAAACCAGGAAGACTTTAACCTTACCATATTGTGTCTTGAATTATAATTGATTTTTAAAATGGTAGTGTGGCTGGCACTGAATTTTTACAAAGTGTAGCATCGCAGTTTAGGGCCTTGGTTCGGAGAAGACTGCAGGTCTAAGTCCCAGGGACTGCAGCAGGCCATTTAGCGCTTCGCCCATCGTGCTCCACAGCACGAAATGAGAAGTCAGGACTCATTTCTTTCTGAGGCCTCCCAAAGGTCTACTTCATGTCCAGGTAGAAAATATAAATCACCACTGACTTGATTGCTATGAAAATATCAATGGAAACAGAGTTGTAAAAGTTACAAGCTTACCTCCTCTATGACCATGCTCATTTAACATTTATAAGACTTTTAAAAAAATAAAATAAAGCTATCTGGGATTTAAATTTACATCAATATTAAAATTCCCTTATAACATCAAGGGAAACATAAAAACTAAGACACTTAATAATCAAAGAAGTTATCTAGTAGGCAACTACTAAAAAATTCAGGAATTATATAACACAAACACTTTCTCTATAACACCTAGTATTACCATAGAAGTCCAGGGATATGATCTTATAATAAATATTATTATGTAATAATTTCTGGTGAGTTGGTAACAATACCTTTTTAAAACATATTATTACCAAAGAGATCAGTGCAAGATTTTTGAGTAAACTGTATTTAAGCCAGAGTGCTCAGACATTTATACACATCATCTCATTTAATACGTTGATTCATCATATTACGTAAGTTTAGATCGAATGTCATTAGTTTGGGTAAATTTTTGTTGTAGACAGAAGGTCGGGAGAGTTGACAGTAAGTACTTGGCATGTGACCTTAAACTGATCATCTAACCTGGTTGACCCCAATGCTCTCATCTTTGACATTGAGGGTCTGAGTGGCTGGTTTCTTTGTGTAGTGGACAGTTATAAATTTAAAGTTAAACTTAATGATTATATATCAATACGAAAACTATTAAATATATTAAGCTTTAATTTCTTTAGCTGCAAAATGGGGGTAACATGATGCATCTTTCAGGGTTGTTTTAAGGATTAAATGATACGGTGCATTAACTATCTCACACAAGCCCAAAACACAGCATATATGGCCTTTATATGTGGAACCGCATCCTTATGTTCTCTTTGGCCTCAATGTCCTCTTTTAAAAAATAATGTTTTCTAAATTTCTTAGTAATAGGGCTAGCAATATTGGCATAATTACATTTCAGGTTGCTTTGCTCAAATTAGCCTAGAGGGAATAAAATGATTGCTCTATCAGTGCACATTGTTGACAAGGGTAAAGGAATTTTGTACCTGCATTTTTATGATAGTTTTATAAGTTCATAAATATAATTGTATAAGTTCAACTATTATGTGATCCTGTCACTTTAAAATCTCAGTACTTAGAGGAGGTTTGGAGTCATAATCATAGAGTGAGGTGTAAGATGCAGAATTGTTATTTTGGTTAAGTGAATGCCAAATAATTTTCACTAAACCTGAAAAAGCCAACTGTATTAAGGGAATAAATTTGTTTTGTCAGTGGTACCTCCACTCTCCCTATGCCCTTGTCCAGGACCTCAGGCTAGCTTCCTGATGTCTGACGCAATGGAACTGCGGACACTGGGGCAAATTCTAAGAACTCCACTCAGATGGAAATTTATGCCTGAATATGTGCCATAGGAACTTTCACCAGAGAGATCAAATACTCAAAATGAAATGTTATACTTTTCATAGTCTGTTCCTCCACTCTGAACTCTCTCTGTTAATGGCAGACCCAGTGCATTTCAGACTAAAAGACCTTTGGTAAGTGACAAAATGCAAAAATTGATTTTATTAACAGAAAGCACAAACTAGCATGAAAGTTAAGGCAGATTAAATATAATTGTGTTAGTTCACTTAAGTGGTGAGATGCTCTAAGTTCTGAAGGATGTTGAAGTTCTTTCAAGGAACCAAAGTAGAGCCCCTTGCCAGTTTAATTTATGGGCTTTAATATCCAAGGTTATCCTGGCTCCACGGCTCACCTTCTGCTGACGAAGCTGCCCAGCTGGCCCTCTTCTCTTATCCTCTGTAGCCCAGGTGCTTCTATTCTGGGTCAGTGAAGTGCTCACAGCACCACCTGCTATGTACACAGTAGCATTTTAATTTTAATATTGAAAACAAAACAAGTGAACTCTATTGGATGGTTTCATTCTCCATATCGTTCTCATGTCTGTGTAATGCTATTTAGGCACATCTAATACTCTCATTGCAGCTATGATACGCCAGTTTAAGATGTAGGGAGAAATGAAAAATTACTTCTAGGGCTTGCCTTGAAAACTCCCTTCTGAAATGCTGTTATTGATCAAACATACGTCCCAGCTGGTCTCGGACACCTCAGTTCAACTCTGTTGTCACAGCAAAATTATTGAAAGCTCCCTCTTTAATCCTCCAAATTACCTGATTCAGACAATAAATAATGTTTATTTATAATCTCCTTAACAATGACATTAAACACCCAATACTCTTTTCTTAAGATGCCACTCTTTTCTACTTTTAAGCACTAAATTCAAAGTTGGGTAAATAAACTTCTCAGGTATGGCTAAAAAAATAAGTTAGTAGATGTTGGAACAGGCAGGGACTGAAAGCAATTGGTTGACACCTACGGCCAACGTGACACGTGTTGAGGCAAGCAGAGGTAAGGGAATAAAATGACTCTGCGAGGAGCTCCTGTTAGCAGTAAGTAGGCTTGTTGTCAAAAGAACCTATTGAATGACATAAGGAAGAAGGCTGAAATAGGAAGTTAGGAGGCCTACAGGAATATGGACCCCAATTAGGCTGAATGAGTAGCAAACCAACAGGAGAATTTGTCAGATACAACAATTTAAAGAGTTATTTGGTGAGAAAAACTGTATTAACAATTCTCGTCAGCAACAGAAGCAGTGAATATGGGTTCTAGGAATAGACTTTCAGTGTTACCAGTAGCTCCTAGTCAAAGGCATCTGGGACTTCCCGTATGAAAGTTACACCTCTGCAGTAGGGGTAATGGGTCATGTTTCAGCCATCTACCAATTTTCATTTTCCCGATTTGAAGCTCACTAAGCAACTTTCCTTGTTTCCCTTAGAGGAGCACATCATTTATATGTCTCAGAACAATCGGTAAATTAGCATTCTGGCAAATACATATAAAAGATCAGACTGATTCAGCTTCTTATAAATTTAATCAATGTAAAGACATTCATGATTTCAAGCCACAATGAAGCGTGAGCACTACCCAGGGAGCAAACACCATCGCCGTGTCCTCTTTGTGATTAAACACTGATGCCACACTGGGGAAAATTTCATTTTATGATTTTCTTTATTACTTTTAGAAAAACAGTTGCTTACCCACTAATGTGAAGTTAATAGATGCTAAGTATAGTAAATATATTTCCAAATGTATGTGTTAGAATACTGGTACTTAAAAAATACTACGTGAGGCATTCAAAGCCATAGAGTGTCAGTAATAAGGGAGAGAGGGAGTAGAACACAAGTTTTCCGAATTCTCATTCATTGCTCAGTTTATTAGCACACACATTTTAAAACTGTAGATTCCATCACGGGGAAAATGCCAAATTTTTTCACAAGAGCCATAAAAGTGCGGAAGGGCACTAGTCATGATGTCGTTTAAAGAAATGCAGTGACTCTGTCCTGGTATTTACAGGGCAGTCAGAGCCCATTAACCTGAGATGACATTATTTTCGGTTGACATTAAACATTCCAGGCCGGTTTTAGATAACATTTAAATCCTAAAATTAGTTTAACAACTGACTACATCTTTCCATCAATGACTGATTTTTTTCCCCATTTTTGAGAACTCTTAAATTTGACCTGTTTTTATTTTTACTTTTTTGCAAAGGTAGTACATTCATACAACAAAAAATCCAAAAGGAGTGAAAAAGTAGACTTCAAGTTTTCTCCTCAGCCCTACAGCGGGGCCTAGTGTTTTCGCCAGAATTGTCCACTCCTACCAGTTTCTTGTTTCTCTCCCCAACTTGTTGTTTGAAGTACACACATGTACACATTCAAAATTTTATTTTTACATAGGAAAATACTATATTAATTACTCTATGCCTTGCTTTAATAAAAAATCCCAACATAGCTTAGTGTTCCTTTTTGTATCAGTGAAATGGAACTGTCTAGTCTTTTCAATGACGCACAGAACTTCTTTGGATGGGTGAGTATAATTAATTTGAACTAGCCCCAGTTAATAAACATATATATTATTTCCAATGCTACCCTGAATTTTGTTGCACATCTGTTATTTTAATCAGATGTGAGAAAGCTAAATAACCAGGAATAGCGTATCTAGGTAAAAGGATATGTGAATTAAAAAATGTTGTAGATATTGTCAGATTGCAATAGATGGTATTTCCGTTTACATTTCCTCCAAGTGTATGAAGTGGTGTAAGAAAATGCCTCTTTCCCCCAGCTTTGCCCACAATATGTGGAATCAAAACTTTAGTTTCTTTGTCCATATCCTAAGTGAAAACTGCAAATCTATTAGTAGTTAAGATGTATAAATATTTCTTTCCCTGGAGGAAGACAATGCCAGTTAGTGGCTTCAACATCCACTCTCCCCTTGTCAGTCATGAAGAGACCGTTTTCAACCTTTTCTGTGGGTGCACGTCCAACCTCTCAGAGAAGGGATGGGTCTGGTTGTTTTACTGGTCCTTCTCTTCAGTCATGATTGACGTTTGTACAAGATGAGAGGATAGACCAGCCACTGTAGATCAGAGACAGAACTTACATTTTTAGGGAGACCAGGCAACAATACCACGTCTGGCTATTTACAAAGCTATTGTTATTTTGATTTTTTTTTTAGAGGCTTCATCTGTATCTGAACTAACATAGATAAATCATATAAGGTTGTTGGTAGTTTTCTTATTGATTTGTAGGTGCTATTATACACAAACAATTAAAAAACTGAATAATTATACACAATTCACTGCTCCAATTTAGTGTTTGACTTTATTATTACTATTATTATTTTGCTAATGTGAAGTTTTTGTGTTTGTGCAGTCAAATTTGTCATAAAATTTCCTTTTATGAAATGAAAGTTTTGAAATCATTTTTTGGAATATTTTTCTCATGGAGTGTTTATTTTAATTGCTCTGCAAGCATATATTTATAAAAAGTCATGTTGACACTTTCATTATATACAAAGACCAATGCAAGATTTATTACAGACCTAAAGGTATCAGAAGAAATCATAGAAAATAACTTTTGACAAAAACGTGTCTAAGTTTTAAATAAGAAATTAAAACTGCTAACTTAAGGTTTAAAAAAATAAATTAGATATCATTCAAAGAAAAGACATTTGTTTATTAGATAAAGTGAGTAAAAAAAGCAAAGCGCAGACCAGGAGAAGATATTTGCATATTTTCAGAAAGGTATTTTTATTCATAGTATCTAAAGTCAATAAGGTAAAGACAGACAACCCAACAGAAAAATGGACAGAAGACATTAAGTCACTTCACAGAAGAAGAAAGGTCTAGTCAAGGAACAGGTGTAAAGGACCCACGGACATGGACAGCAGGGTGGGGGCTGACTGTGGGAGCAGAGCAGGGGGTAGGCAGGGCAGGGGAGAGCAACCGGGGAAAAACTGTTGTCATAGACAGCTGTACTAGAACAATAACAAAAACAAGAAAAATTGAATGTGTAATAAGTGCATGAAAAAATGCTCACCATCATTATTCATCAAGGAAATACAAATTAAAGCCACAATAAGACATCACCATATAAACACTAAAATAACTAATTTTTAAAAATACTGATGATATAAAGGTGTTAGTGAAGTTGTGGAACAACTGATATTATAAAAATTTTATGGGATGTTCACTGAGCCACCATTAGACAGAATCCACTCCAGCTGAACCAATGACTGTCTAAAAATACTATTCCCAACAGAATTGTGTAGATATATTACAGAAAAAGACACAAGAATATGCAAATAATAGATACATAAACATAGTTTGTTCACATAATGAAATACTATAAAAATAATTAGTAAAAATGATATTACATTCAATAACTACATTAAATGATATGGATAAATCTCATAACCATAATAAGCTATGCCCCCTTAACAAGGGTGATATTGCCCCCCACAGGGTGGAAGTTGGTTCTTGGAAGTAAAAAAAAAATCTAATTTTTAAATGTACATAAAAAGCACCAAAATAACAAGATTGGATAATACTTCTTGAACACAGTTTGAAATCAACTATTTGCTATATTCTCTTTTACCAAGTATTCTTACCTCCTTAGTCACAGGGGAATTCTGGGGTAGGAAGCCTTGTCCTACTGAGCTTTCAGTACTCTCTTCCTCCCTTACCCATGACAGATACGTTCCAGGACCCCCAGGGACACCTGAAGCCAAAGATAGTTCCAAACCCTGTGTACACTGTGCTTGCTTTCTATACACACATATCTATGATACAGTGTATAAATTAGGCCCGGTAAGGAACTAACAACAAAAGCTAATGATAAAATAGAACAATCATAATGATAAAATAATAAAATAAGGGTTATTTAACACAAGCCCTGGGATACCTGAACAGCCAATCTGCTAAGAGACGAGTGGGCAGGTAGTTATGTACAATATAGGTACATGGGACAAAGGGATGATTCAAATCGCAGGTAGGAGAGAGGGGCAGCTACTCAGAATGGCATGCAGTTTAAATGTTGTAAATTATTTCAGTATCTTTTCATTGAATAATTTTAGGCTGCAGTTAACAGTGGGTAACTAAAACCATGGAAAGCAAAATCGTGGACACTGGAGACACTGCTGTAGCGGATGATGCGGCCAGTAGAAGAAAGACGTTTACGTTAGGGCACATTTACAGAAGCGCAGGGTGAATTTCTGATGGTTGGCAACAACACTCTATTAAGAGGCTGTCTGAAGTCACGATGCTGGCCCTCCACCTGACCCAGCTAAAGTGCGTCAGCTGCTGATCAATGCAGTTCCATGCTAGGGCCCAACGCAGCGGGCGGTCTGCATGATCTTGGCAGCGCTGTTTATATGAAGCACACAGACTGAAGGTCTGCAACTGGCTTTGTGATGTTATCCTGATTTTCTTGACTGAGAATGTGGCTTCCTGGAAACCAAGGCATGACACAAGTATGACACATATTTTGGTGTTTTGTGAAGGAAGCATGTTCTGTGTGACCAAAAACAGACTTTGGAAGCTGAAGCAGAATATCTCAGATTTGACAACCATCACCAGATTCTCTTAGACACTTAAAAAGTCCTTCCGTATACATCCCAAAGCATCATTTTTGTTGAAAATGCCCCTACTTTCTCCCAAATAGATTTTGAGCTTCATAACTGCTAGCGCTGGTTGCTGGTATCTGTCCAGGGCCTGGACCACTCAGGTAAGTACTTACAACAAAATGAACAGATGCGTGGTCTTTAGACAGATAGTTGGTTTACCCATCTATGTTATTGTATCAAAGAGACAGTGAAATAACATTTGAAGAGCTATTTTTAACAGACTTTATTAAAGTAGAACAGCATTGCTAGGAGATAAGTGCATTAGGTATTTTGATAGACAGTTATTAAGACCAAAGGGTACATTCAGCCTAATTAGAATAAACATCTCTTAATTATCTTAAGGCTAAAACCAAATATCCTGGTTTATATCATTTGAGATCCAGACAAATCCTTTCAGCAACAAGAAAAGAAATGCTATTCCACTAATTTATAAAAAGTATCAGACTTCAGTGCAATTCTAAAAGAAATATAACCTAAAAGAAAAAAAATGTTTGTCAGTTAAAGTGTTTTTATCCTGTATTATTTATGTACATATTGTACAGGTAATTTAAAAACATTTCTAAGTTTAGAATTTCACAGTAATTATTAGAAACAATACATGGTTTACTTAAAATTAATTTAAAATACCCTTCATGTTTTGGAAACTGGTAAGAAATCTAATTTATTCAAATTTACTCTGCAACAAGCCCAATGACCCCACTGTGTTGTAGACATTTGTTGAAGTTGTTTTAGCTGCTCAGTGTTCATTCTTTCTTCTTCCTTCTTGTTTGCTTCCATAAAAAAAAGTATTATTAACATTCATTGTCTGTGCCCAGACAATAAGATGCAGGGTACATCTATGAGACTCCATCAGGACTCTGAACATGTGCTGAGGGACACAGGTATGGGGAAGGGAGTGGAGATTACCTGCCCAAGCAGGAGCAGGAGACTATCAATTTGTTCTTGCTCCTTCAACATCTGGGGCTGTACCAACTCTTGCTTTGTCCCCAGTCAAGGTCTTCAGTTCTTCCTTCAATGAACTCTACTTTCTCTCAAGTTAGCCAGGGTATGGCTCTACAAATTGCAACTGAATCACCATAAAAAGACTTGTTACAATGACTTTGTTTCATTACTGGAATACTCTCTGATCATTTTCTTAGTCCACTTCAAATACATGACTAACATTTGCCAAACTCTTCAGATATGAAACAACCAAACAAGCAGGGCAGCTGATCCCAGATGCCCAGCTCATGAATCTCAGAAGAAATGTACCACATGTGACAGATGAAGTCATGATAGGAATGCTCAATGCTTCTAGGAGTTTATACTTTTTACAGATTTCTCACATTATTACCTTATGTAACTCTCATACGAACCCTGTGAAGTGGATAGAAAAGGGAGTATTAATACCATCTTCGATTTTGAAAAAAAGGAAATTAACTTTGAAAAAAGGGACACCAGAGAGCATTTAAGAGAAAAATGCCATTTAAATAAAATTATTCTGCATAGCAAATCTAAAAGTACATTGTGAAAATACAGCTAGGGAAGTCCTTGATTTTATTGTATTTATCTTATGTACAAGAAGCTGTCCTGCTTAAAATAAGAAGGATGGGGAGGGAGAGGGGTGAGGGGGACTGGAAAGGGGAGGGGCAGGGAGGAAGGTGAGGGGATGGGGGGGCAGAACAAGGAGGACTGGTCTTTCAGTTCAATACTTGATCCCTCAATCTTCCTTCCTCAATTAGTCTGCTTCTACCTGTCCAGCTAACAACCTTTATTGCATAACCTTTATTGATAGTAACTTTCATTCTAATAATGTGTAGGGATACATGGTATTATTCTGACGCAAGGATAAAGGTCGTGATGGTCTTTTTAACCTCATTGATGTCATGAAGTTCTGTATTAAAGAAATTGGTTGTGGGGAAAAAAGCCCTTATTTTCTGAAGTCTGTGATATCTACTCAACCAGCAAAAATTATAAAATGCAAGTCATGGGTTGACAAATGATCATTTAGGATCTATCTAACTGTAAAAAACCCTTTTACAAATTATTGCACACACATACAAATATGTATGTGTATATATGCACACAATTATATCTTAGAAATACATTTGGTTTTTCTTACAAAAAAGTCTGGAACATAATATTTCATAACTGTTACAGGTTGAAACATTCCCTTTTAAGGCTTACAGCAAATTGGCTCCATTTCCTTCTTTTCTCTTTGGAAAAAAAAGCAACTAGCTACCACCATTTTTAAGACAGACTTTATATCTCTGAAGATTATTCTTAAATTATTCAATTTCCTTTTCCCCCAGCTAAATTATTCTTTTTATTTTAACATTTTATAGGCCTTGCTTTTCAACCTACAATCATCTATTTTGCTCTACCAAACTCATGACACATTAAATTGCCATTCATTTATTCATTTGGGTGCCTAGTGGGTGCACAGAACTTTATAAAGTGTTGTTCAACCATATTGTTGTGATTTCAGCCAAGTACGGAAGCTTTGATATAAATTTAATTAGCATTACATATACTGTATTAGAGGTTAAAATCTGAGACCATGAAGCTGACTTTATCAAACAAATTCCGTCCTCACTGCATGTTTAGGTTAAACAGGACCAGGAATGTACCATCCTATTAATTTGATCATCCAGAAAAGTGTTTCCTTCACGTCAAATTGTTCATGCCCATCACACCTATGACTTGTAGGTTGTCTAAAATCTTTTAGATGTCTCTCCTTTATAAACATAAGAATAAGAGAGAAACAGTTCTACAGTTCAAATTAGATCTATATTTACTAATTTGTCTGTTTTCACTGTGTAGTTTAAAAAACAAAAAAGTCAAACAAGCCTGCTCTTCTGTTTTGACTGACAATTATGTATTCATAGACTCAAACATTTTGACTTAATCATTAGTCTAAATAGTCAAGTTCGTGTCAGTAGATGAACACTTTCATTTTCCCTTTTTTGTTTAAAGTAAGAAATTCAAGGGCTCACATTTCAGATTTCAAGATTGCTTGTCTTTCCTCCAATCTATTTCCCTTTTCCATTCTCAATTTTAGGTCATTAACTAATGCTACTGGGCAACCCGTTGCTTATAGAACTAACCACCTCTATATATGTCATAGGAATGGCTACTCAAAGCTTTATTTACTATGCCTACTTTCGTGGAACCTGTTAGAGAATTATAATTACTCACCCTCTGGAGCCTGGTATAATGGGTCTGCTCCCCACAAGCTACGTAAGTTGTTTAAGTCACATAACCACTTTCATCCTCAGTTTCCCCATCATCTATATTTAGGTTCCAAACTGGGCTAGTGTGCAAATTAAAGGAAAACACTGTATATAAGATTCTTTGCACATTGCCTGGCATGTGGTAAGTACTGCCAAAATGAGTGCTTTTAAAATACATACTATCCAGTCCTGGCTGGTGTAGCTCAGTCAATTGAGTGCCGGTCTGTCAACAGGTTTGCCGGTTGGATTCCCACTCAGGGTTGCCGGCCTGGGTTATGGGCCAGGTCCCCAGTGGGGGACCCACGAGAGGCAACCACACATTGATGTTTCTCTCCCTCTCTTTTTCCTTCCCTTCTCCTCTGTCTAAAAATAAATAAGTAAAATCTTTAAAAAAATTAAAATACATAATATTCATTAATGTTATTAATTCAGAAAATGGAGACATCCAAGCATAGTTGGGTAAGGCTACTTACTATAAATGATAATCCTCAACAACTCAGTGGATTAAATAATAATTTAAACAATTTTTAAACTTATCTGAATATTAAACCAAGTGAACTTTTTTCCTTTAAAAATAAAACATAATAGAAAATACATAAATACCAAAGAGCCATGGAGTCACCGTGGATCCCTTCTGGTGAAAACATAAATCTTATCTCACTCTTAGGTTTGAGATTTACTGTTGTATATTTAAAAGAAACTGCTAGATAAAGGAGTATAAAATTAAATAGAATTTTAAAACAATTAAAAATAAAAAATCTGATAATTAACATTTATTTTGTAACTGACTCAACACTTTTATAATTAATTAGGTTTTTAATATGTTACAACATTACACTGAATGTTCAGAGTTTGAGGAAAAACATCTAGAGCAGAAAGCATACCATAAGTCACGTCAGATGTTAGAAAAATATTTCATGCTTTCTTTCATTGTGATATGCTCCCTATTGCAACATTAACTGAAAAATCATTTCTAAATTGATTTTACTCTACAAAATGCCCACACAAAGGATGAAGATAATTGCATCCTCAAGAAACTTTCTCTTACTAGTGTAATCTATTTAAAGTAGTTAATTATAGACATGTTATCAGCTCTACGCAAAGGATTCAGATAAGTGGTTTTGCTCAGTTCTTTGAAAAACTGACATTTTTGTATTAAAACAATATATATTTTTATTTTAAAAAATTATGATGTAAGTATAAAACCAAAGCTATATGTTTGTAATTGAGAGATTTACTCATGTATTGATAAGTCAATTAAAATGTGAAACTAAGTGATGACAATTTGGGTATAAATGTCATGAAACTGATGAAATACAAGATTTTATAACATTTTTATGAATAATATGCTATTACTTCTAAGAAAACATCTGTACTTAGATCTGGTCTTGAACTCTTGCGGTGGCGGAGAGCACACTAGATGAAACGCCAGGAGGCCCAGATTTCAGCCTGGGTTTTCCCGGACAGCTTCTGGAACCTCAGATGGGGCTGATTCTAAACATCAGTTTTCTTACTAAGAAAGCTATAGCATTTAAATGGGAAATGCACTGCGTGGCATTTTTATGACTATTACTGAGGAAATATGTATGAAACACCAAGCACAAAGTTAGGCCCATGATAGAAACTTGACTAGTATGAATTTCCTGTTCCCTATTTTAATTCCCTTCCTTCTCTCTCTTTCCTTCCCTACTCCATCTCCCTTTCTAGCCTCTAGCAACTCACAGCCCTGTACAGTCTACACAAACTTCAGGAGAACATAACTTTGAACATGTCTTTGGTTTCCTTTTAAACTGAGTCTGTAGAAGGCCAAAACTTGCAGTTGTCTTCTTACGTTCTGGACATTTGTGCACATTGTCTTGTTTTGTGCATCTGTAACTGCAAGGAAAAATGACTGCATTTGGAAGAAGTGAGTGTACAGATTGTGCATAGAAAAATGATTTTTGACTCAAGAACAGGTGCTAAAGGAACACTGGGACCGTGATGCAGATAGAAGTAAGTCCAGACATGGATCAGTTGGAGGAATCCCTAGGTATTTTAGAAATAAAAAAGTATTTTCAGTTGAACAGTTGAAGAATAATTATAATTTTGAGGACTCCTCAAATTATTAAAGGACAGTTAAACTGAAAATCACTTCAAACATTTCTATTTTTTTAATAAAATATAGCATCTAAAATATCATAAGTGTTAAAATTTTATGAAATATTTTTATGTTTTGTACCTGAAAGCACTATCTAAGAAGCACTTCATATTGGCTGAGCCTGAACATTTTATCAGTGTAATAAAACTTTGAATCCCCAAAGTGAGATGTTTTCTTATAATATTTTGTATTAATTATCAAACTCAAAAGCAGTAATGGGATAGTTGTAATAAACATAACAATGGAATAATAGGATAATCTCTAAGAAAAGATTCTATTCATATGAATAATAAAAACACTATGTTTAAATTTTAATTTATAATGTGTTCGGTATATGGTTGTCACTGTTGAAGGAACTTGAGTGTGTACCAGCCTTTCCTCTTTGCACGCGCCTCTGCTCTTTGGCCGTTTAGAGGCTTTATGTTTTATATCTTTCGTATAAAACACACCTATTTGCTATAATTTCACAAAACCACAATTGGCAATTTGTTTTGGCTTATTAAACGTTATACACATAATTTGTACATGCTGTTTCATTTATTCATTCTTAATTTGTTCATGTTTTTTGGTAGTTTACCATATGCTTGGCTGTAGGCTAGTTGCTGGGAAGTTAATATGATGATATTTATTTATAAACCCTAGGACCTCTTACTCTTTTGGGAAATGCACTCTATTCTACCATTATAAGAAATAATAAAGAAAACGTGAAATGATAGTAAGAAATAGTGTGGGGATGTCACAAGACCAGGCCAAGTAAAAAGAAAAGAGTTAACACACCAACCCAGGTGTGTATAAGCACTTAGTAAGCATTACAGTGTGCATGGCTTAGGAAATTGTGACAAAACTAGATTATCCTATAAAGAGAAATAAAAGTAAATGTCTACCTAATTATATAGAAAGACTTGAACTTCAGATAGACAAAAAATGTAAATAAAAAAGGACAAACTATAAGGTAATTAATTATATGAATATATGAGGAAATATTTTACTGATATAGGGGAAATGGGAGGACTTAAAATTTTTAATTATAAATGATAGAAAAATTTTGATGAATTTGCTTGTATAAAAGTGAAGGAATTCTATTGAAACACTTCACCATATAAAAATTAATATGTCAGATCTTAGAGTTTTCCATAACTAAAGCCAACACAGGCATATATCTAGTTGTACAATGATGATCAATCATTAATTCTTTCAGATCAACAACAAAAAGATGGAAACCCAGGGTCACAACATACTGGAGGAGAATAGCATAACCACACACAAAAATCCAGGTGCACCTTTGATGTGTTGAAAACTTTTGTTGAGATATAATTCACATACTATAAAATTCATCTACTTAAAGTATATAGTTCAGGTTTATTAAATTAACAGAGTTATGCAACTATCACCACAATCTGATTTTAGGACGTATTTTCCCCACGTTAAATTTTTTTCAATTACAGTTTACATTCAACATTATTTTGTATCAGTTTTTGGGTGTACAACACGGTGTTCAGACAATCACATACTTTACACAGTGTTCCCCCTGGTATTGCCAGTACCCGGGTGGCACCATACAGCGTTTTAACAATGTTACTGGCTACCTTTCCTATGCCGTACGGTCCATCCCCATGAGTACTTTACAACCACCAATCTGTAGTCCTCAATCCCTTCACCTTTTTTACGCAGTCTTCCCTAATTTTATGACATTTTTATCACCCCCAGAAGAAATCCATAACTGTGAGCAGTCACTCCACACGCCTCCCCGTACCCTAGGCAACCATGAATCTATTTTCTGTCTCCTCGGATTTGCCTATTCTGAACATTTTGTAAAAATGGAATTACACAATATGCAGTGTTTTGTGACTGACTTCGTTCAGTTAGCATAGTGTTTTCAAGGTTCGTCAGTGTGGTAGCATGTGTCATTCACTGCTGTATTCCTTTTGATTGCCAGATAATAGTCCATTGTGTAGATACACCACATTTTGTTTATCTGTCAGTTGGTGGACATTTAGGTTATGTAGTGGGTTGAATAATGTTCCCCTCAAATTCATATACACCCAGAAACTCATAATTTATTATTATTTGGAAATAGACTCTTTGCAGATATAAGATAAGGTCACAGATTAGAGTGAGCCTTAAATCCAATGACCAGGGCCTTATCAGAGAGGGCACAAAGACATACATAAAGGCGAGAAGGTCATGTGATAATAGAAGCAGAGATTGGAGTGATGCTGTTTTTAGCCAATGAATGCCAGGAATTTCTGGCAACTATTGGAAGCTGGAAGAAGCCAACAAACAATTCTTTCCTAGAGTTTTCAGAGGGAGCATGGTGGCCCTTTGGACAACTTGGTGTCAGACTTTGTGGCATCAGAAACCATGAGAGAAGAAATTTCTGTTGTTTTAAGCCACCCAGTTCATGGTACTCTTGTTACAACAGCCCTAGGAAATGCATACAGGTTGTTTTCCATTCTTGGCTGCTATGATACAAAAATACATGCAAAGACTAATAACAGACAATTCACAGAAGTAGACTAAAGTGCCGATAAGTATATAATAGCTGTTGAAGTTCCTTAGTAATCAAAGAAAGAAGGCATCACTCCACAGCTAGTAGACCTAAAACTTGAAAAACGCTAAGCATTTGTGTGGAATTGTATATAAATCACAGAAACAAGTAAGAACTTGGAAAAGTGTCTCACTCTGTGGGCAGGTCCTCTATTAGCAAGATAAAAGGACCCAAATCCGAGTCACAGACCAGTGGGCTACAAGATTGCTAACAGTCATTTGTGGGATATCATATTCAAGGATACAGTCATGGCCTTGCCTATCCTTTAATTTATTATTTTTATGTAACTAGTAATGGGATCTTGTAAAAATAAAGTGGTTTTTTTTTAAATCAGGTATTGAGGAAACTGTCAAAATTTTTCTGTTTTAGACTTTTTGAGATAGTAGCTTATAAATAATCCGGTCTGATTTCAACTTTTAGTAATCCTCAAAGGACTAATTAAAGTTTTCTTCCTTCTGAACTAAGTGACCATTTTTAGCTTTTTCCTTCTGTTCTCAGGTTGAGATACCTTCCTTTAATGGCGGCAGTCATTCCGGTAATAAGCATTCATTTCAGACTTCAATTAGTGAACTCTGTCCTTCATTTATTATTTAAATCCACTTCTCTCTATATATTTACAGTTTTGGTAGTGTATATATTCAGTTATACCTTATAACTGTTTATTAATCAGAGCAATACAATCAGTTTTAAAATTCTAACATTTGACTCCAGTAAGTTTTCCAGTCTCTTACAAATAACATACCATGTAGCCTCCACCGGCTTTAATCTTGCCTATATTCCTACATATTGTGTGCTGATCATTTAAAATAAATAGCAAAAGATTGTAATTCTTGTTTGGAATATTTACTTTCATTTTATTTTTAAAAAATATTTTTTATTGTTGTTCAAGTACAGTTGTCTCCATTTTCCCCCACTGCCCCCCAATCCCAGCCACCCCCACCTCCCACCCTCCATCCGACCCTCTTTGGTTTTGTCCACGAGTCCTTTATACATGCTCCTCGACAACCCCTCCCCCCTTCCCCCCATAATCCCCTCCCACCTCCCTCTGGTTACTGTCAGTTTGTTCTTAATTTCAATGTCTCTGGTTATATTTTGCTGGCTTGTTTGTTTTGTTGATTAGGTTCCACTTGGAGGTGAGATCATATGGTATTTGATTTTCACCACCTCATTTTATCTGTAGTGTCCTTAATTTGATTTTACTGTTAGAGTAGGGAGGGGCTATGTATTTAACAACCTGCTTTCAAAAAACATTAGACTACCTTCTAGCATACTTGTATCTTCCTTACTAGTCTTATTTTTTTTTTACCTTTTTATGCTGAACACTAAATTTTTTACTCATGTCTAACTTTGTCATATCTTTTCCTTCCAGATTTAAAAATCATTAAAGTGTGCATTGTAAAATCAAAGTTGTCTAACCTTCCGTGTGATGTTAGCAGTCTTTCCAAAACTTTATTTTTCCATACCTAACATCCATCTATGTCACCCTGAAATCTTCTATCTCTGCATATTAATTAACTCTACATTCTCTGCCCTCACAGAGATTATTTATATTTTTATAATTATACTCATTTCAGTCTGCCTTGTATCATAATTAGGGTTTACATAAGTGTACTCTGTTATTCCCCTCCTTTCTCAAACAGTTCATTCTATTAAAAGTGGGTGGAAAATAAAGTTAAAATCCTTAGTGAAACCATGCTAAAGTGTTGAAAAAAAATGATTTCTGCTGTTTCTATTGTATCTCTCTGTCTTTCATAGGACGTAGCATAGAATTTCTGTGCATTCAGGAATTACTCTAATAAGAAAAATAAATACTTATTAAATGAATGCAATAATAAAAATGAATTAGAATATCAAATATTATTTTTGAAAGAATATTGACAAAAACATCCAATAAAATACCTTGATGGTGTCTGTTATCACACGCCTTTGTTTGCATCGTTTCGGCTGTGAGATGTGTGAATGTGTGTAAGTCATATAAGAAGTTTAAGCCAAAATAGGAAGCTAAAACCAGAAGTAATCTTGGGCATTCTTTGAATTCAAACACACCTGGCATTAAAAAACCAGACTTCACTTCCTTTGACAAGGTTTCTGTGCAATCTCAGTGGAAGAATGACATCAATTTAATATATAGACATTTACTACAGCCTTCTATTCAGACATAGAAATACATCACAGGGCACCAAAAACCAAAAACCAAACAATCTAATTTAAAAAGATGGGGAAAGGACCTGAAGAGACACTTCTCCAAAGAGGACCTACAGAGGGCTGAGAGATGTGCGAAAGGATGCTCCATGTCACTAATCGTCAGAGAAATGCAAATTAAAACCACAATGTGATATTACTTCTTGCCTCTACAAATGGCTATCATTAATAAATCGACAAACAACAAGTGCTGGCAAGGATGTGGAGAAAGGGGAACCTTTGTGCACTATTGGTGGGAATGCAGACTGGCATACTGAGAAAAAGGTGCGAAAATAAGCTTGAGGTGCAAGTGGAGAATTAGAGCATGGCCACTGAGTCTCAACATCAGTCTGGTTTCTGGGGCCTCAGTTCTTTCATCTGTTAACTGAGAAAGCAGGGTGCTAAGATGTTTGAAGACCCTCCTGGTTTAATTTATTTATATGATATTTTACTTGTATATATATATATATATATTATATGTACTTTTTCTTCTTACATTTATGTGATTTCTTTACCTGTTCAAATGAATTCTGAGTTTGATTTCTATCTCTTTACCATTTAGCTATAATTCCTAGAAGAGTGAGCTACATATATTAAGCTAATAATGAACAATTGTTTATAACAAATTTGTTTTATTTTTATTAAAATAATATTTTTCATAAACAAAAAATAAAAATATCATATATATTTTAAATACTAGCAAATAAAAATTGGAAATTAATTTTTTATGTATCACTTATCATGGTAATCAAGAACATAAAATATCTAAAGCTAAAAATATGTCTAAAATTTATATGCTGAAAACTATTAAACATGGATGACAGAAATAAAAGAAGTGATCCTTCACTGAAAGTCAGTGACTTTGCATCACAACGTACTATAATTTACAATCTCAATAAAAACAATAATGCAAGAAGACAAAATAAGATATCAAACAGCAAAGCACCAAAGGAGTCATTGCTGGTGGAACAAGCTGGCATTTTCCACTAAGGCCATCCAGACGCTGTGAGAGGTCCCGCCCGCGCTGCAGAACACTTCAGTGTACCCTGCAGAGGGCTTCAGTTCGAAGGCTGTCATTAAAAAGAAAGAAGAAAAAGACAGTGCTCAGACATTTAAATAAAACAAAAAATAAAAAAGAGAGGGAAAGGTCAAGATTTTCTGCAATGTTCAACATTAGTCTTTCCTACTTTATTATAAATAAATACATGAATGTGGCAATCAAATCAATAATGCTCTCAGTTCGTGAGCAGGCTGGCCTCATTCTAATCTGTGCAATGTACTTGTGGTCTGACAAAAAAATGAGAACTATTAAGATTTACTATGATTTTATAATGAATACCCTCAGAAAACATTATGGATAAATATTATTATCTATTAAAGAAACTATGGTTTTTGATAGACAAACATTTTTTAAAATATTTAATTTAATCAATGGGAAAATATACTCTGTGTTTGTAACTTAGTATTTTAAGTTACGTTACACAAGAGTTACCAATCGAAAGGGAGCACCATTTACATGTAGCAATATAGTAGATTGATGTCACCTCACATATTATTAATAATTATTTGTCATGGACCCTGAGGATGCCTAAATCTCTAGGATATTAGCCATTAGAACTTTGGAAATATTTTATTTCTTGCATATAATGTCCTGAAAAGTCAACTTAATATTCATTAATTATAAAAGGACTGAGGTTTAAATGATGGAGCTATTACAGAAAAGCTTACTCTTCATGGCCATAAAAGTTCCTTGTTGATGAGTAATACTTTGTATGTTGTCAGGTAGTGACTTTATGAATTCTTACTTGCATATACCTATTTCTATAAATGACTAAGTTAGAGTACTTGTATAGATTTAATGGTATGGTTCTACTCTGCACAAATATAATAATAAAAATTGAAATGATTTGCTAGCTTCAGGCTATCTCCAGCAAGGCAAGTAACCAATCAACAAGCAAGCGTAGCCATCATCACAGAAGATTCACGGAAATCATGTATAACATATACTAAGTGCTTATTATGTACCAGTCACATTTCCAAGTCTCTAATAAATATTATCTTAAATAATCCTTACAACCCTCCTGTGAGAAAGGTGCTACTATGATCACCACTTTTCAGATGAGGAACTCACATTCAGAGAGCTTAAGTAGCTTGTCCAAGTAACACAGCTGCCAAGTATCATTTTAACGTAAGATATTTGGCTCTAGGGACTATGCTTTTAATCTGATCATTGCTTTTCCCAAGACTACTGAGAAAAATGTTTGGGAAGTATTTTTACACTGTCGATCACATGATAACTCAAAAGTATTGACCAGAATGATATTATTTTTTAGAAAAAGAAATAAAGTATGTGCCATTTTTTTAAGTGTGAATTGATAGTAGTGCAGGAGAGTTTAGCCAGAGCAAATAAGGACTTTATAAATTTCCCACGCCTGTGACTGTCGTTGCTACCTCGTAGGGAGGCTGAAATTTGAATATGAAAACGGAGGGTTAGAATCCAAGTTGGTGGAGACTACTCTCAACAAGTCTGAACAAATCTTGGCCTGAGGTCTCAGCCCACTCATATTAAGAATGAACATCAGCTGGAAGACCAGATTTTCCCCTCGGTTTACAGACATTCAAAGTTCTAATCCAGTATTTTTAATTTTAATTTTTATTTTTTTAAACATTTTTTAATTGTTGTTCAATTACAGTTGTCTGCATTTTCTCCCCACCCCTCCACCCCACTCCAGCCAAACACACCTCCCTCCCCCGCCTCCACCCTCCCCCTTGGTTTTGTCCTTGTGTCCTTTATAGTAGTTCCAGAAAACCCTTCCCCACACTGTCCCCTCCCCACTCCCCTCTGGCTATTGTTAGATTGTTCTTAATTTCAATGTCTCTGGTTATGTTTTGCTTGCTTGTTTGTTTTGTTGATTAGGTTCCACTTATGGGTGAGATCATATGGTATTTGTCCTTCACCGCCTGGCTTATTTCACTTAGCATAATGCTCTAATCCAGTTTAAAAAGAAAGAATAACAACAACAAAAACAGAAGCCTTTCCCCTTATGCAAACCTGAGTAGTGTCAGCTGAGTCCAAAACTTTAAGGTGAAAAGATTCCACTCCAGGGTGTAATGTGACTTATGTATGCATGAGATACTAATGATGAAAGGCTACAGATTTCTAAGCTTCTTTTGAAAGAAATGGTTCTGCCAGTTTTTTTTCTTGATAAGAAGCTAAGATCATCCTTTGATCTTACTGCCTTTTCCTTTTGGACTTGAAGCTTATTTACATAAGCACAAGTAGTGATATCACAATTCCTATGACCCAGGAAAAGAAAAAACATGGATTAAGTAAATCTGCCTTTAGAATTTGCTAGGCTTGTAGTAGGAATACAAATACAGCTCACGCATCTTATGCCTAAATATCTTAACATATATCAAAATTCTTCTATTTAGTTGAAATTCTGAAAATGTACATTTATTTTTTAAAAATTAATTAAATCTTATATATACTTTTAGAAAAATAAAGTGATGCACAGTTTGAGTGTTCAATGTCCTAGCTGCCCATGGAAATAATCAGTATTATGCATTGTGCATGTTATGTCTATACCTATATATGTATAAATGTAAGAGAAATAGTTAAGGGCAAAACGTTCGTCTGTGGAGAACGACTATTGGGTATATCTTACTAATACATGAGTAGCCCCAGAGCCACCAATCGCAATACGAAAAAGGCAGAAATTGGATATCAGACAATCCTGGGAGGCAGCACTGGGTTATGCAGGAATATTTTTCATTTGTGCCATCTGATAGAAAAGAGTGACAAGTCTACTTATTTGTCTTTTACTTGTAGAAGGACTTCTGCTGCTCAAGTTCTGCCTGCAGTTTAGAACAGTGTGTCTCTGACTATACGCCTTCCAGGCAACTGGAGGCAGTGCCCTTTGTTTTCCCAGCACCGGGGATTGATGTGCTCACACAGTTCCCTTCCATCCGCACGGTGTTAATCCTGAAAGTGAAAGCTGGGGAGTATAGACCACGCTTAGTACATTTGACACTCTTGTATTTGAACTTCAAAAGAAATGGAAATCAAAGTTAAAATACAGATGACCAGCTAGGAAAAAATTGTAGCGTAAAAGACAGAAAGACTCCTGTCCTTATCATTTAAAAAATACTTTTAAATCAGTAAGGAAATAATGAACAATCGTTTCCTTACTAAAAACTCTGCTTGTTCCAGAAACAATATACACAAGCAAAAACATAAAAACAATTCTGAAACCAAAATGGTATTATATTTAACAGTTATTAAAAGAATAAAAATATACTGAATAAAAATTTACCATTTTATATAAAACCACAAAGAACGAATTATCTCTGTTGCTATGTCTTACTTTTCTCCAGCTATGTCTCTTTGCTCCTGTGTTTCTGTCTCTGTCTCCCCCATATTTTTATGAGAAACTGCACAAAATTCTCATGTTTTCGTATGTTCATACATAACACATAGTACATATATACACATCAATATATACCTATATATGTATATATCTACATGTAAATAGCTATATTTGTATATATCTATATTTACACCTGTATATGCATATATGTGTGAAATATATATGCATATTTGTAAACATTTCTTATAGTTTTATATGGAGTTAAATGCCATGTGAACGGGTTGATTTTGAGTGAGTGATATGGTTGATTCTGCAAATAACTGAGTATTCTTAATGTGATTCTCAGATGAGCTTATGATAAGTATCTTAGCATTCTCCAGAGAGAGAGAACAAATCTATCACATCCACACACAAAGGATCGCATAATTATGAGAAGTGACAGGTCTGCATTCAGCAAGCTGGAGACACAGAAGAGTCAATGGTTCAGTTCCAGTCCAAGTCCAGAGGCCCGAGAGCCAGAAGAGTTGAAGGTGTAAGTTCCAGTCCAAGTCTGAGTCCTATAGGGCCGTAGCTGCCAATTTTTGAGTGGTGCCTGCGTATCCTGCACAACCACCTGGGTTTCAATCTCTTATTCTTCTGTCAACTGATCATAGGGAACACCCTATGAGGCCATAGGTGCAGTCTGGGAGAGAGAAGGCAATACAGGCAGTAGGAGTGGGGATCGTGGCATCTGGGCCCTTTCTTTACATAATTTACTTGTACCTTTAGAGCATGTTTGAGTTCAATCATTCATATATATATACATATACATATATATAAATATATATATATTTATATATATATATATAAAATCAGATAACACCCAGTTCCTTCTCGGAGGCTCGCGACGTGATGTCTTGTTAGACCATGTTAAGCATTCAATCTCCAGTAAGGCCCAGTAGAAGGCCAATAGCTGTTTCTCAAAAAAGAGAATGATTATCTGAAGAGTATAGCAAGACTTGGCTCCAAAATCTTAAGAGTGTGCACTGCAGTTCACCTATAGGAGCCTGCCACGGACTCTTCAAGCACCCCTGGATTGCTGAATCATATAACCTAAAGGTAGAACGGCTTGCACAGAAGCCCGGAGAGCCTTCTGTTGTTCTGAGTCTCACTCAGAACGAAAATTCAGGTCCCTTGGTAAATGAGCTGGAGTAACACACACACATAAGGCATTACCTCCCAAACCCAAAGAGGTCCACTAGCCACTGCGACTCTCATTTAAGTTGAAAAAGAGACCAAATGTAACAATGTGTCCTTCACTTTAAAAGGAATTTCTTGACATGCCCCAAACTACCTCACCCCTACAAATTTCAGAGGTAGAACACCCCTGAATTTTTGTTAGATTGATTTCCTGCTTTCTGACATACAAACATCTCACCAATAAGTCTAGGGTAATTTCTACTGTTTGCTCACTAAGTCCAATCAGCATGATATAATCCATGTAACAGGCCAGTGTGACATGTTCTCCAAGGGAAAGGTTATAAAGACAACTGAGCACTAAATTACGATCCAGGGCTGCAGGGTTGATACACCCTGAGGGAGAACAGTGAAGATGCATTGCTGGCCTTGCCAGCTGAAAGCAAACTGCTTCTGGTGGGTCTTCTTAATGGAAATGGAGAAAAAAGGCATTTTTTTCAATCGGTAGTGGTGTTTCAGGTACCAGGGGATGTGTTAATTTGCTCAAACAATGAAACCACATCTGGAACAGCAGCTGTGATTAAAGTCACTACCTGGTAATGCTTTTGATAATTCACTGTCATTCTCCAAGATCCATCTGTCTTCCACACTTGCTAAGTAGGTGAGCTGAATGGCGATGTGCTGAAAATCACCACCCACCTCTATTCTCTTTAAATTTTTGATAGTGGCTCTGATCTCTGACATCTTTCTAGGAATGTGGTATTGCATTTGAGTTACTACATGCCTAGAGAGACAGTTGCACTGGCTTCCACTTGGCTTTTCACATCATAATTGCCCTCATGCCACAGCTCAAGGAACCAATGTGGGTATTCTGCCAACCGCTGAGTATATCTATTCCAATCACACATTGTGGGACTGGGGAAATAGCCACTGGGCGGGTTCAGGGACACACCTGGCCCACCGTGAGATGAATCTGAGCAAAACTCTGTCGACCACCTGGCCTCCATAAGCACCTACTCTGACTGGTGCACCAGAGTGATACTCAGGTGTCCTGGAATCAGTGTCAGGTCAGAGCCAGCAGCCAGTAGTCCCCAGAAGATTTATTTCTTTTTCCCCAGTTTGCGTACACCAGTAACAGGCCATAGGTCCATTTGGGTAAGGCTGGGAGAAATATTAACAGCACAAATTTTGGGCAATGCAACAGAGTCTTACCTCGAAGGAACTGGGGCTTTCCTTCGTCTGAGAGGTTCTGGGTTTATAAAGTGGCTCGAATTAGAATTGATGGAGGGGTCATGACCTGATTTTATGATTCAGGTTAGACTTTGGTTCATTTGACCTAGAACTCTTCTGCTTACACAGATCAAGTAAGAATTGTAGACTTCCTACCTGTTTCGGTTTTAGGAAAACCAGAATCAACTAGCCAACACTACAGGTTTACACACGTCAGACTATTGTGATTGCTGCTTTGACTTGTTGTGGTGGTCGTGGCCCCCTTACCTTTGGCAGTTGTGCCACCAATTATCCCCTGTCACACCAGGGTCCAATTAATCTAAATGCATTTAGATTTTCCAGTTCCACCAAATGCAGTTCCCACTGTAGGATTGGCCTGCAAAGAGGAAGATCACAGAGCTCTCCAGGGATTCCAAGGCTTCCCTCACACATTTATTTCTCATAGTAGCGATGAAAGGTATGTCTTCAGGAACCTCTCAGTGTAGGTGAGGAGGTCTTACATGACCAATCCACTCTACCATCCAATCTCCCTAGGCTTCTGAATCCCTTCTACATTAAACCAAAGGAAATCAGGCATTTCCAATGCACTCACAGTGGACTGTCTTTTGGTCCATGTTGGAGCCAACCACCCGAATAAAGTGTTAGCCCTTTCTAATTCCCTGAGCTAAGCATTAAATGCAGAATCTCTGCTCACTGAGCCCAGAACAAAAAATTTGGCCTGACCCATCTTTCTGTTCCTCCACCATCATCCCACATTCTTCGTATCCACTTTATACATGTTCCACAAATTTTGTTTCTGTAAATTAGAAAATTAAAGTAGTTCTTTTGGAGACCAGCATGCTTTCTCATGGATCATACTTTGTACCTTACCTTTAGGGCCCTGCAGGGACATCTGTCTAGTTTTAGGTCCAGAGCAAGGAGGGGCAGTGGGGATGGATCCTGAGGAGAATCAACACTGTCTTTCCTGGCATCTGCCTCAGTAGCGAACACTGTGGTTTCTTAAGGCCACGCACACTTAGTCGCGCCAAACGGGGTGAGAAGCACTAGAGGTAAAGAAGATGCTACCGCTGGGAGGTCTCTTCCACTGACAAAGAATCATCAGAATTTAAAGACTGAATGTCCCCATCTTCATCAGAGCCATCTTACATGTCCCTGTTCCAGTTCCCACGATACCATCCTTTCGCAATCCACGCTCTCACATTAACAATAGACATCCTGCAAGATTGGGGACAATTTATGTTCTCATTCAGCCATTGACAGTATGCAATTCTGTGTTTGATTTCCAGCAATTTCTGCCCTGTGGTTAAGGAGATAATAGCCTCCTTTAGGAGTGTTGTGGAGTTGGGAATGTGGATCTCTGAGCTCATCCTTTGTTTCACTACTTTGTCCAGGCACATTACGGAAAACCAGTCAATATCATTACATCTGTTAGTTTTCCAAAAATATTAGAAGGTATCTGATACATAGTCACCCAGCTCCTTTCTTCTTAAAAGTGTTTATTAGGAATATCCAACAATGATATTTTGTATATTTTAATTGCTAGGTCATGCCATAGACTATTAATACTCTCTGCCAAATTCAGAAAAATCATCCTTACATTCTGTTCCACTAAAACCATTCTTGGTCCCAAAATTTCTATTAGTGTGGGTTCTCCAGAGAAACAGAACTAATAGAAAATACATATATATATATATTTCCAGTCTAAGGCCAATGGCCTGAAAACAAGGAGGTCCAAAGTTATAAGTTCAAGTTCAAGACCAAGTGCAAAGCAAACTGCTGTTTTAGTTCTGAGACAGTCAGGTAAAAAGAGAGTCTACCTTACTCAACTTTTGTCCTATTCAAGCTTTCAGCATATTGGATGCAATGCACTCTAAAGAAGGCACTGTACTTTACTCACTCCATCAAATCAAATGTTAATCTCATCCAGAAACACCCTCACAGACACACCCAGAACAACGTTTAACCAAATATCTGGGCTTCTTGTGCTGCAGGTAACACAAAATTAGCTATCACAATTAGTAAGGTTTTGTTTTTCCCTTACAATTCCAAAATAAAAGTAAATAATAATGTTAAATGCACAAAAATAATTCCAAAACTCTATATTAAAACAAAAACAATATATTGGAATAATGTTTAAGTGTGGAAGGATTTCATGTTACTCTAAGCTACACAAAAAACCCCTCAAATTACAAATGACTGAAAAACATTGCAAAAAAAAATAATGCTTAACTCAGTTAACATTAAAGAAATGCCATCTAAAATAATGGATTCCATTCCCATCTATCAAAGTGGCAAGAGTAACTAGTTTGAAAACAATTGTTTTTGAAATGTGTGTGAAAGAACAACATCACTGTTAGAATTAGAAATCAATACATTTGGAAGACATTTGGCAGTATCTTTCAAAATATAAAATATTATATCACTTTATGTAGACATACGATTTCTAAAAATTTACCTAAATACAGTATATTTCTTGCAACATTTCTGATATACATGAAAAGTTTTAAAACATTAGTTTTTGTACAGCAAATCTCCATGTACTACCATGAAATGATATGCTAGTGTCTTGCTTGTTACGTTTTTAGGAAAAGCAAGTTGAGGACAATATGTGTTATAGAATCATATTTGTGCCAAAAAGAAAAGTTGCATCCTTATCTTTCACCCTTAGCTCTTTCATTTTTGTGCTGGATTGTGGACGTGGTGACTGAATTGAAGCAGGTGTTAAACTATAACAATGGAAACAACATGTGAAAGATGGGAGACTGAACAAATGAAGGGGCCTCCAGCCCCGATGATGCTGTGGAGCTGCGTATAGGTCCTGGACTGTCTCTGGGCTTCTTGTAAAGCCTGAAAAAATTACCCTTATTGGTTACCTGTGTTACGTGCAGTCAACGTAAAGCTACACCATGCAGCCCCGGTCCTCTAATAACCAAACCACAACGAAGGAGCTGAGCCACTAAGGTGTTTATGTCACTTGCCTAGATTTAGATTTGATCGAGTTAGCAAAAGTACCTCTGAGAACAATAGAATGCTATTCTTGTTAACAATGATTTTTTTATCTATCAGCTAATACAGAGAGAATATGCAAACTTTGCAAAATATGGAAGAGAAGTCTTCTTGTTCATGAAAATTAAGACTCACTATTAAAATGCCTTTGGTTTTGTTTATTTTTCTTGCTGGTTTTGAAAAACCAGTGATTTTTATGATTTATGTTGGAATCTGAGTGCTTTTTTCAGATTATTTCAAGTTGTCATGGCCAACACGCTGAGAGACAAATGACTAATGAGTTGTCACAGTGCTGAATGTCAATATTACTTATTACTTGGAATCTCCGTTTTATGGTGGTAATTATTCTAAATGCTAAAAACTTGAAAATATCTAGTGATTTAAATCATTTTTATGAATGATTCATTATGAAATCAATAACAAAAATCTAACCCAAGCAAGTTTGGATCAATTTTTGTATGTCTGAGTCCATTGTTTTAAGCATCTTCCGAACTGTTGAAAAGAATCATTCACTTTATACAGCAAATTGTAATAAAAATGCATCTTATTTGTTAGAATGTGTTGTTTAAATTATGACTGGTACAGAATTTCAATTTCCTAAACATCATAGCACTTCTATTCTTAGGTGAAAACAAGTCCCATTTCTTTTTCCTAGGAGACAAACCAGAAATCAAGTTTTTAGTTAAAATGAGGAGGAAAATCACCTCATTTAAACAATTGTGGTAAAAGAACAATTTTGGCAGTTCGGTGATATAATCCAGGGTGTGTGTACACTGTGTTATGTATTTAATTCACTACACTGTAAGCTCCAGGAAAGAGACATGCCTCCCTATGTCCCCTGTCTGCATGAATAAATCAGTAAGTAATGAAATAAAAATATTCAGATTTCTCTGCCTTTAAATATTAATCTCTCCTATTTCTCAAACTGCTGCCAGTATTTTGCTTTGAACTCTTTCCTCAGAAATTTAAGTGCTTGCCAAAGACCTAGAAAATGAACTGAAAATGAAATTGTGAGGATTACACAATACTAATTAGAGAGTACAGATAAGAAAGATGGCTCTTATATTGGACGGCCGACGTTCAACCATGTTCCTAACACAGAAAATTTATTTTTAAGCAAGATGCTTATACTCTCTCAGACTCAGCATTATTTTTTGTTTTCTTTCTGGATATAAAAATAATACATCATCTCTTTGGGTCACTGTGAGAGCATGACATGCAGTATTACTCAATTTATATTATATTAGATTATATGACTTTTATCCTACCCTATCTTAGAACCCAAGTATCTCCCTGGGCCGGCATCAAATTACTCTCCCTGCTTCTGCTTCCAGGAGGTCCTTACCATTTTTTAACAATGGAGACTTGTCTTAGTGTGATGAACACACAATACACTATACAGATGATGTGTTGTGGAATAGTGGACCTGAAACCTGTATAATTGTGTTAACTAATGGCACATTATTAATTCAATAAAAAAGGAAAAAAGACAGTTACCATTTTTCAAATATTGATTTGCATGTTTTACATCTCTCCACCTATTTATGCCATATTAAACTCTTTCTCAAGGTGCAATTTAAGCACCTCTGGAAAAGATTACTGATCCCCAAGTCACTTGGTTCCAAGCCCATGAAGTTTCTCTATCATGAACAGCAACTTGAACTCTGTAACAAAATAAGGAGTATACGCGTGCACCGACACTTTTTAGAGCCTCTTCAAAATGTAACTCAGGTGGAAGACAGGTGTTCTTTGGCTCTTGTTTCACTCGCCTTTGCTCCTCTCTAGAGCAAACACCAAGGATGCCAGGGATGAGTGGGGAATGATGAGTAAGGCAAAGGGCAGAGGGATTTTAGGACTGTGAAAACACTCTATATGATATTACACGGATATGTATGTCATGAATTATATTTTTCCCCAAACCCACAGATTAAATGAGTTTTCCCAAACCCATATAACAACAAGGGCGAATCCAAAGGTAAAGCGTGGACTTCGGGTGACTTTGGTGTGTCAGTGTAGGAACATGGATTGTAAAAAGTACCGCTCTGCTGCGTAGAGCTGCCTGCAAGGGCGCGCCTGCGGGGTAAGGGGCACGAGAAAACCTCTGCACCTTCCTCTCAGCTTTGCTGTAAACTTAAAATAGTTCTAAAAAATAAACTCTTTAGTTTTGAAAAATGATGCCCTCACACAGTATCTACATATTAGCCATTAGTGTTGAGCTGTTCAGTTATGATGAGAAACTAAGGAGAAATTTTCAAATTGTGGCATTACGTGTGTTTCCTGGAACCGAATTAAGGGAGCACCCCGCACGGGTTGAAGTGGTCCAGCAACGACGTGGGGTGGCGGCACACAGTGATCACGCTGTAGGACCATTTACAGGAAGAAGGACAAAAATAATAGACTGAAGGTATTTATTTTATATTCTCTTATATAGCATGCAAAACTTTAAATTAAAGGCTCTACAATATGTATTCTTATTAGTATTTTATGGTAATAAAGATGCTGATGGCAGGGTATACTTTCACCACTGCATTCAGATTTAAGACTGAATAACTCATTTGCACCTTTTGCTGTATGTCCAGACATTAAAGAACAAAAAAGAAAACAATAAACAAAAACAAACCATCATAAAAAACATTCCTGGTCAACAATACCATTGTAACAAAATGGCCACTTCAGGGTGCCCCACAGTTTTACAACTGTAAATGGTCACAATAGAATATCATGGCTGAACATTCCCCCAAAGTGTCCTAAAGCTAAATCAAATAACTTGAAATTAAAGAGAAGACAAATGGTATCGGGCAAAAGGAGAACGCTGACACTGTCTCGGCCCGGGGTGCAGGGCCCAACTTGTATGTGTCACACGCTGCAACCTCAGTCTTCCATAGGCTTCCAGACCCCCCTAGAAACAGAGAGAACTTTCCACGGTGCAAGTATGAAGGCACTTTTCTCCTGTCAATCCCGGACTTCACATGGAAGGGAGAACCATAGTCTTGCCCAAAGATTCCAGTTCAATAAAATATTTTTCTAAGACTAAAATAACTATCTCCACATGATAAGTAGTCTCCCAGCTACAAAAACTAACACCCTTGTTATAATTATTTTGGTACTAACAACACCTCCTCTTAACACTCACAAACCTGGTATTTTTAAAAGGAATGTAATAGTAACAACAGTATACGTTTCTTCTTCCAGATTCCTACCTGTAACCATTCACTTTTATTTGTCCTCCTTTTACTGTTTTTTCCCTCTAAACACACTGCATGTCTGTGTCACTTTTTCTTAACTAAATCTAAATGGGCGGTATTTATTCTTCTGCTTTTGTATTTATTTAAATTTCTTAGAAAAAATTATAAAACTTATAAAATCCAGATGACCTCATATAAATTGTTTAATTTATTTTAAACTAGATGTTTATTATGCCAACCAAAATATTCTCAACTGTTATCAACTTTTACATTTCTGTGAAAGAATGTCAACAGTAATCATTGCTTACTGAGTGCTTCCTGTTCAGTGCCAGACCCAGTTGGAGAGCACAACATACGCAAATCACTTGACAATCATAACCCTATGAGATGGGTGTGCTATTTACCCCATTTTACAGATGAAAGTTGGAACAACTTGCCTTAATAACTTAATGACAGAAGTTCAAATGAATCTCGACATATTTTTAATTTCCTTAGATGTTTAAGAACTCCAATTATACTTCACTACTGCTCCATTTAAGCAAAATGAGAGGTGCAGGAAAGATATAAAATACTCCTATACAAAAAAAAAATCAGAAAAAAACCAAGATATTTTTAGAAGTGATTTGAATGCTGAAAACCATTTTTGGACTTCTTTAGTTCATAGCTTACCTCTATTTGGGGCAAACTATTGTGTTTTCCAATGTTGCACAGCTGGTAAGCTGTGGAGCAAGGATTTCAATCTAGGTCGTCTGAGTATAATACTTATGCCATTATATTACTATATGTATTGCAATTACATATGCTTCTTTGAGACCTTTGAAATTAAGAAAATCACAAATTGCTTGCAAGTAGTTTTGATTAATAAATTCAATGGATTCTGTCATTTTGCTGGTTTAAAAGGAACTAGTATATTTGTATCATGGCATCGGCAATAGAGAAATAAATTCCCCTTGAAAGATTGAAAATTTTAGCCATTTTATTTTGTTCATACATGGTCTTTGAGATTACACAAAATTTTCAATGCCAATTTATAAAAATTCATTCTGACAACACAATTGTACAGTGATTTCAAATGCTAGTTTTTATAGTTTTCTTTCATCTTCTCATGGAACTTGTATAGGGTTAAAGAGATTATACCTGGATAAAGTTTTAAAGAAAACAGGTCAGCAGGAACAAATATAAGGATGGGACATTTACCTGCAAAAGCACTTCAGTATTTACTCAGCTTTTATTCTCACTGTTTTGTCAAGAAGGCAAATTTAAGAAAAATACATACAGGCTAACCACATATAGTCAGGCAAGTTGGTCCTGCAGAGGGGCCCTCAGCCAGGGGAGGCTACTGGGACTAAAACCCTCTCGACATGGGGTTTGATCCAAGGTTGCATTAGCCCTGAGGAAAACTACATCTTCTTCTAATCCATATTCCTAGAGGGGACACCTTTTCCTAATTCAGCAAATGGGCTTAAAGTAACAGCAGCAGCCCTGAATATGTGGACTGGCCAAAATATTTTACAGAGAATTTTTTTAAAATCAAAGTAATTATTGCACATGTATTTTTGCAGATAGAAGCAAATATTGCTGGACCCAGGAACCACAGGTGCATACCTAAGTCCAAGATTTGGCCATAACTCTATGATTCTGGCAATGTTCTTTAAATTTTGAGAGTGAAAAATTTATTGTCAGTGTTGGCATTCAAATTATTTTGGGATGTATAGACTCTAAGTGTATTTCCCACATTCTTTGATGTCTCTGATGCATTTTGACATTGTCAGAGCAGTGAACTCTCATTGTTGAATCATTTCACATGCAAGACTTAACAACTTTTATATTTATAAAAGATGACTGTACTTTAAAGACATAGTGAAGAAGTGACTAGATGATAAATACTATAACTATCAAAACATAAAGGCAGTTGTACTTTCAATAAAATGTATTAAATAATTCAGGAGTCAAGAGGAAAACTAATGTTTCTAATTTGGAGTAGGCATCTTTAGTGGCATCACTAAATGTAAAGCAAGTCAGCATTATGACGTTCCATTTGTTATCACTCTTGCTGAACATATGGTAATGAGTACTTTTTAAAACTGAGTAAGAAAATGCTAACACTGGTTATCAAAATGGTGACATAGGTCATCCCCAACTTCAGTTCCCCTCACAAGAAGACCAACTAACAACTTTCCATAGACAAGATCCCACTGTCTTTGATATACTATGAACTGCAAAACACACATTTACAGTAGCATCAAAAGAATAAAAATACTTAGGAATAAATATAGCCAATGAGGTACAAGATCTGTACACTGAAACCTATTTGACATTGGTGAAAAATACTGAAGAAGGCATAAATAAATGGAAAGATATTCTGTATTCAAGACAAGGAAGAATTAATATTTTAAAAATTTCCATATTATCCTAAGCCATCTAAAGACTTAATGCAATTTCTATCAAAATTCCAATAGCATTTTTATAGAAATAGAAAAACAATCATAAAATTCATATGAAACCACAGAAGACCTTGAATAGCCACAGCAGTCTTGAGAAAGAAGACACACACACACATATAAAATGCCTATGGGATTTCTAGTGATGTTCCCTCTTTTATTTCTGATATTACTAATTATAATAACCTCTCATATTTTTTCTTAGCCTAGCTGGAAACTTTATTGATCTTTTCAAATAATTTGCTTTTGGTTTTATTAATTTTCTCTATTGATTTCCTGTTTTTAATTTCATTGCTTTCTACTCCAAAAAAATTATTATTATTTGTTCTTCAGCTCACTTTGTATTTAATTTGCTCTTCTTTTTCCAGCTTCCTGTGTTGGAAACTTAGATGGTTGATTTTTAGATCTTTTGTCTTTTCTATTCCATGCATTTGGTGCTATACATTTCCCAATGAATGCTGCTCCCACTGCATCCCCCAATTTTTAATGAGTTGTGCATTTAATTTAGCCCAAAATATTTTTATTTCTTATGAGATTTCTTCTTTTACACATGAGATATTTAGGAGTATGCTGTTTAATCTTTAAGTGTCCTGTGATTTTGTAGCTATCTGAAAATAAAAGAAATGATATTTCATGTGTTTTTCTATAGATTATCTTTTCATTTTTTTGTGCAAAAGCTTTTTAGTTTCATGTTGTCCCATATGTTGATTTTTTTTTGGGCTTAGGAAACAAGAATGCATTATTAATATGTGTTAGTTTTTTTCTTCTCTAATATTTGTGTTTTAATATGTTTTTTTACCTACTATTCAGAAAAAATTTGGTGTTATCAGTTATTAAGGAGTAAATTTTTGCTTACTTAAAATGAAGTAGATCCCATCACTTGGAGTGGGAAAATAAATGATAACTACATTACCACAAAAAGGTCCCTTCTTCCAACATAAGGCACAACATAACAAGTGTTCTAAAAGGGAAGCTTGTAGTTTTCTTTGAGAGAGAGAATCTCTGAGACAGGAGCAGTACAATGAAGAACAGTGGACACTGAGAAAGTGGAAGCTGTCACAGGCTACCATCCAATGTATCTGTGGCCAGAATCACTTCATTATTTCCTTTCTATTGACAGAAATGGAAAGTCTCTACTCTGAAAGTTTCTTGCTCTCTACGAAATTTACCTTAAAAAAAGGCCACAATCCAAAGCCTGTCAAAAATGAATTGGGAAATAATATGTTAGGGCAAATACTTGTGATCCTTCTACTCATGTTTCCATCCTCCCTCTTCTCTCCCAAAGAGAGCCCAGGTTGACAGAATACTCCTGGGCTTCCCAATAGGATGAAGAGTGGCTGGTATGCCAAGACCCTGACAGTCCTTGAGTTAATGCTGATGCGCTATGCCCTCCTTTCCTGGGAGCTGCCTTCTGTCTTCTGACAAGTAATACTTGTTCTCCCTAGTGATACTTCTATGTTGTAGGGCTTCCCCAATCTTCGCCTACCCGGAAAAAGACCTGATGGTATCTGGTTATACTCTTTGTAGCTGGGTGAGGAAATTTTATTCAAAAATGCATTTTGGCCCTAAGCAAGTGCCATACTAACTCATTTAATTTTACCAGTAATAAAATAGATACTGTTAAGAAATTCTCACCAGTACCCTTTCTCAATTCTCTATTGTTTCAGAATCTGGAAAGGTGATTTGGTACTGCTAAAACCTTTAAAAATCTTAAAAACTCAATCTTAAAAACTCAGCAAATAAAACTAATTGTGAGACATCTACATGAAACTTATAAATATGACACATTTTTATATCAGTAAGGTAAAAGGTAGCTCTCATGTCTACCTTTTAAAAAATTCTAATGCGAAATGCTAAATTGGATCTTCTAAGTTTTTGGATTCATTCTACCATATGACACACAAAGCTCAATAAGAAACATTAAGAAATAATATGGATTTACAATAAATTTAAGAAAATCTCTAATTTTGAACAAAATGTGCTTTTACTACTGGGCCAACACTAGAGAGATTTCATATGAAAAGACACAGTAGGGTCCAAAAGTAAGCAAGGCTAATAAAGGGAGAGCGTGACAGGCAAGAGGGAGTATTGGGGCAATTTGGAAAGTGGTTCCTTAGAAATCGTTTTTGTTGTGTGGAGCAGTGGCATTAAAGGTCAGCTGCTCTCCAAAGCAAGAGGACCCTGTAACCAAGCCAGCAGGAGCGGAATGCTGATGGGAATAATGGAGGTGTCTGAGTAAATCTGTCTGAATTTAAAAAAGGATTACTCAAAGTATAGTAAAATATTAATTAGTGTTAATATTAGGGAAGGGTATAATCCACAAACAGGAATCTTCAAATATATTTTAGAGGCACTTTCTCTGCTGATAAGGATCAGAGTCAGAGAGGATCACAAAAGGTATGCCCCAAGTTAGAGTTTGTGTACCATATAGGAAAAAAAAGTCAATGGCAAAGGATTTGGGAGCAATAAATTTGACATCTGAAAAAATATTTGATATTTTTGTGTTAAATACAAAATTATATCAGCAACCAAATGGAATGCATAGTATAAACACAGGTTCTTAATGGATGTTTATATAAGTAAATGTGAAATTAGGCAAATCCAAGAAAAACACATGTTTACTATGTAAGAATTAGTACTATGACTTGAGTAAGCTTCATAATGCAAATATTAGTAAACACCAATAAGCATATGCACGCTCATAGACAATGAAGAAATGAACAGATGGCCAAAAGAAGCAGTGGGAAAATGCATTGCCAAATGTATTTTTCCTGGGAAATAGGAATATTTTTGAAAAATTGTTGACGTCAAAATTTAATAAAATGTAGATTCACAAGATGAGATGATAAAAACAGATTTAGATGAGTTAGGAATTCATTGATACTTATTCAATATATAAAAAGAAATGAATGAGATAAGAGAAGAATCTACTAGAATTAAGATTATAATGAAACAATAAAAGATGCCAATCCAAAAGAACCTATGCACCCAATGTTCATACCAGCACAATTTACAATAGCCAAGTGCTGGAAGCAACCTAAGTGCCCATCAGCAAATGAGTGGATCAAAAAACTATGGTACATGTACACAATGGAATATTATGCAGCAGAGAGAAAGAAGTAGCTCCTACCCTTTGCAACAGCATGGATGGAACTAGAGAGCATTATGCTAAGTGAAATAAGCCAGGTGGTGAAGGACAAATACCACATGATCTCACCTTTAACTGGAACATAATCAACAAAAGAAAACAACAAAAAAAATATAACCAGAGACATTGAAATTAAGAACAATCTGACAGTAACCAGAGGGGAGGAGGAGGAGATAATGGGAAGAAGGGTTTTCAGGAACTTCTATAAGGGACACATGGACAAAACCAAGGGGGAGGGTGGAAGCAAGGGAGGGAGGTGGGTTTGGCTCAGGGTGGATGGGGGGAAAATTCAGACAACTGTAACTGAACAACAATAAAATAATTTTAAAAAACATGAAAAAATGCATTAAAACATGTGTATCTTCTATGAATAGGAATCTAAAGTCTCCGACCTTTTTTTTAATGTTTCTACTGTTATCCTTATTCCATGCGATAAAAAAGGAATTACTATGGCAAAGTTGAGAACATTAATGGGAATCTCTTTCTAGTCACGAGGCACTGAAGATTAGAATCTTCCACTTTTTCATTTGATGTCATCAGACTAGTAATAGAAAGGGATGACTCCCACATAAGGTGAGGCCTGGCCATCTTTCTCTCACTTCTTATTTTCCTCTTCCAATTGACATCCACTCCTGTGCCTAAGTGGGCCAGCTCTGCTTTAGGCTTTAAAGAAAAAGACAACTGTCTATTACCTTTATAATTAGGATGGGTATGTTAACAATCATTTCCCCCAAATCCTAACAAGATCTTAAATTTTGTTTTGGGTATTGAGAGGTAGGAGAAATGACGGTGCAGTTCTCTGAGCCTGGTTTTGCTTTATTATCTTTAACTAGCATAGAATAAATAAATGCTATATTTCTCTGTATGTAGACCCATGATAGAGTATAGAGATAGGTGATAGATCAGATAGATAGATAGATAGATTGATAGATAGATAAATCTTGGAAACCTCTTAAATAAGATAGCTTGGTCTTACCTTGTACAAGAATTAGGTAATCCTTACTTTCCAAGCCCAAGAAATAACTCCAATTTCATTTCTATTAAGTAAGGGTGAAAAGAAGGATGACTAGGGAAAAGACTATGCTTTATATGAGAACTCTGGGAAACTCTTCACATGCACAGAGCAATTGGACAAAGACAAAAACTATGAAGAGAATTGGCAGCTATGATAGAGTATAGCGTATGAAGAAACTTCAGATATACCAGAAAAAAATGAAAGAACAAATAAAATTTAAAAATCGATAGCACAATGGGAAAATACCTTAGAGTTGAAGACAAGTTTAAAAGTAAAATAATGCTCAACAATGTACCACGAGAAAGGAAGTCAAAGCTAGAAATCCAAACATTTAGAGTTGCAATAGTGTTTTTAAACTTTGTAAATATCTTGGCAGAAAAAAATGTTAACCCCAAATGATTTAAAGGAAAATTAGGTTGTCTTTAGACTTTTCTTCCTCAACAATAAATTCAGAGGACAATAGATTGATACCTCACAATCAGGGGTCTCCAACCCATGGCTTATGGGCTGCATGTGGCCCTGAATGGCTATGAATGCATCCCAATGCAAAATCACAAATTTGATTAAAACATTATGAGATTTTTTATTATTTTCATTAGTATTTGTGTATTTAACACGTGGCCCAAGACAACCTTTCTTCTTCCAGTGTGGCCCAGAGGTGCCCAAAGGTTGGACACCCCTGCCTCATGTAGAGGTCATAAGCATGTCCATAACATCGAAAGGCTTGGCCTGGCTTACACAACTCTTTAGTTTATGTATTCCATTTTTAAATTTTTGTTGATCTTTTTATCCTGAATAGTAAGATTTGGCAATGCTGGTCTCACATTTCCTCAAGGCAATGATGAACTGGACATGAGCAGTGCCTGCATCAGATTTCTGCTTCTTCCAGTGTTTTTCCCGATACTGAGGCAAATTGGCAGTTGACATTGTATACAGATTGCACTATCATTCTTAAATAAAGGGATATCCCTGTGCACTTGTGGCTATGTCAACAGTATAAAAATGAAAGGTAAGTGGAAAGATTACATATTTTAAGAAAAATGAGAGAGAAATTATTTTAATGTGGAATCCTTTGTGTTTAAGTTGTAAATATGCATTTCTTTTATCCAGGATAAAAAGAAAATGTCCCTAAATTTGTTTCATAGATTCACCTAATCTCTTTGTCATTTCTAGGCATGTGAGATTTTAAACTCATTTCGAGATTTGAAGCTTAATTGGTCTGCATTTGGATAGTTAATCTCAATAGAGAAAATTTTCTCAATTCACAGATTACAAAACTCAAGTACTGTTTCTTGGGGAAACAAGCATGCACACCAACTAGTGGGGCCAATAAAAGAATCTAAATAAAATTTTATTAACTTAGAATTTGTGCCCAAGAAGCAATGTTAACAAATAAAACATATTTTCTATAAAAATAGAAGATAAGGTTATATGCAAATATAAACAAAAAGTGAGATGATAGGATATAAACAAATATATTATTTGTTTGTGTTCATTGCTTCTTGAACTATATATATATAATGCTTGCTGGAGTCTAAGTAGTCTGCCTTTCTCTTTCCACCTGCCGAGGTTTCTCGCAGTTGCCTCTGTGTTATTGCCAGAGTTTTTGGCCACATTAGCTAGGAAGAACAAGGAGAAATAAGTTTACACCTCCTTCTCTAGACTGTTAGTCTCACAGAATACTCTTTTAAGATGCATTTATTTAAAATTCTTTAAGAAGAAAAGACTAGAGACACAAGTGATTTTGATAAATGATAAATTATGTGATAGAATAAGAGGAGTTTCATTTTTTGCGAAGACATTTTAAGGAAAATCGGATGACCCTTCCTGGTGAGAGACCACTGCACAGAGGCCACACTCAGGTTAGCTGGTGTGCATGATACCAGGCAGTAATTATGACATGTAAGACCTTTAAAGTAGACTTGTCTGTACACATTTTATTTAAAATTCATTATTCCAAATGTTCTTGAGCTTTGTGAATACAGAAATAAAGGTTTCTCAAAATGAATTCCCTATTACACATTGTAGTTACTCCAAAATGAGACAGAATAACATGTCATCAATGAGACGAGTCCTCTGCCTTCATAGGCAATGCTCTTTCTCTTCCAGAAGAAAAAGAAAATGGAATTAAAATCATCATTTGACCTTCTAAATGAGAGTCATTTTCTTGATGAAAGAATCTCCCATGGCCTGATATTGCCTAGAAAATTCTATGCTGTTTAGTTGCATATCTATTTACATTAGTCTTATTTCATTAAGAATCACTATACAGTTGGCAAAATAGATGATGACAGAGAGATAGATGATAGATCAATAGATCCATAGACATATATTTAGACAGATGGTAGAATTTATGGTCTCTGATCAGAGGAAATATAAAGTTATGAAAGTCATAAGTCAAAAGTTAAAATCGATAAAGTAATGCTTGGCAAATAGCTGCACAACTGCCACTCCTGGAATCCTCACTGCGGAGCCTCATAAAGAATACATTCTATATAATAAAAATGTATTTGACAATGTTCTCAAAATGAAATGAATAGTAAATTTTATATAGTACTTCTTATAATGTTATTCAGAATATTATAAGGTAGATGGTATAGTGTCAAAATACCAGTTAGTTAAGAGTATTTCACCCGTAACTCAATTATTTTGACCCAGCTTCAGAGTCCTTGGATGCCACAGCTTGATCTAGCTACTGAATTTATACTATTCAGAAGACTGCATGTGTTGAAAGTTAAGAACTGTAATAATACTTCTTATAATAAGCAGGATTTTCCTAAGAATTGGTTCAATGAGTTCTAGATGATATTCTTTGTCAAGATCTCATATTAGCAATGCTCTCTATTAAGAAAGAGAACTGCCACGCTAGCATTGAATAGGTAAGGGGGGTGGTTAGAATTGGAAGAGTATCCTTTGGAAGCTTAAAAAGTCTACGTGCCTGAATAAAGCTGTATTCTTATTGCTCCTTGAATATAATTAAGGTCCTTCTCAAAATGGTTCAGATGAGACTTGATTTCCAAATCATTGACATTGAACCTTCTGTGGGAGGGATAGCCATTTATGTGGCACCTTGCTAACTCAGTCAGCAAATATGTATTCCATACTCATTATGTACTTAATATTCTACGCTCTGAGGCTACAGTAATGAGCAACAGTAACCCCTGTTTGAACAAATCCCTTTGTCATGAAGGACCAAAACAAACACACAAACAGCCAATGTACTTAAGCACAAGGAGAAAAAGGGAGTAAGAAACAATGAGATAGGAAAGAAAATTGGAAAGATCCTTTATGAGATGTTTTGCCAAATAGAGTGAAGCTTATAAAATATTGTTTGTCAAATGTGTGAGGTCTGTGTGATGGGAGGTCCATGGAGTGTGAGTTGCATGGGACAAAATGAGGTCATAAAGAGATCTCAGATATGTAGCTTAGATGGCAGACAGAAACTGGCGCAAGGTGGGGAGAAGAGCATTGCATGAACCAGTTTAGATGGTTCTGCTAGGTAGCAACTAGAAATGAGCAGCCAGAGGAGAAATAAAGGCAGGGCCTTGCCATTACAATTTAACAAAGAAAGGAGATGAGAAGCAAAAGGAAGACATGCCTCACCAATTAACTCAGCAGTCCTGAGCTCTGTTGCATAAGATCGCGGGCTGTCCCGAGCATCACAAGCAAAACAGTGCAGGAGAAAAAGAAGTCTTTGAGATTGTGTGCAGAAGTGGTGGTGGGGGTGAGGGTGGGGGTGGAGTTCTGTAAGCTTCTATAACAATCTAGCTAAGATCTGCCAGGTGTCCTAACCATCACAAGCAGGAGCAGGGAGCGTCTTTGAGATACTGGGAAAGGGGGCCGCTGTAACAATTTCACTGAGACAAAGAGCTTTTACCAACTGAGAAAGAAAGCCATTGTAGCTGTATATTATTCCTATGATTTAAAAGGGAAAAAAGAGGGGTACGTCTAGAAGCCAGATGAGCTATATAACCTCCAAACCCCAATAGTCGGGGCACTTCGATTAGCCGAGTGTCCACTTGTAGCTTTTGCCCAAGTGCATAAATAAACTACCTCATTTCCACTTTACATATTGATCTCTTGCTTGAATTCATCTCTTGTGGTGAGACAAGAACCGAGGCAGTGAAGGAAGGCCTCCTGGCTTGGGTCTCTCTCTCTCCCCCATCTGTAACAGTTCTAGCTTTAAACCTTTGTGAGACGGGATGAATTTAGGAATAAGATTTATGGGAGGTTAGCTGCATGTTGTAAGGGAGGTCTTGATGAGGTCAGAACACTCCAACTAGGCATTTTAATATAATATTTCCATATAAAACCTCGATTTCTGTACTTGCTGGGAGCACGTATTTAACGCTAATGAACCTGACTTACGGCTCTGCTATTACTATCTCCTGTGCTTCTCCTCAGATGGCGTTGACATCTTATTTATCTTTCAATACCCTGCCTCAATTTTTCTTGAGAGAGAATAGTCTTTTCTCACTATGATCAACCAAAAAACTTTCCTTACATGTCACTCATTGTGGGGGGGGGGGGCTCAGCCCACAGCTCCCCCCACCCCCCACTGCTGCCAGAGATGAGAATAAGTCTGCCAAGACTTGATCTGCTTGGGGAGGAAAGGTGGTGGATCTATCCAAGGAGAAGGGGCAAGAGCCTTTTCCTCAATGGGCTTTTATTGGGTTCAATTTGCACAGGAATACAGGTAAAGCTCATCAGTCATTGTCAGGCAGTAAGGATCAAACAACAGATAACAAACAAAAAACTCTGAGGGCTTATTCTGAGTCAGGGTCAGTTAGCTAAAGGGCTATAAGACTTTGGGAAACAAACTCATTTCAGGCTTGGACACTTATCATTTAAATTGAGGGTATTAGCAAAGCAGGTTTCACAGGATTTTATGCATTCTTTCTTAGACCTGATAGCCCCAGGGAATCTGCCCTTTCCAGCACAGGACTGCACCGCCCTCTGTCATTGTTTCAGGCTTAAGTCAGGCAGGGGAAGTAAGGCAGCTAAGAGATTAGGAGACTTCTTGCAGACAGAATGAGGACTCAGGCTATGTCAAAGCCGAGGGGCGAGGGTCCATCACCCACTTTTTCTATAGCTCCTCGAGTCCTTCCCTGTGGGCCTCTTCATGACCATACCTGTCTTGGGTCATCCCTCCCTTGAGGAATCTTACCCATCATTGGCTAACTGGTCAAGCTCAGGGCCAAGCTGGGTAAAGTAAAGTGGGCAGAGGTGGAGCCCCTGCCAGGGAGATAAGCTTTGCCTCCTTAATGGTTTATAGTCCCAAGGTCTCTGACTCAGCCTTAGCCATGGGGGGTTACAGCTTCTGAAACCAAGCAGGGCGGTTCCCAACAACTCATCGTATATCCATAATATATATATTTTTAATTTCTCTCAACTCATAGAATGAAGAGATCTTATGTTTTTATGAATCTCTTAGTACCCAACAAACTGACTTGCACATATTATCAGTTCTCTTTCTTCCTTTAGAATTATCACTTAAGAAATCAGAGGTTAGAAGGAACATATAATATGCTGATACTGAATAAAATAAATTTTATTTAGGGCTCCATTGCATAAAGCACATTGTGTTAATTCACATTGGTCAGTTTCTGGTTGGAGGTATCTTCTTCCATAGTGCTGGGTCAATTACTGTGTATTCACGCAAGTTGAAAATTATACACATACAAGAGTTCTGCAAACATAATTCTTTCAAGTGTAAATTTTATAAAAAACATACTGTTTAAGAAAGGTGCACCTATAAGAATCCCCTTTCATAATACACGAACTGAAATGATGTTTTTCTGTTGAAATGAACGGTAATGGAATTTAGCAAGCAGCCAAGAAAATTAGTTCTATGGAAAATGGGGAATAAAGAGTGGTAATAAAAGAAAGAATAATTCTTGAATTGTGTTATCCCTTGATATGAAATACCTGGATTGTTGAAACTCTAAATATGACTTTTGAAAACAAATAATTTAATAATGTTGCACAATGATTCCAAGGAACATTGATTGCAGATTAAAAAAAGTAACTTTTAAATTTCAAACATAGAACAGAAAAATAATTAACTTGTTTCCCAACTTAACTTCTTACTCCATATTTTTATCGCCCCATGTTCCTGCTGCTTTGACGGGGCATTTTTCTGTGATTCACAATGTTCTGCACCCATCTAATTCTCTAATGGCTGTTGTGCAGAGTGTTCAATTGCCAGTTCTACTCCTGATACATCATCCTTTCTCTGTGCTCTTATGATATTTTGTTCTTCAAACCTGAGTAATTTAATAGGCACAAATTACGTTTTGAGCCAAAGTTATATATTATTTTTAGAAGAAAATGTTAGGTATTATTGAATTCGATGTAGCTTTTCTTGTGTCAAAGTTCTACTGCCGTGTAGTTGCTTTGTATTGTGTGCACTTGAACTGTGTGAGTTGTTCGGAAATTACTAAGTAGCACTGAGGATTTAACTCATTAACCCCTACCAGTGAATGAGCAATGTAATTTTATTATGGTTTCCATATACACACCAACAATTAACCTTTTGAAAGCTGTATCCTTACTGTACTAACTGTGCTTCCAATATAAATTTAAAGCATCTCTTACAGAATTAAAGAAGAGAATTGATAGTTTGAATAAAATAACTTTTGAGTTTGTATTCTACTACATTTTCTTGTATTTAATATTAAATTATGGATTTTTAAAAAATGTAACCTTTATTTGACAAGATGAATTCCTGATAATCCTTTGCAATCTGTACTGTGACTGTCTGGATCAAAGCAAAAACAAACACAAAAAACAAAAAACCCATCGTTTTTCACCCAAATAAATCAGTGTGGGATTTCTGTTTTATTTTTCATGGTGATCGTTGGTTGGTTGATTGGTTCCTTGGTTGAATGATATGTTTTAGTTTTGTTTTCTTTGATTTTGCTTATATTTTTTTCCATTGTAACAGTGGCACCTTTTCTCTAAAAGGTTGACATTGCCTCTTAACAGATTCATGTGGCTGAAACAAGTCCAATGTCAATGTGACTAAAAAAGGAAAAATAGGCAAGGGAAAAGGATAGATAAGAGAGTCATTTTGTAACTTTTAAACATAGAAGAATTACTGTTGAGTTGAATGATGTATGTATTATTTCTGAGGCCATTGATTGACTCACTCATGTATTTATTAACTTAATAAAGCAATAAATATTTTTTTCAGGGCTTAGAGTGTTCTAAATACTCTTGAACTGAGACCAAGAATGAAAAGTGTTCAGCCATTCTCCTTTAAAAGTGCAATTATAAGAGGAAGACAAATACACAAATGTTTACCACTGAATGTTGTAATTATTCTGAGGAATAAATGTAGACATTTCTATGGGGGCAGAGGATTCCACTTCCATTTTGTGAGCATAGTATGGATTGTAGAAGGTATCTACTCAACCGTTGTAGGTATCTAATGTTTGTTAGTCATGGGTTAGGGTAGGCTGAACATTTTTAACAAAGAGTACCCTCTCACTTCAGTGGTTTTAGAAAAAGAAGTTTATTTATTTTTCATATATAAGAATACAGGGTACATTTTCATACAGCAGAATTCATACAGCACACTATTATTCGGGCCAAACTAATGGTCACTTGGCATTTTTAACACATGTCTTCCAAGATTCCACTGGGCACAAACATTCCCATCAAGTAAAAGGGAAAAACACAGATGAGTGATTGTGGAAGGCCCTGTGAGCCATCTCTGCAGTTCACAGAAGTCACACTTGGCCGCATACCACACCTAACGGCAAGGGAAACCGAGCAACCTGCAGAGAAGGAGACTGGATTTTGATGGACAGCTGATGGAATTTGCCTTCTGAAAATATTTAAATAAAGGGAACAATGACTTATTCAAAGGTTCCTGAGTTTGAGCAGGCCTGGTGTATTTCAGAAAGAAACAAGGTGTAGTGTGATAGAGACCATGCAAATGCCTTTGACTCTTGCTCTTCAGGCAGTGGAGGAAAGGTATTCAATTATTTCAATAGTAAGCAGATTTATTCATATTTTTATTATAGCCTATAAACTGATAAAAATAATTATTTAACGTTAGTGTAAATATATTCCTTAATCCATTTTAATACCTACTATGCTTTATTAGACATACACACACACATACATACATACAAATATATATAACTGATAATTCTCACCAAGACTATCTTTGAAGTTCTAACCTTGGTGTATTAGGTAAAAAAAAAGTGACTATTATAACACAGTACTGAAAATAGACAGCAGAATATGTACGATAAAATTAATCAGCATTAATGTTTGTCATCTGCATGTTGATTCAACCAACATTTTTAGCACCTAGTAAGTGCAAGAAATTGTTCTACATGCCTGAGCGAATTCAAGAATGTAAAAATTGTTTGTCTTTTGGTATTTATATTTTGGAAATGATGATACTAAACATAATGAATAAGACAACTCTACAGCAGATTAAGTGGTAACATGACCTATGGTAAAGAACCAGTGAAACAGAGTAAGAGAGATTGAGAGGGCAGGGGGAGCAGCAGTGCGGGTTGCTCAGGGTCTACCTTGGACAGAGGTTTTAGTGATTGACAAGGGAGTAACTAACTCCATTAGTTCATTGTGTAGGTCTTTGGGAGAAAGGCTTTCCAGACAAACAAAGGATCTGCTGAAAGGCCCTAAATTAGGAGCACATCTGGATGAAAAGTGAGAAAGTTGGGGTAGGAGAAGTGAAAAAGCTTTAACTAGTGAGACACACTAGCAGGTGATGTGGTCAGAGAGATCACTGGGAAGGGGGTGAGAAAATACACAAATTTGGATAGGCTGTTATAGAGACACTAGCTTTTATTCTCAGTGAAATGAGGAAGCACTGCAAGGTTTTGGAAAAAAAGGAACGACATGACATAGCACTTGTTTTAAAAGATTGTTATTGCTGCACTGAGAATAGAATAGCAAAGTGGTTTACAAAGGAAATTCCCAGGATATTACTTAGGAGGGTCTTGTAGTAATCCAAATGAAAAATGAGATGAGTGGTAGCACAAGGATGTTGAGAGGTGGTTGGATTCTGAAAACATTTTGAAAGAGTAATCAACAGAACTACGTGACAGATTAGACCCAGTATTTACGAGAAAGAGATGGGTTTAAGTGACTCCAGGTTTTCTGGCCTGTGCAACTGCAAGGATGCTTCTTGCCTCCAAAGAGATGGGGGGAAATGTCAGGAGAGGAAGAGTACTTGGAAGTGGGTAAGATATTTATTAGGTATCTGAGGAGAGATACTGATTATATATCAAAGTCTGGAGTTCAGTAAAAAGATTTGGGCAACACCCAGAAATCTAGAATAATGATAACAGTTCGAAGTAGTTCCAGTTTAAACTCCAGAACTGAATTTAATTAACGTAAATGTAATGAAGTTGTCAGATTTATTTTTCCCTGGTTTATTGCTATAAGACACAGTCTATAAATTATATCTTCTATTACAGATTCATGCAAATTCCCTTGAAATAAATAAAACTTTTAGTTTCACAAACCATCCACTGAGCTACAGCTGGAAAACATGTAACTTAGCAAATCTCAAAAAAAAAAAAAAAATACTCTGTGAGCTCCCTCTGCTGTTACTGGAGGCTGAGATACCAAGAAATTTGGCAACTACTCATGAGACCTGAAATAAATAACTGCTGGTTATTTAAGAAAAGAAATAATACAAATAGAATATGAATTTGGATTCTAAACAATATTAAATGGACTAACAGTTTCTCATAAAGTTGATAATATATTAAGAATGTTAGCAAAACATTGAGCTTGAAATACTTAATTCTTCTTTCAAAAATTTAGAAATACTACATACTTTTTACTTTTTACACAGAGCCAGTTACATATTCCCTAATTGAAACCATGGAGGAATGATTCAGATCAGAAGACAATGCCTCAATTTTTTTTGTGTGTGAACAGTCTTTTTGATAGAAATGTTTTGTCTAAATTTTAATTATTTAATGAGTATAACTTTATAATATTCATATCCAGCAACTAAAATATAAAATGTAGTTGCCAGTTGTCAAAGTGATCATGAACTTAAACTCAACTAGACTCATCAAGAAAAATAAATAGTAATGATTTTTTTATGTAGGTGACAAGGCATAGGTGTTTTGAGAAAGTTTCATCACATGGCTAAATATGGTAAAACTTGGGAACTACAGTTTAAAGAGTGATATATATGTGGGTGAGAACATAAAAAGATAACATGCAGGACACTGTAATATAAGGCAATGGCATATAAGGTCGTTTTTGGTTAGTCCCCCACCTCCCTCCGTAGGTACCATTTTATGACATTTTTCATTTTAGAGTCTTAACAAATACTTGTAGCTCTTCAACTGCATCATATACCTCACCTTCTCTTACATGAATATTTGTTTGACTTTTTTCAAAAGTTAGCTGAATGACCTCCTTGGCTAGAAGGTTTCTCTGCTCTGTACTTGCAGAACACACAGGCTTTGGAATCAAACACAAGTGGTTTTTCATCCTGGCTCTGCTGCATCTTGTCTGTGGGTCTTTGGGGAAAATATTTAACTTTTCACAGCCTTAATTTTTTCCTCTGGACATTGGAAATAACATAATACACAGGATTGTTAAAAATAATAAGACAAATAATCAATGTAAAGCGTTTAGTGTAGTTTGTATCACATAGGAGATACGCTAAGTACTGCAGTATTAATAATCTATAATTAATACATTTCACAAAACATCACAATGCATTGTAACTGGTAGTTTTTGTTTTTCTGTTATAAGACTTTTCATTTCTCTGAGAGTAAAAAGCTTCATATGTTTTCTTTGTGATCTTTAAGAACTACCTTAATACATAAGATGATGGAAGCAAGAAATAAATATTGTTGAATTAGTGGATGCAGGAGGGTTAATGACATTCTCAAATGCTTATTAAAAGTTAAAAAATAGTTTTAAAGAAAAAATATGTTAGAGTACCATACTATTAATTTCTAAATCTATGAATTATAATACATTTTTATTTTCTTGTTGTTCAAGTACAGTTGTCTGCATTTTCCTCCCACCATTCCCCCCACCCCAGCCATCCCCACCTCCCTCCTCTGATTCCACACCCCCCTTGGTTTTGCACATGTGCCCTTTATAGTTGTTCCTGAAAACCCTTCCCACTTTCTCCCCATTATCCCCTCCCATTGCCATCCCCTCTGGTTGCTGTCAGATTGTTCTTAATTTCAATGTCTCTGGTTATATTTTGCTTGCTTGTTTGTTTTGTTGATTAGGTTCCACTTAAAAATGATATCATGTGGTATTTGTCTTTCACCACCTGGCTTATTTCATTTAGCATAATGCTCTCCAGATCCATCCATGCTGTCACAAAGGGTAGGAGCTCCTTCTTTCTCTCTGCTGCATAGTAGTCCAATGTGTAAATGTACCATAGCTTTTTGATCTATTCATTTACTCCAGGAAGACAAACAACCCAATCAAAAAATGGGCAAAAGACCTGAACAGACAGTTCTCCAAGAAGGACACACAGAGGGCCCAGAGACACATGAAAAGATACTCAGCATCACTAGCCATCAGAGAGATGCAAATTAAAACCACAATGAGATACCACTTCACACCAGTGAGAACAGCCATCATAAACAAATCAACAAACAAGTGTTGGAGAGGATGCAGAGAAAAGAGAACCCTAGTGCACTGTTGGTAGGAATGCAGACTGGTGCAGCCACTGTGGAAAACAGTACAGAATTTCCTCAGAAAACTAAAAATGGAACTGCTTTTTGACCCAGCAGTTCCACTTCTGGGATTATATCCTGAGAACTCTGAATTAATAATTTAAGGGAGTTAATCAATCAGACATACTACTAGTAAAAATTCAAAAGACAGACATTTGCCCTGGGTAGTATTAGACATTCTTTGTTGCCTCTTTTCTCAGTGCCCTCAAGTTATAAGTGTAGCAGCAGACAGCAGGAAAAGCTAATTGTGTAAAATGATAGTTGTTACTAAGACAACCATGTCATTTCTTTATGTTTTCCTTTCTTTTCATTTTCTTTCAATTAACAAAAGTTCTCAAATGAAATGGAATATTGTGTTTATGCTAATTTTCCTTTCTGCTTGATTTTTTTCTGTTGTATTCCTGCTGTATATGTAGTAATTATTCTCATTTCTAAACAACAAGGTGCTATTTTAAAGAAAAGATTTAAGGCATTGCTTTATTAGTGATTGTTAAAATTTGACACATAAAAGTGAATGGAAGTCACTCTTAAGAGTAGAATTCCTAATATTTAACACCAAAGTCTATTTTGTGATTTTTTAATATTTTGAAGTTAGTTTGCCAGAATATGAAAACATTTATTAGTATACAATTGCATATGGAGATATGAATTTCTCATAAAAAAACAATTTAAAAGAACAACCATATAATGTAACAACTATAATTTTCTATATAATTAATGAAAATGGAGTGCTGGATTTTAATGCTTCATTCTTGTTTAAAATGAAAAAGTAATACCATTTCAGCCCATTAAAGTTCCCTGAGTTACTCAATCAAAATTCACCTCTAACTCTATTGCCATATGAAGTAGTTTTCTCTCTTTTGGACCTTTGAAAAAAAGAGACATTTGAGTTCCAATGACTTGGAATGTGATTGGTTATTACCTACCTGTGTGTAGTGGGGAAAAGATGGGAATGTAAAGACATTCTTGGCAGTGTGAAGTATATATCAAATTCCAGAGGCATCAAAACCCATAATGCATTAGAAAAGACTTTAGGTAGGACTAGAGAATATGTGGAGAGGTGGAGGAAGAGAACAAGAGTATTCTCTTTGTTCACAGGAAGAGACTTAGGCAGATAATAAAGGGCAGTTATAAGTTTGGGCTTTGACTCATAGCTAAGGGAGGAGGGTTTAACTTTTGTGCTTTGCTTATGGCTGTATTTTCTGCACCTAGCATAGTGCCTGGAACACAATGGGCATGAAATATATTCTTTTGAAATATTTTGAAGGTACATTGTTATTTGAATATCAGAATACTAATTTTGGAGAATAGTGAAAATAGACCAGAAAAATGAAAGACTAGTATAGAAAGACAAGTTAGAAAAATCATGATAACCCAGAAAAAGAGATTGGAATCCATGTCTACCATACTGCATGAGGTTGAAGAAGGATGAGAAAGATATAAGAGACATCTGGAGAGTAGATACTGCAGGGCTGGGTGTGGCGGGGAGAAAAAGTTACAAGGTTCTGATATGGGATACTGATGAAGAGTGTTCACTGAGATAAGAATTACAAAACAAGAAGACAGAAAAGGGGTGCCTATAGGTAGAAGGTGATAAAAGGATTCAACTTTTAACCATTGGAGATTTCCAAGTGCAAATAACAAGTAATTGGTGGGACCTGGAGTTAGGCACAGTCTACAGTTTCCAAACAGAATAGGAAGATGAAAAAAACAGGAAAAATCAATGAAGCAGGGAACAATGCCACAGGTAACTAGATCAATATCTGTTTTTTAGAGAATTAGAAAATGTGACAATTTATAATCAGGTGCTAATTAGGTGTGTTAGAGAATAAGCATAAAGGGAGTTGTAATCATAAAAACCAAGTTGAGCTGGTGTCCTTCTGAGGGTTACATAGGGCAGATAAAGCTTTAGTTTTGATCTTTATTTCAACTACTTTCTTTCTTAAGAATTGATTTCCTTATGTTTAGAGAGAGGGGAAGGGAGGGAGAAGGAGAGGGAGAGAAACATCAGTGTGTGGTTGCCTCTTGCATGGTTCCTACTGGGGAGCTGGTCCACAACCCAGAGATGTGTCCTGACTGGGAACTGAACAAGCAACCTTTAGTTCCCAGGCCAGCGCTCAATCCACTGAGCCACAGCTGCCAACGCTGTTCCAACTACTTTTAGTTTAACTAGTTCCTTTATGTCTTTGGGCAATTATCTCTTCTTTTTAAAAAATTAATGGTGGTTTCATTTTTCTATAGGTCTGCATCATTTCCAAAGAAAGATCAGAATCAGGCCTAGATCTGATACCAGAATCTACTCATTATCAGTACTGTGATGGTAGACAATTTACTTAATCACTATGTGCCTGTTTTTACTCATTTTTAAACTGTTGACAGTTGCGTTTCTCCAGGTGAAATAGGAGTCAAGTGGAATTGGATATATTGAATAATCGATATGCAGAATATATCCACCATCACAGAAAATTGTATCAGACAGTGATGCTCTACAGCATTAAAGAAATAATTGAAATAGAAATTATATAAATAATAGTATTTACTAGAATAAAGGCTACTGGCTTTAATGTTTATATTCTTTCAAGATCCCTAAATTAGTTTTTTCCCAGTTTAAAGATAATTCTTAAATAAGACACAAAAATAATTAGCACTGAGATTAAATTTGATAAATTATATTTCATTAAATTAAAAAGAACAACTTGAACTACTAAGCAGACACCACTAAAAAGGAAAAAGCAAGTTACAGAAGAGAAGAAATATATTTGCAATACATTCATCTGACAAAAAAAATCATATTCAGGATAAGAAAAGACATATAAATCAATAAGCAATTAAAACAGACAACAAGATTTGAACAGGTATCCAAAAAAAGATGATATACATGTAAACACAAGCATTTGAAAATGTGCTCAATATCCTTAGTAAGCAGAGAAATGCAAAATAAAACATAATGAGATACCACTTCTCTCTTACTAGAATGAATACAGTTTTAAAGACAAAGTTGCAAATAACATGTGTAAGTGTTGGCCAGTGTGTATGGAGCAAACTCTTCATACATTGTTATATGATGCCATTTAGGCTGTATATTTCTACAAACACTCTGGAAAACCCCTGGTATCTACTAAAGTTAATGTGTGCAAACTCTATGACCCAGAAATTGCTTTCTTATGTATAAACCCAACAGAAATGAGTACTCTTTCAAAAGATATAAACAAAAAATATTCATAGCAGCATTATATGTCCACTTTCAAGAAGTACATGACATAAATAGATTTAGGAGAATCAATTTTTATCCTTATCTCCCACATGTATTTTTTTCCCTAAAATTGGGAATATTCTCTTCTCTATCACTTTTCTTCCCAATTCACAAAGACACCATCTGAAACATTGAAGTTCAACAGCCTCCTTGAATTAAGGTAGTCTAAATCCACATTAGGACTTCGCGGGTTTTCCTATTAAACATTTCTGTTAAGTGAAAATTACAGCCCCGGAGTTGTTCATTTTGGTTTGCTTGAGATATTCAGAAATAACATACTGTAAAGTGATGATAATAGCTATGCTAATAATGAAAAAAACTAAAGAGGATGCAAATAACTGAAATAAAAATAAAAATGGATTAACTTAGGGAAATTAAAAGGATTATGAAAGAATGTTATAAACAATTGTATATTGACATAATAGATAACCTGTAGGAAATACTTAGAAATACACAAATTGCCTTATTTGACTCAAGAAGAAGTAGGACATCTCAACAGATCTATAACAAATAGAGATTGAACTAGTAATCAAACAGCTCACAACAAAAAATCCAGGAACAGATAGATTAATTGGTGAATTTTACCAAATATATAAGTAAGAATTAATACCAATGCTTCTCAAAGCAGTCTAAAAAACAGAAGGGAAGGGAACACTTCCTTATTCATTCTGTGAAGCCAGAATTACCTTGACACCAAAATCATATAAAAACATCATGCAAAAAATGACATTACAAATATCTCTTAGAACACAGATGCAAAAATCATTAACAAAATACTAGAAAACTAAATGTAATACAATATCGTAAAGGATTACACACTATAACCAAGTGGGATTTATCCTAGGAATGAAAGAGTGGTTCAACTTATGAAAATCAATGTAATATACCACATTAATAAAATAAAGTAAAAAAATGATAATTTTAATGGATGCATGAAAGGCCTTTGACATAATACTGTATTATATACTTGAAATTTGCTAAAAGAGTAGGTCTCAAATGTTCTCACTACATAAAAAAATAGAAATGATAATTATATGACATGATGAAGGTGTTACCTAACATTACTTTGCAAAATATAAGTGTACCAGGGCTGGATGGGTATGGTGGAGACAGAGTGGGGAGTTATTACTTAATGGTTGGGGTTCTGTTTGGGTTGATGAAAATGTTTTGAGAATAAAAATAGATAATGGTGGTGTTTATACAACATCGTGAAGAAAATAATGCTAATGATTTATATATCTTTAAATGATTAAATGACAAAAACTTTTGCTATATAATTTCCCTCTCCCTTTCAAAGATATATTGTAAAGTAAATGGGCAGGTGTGATGAAAATTTTTCCTTTGCTTCTGTTATCACTTTACTACAGGGCAAAGCAAAGAGGACGTTGGTGAGAAATATTGAAGGAAACAGTGCCTTATCTCACTAAGGCAATGGACATATATCAAGGTTCCAAAACTACTTAATATAGATTTATCTCAGAATTAGAATTTAGAAATTCGGTAGTTGCTATTGGAAGTTAGACTATTCATGCCTACCAATGTATGATTTGTCTGATTAGTACAGATGAAGAAAACTCACTCTACCCTTATGTTATATGGAGAAAATTCTTCATAACGTAAATGAGCTGAGCTAAATCTAAGTCCAAGATTTTAATTTTTAAAAAGATACTTAACACATTAAGATACAAACATTATCAAAATATACAGTGTATTGACAAAGGTGGATTAACCCAGTGATAGGCACTTTTCCCAATCTATTCTGAGTATATTTTGTCACATATGATACCACATAAGAAAGTGGAATACATATAATGAAAAGTTATTTGATAATTGTTGGCAAAGCCTTCCTAGCATAATCCCCCCAAAAGGTCACAGAAACCTCTAATAACAAGATAATAACTCATTATGTATGTAAGGTAGTTTTCAGTTCTTTGTATTCCACAGAAATGAAGAGGGCCTGATCATATTTTTACTCAATAGATTATTTACAGTACTTTTAATGGTAGACCAGCATGTTATTTGTAGCAATTAACATAACTGGAGATTTAAGAGTGGAATTATTTTGCTATAACGAATTCCTTCCATTTTCATCCACTGATGGGATACAAGATTTCTCTTCTCTTACATTTAATAAAAATAAAGAATTATAAAACAATATATTCCAAAGAAACACTTTTTATTTTTAGAAATAATTATTATTTGTGGATACGTGAACTAATTAAATAGAAAAGAATCCAGCTGCATTCATCTCATTAGCAAACTCATTTCCAAAGAAATTGACTTTTTATGTTCAATAATTATTTATATCAAAACATTCTATGTATTTTTGTTATTTAGCTGTCTCTATACTAGCAGCCACTGGAATAATAACTCAGTCCTGAGGGTTTTTTTTTTTTACACTTAGAACCTATAGTTATGACATTCTTTAATTTTTTAAAAAAATATTTTATTTATTTTTAGAGAGAGGGGAAGGCAGGGAGAAAGAGAAGGATAGAAACATCAATGAGTGGTTGCCTCTCACACCCTCCCACCGAGGACCTGGCCTGCAACCAAGGCATGTGTCCTAGACTGGGAATCGAACTGGTGACCCTTTGGTTCATAGGCCAGCACTCAAAGGACTGAGCCACACTAGCCATGGTTAATTTTTTAAATTAGTGTATTTTGTTGCAGAAAAGTATGGCACAATTCTGAGGGGAAACTAGTATAAAAAGATTAATGTAAGCTTTATGTCTGTTTAAAAAAGGACCTATTTATATAGTTTTTAAAAAGTGATTTTATGTATCAAATTAGGTGATTAGATTCTCAGAATTATTTAAACATGTGTAGTTACAAGTTTCCTTAAAATATAAATACTTTTGTTTCCTATAATTTTCCGGTATTTAAAGATTTTATATGCAAATTAAGAAGTGTAAAAAGGGTTAGTTTTCTAAATTATTTTAGGTCATTTATATAAGAGCAAAATCATTTCCGTTTTTTATGACATTTGCTAAGCTCTAGGAATGAAAGGATGAATAATCAAATGTCTGCCCCTTAGGTGTCTTCAGGGATCTTTAGGGCTGCGAAGGTCTGACACAGTGTGATAATCCTGACTAAAAATGACAGTAGGGAATGGGCTTCTGCCTCGGTGACCAGAGGAATGTATCTCACACGTGGAAAGAGCAGAGGTTGCGAATGTCATGTGGGAGCATTAAACCACAAAGGTCAAGGCCGTTACCGCTGACGCCTGCCTCTTCATGAACAGACTGACAATTAACATAGTAGATAATTATGGGAATAGAGATACCTGCATATTTATGAAATTTAAGCAAATATGGGGTAGATTTTCAAATCAGTGAAAAAATAATATTCTTTCCAAAAGCATAACTGGATATTCATACCAAAAATATATGAAAAACCAAACTCAAAATACTTAAAAAATATTAGGAGAAAACATAAGGTTTTGGAAAAAATCTTGTAATGACAAAATAATTATTTATCAAAAAAATCTATTAAGTATTTTACATGTTAAAATGAATTGTTTTAGTACACAAATGTAATAAAATTAAAGTAAATATTTAATAAGGTCATCTTTAAAGTTTAAAAGATAAGCAATAGAGGGAATATGATTAACACATAAATAAATTTATATCATTTATATAGATACTTTTGATGATATATGAGCATATTACTTTGATTTGGATCAAAATACTCTGGCAACATCATATTAGGTAAATTTGAGAAAACAAAGAAAAACAGTGGTCATGCCACTCTCTTTCCAATACGTTCACTTGTGGTGGTTAAATGTGAAAGGGACTGTAGAGCAAAGAGCAACACAGCTGGCCTTACTCTGAGTTCTCTTCTGGTCTGGAGTGTGAGCACCAGTTTGGCAGGGAGGTCAGGGCCAGGAGGTCTAGACTGTGCAGGGCAGCCAAGAAAGCTTTGGTTCACAATGAGACGTGGAAGAGGAAAGGCACAGGCATTCTGCGGGGCCTCGCTGAGTAGAGAACTTGGGTGAAACATAAAATCTCTCCTCCCACTCACTCTCCGCATATACTAGAGGAAATCAAACCTTGAGGAATGAGTCTAAGGTCATTTATATTCAGGTTTTAAATAGCTAGTAGGAGTAGAGTAGGTTTTTAATAACTGTGGATAGGTGAATGAAGAATGACAACTGAGGTTGAAAACATTCTCTTAATATGCTTCTTAACTAGAGATATGCTTTTCAATATTCACCACAGAATTTCAACAAGTCAAATCTGTGTGCCATATAAGTAAGTTTTAAGGAGTTTCTTACAGATTTCTTCTTTTTTTTCTGTTATAGCAGGGTGTGTTATTTGAGTAAGTTACTATTAACAAAGCATAATTAATAATATTAAACTAGTACTTGCTCAAACAGACGAAAACATGTTTCATTTACTCATTCTTACTACTGAGATTTTAAAATGTTTTTACAATATTCTCATATAGTTTTATTCACATAATTTTTACATCAAACATTTGACTTCATGTACATTTGTATTCTGTTTTCTATTTCATTATATTGTTTGGTAGTAGCTAAACAATTTTTAATATATCTACATGTGGCTATTTTTATACTTTCTTCAATATTTAAGTTTCTTTTTTTTAAACAGTAAGGAAATTACAACATTAATGATAATGCTTTTCCATTACATAGCTACTTATACTAGATGAAGCTTATTCGTAGTTGAACTTTTGCAGGTTTCGAAGCTGGCATGTCCTGATAGAAAATACTTATATTATATATTAGTAACATAGTGATATTTACCACATTTTTGGTCATTGCTTTCGATTTCATTTTTTTTGTTGGGTTGATGTTTTATTTAATTCAATTATTGGAAATTATACAATCTTTAAATACAGTGTTTTCCTATGGAAATAAACCTAAATGTATCCTATGGTGTATTGAAGACCATTTCACCATAAAATTCCTTCATTGTTTTTGAATGGATGTTATACCTACAGTTTTCTATCAGGAAATCAAAAGTAATATTGTGTTTAAAATATTTTAAAATTATTTTATAAGTTGTTTTATTGTACAGAAAAAAATTTGCATTACATTAAAATTTTTTGCATTAATCTACTTGAATTATTTAATTTCACTTACGCAAATAGACAGTTAAAATAACATTTAATAATCTTACTGTGGTATAATTTACATATTATAAAATTCATTTGTTTTAAGTGTACAATTATTTTGTTAGGTCTAAAGGGTTGAATACCACTGTGACAAGCTCACTTTCAAACACTTCCATTACTAAGACTATACTTTCAGGGATCATTTCTATAGTTCGTTAAAACACTTCCATTACTTCCACATGGTTCCTTGTGCTCATTTGCAAAGTTACTCACTGTTCCCACACCCAGGCAAGCATTCACTAATTTACCTTTTCTCTCTATATAATTACCTTTTCTGGACATTCACTCTAATTGACTCATACAATACTCATACAGTATGTGGTTTCGTCTGGCCCCTTCCTTAGCATAATCATTAAAGGTCCACCCACTTTGCAGCACGCATCAGCACTCCATTTCTTTTTTGTTGCCAGAAAAGATGTCATTGTTTACAAATCCCATATCTCCTTTTAACCAATTCCCCAGTTAATGACCATTTGGACTTTTTCAATATTTTGTTTATGAATTATGTTGCCATAAACACTCATGTACATCTGGGTATGCAGATATATTTTTATTCCTCTTGAGTAAATGCCTAGAAGTGGAATTACTGGGTCATATAAAATGAAGTTTAATAACTTGTTAAAGAACTACCACGTTATTTTCCGAGGTAGTTGTGCTGTATTACGTTCCCATCATCAGTGTGTGAGGGATCAGTTTTCCCCACATCTTCACCAATACTTGTTGCTGCCTGTCTTTTTTTATTACAGCCACCCCTGTGAACTGAAAGTGGTATGTTACTGTAACTTTAGATGCACTATACACACGTTTTCTATTATAATAGAATTGTGACATCAAAGAGGATTATTTAAAGTACTAGAGCACATTCAATGACTCAGTACAAACATAGTTTATATCTGTAGGATGCACACTTAATTTTCTCTAACACTTAACAAATGTAGATTCTTATACAGGCACAGTCTCAAGGTGACAAACAGCCCTATTAAAACAAACATCCTAATGTTTGTTTAGGATGTAAAACAAACATCCTTATTAGAATACGTCTCTGGTTTAAGCAGCATAGTGAAGCAGTTAAAAGCCTTGATGCTAGAGTCACGTGGTCTTAGTGCAAGTCCTGACTTCACCACTTAGTGGTGTGACTGCTGGAAAAGTTATTCAGTTTTTCTGCACTTCTATTTCTTAATATGAAAATGAAGTTAGTAATAATAACTATTCCAGAAGTTTATGTGTGGAAATTAGATGAGTGAATATGTGTATATCATTCTGTGTCCAATTAAGGAAATAGAAACTGTTTTGGGTATTAAAAATAAAGGGATAATCAGCCCTGGCTGGTGTAGTTCAGTGGATTGAGTGTGGGCTGCGAACCAAAGGGTCACTGGTTCAATTCCCAGTCACGGCACATCCCAGGGTTGTGGGCCAGGTCCCCAGTGGGGGCCACTTGAGAGGCAACCACACATTGATGTTTCTCTCCTTTCCCTTCTGCCTATAAATAAATAAATAAATAAATAAAGTTTTTTTAAAAAAATAAAGGGAGAATTAGTACAAGGAATTGATTGCAAAAGCATTCAAATAGCTGAAGCAAACCCCAGAGATAGTGAACAGGAAGCTGCTACTGCCCTTGGGGTGGGGTTGAGCAGAAGGACCACATTCCTCCGTGAGGCCACTGGACTGCTGCTTCTACAACTGCTGAGGGTAGAACTGCTGCTCTTGTCACTGAAAGCAGCCAGGAAATCCATAGAAACCCAAGATCCCCACTCCTGTAACTGCAGTGGCTGACACCACAGCCTGTACTGCTGGAACCTGGGCTGGTCTGCCAGTGCCAGAGTCTCATTATTTCTCTGATCTTTCTCTCTTCTAATCTCAGGTAACCGAGCTGTCAAAGAATCTGGGAACAGTTCGCTGAGCCTGAAGAGAAGATAGCAAAAGATAATGAGACTAGAGCTGAGAACTAAGAGGCAATACCTGGAACAGATAGAGCCTGCCACATTATAACTGTTATTGTTACTAGGCTTTCTGACTTTGTAAATAGTCTTAGATGAAGACTCAGTAATGACTAAATTCAGAGTATTGATTTAACATATTTTATGGTAACATGTAAAACCTCTTCCCAACTTTTTTAATTGACTGTAATCTCTAACCCAATGCCTGTTAAAAACAATTCTGTCAAAATATATGTTATTTTCTCAAAAATTCTAATCTGCTGCTATTACAATGTTTGAATCCCTGTCCCAATTCACATTTCAACCACTGTGGAGTTATAGATACACGGGCTTATGATGATACTTTATTCCCATAATCAACTTCTTTCTCCCTTTTAAGTTTTGGGACCCAATTTTTCAGAGCAATATTATTTTTTGCTTGGTAACAGCTTCCAATGTAAATTGGAGTCGAGCCATTAAATTTAAAAACTGTCTAGCTACAGAGTCTTCCAGATACTAGATTAAGGAAGTGATTTTGTGATAATTGGCCACATCTGGCAGTGCACTTACGTCACTTTACATGTGTAGAATAATAAGTATATTGAAATATCAGCAAAAGAATTTTGCCTTCCGGTCACATCTCAAGCAAGTACATTTCTAACAAGTAAAACACATTTTAGAGCTATGTTTGTATGTCTAATTTTCCATAAAATAAAAATCTTAATATCCTCCCCTGCTTTTGCAATCAAGAATCAGAAAAATGAATATAGTGAGCAAGATAGAAATATCTAAATATATTCTGTAATAATTTTAGGATCACTTTGAAATGTGTTATGTCAAAATGTTTATTGTATTTAAATTGCTGTATTTCTGACATTCAGAAGATGTGATATTAACAATCCTAATGTTTCGAGTAATATTATATCTCCCTTTTCTGTGTCTCCCCACATGTGGACGTTTTTAGTGATTCACAAATTCGTACACTATGACCCTGGAGGTGAATATGTATGCCAATCATGCTCATAAAATTGAGAAAAGTGGTCATTTAATATCACATATTTTATTTCATACTTTTTTGAATGATTTGAAATAATTGTATCCTTTAGCAACTTTGTTCTTGAAAATGAAAGTACCATTACGCTGTAAACACTTGAAGAAAAAAGATGTAGAATACACTATGAAAAACAGCGATATATATGATGTGCCTGTAGACACAGGAACAGCGTGCTGACAGCCGGAGGGGTTGGGGTTGCGTGAAGACAGGCAGGGGGAGGGGAAGGGAGACGTGTCTAATAGTGTCAACAATACAAATACAGTTAAAAATTAGATTGAAAGTGAACAGGCAAAAAACCCAAAAAACATATGATCCAGAAAAATAAGAGAAAGGAAATGTTTGCCCGTATTAACAAATTTTTAAAAATTCAAGAATGCAACAATGAACATAAAGGAGGTGCAAATATTCTTTTAAATTAGTGTTTTGGGGTTTTTTGGATATATATCCAGAAGTGGAATCATTGGGTCATAATGCAGTTCCATTTTAAATTTTTTGAGGACACTCCATATTGTTTTCCACAGTGGCTGCACCAGTCTGCATTCCCACCAACAGTGCAAAAGGGTTCCCTTTTCTCCACATCCTCACCTGCACTTATTGTTCCTTGATTTATTGATGATAGCCATTCTGACAGGTGTGAGGTGATATCTCATTGTGGTTTTATGTTACATTTTTCTGATGATTAGTGATGTTGAGCATCTTTTCATATGTCTATTGGCCATCTGTGTGTCCTCTTTGGAGACGAGTGGATGAAAAAGCTGTGGTGCATTCTCACAAAAGTATACTACTCAGTTGTAAAAAAGAAATTGTACCTCTTGCAACAGCATGGATGGGCCTGGAGACTATTTTGTTCAGTGAAATAAGCCAGTCAGAGAAAGAGAAGTACCATATGATTTCACTCATATGTGGAATCTAATGCACAAAATAAACTAACAAGCAAAGTGGAGATGGACTTATGGATACAAAGAACAGACTGACAGCTGTCAGAGGGGAAGAGATTGGGGTCAGGGTGAGAAGGGCGAAGGGATTAAGAAAAAAAGAGAAAGACTGATGGACACAGACAACAGTATGGTGACTACCAGAGGGAAATGGGGGTGGGGGATGTAGAAAAGGGTAAAAGAGGGATAAATAGTGACAGAAGGAAACTTGACTAGGGGTTGTAAACACACTATACAATATACAGATGATGTATTGTACAATTGTATACCTGATATCTATATAATGTTGTTAAGCCATGTCACCATAATAAATTCAATTTAAAAAGCAAAAAAAAAAAATTCACTCAGCGTGTATTTATGAAGTACTTATGATGTGCCAGACACTATAAAAGGCAATAGAAATAGATTAAAAGTTAGAAGATACATTTACCCACTGTGATGGTTAATTCCATAAGTCAACTTGACTGGGCTAAGAGATGCCTCAAAAGTTGGTCAATGTATTTCTCGGTGCGTGCGTAGGTGAGGCTGTCTCTGGCAGGGACTGGCATTTGGATTGGTGGACTGAATACAGATGATTGTCCTCATCGATGTGGTGAGTACCAACTAATTGCACTGAGGGCTGAATAGAACAAAGAGGGAAGGAATCGAGGGCAAATTTGCTCTCTATTGCTGGAGCGTAGCCATCAGCCTCCTGGTTCTCAGGCCTTTGAATTTATCCAGAATTGCAGCACCAGCTTTCCTGGTTCTCCTACTTGGAGACAGAAAATCATAAGTCTTCTTGGCCTCCATAATGGCATGAGCTAATTCCCATAAAAATTTCCTCTTATATGTTTATGTATATATATCCTACTGGGTCTGTTTCTCTGGAGAACCCTGACTAATACAGATTTTGGCACTGAGAGAAGTTCTAATGGAACAAAGTTGTATATATATGTGTTCTGAGTTGGCTTGGGGGTTTCTTAAATTGGCTCTCCAATCTGATTAGACTTAAAGATGTAAATGACTGCATGCACTGATAGTCCATAGCTGAGCTGTTCATAGAGTTATGTAGAAATATCTGCATTGGATACTCCTGATTAACCATTTATAAGAAGCAAGAATCTAAGTGACTTTGTATGTAACACTTTGAAAGTTTCTAGAACACTAACTCATAATATATGTTGATCGATTGTTCCTAATATCACTGAACAATGTGGTGATAAGAAACGATGAGCTCACGTAATCAACTTCCCAGCTCTATGTGCACATAAATGACCTAAGCACTTCCTAATGAGCCAGGACAGACAACTCGATCTCTTGTAGCTGCAGAACTGAAACGGCTGAAAAGCAAACACAGAGTGTCATCCTGCTGCTGGCCTAGTTGGTTGAACTCTCAGCATAACAGGATGTCTCCTGTTAACTTGAGGGTATTTGTTGGGAAAGTATGGGATCCTCTAAGGGGGACGGGAACATCTGGGAAAACCCTGATGAAGCTGTGGATGTAGAGCCCTAACTCTGACTGCGTTTCTTTGCTAGTTGAAAAGGTCTTTCCAAGCCCAGTGGAAGCGGTCTAATAATCATAGAGTTTCCGATGTGTTTTAAATTCCTAGAGTAAAAAAGAACTACTATCTGCGACCTCTTGTACATAATAACTAGAATGCTGAGCATTTAGTGTTTAGTTAGTACATAGTTATTGATCCTTTGATTAAAGGTAGAAAAAGAAAATATTCAGCATTTTATCTGATGAACATCTAACAGCACTAAATAAGTGAATGAGTAAATAACACCTAACAATATAGAATCATATACTTCATTCTGCTAGAGAATCTGAATAAATTTGTATTTAATTAAGAATCACAAATAATTAGGACATTTAATTGTCATAGTATTGAATTGATTTTATGAGCAGAGAGAAAATTAAGACTGAATAAATATTTAGGTTCTTATTTTAGAATTTTATCTCTTGACATTAAAATTTATGCCATTCTTAAGTAAGACTCAGCTAGAGAAATTTGCAATTAATTAATATGTTGGTAAATCAAGTGGACAGGAGGGGAAAATGTTATGTAATTTGTTCTTTGGTGGTTGGGTAGAAACAATGAAAGAAATTCATTGAAGAGTTTTATTTATAGCTGAAATTTGGGAATAGAAAACTTTTATTAATCTTTCATCCATGATGAATTAATTTTTATTTTAACAGTTTTTACAAGATTTTCTTCTTTTTCCATGCTTTTAGCTAAAATGTCTGTTATGTATAAATCTTTCTAATAGTGAGATACCAAACAGTAAACCAGCTGGTTATCAAGCTTCCTTATAAGCTCACAGAATTCATATGACACAATCTACCAATGGTAGGAAGTGCAATCCTTCACAAAAATTAGCTAAAAAAAAATGCATTGGGTCATAATATTTAGTTGAGGTGCTAAAAGGTCTCTTTTCTATCAGGAAGCTGTTAGAACAAATTCTTCCAGACAGCAGCCATTGTCCTTCCCTCTCACTACTGAAGGGTGAAAGTGTGGGTGACTGTCTCCATTGGCCATGAGTTCATGCCTCATTGTTCTCTGATAGATGTAGCAGTACTTGATGGAAAACTTGTGAGGAAATGAAGCTTATCTACAGGGCCCAGGCTCTGTCCTTTCTTAACTCTTTCAAACCCCACAGACTTTCTTCCTTGTCTCATTTGCCTTTCATGTAAGCCACGAATCAGATGTCAAAAAGCTCTTCTTGTGCATGCAGTTTATTCCAGGGGTACTTTCATTTGAAGTTTACATCTTAAAAAAAGTGATCAGTCATGTAGTTTGTTACATCAGCAAGACCTGTCTAAGGGTGATACTCTTTATAGGATTATCTTATCATTGGAATCTCACAAAAATATCTAAAATTTTCAGGCCAACTATGAGCAGTCTGAGTTCCTTTAAATTTTCTCATTCTTATGAGCTTCACTGAAAGTTGGTGTGATATTAAGCTGTGGAGACACTATGGCCCATGCGTCTTTCTAATCCATAGTGATGTTTGGTAGGAACAAACATTGCTGATTTGTGTTTAACTGTGATGAGCGATGAGCTTAAATACACTGCGAGGATTTTAATTGTGCTTTCTTAATAATGTACATAATGTATATAAAGTCATTGTTTTGGTTTTTTTAAATGAGAAAAAGATCAGTCACATTCTGTGACTTCTGTGATAAAACTTATTTTGATTAGCATTGCTGTATACTTTCATCCTTCTAAAAGAGAATGCTCAGACCCTGAGGAAAGAGCTTCACAACAGGATCCTCTTGCAGGGACCTCTAATGAGAAATGTGACTGAGCTGCAGAGCTGCTTCTTTAGAACTATATTTATACCTAGAACAAAGTGTCATTTCTCAGTTACGAACCACAGAAACATGCTTATAAGCCTGGAGACAAAAATAAGCTAATAATAATAATAATGGCCTATCTTTTCTGAAATAAAAACAAAATGAACATATAAAACAAAAGCACAAGCTCTATGAATTCAGGAAAACTTCCAGATTTGTTTTTCACCTCTGCTCACCTCCTAACGTGTGCCTGGCACCTAGTAGACCCTTGATAAATGCTTGTGAATGAACGAAAAATGTTAGTCACCTGCAGCAGTAAGATTTTCAGAGTGTTAGTGAACAGAAAGCTCTATAATATAGAGCTTTTCATTTTCAATCAAGAAAACTAAAAAGCAAACAAAATATAACCAGAGACATTGAAATTAAGAACATTGTAACAATAGCCAGAGGGGAGCAGGGAGGGGATAGTGGGGAGAAGGGTCTATAGGAACTACTATAAAGGACACAAAGACAAAATCAAGGGGGAGTGGAGAGGTGGGGGAGGGAGGTGGGACTGGCTGGGGTGGGGTGGAGGGATGGGGAGAAAATGCAGACAATTGTAACTGAATAAAAATAAATAAATAAATTTTAAAAAAAAGAAAAAAGAAAACTAGTGCATAATATTAGTAACAGAGGATTTAACTATAATTAATGCAAACAAAACCTGTCATAGTTGTGTAGTGATATGCCTGGCACTTGTGGTGATGCAAACCATTGAAGCTGAAAGTAAGAGGCTGTAAATCTTTAAAAATTTAACATGTTCAGCTATAGTCAAGAAAGAGAGTGCTCTAATTCTTTCAAAAGAGGTGTCTCTAGAAAGGGAAAGACAAGCCATCAGACTTTAATAGTTTGAAAACTCATCCTGGGAAAATTCAATACTCTAAAGAGTGAGACATTTTTGGAATTGTAGACTAAAATGAGCTCCCTTTCTCATTGTAAATCTCATGGCTATCCTGAGAATCAATCAGTGCAAAAATAAAAAAGTCATGAGCCTAAATCCTAGCTCTTATTTTATTTTCCTAAAGAATTTAGGCCAAACACTGATTTACTCCAGCTCTTTGTCCATATAGTGTATTGAGTAACGAGATCCTTGAGCTCGGAGCTACTCAGTGAGGTCTCCGCATTAACCAGTTGGTAGTGAATTCCCTCAGTCAGTCTTCATCCCTCTCAAGTTTTTGTGCTTTTCTCCCTTGGCCTTCCTCCCAGCTAACTCAAATGTGTGCTCTATGAGAGCAGAAATAGAGCATGCTTTTTTTTTTTCACTAATGTATCTCTGGCACCTAGAACAATATCTAGCATATACTAGTAAGAGCTTTATAAATATTTATTGACTCCATATTTTGATTGAATAAATGAATGAATGAATGTTGTACCAGTCCTCCCACCTACTGTGTGATCTGAACTGAATACCTTACTAAGGAGCTCTGTGAAAAACCTAATCCTTCAGTCAAATCCGCCACTGATGATCATATATTCACATCATTGTTTTGAATGAGGAGGCAGAGATAATAGACATATATACATCATGGAAGACAGAATTACTGTAGGTGAACTTGTGAATTTAAATTTCCTAATTTAAATTGGGTTCTATCGGTCTAACAGCCAGACACTGATCAGCTATGATTTTATCACACTCAATCAAATCAGTTAGCTTTATTCTTTGACTTCTGGCATCTCATAAAGAAAAGTTCTTTTGGCCAACTAATTACCTGTAGTAATAAGATTTGACAAAATGGCTTGTCCAAATCATTTTTGTATTTATAAATAGTTGAAGGTTTTGCTGCTGGTGGTGATGGTGGCTGTTGCGGGGAGAAGTTAGTGGAGGTGAGTAGGCTAGCGGTGTGGCGTTCTAGGAGGAAAAGGAGAGAAAGCAAATGGGGCTATGATGTGGAGTGGACGTGACTCTTTTCATCCCCAATTATTGGCAAAAAATCTCTGTATTTTGGACAGAAATGTCTTTTCCTGGGAAGTCAGTTCAGTTAATCACATATTTATGGGGGCTTGCTTCATGTTCACTTCCAGAAAATATAAGGATGAATAATCTGTAGCTCTTTTCTTAGACAGATAACAGAAAAGATAGGAAATTAGTGGAGCCTTAAGCTGGATGGGAAAGATATTTTGAATTAAATGAGTATAGATTTATGTAATTATAACACTGTACTGGGCACTTATTACTGAAGTGAAGTTTTTGTTAGTACTAAAAATGCCTAAAGGACATTTTAGGATCTAAGAATTAAAAAAAAAATTGTGTGTGGCTTGACTGAGACTTTGTCAAAAGGAGGATAATAGAGTCCATACCGGCAGTCAAAGAATAAAGGTCTTTGCTGTTGTTTGTGGTGGTGGTTTGTCACCTGTTTGATTTTTGCTTGCATCAAGTAAGTTCAGCTCATCTGAACACAGGTTACAGGGAGATAATGCAAAAGGGAGAGGCAGGAGCAAGTGACCATTTGATTCCAGAGAGATACAGAGACTAGATGGTAGAAGGAAGTCCTTCTATTTTACAAGATAGAGATCAGTAATCGAAACTTTGGGTAAAGCAAGGAATCATTAAAAAGGAACATACACTTACTATAAAGATTCTAATTTTTCTTAATGTAAGTCCACATTTATTTTTTCTATCTTTTCATGAAGCACCAAAGCCTTTTCTATAAATATAGGTCTACTGGTTAGGTTTATTGTGATTCTTTTCATAAACTAAATACATATTACATAATTTTAATTTGTAGTTTTAATTTTTGTAAAGGGAAACAAGAACTTAATACTTTTGTGAGATATACTGAGTAAAGAATTTTTCTACTTTAAAAAAATAAATTTCTCCCATCTTTTGTAGTTTCACACTCATTTAATTTAGCTGTCAGGTTGTAATGCATCTTTGTCAAGCATTTCCAAAACACTGAAATTAAATTTCATAGAAAAAGCATTTCTTACTATATGCTATTTTATTTCATCAATTTACATAATAATCACATTATGTACTGTCAAAAGTTAAGTACAGAAAGCATAAAAAGGTTAGAGAAATAACACAAGCCAATTTAAGCATACTGATAAACAAAAATGGGCAGAATAATTGGGGCACAGTAGGCAGGAGATTATTAAACAAAAGCAATTCAAATGACACGAGAATTAATCAGGATGTTTTAGAGAGAGGAGGGAAATACTGGTTAATGCTATTAGCTTGTATATTGGAAATCAATTAAGAAAGCTTTTATTCTAGTTCCTGCTGCCTGTCCAATTCTAGGTGCCTCCTGACATCCCAGCTGCACTTCCTGCCTTGTAGTTCAAAACCATAAATGAATAACCCTAACTCCTTAAAATACATTCCCTTCCTTGCTCATGGTGACTCAGGCATTATCCTGTCAAATGTGTCAGTAGAAACACCGAGAAGCCTGAGAGCGGGGTCAGAGTTAGACTAGCATAGACCTTCTCAAAGGTGTGGTCAAGTCCAATATCATTTTCCTATGCAAACTAATTTAAGATCGATGTCATATTTTTATTTTATCTAAAAACCCGTTCTAATATATAAAGGATGCTTCATGTTTTACATAATAATCATACATAATAATCACTGCTGATAGAATATCTCATTTTAAAAAGCAACTTTGGTTTTTTCAGGCCAAACTTCAGTACAATTTCTGAGGTAAACCATTTAAGTAATTCTGACAGTCAACCCAATAAATGCTTTAATTAAAATTTCCCACAGTGGAAATCGAGCATATACTGTTTCCTTCAACAGGTTCTCAATATTAAAATTCATATTGTTGGTTTTTGAACATTGATTTAGTGTTTCAGCATACCACTTTAATTTTATTTGCGGCCCTTATCTTTTGATCCTCTGGAGGTTTTTATTCTGTGCCTGAACTCAAGAGATAAATCTGAGTGTGCAGATAGCCTTTGTTTTTCCATCAAGAATTATCTGTTTTGTATTATTTTTATTCAAAATAATTAAATGTGAAGGCCACTTAAATGATCGACATATGACACTGAAGTCAATCACCTTCACTTTTATGATTCACTACAAAACACTTGCAGCTGTTAATGTCCCCAAAACAGATTAGACTTCATCATAACAAGCTATTGGATCCCATCCAATTGTCTAGAAACGGCACCGCCTTTCTTCTAAGCCACTCACTTTCTATGGAGTGGAATTCGAGAGTCCACCACGGCTCTGTGCTTGTCACGTAGTCACTTCAGGAATGAGTTCTCTTTGCCTCTGAAGTAAACAAAGTCACATTTAAAAATATGCACAAAAACCAGATCTCTCATGAATAATACAGATTGAAATTTCTCAAATTAACATTTTTGAATGAATAACAAGACTGATACCTTTATCTGTGTAGTAATATCTCAGGTCCATAAGAAAAGCATATGGACAGGCATTATCCAATAGTACCTCTGGATTTTCTGTAGTATCTTCCCACAATTGTTTCCTGATTGAAAAACCTTGGCTAAATATATGGGTACATCATTTCCAACCAATCAAAAATTTCAAAATCACTAAATATTTTTAAATGAAAACATGTGTTATTTATGAGTAATAGTAACCAGTTACAGCTACTTCCTCTTTTGTTTCATAAACTTTCTCACTGATCTGTGTAGACTCTTAAACTACTCAGTGACATTAAAGAAGCTTAATCTAAACCCTCTCCCTCAATGCAAGACTCCCTTTTTCAATCATGGGTTTCTTCTTGGTTGAGACTACTAGAAGGTAAAATATAAGTTACTGTGAAACCATTCTAAACCAGACTATTTACCTTTATATAGAACTTTTTATTGTTGAAATTAAATGACATCTCGTTATTTTTTAAAAAATTAAATTTATTTTTAGAGAGGGGTGAAAGGAAAGAGAAAGAGAAGGAGAGAAATATCGGTGTGAGAGAGAAACACTGACGGGTTGCATGAGCCCTGACACTGGAGACAGAACCTGCAACCCAAGCACATTCCCTGGCCAGGAGTTGAACCACTGACCCTTTGCTTTGCAGAACGATGTCCAACCAGCTGAGTCACTCTGGTCGGGGCTAAATTACATCTCCTGATGACTGTATTCCATTAGAGTTAATTTTGTTTTTTAGACTAACAGAAAAATAAACCTATTTCTTCTTGGCACTGGAATAAGTTCAATTTATGGCATGTTCCTGTATTTTCTTTTGCATAAATGTTCTCATTGTTCCTTCAGCGATTTTTTATCTGATACAATGTACAGATTCATCATGTTTTAACACATCTGCAACTTAATTCTAGTTTTATTATCTTTGCTAAAGTATAATGAACAGACTTTAATAAAACATTGTAATTAGGACAACTCTAGTATGATGCAGTAACTATATTAGAATGGTATCTGGATGGAATGCTAATTGCAAGTTTCAATTATTTTAATTTTTATGCTGTCTTCTATAATAAGGCAATTCCTCCGTAGGTTTTTGTTATTTATTCTGAATGGAAAACAATACTAGAAGAGATAATTTTTCAGTGTTTAACAGGTTGTGCATAGTTTTAGTCTTGGAGCAGTTTTTCAAGTTAGATACCATTTCAATCAGAATAACTCTGTCAATAATCTCCCTGATAGCTTTAAACAGAAAAAAAAAAGTGACTTGTTTATGCATATTTGCAGAGAAGTGCTGAAAGCATAATGTGCTCATATCAGGAAGTTTAATGGTTGGACTATAAAGCTTCTTCTATCATTTTAGAAATACAATATGGGATTTGAATTACTGGTGAATTTTGAGTTTTGAGATGTGTTTTCTTGTACCTCTCTCTACCTGTCTTCCATATACAGTCTTGTCCAATGTAAGTGGAGGCCACACTTTCTAATTTATGCAGTTCTTACCATTTGTCGCTCTGTCAGAATTTAAGAACAAAGTGAAAATAATGTTTTTAGTTTGGTTTCAGATGCAATGCATGAATGTAATTACTTTTTCTGTTAGAAAATTAATCACTCTGTGACTTTAGGATATCTGTAATAAAACTCGGGGCTGTTCTACTTGAGAAGGCAAAGTTCTTTGGAAGGGACAATAATGCTTGGGAAAAATAGAAGGCAGAAGGAAAAGAGGAAGACCAAATATGAGATGGACTAACCCCACAGAAGAAGCCATAGGCTGAGTCTAAGGAACTGAGCAGGGCTGTCAAGGAGAGGACAGTGGGAACATTGCTCATTCACAGGGTAGGCAGGACTCAGAGCTGATTTAATGGCATGTGACACAATCACAAGGGAAACATATTAGTACCAGAAAATATTTTGTTGTTACTATCTGGTGTCATTTACCACATAACTCTAGTGACAAGCTATTGTAGTCATGCATTTTGTTTGTTCCTTTATTTAACACTTTTACTGATTATTTACTACGTGCCTGGCATTTGCGAGGCTCCAAGGATACAAAAAGAGACTTTGACTATGCCTTCAGGAGGTTTTTCTGGATAAGATGCTGACATATAATGAACTATCCTCCATTTTTTTAATAATATTTCAATCTCTCTTAGCATGATCCTTTGCCTCTTGAACTTTATCAAACAATGTATAAAGCTGGCATTCTTATGACTATCCACTATTTGCTTTTCTCAGTCATATGTGAGAAAAAAGCGAATATTTTGATACCTTTTTTTTACTTTTAAAATGAATAGTTTGGACTATGGAAGCTGAGTGTTTGCTTTCAATTTTAGCTTCACTTATTATCAGTGACAGAGATGCTTTATTTTATGTCAATTTATTTTCTTCATTTTTAAAAAAATTGCCTTATAACAACTATCCATTAGTCTTTTACACCTCAAAATGAATGTCTGTTTCTTTCTTCATGTAATGTCTCTTTAAGTATTTGAAAAAATAAGAGGTTTCTGGTTTGAATAATGATATCTGGCATTCCATTAGGTAATATTTTTCTCTCTATATATATGTATATACATATATATGAATGCTAGAGAAAAAAGATGCGGACAGAAAACTCTACTAAAAATTAGAAGTTAAACTCTTGCCAATACGTGACATAATTTTTTAAATGTACTTGGCTGATAAAAATGATAATCAATGGCTTACATAAGCTTTGTTTCCACAACATAAACTTGAAGGAAAGAAGTCGAATATGTTATTGTTTTCTTGCCTGCTGCTTACCACTGAGAGGAAAGGTCCTTTCCCCATGGTAACCGTGGCTTGAGTGCAGTCCATACACTTACCATTATTTAGGGCGTAATTTTTCTACACTGAGTTAGACAATGTGTGTTTCAGAAACCAGCAAGGCCATCGTATCTTGCTACGGGAACAAAAATATTGCCACCTGAAAGGCATGGAGTCCACAAGGAACATCTCTCTGAGTAGGATTTTGGTTAAAGGTTCTTATCGAGCACTGTAACTTTGTTTGATACCTAATTTGGATACAGTCAGAGAACCAGCCTAATTACCTGCAAATGAAAGCCTATGAGATAACAGGAATTTAGCTTGGAGCAATACACAGTAATGTAACATCCAGCAGTAGATATAAAACAGGTATTTAATGAAGGCTCAATGAGATGATAAATGGAGTTCAGGATGAACTTCGTACTAACTTGCTGGTAAACATAAGGGCTGAACACACTGTCCCTTTTATATAATGAATCGACAGCAAGCAAAATCAAAAGAGGACCTAGAAATTACTACAGGGAAAGGGAGAGCATCTATCACCCTGGGTGCTCAGTAAAGTCCTGCCGCTCTCGCTCGTGTGCTGACTAAAACTAGTTCTGCTTTAGGCCTACTAAACCAGAATTGGGGGAGCCCCTGTTTTTAAATGAGGGACCCAGTAGATTTTTTAAGATCATGCAAGTTTGGAAAATACTGATCAGTAATACGCAGATAATTAGTAGTTGATGGAGAGAAAAAAAAGTCAAATGAATCATTAAGTGTGAAAATTAAGGGTATTACTCCCAATTTTATTCGTTAAACTGGATTTGGGTTCTCTCGGTATAGTAAAGCGAGCGCCAAATATTGGGAGTCGATTGAGAGGGAGACTCACCGTTGTCTCACAAGCGGTGCGGTTATGAGTCTTCAACAGAGAATAACCCGTAGGCCTGATACCGCTCGCTAACACTCATTGAACACTTGGCGTGTGCCTGGAGCTCTTCCAGTAAACTTTACATGTTTTGGTTGTATAATCACATCTGTGAAGACAATAAATATCAGCCTATTATTTTGTTGTTGTTTGTTTGCATTATGAAGAGCATCTCTGGATGAGAATCGATACGATGGGGGAATTCCACTACACTGTCTTAGTCAGTCAGCAAGTCTATGGATGGTGGCACAAGCAAAGGAAGGCAAATCCAAATCCATAATAAGTGTCTATTCAGTGCACACAAATCCTTCTTTCCTTCATGATGGAAGTGTTCTAATGGGATCACTCCATCACCAAGTAGCTGGCAAATCTCCTCAAAAAAGAGTAATATGTGAGCAGTCTAGGGTTTGTTGCTAATACAAGTCGAGCAATCTGCAGTCATGTGGCTCGGCAAGTCTGTGTGAGTGCAGTTCACATTGTTGAGCACACAAAGAACCTGTACCCCTGCCCCCATGGTACACGGTTCAGAATCCCAAGAACAAGCCCTGTATCCACCAAAGGAGGTGGGTGATTAATTGATAGCCATATAGAGATGCCCATTTATGGAGAACACAAGTATTTTGATTCTCTGGGTGCATTCAAAAAGATGCCATTCATATCACTTCTCCCATCTTATTGTTATTCATCATTTAATCCTTCAATCAGAAATGATAAATTACAGCCTTATGCCATCCATCCTTATTTGTGTACAGAAGAGGTAATGAAAGGTGCTGCTTAAAGTTTTGCTCACTGATTTGATCTCATTTATTCCTTCAACACATGTATTGAGTACCTACTGTGTCAAAAACTGCATTAGTTGCAGAGAGCACAACGATGACTGAAACAAAGTCACCTGCCTACCTAGAGATGATATGTGGGTGGAATTAGGGAGATAACTAACATATAACTAAAGTAAAATACGTGATACATAAAATACATGGTATGCTGAATTCTAAAAAATAAATCAGTAAGACAGGGGAGAAGGCTAGGAACTACGGGATTGGAAAAAGAGGACATGCTTAAATAGGATGTAATCCTTCTGTGAGGTGTTATTTAAGAACAACTTGAAGTGAAAGAGTCAGTTATGTGAATATCTGGAAAAATATCTTCACAGTCAGTGAAAGGGAAGAGCCAGTGCTCACATGTTCAGATCAGAGTGAGTCTAGGATTTCATGAGTTTAGGAAAGCAAGGGAGTGAGCAGTAAGAGATGTAGCTAGAAAGTATGAGGAGTGAGATGGGAATTCATCAGAAGTTTAATCAGTACGGTGGCATGAGACCAGATTTTCAGATCACACTATGGACCTAGCACTTAAACTGAGTAAATTTCAAAGGACAAATATGGAAGCAGGGACACAAACCAAAATGAAGAAGAGATAACTCCACAATTTTTGGCCCAAGGAATTAGAAGGATGTAGTTGCTATTTACAGAGATGATTGTGAAAGGGCAGATCTAGGGTGGATGTTCGCGTTTGCTTTGAAAAGCCTCTTAGACATCCAGCTGGAGATGCCATATGGGCAGTTGTCCACCCAAGGCTGATCGGGAGAAGACTCTTGGAGATAGACATTCTGACGTCAGCAATTCTGGTTGGCATTAAAGACATAGGGCATAGGAGTCAGTGTAGACAGAAGAAAGAGTGTATCTAAGGACAGAGTTCTAGGGCTCTCTAACATTTGTGTGTCGGGGAAAAGGAAATAATGTCTCAGCTCAGAAGTCCCCTGCACATTCTTTATTCATTATTCTGCAAATATTTTTTATGTAACTGCCAGATGCTAGACAGTGCTAGAACATGGGCTACATGAAGTGAACCAAACAAACAAACCTCCCTGACCCACAGTTCACAGTATTGCTTCTTTTGGCCAACATTCTCTTCCTATTCCAAAGTGTTTCAAACATTCTCTGCTTTCCACAAATCCCACCCCCCTCTACACCAGCTCCTCAGAAGAAGTATATCGGACACCATCTTCACAAAGGAAACAGAGCTATAGATGGGAAATTTTCATCATCATACCTTCTAAAACATTTCCATCCCCTCTCTTTGCTACCTTCATTGTATAAGGAGAAAGGTGCTCTTTGGGAGCACACCTTGTCCTTTCACATTGGGATAGGTGCAGTGATATCCACCATCACAGCATATATCACACTGTGTTATAACTTGTGGTTTCATTACTAAGGAAACTATCTATTTCTCTTTTGTTCACTGTTCTATTCCCAGAATCTAATGCTTAGAATCTAGGTGGTGCACATAAACCTTTGTGTGCAATGAATGAGTGGTGGAGAGTTCTTTGCAAGAGGCCTTGCCCAGTGCACTCTGGGCACAGAGCCATCTCCAAGGCAGGTGAAAGGAACACCTTCCTAGTGGTGGCTTCACTTCAGCACCATCAAATTCTGTCTTCAAAAATTAAGTTGAGGAATTACCTTTGCAGGTGGGCTTCTGGCAGAGCTGTCTGGACGTTCAGTCTCAGCCTCCCCTGCCCGAGGAGCTTTTCCCATGATTCTCATGTCTCTTGGACTTTCAGGGCTGAACTCAAGTGATATTTCTCATCCCTGGCAGCATGTCCGGAGCCAAATGGTGCAGATCTGATCTGCAGGTGCAGTTCAGCTTCTTTGCAGGAATTCCAGAGAGGTAATTATGCTGGTGTCTATTCACTGAGTCAACACCAGGAATTGGCTTCCTGGCTATGGGAAAGTACTTCACCTAAGACCCAGATTTCATCTATTACATGAGGATATGTTAAAACGTAGCTCATGTGGCTTTCCTGAAAATTAGCGTGAATAACTAAACTATTTTTTATGGTCCTAGAGTTCAGGGTTTGGCCAGGGGATTGCTGGGCTTTCCAAGTAGTTACTTGAAGTACCAGTGCTCCGGGAAGGTCAGGACTGCGGGAGGGCAATGAGACCTTCATAGTGTCAGCACAGCCACTAAACTCAGGGGTCAGTTTCTCCCCCTCTCAATGTCAGCTGACAACTTGCTGTTTATTTGGCACTTAGTACAGATACGATAAGGCTTTTCAACTGCCTGGGCTCTTTAGTTCTAATTTGGGTGCTATCATACTACAGGGGAAATTTAATAAGGTATCTCATTTGCTTTTTCTAGGAGGAAGGAGCAAAATGGAGGATTAGAGTTTTCACTGGTAATCATCATTCATGTTAGCCTGGAGAGGAGGATTTTGATTTTTTTGTTTGTTTGTTTATTTTTAGTGTGGTGTCCTTGTCTTCATTTTATGTTCAGACATGATTCCGAGTGGTTTTGCTTTCCTCCTTCTACCACAGTGGTGGAGTACTGCTTTCTAATTATTCTTGACATTTTGTAGATTACTTTTAATGGTCAGTAGTACCACTATAGCCCAGCTGTGAACGACCAGTTTTCAAAACCGGAATTTCTACAAATTTCTTTTCTGAGCGGTAACTTTTAAACTTTTCAATGTCCTTCATATTCCTTCCAATGTTTTTTTTTTATTGATTTTGTTGAGGCAGAGAAGCAATTGTATTCCATAGTTAAAATGACTTACATGTAGTTGATTCTTAATATTTTATATTTTATCAAAAATTAATGAGGAGATGTTCTTGATATATGGATTATGTACTGCTCTATTTTATTTTTCTTTAGGGAAATTCCTAATTGGATATTCTGATTAATTTTTTAATCTTTATTTGTATCTGTTATCTACCCTCATTTTCACCCATGGTTGCAACCGTCAAGCCAGACCCTATCCTTTACTTGTCCTTAAAATATAACAACATTTAATTTTATACTATTTAATATGCACATTTTCTTATTTTAAGCTAAATATAAATTATTTTCCTAAGCAAGAATAGTCACATCGTGAGTAGACAAAACTTGATTACAACTCACTAGTTTTCATTTCTTTCAATATGGAAAACATAAATCTGTGAATATGCACAGAAGTGGGTTTTCATTTCAGCTTAATCTAGGCTTAATTATTCTTACAGTTTAGGCAATTTAGATTTAAAGGTGATTTTGATTAAATGATTGCATCAGCAAACATTCTCGGTGCTAAATAAGAATATAAGCATGTTCACCATCTTAGTCAACTAAAAGAGTATTAGGGTTGAGAACTGAAATGTCAGGTATAAATATTGATTGTGCCAAAATTATGTAATAAAAAGTGTGCCATCCAATCTTGTCTATAGGAAAATAGTTTCACACAGAGCCTGTTGATAAAATGAGTTCAATTATATCACTTCATTGGAATAAAATATAAGAAATGGAAACAGCATCTGGTTCACCAATTGCAATATACTTCTTTCTATGTAATGTCAGACACCATGGCAATTACTGGGAAATATTCTCCCACTTCATCTACAACAATCACCATTACAGATATGTGCCTTGCTCATCTGGAGGTTACACTGTAGCAAGGCTAATGTCTGCATGTATTATCCTCTAATATAAATGCCAAATTGTTTTCTCAAAAAAAAAAAAGCTACTAAAATGCAAGAAGGCCTTATCTACTGCCCAACCATGTAGATAATGGACTGTTTGGCACAGCCTGGTGATGAGTTTTGTAACATCTAGAAGCTATATGGTTATTGTGAGACTGAGGAATGGAATGGGTGGGCAATTTCCTGGGAACACTAAATCTAAAGGGCAGTAAAGTGTCATGAATATGTAAAGAGAAGGGGGAAAAGTTATTTACTAGACTTCACTCAAGGCAGATGTGTTATGCACTGAACAGGAACACTCCTGGAGTAAGGGACTAGGCAACAAGTTACAGATGATCACGGTGCTATCTTCTAAGCAGGTTAAACCCAGTCAATTGTAGACACTTTGGGGTGTTATAACCAGTGCCATCTGAAGCAGTGTTAGGAGCAGTTACCCTCTGCCCTTCCTGCAAGCCAACCTAAACTTCTCCCCCAAATAGTGTTAACCTACTTAGATAACGCTATTTAAAAGAGAAACCAGGTTAACTGTTTCTTTCAAGTAATTTACTCACAATGTATATGTATATGGTTTAAATAATTCTTTATTCCTCACAAAGCTAAGAATATGTTTTAATGCCATTGAATTTATAAGGGGTTTATATTCTTTTTTATTAACATTCCGAAATTATTATTTGGGGCTATAGAAAAGTTTTTTTCCTAAATTTTCCATTGTTTGTTTGTTTGATTAATAGGCTATTTTTAGAGCAGTTTTAGATTCACCGCAAAGCGGAGCGGAAGACGCGGAGAGTTCCCACATATCCCCGCCCCCAGGCAAGCAGACTTCCCCACTACTGTGTCCCAGACTGCAAAGGTTTATTCCAAACTGGAATGAGTTTCTTTTACCTTTCAGAACACGGATCACCTAAGTATGGCAATAAAGATTTTTCAAAAATCTTTGTTTCATAACTCTCTTTTGATTTAAAATGTTTATTGATTGATTAAGGCTTTCCTACTAATTGACTTACTCTAAAAGTTGATTTATTCACATATATATATATGGGAAAAGTAGGTATCCACAGATATAGAGAAGTACATTTTTTCCATATACCCCCTAACTTATTTATCTGTAATTATGTTCATCCCTTTACCTTTCCCCCTCAGACTTGAAACGCTGAGTTCACTGATTTTTACTTTGTGTGGAGCTCAATGTGTGTGTGCACACATGCCCACGTGTACACACCGATGCCCATGTGCCTTATGCATTATTTCGGTAACCAGGTTTTTTCACCTGAAAACAGCCATCTATTTTTAAAATGTCATGTGCATTGAATTTTAAAAGAAAGATCTCCTGTGGCGGGGCAGGGGAGAGCAATGGGGGGAAATTGGGGCAGTTGTAACTGAACAACAACTACAAAAAGAAAGAAAGATCTCAGCGAACCTCAAGAACTAATACCTGATTTTGAAAGTTACGCGATGGGATCACGGTGTATGAATTTATGGGAACGTGTTTTTTCTCGCGCCATTTTTGGGGAGATTAATGCATGTTGTTACATGCAGCTTCAGCCCATTTCTTTCAATGCCTCATTGTGCCATTAAGTAAATAAAAGACTACATGTTTTTCCAGAATAGTCATGATTAATATTTGTGTTGTTTCTGTTTCACTTGGAAACAATGATGTCTTTCTATTTTTTCTCATAGAAACAATGATGTTTTTCTTATTCTTTGGTTTTGCTCTATGTGCACATGTAGAATAACTTCTCTAAGATATGTCTAGAAATGAAATTATTGACTGCTAAGATATATTCATTTTCATCCTTACCAGATAATGCCAAACTTTTCAAAAGTGGTTATATAAATTTATAATTTGCATTAGCCGTGTTTATTGTTTATGGATCAATACATTTTTCTATACTGGGTATAAGACTTCGTATTTTTTTTGTCTTTACAGTATTCAGTTGTATTCATTTGTAATTTTAAAGTGAACTTCTCTCATTATTCATGAAATTAAATGGCTTCACATACTTACGGACTTTTTGGATTTCCTTTTTTTGTCAAGATTCTGTTTCAGTCTTATGTCAATTTTTCTGTTGAGTTGTCTGACATTTTCTTTTAAATCATAATCATTCTTTTATAGAGTTATTTTTATAATGTTAGAATTGCGTGCCCTCTCCCTTTTTCTTTGTCAGTTTTATTATGAACTTGCCAATTTTTCTGATCTTTTCACAGAATCAGCTTTAGGGTTCAATTATAGTATGTAGTATTTCTCTGTTTTCAATTTCATTGATTTCTGCTCTTAATTCAATTTTTTCCTTTGCTCACTTTGGATTTATTTTGTCTGATATTGGAGCTCAGGTTACTGATTCGAGACCTTTCAGTTTTTAAAGCATTTGTTGTTCCATTTGGATCTCTCCTTCCTGGGGGCACCCAGAGACTTATCTGAGATCTGGATAGTGGTTCACTTATTAATTCACTTTTCAAAGTCTTTGTGAAGGCACTTAAAATCAATCTGATCCATGCATTTAAAGTTCAGAGGTGGGCCTAGAAATTCATATACTATATCAAAGGGTAATTTTCCCAAACTCTTCCTCTGTTCCGTTTAACTGGTATTTTCAACTTTCCTGTGGTTCTCCTTCTTGATTCTCTAGATGGAAATCTGGGGCTTCATCTACCTTATTCTGTTGTGCACTACCTGTGAGTATGCCTGCATCCAGGGCTGTGATGTGAAGCTACAAGAAAATACATTTGTTAACCTCACCACTAGGTGGCACTTCAGATTCTAGCTTTCTTGCCCAATCTACTTGTTATTTAATTTTCAATGCCCTCAGGCAGCTGCTGTATGCATTCTTCACAGATGTTGTGCTGTGTTTAGTTAGTCTTGAATTAATTGCATTAGGTTAATAGAACTTGTTCTATATATTGCTGAGTTTTTAAAATTTATTGAGACATGCTTTCAAACTAAAATATAATCAGTTTTTGTGAAAGTTTCATCCGCAATTGTGAAGAATTTATTTTCTCTAATATAATATCTGCGTACAACATTCTGTGTATTTTAAATAAGTCAAGATTTCTGTGTGTATAGTTCAAGTACACTGCATGTCACTTCATCTATTAAATATTAAAGAAATTTATTGATTTATCTCAGTTCTCAATAGCAATTTTCAAATTCTCTTTGGATTTTAGCAAATATATTTACATGAGAGAGAGAGGAAGACAGAATGAAATTTAGAGCTGTTTCTTCCTGATAAATTATTTTATTGTAATAGAGAATGAATATACTATATACATATAAAGTTACCCATATTAATCTTAGGAAATATTAAACCCAGCTTGTTTCTCTAACCTGATTTTTCTTTCAAAACTTGAGTTTACATGTTAAAAGTTTATTTTCTAAGTATAGTTTACTAGAATCAACAAGTTGAGTTCTTGTGTAAACCTAAAAAACAGTGGACCTTGGAATCCTGATAAGCTGACAAACACAAGACGGCCAACTCAAGGACCCTGACCATAAAGTCCCACATCGGGACCAGCAAGCACACAGCCTTCATAGCCATAACCCCTCCCCCTGAGCTCTTTGTTCTGCTTTCCCTTTCTTCCCTCTTCATTAAAATCTCTGCCTGCACAAAAATATTAAGCTGTAACCATGGTCTAGTATATCCTAGATAATAATCAAAAGTATGTATTCTGTAACAAGTCAAAGTATGTAATCAACCCTGTGCTTTCATCTCCAGCAGATTTCTCATTGCAGCTGTAAGAAAGTCTGATGCCAGCAATAAACCACAGGTGTCCAGGGAAGGGAGGGATGCTAATGCCAGCAGTAAAACTACAGACGTGCAACTGAAGCAAACTGAAAGACAGCATCGGAACAAGGGGAGTGAACCTGAGCAGGAGCTGCACAACTCCCCGTCAGCCCCTCCCCTTACCTCCACTTCCCTCTCTCAAGAGAAATTGCAGGTCCGCCCTCCCTCCTGGAAGCTTCCCTCTCCTGAGTTCCCAACAACTCCTTATAAGGATCACTGGCTGACCAGAGATGTTAAGATGGATTTTTGAGGACAAGAGTCTGCCATCTTCTTGAGATCCCAGCACTCAGATAAACCACTTTCCTTCTCACCAGCACCTGTCTAATAAATTTGGCTTTTGTTGCAACAGGCAGCCAAACCTGGGTTCGGATTCAGCATGACTACAGTTAATCTGTCTATGCCTGACATTACTTTTTGTTTCATTTCTCTTTTCTGTTTCCTCCCAATTTTTGTTGGAAGTTTCTTGACATAGTCTTTCCTATACCCTCACTTTCACTTATGAAGGGATAACACTCTCTTGACAGAGTCCTAAGGGTGACATAGAAAGTGAAGGTTAGTGATGTAGTATTTACAGTGTTTGGGGAGCTTGGTTTAAGAGGTCTTTTTCAATATGAAACATATTTGAGATTAGACGAAGTTTGTGACATGATAGCTAGGGTTGTCACACACAGAAAACTGAGGGTTTTGAAGTGGACATTTACAAATACACAGCCATTTATTCAGTCCAGGGATGCATTGTGCTGAGAATAGAGGATATGCTACTATATGAGGCCAGGTACGTAGTTAAATGTTTAGATAAATAAATTTTCATAAAGTTCTTGAAGAAAACCTAAAATTACTTGCAGCTTAATTTTAATGAGCAAAGATGCCCTGGTTTTAATAAAGCCACGTTAATGCAGAAGGTAGAACACTAAAGTCATGTTAATGTAAGGTAAGTGTTTTTAGATAGTTTTTTAAATATTTACTATGGGTATAGTAAATTGAACTCTATTTTTTCTATAGGTTTATTTCCCTTTTAGATTTATTCTCATCCTTGATTTACTTATATCAGAGTTCATTTTATTATTGGTTTTTGCAGATTTTTAACTTGTTCTGTACTCACTGATTTGGGGGATATTGTTGAGAGAAAAGATACCTCCATTCTTCTAGAATCTTAAGTTTTCATAGAGCCTAGATCTCAATTTCCCAGGTCAGTTCTACTCCATATTTGCCATTTGGTCCACCTACATTTTTTCCTCAGGCTTCATCTATTTAATAACCTGGTAGAAATAAGATAGCATGGCTCCTGAGAATGAAAGCAATATCCAATGTATATTAATCCCTAATTTTTTTGAATTCAGTTTATGCTTTCTGAACATAAAAGCCCTCCCTTGTTTTCCTAACTGTTGAAGGGCATAACAGCAGCTTTGATTTGAACTTGAAAGCTGACATGGGTGGTTATAAATAGCCCCACAGAATACTCAAAATGAACATCTCCTCATGAAACAAATTTACATTAGAGCTGTGTAAATTTGGTTCTCAGACTAAAGAATCCATATCCAAAGATATTGTTCTATTATCTTCATCTCTGAAGTCTCAAATCTCAAAGGAAGTTTTTGTATTTTTGCCGCAATTTGAGCAGACACTATACCTCTTATTTAAAGGGTTCCTCTTGTCTTACAATGTCAGTGATCCAGATGTCCAGTTGAACTTTGAGTAACATCTAAAGAAATAATTTTTATTTGAAATACACATTTAGTAAAAATTCCTGCATTAGCCTCAAAAAAGAGATTATTACCTAGGTGATTCCTTTTATAAACATCTAATTTAAGATTGATAATTTAATAGCTAAAATTTAATTGAAAAATATTGTAATTTTATTCCCATATCTAGAAATACATTAAAGGAAGATGCAAGTTGTAACCCTGTCATTTCTTAAACCTCCTTTCTCTTTTCTCTTACTTTTTTGACATCTCCCAGTCTAACTAAATCCTTTTTTGCCAAAACCATAAAACAGTCTCTCACTTTACCCACCAGCTTGTTCTCCATTTCTCCATTTCTTTCTCAGTGATCTATATTGACTCAAATAATTGCTTCTCAGGCTCTTTCTTTCTCTTCAGTCAAACTCTGCCCTTTCCTGCATACATGCTAATGAGAAAAGAGACTCTCAGAATAGACACAACACAATAGGGCAGTGGGAGGAAAAAACTGGGCTGACGTTTCAGGCAGGAGACTCTGAACTCCCCCACAGTAGGCTCCGTGTCACGTTTGGTGTACTCAACATCTGTTTAAGAATAGAGTTGATCATCCCCTCAAGTTGTTTCCACGGTAGTTTTGAAGTCTCTAGTGAATTTAGATTTATTTCTAGTTGACTCATGTAAGTCCCACCCTCATCTTCAGTCCTTTCTTTTCTAATCATGGGGTTTAGGAGGAGTTTCCTGCAATTCTGCCCACTTATCTCTCAGTTTAATTTAGAATTTTTCAGCTGCTGAGCTGGTCTCATCTTTCCCATACTTGCAGGGCTTTCTAAACCTATTAGACTTGTTCATTATGCCCTTACTTATTTTTACAGGCATTTTCAACTATATATTCTCTTCTTTTATTTCTGTGAAATTTGGTAAGTAAGGAGTTGAATGTGTGTATCCAATCTCTATATTTAAAACCTATCTTCAATAAAATTTTATATCACTCACTAAATTGCTGCATATCTATATATAATAGAGATGGAATGCAAAAAGCATGACCAATTCAACATATTTTGAAATTTAGAGTAGCTTTTCTCCTTTATGATTATAAGTATTTATTGGTTCAAATAGATTTATGATCATTGATTCACATGGAGACAAGCAAAAATTCATAAAGCAGTCTGGTAAAACATCTCCATTTTAGTTGCCACCCAGTAATAAACCCTGCATCCCGTGCTGTCTCACGGAGCCTCAGAATATGTCTGTGGTCCACTTCAGGACACAGACATTTCCTGGGACCTGAAAATCAGTCCTTGTGAGTAAAACTTAAAAGCATGAATGAAACATCATAAATAATGGTCACAGTTTTCTGGCTGTATTCATAGTGGAGCAATATCTGAAAAACTTTTTTCAGAGATAACATTTGACCATTCAACTATCTATTGAGATACCCACTTTGTTGGAACAGGGGAGGATGTTTGAATAATGCTGAACATTTGGATGACACATAAGGAAAAAAGGGCCACAAGATAAAAAAATATCTATATACATTTGGAATATAGAAAGGAAATATCTAATATTTGACTGAACTCTCACCAGTATTTTTTCAATTGTTTGACATGCTATAGATATCGGCAAGGCTGATGGGGTCCTCGCAGGGATGAAAACAAAAAGGACTAGTGAACATGGACGACAGCGTGGTCATTGCAAGGGGGAGGTAGGCAGATGGAGGTGGGAGAGAGGATAAGGAGGAAAAGTGGTAATGGGAAAAATACAGTGAACGTAAATGAAACACAGTGAAAATAGTCGGCAGTGTAAACACATAAATCTGTGCTTTGAGTGTCACTCTCTTAGGGCACAACACTACAAAGTATCACATTACAAATAAATACGTGTTTGACCCCAATGCAAATTGGAAAATAGTAAGTACTTACCGAAGTCTTGTGTACAAATAGAAGTAAAGGGACCAGGGCAGTGGTTGGTGGCTTATGATAATAGCCTGTGGCAAAACATTCTAAAAATTTATGAGATGTCTGATTTCCACATATCTTACCAATCTTGCCTAATATTCTTCTTTCACCCCTCAAGACGCTAGCCCTTTCCCTCTTTTCTCTTTCTTCTCTCTTCTGGACCTACTCTTTTCTTTGGTAGAATGAGATGAAATGTCTAAGTTGGGAAGACGACCCCACGCTGGACCCATGAAGACCAACTTTATTATCAAATAGCATTGCTTTGTCACTCTGTAAGCTTCAGCTTTGCAATCTCACAAATGTGCATTTGAATGTGAGCTTTGCCATTAAAATATGGCAATAATAATACTGTGCTCATGATATCAAGAATAAACTTACAGTAAATACTTACAGTGTATTTATAAGTATTTGACTGGCACAAAGTCTGTGATCAGAAAAAACTTAATATTTGTCAAATGGAAAATTTGATACTTTTTTCATCAAAATTAATTTAAAAAGTATCTGTGTCTAAATTTAAGTTTCAAAAATAATTCCCTGAATGAACTAGGTGAAATTAATATTTAAACTAGCCTTTTTGGTGACTCCATAAAATATTAACTATTTTTTGAAGCAAATTATGATTTCCCGTGACCAAATTTGGCCAAGAGTCTTGATGATGTGGGACAAGTGACTTAAAGCTTTTTCTTCAAAAATGAAATCAGGGCTTTAACACTTATAATATGCTTATTATCTCATGAACTTTTTAAAAAAGATTTTATTTATTAGTTTTAGAGAGAGGAGAAGAGAGAAAGAAGAGAGGGAGAGAAATATCAATGTGTGGTTGCCTCTCACATGCCCTCTACTGTGGGCTTGGCCTGCAACCCAGGAATCTGCCCTGACTGGGAATTGAACCAGTGACCCTTTTGTGTGCAGTCTAGCACTCAATCCACTGAGCCGCACCAGCCAGGGCTCTCATGAACATTTTTAAAAAAGACATTTAATATGAGAACCAAGTCTTAATCACTTGGAAACCCACAACACATACAAGACTTTTAATTTCAAATCTAGTACTTTTCCCCCTGCCATTGGACAAAATATGTATTTTCCAAATGTGGCTTATCATTAAATCACCTGAAATCCATAGAACAAATTTGATTTTTGAGCCATAGCCCAGATCTACTGAATGAGAATCACTTGGGTAAAGGTTTGGGCACAAGGCTTCCACTTCCCATACAATTCTAGTGATGAGCAAACTTGGGAAATACTGGGCTGGCGGAATTTCAAAACGCTGCTAGCTTCTGTTTCTAAATCTATTTTGAGAAATATATGTTCATTTTAATGTACCACATTTGCTTAAACTGAGTAAAATTTCATGGCAATTAAATAATCAAGCTCCTTGCAAATCAAAAAAGTCCACGTGATATCAGAAATAGAAACAAAATCTTAAATTAGTTTTGACTCTAATCACACATTTTGGTACAATAATCAAGGAAAAATATGGTGATTTTTGTTTTGCCTTTGAAACTACCCCATATGTCCTTGAAATAGGATTATAAATATGGTCAAACTTTTAGTGATAACTTGCTCTTTGAATATTTTTCTCCTAAAATGTGGAAAGTGGAATAAATGTGAAACAATAAAAGTTGTATTTTTCACGGTTTACTAAGTATTGTTTCCAATTAAATTTCTTTAATTTGTGCATCATATCCAAATATTTAGAAATCATATTAGGTTAATATTAAAATTAATTGCTTTAAATGTTTCAGCTTGATCAGTATTAATTTTTTACTAGTTTATACCTTAAAACACAATGTTTTCAATAACATGTACAATTTAAAAGACTTTTTAAAATATATTTATTGATTATGCTATTACAGTTGTCCCATTTCCCCCCCACTCCACTCCATCCTGCCCACCCCCTCCCTCCCACATTCCCCCCCTATAGTTCATGTCCATGGGTCATACTTATAAGTTCTTTGGCTTCTACATTTCCTACACTATTTTTACCCTCCCTCTGTCTATTTTCCACCTATCATTTATGCTACTTATTCTCTGTACCTTTACCCCCCTCTCCCCCTCCCACTCCCCTATTGACAACCCTCCATGTGATCTCCATCTCTATGGTTCTGTTCCTGTTCTAGTTGTTTGCCTAGTTTGCTCTTGTTTTTGTTTTAGGTGTGGTCGTTAATAACTGTGAGTTTGCTGTCATTTTTACTGTTCCTATTTTTGATCTTCTTTTTCTTAGGTAAGTCCCTTCAACATTTCATATAATAAGGGCTTGGTGATGATGAACTTCTTTAACTTGACCTTATCTGAGAAGCACTTTATCTTCCCTTCCATTCTAAATGATAGCTTTGCTGGATACAGTAATCTTGGATGTAGGTCCTTGCGTTTAATCTTGGGGAATGTAATTATGATGTGCCTTGTTGTGTTCCTCCTTGCATCCAGCTTCTTTGCGACTCTCTGAGCTTCCTGGACTTCCCGGAAGTCTATTCCCTTTGCCAGATGAGGGAAGTTCTCCTTCATTATTTGTTCAAATAAGTTTTCAATTTTTTGTTCTTCCTCTTCTCCTTCTGGCACCCCTATAATTCGGATGTTGGAACGTTTCAAGATGTCCTGGAGGTTCCTAAGCCTCTCCTCATTTTTCCGAATTCTTGTTTCTTCATTCTTTTCTGGTTGGATGTTTCTTTCTTCCTTCTGGTCCACACTGTTGATTTGAGTCCCAGTTTCCTTCACATCACTATTGGTTCCCTGTACATTTTCCTTTGTTTCTCTTGGCATAGCCGTCATTTTTTCATCTGGTTTTCGAACAGATTCAACCAATTCTGTGAGCATGTTGATAACCAGTGTTTTGAACTGTGCATCCAATAGGTTGGCTATCTCTTCGTCGCTTAGTTGTATTTTTTCTGGAGCTTTGAAGTGTTCTGTCATTTGGGCCATTTTTTTTTTTTTTTTTTGTCTTGGCGCGTCTGTTACTTTAAGGGGCGGAGCCTTAGGTGTTTACCGGGGTGGGGTAACGCTGGTAGCTGCGCTGTGATGCTGTATGTGGGGGAGGGGCCAAGAGGGAGCAATGGCGCCCGCTTCACTCTCCTCCAGATTTCAATCTTTCACTCTGATACCCACAATGAAACTGGGCCCCTCTGGTGCTGGTTCCCGAGTGGGTGGGCCTCTGCACACTCTAGGCCCCTGTGGGTCTCTCCAACGACCTCTCCTGTGAGGCTGGGAGTCTCTCCTGCTGCCGGCCCAACCCCCAGGGGCGTTTTCAATCAGAGGTTTGAGGCTTTATTTCCCCCGCGCTGTAGCCCAGGGTTGCGCGGTCTGCTTCGCTCCCCACCGTCCGGTTCATCTATGCGCGAATGTGGGGCTGCAGGTTGCTACCGGCCGCTCTGCCTGCCCCGCTCTCCACCACTCTGAGTCCAGCCCTCTTGGTTTATCTGTGTGCGAATGTGGGGCTGAAGGGTCTGCTAGTGCTCGGACTGCCTGCGCCGTTCATCCCACACTCTGCCAGTCTCGGTCCCGCCACGGCCACGTGAGTCCTCTCCACCCAGGTGCCCGTCTCCGCCCCTCCTACCGGTCTGGATGAATGTTTATTTTTTATTTCCTTGGTGTCGGACTTCCTTGCCATTCGATTCTCGGTCAGTTCTGGTTGTGCGAGGAGGCGCAGTGTGTCTACCTACGCCGCCATCTTGGTTCTCAATTTAAAAGACTTTTGCTCCTACATTTCCACTAGCTAACTACTCTAAACTCTCTTCTAATTTAAAAATTATCACATATTCTACACACTGTTCTTGATGAAAACAGATTCTCAATATTTTCACAGACTTTTTTTTTACCAAGAGTTCTTATTATTGATAAATAGTAAGTGATGTTTCTGTAATAGCGCTATAACAATATAAATAACTGAATGCCTGAATGTAAAATAAGAATAAAAGTCATATCTTAGAACCCATATTTAACTACCCCTGAAATCATTATAGTAATCAAATACCTACACCAAAGATATTCTTTTCTCTTATCACTGAGAGGGTACACGACTTGGAATTACCATCAGAACAGAAACCCCTGTGTTCTGTAGCTTAATTGTCAGCACTAGGCCAGCACTTACTTGGCTACAAAGGCTTCTACATCAATCATTATACTAAAATAATGATTGATTACTGAGACAAAACTGTAAATCAATAAAAACCTTCATCCCTAGCTTTAGGAACATATCCAGTCAATTTATTCAAGCAGCAGATTGTGCAACTAGTCCCTTGTCAGCACCACACTTGGCTCAGATGAATGAGTAGCTTTCTTTTCAGGACAACCCCACAAACCTGCTTGCTGATCCAATAGTGCTTCACTTACCAAAGTGGCTCTAAGATTCCCTACCGGTGTGTCCACAAATCCAAAGTATACATTATATCCAGGACTTTACCCAAGAGGAAACAGATCCCTGCATTCAAAGATCTGCCTTAGACCATTCCAGCCCAGATCCTAAGTCTTCTGAGACACTCCTCAGGCTCAGTCAAAATGGTATTCCTCCTTACTGAAGTAATATACTCAGCTTTGCTTGATGGAGTTGTTGTGGGACTTTTTTTCATCCTTTTTTCACTCCTTCCTTCCTTGTCCTTAGGAAATCTTCAGTTTATAGTCGTGTTTTTATTTAAAAGCATTGTATTTTTTATTCTTATTGATTATAACAATACTTTTACATTGACTATATGAATTGTTATCACAGAACAGAAAATAATGTATTATATATTTTGTTTGTTTTAGTGTTTAGATAATATATAAAACTATTATCAATTTATACCTTATTATTTTTAAGAACAAAATAGTCATTAATATTAATTATATTAATAATACAAAGAAAAATCTTTTGGACTATGTCAGTAAAGGTACAAAAAACTGGAATAAATTTCAAACATTTATCTGTCTTTAAATAATGTACTGTACTTATACACATACTAATCAAAATAATAGTCAACATTTTGAGTAGCATTTAAAATAAGCAAAAGCAAAATCTACAAGAATGTCTGTAATATTACATTCTGAATAAGCTTTGTTTTATTTTTTGGAAATTCTTTGTACTTTTATAATTTTCTAACTGTTTAAAAGGCTTATTTGTTGTTATCCTTAAAGCTGAAGATACAGGATGATCTCAGTTCTATAAAAGTATGATTATAAATATTTTAAATTGACTGATGTGAGACAGTAGTTAATTTTAATTTCTCCTTTATGTATTTTCTATTATCATGTATTTGTAATGAAATAAATAGGCATATGGTCTAAGAAAATTATAAAAAATACATTTGAAATTGTATAATAAACCCTAATATAATATTTTAATGAATAGTTGAAATTGTATAAAACATGAAAAATTATTCTTTATGTAATAAACAACAAGATAGTTGTAAATTTTAATATAAGTTAATTGGTAAGTAGATATAGATAATTATTTCTTAATGTGTTCTTTTCAATAATATTGACATAAAATTATTGCAATTTACAATAGAAGATTTGAAAATAGATATACATGCTAAAATATGAATCTGGAAATTTAGTCACAGTAGTGATGGAATAACATTTTATACCAAGGGCATTTTACTTAAAATTGCTCATAATACATGACTTTGGTAGTAGGTATTTATGTATTAGAAAGTGATCTTGTTGTGATAGGGCCAAATCCCTGGAGAGATATAAATAATCGGTTTCCACAGTGTTATAGTTCATGTAAAAAAGTGCCTTCCTTGTCATCTTTTTCTAGGTAGCTAAGAAGAAAATCTTTTAGTCACTTTTAGCCTAAAATTATATAGCTCATATTACTTTTATTGTTCAGTTAATGGAAAGTTTTTAATTTATTATAAAGTATATTTATATTTCATTTATATTTTAAAAATAATTTTGCTTTTGAAAATAGTTGTTGAATAGAATTTTTATATGTCCATTGATATGAAAAATAAATAGGCACAAGAAAAGATGTTCAACGTTGCTAATTATCAGGGAAATGCAAATTAAAACTACGATGAGATACAACCTCACACTTAGAATGGTTATCATCAAAAACACAGGACGTAAGTGTTGGAGAGGTTGTGGAGAAAAGGGAACCCTTTTACTCTGCTGGTAAAGACTGCAAATTGGTGCAGCCACTGTGGAAAACGATGTAGGGGTTCCTCAAAAAATTAAGAAGAGAACTACCATATGATCCAGCAGATCCTCTCCTGGGTGTTTGTCCAAAGAATATGAGAACATTAATTCAAAAATATGGGCCGCTATGTTCACTGCCGCTTTATTCACAATAGCCAAATGGCTATCGATGGATGAGTGAATAAAGACGCGGTACATAAAACACACACACACAGGAACACTACTCAGCCATTCAAGATTAAATATTACATTTTTTGACAACATGGATGGATGTTGAGGGTATTATGCTAAGTGAAATATGTCAGACAGAAAAGGACAAAAACTGTATTCCACTAATATGTGGAATATAAAACAAAAAACATAGCAAACAAACAAAACCAAACTGATTGGTGGCTACCAAAGGGGAAGAGGATTGGGGGAAGGCCATATGCCGAAAGGAGGTCAAATATATGCTGAAGGATGCAAATTAGACTTTGGGTGATGAGTATGCAGGCATCTAATTATAATGCTGTACATCTGAAGTTTACATAATGTCATTCACCAGTGTTACTTCAAAAATTTTTCGACAGATATTTCAAAATCTAAGAACTATGTAAATGTTATTCTAAATATTCTATTAGTCTTCTTTTACTCGGAAAACAATCAAGATAGATAATTTGGTAAATTTCCTTTTGTTATTTTAAGATTGTGTTATTCTCTTCAGGCCTCTGCATAATTCCCTTTAAATTAAAAATTTTTATAATATTTGACATATGAAAAATATAGAATAGGTAGACTTAAATAGCACATTCATTTATTTAGTTAACACTACTTTTTGAGTTGCCACTATGTTTCACTGTTCTAGTTACTTGGAAAACATCTTTATAGAATCAGCCACATCCTGGACATCATGGAGGATGTGTCAGTGTAAGAAAATTTAACTCTTACACAAGTTTGCAATGTGCTAGGTACCACTCGAAGTGTTTTCCACATATTAAGCCATTTATTTCCCATAGCAACTTACAAACTAAGTATACCTCTTTCATAGTTTGGAGATATGGAGACTGAAGCAGAGGCACAGAAAGTTTAAGGGACTCTCTGAGGCCATGCAGCTAGCTCAGGACAGAGCCAGGAATCAAACCCTAAAGCACAGTGTCTCAAAGGCTGTGCTCTTCAATGGTATGCTGAGCTACCTCATTTTTCATAGCAAATAAGTGCCAGATAATTGGTAAAATTATTTCCCAAGTTAAATATAATTCTTAACTCAAAATTATTTTAATGTCTATTTTTTAATTACTACACTACCATCTGTATCAAAAGAAAAGGTATATAGATATATTTTTTCCTTTATCTCTTTTACAAAATTGAGATTTTTATTGTATGATATCATTGAAACAACTTTTTTCCCCCCAATGGCTATTATTGCAAAGAATTTACATTTCAAAACCAAACCCAGCCACTACATACTTGTATGCATTCAACTCATTTTGCCTTTAACTAAGTACATTAAATGTAACAGAGAATTGGCTCACCAGTACTAACAGATATTAAAATTAATTTAATCAATATTACAGGAGAGATTTAATTCTATTACTTGTTAATATACTGGCATAAACTCCTAATTTAAAAGACCTAAGAATAATAATTAAGTATGCTTTGAAAATTATAAATCAAGAAAAGTATTTTTCCCATATAAAGTTACATATTTATTAAGATATCTCAGGTTATCCCTGCAAATATCATTCATTCTTGTGCAGTTGTGGCTTACACTGTGACTAGGGGAATTTTAAGAAGCTCGGATCCTGAAGAAAATTCTGATTCCCTGTGATTCTCAACCCTGTGTTGCAAGGATTCAACAAACAATCAATTTGCTATTGAAGCGTGAGTATGTGGGATAGGACCTGTGATTTCTCTGGAGAAGACAGGAGAGAAGCATTGCTGTCTGAGTTTTCTGGAGAGAATCTAAAGCAATGGCTTCAGTTTTTGCAGCTACCAGAGTAGCCATGGCTGGTGGATATTTTTGCAACCTGAAGAGCCAGTGGAGGGAGCACGCACTTCCCAAACAGCTGTGTTCTATCTCCTCTATGTACACACAATTCTCCTGGTACCTGGAGGGGAACTGTGGAGATGCAGTACGTTACTGTCTTGAGTTGCATCTGGTCATATAATCGAGGAGGCCCTCTGCCATTTGTACCTGTCTTCTCTCTCGTATTGGGAAAGGGTTTAGATAATCAATTCATGCGTTCCACATCTCAGGGTGTGGATCTCCATTTTTTTAATCATTAGATGTTGGTCCACCAAAGATTACTGTTTCTTGTACTGCCTAAACAATTAAAACTGCAAAAAAGACCCCTGAAATCGACCTGTATATTTGTTAGTGGACCTCCCAGTAGGTTACAAAATTATTACCTCATTAAATCAATCTATCAACTTGAAGGGGGAATCTAATGTGACAAATCAAAACAAGAGGTATCCACTCTGGATAAATGAGAAGCATAGAGAACTATCAATATAATAATATGCAGCTATACAGATTTTTAAATCTTCAAATTTAAAAGTGAAAAACAGAATAGCTCTTTTTGGTAATTTATCTGGGTAAAGAATAAATATCATAGAGTATAGAGGAAAAAAAACAAAGAAATGAACAACTTAAAAGGAAAAAGACTTTAAAGGGAAACAATAACAGAATGGATGAAGCCGAGAATCAAACCAATGATTTGGAGCATAAGGAAGCAAAAAACAACCACTCAGAACAACAAGAAGAAATAATCCAAAAACATGAGGATAGTGCAAGCAGCCTCTGGGACAACTTCAAGCATTCCAACAATTGCATCATAGGGGTGCCAGAAGGAGAAGAGAAAGAGTAAGAAACTGGAAATCTACTTGAAAAAAATAATGAAACTTCCCTAATATGGTGAAGGAAATAAACATAAAAGTCCCAGAAGCAGAGAGTGCCAAACAAGATGGATGCATAGAGGCCCACTCCAAGACACATCATAATTAAAATGCCAGAGGTTAAAGATAAAGAGAGGATCTTAAAAACAGCAAGAGAAAAGCAGTTAGTTACCTACAAGGGAGTTCCCTAAGACTTCTAGCTGATTTTTCAAAAGAAACTTTGCAGGCTAGAAAGGATTGGCTAGAAATATTCAAAGTCATGAAAAGCAGGGACCTACAGCCAAGATTGCTCTACCCTGCAAAGATATCATTTAGAATTGAAGGGCAGAGAAAGAGCTTCTCAAACAAGAAAAAAACTAAAGAAGTTTATCATCACCAAACTATTATTATATGAAGTGTTAAAGGGACTTATTTAAGAAAAAGATCAAAACTATGAACAATAAAATGGCAATAAATACACATCTATTAACAATTGAACCTAAAAAAACAAACCAAGCAAACAAGAAAAACCGAGACAGAATCATGGATCATGAAGAGCATTTTGATGGTTGTCAGATGGGAGGGGGTATGGGAGAGTGGATGAAGAAGTGAAGGGATTAGAAGTACAAATAAGTATTTAGAGAATAGCCATGGGGATGTAAAGTACAGTATAGGAGATGCAGTAGCCAAAGAACTTATATGTATGACCCATGGACATGAATGATGGTGTGTGGATTGCCTGAGGGAGTGGGCGGCGCTGGGTGGAGAGGGGCAAAGAGGGAAAAATTGTGAGAAATGTAATAGCATAATCAATAAAATATAATTTTTAAAAAACGTGAAGGATAATTATAATTGTTTATAATGTTTTTCAATGTAAATGAATGATATTGTTATTAAATACTTCCTTATAAGGGCCTAGTACAGATTTTTGAAATAGAAGAGACTGTATAGAAATATAATGATAGATGGCACTCAAAAATTCTGAATTATTTAAGAAAAGCACAAGAACTGAGAGTAAGAGAAAAGCAGATGATTGCCATGTAGCATTAAAGTGCTATCATTTAATTTTGAAGGTTTCTCTAGGATGGTATAGTCTTGTTGGAGGGGCAAATATGCCATACCCATGGTAGTCAGGGAACATTTTTGATAGAGTAAATTAAACCCTGAATGGGGAAGACAAGATGGCCAAATAAAGTGGTGATGGTATTCTAGCTAGAGAGGAGAGCCTACTAATTCTCAAGAGTTCAAGAGAAAAGATGATGTGGAAAATTAAAAGGTGACTCAGTGTTATTGGAGCAAGTAGTGAGAAAGAAAGAAGGTCAAAATATGGCTTTGGAAAACAAAGGAAACTTCAAATCATGAGCTTTTATTTTTATTTTTTTAGTATTGTACCTTGATTCATCTTTGATTAACATTATACTCAAAACTATAATGAGATACAATAAGAGGCTGTGGAGTGTACAAGCAGGGTCTAGTCATTATTCTCTTCTTTATCAAAAAAGGAGCAGGCTGAAAACATTCACAAACCGGATGTCCTAAATACACAACAAATTAAGTTAGGCAGGATTTTGAAAGTCACAAGGACACTGTTTAAAATAGAATTAAGCATATTTTATACCTTGTGATGGTAAAATGGAGCTCCTGGCAGGCTACAAATGAACAGGCAGCTATGCAGGGTGCCTAAGAGCACAGGACCACAGAAGCCAGGTGGACTGGGCAGAATTCTGTTTTGCCCAGCAACTAGTTTTAGGATTGTAAAACAGTTCCCTCACCTATACATTAGAGCACAGGCGGCAAACACAAGGCCTGTGGGCCGAACCCAGCCCTCCACCTGGTTTTATCCTGCCCAGCACCTTGTTTCTACCCAGTGGCAATGCCGAGCTCCTTGCCCCTAGTTAAGGAGTAGTTACATTTATACAGTCCTAAAATTTGGCCTTTTGAAGGCAACCATGAGGCTGATGTGGCCCCCGGTGAAAGTGAGTTAGTCACCCCTGCACTAGAGATAAAAAGTAGAATAAAAATACCTATCTCAGTGGACTGGTGATGAAAAAGTACTTAGAACAGGGCCTGCAGTACGAAAGAGATTGTTTTGCTATTTTTATTTGATAAAAATAGTGAAAAAATTATCTACATTCTTCTTTAGCTATAATGTTTGTTAAAAGGTTAATAATTATTTGGGTGGAATGAAATCTTACACTTGAGGTTGTAATTACTACTAAGTTTGTTTTACATATTTGTTGCAGGCAATTGCATTGTATTTATCCCATATGTGTGTAGTAAACAATAACTGATAAATTATATTTGTTGTAGAAAATTAGACCTAACTTATGTACACCGCTAAGTACACACTGGCATTGTTGTGATTAACTTTCTATCCATGACCTCTAAAACACCTTGTTCTATTTGTCCCAGTGTTTTCCTTGTTTTTCAGAAAGCATTACATCATTTTGTCTTACATTCTTCTTATATGCCCAGTGGAAAAACTAAACTGATTGCAAAATTTTGAGTCCTAAAAAAAGGAAAGCCTATGTTTCAATATTTGGGGTTCTGCCACCAATAAACCTATCCTTAACTTAAGTAACTCAGTCTCAACCACTACTACTCTTGTTCAGCCATGGCCTTGAGAAGGTTGGGGTGGCCATACTTCTCCACGTATACCTGTTTTACTCCAGAATAATAAATGTCTCCTGGAACATATTTCAAAGGTTTTCCAGTTTGGATAATACATTATATGGTTACCATAGACAACGGTATACATAAAAGCCTTGTCAGTGAAATTTGTTTCAGGAATTAAACATTGAGGTAATAAACACAGTTGATCTAAAACAATGACTGATTTAGCAAGAAGCAAAGTTTTGTCATCGGGAGAGAACATAGCTCCCTTGTAGTAATCAGTCCCTGTACTGAGGCCAGAACTCCCCCAGTAGAGATTTGGTCTCCTTGCCTGTTTAAGACAGACAAAGAAAGAGAGGTCTCTTTTTTGGTATTCCAGCCAAAAATGTATCATTAGAATTTAATCATGAGGAAATCTTAGATGAGCCCAATTTGAGGAAAGTTCTATAAAAGAGTCAATTGTCTTTACAACCTCATTACAGACAAAGGAATGCTTGAAATACTGGTCTACATTTAAAAGACTAAAGATAAATGACAAGTAAATGTAACATAAGATACTGAATTGGTTCCTAGGCAAGGAAGGGTCGACTCAGCAGGCCTGGTTGCGTACACCCCCCATATTCTGAACAAAGGCCTGTCTTCAGTCTGGCGCTTGGTTGTCTCCTGGTAGATAACCTCTGAACCCTCGGAATGTTCTGCTTGATAACAATGTCTTTGTATGCCTGAGATCTTGGGCCATGCTATATCATTTTGACCTGGTAGGTTAAGCTGGTAATGTGATTTATGGTGAACACCTTTCTGTTGGTGTTTGGGGAGTGGTAGAAAGATCGGTCTTTGAGTAGCTGAGGTCAGACACACAGAGGGTGGGTGCCTATGTGACTGACCCCCAGTAAACCACTGAACTCCGAAGCCTGAGAGAACATCCCTGGTTGGCAATACTGTCCATGGGCTGTCACATGGTCTTGCTGAGGAAGTCCAGTGTGTCCCTGTACAACTCTAAGGGAGGAGACACCTATAAGCTTGCATTTGGTTTCTCCTGGAGTTTCTCCCATGTGCCTTTCCCTTTCCTAATTTTAATCAAGATCCTTCCAGTATGATAAAATATAACCATGAATATAATAGCTTCTCTGCATCCTGAGTACTTCTAGAATCATCGAGCCTGAGGGTGGTCTTGGGAACCCATGACACAATTCCTATATTGGAAAAAATTTCAAAGAGGAACATCATTGAATGACCATTGAGATGAGTATGGACTGAAAATTTGATAAAGATATTACTTCCGTATTAAAACTCCTGAACTTGATAACAGTGATATATCTGTGCAAGTGATTGTCCTTGTTCTTGGGAGACACACACTGCAGCATCATGGAGCCAACGGGCAGAATGACTGTCGCCTTCTATCAAGTGGTTCAAAACACATGTATATGCACAATTAGAAGGAAGAAATAAAGCAAATGTGTCAAATATTAAGAATTGGTGGATATGGTAAAATGTATATGTGAGTTCTTCATATTATTCTTGTAACTATTCTGTAAGTGAAATTATATCAAAATACAAAATTAAAATATAAACCTCTTCAAAGGGGCTTGTACATATGTGGGGGTGTGTGTATGTAATCTTTTCTATAACTACGTGAAATCACTATCTGAGCTTTCCAAATATTCACTGAAGAACTGCATTTAGTAAGTAAATAGAAGGTACAGAAATAGCTCAGTGTTGGACAAGCAGAATTAAATTACTGGGCAGATGGATGTAGACCTTAAGGTGGAAATTGTCACTAAAAAGACAGATGGGAAAATGCTAAAGAAATGTGGATTATCATAATGTGTATGTGGTTTCTGATAAGGCGGGGCAATGATAAATTGCTGGACTCTCGGATAGAAACAAGTGCTGTATACTAGGTTTGCAGAAGACAGTGGTGACGGTCCTCTTCTCTGGTTAAGCGTGGGGCTCAGACAGTGCTACCAGCAATGATCCAGATAGGTGATGTGAGGTGCTGGCAGGACGAGCATAGGATGAAGGATGGGCTTCCAGACAGGTGACAAAACACAGCCACAGGGAGCGAGGGAACACACAATTTTTAGGGATGCGCACTGGCAATCTGTAAGTGTCATATCAATCTGGAAGAAGTTGACAAGCATCCAGAGGTGATGAAAGAAGGAAAAAGAAAAGAACTTCAGGCCTCAAAAGGATTGATAAGAAGAGAACAACAGTAGGCTTCAGGCACCAATTGATGAGATATAGGGAAAAGAACAGAGTCAATTCAGTAATTTAGTTTACTGAAACCCAGCAGGATTAACAAGATGAAATGCTGAATGATCAATCACTGACCGAAAGCTTTTTAGAGAGAGGCTCCAAGCAGTTGGGAAAGGACAGAGTTTGCAGGGGGAAATGAACTAGTGCCAGCTGGGAAATTTGGAGGACTGTTCATTCCAGCCAACACCTAGAAGTAGGGCCCCTGTATCCAGTATGTGTGTGTGCTGGGGGGTGGGGGTGGGAGCGGGGTGCTGTAAGAGGGGTCGGGCCCTAACTCAGATAAATGCCAATTCGCAGATGGGTTTCATATGGACCAGCTTGCTCTTCCAGCTTTTTGTACTTTTTTGCTTTCCTGACTCTACTGAGGACCTGCTCACCCTCATTTCTATCTCCTTATTCTCCCTTTATAATGCCCAGTCACTTCTGCACAAATTGGTGAGCTCAGACTTCTCTCCCTTACTGTGATGATCTGGAATGAAGTCTTGCTTGTTTAACTTTGGTATAAGTTTTGCATTGACCTGATTGATTATCCTAAAGTTCCTTTTAGAAAGGTTACAATGATTTCAGATGAAACAGCCACTTAGTATCAATGTAACTTAATCAACATAAAATAGGAGAAGTATGTGAAGGAAAACATTACAACTCCAGTGCAAACTGCTACCAGGCTTCTGTTTTTGCCTCACTTTCATTCACATACTTTATTTTTGCATACATAATAATTCTCAAAATGAAATATAGTACTTGACTTTTGTCTCCCTTGTCATTTGAGAGCTGTAACCTCTGACTAGATGCAGAAGGAGGTATTGAGTTCGTGGAAAATGGCCTAACTTCCTCTAACATTTCAACTCTGCAGTAAAGGGACGGAATCAAAATGTTAAATTTCTTTCCTTCTTTCTTTCTTTAAAAAATGTGAAGTACATAAACTATCTCCAATGAAAGGAAAAACTTCATTTGCTAGCCTCTAGAATATACGGGTCACTTCTTATAAATTATGAGAACTGAAAATATCGTGCTCTTCAGAGGTCCAGCTGACTTAACATTTCAATCAAAGTGGGCTGGGATATGTCAAAGAAGGAAGTGGCAGAGTAGAACTGTGTTAGGGTCCTGGCTGGGAGCAGGGGATCGTTTCAGACACCGTTGTAATCATCCAAGTGAGATAACAAAGGCTTTAACTCAGGATTGGAAACGTGGATGAAAACAATGAGATGGGTCCAAGAAATGTTTGGAGGTAGATTTGGCTTGAATCTGTGATTAAGTTTGATGGATGAAGGAGAAGAAAGGAAAAATTACACCTGAAGTTTCTAGCTTGGTGCATGGAAGATGATCAGGAACCAAAAAAAAAGTGTTAGTATGTGTTATATTGGAATATAATTTGTTCTTAATTTTGGATCTGCATCAACAAATCATATGACCTTATTAAAATCTATTAAAAACTGGAGCCTCTGATTCTTCATCCAGTTTATGTTGATTTGAAAAGATTGTTATATTTCAATAGTAAAGACCAAGAATTCTTGAAATAAATCAACCATGTTCACAATGATCATCTTTTTCAAATCATGGTAACACATTTTTGTGTGTCATTGTTACCAGAGAAATGAGAAAGCCACAAATTAAAGATATTATATGTATAAAGATTGTGAAAGAATAATGGTTATCTGCATGATGCACTTATAAAATGATAAAGCTATACTATTTATATTCTAGTATTTACACTATAAGGAAGTTTAATCATAGGACAAATGAATGAAGAAGTCATTTTCTATGTAAAAGACTGCTTTAGAGGTTCCAGTTACAAAGAGATTATATTGCAAAACAATCAAACTAATTTTCTAAGACTTGTGACTGATACAGAGAAGAGCCAGATTTAAGTTCAGACACCAGATTCCAAAACTCACGCTCTTCAGCTTCCACATCCTTGTTGCACCCGAACACTACATAATTTACTTTCAATAATCAAAAAAGTGTTTTCCTCCCACTTGGAGCATAACTAACACATTGGCCCTATTTTAAAACATTATGTGCAACTAGATACAACTAATTTTTAAATTACATTAAAATTTTGAAACAAATGTCAAAACCGGCTCCAGTTGAAATGTATTTTGTAACAATTGAGTTATGCTGCCATCTAGTGACGATTTGGTTTCTGATATTCCCTCAGTATCAAAAAAAAAAAAAAAATCAAAGAAATTAGATTTTTCTTTATGTTCCAAAAGTAGGTGAACAAGGCTAGTAAATAGGCTGACATAGATTTACATACACATATAAATACAAATTGAGATCAGGGCTAAAATATAAAATAATAATGAAAGAAACGAATAACGAAAAACTGTTGGGTTTTTTTGCCACCCTGGATTTCCTGGAGTCGTAGTTACAGCAGTGTTCTTGAGCTGGCTCATGTGCGAATGGTCAGCTGAGGCCTCGGGTGGACCTCTGCAAAGCTATGGCGCAAGCTAAAGAAGCCAGGCAGGCCAGGGCTCTGTTAGCCTTCTCAAGTCTCCGGCCACGTTCTCATCAGCGCTAGTCTCTCTGGCATAATTAGGGACATTATCAGAAAAACATCACATGGGCGCACATGCGAGCAGGCTCACTTTGCTTTAGATGCGCCCATCCCCCACCCTCAATTCAACTCAATATATTACAAGAGATGTTTTACCAGATTTCTACTTGCAGGAAAACTGGCTTGGAGAGATGGAGAGATGGGAGGAAGGGGCAGTAAGAGAGGGGGCTGGCAGGCAGATCTGCTTGTCTGTGTGCCTACAGTAAAGGACTCGAGGCAGGTACCTTGGGCCTGGAGGAAACTGTGCACTGCAGCCCCCACCCCCCGCCCTGCTTCTCTAGGAACTAAAAGCAAGGAACAGAGGCAAACAGAAACTTCTGTCATCCTACCCACCTCCTGGTAGTCTGTAGACAATCATCTAAGGAGATAAGCTTACACTTCAAAGCAGAGGATAGTTTGGAGGATATGTACTGTTTACAAGGGCACCCTGCAGGGAGCAGGGAAGGTGAGACTGCTGGGTGCAGAGAGCAAATAGTTTGGGAGTTCCTAGTCTCTTTTCATTCTTAGTTTCTGCTATGCCCACCTTTCAGCTCTCACAGGGAGAGCAAAGAATCATTTTCTCTAGCAGAGCATAGGGTGGCACAGTCCAGTTACCAAGGCCTCAACGCTTGCAGAGGGCCCACTGGTGGTTGTGGCTTGATGTCTATCTTGGCATAACCAGTTCTTAGAGGAACGGACAGTCCCTGCTTGCTGTCCTTACTCAGAGGCTGTGGATAGCCCAGCCACATGAGTGCCCAGAAGATTGGGCAGCTTGAGCAGCAAGGGTCCAACCTCTCTACCGCAGGTCTCTACAGCAGCTCGGGAATGAACTGAGCCAGCTGATGTCATCAGGGCCCAGCAGGTCCTCCTCCAGGCCAGGGAAGCTGAAGAGAACTCCAGGTGGTCTAGGAAGATTCACACCTGGAGCTGCAGGTTTTGGTCCCAGGGTCTCAGTCCTCTTTTGATCATTGCTGGTTTGGGCTTGAGGTTAGGGTCCTGGAGGGTGAGTGAGGGCTCCCCCACAACTGATGAGGATGAATTTGTTGGGCCCATCACTGTCACTCTCTTTTCCTTTGGAGGTCAATGCTGTGATGATGCTTTGGACATTGGCATTGTTGGGGAAGGCCACCACTTGGGTGTTGGGCATGGTGAGGCAGTTAATAATCTTTATCCCAGCTGGAAACTTGCAAGAGGTAGACTGCCACCTCCTTGGCGGCCTGTGCTTGGCCAGGCTCTTGTTTGGCCGGGGGGGGACTCATAGGCTGCTTGTCTGATGTTTCACCTGGGGCATTTTGAACAGGGAGGGGGGCGCCCTTCATCCTTGGAGAATCAGTGGCTGGTGGACGCTGGATTTCATTATAAATCTGTGCTTTCACTCTCCATTGAAAATCACATACATGGACCGTCCTGACAGCAGTCGCTGCTGTCACTGCTGGCCTGTGGCTCCTAGGGCACACTCCAGGCTCCTCCAAACGGGGGGCAAGCCAGGGTGATGGACAGAGACTCATTCCCAGTCCTTGTCGGTGTGGGAGGGAGGCGAATCCTGGGAGATTCTAGGAGGGGAAGGGGTCTCAGGCCGAGAGCCTGGGGTGGGGTCAGGCACCCAGGCTTTCAGGTTGTAGAAGTTTATTATCCTTGAACTTCTTAAGTGTGGAATCTGTAGCAGTGTACATTATAAAGTGTGGGTAAGTTATTTAGAAGAATTTCTACACTTTTCCTATTATGGATTCTGTATTTTTTGTCTTATTTAAAAGAAATATTCTTTATAATTTACATTTCGTCTCAGTTCAGGTAGATTATATTTTAGAAAAAGACACATCTTTCTCCCCATCCTGGAGGATTTCCAGGAAAACCCACAAGGTCCATGTCTATGGTTGCACAGGGGAAACTTACTCCAAATCAAATTCATGTTCAAATTCAACTCATCACTCAGGAATGTTTATGAGGGCATTTGGTTTGATAGGGTCTAATTTGGTCTCATTTGAATCTAAAAAGTAACACAAACTTATGGCAAATTTTTAAAATTGACTGTTTCCAACTACTGTAATTGTACCTACAGGGTTTGGACGAAAGAAAGCAAAAGTGAAAAGGAACATTTGACGACGAGGAAGACAGCAAGAGCGGCTACTGCAACACTGCGTAGGCTTGTGAGAGCCAGTACGGATGCCACAAGCCACAGGTGGCACCTGAGCTTTGGAGTGTGGCTCGTCCAAACTGCTATGTGAGGTGAATGTAAAATACACGCTGTGTTTTGAAGACTTAGTACAAACAAACAAAAATGTCTCTTTAATATTTTTTGTGAAGATTATAGTTTGAAATCCCAATATTTAGATATACAAAATAAAGATGAACTTTTAAATTAGTTTTACTTGGGGTTCTTTTTTTACTTTTATTAATGTGGCTACTATAAAATATAAAATAACATGCGTTATATCTCTACAGGACAGAGCTGATCAGGAAGAGCCAGAATTTTCTGCCTTTAAGGATGAACTATTTCCTTGTCCCCTGACCTGGGGATTTCTGTCTTGTAGTAAAATGCTGGTTGCTCTCCCTGTCCTCCCTTTTTTTCATTTAAGAACTCTAGCTTGCATCTTCCTTAAGCTCCCACTGCGTATTTTTCTCCTCAAGCCCAGGCTGCATGTACTTACGTCTTAGAATGTGTATCTCGACCTCAAATTCTAAAGAGGAGCTTCTTTCCCATGAACACCTTCATTTCTCAGTGTTTTTCCCCCAACATTAAACATACATATTTTTATTGTTAGATGTTTTTCTTTTTTAATTAAATTTGTTGGTGTGGTGTTGATTAATAAAATTTGTAGGTTTCAAGTTTACAATTCGATTACACACCATCGGTGTATTACATTGTGTACCCACCACCCGCAGTCAAATCTCCTGTCACCATACATTTAACCCCCTTGAGCCTTTACTACACCCCCACCTCTCTGCCCTCTGGTAACCACTGTCCTGTTGAGCGTGTCCCTGAGTTTTGTTTGTTTGTTTTTCTTGTTTGTTCATTTGTTGCTTTCAGTTTTAGATCCCATATATGAGTGAAATCATGTGGTTCTTGACTTTTTCTGTCTGACATTTTGCTTAGCATGGTTTTCTCACGTTTTGTTATGGCCGAGTAGCATTCCGTTGTACGTGTGAAAGGTCAGCCTCACAGCGCGACGGTAGTGCGTCTGACTCCTCAGTGTCTTTAATTCCTACTTCAGGAAAGGAGATCATAGGATATTTAGGAAAGTCTTCTTTATATCTTGATGTGGCAACATTTCCAATCCTTTCCCTTGATGGAATTTACATCTACCTGAGACCAATGAGATGGAGTTAGGCTCTCAAGCATCCATTATATAAATTTTGACCATTTAATGTAATTCTGATACTAGGCATATTTTTCATTGAATATCTTGTAATATTAGTCTATCTTGTAATAGACTGACACAACTCTATCTAGTTGAAGTAAAAAATTAATGAGAATATCTAGACTTTATGAGAATATTATGAGAATATCTAAATTTTTTAAAACAACAAAGTTGTATATAAGGCAGGCATATACGAAAATCTCAGGAAAAATTAGAACTAGGATTTGAAAATTCATTACAATTCTTTCTTCATTCTGTATATTTAATTTTCTCTCCCTTTTCTGTTTAATTTTTCTCTCTAACTTTTGACTGATTCTCTCTAAGCATCAGAAAACATGACTACTGAGTCTTAGGGAAAATTTTAAGAAATAAAAACATTTTACATTTTGGTTTATTAAGAGTCACTATTCTCCTAGTGTTCACCCAGCTTCAAAACTTCGTATTTTTCTCTAAATGTCCCTATGCATTGCTTCTGTATGTAATGAGTGTACTAAGCTTCTTCATTCATGCAGCTCCCTTTGGCTTTCCATTTCAACTACCACCATCTCAAGTCGAGACTGCCCTACTCCCCCGGACTCCTCACCTCACCTTCCACCTGCTTGTCCTCTTCTAATATATTGATGTTCAAATTAAGAATACTAACAATCCTCTAATGGTAATAACTGACTTAATTTGGAGTTTCTGTGAAAGAGAAGATAAAATTAGTATTAAGAAGAGACACAGCCCTGACTGGTGTGGCTCAGTGGACTGAGGGCTGGCCTGCAAACCAAAAGGCCACTGGTTCGATTTCCAGTCAGGGCACATGCCTGGGTCCCAAGTTGTGGGCTTGTGAGAGGCAACAGATTGATGTTTCTCTCCCTTTCTTTCTCCTGCCTTTTCCCTCTCTTTGAAAATACATACATACATACAGACATACATACATAGAAGAGATACAAAAGAAGTGATTTACAGACACAAATAAAATTCCTGTTGAAATCCCAATGGCATTTTTTACAGAAATTGAAAAAAACCCCAAAATTCAAAAGGAAACACATAAGACATTAAATAGCCAAAGCAATTTTGAGCAAGAAAAAGAAAGCTGGAGGCATCACACTTCCTGATTTTAAGATATTCTACAAAGCCACACTAATCAGAACAGTATGGTACTGGCACAAAACAGACAGATAAACCAATGCAACAAAATAGAGAGCCCAGAGATCCAAATATATATGGTCAAATAATTTTGGACAAGGGTGTTAGGAATATACAATGGGAAAAGAGTAGTTCCTTCAATAATGATATTGAGAAAACTTGATACATGCAAAAGAATGAAAATAGAGCCTTGTTTACAGCATACCTAAAAATGAACCCCAAATAGATTAAAGGTTTAAACATAAGATGTGAGACCATGAAATTTAAGAAGAAAACATAGGGAAAAGTTTCTTGACAATGTCTTAGAAATGATTTCTTAGATATGACCAAAAAGCTGAAGCAATACGAACAAATATAAGCAAATGGGGTTATATTGAATGAGAAAATTTTTGCACAGCAAAGAAAAAAGAGTAACCTACAAAATGGAAAAAAATACTTGTAAACTGTATTTCTGATAAAGGGTTAACATCAAAATATATAAGAAACTCCTACAACTTAATAACAACAAAACTGAAATAATCCAAAAATAGGCAAGGGACCAAATAGAGATCTCTCCAAAAAAGACTTAGGGATTGCCAAAAGGGTTATAAAAAAATGTTCGACATCACTAATCATCAAGGATATGTAAACGAGAACCACAATGAGCTGTCAGCATACATTTATTAGGATTGTTTTTAAGATAATGTTGGCAAGGATGTGGAGAAAAGAGACAATTTGTACACTTCGTGGGCATGTAAATTGTCACAGCCACTTTGGAAAGCAGTTTGGAAGTTCCTCAAAAAATGGAAAATATTACTACTATTTGATTCAGCAATCCCATTTCTGGGTATATATCCAACAGAATTGAAATTAGGATCTTGAAAAGATAAATTCACTTCCATATTTATTATAGATTATTCTCAATAGCCACACGGAAGCAACTAAAATATTCATCAACAGAAGAACAGATCAAGAAAATGTAGTATACACATGCACAGTGGGATATCTCTTAGGCTTTAAAATAAAGACAATTCTGCCATATGTGAGTGAGATGAAATCTCAATGACAATATGCTGAGTGAAAGAAGCCGGTCACAGAAGGAGGAATGCTGTATGATTCCACTTCTGTGAGGTATCTAAAGTAGTCAGCCTCTAAGAAACAGAAGTACAATGCTGGCTTCCAAGGGCTGGGTGGGGGGAGCGGAAAGGAGAAGTTGTTATTTGACAGGTATAAAGTCCCAGCTGTGCAGGATGGACAACTCCTACAAACCAACCATACAGTATAACATCCATAATTAACAGTACTGTATTATATATTTACAATGTGGAGAAAAGAGTAGATCTATGTTTTTTATCACAAAATATAACAAATAAATATATAAATAAAATAATAATTGTAATGATGAAGTGGTAGGGAGGGAGCTTTTGAAGGAAATGGATATGTTTACTGCATACATAGTGTTGGTGATTTCACAGATGTATACTTATTTCTATACTCAGGTTAAATACATTAAATATATACAGCATTTTCTATGTCAATTATACATCAATATATTGCTTAAAAAAGAAAAGATACAAACAAATCATTGAAAGGAAAAAAAGAAGAAAATGATGACTTCTGCAAAAGCAACAAAGAGTTACATGTTTTATTGTAAATGAAGTTATCATCTTCAGCCTTCATCATCTTAATCCAATCAGAGGAAAATATTGTATTTAAAGTCAACCAATTTTAGAATAAAATTTCCATAAGAAGAATAAAGGCAAAGTTTTATTGAATCTGAGGCAAGTCTTTATTTATAAGTACACATTCTCAAGTCTGGTTTTCTCCAATTTGGCCATAGCCTCTGGGGAGTTGGCAACAGATGTCAGGGCTGGAAAAGCTAGTGAAAAATGAAAACAGAACTACTTTTTTTTTAAGATGTTAAAATAATATAGACACACAGGAGAAAGGAACCACTTATTTACTTTCTCTAAAGGTTAAACTACCAATCTGGAGATCATAACAGGTTTTGTGAGTTTTGTTAATATTTTTCATCTGTGTGTTTCCATGTAATATTTATCCTATTTTCCTTCAATGTGGTGAATTGCTTTGAAAGGCCATTAGGTAACACTTTCACTTGTTATCATAAAATGTGCACCTAATGATTAGAATAAATATTCCAACTGAATACAGTCAATATTGGCATGTATTTTTAGACAAAAAGAGAAAATTATTTGAATGTGCAGGTGCCTTCTGTGTTATCTATGATATCAAGAGAATCTACTTAAAATGCAAAACAGATTCCTTCAATAAAATTTGGTTTCAGCTTTAGAGAAGAGGAAATGTTCACCCCTTCACTTCCCACAATTTATGTTGGCTGGAGAGGTATTTACCCTTCTAGGCAAATGATTTAAATTCTATCAGCTCATATCTGGAACCTGGTTGGTTTTGGCAAGATGATAGATTTTGAAATTCATTGTAGATGTTTAAGAGAAGGGATCAGAATATATTCACTCTTGTCCATTGAATAATTGTTTCTATTTTACTTTATTTTTGTATATTTTATTGAATTCATTGGGGTGACATTGGGTGTTTAAATATGCTTCAGTCCTGCAATTCTATAACACATCATCTGTATATCGTATTGCGTGTCCACCACCCACAGTCTCGTCTGCTAAAAACACTTACCCACCCGTCACTCTGTTCCACCTGCTCCCACACCATTCCCCCTGGTAATCAACATACTGACGTCTTTGCCTATGGGTTTGTTTGTTTTTGCTTAATCCCTTCACTATTTCACCTAGCCCCCAAATCCCCTCAACAGCTGTCGGTCCGTTCTTTGTATCTATGAGTCTTTTTCTATTTTGTTTGTTTATTTTATACATTAGAGTCCACATATAAGTGAAACCATATGCTATTTGTCTTTCTCTGACAGGCTTACTTCAATTAGCATAATACCCTCTAAGTCCACCCATGCTGTCCCAAAAGGTAAGAGATATGACAAAAGAAGAGTAAGTTTGGTATAAATTATTACTATGATTGTTTTTACTGGGAGAATGATTATACTGAGTAGTTTATTTTTTCTGGTGGAAATTAAAAAAAATTATCGCCAGTTAGCCTTTTGTCATCTTACTATCTTTGGAGAATTCCTTGCTGTAAGACTATTGGTAGAGGAAAAAAAATACTCTCCATCTAAAGAAACTAAAAGAGATGTTAGCTACTCATGATCTCAAACTCTGCCAATGCCGTAGCTTGTTAACAAGGAACACTGTTTCTCAGCTTGTGAAAATAACAGTCGGTTATGAAAGCAGGCATTTATGAAATTGTGGTCAAATCTGTTACGCTCCCTTGTTGGAGGGTTTAGCATAGACTTTATGGGGTTCAAGAAGCTCGGGCAACGTTTGCCACCTCAGAGCAGGATGGGAGAGTTTCAGACAAAGCAAGTCTCATAGTCGCCCAGGATGAGCATAGAACTGACAAACCACGGGAGAAACCGTCCGTGGGCATGGGTCCCAACACCGGAACCCGCTCCACCTGGAGCAGAACCAAGGTCAGCACGATGTCACCCCACCAGGCCCCTGGTTCTTCCCTGGGCAATCTGCTCATGCTGGGGTGGGAACCCGCTGGGAAGTGTAGTCCACGGGAAGCCTCGAGGTCGTCAGGGTGGCAGGGAGGGCTTCCAGTTCCCTGGACAGGAGCTCAGAGAACCTGTGAACCCGGCCTGATATCTCAAGGGTGGGGCACATTGCCCCGAGGGAGACTTGTCCTGGGGGGGCCTGCCCTGCGCCTGCTCGGCACCGAGTGTTGGCCCAAAACCAGCCAGCTGCGGCTCAGACAAAAGCCATCTCCTGGGGGCCTCCCCCCTGTTCTTCCATCCGTAAAGGGGGTGCCCTTTACGGATGGAAGAACAGGGGAATCTTCGCAGTAGGGGAGACGGGACAGAGGGGTCTGCGGGTTTGCCGTGACTTACGCAAGTTGCTCGCACCCCGGCCACTAGGGTCTGAGCCCCAGGGAGGCAGAGGGCCGCTTATCAGGGAATGCAGGTGGTCCTGCGGGGGTCAAGGGACGGCGTGGGAACCCCCGGGGCGAGAGAGGACGCCTGGGCCCCTAGAGAGACCCCGGGAAAATCCCCAGCCCTGGCCCCAGTGGCTCCAGTGGCCTCCCCAGGCTCCTAGCATGGGGCCTGGGCCTGCGCAGCTGAGCCAGGTTCGCTGCAGGTGAATGACTTTTGCAGACACCAAGGGCAGGAGGCCGCCGCTGCCTTCACGGAGAGGGACGTTTGAGCTGTGGGGCACCAAGGTCCCAGCGCTCACAGTCCCTTCTCCCATAGTTTAGCTCAGACATTAGAGAGTGGAAGCCGCTGGGTCCAAGTTCTCAGCCTCTGGGCAGGGTGGGGCAGTTCAAGGCAAAGCAAGAGTCTTAGACTTCTGGGAGGGGCGCAGGCCTGAGTCCCCAGGAGATAACCGATCCGTGGGCGTGTGTCCCGCCTGCTGGGGCTGGCTCCATCCGACTCGGGATTGTGGGCGGCCCTCAGCCCCGGCCCTCGGTCCCCAGGTCGTCCCTGGGGGCTCTGCCTCTGCGAGGCTGGCAGACCTACTGGGAAGTGTGGTCCACGGGAAGCCTCCCGGTCGTCTGAGGGGCAGGGAGGGCTTCCAGTTCCCCGGACAGGAGCCCAGAGACCCTGTGAACCTGGCCTGATTTCTCAAGGGTGGGGCACATTGCCCGGAGCGAGGCTTGTTTTGGGGGGGCCTGCCCTGGGCCTGCTCGGCCCCATGTGTTGGCCCGAAACGAGCTGGCAGCAGCTCGGGGAAAGCCATCCCCTGGAGGCCTCCCCACGTTCTTCCAAGCGTAAAGGGGGACCCTTTTACGGATGGAAGAACAGCGGGATATTCGCACTGGTGGGGACGGGCCGGAGGGGCCTACTGGTTTGCCTCCAGGTAGGCCAGTGGCTCCCACACCTGGCCCAGGTGTCTCAGCCCCATGGAGGCAGAGCGTCGCTTATCGCGTGATGCGCGTGTCCTGGGGGGACAAGAGACAGCGTGGGGACTCACCAGGCGACACAGGACACCGGGCCCTTAGAGAGCCCCATGGAAAATACCCCAACCAGGCCCCCGGTCCCCATGTCTTTCCTGCGCACACGGTATCTGAGGGGCTGAGAGCTGTTGGGAAGTGTGGCACAGGGGAAATCGCGCGGTCCTCTGGGTGGCACGGAGGGCTTCTGTTTCCACGGACCGTTGCCCAGGGACCCTCTGAAACTGCTGTGACCTCTCAAGGGCGGGTCAGGTGACCCCGCCAGGGTGGGACAGGTGACCTCCCAAGGGTGGGTCACGAGACCCCTCAAGGGTGGGTCACGTGACCCCTCACGGGTGGGTCATGTGACCCCTCATGGGTGGGTCCCGTGACTCGAGGGAGGCTTGTGGTGGGGAGCCGTAGTGCGCATGCGCGGCCCACATATAGGCCCGAAACAGCCAGCCACGGCTCGGAGAAAAGCCATCTCCTGGGGCCTCCCCATGGTCTCCCAAGCGATAAGGGGGACCCCATTACGCATGGAAGAACAGAGGGATCTTTGCAGTGGTAGGAACGGGGCGGAAGGGTCTGCGGGTTTGCCTCAACGTACGCCAGGTGCTCGCACACCGGGCCCAGGTGTTTGAGCCCCGTGGAGGCAGAGGGCTGCTTATTGGTGGATGCAAGTGTCCTGCAGGGTCAAGGGACGGCGTGGGCACTCCCCAGGCCACACAGGACACCGGGCCCTTAGACAGTTCCATGGGAAATCCCCTGCCCATGTCCCCGGTACCCAAGTCTGTCCTTAGCACACTGTCTGTGCGGGGCTGAGGGTGCTGCTAGGCAGTGTGGCCTGTGGGAAATCGCCAGGTCCTCCGAGTGGCAAGGAGGGCTTCTGTTTCCCCGAACAGGTGCACAGGGACACTGTAAAACTGCTGTGACCTCTCAAGGCGGGTCATGTGAACCCTCAAGGGTGGGGAACGCGACCCCTGAAGGGTGGGTCACGTGACCCCTCAAGGGTGGGTCACGAGACCCCTCAAGGGTGGGTCACATGACCCCTCAGGGGTGGGTCGCGTAACCCCTCAGGGGTCGGTCGCGTGACCCCTCAAGGGTGTGTCACGAGACCTCTCAGGGGTCGGTCACGTGACCCCTCAAGTGTGGGTAACGTGACCCCTCAAGGCTGGGTCATGTGGCCCCTCAGGGGTGGGTCGCGTGACCCCTCAGGGGTGGGTCACGAGACCCCTCATGGGTGGGTCATGTGACCCCTCATGGGTGGGTCCCGTGACTCGACGGAGGCTTGTGGTGGGGAGCCGTAGTGCGCATACGCACCCCACGTATAGGCCCGAAACAGCCAGCCGCAGCTCGGAGAAAAGCCATCTCCTGGGGCCTCCCCATGTTCTCCCAAGCGATAAGGGGGACCCCTTTACGCATGGAAGAACAGGGGGATCTTTGCAGTGGTAGGAACGGGGCGGAGGGGTCTGCGGGTTTGCCTCCACGTACGCCAGGTGCGCGCACACCGGGCCCAGGTGTTTGAGCCCCGTGGAGGCAGAGGGCTGCTTATTGCTGGATGCAAGTGTCCTGCGGGGTCAAGGAAGGGCATGGGCACTCCCGGGCGACACAGGGCACCGGGCCCTTAGAGAGTTCCATGGAAAATCCCCCGCCCAGGCCCCCGGTATCCAAGTCTGTCCTTAGCACACTGTCTGTGCGGGGCTGAGAGTGCTGCTGGGCAGTGTGGCCTAGGGGGAAATCGCGCGGTACTCTGAGTGGCAGGGAGGGCTTCTGTTTCCACGGACCGTTGCGCAGGGACCCTCTGAAACTGCTGTGACCTCTCAAGGGCGGGTCAGGTGACCCCTCCAGCGTGGGACAGGTGACCTCCGAAGGGTGGGTCACGAGACCCCTCAAGGGTGGGGCACGTGACACCGCAAGGGTGGGTCACGAGACCCCTCAAGGGTGGGTCACGTGACCCCTCAGGGGTGGGTCACGAGACCCCTCACGGGTGAGTCATGTGACCCCTCATGGGTGGGTCCCGTGACTCGACGCAGGCTTGTGGTGGGGAGCCCTAGTGCGCATGCGCTCCCCACGTATAGGCCCGAAACAGCCAGCCGCAGCTCGGAGAAAAGCCATCTCCTGGGGCCTCCCCAAGTTCTCCCAAGCGATAAGGGGGACCCCATTACGCATGGAAGAACAGGGGGATCTTTGCAGTGGTAGGAACGGGGCGGAGGGGTCTGCGGGTTTGCCTCCACGTACGCCAGGTGCGCGCACACCGGGCCCAGGTGTTTGAGCCCCGTGGAGGCAGAGGGCTGCTTATTGCTGGATGCAAGTGTCCTGCGGGGTCAAGGGACGGCGTGGGCACTCCCCGGGCCACACAGGGCACCGGGCCCTTAGAGAGTTCCATGGGAAATCCCCCGCCCATGTCCCCGGTACCCAAGTCTGTCCTTAGCACACTGTCTGTGCGGGGCTGAGGGTGCTGCTAGGCAGTGTGGCCTGTGGGAAATCGCCGGGTCCTCCGAGTGACAAGGAGGGCTTCTGTTTCCCCGAACAGTTGCGCAGGGACCCTGTAAAAGTGCTGTGACCTCTCAAGGAGGGTCATGTGACCCCTCAAGGGTGGGCACGCAAACTCACAAGGTTGGGTCCCGAGACCCCTCAAGGGTGGGTCACGTGATCCCTCAAGGGTGGATCACTAGACCCCTCACGGGTGGGTCACGTGACCCCTCACGGGTGGGTCAGGAGACACCTCAAGGGTGGGTCCGGTGACCCGAGGGAGGCTTGTGGTGGGGAGCCTGAGTGCGCACGCGCGGCCCACGTATAGGCCCCAAACAAGCCAGCCGCGGCTCGGAGAAAAGCCATCGCCTGGGGCCTCCCCATGTTCTTCCACTCCTCAAGCGTGACCCCTATACGGATGGAAGAAAAGGGGGATCTTCGCAGTGGTGGGGTCGGGCCTGAGGGGTCTGTTTGTTTGCCTCCATGTAGGCCAGTTGCTGGCACACCGGGCCCAGGTGTCCCGGCCCCATGGGGCTAGAGGGCCGCTTATCGCAGGAATCAGGTCTCCTGCGGGGGTCAAGGGACGGCTTGGACACTCACCGGGCGAGAGAGGACGCCTGGCCATCAGACAGCCCCCTGGAAATTCCCCCGCCCAGGCCCCCGGTCCCCAAGTCTTTCCTGCGCACACTGTCTCTGAGGAGCTGGGAGAGCTGCTGGGAAGTGTGGCCCATGGGAAATCGCGCGGTCCTCTGGGTGGCAGGGTGGGCTTCCGTTTCCCAGACAGGTGCCTAGGGACCCTGTGCAAATGGTCTGACAGCTCAAGGGTGGTTCACGTGACCCGAGGGAGGCTTGTGGTGGGGGAGCCTGAGTGCGCATGCGCGGCCCACCTATAGGCCCGAAACGAGCCAGCCGCGGCTCGGAGAAAAGCCATCTCCTGGGGGCCTCCCCATGTTCCTCCACTCCTCAAGGAGGACCCCTTTACGGATGGAAGAAAAGGGGGATCTTCGCAGTGGTGGGTTCGGGCCAGAGGGGTCTGCGGGTTTGCCTGCACGTACGCCAGATGCTCGCACAACGGGCCCAGGTGTTTGGGCCCCGTGGAGGCAGAGGGCTGCTTATTGCTGGATGATAGTGTCCTGCGGGGTTAAAGGACGGCGTGGGCACTCCCAGGGCGACAGAGGGCACCTGGCCTTTAGAGAGTTCCCTGGAAAATTCCCCGCCCAGGCCCCTGGTCCACAAGTCTATCCTGCGCACAGTGTCTGTGCGAGGCTGGGAGTGCTTCTGGGCAGTGTTCCCCAGCGGAAATCGCGTGGTCCTCTAGGTGGCAGGGAGGGCTCCTGTGTCCACAGACAGGTGCCCAGGGACCCTGTGGAACTGCTGTGACCTCTAAAGGGTGGGTCAGGTGAGCCGAGGGAGGCGTGTGCTTGGGAGCCTGAGTGCGCATGCGCGGCCCATGTGTTGGCCCGAAACCAGGCAGACTCGGAGGGGAGAAAAGCCATCTCCTGGGGGCCTCCCCATGTTCCTGCACTCCCCAAGGAGGACCCCTTTACGGATGGAAGAAAAGGGGGATCTTCGCAGTGGTGGGTTCGGGCCAGAGGGGTCTGCGGGTTTGCCTCCACGTACTTCAGGTGCCCGCACACCGGGCCCAGGTGTTTGAGCCCCGTGGAGGCAGAGGGCTGCTTATTGCTGGATGCAAGTGTCCTGCGGGGTCAAGGAAGGGCATGGGCACTCCCGGGCGACACAGGGCACCGGGCCCTTAGAGAGTTCCATGGAAAATCCCCCGCCCAGGCCCCCGGTATCCAAGTCTGTCCTTAGCACACTGTCTGTGCGGGGCTGAGAGTGCTGCTGGGCAGTGTGGCCTAGGGGGAAATCGCGCGGTACTCTGAGTGGCAGGGAGGGCTTCTGTTTCCACGGACCGTTGCGCAGGGACCCTCTGAAACTGCTGTGACCTCTCAACGGCGGGTCAGGTGACCCCTCCAGCGTGGGACAGGTGACCTCCGAAGGGTGGGTCACGAGACCCCTCAAGGGTGGGGCACGTGACACCGCAAGGGTGGGTCACGAGACCCCTCAAGGGTGGGTCACGTGACCCCTCAGGGGTGGGTCACGAGACCCCTCACGGGTGAGTCATGTGACCCCTCATGGGTGGGTCCCGTGACTCGACGCAGGCTTGTGGTGGGGAGCCCTAGTGCGCATGCGCTCCCCACGTATAGGCCCGAAACAGCCAGCCGCAGCTCGGAGAAAAGCCATCTCCTGGGGCCTCCCCAAGTTCTCCCAAGCGATAAGGGGGACCCCATTACGCATGGAAGAACAGGGGGATCTTTGCAGTGGTAGGAACGGGGCGGATGGGCTGCGGGTTTGCCTCCACGTACGCCAGGTGCGCGCACACCAGGCCCAGGTGTTTGAGCCCCGTGGAGGCAGAGGGCTGCTTATTGCTGGATGCAAGTGTCCTGCGGGGTCAAGGGACGGCGTGGGCACTCCCCGGGCCACACAGGGCACCGGGCCCTTAGAGAGTTCCATGGGAAATCCCCCGCCCATGTCCCCGGTACCCAAGTCTGTCCTTAGCACACTGTCTGTGCGGGGCTGAGGGTGCTGCTAGGCAGTGTGGCCTGTGGGAAATCACCAGGTCCTCCGAGTGGCAAGGAGGGCTTCTGTTTCCCCGAACAGTTGCGCAGGGACCCTGTAAAAGTGCTGTGACCTCTCAAGGCGGGTCATGTGACCCCTCAAGGGTGGGGCACGCAAACCCACAAGGCTGGGTCCCGAGACCCCTCATGGGTGGGTCACGTGATCCCTCAAGGGTGGATCACTAGACCCCTCACGGGTGGGTCAGGAGACATCTCAAGGGTGGGTCCGGTGACCCGAGGGAGGCTTGTGGTGGGGAGCCTGAGTGCGCACGCGCGGCCCACGTATAGGCCCCAAACGAGCCAGCTGCGGCTCGGGGAAAAGCCATCTCCTGGGGCCTCCCCATGTTCTTCCACTCCTCAAGCGTGACCCCTATACAGATGGAAGAAAAGGGGGATCTTCGCAGTGGTGGGGTCGGGCCTGAGGGGTCTGTTTGTTTGCCTCCATGTAGGCCAGTTGCTGGCACACCGGGCCCAGGTGTCCCGGCCCATGGGGCTAGAGGGCCGCTTATCGCAGGAATCAGGTCTCCTGCGGGGGTCAAGGGACGGCTTGGACACTCACCGGGCGAGAGAGGACGCCTGGCGTTTAGACAGCCCCCTGGAAAATCCCCCGCCCAGGCCCCCGGTCCCCAAGTCTTTCGTGCGTACACTGTCTCTGAGGAGCTGGGAGAGCTGCTGGGAAGTGTGGCCCATGGGAAATCGCGCGGTCCTCTGGGTGGCAGGGTGGGCTTCCGTTTCCCAGACAGGTGCCTAGGGACCCTGTGCAAATGGTCTGACAGCTCAAGGGTGGTTCACGTGACCCGAGGGAGGCTTGTGGTGGGGGAGCATGAGTGCGCATGCGCGGCCCACCTATAGGCCCGAAACGAGCCAGCCGCGGCTCGGAGAAAAGCCATCTCCTGGGGGCCTCCCCATGTTCCTCCACTCCTCAAGGAGGACCCCTTTACGGATGGAAGAACAGGGGGATCTTCGCAGTGGTGGGGACGGGACGGAGGGGTCTGCGGGTTTGCAGCCACGTAGGCCAGTTGCTCGCACCCCGGCCCCATGTGTCCCAGCTCCATGGACGAGGTGGGCCGCTTATGGCGGGATGCAGGCGTCCTGCGGGGCTCAGGGGACGGCGTGGGCACTCCCCGGGCGAGAGAGGGCGCCTGGGACCCGAGAGAGCACCCGGGAAAATGCCCAGCCCTGGCCCCCGTGGCTCCAGTGGCCTCCCCAGGCTCCTGCCGTGGGGCCTGGTCCCGCACACCGGGGCCCAGGTTCTCCGCAGGTGAATGCCTTTTGCGGACACCAGGGACCACAGGCCGCGGATCCCTTCACGGGCAGGGGGGGTTCGAGCTCTGTGGGACCCAGGTCGCAGCGCACACAGTCCCTTCTGGCAAAGTTCAGCCCAGACTTTAGAGAGTAGAAGCGTCTCGGTCCAAGTTTTCCGCCTCGGGGCAGGGTGGGGCCGTTTGAGCCAAGAGAGACTCTTAGCCCCCCAGGCAGTCCTCAGGCCCGAGACCCCCAGGGAGACCCGGTCCCTGGGCGTGGGTCCCGCCCGCCCGGGACCGCCCCACCTGGCCCGGAACCGTGGCCGGCCCCTCTTCCCGGCCCCATGTCCCTAGCTCTTCCCTGGCACTCTGCCTCTGGCGGGGTGGGAGACGGGCTGGCAAGTGTGGTCCACGGGAAAACGCGCGGTCCTCTGGGTGGCAGGGAGGGCCTCCGTTAACTCTGACACCAGCCCAGGGACCCTGTGGACCTGGCCTGATATCTCAAGGGGGGGGCACGTTGCCCGGAGGGATGCTCTTGGGGTGGGGCCTGCTTGCGCCTGCGCGGCCCCGCCTCTTAGCCCCAAACCACCCAGCCGCGGCTCGGACAAAAGCCATCTCCTGGGGGCCTCCCCCCTGTTCTTCCATCCGTAAAGGGGGACCCCTTTACGGATGGAAGAACAGGGGGATCTTCGCAGTGGTGGGGACGGGACGGAGGGGTCTGCGGGTTTGCAGCCACGTAGGCCAGTGGCTCGCACCCCGGCCCCATGTGTCCCAGCTCCATGGACGAGGTGGGCCGCTTATGGCGGGATGCAGGCGTCCTGCGGGGCTCAGGGGACGGTGTGGGCACTCCCCGGGCGAGAGAGGGCGCCTGGGACCCGAGAGAGCCCCGGGGAGAGTCCGAGGCCTGGCCGCAGAGGCCTCCATTGCCTCCCCGGGCTCCTACCATGGGGCCTGACCGTGCTCGCCCGAGGCCCAGGTTCACCACAGGTGAATGCCTTTTGCGGACGCCAAGCACAGGAGGTCGCCGATTCCCTCACAGAGGTGGGGGTTCGAGCTCTGGGGGACTGAGGTCGCAGCGGTCACACTCCATTTTTGGGTGGTTCCGCACAGACTGGAGGGTTGAAGCGGCTGGGTCCAAGTCTGCCGCCTTGTGGCAGGGTGGGGGCTTTGAGGGCGAAGCAAGGCTCTTAGCCTCCCAGGCGGGGCACAGGCCAGACTCCCCAAGGGAGAACCGGTCCTTGGTCGAGGGTCCCGCCCGCCCGCCCCGAACCGCTCCACCTGGCGCGGAACCGTGGCCGGCCCCTCTTCCAGGCACCAGGTCCCTAGCTCTTCCCTGGCACTCTGCCTCTGCGGGTGTGGGAATGCTGCTGGGAAGTGTGGTCCACGGGAAAACGCGCGGTCCTCTGGGTGGCAGGGAGGGCCTCCGTTAACTCTGACACCAGCCCAGGGACCCTGTGGACCTGGCCTGATATCTCAAGGGGGGGGGCACGTTGCCCGGAGGGATGCTCTTGGGGTGGGGCCTGCTTGCGCCTGCGCGGCCCCGCCTCTTGGCCCGAAACCACCCAGCCGCCGCTCGGACAAAAGCCATCTCCTGGGGGCCTCCCCCCTGTTCTTCCATCCGTAAAGGGGGACCCCTTTACGGATGGAAGAACAGGGGGATCTTCGCAGTGGTGGGGACGGGACGGAGGGGTCTGCGGGTTTGCAGACACGTAGGCCAGTTGCTCGCACCCCGGCCCCATGTGTCCCAGCTCCATGGACGAGGTGGGCCGCTTATGGCGGGATGCAGGCGTCCTGCGGGGCTCAGGGGACGGCGTGGGCACTCCCCGGGCGAGAGAGGGCGCCTGGGACCCGAGAGAGCACCCGGGAAAATGCCCAGCCCTGGCCCCCGTGGCTCCAGTGGCCTCCCCAGGCTCCTGCCGTGGGGCCTGGTCCCGCTCACCGGGGCCCAGGTTCTCCGCAGGTGAATGCCTTTTGCGGACACCAGGGACCACAGGCCGCGGATCCCTTCACGGGCAGGGGGGGTTCGAGCTCTGTGGGACCCAGGTCGCAGCGCACACAGTCCCTACTCGCAAAGTTCAGCCCAGACTTTAGAGAGTAGAAGCTTCTCGGTCCAAGTTTTCCGCCTCGGGGCAGGGTGGGGCCGTTTGAGCCAAGAGAGACTCTTAGCCCCCCAGGCAGTCCTCAGGCCCGAGACCCCCAGGGAGACCCGGTCCCTGGGCGTGGGTCCCGCCCGCCCGGGACCGCCCCACCTGCCCGGAACCGTGGCCGGCCCCTCTTCCCGGCCCCATGTCCCTAGCTCTTCCCTGGCACTCTGCCTCTGGCGGGGTGGGAGACGGGCTGGCAAGTGTGGTCCACGGGAAAATGCGCGGTCCTCTGGGTGGCAGGGAGGGCCTCCGTTAACTCTGACACCAGCCCAGGGACCCTGTGGACCTGGCCTGATATCTCAAGGGGGGGGCACGTTGCCCGGAGGGATGCTCTTGGGGTGGGGCCTGCTTGCGCCTGCGCGGCCCCGCCTCTTGGCCCGAAACCACCCAGCCGCGGCTCGGACAAAAGCCATCTCCTGGGGGCCTCCCCCCTGTTCTTCCATCCGTAAAGGGGGACCCCTTTACGGATGGAAGAACAGGGGGATCTTCGCAGTGGTGGGGACGGGACGGAGGGGTCTGCGGGTTTGCAGACACGTAGGCCAGTTGCTCGCACCCCGGCCCCATGTGTCCCAGCTCCATGGACGAGGTGGGCCGCTTATGGCGGGATGCAGGCGTCCTGCGGGGGTCAGGGGACGGCGTGGGCACTCCCCGGGCGAGAGAGGGCGCCTGGGACCCGAGAGAGCCCCGGGGAGAGTCCGAGGCCTGGCCGCAGAGGCCTCCATTGCCTCCCCGGGCTCCTACCATGGGGCCTGACCGTGCTCGCCCGAGGCCCAGGTTCACCGCAGGTGAATGCCTTTTGCGGACGCCAAGGACAGGAGGTCGCCGATTCCCTCACAGAGGTGGGGGTTCGAGCTCTGGGGGACTGAGGTCGCAGCGGTCACACTCCATTTTTGGGTGGTTCCGCAGAGACTGGAGGGTTGAAGCGGCTGGGTCCAAGTCTGCCGCCTTGTGGCAGGGTGGGGGCTTTGCAGGCAAAGCAAGGCTCTTAGCCTCCCAGGCGGGGCACAGGCCAGACTCCCCAAGGGAGAACCGGTCCTTGGTCGAGGGTCCCGCCCGCCCGCCCCGAACCGCTCCACCTGGCGCGGAACCGTGGCCGGCCCCTCTTCCAGGCACCAGGTCCCTAGTTCTTTCCTGGCACTCTGCCTCTGCGGGGGTGGGAGAGCTGCTGGGAAGTGTGGTCCACGGGAAAACGCGCGGTCCTCTGGGTGGCAGGGAGGGCCTCCGTTAACTCTGACACCAGCCCAGGGACCCTGTGGACCTGGCCTGATATCTCAAGGGGGGGGCACGTTGCCCGGAGGGATGCTCTTGGGGTGGGGCCTGCTTGCGCCTGCGCGGCCCCGCCTCTTGGCCCGAAACCACCCAGCCGCGGCTCGGACAAAAGCCATCTCCTGGGGGCCTCCCCCCTGTTCTTCCATCCGTAAAGGGGGACCCCTTTACGGATGGAAGAACAGGAGGATCTTCGCAGTGGTGGGGACGGGACGGAGGGGTCTGCGGGTTTGCAGCCACGTAGGCCAGTTGCTCGCACCCCGGCCCCATGTGTCCCAGCTCCATGGACGAGGTGGGCCGCTTATGGCGGGATGCAGGCGTCCTGCGGGGGTCAGGGGACGGCGTGGGCACTCCCCGGGCGAGAGAGGGCGCCTGGGACCCGAGAGAGCACCCGGGAAAATGCCCAGCCCTGGCCCCCGTGGCTCCAGTGGCCTCCCCAGGCTCCTGCCGTGGGGCCTGGTCCCGCTCACCGGGGCCCAGGTTCTCCGCAGGTGAATGCCTTTTGCGGACACCAGGGACCACAGGCCGCGGATCCCTTCACGGGCAGGGGGGGTTCGAGCTCTGTGGGACCCAGGTCGCAGCGCACACAGTCCCTTCTGGCAAAGTTCAGCCCAGACTTTAGAGAGTAGAAGCGTCTTGGTCCAAGTTTTCCGCCTCGGGGCAGGGTGGGGCCGTTTCAGCCAAGAGAGACTCTTAGCCCCCCAGGCAGTCCTCAGGCCCGAGACCCCCAGGGAGACCCGGTCCCTGGGCGTGGGTCCCGCCCGCCCGGGACCGCCCCACCTGCCCGGAACCGTGGCCGGCCCCTCTTCCCGGCCCCATGTCCCTAGCTCTTCCCTGGCACTCTGCCTCTGGCGGGGTGGGAGACCGGGTGGCAAGTGTGGTCCACGGGAAAACGCGCGGTCCTCTGGGTGGCAGGGAGGGCCTCCGTTAACTCTGACACCAGCCCAGGGACCCTGTGGACCTGGCCTGATATCTCAAGGGGGGGGCACGTTGCCCGGAGGGATGCTCTTGGGGTGGGGCCTGCTTGCGCCTGCGCGGCCCCGCCTCTTGGCCCGAAACCACCCAGCCGCGGCTCGGACAAAAGCCATCTCCTGGGGGCCTCCCCCCTGTTCTTCCATCCGTAAAGGGGGACCCCTTTACGGATGGAAGAACAGGGGGATCTTCGCAGTGGTGGGGACGGGACGGAGGGGTCTGCGGGTTTGCAGCCACGTAGGCCAGTTGCTCGCACCCCGGCCCCATGTGTCCCAGCTCCATGGACGAGGTGGGCCGCTTATGGCGGGATGCAGGCGTCCTGCGGGGGTCAGGGGACGGCGTGGGCACTCCCCGGGCGAGAGAGGGCGCCTGGGACCCGAGAGAGCCCCGGGGAGAGTCCGAGGCCTGGCCGCAGAGGCCTCCATTGCCTCCCCGGGCTCCTACCATGGGGCCTGACCGTGCTCGCCCGAGGCCCAGGTTCACCGCAGGTGAATGCCTTTTGCGGACGCCAAGGACAGGAGGTCGCCGATTCCCTCACAGAGGTGGGGGTTCGAGCTCTGGGGGACTGAGGTCGCAGCGGTCACACTCCATTTTTGGGTGGTTCCGCAGAGACTGGAGGGTTGAAGCGGCTGGGTCCAAGTCTGCCGCCTTGTGGCAGGGTGGGGGCTTTGCAGGCAAAGCAAGGCTCTTAGCCTCCCAGGAGGGGCACAGGCCAGACTCCCCAAGGGAGAACCGGTCCTTGGTCGAGGGTCCCGCCCGCCCGCCCCGAACCGCTCCACCTGGCGCGGAACCGTGGCCGGCCCCTCTTCCAGGCACCAGGTCCCTAGTTCTTTCCTGGCACTCTGCCTCTGCGGGGGTGAGAGAGCTGCTGGGAAGTGTGGTCCACGGGAAAACGCGCGGTCCTCTGGGTGGCAGGGAGGGCCTCCGTTAACTCTGACACCAGCCCAGGGACCCTGTGGACCTGGCCTGATATCTCAAGGGGGGGGCACGTTGCCCGGAGGGATGCTCTTGGGGTGGGGCCTGCTTGCGCCTGCGCGGCCCCGCCTCTTGGCCCGAAACCACCCAGCCGCGGCTCGGACAAAAGCCATCTCCTGGGGGCCTCCCCCCTGTTCTTCCATCCGTAAAGGGGGACCCCTTTACGGATGGAAGAACAGGGGGATCTTCGCAGTGGTGGGGACGGGACGGAGGGGTCTGCGGGTTTGCAGCCACGTAGGCCAGTTGCTCGCACCCCGGCCCCATGTGTCCCAGCTCCATGGACGAGGTGGGCCGCTTATGGCGGGATGCAGGCGTCCTGCGGGGCTCAGGGGACGGCGTGGGCACTCCCCGGGCGAGAGAGGGCGCCTGGGACCCGAGAGAGCCCCGGGGAGAGTCCGAGGCCTGGCCGCAGAGGCCTCCATTGCCTCCCCGGGCTCCTACCATGGGGCCTGACCGTGCTCGCCCGAGGCCCAGATTCACCGCAGGTGAATGCCTTTTGCGGACGCCAAGGACAGGAGGTCGCCGATTCCCTCACAGAGGTGGGGGTTCGAGCTCTGGGGGACTGAGGTCGCAGCGGTCACACTCCATTTTTGGGTGGTACCGCAGAGACTGGAGGGTTGAAGCGGCTGGGTCCAAGTCTGCCGCCTTGTGGCAGGGTGGGGGCTTTGAGGGCGAAGCAAGGCTCTTAGCCTCCCAGGCGGGGCACAGGCCAGACTCCCCAAGGGAGAACCGGTCCTTGGTGGAGGGTCCCGCCCGCCCGCCCGGAACCGCTCCACCTGGCGCGGAACCGTGGCCGGCCCCTCTTCCCGGCCCCATGTCCCTAGCTCTTCCCTGGCACTCTGCCTCTGGCGGGGTGGGAGACGGGCTGGCAAGTGTGGTCCACGGGAAAACGCGCGGTCCTCTGGGTGGCAGGGAGGGCCTCCGTTAACTCTGACACCAGCCCAGGGACCCTGTGGACCTGGCCTGATATCTCAAGGGGGGGGCACGTTGCCCGGAGGGATGCTCTTGGGGTGGGGCCTGCTTGCGCCTGCGCGGCCCCGCCTCTTGGCCCGAAACCACCCAGCCGCGGCTCGGACAAAAGCCATCTCCTGGGGGCCTCCCCCCTGTTCTTCCATCCGTAAAGGGGGACCCCTTTACGGATGGAAGAACAGGGGGATCTTCGCAGTGGTGGGGACGGGACGGAGGGGTCTGCGGGTTTGCAGCCACGTAGGCCAGTTGCTCGCACCCCGGCCCCATGTGTCCCAGCTCCATGGACGAGGTGGGCCGCTTATGGCGGGATGCAGGCGTCCTGCGGGGCTCAGGGGACGGCGTGGGCACTCCCCGGGCGAGAGAGGGCGCCTGGGACCCGAGAGAGCCCCGGGGAGAGTCCGAGGCCTGGCCGCAGAGGCCTCCATTGCCTCCCCGGGCTCCTACCATGGGGCCTGACCGTGCTCGCCCGAGGCCCAGATTCACCGCAGGTGAATGCCTTTTGCGGACGCCAAGGACAGGAGGTCGCCGATTCCCTCACAGAGGTGGGGGTTCGAGCTCTGGGGGACTGAGGTCGCAGCGGTCACACTCCATTTTTGGGTGGTACCGCAGAGACTGGAGGGTTGAAGCGGCTGGGTCCAAGTCTGCCGCCTTGTGGCAGGGTGGGGGCTTTGAGGGCGAAGCAAGGCTCTTAGCCTCCCAGGCGGGGCACAGGCCAGACTCCCCAAGGGAGAACCGGTCCTTGGTGGAGGGTCCCGCCCGCCCGCCCGGAACCGCTCCACCTGGCGCGGAACCGTGGCCGGCCCCTCTTCCCGGCCCCATGTCCCTAGCTCTTCCCTGGCACTCTGCCTCTGGCGGGGTGGGAGACGGGCTGGCAAGTGTGGTCCACGGGAAAACGCGCGGTCCTCTGGGTGGCAGGGAGGGCCTCCGTTAACTCTGACACCAGCCCAGGGACCCTGTGGACCTGGCCTGATATCTCAAGGGGGGGGCACGTTGCCCGGAGGGATGCTCTTGGGGTGGGGCCTGCTTGCGCCTGCGCGGCCCCGCCTCTTGGCCCGAAACCACCCAGCCGCGGCTCGGACAAAAGCCATCTCCTGGGGGCCTCCCCCCTGTTCTTCCATCCGTAAAGGGGGACCCCTTTACGGATGGAAGAACAGGGGGATCTTCGCAGTGGTGGGGACGGGACGGAGGGGTCTGCGGGTTTGCAGCCACGTAGGCCAGTTGCTCGCACCCCGGCCCCATGTGTCCCAGCTCCATGGACGAGGTGGGCCGCTTATGGCGGGATGCAGGCGTCCTGCGGGGCTCAGGGGACGGCGTGGGCACTCCCCGGGCGAGAGAGGGCGCCTGGGACCCGAGAGAGCCCCGGGGAGAGTCCGAGGCCTGGCCGCAGAGGCCTCCATTGCCTCCCCGGGCTCCTACCATGGGGCCTGACCGTGCTCGCCCGAGGCCCAGATTCACCGCAGGTGAATGCCTTTTGCGGACGCCAAGGACAGGAGGTCGCCGATTCCCTCACAGAGGTGGGGGTTCGAGCTCTGGGGGACTGAGGTCGCAGCGGTCACACTCCATTTTTGGGTGGTACCGCAGAGACTGGAGGGTTGAAGCGGCTGGGTCCAAGTCTGCCGCCTTGTGGCAGGGTGGGGGCTTTGAGGGCGAAGCAAGGCTCTTAGCCTCCCAGGCGGGGCACAGGCCAGACTCCCCAAGGGAGAACCGGTCCTTGGTGGAGGGTCCCGCCCGCCCGCCCGGAACCGCTCCACCTGGCGCGGAACCGTGGCCGGCCCCTCTTCCCGGCCCCATGTCCCTAGCTCTTCCCTGGCACTCTGCCTCTGCGGGTGTGGGAATGCTGCTGGGAAGTGTGGTGCACGGGAAAACGCGCGGTCCTCTGGGTGGCAGGGAGGGCCTCCGTTAACTCTGACACCAGCCCAGGGACCCTGTGGACCTGGCCTGATATCTCAAGGGGGGGGGCACGTTGCCCGGAGGGATGCTCTTGGGGTGGGGCCTGCTTTCGCCTGCGCGGCCCCGCCTCTTGGCCCGAAACCACCCAGCCGCGGCTCGGACAAAAGCCATCTCCTGGGGGCCTCCCCCCTGTTCTTCCATCCGTAAAGGGGGACCCTTTACGGATGGAAGAACAGGGGGATCTTCGCAGTGGTGGGGACGGGACGGAGGGGTCTGCGGGTTTGCAGCCACGTAGGCCAGTTGCTCGCACCCCGGCCCCATGTGTCCCAGCTCCATGGACGAGGTGGGCCGCTTATGGCGGGATGCAGGCGTCCTGCGGGGCTCAGGGGACGGCGTGGGCACTCCCCGGGCGAGAGAGGGCGCCTGGGACCCGAGAGAGCACCCGGGAAAATGCCCAGCCCTGGCCCCCGTGGCTCCAGTGGCCTCCCCAGGCTCCTGCCGTGGGGCCTGGTCCCGCTCACCGGGGCCCAGGTTCTCCGCAGGTGAATGCCTTTTGCGGACACCAGGGACCACAGGCCGCGGATCCCTTCACGGGCAGGGGGGGTTCGAGCTCTGTGGGACCCAGGTCGCAGCGCACACAGTCCCTACTCGCAAAGTTCAGCCCAGACTTTAGAGAGTAGAAGCGTCTCGGTCCAAGTTTTCCGCCTCGGGGCAGGGTGGGGCCGTTTGAGCCAAGAGAGACTCTTAGCCCCCCAGGCAGTCCTCAGGCCCGAGACCCCCAGGGAGACCCGGTCCCTGGGCGTGAGTCCCGCCCGCCCGGGACCGCCCCACCTGCCCGGAACCGTGGCCGGCCCCTCTTCCCGGCCCCATGTCCCTAGCTCTTCCCTGGCACTCTGCCTCTGGCGGGGTGGGAGACCGGGTGGCAAGTGTGGTCCACGGGAAAACGCGCGGTCCTCTGGGTGGCAGGGAGGGCCTCCGTTAACTCTGACACCAGCCCAGGGACCCTGTGGACCTGGCCTGATATCTCAAGGGGGGGGCACGTTGCCCGGAGGGATGCTCTTGGGGTGGGGCCTGCTTGCGCCTGCGCGGCCCCGCCTCTTGGCCCGAAACCACCCAGCCGCGGCTCGGACAAAAGCCATCTCCTGGGGGCCTCCCCCCTGTTCTTCCATCCGTAAAGGGGGACCCCTTTACGGATGGAAGAACAGGGGGATCTTCGCAGTGGTGGGGACGGGACGGAGGGGTCTGCGGGTTTGCAGACACGTAGGCCAGTTGCTCGCACCCCGGCCCCATGTGTCCCAGCTCCATGGACGAGGTGGGCCGCTTATGGCGGGATGCAGGCGTCCTGCGGGGGTCAGGGGACGGCGTGGGCACTCCCCGGGCGAGAGAGGGCGCCTGGGACCCGAGAGAGCCCCGGGGAGAGTCCGAGGCCTGGCCGCAGAGGCCTCCATTGCCTCCCCGGGCTCCTACCATGGGGCCTGACCGTGCTCGCCCGAGGCCCAGGTTCACCGCAGGTGAATGCCTTTTGCGGACGCCAAGGACAGGAGGTCGCCGATTCCCTCACAGAGGTGGGGGTTCGAGCTCTGGGGGACTGAGGTCGCAGCGGTCACACTCCATTTTTGGGTGGTTCCGCAGAGACTGGAGGGTTGAAGCGGCTGGGTCCAAGTCTGCCGCCTTGTGGCAGGGTGGGGGCTTTGCAGGCAAAGCAAGGCTCTTAGCCTCCCAGGAGGGGCACAGGCCAGACTCCCCAAGGGAGAACCGGTCCTTGGTCGAGGGTCCCGCCCGCCCGCCCGGAACCGCTCCACCTGGCGCGGAACCGTGGCCGGCCCCTCTTCCAGGCACCAGGTCCCTAGTTCTTTCCTGGCACTCTGCCTCTGCGGGGGTGAGAGAGCTGCTGGGAAGTGTGGTCCACGGGAAAACGCGCGGTCCTCTGGGTGGCAGGGAGGGCCTCCGTTAACTCTGACACCAGCCCAGGGACCCTGTGGACCTGGCCTGATATCTCAAGGGGGGGGCACGTTGCCCGGAGGGATGCTCTTGGAGTGGGGCCTGCTTGCGCCTGCGCGGCCCCGCCTCTTGGCCCGAAACCACCCAGCCGCGGCTCGGACAAAAGCCATCTCCTGGGGGCCTCCCCCCTGTTCTTCCATCCGTAAAGGGGGACCCCTTTACGGATGGAAGAACAGGGGGATCTTCGCAGTGGTGGGGACGGGACGGAGGGGTCTGCGGGTTTGCAGCCACGTAGGCCAGTTGCTCGCACCCCGGCCCCATGTGTCCCAGCTCCATGGACGAGGTGGGCCGCTTATGGCGGGATGCAGGCGTCCTGCGGGGCTCAGGGGACGGCGTGGGCACTCCCCGGGCGAGAGAGGGCGCCTGGGACCCGAGAGAGCCCCGGGGAGAGTCCGAGGCCTGGCCGCAGAGGCCTCCATTGCCTCCCCGGGCTCCTACCATGGGGCCTGACCGTGCTCGCCCGAGGCCCAGATTCACCGCAGGTGAATGCCTTTTGCGGACGCCAAGGACAGGAGGTCGCCGATTCCCTCACAGAGGTGGGGGTTCGAGCTCTGGGGGACTGAGGTCGCAGCGGTCACACTCCATTTTTGGGTGGTTCCGCAGAGACTGGAGGGTTGAAGCGGCTGGGTCCAAGTCTGCCGCCTTGTGGCAGGGTGGGGGCTTTGAGGGCGAAGCAAGGCTCTTAGCCTCCCAGGCGGGGCACAGGCCAGACTCCCCAAGGGAGAACCGGTCCTTGGTCGAGGGTCCCGCCCGCCCGCCCGGAACCGCTCCACCTGGCGCGGAACCGTGGCCGGCCCCTCTTCCAGGCACCAGGTCCCTAGCTCTTCCCTGGCACTCTGCCTATGGCGGGGTGGGAGACGGGCTGGCAAGTGTGGTCCACGGGAAAACGCGCGGTCCTCTGGGTGGCAGGGAGGGCCTCCGTTAACTCTGACACCAGCCCAGGGACCCTGTGGACCTGGCCTGATACCTCAAGGGGGGGGCACGTTGCCCGGAGGGATGCTCTTGGGGTGGGGCCTGCTTGCGCCTGCGCGGCCCCGCCTCTTGGCCCGAAACCACCCAGCCGCGGCTCGGACAAAAGCCATCTCCTGGGGGCCTCCCCCCTGTTCTTCCATCCGTAAAGGGGGACCCCTTTACGGATGGAAGAACAGGGGGATCTTCGCAGTGGTGGGGACGGGACGGAGGGGTCTGCGGGTTTGCAGCCACGTAGGCCAGTTGCTCGCACCCCGGCCCCATGTGTCCCAGCTCCATGGACGAGGTGGGCCGCTTATGGCGGGATGCAGGCGTCCTGCGGGGGTCAGGGGACGGCGTGGGCACTCCCCGGGCGAGAGAGGGCGCCTGGGACCCGAGAGAGCCCCGGGGAGAGTCCGAGGCCTGGCCGCAGAGGCCTCCATTGCCTCCCCGGGCTCCTACCATGGGGCCTGACCGTGCTCGCCCGAGGCCCAGATTCACCGCAGGTGAATGCCTTTTGCGGACGCCAAGGACAGGAGGTCGCCGATTCCCTCACAGAGGTGGGGGTTCGAGCTCTGGGGGACTGAGGTCGCAGCGGTCACACTCCATTTTTGGGTGGTTCCGCAGAGACTGGAGGGTTGAAGCGGCTGGGTCCAAGTCTGCCGCCTTGTGGCAGGGTGGGGGCTTTGAGGGCGATGCAAGGCTCTTAGCCTCCCAGGCGGGGCACAGGCCAGACTCCCCAAGGGAGAACCGGTCCTTGGTCCAGGGTCCCGCCCGCCCGCCCGGAACCGCTCCACCTGGCGCGGAACCGTGGCCGGCCCCTCTTCCAGGCACCAGGTCCCTAGTTCTTCCCTGGCACTCTGCCTCTGGCGGGGTGGGAGACGGGCTGGCAAGTGTGGTCCACGGGAAAACGCGCGGTCCTCTGGGTGGCAGGGAGGGCCTCCGTTAACTCTGACACCAGCCCAGGGACCCTGTGGACCTGGCCTGATATCTCAAGGGGGGGGCACGTTGCCCGGAGGGATGCTCTTGGGGTGGGGCCTGCTTGCGCCTGCGCGGCCCCGCCTCTTGGCCCGAAACCACCCAGCCGCGGCTCGGACAAAAGCCATCTCCTGGGGGCCTCCCCCCTGTTCTTCCATCCGTAAAGGGGGACCCCTTTACGGATGGAAGAACAGGGGGATCTTCGCAGTGGTGGGGACGGGACGGAGGGGTCTGCGGGTTTGCAGCCACGTAGGCCAGTTGCTCGCACCCCGGCCCCATGTGTCCCAGCTCCATGGACGAGGTGGGCCGCTTATGGCGGGATGCAGGCGTCCTGCGGGGGTCAGGGGATGGCGTGGGCACTCCCCGGGCGCGAGAGGGCGCCTGGGACCCGAGAGAGCACCCGGGAAAATGCCCAGCCCTGGCCCCCGTGGCTCCAGTGGCCTCCCCAGGCTCCTGCCGTGGGTCCTGGTCCCGCTCACCGGGGCCCAGGTTCTCCGCAGGTGAATGCCTTTTGCGGACACCAGGGACAACAGGCCGCGGATCCCTTCACGGGCAGGGGGGGTTCGAGCTCTGTGGGACCCAGGTCGCAGCGCACACAGTCCCTTCTCGCAAAGTTCAGCCCAGACTTTAGAGAGCAGAAGCGTTTCGGTCCAAGTTTTCCGCCTCGGGGCAGGGTGGGGCCGTTTGAGCCAAGAGAGACTCTTAGCCCCCCAGGCAGGTCTCAGGCCCGTGACCCCCAGGGAGACCCGGTCCCTGGGCGTGGGTCCCGCCCGCCCGGGACCGCCCCACGTGGCCCGGAACCGTGGCCGGCCCCTCTTCTCGGCCCCAGGTCCCTAGCTCTTCCCTGGCACTCTGCCTCTGGCGGGGTGGGAGACGGGCTGGCAAGTGTGGTCCACGGGAAAACGCGCGGTCCTCTGGGTGGCAGGGAGGGCCTCCGTTAACTCTGACACCAGCCCAGGGACCCTGTGGACCTGGCCTGATATCTCAAGGGGGGGGCACGTTGCCCGGAGGGATGCTCTTGGGGTGGGGCCTGCTTGCGCCTGCGCGGCCCCGCCTCTTGGCCCGAAAACACCCAGCCGCGGCTCGGACAAAAGCCATCTCCTGGGGGCCTCCCCCCTGTTCTTCCATCCGTAAAGGGGGACCCCTTTACGGATGGAAGAACAGGGGGATCTTCGCAGTGGTGGGGACGGGACGGAGGGGTCTGCGGGTTTGCAGCCACGTAGGCCAGTTGCTCGCACCCCGGCCCCATGTGTCCCAGCTCCATGGACGAGGTGGGCCGCTTATGGCGGGATGCAGGCGTCCTGCGGGGCTCAGGGGACGGCGTGGGCACTCCCCGGGCGAGAGAGGGCGCCTGGGACCCGAGAGAGCCCCGGGGAGAGTCCGAGGCCTGGCCGCAGAGGCCTCCATTGCCTCCCCGGGCTCCTACCATGGGGCCTGACCGTGCTCGCCCGAGGCCCAGGTTCACCGCAGGTGAATGCCTTTTGCGGACGCCAAGGACAGGAGGTCGCCGATTCCCTCACAGAGGTGGGGGTTCGAGCTCTGGGGGACTGAGGTCGCAGCGGTCACACTCCATTTTTTGGTGGTTCCGCAGAGACTGGAGGGTTGAAACGGCTGGGTCCAAGTCTGCCGCCTTGTGGCAGGGTGGGGGCTTTGCAGGCGAAGCAAGGCTCTTAGCCTCCCAGGCGGGGCACAGGCCAGACTCCCCAAGGGAGAACCGGTCCTTGGTCGAGGGTCCCGCCCGCCCGCCCGGAACCGCTCCACCTGGCCCGGAACCGTGGCCGGCCCCTCTTCCCGGCCCCATGTCCCTAGCTCTTCCCTGGCACTCTGCCTCTGGCGGCGTGGGAGACGGGCTGGCAAGTGTGGTCCACGGGAAAACGCGAGGTCCTCTGGGTGGCAGGGAGGGCCTCCGTTAACTCTGACACCAGCCCAGGGACCCTGTGGACCTGGCCTGATATCTCAAGGGGGGGGCACGTTGCCCGGAGGGATGCTCTTGGGGTGGGGCCTGCTTGCGCCTGCGCGGCCCCGCCTCTTGGCCCGAAACCACACAGCCGCGGCACCGACAAAAGCCATCTCCTGGGGGACTCCCCCCTGTTCTTCCATCCGTAAAGGGGGACCCCTTTACGGATGGAAGAACAGGGGGATCTTCGCAGTGGTGGGGACGGGACGGAGGGGTCTGCGGGTTTGCAGCCACGTAGGCCAGTTGCTCGCACCCCGGCCCCATGTGTCCCAGCTCCATGGACGAGGTGGGCCGCTTATGGCGGGATGCAGGCGTCCTGCGGGGCTCAGGGGACGGCGTGGGCACTCCCCGGGCGAGAGAGGGCGCCTGGGACCCGAGAGAGCCCCGGGGAGAGTCCGAGGCCTGGCCGCAGAGGCCTCCATTGCCTCCCCGGGCTCCTACCTTGGGGCCTGACCGTGCTCGCCCGAGGCCCAGGTTCACCGCAGGTGAATGCCTTTTGCGGACGCGAAGGACAGGAGGTCGCCGATTCCCTCACAGAGGTGGGGGTTCGAGCTCTGTGGGACCCATGTCGCAGCGCACACAGTCCCTTCTCGCAAAGTTCAGCCCAGACTTTAGAGAGCAGAAGCGTTTCGGTCCAAGTTTTCCGCCTCGGGGCAGGGTGGGGCCGTTTGAGCCAAGAGAGACTCTTAGCCCCCCAGGCAGGTCTCAGGCCCGTGACCCCCAGGGAGACCCGGTCCCTGGGCGTGGGTCCCGCCCGCCCGGGACCGCCCCACGTGGCCCGGAACCGTGGCCGGCCCCTCTTCTCGGCCCCAGGTCCCTAGCTCTTCCCTGGCACTCTGCCTCTGGCGGGGTGGGAGACGGGCTGGCAAGTGTGGTCCACGGGAAAACGCGCGGTCCTCTGGGTGGCAGGGAGGGCCTCCGTTAACTCTGACACCAGCCCAGGGACCCTGTGGACCTGGCCTGATATCTCAAGGGGGGGGCACGTTGCCCGGATGGATGCTCTTGGGGTGGGGCCTGCTTGCGCCTGCGCGGCCCCGCCTCTTGGCCCGAAACCACCCAGCCGCGGCTCGGACAAAAGCCATCTCCTTGGGGATTCCCCCCTGTTCTTCCATCCGTAAAGGGGGACCCCTTTACGGATGGAAGAACAGGGGGATCTTCGCAGTGGTGGGGACGGGACGGAGGGGTCTGCGGGTTTGCTGCCACGTAGGCCAGTTGCTCGCACCCCGGCCCCATGTGTCCCAGCTCCATGGACGAGGTGGGCCGCTTATGGCGGGATGCAGGCGTCCTGCGGGGGTCAGGGGACGGCGTGGGCACTCCCCGGGCGAGAGAGGGCGCCTGGGACCCGAGAGAGCACCCGGGAAAATGCCCAGCCCTGGCCCCCGTGGCTCCAGTGGCCTCCCCAGGCTCCTGCCGTGAGGCCTGGTCCCGCTCACCGGGGCCCAGGTCCTCCGCAGGTGAATGCCTTTTGCGGACACCAGGGACCACAGGCCGCGGATCCCTTCACCGGCAGGGGGGGTTCGAGCTCTGTGGGACCCAGGTCGCAGCGCACACAGTCCCTTCTCGCAAAGTTCAGCCCAGACTTTAGAGAGTAGAAGCGTCTCGGTCCAAGTTTTCCGCCTCGGGGCAGGGTGGGGCCGTTTGAGCCAAGAGAGACTCTTAGCCCCCCAGCAGTCCTCAGGCCCGAGACCCCCAGGGAGACCCGGTCCCTGGGCGTGGGTCCCGCCCGCCCGGGACCGCCCCACCTGGCCGGGAACCGTGGCCGGCCCCTCTTCCCGGCCCCATGTCCCTAGCTCTTCCCTGGCACTCTGCCTCTGGCGGGGTGGGAGACGGGCTGGCAAGTGTGGTCCACGGGAAAACGCGCGGTCCTCTGGGTGGCAGGGAGGGCCTCCGTTAACTCTGACACCAGCCCAGGGACCCTGTGGACCTGGCCTGATATCTCAAGGGGGGGGCACGTTGCCCGGAGGGATGCTCTTGGGGTGGGGCCTGCTTGCGCCTGCGCGGCCCCGCCTCTTGGCCCGAAACCACCCAGCTGCGGCTCGGACAAAAGCCATCTCCTGGGGGACTCCCCCCTGTTCTTCCATCCGTAAAAGGGGACCCCTTTACGGATGGAAGAACAGGGGGATCTTCGCAGTGGTGGGGACGGGACGGAGGGGTCTGCGGGTTTGCAGCCACGTAGGCCAGTTGCTCGCACCCCGGCCCCATGTGTCCCAGCTCCATGGACGAGGTGGGCCGCTTATGGCGGGATGCAGGCGTCCTGCGGGGGTCAGGGGACGGCGTGGGCACTCCCCGGGCGAGAGAGGGCGCCTGGGACCCGAGAGAGCCCCGGGGAGAGTCCGAGGCCTGGCCGCAGAGGCCTCCATTGCCTCCCCGGGCTCCTACCATGGGGCCTGACCGTGCTCGCCCAGGGCCAGGTTCACCGCAGGTGAATGCCTTTTGCGGACGCCAAGGACAGGAGGTCGCCGATTCCCTCACAGAGGTGGGGGTTCGAGCTCTGGGGGACTGAGGTCGCAGCGGTCACACTCCATTTTTGGGTGGTTCCGCAGAGACTGGAGGGTTGAAGCGGCTGGGTCCAAGTCTGCCGCCTTGTGGCAGGGTGGGGGCTTTGCAGGCGAAGCAAGGCTCTTAGCCTCCCAGGCGGGGCACAGGCCAGACTCCCCAAGGGAGAACCGGTCCTTGGTCGAGGGTCCCGCCCGCCCGCCCGGAACCGCTCCACCTGGCGCGGAACCGTGGCCGGCCCCTCTTCCAGGCACCAGGTCCCTAGTTCTTCCCTGGCACTCTGCCTATGGCGGGGTGGGAGACGGGCTGGCAAGTGTGGTCCACAGGAACACGCGCGGTCCTCTGGGTGGCAGGGAGGGCCTCCGTTAATTCTGACACCAGCCCAGGGACCCTGTGGACCTGGCCTGATATCTCAAGGGGGGGGCACGTTGCCCGAAGGGATGCTCTTGGGGTGGGGCCTGCTTGAGCCTGCGCGGCCCCGCCTCTTGGCCCGAAACCACCCAGCCGCGGCTCGGACAAAAGCCATCTCCTGGGGGCCTCCCCCCTGTTCTTCCATCCGTAAAGGGGGACCCCTTTACGGATGGAAGAACAGGGGGATCTTCGCAGTGGTGGGGACGGGACGGAGGGGTCTGAGGGTTTGCAGTCACGTAGGCCAGTTGCTCGCACCCCGGCCCCATGTGTCTCAGCTCCATGGACGAGGTGGGCCGCTTATGGCGGGATGCAGGCGTCCTGCGGGGCTCAGGGGACGGCGTGGGCACTCCCCGGGCGAGAGAGGGCGCCTGGGACCCGAGAGAGCACCCGGGAAAATGCCCAGCCCTGGCCCCCGTGGCTCCAGTGGCCTCCCCAGGCTCCTGCCGTGGGTCCTGGTCCCGCTCACCGGGGCCCAGGTTCTCCGCAGGTGAATGCCTTTTGCGGACACCAGGGACCACAGGCCGCGGATCCCTTCACGGGCAGGGGGGGTTCGAGCTCTGTGGGACCCAGGTCGCAGCGCACACAGTCCCTTCTCGCAAAGTTCAGCCCAGACTTTAGAGAGTAGAAGCGTGTCGGTCCAAGTTTTCCGCCTCGGGGCAGGGTGGGGCCGTTTGAGCCAAGAGAGACTCTTAGCCCCCCAGGCAGGTCTCAGGCCTGAGACCCCCAGGGAGACCCGGTCCCTGGGCGTGGGTCCCGCCCGCCCGGGACCGCCCCACCTGGCCGGGAACCGTGGCCGGCCCCTCTTCCCGGCCCCATGTCCCTAGCTCTTCCCTGGCACTCTGCCTCTGGCGGGGTGGGAGACGGGCTGGCAAGTGTGGTCCACGGGAAAACGCGCGGTCCTCTGGGTGGCAGGGAGGGCCTCCGTTAACTCTGACACCAGCCCAGGGACCCTGTGGACCTGGCCTGATATCTCAAGGGGGGGGCACGTTGCCCGGAGGGATGCTCTTGGGGTGGGGCCTGCTTGCGCCTGCGCGGCCCCGCCTCTTGGCCCGAAACAACCCAGCCGCGGCTCGGACAAAAGCCATCTCCTGGGGGCCTCCCCCCTGTTCTTCCATCCGTAAAGGGGGACCCCTTTACGGATGGAAGAACAGGGGGATCTTCGCAGTGGTGGGGACGGGACGGAGGGGTCTGCGGGTTTGCAGCCACGTAGGCCAGTTGCTCGCACCCCGGCCCCATGTGTCCCAGCTCCATGGACGAGGTGGGCCCCTTATGGCGGGATGCAGGCGTCCTGCGGGGCTCAGGGGACGGCGTGGGCACTCCCCGGGCGAGAGAGGGCGCCTGGGACCCGAGAGAGCCCCGGGGAGAGTCCGAGGCCTGGCCGCAGAGGCCTCCATTGCCTCCCCGGGCTCCTACCATGGGGCCTGACCGTGCTCGCCCGAGGCCCAGGTTCACCGCAGGTGAATGCCTTTTGCGGACGCCAAGGACAGGAGGTCGCCGATTCCCTCACAGAGGTGGGGGTTCGAGCTCTGGGGGACTGAGGTCGCAGCGGTCACACTCCATTTTTGGGTGGTTCCGCAGAGACTGGAGGGTTGAAGCGGCTGGGTCCAAGTCTGCCGCCTTGTGGCAGGGTGGGGGCTTTGCAGGCGAAGCAAGGCTCTTAGCCTCCCAGGCGGGGCACAGGCCAGACTCCCCAAGGGAGAACCGGTCCTTGGTCGAGGGTCCCGCCCGCCCGCCCGGAACCGCTCCACCTGGCCCGGAACCGTGGCCGGCCCCTCTTCCCGGCCCCATGTCCCTAGCTCTTCCCTGGCACTCTGCCTCTGGCGGCGTGGGAGACGGGCTGGCAAGTGTGGTCCACGGGAAAACGCGAGGTCCTCTGGGTGGCAGGGAGGGCTTCCGTTAACTCTGACCCCAGCCCAGGGACCCTGTGGACCTGGCCTGATATCTCAAGGGGGGGGCACGTTGCCCGGAGGGATGCTCTTGGGGTGGGGCCTGCTTGCGCCTGCGCGGCCCCGCCTCTTGGCCCGAAACCACCCAGTCGCGGCTCGGACAAAAGCCAACTCCTGGGGGACTCCCCCCTGTTCTTCCATCCGTAAAGGGGGACCCCTTTACGGATGGAAGAACAGGGGGATCTTCGCAGTGGTGGGGACGGGACGGAGGGGTCTGCGGGTTTGCAGCCACGTAGGCCAGTTGCTCGCACCCCGGCCCCATGTGTCCCAGCTCCATGGACGAGGTGGGCCGCTTATGGCGGGATGCAGGCGTCCTGCGGGGCTCAGGGGACGGCGTGGGCACTCCCCGGGCGAGAGAGGGCTCCTGGGACCCGAGAGAGCCCCGGGGAGAGTCCGAGGACTGGCCGCAGAGGCCTCCATTGCCTCCTCGGGCTCCTACCATGGGGCCTGAACTTGCTCGCCCGAGGCCCAGATTCACCGCAGGTGAATGCCTTTTGCGGACGCCAAGGACAGGAGGTCGCCGATTCCCTCACAGAGGTGGGGGTTCGAGCTCTGGGGGACTGAGGTCGCAGCGGTCACACTCCATTTTTGGGTGGTTCCGCAGAGACTGGAGGGTTGAAGCGGCTGGGTCCAAGTCTGCCGCCTTGTGGCAGGGTGGGGGCTTTGCAGGCGAAGCAAGGCTCTTAGCCTCCCAGGCGGGGCACAGGCCAGACTCCCCAAGGGATAACCAGTCTTGGTCGAGGGTCCCGCCCGCCCGCCCGGAACCGCTCCACCTGGCGCGGAACCGTGGCCGGCCCCTCTTCCAGGCACCAGGTCCCTAGTTCTTCCCTGGCACTCTGCCTCTGCGGGGGTGGGAATGTTGCTGGGAAGTGTGGTCCACGGGAAAACGCGCGGTCCTCTGGGTGGCAGGGAGGGCTTCCGTTAACTATGACACCAGCCCAGGGACCCTGTGGACCTGGCCTGATATCTCAAGGGGGGGGCACGTTGCCCGGAGGGATGCTCTTGGGGTGGGGCCTGCTTGCGCCTGCGCGGCCCCGCCTCTTGGCCCGAAACCACCCAGTCGCGGCTCGGACAAAAGCCATCTCCTGGGGGACTCCCCCCTGTTCTTCCATCCGTAAAGGGGGACCCCTTTACGGATGGAAGAACAGGGGGATCTTCGCAGTGGTGGGGACGGGACGGAGGGGTCTGCGGGTTTGCAGCCACGTAGGCCAGTTGCTCGCACCCCGGCCCCATGTGTCCCAGCTCCATGGACGAGGTGGGCCGCTTATGGCGGGATGCAGGCGTCCTGCGGGGCTCAGGGGACGGCGTGGGCACTCCCCGGGCGAGAGAGGGCGCCTGGGACCCGAGAGAGCACCCGGGAAAATGCCCAGCCCTGGCCCCCGTGGCTCCAGTGGCCTCCCCAGGCTCCTGCCGTGGGGCCTGGTCCCGCTCACCGGGGCCCAGGTTCTCCGCAGGTGAATGCCTTTTGCGGACACCAGGGACCACAGGCCGCGGATCCCTTCACGGGCAGGGGGGGTTCGAGCTCTGTGGGACCCAGGTCGCAGCGCACACAGTCCCTTCTCGCAAAGTTCAGCCCAGACTTTAGAGAGTAGAAGCGTGTCGGTCCAAGTTTTCCGCCTCGGGGCAGGGTGGGGCCGTTTGAGCCAAGAGAGACTCTTAGCCCCCCAGGCAGGTCTCAGGCCTGAGACCCCCAGGGAGACCCGGTCCCTGGGCGTGGGTCCCGCCCGCCCGGGACCGCCCCACCTGGCCGGGAACCGTGGCCGGCCCCTCTTCCCGGCCCCATGTCCCTAGCTCTTCCCTGGCACTCTGCCTCTAGGGTTGGGAGACTGGCTGGCAAGTGTGGTCCACGGGAAAACGCGCCGTCCTCTGGGTGGCAGGGAGGGCCTCCGTTAACTCTGACACCAGCCCAGGGACCCTGTAGACCTGGCCTGATATCTCAAGGGGGGGGCACGTTGCCCGGAGGGATGCTCTTGGGGTGGGGCCTGCTTGCGCCTGCGCGGCCCCGCCTCTTGGCCCGAAACCACCCAGCCGCGGCTCGGACAAAAGCCATCTCCTGGGGGCCTCCCCCCTGTTCTTCCATCCGTAAAGGGGGACCCCTTTACGGATGGAAGAACAGGGGGATCTTCGCAGTGGTGGGGACGGGACGGAGGGGTCTGCGGGTTTGCAGCCACGTAGGCCAGTTGCTCGCACCCCGGCCCCATGTGTCCCAGCTCCATGGACGAGGTGGGCCGCTTATGGCGGGATGCAGGCGTCCTGCGGGGCTCAGGGGACGGCGTGGGCACTCCCCGGGCGAGAGAGGGCGCCTGGGACCCGAGAGAGCCCCGGGGAGAGTCCGAGGCCTGGCCGCAGAGGCCTCCATTGCCTCCCCGGGCTCCTACCATGGGGCCTGACCGTGCTCGCCCGAGGCCCAGGTTCACCGCAGGTGAATGCCTTTTGCGGACGCCAAGGACAGGAGGTCGCCGATTCCCTCACAGAGGTGGGGGTTCGAGCTCTGGGGGACTGAGGTCGCAGCGGTCACACTCCATTTTTGGGTGGTTCCGCAGAGACTGGAGGGTTGAAGCGGCTGGGTCCAAGTCTGCCGCCTTGTGGCAGGGTGGGGGCTTTGCAGGCGAAGCAAGGCTCTTAGCCTCCCAGGCGGGGCACAGGCCAGACTCCCCAAGGGAGAACCGGTCCTTGGTCGAGGGTCCCGCCCGCCCGCCCGGAACCGCTCCACCTTGCGCGGAACCGTGGCCGGCCCCTCTTCCAGGCACCAGGTCCCTAGTTCTTCCCTGGCACTCTGCCTATGGCGGGGTGGGAGACGGGCTGGCAAGTGTGGTCCACGGGAAAACGCGCGGTCCTCTGGGTGGCAGGGAGGGCCTCCGTTAACTCTGACACCAGCCCAGGGACCCTGTGGACCTGGCCTGATATCTCAAGGGGGGGGCACGTTGCCCGGAGGGATGCTCTTGGGGTGGGGCCTGCTTGCGCCTGCGCGGCCCCGCCTCTTCGCCCGAAACCACCCAGCCGCGGCTCGGACAAAAGCCATCTCCTGGGGGCCTCCCCCCTGTTCTTCCATCCGTAAAGGGGTCCCCCTTTACGGATGGAAGAACAGGGGGATCTTCGCAGTGGTGGGGACGGGACGGAGGGGTCTGCGGGTTTGCAGCCACGTAGGCCAGTTGCTCGCACCCCGGCCCCATGTGTCCCAGCTCCATGGACGAGGTGGGCCGCTTATGGCGGGATGCAGGCGTCCTGCGGGGCTCAGGGGACGGCGTGGGCACTCCCCGGGCGAGAGAGGGCGCCTGGGACCCGAGAGAGCCCCGGGGAGAGTCCGAGGCCTGGCCGCAGAGGCCTCCATTGCCTCCCCGGGCTCCTACCATGGGGCCTGACCGTGCTCGCCCGAGGCCCAGATTCACCGCAGGTGAATGCCTTTTGCGGACGCCAAGGACAGGAGGTCGCCGATTCCCTCACAGAGGTGGGGGTTCGAGCTCTGGGGGACTGAGGTCGCAGCGGTCACACTCCATTTTTGGGTGGTTCCGCAGAGACTGGAGGGTTGAAGCGGCTGGGTCCAAGTCTGCCGCCTTGTGGCAGGGTGGGGGCTTTGCAGGCGAAGCAAGGCTCTTAGCCTCCCAGGCGGGGCACAGGCCAGACTCCCCAAGGGAGAACCGGTCCTTGGTCGAGGGTCCCGCCCGCCCGCCCCGAACAGCTCCACCTGGCGCGGAACCGTGGCCGGCCCCTCTTCCAGGCACCAGTTCCCTAGTTCTTCCCTGGCACTCTGCCTATGGCGGGGTGGGAGACGGGCTGGCAAGTGTGGTCCACGGGAAAACGCGCGGTCCTCTGGGTGGCAGGGAGGGCCTCCGTTAACTCTGACACCAGCCCAGGGACCCTGTGGACCTGGCCTGATATCTCAAGGGGGGGGCACGTTGCCCGGAGGGATGCTCTTGGGGTGGGGCCTGCTTGCGCCTGCGCGGCCCCGCCTCTTGGCCCGAAACCACCCAGCCGCGGCTCAGACAAAAGCCATCTCCTCAGGGACTCCCCCCTGTTCTTCCATCCGTAAAGGGGGACCCCTTTACGGATGGAAGAACAGGGGGATCTTCGCAGTGGTGGGGACGGGACGGAGGGGTCTGCGGGTTTGCAGCCACGTAGGCCAGTTGCTCGCACCCCGGCCCCATGTGTCCCAGCTCCATGGACGAGGTGGGCCGCTTATGGCGGGATGCAGGCGTCCTGCGGGGCTCAGGGGACGGCGTGGGCACTCCCCGGGCGAGAGAGGGCGCCTGGGACCCGAGAGAGCACCCGGGAAAATGCCCAGCCCTGGCCCCCGTGGCTCCAGTGGCCTCCCCAGGCTCCTGCCGTGGGGCCTGGTCCCGCTCACCGGGCCCAGGTCCTCCGCAGGTGAATGCCTTTTGCGGACACCAGGGACCACAGGCCGCGGATCCCTTCACGGGCAGGGGGGGTTCGAGCTCTGTGGGACCCAGGTCGCAGCGCACACAGTCCCTTCTCGCAAAGTTCAGCCCAGACATTAGAGAGTAGAAGCGTCTCGGTCCAAGTTTTCCGCCTCGGAGCAGGGTGGGGCCGTTTGAGCCAAGAGAGACTCTTAGCCCCCCAGGCAGTCCTCAGGCCCGAGACCCCCAGGGAGACCCGGTCCCTGGGTGTGGGTCCCGCCCGCCCGGGACCGCCCCACCTGGCCCGGAACCGTGGCCGGCCCCTCTTCCCGGCCCCATGTCCCTAGCTCTTCCCTGGCACTCTGCCTCTGGCGGGGTGGGAGACGGGCTGGCAAGTGTGGTCCACGGGAAAACGCGCGGTCCTCTGGGTGGCAGGGAGGGCCTCCGTTAACTCTGACACCAGCCCAGGGACCCTGTGGACCTGGCCTGATATCTCAAGGGGGGGGCACGTTGCCCGGAGGGATGCTCTTGGGGTGGGGCCTGCTTGCGCCTGCGCGGCCCCGCCTCTTGGCCCGAAAACACCCAGCCGCGGCTCGGACAAAAGCCATCTCCTGGGGGCCTCCCCCCTGTTCTTCCATCCGTAAAGGGGGACCCCTTTACGGATGGAAGAACAGGGGGATCTTCGCAGTGGTGGGGACGGGACGGAGGGGTCTGCGGGTTTGCAGCCACGTAGGCCAGTTGCTCGCACCCCGGCCCCATGTGTCCCAGCTCCATGGACGAGGTGGGCCGCTTATGGCGGGATGCAGGCGTCCTGCGGGGGTCAGGGGACGGCGTGGGCACTCCCCGGGCGAGAGAGGGCGCCTGGGACCCGAGAGAGCCCCGGGGAGAGTCCGAGGCCTGGCCGCAGAGGCCTCCATTGCCTCCCCGGGCTCCTACCATGGGGCCTGTCCGTGCTCGCCCGAGGCCCAGGTTCACCGCAGGTGAATGCCTTTTGCGGACCCCAAGGACAGGAGGTCGCCGATTCCCTCACAGAGGTGGGGGTTCGAGCTCTGGGGGACTGAGGTCACAGCGGTCACACTCCATTTTTGGGTGGTTCCGCAGAGACTGGAGGGTTGAAGCGGCTGGGTCCAAGTCTGCCGCCTTGTGGCAGGGTGGGGGCTTTGCAGGCAAAGCAAGGCTCTTAGCCTCCCAGGCGGGGCACAGGCCAGACTGCCCAAGGGAGAACCGGTCCTTGGTCGAGGGTCCCGCCCGCCCGCCCCGAACCGCTCCACCTGGCGCGGAACCGTGGCCGGCCCCTCTTCCAGGCACCAGGTCCCTAGCTCTTTCCTGGCACTCTGCCTCTGCGGGGGTCGGAGAACTGCTGGCAAGTGTGGTCCACGGGAAAACGCGCGGTCCTCTGGGTGGCAGGGAGGGCTTCCGTTAACTCTGACACCAGCCCAGGGACCCTGTGGACCTGGCCTGATATCTCAAGGGGGGGGCACGTTGCCCGGAGGGATGCTCTTGGGGTGGGGCCTGCTTGCGCCTGCGCGGCCCCGCCTCTTGGCCCGAAACCACCCAGCCGCGGCTCGGACAAAAGCCATCTCCTGGGGGCCTCTCCCCTGTTCTTCCATCCGTAAAGGGGGACCCCTTTACGGATGGAAGAACAGGGGGATCTTCGCAGTGGTGGGGACGGGACGGAGGGGTCTGCGGGTTTGCAGCCACGTAGGCCAGTTGCTCGCACCCCGGCCCCATGTGTCCCAGCTCCATGGACGAGGTGGGCCGCTTATGGCGGGATGCAGGCGTCCTGCGGGGGTCAGGGGACGACGTGGGCACTCCCCGGGCGAGAGAGGGCGCCTGGGACCCGAGAGAGCCCCGGGGAGAGTCCGAGGCCTGGCCGCAGAGGCCTCCATTGCCTCCCCGGGCTCCTACCATGGGGCCTGACCGTGCTCGCCCGAGGCCCAGATTCACCGCAGGTGAATGACTTTTGAGGACGCCAAGGACAGGAGGTCGCCGATTCCCTCACAGAGGTGGGGGTTCGAGCTCTGGGGGACTGAGGTCGCAGCGGTCACACTCCATTTTTGGGTGGTTCCGCAGAGACTGGAGGGTTGAAGCGGCTGGGTCCAAGTCTGCCGCCTTGTGGCAGGGTGGGGGCTTTGCAGGCGAAGCAAGGCTCTTAACCTCCCAGGCGGGGCACAGGCCAGACTCCCCAAGGGAGAACCGGTCCTTGGTCGAGGGTCCCGCCCGCCCGCCCGGAACCGCTCCACCTGGCGCGGAACCGTGGCTGGCCCCTCTTCCAGGCACCAGGTCCCTAGTTCTTCCCTGGCACTCTGCCTATGGCGGGGTGGGAGACGGGCTGGCAAGTGTGGTCCACAGGAACACGCGCGGTCCTCTGGGTGGCAGGGAGGGCCTCCGTTAACTCTGACACCAGCCCAGGGACCCTGTGGACCTGGCCTGATATCTCAAGGGGGGGGCACGTTGCCCGAAGGGATGCTCTTGGGGTGGGGCCTGCTTGCGCCTGCGCGGCCCCGCCTCTTGGCCCGCAACCACCCAGCCGCGGCTCGGACAAAAGCCATCTCCTGGGGGCCTCCCCCCTGTTCTTCCATCCGTAAAGGGGGACCCCTTTACGGATGGAAGAACAGGGGGATCTTCGCAGTGGTGGGGACGGGACGGAGGGGTCTGAGGGTTTGCAGCCACGTAGGCCAGTTGCTCGCACCCCGGCCCCATGTGTCCCAGCTCCATGGACGAGGTGGGCCGCTTATGGCGGGATGCAGGCGTCCTGCGGGGGTCAGGGGACGGCGTGGGCACTCCCCGGGCGAGAGAGGGCGCCTGGGACCCGAGAGAGCACCCGGGAAAATGCCCAGCCCTGGCCCCCGTGGCTCCAGTGGCCTCCCCAGGCTCCTGCCGTGGGGCCTGGTCCCGCTCACCGGGGCCCAGGTTCTCCGCAGGTGAATGCCTTTTGCGGACACCAGGGACCACAGGCCGCGGATCCCTTCACGGGCAGGGGGGGTTCGAGCTCTGTGGGACCCAGGTCGCAGCGCACACAGTCCCTTCTCGCAAAGTTCAGCCCAGACTTTAGAGAGTAGAAGCGTGTCGGTCCAAGTTTTCCGCCTCGGGGCAGGGTGGGGCCGTTTGAGCCAAGAGAGACTCTTAGCCCCCCAGGCAGGTCTCAGGCCTGAGACCCCCAGGGAGACCCGGTCCCTGGGCGTGGGTCCCGCCCGCCCGGGACCGCCCCACCTGGCCGGGAACCGTGGCCGGCCCCTCTTCCCGGCCCCATGTCCCTAGCTCTTCCCTGGCACTCTGCCTCTGGCGGGGTGGGAGACGGGCTGGCAAGTGTGGTCCACGGGAAAACGCGCGGTCCTCTGGGTGGCAGGGAGGGCCTCCGTTAACTCTGACACCAGCCCAGGGACCCTGTGGACCTGGCCTGATATCTCAAGGGGGGGGCACGTTGCCCGGAGGGATGCTCTTGGGGTGGGGCCTGCTTGCGCCTGCGCGGCCCCTCCTCTTGGCCCGAAACCACCCAGCCGCGGCTCGGACAAAAGCCATCTCCTGGGGGACTCCCCCCTGTTCTTCCATCCGTAAAGGGGGACCCCTTTACGGATGGAAGAACAGAGGCATCTTCGCAGTGGTGGGGACGGGACGGAGGGGTCTGCGGGTTTGCAGCCACGTAGGCCAGTTGCTCGCACCCCGGCCCCATGTGTCCCAGCTCCATGGAGGAGGTGGGCCGCTTATGGCGGGATGCAGGCGTCCTGCGGGGCTCAGGGGACGGCGTGGGCACTCCCCGGGCGAGAGAGGGCGCCTGGGACCCGAGAGAGCCCCGGGGAGAGTCCGAGGCCTGGCCGCAGAGGCCTCCATTGCCTCCCCGGGCTCCTACCATGGGGCCTGACCGTGCTCGCCCGAGGCCCAGATTCACCGCAGGTGAATGCCTTTTGCGGACGCCAAGGACAGGAGGTCGCCGATTCCCTCACAGAGGTGGGGGTTCGAGCTCTGGGGGACTGAGGTCGCAGCGGTCACACTCCATTTTTGGGTGGTTCCGCAGAGACTGGAGGGTTGAAGCGGCTGGGTCCAAGTCTGCCGCCTTGTGGCAGGGTGGGGGCTTTGCAGGCGAAGCAAGGCTCTTAGCCTCCCAGGCGGGGCACAGGCCAGACTCCCCAAGGGAGAACCGGTCCTTGGTCGAGGGTCCCGCCCGCCCGCCCGGAACCGCTCCACCTGGCGCGGAACCGTGGCCGGCCCCTCTTCCAGGCACCAGGTCCCTAGTTCTTCCCTGGCACTCTGCCTATGGCGGGGTGGGAGACGGGCTGGCAAGTGTGGTCCACGGGAACACGCGCGGTCCTCTGGGTGGCAGGGAGGGCCTCCGTTAACTCTGACACCAGCCCAGGGACCCTGTGGACCTGGCCTGATATCTCAAGGGGGGGGCACGTTGCCCGGAGGGATGCTCTTGGGGTGGGGCCTGCTTGCGCCTGCGCGGCCCCGCCTCTTGGCCCGAAACCACCCAGCCGCGGCTCGGACAAAAGCCATCTCCTGGGGGACTCCCCCCTGTTCTTCCATCCGTAAAGGGGGACCCCTTTACGGATGGAAGAACAGAGGCATCTTCGCAGTGGTGGGGACGGGACGGAGGGGTCTGCGGGTTTGCAGCCACGTAGGCCAGTTGCTCGCACCCCGGCCCCATGTGTCCCAGCTCCATGGAGGAGGTGGGCCGCTTATGGCGGGATGCAGGCGTCCTGCGGGGCTCAGGGGACGGCGTGGGCACTCCCCGGGCGAGAGAGGGCGCCTGGGACCCGAGAGAGCCCCGGGGAGAGTCCGAGGCCTGGCCGCAGAGGCCTCCATTGCCTCCCCGGGCTCCTACCATGGGGCCTGACCGTGCTCGCCCGAGGCCCAGATTCACCGCAGGTGAATGCCTTTTGCGGACGCCAAGGACAGGAGGTCGCCGATTCCCTCACAGAGGTGGGGGTTCGAGCTCTGGGGGACTGAGGTCGCAGCGGTCACACTCCATTTTTGGGTGGTTCCGCAGAGACTGGAGGGTTGAAGCGGCTGGGTCCAAGTCTGCCGCCTTGTGGCAGGGTGGGGGCTTTGCAGGCGAAGCAAGGCTCTTAGCCTCCCAGGCGGGGCACAGGCCAGACTCCCCAAGGGAGAACCGGTCCTTGGTCGAGGGTCCCGCCCGCCCGCCCGGAACCGCTCCACCTGGCGCGGAACCGTGGCCGGCCCCTCTTCCAGGCACCAGGTCCCTAGTTCTTCCCTGGCACTCTGCCTATGGCGGGGTGGGAGACGGGCTGGCAAGTGTGGTCCACGGGAACACGCGCGGTCCTCTGGGTGGCAGGGAGGGCCTCCGTTAACTCTGACACCAGCCCAGGGACCCTGTGGACCTGGCCTGATATCTCAAGGGGGGTGCACGTTGCCCGGAGGGATGCTCTTGGGGTGGGGCCTGCTTGCGCCTGCGCGGCCCCGCCTCTTGGCCCGAAACCCCCCAGCCGCGGCACCGACAAAAGCCATCTCCTGGGGGACTCCCCCCTGTTCTTCCATCCGTAAAGGGGGACCCCTTTACGGATTGAAGAACAGGGGGATCTTCGCAGTGGTGGGGACGGGACGGAGGTGTCTGCGGGTTTGCAGCCACGTAGGCCAGTTGCTCGCACCCCGGCCCCATGTGTCCCAGCTCCATGGACGAGGTGGGCCGCTTATGGCGGGATGCAGGCGTCCTGCGGGGCTCAGGGGACGGCGTGGGCACTCCCCGGGCGAGAGAGGGCGCCTGGGACCCGAGAGAGCCCCGGGGAGAGTCCGAGGCCTGGCCGCAGAGGCCTCCATTGCCTCCCCGTGCTCCTACCATGGGGCCTGACCGTGCTCGCCCGAGGCCCAGGTTCACCGCAGGTGAATGCCTTTTGCGGACGCCAAGGACAGGAGGTCGCCGATTCCCTCACAGAGGTGGGGGTTCGAGCTCTGGGGGACTGAGGTCGCAGCGGTCACACTCCATTTTTGGGTGGTTCCGCAGAGACTGGAGGGTTGAAGCGGCTGGGTCCAAGTCTGCCGCCTTGTGGCAGGGTGGGGGCTTTGCAGGCGAAGCAAGGCTCTTAGCCTCCCAGGCGGGGCACAGGCCAGACTCCCCAAGGGAGAACCGGTCCTTGGTCGAGGGTCCCGCCCGCCCGCCCCGAACCGCTCCACCTGGCGCGGAACCGTGGCCGGCCCCTCTTCTCGGACCCAGGTCCCTAGTTCTTCCCTTGCACTCTGCCTCTGGCGGGGTGGGAGACGGGCTGGCAAGTGTGGTCCACGGGAAAACGCGCGGTCCTCTGGGTGGCAGGGAGGGCCTCCGTTAACTCTGACACCAGCCCAGGGACCCTGTGGACCTGGCCTGATATCTCAAGGGGGGGGCACGTTGCCCGGAGGGATGCTCTTGGGGTGGGGCCTGCTTGCGCCTGCGCGGCCCCGCCTCTTCGCCCGAAACCACCCAGCCGCGGCTCGGACAAAAGCCATCTCCTGGGGGCCTCCCCCCTGTTCTTCCATCCGTAAAGGGGGACCCCTTTACGGATGGAAGAACAGGGGGATCTTCGCAGTGGTGGGGACGGGACGGAGGGGTCTGCGGGTTTGCAGCCACGTAGACCAGTTGCTCGCACCCCGGCCCCATGTGTCCCAGCTCCATGGACGAGGTGGGCCGCTTATGGCGGGATGCAGGCGTCCTGCGGGGGTCAGGGGACGGCGTGGGCACTCCCCGGGCGAGAGAGGGCGCCTGGGACCCGAGAGAGCCCCGGGGAGAGTCCGAGGCCTGGCCGCAGAGGCCTCCATTGCCTCCCCGGGCTCCTACCATTTGGCCTGACCGTGCTCGCCCGAGGCCCAGATTCACCGCAGGTGAATGCCTTTTGCGGACGCCAAGGACAGGAGGTCGCCGATTCCCTCACAGAGGTGGGGGTTCGAGCTCTGGGGGACTGAGGTCGCAGCGGTCACAGTCCATTTTTGGGTGGTTCCGCAGAGACTGGAGGGTTGAAGCGGCTGGGTCCAAGTCTGCCGCCTTGTGGCAGGGTGGGGGCTTTGCAGGCGAAGCAAGGCTCTTAGCCTCCCAGGCCGGGCACAGGCCAGACTCCCCAAGGGAGAACCGATCCTTGGTCGAGGGTCCCGCCCGCTCGCCCGGAACCGCTCCACCTGGCGCGGAACCGTGGCCGGCCCCTCTTCCAGGCACCAGGTCCCTAGTTCTTCCCTGGCACTCTGCCTCTGCGGGCGTGGGAGAGCTGCTGGGAAGTGAGGTCCACGGGAAAACGCGCGGTCCTCTGGGTGGCAGGGAGGGCCTCCGTTAACTCTGACACCAGCCCAGGGACCCTGTGGACCTGGCCTGATATCTCAAGGGGGGGGGCACGTTGCCCGGAGGGATGCTCTTGGGGTGGGGCCTGCTTGCGCCTGCGCGGCCCCGCCTCTTGGCCCGAAACCAGCCAGCCGCGGCTCGGACAAAAGCCATCTCCTGGGGGCCTCCCCCCTGTTCTTCCATCCGTAAAGGGGGACCCCTTTACGGATGGAAGAACAGGGGGATCTTCGCAGTGGTGGGGACGGGACGGAGGGGTCTGCGGGTTTGCAGCCACGTAGGCCAGTTGCTCGCACCCCGGCCCCATGTGTCCCAGCTCCATGGACGAGGTGGGCCGCTTATGGCGGGATGCAGGCGTCCTGCGGGGGTCAGGGGACGGCGTGGGCACTCCCCGGGCGAGAGAGGGCGCCTGGGACCCGAGAGAGCCCCGGGGAGAGTAGGAGGCCTGGCCGCAGAGGCCTCCATTTTCTCCCCGGGCTCCTACCATGGGGCCTGACCGTGCTCGCCCGAGGCCCAGGTTCACCGCAGGTGAATGCCTTTTGCGGACGCCAAGGACAGGAGGTCGCCGATTCCCTCACAGAGGTGGGGGTTCGAGCTCTGGGGGACTGAGGTCGCAGCGGTCACACTCCATTTTTGGGTGGTTCCGCAGAGACTGGAGGATTGAAGCGGCTGGGTCCAAGTCTGCCGCCTTGTGGCCGGGTGGGGGCTTTGCAGGCGAAGCAAGGCTCTTAGCCTCCCAGGCGGGGCACAGGCCAGACTCCCCAAGGGAGAACCGGTCCTTGGTCGAGGGTCCCGCCCGCCCGCCCCGAACCGCTCCACCTGGCGCGGAACCGTGGCCGGCCCCTCTTCCAGGCACCAGGTCCCTAGTTCTTCCCTGGCACTCTGCCTCTGCGGGCGTGGGAGAGCTGCTGGGAAGTGAGGTCCACGGGAAAACGCGCGGTCCTCTGGGTGGCAGGGAGGGCCTCCGTTACCTCTGACACCAGCCCAGGGACCCTGTGGACCTGGCCTGATATCTCAAGGGGGGGGGCACGTTGCCCGGAGGGATGCTCTTGGGGTGGGGCCTGCTTGCGCCTGCGCGGCCCCGCCTCTTGGCCCGAAACCAGCCAGCCGCGGCTCGGACAAAAGCCATCTCCTGGGGGCCTCCCCCCTGTTCTTCCATCCGTAAAGGGGGACCCCTTTACGGATGGAAGAACAGGGGGATCTTCGCAGTGGTGGTGACGGGACGGAGGAGTCTGCGGGTTTGCAGCCACGTAGGCCAGTTGCTCGCACCCCGGCCCCATGTGTCCCAGCTCCATGGACGAGGTGGGCCGCTTATGGCGGGATGCAGGCGTCCTGCGGGGGTCAGGGGACGGCGTGGGCACTCCCCGCGCGAGAGAGGGCGCCTGGGACCCGAGAGAGCACCCGGGAAAATGCCCAGCCCTGGCCCCCGTGGCTCCAGTGGCCTCCCCAGGCTCCTGCCCTGGGGCCTGGTCCCGCTCACCGGGCCCAGGTCCTCCGCAGGTGAATGCCTTTTGCGGACACCAGGGACCACAGGCCGCGGATCCCTTCACGGGCAGGGGGGGTTCGAGCTCTTTGGGACCCAGGTCGCAGCGCACACAGTCCCTTCTCGCAAAGTTAAGCCCAGACTTTAGAGAGTAGAAGCGTCTCCGTCCAACTTTTCCGCCTCGGGGCAGGGTGGGGCCGTTTGAGCCAAGAGAGACTCTTAGCCCCCCAGGCAGTCCTCAGGCCCGAGACCCCCAGGGAGACCCGGTCCCTGGGCGTGGGTCCCGCCCGCCGAGGACCGCCCCACCTGGCCCGGAACCGTGGCCGGCCCCTCTTCCCGGCCCCATGTCCCTAGCTCTTCCCTGGCACTCTGCCTCTGGCGGGGTGGGAGACGGGCTGGCAAGTGTGGTCCACGGGAAAACGCGCGGTCCTCTGGGTGGCAGGGAGGGCCTCCGTTAACTCTGACACCAGCCCAGGGACCCTGTGGACCTGGCGTGATATCTCAAGGGGGGGGGCACGTTGCCCGGAGGGATGCTCTTGGGGTGGGGCCTGCTTGCGCCTGCGCGGCCCCGCCTCTTGGCCCGAAACCACCCAGCCGCGGCTCGGACAAAAGCCATCTCCCGGGGGCCTCCCCCTGTTCTTCCATCCGTAAAGGGGGACCCCTTTACGGATGGAAGAACAGGGGGATCTTCGCAGTGGTGGGGACGGGACGGAGGGGTCTGCGGGTTTGCAGCCACGTAGGCCAGTTGCTCGCACCCCGGCCCCATGTGTCCCAGCTCCATGGACGAGGTGGGCCGCTTATGGCGGGATGCAGGCGTCCTGCGGGGGTCAGGGGACGGCGTGGGCACTCCCCGGGCGAGAGAGGGCGCCTGGGACCCGAGAGAGCCCCGGGGAGAGTCCGAAGCCTGGCCGCAGAGGCCTCCATTGCCTCCCCGGGCTCCTACCTTGGGGCCTGACCGTGCTCGCCCGAGGCCCAGGTTCACCGCAGGTGAATGCCTTTTGCGGACGCCAAGCACAGGAGGTCGCCGATTCCCTCACAGAGGTGGGGGTTCGAGCTCTGTGGGACCCAGGTCGCAGCGCACACAGTCCCTTCTCGCAAAGTTCAGCCCAGACTTTAGAGAGTAGAAGCGTTTCGGTCCAAGTTTTCCGCCTCGGGGCAGGGTGGGGCCGTTTGAGCCAAGAGAGACTCTTAGCCCCCCAGGCAGGTCTCAGGCCCGTTTCCCCCAGGGAGACCCGGTCCCTGAGCGTGGGTCCCGCGCGCCCGGGACCGCCCCACGTGGCCCGGAACCGTGGCCGGCCCCTCTTCTCGGCCCCAGGTCCCTAGCTCTTCCCTGGCACTCTGCCTCTGGCGGGGTGGGAGACGGGCTGGCAAGTGTGGTCCACGGAAAAACGCGCGGTCCTCTGGGTGGCAGGGAGGGCCTCCGTTAACTCTGACACCAGCCCAGGGACCCTGTGGACCTGGCCTGATATCTCAAGGGGGGGGCACGTTGCCCGGAGGGATGCTCTTGGGGTGGGGCCTGCTTGCGCCTGCGCGGCCCCGCCTCTTGGCCCGAAACCCCCCAGCCGCGGCACCGACAAAAGCCATCTCCTGGGGGACTCCCCCCTGTTCTTCCATCCGTAAAGGGGGACCCCTTTACGGATGGAAGAACAGGGGGATCTTCGCAGTGGTGGGGACGGGACGGAGGGGTCTGCGGGTTTGCAGCCACGTAGGCCAGTTGCTCGCACCCCGGCCCCATGTGTCCCAGCTCCATGGACGAGGTGGGCCGCTTATGGCGGGATGCAGGCGTCCTGCCGGGCTCAGGGGACGGCGTGGGCACTCCCCGGGCGAGAGAGGGCGCCTGGGACCCGAGAGAGCCCCGGGGAGTGTCCGAGGCCTGGCCGCAGAGGCCTCCATTGCCTCCCCGGGCTCCTACCTTGGGGCCTGACCGTGCTCGCCCGAGGCCCAGGTTCACCGCAGGTGAATGCCTTTTGCGGACGCCAAGGACAGGAGGTCGCCGATTCGCTCACAGAGGTGGGGGTTCGAGCTCTGTGGGACCCATGTCGCAGCGCACACAGTCCCTTCTCGCAAAGTTCAGCCCAGACTTTAGAGAGCAGAAGCGTTTCGGTCCAAGTTTTCCGCCTCGGGGCAGGGTGGGGCCGTTTGAGCCAAGAGAGACTCTTAGCCCCCCAGGCAGGTCTCAGGCCCGTGACCCCCAGGGAGACCCGGTCCCTGGGCGTGGGTCCCGCCCGCCCGGGACCGCCCCACGTGGCCCGGAACCGTGGCCGGCCCCTCTTCTCGGCCCCAGGTCCCTAGCTCTTCCCTGGCACTCTGCCTCTGGCGGGGTGGGAGACGGGCTGGCAAGTGTGGTCCACGGGAAAACGCGCGGTCCTCTGGGTGGCAGGGAGGGCCTCCGTTAACTCTGACACCAGCCCAGGGACCCTGTGGACCTGGCCTGATATCTCAAGGGGGGGGCACGTTGCCCGGATGGATGCTCTTGGGGTGGGGCCTGCTTGCGCCTGCGCGGCCCCGCCTCTTGGCCCGAAACCACCCAGCCGCGGCTCGGACAAAAGCCATCTCCTTGGGGACTCCCCCCTGTTCTTCCATCCGTAAAGGGGGACCCCTTTACGGATGGAAGAACAGGGGGATCTTCGCAGTGGTGGGGACGGGACGGAGGGGTCTGCGGGTTTGCTGCCACGTAGGCCAGTTGCTCGCACCCCGGCCCCATGTGTGCGAGCTCCATGGAGGAGGTGGGCCGCTTATGGCGGGATGCAGGCGTCCTGCGGGGGTCAGGGGACGGCGTGGGCACTCCCCGGGCGAGAGAGGGCGCCTGGGACCCGAGAGAGCACCCGGGAAAATGCCCAGCCCTGGCCCCCGTGGCTCCAGTGGCCTCCCCAGGCTCCTGCCGTGGGGCCTGGTCCCGCTCACCGGGGCCCAGGTCCTCCGCAGGTGAATGCCTTTTGCGGACACCAGGGACCACAGGCCGCGGATCCCTTCACGGGCAGGGGGGGTTCGAGCTCTGTGGGACCCAGGTCGCAGCGCACACAGTCCCTTCTCGCAAAGTTCAGCCCAGACTTTAGAGAGTAGAAGCGTCTCGGTCCAAGTTTTCCGCCTCGGGGCAGGGTGGGGCCGTTTGAGCCAAGAGAGACTCTTAGCCCCCCAGGCAGTCCTCAGGCCCGAGACCCCCAGGGAGACCCGGTCCCTGGGCGTGGGTCCCGCCCGCCCGGGACCGCCCCACGTGGCCCGGAACCGTGGCCGGCCCCTCTTCTCGGCCCCAGGTCCCTAGCTCTTCCCTGGCACTCTGCCTCTGGCGGGGTGGGAGACGGGCTGGCAAGTGTGGTCCACGGGAAAACGCGCGGTCCTCTGGGTGTCAGGGAGGGCCTCCGTTAACTCTGACACCAGCCCAGGGACCCTGTGGACCTGGCCTGATATCTCAAGGGGGGGGCACGTTGCCCGGAGGGATGCTCTTGGGGTGGGGCCTGCTTGCGCCTGCGCGGCCCCGCCTCTTCGCCCGAAACCACCCAGCCGCGGCACCGACAAAAGCCATCTCCTGGGGGACTCCCCCCTGTTCTTCCATCCCTAAAGGGGGACCCCTTTACGGATGGAAGAACAGGGGGATCTTCGCAGTGGTGGGGACGGGACGGAGGGGTCTGCGGGTTTGCAGCCACGTAGGCCAGTTGCTCGCACCCCGGCCCCATGTGTCCCAGCTCCATGGACGAGGTGGGCCGCTTATGGCGGGATGCAGGCGTCCTGCGGGGGTCAGGGGACGGCGTGGGCACTCCCCGGGCGAGAGAGGGCGCCTGGGACCCGAGAGAGCCCCGGGGAGAGTCCGAGGCCTGGCCGCAGAGGCCTCCATTGCCTCCCCGGGCTCCTACCTTGGGGCCTGACCGTGCTCGCCCGAGGCCCAGGTTCACCGCAGGTGAATGCCTTTTGCGGACGCCAAGGACAGGAGGTCGCCGATTCCCTCACAGAGGTGGGGGTTCGAGCTCTGGGGGACTGAGGTCACAGCGGTCACACTCCATTTTTGGGTGGTTCCGCAGAGACTGGAGGGTTGAAGCGGCTGGGTCCAAGTCTGCCGCCTTGTGGCAGGGTGGGGGCTTTGCAGGCGAAGCAAGGCTCTTAGCCTCCCAGGCGGGGCACAGGCCAGACTCCCCAAGGGAGAACCGGTCCTTGGTCGAGGGTCCCGCCCGCCCGCCCGGAACCGCTCCACCTGGCGCGGAACCGTGGCCGGCCCCTCTTCCAGGCACCAGGTCCCTAGTTCTTCCCTGGCACTCTGCCTATGGCGGGGTGGGAGACGGGCTGGCAAGTGTGGTCCACAGGAACACGCGCGGTCCTCTGGGTGGCAGGGAGGGCCTCCGTTAACTCTGACACCAGCCCAGGGACCCTGTGGACCTGGCCTGATATCTCAAGGGGGGGGCACGTTGCCCGGATGGATGCTCTTGGGGTGGGGCCTGCTTGCGCCTGCGCGGCCCCGCCTCTTGGCCCGAAACCACCCAGCCGCGGCTCGGACAAAAGCCATCTCCTGGGGGCCTCCCCCCTGTTCTTCCATCCGTAAAGGGGGACCCCTTTACGGATGGAAGAACAGGGGGATCTTCGCAGTGGTGGGGACGGGACGGAGGGGTCTGAGGGTTTGCAGCCACGTAGGCCAGTTGCTCGCACCCCGGCCCCATGTGTCCCAGCTCCATGGACGAGGTGGGCCGCTTATGGCGGGATGCAGGCGTCCTGCGGGGGTCAGGGGACGGCGTGGGCACTCCCCGCGCGAGAGAGGGCGCCTGGGACCCGAGAGAGCACCCGGGAAAATGCCCAGCCCTGGCCCCCGTGGCTCCAGTGGCCTCCCCAGGCTCCTGCCGTGGGGCCTGGTCCCGCTCACCGGGGCCCAGGTTCTCCGCAGGTGAATGCCTTTTGCGGACACCAGGGACCACAGGCCGCGGATACCTTCACGGGCAGGGGGGGTTCGAGCTCTGTGGGACCCAGGTCGCAGCGCACACAGTCCCTTCTCGCAAAGTTCAGCCCAGACTTTAGAGAGTAGAAGCGTGTCGGTCCAAGTTTTCCGCCTCGGGGCAGGGTGGGGCCGTTTGAGCCAAGAGAGACTCTTAGCCCCCCAGGCAGGTCTCAGGCCTGAGACCCCCAGGGAGACCCGGTCCCTGGGCGTGGGTCCCGCCCGCTCGGGACCGCCCCACCTGGCCGGGAACCGTGGCCGGCCCCTCTTCCCGGCCCCATGTCCCTAGCTCTTCCCTGGCACTCTGCCTCTGGCGGGGTGGGAGACGGGCTGGCAAGTGTGGTCCACGGGAAAACGCGCGGTCCTCTGGGTGGCAGGGAGGGCCTCCGTTAACTCTGACACCAGCCCAGGGACCCTGTGGACCTGGCCTGATATCTCAAGGGGGGGGCACGTTGCCCGGAGGGATGCTCTTGGGGTGGGGCCTGCTTGCGCCTGCGCGGCCCAGCCTCTTGGCCCGAAACAACCCAGCCGCGTCTCGGACAAAAGCCATCTCCTGGGGGCCTCCCCCCTGTTCTTCCATCCGTAAAGGGGGACCCCTTTACGGATGGAAGAACAGGGGGATCTTCGCAGTGGTGGGGACGGGACGGAGGGGTCTGCGGGTTTGCAGCCACGTAGGCCAGTTGCTCGCACCCCGGCCCCATGTGTCCCAGCTCCATGGACGAGGTGGGCCGCTTATGGCGGGATGCAGGCGTCCTGCGGGGCTCAGGGGACGGCGTGGGCACTCCCCGGGCGAGAGAGGGCTCCTGGGACCCGAGAGAGCCCCGGGGAGAGTCCGAGGCCTGGCCGCAGAGGCCTCCATTGCCTCCTCGGGCTCCTACCATGGGGCCTGACCTTGCTCGCCCGAGGCCCAGATTCACCGCAGGTGAATGCCTTTTGCGGACGCCAAGGACAGGAGGTCGCCGATTCCCTCACAGAGGTGGGGGTTCGAGCTCTGGGGGACTGAGGTCGCAGCGGTCACACTCCATTTTTGGGTGGTTCCGCAGAGACTGGAGGGTTGAAGCGGCTGGGTCCAAGTCTGCTGCCTTGTGGCAGGGTGGGGGCTTTGCAGGCGAAGCAAGGCTCTTAGCCTCCCAGGCGGGGCACAGGCCAGACTCCCCAAGGGAGAACCAGTCTTGGTCGAGGGTCCCGCCCGCCCGCCCGGAACCGCTCCACCTGGCGCAGAACCGTGGCCGGCCCCTCTTCCAGGCACCAGGTCCCTAGTTCTTCCCTGGCACTCTGCCTATGGCGGGGTGGGAGACGGGCTGGCAAGTGTGGTCCACGGGAAAACGCGCGGTCCTCTGGGTGGCAGGGAGGGCCTCCGTTAACTCTGACACCAGCCCAGGGACCCTGTGGACCTGGCCTGATATCTCAAGGGGGGGGCACGTTGCCCGGAGGGATGCTCTTGGGGTGGGGCCTGCTTGCGCCCGCGCGGCCCCGCCTCTTGGCCCGAAAACACCCAGCCGCGGCACGGACAAAAGCCATCTCCTGGGGGCCTCCCCCCTGTTCTTCCATCCGTAAAGGGGGACCCCTTTACGGATGGAAGAACAGGGGGATCTTCGCAGTGGTGGGGACGGGACGGAGGGGTCTGCGGGTTTGCAGCCACGTAGGCCAGTTTCTCGCATCCCGGCCCCATGTGTCCCAGCTCCATGGACGAGGTGGGCGGCTTATGGCGGGATGCAGGCGTCCTGCGGGGGTCAGGGGACGACGTGGGCACTCCCTGGGCGAGAGAGGGCGCCTGGGACCCGAGAGAGCCCCGGGGAGAGTCCGAGGCCTGGCCGCAGAGGCCTCCATTGCCTCCCCGGGCTCCTACCATGGGGCCTGACCGTGCTCGCCCGAGGCCCAGGTTCACCGCAGGTGAATGCCTTTTGCGGACCCCAAGGACAGGAGGTCGCCGATTCCCTCACAGAGGTGGGGGTTCGAGCTCTGGGGGACTGAGGTCACAGCGGTCACACTCCATTTTTGGGTGGTTCCGCAGAGACTGGAGGGTTGAAGCGGCTGGGTCCAAGTCTGCCGCCTTGTGGCAGGGTGGGGGCTTTGCAGGCAAAGCAAGGCTCTTAGCCTCCCAGGCGGGGCACAGGCCAGACTCCCCAAGGGAGAACCGGTCCTTGGTCCAGGGTCCCGCCCGCCCGCCCCGAACCGCTCCACCTGGCGCGGAACCGTGGCCGGCCCCTCTTCCAGGCACCAGGTCCCTAGTTCTTTCCTGGCACTCTGCCTCTGCGGGGGTGGGAGAGCTGCTGGGAAGTGTGGTCCACGAGAAAACGCGCGGTCCTCTGGGTGGCAGGGAGGGCTTCCGTTAACTCTGACACCAGCCCCGGGACCCTGTGGACCTGGCCTGATATCTCAAGGGGGGGGCACGTTGCCCGGAGGGATGCTCTTGGGGTGGGGCCTGCTTGCGCCTGCGCGGCCCCGCCTCTTGGCCCGCAACCACCCAGCCGCGGCTCGGACAAAAGCCATCTCCTGGGGCCCTCCCCCCTGTTCTTCCATCCGTAAAGGGGGACCCCTTTACGGATGGAAGAACAGGGGGATCTTCGCAGTGGTGGGGACGGGACGGAGAGGTCTGCGGGTTTGCAGCCACGTAGGCCCGTTGCTCGCACCCCGGCCCCATGTGTCCCAGCTCCATGGACGAGGTGGGCCGCTTATGGCGGGATGCAGGCGTCCTGCGGGGGTCAGGGGACGGCGTGGGCACTCCCCGGGCGAGAGAGGGCGCCTGGGACCCGAGAGAGCACCCGGGAAAATGCCCAGCCCTGGCCCCCGTGGCTCCAGTGGCCTCCCCAGGCTCCTGCCGTGGGGCCTGGTCCCGCTCACCGGGCCCAGGTCCTCCGCAGGTGAATGCCTTTTGCGGACACCAGGGACCACAGGCCGCGGATCCCTTCACGGGCAGGGGGGGTTCGAGCTCTGTGGGACCCAGGTCGCAGCGCACACAGTCCCTTCTCGCAAAGTTCAGCCCAGACATTAGAGAGTAGAAGCGTCTCGGTCCAAGTTTTCAGCCTCAGGGCAGGGTGGGGCCGTTTGAGCCAAGAGAGACTCTTAGCCCCCGAGGCAGTCCTCAGGCCCGAGACCCCCAGGGAGACCCGGTCCCTGGGCGTGGGTCCCGCCCGCCCGGGACCGCCCCACCTGGCAGGGAACCGTGGCCGGCCCCTCTTCCCGGCCCCATGTCCCTAGCTCTTCCCTGGCACTCTGCCTCTGGCGGCGTGGGAGATGGGCTGGCAAGTGTGGTCCACGGGAAAACGCGCGGTCCTCTGGGTGGCAGGGAGGGCTTCCGTTAACTCTGACCCCAGCCCAGGGACCCTGTGGACCTGGCCTGATATCTCAAGGGGGGGGCACGTTGCCCGGAGGGATGCTCTTGGGGTGGGGTCTGCTTGCGCCTGCGCGGCCCCGCCTCTTGGCCCGAAACCACCCAGCCGCGGCTCGGACAAAAGCCATCTCCTGGGGGACTCCCCCCTGTTCTTCCATCCCTAAAGGGGGACCCCTTTACGGATGGAAGAACAGGGGGATCTTCGCAGTGGTGGGGACGGGACGGAGGGGTCTGCGGGTTTGCAGCCACGTAGGCCAGTTGCTCGCACCCCGGCCCCATGTGTCCCAGCTCCATGGACGAGGTGGGCCGCTTATGGCGGGATGCAGGCGTCCTGCGGGGCTCAGGGGACGGCGTGGGCACTCCCCGCGCGAGAGAGGGCGCCTGGGACCCGAGAGAGCCCCGGGGAGAGTCCGAGGCCTGGCCGCAGAGGCCTCCATTGCCTCCCCGGGCTCCTACCATGGGGCCTGACCGTGCTCGCCCGAGGCCCAGGTTCACCGCAGGTGAATGCCTTTTGCGGACGCCAAGGACAGGAGGTCGCCGATTCCCTCACAGAGGTGGGGGTTCGAGCTCTGGGGGACTGAGGTCGCAGCGGTCACACTCCATTTTTGGGTGGTTCCGCAGAGACTGGAGGGTTGAAGCGGCTGGGTCCAAGTCTGCCGCCTTGTGGCAGGGTGGGGGCTTTGCAGGCAAAGCAAGGCTCTTAGCCTCCCAGGCGGGGCACAGGCCAGACTCCCCAAGGGAGAACCGGTCCTTGGTCGAGGGTCCCGCCCGCCCGCCCCGAACCGCTCCACCTGGCGCGGAACCGTGGCCGGCCCCTCTTCCAGGCACCAGGTCCCTAGTTCTTTCCTGGCACTCTGCCTCTGCGGGGGTGGGAGAGCTGCTGGGAAGTGTGGTCCAAGGGAAAACGCGCGGTACTCTGGGTGGCAGGGAGGGCTTCCGTTAACTCTGACACCAGCCCAGGGACCCTGTGGACCTGGCCTGATATCTCAAGGGGGGGGCACGTTGCCCGGAGGGATGCTCTTGGGGTGGGGCCTGCTTGCGCCTGCGCGGCCCCGCCTCTTGGCCCGAAACCACCCAGCCGCGGCACGGACAAAAGCCATCTCCTGGGGGCCTACCCCCTGTTCTTCCATCCGTAAAGGGGGACCCCTTTACGGATGGAAGAACAGGGGGATCTTCGCAGTGGTGGGGACGGGACGGAGGGGTCTGCGGGTTTGCAGCCACGTAGGCCAGTTGCTCCCACCCCGGCCCCATGTGTCCCAGCTCCATGGACGAGGTGGGCCGCTTATGGCGGGATGCAGGCGTCCTGCGGGGCTCAGGGGACGGCGTGGGCACTCCCCGGGCGAGAGAGGGCGCCTGGGACCCGAGAGAGCCCCGGGGAGAGTCCGAGGCCTGGCCGCAGAGGCCTCCATTGCCTCCCCGTGCTCCTACCATGGGGCCTGACCGTGCTCGCCCGAGGCCCAGGTTCACCGCAGGTGAATGCCTTTTGCGGACGCCAAGGACAGGAGGTCGCCGATTCCCTCACAGAGGTGGGGGTTCGAGCTCTGGGGGACTGAGGTCGCAGCGGTCACACTCCATTTTTGGGTGGTTCCGCAGAGACTGGAGGGTTGAAGCGGCTGGGTCCAAGTCTGCCGCCTTGTGGCAGTGTGGGGGCTTTGCAGGCGAAGCGAGGCTCTTAGCCTCCCAGGCGGGGCACAGGCCAGACTCCCCAAGGGAGAACCGGTCCTTGGTCGAGGGTCCCGCCCGCCCGCCCGGAACCGCTCCACCTGGCGCGGAACCGTGGCCGGCCCCTCTTCTCGGCCCCAGGTCCCTAGTTCTTCCCTCGCACTCTGCCTATGGCGGGGTGGGAGACGGGCTGGCAAGTGTGGTCCACGGGAAAACGCGCGGTCCTCTGGGTGGCAGGGAGGGCCTCCGTTAACTCTGACACCAGCCCAGGGACCCTGTGGACCTGGCCTGATATCTCAAGGGGGGGGCACGTTGCCCGGAGGGATGCTCTTGGGGTGGGGCCTGCTTGCGCCTGCGCGGCCCCGCCTCTTGGCCCGAAACCAGCCAGCCGGGGCTCGGACAAAAGCCATCTCCTCAGGGACTCCCCCCTGTTCTTCCATCCGTAAAGGGGGACCCCTTTACGGATGGAAGAACAGGGGGATCTTCGCAGTGGTGGGGACGGGACGGAGGGGTCTGCGGGTTTGCAGCCACGTAGGCCAGTTGCTCGCACCCCGGCCCCATGTGTCCCAGCTCCATGGACGAGGTGGGCCGCTTATGGCGGGATGCAGGCGTCCTGCGGGGGTCAGGGGACGGCGTGGGCACTCCCCGGGCGAGAGAGGGCGCCTGGGACCCGAGAGAGCCCCGGGGAGAGTCCGAGGCCTGGCCGCAGAGGCCTCCATTGCCTCCCCGGGCTCCTACCATGGGGCCTGACCGTGCTCGCCCGAGGCCCAGATTCACCGCAGGTGAATGCCTTTTGCGGACGCCAAGGACAGGAGGTCGCCGATTCCCTCACAGAGGTGGGGGTTCGAGCTCTGGGGGACTGAGGTCGCAGCGGTCACACTCCATTTTTGGGTGGTTCCGCAGAGACTGGAGGGTTGAAGCGGCTGGGTCCAAGTCTGCCGCCTTGTGGCAGGGTGGGGGCTTTGAGGGCGAAGCAAGGCTCTTAGCCTCCCAGGTGGGGCACTGGCCAGACTCCCCAAGGGAGAACCGGTCCTTGGTCGAGGGTCCCGCCCGCCCGCCCGGAACCGCTCCACCTTGCGCGGAACCGTGGCCGGCCCCTCTTCCAGGCACCAGGTCCCTAGTTCTTCCCTGGCACTCTGCCTATGGCGGGGTGGGAGACGGGCTGGCAAGTGTGGTCCACGGGAAAACGCGCGGTCCTCTGGGTGGCAGGGAGGGCCTCCGTTAACTCTGACACCAGCCCAGGGACCCTGTGGACCTGGCCTGATATCTCAAGGGGGGGGCACGTTGCCCGGAGGGATGCTCTTGGGGTGGGGCCTGCTTGCGCCTGCGCGGCCCCGCCTCTTGGCCCGAAACCACCCAGCCGCGGCTCGGACAAAAGCCATCTCCTGGGGGACTCCCCCCTGTTCTTCCATCCCTAAAGGGGGACCCCTTTACGGATGGAAGAACAGGGGGATCTTCGCAGTGGTGGGGACGGGACGGAGGGGTCTGCGGGTTTGCAGCCACGTAGGCCAGTTGCTCGCACCCCGGCCCCATGTGTCCCAGCTCCATGGACGAGGTGGGCCGCTTATGGCGGGATGCAGGCGTCCTGCGGGGCTCAGGGGACGGCGTGGGCACTCCCCGCGCGAGAGAGGGCGCCTGGGACCCGAGAGAGCCCCGGGGAGAGTCCGAGGCCTGGCCGCAGAGGCCTCCATTGCCTCCCCGGGCACCTACCATGGGGCATGACCGTGCTCGCCCGAGGCCCAGGTTCACCGCAGGTGAATGCCTTTTGCGGACGCCAAGGACAGGAGGTCGCCGATTCCCTCACAGAGGTGGGGGTTCGAGCTCTGGGGGACTGAGGTCGCAGCGGTCACACTCCATTTTTGGGTGGTTCCGCAGAGACTGGAGGATTGAAGCGGCTGGGTCCAAGTCTGCCGCCTTGTGGCAGGGTGGGGGCTTTGCAGGCAAAGCAAGGCTCTTAGCCTCCCAGGCGGGGCACAGGCCAGACTCCCCAAGGGAGAACCGGTCCTTGGTCGAGGGTCCCGCCCGCCCGCCCGGAACCGCTCCACCTTGCGCGGAACCGTGGCCGGCCCCTCTTCCAGGCACCAGGTCCCTAGTTCTTCCCTGGCACTCTGCCTATGGCGGGGTGGGAGACGGGCTGGCAAGTGTGGTCCACGGGAAAACGCGCGGTCCTCTGGGTGGCAGGGAGGGCCTCCGTTAACTCTGACACCAGCCCAGGGACCCTGTGGACCTGGCCTGATATCTCAAGGGGGGGGCACGTTGCCCGGAGGGATGCTCTTGGGGTGGGGCCTGCTTGCGCCTGCGCGGCCCCGCCTCTTCGCCCCAAAACCACCTAGCCGCGGCTCGGACAAAAGCCATCTCCTGGGGGCCTCCCCCCTGTTCTTCCATCCGTAAAGGGGGACCCCTTTACGGATGGAAGAACAGGGGGATCTTCGCAGTGGTGGGGACGGGACGGAGGGGTCTGCGGGTTTGCAGCCACGTGGGCCAGTTGCTCGCACCCCGGCCCCATGTGTCCCAGCTCCTTGGACGAGGTGGGCCGCTTATGGCGGGATGCAGGCGTCCTGCGGGTGTCAGGGGACGGCGTGGGCACTCCCCGGGCGAGAGAGGGCGCCTGGGACCCGAGAGAGCACCCGGGAAAATGCCCAGCCCTGGCCCCCGTGGCTCCAGTGGCCTCCCCAGGCTCCTGCCGTGGGGCCTGGTCCCGCTCACCGGGCCCAGGTCCTCCGCAGGTGAATGCCTTTTGCGTACACCAGGGACCACAGGCCGCGGATCCCTTCACGGGCAGGGGGGGTTCGAGCTCTGTGGGACCCAGGTCGCAGCGCACACAGTCCCTTCTCGCAAAGTTCAGCCCAGACATTAGAGAGTAGAAGCGTCTCGGTCCAAGTTTTCCGCCTCGGGGCAGGGTAGGGCCGTTTGAGCCAAGAGAGACTCTTAGCCCCCGAGGCATCCTCAGGCCCGAGACCCCCAGGGAGACCCGGTCCCTGGGCGTGGGTCCCGCCCGCCCGGGACCGCCCCACCTGGCAGGGAACCGTGGCCGGCCCCTCTTCCCGGCCCCATGTCCCTAGCTCTTCCCTGGCACTCTGCCTCTGGCGGGGTGGGAGACGGGCTGGCAAGTGTGGTCCACGGGAAAACGCGCGGTCCTCTGGGTGGCAGGGAGGGCCTCCGTTAACTCTGACACCAGCCCAGGGACCCTGTGGACCTGGCCTGATATCTCAAGGGGGGGGCACGTTGCCCGGAGGGATGCTCTTGGGGTGGGGCCTGCTTGCGCCTGCGCGGCCCCGCCTCTTGGCCCGAAACCACCCAGCCGCGACACGGACAAAAGACATCTCCTGGGCGACTCCCCCCTGTTCTTCCATCCGTAAAGTGGGACCCCTTTACGGATGGAAGAACAGGGGGATCTTCGCAGTGGTGGGGACGGGACGGAGGGGTCTGCGGGTTTGCAGCCACGTAGGCCAGTTGCTCGCACCCCGGCCCCATGTGTCCCAGCTCCATGGACGAGGTGGGCCGCTTATGGCGGGATGCAGGCGTCCTGCGGGGCTCAGGGGACGGCGTGGGCACTCCCCGGGCGAGAGAGGGCGCCTGGCACCCGAGAGAGCCCCGGGGAGAGTCCGAGGCCTGGCCGCAGAGGCCTCCATTGCCTCCCCGTGCTCCTATCATGGGGCCTGACCGTGCTCGCCCGAGGCCCAGGTTCACCGCAGGTGAATGCCTTTTGCGGACGCCAAGGACAGGAGGTCGCCGATTCCCTCACAGAGGTGGGGGTTCGAGCTCTGGGGGACTGAGGTCGCAGCGGTCACACTCCATTTTTGGGTGGTTCCGCAGAGACTGGAGGGTTGAAGCGGCTGGGTCCAAGTCTGCCGCCTTGTGGCAGGGTGGGGGCTTTGCAGGCGAAGCAAGGCTCTTAGCCTCCCAGGCGGGGCACAGGCCAGACTCCCCAAGGGAGAACCGGTCCTTGGTCGAGGGTCCCGCCCGCCCGCCCGGAACCGCTCCACCTGGCGCGGAACCGTGGCCGGCCCCTCTTCTCGGCCCCAGGTCCCTAGTTCTTCCCTCGCACTCTGCCTATGGCGGGGTGGGAGACGGGCTGGCAAGTGTGGTCCACGGGAAAACGCGCGGTCCTCTGGGTGGCAGGGAGGGCCTCCGTTAACTCTGACACCAGCCCAGGGACCCTGTGGACCTGGCCTGATATCTCAAGGGGGGGGCACGTTGCCCGGAGGGATGCTCTTGGGGTGGGGCCTGCTTGCGCCTGCGCGGCCCCTTCCTCTTGGCCCGAAACCACCCAGCCGCGGCTCGGACAAAAGCCATCTCCTGGGGGCCTCCCCCCTGTTCTTCCATCCGTAAAGGGGGACCCCTTTACGGATGGAAGAACAGGGGGATCTTCGCAGTGGTGGGGACGGGACGGAGGGGTCTGCGGGTTTGCAGCCACGTAGGCCAGTTGCTCGCACCCCGGCCCCATGTGTCCCAGCTCCATGGACGAGGTGGGCCGCTTATGGCGGGATGCAGGCGTCCTGCGGGGGTCAGGGGACGGCGTGGGCACTCCCCGGGCGAGAGAGGGCGCCTGGGACCCGAGAGAGCCCCGGGGAGAGTAGGAGGCCTGGCCGCAGAGGCCTCCTTTGCCTCCCCGGGCTCCTACCATGGGGCCTGACCGTGCTCGCCCGAGGCCCAGGTTCACCGCAGGTGAATGCCTTTTGCGGACGCCAAGGACAGGAGGTCGCCGATTCCCTCACAGAGGTGGGGGTTTGAGCTCTGGGGGACTGAGGTCGCAGCGGTCACACTCCATTTTTGGGTGGTTCCGCAGAGACTGGAGGATTGAAGCGGCTGGGTCCAAGTCTGCCGCCTTGTGGCAGGGTGGGGGCTTTGCAGGCGAAGCAAGGCTCTTAGCCTCCCAGGCGGGGCACAGGCCAGACTCCCCAAGGGAGAACCGGTCCTTGGTCGAGGGTCCCGCCCGCCCGCCCCGAACCGCTCCACCAGGCGCGGAACCGTGGCCGGCCCCTCTTCCAGGCACCAGTTCCCTAGTTCTTCCCTGGCACTCTGCCTATGGCGGGGTGGGAGACGGGCTGGCAAGTGTGGTCCACGGGAAAACGCGCGGTCCTCTGGGTGGCAGGGAGGGCCTCCGTTAACTCTGACACCAGCCCAGGGACCCTGTGGACCTGGCCTGATATCTCAAGGGGGGGGCACGTTGCCCGGAGGGATGCTCTTGGGGTGGGGCCTGCTTGCGCCTGCGCGGCCCCGCCTCTTCGCCCGAAACCACCCAGCCGCGGCTCGGACAAAAGCCATCTCCTGGGGGCCTCCCCCCTGTTCTTCCATCCGTAAAGGGGGACCCCTTTACGGATGGAAGAACAGGGGGATCTTCGCAGTGGTGGGGACGGGACGGAGGGGTCTGCGGGTTTGCAGCCACGTAGGCCAGTTGCTCGCACCCCGGCCCCATGTGTCCCAGCTCCATGGACGAGGTGGGCCGCTTATGGCGGGATGCAGGCGTCCTGCGGGGGTCAGGGGACGGCGTGGGCACTCCCCGGGCGAGAGAGGGCGCCTGGGACCCGAGAGAGCCCCGGGGAGAGTAGGAGGCCTGGCCGCAGAGGCCTCCTTTGCCTCCCCGGGCTCCTACCATGGGGCCTGACCGTGCTCGCCCGAGGCCCAGGTTCACCGCAGGTGAATGCCTTTTGCGGACGCCAAGGACAGGAGGTCGCCGATTCCCTCACAGAGGTGGGGGTTTGAGCTCTGGGGGACTGAGGTCGCAGCGGTCACACTCCATTTTTGGGTGGTTCCGCAGAGACTGGAGGATTGAAGCGGCTGGGTCCAAGTCTGCCGCCTTGTGGCAGGGTGGGGGCTTTGCAGGCGAAGCAAGGCTCTTAGCCTCCCAGGCGGGGCACAGGCCAGACTCCCCAAGGGAGAACCGGTCCTTGGTCGAGGGTCCCGCCCGCCCGCCCCGAACCGCTCCACCAGGCGCGGAACCGTGGCCGGCCCCTCTTCCAGGCACCAGTTCCCTAGTTCTTCCCTGGCACTCTGCCTATGGCGGGGTGGGAGACGGGCTGGCAAGTGTGGTCCACGGGAAAACGCGCGGTCCTCTGGGTGGCAGGGAGGGCCTCCGTTAACTCTGACACCAGCCCAGGGACCCTGTGGACCTGGCCTGATATCTCAAGGGGGGGGCACGTTGCCCGGAGGGATGCTCTTGGGGTGGGGCCTGCTTGCGCCTGCGCGGCCCCGCCTCTTCGCCCGAAACCACCCAGCCGCGGCTCGGACAAAAGCCATCTCCTGGGGGCCTCCCCCCTGTTCTTCCATCCGTAAAGGGGGACCCCTTTACGGATGGAAGAACAGGGGGATCTTCGCAGTGGTGGGGACGGGACGGAGGGGTCTGCGGGTTTGCAGCCACGTAGGCCAGTTGCTCGCACCCCGGCCCCATGTGTCCCAGCTCCATGGACGAGGTGGGCCGCTTATGGCGGGATGCAGGCGTCCTGCGGGGGTCAGGGGACGGCGTGGGCACTCCCCGGGCGAGAGAGGGCGCCTGGGACCCGAGAGAGCCCCGGGGAGAGTAGGAGGCCTGGCCGCAGAGGCCTCCATTTTCTCCCCGGGCTCCTACCATGGGGCCTGACCGTGCTCGCCCGAGGCCCAGGTTCACCGCAGGTGAATGCCTTTTGCGGACGCCAAGGACAGGAGGTCGCCGATTCCCTCACAGAGGTGGGGGTTCGAGCTCTGGGGGACTGAGGTCGCAGCGGTCACACTCCATTTTTGGGTGGTTCCGCAGAGACTGGAGGATTGAAGCGGCTGGGTCCAAGTCTGCCGCCTTGTGGCCGGGTGGGGGCTTTGCAGGCGAAGCAAGGCTCTTAGCCTCCCAGGCGGGGCACAGGCCAGACTCCCCAAGGGAGAACCGGTCCTTGGTCGAGGGTCCCGCCCGCCCGCCCCGAACCGCTCCACCTGGCGCGGAACCGTGGCCGGCCCCTCTTCCAGGCACCAGGTCCCTAGTTCTTCCCTGGCACTCTGCCTCTGCGGGCGTGGGAGAGCTGCTGGGAAGTGAGGTCCACGGGAAAACGCGCGGTCCTCTGGGTGGCAGGGAGGGCCTCCGTTACCTCTGACACCAGCCCAGGGACCCTGTGGACCTGGCCTGATATCTCAAGGGGGGGGGCACGTTGCCCGGAGGGATGCTCTTGGGGTGGGGCCTGCTTGCGCCTGCGCGGCCCCGCCTCTTGGCCCGAAACCAGCCAGCCGCGGCTCGGACAAAAGCCATCTCCTGGGGGCCTCCCCCCTGTTCTTCCATCCGTAAAGGGGGACCCCTTTACGGATGGAAGAACAGGGGGATCTTCGCAGTGGTGGGGACGGGACGGAGGAGTCTGCGGGTTTGCAGCCACGTAGGCCAGTTGCTCGCACCCCGGCCCCATGTGTCCCAGCTCCATGGACGAGGTGGGCCGCTTATGGCGGGATGCAGGCGTCCTGCGGGGGTCAGGGGACGGCGTGGGCACTCCCCGCGCGAGAGAGGGCGCCCGGGACCCGAGAGAGCACCCGGGAAAATGCCCAGCCCTGGCCCCCGTGGCTCCAGTGGCCTCCCCAGGCTCCTGCCGTGGGGCCTGGTCCCGCTCACCGGGCCCAGGTCCTCCGCAGGTGAATGCCTTTTGCGGACACCAGGGACCACAGGCCGCGGATCCCTTCACGGGCAGGGGGGGTTCGAGCTCTTTGGGACCCAGGTCGCAGCGCACACAGTCCCTTCTCGCAAAGTTAAGCCCAGACTTTAGAGAGTAGAAGCGTCTCCGTCCAACTTTTCCGCCTCGGGGCAGGGTGGGGCCGTTTGAGCCAAGAGAGACTCTTAGCCCCCCAGGCAGTCCTCAGGCCCGAGACCCCCAGGGAGACCCGGTCCCTGGGCGTGGGTCCCGCCCGCCGAGGACCGCCCCACCTGGCCCGGAACCGTGGCCGGCCCCTCTTCCCGGCCCCATGTCCCTAGCTCTTCCCTGGCACTCTGCCTCTGGCGGGGTGGGAGACGGGCTGGCAAGTGTGGTCCACGGGAAAACGCGCGGTCCTCTGGGTGGCAGGGAGGGCCTCCGTTAACTCTGACACCAGCCCAGGGACCCTGTGGACCTGGCGTGATATCTCAAGGGGGGGGGCACGTTGCCCGGAGGGATGCTCTTGGGGTGGGGCCTGCTTGCGCCTGCGCGGCCCCGCCTCTTGGCCCGAAACCACCCAGCCGCGGCTCGGACAAAAGCCATCTCCCGGGGGCCTCCCCCTGTTCTTCCATCCGTAAAGGGGGACCCCTTTACGGATGGAAGAACAGGGGGATCTTCGCAGTGGTGGGGACGGGACGGAGGGGTCTGCGGGTTTGCAGCCACGTAGGCCAGTTGCTCGCACCCCGGCCCCATGTGTCCCAGCTCCATGGACGAGGTGGGCCGCTTATGGCGGGATGCAGGCGTCCTGCGGGGGTCAGGGGACGGCGTGGGCACTCCCCGGGCGAGAGAGGGCGCCTGGGACCCGAGAGAGCCCCGGGGAGAGTCCGAAGCCTGGCCGCAGAGGCCTCCATTGCCTCCCCGGGCTCCTACCTTGGGGCCTGACCGTGCTCGCCCGAGGCCCAGGTTCACCGCAGGTGAATGCCTTTTGCGGACGCCAAGCACAGGAGGTCGCCGATTCCCTCACAGAGGTGGGGGTTCGAGCTCTGTGGGACCCAGGTCGCAGCGCACACAGTCCCTTCTCGCAAAGTTCAGCCCAGACTTTAGAGAGTAGAAGCGTTTCGGTCCAAGTTTTCCGCCTCGGGGCAGGGTGGGGCCGTTTGAGCCAAGAGAGACTCTTAGCCCCCCAGGCAGGTCTCAGGCCCGTTTCCCCCAGGGAGACCCGGTCCCTGAGCGTGGGTCCCGCGCGCCCGGGACCGCCCCACGTGGCCCGGAACCGTGGCCGGCCCCTCTTCTCGGCCCCAGGTCCCTAGCTCTTCCCTGGCACTCTGCCTCTGGCGGGGTGGGAGACGGGCTGGCAAGTGTGGTCCACGGAAAAACGCGCGGTCCTCTGGGTGGCAGGGAGGGCCTCCGTTAACTCTGACACCAGCCCAGGGACCCTGTGGACCTGGCCTGATATCTCAAGGGGGGGGCACGTTGCCCGGAGGGATGCTCTTGGGGTGGGGCCTGCTTGCGCCTGCGCGGCCCCGCCTCTTGGCCCGAAACCCCCCAGCCGCGGCACCGACAAAAGCCATCTCCTGGGGGACTCCCCCCTGTTCTTCCATCCGTAAAGGGGGACCCCTTTACGGATGGAAGAACAGGGGGATCTTCGCAGTGGTGGGGACGGGACGGAGGGGTCTGCGGGTTTGCAGCCACGTAGGCCAGTTGCTCGCACCCCGGCCCCATGTGTCCCAGCTCCATGGACGAGGTGGGCCGCTTATGGCGGGATGCAGGCGTCCTGCCGGGCTCAGGGGACGGCGTGGGCACTCCCCGGGCGAGAGAGGGCGCCTGGGACCCGAGAGAGCCCCGGGGAGTGTCCGAGGCCTGGCCGCAGAGGCCTCCATTGCCTCCCCGGGCTCCTACCTTGGGGCCTGACCGTGCTCGCCCGAGGCCCAGGTTCACCGCAGGTGAATGCCTTTTGCGGACGCCAAGGACAGGAGGTCGCCGATTCGCTCACAGAGGTGGGGGTTCGAGCTCTGTGGGACCCATGTCGCAGCGCACACAGTCCCTTCTCGCAAAGTTCAGCCCAGACTTTAGAGAGCAGAAGCGTTTCGGTCCAAGTTTTCCGCCTCGGGGCAGGGTGGGGCCGTTTGAGCCAAGAGAGACTCTTAGCCCCCCAGGCAGGTCTCAGGCCCGTGACCCCCAGGGAGACCCGGTCCCTGGGCGTGGGTCCCGCCCGCCCGGGACCGCCCCACGTGGCCCGGAACCGTGGCCGGCCCCTCTTCTCGGCCCCAGGTCCCTAGCTCTTCCCTGGCACTCTGCCTCTGGCGGGGTGGGAGACGGGCTGGCAAGTGTGGTCCACGGGAAAACGCGCGGTCCTCTGGGTGGCAGGGAGGGCCTCCGTTAACTCTGACACCAGCCCAGGGACCCTGTGGACCTGGCCTGATATCTCAAGGGGGGGGCACGTTGCCCGGATGGATGCTCTTGGGGTGGGGCCTGCTTGCGCCTGCGCGGCCCCGCCTCTTGGCCCGAAACCACCCAGCCGCGGCTCGGACAAAAGCCATCTCCTTGGGGACTCCCCCCTGTTCTTCCATCCGTAAAGGGGGACCCCTTTACGGATGGAAGAACAGGGGGATCTTCGCAGTGGTGGGGACGGGACGGAGGGGTCTGCGGGTTTGCTGCCACGTAGGCCAGTTGCTCGCACCCCGGCCCCATGTGTGCGAGCTCCATGGAGGAGGTGGGCCGCTTATGGCGGGATGCAGGCGTCCTGCGGGGGTCAGGGGACGGCGTGGGCACTCCCCGGGCGAGAGAGGGCGCCTGGGACCCGAGAGAGCACCCGGGAAAATGCCCAGCCCTGGCCCCCGTGGCTCCAGTGGCCTCCCCAGGCTCCTGCCGTGGGGCCTGGTCCCGCTCACCGGGGCCCAGGTCCTCCGCAGGTGAATGCCTTTTGCGGACACCAGGGACCACAGGCCGCGGATCCCTTCACGGGCAGGGGGGGTTCGAGCTCTGTGGGACCCAGGTCGCAGCGCACACAGTCCCTTCTCGCAAAGTTCAGCCCAGACTTTAGAGAGTAGAAGCGTCTCGGTCCAAGTTTTCCGCCTCGGGGCAGGGTGGGGCCGTTTGAGCCAAGAGAGACTCTTAGCCCCCCAGGCAGTCCTCAGGCCCGAGACCCCCAGGGAGACCCGGTCCCTGGGCGTGGGTCCCGCCCGCCCGGGACCGCCCCACGTGGCCCGGAACCGTGGCCGGCCCCTCTTCTCGGCCCCAGGTCCCTAGCTCTTCCCTGGCACTCTGCCTCTGGCGGGGTGGGAGACGGGCTGGCAAGTGTGGTCCACGGGAAAACGCGCGGTCCTCTGGGTGGCAGGGAGGGCCTCCGTTAACTCTGACACCAGCCCAGGGACCCTGTGGACCTGGCCTGATATCTCAAGGGGGGGGCACGTTGCCCGGAGGGATGCTCTTGGGGTGGGGCCTGCTTGCGCCTGCGCGGCCCCGCCTCTTCGCCCGAAACCACCCAGCCGCGGCACCGACAAAAGCCATCTCCTGGGGGACTCCCCCCTGTTCTTCCATCCCTAAAGGGGGACCCCTTTACGGATGGAAGAACAGGGGGATCTTCGCAGTGGTGGGGACGGGACGGAGGGGTCTGCGGGTTTGCAGCCACGTAGGCCAGTTGCTCGCACCCCGGCCCCATGTGTCCCAGCTCCATGGACGAGGTGGGCCGCTTATGGCGGGATGCAGGCGTCCTGCGGGGGTCAGGGGACGGCGTGGGCACTCCCCGGGCGAGAGAGGGCGCCTGGGACCCGAGAGAGCCCCGGGGAGAGTCCGAGGCCTGGCCGCAGAGGCCTCCATTGCCTCCCCGGGCTCCTACCTTGGGGCCTGACCGTGCTCGCCCGAGGCCCAGGTTCACCGCAGGTGAATGCCTTTTGCGGACGCCAAGGACAGGAGGTCGCCGATTCCCTCACAGAGGTGGGGGTTCGAGCTCTGGGGGACTGAGGTCACAGCGGTCACACTCCATTTTTGGGTGGTTCCGCAGAGACTGGAGGGTTGAAGCGGCTGGGTCCAAGTCTGCCGCCTTGTGGCAGGGTGGGGGCTTTGCAGGCGAAGCAAGGCTCTTAGCCTCCCAGGCGGGGCACAGGCCAGACTCCCCAAGGGAGAACCGGTCCTTGGTCGAGGGTCCCGCCCGCCCGCCCGGAACCGCTCCACCTGGCGCGGAACCGTGGCCGGCCCCTCTTCCAGGCACCAGGTCCCTAGTTCTTCCCTGGCACTCTGCCTATGGCGGGGTGGGAGACGGGCTGGCAAGTGTGGTCCACAGGAACACGCGCGGTCCTCTGGGTGGCAGGGAGGGCCTCCGTTAACTCTGACACCAGCCCAGGGACCCTGTGGACCTGGCCTGATATCTCAAGGGGGGGGCACGTTGCCCGGAGGGATGCTCTTGGGGTGGGGCCTGCTTGCGCCCGCGCGGCCCCGCCTCTTGGCCCGAAAACACCCAGCCGCGGCACGGACAAAAGCCATCTCCTGGGGGCCTCCCCCCTGTTCTTCCATCCGTAAAGGGGGACCCCTTTACGGATGGAAGAACAGGGGGATCTTCGCAGTGGTGGGGACGGGACGGAGGGGTCTGCGGGTTTGCAGCCACGTAGGCCAGTTTCTCGCATCCCGGCCCCATGTGTCCCAGCTCCATGGACGAGGTGGGCGGCTTATGGCGGGATGCAGGCGTCCTGCGGGGGTCAGGGGACGACGTGGGCACTCCCTGGGCGAGAGAGGGCGCCTGGGACCCGAGAGAGCCCCGGGGAGAGTCCGAGGCCTGGCCGCAGAGGCCTCCATTGCCTCCCCGGGCTCCTACCATGGGGCCTGACCGTGCTCGCCCGAGGCCCAGGTTCACCGCAGGTGAATGCCTTTTGCGGACCCCAAGGACAGGAGGTCGCCGATTCCCTCACAGAGGTGGGGGTTCGAGCTCTGGGGGACTGAGGTCACAGCGGTCACACTCCATTTTTGGGTGGTTCCGCAGAGACTGGAGGATTGAAGCGGCTGGGTCCAAGTCTGCCGCCTTGTGGCAGGGTGGGGGCTTTGCAGGCAAAGCAAGGCTCTTAGCCTCCCAGGCGGGGCACAGGCCAGACTCCCCAAGGGAGAACCGGTCCTTGGTCCAGGGTCCCGCCCGCCCGCCCCGAACCGCTCCACCTGGCGCGGAACCGTGGCCGGCCCCTCTTCCAGGCACCAGGTCCCTAGTTCTTTCCTGGCACTCTGCCTCTGCGGGGGTGGGAGAGCTGCTGGGAAGTGTGGTCCACGAGAAAACGCGCGGTCCTCTGGGTGGCAGGGAGGGCTTCCGTTAACTCTGACACCAGCCCCGGGACCCTGTGGACCTGGCCTGATATCTCAAGGGGGGGGCACGTTGCCCGGAGGGATGCTCTTGGGGTGGGGCCTGCTTGCGCCTGCGCGGCCCCGCCTCTTGGCCCGCAACCACCCAGCCGCGGCTCGGACAAAAGCCATCTCCTGGGGCCCTCCCCCCTGTTCTTCCATCCGTAAAGGGGGACCCCTTTACGGATGGAAGAACAGGGGGATCTTCGCAGTGGTGGGGACGGGACGGAGAGGTCTGCGGGTTTGCAGCCACGTAGGCCCGTTGCTCGCACCCCGGCCCCATGTGTCCCAGCTCCATGGACGAGGTGGGCCGCTTATGGCGGGATGCAGGCGTCCTGCGGGGGTCAGGGGACGGCGTGGGCACTCCCCGGGCGAGAGAGGGCGCCTGGGACCCGAGAGAGCACCCGGGAAAATGCCCAGCCCTGGCCCCCGTGGCTCTAGTGGCCTCCCCAGGCTCCTGCCGTGGGGCCTGGTCCCGCTCACCGGGCCCAGGTCCTCCGCAGGTGAATGCCTTTTGCGGACACCAGGGACCACAGGCCGCGGATCCCTTCACGGGCAGGGGGGGTTCGAGCTCTGTGGGACCCAGGTCGCAGCGCACACAGTCCCTTCTCGCAAAGTTCAGCCCAGACATTAGAGAGTAGAAGCGTCTCGGTCCAAGTTTTCAGCCTCAGGGCAGGGTGGGGCCGTTTGAGCCAAGAGAGACTCTTAGCCCCCGAGGCAGTCCTCAGGCCCGAGACCCCCAGGGAGACCCGGTCCCTGGGCGTGGGTCCCGCCCGCCCGGGACCGCCCCACCTGGCAGGGAACCGTGGCCGGCCCCTCTTCCCGGCCCCATGTCCCTAGCTCTTCCCTGGCACTCTGCCTCTGGCGGCGTGGGAGATGGGCTGGCAAGTGTGGTCCACGGGAAAACGCGCGGTCCTCTGGGTGGCAGGGAGGGCTTCCGTTAACTCTGACCCCAGCCCAGGGACCCTGTGGACCTGGCCTGATATCTCAAGGGGGGGGCACGTTGCCCGGAGGGATGCTCTTGGGGTGGGGTCTGCTTGCGCCTGCGCGGCCCCGCCTCTTGGCCCGAAACCACCCAGCCGCGGCTCGGACAAAAGCCATCTCCTGGGGGACTCCCCCCTGTTCTTCCATCCCTAAAGGGGGACCCCTTTACGGATGGAAGAACAGGGGGATCTTCGCAGTGGTGGGGACGGGACGGAGGGGTCTGCGGGTTTGCAGCCACGTAGGCCAGTTGCTCGCACCCCGGCCCCATGTGTCCCAGCTCCATGGACGAGGTGGGCCGCTTATGGCGGGATGCAGGCGTCCTGCGGGGCTCAGGGGACGGCGTGGGCACTCCCCGCGCGAGAGAGGGCGCCTGGGACCCGAGAGAGCCCCGGGGAGAGTCCGAGGCCTGGCCGCAGAGGCCTCCATTGCCTCCCCGTGCTCCTATCATGGGGCCTGACCGTGCTCGCCCGAGGCCCAGGTTCACCGCAGGTGAATGCCTTTTGCGGACGCCAAGGACAGGAGGTCGCCGATTCCCTCACAGAGGTGGGGGTTCGAGCTCTGGGGGACTGAGGTCGCAGCGGTCACACTCCATTTTTGGGTGGTTCCGCAGAGACTGGAGGGTTGAAGCGGCTGGGTCCAAGTCTGCCGCCTTGTGGCAGGGTGGGGGCTTTGCAGGCGAAGCAAGGCTCTTAGCCTCCCAGGCGGGGCACAGGCCAGACTCCCCAAGGGAGAACCGGTCCTTGGTCGAGGGTCCCGCCCGCCCGCCCGGAACCGCTCCACCTGGCGCGGAACCGTGGCCGGCCCCTCTTCTCGGCCCCAGGTCCCTAGTTCTTCCCTCGCACTCTGCCTATGGCGGGGTGGGAGACGGGCTGGCAAGTGTGGTCCACGGGAAAACGCGCGGTCCTCTGGGTGGCAGGGAGGGCTTCCGTTAACTCTGACACCAGCCCAGGGACCCTGTGGACCTGGCCTGATATCTCAAGGGGGGGGCACGTTGCCCGGAGGGATGCTCTTGGGGTGGGGCCTGCTTGCGCCTGCGCGGCCCCGCCTCTTGGCCCGCAACCACCCAGCCGCGGCTCGGACAAAAGCCATCTCCTGGGGGCCTCCCCCCTGTTCTTCCATCCGTAAAGGGGGACCCCTTTACGGATGGAAGAACAGGGGGATCTTCGCAGTGGTGGGGACGGGACGGAGGGGTCTGCGGGTTTGCAGCCACGTAGGCCAGTTGCTCGCACCCCGGCCCCATGTGTCCCAGCTCCATGGACGAGGTGGGCCGCTTATGGCGGGATGCAGGCGTCCTGCGGGGGTCAGGGGACGGCGTGGGCACTCCCCGCGCGAGAGAGGGCGCCTGGGACCCGAGAGAGCACCCGGGAAAATGCCCAGCCCTGGCCCCCGTGGCTCCAGTGGCCTCCCCAGGCTCCTGCCGTGGGGCCTGGTCCCGCTCACCGGGGCCCAGGTTCTCCGCAGGTGAATGCCTTTTGCGGACACCAGGGACCACAGGCCGCGGATCCCTTCACGGGCAGGGGGGGTTCGAGCTCTGTGGGACCCAGGTCGCAGCGCACACAGTCCCTTCTCGCAAAGTTCAGCCCAGACTTTAGAGAGTAGAAGGGTGTCGGTCCAAGTTTTCCGCCTCGGGGCAGGGTGGGGGCTTTGCAGGCGAAGCAAGGCTCTTAGCCTCCCAGGCGGGGCACAGGCCAGACTCCCCAAGGGAGAACCAGTCTTGGTCGAGGGTCCCGCCCGCCCGCCCGGAACCGCTCCACCTGGCGCGGAACCGTGGCCGGCCCCTCTTCCAGGCACCAGGTCCCTAGTTCTTCCCTGGCACTCTGCCTATGGCGGGGTGGGAGACGGGCTGGCAAGTGTGGTCCACGGGAAAACGCGCGGTCCTCTGGGTGGCAGGGAGGGCCTCCGTTAACTCTGACACCAGCCCAGGGACCCTGTGGACCTGGCCTGATATCTCAAGGGGGGGGCACGTTGCCCGGAGGGATGCTCTTGGGGTGGGGCCTGCTTGCGCCCGCGCGGCCCCGCCTCTTGGCCCGAAAACACCCAGCCGCGGCACGGACAAAAGCCATCTCCTGGGGGCCTCCCCACTGTTCTTCCATCCGTAAAGGGGGACCCCTTTACGGATGGAAGAACAGGGGGATCTTCGCAGTGGTGGGGACGGGACGGAGGGGTCTGCGGGTTTGCAGCCACGTAGGCCAGTTTCTCGCATCCCGGCCCCATGTGTCCCAGCTCCATGGACGAGGTGGGCGGCTTATGGCGGGATGCAGGCGTCCTGCGGGGGTCAGGGGACGACGTGGGCACTCCCTGGGCGAGAGAGGGCGCCTGGGACCCGAGAGAGCCCCGGGGAGAGTCCGAGGCCTGGCCGCAGAGGCCTCCATTGCCTCCCCGGGCTCCTACCATGGGGCCTGACCGTGCTCGCCCGAGGCCCAGGTTCACCGCAGGTGAATGCCTTTTGCGGACCCCAAGGACAGGAGGTCGCCGATTCCCTCACAGAGGTGGGGGTTCGAGCTCTGGGGGACTGAGGTCACAGCGGTCACACTCCATTTTTGGGTGGTTCCGCAGAGACTGGAGGGTTGAAGCGGCTGGGTCCAAGTCTGCCGCCTTGTGGCAGGGTGGGGGCTTTGCAGGCAAAGCAAGGCTCTTAGCCTCCCAGGCGGGGCACAGGCCAGACTCCCCAAGGGAGAACCGGTCCTTGGTCCAGGGTCCCGCCCGCCCGCCCCGAACCGCTCCACCTGGCGCGGAACCGTGGCCGGCCCCTCTTCCAGGCACCAGGTCCCTAGTTCTTTCCTGGCACTCTGCCTCTGCGGGGGTGGGAGAGCTGCTGGGAAGTGTGGTCCACGAGAAAACGCGCGGTCCTCTGGGTGGCAGGGAGGGCTTCCGTTAACTCTGACACCAGCCCCGGGACCCTGTGGACCTGGCCTGATATCTCAAGGGGGGGGCACGTTGCCCGGAGGGATGCTCTTGGGGTGGGGCCTGCTTGCGCCTGCGCGGCCCCGCCTCTTGGCCCGCAACCACCCAGCCGCGGCTCGGACAAAAGCCATCTCCTGGGGCCCTCTCCCCTGTTCTTCCATCCGTAAAGGGGGACCCCTTTACGGATGGAAGAACAGGGGGATCTTCGCAGTGGTGGGGACGGGACGGAGAGGTCTGCGGGTTTGCAGCCACGTAGGCCCGTTGCTCGCACCCCGGCCCCATGTGTCCCAGCTCCATGGACGAGGTGGGCCGCTTATGGCGGGATGCAGGCGTCCTGCGGGGGTCAGGGGACGGCGTGGGCACTCCCCGGGCGAGAGAGGGCGCCTGGGACCCGAGAGAGCACCCGGGAAAATGCCCAGCCCTGGCCCCCGTGGCTCCAGTGGCCTCCCCAGGCTCCTGCCGTGGGGCCTGGTCCCGCTCACCGGGCCCAGGTCCTCCGCAGGTGAATGCCTTTTGCGGACACCAGGGACCACAGGCCGCGGATCCCTTCACGGGCAGGGGGGGTTCGAGCTCTGTGGGACCCAGGTCGCAGCGCACACAGTCCCTTCTCGCAAAGTTCAGCCCAGACATTAGAGAGTAGAAGCGTCTCGGTCCAAGTTTTCCGCCTCAGGGCAGGGTGGGGCCGTTTGAGCCAAGAGAGACTCTTAGCCCCCGAGGCAGTCCTCAGGCCCGAGACCCCCAGGGAGACCCGGTCCCTGGGCGTGGGTCCCGCCCGCCCGGGACCGCCCCACCTGGCAGGGAACCGTGGCCGGCCCCTCTTCCCGGCCCCATGTCCCTAGCTCTTCCCTGGCACTCTGCCTCTGGCGGCGTGGGAGATGGGCTGGCAAGTGTGGTCCACGGGAAAACGCGCGGTCCTCTGGGTGGCAGGGAGGGCTTCCGTTAACTCTGACCCCAGCCCAGGGACCCTGTGGACCTGGCCTGATATCTCAAGGGGGGGGCACGTTGCCCGGAGGGATGCTCTTGGGGTGGGGTCTGCTTGCGCCTGCGCGGCCCCGCCTCTTGGCCCGAAACCACCCAGCCGCGGCTCGGACAAAAGCCATCTCCTGGGGGACTCCCCCCTGTTCTTCCATCCCTAAAGGGGGACCCCTTTACGGATGGAAGAACAGGGGGATCTTCGCAGTGGTGGGGACGGGACGGAGGGGTCTGCGGGTTTGCAGCCACGTAGGCCAGTTGCTCGCACCCCGGCCCCATGTGTCCCAGCTCCATGGACGAGGTGGGCCGCTTATGGCGGGATGCAGGCGTCCTGCGGGGCTCAGGGGACGGCGTGGGCACTCCCCGCGCGAGAGAGGGCGCCTGGGACCCGAGAGAGCCCCGGGGAGAGTCCGAGGCCTGGCCGCAGAGGCCTCCATTGCCTCCCCGGGCTCCTACCATGGGGCCTGACCGTGCTCGCCCGAGGCCCAGGTTCACCGCAGGTGAATGCCTTTTGCGGACGCCAAGGACAGGAGGTCGCCGATTCCCTCACAGAGGTGGGGGTTCGAGCTCTGGGGGACTGAGGTCGCAGCGGTCACACTCCATTTTTGGGTGGTTCCGCAGAGACTGGAGGGTTGAAGCGGCTGGGTCCAAGTCTGCCGCCTTGTGGCAGGGTGGGGGCTTTGCAGGCAAAGCAAGGCTCTTAGCCTCCCAGGCGGGGCACAGGCCAGACTCCCCAAGGGAGAACCGGTCCTTGGTCGAGGGTCCCGCCCGCCCGCCCCGAACCGCTCCACCTGGCGCGGAACCGTGGCCGGCCCCTCTTCCAGGCACCAGGTCCCTAGTTCTTTCCTGGCACTCTGCCTCTGCGGGGGTGGGAGAGCTGCTGGGAAGTGTGGTCCAAGGGAAAACGCGCGGTACTCTGGGTGGCAGGGAGGGCTTCCGTTAACTCTGACACCAGCCCAGGGACCCTGTGGACCTGGCCTGATATCTCAAGGGGGGGGCACGTTGCCCGGAGGGATGCTCTTGGGGTGGGGCCTGCTTGCGCCTGCGCGGCCCCGCCTCTTGGCCCGAAACCACCCAGCCGCGGCACGGACAAAAGCCATCTCCTGGGGGCCTACCCCCTGTTCTTCCATCCGTAAAGGGGGACCCCTTTACGGATGGAAGAACAGGGGGATCTTCGCAGTGGTGGGGACCGGACGGAGGGGTCTGCGGGTTTGCAGCCACGTAGGCCAGTTGCTCCCACCCCGGCCCCATGTGTCCCAGCTCCATGGACGAGGTGGGCCGCTTATGGCGGGATGCAGGCGTCCTGCGGGGCTCAGGGGACGGCGTGGGCACTCCCCGGGCGAGAGAGGGCGCCTGGGACCCGAGAGAGCCCCGGGGAGAGTCCGAGGCCTGGCCGCAGAGGCCTCCATTGCCTCCCCGTGCTCCTACCATGGGGCCTGACCGTGCTCGCCCGAGGCCCAGGTTCACCGCAGGTGAATGCCTTTTGCGGACGCCAAGGACAGGAGGTCGCCGATTCCCTCACAGAGGTGGGGGTTCGAGCTCTGGGGGACTGAGGTCGCAGCGGTCACACTCCATTTTTGGGTGGTTCCGCAGAGACTGGAGGGTTGAAGCGGCTGGGTCCAAGTCTGCCGCCTTGTGGCAGTGTGGGGGCTTTGCAGGCGAAGCGAGGCTATTAGCCTCCCAGGCGGGGCACAGGCCAGACTCCCCAAGGGAGAACCGGTCCTTGGTCGAGGGTCCCGCCCGCCCGCCCGGAACCGCTCCACCTGGCGCGGAACCGTGGCCGGCCCCTCTTCTCGGCCCCAGGTCCCTAGTTCTTCCCTCGCACTCTGCCTATGGCGGGGTGGGAGACGGGCTGGCAAGTGTGGTCCACGGGAAAACGCGCGGTCCTCTGGGTGGCAGGGAGGGCCTCCGTTAACTCTGACACCAGCCCAGGGACCCTGTGGACCTGGCCTGATATCTCAAGGGGGGGGCACGTTGCCCGGAGGGATGCTCTTGGGGTGGGGCCTGCTTGCGCCTGCGCGGCCCCGCCTCTTGGCCCGAAACCAGCCAGCCGCGGCTCGGACAAAAGCCATCTCCTCAGGGACTCCCCCCTGTTCTTCCATCCGTAAAGGGGGACCCCTTTACGGATGGAAGAACAGGGGGATCTTCGCAGTGGTGGGGACGGGACGGAGGGGTCTGCGGGTTTGCAGCCACGTAGGCCAGTTGCTCGCACCCCGGCCCCATGTGTCCCAGCTCCATGGACGAGGTGGGCCGCTTATGGCGGGATGCAGGCGTCCTGCGGGGGTCAGGGGACGGCGTGGGCACTCCCCGGGCGAGAGAGGGCGCCTGGGACCCGAGAGAGCCCCGGGGAGAGTCCGAGGCCTGGCCGCAGAGGCCTCCATTGCCTCCCCGGGCTCCTACCATGGGGCCTGACCGTGCTCGCCCGAGGCCCAGATTCACCGCAGGTGAATGCCTTTTGCGGACGCCAAGGACAGGAGGTCGCCGATTCCCTCACAGAGGTGGGGGTTCGAGCTCTGGGGGACTGAGGTCGCAGCGGTCACACTCCATTTTTGGGTGGTTCCGCAGAGACTGGAGGGTTGAAGCGGCTGGGTCCAAGTCTGCCGCCTTGTGGCAGGGTGGGGGCTTTGAGGGCGAAGCAAGGCTCTTAGCCTCCCAGGTGGGGCACTGGCCAGACTCCCCAAGGGAGAACCGGTCCTTGGTCGAGGGTCCCGCCCGCCCGCCCGGAACCGCTCCACCTTGCGCGGAACCGTGGCCGGCCCCTCTTCCAGGCACCAGGTCCCTAGTTCTTCCCTGGCACTCTGCCTATGGCGGGGTGGGAGACGGGCTGGCAAGTGTGGTCCACGGGAAAACGCGCGGTCCTCTGGGTGGCAGGGAGGGCCTCCGTTAACTCTGACACCAGCCCAGGGACCCTGTGGACCTGGCCTGATATCTCAAGGGGGGGGCACGTTGCCCGGAGGGATGCTCTTGGGGTGGGGCCTGCTTGCGCCTGCGCGGCCCCGCCTCTTGGCCCGAAACCACCCAGCCGCGGCTCGGACAAAAGCCATCTCCTGGGGGACTCCCCCCTGTTCTTCCATCCCTAAAGGGGGACCCCTTTACGGATGGAAGAACAGGGGGATCTTCGCAGTGGTGGGGACGGGACGGAGGGGTCTGCGGGTTTGCAGCCACGTAGGCCAGTTGCTCGCACCCCGGCCCCATGTGTCCCAGCTCCATGGACGAGGTGGGCCGCTTATGGCGGGATGCAGGCGTCCTGCGGGGCTCAGGGGACGGCGTGGGCACTCCCCGCGCGAGAGAGGGCGCCTGGGACCCGAGAGAGCCCCGGGGAGAGTCCGAGGCCTGGCCGCAGAGGCCTCCATTGCCTCCCCGGGCTCCTACCATGGGGCATGACCGTGCTCGCCCGAGGCCCAGGTTCACCGCAGGTGAATGCCTTTTGCGGACGCCAAGGACAGGAGGTCGCCGATTCCCTCACAGAGGTGGGGGTTCGAGCTCTGGGGGACTGAGGTCGCAGCGGTCACACTCCATTTTTGGGTGGTTCCGCAGAGACTGGAGGGTTGAAGCGGCTGGGTCCAAGTCTGCCGCCTTGTGGCAGGGTGGGGGCTTTGCAGGCAAAGCAAGGCTCTTAGCCTCCCAGGCGGGGCACAGGCCAGACTCCCCAAGGGAGAACCGGTCCTTGGTCGAGGGTCCCGCCCGCCCGCCCGGAACCGCTCCACCTTGCGCGGAACCGTGGCCGGCCCCTCTTCCAGGCACCAGGTCCCTAGTTCTTCCCTGGCACTCTGCCTATGGCGGGGTGGGAGACGGGCTGGCAAGTGTGGTCCACGGGAAAACGCGCGGTCCTCTGGGTGGCAGGGAGGGCCTCCGTTAACTCTGACACCAGCCCAGGGACCCTGTGGACCTGGCCTGATATCTCAAGGGGGGGGCACATTGCCCGGAGGGATGCTCTTGGGGTGGGGCCTGCTTGCGCCTGCGCGGCCCCGCCTCTTGGCCCGAAACCAGCCAGCCGCGGCTCGGACAAAAGCCATCTCCTCAGGGACTCCCCCCTGTTCTTCCATCCGTAAAGGGGGACCCCTTTACGGATGGAAGAACAGGGGTATCTTCGCAGTGGTGGGGACGGGACGGAGGGGTCTGCGGGTTTGCAGCCACGTAGGCCAGTTGCTCGCACCCCGGCCCCATGTGTCCCAGCTCCATGGACGAGGTGGGCCGCTTATGGCGGGATGCAGGCGTCCTGCGGGGCTCAGGGGACGGCGTGGGCACTCCCCGGGCGAGAGAGGGCGCCTGGGACCCGAGAGAGCCCCGGGGAGAGTCCGAGGCCTGGCCGCAGAGGCCTCCATTGCCTCCCCGGGCTCCTACCATGGGGCCTGACCGTGCTCGCCCGAGGCCCAGATTCACCGCAGGTGAATGCCTTTTGCGGACGCCAAGGACAGGAGGTCGCCGATTCCCTCACAGAGGTGGGGGTTCGAGCTCTGGGGGACTGAGGTCGCAGCGGTCACACTCCATTTTTGGGTGGTTCCGCAGAGACTGGAGGGTTGAAGCGGCTGGGTCCAAGTCTGCCGCCTTGTGGCAGGGTGGGGGCTTTGAGGGCGAAGCAAGGCTCTTAGCCTCCCAGGCGGGGCACAGGCCAGACTCCCCAAGGGAGAACCGGTCCTTGGTCGAGGGTCCCGCCCGCCCGCCCGGAACCGCTCCACCTTGCGCGGAACCGTGGCCGGCCCCTCTTCCAGGCACCAGGTCCCTAGTTCTTCCCTGGCACTCTGCCTATGGCGGGGTGGGAGACGGGCTGGCAAGTGTGGTCCACGGGAAAACGCGCGGTCCTCTGGGTGGCAGGGAGGGCCTCCGTTAACTCTGACACCAGCCCAGGGACCCTGTGGACCTGGCCTGATATCTCAAGGGGGGGGCACGTTGCCCGGAGGGATGCTCTTGGGGTGGGGCCTGCTTGCGCCTGCGCGGCCCCGCCTCTTCGCCCCAAAACCACCTAGCCGCGGCTCGGACAAAAGCCATCTCCTGGGGGCCTCCCCCCTGTTCTTCCATCCGTAAAGGGGGACCCCTTTACGGATGGAAGAACAGGGGGATCTTCGCAGTGGTGGGGACGGGACGGAGGGGTCTGCGGGTTTGCAGCCACGTGGGCCAGTTGCTCGCACCCCGGCCCCATGTGTCCCAGCTCCATGGACGAGGTGGGCCGCTTATGGCGGGATGCAGGCGTCCTGCGGGTGTCAGGGGACGGCGTGGGCACTCCCCGGGCGAGAGAGGGCGCCTGGGACCCGAGAGAGCACCCGGGAAAATGCCCAGCCCTGGCCCCCGTGGCTCCAGTGGCCTCCCCAGGCTCCTGCCGTGGGGCCTGGTCCCGCTCACCGGGCCCAGGTCCTCCGCAGGTGAATGCCTTTTGCGGACACCAGGGACCACAGGCCGCGGATCCCTTCACGGGCAGGGGGGGTTCGAGCTCTGTGGGACCCAGGTCGCAGCGCACACAGTCCCTTCTCGCAAAGTTCAGCCCAGACATTAGAGAGTAGAAGCGTCTCGGTCCAAGTTTTCCGCCTCGGGGCAGGGTAGGGCCGTTTGAGCCAAGAGAGACTCTTAGCCCCCGAGGCATCCTCAGGCCCGAGACCCCCAGGGAGACCCGGTCCCTGGGCGTGGGTCCCGCCCGCCCGGGACCGCCCCACCTGGCCGGGAACCGTGGCCGGCCCCTCTTCCCGGCCCCATGTCCCTAGCTCTTCCCTGGCACTCTGCCTCTGGCGGGGTGGGAGACGGGCTGGCAAGTGTGGTCCACGGGAAAACGCGCGGTCCTCTGGGTGGCAGGGAGGGCCTCCGTTAACTCTGACACCAGCCCAGGGACCCTGTGGACCTGGCCTGATATCTCAAGGGGGGGGCACGTTGCCCGGAGGGATGCTCTTGGGGTGGGGCCTGCTTGCGCCTGCGCGGCCCCGCCTCTTGGCCCGAAACCACCCAGCCGCGGCACGGACAAAAGACATCTCCTGGGCGACTCCCCCCTGTTCTTCCATCCGTAAAGTGGGACCCCTTTACGGATGGAAGAACAGGGGGATCTTCGCAGTGGTGGGGACGGGACGGAGGGGTCTGCGGGTTTGCAGCCACGTAGGCCAGTTGCTCGCACCCCGGCCCCATGTGTCCCAGCTCCATGGACGAGGTGGGCCGCTTATGGCGGGATGCAGGCGTCCTGCGGGGCTCAGGGGACGGCGTGGGCACTCCCCGGGCGAGAGAGGGCGCCTGGGACCCGAGAGAGCCCCGGGGAGAGTCCGAGGCCTGGCCGCAGAGGCCTCCATTGCCTCCCCGTGCTCCTATCATGGGGCCTGACCGTGCTCGCCCGAGGCCCAGGTTCACCGCAGGTGAATGCCTTTTGCGGACGCCAAGGACAGGAGGTCGCCGATTCCCTCACAGAGGTGGGGGTTCGAGCTCTGGGGGACTGAGGTCGCAGCGGTCACACTCCATTTTTGGGTGGTTCCGCAGAGACTGGAGGGTTGAAGCGGCTGGGTCCAAGTCTGCCGCCTTGTGGCAGGGTGGGGGCTTTGCAGGCGAAGCAAGGCTCTTAGCCTCCCAGGCGGGGCACAGGCCAGACTCCCCAAGGGAGAACCGGTCCTTGGTCGAGGGTCCCGCCCGCCCGCCCGGAACCGCTCCACCTGGCGCGGAACCGTGGCCGGCCCCTCTTCTCGGACCCAGGTCCCTAGTTCTTCCCTTGCACTCTGCCTCTGGCGGGGTGGGAGACGGGCTGGCAAGTGTGGTCCACGGGAAAACGCGCGGTCCTCTGGGTGGCAGGGAGGGCCTCCGTTAACTCTGACACCAGCCCAGGGACCCTGTGGACCTGGCCTGATATCTCAAGGGGGGGGCACGTTGCCCGGAGGGATGCTCTTGGGGTGGGGCCTGCTTGCGCCTGCGCGGCCCAGCCTCTTGGCCCGAAACAACCCAGCCGCGTCTCGGACAAAAGCCATCTCCTGGGGGCCTCCCCCCTGTTCTTCCATCCGTAAAGGGGGACCCCTTTACGGATGGAAGAACAGGGGGATCTTCGCAGTGGTGGGGACGGGACGGAGGGGTCTGCGGGTTTGCAGCCACGTAGGCCAGTTGCTCGCACCCCGGCCCCATGTGTCCCAGCTCCATGGACGAGGTGGGCCGCTTATGGCGGGATGCAGGCGTCCTGCGGGGGTCAGGGGACGGCGTGGGCACTCCCCGGGCGAGAGAGGGCGCCTGGGACCCGAGAGAGCCCCGGGGAGAGTAGGAGGCCTGGCCGCAGAGGCCTCCATTTTCTCCCCGGGCTCCTACCATGGGGCCTGACCGTGCTCGCCCGAGGCCCAGGTTCACCGCAGGTGAATGCCTTTTGCGGACGCCAAGGACAGGAGGTCGCCGATTCCCTCACAGAGGTGGGGGTTCGAGCTCTGGGGGACTGAGGTCGCAGCGGTCACACTCCATTTTTGGGTGGTTCCGCAGAGACTGGAGGATTGAAGCGGCTGGGTCCAAGTCTGCCGCCTTGTGGCCGGGTGGGGGCTTTGCAGGCGAAGCAAGGCTCTTAGCCTCCCAGGCGGGGCACAGGCCAGACTCCCCAAGGGAGAACCGGTCCTTGGTCGAGGGTCCCGCCCGCCCGCCCCGAACCGCTCCACCTGGCGCGGAACCGTGGCCGGCCCCTCTTCCAGGCACCAGTTCCCTAGTTCTTCCCTGGCACTCTGCCTATGGCGGGGTGGGAGACGGGCTGGCAAGTGTGGTCCACGGGAAAACGCGCGGTCCTCTGGGTGGCAGGGAGGGCCTCCGTTAACTCTGACACCAGCCCAGGGACCCTGTGGACCTGGCCTGATATCTCAAGGGGGGGGCACGTTGCCCGGAGGGATGCTCTTGGGGTGGGGCCTGCTTGCGCCTGCGCGGCCCCGCCTCTTGGCCCGAAACCACCCAGCCGCGGCTCGGACAAAAGCCATCTCCTGGGGGCCTCCCCCCTGTTCTTCCATCCGTAAAGGGGGACCCCTTTACGGATGGAAGAACAGGGGGATCTTCGCAGTGGTGGGGACGGGACGGAGGGGTCTGCGGGTTTGCAGCCACGTAGGCCAGTTGCTCGCACCCCGGCCCCATGTGTCCCAGCTCCATGGACGAGGTGGGCCGCTTATGGCGGGATGCAGGCGTCCTGCGGGGTCAGGGGACGGCGTGGGCACTCCCCGGGCGAGAGAGGGCGCCTGGGACCCGAGAGAGCCCCGGGGAGAGTCCGAGGCCTGGCCGCAGAGGCCTCCATTGCCTCCCCGGGCTCCTACCATTTGGCCTGACCGTGCTCGCCCGAGGCCCAGATTCACCGCAGGTGAATGCCTTTTGCGGACGCCAAGGACAGGAGGTCGCCGATTCCCTCACAGAGGTGGGGGTTCGAGCTCTGGGGGACTGAGGTCGCAGCGGTCACAGTCCATTTTTGGGTGGTTCCGCAGAGACTGGAGGGTTGAAGCGGCTGTGTCCAAGTCTGCCGCCTTGTTGCAGGGTGGGGGCTTTGCAGGCGAAGCAAGGCTCTTAGCCTCCCAGGCCGGGCACAGGCCAGACTCCCCAAGGGAGAACCGATCCTTGGTCGAGGGTCCCGCCCGCTCGCCCGGAACCGCTCCACCTGGCGCGGAACCGTGGCCGGCCCCTCTTCCAGGCACCAGGTCCCTAGTTCTTCCCTGGCACTCTGCCTCTGCGGGCGTGGGAGAGCTGCTGGGAAGTGAGGTCCACGGGAAAACGCGCGGTCCTCTGGGTGGCAGGGAGGGCCTCCGTTAACTCTGACACCAGCCCAGGGACCCTGTGGACCTGGCCTGATATCTCAAGGGGGGGGGCACGTTGCCCGGAGGGATGCTCTTGGGGTGGGGCCTGCTTGCGCCTGCGCGGCCCCGCCTCTTGGCCCGAAACCACCCAGCCGCGACTCGGACAAAAGCCATCTCCTGGGGGCCTCCCCCCTGTTCTTCCATCCGTAAAGGGGGACCCCTTTACGGATGGAAGAACAGGGGGATCTTCGCAGTGGTGGGGACGGGACGGAGGGGTCTGCGGGTTTGCAGCCACGTAGGCCAGTTGCTCGCACCCCGGCCCCATGTGTCCCAGCTCCATGGACGAGGTGGGCCGCTTATGGCGGGATGCAGGCGTCCTGCGGGGGTCAGGGGACGGCGTGGGCACTCCCCGGGCGAGAGAGGGCGCCTGGGACCCGAGAGAGCCCCGGGGAGAGTAGGAGGCCTGGCCGCAGAGGCCTCCATTTTCTCCCCGGGCTCCTACCATGGGGCCTGACCGTGCTCGCCCGAGGCCCAGGTTCACCGCAGGTGAATGCCTTTTGCGGACGCCAAGGACAGGAGGTCGCCGATTCCCTCACAGAGGTGGGGGTTCGAGCTCTGGGGGACTGAGGTCGCAGCGGTCACACTCCATTTTTGGGTGGTTCCGCAGAGACTGGAGGATTGAAGCGGCTGGGTCCAAGTCTGCCGCCTTGTGGCCGGGTGGGGGCTTTGCAGGCGAAGCAAGGCTCTTAGCCTCCCAGGCGGGGCACAGGCCAGACTCCCCAAGGGAGAACCGGTCCTTGGTCGAGGGTCCCGCCCGCCCGCCCCGAACCGCTCCACCTGGCGCGGAACCGTGGCCGGCCCCTCTTCCAGGCACCAGGTCCCTAGTTCTTCCCTGGCACTCTGCCTCTGCGGGCGTGGGAGAGCTGCTGGGAAGTGAGGTCCACGGGAAAACGCGCGGTCCTCTGGGTGGCAGGGAGGGCCTCCGTTACCTCTGACACCAGCCCAGGGACCCTGTGGACCTGGCCTGATATCTCAAGGGGGGGGGCACGTTGCCCGGAGGGATGCTCTTGGGGTGGGGCCTGCTTGCGCCTGCGCGGCCCCGCCTCTTGGCCCGAAACCAGCCAGCCGCGGCTCGGACAAAAGCCATCTCCTGGGGGCCTCCCCCCTGTTCTTCCATCCGTAAAGGGGGACCCCTTTACGGATGGAAGAACAGGGGGATCTTCGCAGTGGTGGGGACGGGACGGAGGAGTCTGCGGGTTTGCAGCCACGTAGGCCAGTTGCTCGCACCCCGGCCCCATGTGTCCCAGCTCCATGGACGAGGTGGGCCGCTTATGGCGGGATGCAGGCGTCCTGCGGGGGTCAGGGGACGGCGTGGGCACTCCCCGCGCGAGAGAGGGCGCCTGGGACCCGAGAGAGCACCCGGGAAAATGCCCAGCCCTGGCCCCCGTGGCTCCAGTGGCCTCCCCAGGCTCCTGCCGTGGGGCCTGGTCCCGCTCACCGGGCCCAGGTCCTCCGCAGGTGAATGCCTTTTGCGGACACCAGGGACCACAGGCCGCGGATCCCTTCACGGGCAGGGGGGGTTCGAGCTCTTTGGGACCCAGGTCGCAGCGCACACAGTCCCTTCTCGCAAAGTTAAGCCCAGACTTTAGAGAGTAGAAGCGTCTCCGTCCAACTTTTCCGCCTCGTGGCAGGGTGGGGCCGTTTGAGCCAAGAGAGACTCTTAGCCCCCCAGGCAGTCCTCAGGCCCGAGACCCCCAGGGAGACCCGGTCCCTGGGCGTGGGTCCCGCCCGCTCGGGACCGCCCCACCTGGCCGGGAACCGTGGCCGGCCCCTCTTCCCGGCCCCATGTCCCTAGCTCTTCCCTGGCACTCTGCCTCTGGCGGGGTGGGAGACGGGCTGGCAAGTGTGGTCCACGGGAAAACGCGCGGTCCTCTGGGTGGCAGGGAGGGCCTCCGTTAACTCTGACACCAGCCCAGGGACCCTGTGGACCTGGCCTGATATCTCAAGGGGGGGGCACGTTGCCCGGAGGGATGCTCTTGGGGTGGGGCCTGCTTGCGCCTGCGCGGCCCAGCCTCTTGGCCCGAAACAACCCAGCCGCGTCTCGGACAAAAGCCATCTCCTGGGGGCCTCCCCCCTGTTCTTCCATCCGTAAAGGGGGACCCCTTTACGGATGGAAGAACAGGGGGATCTTCGCAGTGGTGGGGACGGGACGGAGGGGTCTGCGGGTTTGCAGCCACGTAGGCCAGTTGCTCGCACCCCGGCCCCATGTGTCCCAGCTCCATGGACGAGGTGGGCCGCTTATGGCGGGATGCAGGCGTCCTGCGGGGCTCAGGGGACGGCGTGGGCACTCCCCGGGCGAGAGAGGGCTCCTGGGACCCGAGAGAGCCCCGGGGAGAGTCCGAGGCCTGGCCGCAGAGGCCTCCATTGCCTCCTCGGGCTCCTACCATGGGGCCTGACCTTGCTCGCCCGAGGCCCAGATTCACCGCAGGTGAATGCCTTTTGCGGACGCCAAGGACAGGAGGTCGCCGATTCCCTCACAGAGGTGGGGGTTCGAGCTCTGGGGGACTGAGGTCGCAGCGGTCACACTCCATTTTTGGGTGGTTCCGCAGAGACTGGAGGGTTGAAGCGGCTGGGTCCAAGTCTGCCGCCTTGTGGCAGGGTGGGGGCTTTGCAGGCGAAGCAAGGCTCTTAGCCTCCCAGGCGGGGCACAGGCCAGACTCCCCAAGGGAGAACCAGTCTTGGTCGAGGGTCCCGCCCGCCCGCCCGGAACCGCTCCACCTGGCGCGGAACCGTGGCCGGCCCCTCTTCCAGGCACCAGGTCCCTAGTTCTTCCCTGGCACTCTGCCTATGGCGGGGTGGGAGACGGGCTGGCAAGTGTGGTCCACGGGAAAACGCGCGGTCCTCTGGGTGGCAGGGAGGGCCTCCGTTAACTCTGACACCAGCCCAGGGACCCTGTGGACCTGGCCTGATATCTCAAGGGGGGGGCACGTTGCCCGGAGGGATGCTCTTGGGGTGGGGCCTGCTTGCGCCCGCGCGGCCCCGCCTCTTGGCCCGAAAACACCCAGCCGCGGCACGGACAAAAGCCATCTCCTGGGGGCCTCCCCCCTGTTCTTCCATCCGTAAAGGGGGACCCCTTTACGGATGGAAGAACAGGGGGATCTTCGCAGTGGTGGGGACGGGACGGAGGGGTCTGCGGGTTTGCAGCCACGTAGGCCAGTTTCTCGCATCCCGGCCCCATGTGTCCCAGCTCCATGGACGAGGTGGGCGGCTTATGGCGGGATGCAGGCGTCCTGCGGGGGTCAGGGGACGACGTGGGCACTCCCTGGGCGAGAGAGGGCGCCTGGGACCCGAGAGAGCCCCGGGGAGAGTCCGAGGCCTGGCCGCAGAGGCCTCCATTGCCTCCCCGGGCTCCTACCATGGGGCCTGACCGTGCTCGCCCGAGGCCCAGGTTCACCGCAGGTGAATGCCTTTTGCGGACCCCAAGGACAGGAGGTCGCCGATTCCCTCACAGAGGTGGGGGTTCGAGCTCTGGGGGACTGAGGTCACAGCGGTCACACTCCATTTTTGGGTGGTTCCGCAGAGACTGGAGGGTTGAAGCGGCTGGGTCCAAGTCTGCCGCCTTGTGGCAGGGTGGGGGCTTTGCAGGCAAAGCAAGGCTCTTAGCCTCCCAGGCGGGGCACAGGCCAGACTCCCCAAGGGAGAACGGGTCCTTGGTCCAGGGTCCCGCCCGCCCGCCCCGAACCGCTCCACCTGGCGCGGAACCGTGGCCGGCCCCTCTTCCAGGCACCAGGTCCCTAGTTCTTTCCTGGCACTCTGCCTCTGCGGGGGTGGGAGAGCTGCTGGGAAGTGTGGTCCACGAGAAAACGCGCGGTCCTCTGGGTGGCAGGGAGGGCTTCCGTTAACTCTGACACCAGCCCCGGGACCCTGTGGACCTGGCCTGATATCTCAAGGGGGGGGCACGTTGCCCGGAGGGATGCTCTTGGGGTGGGGCCTGCTTGCGCCTGCGCGGCCCCGCCTCTTGGCCCGCAACCACCCAGCCGCGGCTCGGACAAAAGCCATCTCCTGGGGCCCTCCCCCCTGTTCTTCCATCCGTAAAGGGGGACCCCTTTACGGATGGAAGAACAGGGGGATCTTCGCAGTGGTGGGGACGGGACGGAGAGGTCTGCGGGTTTGCAGCCACGTAGGCCCGTTGCTCGCACCCCGGCCCCATGTGTCCCAGCTCCATGGACGAGGTGGGCCGCTTATGGCGGGATGCAGGCGTCCTGCGGGGGTCAGGGGACGGCGTGGGCACTCCCCGGGCGAGAGAGGGCGCCTGGGACCCGAGAGAGCACCCGGGAAAATGCCCAGCCCTGGCCCCCGTGGCTCCAGTGGCCTCCCCAGGCTCCTGCCGTGGGGCCTGGTCCCGCTCACCGGGCCCAGGTCCTCCGCAGGTGAATGCCTTTTGCGGACACCAGGGACCACAGGCCGCGGATCCCTTCACGGGCAGGGGGGGTTCGAGCTCTGTGGGACCCAGGTCGCAGCGCACACAGTCCCTTCTCGCAAAGTTCAGCCCAGACATTAGAGAGTAGAAGCGTCTCGGTCCAAGTTTTCAGCCTCAGGGCAGGGTGGGGCCGTTTGAGCCAAGAGAGACTCTTAGCCCCCGAGGCAGTCCTCAGGCCCGAGACCCCCAGGGAGACCCGGTCCCTGGGCGTGGGTCCCGCCCGCCCGGGACCGCCCCACCTGGCAGGGAACCGTGGCCGGCCCCTCTTCCCGGCCCCATGTCCCTAGCTCTTCCCTGGCACTCTGCCTCTGGCGGCGTGGGAGATGGGCTGGCAAGTGTGGTCCACGGGAAAACGCGCGGTCCTCTGGGTGGCAGGGAGGGCTTCCGTTAACTCTGACCCCAGCCCAGGGACCCTGTGGACCTGGCCTGATATCTCAAGGGGGGGGCACGTTGCCCGGAGGGATGCTCTTGGGGTGGGGTCTGCTTGCGCCTGCGCGGCCCCGCCTCTTGGCCCGAAACCACCCAGCCGCGGCTCGGACAAAAGCCATCTCCTGGGGGACTCCCCCCTGTTCTTCCATCCCTAAAGGGGGACCCTTTTACGGATGGAAGAACAGGGGGATCTTCGCAGTGGTGGGGACGGGACGGAGGGGTCTGCGGGTTTGCAGCCACGTAGGCCAGTTGCTCGCACCCCGGCCCCATGTGTCCCAGCTCCATGGACGAGGTGGGCCGCTTATGGCGGGATGCAGGCGTCCTGCGGGGCTCAGGGGACGGCGTGGGCACTCCCCGCGCGAGAGAGGGCGCCTGGGACCCGAGAGAGCCCCGGGGAGAGTCCGAGGCCTGGCCGCAGAGGCCTCCATTGCCTCCCCGGGCTCCTACCATGGGGCCTGACCGTGCTCGCCCGAGGCCCAGGTTCACCGCAGGTGAATGCCTTTTGCGGACGCCAAGGACAGGAGGTCGCCGATTCCCTCACAGAGGTGGGGGTTCGAGCTCTGGGGGACTGAGGTCGCAGCGGTCACACTCCATTTTTGGGTGGTTCCGCAGAGACTGGAGGGTTGAAGCGGCTGGGTCCAAGTCTGCGCCTTGTGGCAGGGTGGGGGCTTTGCAGGCAAAGCAAGGCTCTTAGCCTCCCAGGCGGGGCACAGGCCAGACTCCCCAAGGGAGAACCGGTCCTTGGTCGAGGGTCCCGCCCGCCCGCCCCGAACCGCTCCACCTGGCGCGGAACCGTGGCCGGCCCCTCTTCCAGGCACCAGGTCCCTAGTTCTTTCCTGGCACTCTGCCTCTGCGGGGGTGGGAGAGCTGCTGGGAAGTGTGGTCCAAGGGAAAACGCGCGGTACTCTGGGTGGCAGGGAGGGCTTCCGTTAACTCTGACACCAGCCCAGGGACCCTGTGGACCTGGCCTGATATCTCAAGGGGGGGGCACGTTGCCCGGAGGGATGCTCTTGGGGTGGGGCCTGCTTGCGCCTGCGCGGCCCCGCCTCTTGGCCCGAAACCACCCAGCCGCGGCACGGACAAAAGCCATCTCCTGGGGGCCTACCCCCTGTTCTTCCATCCGTAAAGGGGGACCCCTTTACGGATGGAAGAACAGGGGGATCTTCGCAGTGGTGGGGACGGGACGGAGGGGTCTGCGGGTTTGCAGCCACGTAGGCCAGTTGCTCCCACCCCGGCCCCATGTGTCCCAGCTCCATGGACGAGGTGGGCCGCTTATGGCGGGATGCAGGCGTCCTGCGGGGCTCAGGGGACGGCGTGGGCACTCCCCGGGCGAGAGAGGGCGCCTGGGACCCGAGAGAGCCCCGGTGAGAGTCCGAGGCCTGGCCGCAGAGGCCTCCATTGCCTCCCCGTGCTCCTACCATGGGGCCTGACCGTGCTCGCCCGAGGCCCAGGTTCACCGCAGGTGAATGCCTTTTGCGGACGCCAAGGACAGGAGGTCGCCGATTCCCTCACAGAGGTGGGGGTTCGAGCTCTGGGGGACTGAGGTCGCAGCGGTCACACTCCATTTTTGGGTGGTTCCGCAGAGACTGGAGGGTTGAAGCGGCTGGGTCCAAGTCTGCCGCCTTGTGGCAGTGTGGGGGCTTTGCAGGCGAAGCGAGGCTCTTAGCCTCCCAGGCGGGGCACAGGCCAGACTCCCCAAGGGAGAACCGGTCCTTGGTCGAGGGTCCCGCCCGCCCGCCCGGAACCGCTCCACCTGGCGCGGAACCGTGGCCGGCCCCTCTTCTCGGCCCCAGGTCCCTAGTTCTTCCCTCGCACTCTGCCTATGGCGGGGTGGGAGACGGGCTGGCAAGTGTGGTCCACGGGAAAACGCGCGGTCCTCTGGGTGGCAGGGAGGGCCTCCGTTAACTCTGACACCAGCCCAGGGACCCTGTGGACCTGGCCTGATATCTCAAGGGGGGGGCACGTTGCCCGGAGGGATGCTCTTGGGGTGGGGCCTGCTTGCGCCTGCGCGGCCCCGCCTCTTGGCCCGAAACCAGCCAGCCGCGGCTCGGACAAAAGCCATCTCCTCAGGGACTCCCCCCTGTTCTTCCATCCGTAAAGGGGGACCCCTTTACGGATGGAAGAACAGGGGGATCTTCGCAGTGGTGGGGACGGGACGGAGGGGTCTGCGGGTTTGCAGCCACGTAGGCCAGTTGCTCGCACCCCGGCCCCATGTGTCCCAGCTCCATGGACGAGGTGGGCCGCTTATGGCGGGATGCAGGCGTCCTGCGGGGGTCAGGGGACGGCGTGGGCACTCCCCGGGCGAGAGAGGGCGCCTGGGACCCGAGAGAGCCCCGGGGAGAGTCCGAGGCCTGGCCGCAGAGGCCTCCATTGCCTCCCCGGGCTCCTACCATGGGGCCTGACCGTGCTCGCCCGAGGCCCAGATTCACCGCAGGTGAATGCCTTTTGCGGACGCCAAGGACAGGAGGTCGCCGATTCCCTCACAGAGGTGGGGGTTCGAGCTCTGGGGGACTGAGGTCGCAGCGGTCACACTCCATTTTTGGGTGGTTCCGCAGAGACTGGAGGGTTGAAGCGGCTGGGTCCAAGTCTGCCGCCTTGTGGCAGGGTGGGGGCTTTGAGGGCGAAGCAAGGCTCTTAGCCTCCCAGGTGGGGCACTGGCCAGACTCCCCAAGGGAGAACCGGTCCTTGGTCGAGGGTCCCGCCCGCCCGCCCGGAACCGCTCCACCTTGCGCGGAACCGTGGCCGGCCCCTCTTCCAGGCACCAGGTCCCTAGTTCTTCCCTGGCACTCTGCCTATGGCGGGGTGGGAGACGGGCTGGCAAGTGTGGTCCACGGGAAAACGCGCGGTCCTCTGGGTGGCAGGGAGGGCCTCCGTTAACTCTGACACCAGCCCAGGGACCCTGTGGACCTGGCCTGATATCTCAAGGGGGGGGCACGTTGCCCGGAGGGATGCTCTTGGGGTGGGGCCTGCTTGCGCCTGCGCGGCCCCGCCTCTTGGCCCGAAACCACCCAGCCGCGGCTCGGACAAAAGCCATCTCCTGGGGGACTCCCCCCTGTTCTTCCATCCCTAAAGGGGGACCCCTTTACGGATGGAAGAACAGGGGGATCTTCGCAGTGGTGGGGACGGGACGGAGGGGTCTGCGGGTTTGCAGCCACGTAGGCCAGTTGCTCGCACCCCGGCCCCATGTGTCCCAGCTCCATGGACGAGGTGGGCCGCTTATGGCGGGATGCAGGCGTCCTGCGGGGCTCAGGGGACGGCGTGGGCACTCCCCGCGCGAGAGAGGGCGCCTGGGACCCGAGAGAGCCCCGGGGAGAGTCCGAGGCCTGGCCGCAGAGGCCTCCATTGCCTCCCCGGGCTCCTACCATGGGGCATGACCGTGCTCGCCCGAGGCCCAGGTTCACCGCAGGTGAATGCCTTTTGCGGACGCCAAGGACAGGAGGTCGCCGATTCCCTCACAGAGGTGGGGGTTCGAGCTCTGGGGGACTGAGGTCGCAGCGGTCACACTCCATTTTTGGGTGGTTCCGCAGAGACTGGAGGGTTGAAGCGGCTGGGTCCAAGTCTGCCGCCTTGTGGCAGGGTGGGGGCTTTGCAGGCAAAGCAAGGCTCTTAGCCTCCCAGGCGGGGCACAGGCCAGACTCCCCAAGGGAGAACCGGTCCTTGGTCGAGGGTCCCGCCCGCCCGCCCGGAACCGCTCCACCTTGCGCGGAACCGTGGCCGGCCCCTCTTCCAGGCACCAGGTCCCTAGTTCTTCCCTGGCACTCTGCCTATGGCGGGGTGGGAGACGGGCTGGCAAGTGTGGTCCACGGGAAAACGCGCGGTCCTCTGGGTGGCAGGGAGGGCCTCCGTTAACTCTGACACCAGCCCAGGGACCCTGTGGACCTGGCCTGATATCTCAAGGGGGGGGCACGTTGCCCGGAGGGATGCTCTTGGGGTGGGGCCTGCTTGCGCCTGCGCGGCCCCGCCTCTTCGCCCCAAAACCACCTAGCCGCGGCTCGGACAAAAGCCATCTCCTGGGGGCCTCCCCCCTGTTCTTCCATCCGTAAAGGGGGACCCCTTTACGGATGGAAGAACAGGGGGATCTTCGCAGTGGTGGGGACGGGACGGAGGGGTCTGCGGGTTTGCAGCCACGTGGGCCAGTTGCTCGCACCCCGGCCCCATGTGTCCCAGCTCCTTGGACGAGGTGGGCCGCTTATGGCGGGATGCAGGCGTCCTGCGGGTGTCAGGGGACGGCGTGGGCACTCCCCGGGCGAGAGAGGGCGCCTGGGACCCGAGAGAGCACCCGGGAAAATGCCCAGCCCTGGCCCCCGTGGCTCCAGTGGCCTCCCCAGGCTCCTGCCGTGGGGCCTGGTCCCGCTCACCGGGCCCAGGTCCTCCGCAGGTGAATGCCTTTTGCGTACACCAGGGACCACAGGCCGCGGATCCCTTCACGGGCAGGGGGGGTTCGAGCTCTGTGGGACCCAGGTCGCAGCGCACACAGTCCCTTCTCGCAAAGTTCAGCCCAGACATTAGAGAGTAGAAGCGTCTCGGTCCAAGTTTTCCGCCTCGGGGCAGGGTAGGGCCGTTTGAGCCAAGAGAGACTCTTAGCCCCCGAGGCATCCTCAGGCCCGAGACCCCCAGGGAGACCCGGTCCCTGGGCGTGGGTCCCGCCCGCCCGGGACCGCCCCACCTGGCCGGGAACCGTGGCCGGCCCCTCTTCCCGGCCCCATGTCCCTAGCTCTTCCCTGGCACTCTGCCTCTGGCGGGGTGGGAGACGGGCTGGCAAGTGTGGTCCACGGGAAAACGCGCGGTCCTCTGGGTGGCAGGGAGGGCCTCCGTTAACTCTGACACCAGCCCAGGGACCCTGTGGACCTGGCCTGATATCTCAAGGGGGGGGCACGTTGCCCGGAGGGATGCTCTTGGGGTGGGGCCTGCTTGCGCCTGCGCGGCCCCGCCTCTTGGCCCGAAACCACCCAGCCGCGGCTCGGACAAAAGCCATCTCCTGGGGGCCTCTCCCCTGTTCTTCCATCCGTAAAGGGGGACCCCTTTACGGATGGAAGAACAGGGGGATCTTCGCAGTGGTGGGGACGGGACGGAGGGGTCTGCGGGTTTGCAGCCACGTAGGCCAGTTGCTCGCACCCCGGCCCCATGTGTCCCAGCTCCATGGACGAGGTGGGCCGCTTATGGCGGGATGCAGGCGTCCTGCGGGGCTCAGGGGACGGCGTGGGCACTCCCCGGGCGAGAGAGGGCGCCTGGGACCCGAGAGAGCCCCGGGGAGAGTCCGAGGCCTGGCCGCAGAGGCCTCCATTGCCTCCCCGGGCTCCTACCATGGGGCCTGACCGTGCTCGCCCGAGGCCCAGATTCACCGCAGGTGAATGCCTTTTGAGGACGCCAAGGACAGGAGGTCGCCGATTCCCTCACAGAGGTGGGGGTTCGAGCTCTGGGGGACTGAGGTCGCAGCGGTCACACTCCATTTTTGGGTGGTTCCGCAGAGACTGGAGGGTTGAAGCGGCTGGGTCCAAGTCTGCCGCCTTGTGGCAGGGTGGGGGCTTTGCAGGCGAAGCAAGGCTCTTAGCCTCCCAGGCGGGGCACAGGCCAGACTCCCCAAGGGAGAACCGGTCCTTGGTCGAGGGTCCCGCCCGCCCGCCCGGAACCGCTCCACCTGGCGCGGAACCGTGGCCGGCCCCTCTTCCAGGCACCAGTTCCCTAGTTCTTCCCTGGCACTCTGCCTATGGCGGGGTGGGAGACGGGCTGGCAAGTGTGGTCCACGGGAACACGCGCGGTCCTCTGGGTGGCAGGGAGGGCCTCCGTTAACTCTGACACCAGCCCAGGGACCCTGTGGACCTGGCCTGATATCTCAAGGGGGGGGCACGTTGCCCGGAGGGATGCTCTTGGGGTGGGGCCTGCTTGCGCCTGCGCGGCCCCGCCTCTTGGCCCGAAACCACCCAGCCGCGGCTCGGACAAAAGCCATCTCCTGGGGGCCTCCCCCCTGTTCTTCCATCCGTAAAGGGGGACCCCTTTACGGATGGAAGAACAGGGGGATCTTCGCAGTGGTGGGGACGGGACGGAGGGGTCTGCGGGTTTGCAGCCACGTAGGCCAGTTGCTCGCACCCCGGCCCCATGTGTCCCAGCTCCATGGACGAGGTGGGCCGCTTATGGCGGGATGCAGGCGTCCTGCGGGGGTCAGGGGACGGCGTGGGCACTCCCCGGGCGAGAGAGGGCGCCTGGGACCCGAGAGAGCCCCGGGGAGAGTAGGAGGCCTGGCCGCAGAGGCCTCCATTGCCTCCCCGGGCTCCTACCATGGGGCCTGACCGTGCTCGCCCGAGGCCCAGGTTCACCGCAGGTGAATGCCTTTTGCGGACGCCAAGGACAGGAGGTCGCCGATTCCCTCACAGAGGTGGGGGTTCGAGCTCTGGGGGACTGAGGTCGCAGCGGTCACACTCCATTTTTGGGTGGTTCCGCAGAGACTGGAGGATTGAAGCGGCTGGGTCCAAGTCTGCCGCCTTGTGGCAGGGTGGGGGCTTTGCAGGCGAAGCAAGGCTCTTAGCCTCCCAGGCGGGGCACAGGCCAGACTCCCCAAGGGAGAACCGGTCCTTGGTCGAGGGTTTCCGCCCGCCCGCCCCGAACCGCTCCACCTGGCGCGGAACCGTGGCCGGCCCCTCTTCCAGGCACCAGTTCCCTAGTTCTTCCCTGGCACTCTGCCTATGGCGGGGTGGGAGACGGGTTGGCAAGTGTGGTCCACGGGAAAACGCGCGGTCCTCTGGGTGGCAGGGAGGGCCTCCGTTAACTCTGACACCAGCCCAGGGACCCTGTGGACCTGGCCTGATATCTCAAGGGGGGGGCACGTTGCCCGGAGGGATGCTCTTGGGGTGGGGCCTGCTTGCGCCTGCGCGGCCCCGCCTCTTCGCCCGAAACCACCCAGCCGCGGCTCGGACAAAAGCCATCTCCTGGGGGCCTCTCCCCTGTTCTTCCATCCGTAAAGGGGGACCCCTTTACGGATGGAAGAACAGGGGGATCTTCGCAGTGGTGGGGACGGGACGGAGGGGTCTGCGGGTTTGCAGCCACGTAGGCCAGTTGCTCGCACCCCGGCCCCATGTGTCCCAGCTCCATGGACGAGGTGGGCCGCTTATGGCGGGATGCAGGCGTCCTGCGGGGCTCAGGGGACGGCGTGGGCACTCCCCGGGCGAGAGAGGGCGCCTGGGACCCGAGAGAGCCCCGGGGAGAGTCCGAGGCCTGGCCGCAGAGGCCTCCATTGCCTCCCCGGGCTCCTACCATGGGGCCTGACCGTGCTCGCCCGAGGCCCAGATTCACCGCAGGTGAATGCCTTTTGAGGACGCCAAGGACAGGAGGTCGCCGATTCCCTCACAGAGGTGGGGGTTCGAGCTCTGGGGGACTGAGGTCGCAGCGGTCACACTCCATTTTTGGGTGGTTCCGCAGAGACTGGAGGGTTGAAGCGGCTGGGTCCAAGTCTGCCGCCTTGTGGCAGGGTGGGGGCTTTGCAGGCGAAGCAAGGCTCTTAGCCTCCCAGGCGGGGCACAGGCCAGACTCCCCAAGGGAGAACCGGTCCTTGGTCGAGGGTCCCGCCCGCCCGCCCGGAACCGCTCCACCTGGCGCGGAACCGTGGCCGGCCCCTCTTCCAGGCACCAGTTCCCTAGTTCTTCCCTGGCACTCTGCCTATGGCGGGGTGGGAGACGGGCTGGCAAGTGTGGTCCACGGGAACACGCGCGGTCCTCTGGGTGGCAGGGAGGGCCTCCGTTAACTCTGACACCAGCCCAGGGACCCTGTGGACCTGGCCTGATATCTCAAGGGGGGGGCACGTTGCCCGGAGGGATGCTCTTGGGGTGGGGCCTGCTTGCGCCTGCGCGGCCCCGCCTCTTGGCCCGAAACCACCCAGCCGCGGCTCGGACAAAAGCCATCTCCTGGGGGCCTCCCCCCTGTTCTTCCATCCGTAAAGGGGGACCCCTTTACGGATGGAAGAACAGGGGGATCTTCGCAGTGGTGGGGACGGGACGGAGGGGTCTGCGGGTTTGCAGCCACGTAGGCCAGTTGCTCGCACCCCGGCCCCATGTGTCCCAGCTCCATGGACGAGGTGGGCCGCTTATGGCGGGATGCAGGCGTCCTGCGGGGCTCAGGGGACGGCGTGGGCACTCCCCGCGCGAGAGAGGGCGCCTGGGACCCGAGAGAGCCCCGGGGAGAGTCCGAGGCCTGGCCGCAGAGGCCTCCATTGCCTCCCCGGGCTCCTACCATGGGGCCTGACCGTGCTCGCCCGAGGCCCAGGTTCACCGCAGGTGAATGCCTTTTGCGGACGCCAAGGACAGGAGGTCGCCGATTCCCTCACAGAGGTGGGGGTTCGAGCTCTGGGGGACTGAGGTCGCAGCGGTCACACTCCATTTTTGGGTGGTTCCGCAGAGACTGGAGGGTTGAAGCGGCTGGGTCCAAGTCTGCCGCCTTGTGGCAGGGTGGGGGCTTTGCAGGCAAAGCAAGGCTCTTAGCCTCCCAGGCGGGGCACAGGCCAGACTCCCCAAGGGAGAACCGGTCCTTGGTCGAGGGTCCCGCCCGCCCGCCCCGAACCGCTCCACCTGGCGCGGAACCGTGGCCGGCCCCTCTTCCAGGCACCAGGTCCCTAGTTCTTCCCTGGCACTCTGCCTCTGCGGGCGTGGGAGAGCTGCTGGGAAGTGAGGTCCACGGGAAAACGCGCGGTCCTCTGGGTGGCAGGGAGGGCCTCCGTTAACTCTGACACCAGCCCAGGGACCCTGTGGACCTGGCCTGATATCTCAAGGGGGGGGGCACGTTGCCCGGAGGGATGCTCTTGGGGTGGGGCCTGCTTGCGCCTGCGCGGCCCCGCCTCTTGGCCCGAAACCAGCCAGCCGCGACTCGGACAAAAGCCATCTCCTGGGGGCCTCCCCCCTGTTCTTCCATCCGTAAAGGGGGACCCCTTTACGGATGGAAGAACAGGGGGATCTTCGCAGTGGTGGGGACGGGACGGAGGGGTCTGCGGGTTTGCAGCCACGTAGGCCAGTTGCTCGCACCCCGGCCCCATGTGTCCCAGCTCCATGGACGAGGTGGGCCGCTTATGGCGGGATGCAGGCGTCCTGCGGGGGTCAGGGGACGGCGTGGGCACTCCCCGGGCGAGAGAGGGCGCCTGGGACCCGAGAGAGCCCCGGGGAGAGTAGGAGGCCTGGCCGCAGAGGCCTCCATTTTCTCCCCGGGCTCCTACCATGGGGCCTGACCGTGCTCGCCCGAGGCCCAGGTTCACCGCAGGTGAATGCCTTTTGCGGACGCCAAGGACAGGAGGTCGCCGATTCCCTCACAGAGGTGGGGGTTCGAGCTCTGGGGGACTGAGGTCGCAGCGGTCACACTCCATTTTTGGGTGGTTCCGCAGAGACTGGAGGATTGAAGCGGCTGGGTCCAAGTCTGCCGCCTTGTGGCCGGGTGGGGGCTTTGCAGGCGAAGCAAGGCTCTTAGCCTCCCAGGCGGGGCACAGGCCAGACTCCCCAAGGGAGAACCGGTCCTTGGTCGAGGGTCCCGCCCGCCCGCCCCGAACCGCTCCACCTGGCGCGGAACCGTGGCCGGCCCCTCTTCCAGGCACCAGGTCCCTAGTTCTTCCCTGGCACTCTGCCTCTGCGGGCGTGGGAGAGCTGCTGGGAAGTGAGGTCCACGGGAAAACGCGCGGTCCTCTGGGTGGCAGGGAGGGCCTCCGTTACCTCTGACACCAGCCCAGGGACCCTGTGGACCTGGCCTGATATCTCAAGGGGGGGGGCACGTTGCCCGGAGGGATGCTCTTGGGGTGGGGCCTGCTTGCGCCTGCGCGGCCCCGCCTCTTGGCCCGAAACCAGCCAGCCGCGGCTCGGACAAAAGCCATCTCCTGGGGGCCTCCCCCCTGTTCTTCCATCCGTAAAGGGGGACCCCTTTACGGATGGAAGAACAGGGGGATCTTCGCAGTGGTGGGGACGGGACGGAGGAGTCTGCGGGTTTGCAGCCACGTAGGCCAGTTGCTCGCACCCCGGCCCCATGTGTCCCAGCTCCATGGACGAGGTGGGCCGCTTATGGCGGGATGCAGGCGTCCTGCGGGGGTCAGGGGACGGCGTGGGCACTCCCCGCGCGAGAGAGGGCGCCTGGGACCCGAGAGAGCACCCGGGAAAATGCCCAGCCCTGGCCCCCGTGGCTCCAGTGGCCTCCCCAGGCTCCTGCCGTGGGGCCTGGTCCCGCTCACCGGGCCCAGGTCCTCCGCAGGTGAATGCCTTTTGCGGACACCAGGGACCACAGGCCGCGGATCCCTTCACGGGCAGGGGGGGTTCGAGCTCTTTGGGACCCAGGTCGCAGCGCACACAGTCCCTTCTCGCAAAGTTAAGCCCAGACTTTAGAGAGTAGAAGCGTCTCCGTCCAACTTTTCCGCCTCGGGGCAGGGTGGGGCCGTTTGAGCCAAGAGAGACTCTTAGCCCCCCAGGCAGTCCTCAGGCCCGAGACCCCCAGGGAGACCCGGTCCCTGGGCGTGGGTCCCGCCCGCTCGGGACCGCCCCACCTGGCCGGGAACCGTGGCCGGCCCCTCTTCCCGGCCCCATGTCCCTAGCTCTTCCCTGGCACTCTGCCTCTGGCGGGGTGGGAGACGGGCTGGCAAGTGTGGTCCACGGGAAAACGCGCGGTCCTCTGGGTGGCAGGGAGGGCCTCCGTTAACTCTGACACCAGCCCAGGGACCCTGTGGACCTGGCCTGATATCTCAAGGGGGGGGCACGTTGCCCGGAGGGATGCTCTTGGGGTGGGGCCTGCTTGCGCCTGCGCGGCCCAGCCTCTTGGCCCGAAACAACCCAGCCGCGTCTCGGACAAAAGCCATCTCCTGGGGGCCTCCCCCCTGTTCTTCCATCCGTAAAGGGGGACCCCTTTACGGATGGAAGAACAGGGGGATCTTCGCAGTGGTGGGGACGGGACGGAGGGGTCTGCGGGTTTGCAGCCACGTAGGCCAGTTGCTCGCACCCCGGCCCCATGTGTCCCAGCTCCATGGACGAGGTGGGCCGCTTATGGCGGGATGCAGGCGTCCTGCGGGGCTCAGGGGACGGCGTGGGCACTCCCCGGGCGAGAGAGGGCTCCTGGGACCCGAGAGAGCCCCGGGGAGAGTCCGAGGCCTGGCCGCAGAGGCCTCCATTGCCTCCTCGGGCTCCTACCATGGGGCCTGACCTTGCTCGCCCGAGGCCCAGATTCACCGCAGGTGAATGCCTTTTGCGGACGCCAAGGACAGGAGGTCGCCGATTCCCTCACAGAGGTGGGGGTTCGAGCTCTGGGGGACTGAGGTCGCAGCGGTCACACTCCATTTTTGGGTGGTTCCGCAGAGACTGGAGGGTTGAAGCGGCTGGGTCCAAGTCTGCTGCCTTGTGGCAGGGTGGGGGCTTTGCAGGCGAAGCAAGGCTCTTAGCCTCCCAGGCGGGGCACAGGCCAGACTCCCCAAGGGAGAACCAGTCTTGGTCGAGGGTCCCGCCCGCCCGCCCGGAACCGCTCCACCTGGCGCGGAACCGTGGCCGGCCCCTCTTCCAGGCACCAGGTCCCTAGTTCTTCCCTGGCACTCTGCCTATGGCGGGGTGGGAGACGGGCTGGCAAGTGTGGTCCACGGGAAAACGCGCGGTCCTCTGGGTGGCAGGGAGGGCCTCCGTTAACTCTGACACCAGCCCAGGGACCCTGTGGACCTGGCCTGATATCTCAAGGGGGGGGCACGTTGCCCGGAGGGATGCTCTTGGGGTGGGGCCTGCTTGCGCCCGCGCGGCCCCGCCTCTTGGCCCGAAAACACCCAGCCGCGGCACGGACAAAAGCCATCTCCTGGGGGCCTCCCCCCTGTTCTTCCATCCGTAAAGGGGGACCCCTTTACGGATGGAAGAACAGGGGGATCTTCGCAGTGGTGGGGACGGGACGGAGGGGTCTGCGGGTTTGCAGCCACGTAGGCCAGTTTCTCGCATCCCGGCCCCATGTGTCCCAGCTCCATGGACGAGGTGGGCGGCTTATGGCGGGATGCAGGCGTCCTGCGGGGGTCAGGGGACGACGTGGGCACTCCCTGGGCGAGAGAGGGCGCCTGGGACCCGAGAGAGCCCCGGGGAGAGTCCGAGGCCTGGCCGCAGAGGCCTCCATTGCCTCCCCGGGCTCCTACCATGGGGCCTGACCGTGCTCGCCCGAGGCCCAGGTTCACCGCAGGTGAATGCCTTTTGCGGACCCCAAGGACAGGAGGTCGCCGATTCCCTCACAGAGGTGGGGGTTCGAGCTCTGGGGGACTGAGGTCACAGCGGTCACACTCCATTTTTGGGTGGTTCCGCAGAGACTGGAGGGTTGAAGCGGCTGGGTCCAAGTCTGCCGCCTTGTGGCAGGGTGGGGGCTTTGCAGGCAAAGCAAGGCTCTTAGCCTCCCAGGCGGGGCACAGGCCAGACTCCCCAAGGGAGAACCGGTCCTTGGTCCAGGGTCCCGCCCGCCCGCCCCGAACCGCTCCACCTGGCGCGGAACCGTGGCCGGCCCCTCTTCCAGGCACCAGGTCCCTAGTTCTTTCCTGGCACTCTGCCTCTGCGGGGGTGGGAGAGCTGCTGGGAAGTGTGGTCCACGAGAAAACGCGCGGTCCTCTGGGTGGCAGGGAGGGCTTCCGTTAACTCTGACACCAGCCCCGGGACCCTGTGGACCTGGCCTGATATCTCAAGGGGGGGGCACGTTGCCCGGAGGGATGCTCTTGGGGTGGGGCCTGCTTGCGCCTGCGCGGCCCCGCCTCTTGGCCCGCAACCACCCAGCCGCGGCTCGGACAAAAGCCATCTCCTGGGGCCCTCCCCCCTGTTCTTCCATCCGTAAAGGGGGACCCCTTTACGGATGGAAGAACAGGGGGATCTTCGCAGTGGTGGGGACGGGACGGAGAGGTCTGCGGGTTTGCAGCCACGTAGGCCCGTTGCTCGCACCCCGGCCCCATGTGTCCCAGCTCCATGGACGAGGTGGGCCGCTTATGGCGGGATGCAGGCGTCCTGCGGGGGTCAGGGGACGGCGTGGGCACTCCCCGGGCGAGAGAGGGCGCCTGGGACCCGAGAGAGCACCCGGGAAAATGCCCAGCCCTGGCCCCCGTGGCTCCAGTGGCCTCCCCAGGCTCCTGCCGTGGGGCCTGGTCCCGCTCACCGGGCCCAGGTCCTCCGCAGGTGAATGCCTTTTGCGGACACCAGGGACCACAGGCCGCGGATCCCTTCACGGGCAGGGGGGGTTCGAGCTCTGTGGGACCCAGGTCGCAGCGCACACAGTCCCTTCTCGCAAAGTTCAGCCCAGACATTAGAGAGTAGAAGCGTCTCGGTCCAAGTTTTCAGCCTCAGGGCAGGGTGGGGCCGTTTGAGCCAAGAGAGACTCTTAGCCCCCGAGGCAGTCCTCAGGCCCGAGACCCCCAGGGAGACCCGGTCCCTGGGCGTGGGTCCCGCCCGCCCGGGACCGCCCCACCTGGCAGGGAACCGTGGCCGGCCCCTCTTCCCGGCCCCATGTCCCTAGCTCTTCCCTGGCACTCTGCCTCTGGCGGCGTGGGAGATGGGCTGGCAAGTGTGGTCCACGGGAAAACGCGCGGTCCTCTGGGTGGCAGGGAGGGCTTCCGTTAACTCTGACCCCAGCCCAGGGACCCTGTGGACCTGGCCTGATATCTCAAGGGGGGGGCACGTTGCCCGGAGGGATGCTCTTGGGGTGGGGTCTGCTTGCGCCTGCGCGGCCCCGCCTCTTGGCCCGAAACCACCCAGCCGCGGCTCGGACAAAAGCCATCTCCTGGGGGACTCCCCCCTGTTCTTCCATCCCTAAAGGGGGACCCCTTTACGGATGGAAGAACAGGGGGATCTTCGCAGTGGTGGGGACGGGACGGAGGGGTCTGCGGGTTTGCAGCCACGTAGGCCAGTTGCTCGCACCCCGGCCCCATGTGTCCCAGCTCCATGGACGAGGTGGGCCGCTTATGGCGGGATGCAGGCGTCCTGCGGGGCTCAGGGGACGGCGTGGGCACTCCCCGCGCGAGAGAGGGCGCCTGGGACCCGAGAGAGCCCCGGGGAGAGTCCGAGGCCTGGCCGCAGAGGCCTCCATTGCCTCCCCGGGCTCCTACCATGGGGCCTGACCGTGCTCGCCCGAGGCCCAGGTTCACCGCAGGTGAATGCCTTTTGCGGACGCCAAGGACAGGAGGTCGCCGATTCCCTCACAGAGGTGGGGGTTCGAGCTCTGGGGGACTGAGGTCGCAGCGGTCACACTCCATTTTTGGGTGGTTCCGCAGAGACTGGAGGGTTGAAGCGGCTGGGTCCAAGTCTGCGCCTTGTGGCAGGGTGGGGGCTTTGCAGGCAAAGCAAGGCTCTTAGCCTCCCAGGCGGGGCACAGGCCAGACTCCCCAAGGGAGAACCGGTCCTTGGTCGAGGGTCCCGCCCGCCCGCCCCGAACCGCTCCACCTGGCGCGGAACCGTGGCCGGCCCCTCTTCCAGGCACCAGGTCCCTAGTTCTTTCCTGGCACTCTGCCTCTGCGGGGGTGGGAGAGCTGCTGGGAAGTGTGGTCCAAGGGAAAACGCGCGGTACTCTGGGTGGCAGGGAGGGCTTCCGTTAACTCTGACACCAGCCCAGGGACCCTGTGGACCTGGCCTGATATCTCAAGGGGGGGGCACGTTGCCCGGAGGGATGCTCTTGGGGTGGGGCCTGCTTGCGCCTGCGCGGCCCCGCCTCTTGGCCCGAAACCACCCAGCCGCGGCACGGACAAAAGCCATCTCCTGGGGGCCTACCCCCTGTTCTTCCATCCGTAAAGGGGGACCCCTTTACGGATGGAAGAACAGGGGGATCTTCGCAGTGGTGGGGACGGGACGGAGGGGTCTGCGGGTTTGCAGCCACGTAGGCCAGTTGCTCCCACCCCGGCCCCATGTGTCCCAGCTCCATGGACGAGGTGGGCCGCTTATGGCGGGATGCAGGCGTCCTGCGGGGCTCAGGGGACGGCGTGGGCACTCCCCGGGCGAGAGAGGGCGCCTGGGACCCGAGAGAGCCCCGGTGAGAGTCCGAGGCCTGGCCGCAGAGGCCTCCATTGCCTCCCCGTGCTCCTACCATGGGGCCTGACCGTGCTCGCCCGAGGCCCAGGTTCACCGCAGGTGAATGCCTTTTGCGGACGCCAAGGACAGGAGGTCGCCGATTCCCTCACAGAGGTGGGGGTTCGAGCTCTGGGGGACTGAGGTCGCAGCGGTCACACTCCATTTTTGGGTGGTTCCGCAGAGACTGGAGGGTTGAAGCGGCTGGGTCCAAGTCTGCCGCCTTGTGGCAGTGTGGGGGCTTTGCAGGCGAAGCGAGGCTCTTAGCCTCCCAGGCGGGGCACAGGCCAGACTCCCCAAGGGAGAACCGGTCCTTGGTCGAGGGTCCCGCCCGCCCGCCCGGAACCGCTCCACCTGGCGCGGAACCGTGGCCGGCCCCTCTTCTCGGCCCCAGGTCCCTAGTTCTTCCCTCGCACTCTGCCTATGGCGGGGTGGGAGACGGGCTGGCAAGTGTGGTCCACGGGAAAACGCGCGGTCCTCTGGGTGGCAGGGAGGGCCTCCGTTAACTCTGACACCAGCCCAGGGACCCTGTGGACCTGGCCTGATATCTCAAGGGGGGGGCACGTTGCCCGGAGGGATGCTCTTGGGGTGGGGCCTGCTTGCGCCTGCGCGGCCCCGCCTCTTGGCCCGAAACCAGCCAGCCGCGGCTCGGACAAAAGCCATCTCCTCAGGGACTCCCCCCTGTTCTTCCATCCGTAAAGGGGGACCCCTTTACGGATGGAAGAACAGGGGGATCTTCGCAGTGGTGGGGACGGGACGGAGGGGTCTGCGGGTTTGCAGCCACGTAGGCCAGTTGCTCGCACCCCGGCCCCATGTGTCCCAGCTCCATGGACGAGGTGGGCCGCTTATGGCGGGATGCAGGCGTCCTGCGGGGGTCAGGGGACGGCGTGGGCACTCCCCGGGCGAGAGAGGGCGCCTGGGACCCGAGAGAGCCCCGGGGAGAGTCCGAGGCCTGGCCGCAGAGGCCTCCATTGCCTCCCCGGGCTCCTACCATGGGGCCTGACCGTGCTCGCCCGAGGCCCAGATTCACCGCAGGTGAATGCCTTTTGCGGACGCCAAGGACAGGAGGTCGCCGATTCCCTCACAGAGGTGGGGGTTCGAGCTCTGGGGGACTGAGGTCGCAGCGGTCACACTCCATTTTTGGGTGGTTCCGCAGAGACTGGAGGGTTGAAGCGGCTGGGTCCAAGTCTGCCGCCTTGTGGCAGGGTGGGGGCTTTGAGGGCGAAGCAAGGCTCTTAGCCTCCCAGGTGGGGCACTGGCCAGACTCCCCAAGGGAGAACCGGTCCTTGGTCGAGGGTCCCGCCCGCCCGCCCGGAACCGCTCCACCTTGCGCGGAACCGTGGCCGGCCCCTCTTCCAGGCACCAGGTCCCTAGTTCTTCCCTGGCACTCTGCCTATGGCGGGGTGGGAGACGGGCTGGCAAGTGTGGTCCACGGGAAAACGCGCGGTCCTCTGGGTGGCAGGGAGGGCCTCCGTTAACTCTGACACCAGCCCAGGGACCCTGTGGACCTGGCCTGATATCTCAAGGGGGGGGCACGTTGCCCGGAGGGATGCTCTTGGGGTGGGGCCTGCTTGCGCCTGCGCGGCCCCGCCTCTTGGCCCGAAACCACCCAGCCGCGGCTCGGACAAAAGCCATCTCCTGGGGGACTCCCCCCTGTTCTTCCATCCCTAAAGGGGGACCCCTTTACGGATGGAAGAACAGGGGGATCTTCGCAGTGGTGGGGACGGGACGGAGGGGTCTGCGGGTTTGCAGCCACGTAGGCCAGTTGCTCGCACCCCGGCCCCATGTGTCCCAGCTCCATGGACGAGGTGGGCCGCTTATGGCGGGATGCAGGCGTCCTGCGGGGCTCAGGGGACGGCGTGGGCACTCCCCGCGCGAGAGAGGGCGCCTGGGACCCGAGAGAGCCCCGGGGAGAGTCCGAGGCCTGGCCGCAGAGGCCTCCATTGCCTCCCCGGGCTCCTACCATGGGGCATGACCGTGCTCGCCCGAGGCCCAGGTTCACCGCAGGTGAATGCCTTTTGCGGACGCCAAGGACAGGAGGTCGCCGATTCCCTCACAGAGGTGGGGGTTCGAGCTCTGGGGGACTGAGGTCGCAGCGGTCACACTCCATTTTTGGGTGGTTCCGCAGAGACTGGAGGGTTGAAGCGGCTGGGTCCAAGTCTGCCGCCTTGTGGCAGGGTGGGGGCTTTGCAGGCAAAGCAAGGCTCTTAGCCTCCCAGGCGGGGCACAGGCCAGACTCCCCAAGGGAGAACCGGTCCTTGGTCGAGGGTCCCGCCCGCCCGCCCGGAACCGCTCCACCTTGCGCGGAACCGTGGCCGGCCCCTCTTCCAGGCACCAGGTCCCTAATTCTTCCCTGGCACTCTGCCTATGGCGGGGTGGGAGACGGGCTGGCAAGTGTGGTCCACGGGAAAACGCGCGGTCCTCTGGGTGGCAGGGAGGGCCTCCGTTAACTCTGACACCAGCCCAGGGACCCTGTGGACCTGGCCTGATATCTCAAGGGGGGGGCACGTTGCCCGGAGGGATGCTCTTGGGGTGGGGCCTGCTTGCGCCTGCGCGGCCCCGCCTCTTCGCCCCAAAACCACCTAGCCGCGGCTCGGACAAAAGCCATCTCCTGGGGGCCTCCCCCCTGTTCTTCCATCCGTAAAGGGGGACCCCTTTACGGATGGAAGAACAGGGGGATCTTCGCAGTGGTGGGGACGGGACGGAGGGGTCTGCGGGTTTGCAGCCACGTGGGCCAGTTGCTCGCACCCCGGCCCCATGTGTCCCAGCTCCTTGGACGAGGTGGGCCGCTTATGGCGGGATGCAGGCGTCCTGCGGGTGTCAGGGGACGGCGTGGGCACTCCCCGGGCGAGAGAGGGCGCCTGGGACCCGAGAGAGCACCCGGGAAAATGCCCAGCCCTGGCCCCCGTGGCTCCAGTGGCCTCCCCAGGCTCCTGCCGTGGGGCCTGGTCCCGCTCACCGGGCCCAGGTCCTCCGCAGGTGAATGCCTTTTGCGTACACCAGGGACCACAGGCCGCGGATCCCTTCACGGGCAGGGGGGGTTCGAGCTCTGTGGGACCCAGGTCGCAGCGCACACAGTCCCTTCTCGCAAAGTTCAGCCCAGACATTAGAGAGTAGAAGCGTCTCGGTCCAAGTTTTCCGCCTCGGGGCAGGGTAGGGCCGTTTGAGCCAAGAGAGACTCTTAGCCCCCGAGGCATCCTCAGGCCCGAGACCCCCAGGGAGACCCGGTCCCTGGGCGTGGGTCCCGCCCGCCCGGGACCGCCCCACCTGGCCGGGAACCGTGGCCGGCCCCTCTTCCCGGCCCCATGTCCCTAGCTCTTCCCTGGCACTCTGCCTCTGGCGGGGTGGGAGACGGGCTGGCAAGTGTGGTCCACGGGAAAACGCGCGGTCCTCTGGGTGGCAGGGAGGGCCTCCGTTAACTCTGACACCAGCCCAGGGACCCTGTGGACCTGGCCTGATATCTCAAGGGGGGGGCACGTTGCCCGGAGGGATGCTCTTGGGGTGGGGCCTGCTTGCGCCTGCGCGGCCCCGCCTCTTGGCCCGAAACCACCCAGCCGCGGCTCGGACAAAAGCCATCTCCTGGGGGCCTCTCCCCTGTTCTTCCATCCGTAAAGGGGGACCCCTTTACGGATGGAAGAACAGGGGGATCTTCGCAGTGGTGGGGACGGGACGGAGGGGTCTGCGGGTTTGCAGCCACGTAGGCCAGTTGCTCGCACCCCGGCCCCATGTGTCCCAGCTCCATGGACGAGGTGGGCCGCTTATGGCGGGATGCAGGCGTCCTGCGGGGCTCAGGGGACGGCGTGGGCACTCCCCGGGCGAGAGAGGGCGCCTGGGACCCGAGAGAGCCCCGGGGAGAGTCCGAGGCCTGGCCGCAGAGGCCTCCATTGCCTCCCCGGGCTCCTACCATGGGGCCTGACCGTGCTCGCCCGAGGCCCAGATTCACCGCAGGTGAATGCCTTTTGAGGACGCCAAGGACAGGAGGTCGCCGATTCCCTCACAGAGGTGGGGGTTCGAGCTCTGGGGGACTGAGGTCGCAGCGGTCACACTCCATTTTTGGGTGGTTCCGCAGAGACTGGAGGGTTGAAGCGGCTGGGTCCAAGTCTGCCGCCTTGTGGCAGGGTGGGGGCTTTGCAGGCGAAGCAAGGCTCTTAGCCTCCCAGGCGGGGCACAGGCCAGACTCCCCAAGGGAGAACCGGTCCTTGGTCGAGGGTCCCGCCCGCCCGCCCGGAACCGCTCCACCTGGCGCGGAACCGTGGCCGGCCCCTCTTCCAGGCACCAGTTCCCTAGTTCTTCCCTGGCACTCTGCCTATGGCGGGGTGGGAGACGGGCTGGCAAGTGTGGTCCACGGGAACACGCGCGGTCCTCTGGGTGGCAGGGAGGGCCTCCGTTAACTCTGACACCAGCCCAGGGACCCTGTGGACCTGGCCTGATATCTCAAGGGGGGGGCACGTTGCCCGGAGGGATGCTCTTGGGGTGGGGCCTGCTTGCGCCTGCGCGGCCCCGCCTCTTGGCCCGAAACCACCCAGCCGCGGCTCGGACAAAAGCCATCTCCTGGGGGCCTCCCCCCTGTTCTTCCATCCGTAAAGGGGGACCCCTTTACGGATGGAAGAACAGGGGGATCTTCGCAGTGGTGGGGACGGGACGGAGGGGTCTGCGGGTTTGCAGCCACGTAGGCCAGTTGCTCGCACCCCGGCCCCATGTGTCCCAGCTCCATGGACGAGGTGGGCCGCTTATGGCGGGATGCAGGCGTCCTGCGGGGGTCAGGGGACGGCGTGGGCACTCCCCGGGCGAGAGAGGGCGCCTGGGACCCGAGAGAGCCCCGGGGAGAGTAGGAGGCCTGGCCGCAGAGGCCTCCATTGCCTCCCCGGGCTCCTACCATGGGGCCTGACCGTGCTCGCCCGAGGCCCAGGTTCACCGCAGGTGAATGCCTTTTGCGGACGCCAAGGACAGGAGGTCGCCGATTCCCTCACAGAGGTGGGGGTTCGAGCTCTGGGGGACTGAGGTCGCAGCGGTCACACTCCATTTTTGGGTGGTTCCGCAGAGACTGGAGGATTGAAGCGGCTGGGTCCAAGTCTGCCGCCTTGTGGCAGGGTGGGGGCTTTGCAGGCGAAGCAAGGCTCTTAGCCTCCCAGGCGGGGCACAGGCCAGACTCCCCAAGGGAGAACCGGTCCTTGGTCGAGGGTCCCGCCCGCCCGCCCCGAACCGCTCCACCTGGCGCGGAACCGTGGCCGGCCCCTCTTCCAGGCACCAGTTCCCTAGTTCTTCCCTGGCACTCTGCCTATGGCGGGGTGGGAGACGGGTTGGCAAGTGTGGTCCACGGGAAAACGCGCGGTCCTCTGGGTGGCAGGGAGGGCCTCCGTTAACTCTGACACCAGCCCAGGGACCCTGTGGACCTGGCCTGATATCTCAAGGGGGGGGCACGTTGCCCGGAGGGATGCTCTTGGGGTGGGGCCTGCTTGCGCCTGCGCGGCCCCGCCTCTTCGCCCGAAACCACCCAGCCGCGGCTCGGACAAAAGCCATCTCCTGGGGGCCTCTCCCCTGTTCTTCCATCCGTAAAGGGGGACCCCTTTACGGATGGAAGAACAGGGGGATCTTCGCAGTGGTGGGGACGGGACGGAGGGGTCTGCGGGTTTGCAGCCACGTAGGCCAGTTGCTCGCACCCCGGCCCCATGTGTCCCAGCTCCATGGACGAGGTGGGCCGCTTATGGCGGGATGCAGGCGTCCTGCGGGGCTCAGGGGACGGCGTGGGCACTCCCCGCGCGAGAGAGGGCGCCTGGGACCCGAGAGAGCCCCGGGGAGAGTCCGAGGCCTGGCCGCAGAGGCCTCCATTGCCTCCCCGGGCTCCTACCATGGGGCCTGACCGTGCTCGCCCGAGGCCCAGATTCACCGCAGGTGAATGCCTTTTGAGGACGCCAAGGACAGGAGGTCGCCGATTCCCTCACAGAGGTGGGGGTTCGAGCTCTGGGGGACTGAGGTCGCAGCGGTCACACTCCATTTTTGGGTGGTTCCTCAGAGACTGGAGGGTTGAAGCGGCTGGGTCCAAGTCTGCCGCCTTGTGGCAGGGTGGGGGCTTTGCAGGCGAAGCAAGGCTCTTAGCCTCCCAGGCGGGGCACAGGCCAGACTCCCCAAGGGAGAACCGGTCCTTGGTCGAGGGTCCCGCCCGCCCGCCCGGAACCGCTCCACCTGGCGCGGAACCGTGGCCGGCCCCTCTTCCAGGCACCAGTTCCCTAGTTCTTCCCTGGCACTCTGCCTATGGCGGGGTGGGAGACGGGCTGGCAAGTGTGGTCCACGGGAACACGCGCGGTCCTCTGGGTGGCAGGGAGGGCCTCCGTTAACTCTGACACCAGCCCAGGGACCCTGTGGACCTGGCCTGATATCTCAAGGGGGGGGCACGTTGCCCGGAGGGATGCTCTTGGGGTGGGGCCTGCTTGCGCCTGCGCGGCCCCGCCTCTTGGCCCGAAACCACCCAGCCGCGGCTCGGACAAAAGCCATCTCCTGGGGGCCTCCCCCCTGTTCTTCCATCCGTAAAGGGGGACCCCTTTACGGATGGAAGAACAGGGGGATCTTCGCAGTGGTGGGGACGGGACGGAGGGGTCTGCGGGTTTGCAGCCACGTAGGCCAGTTGCTCGCACCCCGGCCCCATGTGTCCCAGCTCCATGGACGAGGTGGGCCGCTTATGGCGGGATGCAGGCGTCCTGCGGGGCTCAGGGGACGGCGTGGGCACTCCCCGGGCGAGAGAGGGCGCCTGGGACCCGAGAGAGCACCCGGGAAAATGCCCAGCCCTGGCCCCCGTGGCTCCAGTGGCCTCCCCAGGCTCCTGCCGTGGGGCCTGGTCCCGCTCACCGGGGCCCAGGTTCTCCGCAGGTGAATGCCTTTTGCGGACACCAGGGACCACAGGCCGCTGATCCCTTCACGGGCAGGGGGGGTTCGAGCTCTGTGGGACCCAGGTCGCAGCGCACACAGTCCCTTCTCGCAAAGTTCAGCCCAGACTTTAGAGAGTAGAAGCGTGTCGGTCCAAGTTTTCCGCCTCGGGGCAGGGTGGGGCCGTTTGAGCCAAGAGAGACTCTTAGCCCCCCAGGCAGGTCTCAGGCCTGAGACCCCCAGGGAGACCCGGTCCCTGGGCGTGGGTCCCGCCCGCCAGGGACCGCCCCACCTGGCCGGGAACCGTGGCCGGCCCCTCTTCCCGGCCCCATGTCCCTAGCTCTTCCCTGGCACTCTGCCTCTGGCGGGGTGGGAGACGGGCTGGCAAGTGTGGTCCACGGGAAAACGCGCGGTCCTCTGGGTGGCAGGGAGGGCCTCCGTTAACTCTGACACCAGCCCAGGGACCCTGTGGACCTGGCCTGATATCTCAAGGGGGGGGCACGTTGCCCGGAGGGATGCTCTTGGGGTGGGGCCTGCTTGCGCCTGCGCGGCCCCGCCTCTTGGCCCGAAACGACCCAGCCGCGGCACGGACAAAAGACATCTCCTGGGGGCCTCCCCCCTGTTCTTCCATCCGTAAAGGGGGACCCCTTTACGGATGGAAGAACAGGGGGATCTTCGCAGTGGTGGGGACGGGACGGAGGGGTCTGCGGGTTTGCAGCCACGTAGGCCAGTTGCTCGCACCCCGGCCCCATGTGTCCCAGCTCCATGGACGAGGTGGGCCGCTTATGGCGGGATGCAGGCGTCCTGCGGGGCTCAGGGGACGGCGTGGGCACTCCCCGGGCGAGAGAGGGCGCCTGGGACCCGAGAGAGCCCCGGGGAGAGTCCGAGGCCTGGCCGCAGAGGCCTCCATTGCCTCCCCGTGCTCCTACCATGGGGCCTGACCGTGCTCGCCCGAGGCCCAGGTTCACCGCAGGTGAATGCCTTTTGCGGACGCCAAGGACAGGAGGTCGCCGATTCCCTCACAGAGGTGGGGGTTCGAGCTCTGGGGGACTGAGGTCGCAGCGGTCACACTCCATTTTTGGGTGGTTCCGCAGAGACTGGAGGGTTGAAGCGGCTGGGTCCAAGTCTGCCGCCTTGTGGCAGGGTGGGGGCTTTGCAGGCGAAGCAAGGCTCTTAGCCTCCCAGGCGGGGCACAGGCCAGACTCCCCAAGGGAGAACCGGTCCTTGGTCGAGGGTCCCGCCCGCCCGCCCGGAACCGCTCCACCTGGCGCGGAACCGTGGCCGGCCCCTCTTCTCGGCCCCAGGTCCCTAGTTCTTCCCTTGCACTCTGCCTATGGCGGGGTGGGAGACGGGCTGGCAAGTGTGGTCCACGGGAAAACGCGCGGTCCTCTGGGTGGCAGGGAGGGCCTCCGTTAACTCTGACACCAGCCCAGGGACCCTGTGGACCTGGCCTGATATCTCAAGGGGGGGGCACGTTGCCCGGAGGGATGCTCTTGGGGTGGGGCCTGCTTGCGCCTGCGCGGCCCCGCCTCTTGGCCCGAAACCAGCCAGCCGCGGCTCGGACAAAAGCCATCTCCTCAGGGACTCCCCCCTGTTCTTCCATCCGTAAAGGGGGACCCCTTTACGGATGGAAGAACAGGGGGATCTTCGCAGTGGTGGGGACGGGACGGAGGGGTCTGCGGGTTTGCAGCCACGTAGGCCAGTTGCTCGCACCCCGGCCCCATGTGTCCCAGCTCCATGGACGAGGTGGGCCGCTTATGGCGGGATGCAGGCGTCCTGCGGGGGTCAGGGGACGGCGTGGGCACTCCCCGGGCGAGAGAGGGCGCCTGGGACCCGAGAGAGCCCCGGGGAGAGTCCGAGGCCTGGCCGCAGAGGCCTCCATTGCCTCCCCGGGCTCCTACCATGGGGCCTGACCGTGCTCGCCCGAGGCCCAGATTCACCGCAGATGAATGCCTTTTGCGGACGCCAAGGACAGGAGGTCGCCGATTCCCTCACAGAGGTGGGGGTTCGAGCTCTGGGGGACTGAGGTCGCAGCGGTCACACTCCATTTTTGGGTGGTTCCGCAGAGACTGGAGGGTTGAAGCGGCTGGGTCCAAGTCTGCCGCCTTGTGGCAGGGTGGGGGCTTTGCAGGCGAAGCAAGGCTCTTAGCCTCCCAGGCGGGGCACAGGCCAGACTCCCCAAGGGAGACCCGGTCCCTGGGCGTGGGTCCCGCCCGCCAGGGACCGCCCCACCTGGCCCGGAACCGTGGCCGGCCCCTCTTCTCGGCCCCAGGTCCCTAGCTCTTCCCTGGCACTCTGCCTCTGGCGGGGTGGGAGACGGGCTGGCAAGTGTGGTCCACGGGAAAACGCGCGGTCCTCTGGGTGGCAGGGAGGGCCTCCGTTAACTCTGACACCAGCCCAGGGACCCTGTGGACCTGGCCTGATATCTCAAGGGGGGGGCACGTTGCCCGGAGGGATGCTCTTGGGGTGGGGCCTGCTTGCGCCTGCGCGGCCCCTTCCTCTTGGCCCGAAACCACCCAGCCGCGGCTCGGACAAAAGCCATCTCCTGGGGGCCTCCCCCCTGTTCTTCCATCCGTAAAGGGGGACCCCTTTACGGATGGAAGAACAGGGGGATCTTCGCAGTGGTGGGGACGGGACGGAGGGGTGTGCGGGTTTGCAGCCACGTAGGCCAGTTGCTCGCACCCCGGCCCCATGTGTCCCAGCTCCATGGACGAGGTGGGCCGCTTATGGCGGGATGCAGGCGTCCTGCGGGGGTCAGGGGACGGCGTGGGCACTCCCCGGGCGAGAGAGGGCGCCTGGGACCCGAGAGAGCCCCGGGGAGAGTAGGAGGCCTGGCCGCAGAGGCCTCCATTGCCTCCCCGGGCTCCTACCATGGGGCCTGACCGTGCTCGCCCGAGGCCCAGGTTCACCGCAGGTGAATGCCTTTTGCGGACGCCAAGGACAGGAGGTCGCCGATTCCCTCACAGAGGTGGGGGTTCGAGCTCTGGGGGACTGAGGTCGCAGCGGTCACACTCCATTTTTGGGTGGTTCCGCAGAGACTGGAGGATTGAAGCGGCTGGGTCCAAGTCTGCCGCCTTGTGGCAGGGTGGGGGCTTTGCAGGCGAAGCAAGGCTCTTAGCCTCCCAGGCGGGGCACAGGCCAGACTCCCCAAGGGAGAACCGGTCCTTGGTCGAGGGTCCCGCCCGCCCGCCCCGAACCGCTCCACCTGGCGCGGAACCGTGGCCGGCCCCTCTTCCAGGCACCAGTTCCCTAGTTCTTCCCTGGCACTCTGCCTATGGCGGGGTGGGAGACGGGTTGGCAAGTGTGGTCCACGGGAAAACGCGCGGTCCTCTGGGTGGCAGGGAGGGCCTCCGTTAACTCTGACACCAGCCCAGGGACCCTGTGGACCTGGCCTGATATCTCAAGGGGGGGGCACGTTGCCCGGAGGGATGCTCTTGGGGTGGGGCCTGCTTGCGCCTGCGCGGCCCCGCCTCTTCGCCCGAAACCACCCAGCCGCGGCTCGGACAAAAGCCATCTCCTGGGGGCCTCCCCCCTGTTCTTCCATCCGTAAAGGGGGACCCCTTTACGGATGGAAGAACAGGGGGATCTTCGCAGTGGTGGGGACGGGACGGAGGGGTCTGCGGGTTTGCAGCCACGTAGGCCAGTTGCTCGCACCCCGGCCCCATGTGTCCCAGCTCCATGGACGAGGTGGGCCGCTTATGGCGGGATGCAGGCGTCCTGCGGGGGTCATGGAACGGCGTGGGCACTCCCCGGGCGAGAGAGGGCGCCTGGGACCCGAGAGAGCCCCGGGGAGAGTCCGAGGCCTGGCCGCAGAGGCCTCCATTGCCTCCCCGCGCTCCTACCATTTGGCCTGACCGTGCTCGCCCGAGGCCCAGATTCACCGCAGGTGAATGCCTTTTGCGGACGCCAAGGACAGGAGGTCGCCGATTCCCTCACAGAGGTGGGGGTTCGAGCTCTGGGGGACTGAGGTCGCAGCGGTCACAGTCCATTTTTGGGTGGTTCCGCAGAGACTGGAGGGTTGAAGCGGCTGGGTCCAAGTCTGCCGCCTTGTGGCAGGGTGGGGGCTTTGCAGGCGAAGCAAGGCTCTTAGCCTCCCAGGCCGGGCACAGGCCAGACTCCCCAAGGGAGAACCGATCCTTGGTCGAGGGTCCCGCCCGCTCGCCCGGAACCGCTCCACCTGGCGCGGAACCGTGGCCGGCCCCTCTTCCAGGCACCAGGTCCCTAGTTCTTCCCTGGCACTCTGCCTCTGCGGGCGTGGGAGAGCTGCTGGGAAGTGTGGTCCACGGGAAAACGCGCGGTCCTCTGGGTGGCAGGGAGGGCCTCCGTTAACTCTGACACCAGCCCAGGGACCCTGTGGACCTGGCCTGATATCTCAAGGGGGGGGGCACGTTGCCCGGAGGGATGCTCTTGGGGTGGGGCCTGCTTGCGCCTGCGCGGCCCCGCCTCTTGGCCCGAAAACACCCAGCCGCGGCTCGGACAAAAGCCATCTCCTGGGGGCCTCCCCCCTGTTCTTCCATCCGTAAAGGGGGACCCCTTTACGGATGGAAGAACAGGGGGATCTTCGCAGTGGTGGGGACGGGACGGAGGGGTCTGCGGGTTTGCAGCCACGTAGGCCAGTTGCTCGCACCCCGGCCCCATGTGTCCCAGCTCCATGGACGAGGTGGGCCGCTTATGGCGGGATGCAGGCGTCCTGCGGGGGTCAGGGGACGGCGTGGGCACTCCCCGGGCGAGAGAGGGCGCCTGGGACCCGAGAGAGCACCCGGGAAAATGCCCAGCCCTGGCCCCCGTGGCTCCAGTGGCCTCCCCAGGCTCCTGCCGTGGGGCCTGGTCCCGCTCACCGGGCCCAGGTCCTCCGCAGGTGAATGCCTTTTGCGGACACCAGGGACCACAGGCCGCGGATCCCTTCACGGGCAGGGGGGGTTCGAGCTCTTTGGGACCCAGGTCGCAGCGCACACAGTCCCTTCTCGCAAAGTTCAGCCCAGACTTTAGAGAGTAGAAGCGTTTCGGTCCAAGTTTTCCGCCTCGGGGCAGGGTGGGGCCGTTTGAGCCAAGAGAGACTCTTAGCCCCCCAGGCAGGTCTCAGGCCCGTGACCCCCAGGGAGACCCGTTCCCTGAGCGTGGGTCCCGCGCGCCCGGGACCGCCCCACGTGGCCCGGAACCATGGCCGGCCCCTCTTCTCGGCCCCAGGTCCCTAGCTCTTCCCTGGCACTCTGCCTCTGGCGGGGTGGGAGACGGGCTGGCAAGTGTGGTCCACGGAAAAACGCGCGGTCCTCTGGGTGGCAGGGAGGGCCTCCGTTAACTCTGACACCAGCCCAGGGACCCTGTGGACCTGGCCTGATATCTCAAGGGGGGGGCACGTTGCCCGGAGGGATGCTCTTGGGGTGGGGCCTGCTTGCGCCTGCGCGGCCTTGCCTCTTGGCCCGAAACCACCCAGCCGCGGCTCGGACAAAAGCCATCTCCTGGGGGACTCCCCCCTGTTCTTCCATCCGTAAAGGGGGACCCCTTTACGGATGGAAGAACAGGGGGATCTTCGCAGTGGTAGGGACGGGACGGAGGGGTCTGCGGGTTTGCAGCCACGTAGGCCAGTTGCTCGCACCCCGGCCCCATGTGTCCCAGCTCCATGGACGAGGTGGGCCGCTTATGGCGGGATGCAGGCGTCCTACGGGGCTCAGGGGACGGCGTGGGCACTCCCCGTGCGAGAGAGGGCGCCTGGGCCCCGAGAGAGCCCCGGGGAGAGTCCGAGGCCTGGCCGCAGAGGCCTCCATTGCCTCCCCGGGCTCCTACCATGGGGCCTGACCGTGCTCGCCCGAGGCCCAGATTCACCGCAGGTGAATGCCTTTTGCGGACGCCAAGGACAGGAGGTCGCCGATTCCCTCACAGAGGTGGGGGTTCGAGCTCTGGGGGACTGAGGTCGCAGCAGTCACACTCCATTTTTGGGTGGTTCCGCAGAGACTGGAGGGTTGAAGCGGCTGGGTCCAAGTCTGCCGCCTTGTGGCAGGGTGGGGGCTTTGCAGGCGAAGCAAGGCTCTTAGCCTCCCAGGCGGGGCACAGGCCAGACTCCCCAAGGGAGAACCGGTCCTTGGTCGAGGGTCCCGCCCGCCCGCCCCGAACCGCTCCACCTGGCGCGGAACCGTGGCCGGCCCCTCATCCAGGCACCAGGTCCCTAGCTCTTCCCTGGCACTCTGCCTCTGCGGGGGTGGGAATGCTGCTGGGAAGTGTGGTCCACGGGAAAACGCGCGGTCCTCTGGGTGGCAGGGAGGGCCTCCGTTAACTCTGACACCAGCCCAGGGACCCTGTGGACCTGGCCTGATATCTCAAGGGGGGGGCACGTTGCCCGGAGGGATGCTCTTGGGGTGGGGCCTGCTTGCGCCTGCGCGGCCCCGCCTCTTGGCCCGAAACCACCCAGCCGCGGCTCGGACAAAAGCCATCTCCTGGGGGACTCCCCCCTGTTCTTCCATCCGTAAAGGGGGACCCCTTTACGGATGGAAGAACAGGGGGATCTTCGCAGTGGTGGGGACGGGACGGAGGGGTCTGCGGGTTTGCAGCCACGTAGGCCAGTTGCTCGCACCCCGGCCCCATGTGTCCCAGCTCCATGGACGAGGTGGGCCGCTTATGGCGGGATGCAGGCGTCCTGCGGGGGTCAGGGGACGGCGTGGGCACTCCCCGGGCGAGAGAGGGCGCCTGGGACCCGAGAGAGCCCCGGAGAGAGTCCGAGGCCTGGCCGCAGAGGCCTCCATTGCCTCCCCGGGCTCCTACCATGGGGCCTGACCGTGCTCGCCCGAGGCCCAGGTTCACCGCAGGTGAATGACTTTTGCGGACGCCAAGGACAGGAGGTCGCCGATTCCCTCACAGAGGTGGGGGTTCGAGCTCTGGGGGACTGAGGTCACAGCGGTCACACTCCATTTTTGGGTGGTTCCGCAGAGACTGGAGGGTTGAAGCGGCTGGGTCCAAGTCTGCCGCCTTGTGGCAGGGTGGGGGCTTTGCAGGCGAAGCAAGGCTCTTAGCCTCCCAGGCGGGGCACAGGCCAGACTCCCCAAGGGAGAACCGGTCCTTGGTCGAGGGTCCCGCCCGCCCGCCCGGAACCGCTCCACCTGGCGCGGAACCGTGGCTGGCCCCTCTTCCAGGCACCAGGTCCCTAGTTCTTCCCTGGCACTCTGCCTATGGCGGGGTGGGAGACGGGCTGGCAAGTGTGGTCCACAGGAACACGCGCGGTCCTCTGGGTGGCAGGGAGGGCCTCCGTTAACTCTGACACCAGCCCAGGGACCCTGTGGACCTGGCCTGATATCTCAAGGGGGGGGCACGTTGCCCGAAGGGATGCTCTTGGGGTGGGGCCTGCTTGCGCCTGCGCGGCCCCGCCTCTTGGCCCGAAACCACCCAGCCGCGGCTCGGACAAAAGCCATCTCCTGGGGGCCTCCCCCCTGTTCTTCCATCCGTAAAGGGGGACCCCTTTACGGATGGAAGAACAGGGGGATCTTCGCAGTGGTGGGGACGGGACGGAGGGGTCTGAGGGTTTGCAGCCACGTAGGCCAGTTGCTCGCACCCCGGCCCCATGTGTCCCAGCTCCATGGACGAGGTGGGCCGCTTATGGCGGGATGCAGGCGTCCTGCGGGGGTCAGGGGACGGCGTGGGCACTCCCCGGGCGAGAGAGGGCGCCTGGGACCCGAGAGAGCACCCGGGAAAATGCCCAGCCCTTGTCCCCGTGGCTCCAGTGGCCTCCCCAGGCTCCTGCCGTGGGGCCTGGTCCCGCTCACCGGGGCCCAGGTTCTCCGCAGGTGAATGCCTTTTGCGGACACCAGGGACCACAGGCCGCGGATCCCTTCACGGGCAGGGGGGGTTCGAGCTCTGTGGGACCCAGGTCGCAGCGCACACAGTCCCTTCTCGCAAAGTTCAGCCCAGACTTTAGAGAGTAGAAGCGTGTCGGTCCAAGTTTTCCGCCTCGGGGCAGGGTGGGGCCGTTTGAGCCAAGAGAGACTCTTAGCCCCCCAGGCAGGTCTCAGGCCTGAGACCCCCAGGGAGACCCGGTCCCTGTGCGTGGGTCCCGCCCGCCCGGGACCGCCCCACCTGGCCGGGAACCGTGGCCGGCCCCTCTTCCCGGCCCCATGTCCCTAGCTCTTCCCTGGCACTCTGCCTTTGGCGGGGTGGGAGACGGGCTGGCAAGTGTGGTCCACGGGAAAACGCGCGGTCCTCTGGGTGGCAGGGAGGGCCTCCGTTAACTCTGACACCAGCCCAGGGACCCTGTGGACCTGGCCTGATATCTCAAGGGGGGGGCACGTTGCCCGGAGGGATGCTCTTGGGGTGGGGCCTGCTTGCGCCTGCGCGGCCCCGCCTCTTCTCCCGGAACCACCCAGCCGCGGCTCGGACAAAAGCCATCTCCTGGGGGCCTCCCCCCTGTTCTTCCATCCGTAAAGGGGGACCCCTTTACGGATGGAAGAACAGGGGGATCTTCGCAGTGGTGGGGACGGGACGGAGGGGTCTGCGGGTTTGCAGCCACGTAGGCCAGTTGCTCGCACCCCGGCCCCATGTGTCCCAGCTCCATGGACGAGGTGGGCCGCTTATGGCGGGATGCAGGCGTCCTGCGGGGCTCAGGGGACGGCGTGGGCACTCCCCGGGCGAGATAGGGCGCCTGGGACCCGAGAGAGCCCCGGGGAGAGTCCGAGGCCTGGCCGCAGAGGCCTCCATTGCCTCCCCGGGCTCCTACCATGGGGCCTGACCGTGGTCGCCCGAGGCCCAGGTTCACCGCAGGTGAATGCCTTTTGCGGACGCCAAGGACAGGAGGTCGCCGATTCCCTCACAGAGGTGGGGGTTCGAGCTCTGGGGGACTGAGGTCGCAGCGGTCACACTCCATTTTTGGGTGGTTCCGCAGAGACTGGAGGGTTGAAGCGGCTGGGTCCAAGTCTGCCGCCTTGTGGCAGGGTGGGGGCTTTGCAGGCGAAGCAAGGCTCTTAGCCTCCCAGGCGGGGCACAGGCCAGACTCCCCAAGGGAGAACCGGTCCTTGGTCGAGGGTCCCGCCCGCCCGCCCGGAACCGCTCCACCTGGCGCGGAACCGTGGCCGGCCCCTCTTCCAGGCACCAGGTCCCTAGTTCTTCCCTGGCACTCTGCCTCTGCGGGGGTGGGAATGTTGCTGGCAAGTGTGGTCCACGGGAAAACGCGCGGTCCTCTGGGTGGCAGGGAGGGCCTCCGTTAACTCTGACACCAGCCCAGGGACCCTGTGGACCTGGCCTGATATCTCATGGGGGGGGCACGTTGCCCGGAGGGATGCTCTTGGGGTGGGGCCTGCTTGCGCCTGCGCGGCCCCGCCTCTTGGCCCGAAAACACCCAGCCGCGGCTCGGACAAAAGCCATCTCCTGGGGGCCTCCCCCCTGTTCTTCCATCCGTAAAGGGGGACCCCTTTACGGATGGAAGAACAGGGGGATGTTCGCAGTGGTGGGGACGGGACGGAGGGGTCTGCGGGTTTGCAGCCACGTAGGCCAGTTGCTCGCATCCCGGCCCCATGTGTCCCAGCTCCATGGACGAGGTGGGCGGCTTATGGCGGGATGCAGGCGTCCTGCGGGGGTCAGGGGACGACGTGGGCACTCTCTGGGCGAGAGAGGGCGCCTGGGACCCGAGAGAGCCCCGGGGAGAGTCCGAGGCCTGGCCGCAGAGGCCTCCATTGCCTCCCCGGGCTCCTACCATGGGGCCTGACCGTGCTCGCCCGAGGCCCAGGTTCACCGCAGGTGAATGCCTTTTGCGGACCCCAAGGACAGGAGGTCGCCGATTCCCTCACAGAGGTGGGGGTTCGAGCTCTGGGGGACTTAGGTCACAGCGGTCACACTCCATTTTTGGGTGGTTCCGCAGAGACTGGAGGGTTGAAGCGGCTGGGTCCAAGTCTGCCGCCTTGTGGCAGGGTGGGGGCTTTGCAGGCAAAGCAAGGCTCTTAGCCTCCCAGGCGGGGCACAGGCCAGACTCCCCAAGGGAGAACCGGTCCTTGGTCGAGCTCCCGCCCGCCCGCCCCGAACCGCTCCACCTGGCGCGGAACCGTGGCCGGCCCCTCTTCCAGGCACCAGGTCCCTAGTTCTTTCCTGGCACTCTGCCTCTGCGGGGGTGGGAGAACTGCTGGGAAGTGTGGTCCACGGGAAAACGCGCGGTCCTCTGGGTGGCAGGGAGGGCTTCCGTTAACTCTGACACCAGCCCAGGGACCCTGTGGACCTGGCCTGATATCTCAAGGGGGGGGCACGTTGCCCGGAGGGATGCTCTTGGGGTGGGGCCTGCTTGCGCCTGCGCGGCCCCGCCTCTTGGCCCGAAAACACCCAGCCGCGGCTCGGACAAAAGCCATCTCCTGGGGGCCTCCCCCCTGTTCTTCCATCCGTAAAGGGGGACCCCTTTACGGATGGAAGAACAGGGGGATCTTCGCAGTGGTGGGGACGGGACGGAGGGGTCTGCGGGTTTGCAGCCACGTAGGCCAGTTGCTCGCACCCCGGCCCCATGTGTCCCAGCTCCATGGACGAGGTGGGCCGCTTATGGCGGGATGCAGGCGTCCTGCGGGGCTCAGGGGACGGCGTGGGCACTCCCCGGGCGAGAGAGGGCGCCTGGGACCCGAGAGAGGCCCGGGGAGAGTCCGAGGCCTGGCCGCAGAGGCCTCCATTGCCTCCCCGGGCTCCTACCATGGGGCCTGACCGTGCTCGCCCGAGGCCCAGATTCACCGCAGGTGAATGCCTTTTGCGGACGCCAAGGACAGGAGGTCGCCGATTCCCTCACAGAGGTGGGGGTTCGAGCTCTGGGGGACTGAGGTCGCAGCGGTCACACTCCATTTTTGGGTGGTTCCGCAGAGACTGGAGGGTTGAAGCGGCTGGGTCCAAGTCTGCCGCCTTGTGGCAGGGTGGGGGCTTTGCAGGCGAAGCAAGGCTCTTAGCCTCCCAGGCGGGGCACAGGCCAGACTCCCCAAGGGAGAACCGGTCCTTGGTCGAGGGTCCCGCCCGCCCGCCCGGAACCGCTCCACCTGGCGCGGAACCGTGGCCGGCCCCTCTTCCAGGCACCAGGTCCCTAGTTCTTCCCTGGCACTCTGCCTATGGCGGGGTGGGAGACGGGCTGGCAAGTGTGGTCCACGGGAACACGCGCGGTCCTCTGGGTGGCAGGGAGGGCCTCCGTTAACTCTGACACCAGCCCAGGGACCCTGTGGACCTGGCCTGATATCTCAAGGGGGGGGCACGTTGCCCGGAGGGATGCTCTTGGGGTGGGGCCTGCTTGCGCCTGCGCGGCCCCGCCTCTTGGCCCGAAAACACCCAGCCGCGGCTCGGACAAAAGCCATCTCCTGGGGGACTCCCCCCTGTTCTTCCATCCGTAAAGGGGGACCCCTTTACGGATGGAAGAACAGAGGCATCTTCGCAGTGGTGGGGACGGGACGGAGGGGTCTGCGGGTTTGCAGCCACGTAGGCCAGTTGCTCGCACCCCGGCCCCATGTGTCCCAGCTCCATGGACGAGGTGGGCCGCTTATGGCGGGATGCAGGCGTCCTACGGGGCTCAGGGGACGGCGTGGGCACTCCCCGTGCGAGAGAGGGCGCCTGGGCCCCGAGAGAGCCCCGGGGAGAGTCCGAGGCCTGGCCGCAGAGGCCTCCATTGCCTCCCCGGGCTCCTACCATGGGGCCTGACCGTGCTCGCCCGAGGCCCAGATTCACCGCAGGTGAATGCCTTTTGCGGACGCCAAGGACAGGAGGTCGCCGATTCCCTCACAGAGGTGGGGGTTCGAGCTCTGGGGGACTGAGGTCGCAGCAGTCACACTCCATTTTTGGGTGGTTCCGCAGAGACTGGAGGGTTGAAGCGGCTGGGTCCAAGTCTGCCGCCTTGTGGCAGGGTGGGGGCTTTGCAGGCGAAGCAAGGCTCTTAGCCTCCCAGGCGGGGCACAGGCCAGACTCCCCAAGGGAGAACCGGTCCTTGGTCGAGGGTCCCGCCCGCCCGCCCCGAACCGCTCCACCTGGCCCGGAACCGTGGCCGGCCCCTCATCCAGGCACCAGGTCCCTAGCTCTTCCCTGGCACTCTGCCTCTGCGGGGGTGGGAATGCTGCTGGGAAGTGTGGTCCACGGGAAAACGCGCGGTCCTCTGGGTGGCAGGGAGGGCCTCCGTTAACTCTGACACCAGCCCAGGGACCCTGTGGACCTGGCCTGATATCTCAAGGGGGGGGCACGTTGCCCGGAGGGATGCTCTTGGGGTGGGGCCTGCTTGCGCCTGCGCGGCCCCGCCTCTTGGCCCGAAACCACCCAGCCGCGGCACCGACAAAAGCCATCTCCTGGGGGCCTCCCCCCTGTTCTTCCATCCGTAAAGGGGGACCCCTTTACGGATGGAAGAACAGGGGGATCTTCGCAGTGGTGGGGACGGGACGGAGGGGTCTGCGGGTTTGCAGCCACGTAGGCCAGTTGCTCGCACCCCGGCCCCATGTGTCCCAGCTCCATGGACGAGGTGGGCCGCTTATGGCGGGATGCAGGCGTCCTGCGGGGGTCAGGGGACGACGTGGGCACTCCCCGGGCGAGAGAGGGCGCCTGGGACCCGAGAGAGCCCCGGAGAGAGTCCGAGGCCTGGCCGCAGAGGCCTCCATTGCCTCCCCGGGCTCCTACCATGGGGCCTGACCGTGCTCGCCCGAGGCCCAGGTTCACCGCAGGTGAATGACTTTTGCGGACGCCAAGGACAGGAGGTCGCCGATTCCCTCACAGAGGTGGGGGTTCGAGCTCTGGGGGACTGAGGTCACAGCGGTCACACTCCATTTTTGGGTGGTTCCGCAGAGACTGGAGGGTTGAAGCGGCTGGGTCCAAGTCTGCCGCCTTGTGGCAGGGTGGGGGCTTTGCAGGCGAAGCAAGGCTCTTAGCCTCCCAGGCGGGGCACAGGCCAGACTCCCCAAGGGAGAACCGGTCCTTGGTCGAGGGTCCCGCCCGCCCGCCCGGAACCGCTCCACCTGGCGCGGAACCGTGGCTGGCCCCTCTTCCAGGCACCAGGTCCCTAGTTCTTCCCTGGCACTCTGCCTATGGCGGGGTGGGAGACGGGCTGGCAAGTGTGGTCCACAGGAACACGCGCGGTCCTCTGGGTGGCAGGGAGGGCCTCCGTTAACTCTGACACCAGCCCAGGGACCCTGTGGACCTGGCCTGATATCTCAAGGGGGGGGCACGTTGCCCGAAGGGATGCTCTTGGGGTGGGGCCTGCTTGCGCCTGCGCGGCCCCGCCTCTTGGCCCGAAACCACCCAGCCGCGGCTCGGACAAAAGCCATCTCCTGGGGGCCTCCCCCCTGTTCTTCCATCCGTAAAGGGGGACCCCTTTACGGATGGAAGAACAGGGGGATCTTCGCAGTGGTGGGGACGGGACGGAGGGGTCTGAGGGTTTGCAGCCACGTAGGCCAGTTGCTCGCACCCCGGCCCCATGTGTCCCAGCTCCATGGACGAGGTGGGCCGCTTATGGCGGGATGCAGGCGTCCTGCGGGGGTCAGGGGACGGCGTGGGCACTCCCCGGGCGAGAGAGGCGCCTGGGACCCGAGAGAGCACCCGGGAAAATGCCCAGCCCTGGCCCCCGTGGCTCCAGTGGCCTCCCCAGGCTCCTGCCGTGGGGCCTGGTCCCGCTCACCGGGGCCCAGGTTCTCCGCAGGTGAATGCCTTTTGCGGACACCAGGGACCACAGGCCGCGGATCCCTTCACGGGCAGGGGGGGTTCGAGCTCTGTGGGACCCAGGTCGCAGCGCACACAGTCCCTTCTCGCAAAGTTCAGCCCAGACTTTAGAGAGTAGAAGCGTGTCGGTCCAAGTTTTCCGCCTCGGGGCAGGGTGGGGCCGTTTGAGCCAAGAGAGACTCTTAGCCCCCCAGGCAGGTCTCAGGCCTGAGACCCCCAGGGAGACCCGGTCCCTGGGCGTGGGTCCCGCCCGCCCGGGACCGCCCCACCTGGCCGGGAACCGTGGCCGGCCCCTCTTCCCGGCCCCATGTCCCTAGCTCTTCCCTGGCACTCTGCCTCTGGCGGGGTGGGAGACGGGCTGGCAAGTGTGGTCCACGGGAAAACGCGCGGTCCTCTGGGTGGCAGGGAGGGCCTCCGTTAACTCTGACACCAGCCCAGGGACCCTGTGGACCTGGCCTGATATCTCAAGGGGGGGGCACGTTGCCCGGAGGGATGCTCTTGGGGTGGGGCCTGCTTGCGCCTGCGCGGCCCCGCCTCTTCGCCCGAAACCACCCAGCCGCGGCTCGGACAAAAGCCATCTCCTGGGGGCCTCCCCCCTGTTCTTCCATCCGTAAAGGGGGACCCCTTTACGGATGGAAGAACAGGGGGATCTTCGCAGTGGTGGGGACGGGACGGAGGGGTCTGCGGGTTTGCAGCCACGTAGGCCAGTTGCTCGCACCCCGGCCCCATGTGTCCCAGCTCCATGGACGAGGTGGGCCGCTTATGGCGGGATGCAGGCGTCCTGCGGGGCTCAGGGGACGGCGTGGGCACTCCCCGGGCGAGAGAGGGCGCCTGGGACCCGAGAGAGCCCCGGGGAGAGTCCGAGGCCTGGCCGCAGAGGCCTCCATTGCCTCCCCGGGCTCCTACCATGGGGCCTGACCGTGCTCGCCCGAGGCCCAGGTTCACCGCAGGTGAATGCCTTTTGCGGACGCCAAGGACAGGAGGTCGCCGATTCCCTCACAGAGGTGGGGGTTCGAGCTCTGGGGGACTGAGGTCGCAGCGGTCACACTCCATTTTTGGGTGGTTCCGCAGAGACTGGAGGGTTGAAGCGGCTGGGTCCAAGTCTGCCGCCTTGTGGCAGGGTGGGGGCTTTGCAGGCGAAGCAAGGCTCTTAGCCTCCCAGGCGGGGCACAGGCCAGACTCCCCAAGGGAGAACCGGTCCTTGGTCGAGGGTCCCGCCCGCCCGCCCGGAACCGCTCCACCTGGCCCGGAACCGTGGCCGGCCCCTCTTCCCGGCCCCATGTCCCTAGCTCTTCCCTGGCACCTGCCTCTGGCGGCGAGGGAGACGGGCTGGCAAGTGTGGTCCACGGGAAAACGCGCGGTCCTCTGGGTGGCAGGGAGGGCTTCCGTTAACTCTGACCCCAGCCCAGGGACCCTGTGGACCTGGCCTGATATCTCAAGGGGGGGGCACGTTGCCCGGAGGGATGCTCTTGGGGTGGGGCCTGCTTGCGCCTGCGCGGCCCCGCCTCTTGGCCCGAAACCACCCAGTCGCGGCTCGGACAAAAGCCATCTCCTGGGGGACTCCCCCCTGTTCTTCCATCCGTAAAGGGGGACCCCTTTACGGATGGAAGAACAGGGGGATCTTCGCAGTGGTGGGGACGGGACGGAGGGGTCTGCGGGTTTGCAGCCACGTAGGCCAGTTGCTCGCACCCCGGCCCCATGTGTCCCAGCTCCATGGACGAGGTGGGCCGCTTATGGCGGGATGCAGGCGTCCTGCGGGGCTCAGGGGACGGCGTGGGCACTCCCCGGGCGAGAGAGGGCTCCTGGGACCCGAGAGAGCCCCGGGGAGAGTCCGAGGCCTGGCCGCTGAGGCCTCCATTGCCTCCTCGGGCTCCTACCATGGGGCCTGACCTTGCTCGCCCGAGGCCCAGATTCACCGCAGGTGAATGCCTTTTGCGGACGCCAAGGACAGGAGGTCGCCGATTCCCTCACAGAGGTGGGGGTTCGAGCTCTGGGGGACTGAGGTCGCAGCGGTCACACTCCATTTTTGGGTGGTTCCGCAGAGACTGGAGGGTTGAAGCGGCTGGGTCCAAGTCTGCCGCCTTGTGGCAGGGTGGGGGCTTTGCAGGCGAAGCAAGGCTCTTAGCCTCCCAGGCGGGGCACAGGCCAGACTCCCCAAGGGAGAACCAGTCTTGGTCGAGGGTCCCGCCCGCCCGCCCGGAACCGCTCCACCTGGCCCGGAACCGTGGCCGGCCCCTCTTCCAGGCACCAGGTCCCTAGTTCTTCCCTGGCACTCTGCCTCTGCGGGGGTGGGAATGTTGCTGGGAAGTGTGGTCCACGGGAAAACGCGCGGTCCTCTGGGTGGCAGGGAGGGCCTCCGTTAACTCTGACACCAGCCCAGGGACCCTGTGGACCTGGCCTGATATCTCATGGGGGCGGCACGTTGCCCGGAGGGATGCTCTTGGGGTGGGGCCTGCTTGCGCCTGCGCGGCCCCGCCTCTTGGCCCGAAAACACCCAGCCGCGGCTCGGACAAAAGCCATCTCCTGGGGGCCTCCCCCCTGTTCTTCCATCCGTAAAGGGGGACCCCTTTACGGATGGAAGAACAGGGGGATGTTCGCAGTGGTGGGGACGGGACGGAGGGGTCTGCGGGTTTGCAGCCACGTAGGCCAGTTGCTCGCATCCCGGCCCCATGTGTCCCAGCTCCATGGACGAGGTGGGCGGCTTATGGCGGGATGCAGGCGTCCTGCGGGGGTCAGGGGACGACGTGGGCACTCTCTGGGCGAGAGAGGGCGCCTGGGACCCGAGAGAGCCCCGGGGAGAGTCCGAGGCCTGGCCGCAGAGGCCTCCATTGCCTCCCCGGGCTCCTACCATGGGGCCTGACCGTGCTCGCCCGAGGCCCAGGTTCACCGCAGGTGAATGCCTTTTGCGGACCCCAAGGACAGGAGGTCGCCGATTCCCTCACAGAGGTGGGGGTTCGAGCTCTGGGGGACTTAGGTCACAGCGGTCACACTCCATTTTTGGGTGGTTCCGCAGAGACTGGAGGGTTGAAGCGGCTGGGTCCAAGTCTGCCGCCTTGTGGCAGGGTGGGGGCTTTGCAGGCAAAGCAAGGCTCTTAGCCTCCCAGGCGGGGCACAGGCCAGACTCCCCAAGGGAGAACCGGTCCTTGGTCGAGGGTCCCGCCCGCCCGCCCCGAACCGCTCCACCTGGCGCGGAACCGTGGCCGGCCCCTCTTCCAGGCACCAGGTCCCTAGTTCTTTCCTGGCACTCTGCCTCTGCGGGGGTGGGAGAACTGCTGGGAAGTGTGGTCCACGGGAAAACGCGCGGTCCTCTGGGTGGCAGGGAGAGCTTCCGTTAACTCTGACACCAGCCCAGGGACCCTGTGGACCTGGCCTGATATCTCAAGGGGGGGGCACGTTGCCCGGAGGGATGCTCTTGGGGTGGGGCCTGCTTGCGCCTGCGCGGCCCCGCCTCTTGGCCCGAAACCACCCAGCCGCGGCTCGGACAAAAGCCATCTCCTGGGGGCCTCCCCCCTGTTCTTCCATCCGTAAAGGGGGACCCCTTTACGGATGGAAGAACAGGGGGATCTTCGCAGTGGTGGGGACGGGACGGAGGGGTCTGCGGGTTTGCAGCCACGTAGGCCAGTTGCTCGCACCCCGGCCCCATGTGTCCCAGCTCCATGGACGAGGTGGGCCGCTTATGGCGGGATGCAGGCGTCCTGCGGGGCTCAGGGGACGGCGTGGGCACTCCCCGGGCGAGAGAGGGCGCCTGGGACCCGAGAGAGCCCCGGGGAGAGTCCGAGGCCTGGCCGCAGAGGCCTCCATTGCCTCCCCGGGCTCCTACCATGGGGCCTGACCGTGCTCGCCCGAGGCCCAGATTCACCGCAGGTGAATGCCTTTTGCGGACGCCAAGGACAGGAGGTCGCCGATTCCCTCACAGAGGTGGGGGTTCGAGCTCTGGGGGACTGAGGTCGCAGCGGTCACACTCCATTTTTGGGTGGTTCCGCAGAGACTGGAGGGTTGAAGCGGCTGGGTCCAAGTCTGCCGCCTTGTGGCAGGGTGGGGGCTTTGCAGGCGAAGCAAGGCTCTTAGCCTCCCAGGCGGGGCACAGGCCAGACTCCCCAAGGGAGAACCGGTCCTTGGTCGAGGGTCCCGCCCGCCCGCCCGGAACCGCTCCACCTGGCGCGGAACCGTGGCCGGCCCCTCTTCCAGGCACCAGGTCCCTAGTTCTTCCCTGGCACTCTGCCTATGGCGGGGTGGGAGACGGGCTGGCAAGTGTGGTCCACGGGAACACGCGCGGTCCTCTGTGTGGCAGGGAGGGCCTCCGTAAACTCTGACACCAGCCCAGGGACCCTGTGGACCTGGCCTGATATCTCAAGGGGGGGGCACGTTGCCCGGAGGGATGCTCTTGGGGTGGGGCCTGCTTGCGCCTGCGCGGCCCCGCCTCTTGGCCCGAAACCACCCAGCCGCGGCTCGGACAAAAGCCATCTCCTGGGGGACTCCCCCCTGTTCTTCCATCCGTAAAGGGGGACCCCTTTACGGATGGAAGAACAGAGGCATCTTCGCAGTGGTGGGGACGGGACGGAGGGGTCTGCGGGTTTGCAGCCACGTAGGCCAGTTGCTCGCACCCCGGCCCCATGTGTCCCAGCTCCATGGACGAGGTGGGCCGCTTATGGCGGGATGCAGGCGTCCTACGGGGCTCAGGGGACGGCGTGGGCACTCCCCGTGCGAGAGAGGGCGCCTGGGCCCCGAGAGAGCCCCGGGGAGAGTCCGAGGCCTGGCCGCAGAGGCCTCCATTGCCTCCCCGGGCTCCTACCATGGGGCCTGACCGTGCTCGCCCGAGGCCCAGATTCACCGCAGGTGAATGCCTTTTGCGGACGCCAAGGACAGGAGGTCGCCGATTCCCTCACAGAGGTGGGGGTTCGAGCTCTGGGGGACTGAGGTCGCAGCAGTCACACTCCATTTTTGGGTGGTTCCGCAGAGACTGGAGGGTTGAAGCGGCTGGGTCCAAGTCTGCCGCCTTGTGGCAGGGTGGGGGCTTTGCAGGCGAAGCAAGGCTCTTAGCCTCCCAGGCGGGGCACAGGCCAGACTCCCCAAGGGAGAACCGGTCCTTGGTCGAGGGTCCCGCCCGCCCGCCCCGAACCGCTCCACCTGGCGCGGAACCGTGGCCGGCCCCTCATCCAGGCACCAGGTCCCTAGCTCTTCCCTGGCACTCTGCCTCTGCGGGGGTGGGAATGCTGCTGGGAAGTGTGGTCCACGGGAAAACGCGCGGTCCTCTGGGTGGCAGGGAGGGCCTCCGTTAACTCTGACACCAGCCCAGGGACCCTGTGGACCTGGCCTGATATCTCAAGGGGGGGGCACGTTGCCCGGAGGGATGCTCTTGGGGTGGGGCCTGCTTGCGCCTGCGCGGCCCCGCCTCTTGGCCCGAAACCCCCCAGCCGCGGCTCGGACAAAAGCCATCTCCTGGGGGCCTCCACCCTGTTCTTCCATCCGTAAAGGGGGACCCCTTTACGGATGGAAGAACAGGGGGATCTTCGCAGTGGTGGGGACGGGACGGAGGGGTCTGCGGGTTTGCAGCCACGTAGGCCAGTTGCTCGCACCCCGGCCCCATGTGTCCCAGCTCCATGGACGAGGTGGGCCGCTTATGGCGGGATGCAGGCGTCCTGCGGGGGTCAGGGGACGGCGTGGGCACTCCCCGGGCGAGAGAGGGCGCCTGGGACCCGAGAGAGCCCCGGGGAGAGTCCGAGGCCTGGCCGCAGAGGCCTCCATTGCCTCCCCGGGCTCCTACCATGGGGCCTGACCGTGCTCGCCCGAGGCCCAGGTTCACCGCAGGTGAATGCCTTTTGCGGACGCCAAGGACAGGAGGTCGCCGATTCCCTCACAGAGGTGGGGGTTCGAGCTCTGGGGGACTGAGGTCGCAGCGGTCACACTCCATTTTTGGGTGGTTCCGCAGAGACTGGAGGGTTGAAGCGGCTGGGTCCAAGTCTGCCGCCTTGTGGCAGGGTGGGGGCTTTGCAGGCGAAGCAAGGCTCTTAGCGTCCCAGGCGGGGCACAGGCCAGACTCCCCAAGGGAGAACCGGTCCTTGGTCGAGGGTCCCGCCCGCCCGCCCCGAACCGCTCCACCTGGCGCGGAACCGTGGCCGGCCCCTCATCCAGGCACCAGGTCCCTAGCTCTTCCCTGGCACTCTGCCTCTGGCGGGGTGGGAGACGGGCTGGCAAGTGTGGTCCACGGGAAAACGCGCGGTCCTCTGGGTGGCAGGGAGGGCCTCCGTTAACTCTGACACCAGCCCAGGGACCCTGTGGACCTGGCCTGATATCTCAAGGGGGGGGCACGTTGCCCGGAGGGATGCTCTTGGGGTGGGGCCTGCTTGCGCCTGCGCGGCCCCGCCTCTTGGCCCGAAACCACCCAGCCGCGGCTCGGACAAAAGCCATCTCCTGGGGGCCTCCCCCCTGTTCTTCCATCCGTAAAGGGGGACCCCTTTACGGATGGAAGAACAGGGGGATCTTCGCAGTGGTGGGGACGGGACGGAGGGGTCTGCGGGTTTGCAGCCACGTAGGCCAGTTGCTCGCATCCCGGCCCCATGTGTCCCAGCTCCATGGACGAGGTGGGCCGCTTATGGCGGGATGCAGGCGTCCTGCGGGGGTCAGGGGACGACGTGGGCACTCCCTGGGCGAGAGAGGGCGCCTGGGACCCGAGAGAGCCCCGGAGAGAGTCCGAGGCCTGGCCGCAGAGGCCTCCATTGCCTCCCCGGGCTCCTACCATGGGGCCTGACCGTGCTCGCCCGAGGCCCAGGTTCACCGCAGGTGAATGACTTTTGCGGACGCCAAGGACAGGAGGTCGCCGATTCCCTCACAGAGGTGGGGGTTCGAGCTCTGGGGGACTGAGGTCACAGCGGTCACACTCCATTTTTGGGTGGTTCCGCAGAGACTGGAGGGTTGAAGCGGCTGGGTCCAAGTCTGCCGCCTTGTGGCAGGGTGGGGGCTTTGCAGGCGAAGCAAGGCTCTTAACCTCCCAGGCGGGGCACAGGCCAGACTCCCCAAGGGAGAACCGGTCCTTGGTCGAGGGTCCCGCCCGCCCGCCCGGAACCGCTCCACCTGGCGCGGAACCGTGGCTGGCCCCTCTTCCAGGCACCAGGTCCCTAGTTCTTCCCTGGCACTCTGCCTATGGCGGGGTGGGAGACGGGCTGGCAAGTGTGGTCCACAGGAACACGCGCGGTCCTCTGGGTGGCAGGGAGGGCCTCCGTTAACTCTGACACCAGCCCAGGGACCCTGTGGACCTGGCCTGATATCTCAAGGGGGGGGCACGTTGCCCGAAGGGATGCTCTTGGGGTGGGGCCTGCTTGCGCCTGCGCGGCCCCGCCTCTTGGCCCGCAACCACCCAGCCGCGGCTCGGACAAAAGCCATCTCCTGGGGGCCTCCCCCCTGTTCTTCCATCCGTAAAGGGGGACCCCTTTACGGATGGAAGAACAGGGGGATCTTCGCAGTGGTGGGGACGGGACGGAGGGGTCTGAGGGTTTGCAGCCACGTAGGCCAGTTGCTCGCACCCCGGCCCCATGTGTCCCAGCTCCATGGACGAGGTGGGCCGCTTATGGCGGGATGCAGGCGTCCTGCGGGGGTCAGGGGACGGCGTGGGCACTCCCCGGGCGAGAGAGGGCGCCTGGGACCCGAGAGAGCACCCGGGAAAATGCCCAGCCCTGGCCCCCGTGGCTCCAGTGGCCTCCCCAGGCTCCTGCCGTGGGGCCTGGTCCCGCTCACCGGGGCCCAGGTTCTCCGCAGGTGAATGCCTTTTGCGGACACCAGGGACCACAGGCCGCGGATCCCTTCACGGGCAGGGGGGGTTCGAGCTCTGTGGGACCCAGGTCGCAGCGCACACAGTCCCTTCTCGCAAAGTTCAGCCCAGACTTTAGAGAGTAGAAGCGTGTCGGTCCAAGTTTTCCGCCTCGGGGCAGGGTGGGGCCGTTTGAGCCAAGAGAGACTCTTAGCCCCCCAGGCAGGTCTCAGGCCTGAGACCCCCAGGGAGACCCGGTCCCTGGGCGTGGGTCCCGCCCGCCCGGGACCGCCCCACCTGGCCGGGAACCGTGGCCGGCCCCTCTTCCCGGCCCCATGTCCCTAGCTCTTCCCTGGCACTCTGCCTCTGGCGGGGTGGGAGACGGGCTGGCAAGTGTGGTCCACGGGAAAACGCGCGGTCCTCTGGGTGGCAGGGAGGGCCTCCGTTAACTCTGACACCAGCCCAGGGACCCTGTGGACCTGGCCTGATATCTCAAGGGGGGGGCACGTTGCCCGGAGGGATGCTCTTGGGGTGGGGCCTGCTTGCGCCTGCGCGGCCCCTCCTCTTGGCCCGAAACCACCCAGCCGCGGCTCGGACAAAAGCCATCTCCTGGGGGACTCCCCCCTGTTCTTCCATCCGTAAAGGGGGACCCCTTTACGGATGGAAGAACAGAGGCATCTTCGCAGTGGTGGGGACGGGACGGAGGGGTCTGCGGGTTTGCAGCCACGTAGGCCAGTTGCTCGCACCCCGGCCCCATGTGTCCCAGCTCCATGGAGGAGGTGGGCCGCTTATGGCGGGATGCAGGCGTCCTGCGGGGCTCAGGGGACGGCGTGGGCACTCCCCGGGCGAGAGAGGGCGCCTGGGACCCGAGAGAGCCCCGGGGAGAGTCCGAGGCCTGGCCGCAGAGGCCTCCATTGCCTCCCCGGGCTCCTACCATGGGGCCTGACCGTGCTCGCCCGAGGCCCAGATTCACCGCAGGTGAATGCCTTTTGCGGACGCCAAGGACAGGAGGTCGCCGATTCCCTCACAGAGGTGGGGGTTCGAGCTCTGGGGGACTGAGGTCGCAGCGGTCACACTCCATTTTTGGGTGGTTCCGCAGAGACTGGAGGGTTGAAGCGGCTGGGTCCAAGTCTGCCGCCTTGTGGCAGGGTGGGGGCTTTGCAGGCGAAGCAAGGCTCTTAGCCTCCCAGGCGGGGCACAGGCCAGACTCCCCAAGGGAGAACCGGTCCTTGGTCCAGGGTCCCGCCCGCCCGCCCGGAACCGCTCCACCTGGCGCGGAACCGTGGCCGGCCCCTCTTCCAGGCACCAGGTCCCTAGTTCTTCCCTGGCACTCTGCCTATGGCGGGGTGGGAGACGGGCTGGCAAGTGTGGTCCACGGGAACACGCGCGGTCCTCTGGGTGGCAGGGAGGGCCTCCGTTAACTCTGACACCAGCCCAGGGACCCTGTGGACCTGGCCTGATATCTCAAGGGGGGGGCACGTTGCCCGGAGGGATGCTCTTGGGGTGGGGCCTGCTTGCGCCTGCGCGGCCCCGCCTCTTGGCCCGAAACCACCCAGCCGCGGCTCGGACAAAAGCCATCTCCTGGGGGACTCCCCCCTGTTCTTCCATCCGTAAAGGGGGACCCCTTTACGGATGGAAGAACAGAGGCATCTTCGCAGTGGTGGGGACGGGACGGAGGGGTCTGCGGGTTTGCAGCCACGTAGGCCAGTTGCTCGCACCCCGGCCCCATGTGTCCCAGCTCCATGGAGGAGGTGGGCCGCTTATGGCGGGATGCAGGCGTCCTGCGGGGCTCAGGGGACGGCGTGGGCACTCCCCGGGCGAGAGAGGGCGCCTGGGACCCGAGAGAGCCCCGGGGAGAGTCCGAGGCCTGGCCGCAGAGGCCTCCATTGCCTCCCCGGGCTCCTACCATGGGGCCTGACCGTGCTCGCCCGAGGCCCAGATTCACCGCAGGTGAATGCCTTTTGCGGACGCCAAGGACAGGAGGTCGCCGATTCCCTCACAGAGGTGGGGGTTCGAGCTCTGGGGGACTGAGGTCGCAGCGGTCACACTCCATTTTTGGGTGGTTCCGCAGAGACTGGAGGGTTGAAGCGGCTGGGTCCAAGTCTGCCGCCTTGTGGCAGGGTGGGGGCTTTGCAGGCGAAGCAAGGCTCTTAGCCTCCCAGGCGGGGCACAGGCCAGACTCCCCAAGGGAGAACCGGTCCTTGGTCGAGGGTCCCGCCCGCCCGCCCGGAACCGCTCCACCTGGCGCGGAACCGTGGCCGGCCCCTCTTCCAGGCACCAGGTCCCTAGTTCTTCCCTGGCACTCTGCCTATGGCGGGGTGGGAGACGGGCTGGCAAGTGTGGTCCACGGGAACACGCGCGGTCCTCTGGGTGGCAGGGAGGGCCTCCGTTAACTCTGACACCAGCCCAGGGACCCTGTGGACCTGGCCTGATATCTCAAGGGGGGTGCACGTTGCCCGGAGGGATGCTCTTGGGGTGGGGCCTGCTTGCGCCTGCGCGGCCCCGCCTCTTGGCCCGAAACCCCCCAGCCGCGGCACCGACAAAAGCCATCTCCTGGGGGACTCCCCCCTGTTCTTCCATCCGTAAAGGGGGACCCCTTTACGGATTGAAGAACAGGGGGATCTTCGCAGTGGTGGGGACGGGACGGAGGTGTCTGCGGGTTTGCAGCCACGTAGGCCAGTTGCTCGCACCCCGGCCCCATGTGTCCCAGCTCCATGGACGAGGTGGGCCGCTTATGGCGGGATGCAGGCGTCCTGCGGGGCTCAGGGGACGGCGTGGGCACTCCCCGGGCGAGAGAGGGCGCCTGGGACCCGAGAGAGCCCCGGGGAGAGTCCGAGGCCTGGCCGCAGAGGCCTCCATTGCCTCCCCGTGCTCCTACCATGGGGCCTGACCGTGCTCGCCCGAGGCCCAGGTTCACCGCAGGTGAATGCCTTTTGCGGACGCCAAGGACAGGAGGTCGCCGATTCCCTCACAGAGGTGGGGGTTCGAGCTCTGGGGGACTGAGGTCGCAGCGGTCACACTCCATTTTTGGGTGGTTCCGCAGAGACTGGAGGGTTGAAGCGGCTGGGTCCAAGTCTGCCGCCTTGTGGCAGGGTGGGGGCTTTGCAGGCGAAGCAAGGCTCTTAGCCTCCCAGGCGGGGCACAGGCCAGACTCCCCAAGGGAGAACCGGTCCTTGGTCGAGGGTCCCGCCCGCCCGCCCGGAACCGCTCCACCTGGCGCGGAACCGTGGCCGGCCCCTCTTCTCGGACCCAGGTCCCTAGTTCTTCCCTTGCACTCTGCCTCTGGCGGGGTGGGAGACGGGCTGGCAAGTGTGGTCCACGGGAAAACGCGCGGTCCTCTGGGTGGCAGGGAGGGCCTCCGTTAACTCTGACACCAGCCCAGGGACCCTGTGGACCTGGCCTGATATCTCAAGGGGGGGGCACGTTGCCCGGAGGGATGCTCTTGGGGTGGGGCCTGCTTGCGCCTGCGCGGCCCCGCCTCTTCGCCCGAAACCACCCAGCCGCGGCTCGGACAAAAGCCATCTCCTGGGGGCCTCCCCCCTGTTCTTCCATCCGTAAAGGGGGACCCCTTTACGGATGGAAGAACAGGGGGATCTTCGCAGTGGTGGGGACGGGACGGAGGGGTCTGCGGGTTTGCAGCCACGTAGACCAGTTGCTCGCACCCCGGCCCCATGTGTCCCAGCTCCATGGACGAGGTGGGCCGCTTATGGCGGGATGCAGGCGTCCTGCGGGGGTCAGGGGACGGCGTGGGCACTCCCCGGGCGAGAGAGGGCGCCTGGGACCCGAGAGAGCCCCGGGGAGAGTCCGAGGCCTGGCCGCAGAGGCCTCCATTGCCTCCCCGGGCTCCTACCATTTGGCCTGACCGTGCTCGCCCGAGGCCCAGATTCACCGCAGGTGAATGCCTTTTGCGGACGCCAAGGACAGGAGGTCGCCGATTCCCTCACAGAGGTGGGGGTTCGAGCTCTGGGGGACTGAGGTCGCAGCGGTCACAGTCCATTTTTGGGTGGTTCCGCAGAGACTGGAGGGTTGAAGCGGCTGGGTCCAAGTCTGCCGCCTTGTGGCAGGGTGGGGGCTTTGCAGGCGAAGCAAGGCTCTTAGCCTCCCAGGCCGGGCACAGGCCAGACTCCCCAAGGGAGAACCGATCCTTGGTCGAGGGTCCCGCCCGCTCGCCCGGAACCGCTCCACCTGGCGCGGAACCGTGGCCGGCCCCTCTTCCAGGCACCAGGTCCCTAGTTCTTCCCTGGCACTCTGCCTCTGCGGGCGTGGGAGAGCTGCTGGGAAGTGAGGTCCACGGGAAAACGCGCGGTCCTCTGGGTGGCAGGGAGGGCCTCCGTTAACTCTGACACCAGCCCAGGGACCCTGTGGACCTGGCCTGATATCTCAAGGGGGGGGGCACGTTGCCCGGAGGGATGCTCTTGGGGTGGGGCCTGCTTGCGCCTGCGCGGCCCCGCCTCTTGGCCCGAAACCAGCCAGCCGCGGCTCGGACAAAAGCCATCTCCTGGGGGCCTCCCCCCTGTTCTTCCATCCGTAAAGGGGGACCCCTTTACGGATGGAAGAACAGGGGGATCTTCGCAGTGGTGGGGACGGGACGGAGGGGTCTGCGGGTTTGCAGCCACGTAGGCCAGTTGCTCGCACCCCGGCCCCATGTGTCCCAGCTCCATGGACGAGGTGGGCCGCTTATGGCGGGATGCAGGCGTCCTGCGGGGGTCAGGGGACGGCGTGGGCACTCCCCGGGCGAGAGAGGGCGCCTGGGACCCGAGAGAGCCCCGGGGAGAGTAGGAGGCCTGGCCGCAGAGGCCTCCATTTTCTCCCCGGGCTCCTACCATGGGGCCTGACCGTGCTCGCCCGAGGCCCAGGTTCACCGCAGGTGAATGCCTTTTGCGGACGCCAAGGACAGGAGGTCGCCGATTCCCTCACAGAGGTGGGGGTTCGAGCTCTGGGGGACTGAGGTCGCAGCGGTCACACTCCATTTTTGGGTGGTTCCGCAGAGACTGGAGGATTGAAGCGGCTGGGTCCAAGTCTGCCGCCTTGTGGCCGGGTGGGGGCTTTGCAGGCGAAGCAAGGCTCTTAGCCTCCCAGGCGGGGCACAGGCCAGACTCCCCAAGGGAGAACCGGTCCTTGGTCGAGGGTCCCGCCCGCCCGCCCCGAACCGCTCCACCTGGCGCGGAACCGTGGCCGGCCCCTCTTCCAGGCACCAGGTCCCTAGTTCTTCCCTGGCACTCTGCCTCTGCGGGCGTGGGAGAGCTGCTGGGAAGTGAGGTCCACGGGAAAACGCGCGGTCCTCTGGGTGGCAGGGAGGGCCTCCGTTACCTCTGACACCAGCCCAGGGACCCTGTGGACCTGGCCTGATATCTCAAGGGGGGGGGCACGTTGCCCGGAGGGATGCTCTTGGGGTGGGGCCTGCTTGCGCCTGCGCGGCCCCGCCTCTTGGCCCGAAACCAGCCAGCCGCGGCTCGGACAAAAGCCATCTCCTGGGGGCCTCCCCCCTGTTCTTCCATCCGTAAAGGGGGACCCCTTTACGGATGGAAGAACAGGGGGATCTTCGCAGTGGTGGTGACGGGACGGAGGAGTCTGCGGGTTTGCAGCCACGTAGGCCAGTTGCTCGCACCCCGGCCCCATGTGTCCCAGCTCCATGGACGAGGTGGGCCGCTTATGGCGGGATGCAGGCGTCCTGCGGGGGTCAGGGGACGGCGTGGGCACTCCCCGCGCGAGAGAGGGCGCCTGGGACCCGAGAGAGCACCCGGGAAAATGCCCAGCCCTGGCCCCCGTGGCTCCAGTGGCCTCCCCAGGCTCCTGCCCTGGGGCCTGGTCCCGCTCACCGGGCCCAGGTCCTCCGCAGGTGAATGCCTTTTGCGGACACCAGGGACCACAGGCCGCGGATCCCTTCACGGGCAGGGGGGGTTCGAGCTCTTTGGGACCCAGGTCGCAGCGCACACAGTCCCTTCTCGCAAAGTTAAGCCCAGACTTTAGAGAGTAGAAGCGTCTCCGTCCAACTTTTCCGCCTCGGGGCAGGGTGGGGCCGTTTGAGCCAAGAGAGACTCTTAGCCCCCCAGGCAGTCCTCAGGCCCGAGACCCCCAGGGAGACCCGGTCCCTGGGCGTGGGTCCCGCCCGCCGAGGACCGCCCCACCTGGCCCGGAACCGTGGCCGGCCCCTCTTCCCGGCCCCATGTCCCTAGCTCTTCCCTGGCACTCTGCCTCTGGCGGGGTGGGAGACGGGCTGGCAAGTGTGGTCCACGGGAAAACGCGCGGTCCTCTGGGTGGCAGGGAGGGCCTCCGTTAACTCTGACACCAGCCCAGGGACCCTGTGGACCTGGCGTGATATCTCAAGGGGGGGGGCACGTTGCCCGGAGGGATGCTCTTGGGGTGGGGCCTGCTTGCGCCTGCGCGGCCCCGCCTCTTGGCCCGAAACCACCCAGCCGCGGCTCGGACAAAAGCCATCTCCCGGGGGCCTCCCCCTGTTCTTCCATCCGTAAAGGGGGACCCCTTTACGGATGGAAGAACAGGGGGATCTTCGCAGTGGTGGGGACGGGACGGAGGGGTCTGCGGGTTTGCAGCCACGTAGGCCAGTTGCTCGCACCCCGGCCCCATGTGTCCCAGCTCCATGGACGAGGTGGGCCGCTTATGGCGGGATGCAGGCGTCCTGCGGGGGTCAGGGGACGGCGTGGGCACTCCCCGGGCGAGAGAGGGCGCCTGGGACCCGAGAGAGCCCCGGGGAGAGTCCGAAGCCTGGCCGCAGAGGCCTCCATTGCCTCCCCGGGCTCCTACCTTGGGGCCTGACCGTGCTCGCCCGAGGCCCAGGTTCACCGCAGGTGAATGCCTTTTGCGGACGCCAAGCACAGGAGGTCGCCGATTCCCTCACAGAGGTGGGGGTTCGAGCTCTGTGGGACCCAGGTCGCAGCGCACACAGTCCCTTCTCGCAAAGTTCAGCCCAGACTTTAGAGAGTAGAAGCGTTTCGGTCCAAGTTTTCCGCCTCGGGGCAGGGTGGGGCCGTTTGAGCCAAGAGAGACTCTTAGCCCCCCAGGCAGGTCTCAGGCCCGTTTCCCCCAGGGAGACCCGGTCCCTGAGCGTGGGTCCCGCGCGCCCGGGACCGCCCCACGTGGCCCGGAACCGTGGCCGGCCCCTCTTCTCGGCCCCAGGTCCCTAGCTCTTCCCTGGCACTCTGCCTCTGGCGGGGTGGGAGACGGGCTGGCAAGTGTGGTCCACGGAAAAACGCGCGGTCCTCTGGGTGGCAGGGAGGGCCTCCGTTAACTCTGACACCAGCCCAGGGACCCTGTGGACCTGGCCTGATATCTCAAGGGGGGGGCACGTTGCCCGGAGGGATGCTCTTGGGGTGGGGCCTGCTTGCGCCTGCGCGGCCCCGCCTCTTGGCCCGAAACCCCCCAGCCGCGGCACCGACAAAAGCCATCTCCTGGGGGACTCCCCCCTGTTCTTCCATCCGTAAAGGGGGACCCCTTTACGGATGGAAGAACAGGGGGATCTTCGCAGTGGTGGGGACGGGACGGAGGGGTCTGCGGGTTTGCAGCCACGTAGGCCAGTTGCTCGCACCCCGGCCCCATGTGTCCCAGCTCCATGGACGAGGTGGGCCGCTTATGGCGGGATGCAGGCGTCCTGCCGGGCTCAGGGGACGGCGTGGGCACTCCCCGGGCGAGAGAGGGCGCCTGGGACCCGAGAGAGCCCCGGGGAGTGTCCGAGGCCTGGCCGCAGAGGCCTCCATTGCCTCCCCGGGCTCCTACCTTGGGGCCTGACCGTGCTCGCCCGAGGCCCAGGTTCACCGCAGGTGAATGCCTTTTGCGGACGCCAAGGACAGGAGGTCGCCGATTCGCTCACAGAGGTGGGGGTTCGAGCTCTGTGGGACCCATGTCGCAGCGCACACAGTCCCTTCTCGCAAAGTTCAGCCCAGACTTTAGAGAGCAGAAGCGTTTCGGTCCAAGTTTTCCGCCTCGGGGCAGGGTGGGGCCGTTTGAGCCAAGAGAGACTCTTAGCCCCCCAGGCAGGTCTCAGGCCCGTGACCCCCAGGGAGACCCGGTCCCTGGGCGTGGGTCCCGCCCGCCCGGGACCGCCCCACGTGGCCCGGAACCGTGGCCGGCCCCTCTTCTCGGCCCCAGGTCCCTAGCTCTTCCCTGGCACTCTGCCTCTGGCGGGGTGGGAGACGGGCTGGCAAGTGTGGTCCACGGGAAAACGCGCGGTCCTCTGGGTGGCAGGGAGGGCCTCCGTTAACTCTGACACCAGCCCAGGGACCCTGTGGACCTGGCCTGATATCTCAAGGGGGGGGCACGTTGCCCGGATGGATGCTCTTGGGGTGGGGCCTGCTTGCGCCTGCGCGGCCCCGCCTCTTGGCCCGAAACCACCCAGCCGCGGCTCGGACAAAAGCCATCTCCTTGGGGACTCCCCCCTGTTCTTCCATCCGTAAAGGGGGACCCCTTTACGGATGGAAGAACAGGGGGATCTTCGCAGTGGTGGGGACGGGACGGAGGGGTCTGCGGGTTTGCTGCCACGTAGGCCAGTTGCTCGCACCCCGGCCCCATGTGTGCGAGCTCCATGGAGGAGGTGGGCCGCTTATGGCGGGATGCAGGCGTCCTGCGGGGGTCAGGGGACGGCGTGGGCACTCCCCGGGCGAGAGAGGGCGCCTGGGACCCGAGAGAGCACCCGGGAAAATGCCCAGCCCTGGCCCCCGTGGCTCCAGTGGCCTCCCCAGGCTCCTGCCGTGGGGCCTGGTCCCGCTCACCGGGGCCCAGGTCCTCCGCAGGTGAATGCCTTTTGCGGACACCAGGGACCACAGGCCGCGGATCCCTTCACGGGCAGGGGGGGTTCGAGCTCTGTGGGACCCAGGTCGCAGCGCACACAGTCCCTTCTCGCAAAGTTCAGCCCAGACTTTAGAGAGTAGAAGCGTCTCGGTCCAAGTTTTCCGCCTCGGGGCAGGGTGGGGCCGTTTGAGCCAAGAGAGACTCTTAGCCCCCCAGGCAGTCCTCAGGCCCGAGACCCCCAGGGAGACCCGGTCCCTGGGCGTGGGTCCCGCCCGCCCGGGACCGCCCCACGTGGCCCGGAACCGTGGCCGGCCCCTCTTCTCGGCCCCAGGTCCCTAGCTCTTCCCTGGCACTCTGCCTCTGGCGGGGTGGGAGACGGGCTGGCAAGTGTGGTCCACGGGAAAACGCGCGGTCCTCTGGGTGTCAGGGAGGGCCTCCGTTAACTCTGACACCAGCCCAGGGACCCTGTGGACCTGGCCTGATATCTCAAGGGGGGGGCACGTTGCCCGGAGGGATGCTCTTGGGGTGGGGCCTGCTTGCGCCTGCGCGGCCCCGCCTCTTCGCCCGAAACCACCCAGCCGCGGCACCGACAAAAGCCATCTCCTGGGGGACTCCCCCCTGTTCTTCCATCCCTAAAGGGGGACCCCTTTACGGATGGAAGAACAGGGGGATCTTCGCAGTGGTGGGGACGGGACGGAGGGGTCTGCGGGTTTGCAGCCACGTAGGCCAGTTGCTCGCACCCCGGCCCCATGTGTCCCAGCTCCATGGACGAGGTGGGCCGCTTATGGCGGGATGCAGGCGTCCTGCGGGGGTCAGGGGACGGCGTGGGCACTCCCCGGGCGAGAGAGGGCGCCTGGGACCCGAGAGAGCCCCGGGGAGAGTCCGAGGCCTGGCCGCAGAGGCCTCCATTGCCTCCCCGGGCTCCTACCTTGGGGCCTGACCGTGCTCGCCCGAGGCCCAGGTTCACCGCAGGTGAATGCCTTTTGCGGACGCCAAGGACAGGAGGTCGCCGATTCCCTCACAGAGGTGGGGGTTCGAGCTCTGGGGGACTGAGGTCACAGCGGTCACACTCCATTTTTGGGTGGTTCCGCAGAGACTGGAGGGTTGAAGCGGCTGGGTCCAAGTCTGCCGCCTTGTGGCAGGGTGGGGGCTTTGCAGGCGAAGCAAGGCTCTTAGCCTCCCAGGCGGGGCACAGGCCAGACTCCCCAAGGGAGAACCGGTCCTTGGTCGAGGGTCCCGCCCGCCCGCCCGGAACCGCTCCACCTGGCGCGGAACCGTGGCCGGCCCCTCTTCCAGGCACCAGGTCCCTAGTTCTTCCCTGGCACTCTGCCTATGGCGGGGTGGGAGACGGGCTGGCAAGTGTGGTCCACAGGAACACGCGCGGTCCTCTGGGTGGCAGGGAGGGCCTCCGTTAACTCTGACACCAGCCCAGGGACCCTGTGGACCTGGCCTGATATCTCAAGGGGGGGGCACGTTGCCCGGATGGATGCTCTTGGGGTGGGGCCTGCTTGCGCCTGCGCGGCCCCGCCTCTTGGCCCGAAACCACCCAGCCGCGGCTCGGACAAAAGCCATCTCCTGGGGGCCTCCCCCCTGTTCTTCCATCCGTAAAGGGGGACCCCTTTACGGATGGAAGAACAGGGGGATCTTCGCAGTGGTGGGGACGGGACGGAGGGGTCTGAGGGTTTGCAGCCACGTAGGCCAGTTGCTCGCACCCCGGCCCCATGTGTCCCAGCTCCATGGACGAGGTGGGCCGCTTATGGCGGGATGCAGGCGTCCTGCGGGGGTCAGGGGACGGCGTGGGCACTCCCCGCGCGAGAGAGGGCGCCTGGGACCCGAGAGAGCACCCGGGAAAATGCCCAGCCCTGGCCCCCGTGGCTCCAGTGGCCTCCCCAGGCTCCTGCCGTGGGGCCTGGTCCCGCTCACCGGGGCCCAGGTTCTCCGCAGGTGAATGCCTTTTGCGGACACCAGGGACCACAGGCCGCGGATACCTTCACGGGCAGGGGGGGTTCGAGCTCTGTGGGACCCAGGTCGCAGCGCACACAGTCCCTTCTCGCAAAGTTCAGCCCAGACTTTAGAGAGTAGAAGCGTGTCGGTCCAAGTTTTCCGCCTCGGGGCAGGGTGGGGCCGTTTGAGCCAAGAGAGACTCTTAGCCCCCCAGGCAGGTCTCAGGCCTGAGACCCCCAGGGAGACCCGGTCCCTGGGCGTGGGTCCCGCCCGCTCGGGACCGCCCCACCTGGCCGGGAACCGTGGCCGGCCCCTCTTCCCGGCCCCATGTCCCTAGCTCTTCCCTGGCACTCTGCCTCTGGCGGGGTGGGAGACGGGCTGGCAAGTGTGGTCCACGGGAAAACGCGCGGTCCTCTGGGTGGCAGGGAGGGCCTCCGTTAACTCTGACACCAGCCCAGGGACCCTGTGGACCTGGCCTGATATCTCAAGGGGGGGGCACGTTGCCCGGAGGGATGCTCTTGGGGTGGGGCCTGCTTGCGCCTGCGCGGCCCAGCCTCTTGGCCCGAAACAACCCAGCCGCGTCTCGGACAAAAGCCATCTCCTGGGGGCCTCCCCCCTGTTCTTCCATCCGTAAAGGGGGACCCCTTTACGGATGGAAGAACAGGGGGATCTTCGCAGTGGTGGGGACGGGACGGAGGGGTCTGCGGGTTTGCAGCCACGTAGGCCAGTTGCTCGCACCCCGGCCCCATGTGTCCCAGCTCCATGGACGAGGTGGGCCGCTTATGGCGGGATGCAGGCGTCCTGCGGGGCTCAGGGGACGGCGTGGGCACTCCCCGGGCGAGAGAGGGCTCCTGGGACCCGAGAGAGCCCCGGGGAGAGTCCGAGGCCTGGCCGCAGAGGCCTCCATTGCCTCCTCGGGCTCCTACCATGGGGCCTGACCTTGCTCGCCCGAGGCCCAGATTCACCGCAGGTGAATGCCTTTTGCGGACGCCAAGGACAGGAGGTCGCCGATTCCCTCACAGAGGTGGGGGTTCGAGCTCTGGGGGACTGAGGTCGCAGCGGTCACACTCCATTTTTGGGTGGTTCCGCAGAGACTGGAGGGTTGAAGCGGCTGGGTCCAAGTCTGCTGCCTTGTGGCAGGGTGGGGGCTTTGCAGGCGAAGCAAGGCTCTTAGCCTCCCAGGCGGGGCACAGGCCAGACTCCCCAAGGGAGAACCAGTCTTGGTCGAGGGTCCCGCCCGCCCGCCCGGAACCGCTCCACCTGGCGCAGAACCGTGGCCGGCCCCTCTTCCAGGCACCAGGTCCCTAGTTCTTCCCTGGCACTCTGCCTATGGCGGGGTGGGAGACGGGCTGGCAAGTGTGGTCCACGGGAAAACGCGCGGTCCTCTGGGTGGCAGGGAGGGCCTCCGTTAACTCTGACACCAGCCCAGGGACCCTGTGGACCTGGCCTGATATCTCAAGGGGGGGGCACGTTGCCCGGAGGGATGCTCTTGGGGTGGGGCCTGCTTGCGCCCGCGCGGCCCCGCCTCTTGGCCCGAAAACACCCAGCCGCGGCACGGACAAAAGCCATCTCCTGGGGGCCTCCCCCCTGTTCTTCCATCCGTAAAGGGGGACCCCTTTACGGATGGAAGAACAGGGGGATCTTCGCAGTGGTGGGGACGGGACGGAGGGGTCTGCGGGTTTGCAGCCACGTAGGCCAGTTTCTCGCATCCCGGCCCCATGTGTCCCAGCTCCATGGACGAGGTGGGCGGCTTATGGCGGGATGCAGGCGTCCTGCGGGGGTCAGGGGACGACGTGGGCACTCCCTGGGCGAGAGAGGGCGCCTGGGACCCGAGAGAGCCCCGGGGAGAGTCCGAGGCCTGGCCGCAGAGGCCTCCATTGCCTCCCCGGGCTCCTACCATGGGGCCTGACCGTGCTCGCCCGAGGCCCAGGTTCACCGCAGGTGAATGCCTTTTGCGGACCCCAAGGACAGGAGGTCGCCGATTCCCTCACAGAGGTGGGGGTTCGAGCTCTGTGGGACCCAGGTCGCAGCGCACACAGTCCCTTCTCGCAAAGTTCAGCCCAGACTTTAGAGAGTAGAAGCGTTTCGGTCCAAGTTTTCCGCCTCGGGGCAGGGTGGGGCCGTTTGAGCCAAGAGAGACTCTTAGCCCCCCAGGCAGGTCTCAGGCCCGTTTCCCCCAGGGAGACCCGGTCCCTGAGCGTGGGTCCCGCGCGCCCGGGACCGCCCCACGTGGCCCGGAACCGTGGCCGGCCCCTCTTCTCGGCCCCAGGTCCCTAGCTCTTCCCTGGCACTCTGCCTCTGGCGGGGTGGGAGACGGGCTGGCAAGTGTGGTCCACGGAAAAACGCGCGGTCCTCTGGGTGGCAGGGAGGGCCTCCGTTAACTCTGACACCAGCCCAGGGACCCTGTGGACCTGGCCTGATATCTCAAGGGGGGGGCACGTTGCCCGGAGGGATGCTCTTGGGGTGGGGCCTGCTTGCGCCTGCGCGGCCCCGCCTCTTGGCCCGAAACCCCCCAGCCGCGGCACCGACAAAAGCCATCTCCTGGGGGACTCCCCCCTGTTCTTCCATCCGTAAAGGGGGACCCCTTTACGGATGGAAGAACAGGGGGATCTTCGCAGTGGTGGGGACGGGACGGAGGGGTCTGCGGGTTTGCAGCCACGTAGGCCAGTTGCTCGCACCCCGGCCCCATGTGTCCCAGCTCCATGGACGAAGTGGGCCGCTTATGGCGGGATGCAGGCGTCCTGCCGGGCTCAGGGGACGGCGTGGGCACTCCCCGGGCGAGAGAGGGCGCCTGGGACCCGAGAGAGCCCCGGGGAGTGTCCGAGGCCTGGCCGCAGAGGCCTCCATTGCCTCCCCGGGCTCCTACCTTGGGGCCTGACCGTGCTCGCCCGAGGCCCAGGTTCACCGCAGGTGAATGCCTTTTGCGGACGCCAAGGACAGGAGGTCGCCGATTCGCTCACAGAGGTGGGGGTTCGAGCTCTGTGGGACCCATGTCGCAGCGCACACAGTCCCTTCTCGCAAAGTTCAGCCCAGACTTTAGAGAGCAGAAGCGTTTCGGTCCAAGTTTTCCGCCTCGGGGCAGGGTGGGGCCGTTTGAGCCAAGAGAGACTCTTAGCCCCCCAGGCAGGTCTCAGGCCCGTGACCCCCAGGGAGACCCGGTCCCTGGGCGTGGGTCCCGCCCGCCCGGGACCGCCCCACGTGGCCCGGAACCGTGGCCGGCCCCTCTTCTCGGCCCCAGGTCCCTAGCTCTTCCCTGGCACTCTGCCTCTGGCGGGGTGGGAGACGGGCTGGCAAGTGTGGTCCACGGGAAAACGCGCGGTCCTCTGGGTGGCAGGGAGGGCCTCCGTTAACTCTGACACCAGCCCAGGGACCCTGTGGACCTGGCCTGATATCTCAAGGGGGGGGCACGTTGCCCGGATGGATGCTCTTGGGGTGGGGCCTGCTTGCGCCTGCGCGGCCCCGCCTCTTGGCCCGAAACCACCCAGCCGCGGCTCGGACAAAAGCCATCTCCTTGGGGACTCCCCCCTGTTCTTCCATCCGTAAAGGGGGACCCCTTTACGGATGGAAGAACAGGGGGATCTTCGCAGTGGTGGGGACGGGACGGAGGGGTCTGCGGGTTTGCTGCCACGTAGGCCAGTTGCTCGCACCCCGGCCCCATGTGTGCGAGCTCCATGGAGGAGGTGGGCCGCTTATGGCGGGATGCAGGCGTCCTGCGGGGGTCAGGGGACGGCGTGGGCACTCCCCGGGCGAGAGAGGGCGCCTGGGACCCGAGAGAGCACCCGGGAAAATGCCCAGCCCTGGCCCCCGTGGCTCCAGTGGCCTCCCCAGGCTCCTGCCGTGGGGCCTGGTCCCGCTCACCGGGGCCCAGGTCCTCCGCAGGTGAATGCCTTTTGCGGACACCAGGGACCACAGGCCGCGGATCCCTTCACGGGCAGGGGGGGTTCGAGCTCTGTGGGACCCAGGTCGCAGCGCACACAGTCCCTTCTCGCAAAGTTCAGCCCAGACTTTAGAGAGTAGAAGCGTCTCGGTCCAAGTTTTCCGCCTCGGGGCAGGGTGGGGCCGTTTGAGCCAAGAGAGACTCTTAGCCCCCCAGGCAGTCCTCAGGCCCGAGACCCCCAGGGAGACCCGGTCCCTGGGCGTGGGTCCCGCCCGCCCGGGACCGCCCCACGTGGCCCGGAACCGTGGCCGGCCCCTCTTCTCGGCCCCAGGTCCCTAGCTCTTCCCTGGCACTCTGCCTCTGGCGGGGTGGGAGACGGGCTGGCAAGTGTGGTCCACGGGAAAACGCGCGGTCCTCTGGGTGTCAGGGAGGGCCTCCGTTAACTCTGACACCAGCCCAGGGACCCTGTGGACCTGGCCTGATATCTCAAGGGGGGGGCACGTTGCCCGGAGGGATGCTCTTGGGGTGGGGCCTGCTTGCGCCTGCGCGGCCCCGCCTCTTCGCCCGAAACCACCCAGCCGCGGCACCGACAAAAGCCATCTCCTGGGGGACTCCCCCCTGTTCTTCCATCCCTAAAGGGGGACCCCTTTACGGATGGAAGAACAGGGGGATCTTCGCAGTGGTGGGGACGGGACGGAGGGGTCTGCGGGTTTGCAGCCACGTAGGCCAGTTGCTCGCACCCCGGCCCCATGTGTCCCAGCTCCATGGACGAGGTGGGCCGCTTATGGCGGGATGCAGGCGTCCTGCGGGGGTCAGGGGACGGCGTGGGCACTCCCCGGGCGAGAGAGGGCGCCTGGGACCCGAGAGAGCCCCGGGGAGAGTCCGAGGCCTGGCCGCAGAGGCCTCCATTGCCTCCCCGGGCTCCTACCTTGGGGCCTGACCGTGCTCGCCCGAGGCCCAGGTTCACCGCAGGTGAATGCCTTTTGCGGACGCCAAGGACAGGAGGTCGCCGATTCCCTCACAGAGGTGGGGGTTCGAGCTCTGGGGGACTGAGGTCACAGCGGTCACACTCCATTTTTGGGTGGTTCCGCAGAGACTGGAGGGTTGAAGCGGCTGGGTCCAAGTCTGCCGCCTTGTGGCAGGGTGGGGGCTTTGCAGGCGAAGCAAGGCTCTTAGCCTCCCAGGCGGGGCACAGGCCAGACTCCCCAAGGGAGAACCGGTCCTTGGTCGAGGGTCCCGCCCGCCCGCCCGGAACCGCTCCACCTGGCGCGGAACCGTGGCCGGCCCCTCTTCCAGGCACCAGGTCCCTAGTTCTTCCCTGGCACTCTGCCTATGGCGGGGTGGGAGACGGGCTGGCAAGTGTGGTCCACAGGAACACGCGCGGTCCTCTGGGTGGCAGGGAGGGCCTCCGTTAACTCTGACACCAGCCCAGGGACCCTGTGGACCTGGCCTGATATCTCAAGGGGGGGGCACGTTGCCCGGATGGATGCTCTTGGGGTGGGGCCTGCTTGCGCCTGCGCGGCCCCGCCTCTTGGCCCGAAACCACCCAGCCGCGGCTCGGACAAAAGCCATCTCCTGGGGGCCTCCCCCCTGTTCTTCCATCCGTAAAGGGGGACCCCTTTACGGATGGAAGAACAGGGGGATCTTCGCAGTGGTGGGGACGGGACGGAGGGGTCTGAGGGTTTGCAGCCACGTAGGCCAGTTGCTCGCACCCCGGCCCCATGTGTCCCAGCTCCATGGACGAGGTGGGCCGCTTATGGCGGGATGCAGGCGTCCTGCGGGGGTCAGGGGACGGCGTGGGCACTCCCCGCGCGAGAGAGGGCGCCTGGGACCCGAGAGAGCACCCGGGAAAATGCCCAGCCCTGGCCCCCGTGGCTCCAGTGGCCTCCCCAGGCTCCTGCCGTGGGGCCTGGTCCCGCTCACCGGGGCCCAGGTTCTCCGCAGGTGAATGCCTTTTGCGGACACCAGGGACCACAGGCCGCGGATACCTTCACGGGCAGGGGGGGTTCGAGCTCTGTGGGACCCAGGTCGCAGCGCACACAGTCCCTTCTCGCAAAGTTCAGCCCAGACTTTAGAGAGTAGAAGCGTGTCGGTCCAAGTTTTCCGCCTCGGGGCAGGGTGGGGCCGTTTGAGCCAAGAGAGACTCTTAGCCCCCCAGGCAGGTCTCAGGCCTGAGACCCCCAGGGAGACCCGGTCCCTGGGCGTGGGTCCCGCCCGCTCGGGACCGCCCCACCTGGCCGGGAACCGTGGCCGGCCCCTCTTCCCGGCCCCATGTCCCTAGCTCTTCCCTGGCACTCTGCCTCTGGCGGGGTGGGAGACGGGCTGGCAAGTGTGGTCCACGGGAAAACGCGCGGTCCTCTGGGTGGCAGGGAGGGCCTCCGTTAACTCTGACACCAGCCCAGGGACCCTGTGGACCTGGCCTGATATCTCAAGGGGGGGGCACGTTGCCCGGAGGGATGCTCTTGGGGTGGGGCCTGCTTGCGCCTGCGCGGCCCAGCCTCTTGGCCCGAAACAACCCAGCCGCGTCTCGGACAAAAGCCATCTCCTGGGGGCCTCCCCCCTGTTCTTCCATCCGTAAAGGGGGACCCCTTTACGGATGGAAGAACAGGGGGATCTTCGCAGTGGTGGGGACGGGACGGAGGGGTCTGCGGGTTTGCAGCCACGTAGGCCAGTTGCTCGCACCCCGGCCCCATGTGTCCCAGCTCCATGGACGAGGTGGGCCGCTTATGGCGGGATGCAGGCGTCCTGCGGGGCTCAGGGGACGGCGTGGGCACTCCCCGGGCGAGAGAGGGCTCCTGGGACCCGAGAGAGCCCCGGGGAGAGTCCGAGGCCTGGCCGCAGAGGCCTCCATTGCCTCCTCGGGCTCCTACCATGGGGCCTGACCTTGCTCGCCCGAGGCCCAGATTCACCGCAGGTGAATGCCTTTTGCGGACGCCAAGGACAGGAGGTCGCCGATTCCCTCACAGAGGTGGGGGTTCGAGCTCTGGGGGACTGAGGTCGCAGCGGTCACACTCCATTTTTGGGTGGTTCCGCAGAGACTGGAGGGTTGAAGCGGCTGGGTCCAAGTCTGCTGCCTTGTGGCAGGGTGGGGGCTTTGCAGGCGAAGCAAGGCTCTTAGCCTCCCAGGCGGGGCACAGGCCAGACTCCCCAAGGGAGAACCAGTCTTGGTCGAGGGTCCCGCCCGCCCGCCCGGAACCGCTCCACCTGGCGCAGAACCGTGGCCGGCCCCTCTTCCAGGCACCAGGTCCCTAGTTCTTCCCTGGCACTCTGCCTATGGCGGGGTGGGAGACGGGCTGGCAAGTGTGGTCCACGGGAAAACGCGCGGTCCTCTGGGTGGCAGGGAGGGCCTCCGTTAACTCTGACACCAGCCCAGGGACCCTGTGGACCTGGCCTGATATCTCAAGGGGGGGGCACGTTGCCCGGAGGGATGCTCTTGGGGTGGGGCCTGCTTGCGCCCGCGCGGCCCCGCCTCTTGGCCCGAAAACACCCAGCCGCGGCACGGACAAAAGCCATCTCCTGGGGGCCTCCCCCCTGTTCTTCCATCCGTAAAGGGGGACCCCTTTACGGATGGAAGAACAGGGGGATCTTCGCAGTGGTGGGGACGGGACGGAGGGGTCTGCGGGTTTGCAGCCACGTAGGCCAGTTTCTCGCATCCCGGCCCCATGTGTCCCAGCTCCATGGACGAGGTGGGCGGCTTATGGCGGGATGCAGGCGTCCTGCGGGGGTCAGGGGACGACGTGGGCACTCCCTGGGCGAGAGAGGGCGCCTGGGACCCGAGAGAGCCCCGGGGAGAGTCCGAGGCCTGGCCGCAGAGGCCTCCATTGCCTCCCCGGGCTCCTACCATGGGGCCTGACCGTGCTCGCCCGAGGCCCAGGTTCACCGCAGGTGAATGCCTTTTGCGGACCCCAAGGACAGGAGGTCGCCGATTCCCTCACAGAGGTGGGGGTTCGAGCTCTGGGGGACTGAGGTCACAGCGGTCACACTCCATTTTTGGGTGGTTCCGCAGAGACTGGAGGGTTGAAGCGGCTGGGTCCAAGTCTGCCGCCTTGTGGCAGGGTGGGGGCTTTGCAGGCAAAGCAAGGCTCTTAGCCTCCCAGGCGGGGCACAGGCCAGACTCCCCAAGGGAGAACCGGTCCTTGGTCCAGGGTCCCGCCCGCCCGCCCCGAACCGCTCCACCTGGCGCGGAACCGTGGCCGGCCCCTCTTCCAGGCACCAGGTCCCTAGTTCTTTCCTGGCACTCTGCCTCTGCGGGGGTGGGAGAGCTGCTGGGAAGTGTGGTCCACGAGAAAACGCGCGGTCCTCTGGGTGGCAGGGAGGGCTTCCGTTAACTCTGACACCAGCCCCGGGACCCTGTGGACCTGGCCTGATATCTCAAGGGGGGGGCACGTTGCCCGGAGGGATGCTCTTGGGGTGGGGCCTGCTTGCGCCTGCGCGGCCCCGCCTCTTGGCCCGCAACCACCCAGCCGCGGCTCGGACAAAAGCCATCTCCTGGGGCCCTCCCCCCTGTTCTTCCATCCGTAAAGGGGGACCCCTTTACGGATGGAAGAACAGGGGGATCTTCGCAGTGGTGGGGACGGGACGGAGAGGTCTGCGGGTTTGCAGCCACGTAGGCCCGTTGCTCGCACCCCGGCCCCATGTGTCCCAGCTCCATGGACGAGGTGGGCCGCTTATGGCGGGATGCAGGCGTCCTGCGGGGGTCAGGGGACGGCGTGGGCACTCCCCGGGCGAGAGAGGGCGCCTGGGACCCGAGAGAGCACCCGGGAAAATGCCCAGCCCTGGCCCCCGTGGCTCCAGTGGCCTCCCCAGGCTCCTGCCGTGGGGCCTGGTCCCGCTCACCGGGCCCAGGTCCTCCGCAGGTGAATGCCTTTTGCGGACACCAGGGACCACAGGCCGCGGATCCCTTCACGGGCAGGGGGGGTTCGAGCTCTGTGGGACCCAGGTCGCAGCGCACACAGTCCCTTCTCGCAAAGTTCAGCCCAGACATTAGAGAGTAGAAGCGTCTCGGTCCAAGTTTTCAGCCTCAGGGCAGGGTGGGGCCGTTTGAGCCAAGAGAGACTCTTAGCCCCCGAGGCAGTCCTCAGGCCCGAGACCCCCAGGGAGACCCGGTCCCTGGGCGTGGGTCCCGCCCGCCCGGGACCGCCCCACCTGGCAGGGAACCGTGGCCGGCCCCTCTTCCCGGCCCCATGTCCCTAGCTCTTCCCTGGCACTCTGCCTCTGGCGGCGTGGGAGATGGGCTGGCAAGTGTGGTCCACGGGAAAACGCGCGGTCCTCTGGGTGGCAGGGAGGGCTTCCGTTAACTCTGACCCCAGCCCAGGGACCCTGTGGACCTGGCCTGATATCTCAAGGGGGGGGCACGTTGCCCGGAGGGATGCTCTTGGGGTGGGGTCTGCTTGCGCCTGCGCGGCCCCGCCTCTTGGCCCGAAACCACCCAGCCGCGGCTCGGACAAAAGCCATCTCCTGGGGGACTCCCCCCTGTTCTTCCATCCCTAAAGGGGGACCCCTTTACGGATGGAAGAACAGGGGGATCTTCGCAGTGGTGGGGACGGGACGGAGGGGTCTGCGGGTTTGCAGCCACGTAGGCCAGTTGCTCGCACCCCGGCCCCATGTGTCCCAGCTCCATGGACGAGGTGGGCCGCTTATGGCGGGATGCAGGCGTCCTGCGGGGCTCAGGGGACGGCGTGGGCACTCCCCGCGCGAGAGAGGGCGCCTGGGACCCGAGAGAGCCCCGGGGAGAGTCCGAGGCCTGGCCGCAGAGGCCTCCATTGCCTCCCCGGGCTCCTACCATGGGGCCTGACCGTGCTCGCCCGAGGCCCAGGTTCACCGCAGGTGAATGCCTTTTGCGGACGCCAAGGACAGGAGGTCGCCGATTCCCTCACAGAGGTGGGGGTTCGAGCTCTGGGGGACTGAGGTCGCAGCGGTCACACTCCATTTTTGGGTGGTTCCGCAGAGACTGGAGGGTTGAAGCGGCTGGGTCCAAGTCTGCCGCCTTGTGGCAGGGTGGGGGCTTTGCAGGCAAAGCAAGGCTCTTAGCCTCCCAGGCGGGGCACAGGCCAGACTCCCCAAGGGAGAACCGGTCCTTGGTCGAGGGTCCCGCCCGCCCGCCCCGAACCGCTCCACCTGGCGCGGAACCGTGGCCGGCCCCTCTTCCAGGCACCAGGTCCCTAGTTCTTTCCTGGCACTCTGCCTCTGCGGGGGTGGGAGAGCTGCTGGGAAGTGTGGTCCACGAGAAAACGCGCGGTCCTCTGGGTGGCAGGGAGGGCTTCCGTTAACTCTGACACCAGCCCAGGGACCCTGTGGACCTGGCCTGATATCTCAAGGGGGGGGCACGTTGCCCGGAGGGATGCTCTTGGGGTGGGGCCTGCTTGCGCCTGCGCGGCCCCGCCTCTTGGCCCGAAACCACCCAGCCGCGGCACGGACAAAAGCCATCTCCTGGGGGCCTACCCCCTGTTCTTCCATCCGTAAAGGGGGACCCCTTTACGGATGGAAGAACAGGGGGATCTTCGCAGTGGTGGGGACGGGACGGAGGGGTCTGCGGGTTTGCAGCCACGTAGGCCAGTTGCTCCCACCCCGGCCCCATGTGTCCCAGCTCCATGGACGAGGTGGGCCGCTTATGGCGGGATGCAGGCGTCCTGCGGGGCTCAGGGGACGGCGTGGGCACTCCCCGGGCGAGAGAGGGCGCCTGGGACCCGAGAGAGCCCCGGGGAGAGTCCGAGGCCTGGCCGCAGAGGCCTCCATTGCCTCCCCGTGCTCCTACCATGGGGCCTGACCGTGCTCGCCCGAGGCCCAGGTTCACCGCAGGTGAATGCCTTTTGCGGACGCCAAGGACAGGAGGTCGCCGATTCCCTCACAGAGGTGGGGGTTCGAGCTCTGGGGGACTGAGGTCGCAGCGGTCACACTCCATTTTTGGGTGGTTCCGCAGAGACTGGAGGGTTGAAGCGGCTGGGTCCAAGTCTGCCGCCTTGTGGCAGTGTGGGGGCTTTGCAGGCGAAGCGAGGCTCTTAGCCTCCCAGGCGGGGCACAGGCCAGACTCCCCAAGGGAGAACCGGTCCTTGGTCGAGGGTCCCGCCCGCCCGCCCGGAACCGCTCCACCTGGCGCGGAACCGTGGCCGGCCCCTCTTCTCGGCCCCAGGTCCCTAGTTCTTCCCTCGCACTCTGCCTATGGCGGGGTGGGAGACGGGCTGGCAAGTGTGGTCCACGGGAAAACGCGCGGTCCTCTGGGTGGCAGGGAGGGCCTCCGTTAACTCTGACACCAGCCCAGGGACCCTGTGGACCTGGCCTGATATCTCAAGGGGGGGGCACGTTGCCCGGAGGGATGCTCTTGGGGTGGGGCCTGCTTGCGCCTGCGCGGCCCCGCCTCTTGGCCCGAAACCAGCCAGCCGGGGCTCGGACAAAAGCCATCTCCTCAGGGACTCCCCCCTGTTCTTCCATCCGTAAAGGGGGACCCCTTTACGGATGGAAGAACAGGGGGATCTTCGCAGTGGTGGGGACGGGACGGAGGGGTCTGCGGGTTTGCAGCCACGTAGGCCAGTTGCTCGCACCCCGGCCCCATGTGTCCCAGCTCCATGGACGAGGTGGGCCGCTTATGGCGGGATGCAGGCGTCCTGCGGGGGTCAGGGGACGGCGTGGGCACTCCCCGGGCGAGAGAGGGCGCCTGGGACCCGAGAGAGCCCCGGGGAGAGTCCGAGGCCTGGCCGCAGAGGCCTCCATTGCCTCCCCGGGCTCCTACCATGGGGCCTGACCGTGCTCGCCCGAGGCCCAGATTCACCGCAGGTGAATGCCTTTTGCGGACGCCAAGGACAGGAGGTCGCCGATTCCCTCACAGAGGTGGGGGTTCGAGCTCTGGGGGACTGAGGTCGCAGCGGTCACACTCCATTTTTGGGTGGTTCCGCAGAGACTGGAGGGTTGAAGCGGCTGGGTCCAAGTCTGCCGCCTTGTGGCAGGGTGGGGGCTTTGAGGGCGAAGCAAGGCTCTTAGCCTCCCAGGTGGGGCACTGGCCAGACTCCCCAAGGGAGAACCGGTCCTTGGTCGAGGGTCCCGCCCGCCCGCCCGGAACCGCTCCACCTTGCGCGGAACCGTGGCCGGCCCCTCTTCCAGGCACCAGGTCCCTAGTTCTTCCCTGGCACTCTGCCTATGGCGGGGTGGGAGACGGGCTGGCAAGTGTGGTCCACGGGAAAACGCGCGGTCCTCTGGGTGGCAGGGAGGGCCTCCGTTAACTCTGACACCAGCCCAGGGACCCTGTGGACCTGGCCTGATATCTCAAGGGGGGGGCACGTTGCCCGGAGGGATGCTCTTGGGGTGGGGCCTGCTTGCGCCTGCGCGGCCCCGCCTCTTGGCCCGAAACCACCCAGCCGCGGCTCGGACAAAAGCCATCTCCTGGGGGACTCCCCCCTGTTCTTCCATCCCTAAAGGGGGACCCCTTTACGGATGGAAGAACAGGGGGATCTTCGCAGTGGTGGGGACGGGACGGAGGGGTCTGCGGGTTTGCAGCCACGTAGGCCAGTTGCTCGCACCCCGGCCCCATGTGTCCCAGCTCCATGGACGAGGTGGGCCGCTTATGGCGGGATGCAGGCGTCCTGCGGGGCTCAGGGGACGGCGTGGGCACTCCCCGCGCGAGAGAGGGCGCCTGGGACCCGAGAGAGCCCCGGGGAGAGTCCGAGGCCTGGCCGCAGAGGCCTCCATTGCCTCCCCGGGCACCTACCATGGGGCATGACCGTGCTCGCCCGAGGCCCAGGTTCACCGCAGGTGAATGCCTTTTGCGGACGCCAAGGACAGGAGGTCGCCGATTCCCTCACAGAGGTGGGGGTTCGAGCTCTGGGGGACTGAGGTCGCAGCGGTCACACTCCATTTTTGGGTGGTTCCGCAGAGACTGGAGGATTGAAGCGGCTGGGTCCAAGTCTGCCGCCTTGTGGCAGGGTGGGGGCTTTGCAGGCAAAGCAAGGCTCTTAGCCTCCCAGGCGGGGCACAGGCCAGACTCCCCAAGGGAGAACCGGTCCTTGGTCGAGGGTCCCGCCCGCCCGCCCGGAACCGCTCCACCTTGCGCGGAACCGTGGCCGGCCCCTCTTCCAGGCACCAGGTCCCTAGTTCTTCCCTGGCACTCTGCCTATGGCGGGGTGGGAGACGGGCTGGCAAGTGTGGTCCACGGGAAAACGCGCGGTCCTCTGGGTGGCAGGGAGGGCCTCCGTTAACTCTGACACCAGCCCAGGGACCCTGTGGACCTGGCCTGATATCTCAAGGGGGGGGCACGTTGCCCGGAGGGATGCTCTTGGGGTGGGGCCTGCTTGCGCCTGCGCGGCCCCGCCTCTTCGCCCCAAAACCACCTAGCCGCGGCTCGGACAAAAGCCATCTCCTGGGGCCCTCCCCCCTGTTCTTCCATCCGTAAAGGGGGACCCCTTTACGGATGGAAGAACAGGGGGATCTTCGCAGTGGTGGGGACGGGACGGAGGGGTCTGCGGGTTTGCAGCCACGTAGGCCCGTTGCTCGCACCCCGGCCCCATGTGTCCCAGCTCCATGGACGAGGTGGGCCGCTTATGGCGGGATGCAGGCGTCCTGAGGGGGTCAGGGGACGGCGTGGGCACTCCCCGGGCGAGAGAGGGCGCCTGGGACCCGAGAGAGCACCCGGGAAAATGCCCAGCCCTGGCCCCCGTGGCTCCAGTGGCCTCCCCAGGCTCCTGCCGTGGGGCCTGGTCCCGCTCACCGGGCCCAGGTCCTCCGCAGGTGAATGCCTTTTGCGGACACCAAGGACCACAGGCCGCGGATCCCTTCACGGGCAGGGGGGGTTCGAGCTCTGTGGGACCCAGGTCGCAGCGCACACAGTCCCTTCTCGCAAAGTTCAGCCCAGACATTAGAGAGTAGAAGCGTCTCGGTCCAAGTTTTCCGCCTCGGGGCAGGGTGGGGCCGTTTGAGCCAAGAGAGACTCTTAGCCCCCGAGGCAGTCCTCAGGCCCGAGACCCCCAGGGAGACCCGGTCCCTGGGCGTGGGTCCCGCCCGCCCGGGACCGCCCCACCTGGCAGGGAACCGTGGCCGGCCCCTCTTCCCGGCCCCATGTCCCTAGCTCTTCCCTGGCACTCTGCCTCTGGCGGCGTGGGAGATGGGCTGGCAAGTGTGGTCCACGGGAAAACGCGCGGTCCTCTGGGTGGCAGGGAGGGCTTCCGTTAACTCTGACCCCAGCCCAGGGACCCTGTGGACCTGGCCTGATATCTCAAGGGGGGGGCACGTTGCCCGGAGGGATGCTCTTGGGGTGGGGTCTGCTTGCGCCTGCGCGGCCCCGCCTCTTGGCCCGAAACCACCCAGCCGCGGCTCGGACAAAAGCCATCTCCTGGGGGACTCCCCCCTGTTCTTCCATCCCTAAAGGGGGACCCCTTTACGGATGGAAGAACAGGGGGATCTTCGCAGTGGTGGGGACGGGACGGAGGGGTCTGCGGGTTTGCAGCCACGTAGGCCAGTTGCTCGCACCCCGGCCCCATGTGTCCCAGCTCCATGGACGAGGTGGGCCGCTTATGGCGGGATGCAGGCGTCCTGCGGGGCTCAGGGGACGGCGTGGGCACTCCCCGGGCGAGAGAGGGCGCCTGGGACCCGAGAGAGCCCCGGGGAGAGTCCGAGGCCTGGCCGCAGAGGCCTCCATTGCCTCCCCGTGCTCCTACCATGGGGCCTGACCGTGCTCGCCCGAGGCCCAGGTTCACCGCAGGTGAATGCCTTTTGCGGACGCCAAGGACAGGAGGTCGCCGATTCCCTCACAGAGGTGGGGGTTCGAGCTCTGGGGGACTGAGGTCGCAGCGGTCACACTCCATTTTTGGGTGGTTCCGCAGAGACTGGAGGGTTGAAGCGGCTGGGTCCAAGTCTGCCGCCTTGTGGCAGGGTGGGGGCTTTGCAGGCGAAGCAAGGCTCTTAGCCTCCCAGGCGGGGCACAGGCCAGACTCCCCAAGGGAGAACCGGTCCTTGGTCGAGGGTCCCGCCCGCCCGCCCGGAACCGCTCCACCTGGCGCGGAACCGTGGCCGGCCCCTCTTCTCGGACCCAGGTCCCTAGTTCTTCCCTTGCACTCTGCCTCTGGCGGGGTGGGAGACGGGCTGGCAAGTGTGGTCCACGGGAAAACGCGCGGTCCTCTGGGTGGCAGGGAGGGCCTCCGTTAACTCTGACACCAGCCCAGGGACCCTGTGGACCTGGCCTGATATCTCAAGGGGGGGGCACGTTGCCCGGAGGGATGCTCTTGGGGTGGGGCCTGCTTGCGCCTGCGCGGCCCCTTCCTCTTGGCCCGAAACCACCCAGCCGCGGCTCGGACAAAAGCCATCTCCTGGGGGCCTCCCCCCTGTTCTTCCATCCGTAAAGGGGGACCCCTTTACGGATGGAAGAACAGGGGGATCTTCGCAGTGGTGGGGACGGGACGGAGGGGTCTGCGGGTTTGCAGCCACGTAGGCCAGTTGCTCGCACCCCGGCCCCATGTGTCCCAGCTCCATGGACGAGGTGGGCCGCTTATGGCGGGATGCAGGCGTCCTGCGGGGGTCAGGGGACGGCGTGGGCACTCCCCGGGCGAGAGAGGGCGCCTGGGACCCGAGAGAGCCCCGGGGAGAGTAGGAGGCCTGGCCGCAGAGGCCTCCTTTGCCTCCCCGGGCTCCTACCATGGGGCCTGACCGTGCTCGCCCGAGGCCCAGGTTCACCGCAGGTGAATGCCTTTTGCGGACGCCAAGGACAGGAGGTCGCCGATTCCCTCACAGAGGTGGGGGTTTGAGCTCTGGGGGACTGAGGTCGCAGCGGTCACACTCCATTTTTGGGTGGTTCCGCAGAGACTGGAGGATTGAAGCGGCTGGGTCCAAGTCTGCCGCCTTGTGGCAGGGTGGGGGCTTTGCAGGCGAAGCAAGGCTCTTAGCCTCCCAGGCGGGGCACAGGCCAGACTCCCCAAGGGAGAACCGGTCCTTGGTCGAGGGTCCCGCCCGCCCGCCCCGAACCGCTCCACCAGGCGCGGAACCGTGGCCGGCCCCTCTTCCAGGCACCAGTTCCCTAGTTCTTCCCTGGCACTCTGCCTATGGCGGGGTGGGAGACGGGCTGGCAAGTGTGGTCCACGGGAAAACGCGCGGTCCTCTGGGTGGCAGGGAGGGCCTCCGTTAACTCTGACACCAGCCCAGGGACCCTGTGGACCTGGCCTGATATCTCAAGGGGGGGGCACGTTGCCCGGAGGGATGCTCTTGGGGTGGGGCCTGCTTGCGCCTGCGCGGCCCCGCCTCTTCGCCCGAAACCACCCAGCCGCGGCTCGGACAAAAGCCATCTCCTGGGGGCCTCCCCCCTGTTCTTCCATCCGTAAAGGGGGACCCCTTTACGGATGGAAGAACAGGGGGATCTTCGCAGTGGTGGGGACGGGACGGAGGGGTCTGCGGGTTTGCAGCCACGTAGGCCAGTTGCTCGCACCCCGGCCCCATGTGTCCCAGCTCCATGGACGAGGTGGGCCGCTTATGGCGGGATGCAGGCGTCCTGCGGGGGTCAGGGGACGGCGTGGGCACTCCCCGGGCGAGAGAGGGCGCCTGGGACCCGAGAGAGCCCCGGGGAGAGTCCGAGGCCTGGCCGCAGAGGCCTCCATTGCCTCCCCGGGCTCCTACCATTTGGCCTGACCGTGCTCGCCCGAGGCCCAGATTCACCGCAGGTGAATGCCTTTTGCGGACGCCAAGGACAGGAGGTCGCCGATTCCCTCACAGAGGTGGGGGTTCGAGCTCTGGGGGACTGAGGTCGCAGCGGTCACAGTCCATTTTTGGGTGGTTCCGCAGAGACTGGAGGGTTGAAGCGGCTGGGTCCAAGTCTGCCGCCTTGTGGCAGGGTGGGGGCTTTGCAGGCGAAGCAAGGCTCTTAGCCTCCCAGGCCGGGCACAGGCCAGACTCCCCAAGGGAGAACCGATCCTTGGTCGAGGGTCCCGCCCGCTCGCCCGGAACCGCTCCACCTGGCGCGGAACCGTGGCCGGCCCCTCTTCCAGGCACCAGGTCCCTAGTTCTTCCCTGGCACTCTGCCTCTGCGGGCGTGGGAGAGCTGCTGGGAAGTGAGGTCCACGGGAAAACGCGCGGTCCTCTGGGTGGCAGGGAGGGCCTCCGTTAACTCTGACACCAGCCCAGGGACCCTGTGGACCTGGCCTGATATCTCAAGGGGGGGGGCACGTTGCCCGGAGGGATGCTCTTGGGGTGGGGCCTGCTTGCGCCTGCGCGGCCCCGCCTCTTGGCCCGAAACCAGCCAGCCGCGGCTCGGACAAAAGCCATCTCCTGGGGGCCTCCCCCCTGTTCTTCCATCCGTAAAGGGGGACCCCTTTACGGATGGAAGAACAGGGGGATCTTCGCAGTGGTGGGGACGGGACGGAGGGGTCTGCGGGTTTGCAGCCACGTAGGCCAGTTGCTCGCACCCCGGCCCCATGTGTCCCAGCTCCATGGACGAGGTGGGCCGCTTATGGCGGGATGCAGGCGTCCTGCGGGGGTCAGGGGACGGCGTGGGCACTCCCCGGGCGAGAGAGGGCGCCTGGGACCCGAGAGAGCCCCGGGGAGAGTAGGAGGCCTGGCCGCAGAGGCCTCCATTTTCTCCCCGGGCTCCTACCATGGGGCCTGACCGTGCTCGCCCGAGGCCCAGGTTCACCGCAGGTGAATGCCTTTTGCGGACGCCAAGGACAGGAGGTCGCCGATTCCCTCACAGAGGTGGGGGTTCGAGCTCTGGGGGACTGAGGTCGCAGCGGTCACACTCCATTTTTGGGTGGTTCCGCAGAGACTGGAGGATTGAAGCGGCTGGGTCCAAGTCTGCCGCCTTGTGGCCGGGTGGGGGCTTTGCAGGCGAAGCAAGGCTCTTAGCCTCCCAGGCGGGGCACAGGCCAGACTCCCCAAGGGAGAACCGGTCCTTGGTCGAGGGTCCCGCCCGCCCGCCCCGAACCGCTCCACCTGGCGCGGAACCGTGGCCGGCCCCTCTTCCAGGCACCAGGTCCCTAGTTCTTCCCTGGCACTCTGCCTCTGCGGGCGTGGGAGAGCTGCTGGGAAGTGAGGTCCACGGGAAAACGCGCGGTCCTCTGGGTGGCAGGGAGGGCCTCCGTTACCTCTGACACCAGCCCAGGGACCCTGTGGACCTGGCCTGATATCTCAAGGGGGGGGGCACGTTGCCCGGAGGGATGCTCTTGGGGTGGGGCCTGCTTGCGCCTGCGCGGCCCCGCCTCTTGGCCCGAAACCAGCCAGCCGCGGCTCGGACAAAAGCCATCTCCTGGGGGCCTCCCCCCTGTTCTTCCATCCGTAAAGGGGGACCCCTTTACGGATGGAAGAACAGGGGGATCTTCGCAGTGGTGGGGACGGGACGGAGGAGTCTGCGGGTTTGCAGCCACGTAGGCCAGTTGCTCGCACCCCGGCCCCATGTGTCCCAGCTCCATGGACGAGGTGGGCCGCTTATGGCGGGATGCAGGCGTCCTGCGGGGGTCAGGGGACGGCGTGGGCACTCCCCGCGCGAGAGAGGGCGCCCGGGACCCGAGAGAGCACCCGGGAAAATGCCCAGCCCTGGCCCCCGTGGCTCCAGTGGCCTCCCCAGGCTCCTGCCGTGGGGCCTGGTCCCGCTCACCGGGCCCAGGTCCTCCGCAGGTGAATGCCTTTTGCGGACACCAGGGACCACAGGCCGCGGATCCCTTCACGGGCAGGGGGGGTTCGAGCTCTTTGGGACCCAGGTCGCAGCGCACACAGTCCCTTCTCGCAAAGTTAAGCCCAGACTTTAGAGAGTAGAAGCGTCTCCGTCCAACTTTTCCGCCTCGGGGCAGGGTGGGGCCGTTTGAGCCAAGAGAGACTCTTAGCCCCCCAGGCAGTCCTCAGGCCCGAGACCCCCAGGGAGACCCGGTCCCTGGGCGTGGGTCCCGCCCGCCGAGGACCGCCCCACCTGGCCCGGAACCGTGGCCGGCCCCTCTTCCCGGCCCCATGTCCCTAGCTCTTCCCTGGCACTCTGCCTCTGGCGGGGTGGGAGACGGGCTGGCAAGTGTGGTCCACGGGAAAACGCGCGGTCCTCTGGGTGGCAGGGAGGGCCTCCGTTAACTCTGACACCAGCCCAGGGACCCTGTGGACCTGGCGTGATATCTCAAGGGGGGGGGCACGTTGCCCGGAGGGATGCTCTTGGGGTGGGGCCTGCTTGCGCCTGCGCGGCCCCGCCTCTTGGCCCGAAACCACCCAGCCGCGGCTCGGACAAAAGCCATCTCCCGGGGGCCTCCCCCTGTTCTTCCATCCGTAAAGGGGGACCCCTTTACGGATGGAAGAACAGGGGGATCTTCGCAGTGGTGGGGACGGGACGGAGGGGTCTGCGGGTTTGCAGCCACGTAGGCCAGTTGCTCGCACCCCGGCCCCATGTGTCCCAGCTCCATGGACGAGGTGGGCCGCTTATGGCGGGATGCAGGCGTCCTGCGGGGGTCAGGGGACGGCGTGGGCACTCCCCGGGCGAGAGAGGGCGCCTGGGACCCGAGAGAGCCCCGGGGAGAGTCCGAAGCCTGGCCGCAGAGGCCTCCATTGCCTCCCCGGGCTCCTACCTTGGGGCCTGACCGTGCTCGCCCGAGGCCCAGGTTCACCGCAGGTGAATGCCTTTTGCGGACGCCAAGCACAGGAGGTCGCCGATTCCCTCACAGAGGTGGGGGTTCGAGCTCTGTGGGACCCAGGTCGCAGCGCACACAGTCCCTTCTCGCAAAGTTCAGCCCAGACTTTAGAGAGTAGAAGCGTTTCGGTCCAAGTTTTCCGCCTCGGGGCAGGGTGGGGCCGTTTGAGCCAAGAGAGACTCTTAGCCCCCCAGGCAGGTCTCAGGCCCGTTTCCCCCAGGGAGACCCGGTCCCTGAGCGTGGGTCCCGCGCGCCCGGGACCGCCCCACGTGGCCCGGAACCGTGGCCGGCCCCTCTTCTCGGCCCCAGGTCCCTAGCTCTTCCCTGGCACTCTGCCTCTGGCGGGGTGGGAGACGGGCTGGCAAGTGTGGTCCACGGAAAAACGCGCGGTCCTCTGGGTGGCAGGGAGGGCCTCCGTTAACTCTGACACCAGCCCAGGGACCCTGTGGACCTGGCCTGATATCTCAAGGGGGGGGCACGTTGCCCGGAGGGATGCTCTTGGGGTGGGGCCTGCTTGCGCCTGCGCGGCCCCGCCTCTTGGCCCGAAACCCCCCAGCCGCGGCACCGACAAAAGCCATCTCCTGGGGGACTCCCCCCTGTTCTTCCATCCGTAAAGGGGGACCCCTTTACGGATGGAAGAACAGGGGGATCTTCGCAGTGGTGGGGACGGGACGGAGGGGTCTGCGGGTTTGCAGCCACGTAGGCCAGTTGCTCGCACCCCGGCCCCATGTGTCCCAGCTCCATGGACGAGGTGGGCCGCTTATGGCGGGATGCAGGCGTCCTGCCGGGCTCAGGGGACGGCGTGGGCACTCCCCGGGCGAGAGAGGGCGCCTGGGACCCGAGAGAGCCCCGGGGAGTGTCCGAGGCCTGGCCGCAGAGGCCTCCATTGCCTCCCCGGGCTCCTACCTTGGGGCCTGACCGTGCTCGCCCGAGGCCCAGGTTCACCGCAGGTGAATGCCTTTTGCGGACGCCAAGGACAGGAGGTCGCCGATTCGCTCACAGAGGTGGGGGTTCGAGCTCTGTGGGACCCATGTCGCAGCGCACACAGTCCCTTCTCGCAAAGTTCAGCCCAGACTTTAGAGAGCAGAAGCGTTTCGGTCCAAGTTTTCCGCCTCGGGGCAGGGTGGGGCCGTTTGAGCCAAGAGAGACTCTTAGCCCCCCAGGCAGGTCTCAGGCCCGTGACCCCCAGGGAGACCCGGTCCCTGGGCGTGGGTCCCGCCCGCCCGGGACCGCCCCACGTGGCCCGGAACCGTGGCCGGCCCCTCTTCTCGGCCCCAGGTCCCTAGCTCTTCCCTGGCACTCTGCCTCTGGCGGGGTGGGAGACGGGCTGGCAAGTGTGGTCCACGGGAAAACGCGCGGTCCTCTGGGTGGCAGGGAGGGCCTCCGTTAACTCTGACACCAGCCCAGGGACCCTGTGGACCTGGCCTGATATCTCAAGGGGGGGGCACGTTGCCCGGATGGATGCTCTTGGGGTGGGGCCTGCTTGCGCCTGCGCGGCCCCGCCTCTTGGCCCGAAACCACCCAGCCGCGGCTCGGACAAAAGCCATCTCCTTGGGGACTCCCCCCTGTTCTTCCATCCGTAAAGGGGGACCCCTTTACGGATGGAAGAACAGGGGGATCTTCGCAGTGGTGGGGACGGGACGGAGGGGTCTGCGGGTTTGCTGCCACGTAGGCCAGTTGCTCGCACCCCGGCCCCATGTGTGCGAGCTCCATGGAGGAGGTGGGCCGCTTATGGCGGGATGCAGGCGTCCTGCGGGGGTCAGGGGACGGCGTGGGCACTCCCCGGGCGAGAGAGGGCGCCTGGGACCCGAGAGAGCACCCGGGAAAATGCCCAGCCCTGGCCCCCGTGGCTCCAGTGGCCTCCCCAGGCTCCTGCCGTGGGGCCTGGTCCCGCTCACCGGGGCCCAGGTCCTCCGCAGGTGAATGCCTTTTGCGGACACCAGGGACCACAGGCCGCGGATCCCTTCACGGGCAGGGGGGGTTCGAGCTCTGTGGGACCCAGGTCGCAGCGCACACAGTCCCTTCTCGCAAAGTTCAGCCCAGACTTTAGAGAGTAGAAGCGTCTCGGTCCAAGTTTTCCGCCTCGGGGCAGGGTGGGGCCGTTTGAGCCAAGAGAGACTCTTAGCCCCCCAGGCAGTCCTCAGGCCCGAGACCCCCAGGGAGACCCGGTCCCTGGGCGTGGGTCCCGCCCGCCCGGGACCGCCCCACGTGGCCCGGAACCGTGGCCGGCCCCTCTTCTCGGCCCCAGGTCCCTAGCTCTTCCCTGGCACTCTGCCTCTGGCGGGGTGGGAGACGGGCTGGCAAGTGTGGTCCACGGGAAAACGCGCGGTCCTCTGGGTGGCAGGGAGGGCCTCCGTTAACTCTGACACCAGCCCAGGGACCCTGTGGACCTGGCCTGATATCTCAAGGGGGGGGCACGTTGCCCGGAGGGATGCTCTTGGGGTGGGGCCTGCTTGCGCCTGCGCGGCCCCGCCTCTTCGCCCGAAACCACCCAGCCGCGGCACCGACAAAAGCCATCTCCTGGGGGACTCCCCCCTGTTCTTCCATCCCTAAAGGGGGACCCCTTTACGGATGGAAGAACAGGGGGATCTTCGCAGTGGTGGGGACGGGACGGAGGGGTCTGCGGGTTTGCAGCCACGTAGGCCAGTTGCTCGCACCCCGGCCCCATGTGTCCCAGCTCCATGGACGAGGTGGGCCGCTTATGGCGGGATGCAGGCGTCCTGCGGGGGTCAGGGGACGGCGTGGGCACTCCCCGGGCGAGAGAGGGCGCCTGGGACCCGAGAGAGCCCCGGGGAGAGTCCGAGGCCTGGCCGCAGAGGCCTCCATTGCCTCCCCGGGCTCCTACCTTGGGGCCTGACCGTGCTCGCCCGAGGCCCAGGTTCACCGCAGGTGAATGCCTTTTGCGGACGCCAAGGACAGGAGGTCGCCGATTCCCTCACAGAGGTGGGGGTTCGAGCTCTGGGGGACTGAGGTCACAGCGGTCACACTCCATTTTTGGGTGGTTCCGCAGAGACTGGAGGGTTGAAGCGGCTGGGTCCAAGTCTGCCGCCTTGTGGCAGGGTGGGGGCTTTGCAGGCGAAGCAAGGCTCTTAGCCTCCCAGGCGGGGCACAGGCCAGACTCCCCAAGGGAGAACCGGTCCTTGGTCGAGGGTCCCGCCCGCCCGCCCGGAACCGCTCCACCTGGCGCGGAACCGTGGCCGGCCCCTCTTCCAGGCACCAGGTCCCTAGTTCTTCCCTGGCACTCTGCCTATGGCGGGGTGGGAGACGGGCTGGCAAGTGTGGTCCACAGGAACACGCGCGGTCCTCTGGGTGGCAGGGAGGGCCTCCGTTAACTCTGACACCAGCCCAGGGACCCTGTGGACCTGGCCTGATATCTCAAGGGGGGGGCACGTTGCCCGGAGGGATGCTCTTGGGGTGGGGCCTGCTTGCGCCCGCGCGGCCCCGCCTCTTGGCCCGAAAACACCCAGCCGCGGCACGGACAAAAGCCATCTCCTGGGGGCCTCCCCCCTGTTCTTCCATCCGTAAAGGGGGACCCCTTTACGGATGGAAGAACAGGGGGATCTTCGCAGTGGTGGGGACGGGACGGAGGGGTCTGCGGGTTTGCAGCCACGTAGGCCAGTTTCTCGCATCCCGGCCCCATGTGTCCCAGCTCCATGGACGAGGTGGGCGGCTTATGGCGGGATGCAGGCGTCCTGCGGGGGTCAGGGGACGACGTGGGCACTCCCTGGGCGAGAGAGGGCGCCTGGGACCCGAGAGAGCCCCGGGGAGAGTCCGAGGCCTGGCCGCAGAGGCCTCCATTGCCTCCCCGGGCTCCTACCATGGGGCCTGACCGTGCTCGCCCGAGGCCCAGGTTCACCGCAGGTGAATGCCTTTTGCGGACCCCAAGGACAGGAGGTCGCCGATTCCCTCACAGAGGTGGGGGTTCGAGCTCTGGGGGACTGAGGTCACAGCGGTCACACTCCATTTTTGGGTGGTTCCGCAGAGACTGGAGGATTGAAGCGGCTGGGTCCAAGTCTGCCGCCTTGTGGCAGGGTGGGGGCTTTGCAGGCAAAGCAAGGCTCTTAGCCTCCCAGGCGGGGCACAGGCCAGACTCCCCAAGGGAGAACCGGTCCTTGGTCCAGGGTCCCGCCCGCCCGCCCCGAACCGCTCCACCTGGCGCGGAACCGTGGCCGGCCCCTCTTCCAGGCACCAGGTCCCTAGTTCTTTCCTGGCACTCTGCCTCTGCGGGGGTGGGAGAGCTGCTGGGAAGTGTGGTCCACGAGAAAACGCGCGGTCCTCTGGGTGGCAGGGAGGGCTTCCGTTAACTCTGACACCAGCCCCGGGACCCTGTGGACCTGGCCTGATATCTCAAGGGGGGGGCACGTTGCCCGGAGGGATGCTCTTGGGGTGGGGCCTGCTTGCGCCTGCGCGGCCCCGCCTCTTGGCCCGCAACCACCCAGCCGCGGCTCGGACAAAAGCCATCTCCTGGGGCCCTCCCCCCTGTTCTTCCATCCGTAAAGGGGGACCCCTTTACGGATGGAAGAACAGGGGGATCTTCGCAGTGGTGGGGACGGGACGGAGAGGTCTGCGGGTTTGCAGCCACGTAGGCCCGTTGCTCGCACCCCGGCCCCATGTGTCCCAGCTCCATGGACGAGGTGGGCCGCTTATGGCGGGATGCAGGCGTCCTGCGGGGGTCAGGGGACGGCGTGGGCACTCCCCGGGCGAGAGAGGGCGCCTGGGACCCGAGAGAGCACCCGGGAAAATGCCCAGCCCTGGCCCCCGTGGCTCTAGTGGCCTCCCCAGGCTCCTGCCGTGGGGCCTGGTCCCGCTCACCGGGCCCAGGTCCTCCGCAGGTGAATGCCTTTTGCGGACACCAGGGACCACAGGCCGCGGATCCCTTCACGGGCAGGGGGGGTTCGAGCTCTGTGGGACCCAGGTCGCAGCGCACACAGTCCCTTCTCGCAAAGTTCAGCCCAGACATTAGAGAGTAGAAGCGTCTCGGTCCAAGTTTTCAGCCTCAGGGCAGGGTGGGGCCGTTTGAGCCAAGAGAGACTCTTAGCCCCCGAGGCAGTCCTCAGGCCCGAGACCCCCAGGGAGACCCGGTCCCTGGGCGTGGGTCCCGCCCGCCCGGGACCGCCCCACCTGGCAGGGAACCGTGGCCGGCCCCTCTTCCCGGCCCCATGTCCCTAGCTCTTCCCTGGCACTCTGCCTCTGGCGGCGTGGGAGATGGGCTGGCAAGTGTGGTCCACGGGAAAACGCGCGGTCCTCTGGGTGGCAGGGAGGGCTTCCGTTAACTCTGACCCCAGCCCAGGGACCCTGTGGACCTGGCCTGATATCTCAAGGGGGGGGCACGTTGCCCGGAGGGATGCTCTTGGGGTGGGGTCTGCTTGCGCCTGCGCGGCCCCGCCTCTTGGCCCGAAACCACCCAGCCGCGGCTCGGACAAAAGCCATCTCCTGGGGGACTCCCCCCTGTTCTTCCATCCCTAAAGGGGGACCCCTTTACGGATGGAAGAACAGGGGGATCTTCGCAGTGGTGGGGACGGGACGGAGGGGTCTGCGGGTTTGCAGCCACGTAGGCCAGTTGCTCGCACCCCGGCCCCATGTGTCCCAGCTCCATGGACGAGGTGGGCCGCTTATGGCGGGATGCAGGCGTCCTGCGGGGCTCAGGGGACGGCGTGGGCACTCCCCGCGCGAGAGAGGGCGCCTGGGACCCGAGAGAGCCCCGGGGAGAGTCCGAGGCCTGGCCGCAGAGGCCTCCATTGCCTCCCCGTGCTCCTATCATGGGGCCTGACCGTGCTCGCCCGAGGCCCAGGTTCACCGCAGGTGAATGCCTTTTGCGGACGCCAAGGACAGGAGGTCGCCGATTCCCTCACAGAGGTGGGGGTTCGAGCTCTGGGGGACTGAGGTCGCAGCGGTCACACTCCATTTTTGGGTGGTTCCGCAGAGACTGGAGGGTTGAAGCGGCTGGGTCCAAGTCTGCCGCCTTGTGGCAGGGTGGGGGCTTTGCAGGCGAAGCAAGGCTCTTAGCCTCCCAGGCGGGGCACAGGCCAGACTCCCCAAGGGAGAACCGGTCCTTGGTCGAGGGTCCCGCCCGCCCGCCCGGAACCGCTCCACCTGGCGCGGAACCGTGGCCGGCCCCTCTTCTCGGCCCCAGGTCCCTAGTTCTTCCCTCGCACTCTGCCTATGGCGGGGTGGGAGACGGGCTGGCAAGTGTGGTCCACGGGAAAACGCGCGGTCCTCTGGGTGGCAGGGAGGGCTTCCGTTAACTCTGACACCAGCCCAGGGACCCTGTGGACCTGGCCTGATATCTCAAGGGGGGGGCACGTTGCCCGGAGGGATGCTCTTGGGGTGGGGCCTGCTTGCGCCTGCGCGGCCCCGCCTCTTGGCCCGAAACCACCCAGCCGCGGCTCGGACAAAAGCCATCTCCTGGGGGACTCCCCCCTGTTCTTCCATCCCTAAAGGGGGACCCCTTTACGGATGGAAGAACAGGGGGATCTTCGCAGTGGTGGGGACGGGACGGAGGGGTCTGCGGGTTTGCAGCCACGTAGGCCAGTTGCTCGCACCCCGGCCCCATGTGTCCCAGCTCCATGGACGAGGTGGGCCGCTTATGGCGGGATGCAGGCGTCCTGCGGGGCTCAGGGGACGGCGTGGGCACTCCCCGCGCGAGAGAGGGCGCCTGGGACCCGAGAGAGCCCCGGGGAGAGTCCGAGGCCTGGCCGCAGAGGCCTCCATTGCCTCCCCGGGCTCCTACCATGGGGCATGACCGTGCTCGCCCGAGGCCCAGGTTCACCGCAGGTGAATGCCTTTTGCGGACGCCAAGGACAGGAGGTCGCCGATTCCCTCACAGAGGTGGGGGTTCGAGCTCTGGGGGACTGAGGTCGCAGCGGTCACACTCCATTTTTGGGTGGTTCCGCAGAGACTGGAGGGTTGAAGCGGCTGGGTCCAAGTCTGCCGCCTTGTGGCAGGGTGGGGGCTTTGCAGGCAAAGCAAGGCTCTTAGCCTCCCAGGCGGGGCACAGGCCAGACTCCCCAAGGGAGAACCGGTCCTTGGTCGAGGGTCCCGCCCGCCCGCCCGGAACCGCTCCACCTTGCGCGGAACCGTGGCCGGCCCCTCTTCCAGGCACCAGGTCCCTAGTTCTTCCCTGGCACTCTGCCTATGGCGGGGTGGGAGACGGGCTGGCAAGTGTGGTCCACGGGAAAACGCGCGGTCCTCTGGGTGGCAGGGAGGGCCTCCGTTAACTCTGACACCAGCCCAGGGACCCTGTGGACCTGGCCTGATATCTCAAGGGGGGGGCACATTGCCCGGAGGGATGCTCTTGGGGTGGGGCCTGCTTGCGCCTGCGCGGCCCCGCCTCTTGGCCCGAAACCAGCCAGCCGCGGCTCGGACAAAAGCCATCTCCTCAGGGACTCCCCCCTGTTCTTCCATCCGTAAAGGGGGACCCCTTTACGGATGGAAGAACAGGGGGATCTTCGCAGTGGTGGGGACGGGACGGAGGGGTCTGCGGGTTTGCAGCCACGTAGGCCAGTTGCTCGCACCCCGGCCCCATGTGTCCCAGCTCCATGGACGAGGTGGGCCGCTTATGGCGGGATGCAGGCGTCCTGCGGGGCTCAGGGGACGGCGTGGGCACTCCCCGGGCGAGAGAGGGCGCCTGGGACCCGAGAGAGCCCCGGGGAGAGTCCGAGGCCTGGCCGCAGAGGCCTCCATTGCCTCCCCGGGCTCCTACCATGGGGCCTGACCGTGCTCGCCCGAGGCCCAGATTCACCGCAGGTGAATGCCTTTTGCGGACGCCAAGGACAGGAGGTCGCCGATTCCCTCACAGAGGTGGGGGTTCGAGCTCTGGGGGACTGAGGTCGCAGCGGTCACACTCCATTTTTGGGTGGTTCCGCAGAGACTGGAGGGTTGAAGCGGCTGGGTCCAAGTCTGCCGCCTTGTGGCAGGGTGGGGGCTTTGAGGGCGAAGCAAGGCTCTTAGCCTCCCAGGCGGGGCACAGGCCAGACTCCCCAAGGGAGAACCGGTCCTTGGTCGAGGGTCCCGCCCGCCCGCCCGGAACCGCTCCACCTTGCGCGGAACCGTGGCCGGCCCCTCTTCCAGGCACCAGGTCCCTAGTTCTTCCCTGGCACTCTGCCTATGGCGGGGTGGGAGACGGGCTGGCAAGTGTGGTCCACGGGAAAACGCGCGGTCCTCTGGGTGGCAGGGAGGGCCTCCGTTAACTCTGACACCAGCCCAGGGACCCTGTGGACCTGGCCTGATATCTCAAGGGGGGGGCACGTTGCCCGGAGGGATGCTCTTGGGGTGGGGCCTGCTTGCGCCTGCGCGGCCCCGCCTCTTCGCCCCAAAACCACCTAGCCGCGGCTCGGACAAAAGCCATCTCCTGGGGGCCTCCCCCCTGTTCTTCCATCCGTAAAGGGGGACCCCTTTACGGATGGAAGAACAGGGGGATCTTCGCAGTGGTGGGGACGGGACGGAGGGGTCTGCGGGTTTGCAGCCACGTGGGCCAGTTGCTCGCACCCCGGCCCCATGTGTCCCAGCTCCATGGACGAGGTGGGCCGCTTATGGCGGGATGCAGGCGTCCTGCGGGTGTCAGGGGACGGCGTGGGCACTCCCCGGGCGAGAGAGGGCGCCTGGGACCCGAGAGAGCACCCGGGAAAATGCCCAGCCCTGGCCCCCGTGGCTCCAGTGGCCTCCCCAGGCTCCTGCCGTGGGGCCTGGTCCCGCTCACCGGGCCCAGGTCCTCCGCAGGTGAATGCCTTTTGCGGACACCAGGGACCACAGGCCGCGGATCCCTTCACGGGCAGGGGGGGTTCGAGCTCTGTGGGACCCAGGTCGCAGCGCACACAGTCCCTTCTCGCAAAGTTCAGCCCAGACATTAGAGAGTAGAAGCGTCTCGGTCCAAGTTTTCCGCCTCGGGGCAGGGTAGGGCCGTTTGAGCCAAGAGAGACTCTTAGCCCCCGAGGCATCCTCAGGCCCGAGACCCCCAGGGAGACCCGGTCCCTGGGCGTGGGTCCCGCCCGCCCGGGACCGCCCCACCTGGCCGGGAACCGTGGCCGGCCCCTCTTCCCGGCCCCATGTCCCTAGCTCTTCCCTGGCACTCTGCCTCTGGCGGGGTGGGAGACGGGCTGGCAAGTGTGGTCCACGGGAAAACGCGCGGTCCTCTGGGTGGCAGGGAGGGCCTCCGTTAACTCTGACACCAGCCCAGGGACCCTGTGGACCTGGCCTGATATCTCAAGGGGGGGGCACGTTGCCCGGAGGGATGCTCTTGGGGTGGGGCCTGCTTGCGCCTGCGCGGCCCCGCCTCTTGGCCCGAAACCACCCAGCCGCGGCACGGACAAAAGACATCTCCTGGGCGACTCCCCCCTGTTCTTCCATCCGTAAAGTGGGACCCCTTTACGGATGGAAGAACAGGGGGATCTTCGCAGTGGTGGGGACGGGACGGAGGGGTCTGCGGGTTTGCAGCCACGTAGGCCAGTTGCTCGCACCCCGGCCCCATGTGTCCCAGCTCCATGGACGAGGTGGGCCGCTTATGGCGGGATGCAGGCGTCCTGCGGGGCTCAGGGGACGGCGTGGGCACTCCCCGGGCGAGAGAGGGCGCCTGGGACCCGAGAGAGCCCCGGGGAGAGTCCGAGGCCTGGCCGCAGAGGCCTCCATTGCCTCCCCGTGCTCCTATCATGGGGCCTGACCGTGCTCGCCCGAGGCCCAGGTTCACCGCAGGTGAATGCCTTTTGCGGACGCCAAGGACAGGAGGTCGCCGATTCCCTCACAGAGGTGGGGGTTCGAGCTCTGGGGGACTGAGGTCGCAGCGGTCACACTCCATTTTTGGGTGGTTCCGCAGAGACTGGAGGGTTGAAGCGGCTGGGTCCAAGTCTGCCGCCTTGTGGCAGGGTGGGGGCTTTGCAGGCGAAGCAAGGCTCTTAGCCTCCCAGGCGGGGCACAGGCCAGACTCCCCAAGGGAGAACCGGTCCTTGGTCGAGGGTCCCGCCCGCCCGCCCGGAACCGCTCCACCTGGCGCGGAACCGTGGCCGGCCCCTCTTCTCGGCCCCAGGTCCCTAGTTCTTCCCTCGCACTCTGCCTATGGCGGGGTGGGAGACGGGCTGGCAAGTGTGGTCCACGGGAAAACGCGCGGTCCTCTGGGTGGCAGGGAGGGCTTCCGTTAACTCTGACACCAGCCCAGGGACCCTGTGGACCTGGCCTGATATCTCAAGGGGGGGGCACGTTGCCCGGAGGGATGCTCTTGGGGTGGGGCCTGCTTGCGCCTGCGCGGCCCCGCCTCTTGGCCCGCAACCACCCAGCCGCGGCTCGGACAAAAGCCATCTCCTGGGGGCCTCCCCCCTGTTCTTCCATCCGTAAAGGGGGACCCCTTTACGGATGGAAGAACAGGGGGATCTTCGCAGTGGTGGGGACGGGACGGAGGGGTCTGCGGGTTTGCAGCCACGTAGGCCAGTTGCTCGCACCCCGGCCCCATGTGTCCCAGCTCCATGGACGAGGTGGGCCGCTTATGGCGGGATGCAGGCGTCCTGCGGGGGTCAGGGGACGGCGTGGGGACTCCCCGGGCGAGAGAGGGCGCCTGGGACCCGAGAGAGCACCCGGGAAAATGCCCAGCCCTGGCCCCCGTGGCTCCAGTGGCCTCCCAAGGCTCCTGCCGTGGGGCCTGGTCCCGCTCACCGGGGCCCAGGTTCTCCGCAGGTGAATGCCTTTTGCGGACACCAGGGACCACAGGCCTCGGATCCCTTCACGGGCAGGGGGGGTTCGAGCTCTGTGGGACCCAGGTCGCAGCGCACACAGTCCCTTCTCGCAAAGTTCAGCCCAGACTTTAGAGAGTAGAAGCGTGTCAGTCCAAGTTTTCCGCCTCGGGGCAGGGTGGGGCCGTTTGAGCCAAGAGAGACTCTTAGCCCCCCAGGCAGTCCTCAGGCCTGAGACCCCCAGGGAGACCCGGTCCCTGGGCGTGGGTCCCGCCCGCCCGGGACCGCCCCACCTGGCCGGGAACCGTGGCCGGCCCCTCTTCCCGGCCCCATGTCCCTAGCTCTTCCCTGGCACTCTGCCTCTAGGGGTGGGAGACGGGCTGGCAAGTGTGGTCCACGGGAAAACGCGCGGTCCTCTGGGTGGCAGGGAGGGCCTCCGTTAACTCTGACACCAGCCCAGGGACCCTGTGGACCTGGCCTGATATCTCAAGGGGGGGGCACGTTGCCCGGAGGGATGCTCTTGGGGTGGGGCCTGCTTGCGCCTGCGCGGCCCCGCCTCTTGGCCCGAAACCACCCAGCCGCGGCACGGACAAAAGACATCTCCTGGGGGACTCCCCCCTGTTCTTCCATCCGTAAAGTGGGACCCCTTTACGGATGGAAGAACAGGGGGATCTTCGCAGTGGTGGGGACGGGACGGAGGGGTCTGCGGGTTTGCAGCCACGTAGGCCAGTTGCTCGCACCCCGGCCCCATGTGTCCCAGCTCCATGGACGAGGTGGGCCGCTTATGGCGGGATGCAGGCGTCCTGCGGGGCTCAGGGGACGGCGTGGGCACTCCCCGGGCGAGAGAGGGCGCCTGGGACCCGAGAGAGCCCCGGGGAGAGTCCGAGGCCTGGCCGCAGAGGCCTCCATTGCCTCCCCGTGCTCCTACCATGGGGCCTGACCGTGCTCGCCCGAGGCCCAGGTTCACCGCAGGTGAATGCCTTTTGCGGACGCCAAGGACAGGAGGTCGCCGATTCCCTCACAGAGGTGGGGGTTCGAGCTCTGGGGGACTGAGGTCGCAGCGGTCACACTCCATTTTTGGGTGGTTCCGCAGAGACTGGAGGGTTGAAGCGGCTGGGTCCAAGTCTGCCGCCTTGTGGCAGGGTGGGGGCTTTGCAGGCGAAGCAAGGCTCTTAGCCTCCCAGGCGGGGCACAGGCCAGACTCCCCAAGGGAGAACCGGTCCTTGGTCGAGGGTCCCGCCCGCCCGCCCGGAACCGCTCCACCTGGCGCGGAACCGTGGCCGGCCCCTCTTCTCGGCCCCAGGTCCCTAGTTCTTCCCTCGCACTCTGCCTATGGCGGGGTGGGAGACGGGCTGGCAAGTGTGGTCCACGGGAAAACGCGCGGTCCTCTGGGTGGCAGGGAGGGCCTCCGTTAACTCTGACACCAGCCCAGGGACCCTGTGGACCTGGCCTGATATCTCAAGGGGGGGGCACGTTGCCCGGAGGGATGCTCTTGGGGTGGGGCCTGCTTGCGCCTGCGCGGCCCCGCCTCTTGGCCCGAAACCAGCCAGCCGCGGCTCGGACAAAAGCCATCTCCTCAGGGACTCCCCCCTGTTCTTCCATCCGTAAAGGGGGACCCCTTTACGGATGGAAGAACAGGGGGATCTTCGCAGTGGTGGGGACGGGACGGAGGGGTCTGCGGGTTTGCAGCCACGTAGGCCAGTTGCTCGCACCCCGGCCCCATGTGTCCTAGCTCCATGGACGAGGTGGGCCGCTTATGGCGGGATGCAGGCGTCCTGCGGGGGTCAGGGGACGGCGTGGGCACTCCCCGGGCGAGAGAGGGCGCCTGGGACCCGAGAGAGCCCCGGGGAGAGTCCGAGGCCTGGCCGCAGAGGCCTCCATTGCCTCCCCGGGCTCCTACCATGGGGCCTGACCGTGCTCGCCCGAGGCCCAGGTTCACCGCAGGTGAATGCCTTTTGCGGACGCCAAGGACAGGAGGTCGCCGATTCCCTCACAGAGGTGGGGGTTCGAGCTCTGGGGGACTGAGGTCGCAGCGGTCACACTCCATTTTTGGGTGGTTCCGCAGAGACTGGAGGGTTGAAGCGGCTGGGTCCAAGTCTGCCGCCTTGTGGCAGGGTGGGGGCTTTGCAGGCAAAGCAAGGCTCTTAGCCCCCCAGGCAGTCCTCAGGCCCGAGACCCCCAGGGAGACCCGGTCCCTGGGCGTGGGTCCCGCCCGCCCGGGACCGCCCCACCTGGCCCGGAACCGTGGCCGGCCCCTCTTCCCGGCCCCATGTCCCTAGTTCTTCCCTGGCACTCTGCCTATGGCGGGGTGGGAGACGGGCTGGCAAGTGTGGTCCACGGGAAAACGCGCGGTCCTCTGGGTGGCAGGGAGGGCCTCCGTTAACTCTGACACCAGCCCAGGGACCCTGTGGACCTGGCCTGATATCTCAAGGGGGGGGCACGTTGCCCGGAGGGATGCTCTTGGGGTGGGGCCTGCTTGCGCCTGCGCGGCCCCGCCTCTTGGCCCGCAACCACCCAGCCGCGGCTCGGACAAAAGCCATCTCCTGGGGGCCTCCCCCCTGTTCTTCCATCCGTAAAGGGGGACCCCTTTACGGATGGAAGAACAGGGGGATCTTCGCAGTGGTGGGGACGGGACGGAGGGGTCTGCGGGTTTGCAGCCACGTAGGCCAGTTGCTCGCACCCCGGCCCCATGTGTCCCAGCTCCATGGACGAGGTGGGCCGCTTATGGCGGGATGCAGGCGTCCTGCGGGGGTCAGGGGACGGCGTGGGGACTCCCCGGGCGAGAGAGGGCGCCTGGGACCCGAGAGAGCACCCGGGAAAATGCCCAGCCCTGGCCCCCGTGGCTCCAGTGGCCTCCCCAGGCTCCTGCCGTGGGGCCTGGTCCCGCTCACCGGGGCCCAGGTTCTCCGCAGGTGAATGCCTTTTGCGGACACCAGGGACCACAGGCCGCGGATCCCTTCACGGGCAGGGGGGGTTCGAGCTCTGTGGGACCCAGGTCGCAGCGCACACAGTCCCTTCTCGCAAAGTTCAGCCCAGACTTTAGAGAGTAGAAGCGTCTCGGTCCAAGTTTTCCGCCTCGGGGCAGGGTTGGGCCGTTTGAGCCAAGAGAGACTCTTAGCCCCCCAGGCAGTCCTCAGGCCCGACACCCCCAGGGAGACCCGGTCCCTGGGCGTGGGTCCCGCCCGCCCGGGACCGCCCCACCTGGCCCGGAACCGTGGCCGGCCCCTCTTCCCGGCCCCATGTCCCTAGCTCTTCCCTGGCACTCTGCCTCTGGCGGGGTGGGAGACGGGCTGGCAAGTGTGGTCCACGGGAAAACGCGCGGTCCTCTGGGTGGCAGGGAGGGCCTCCGTTAACTCTGACACCAGCCCAGGGACCCTGTGGACCTGGCCTGATATCTCAAGGGGGGGGCACGTTGCCCGGAGGGATGCTCTTGGGGTGGGGCCTGCTTGAGCCTGCGCGGCCCCGCCTCTTGGCCCGAAACCACCCAGCCGCGGCTCGGACAAAAGCCATCTCCTGGGGGCCTCCCCCTGTTCTTCCATCCGTAAAGGGGGACCCCTTTACGGATGGAAGAACAGGGGGATCTTCGCAGTGGTGGGGACGGGACGGAGGGGTCTGCGGGTTTGCAGCCACGTAGGCCAGTTGCTCGCACCCCGGCCCCATGTGTCCCAGCTCCATGGACGAGGTGGGCCGCTTATGGCGGGATGCAGGCGTCCTGCGGGGCTCAGGGGACGGCGTGGGCACTCCCCGGGCGAGAGAGGGCGCCTGGGACCCGAGAGAGCCCCGGGGAGAGTCCGAGGCCTGGCCGCAGAGGCCTCCATTGCCTCCCCGGGCTCCTACCATGGGGCCTGACCGTGCTCGCCCGAGGCCCAGGTTCACCGCAGGTGAATGCCTTTTGCGGACGGCGAGGACAGGAGGTCGCCGATTCCCTCACAGAGGTGGGGGTTCGAGCTCTGGGGGACTGAGGTCGCAGCGGTCACACTCCATTTTTGGGTGGTTCCGCAGAGACTGGAGGGTTGAAGCGGCTGGGTCCAAGTCTGCCGCCTTGTGGCAGGGTGGGGGCTATGCAGGCGAAGCAAGGCTCTTAGCCTCCCAGGCGGGGCACAGGCCAGACTCCCCAAGGGAGAACCGGTCCTTGGTCGAGGGTCCCGCCCGCCCGCCCGGAACCGCTCCACCTGGCGCGGAACCGTGGCCGGCCCCTCTTCCAGGCACCAGGTCCCTAGTTCTTCCCTCGCACTCTGCCTATGGCGGGGTGGGACACGGGCTGGCAAGTGTGGTCCACGGGAAAACGCGCGGTCCTCTGGGTGGCAGGGAGGGCCTCCGTTAACTCTGACACCAGCCCAGGGACCCTGTGGACCTGGCCTGATATCTCAAGGGGGGGGCACGTTGCCCGGAGGGATGCTCTTGTGGTGGGGCCTGCTTGCGCCTGCGCTGCCCCGCCTCTTGGCCCGAAACCACCCAGCCGCGGCTCGGACAAAAGCCATCTCCTGGGGGCCTCCCCCCTGTTCTTCCATCCGTAAAGGGGGACCCCTTTACGGATGGAAGAACAGGGGGATCTTCGCAGTGGTGGGGACGGGACGGAGGGGTCTGCGGGTTTGCAGCCACGTAGGCCAGTTGCTCGCACCCCGGCCCCAGGTGTCCCAGCTCCATGGACGAGGTGGGCCGCTTATGGCGGGATGCAGGCGTCCTGCGGGGCTCAGGGGACGGCGTGGGCACTCCCCGGGCGAGAGAGGGTGCCTGGGACCCGAGAGAGCCCCGGGGAGAGTCCGAGGCCTGGCCGCAGAGGCCTCCATTGCCTCCCCGGGCTCCTACCATTGGGCCTGACCGTGCTCGCCCGAGGCCCAGATTCACCGCAGGTGAATGCCTTTTGCGGACGCCAAGGACAGGAGGTCGCCGATTCCCTCACAGAGGTGGGGGTTCGAGCTCTGGGGGACTGAGGTCGCAGCGGTCACACTCCATTTTTGGGTGGTTCCGCAGAGACTGGAGGGTTGAAGCGGCTGGGTCCAAGTCTGCCGCCTTGTGGCAGGGTGGGGGCTTTGCAGGCGAAGCAAGGCTCTTAGCCTCCCAGGCGGGGCACAGGCCAGACTCCCCAAGGGAGAACCGGTCCTTGGTCGAGGGTCCCGCCCGCCCGCCCGGAACCGCTCCACCTGGCGCGGAACCGTGGCCGGCCCCTCTTCCAGGCACCAGGTCCCTAGTTCTTCCCTGGCACTCTGCCTATGGCGGGGTGGGAGACGGGCTGGCAAGTGTGGTCCACGGGAAAACGCGCGGTCCTCTGGGTGGCAGGGAGGGCCTCTGTTAACTCTGACACCAGCCCAGGGACCCTGTGGACCTGGCCTGATATCTCAAGGGGGGGGACGTTGCCCGGAGGGATGCTCTTGGGGTGGGGCCTGCTTGCGCCTGCGCGGCCCCGCCTCTTGGCCCGAAACCACCCAGCCGCGGCTCGGACAAAAGCCATGTCCTGGGGGACTCCCCCCTGTTCTTCCATCCGTAAAGGGGGACCCCTTTACGGATGGAAGAACAGGGGGATCTTCGCAGTGGTGGGGACGGGACGGAGGGGTCTGCGGGTTTGCAGCCACGTAGGCCAGTTGCTCGCACCCCGGCCCCATGTGTCCCAGCTCCATGGACGAGGTGGGCCGCTTATGGCGGGATGCAGGCGTCCTGCGGGGGTCAGGGGACGGCGTGGGCACTCCCCGGGCGAGAGAGGGCGCCTGGGACCCGAGAGAGCACCCGGGAAAATGCCCAGCCCTGGCCCCCGTGGCTCCAGTGGCCTCCCCAGGCTCCTGCCGTGGGGCCTGGTCCCGCTCACCGGGTTCAGGTCCTCCGCAGGTGAATGCCTTTTGCGGACACCAGGGACCACAGGCCGCGGATCCCTTCACGGGCAGGGGGGGTTCGAGCTCTGTGGGACCCAGGTCGCAGCGCACACAGTCCCTTCTCGCAAAGTTCAGCCCAGACTTTAGAGAGTAGAAGCGTCTCGGTCCAAGTTTTCCGCCTCGGGGCAGGGTGGGGCCGTTTGAGCCAAGAGAGACTCTTAGCCCCCCAGGCAGTCCTCAGGCCCAAGACCCCCAGGGAGACCCGGTCCCTGGGCGTGGGTCCCGCCCGCCCGGGACCGCCCCACCTGGCCCGGAACCGTGGCCGGCCCCTCTTCCCGGCCCCATGTCCGTAGCTCTTCCCTGGCACTCTGCCTCTGGCGGGGTGGGAGACGGGCTGGCAAGTGTGGTCCACGGGAAAACGCGCGGTCCTCTGGGTGGCAGGGAGGGCCTCCGTTAACTCTGACACCAGCCCAGGGACCCTGTGGACCTGGCCTGATATCTCAAGGGGGGGGACGTTGCCCGGAGGGATGCTCTTGGGGTGGGGCCTGCTTGCGCCTGCGCGGCCCCGCCTCTTGGCCCGCAACCACCCAGCCGCGGCTCGGACAAAAGCCATGTCCTGGGGGACTCCCCCCTGTTCTTCCATCCGTAAAGGGGGACCCCTTTACGGATGGAAGAACAGGGGGATCTTCGCAGTGGTGGGGACGGGACGGAGGGGTCTGCGGGTTTGCAGCCACGTAGGCCAGTTGCTCGCACCCCGGCCCCATGTGTCCCAGCTCCATGGACGAGGTGGGCCGCTTATGGCGGGATGCAGGCGTCCTGCGGGGCTCAGGGGACGGTGTGGGCACTCCCCGGGCGAGAGAGGGCGCCTGGGACCCGAGAGAGCCCCGGGGAGAGTCCGAGGCCTGGCCGCAGAGGCCTCCATTGCCTCCCCGGGCTCCTACCATGGGGCCTGACCGTGCTCGCCCGAGGCCCAGGTTCACCGCAGGTGAATGCCTTTTGCGGACGCCAAGGACAGGAGGTCGCCGATTCCCTCACAGAGGTTGGGGTTCGAGCTCTGGGGGACTGAGGTCGCAGCGGTCACACTCCATTTTTGGGTGGTTCCGCAGAGACTGGAGGGTTGAAGCGGCTGGGTCCAAGTCTGCCGCCTTGTGGCAGGGTGGGGGCTTTGCAGGCGAAGCAAGGCTCTTAGCCTCCCAGGTGGGGCACTGGCCAGACTCCCCAAGGGAGAACCGGTCCTTGGTCGAGGGTCCCGCCCGCCCGCCCGGAACCGCTCCACCTGGCGCGGAACCGTGGCCGGCCCCTCTTCCATGCACCAGGTCCCTAGTTCTTCCCTGGCACTCTGCCTATGGCGGGGTGGGAGACGGGCTGGCAAGTGTGGTCCACGGGAAAACGCGCGGTCCTCTGGGTGGCAGGGAGGGCCTCCGTTAACTCTGACACCAGCCCAGGGACCCTGTGGACCTGGCCTGATATCTCAAGGGGGGGGCACGTTGCCCGGAGGGATGCTCTTGGGGTGGGGCCTGCTTGCGCCTGCGCGGCCCCGCCTCTTGGCCCGAAACCACCCAGCCGCGGCTCGGACAAAAGCCATCTCCTGGGGGCCTCCCCCTGTTCTTCCATCCGTAAAGGGGGACCCCTTTACGGATGGAAGAACAGGGGGATCTTCGCAGTGGCGGGGACGGGACGGAGGGGTCTGCGGGTTTGCCGCCACGTAGGCCCGTTGCTCGCACCCTGGCCCCATGTGTGCGAGCTCCATGGAGGAGGTGGGCCGCTTATGGCGGGATGCAGGCGTCCTGCGTGGGTCAAGAGACGGCGTGGGCACTCCCCGGGCGAGACAGGGCGCCCGGGACCCGAGAGAGCACCCGGGAAAATGCCCAGCCCTGGCCCCCGTGGCTCCAGTGGCCTCCCTAGGCTCCTGCCGTGGGGCCTGGTCCCGCTCACCTGGGCCCAGGTTCTCCGCAGGTGAATGCCTTTTGCGGACACCAAGGACCACAGGCCGCGGATGCCTTCACGGGGAGGGGGTTCGAGCTCTGTGGGACCTGGGTCCCAGCGGACAAAGTCCCTTCTCGCGAAGTCCAGCCCAGACTTTAGAGAGTAGAAGCGTCTGGGTGCAGGTTGGCCGCCTCGGGGCAGGGTGGGGCCTTTTGAGCCAAGAAAGACTCTTAGCCCCCCAGGCAGGTCTCAGGCCCGAGTCCCGCCTGGAGACTGGGTCCCTGGGCGTGGGTGCGGCCCGCTCGGGCCCCTGCCCACCAGGCTCGGAACCCTGGCGCGCCCCTCATCCAGGCCCCGGGTCCCTAGTTCTTCCCTGGCACTCTGCCTCTGCCGGGGTGGGAGACGCGATGGCAAGTGTGGTCCACGGGAAAAGGAACGGACCTCTTGGTGGCCGGGAGAGCTTCCAGTTCCACGGACAGGACCCCAGGGTCCCTGTGAAGCAGGCCTGATATGTCCAGGGTGGGGCCCGTTGCCCCTAGGGAGGCTTCCGGTGGGGCTGCCTGCCCTCTACCTGTCCGGACCCGCGTCTTGGCCCGAAACCGGCCAGCTGCGGCTCTGACAAATGCCATCTCCTGGGGGCCTCCCCCCTGTTCTTCCATCCGTAAAGGGGGACCCCTTTACGGATGGAAGAACAGGGGGATCTTCGCAGTGGCGGGGACGGGACGGAGGGGTCTGCGGGTTTGCCGCCACGTAGGCCAGTTGCTCGCACCCCGGCCCCATGTGTGCGAGCTCCATGGAGGAGGTGGGCCGCTTATGGCGGGATGCAGGCGTCCTGCGGGGGTCAAGAGACGGCGTGGGCACTCCCCGGGCGAGAGAGGGCGCCCGGGACCCGAGAGAGCACCCGGGAAAATGCCCAGCCCTGGCCCCCGTGGCTCCAGTGGCCTCCCTAGGCTCCTGCCGTGGGGCCTGGTCCCGCTCACCTGGGCCCAGGTTCGCCACAGGTGAATGCCTTTTGCGGACACCGAGGGCCTGAGGCCGCCGCTGCCTTCACGGAGAGGGACGTTCGAGCTGTAGGGCACCCAGGTCCCAGCGTTCATAGTCCCTTCTCCCATAGTTTAACTCAGACATTAGAGAGTGGAAGCCGCTGGGTCCGAGTTCTCGGCCTCAGGGCAGGGTGGGGCAGTTCGGGGCAAAGCAAGAGTCTCAGCCTTCCCAGAGGGGCGCAGGCCTGAGTCCCCAGGAGATAACCGATCCGTGGGCATGCGTCCCGCCTGCTGGGGCCGGCTCCACCCGGCGAGGATCCCTGGGCGGCCCCTCGCCCTGGCCCGGGGTACCCGGGTCGTCCCTGGGAGCCCTGCCTCTGCAGGGCTGGGAGACCTGCTGGAAGTGTGCTCCGCGGGAAGCCTCACGGTCTTCTGGGTGGCAGGGAGGGCTTCCAGTTCCCCGGACAGGAGCCCAGAGACCTTGTGAACCTAGCCTGATTCCTCTATGGTGGGGCACGTTGCCCCGAGGGAGGCTTGTAGTGGGGGGGCCGGCCCTGGGCCTGCTTGGCCCCGTGTGTTGGCCCGAAACCAGCCAGCTGCGGGTCAGACAAAAGCCATCTCCTGGGTGCCCCCCACCCCGTGTTCTTCCATCCGTAAAGGGGTTCCCTTTTAGAGATTGAAGAACAGGGGGATCTTCGCAGTGGGTGGACGAGCCGGAGGTGTCTGCTTCTTTGCTGGGATTTAGGCCACTTGTTTGCTCCCGGGCCGCTTGTGTCTGAGCCCCATTGAGGCAGAGTGCCGCTTATCAGGGGATGCAGGTTTCCAGCGGTTGTCTAGGGACGGTATGGGCCCTCTCCAGGAGACAGAGGGCCCCTGAGAGAGCCCTTGGGAAATCATGAGCTCTGGGTCGGCAATCTCCTGTGCCCTCCCCCGGGCTCCTGCCATTGGGACTGATGGTTTACCGGGGCACAGTTTCGATGTTGGTGAATACTTTTTCGGACAGCAAGGACTGGCGGCCACAGATTCCTTCTCGGAGAAGGGGCGTGAACTCTGGTGTACTGAGGTGGAAGCAGTGACACTCCCTTCTTGGCTGGATCAGTACAAATTTTGGAGAGTGGAAGCTGTTTGGTCACAGTTTGGTGCCTCGGGGCAGGGTGGGGCAGTTTCAGCCAAAGACGGCCTCTTGGCCGCCCAGGGGGAGCACAGGCCTTACTCCCCACAGGACAATGTCTGTGGGGGTGGTTTCCTCCCGCCTGGGCCTGGTCCACTGGGCGCGGAACCGTGGCCGGACCCCTGTCCTGGCCCCATGTCCGTAGTTTTCCCTGGGCACTCTGCCTCTGGGTGGGGTGGGAGACCTGCTAGGAAGTGTGGGCCACGTGTAAAAGGGCGGTCCTCTGGGTGTCAGGGCGAGCGTCCCATTCCACGCACACGACCCCAGGGACCCTGGGAACTGGGCCTGATGTCTCGAGGGTGGGACACGTGGCCCTGAGAGAGGCTTCTGGTTGGGGTCCTGCCTTGTGCCTCCCGGGCCCCACATCTCAGCCTGAAACCAGCCAGCCACGCCTCGGACAAAAGCCATCTCCTAGGGGCCTCCCGAGTGTTCTACCATCCTTAAGGGGTGACCCCCTTACCGATGGAAGAACAGGGGGATCTTTGCAGTGGAGAGGACTGGGCGGACAAGCCGGCGTGTTTCCCGCCAATCAGGCTAGTTAATTGCACCCCGGCCCCAGGGGTCCTAGCTCCTTGGAGGCAGAGGACCTCTTCCCTTGGGATGTAGGCGTCCTGCCAGGGTCAAGGTACTGTATGGGCACGTTTTAGGCGAGAGAGGGTGCCTGGGCCCCTGGAGAACCCCTGCAAAACCCTGAGTCCGGGTCACAGAAGCTCCTGTTGACTACCCGATCTCCTACCATGGGGCCTGGGACTGCTCACCCCTGTCCAGGTTTACCACAGGTGAATGTCTTTTGCAGACATCAAGGGCAGGAGGCTGCTGATTCTTTCAGAGAGAAGGGGTTTCGAGCTTTGGGGGGACCATGGGCAAAGTGGTTACACTCCCTTCTTGGGTGGTTTAGCACAGACTTTAGGGTGGTAAATACGCTTGGTCAACACTTGCTGCCTCACAGCAGGGTGGGGGCATTCAGCCAGAGCAAGACTCTTAGTCTCCCAGGCAGAGTGCAGGCCTGACTCCCTAGGTGAGAACCCGTTCGTGGGCATCAGTCCCGCCTGCCTGAACCCGCTCTACCTGGCGAGGAACCGTGGCTGGATCCCCGTCTCGGCCCCAGGTCCCTATTTCTTCCCTGGGCACTCTGCCTCTGTGGGGGTGGGAGACCTCCTTGGAATTTTGGTCCATGGGAAAATGCATGGTTCTCTGGGCAGCAGGGAGAGCATCCAGTTCGAGGGACATGACCCCAGGGACCCTTTGAACCTGGACTGATATCTCAGGGGTGGGGCACGTTGCTCTAAGGGAGGCTTGTGTGGGGATGCTGGCCTGGCGCCTGGGCGGTCCAGCATCTTGGCCCGAAACGAGCTAGCCGTGGCTCTGATGGAATCCATCTCCTGGGGGCTCCCCCCTGTCTTTCTATCCATACGGCGGGATCCCCTTATGGATGGAAATACAGGGGGCCTTCACATGGGGAGGCCTGGAGTGGGTGAGCTGCATGTTTTCCGGAAGTTAGGCTAGTGACACACATCTGAGCCCCAAGGGTCTGAGCTCTGGGGAGGCAGTGGACTGCTTCCTGAGGCCTACAGACGTCTGGAAGAGGATCAAGGGACTCCATGGGCATTCTCTAGGTGAGAGAGGGTGCCAGGGCCCCGAGAGAGCCCCCTTGAAAGCTGGAGCCCTGGCCGCAGAGCCTCCTGTTGCCACCTGGGCTTCTACCATGGGTTCTGGTCCTGCTGGCCTGAGCCCAGGTTCACCGCAGGTGAATGCGTTTTGTGGACACCAAGGGCCAGGGGCCTCTGATTCCTTCACAGAGAAGGGGATGACAGCTCAGGTGGGACCAGAAGTGTCTAGTACTTGAAGGAATGTTCATTATACCAGTTATGCACTATGGTTTTGTTCATTTTTTCTGCCAATTAATAGAAAACTTATGTCTTTGTCCTGTCCAATGATTTTTTTAATAAACTAATTTTATTCCGTTTCATATAGAACCAATTTCTATTCATTGAGTCAAAAACCTCATCAGTTCCAATCACATACCTCATTTCTCTGTAACTTCCGCTTTTTTGGAATTTGTAGAGAATGTATCATCTTTACATATATTGTTTCTCTATTGAATTATAAACTGCTTTATCATGGAACCCTTGTTTGTTATATATTTTTTGTGTCAGCCATCTTGTTTAGCAAACCTACCTTCATATGGATGATTGAATGAATAGGAGGTTACACAGAAAAAGCACAGGCCGGAGAACACACAAAGCAAATGCTACTCAGCTAAAATGTTACTGGGCATAGGCTGTAATGTCTCTCTGGGTCACAGAGTCTTCACATGTAAAAGGAAATGCTCCAAAGAGGCATGTGGTTCCAGAAACTCATGCCTATGTTATGTGTCATAGGCAGTTCTATGCAGTGGATCTTGAAGTGAAGGACCTTTTAACATAAATTATGTTGTACATTTTCAGGAGCAGCTGTGCCTAAAATGTATGCATAGTACACATTTAATTCATGTTTCTTTCCCTGTTGTTTTACTTCCCTTAAACTGAGGATTGACTAAACATGTACTAAAAAGTAACCACAACTTAAAGGAAGAGGTTATTTTGAGTATCTGTTCCGGGAAAGTTAACTTCCTTGTCATCTCCCTTGGTTATCTTGGTTCCTCCAGTTTCCCCTGAGACTGAGCAGCATGACAATGATAGCAGGTTAGTGTCCTCCAGACCTGACTTTCCCATAATTATTTATCTGTCTCCAATCCCCTGTTTTCACTCCCCAGCTGCTTCTTTTGTCCTGTCTTTGCTGGGGGATGAAACGTGTGTGGCAGGCATATCGGAACTCCCCCTCTCTGCATCTCAGCAGATATCACTGATGAATCATGTCACTCTTTCTTGCCGAGCTTGCATATGTGTGGCCAATCTTCAGAACACCACTCCAGGAAGTCAATACCAATCAAGGCTGGCGCAGCTTGTTGCAGACACTATGTTAGCTCGCTTACCACTCATTTAAATGCTTTGGGGGCTCACTTTCTTGAACAATAGAGGTTCAAACCCCACAGGTGCATTTTGCAAACACCCTTTTAACTAGCATGCGGGCATGGGACTTAGGCTGTGCCAAGCAGACGCACCTGCCTGAAACATGGATGAGGAACTAAACAACAGGAAGCACAAGGGTAGGAGAGAAGAAAAGGGGAAAATTCTTCTAACGTTCTTATTTAGAAAGGATGTCATATCCAGGGACTAACGTTGACATCTCATTGGCCAAAACTGCATTATGTTCCCTGTGTAAAGCACAGAGGCTGGCATTTCATCACCCTGCTTTTATACCAGCAACAGGAGAGGAGGTAGAGGTCAGAAGCCGTGTGGAGTGAGACATCCTGCTGCGTTTGCACACCGCCACTGCCTTCGTTGCTGTGGTCACCTAGGGCTCCTTTGACAAGCTCCTGTCCAAGCTAACTCACAATTTAGATGCAATGTTTAGTTATTAACTTAATGGACTTAAACATACCAAAAGGCCCATTTGTTCTAAGTAACTTCCTCAAAAGCTTCTTATCAAATGCGCGTTTTCTACTTTTAGAGTCACATATTTGGATTAAGACATTTGCTGTGGGGGAGCTTCACCCACAGAGCCCCCCCGCCCTCCGCCCCCATCCCCCACGGATGAGAATAAATCTACCAAGACATGATCTGCTTGGGGAGGAAAGGTGGCTGATCTCTCAAAGGAGAAGGGCCAAGAGCCTTTCTCTCCATGGGCTTTTATTAGGTTCATTTTGCACAGGAATACAGGTAAAGCTCATCAATCATTGTCAGGCAGTAAGGGTCAAACAATAGATAACCTATAAAGAACTTTGAGGGCTTATTCTGAGTTAGGGTCAGTTAGTTAAAGGGCTATAAAACTTTGGGAAACAAACTCATTGCAGGCTTGGACCCTTATCATTTAATCTGAGGGTATAAACAAAGCAGGTTTCACAGGGTTTTATGTATTCTTTCTTAGGCCTGATTACCTGGGGAATCTGCCCTTTCCAGCACAGGACTGCACCACCCTCTGTCATTGTTACAGGCTTAAGTCAGGCAGGGGAAGTAAGGCAGCCAAGAGATTAGGAGACTTCTTGCAGACAGAATGAGGACTCAGGCTATGTCAAAGCCAGGGGCGAGGGTCCATCACCCCCTTTTTCTATAGCCCCCCGAGTCCTTCCCTGTGGGCCTTTTTCGTGACCATACCTGTCTTAGGTCATCCCTCACTTGAGGAATCTTACCCGTCATTGGCTAACTGGTCAAGCTCAGGGCCAAGCAGGGTGAAGTAAAGTGGGCAGAGATGGCACTCCTGCCAGGGAGATAAGCTTTGTCTCCTTAGTGGCTTATGGTCCCAAGGTCTCTGATTCAGCCTTAGCCATGGGGGTTTACAGCTTCTGAAACCAGGCAGGGCGGTTCCCAACTATTTGCCTCCAGAGGACATATGCTAGGCTGAATACGTGTTGTTTGGAGATGGGTACTCAAAAACTCGTCACCACTCGTTATCCTGGTACTACAGACAAGATTATTAAGTGCACAAGTATAGCTTCATGCAGAATACAGCAGAATAGAAATTTTTCTGAGGAAGGGAGGCCTGGGCAGGATTTGCAATTGGATTCCAGGAATTATGAAGTGAAGAGGGAAACAAGTACAACTAAGTTTCTCTCAACTGCACCTTGATTTTTAATTAGTAATACATATTAAATGATTACTTAATATGTGTTACAGTTGCAGGAGGGCATTTCATAGCATCCTTCTAGTCTCTGAGGTTGGAACAAACCAAGAAAAGGACAGATGAAAATTACAATATAAATTTTTTACTCATAATATTCTTCACACTTCATGTGTAAGTTTTTGTCCAAATAACCTTGGAATTTGAGACTCCTGAATTCCCTTTATTATCTTGCCCAGACTCTGGCAGAGGTGGGTAACCCCAGGATGCACTCGCGCATGCACACACACACACACACACACACAGGAGCAACCCCTTTATTGCTGGCAGGCAGAACTGAAGAGGAGCCAGAGTCAGTCAAACCACCCCTGAGCAGTTTGTTCCCCCGTCTGCCCGTTAAGTCAGTTGGTTAGAGAAGGTGTGGATGAGAGGTCAGGAGTGTTGCTTTTGCAGAATGCCCTCCACACAGAAATGTGAAGAAAGGAAAATGCGTACTCTCCACTGATGATTCTTAGAGCCAGAGAGCTAGAAAAGAAAGTGACAAGGCGCTCCCAGGCAACAATATCATCACTGTTAGTATTCCATCATCCTCCATTATTTTTTAAAAGCATATGATGATGCATATTATGCTGATACTGCTTTGGTACTCTCATAATATTTTCAGGAAGAACATTTTTAAAGGTGAAAAAATACTATGTCTCCATGTACCTTCCTCTTTCCACCAAATGTTCACTTTGTTTGTGGAGCAAACTGAGATTTGAAAAAAAAACAATGTAAAACTTTGGCCCATACATACCTCTCCAGTCCTGACTCCCTATGTTCTGACTTTATTTTATACTCTAGTAAAAACAATCTACCTGTGATGATCAGGGCACACTTCATTCTATTCTCCGCCTCTGCATTGAGGCTGTTGCTCTTTCCTCTCCCTGAAATGTATTTTCATGTCGCTTTTATCTAACATTAAATGTCCTTAAAACTTCAGTTCAGACACTGTTTTATTCCATTAGGGATACTTCCCTAAATCTTCTGAGTGTAGATGACCATTTTCTGTGATTTCCTAATAGCACTTATCACAGTATTAAAATTATATGTCATAGACTTTTTTTGATATATTTATTGATTATGCTATTATAGTTGTCCCATTTCCGCTCCTTCACTCAACTCCATCCTGCCCACCCCCTCCCTCCCACATTCCCCCCCTATAGTTCATGTCCATGGGTCATACTTATAAGTTTTTTGGCTTCTACATATCCTACACTATTCTTACCCTCCCCCTGTCTATTTTCCACCTATCATTTATGCTACTTATTCTCTGTACCCTTTCCCCCCTCTCCCCCTCCCACTCCCCTATTGACAACCCTCCATGTGATCTCCATTTCTGTGGTTCTGTTCCTGTTCTACTTGTTTGCCTAGTTTGCTCTTGTTTTTGTTTTAGGTGTGGTTGTTAATAACTGTGACTTTGCTGTCATTTTTACTGTTCATATTTTTTATTTTCTTTTTCTTAGATAAGTCCCTTTAACATTTCATATAATAATGGCTTGGTGATGATGAACTCCTTTAACTTGACCTTATCTGAGAAGCACTTTATCTTCCCTTCCATTTTAAATGATAGCTTTGCTGGACACAGTAATCTTGGATGTAGGCCCTTGCCTTTCATGACTTGGAATACTTCTTTCCAGCCCCTTCTTGCCTGTAAGGTCTCTTTGGAGAAATCAGCTGACATTCTTATGGGAACCCCTTTGTAGGTAACTGTATCCTTTTGCTGCTTCTAAGATTCTCTTCTTCTGTTTAATCTTGGGGAATGTAATTATGATGTGCCTTGGTGTGTTCCTCCTTGGGTCCAGCTTCTTTGGGACTCTCGGAGCTTCCTGGACTTCCTGGAAGTCTATTTCCTCTGCCAGACTGGGGAAGTTCTCCTTCATTATTTGTTCAAATAAGTTTTCAATTTTTTGTTCTTCCTCTTCTCCTTCTGGCACCCCTATAATTCGGATGTTGGAACATTTCAAGATGTCCTGGAGGTTCCTAAGCCTCTCCTCATTTTTCCAAATTCTTGTTTCTTCATTCTTTCCTGGTTGGATGTTTCTTTCTTCCTTCTGGTCCACACTGTTGATTTGAGTCCCAGTTTCCTTCACATCACTATTGGTTCCCTGTACATTTTCCTTTGTTTCTCTTGGCATAGCCTTCATTTTTTCATCTAGTTTTCGAACAAATTCAACCAATTCTGTGAGCATCTTGATAACCAGTGTTTTGAACTGTGCATCCGATAGGTTGGCTATCTCTTCCTCGCTTAGTTGTATTTTTTTCCGGAGCTTTGAAGTGTTCTGTCATTTGGGCCTTTTGTGTGTGTGTGTGTGTGTGTGTGTGTGTGTGTGTGTGTGTGTGTGTGTGTCTTGGTGTGTCTGTTACTTTAAGGGGCAGAGCCTTAGGTGTTCTCCGGGCGGGTAACACTGGTCGCTGCGCTGTGACGCTGTACGTGGGGGAGCGGCCGAGAGGGAGCAATGGCGCTTGCTGCACTCTCCGCTGGATTTCAGTCACTCCCTCTGCTACCAACAATCAAATTGGGCCCCTCTGGTGCTGGTTCCCGAGTGCGTGGGCTTGTGCACACTCCAGGCCCCTGTGGGTCTCTCCAACGACCTCTCCTGTGAGGCTGGGAGTCTCTCCTCCTGCCGCCCCAACCCCCACGGGAGTTTTCAATCAGAGGTTTGAGGCTTTATTTCCCCATGCTGGAGCGCTGGGTTATTCGGTCCGCTTCGCTCCCGATCGTCTCAGTTTATCTGCGCGAATGTGGGGCCTCGGGGTCTGCTAGTGGTCAGACTGCCTGCCCCGTTCGTCCCACACTCTGCCAGTCTCGGTCCCGCCACGGCCACGCGAGTCCTCTCCGCCCCGGTGCCCATCTCTGCCCCTCTTACCGGTCTGGATGTATGTTTTTTTTGATCTACTTGGTGTCAGACTTCCTTGCTGTTCAATTTTCTGTCAGTTCTGGTTTGCGAGGAGGCGCAGTGTGTCTACCTACAGCGCCATCTTGGTTCTCCCGTCATAGACTTTTTAATTCAACTGGAATACAAGTGGCTTAGGTTAAAGATTGTTGTTTCTTGTTAATATTTGTATCTTCATAATTTAGCACAGAGCTTGTTGTATAGTAAGCCTTTAGTAAGTGATGTTTGAATAGTTGAACTTAAGAGCAGACAGACAATAGAGTTACTAGAACGGAAAAGGTTTTCAGAGAAGGGTGAATAGTGCATGATGACATATTTAGTCAAAACATATTTTAGAAGTTTGGCAAATGGCTTGATTCTTTATATAGTAGATCTTTAACTTCTGAAATGGCACATTAGTTTTTTAAAAACTTAATAATATCATGTTTTGACATTTGAAAAGAAACATCATTCAATGACACTGAAGTCCTCTTATTTAAAAAAAAAGTATTTCAAAAGAATAATTAAAGTATCAATGTGATTTCACAAGACATTGTAAAATGGTAAGCAAACATGAAAGAATTATAGAATTGAAGTATTGACCTCAGATATACAAGGCCTGTCCAGAAAATATTCAGCCATGCAATTTGAAAAATAGAGACACTCATTGAAGAAGATAGAAAATACAAGAAACATGGCACACAGGACAATGACACTTCAGTCCCCTTCAAAGTGGGCATTTTGGGACCTCACACAGTTCTCCCAGCATCTCTTCCACTATTCAAAACACTCTAAATCCTTTGTTGGAATCACCATCAGCTGCCCCATCATATTTTCCTGAATCTCACCGATGGTCTGGAATCTCTTTCTTTTCAAAGGTGATTTTAGTTTTGGAAAAGCCAGAAGTCATACAGCACCAAATATGGGCTTTACAGGGCCTGAGTCACCTGGATGATTTGATGTTTTGACAAAAAACTCTTCAGGAGATGTGATTCAAGAGCGGGCACATCGTTGTGATGAAGCTGCCAATCACCAGCTACCCATAGCTGAGGCTGTTTTTGTCATATTGCATCTCTCAACTGATGAAGAGCATTGGGGTAGTATTGCTTACTACTTATTTGCCCTGGAGGGATGTACTCGGGAAGGACAACACCCTCTCAATAAAAAAAAAAACAAAACAAAAAAACCCCTCAGTTAATATGTTCTTGATCTTGCTGCAACTTTGCCACATCTTCTTTGGGCATGGAGAAGCAGGTGACTTCTACTGGGACGACTGGGCCTTCATTTCTGGATCACAGCCATGGACCCATGATTCATCTCTGGTTATGACTTCTTGAGGAAATCTGGTTTATCAGTAGTGGTTTGAATCACGTCATGAGCAACTGCAGCAGCATGTTCCTTCTGCTCTGGTAGCAGAAACCATGGAAGAAATTTTGCCCCAACACATTTCATGCCAAGATTCTGCATCAAAATCTTGGACACAGTAGATTTTGGAACCCCCAGATCAGCCTCGAGATCCTGGACTGTCAGTCACCGATGTTTGTGGACCGCAGCACATAGACCGTCAACCTTCCAGGGGTTCTGCTTGTTGCCGGCCTCCCAGAACACGCATCGCTTTCAACAGATTCTTGAGCATCTTTGAAGTGTTCGTGTGACACTTATATTTGCACTGCACTCATTGCATTGTCCCCTAAAGCCTTCTGAATCATCTGAATAGTTTCTGTGGAGGAACGTTCAAGCTTAATGCAAAATTTGATGAAGATTTGTTGCTCTACTTGCTCAGTCATTTTGAATGCAAGGCCCACACAATACACATGCTCAGTCTATGGCGTCTACCTCCACCACTAACTAGTGTAGTGAAATCGTCATTGGTCAGGCATGCGCATTCCTGGTCACTCTCCTTGGCTGCCAAGTTACATCGATATCATGTAAACTGCTCTCATTATATTGACAATGGCTGGACTTTTTCTGGACAGATGTCATATGTTTATATATTTTTTCACATCATGAGCACCATGAGATATTTGGTAATTAAATTAAAAGACTCATCATTCTAATTTAGAATGCATCAATTTTCTATACTAATGAACTTAAACACCAGAATAAAAAAGCATATATGATGTTTACATTCTAAGTTATAGCCTAAGAAACATACATAGTACATAACAAAAAAATCTGGATATTTTTCATTTATTACTGAATATAACAATAGAGTATCAATTTAATGACCAACTTTTTGAGGAGCATCTTTTGAATATACTGTGTATTTTATTTGGATAAACTGCAAGTACAGTCCTGTCTCTCAAATGGTGTCCATAGAGAAAACCTGAAAGGAATTGCTGGTTAGTACAAGCTAGATTTGACTTTTACATCAGATTTCTGTATGTTTTCTTCTAGCGTTCTGAGGAGACTGGCATCTTTCTGTTCATTTCTTCTGTCTGAAATCCATAGGGGCAGCATTCCACTTCCATATGACAATGTTGAGACACAAACAGTTACTAGCCACTTTATTTATGGATAAACTAAGTACCACATGTTAAACCTCCTTTTTATGTTTTAATATTCTTGAATTGTGGCCTAAGTTTAAGGTCAATATTTCAATTATAGTTCCATAATTCTTTCACTACTACTTACTTATTTAAATATACTTATTTAAATATATATTAAAATATCTATAAAATTTCTACAGAAATTTTTGTTTTGATTTGCATAAGATATTACAATATATTAGAAATATTGTTTTCAAATTTTACCTTGTTTTATTTTGGGAAGGTTTCTTCTACATAATCCTTTAATAGAGAAATTATGGAGAGCTCACACAGGAGAAAAATGTTTTATTGCAATGAATAATGAATTAATTTTTGTCTAAGATATTATTTGTTAAATAAAAGAACTAATTTTTATTCCAAGGGTTAAGGCCTTATACCCCAGTCAGATTCATTTAGTGACATCATTCACTCCATGAATGGCTTTTGGACCAACACTAGCACATGGTGTCTTAGTGCCATAATGTCAGAAAGCCTAGAAATATTATATCCTTAGTGACATAGAAATATTCTTAGGATGCTTGCATGGGAATTACATTGTAAAAGCAATGTCTGGAAAGGCAGTGAGTATTTACTTAGCATGCAGAGAGTGTAGAGCATTCATTTACGGAATGCTCCCCCCCAAATAATGAACTTTGACCATCCCCTTTATGGTGGCTGCAGACATTTGTACTTAGAAAAGAAACTTCATCATCTCATGCCTTTGGGTGTCCTCCAGAAACTGAAATGTGAACTTTGCTGGCATCATAAGTGGCTCCTATGGAAACTGCCCTGATGTGCTGTATTCAGCATTAAAACAGCACTCCTGGGCTCCTGGGGAACTTTTTCTTTTTGCTCAAAATTTATTGGCCAAGTTTAACTACAGTCCCCCAACCCTCAACACTTTTCAACAACCAAGTTTCATTCACAGGGAAAATATTTAGAATTCACTATAGACTTCTAAACTAGGAGAGTTCTGAATTATTTTTCACTCAAGTCCTATTATATATTTTTAAATTTATTTAGGTGACATTGCTTAATAAGATTGTATAGGTTTCAAATGTGCAATTCTATGAACATCATCTGTATATTACATTGTATTCCCTCCACCCATACCAGAATAAAAAGAGAGAGAGAAGGGAACAGAGAGCCTATTCAAACAAATAGTTAGCAAGAACTTCCCAAACCTATGGAAAGAGCTAGACCCTCAAACCCAAAAAGCAAACAGAACACCTATTTACCCCAATCCAAAATAGCCTTCTTCAAGGCATGTTGTATTAAAAATGTCAAAAATTAATGACAAAGATAGAATTCTCAAGGCAGCCAAGGAAAACAGTAACCTATGCAGGGATATCCAACCCAGGGCACGTGGGCTGCATGCAGCCTAGGGTGGCTATGAGTGCTGCTCAACACAAAATCATAAACTTCTTTAAAACCTTTTTTTGCCCATCAGTTTTTGTTAGTGTTTATGTATTTCATGTGTGGCCCAAGACAACTCTTCTTCCAGTGTGGCCCAGAAACACCAAAAGTCTGGGCATCCCTACAAAGAAAGCCCATTAGATTATCCGTGGATTTCTCAGCAGTATCTTCACCGAAAGAGATAAATTACCAGTCAAGAATAACATATCCAGCACAATTATCTTTAGATATGAAGGAGAAATAAAGATTTTCCCAGACATACAGAAGCTAAGGGAATTCAATCACCAAAAGACCTCCATTGCAGAAAATACTCAAGGAGGTTATTCTACCTGAAGCAAAGAACAAAAGGTCACCAACAGGCAGACAGCAACAGGGTACTACAACACCCTTTTAGAATAGGGTACTGTACCCTTGAATGTGATCATAATGGTTGTAGGAGGAAATAGCATCAAAAAAGAGGGGAGGCAATAGCTACTGCAATTCGGAAAATAACTGACAGCATTAATAGAAATAAACTGTGACAATGAAAACATAGAAGTGGTGCAGCTTAAGGTAGAATTTGCAAAGGGATATAGATATTAGATACACTCAGAAGAAATAGGACTACTGAATAAATGAAACTTTCTTACATAATCCTGATAGTAACCACACACAAAAATCCAAAACTGAGACACTTAAAAAAGAGGAAACAGAGAAAAAAGAGGTATAGAATACCACCAGACAAAAACAACAGACAGAACCGCAAAGGAAAAGAATTAGTGGAGGCACAGAGCTACCAGAAAACAAAAGATAAAATGGGTATAGAAAATCCTCACAAATTTTATTTTTTTAAGATTTACAATTTACTAGGACCAAGTTGGATACTTTGTAGTTAATATTTATTCACATAAATCAACAACTTATCCCTTCCTCACTTAATAATGCCAAAATAACTGATAATATTAGTATCTGCCTACTTTATCATTTCTAGAACAAACTATTTACTTGAATTTGTCTTTTCTCAGCCATTCATGCACAATTAATCATTCTCAGAACGCTCAGTCCTAAAGAGGTTTGACAAATGTCGCACTTGGAAACAGCACTGTTTTCCAAATTGCATTTTCTGCACTTTTGTTCTTTTTTGTTACTAAGACTATTTGCATAAAGATAATAACAAATTAAATGAGTTGCCAATTTCATTTTAGTGTACTTAATATTGTCTTGAAATTATTACAAGTCAATAAAAGATAATATTGCTTGTATTGGCATATACATGTTGAAAAGCAAGCACAGCACAAGCATCTTTCTTCCTAGTGGTACCTCTGTAAAAAATACTGTTTTATTCCATTATTTCAATAAAGGAACTGTAAAATATTGCCTAAAAGCTACTTTGACTAACTTTTAAGTTAGTTTCTACAAGGGCAAAATAGTAGGACTTGATTTCATAAAGACTGAAGTGAACTGCTGGTAGATTTAGGCCATTCTGTCTCTCTGAGTATCACTTTACAAAATCATTTGCAGATTAAGTGTAAGTATTGTAAAGAGTAGTCACCTGCATACTTACCAAGACCACTTTTATAGGTTCTATTTTTGAATTTCTTTGGTCCCATAACTTTCAGTTTTCTGTACAGGAGTCATTAATACTTTAGAATGGTCTCTAAAAAGTGGACACTTATTCTTGTAAACATGTTATCATTCCATTTCTTTATCCATTTTAACCACACTGAGTATTCAGGCTAATGTGCTCTTTCACCCCCACACTCTTGCAGCTTTGTTTCCTTCATGTTGACTTCATTTTTAGCTACAGAAACAAGTCTTATATTTCCCTACCATCTAATCAAAAGCTGGTATTTTATTTTTTGGAAATTCTTCAGCAAAAATTTTACCCCATCCTATTTCTTAATATTCCCAATATCCATGCTCCTGAAATATAATCATCAGCCAGGGAAATATGGTATATGGAGTCACATAGATAAATCAAGATCAGTATTTGTTATGAGAAGTTTTATCTTACCAAATTATGTAACTTGAGAGCAGCAAATAGCTGTATCCACAATAAAAACGCTAGGTTTGTAGAGGTGCAGGTGAGGAGAAGAGCTGTGATTGAAAAATGGGATTCTGAAGTGAATTCTGCCCTTTATGCACCTATTATATTTGTTATTTGAAGGCTTTTCAGAATTCTAGAATCACCTATTAAAGTTGAATGTCCACTTTAAATTTAATAAACCAACATCTTTAGTGTGATCTCAGATAAGGAAGAGAAAGTAGCCTATTTTTCAGCCACACAAATTCTCCAGAGTAAATGACAGTGAATTGACTGATATTCAACTTGAAGATTCTGAATAGAGAGACTCAGCCAAAGAATGTGATAAAATATAGATACAAGTGACATTTCCATCAGTAGGTATCAGAGTCACAGTTAAGCTGCTAGGTATTCATTGAAGGGGAGGAGATTGAGTCATGAATGAAAGCAAGTTGTTATGCCAGTGGAACTGGAAGTGGACCATGCTGCAGATAGAGTCAGGGCAAGGCCTTCCATACAGAATTCTGGGAGGCGGTGACCAAGACTTGGCTGGACAACAACACAGGAGTCGCAGTTGAGTGGTAACAGCACACTTCATAACAACTGAGAATGTTGAATTCTAATTTTCTCTCTCTTGCCTAAGGTCAGTATATGCTAGTGTTATTGTGGTCCTTTTGCAAATTACTCCTGTTAAGAATTAGTGTAAGCAGTCATAAATCAATTGAATAAAATTGATGTTAAACAGTTAATTATCAGAATATTAGAAATGTTGATACATAACCTAAGTACAAGAATACCCTTGATCATACACCAATTAGTTTAAAAAGTAATTTAGATACTCACTCCATTGTTAGAGATAATGAGGCTAACAACACTTTTTTTTTTTTTTTAAATCCTTCTCAGAATTGCAGGTATAGCCTGGAGCATCACATCATGGCAGAAAGCAAGAAATTGATAAAAGAAAAAAAATTTACAATGGTGCCAAAGGAATGTATCAAAGGGTCATAGGAGCCACTTGAAAGCTCTCAATAGCCAAAGCTGGAACAATTCAAATAACAAAATAAAGAATACAGACATAAGTAAAAGATGCAGCAAGAGATAGTAGGAAGAATATTAGACTTGTAATCAAGCAGTCCTGTTCTGGTCTTGACTCTACCTACCACTTTGTAGACCATAAACTCTACTTCTGCAAGACTAATTTTCAGGAATGATTCACATTAGAAGAGGCCTCTTTTTCCTTGCTTTGGATTCCATGAAAAGGACATTTTCCCCTAAACACCCTAGCTTTTTGCCCTGCCTTTACTCTTTGCAGGAGCAGAATGAGTTTCCTTGATGGTGGGCAATAGTCATTAATTCATAATTCTTGATTGAATGGAGAGAACCTAGAAACTGTTCTAAATGGAAGACATTTGGCATCTTACACTTTCCTGCTCAGGACCAGTGTGGGACAGCTGAACGATGGCTGAAGGATTTGCTATTGGAGCAAACTGCCCTTTGGAATTCACTATTTTTCTATCTTCTTTACTGAGACTTTGCTAAAGTCTCAGCACACTATACATACATAAGCTTAAGATTCTCCCTTCCAGCTCCTTGGAAAGTCATTTCTTCCAATTTTATAAACTCTACAGAAGAAGTGGGGTGAGCAAAGCAGGTTATTCTACACACAGCCAAAGAATGAGTAATCACTTGGGCTTCACACTATGCCCTCCATACAAGTTTTATCAGACATATAGATGTTTCGATTTATCTTCTGCCCTTGACTTAGTGATCAATTGGCCCATATCTTAGATGAGGAAAAGGAAGTGTTATTTGCTGAGACTCTCAAACCAACCTCAGCATTTCATAAAACCAAACAAAATCACTTATGTTGTGGTAGCTTGAAAATAAATTATCATATAAATATGTTACCACAGTAAAATCGAAGCTTTTGAAACTAACAGCCATTAGTATTCTACATCTATGTCAAAAATATTGAATTGTTAGAATTTCTATCCAAAATAATGGTGATATTCTCAACTTGTTTAATCTCGCTTAGCTTTATAGAGTGGACTCTTAGATATTCCTAATTGCCAATTATTTCCCTCTTTTTCTGCCCAGTGTATGTTCGATATAAAACTATACTTTTAATTAACTTAAGCTCAGTAAATAGGTATTCAGATGCACATTTTGTGCTTCAAAACCACAATTAAAGCTGTAGGGTTAGTTTTTGTAACATTATTCTAATTAAAATACTTTTAGCTGTACTTGGCATGCATTAAAATGTCAAGTAATTGACAGCCCATAAGTGAAAAATTGATCCAATTATCAAGCCAGCTAAAACTTCTTTTCTTTTTTCAACTGCTAAGATTTATTATGGCCATTAGAATTACAGATGTTTGTATGTTTGCTTTTAGTAATTGGAATTCATTTAACTTCGCCATGCCCTCAGTATCGCTGCTGCTGTCAGCGGGACAGACAATTCCTCGATCTTTGAAGTGCACATTTAGAAAAGGCCTCTCTAATCTCAAGCTTTCATTGGAATTTAAGAAATAGACGTTTTTCCCCTTGTCTCCATATGGTCCTTTTGGTAATGAATTACAGAGGAACACAGCTTGTCTGGAGATATGGCTTCCTAACAACATCTTATTTAATTAATTTAAGATACGCAAATAGAATAAAACAAAAGAAAACAAATGTTAACTTCTAACTGTGGCTTTTTGGTTAGTCTCTCCTGCAACGTAATAAAAATATTTAATTCTCTAAATAAAAGCTGGTCAAAAATCCTCCAAAATATCAATTTTATATAGACTTGAAAGGTAATTTAAAATAATCATTCATAAACCAGAAAATAATAATTTATCCTTTATCAATTGTTTATATTATTTTTGGATCAGCATTGTGGCAAAGGGCAATATATATTATTTTTGAAGAATCTTCACCAATAAATATTCACCAATTAGAAAAAAGTCATTTAAGAATATAGGTTGTAGATATTAAATTTATCTGTATATGGATCTGATAACTATAATTAAAATAAATATCAAAATGACTTATTTCTCACAGATGCCACAGACCTCCCATGGATGGTACTGATGGTAGTTTACATTGTAGCAACAGATATATCTGGATCCTAATGAAATTGTCCTTTACCCAAGACCTCATTGCATTTGTCTCTTAAAGTAAATGTGAGGTTCTGAGCTTAGTACTCAGTGCCTCTCATCACTAGATTCTAGGGCCTCCTCTCAGCCAACCACACTCCCGGGAATCCTGATCCAAGCCACCCATCAACATCCAGCACATCTTGATCAATCCCATCCCTTCGCCTTTTCCTCTGCCATTGTCTTACTCCACAGAGCTGTTCACTCTGCCCCTCCAGCTGCTGCAACACTACTCTCAAATTTACTTTCACCAAAAACACGCCTTTATGAACCTATCCCAGAAATGTTTTCTTATTTTAAATTGCACAGAAATCTTCCAATGTATGCTTCACTGTGAGAAATGCACTTACAGTCAATTCTCATTATTCATGATAGTGTATGCTTCTTAAAATCACTGAGAAGACTGAGTCATTGTTTCGTGGTGAAATAAAAAGTGATGTTTCTAAAAATTTTGGTCGTAACATTTCCCTTAACCGATCAATAGATAATCTTGTCTTATGTGTGTTCCAGTTTCAAGCTGTCTTAATGCATATTGTTGATTCATTAACCTTGAACTCATAGACAACAGCGCTATCCACGCATGACTAATTAAAGCTTACCCAGCACACCTATTTTCCCTTAAGGCACATCACAGCTTTCTTGAATTTAGGAACACTAGACAACACTTGAACACAAGGCTTAGGGGCCATTTTAAATGGCTAAGTCACAAGAAAAGGTCCAAAAATGTGAAAAGCACGGCACTAAATGGAGCAATAAAAGGACACCTTTCCCAGCAGGAAAGCCCAAACAAGATGTGTCAGAGCGAAGCCCTGAGGGACCTCAGCTGGGGATGGGTGCGTCCTGCCGCTCAGTTTCTTTGCTACACTGAGCATGTGCGTGTCCGTGATCGGAAGGGCTGCGAAAGTCCGTGAGTACTGTTTGGGGTTACAAGTAAATTTTAGTGAGTAAAAAAATGCACAATAATGAAGTCCTTATAATGAGGATCAACCGCATATTTCTTAGTTCTGTCTACCACTTTGTCTTGTCTTATGAATTACACACTCCCCCCAGTACTGGTTAATCCACTGTAACACCTTAGTAATACTTGTTGAACATGGAAATAAAGTAAATCTCATTTGAAAATTCTATTGTAAGTGTGAATATTAGTATTTAAATTAATTTGATTTTGTAATTCCCAACTTCATTTGGAAACATGGATTTAAAGGTCTATGAGTAAAGTTTATTTAGAACTTAAAATGTAAATATAAAGGAATCAGCCTACTTGTATCAAGTGACACCTTTAGAGGTAAATATAATGACGGAACGACAGTATTTCATTCTTGATAAGATCATCAGACCAAGCTCTCAGGAAGAGGCTGCAGGCAAGTATAGCAATGACAGGGCTGTTGAAACGACCTAGATTTGAGATGATGGGGAGGAGGTTGCCTTAGGGCAGGCAGATCCAATACAAAAGAGGAGTCATTTGAGAGAGAGTTCTTTAAATAATTAATTTGCAACTTCCTCCTAAGACAGTTGTTCTCAGATGTCAATAGCAAAGGAAAATAACTTTTATTCCAATCTGTGTATAGCATATGATAGAATGTAAAGGGAGTAGAAGAAAATTTATTTTGTACATATAGAAAAATTACATGAACCAAGACAACCAAAGAGAAAAACAAAGCTGACAAAGCTGTTATTAACAGTGAAAAAGCAGGACAATACTTAATAAATATGATCTTTATTTTAAAAATTCAGAAAATGGAGGTTTCCCTAAGGAAAATGAATCACATTCAAAATGTTTTTTAAGCAACCTGCTAAGTTCCTGGTACTTCTACTTATAAGTGTGTCCTTGGGGAGTCTAAGTGGATTTGGCAGATGTGAGTAAAAATGACTGTGACTAAACAAACTTTTCAGACAAAGCACCTGACAAAGTTCCCAAATGTTCTGAATCACGCATGCGTCATCCTCTCATCCCTCCTGCTCTCAACCAGAAAGACGTCAGCCTGCTCAACAGTCAAGAAGTTGACAAATTGAAAAAGAAAGTGCTTTTTGCTTTCATTCTTGCATGATTTGTGGGATTTTGTTTTTTTGCACGATAAATGCCAACAGAAAATTTTAATAAGCCTGTTTTTATAAAGTTCAATATGCCACATTCAATTTGGCAAAATACACTTCCTTGCATCCTGTTTCATCACTGCACATTTTCAGATTGTTAAATCAGAAGATTCGTTGCTTCCTTTAGGTCATTAACGCATAATACAATTTCACAGCTCTAATGGAATATCACCCAAACTCCTGTATTATCCTGGGTATTAACAATCCTGGGTTATTTTACAACAGGTATAAAAGTGGAGCTTTTTTCAATTGCTTATTTCTCCATTAGGAGGAGCTATTGTCGTTCAGAAAAAGAAGAGAATCTGGTCACAGAGAAGCATCTCTGAGTTTTCATTTGGTATCAGGCTTTTGTGGCTGTGGATCAAAATTTATTCTCGGAAGTATGGTGTTTCAGAAATGTCTGGGTTATTACTAATTCTATTCATAATAACTCCACAAAGCAGCTGCTTTTCAGTGGAGTATGTCTCTGTGCTTAGCACTTTGCATGGTACAGCAATTTAACGGTTTCCGAAACAAAAGAGCCACATTAAATTAGATGTTTGTTTTTGGTTTGTTTTTTTGGGTTTTTTCCCTCTTTTTTAGAATAACACATTAAAATATTCACTTGAAAACCATAGGAAATATTGTCCTTAATTATATGTAACTCTCAATTTTCAGATGCTTCTTCACCTCTATAAATACTTAAGCATTACATACGTTCTTCTCCATATGAACTTTTATAAAGGTCTTAAATATTTGGTTGGTTGAAATGATTACACTGAAAAATATGAAGTATTTGGGAATCAATCATACATTTACTGATTGTACAAAACCTGAAAGTACTAAATCTAGTTCGAGGGGCTGAAATATATAATTAGAAATTGAGAATTGTGTTTGCTATCCTCACTTAGCAAATGATCTTTCAATATTTTTGTTGAAAACTAATTATCATGGAGAACAAGATAAAGATGAGTAGGCAATGGTGCATAGAGCATGGATCCTGAGCAGGTACAATACAGAATAAAATATTTAATAAATTCAATTTACAAACATTAAAATCCTCAGACCCAAGTTCTCTCTGGCATAAAAGCATAATAATGTGTCGAAGGAGCGGCCTTCCAGTTAGCTGACTGGGGTAGCAACTGACAAAATCCATGGTCACCAATCTACTGTGTAGTTCTCATTGCTATATTTTAAAACAGGCCAAAAATTTCTCAATTTTGACATTTATTGAATACTTTGCCTAACAAAAGTAGAATACAATATTTTTAAGCTCATAGAGAACATTCAGCAAGAACAACTATATTCTGGGCCATAAAATCTTTTTAAAATTTTGTTTTATTGTTGTTTGATTATAGTTGGCCCCATATTCCCCCATTGCTCTCCCGTACCCTGCCCACCTATAAAAGCTTTAAAAATTTAAGAGAATAGAGATAATTTATAAGAATGAAATAAATAGAAATAAATGAAAGAATAGAACTTAAAATATGCTTTCATAGAATTAAACTAGAAATCAATAAGAGAAAAATAGCTACAAAACACAAAATACTCAGAGATTAAACAACACACTTCTAAATAACATGAGGCAAAGAAGTCTTAAAAGAGAAATTTTAAAATATTTTGAACTATGTGAAAGTAACAATAAAGCTTCTTAAAATTTGTGACATGCAGGAAAAACATTGCTTATAGAGAAACTTGTATCATTGGATGCACACAGAAAAATAAGGAAGAAAATCTAAAACCAATAATGTAAACTTCCATCTAGAAAGGAGACATCACAAAGAAATCTTTTTCAGCAAAGAAGAAAGCAACAACCCAGAAGTTAGATTGGGAAGTTTTGGATTTTTACTTCTTAGATGATAAATATCCTGAGATTACCTAATGCATGTATTTCTGAACATATCTGATTATTTCCTAAGAATACCTCCTTAGAAGTAATAGTATTAGATTCAGGTATGGGTTTATATTTGAGATTTATAATGCATACTCTTACCAGGGATTTAGGAAATAACACTAACATTAATGAAAATACTAATTTTCTTATACATATCTTAAAGCTAAACATTATTTTTATGGGTTGCCAATTAGAGTGGCAAACACACTGCATCATAAAATTTTATTTTTCTGTAAGAATAAATAAATCTAATTATGGATCAAATCTATCCTGACAGTACCAATTTCAGTTTCTAAAATAAAATTTAAAATCTATATCAGTGCCACTCAAAATGTACTTCACAGACTAGATTGGCAATCTCAGAGCGATATTAGCATCATTTGGAAGCTTGGGAAAGATGTAAATACATGAATTCCACCCCACATCTACGATTTCAGATTCTCTGGAGGGAAGACTCAGAAGCTGTGTTTTAATGATTTTCGCACGCATTCACTCTTTAGAAGCACCGATTTGAACCTTGTACTACCAGAAGTCTCACACTTAGGGGTTCGGCCTGACTTCCATGTCTTTTCTCCTTTGTTTTATAGACTCTGGTGTCACAGAGTAAATATCTGAGGCTCGGATGTTTTCTATTTCCTTCTCAGTTTTTTTCACCCGCAAATGCTAGGCTCTGTTTAATTTCACTCATTTTCTATGTTAATATTTAGTCAGTGCATGTCAAAGTGTCAGTGCATTTTTACTCTCTGTCCGGAAATCTGTCAATAACTTAACCCGTATTTTAATTTTGGGTTCAGTTTTCTTCACTGTGCCTTTGTTTATAATCATTTTAAATTCTCATGTTCTTGTGTGATATCTTATAAGCTTAAATGTATTCTTATCTGGTATTATACAGATATATCTTCTTTTTGCTAAATGATGTAACTTACATTTATCATTATATATATACCGCTACTTATTTTTAATAGATTTTTCTTTATTATTTCTCATGTACATTTTAATTATAGTTTTCAGTTTTTTTGGTTTTCTGCTCATTTTCTCATTTCATGTATTTCCCTTTGCTTCTCTGATACATTAAAACTTTTTACATCAATTCATTCCTTTATGTCAAAATACCTTTTATTAATTTAAGTGTTTAGATGTATTATTTTTGTCTTGTTCTTTATCATTCTAATGATCCTTTTCAGTTTTTAATAATAAATTACAAAAGAAAAATTCTTTATTTGATTTGATTTTTGATTTTAGAGACAGGGGAAGGGAGGGAGAAGGAGAGGGAGAGAAACATCAGTGTGTGAGAGAAACATCAGCTGGCTGCTTTCTGTACGTTCCTTGAATGGGAACAGAACCTGCGACCCAGGCATAAGCCCTGAGGGGAATCAGTCTAACTGGTGACCTTTTGATTTGTGTGGAGTTGCCCAACCGAGCTACACTGGCAGGGGTGAAAAAGAAGAATTCTTTACAAATGTTCAAGTCCAGAGACTTCACATTACTCGTCATTGTATTCAACTTTCTAAACAGTCTTTATAAATGGCAGTTAAAATTGATTATTACCAACCCTCAACAGGAGCCTAGAAATGTCTCTGGCCTCATCAATGCCAAGTGACATGGGAGAGGAAGTCAGAGTGCAAAATAATCATGGTCATAACCAATTGCAATGAAAATATCCTACTTCTGCAAATTTTACAAAAAGATTTGGTCATGTGAATGTGTTGTCAGGAGCCCTCTCATTGTCTTCGAAGGTGACTGCAAGTGAGGAGCCAAGGATTTTCAGCTTTGGCTTGATTGTAAATTCACCTTTTTAGTCAAGATTGTTTAATTGTCAGAAAATTTGCCATGTGATTAAAATATGAAAAGCAAGTATCAGATTTGTTTTTACACTGCTTACATTAAAGAATTACTGAGATGTGCTCTGGCTGGTGTATCTCAGTGGATTGAGCGTGGGCCTACAAACCAAAGGGTTGCTGGTTCGATTCTGAGTCAGGGCACATGCCTGGGTTGTAGGTCAGGTCTCCAGTTGGGGGCACACGAGAGGCAACCACCCATTGATGTTTCTTTCCCTCTCTTTCTCCTTCCCTTCCCCTTTCTCTAAAAACAAATCAGTAAAATCTTTAAAAAAAAGAATTACTGAAATGTAAGTATTAGTAATAAAGACAAAAATATTTAGGGAATGGCGTATACAATGTCAAAATATCTATGAAAAGTTGTCATTTTACTCATAGTTGTTAAAGAAACTGAGCTTAATATTTGAAGAGTTTTATCAGTAATAATTTCTTATGTATATGTTTCAGCATGGCAACCTTGAATTTTATATCACTATAACATTTCCCTAACCACGAAAGCTTAAAAATAATCTTCACTAGACTCCTCATTTGTCTGTCTTTAAAAATGCTCATAGTAATGATTGTCAACAGCCTTGACTTGTCAAAAACGAAGCATCCTCAAGGATGAATTTCATTTCCTTAAATCTTTGCAAGTAGAATGAGAGAAAAAACACTATTCTTATAAAGATAGGATAATATTTGCAGAGCATTTTTGTATTAGACAGGTGAATTCTAAGCATAGTTGAGAGATAATAGATTTTATTTTCAAAAAGGTATGCCTTTTATCTTATCCTAAGACACAAGCATTATACTATTTTACTAAACTGTTTTATAACAGGTACTTGAAAGTGTCTTGTAATTATTAATATTATATTTGTTAAATAACATTTTATTGAGGGAAAAGGTAGGTATTATCTCTGTGAAAATATAAAGGTATTACCATAAATTCAATGTTATTCTTTAAATAAATAGACTTGTATCTTTATAAATATAGATATCTAAACCATAACATGTTAAAGCAATATATGAGTGTATGTATACATATATAGTGATATGTAAAATATAATATAAACTTACATATAGTATATCATAATATATGTATCACAATGTACATGTATATATGTGTGTATATATTAAACACACACATATATGTATATGTTAGTCCTCCCTTATTTATGGGGAATACTATTAAGACCCCCAGTAGATGCATGAATCAGTGAATAGTTTAGAACCCTATATATACTTTGTTTTTTCCCATACGTACATATTTAGGATAAAGTTAACTTATAAGTGAGGCACAGTAAGAGACTGACAATAATAACTACTAATAAAATGAATAATTATCACAATATACTGCAATTATTACAATATACTGCAGTTATTACAATATACTGCAATAAAGGTATATGGAGTAAAGAGTTAAATGTGGTCTCTCTCACTCTCTCTCAAATATTTTATTGTACTTTACTCACCTTTCCACTGAAAAGAAGTTCTCTGCAGCCTGACTTGCCAGCACCACTACTTGTGCACTTGGAGGCAACTCTGAAGTTAATTACTTGAACACAGCGCTGAGATACCCTGACAGTTGATCTGATAACCAAGACAGCTACTAAGTGACTAACTGGCCAAGAGCAAATACAGCCTGGATGCAATGGACAAAAGATGATTCATGACCCAGGCAGATCAGAGAGGGGTGGCAAGAGATTTCATCAGGCTATTCAGAACATTGCTCAATTTAAAACTTATGGAACATGTATAGCCAAGTGCTGGAAGCAGCCTAGGTGCCCATCGGTAAATTAATGGATCAAAAGCTATGGTACATTTACACAATGGAACACTACACAGCAGAAAGAAAGAAGGAGCTCCTACCCTTTGCTACAGCATGGATGGAATTGGAGAGCATTATGCTAAGTGAAATAAGCCAGGTGGTGAGGGGCAAATACCATATGATCTCACCTGTAAGTGAAACCTAATCAATAAAACAAACAAGTGAGCAAAATATAACCAGAGACATTGACATAAAGAGGAAACTGACAGTAACCAGAGGGGAGGGGAGAGAGAAATAATGAGGGAAAATAGGGGAAAGGTCATCAAGAAACATATATAAAGGACCCATGGACAAAGTCAAAGGGGGTAGTATAGAGGGTAGGAGGTGGAGATGGGTGGGGCTGGGGGGGGAGATGGGAGGAAAATGGAGACAACTGTACTTGAACAAAGGTAAAAAAATAAAACTTATGAATAGTTTATTTTTTGAATTTTCCATTTCACTTTTGGGACCACCGTTGACTATAGATAAATGAAGCCAAGGAAAGTGAACCACAGATAAAGGGGAACTGGTGTACATATCTCAAGATTTATGTACATATATATACGCAAAGGTTGTATTCCTCACAGTCTCTTCCCAGAAAAACACAGCTATAATTCCTGTAGGTGAACTTGAAATCAATGAAGAAAATTCCTAAAATACTTTTCATGTGTTCTGGTCCAAGCACATCAGCATGATCAAGAGTTAGATTCACCATTTGGATTAAATTGCATAACATTTGTGAGGCAGCTTCAACATTGCTCTAGATGGAGACATTTAAAAAGGTCATGGTGTGTTTAATGTACTCTACTTCAGAAGTCAAGACCAGACTACTGACTCAAAGTAAAATTTGGCTGATAGCTCCCTGTTTAGCTACTCTCAACATCCTAATAAATATCTAGGTAGACCCGAAGCAATAGAACTCACAAAACCAAATACTGTTAACTATTTGAAAGCAACTGTCTAGAAAGACTTTCATTCATTATTGCACAGCAAGTCTTGACCATGATAAATACTTGGCTAAGGATTTTGACAAAGAATTTTTATTATAAAACTGATACCACCTAACTACATGTAGGAAATTATTTCACAAATATCCTGCTGTTAATAAATAGACTCATAAAACCAGTATTAGTAAAAAGCATAATTTATGTATTTTTTTATTCTGAGATAAGTAAAAAAACCAAAAGTATCAATTTTCTTCATTTTAAACATCTATTTTATATGTAGAAATGGGCAACAATCCTCAGAAAATAAATAGTCATAACCCAGCTGACATGTGGTTGAAGGCATCATGGAAAGTGAATTATACAAAAATAGGACGCTATAGGCAGGGAGTAGATATGAAAAAATCTCAAGTTGTGATGTTTGTCAGAAATGTGATTTTTAGCATGTCTTTATATACAGGGGTGGGAAAAAGTAGATTTACAATTGTAACACAAATAATGCAATAATTAATAAATGATAATATAAGGATAAACTCTGCTTTGCCTGTCACAATTGTAAACTTAGTTTTGCCCACTGTTATACTCGATTGGCTCAGAGTTCCTGAGTGCCAGAAAATTGCGATTGAACAAAACCCCCAAACAAGGGAAAATGTTTTCTATTGGTAACACGGAATGGAGATATGGAAAAAAAAAGAAAAAAGAAATGATTTTGAGAAAACACTGTGGAGTGAGGGGATGAGAAGGGAAGTCACTACAACCAAGAAAAAAATAAGGAAGAAGAGTCCATTTATAAAAATAATCCACTTCAAAATCTAGAAGAAAATCTCAGGAATGTTTTTACTTGTATTCTCAGTAAAATTAAGAATGACTTGGCCTCTATAAAACACAAGGAAACAATTATGACAACAAAAGACATTAAAATAAAAATTGCCTAGGAGGAGTTGAACAGTCAACAAGATGGAAAGGATGCTTTCACGATGAGCTGAAACAGGATGTGACCTCATTATGAAAGACTGCAGGTAGACTGATAAGTGCAATGACAAAATTAAATCACACTTGAATCAATAAAAGGGAAGATTTACATTAAGGGAAATCAAACCACCAACCTGAAGGTAAAATTTGGAAAAGCTATCCAAAACTTCAAAGAAGAGAACAAAAAAAAAAATGGAGATGAGAGATAATGTTAAATATAGGAAAGAGAGACAGAAGAGAACATGTTTCAATGAGAAATAAAAATAAATAAAAAACAAAATCTAGTTAACATGATTTCAACATTTTTGAAATTAAAGGATCTGTGCATTTAAACTGGCATTTCACCTCATTCAGGACAAAATTTTAAATATATTTGGAAATATTTTGGAATGTTTTTAATGATAGGCGTAACAAAACAAAACTTATAAGGAAACACTCAACTTTAAAAAGAAGTTTTCCTACACAGGAATGAATTTCAGGTAGGTTCAGAGGACTGATTGCAGAAGACAAAGAAGAAACAACTGAAGAAGAAATTTTCTCAGACTTATCCAGGCCAAGAAATATGCTCTCTTAATTTAAAAAAATACCAAAAAATGTGTAATTGATCATGTAGTTAAAATAAGATACCAAAGTAACAATACAGAAATTTTTCAATAAGGCCTCTTTTGATTCCTTTCATCAGAATTTTGTAGCTTTCTTCATAGAAATCTTGTTCGTATTTTGTTACATTAATACCTAAGCACTTCACTGTGGGGTGCTAATAGGGCCCTTGTTCAAATTATTAACACGATGAAATTTGTCAAACTTTACTACTTAAATGAATAAAAAGAATCTTGCAAAGGATAACAGCAACAATACATTCCTTTCATTGTTGTGATTTTATTTAGTATTTATAATGAGCATATATAACTTGCATAACCATTAAACCCAGGTCTAAACTCTCAGCACCCGGCGTCCCCAGCAGCGTGGTTAGTGAGAGCCTCAGCCGACAAGGGCCTGGACCGTGCACTCAGCCTCTACTGCATGGCATGATGGTAATTATTTTCTTGTAGTGCTTTTGGCAGTCTAAATTAGTATAATGTTCCTGTAAAGAAGTTTTTGTAATGTAAATCATTTTTTTTCTCAGTTTACTTCTAGAATTTTTGTTCTTATAAAGTAATCAAATATATGACAAAGATTTATAGGCAAATGTGTAAGATATATATTGTTCTTTACTTATAACTAAATATAAATTCATAATTATTACTAAATTGTAGCATGTTATACTATATTCTATAATCTATTATATACTATAATAGTATAATGTATTGATATTATATGTTTATATATATTTTATATGTATATACGAGGTGTACCCAGAAGAAGTCCAGCCATTGTTAATATAACAAGAACAGTTTACATGATATTAATGTAACCTGCCAGCAAGGAGAATGGACTGGAATGCACGTGTGCGAACAATGACAACTTCACTGTACTAGTCAGTGGGGATGGTAGACGCCTGCAGAGTGAGCATGTGTACTGTGTGGCTGTCACATTCAAAACGACTGAGCAAGTAGAGCAACAAATCCGCATCAAAGTTTGCATTAACCTTGAATATTCCTCTGCAAAAAACGATTTGGATGATTCAGAAGGCCGCAGCTATGGCAACTAGTGATTGGCAGCGTCATCAAGACAATGTGTATCACAACAATGTGGATCTCGTCTTGGGCAGAGTTTTTTGGCCAAATATCAAATCAGCCTGGTGACTCAGCCTCACTACAGCCCAGATTGGTATCCTGCCACTCTGGCTTTTCCCAGGCTAAATTCACCTTTAAAAAGAAAGAGATTTCAGACTGTTGATGAGACTCAGGAAAATATGGCAGTGCAACTGATGGTGATTGGAAGACCTGTGTGAGGTCCCAAGGTGCCTACTTTGAAGGGGACTGAGGCGTCATTGTCCTGTGTACAATGTTTCTTATAGCTTGAATCTTCTTCAATACATGTCTCTATTTTTCATATTATATGGCTAGATACTTTTTGGACAGACCTCGAAAGACCCGTAACAGAATATTTACTTAAATTGTTCTTGGATTATAAAATTTTAATTAATTTTTCCTTATGTTTTATTTTGCAGTGTTTTTCAAGTTACTTATGAAAGCTGATATTAGTTTTTAATTAGAAAAAAGTATTAATCAATATGATATTTAAGCTTTAAACTATCTCTTGGCTTAATGTCAAACATACAAATAGACCAATTTTTTGTTTGGCTCGAATACTGCTCTTTTCTAAATTATAGTGTAAGTCATACAAATACATGCAACACATGTGTCCCTACCCGAAGTTGCCTCACAGGGGATGTTGTCAAGTTGTTTCTAAGATGCAAAATAATTTATGTGACTATTTCTCAAATTTTGATCAGATTATATAAAATCAACTTGTGGTGGGGAGAAAATGGAGACAACTGTACTTGAACAACAACAAAAAAAAAGTGAAAAAAAATCTACTACAGATACATCAAAGTGAAAAAAATACAAATAAAACAAAAAAACAATAAAAAATAAATAAAATCAGCTTGTCACTGAATTTATGTTGGTCAAGGTAGAGAACAAAAGCTTTAGCCTTTGACAGGTATGATCTGGACTCGGAGCTCCACAATCTGTCAGCGATGTATCCTGGACAAAGTTGTTTAAGGTCTTTATTGTTCACTCTCTTCAACTGTAAGAAGGGGATAAAACTGCTGAACACAGAATGTTATACATATTTAACAAGAGAGAATATATTGAGCAATACCTATCATTTCATGATTTCCATTAATTTGTGAACATATTTTGTGATCAAAATTATGGCTATTTTATTATTGTTCTATGAATTTTTTTTCTCAAAAAGCCATTGGCTCTAATTTGATTACTAACTGAAGGAAAGACTCTGTGAGAAGGATTCCAAATCATAGAATCTTATAAAGTTTTGGACCAATTACTATCATTTTATGGGTGGCTAGGAACAGTTCACTCAAAGCAGAGGAAAATATAATTTTATCTAGTAGTTTTGAGGAAGATAGATTATCATTACTGTTAGTCAATAAAAGTATTAAATAATGAAGAATATAATTATTCTGAAAATGTTATATATATTTATATACACATACACTTTTCTGTATTCTCATTGAACATATGTTGCCTTTCTCTGTTGTCAGGTGGTAAGAAAATGATGTATCAGAGAAAATCTTTTCACAAAAAGTACAGGTTTTTAGTATTTGTGTCCAATGATCTGAGACGAAAGAAGAGGTACCTTTACTGAGTGTCTGGAAAACTGAGCAGAACTTTCAACAACAACATAGAATTCCTACAAGCACAGTGTCATCTGAAAGTGTATTTGCCATTACAAGGAATCGAATCTGTGATTTCCCTTTAATAATTATTTAAGAAAGTTGCCAATTGTTTTCATTTTAAACTACATATGACTACTGAGAATCGTAGTTTTGAAATTCACTAAGAATGGTGCATTTGTTTTACAAACATTCATGGGGAGACTGTATATTAACAACTTGTATTTCTTCAATACTTGTGTTAGGTGCGTGAGACTTTTTATTTTGGAAAGTGATTAGAATTGAAGGATAACCTAACAAGCAATTTCACAGAGTCCTTGAGATAGAGATTAGCAAAGCCGTCTTCTTCAATTAAATCTGAGGGCTACTGAAATGAAAGGGCACCTGATTCATCCATTTCCACCCGCCCTCTGCCCGTGCTGTGGGCACATAAATTCTCTGTCGACACATGGAGAGTACATACCCCAATTGCTTTATTCACAGTTAAATTGTAAACAGCAATTATTTGTTTCTAACACTTTTGGAAATAGATGAGAATTTGGCTCCTATTTCTACTTTTTAAAAGCAGCTCTCTGTATAATGTATTGCATAAATGTATTTTAATGGTTCTTCATAAAAATGTTTCAGCACCAATATAACACAGCTGCTGCCTTCATTCATTTCTTGTTCATAGTTTAAAGTTTAAGGAATAACCAATGTTAAATTAATCAAGTGGCTTACTATTTTCAACTGTAATACCACTGATTTAAATCATGTAGTAAAAATCATTTTTTGCTATTGAAATGTAAAAACTTTTTGAAATGGAAAGATAACTGGACTGAGATTCAGGCATTATAAGCTTGAGTCGAGGCTCATTTCTTATGTATCTATGTAAACTTGACTGAACCACATGGTTCTCTGGGTTATGCATATTTGCATTTACAAAATGTTGTAAAAACGTCTTGCATTTGTTTCTCCCCCAACTCTAAAATGTAATGTTTTTATGAAGTTTATAATGAAATTAATTATGCTGAAAATCTATTATGTGGTGATTTATTGTCTTTCATTAAACACAGCATAGATAATTTCCTGGGGCCTATTAGTATTCTCAGGCTCTTTGATCTTGGTGCTATTGTTAAAAGGTATATGTAGTCATGTATCACTTTATTAAATTTGTGTTATTATTGTTTCTTTTCATTAATAAAGCATTAATTTTGTTTTGTAATATTATATGAAAATTTGAGAACTGGAAAAGATGTAAAGATAAGTGAGTTTTCACTAGTTTCATTACTAGGGAACAAGCAACCACAGAAATAAAGAATTCAGGTAAACGTAAACATGTCTGTTTTCCAGTTCCTAATTCTTCTGGAAATAAGGAAAATTCATTCATCTTTGAGTTTCAATCTCACTTAGGAGAATGAATTGTTTTTACAAATTCTCTTTAAGCCTACTACAAATATATTTAATTACCTATAGATTTTTTTTAACAGAAGCTACAAAAATATTCTGTCTTAACTCAGTTTTATTTGGATATGAGTCAGTTTATACAAAAAGTCTTACTCAGCCAAGTTGTGCACGTAAGGCAAGAGTAATAGAATACAAATTTGAAGGCTTGGAACAGGTCCCACACCTGGGACTAGTAGTCATGAACACTGACTCTTTGTCAGTAAAATTATTTTATATTTATAACAGTGCTTTTATGAAATCAAGTAATATAAACATCATGTTCTAAAATGTTATATAAGCTGATAAATGTCTTGCAAATGAATTATATTGTTCAAACAAATTTAAAATAAAATTAATACTCCATCTATATAGGTCATATGTGATGAAGTTGACCTAACACATATCTTCTAATCTGCATATCTGTAGAAATAGAACAGAAAAAAGTTTATGGAGTTTCCCTTGTGTTTCATGTCATTTCATATCAGACTAATCATTTAGCCTGTGGTAAAAATCCATTTCCTGAGTTATTGTGGACCTATTTTACACTAATGTTCTAAGCAAAAATTTAAAATGCAAATATAGACTTTATTTTTTATTTTTAAGTGAATTTTTAATTATATTTTATTAATTATGCAATTACAGTTATCCTGGTTTCCTCCCCTTGCTGTCTCTCAACCCAGAAGCCCCCACTCCTTCAGGCAATCCCCACACCATTGTTCATGTCCACGGGTCATGCGTATAAGTTCTTCGGCTACTCCATTTCCTATACTGTACTTTACATCCCCATGGCTGTTCTGTAACTACTTATTTGTATTGATTAATCCCCTCACCTCTTCACCCATTCCTCCATAACACTCTCCTCCCATCTAGCAAATATCAAAATGCTCTCCACATCCATGATTCTGTCTCTGTTCTTCTTATTTGTTTCATTTGGTTTTTAGATTTCAATTGTTGATAGATATATATATTTATTGCCATTTTATTGTTCCTAGTTTTGATCTTCTTTTTCTTAAATAATTCCCTTTAACATTTCATATAATAATGTTTTGGTGATAATGAACTCCTTTAGTTTTCTCTTGTCTGGGAAATTCTTTATGTGCCCTTCGATTCTAAATGATAACTTTGCTGGGTAGAACAGTCTTGGCTGTAGGCCCTGCTTCTCATGACTTTGAATATTTCTTGCCAATCTTTTCTAGCCTGCAAAGTTTCTTTTGAAAAATCAGCTGACAGTCTTATGGGAACTCTCCTGTAGCTAACGAACTGCTTTTCTCTTCTGTTTTTTTAAAAAAGATTTATACTTATTTATTTTTAGAGAGAGGGGAAGGGAGGGATGAAGAGAAACATCAAAGTGTTGTTGCCTCTCACACATCCCTTATTGGGGACCTGGTTCACAACCCAGGCATGTGCCCTGACTGGGATTTGAACCAGCAACCCTTTGGTTTGTAGGGCAGCACTCAATCCACTGAACCACACCAGCCAGCACTCTCTCCTGGTTTTAAGATTCTCTCTTTATCTTTAGCCCTTGGCATTTTGATTATGATGAGTCTTGAAGTGGGCCTGTTTGTATCCATCTTGTTTGGGACTCTGTGTGCTTCCTAGAGTTGCATGTCTATTTCTTTTGCCAAACTGGGGAAGTTTTCTTTCATTATTTATTCAAATAGATTTCCAATTATTTGTTCTTTCTCTTCTCCTTCTGGTACCCCTATGAGGTGAATGTTATACCTTTCACAGTGGTCCCAGGGGCTGCTTATACTATCCTCATTTTTTTGGATTCTTTTTTTCTTATTGTTCTGAGTAGTCGTTTTTTGCTTCCTTGTATTCCATATCATTGATTTGATCCTTGGCTTCATCCACTCTACTATTGTTTCCCTGTAAATTGTTTTTTATTTTAATTAGTATATCCTTCATTTCTGATTGGATCTTTTTTATGTTCTTGAGGTCCTCACTAAGTTCCTTGGGCATCCTTGTAAATAATGTTTTGAGCTCTACATCTGATAGATTGTTTATCTCCATTTCGTTTAGCACTTTTTCTGGAGCTTTGACCTGTTCTTTCATTTGGGTCATGTTTCTTTGTCTCATTTTGCCAGCCTCCCTGTGTTTGTTTCTATGTATTAGGTAGAGCTGCTTTGACTCTGTGTCTTGGTAGTGTGGCCTAATGTAGCAGGTGTCCTGTAGGGTCAGTGGCACAGCCACCTCTATCACCCAAGCTGGGTACTCAAGGTGCACCCTTTATGTGGGCTGAGTATACTCTCCTCTTGTAGTTGAGCCTTGGTTGCCATTGGTAGGTCAATGGGAGGGATTTATCCAGGCCAGTCAGCTGCAAGAATTGGCTGTGACCACTGACAACCAACCTCCACCCTCCATGGAGGATCAGCTGTGCAGGAACAGGGTGGTGGTGCTCCGACGTGGCCTGTAGCTGTCCCCTGGGTGCCCTGGCTCTGGGGTTTCCCAGGTGGTGCAGGCAAAAGTCAACCCCCACCTGTGTTTTGCCTGAGGCCACTCTGCCTGAGGTATAAAGCAATCTGAGATGCCTGTTACTTGTGCTGGGCTTGAAGATTCCTAGGCTAAGCCAAGCTGAGAAACTATTCTGAATGCTGCCAGTGCCTGGCTCTGGCCAGGGCCTCATTGAGGCCAGCTGTTGCTTGTTTGATAGGATTTAGGAAGTTGTGAAGCATGAGTCAAACCATCCATTCATTTGGAAAAGCAGCTTGGGTAGGCCAGTAAATTGGGTCAGGCAGAGTCTCTGGGGATCTCCAAGGTAGGTCAAATAGTGTTAGCCAGGTTGATGGAGTCTCAGATATGGCACCAGCTTGCTGGCTCTGTGGGGGGAGCATTATCAAAAGGGATAATGGCTTCTGCTCACCTTGATGCCAGGCACTTCAGTTTCTCCCAGTACGCCACCAGTGCCTTTCAAGCTGCTACCCTGGTGCTGGTGCTCAGAAGGAGTGAGTCTGTTCAGGTGAGTCCATGTGTGGGTTCTTTAACAGGAAATGCCTGGGGATCCAGAAGTTTCTTCCCTTGACTCAATCCTTGATGGTTTTTGCAGTCAGAAGTTGTGGGGACTTATCCCTCCGGCACTGAACCCTGGGGTTGGGGTCCTGGTATGGGGTTGGGACTCCTTACTCCCAAGATATCCCTCCTAAATTTTTATTTACCACACATGGGTGAGGGACCAGCTCATTCTACATCTGCATCCCTCCTACCCGTCTGGATGGATGTGGTTTCTTTAAATCCATAGTTGTCAGACTTCCATTGAACTAAATTTCTTGTGGTTCTGAGTGATGGTTGTTCTATATTTTAGTTGTAATTTTGACGTGGTTCTTTGAAGAGGTGAGCCATGTGTGCCTACACTGCCATCTTGACCAGAAGTTGCAAATATAGAGTTTAAGTGCAATAATATTGTATTAAGATACATATGAAATGTAAAATCATAATGTGAAGTATAAATTTAAAGTATTAAAAAATAAGAAAAAGAGAAATATCCTAAACCTAAATACACTTTTAAAAAGAAATATAAGGAGTAAAATGTTTGGAAAGGATCTCTTTGTGGCAGAGTATGTTTTGCCATAGGTTCAATTATAAAACTAGCTAGAGGAGAATCACTTCATGGTTTGAAAGCAAGGAGAAGGAGCTTAGGGTTGGTTGGTTTGCTTGTTTTCAAGGAGTTCACAATAACCTATAGAAAAAGACTTAAAAAGAAGGATTAAGCAAAATTCTGAGAAAGACAGTAACTACCAAGTTCAAAAAGAGTTGAATCCAGAGGAACGAACATCATCGTAATGTTAAAGAATGACATAGAATCTGTAATGAGATGATTAGACCATCTAACAATGAATTTTAAATTTTACCCAAGAAATAAAGTCCTGAAAAAAATCAGATTACATAAGCTACTATAAAGAATTATTACTAAAAGGAATTTTTTCTTTACCTTTGTAAAAATTGTTCTCCACTTTCCTTCACAGTAAAAATAATCTACTTTGCATAGTATAGATGGGCTTGAAGATGTAGGTGACTTATTGAAGAATGCAAAGGAAAGAAGAGCAATCTGAATGTTTGGATTTTATTTTTTCTTTATTTTTTCTTTTTATATTATTACAGTTGTCCCCACATTTCCCTCCTATTCCCATCTCCACCCAGCCCCGGCCACAGTCCCCACCCCTCCTCAGACCATCACCACACTGTGGTCTGTGTCCATGGGTTATACTTATGACATCTTTGGCTAATCCCTTCACCTTCTTTCATCCAGGCCCCTCTTCCCTACTCCCCTCCAACAGCTGCCAGTTTGTTCCATGTATCCATACCTCTGTTTCTATTTTGTTCATTAGCTTATTTTGTTCATTAGCTTATTCTGTTCATTGGACTCTACAATATGGAGTTTCTTTAAAAAATTAGAAATGGAATTGCCTTTTGACCCAGTGATCCCACTTCTGGGAATATATCCTGAAGGCTTGGCTTTAAGATAGAGCTTTTCTGAATCTCTGTGACCTACTGTTTTTAGTGGTAGTGACACCATTGAAAATACCGAGATCCCTTTTTTAGATGTTAGGGTGCATCTACGTAATGCCATCATCATCATTGTCGTTTCAGTTTAGTAGCTTGGGAGTGAAACCGTATGACAAGGATATAATCTGTAAAACTCCAATTTGGTTTATGAACTGACAAATAGTTTTGCACTACTCCCACCCCCTTTTTTTCTTTTTGAAAGCTTGATGCTCTATTTTGTGGTTGTTCTTTACTTTCATACTTAACACATCCAATTCTTTATGTTTCATTCATTATTTTAGTAAACATTCTTTTAAAACATTTTCCCCACTAAATGATCTAAATTACAGAGCTGTTGATGGCCCATAAGTTAATTAAATAGAACTAGTAGAACACAATAGTAATCTACACCCCTGTTTTTTTTTCTTGGTAAATCAGTGGTAATTATTTAGGTCCAGTGAGCTGCAAAATGTTAATCTCCACATAACAGAAGAAGCTGCTGGATTTTTATCAAGGCTTTAAAGTACTAATGCATAATTTAAAGTTTGATGTGAGATTTTATATTTTACTGAATACCACTTTTTTAACATTTATAATTTATGCACATTTATTTACTCATATATTTCCATTTAAAAAGTTTACTTAAAATCATTGCAATAAATATATAAGAAGGCATAAAATAAGGAGAAAATACCTCAATAGATCCAATGACATACATAACACACACAAAATACATTAAAGTTATTTTTAACTTTCAGAAAACTAGGAAAAATACAATTCTCTTAAATCTGGTATCATGTTACATGGTAAATCCAACTCCTTGTGAAGCCCAGTTTAAATTCTGACTAATTCCAAAATTGTTATGTAGTTGAATGTTTATGATAACCTTATAAAGCTAACTTTGAATGGTATGGTATTTACGTTATAACCTTTCTTGAGAGAATTTACATTTTCCAGCAAGCCCAGGTAATTTACTCTTGATGGCAGAGAGGATTATTTTAGATGTCTGCTTTTCAGTTTATGTCTTGAATTAATTAATATTTGCCAAGAGAGTCAATTTAAACTATTTCATTGCTTTGAAAGTGAATAAAAGAATTCACAAGATATCATTATAGATTCAGATGTATTTACAGCTCTATTGTGTTTAGAATAAAATAATCAAATATTATTATATTGACACTTTGAGTACTTTCATTGTCTTGCTGTTAAATGCTTAGAATATTCTTTTTGTGTACATTTTAATCTGAGTCCTTAATTCTCTCCTCCATGAGGTTAACAGATGATTTAATTTGGATATGGCAGTCTTAATGCTTACCTGTTTTTCATTATCTAGTATACTACGTTAGTTGTTTTTCAAATACATTAATCTGTAATTTTCCCAAATAGTTTCTTTTTTTATTTTAAACTGATGTTTCATCTTGAGGGTAATGGCTCTTTCTTTCTTTGTAGAGGGTTTTATTACTTACGTTCAGCATCTAGGACAATAAACACAAAACACCCAGAAGTCTGCAACTCTGTGTTCGGCACCATTCTAAGGGCATCACGTACATTGTTCCTTTGTTCCTGTCAACCTTATAGACAAGTCAGCAGCAGCATAAACTCCTTTGAAAGCTGAGAAACTGAGGTTAAGTAACTTGCACAAAGGCACAAGCTAGTAAGTGACTGAACCAAGGGTTTGGATTCGTGCAGTATTTTCAGCCCCTTGGCTGTAGCCACTACACTTCCTGTGACATACTAAATTGTTTATGGGAGCCAGCCCAGAAAGGTGAAGATGGAGGATAAAGCTATTTATAAGACTTTAAACTGTGTAGTTGTTAGATGTACCTAGGGTGACAAGATCCTTGATACAGGAACTTCAAACTCAATAAAGATCTAGTGCTCCAATTCATCATGGAAGGAGACTATAGCCACTGGACACTCACCTACTGACCACAGTGCCTCTCAGACTTATAGACTTCCAAGGCAGAATAATGCAGGGTAGAAAAGATGAAGGTTTAGGTGAATATAAGAAATGGATGGATTTCATCAAGGAATAGGAGAGAGAGAATTGTACCTAATAAAAACAAATGAAACTATAGCTCTCATCATTTTCATCCTTTCCAAGAAAGATGTGTTCTAGTTTAGATTTATGAAGATTTTTGTATTGACTAACATCTATATAAATATATCAAACAGAAAGCTGAAAATTCTCAGTCTTATGGAATACGTAGGCATGCATTGTGGTTTGGGGAGTCTTCTCTATGTAGTTGAGGTTTTCCTACAAAAACTTACAATGTATATGCTTTCCAGTGAGTAAAACATCAAGGCCTCCCATTATTCCTGCTCTTTTAAGAAGCTATATGAGATATATAAAGGAGGTATAAAAATTCTCATGAATTGCAGATGATTTTCTATATAGCAAATCAAGATAATCAACTGAGTATCTATTAAATTAACAACAATAGAAATGTGGCTGGCTTTATCACTTTCTCTTGTTTTACATAAATAAAATCATATTATGCACATCTATATACCAAAATATAAAAACACATATAAGGATACTCATCCGAATGTTAACATGTTTTAACATTAAGTTACAAGAATAAAAAAATGTGAGAGGAGAATTTTCAGTTTATTTTTATACCTCTATACTGCTTGAAATGTTAAGAATAAAATTTTTATACTTTACTTTCAAAATGCAAACCAAAATTAGATTTTGGAGAAAGTTGTAGTTAATTTATCTTGAATGTTGGTCACCTGGATTTGAAATGCTGAATCCTGATCCTACCTCACCGATTCTGACCACTAATTCCCAACCCCGCCTACTTAATCAGGATGGGCCCCAATAATTTGTATATTTATCAACTTTTTCCACGCTTTGTATGTACACTAAATTAGAAAACCACTACTTTAGAGGGCAGTTTTAGTACACATCTAGAGGTAAAAATCAATTTGCAGTAGGGGAAGAAGTGAATAAAAATGCAAATATTGAAGCATAAAGCAAAGTGGTGTAATGGAGAAATTTTGAAGAGGTAAGCAATTATTGTTATTCTCGTAATCATAAATTTCATTCAGGAATCTTCTATTAATAAATTAAACAATGAAAGTTTCTTAGAGGATCATATCTTTTAACTCTTGCGTATAAAGGGTTTTGCTTTAATTCTGATTTTCTGTAATTAATGCAATGAGTTTAAAGTAGTAAGTGAAAAGAGTAGTAGTTTGAGCTAGACTGTGATGTAAAATCCTGGATATATACTTTTATTATTTGTCTGTATTTTATTTCTTCAATAGACAGACATTTTTTTACATTGTCCACTCTACCTGTAGTGTCTTTAAATCTTTCTCCACAAGTGGCAACATATGTATTATATCACTATTAATTTACTAGAACCTGATATTTTTGCTCTTTTCAATATCTGGAGGAATTCACTAGTTTTAATAAATCAGAACTGTGCCCATTCTCTTTGGACAGCTGGCATTTGTGTTTATAGCCTTAAAGGGAGTGCGTGAACATCTGCGTTTGATGAATAACTCCATGTGTATTGTAGTTCCTTCAACAGAAATTGCTCAGAAGTTCAGAGAGCTAGTGATAAATAATTAATGAGAGCAGAAGCAATATTCTTACTTTATTGCCAGACTTAGAGGAAACACACAGCACAAGCTGTAAACCAGTCTTTCCTTTCTCTTTTGCCGTCTCTTTGATTAGTCATTTAGTTGATTGCAGGCTCTGCCATTCAGAAGACCTCAGGCTTATAACATACCTCCATTTTATTTTGTCTTTAATTCATTTTGTCAAGTGAATATCATGCATATTTGCGCGTCTGTCCTTCAAACGCCACTGGAACATGATTTCTGCATGCAATAACTTAACTAAGATGTGCTGGGTTTGAGCACAGCTACTTTTTTATTTTTTTACTTAATTTTTTTGTATTTTGTAAAGCTTTTTATGACATTGAAAGAAATGGAAAATTGAAAAATTATATCTATTAATGGAATAATTCTGTGTAATTTCTATATAAATCTTAAAACCAAAGTATAAATACATTTAGCAACATAGTCCTATAGTTTGTTTCAAATTTGAAATTCTTACCAGGGTGTAGTAGCTAAAATTTAATGTGAGCATTTATAAATATAGCAATACAGCATTAATAAAGAGATAATTTAAGATAAAATCTGCCAAGAGACTCTGTATACTAATTAAATAAATCTAATCCACTAAAAGAATTGTTTCATGATTGTAAATATAAAAAATTATTAATTAAAATAAATCTTAAAAATTAATTATATTTTTTAAGCTTGTGTTTTAACATTTGAATTCAACATGTCACCCAAGGATGACAACCATTCAGACAATAAAAAATATGGATCAAGAAAATAAAGCCTGCAGAGCTTTATGCCAGGCATAGTACATTACATATGTTGTCTCTTTTAACCCTCCTAATAACCTATATAAAAGATATATAAGTTGTATACCTATAGAACCTGACACACAGGTTATATAGATATATGGGTTATATAGGTTATACACTTCTATAACCTACACAGTGTACCTGCGGTATAGATGAAGGTAATGAGGCTCAGAGAAGGTACACCTTTGTCCAGTTTTCATGAATCATGAATACCCAAAGCAGAATTAACGTGGATTGTCTTCCTCTAAAGTTCATATTCATTCCACTGTACTGTCTTGTAGCATACCTGATTTCACCTTTTATAACCTTAACACTATACATTGATGACACAAAGCTCTTTCTTCACATCACATATTCTAAGACATATTGCCATTCTCTGGTCCACAGAAAAGAGGTAAGAAATGTTGTGCATATTATGGTGTTAATGTTATAGTTCAAAATATTATTCCTGACCATTTTCATATGTAGTTTAGTAACTTTAATTCTCCCCTATTGTCTCTCTCTGTCTTTTTCTCTCTCTCACCTCCATCTTCTCTCTCTCCCCCTCTCTCCACCTATCTACCTCTCTGCTAAGTATTTGTATACTTTCCTCTCTTCCTATTTATTATTGAATATATAATGAGAGCCATATTACATTTATATTACCTATGACATTCTGTCTTGTCTCTAATGTAATGACTAAGACAGTGGCATTGAAATTTGTTCAATAGAAAAGAATGTAATCTTTTAGTTATAAGAGAATTGCAGTGAAGGGCAGATTGACGCCCAAGACTAAATCAGTGAAGCCACAGGGAGACCGAAGATTAAAAAGAATCTGCTGGCTCAATTTCCAATTTAATAACATTGTGTTGTTCTAGAGTGAAAAATACATTTAAAAAAAGATACCTGGCAGAGGAGATATCATAATCTTCATGATGTATTTTTTAGACGAGAGTCATTCTTTAAACAATGGTTTTTGCTAATATTGACCAATTCCTCCCAATACAGAAAAATTAACTTAATGATTCATGCTGGTAATATATTATATTTGTTTTTTACATTTTCAGTCACCTTCATTGCCTTTTATTTATTTTATTTTTCTTTGTGAGTGAAAGTATGCAGTGATGTGGATGGAAAAAAATGCCAGGAGTTGAAAATCCAAGTTCTAGTTCTGGCTATGTAATTAACAGATGCAAAATTGTGAGTTCTTCTTTGACCCTCAATTATCTAATGTGGGCATTACATGACTTCAATGTGAAAAAAATAAATCAGTGATATGTCAAGGAAGAGCAACATTTGCTATGGCTTTTATGTCATTTAATAATCCCACAAAAATCATGTGATATGTTCCATTCCAATTTCACATGTGAATAAGCTGAGCCACTTATATCTAAATAACATACGCAGACTAATTGCAAGTAGCAGAAATGATATTCATACACAAGTATGATCCCAAAATCAATGTTCTTTCTTCACAAGTAATTAGCAAATTGATACTTGTTTTCCTTTGTCTTGGCACTTATTATGCTTACGAAACTGAAAAAAGTTGTAATTTCCCAAATAAAAATGAAGCCTGGTTTCTATGGAAAAGTCTGATGGAAGTTTTCACAGAAAATGTAATTTGCACATTGACTTTCTGTGTTGATCCTGCTGGTGTTGCACAGAAGGTCGTTTATAGCATCCTAGACTCCCACAAGCAGAGCTGACAAATGTAATCTGTTCTTAGTCTTTCTCAAAATACCATGTCATTGCCTGTCTAACTTACGAACATCTCCAACTTTCTGAACTTGTCTTCTTCCTAAAGACCATTGATTTGTAAAAGCTCTTGTTGTTAAAAACCAGTGCCTTTTTATTGCCTTGACAGCTTCCCACATCTTTGAATGTTTGCTTTACAGAGTAACACAGAATAAGGCTGCACTTGTTTTACATGAAATCTTTACATATTTCAAGATTAATATTCCATAATTCTTGTATTGTCATGACTAAACATCCATGTTTATTCAGTGGGTACTCATTTGATATGAATTTGGGTTTCTTCAGTACTTTTTCTCTGTTTCTCTTTGTTACTGTGCCTGAAAATTAGTTTGGGTTTTGCCCATCAGATAGAACAGTTCTATGACTTTCAATTTTCTTAAAATAGTGTTTTTAATAAAGTTTGAGAAATTATTCTTAAATTTGAGACAGTAGTCTTATACTATTGACTCTTACCAAGCTCACAAGGAACTATGAATCCCAGTTCTTTATTTTCTACACAGTAAAATTGTATCTTCTTATCTTATACTTGTCTTAATTTTAGACCTAATTTAATTTTATTATTTTATTACTTTTTAGCTTCGCTCTTCTTTGAGTATTTTTAAAATTTATTGTTGAGTTACCGGTGTCCCGCCTCTTGCCCCATTGCTCTCCATGCCCCCCGTTCTCCGTGCCCATGAGCCCTCTATACATGTTCCTTTGCTTGCCCCTTCCCCTTCTTTCCCTGTTACCCTCTTTCCCCTGCCTCTCTGGTCACTGCGCATTTGTTCTTTATTTCCATGTCTCTGGTTTTATTTTGCTCATTTGTTTGTTTTGTCGATTAGGTTCCACTCATAGGTGAGATCATGTGGTATTTGTCTTTTACCACCTGGATTATTTCACTTGGCATAATGCTCTCCTTACTTTAATGATTCCGTATTTATCTATATTAAAATTCTTAGGTTTACTCCATCATTCAAGCTTGATATGATCATTTTATTTCATCCAAATTGTGTGCTGTGTCTCCATAAATTGTGTATTCTAAGAGATGGTGATTTTGAACAGGCACTTTTTGATATGTAAACAGACATGTTTTACTCCTTAATATAGATACATTATTCAGTAATCTTTTGATGCAGTATTCCACTGGTTATGAATTCTCATAACTTTATTTCAAGTCTACATTTCTCCGTTAATGTCCATATAATATACAGATTGGTAAAATTCTTGGCAAACTCCAGGTTATAATCAGAGATACCAAACTCATAGGCACAGCTGGAATTCATACCTGACATAATGTTTGGACTTAGAGGGTTTTAAAAAAATTAGTGACTTCTGGTGACTTTTCAGTGACATGCTTCCTCAACTTAACATAGGCCTCCACTCTCCTTCTTGATTTACACTTAATGTTTCACATATTTATGTTCCTGGTCTGGCCTTTGAAAACAACTGAGTTCGAGACCCCTGCATTATTCTCTCCATCGATCAGCTTTTGATCCCTAGAAGTCTCAGCAGTTTATGAGGCTGCTCCTAGGGTTGAGCGGTTATCTCCGTTATAAGCACACACAGCGCACACACACAATGCTGTCAGAAAAGTAATTCTTAAATTTTTTCCTGGTTAAATATTAGTTACATATAACTAGTCTGGCCTCTAACTTCTCTATCATTCTAAAAGGTGTGGCTTTTTTAATCTCTAACCTTCACATTCCACATTATGAAAATATTTCAATGAATGAAAGTAACTTCCCATGCACTTCTATCAATGAGTTGGGATTTAATTTCTCCAAACAAGAAAACTTAAACTTTGTGTAGAACAGCTAAGGGCAGACTTAAAATCCTGTCCCCATTTTTGGATTCAGTTCTACCTTAATAGTTTCCTCAGACTAAAAATGGCGTTATGTGACTGTTTCTGAGAAAAAAAAAAGGATAAAAAGCAGGAGTCAAAAAGTGGTACTTTAGTTATCATTAGATCATTAATTCCCCTTGACTAAGATGACCGTAATGTTCTCTTCAGCTTGACTAAATTTTAGATACGTTTCTACTTGACCAAAGGTCCCTGACCTCCCTTTTCTTAGAGCTTTGACTTTAGAAAACTCACAATTGTGAATTCTTTCTCTGCTCCTTTGAGATGTAAATTCTCCAAGTTAGTACCCTATCTCCCAGTCTCTGTGGGGGGGGGGGACAGTAATGACCTAACTTCAACAAACACTAATTACAGACACAGATTGTGCAATCACATCCACCAAACTCCCTGCTGACTTCGGCCAGTGCCTTTTCAGTGGCTTAACCCGGCTCTCTGTCTGTTGTTTCAGGGGAATTCACTGAATCTCTTTTCCCTGTTGCAATAGTCTTGAATAAAATCTTCCTTGATTATTTGACTTATCTGGTATAATTTTGGGGACATCATTAACCTAGCTACGACTTCCTTTAAGAAAAAAGTTGAAGTACTTTTCATAAATAGTGGTAACATTTATTGTGTACTGTTTGCCAAGCTCTATTTTCTTCTCGCATTATCTTCACAATAATGCCAAAAGAAAAGTTTTAGTATTCTGTTGATGTGAAAATCAGCACACTAGCTCAAAAAGTTGACTTACTTGCTAAATAAATAGCAAGAAGCAAGGCTAAGATGTCAATCCAGGCAGTCAACTCCCAAATTCAGGCATTTCACCATTAAGCTAACCTTCCTAGATTTAAGCAAAATATAATATTATAGATAATTCTTTAATTCAGCTTTTGTTTTTAAAAATATTTACATTCTAGCTGGGTGTATTTGCCCTTATCCTCTATTTTAAATATGCCTTTAAAATCTGAGCTCAGTGGAGCTATCAGCTTATCTTTACTCCCATTCCAGTGGTTTGATTTCCTGTTGGGGTGTTGGTCCACACTCATCTTTATTCTCAACTTTTATAGTCCAGCGTTCACATGTTTGAGGCACATTTATTACATTCCTTCTTCCAGCTATCACTAACTTGAAAATGACATAGTCCCCTTCTGCAAAGGTTAAACAGCATGTGTTCATTTTCAAAATAAAGTAATGAGGCATAAAAGGTAAATTGCACTAGCAATAACAACAAGATCAGAGTGCTGATAGGGGAAGTTTTTAGTGGTGATATTGATGGCACTGACTGTAGAATTTATTCTTTTTTGGAAATGATAAAGAGACTAGCCTCATAGCAATCCACCATACCGTATCAAATGTCCATAGTGTGTAAGCTGATCATCACCCACCCTTGGGCATTCAAGGAACATTAGATTGCAGGAGTTTGGTTTCTGTTACCTTGGTTAACTCAATTTTTTATGTAAAAAATTTCTTCTCAAGAAATGTCTTCAAATTTTAAGCATGGCACCAATTCATGAATTAATTTATGGATATTTTGTTTGTGTGCTATTCACTTAAAATGCTTTACCTGTTATTAATTTGTTATTAATTTTTTGAGAGAAGGTTAATATATTTCTTCATTCTTCAAAAACATTTATCAGTCGGAATAACAATAATTTGTATTTCAGTTGGATTTGTGACTTAGAGACAAATACTTTTATAACTTTTGGCAGACACAAGCTAGTTACAGAAAGACGCAGAGACACAGAGGAGCAGGTGTGCACGCGCATGCGCGCAGGCGCACTTCCCTGTACACCGTCGAAGCTCTGCCCGACAGCCCGTCCCCACCCCTGAGAAAACGCCTCGGGTTAATGTGTGCTGTTGCATGTTCACCCTGCTGATGCCTTTCAGGAAATCTAAACGAAAAAATATTTGGGAAGGAAGAAAAAAATGAAAAATTAAGTGACTTTTGTTAGGAAAACTTGAACACAACTAAGTTTAAATTTAATTCGAAGGAAAAGTAGGAAGTCTCATTTGAAGACAGGAAAGTTTTCTCTGAAAATGCAGGTACATTTTCTCCTGTGGAATTTAATAAGCTGATATGAATCAGTTTCTTAGCATTCTGCCTAGAAGTGGAAAGCATTATCTTTCTGGCCAAAACAGTGACACATAATTACTCATTCTCAAAAGAAATCATTAACACTACAGCATTTTCAAATGCACATTCGCCCAGACATGATCTCTATCTTGAAGAGTATTATTTAATGAAGAATATTCTGTCTTCTTTTGGAATTTAATTGAATGTGTGAGTAATCTGAAACCAAGCTCGGAGTGGAGAGAGGGTCAGTACATTTACTTATGACAATGTCATACACAATACGAGTTGTGGAAGGTCACTGAATGAAAGGGTACAATAGTCCAGCCCAAATTCCCCCCATTTAAAAATATTTATTTAAATGCTAATTGCATGTATTTCACCCATCTCTCCACTGACCTGGTTTATAATTTAGGTAACGCTTTCCACAGATAAGAAAGAAAAATCCTCATTGCCTAAGCAGAAAATATTTGAAGATGAAGATATGTGGAAGCCTCTAGGGATGATATTTTGAATTGTATACTAACCAAAGATATGAACTTTTCTATAATTAAAAGAGAGGAAAACTTATCATTGTGTGACTCAGGTATACACTTCACAAATCTGCCTGCTTGTTTAGCCATTTCTGCTTCTCTCCCAACTGGACTAAGATATTTCAACAAAATGTTTCAAACCATAGACTATGGATATAATCTTACTTGAAATGCTATCTTATTCTTAAAACTTGTGGTGTTTTCAAGATTAATATTAGTTAGCATAACTTCACTATGATAAATCAAATATATTCATTATTCAAGGTGCAGTGAATTGCAATAAGCCATCACTATATTATTATTTCTGTTCTGTAGACATATGCCATATATTTCTGATTAATTCAATTTTAAAACATGTCCCAAATATATTTTTTGTAATTCAACATGAGAAATGTAGTTTTTCCCATTGATTTTATAATCCTCATTAATATGTAGCTACATGAAGTATGAATGGAAGCTTACAAAAAGCTTCTAATATGACAGATACGCCATTAAGAGAATTGGAAGTAAAATGAATACATCGTTTAAGGAATGAGGAAGATGAAGATGGCAAAGACATTGTTTAGAGCAACTGATCTGTACCTGATCTGAGAAGGATTTAATATCTTACTCCAAGTTTCTACATTATTCATTTGCATTAGGAATTAATATGAAATGTTTTATTGATATCCTATTTAGTCTGTGTGTGTGCTTATTATTTGTTTTCTTGCTAACCTCTCTGTTACTGCCTCACAGTAGAGATTATCTACTTAAATGGGAAAAGCCCAATATTCACAGATATTTTAAAGAATCCAGGGATTATCATTGCAATTTATTGGCAGAAATTTGACAAGTGCCCATTCCTACATGGTAATATAGCATGTTGGCCTGAGTGATGAATGGGGTGGGCAGGTAGAAATAGAATAGTGGGGGGGAAATTGCAAAACTTTGATACCAGACCATTTACAACAATTTTAGAGCAATAATTGAGAATCAATTTGTTACCATGGGTTCAATATTCAGAGTCAAATTATTATTTTAAGAGAGTTTAAAAGGGAGACTTTTAAAATTCTGATTCTTAGTCCAATTGGGCTGATAATCTGATAGTAGCATTGATTAACAAAAAAATAATTTAAACAAACATCCCATATCTACCTAAAAGTAGCACATTCCCTGGAAGAATTTATTTGGAAATATTTTACCTTCCACTTAATCATTTATTAAGACTTAATCATTGTTTAAAATGAGCTGACACTATAATAAGCATTCTGAATGCATTGATTAATTTAGTTTTTACAACAACCTTAGTTGATACAGTTTGATATCAAACTAATTTCAAGATGGACAAGTGGAGTGTGAAAAAGTAACTTTCTAAGGAACCACAGAGAGAAAGTGATGGCACCAGAATATAAACCCATTCAGTTCCACTTCAGAATACACTCATAAGTGATCTGTGAAATTGTTGCTGAACACTCAAAAAGTAATTGAAATAGTTTACTTGAAAGAAACATTTTCTTCTTTCATTGAATTACAAACAACTCAAAATATTACACCATGTATAAAATGAGCATAACAAAAGAATACTGTATAAAGGAATTTGTGTTTGAAGATGCTGATGCAATCATGGAAAGGTACATCCACTTTTTGGAATATGTGACTATGGGCGGTGGGCACACAATGCAGCATAAAGATGATGTTTCATAGACATGTACACTTGAAACCCATATAATCTTATGAACCATGTCATCCTAATAAATTTAATTTAAACATGTTTAAAGGGGTAGGATTTTAAAAGATGGGTATTGACAAAAATAATGCTTCAGAAAAATCAAAGTCAAGAGTATAGTCAAGAGAGCAGTTAAATTTACAGAGTACCTGGGGAATAATAAGCCGTTCTGGTTTTCTGGAGAACAGCACGTGGTACGTAGAGATGAGACAAAGCTCTTAAAGAAGATTGAATCCAAATCCTGAAGATCTTGAAAAGCAAGCTTAAGACTTTGATCTTCTGAGAACAGGAGATATTTATACTTTTAATTATGAGATTGACATAAGCATAGATTAAATGTGTGATTTGTGACTATTATTTGGTAGTGTTTTATAGTATAGATTATCACCTCAAAGAGAGATTTGGTGGAGAAAATAGTCTAGTTCAAAAACAAATTATTGTGAAATAAAAATATACGAGTGATAATGCAGTTTAAAAAATAAGGGGTGTGAGTGTAGACATTTTGTTGTATAGACATTTCCATTTCTAAACGTTCAAATTATTTTTTAATATCTTAGAATCTTTTACTAAGGTGTAATACACATTAGAGGATATGTAATACTAATTCATCAGGAAATGTAGTAATTTTTAAGAATGGCTTGTGTTTCTGAAATTTTTTCATACTTTCTAAAAAGCACATTAAGAATGATATCCCTCTTAATAGTGTCAACAATAAATTTTTTTAAAAAAGAATGCTATCCCTCTGAAACTACATTGTTCTACTCAATAAGAAAGAACTTTTTGGTATAATTAAGATATTACATTGAAATGTATTTTTTCATCTCCATGAGATCCTTTTGTATTAATAATATCTCATTCACAATTAGTATGTAGATGTGGGCAACCTCATGAAAACACTCTAGAGCAAATGCTCTGCTATACCATGTACATTTTATTTCTAAGAATAAAATTCTTTTGAATGAAATTTTTTTGAAACATGTAGAGATCCACAGCTTCTTTTAGTTGTTGTAATCCTTTTATTTATTTCTTAGGAGAGAGAGTTTTGTGGGTTTTACAGTTTTCCTCAGTACTTAGAATAGGGCAGTTGATATGGTAATTGCAAACCTACCGTATAAGTTTATTTTCAAATTCCACAAGAGGTAGTTGTGAGTGCTCTTGCTGTCCCATCACTGCCTTCCAAAACTTGGAGTCCACAAAAATTTGCTTCCCCAAATGCATTCTTAAAAGCTCTTTTTGGAATATAAATTGAACAAGGGATGTCTTGAAAAGTGTGTTGAGTTCCAGCATGTGAATACACACTATTAGCTGTAGGTTTTGTGTCTGCCGTTCCATCCGCCCAGGTTGTTTCCCCTCTGTACTCCCCACCCCCTCAACTCCCCTGTGCTGTCCACTCTCACGCTTGAACAGGTCTTTCTGTCCACTGGTTTCTAAAGCAATTGTCAGCGCCTCAAGGGAGTTTCTCTCCATTTCCCTATTCAGAGACTGAAAATCGTACCTGAAACTCCATAAACGTATGCTGAATGGTTGGATGAGATGATTGCCTGGTTGAAAAACAAGTACAGATGAAATAAAATAGGGTCAATAAGCTAGAAGTAATGTATTTTTCAACACTTCTTCGTTTTACCAGAATTCACAGAAAAGCCAGAGACTTTATTAGTTAGTGAAGAATTTTATTGCTGCAACAGTATTTCCTTTGTCTTATGCCACTGCTCCATTCAATTTTTCTATAAAATCTGTGTTCCAGCTGCATTCCCTCTGGCAAGAACCAGGCAGTAAAGAGAGGCCATAAATAGCTCCTCTGCTCGACCTTTCAGTTGCTACTTCAGCCCTCACTCATGACTGAGGACCCCACAATTCTCCAGGACCTCCATGCACTCAAAAGCCCCAGGGTTCCTTCTCCAACACCATTTCCCTTTCCCAGAGCTATAGTATATTATAGGTATTAAGATAGTACTAAGGGGTTACGTAGAATTTGTTATCATAAGGGTATATTTCTGGGAAAATTAAGACACCTACTGCTCATGCGAAGTACGTAAGTTAAAAGAAGACATGAAATCACACAAATCATATTAATGCTGGGAGTAAATGAGGCAAAGTTAAAATACTGTTTGACCTGGGGATACAGAAGTGCCATAATACTACTTTTGACCTTTCCCTTTACCCCACAAGGTCCCCAAAGCTAAGTATGGAACCTAATAAGGTTTGGTCTCAAATTCCAGTGCAGAGCCTTAGTCAGCTTACATTGATGAAATAGGAGTGTCTTTTGTCTTTGCAATCCGAATATCTTACAGTGATAGACACTCTTTCAGAAAAATATTCCCATATACCATTTCATTTGCATATATGCTTAAGAGGTTCATGGACAATGTCAAGACTACAGTCAAGACTACAGACAATTGAAGAGAACCCTTTCTCTATGAGAGCAACAAAACCTTTTAACGTCCCTAAAAATTTCTTTCTTTTGTGCCTGGATCATTATAGAATCAAATGCATTGATAAATACTGATGCTTACCATAAGAATGATGACAACTTCGTTCTCAATTGAGGTAACATTTCAAAACGTAGTTTAATTTTCCATTTCTATTTCCAAAGTAGGAACATAGAGCAGGAAATAGAACACGATGCAATTTGAAAAACATGACATTAGGAAATAGATGAAAACGCGAATGGCACTTTCAAAGTCGTTGCCTTGTCTTATTTGGTTTTCTACAGATGTCATTTGTTCTCAGCAAAATGTACTGCCATCCAGTACATAATCCATGTGCAACTGTGTGAGCTCCCACTGCCAGATACATTTTTTCCCTGAGTCCCAACTGACATTGTAGGGCAACAAAATGGTGTAGCCAAGAGCCTGTATCATTTCTGTGACTAGCGTTCCATCTGCCTCAGAAATGTTTTTACAGATAATGCTATGAAAAATATCAGCAATAATAAAAATAAGGAATATACTTGACTTTAAAAATAGCATAGTTTATATACTTCTATATATCTGGAACTCCCTTCAACCTCCAATTATCCATTATAATGGAGAAGAGACATTTGATAAACCCAAATATTAACAAGTTAGATACAAATGGCTTTACATCTAAAAAGTTAGTTTCTTTCCCTATCAAATTTTTGTATCAGTGCTGCTAAAAATAAGACACTTAGAGCAAGTAGTCTGCAAATACTAATAAATGCTGGATATATTGTGGAGTTCGTCATTACCTAAGATTAGTTAAAAGTAACCAGAGATGGAGAGAGAATTTTCTACAAAGAAATATCAGCTCTAATAGAACCAAACAATAGTTAACTCGGGTAGGTCTTTTTTTTTTTTTATTTAGAAGAGTCTTTTATCTTTGTTGAATGTTCTTTACCCAATTACTGATTTTGCAGTGGGAAACTGGAGTGACAAGATATAGTTTTCATTAAACCTAAGCAGGGTTACTGCCTTATTGTATTCCTTGGGGTGACTATTAACGTACTTTCTACAGTTCAAAGCCTCATTCCAAACTTTGGTACTTTTTATTTATTGATTTTTAAAGAGAGAAAGGAAAAGGGAGAGAGAGAGATGGAGAGAGGGAAACATCGGTTTGTTGTTCTACTTATCTATGCGTTTCTAAATTGGGGAGAGTGTATAGTATATATCACATACATTTCTTGAGGGGTTTAATGAAGCATATAATATGTAAAGTATTTAAAGCAATCTCTGGGACATTGTTAAGGGGCAATATGTTTGATGTGTTACAGATATTTTTGAATCTCTATGTTTACATTCGTTGACCCACTCAAAATTTCTTCTAAATTTCATCCATGTCCTGTTTCTTGTGTGCTATATTGGAAAAAGAAGGTGCCTTGTTTCCAGTATCATGCCAAACTTAATTTCAAAACTTTTTCAGAGGTCTGGTGATCTGGTGGCTCAGAGCAAACCATCTATTGGTGGTTGTTTTCCAAGTACATTTTAAACTTCTTAACTTAGCATCTATCATTTTTATTTCTCTATCTGCCAGAAATTATACTTATCAATCCTCCTAAAATAAGCTTTTTTTTTTTTTTTTTTTACTTTCTCACATCAATATCTTTGCTTTTTCATTTATCTGGAATACTCTTCTGTACACCAATCACAATCTTCCCTTATTCAATTTGCAAATAGCATTCAGTGAGTATTCTGTGTACTTAATGATAATCACTGAGTACTTAATAACAAGGCAGAGATAATCACTGATCACTTAATAACAATGTATTCCTCCACATTTCCCTGCCTTCTGGCATCCAGGTAGACCCATGTGACTTGTCTGAACCAGTACGTTTTTGATGAAGCATAGAATAAGTGGTTTAAATTTTCATGCACACTTCATCCTACTATGAGAAACATAGGGACCTTGTATTCCAAATGATGCTGCTATGAGGTGTTGGAATTTCCTTAGCCTGGGACTTTGAATAATGGTGGGAGCAACGCTCCCTCCAGTTCACACTGGTCATGTATGGTGAGCAAGAAATATACTTCTTAAGTTAAAACACTGATATATTGAGGTTGACTTGTTATTATAGGAGACCTTAGCCTAACCTGATTATTTTAGGCACTAGAGATAAAGAAAGAAAAGACAAAATTGTTACCCTCAAGGGAACATAGGGTAGAACTATGTTATCCAATATGGTAGCTGCCAAACACAAAAATTAAAAAAATAGTTAATATTAAATAAAATTTAAAGTTTAGTTCCTTTATCACATTAGCCACACTCGAAGCACTTAGTGGCTGTATGTGCTGGTGGCTCTCATATTGGACAGCATGTGAATGTTTCACCTTCAAAAACTAGTATTGGACAGCAGTGGTCTAGAGGAATGAATAGAGAAGGACATGTGTCACAGCAAATAATTTTATAAATGGTTTCAACAGAGCTGTGGATAGAGAATATTATAAGAAAAAAAGTTGGAAAATAGAATCTCAAAAAATGTAATTTTTAGGGGAATTGAGGAAAATGGAAGTAAATGGCACATCACCCTTCAATTTTTTTAACGTGTAAAGTCTTATTCCACTTTTAAGATTTCATTCAGCAGGTAAGGAGAACGCATGCGGTGACGCATACAGCACCACTGAGTGCAGCACTGCTGGTTTAGCACCGGACGTCTGGAAGCGCTGGCGAAAATGGCGTGCTCCTCAATGTGGGCCAGGAAACACAAATAAATTATGCTATATCCATGGAATAGGGTTATAGGTCATTTCCAACACAGAATAAGTGTGGGCGTCCTTATGGTTGGGCTCCACAAGCTCAGGAACAAAAATTCACCATCATCACGGAGTATGCCGGAGAGAATTGTGGGCACCAAGAATGTAGACGAGTCTGAGCCCGCCGGGGCTGTTTTGGAGCTTTTGAATTTCTCTAGAAAAGAAACCCCAAAGAGGACTGATCACCTCTTCCATTTCTAAAACTATGGCTATTCTCAGGGCTGAAGACCAGGGAGGTCGCCGTTGAACGTTGCTCGGCAGGGGAAGGCGTGTCTGGACGCCGCTCAGAGGGACCTGTCCGGAGCCGTGTTTGGGGGAAGCTGGTAATAGAACAGTTGTTCTCCCTGGCGGCTTGGGTTCCCATTAAGATGAAACAACGGAATGCAATCCTGACTCCACTGAATAAACTAAACTTCTGCACAATATACGTGAAGTTATTTGTGGACTCTGCCAAGGAAATGCTCGCAAGAGGGCCAGGGGCTCGAAGTACCTTTAAGCAGAGAGTTGCCTACTTTGGTCTTGCTCTCTTTTCCCCTGGTATCTCCAAGCCCGGAATCAAAGACAGACTGAAGCCTGGAAGTGTGCAGCAGTCGCGGGCAGAAACGGTTCTAACGAAACTCTCTTTCTGGTGAGAGGAACAGGAAATGGAGGCCCTCTGAGACAGAAAGTGGAGAAATTTACTGTTTTTATTTGATTGTTTTGTTTTTGTTCCTTCCCACCTTCGCCCTCAGGCAATTGCCGTTGTGTGTCCACTTTCCCTGTGTGTGCGTTCCAAGACAGCAGGCCATCTCTGCCCTCCGGAGTGTGCCCGTGATCTGTAACGGTGCCTGGACGTGGTGAACGGACCCATAGATATTTGTGTAAGGAAACTAAAATATAGTATGAGGCAAAGGCAAAAGAGTCTGCAGCAAAACACACAGAGTGATCAGAGAGCACGAGACTTTTAGGATGTTTTAACCTTTGAGAAAATTTACTCGGAAGCGGCAAATGGGGTCAATAGAGTAGGTCATTGAAGATCATGTATTTGAATGATGAAGCAGGAAATAAAATTAAATAAAGACTGCATTGGTTAGAAACAGGAGGGTGTTCCAGTGAAAGTTTTTATTTGGCATAGTAATAAATTTCATCTTCTCTTTAATTTTACCTATAGGTGCATAATATTGGCTTGCAAAAAGAAGTGATACCCCAAATAGGGGAAGGGCCAGCAAGGAACATGTATAAAGGACACATGGACAAAGCCAAAGGGGGTGGGTTCAAGGGTGGGAGGCAAGGATGGGTGGAGAGAGGGGTATGGTGGGGTGAAAATGGAGACAACTGTACTTGAACAACAATAAAAAAAAAGAATTAAAAAAAACAAAAAAAGTGATACCTTGACATTTAAACAACTTTTATATGTTATGGAAAAGAATCCTACAAAAAAGCAAGTACTCATTTCAAACCACATGTATTTATTAAGTGCCAATTTAGCCACTTGTTTTAGTGAATTGAGTTTAATTTACTGAGTTGAGGGAATGATTTTTCTAATATTCAGCCTCAGTCAATTTTTCTAACATTCATTCTGCACTGAGCCCTCTGAACAGGAATGCTCACTGAACAAAAGTTGCAGTCCTCTCTTGTGAGCCAGAACTTTGGCTTCCATGATTTGCTATCAGTGGGTTTCCTTATATTTTACTTCCTCATGTTTTTTCCCCCCTCAGATGTCTCTGATTTCAGGGTTCAGGCATTGCAATAAATTATCTCATATAGTCTCTCCTGGAAATCTTCCAAGCCACATGCCCTCATTCAGCTATTTTGTACAGTCTATGTAGCATCTCATGATTTTATTGGATACATCAATTGTGCAGAGCATTTGATTGTATATGAGCAAATACGACCATGCAGTTTCTCTAGTTTATCTTCTGTGTAATGTATTCTTTAAGCAATCTCATAAATAAACCCAGCCATTTCTCCAGCTTGTACTCCTCTGCAAGACCACGCGGAGAATGAAGTTCTTTTTCCCCATAATTTAACCCACCCTGAGGACTAGATGGGCAATTACTTTCCCTTTGAATCTACTTTGTACTGTGCCTTGTGTGGGGTAATGTTTATGAAATCTCTTCATTTACCTAGTCTTTATGTCCGGGAATTAAATCCAAGCTCCTGAAGAAGTCCCACTTGTCCAGCATGCCAGGCCTTACCATGCATCTCCCTGGCTTTAATTTCATGAGCTTTTCTATGGCACTCACTATATTCACCCAGGAGAATCTGGGCTACCTGATACATGTTTGGAACACATCATTCTGGTCAACTGAGTTTTCTGAAGAGCTGAAGATACACAGTTATTTATTTTTAAGTATATTTTATGGATTATGCTATTATAGTTGTCCCATTTTTTTCCTCCTCTTTATCCCCCTTCACCCCGGGCGCCCCTCCAACCAGCATTACCTCTCCCTTAGTCGTACCATGGGTCGTACATATAAGTTCTTTGGCTTCTCCATTTCTTATACTATTCTTAACCTGCCCCTGTCTATTTTGTAGCTACCAATTATGCTTCTTATTATGAACAGCAAATTTTTTAAATCAGTTTTGAGTGGACATAATTTAAAATGTATTATGCTTTTCCTAAGCCTGATTACAAGAGGCTAAAATTGGAGATTCATTGGGGGCATAAGAACATCATTACAGACGCCATTAGCTGGAGGCCCGTAACACATTTTTTTTTCCTTCGGAACTGGCAAAAATCACTTTGAGGGTAACTAAGACTCCTGGATGTTACTGTAGATCCATTGAATCAGACTTTTTCAGAAACCACTTAGCCATGTGTGGGAGAGAGGAGAGGTAAGGCAATGAGTGGGGTGGGGTAAAATGGGGGGAGGTTGTTTCAGAACCCCACAAATGCCTGACACCAAGAAGTGTGACTCCTAAGGCAAGAGTTTAGTGAAAAAGGAAAGGGGTTGTTTATTTAAAGGTTAGACAGATTTAAAATGATGGCAGATTTTTGTCATTAAGTCCCGCTCCCTTTAAAAACTCCCCAAAACAAATAGTCCTGCCTCCTCTTGCCAAACCAGGCCAGTTTTAGAATATACCACCCAGAGGTACCGCCTTTCAGAAAAGTAGAAGTCTGCATCTCAGCATTCCCAGGCACAGTTCAGCTTTAAGCATCTTTTGTGAGTCTGGGTGGCCAGGCAGGGACCCACAGCAGCACCAGCTCTGCCGAGGTCTTCTTCAGGCAGCCTTCTCTGCAGACTCTGTGGCTGACCTCTCTGCAGACCTTGAGGCTGACTCACTGATCTTCAGAACTTTTGCTCCAATTTTAAATGCTCAGCTCAGAACTTTCTGCATGAACTTACATCTGGCTCTTCCTAAGGTGTGTTAGTGTCTGCCATTTTTGTCAGCTCCCTGGTGTCTCTGACCCTCTTTTGACTGCCATCTTTAGTCAGGGCAAGAGTTCCTAGCAAAGCACAGACACCCACCGCCCCCTCCCACCCCCACCCCCGCTGCTGGCTGTGTCACCAGTCACTGCACCTTCTCACAGCCAGGTACAAAATTATGCAGCTTCTGAGATCCTCCTTTCAGAAAGGCACGGGCTGTTAACTTGCCTTCGTTATGTAATGTGTCTTAAAATGCTGTACTTTCCACTTTTCCCTGACTCTAATCCTGCCTGTAGGCAGGACTGTAGGGGTGTTCCTCCATTGTCAGGGGACCCGTGCTCTGTGCCTTGTGACAGTTTGTTCCAGTGCGAACAGTGACTGCTCATCTGACTTCAGAGCTCTTAAAGCTGTCTTTGCAGTGTCACCGTTTCCTCTCTTGCAGAGAGGCTGGCAGCTGTCCTTGCTCACTGTTGCCACAGTACCAGCTCTAACAGCCATTGCCCTGCTGTCTAATGCAGTTGTAGTCTAAAAAATGATAAATATTGCAAGAATGATACATTTCTTTGCAAGATCAGAGTGAATGTTCTGTAAGAATAGGCCCAAGGGGCTCTCTTGTACATATATAACCAATTTATGTAATGGGCTGGACAACAGGAACAGCTTTATTTTGCCTCCTCGTTGCTTCGACTATACTCCCTTGAAGTCCCCTAGCAGCCCTTGGCATTTCAAGAGATCCTATAATTGTGGGTCACTTTCAGACATAAAAACGTCTGATTCAGTCTAAATTAAAACATCAATGTTGCATTCAATGCAGAGCCTTCACCTCTCAGTAAATGAGGCCCAGCATGTGCTACAGGCCGGGCTAAGGGGAGGGTGGGGTGGGGAGTGGAACCAGGCCTGTTATTCCCCTCTTTGTTCCAAATGCCTCTTCTCTCATCCGCACTCTAACAGTTTCCTATTTGTGGCTCTCAGTTTTGGCAGGTGTCCACATTTGATATATTTCTTGGAACATGTGAGTGGTTTTTCTGGAAAACTCCGTCAGTGCACCCTTTCTTTTGGTGGGGGGTTTACTTTCTACAGCTCACGTCACCCTCATAGCTCCTGCCCCGGCTGTACGCAGGTGTGTTGCCTTGCCCTGGGAGACGGCTTTGGGCATCTTCCAGAGTTTCCTTTTGGGCCACTAGAAAAGTTACAAATCTTTGTCCTGCACAACAAGAGAAGTCCAGCTCTATCATACCCTCTCTCCCCTACCTTCCATTACAGGGTCATTTAGCCAGCCTTTGACTGGAGGGTTTTTTCAGAGAAAGTCAGGCACCTGTTCTTTCTTCACTTGAAAACTCACAGAAACGCAGGACAAGTATTTTCCCAAGAAACCATCATTCTCTCCCTGTAAATCTCTGTAGCTCAGCTGTGTCTCCTCTGTGGCAGACAGTTTCAAACTCTGACTAGCACTGGGGTGTCCCTCACTTTTTTTAGGTGTGGAGGAAGGTGTCCCTCCTCCCTCTTGCCTCCCTGGGAGAGAAAGGAGGGGAAATGCCATAGACATTTCAATCCGTAATGAGTTTCTAGCCCTTTTTCCTATCACCTGGAGACTGTGGATGGGCACTGATAATGACCAGGTTGGCCACGGCTTTATAAGTCCTCTGGAAGGTCTGAGGTCCTCTCTGTAATGCAGAGCTTCGCTTTTCACCCTGTTTCCTGAACTTTGCAACTGCAGTCAATCCCTCTCAATCCTAGACAATAGGAATCACCCCCCTTAATACCCAGTTACAAGCATGTTGTGTGAACTGAGGAGCCATTGCTTTGTAATATCTGTTTTAGCTGCCCAGAAGCCGTTCTCATTTTGTTTTATTCCCCATCTGTGTGTATTTTAGATTTTCAAACCTGCAGCAGTGATGTGTTTCTAGTTTTTGACGAATGTAATGGTGTAAGCTGCCCTATATTTTGTTAATGTTTCACATTTATCTGTCACATAGCCCCAAGCTAATTTTAAGCGACTTGCTGAATTCTTAAAATTTCTTATATTTTAATCAAATATATTAAGTCCTCAACATTATTTAAAGAAGACACTCAATATGTATTTATTAATCATATGAGTTTATTAATCATGTATAAATTTTTCTTCATCTAACATGGCAACTTTGCAAGAGCAATGGCTTGGCATCCTCTGTGTTAAAGGGGAATGTGGGTAATAAGTGCAAATGCTGCCTGACTGCTCACTACATATGACGTTTGGGCAAAGTTTCCTAACTTATTCCAGCCTCAGTTTCCATATGGCAAAGGACAATAGCTGTTTTGCTTGTGTGTAAGAATAAAATGTAATGAATATACATTTTCTGGAACTTAGTAGGAGATTCATATATTTTGGCAACTTTCATTTACCCTTCAGTTACTCTTTCCTTAAGATATTCCACTGAGTGTCTTCTTTGAATTTGTGATGGCGATTTCTTACTTTCAGAATGATTAATCTTTCAGGATCTATACCACAAAACTTAGCCACCCCCCACTCATTGGTATTATATTACACTGAGAGTTCTTAGAGAGTGTAAAAAATATATGCACTTGCCAGAGGCGGTATCACTGCTTTTTCTAATGCCTTCTGAATTCTATGATGTGATTAATCTGAGCTTGGTGCTCTGTCAACTTCAATAATCCTGACGACCTTATTACACTCTCCAGAGAAGAGATAAGTATTAAGTGTGTACCTGAGGGAATTCGATTCTGCTGTCATCATTACCAGCCAATGTTTTTAGAAAACATTTCACCCCTTTGTGGATATGAGAGATTGTATATTAAACTGAGAATGAATAGAATTGTTGTGTTTACTAACTCAGTTTTACAACTGGGGGCAGGGTGGAGGAGGAGAGATGCTGAGGATTCTAATAAGGGAGAAGAAAATTAAACTGCATCTGTGTAGGTAAAATCAAGAGTCTACTTTCATTATTAAAGCTGTTTGTCATCGCAACAACCACTGGTTGTTGTCTCAGGAAAGTATTGTATGTGTTTGTGGTTTTAGAAAACATCTCAATTTTGCTTCACTGCTTTTGGACTTGATTGCCAGGACAGTACTGTGATTGGATACCTGAATAATAAAACATGTTGGCACGTGGATATGAATAGCAGAGAGAAAGGATGAAGGAAATAATGGTGGTGGCTTAAGCCCATGTTAAATTTATGCAAAAATATGGTTAGCTAAATGATGAACAGATGCAGCTGAGTATTTCCATCATTTTTGTTAAATATCCTGCAAATGATTCTGACTGGTTATATAGGAAAATTGCATCAAAATGAAGTGTGTACATGAATAAAATATTAATGACTGATTTCCATTCAATGGGTGATAGATAAGGCAGCTGTTTTTAGCCTCTAGCTGTGGAAACATAAGTTAATTTTTCTGGGGGAAGAAACAGGTTTCCCATTTTATTTTATGTCAGCCTCACATCCTATTTACTTATTTTTTTCATTCCTTGGTTTCCTGACACCTCTTTGTTTCAGGAGTATATTTAACACCTCCAGTTTTCCCTCAGGAATAGGAGTCAGCACTTTTAAACTTTAGACTTCTGGTAATGTGAGTCAATCATGAGTGGTGGACGCCTTCGGGAGGAGCTTATCAGGGTCCCAGTGCATGAAGGACCCTTTATGATGGGAGGCTGTGTGTCTTCGCCTCCTGAGTCGCAGCTGCCATGAGTCCAGGAGCGGACCGGGGAAGTTAGGAATGGCTTCATTTCTCATCAATGAGAAGCTGGCCAAATATGTGTGATGGTGACTAAATCAAAATGGACATTTGGAGGGGTGAATAAAGGCACACAAGCTGCAGGACAGGATGGGGGGCGGGCAAAAGCCTAAAAATGTACAGGTAAAAAGTAAGACCCATGAAACAGAAGTGGCTGCAAATGCACAAAGGACACAAGTGAAGCAAAAGAGAAGAGAAAGAAGTGAAGTGCTAATTATAATAATAGCATAGACATATGAGCCAGACACTGCACAAAAGTCATCTTATATACCGTCTCATTCAATTATCACAACAATCTCACAGATATTATAGGATTCTTCCCAATTCTATAGATGCGAAAAACTAAAGTACAAAGAGATTTAAAAATTCATCAAAGATCATACAGCTCATTGAGTCCAATACCTTGGCCCCACAGTCCACACCCCAAGCATCGTTACGGTGCTGAGTTCGGTAATACCCGTGGCAGTGGGAGGAGAGCTGGGGTTGTAACTGAGGCATAATAATGGTGGAAATGGAGAGTAGGGAGCAGCTACTTTTACTGAAATTAGTTCTATTTCACAGTCTTTTAAATATTTGCACTATAATTCCAACAATAAAACTCATGCTTTTCTCCTGTGAGACCTGGCTGTATGGTCCTAAGGCCTCTAGCATCCGTATGCATTGGAGTACTCTAAAAACAACATGAGGAGAGGCCTGAAAAATGAAAAATAAGATGTGAAGATGTGGGGACAGAGTGGTCTAGGCAGAGACATCAAGAAGTGTAAATGCCCTGGGATGGAAATGAGTCTGGAATGTTCTGGTCTCAGCCAGAAGGCCAGCTTAGCTCTACTCTAACAGATTCTTCCTGTGCCATTCCAGAGCCCCTAGAACGTGGAACTGAGATTGACTGGCACATGGGAAGAGATCAATAACTACCTTTTGAATGAAAACATGAGTGAATGAAAAGTGAACAATATTTGGGCACTGAGCATTGAGAAATGGAAGTGAAATGTTACCAAGTGGCAATAGGAGAAGACAGCTTGAGCATTTGAAATGAGAAAACTTCTTTAATTCACGAACTTGTTCTTGGTCAGCCCTACTTCTATTTGTGTTTTATTGCACCCAACAACTTCATGCTGTTTATTGGCTTCAGAGGCCTCTGTTTTTCTAAACAAACATACTGCTCATTAAAAAAAGGACATTTCTGTCTTTTCTTGAATGAGGAATAATGCCAATATTTGACAAAATCATTTCACCAGGCTGTTCATCTATGTAACGTTATTAGGATCATTTATTTCTAAATATGTTCCAGAATGAGAGTTAAGTCAAAATTAACTCATTGTCAAATTGGGGACAAATAAATTTTAATAACTTCAGTGTTCCTCATTACCAACTCTGCAGACATGCTCTTTGACTAATTCAAGTTTTATGTCAGGTAATAATAACCCATCTTCAATCATATATACACCTTTGCAATTATACATATGTCCACCTTTAATTATATATACAGGGTTGGGCAAAAGTAGGTTTACAGTTGTCCGTATGGAAAATAATGCAATGACTAATAAACAATAATACAAGAATAAACTGTTTCACATACTCTTATCTGTAAAGCTACTTTTGCCCCACCCTGTAATTGTACCCTCTAGGATATTATAATAAATTCATTGAAAATGTACAAGTAAACCATCTGGCCTCCACTTTGTCTCCTATTGTGATCCACGTGGTGTCCTGAATTCTGCGTCTGGGCCTGCTGCTTGTGTTAAAGCTGACGATTGTTTGCACATAATGTGGTTGAAAGTTCAGTTCTTACCCTTATTTTCCAGTGCAATCAATAAACACTGGTCATAACTCTGTGAGAACTTGGCAGTATCAGTCTGAGTTGTAGGCTCCAGGGTGTACTGAGAATCCTCCCTCCATTCAGATGTTGAGCTATCAACCGTAAACCAGATCTCCTGGTTTCAATAAAGAGTAGCATTAGTTTGCAAGGACTAACATAACAAAATGTCACCGACTTGGTGGAATAAAAACCAGAAATTTATTTTCTCACAGTTCTGGAGACTAGAGATCCAAGATTAAGTTGTCAGCAGGGTTGGTTTCTTCTGAGGCCTCTCGCCTTGGCTTGCAGATGGACAGCTTCTTGCTCTGATCTCACTTGGCCATCTCTCTGTGCATCTTGTGTCTTAATCTTCTCTTCTCATAAGGGCACCAGGCATGTGGGAGTAGGGCCCACCCATATGACCTCATTTTGCCTTGGCTCTTTAGCGGCCATGTCTCCAAATCTAATCAGATTCTGAAGTACTGGGGGACTAGGGGATATGTGTGTGTGTTACATATATATTTTGAAATACATATATTTTTATTTCTTCTTTTTAATTTTTTATTGTATTTTCATTACTTATCCCCTCGATATTGTCTGCCACCTCCACTCTCCGCCTCCCCTGCCCCCACAATTGCCACACCATTGTCCATGACCAGGAGTTCTGAGGGGACATAACTCAGCCCATAAGTACAGTATTTCCTCATGATGTGTCCCCTAGAAGAATCTTGATGGCCCGGATGTACTAAGCATCTGGACATATCCGGGGTACCTCTGACTCAAACAAGGGCCTCTGCTATAAGCAGATAACTTTGGTGGTTTACCAGGTACATGAAATGAAGGTTAAAGTGAGAAATCAGTGAGTAGATGGTTTTGCTACTCCAGAAAATAGACATATGTTGAGTTTTAACAAAGCCATTGAACATTGTGTTCGTGTATAAATTTTTATCTTTACAACCAACATAAAAAGTTGGTTTTACAATCCCATTGTTCACATGGAAAAAAAAATCAAGGCTCAGAAAAGTTATCTAGTGTGTAAAATGGCAAAACGATAGGCTACAGAGTTGTGATCCAAACCCAGGTTTTCATCATGTGGGAGCCCCCGCACTGTTGCCACTGCCTAGGACCGTCTCTCTGAAGGCTGAACTCAGTTTTGACCAAGCTCGTGAGAAAATTATCAGATGCGGCTCTGAAACGTCGCTTTCTTTTTTCATGTTTGCGGACAATAACTCCGTGCTTTTGTTAGACTCACAGAGGTGACTCGACTGAGAAACTCAGCTCAAGTGGGCTGAGAGTCGGACGAGCTCATCAAACCTCCAATCTCACCGAGGGAACATCGATGTAGATCGCCTGGGCTGACTCCTTATGGTAATAGCAGGGTGCTCGTTCACGCATCTTAAAGCTGCACTAATTTAGAACCATTCAGCTTAAATGTAATCTCTATTAAACAAAGTTTTTGTCTAGTTGTCTGTAAATCACATCTGGCAAAAGGAGCCAGATGGTTTTCCCCCAATTTGGAAAGCGCATTGTAATGATTGGGCTACAAAAAGGCATGTTGGGATCTTTGAGAGAAGGCCCAGGGATGAGACAGTTACCCTACAGTGTAAAAGAAATGTAACCAAAGCCTGTTGAGACTGACTGTACAGAGAGCCGTGCCATACTTACTATGCTGCCATAAACAACTGACCATTATTTCAACTAGAACTTCCAGGTCAGCAGTCACCACGACATATTCTTAGAGATATTGATGTTTGGGACTCAAACTTTTAAGTTATAATTGCTTCTTATTTGGGAAGAAATATTTGTAGCATCAAAGGTATATGTAAAAATAGTTACCAATTTTAATTGTGTTGGGTAGCCAGAAGTTTTAAATAAAAGGATACGGTAATTCCATTATTTTAATTTATATTGTATTTATAACCAACTATCTTGCACCAACACAAAAACAATTTTGATAACTGGGGGGGGGGGAAGTCCATTAAGACTAAATGCAGAAAGGATGGATTCTGTTACTAAATAAAAAATGATGGAACAAAAAATTACTTTCAAATAAGTGAATGATTCTGTTGCAAAATCATTGTGTAACAACAAAACATCCTATATACTCAGTGTACGATCTTGAATAAGATGCTCTAACTTCAGGACATTTACAGTCTAAGGTTTTCCTTGATTTAAACCTTAGCATGAAAGGTTAAATTGAGTTTATTGACCTCCCCAAAGTATAAGGCTAGGAAAATAAAACTTATTTTTGAGAAATATCTTGCTTTGTGGATACATCATAATTGCAATATTCATAATTAGAGAAAATTACTATAAATACTATGTAATATTTAACTGGACTGATTGAATTGTATGTATAGAGAAACATTATTTCTTAGCTTTCCAAAATATGGTCTGTACATTTATATAGTTTGCTAATGAGAGGCCACTCACTTCTCATATCACTATGTGATAATGGAATGGATAATTGGTAAGAGAAAGAACACAGAAGAGGAAAGCTACATCAATTATTTAGTTGTTTTTTTTCATGTTTTAAAAAATATACACGGGTAAAAACATGATGGAAAAAGTGAAATTGTGATATTTTGCTGAAAGTTAGCATGATTTTGAAGCGGGCACTAGAATAGCACAGATGTGGGCAATTCTGTGACAACGAACAGGCCTTCGGAACAAGTGGAGGCGTTAAGGAGCAAGTTCTCCTTTCCGCAGGCCGAGCTCCTTCACCAGTCACATGGTAAAGAATATTTTGTAATTACACTTACATACTTACATGCACTTTAAAAATATTGTAAGAGCAAAATGAATTGCCAACTTTTCTTTGAAAGATGTCTTGTTACACAATCTTACTATGAAATCATTGCAATACTGGGTTATATGTCTAAATTACCAAATAAACAAAGAAATAACACATTGCAGACAAGTAATTTTTTTCCTTCTAGAAAACATAATTGATGTGTATCCTTTGAGTAAAATCAAAATGTAATGACATTAAATAGAGGGCAATTTGTGAATGTTCCACCAGATCTCTCCTGCTGAAGATATCAGTGAACAGCGGCTATGCAGTTGCAATATTCATGTGTAAATGACCGGTTTAGTGCAAACAGGAATAAAACACAGTGATGTTTAAAAAGCCCAGTCATAGTTTTGACTTTAATTCATTTTGACAACATCACTGTGAGGGAGCAATGGTAGAAATTATTGTCCTTTTTTTTATGTGAGTTTGAGAAATTATTTGCCAATGATCGCATGGCTTTTTTGTGTGACAGAATTGGTATTACTGTCTGCTCCTTATTCCTAATCTGGGGCTTTACTCAGTCCCCAAAATTTACCTGGAAATACTCTAATACATTGATCTGGTTCTTCTCAGAGATTGCACTTGAATTGTTTTTTAGATCAAAAGCTCTTTCCATTAAATGATACTCAGAAGCCATTTTACTGATTCACTAGCTGAACTGCTCCATCGTTGGCTGACCTGTTGCAAAGCCATAGAATTAAAAACAAAGAACAAAATCACTGGGAGTAAGTAGGTAGCACTTAAAATCATGGTTTGAGTGATTTATAATCTAGCTGTTATTTTCTTAATAAATGAACTGTTTTTGTGCTCAAATCTAAAAATGTTTCCAATGTGTGAACTCTTTTGAAAAGTAATTACTTAAAAAAATTCTATTCAAACGTGACGTTTATCAGACACATGACGTTATCTGCTGCTCTAAAAACACCTGAGATTTGGTCACTAAAAGAAGTTCATCAAGGTTTAAAGTCTATTCCGTGTCCATCTGGGCAGAAACAGATATGCTAGAGCTGGTAAAAGTTTAGGGTGAACTTCACTTTAGCAAGCATAGTGGGAAAAATAAACAACAGGATGAATGAGGAATGAGCAGTGTTTTAAAAAGCCAGGTGTGTGCTTTTCCTGTGCCAGTAGTTAAAGTTAATTGTAGCTCTCCGAGTCTTGTTAGATGCCTTCATTGCGCATGGCATGATTTGTTGTAAGCTCTTCTTTTATTGTATTAAACTACCCAGTCATAACTTTGTTCTTCCATGTAAAATTAAAATGTAAAATTTGTGACTAAATCATCATGTAATAGTCTATCCTCATAACCTAGCATTTTAGCTTTTTATAAGTTTTTAAGATCTCATTAATGCTGACCCCAAAAAGAAAAAATAAATTAATCAAACTTTAATTGCTAAGATGCTTCTTAGGAAATGGAAGTTATGAGATGAATATTAATCTATCTCCTTTGCATTTTGCAACCAAACAGAAAAACATCATCTCACTGGTTGGGTCCTCAATGTACTAGGCATAAAAGGACAAACAGCTATTCTTAAAAAATAATTTTAAAATGCCGTGATTCTTAGAAATAGACACTAATTGATTCAATGGATGGATCAATCTTTGTGACTCTGAGTAATTTCCTTAATTTCTCTATGCCTCAGGTCCCTCAGATATAAAGTGGCGGAGAGGTCGTTCCATTTTCATGACTGGGATTAAACATATCCCAATGAAAACATACTTAACACTCAAATTAATATAAAAATTGATTAAAAATATACATAATCATGCTCCTGGCACAGTGTCACACTGAGACTTGTGATATTTTTCTTTTAATTCCAAACACTTAATGAGTATGTTCTGTGTATCTGTCAGTGAGAACTGCAGAACATACAGATAACTCAGCATTTTAGAACATTCTTTTTCTGATGCTGGTGAACTAAATTGTAGATGATGATGATCAGTTATCGTAAGATTCAATTTTCTATGTTGTTTCTTGACAATTTGCTTATTACCAATGAAAGATGTTCTGTTTTTCATTGCTACAAAGAAGTAACCAATTTCTGATCGTAGGGTCTGACTCAATCATTATATCTGCAGCTGGATTATTCAGTTACATAAATTGGTATTTATAAAATATAGCCATTGTTAACTGGTCTTTTTCTCCACCCTCAACACAGCAAACTAGGATGAAATGGGACCAGACAGAAAGCAAGCCAGGGAATTGGAACAGGCGAGGTGGGGATCAGGGCAGCTTCGCACACGCATAAGGAGACATGCTATCTATAGAAGATTGAAAACCTGGACACATATATCTGAATTCTCCTCTGACTCTCTCAGGAGCTGGGGTAGAGTGGTAAAAAGGTGAATGTCCCTCACAGAAGACCCACTTATCTATTTACATGATATACTATTACCTCTGAAGGAGCTGCCACTGCCCTGAGTGCTCACGGTTATCCATGGCTCCAGACATGGAACATTCCCGTCCTTGCAGGAAACTACTGAAAAGCACCGATTAATAATAGGTACTTTTAAGGCCTGGAACATTATCCCCATCCAAGAACCATGGCTAACTATACACTGAAGATATAGTAAGTCACTGTCACTCTGAATTACTACACCTCTCCGTCTGCTCAGTGATGCAGCCTACTACTAATTCCTGTGAGTTGCTACACATTACCTGCTCTATTGCATCGTTTATGATTAACACCTCAAAGTGGGTGATTGGGTCCCAGATTGCAAATGGCTCATGGTTTGGCCACTGAGTCACAGGTAAAGGCTGAAGTTTGGATAATTTGCTTTCACTCACAAGTGCAATCAGTTGAACTCCCAGAACAGACAATAAGGATGTATTGTTTCATTGTTCCAGTTTACCCTTTGTCTATTCTTTATGCCAAATCACAAAGCATGGAAGACCCAGCTTCAAAGATATTTCCCACATACAGCTTCAATTTTCCACATATTCCAAATTATTCCATCAGCTAATCCACTCTACATTTTTGACTATATGTCAAGGCAAATTCAAACTTTATTTCTAATTCCTGATTAGTTACATGCTATTATCATCTTATACTACATGCACATTTTTTAAAAAGGTTTTATTTATTTTTAGAGAGAGGGGAAGGGAAGGAGAAAGAGAGGAAGAGAAATATCAATGTGTGGTTGCCTCTCACGTGGTGCCCACTGGGGACCTGGCCCGCAACCCAGGCATGTGCCCTGACTGGGAATCGAACTGATAACCCTCTGGTTAGCAGCCTGCGCTCAATCCACTGAGCCACACCAGCCAGGGCTACATGCACATTTAACACTTTCTTTAAACACTTACTATCACAACCTCCATTACAGTTCGGTCTTCAATCTCTATTTTTAAAAAATTTCTCAGTTTTTCTGTGAGATATAACTATGGTAATGATATAATTTATTGTCTAAAACATAAAATTTTTGAAAGGACAAGGAAGCACTCTTAGCAACACTTGAATAATGTAACTGGTTTTCAGATTCTCCCAGGAAAACCACAAAGTATGCTCACTCTGGTAACAACCCTTTGGGCCTTGTTAGGGCAGAAGGTCTGATAAATGTTTGCATACATTCATAAGATAAACTGGCTTAATTATCCTTTCCCATCTAAACCTAATAAATGTCCCTAATATACCACCTTCTGGGCATCTCATGCCTCCTTGAGCCCATCTCATAGCTTTGCCAATAGTAAAAATTATAACTGTTACAGACCAATTAACATTAATTTCATACGGGATTCTAGACTAAATTATAGATTATTCTTTCCCTTGTTAATACTAAACAACCTATACATACTAGACAAACCAAGTGGAGTCTTTACTCTTTTATATGTTCTTCATCAGTACAGTATTATTGTGATAGAGATGGTGTTATTACTCCATTCTTTTTGTGGCCTGCTGTCATTTCTTAGAATAAAAGAGTTATCACGGTCCTGGCTGGCATAGCTCAGTGGATTGAGTGCAGGCTGCGAACCAAAGGGTTGCCGGTTAGATTCCCAGTCAAGGTACATGCCTGGGCTTCGGGCCAGGTCCCCAGTGGGGCCTATGTGAGAGGCAACCACACATTGATGTTTCTCTCCCTCTCTCTCTCCCTCCCTTCCCCTCTCTCTAAAAACAAATAAAATCTTAAAAAAAAAAGACTTTTATTAAAAAAAAAAGTTATCAGATCTAATGAAGATAAGTGGATGATAAGAAAAATCAGTCTTTTTAAATTTTATGAATAATCATTAGATTTGTTGGGGGTAAATCAATGACAGCAAAGTTTTAGCTGAATGGAACTGTAAAACACTTGATATTAAGAGAATGAGAAATGGTATCTGAGAGAAGTTAAAAATACTTTAATTGCCATACTACAAATGGAACTAATAAGTTCATTACAGGCCTTAATTCTGATGTGATATGATAAATTATTTCCTATTTTCCACCTATTGCTCCAGACTGACATTTTTGTCCATGTCATAAGAACCCTTTTAAATGAACACTAAACTCCTAAACAAAAGGATGGATCTTTTTCAACTGACCCAAAGATATGCAAACAGAAGGCTAGCAACATATACTGAAATATATAACCTTTAAATGCTTAGGAGCAGAGATATTAGGTGATATTTCTTATATCACCTGAGGTAAGAAATCTCAGGGCCATAATTTAAGGAATAAATGGTTCGAAAACTTTGATCTTTGTGAAGGCATTACAAGGTACCCAATGTCTTTAAATTCTCACATTTTTAAATACCTTATATATACAGTAGCTCAGACCAAAAAAAAAAAAAAAAAGAAGTCCAGCATCCCAAAAACCCTAAGGATGGCCTATTGGAGATTAAAAGAGAGAATGAATATAAAGTTATATTCTGCTTTCTCTCCAGGGCTATAGTTCGCAGCATTTAGAAGCATAAAGTTCATCAGGGCATATATTGAAAATAAAGCTTCTCGGACTTGACTTTTGCATAATATGAAAGATGAGGTTCTTGTGGGACATGTAGTTGGAAATACCTAAGTATGGCCTCGGATCTGTAACTGAAACAGAGATGAGAGCACAACTGAGAATGAGACACTGTGAACCGAAGAGGGGATGGAGATTGAGAGCAAAATGTGGAACAATCTGTAAAACAGAAACTCGCAGACTGTTGTGAAGGAACCCAGAATTGAACTGCCAATTTCTCTGCATTTAGATGATAAAAGTGGTCTTGGGAATAAAAGATTTGGCTAGTTATTGTCCAATACTTAAGGTCATAGAATTACAGAATATTACAGGTGGAATAGAAGTAAGAAATTATTTCATTCAAGTTCATTAATGCATCAATGAAGAAACTTGACTGGGTCACAGAGTTTATTGTGTAGTCAAGAATGAGATTAATCTTTTTTCCCAACTATTAGGCAAAGTCTAAGTGAACTGTTGAATCATTGTTGAATTCTATACTAAGCAGAACAGAAATAACAAGAACACCTTTAATATATGTCAACTTTAGCCCCTCCCTCCCAACTCCAAAATATACTTTATTTATTTAGTAGTATATACGTAGCTTTTAATAATTTTAAGTGATTTTGCATATTTCATGTTTAATGTCATATTTAATCTTCAAACAGGGGTAAACTTGAAAAATTAAACAATGGAGAAAGTGTTGTGATTTTCTTATGACAGTGAATAGTTTTAATAATATCTACCCTTTAGCCCTGGCTGGTGTGGCTCAGTGTTGAGTGCTGGCTTGCAAACCAAAGGGTCCCCAGTTCGACTACCAGTCTAGGTCACAGGCTTGGGTCGTGGGCCAGGTCCCCAGTAGGGGGCACGTGAGAAACAACCACACATTGATGTTTCTCTCCCTCTCTTCCCCTTCTCTAAAATAATAAATAAAATCATTAAAAAAAAATCTACCATTTAATGAACAATTACAATGCATCAGCAACTCTGCTGATTGGTTTACACAGTTGATGCTTCAACAAGCATGGGCTTGAACTGTGCAGGTCTACTTATATGCAGCTTTTTCCATAAATACTTGTACCGGTTACCATCTGTGGTTGGGAAACAGATGTAGGGGGCTGACTGTACTCACTCATCTTTGCCATTGTATAAAGGTAACTTGAGCATCTGCAGGTTTTGGTATATGATGGGAGTCCTGGAATTAATCCCCCATGGATACCAAGGGACAACTTAAATTTTGAAGGAGTCAAAAGTTATAGGCAGATTTTTTTTCTTAGTTATAAAGGAGGGAGGTATGAGTAAATGCTCTTAAAGAGTCCCTTTTATTGCTAAAAAACAAAAAACAAAGCGCTTTATTTAAACATAATTAAGGTCATAGGATCATTTGGCATTTCCATACCCTGTATATACACTCTTATCAGCAGGCATGGGTGTCATTTGTTAATCATGGGTAAAGACCATGCAGTTTTGCAACCCTGAACACCCCATCTGTGTATTAGGTTAATACCAAATCCACCATTAATACCACAAAACCATTCTTTTATACTACAAAAGTAAAGACTTTTTAGATACTGTCATTGCTTTTTAAAACAAAATGCTTTTATTGAATTTATTGGAGTGGCATTGTCTAATAAAATCATATAGCTGACAAGCACTTTAAATTAAAAAAAATTATCTATAAATCAAGTACTTAAAAGGCCAATACTAGCCTACCTTTAAATGGTAAAAAGTGGCTGGTCTGCAACTAAGTCTTTGAGCTGTAATAACTGGTACAACTGCAGACGCCGATTAGCTAAGCGTCCTCTGAACTGGGACCTGATTTAAGTAAAAACGGGCATGTGCGCCCGTTTTGGAAAACAGAAAGAGCTGGAAGACTAAGGAGAGTCCAGCAGGAGAAGAGTAAGTTTAGGAAATAAACACACATTAAAAGTGGAGAGGTCCCCATTTATTTAAAGCTTCACTTTTATCCTACAGATATGAGGTTAATCTCTCAGGTGTAAGATGTTTTTATGTTAGTGAGTTTGTTTTCTTAGAGCTCGGTGGTACCACATTCCTATTTATCTATTTACCTGGTAAAATACAAGTAAGAGGTTTATGCCAGTAATGAAGATCACCATATAATGACTTTTCCTTTCAATACCATCCAGACACCTCCTGATGGAAATACGTGGTTTTATGTTAATAATTGGGTATTTCTCCCATCTACAGAGGCACAAAATATAATTTTCCCAGAGCTTCAAACCTTTCATTTGAATGGTATAAGTGAATATACCATTCACTTATATTCACTTACATATAAGTGAACTTTTCTCATATCTTTTGCCATTTGGATTTCTTCTATAAATGAGCAATTCTTTTATTTTATCCATTTGTCAATTATATAATTATTCTGTTAATAATCTTTTATCCATTATAAAACTGCAACGCTTCTACTTACCCTGGTATGTCACAGGGATTTCTTGTCCATTTCTAGTATAACGAAGCACGAAAAGTTTTACTTTTTAGTCCACTGTATCAATCTCTCCTGTAAGACATTTTCTTTTGCCTACAATTGTACACATATCCTATTTTCCTATAGAGGTTTAGTGTTTTACTTTTCCATAATAAGTCTTAAAGGCACACAGAAATTTTTGTGTTGGAGTGCAGTTTTATTATTTATTTTTGGATAATCTATTTCAGAACAATATAGTGGTTTATAATCCACTGACAAAAATACCAATTTAGTTATACAACAGGATAGCATAAATGTGTTTTTCCACCTAATTCTTAACTCTCTATTCTATTCCACTGTTTCTGCACCAAAATCACACTATGTAAGATACATTCGTTAAAAAGATAACCTTGCACCTTGCTTTTCATATAAATCTTCAATTAGTTAGCTTGTTAAGTTTCATGAAAATGTGTTTGTATTTTTATTAAGATACTTCCAATTCATATATTTGTATGATATTAAACTTTCTACCCATGAATATCTTGCCACTCTCCATTTAGCTGGGTTTTCTGTAACATACCAGAAGGAAATTTTATCATTTGCTCCATAAAATCCTACATCTCCCTTGTCATATTAATTCATAGAACCACTATAATTTTAGTTGCATTACATTATATATGTAACTTTTAAAACTTTTTATTATTCTGAGTTTGGATATTGATCTTATATCCAGCAACTTTACTGCATTCTATCATTACTTCCAGTGGCCTGTTCAGAATCTATAAAATTAAACATCTGAGAATATGAGACTATTGTTTCTTCCATTTCTGATTGTAAAGGGAATGCTTCCAGGTGTTCACCACTTTAGCACAGCAATTGTGTATTTTTCATACAGGCTTTATCAATGTGTGGGGGGTCTTTAGCCCTAGTTTCTATATAAGTAACTATTTTTTAAATAAATGACATTGAATTTTACAAAATATTTTTCTATATCTGTCAAGATTTTCAGTTTTCCCCGAATGATATGATGAATGAGTCAAAATCTCATTTTTCTGGGATTAACTCAGCTTGTTGATTTTTTGATAATGAAGGATCTGGTTTGCTAACATCTTCATTTTTTCAAAATCTATCTTCACAATACACTTGGGCCATAGTTTTTTCTTTCTTTTTCTGCTGCACTAAAATTCCAAGTGTCTGGTGTTTTATGTGTGTATTGGGGTACAGACGAGGTGATCTGGATTTTCTTCTTAAGTTCTAGATGTATTCACTTGTTAAAAAAATAAATAATTGCTTGAGTCATTTATGATTTATATTTTTAAATGCATTTTTGATTTTTTTTCATATTTTCAGTCATTGCCTTAAAGTTTTCATTCTACTTAAACCCTAGCGTGTCTTTTTTTTTAATCGGTCTTTTCATTTACTAGGTTAAAATTTCTATTGTTTCAACAAAGAGCACTGGCCTAGCTCCAGCATTCTGCTTTTGCTTCTATTGATTCTGGTTTTGTTTTTGAACTGTGGGCAAGTCACAGATGCTGAACATGTTTTTCAACTCTAAAATAAATTGAGTATGTCCTTTTTAGCTCACATAGCCAATGAGGCTCACATAATGTATGACTGAAAATGTTTTCAAAATGAAAAAAAAAAAAACCCCAAAGATTTACAGATTTATCTGCAGTAGTATCTTTTTAAACAGGCGTATCACTTGCAACCAATGTTTTCCTCCAGAGCATCATGGGCATCTTTTGGAACATAAATGAGACTCAAAGAGTTTGCACCTCCCACAACAGCGTAAAATGTCCAAAGTCTGATGTTACCAGTAATCTCTAGCTGATCTGAGAAGCAGCAATTCACTAACTGTGAAAATTACTTTAAAGACCAGTGTGAAAAGGTATTTAATAAAGTGTAAATGTTGGGGTTTTAGCACATTATTATAAAATGCCTTTTTTATGCCATTTTCTTTTCACAAAATGCCTTTTTTAAACATAAAAGAAACACTTTAAAGTACCTCAGATAGGTCCAAGTTGAAGGCGTTACTAAATTATTACTGTGTGCAAAGAAAGCTCCTCCTGAAAACTTAACTACTTGACATAATTCATTTTCTGTCTTGATCTTTGTCAACATTAAGTAACCATTTATTAGGTTCCTGATCTCATGCTCTATGCTGTTGTTAAAATGTACCTAGGGATATAAACGTAGGAATTAAAAGGTACCTAATGCTTTTTTTCAAACATAAAGATCATTATTTAGAAAACATGAAAAGTAATGATCTTAAAAGTCCTATCAAGTGAATTTAACAAGGCACTGAGGTCTTGTACATCTCATTTCAGAAAACTAACAGTACTAAGTACATTAATTCAAATCTAAACATGAGAAATAGGATCCAAAAGTATTTGCTGCGGCTGCATTTGGATGTTAGGTGACTCAATGCCCTGCTACGTGTCTGTAAGACTCCGTGAGGTATCATAAGACACTTTTTCCTCTGGCTCAATGTCTATATCTTTTATTCATCTAAACATTACTTTCAATTTTTATTTCTTTAATGAACTACATTTAGCAAACAAGTCTTTTTTTAATCAGTACTAAGGAGTAATACGCACAACTTTGGGGGAAGTGTTCTAACTCTGGATTAGGAAATAGAATTGAAAACTCTCAGGATTATTCGAAAAACAAAGTAAAAATCTTTATAAAGAGTTGGGGTAAAATAAAAATACAAACGTTCAGGAAGAAATTATCTTTACAAAGGCCAATTCATGTTTCCTATGAAGCATTTGCCTTTGTAGAGCAAGGATATTAGCTTGAAGTGGTGATGAAACGTATATATATTAAGATACCCTGAGTTCCACTCAAATTGAACCATCTTTCACATTGGGCACTTACTGATAGGCTTGGATTATTTATTTTACCACCTTCTTAACTCATACGAGAAGGGGCAGATTCTATGCAGTTTCTTTCACTGGATGTTGCAGAAACCTAAGTTTGCAGAACTAGATGGAGAAACAAAGTTGAGCAGTTCCTCTATCTATTCTCAATATTGGGCAGAGTTCCTCTTTTATGATAGAACTCCCATTCAGGAAGAAGTGACTAAGATTCCACAGCAATTCAACATTTATTTTACTATCGATATCTGAAAAACATTACAATTTTAAAGGATTAACAGAGGCCAAATAAAGTCATTTTTAAAAATTTTATTATTACTGTTTATCAAGGGGAAGGATGCAATTTATATACACCAGCAGCCACAGGGGCAAAGGGCATACACAGTTAGCAATCTGCATAGGACGGACTACTTATGCAAAAATAAGACTCTCCAAAACGAAGGACAGGGGTGAGTTTCACTACACTTCCCCAATGATCCCAGCATGCGGTAATGCTAGGCAATGGCCCCTGGGCATGCGGTGACAGTAACTAATGTATGGAAGAATAAGCCACAAACCACAAAAAATTTGTAGAGAACCCCTGTACCCCCATACACACACACACACAGAGATACATAATAGAATTACAGGGTGATCAATACATTTAATTGAGGAGGAAAGGATAGGAATTTTGCTGTTAGAGGGAAGATAGGTAGGGAAAGGGAGAGTTCCTAACCAATGTCAACTATGGTAGGGAGCATTATCTCCACCAAAACGAAAGGCGTTAGTTTGTTCCAGCCCACCTCATAGCCATCCAGGGCAGGGGGCTACTGCCCTAATAGTGGGGGACAGAAAACAAAAACCAAGAGTGACAGATAATATGAACTTCCACTTCCTCCTCTAACCAGGAGCAAAGGCCAGAAAGAAAATGGTAATGCCACAATCTGAGCTCCCCCTCTGAAGGAAGAGTGGACCATGACCTTACCCTCAACTTGTTTCCCAGACATTATCTGGAAGTAGGCCAGAGTCTCACTTACACCCTCCCTTACCTCGACATTCCCTTAGAAGGAATTATCTATAAAAAGTCAAGGGCCGATTACCCAGTTATTTTAGCTTGTCAAGGTTTGACTTTTTAAAAAGTAATCACAATTCTTAGACATAAGACAAATCTGTTAACTAGGCCGCTATCCTGACCAGGACAACTCTATGGGGGAATGCAATCATCACCAGTCTTGAGGCCCTATTACTATGATTTCCTGAATCTTCTAGAGTATGTAACCCAAATCAGTCCATACAGTCCAAATTACTTCTTCTGGAATAAGAAAGGATACATCGCGGCCAAAATGGATCAGGACCCACTCCATCTGTGTATGTGTCTCTAGCCTTTCTGCTCTTCTGCTTTGGTCCTCAGAAGCAATATCCGAGTGGAAGTGGGAAGATACAACTGCTCATGACGTAAGACACAGCAGGAAGGCATATTAGCAAGGCAGTCCTATCCAAGAAAGGCTTAGGAATCACACTACCTTTCATATACAATTAGGTTTTCTTCCCACCCTAATTCCATCAGAGGGAGCCAAAAGAAAGATTCTTCTGAGTCTCCCACAAAAACAAGGGAAAAAAAAACTTAAAAGAAGCCAAGGAAAAGGAAATTGGACAGGCTTCAGAAGCAGGAACATCAAGAGATGAAATGAAACTGGTCACTGTGAAAGCAGAGTGGCAGGCAGCACCTGGAGTCATGAGCCGCACCAGATAGGCAGTGGAGCAGGTAACGGGAGGAACACAGGGCCAAGCCAGACAGATGAGGCTGGGACCTTTACTGGACACAGAATGAGGTAAGAAACCATTTCAAATGAAGCAGCACCGTTCCTGCTCACCTTGGGGCTCCCACCCCTCTACAATTCATAAACCCTCACTCAGAATTAAATGGAGAGTAGTTCTGATACGCAGCTCACACATTCTCCCCTATCCCATTCCTCGAAGCCAAGGGATTTCTGGGGGCACTTCTTTTACTTTCAACAACAAACAACAGCTTCTATAATCAAGGTCCAAAGAGGACCAAGTGGAAAGGGCTGTCCCTTGTGAGGGGCAAAGAAGGTGGCGACAGTCTACATGTTCACTAGAGCAGAGCTCTGTGACTGCACAACCCAAGGAGCAGGGCCATTCAATAGGGCATTGCACAGGCAGATGGGAGAAAACCCAGTCCTGCTCCTTGGCTCCTAACACTAACCCATTCACATTATTCAGGGCTGCTAGAAGAGGTCCCCTCTGGGCTCAGCTTTCAAACCACAGTTCCTGCACAGCCATGATGCTCCTTTATATTTTGAGGCCTGTCCCTAGGGTAGAAGGCAGGTAGCGATCTGTCATAATGACCAAGTCAGACCCATGGACTTGGTAACTATAACTCAGAGAAGGAAAATGACTGCCCCCCAGACTGCTGTCCACAGAGTAATATATCCAGATATGAATCTTGCAGTTTGAGCGATCGTGCATAGTTGCAGAGGCCCCTGCTACCTCCCCAAGGGGCCATAACCAAATCCTCAACCTGCCTGGATAACCAATGAGTCCATTTTGCTAAGCCTATACCACCAGATGAGGTGCCAGAAAGAGGGCTCTGTTCAGCAAAAGGCTAGCCCTTGTCCCCAAGTCCGTGAAAGTCATTGTAAGTGCTGGACCTTTGGGAAACTGGTGGCTTTCACCTTTTCTTCTTGTTGGAGCCAGGACCAGAGCTTCCCCTACCAGATTCAGCAGGAAATTCTTTTTCTCCACTTTCCCAAACTGAAATTCTTAATATCCAGATCTCATACCTGACGTTCATTTTGTCTTGGAGAAGCCCAAATCAAAGGCTCTGAGATCAGAGGAGCAGTCCCACTGAGGCCCAAGGAGAAAGGCCTGACCATCAGTTATGTCCAAAGTGTCAGTTATCCAGGAAGCCCTTGCTTAGGCAGACTGAAAGGGTAAGAAACCAAAGGATCTTATCTGCTGGGCGACAGTACAGGGGTCTTGTGCACTTCCTGGTGTCCTGGTGTGTTTAGAGATCAACCTGCATTGCATGGCGCGCAAGATGCACAGCTCCTCCTGCCCAGGGTTTCAAAGCTGATCCTAAGTAATATACTTACAAAACAATCCAAATTCTTAAATTCTCCACTTTGGGTTTTTAAAGGCTTTTAATGAATTTTCAGTGGGAATTGGGACTTTTCTCTTTTTTATTTTTTTTCCTATTTAGCTACCTACTCCCGACCACAGGACCGGTCTATGTTATTGTCCTGGTCACCCTCAGGCTCTCTCATGTTGCAGCTACTGGAATTCCGGAGGTGAGCGTTGCAGCTGCTGATCAGGCCCATTCCCAGATTCTCCAGGAAGGGAGCAGAGCGGGAGGCGGCACGCTCCTTTATCTTCCACTGGTTGAATGCCAAAATCTTTCACACTACCAGTGTCCGCGAACTCCAGGTAGAAGTAGCCACACTTGACTGCCCGGTGCACCTCAAAGCAGAAGCCCAAACAAGAATCCTCTATCAGGTCTACGTATATCTCCTGAGCGATGGCCTCTAGCTTGTTAGTATCCAGGTTAGCCAACGAAATTTCCTCCATTTTAATCTGTAAACGACCGTGGAGAGGGCGCTCGTATTACTCACAGCAGCACCGGCAGCAACGCGTCGGGCTCCGCGGGCCGCGCCTAGGCCTAGAGGCCTCTCAGTGCCGGATCTTCAGGCGACGGGGCTGTCAGCAGGCAAGGGAGCAGCGGCCTGCGGCGACTGCTCCGGAACACTAAGTCCTTAGTTTCTTCCGGCGACTCCCGGAGTCTGGGGCTTTGAGCTCCAGCCGACCCCAGACCCAACGCCCAGCAGTCTCCGTGCTTCACTCAGCGCTACACCCAGCAGCCCAGGCCTCTTCCGCTCCCAGCTCCGTGTTTAGCCCCACCTCCCTGCTTCCGCTCCTAAGTGCGCCTGCGTACTGGCTCCGTGCAGTCTCGGGGTGCTTCTGCGCAGCTGCCGGGAAGCTCTGGAGTTTAGGAAGACGGAGGGTCGCGTGGAAATGTATTTGGCTTAATGTTGCTATCGTTGGTCGTAAAAAGTTTGCATTGTTGCCGTTTTATTTCGTTTATTTGTGAGTTTAAACAGTCGCTAATGGATTCAGCACCGATGCTTGAGTTCTTTATGAAAAAGGGAAATTTAATAATTATGAGTATATTTGTGTTGTGACCCGAAATACAGTTTTACAAACAGTTCCCCAATACCTTTGAAAACTCGACATGTATAATTAACTTGTAATCCATTTATGGTACTGCGCAGTTGTCATTTGGATCCACTAGATGGTGCAAAGAAACAAATTACAGTATAGTTCATCTTTTTTTTTTTTTTTAAATGAGAAACAAGTCACTAAAGCCATAGTGAATATATATTGATCCAACAAACCTAAGGCATTTATCTTATTTGTATGCCCATTAAGTCAGTGCAACGATAAATAGATCATCATATACATCTCTAAAGTAATTCAAAGAGAAAATTGTATGTACTCTACTGAACAGAGAGGGAATATGTTAAAGATACTGAGAGATAAAGGAAGAGTTTCCTAAAATTGTGTATCATGTGTTCTAAGAACTAGAGCCATTCTACCTTGGTTTAAGTCCCAGATCCAACATTTAACAGTGCTTGTTTCCTCATCTAGTATAAAGCTAGTCCCTATTTCATAATTAAGATTAAATGACATTTTTTTAATTCTCTTGTGACAATCCCTTACATGTAAAGAAGCATTCCGTAAATGTCAGTTATTTTAATCATATTAGTTTGGACTTGAATATAAGAAAATCACTGTAGTATTTATTTTATTTGGTGGTAGGAGTTCTTAGTCCCCACCACCAACCCTGTGAAATAGAACAGCTTCTTGTATCTTTAAGTTTATCAAAAAATAGATCTAACCAAAGAAAAATTAAAACTAGGTTTTTATATCTGTCTGATTCTGTAATTTCCTCTCCAGAAATATAGACACAGATCTTCCAGACAGATACAAATAAAAATTTTCTAACATATACATTTGTCAGAATACTCTTACGTAATTTAAGAATCTTTTTTTTTTTTTTTTTTTTTTACTGTTGACAATATTAAATTAGTTTCAGGTATACACCCCAGTGATTAGACATTTATGTAACTTACTGGGTTTGTCATAAAGTCCATATTTTTTTCCTTAAAATAAAAGACACATTTTCATGTTCATCGATAACTTTATTGATTTGGTTATTTTGAGTATGGTGGCTATCTCCTGCATGGTATAATGTTGATTGTTCTCAATTAATGTCTCAGTTTAATCATTACTAATTTCAGCTGGTGTATCCAACTATGGAGCATTATCCAGCAAGTTATCTCCAGCATGACACTTCTCAAACCACTTTCGACATGTTCAGTCAGTCACAGCACCTTTTCCATACACTGCACAAATCGTTTTTGTTTTATTTTTGCATTTCAGTGGTGTTTTAATCTTTCTTGATGTAATAAATCATAATATGCCAAAGATGTTCCTTATTTTCCTCCACATTCAATATTAAAATGGCTACACAAAAATTCACCAATTTTGATATTTTAAAATGCACCCTGATATGACAGCTATCACAATCCAGTCTAACAAAATTGTTTCAAATAAAGTTAAAGACAATAAGCACTACTAGAGCCATTTTATGGAAAAAAACAAACCAACTTTTTGGCCACCCCAATACTAAATGATCATCTCAATAAATCCCAGTAGTCATGGGATTTTTACTTTTCATAGTACAGCATAGGGAATATAGTTAATAATATTCTAATAACTGTGTATGGTGTAAGATGGGTACAAGATTTATTGAAATGATCATTGAATAAGTTAGAATTCTAATATCTCTAGATTTTTATGAGTAGAGGTTAAGTAGAAATTAAACTTATTTGTTTTATAAGTAAGCCAGTACTTGTATCCATCCAAATTTTCTGGTATGTGTATTTTAATGTCTCAAAAAACACAAATTGACAAATATGGAGGATTTTGAAAGTCTAGGCTAATAGAGACTCATGCATGATAAGACTTTTTTTTAATCTAAGGCATATTTTTTATTGAGGTCATTATACAATTTATATGTTCTTCCTTCAAAAATGACATCATATTTTGGTATAAATTAGAATCTGCATATGGTCATATGCTTAGCCATAAAATATAATGATTAAGTGCACAAGTTCTTGAGTTAAACTGTCTCCTACTAGTTACTATTTGTGTGAACTTACTCCATCTACTTAACTTCTATAAATCTCAGTTTTCTCATTATAAAATGTCAATGACAGTTTTTATCACAAAGGTTTTCTGTGAGATTTAAACATGTCAATGAGTAAAAAGTCTTCACAAAGTGTCTGCCAAATAGTATTGTATACCTACCTACTATTGTGATATGTCTAGTTAGGTAAGAAAATACAGATACAAATACAGTTGTTTCCACTCCCATGCCTTCTCCAAATTTAATCTAAAGCAATGCTTCTCAAACCTTAATATGCCTGTGAATCACTTAGAGATCATTTAAAATGCAGATTATGGTTCAGTAGTTGTGGAGGTGGGCTTGGGTTTTTGCATTTCTAATGTACTTCAATGCTGCTGGTCCATGGACCACACTTTCAACAGCAAGGAATTAAAAGAGACTATAGTGGGCAACTATAATGATTGGTTCACATATATTTGTTCTGGCCAAATTATCATGAGAACCTTTGCATAATGAATTTTGACCAAAGAAAAAGATTGTTTATCTGCTCCTTAAATCCTCCTTGTTATATGGGAGTTAAAACTCAGATCCTCAATTTATTTAATAAAGGAGGGTTTTCAATAAAATTTACTTAATATATATATGAGCAGACCATTATATTATTGAAATTCAGATCATCAGGACCATGACTAGGTTGAGATTTTTCATCAGTATTTTATTACATTTACTCTTAGAAAGGGAACACTATCATGGCATCAAAAGTTTTCACTGATGCCCACCGCCACTGCTCTTCTACTTGCATCATTCACCAAGCTTGCCTTCCTTCTTACTGAAATGTACCGAAATGCTTCTTGTTAAGTCAATGATGCACCATAAAAAGAAGTTAGAAATAACTACTTAGTTCTTTTGAAATTAGAAGGTCTTAACCCTTTTATAAAAATGAAATTTTTAAAAGTAGAAACTCTTTATTATCTCAATCATTTTTCTCAATACAAAGTAACAGGGATTAATTTTCCACAAATAAGTAATCTTCAAAGAATATGATATATGTATAGGTTTAAATACTAGTGTACAAATTAAGGTAAATAAAAGGACTTATTGTGAAATTTTAGTTACTTTTGATTATTCTCATTTTATTCAATGATTATAATATATGCACTGGTAGAATTTGCTCTTTCTAAGACCAACATATTTTAAATAGCTATTTAAAGTTTTTTACTAAAGACTGAAATTCCATAAAACAAACATTTTTTAGGAGTCATATATTTTGTGTGTGTGTGTGTATATGTTTACATAAAATAGAAGAGGGAGGTAGCAGAGTGTATCAGGAATACACTGGAAATCAGAAGATCTGAGTAGCTACTCTATTATTACCACTAACTTATCCAGTGACCTTGGACAAGAAGGTACATTTATGTTTGTAAAACCAGCTGGGTTCATGTTTTCTGAATATATCTTTTAAATCTAGATTTCTATGAGCTGAGGAATTTGAGGACTTGGGTTTCAAGTTAAGGGTTAAGTTAATTCTTATGAATATGAGACCAGAAAAGACATGGGAGTTCGGGCTGCCTGTCAGTACCAAACCAAATAAGCAATGACAGCGATTGAATCTTTATGGGCACTTTATTCAGATGGCCGGTGATCTGAGAATATGGTGGGTTCCTACCCTAACAGACCATCTTAAATTCCATTTTAAAATGACCCTTTTTATAAAGAGAACAAAGTGTAGGTAAGGGGTTTGGAATTCAGGGAAAAGTTAATTGGATTTAAAAAACAGCTTCAGCATTCTCGCCCCAGGCGTTGGTCTTAAGCTGTGTCCTGAGCAGTGGCCTTCTCACCCTGGAGTACAATGGCTCATGTATCTTCTTGAATTGCTTGCAGTCCTCCTGAGGCACAAAGGTGGAACCGCTTATGGTCTCCTGGAGTCAGGGTGGGTCATACCTTCAGTTCCTGGAACAAAAGCTTTTATATGCATTGATTACTAAGCTTATCAGCTATTACTTAAACTCAACTTTTCCAACTCTGAAGTCCCCTATCATATTGGCTTACAAAGTTTAAACTGGGTAGCTGAGGGTTTTCTTCCCTCAAACTAATCTGCTGTACTACCTAGAGAATCTTGAAGCACTTTCACAATTCATGGTTAAGCACATCATTCATACACTGAAAACCAGTTGTGTGTTGTAATTATCTTAACATCTGAAGAAATTGCTTAAAGTGAGGCAGAACAGTAGGAAGCTAGGAAAATTCCTTGGCAAGTGGAATGGGGAAACTGAGGTAGATAGCTGAACAAACTGGTCATGCAATTTACTGGCAGATAATAAATTGCAAGTTTGTATCTTCCCTAATCAAGGACACTTAGAAGCAAATGGTTCACACGTTCCAGACCATACCTGGGCAGACTCACCTCAGTCTGGCCTCTCTTCAGTGACATTCTTTGAAGGTGAAACTGACCAGAAGATGACCCTGACCCCTCTATACACTCATTTTGATGAATCAGTATATAGAAAGACACACCTGGAATGCTGATGACTATTCTATTGAGATCCTCCCCTGAAATTCCTGCCCTTAGAAAACAGATAAAAACCCTCAAGATAAAGGAAGTCAGCACACTTTCCTTGGAGCACACCCATAGCCAACCGTTTCTCCGGCACGTACTTTTGCTCTCTTTCCCCTGGTTGCACGAGATGTGCAACCAGCGGAGCAGTGGGTGGGGGCATCTTCTCCTGGACTAACCCTGGGAACCTGTCTCTGACTTTTCCATAAACTGACAGCAGTTCTGCCTTGGCCTACTTCTTTCACTGTGACTTTTACTTCTTAGTGAGTCTACGTAGCCCTGAGTGGCTCACTTCTTTCCCATAACGTCTCAAGAAAGCCAAAGCGGCACAACCCAGACTCTCTTCTGTTGCTTCTTCTATCCTTAGGCCTTCCTTTGTTTCACTATCCACAGCTTTAATCGATATGCTCTTAAAATCACGTGGACTTGTGAAATCTCTCCTGCACAAAGCAAGAACCCGCACACTACAAGTCAGACCTGGTTCCTTTCTGATGACAGTAGAAGGTCATTTGTACTTCAAAATTTTAATTTATCTAGCAATTTTGACTCCTATGAAATCCATTTTCACTTATTAAATATTTGTTAAACATTTATTTGTTTTTCTTTACTTACCTAGGTATTATAAGTGAATGGTGTATCAGAGAGGGAGGGAACATTTTACCATGTTGTTTTCTCTTATAAACAGTACATTTATTAGACCATGATTTATGTCAGAAATCATGTATATGTCATAAGTCAGCAATAAACACTCACATGTCTACCCAGACACAGACAGCTTGCAGTTTCAAATTCATCCTCTGCTGAAATTCATTTTTCAGGATTTGCATTTAAAAAACTGATTATCACACCTTGCATGAGATTCTGAGATGCCACAGTTTGATATTAGGTAAGAGTGTCAAGCTGAAATTGCAATATCGAAAATAAATTTATGATTTTAATAATGCACTACTAAACTATGAAATCTAGGTGACTTGGTGAATTTTGATATTTATGACAACTCAGGCTTATGATCTACTAAAGAGAAAGACATTGCAATCCCGAGCTATCTATAGTTAGTAAGTACTGTAGTATATTCATCTAAAATAATAATTTTAGTACTTTGCAAAATAGTGTTTTTTTTAAAGTTAGTCTTTCAATATATCAATTGTTCAGAACCACTTTTATTTATGAAAGGAATTCAGAGCCTCTCTGGAATTACTCCCACATATTTGTGTATTCAGACATGTTTGTAAATATATTATTGTTCAATTACAGTTGTCTGCATTTTCTCCCTACCCCTCCACCCCAGGGGTTTATGACACTGCCTTTGAATATATTTCTAAAATAAAAATACAATAGCTTTTTGACCTCTCCTATGGGAGTGAGTTTACGTTGTCATGCAGAAAAGGATAGCTTCTATGTGGATGTAAGCATGGGCCCAGGAAAGTGTGAAGTTGAACACTGAAAATAATTTATGATTAGGCAATATGGATGTGGCAGCAATTAACAAAGACTTTTAAAAGACTTATTTTAAAGGAATTTCATACTTACAGAGGAATTGCAAGAGTATTATAAATAACTTCTATATACATAACCTTCACCAAAATTTGCTCATTAACTTTTTGCCACTTTTACTTTATCTCTTTCCTTCACAGTTTCCTTATCACAAACTAGTCTGAACTAGTGCTTTTCCTAATCTATTTGACAGTAAATTGGAGACATCATGACCTTTTATTGTCCCTAAATATTTCAGATTGTGTGTGCCTAAAGAACAAGGTACTCTCTTATATCACAACAATGCAATGACTGATTTATGATTCTGGCTAGTTTAGGAACTGACTAATACTACTATCTAATAGACAATCTGAATACAAATATTGCTGATTGTCCTATTAATGTCCTTTATAGCATTTTTTTCCCTGGATTCAATCAGGATCATATATTACATTTATTTGACATGTCTATTTACACTCATAATCTAGAACAGGTTTATAGCAGATAATTTTGAAAATAAAACAAGGATGTACACAAGTTCAAAGACATTCAACTTCAATTATATATGAACAGAATAAAAATATTTTGGAAGACATGCAGTTTTCCTAATTAAAGCCTTAATTGTGGTAAAAAAAAAATTATCTTAGCAGATCAGGACATTGCAGCAATGTTGCTTGATAATAAAGATGATTTTGAAGAAAGCTTATTTCCCAGAGTAAGTTTACAATGCTGATATGTTAAGTTTCTTTTAGACATAGATGGCTTCTAGAACTGTTAGGTAGCAGCTAGGAATGAGCGGCCAGAAGGGAAATAAAAGAGGGCCCTCTCTATTACAATCTAACAAAGAACTTCATACAGGAGGCTAAGAAGCAAAAGGAAGATGTCTTACCAATTAACTCAGCAGTCCTGAGCTCAGTTTGATTAGACTGCCGGGTGTCCGGAGCATCACAAGCAAAATAGTGCAGGAGGAGGGGAGAGTCCTTGATCCTGTGCTGAGAAAAGGGGTTTCTGTAACTATCTTACTAAGTTTGTCGGTGTTCTGAACACCACAAGTGGGAACTGCACAGGAGGAAGAGGGGTGCTTATGCCGGGAAAGGGGGTCTCTGTAACAATTTCACTCCGACAAAAAGACTTTACTGACAAAGAAAGCCTTTGTAGCTGTATATTATTCCCAAAGGGAGGAAGGAGGGGGAACCTAGAAGACCGCTGAAGTATATAACCCCTGAACCCCAATAGTCAGCATACTTAGATTAGCTAAGTACCCACTTGTAGCCTTGGCTCCAGTGTCAGAGCAAACTCACTAACTTACTAACAAACTTACTAACAACTTTCCTTTAAATGTAGGGCATATAGACTAGCTGGGTACCTGCTTGCAGCTTTGTGCTTGCGTATGTTTCATAAATAAACTTGCTGTCTCATTTCCACCATATGAGTTTGTCTCTCAGTTGAACTGGTGTCTTATGGGTGAGACCAGAACCGAGGCAGGGGAGGGAGCCTCTTGACTTGGGCCTTTCTCTCCCCATCCGTAATGGTACTTCTATTACATCAGTTTTCAAACATATTTAATGACAGTAACATTAGTTTTGCCAAGTGCCATTCTTTTGAAGAATAGAACCCTCAAAGTTGATGAAGAATTTCTATCAAGACATATAAACTCTTGCTTGTAAAACATGCCTTTTGGTTACTAGTACATGTCAGAGCAAACCAGTGGCAAGGGGTATCTGAACATAGGACTCATTGAGAAAAGTTCATGGCATTTTCTCCTTAACCAGACTAACAGAAAAAGGAGGAAACTAAGATAATATGTTAATTTCTGATAAAGAAACTACAGCCAAAGATGTTAAAAGCAGAATTAGGACTCCATATAGGACTTCTGACTCCTAATTGTCTTTCTGTTACGCAATGGTGTCTCCAATATTTACTTTTTTATTGTAAAATCCTCAGTAATAATACTTCCTAGAATGCATTTTGTAAAACCACTTTAGGATCAGCATTAATATGCACTACCTCAACATTTTCCTGCCAATCTAGACTGTTCCATTGACCAAAGACATAAAATATAGTTTAAACACCCATTGCTTATCTACTAGGTGCTAATGCTCATAAAAGGATGCTTTGCAAGATATGTTCTTTAGTTTATTTTTTTTGCTAGAGTTCCAAAAGGAGCATTTCTCACATTAACAAACTATGCATTAAACAAAAAATTCATAAACTTAACTTAGAAACGTATTTTGAAAGAGTTTTAAGGATCAGATCTTCACACAAAAGTTCTTACTGCCTAAAAATAATGTCATTTTTAGAACTTCTTCACCAAATTGGTATTAACTTGTTTGGTGCAAAATTAAGTTTCTTTCTATGTTTCTTTTTTCATAGTTCTTTGCTTTCAAGTTATAAAAAAAGTTTTCACATAATTAATTGAACACATTTTTTTCTCATTTGACTAATGTCCATTAGGTTTGCTCTTGTTTGTCTTCTCCCATGAAGAGCTGTCTCATATTTTCTTAAGTCAAGCTGTTACCCTAGTGGGTGGGATGCTTTCACTTCTGTGTTCCACAGACAGGCATCTGGCAATTGCCACCAAGTGAGAGATTAATTTTCTTGCAAAAATCTTGGCAAATGTAAATTTAAGGGCAAATTTAGGTACTAACATGAGGGCATCTCAGAATTTTTCAGATTAACTAGTATTTTTTAAATTTTTTTAATGAAAGTAACTCTGATTTCTCTTTTTGAACTGAACTTCACATAGTATTACCTCTTTTCCTTCATTTACCTGAACCTGCTCTTTGCTTTTTCAATTCTTAAGAGAATTGCAGAATTTGATTTGTCCCCACTCTCAAGGGTCATTAATTGTCTTCTGGCCTCATATATTTTATATTTCTTCATCATTTTTAGTTACCTTACCCCAACTTTACTGATCTCCACTCTTTATTAACATCACCATTTACTCTGAGTCAACCCTCCAACACTTTTCTCTCATTTCCTTACGTGTGCAGTTTCCACTCACTTCAAGAGCCCAGGCCTTGTATTTTATGGAAAAAAGGAAACAGATGAGTGTTCTTCATTTGCATTTACCACAATGCCAAGTACGTAGGAGATCCTTAATACTTAATATACCATAGGATCTACTCCACCAAGTTTTAGAATTGCATTTCATTTTCGAGTATTTCCAACTGATAGTAAAATTGCTTTGGCTTTAATGGCAGAGTTGAGTAGTGTCAGTTCAGACTATAGGCCTTGTAAGCCTAAAATATTTGTTATATGGCTCTCTCAGAAAAAGTTCATCTATGTTCGGCCCTGTTAGAAGGATAAACTAATAGTGAAGAATATTATCATTCACTTTTCTTATCCTGTTACTTAAAATATTGCATCATCTTTCAAGATGATAAAAAGAGGCCTCGAAACACCCACTGTATAGTTTGCTTTTAGTATTATTGAACACAATTCAGAATTCAGAATTTTTTTATCTGCTGCCCTTAATGGCACAGAAAGAAATGGCAAAGGAAGATGATTTGCAAATATTAGATGAGTCAAAAGATAAATTTAAAGAGACAGATAACAGTACTTGAACAATGATGGCCAGATGGATAATGCACGCAAAATGGATCATATATGTGGAATCTCAGACAACGAGACAATAAACCTTCAGATGACATCTAGATGGATGTTTTAGAATCTATAACTAAATAATATATTTCTAAGGACAAAGGGAAATATGTTAATTATATCCAGTTAGTAATTATATTTGTATGTCAAAATTTACTTATTACACAAAAGTTTGTGAAGTTTAAATTTATTTTAAAATTTCTAATATAGCTGTTTTCCACTCTCTCTCTTCTTTTCTTGTATGAATTACTTATTAAATGACAAAATTATTTTAGAAGAATGTATTGGACCCAGGTGGCAAATGATGGTGACAATATTTTGATATATTTAGGGTTAAATATTAATTATAAGAAAGAAAGAAAGAAAGAAGTTGAAGGAATAAAGTTCAGCAAGGTAGATTTAGTGGTTTTAATTCATAGATTGAAAATTAGTACAGGGGAGGAGGGACTGGATGGAAGACAGTGAAGGGATTGGTCAAAGAACATACGAGCATATGCATAACCCATAGGCACCAACACTAGTGCGGTGACGGCCAGAGGGAAGGAGGTTTGGGACGTCTGTAATAGTGTCAACAACAGAAAAATGAAGTGGTAATGCCTGTTAAAAATGATACTTTTTATTATTAACGTATTAAGTGAAACATAGATGTTCTTATTCTTCTCTCCATCAGACGTCTGATTCCTGAAGTCATCTTGTTTTGCTGTTTTTCCTTTGTGTGCCTGTTTTTTGCCTTATTTTTTAATGGTACTGCACAGATTTTAGTGTGCTTACCTCTGGTTCTTGACAATATTTCCTTGGAAGGTGTAAGAAAATAACAAGGGAGCTTTTTTTTTTTTAAACCCCAATACCTGTTCCCATAAGTCCTGCATACTGAAACAAAGAACAGCATAGAATTGAAAAACAAAACAAATCCTCTCAATATCAAGATGAGATAGGAGAAAAATAAGTTTACTTGTAAATGAATTTACAAGTTTTATTACTTTTAAAAATTCTCTTTTTAGACTTGGAATAATAAAGTCAACCTTTTGGCCACGTACATTTTGACACTTGGTGATGTAGGTGAGACAAACAAGGTTAATGGTTTCTGGCTTAAATTGTGCAGTATACAAACTGACAAAGATTTACTAATTTTTGACCTACTTTTTACTGCACAGAGTCCATTATAATTCTATGCAGATTTCATTGTATAATGTAGGTTTTCTCAGGGATAAAAACACAGAACACAAAAATATGAGAGGAAAGTAGGAGAGATTTTGTTGGTTTCTGATATGATGCCAATAGTCACCTTGTATAAAGATCTGAAAAGACTTAATTCCTTCCATCTACTCTCATGTTATTCATTGATAACTTGGTCCTTGTCCACAGTCACTGTGTAGTAGAAGCACACATGGCAGGTTACTGCAGGCCCTCTGAAGTTAGACTCTGGGACACTCGTTGTCTGTATAACCATAGGTGATTCTGGCAGTAGCTCAGACTTAGTTACATTACCTGTAACACTCTCTTTCAAATAGTGCTTTTCCTAAAGGTTGTTGTGAAAGTAAAATAAAGTGTAAATTGCTTACAAGAATATTGGACATCATGTGAGTATTCAGCAAACATAACCTATATGTATTTCTTAAGATGATATAGGAGAAATATTAGTCTTTCAATTCACATGATCCTTGTTTTTAATCACTTGTTCTTATTACTAAACACTGAAGATATTTTTTTCTTTTGCATTTGGAACTTGAAGTACAATGATAAGGGATTTCAATCCCTCTTTCAAGGAGCTACTAAGTAGAGATAGAAGAATAAATATAAACTCATACAATTAAGGATTATAGGAGCTATGACAAAAATGTGCATAGAAGTCAGGAGACATACATACCCACATACATACCCAAATTGTAGCGATCAGTTCTATGTGCAGAGAAAGGAAAATATTGTGAGAACATGATACCTTACTTAAGACTTGGAAGAGGACTATTGCTTCTTAGTAAAGACATTTAAAATTTATTCATTCATTCATTCATTTATATATATATTTTTAGAAAGGGTAAGGGAAGGAGAGAAACATCAATATGAGCGAGAATCATCAGTCGGTTGTCTCCAGCGTGCGCCTGTCAGAGACCAAACCCCACAATCCAGGCATGTGCCTCAAACCAGCAACCTCTCGCTTTGTGGGAGGGTGCCCAGTCAAGACACACCAGTCAGGGCTGATCAAAGGATATTTTAAATAGAGAAAAGAACATAATAAAGAGCATAGGGAAATGAAAACATAGTGTATTCATTATCTGTAAATTATTCTTTATAGCTGGTGTGGAGAAAAAATAGTATTTAGAAGTTGGGGATGGGATGGAGGAGAGGGTGGAAAAAAGTCTTAGGGTCATTAAAAAGTTTATAAGAGATTTTCTATTAGAAAGATTAACTGGCATCAATATGGGCAATATAATGGAATGTTGTAAAACTGGGCAAGAAAATTAACTCTTAGACTATTGCTGTAGTCCCAGTGAAATATGATAAGCTCATGAACTAATGCAACAGAATTGAAGACAGAGGAAAATAAGTGTAGTCAATAAGAAGGAGTCAAAGTAAAAGTATTTGTTTGGTTTACAATAAAAAAAACCCCTCAGAGAATGGCAGAGAAAATGGCAGAGATGATTTAAATAAAAATGCTTTGTAAGACATAAAGGTCTATGTGATTGTCAGTTGTTATCCACATTCAAGAGTATATAATAAGTGACTTTAAAAACACAATTCACATATTGTTCCACAAAATGTAACAGTTGTCTGCTATTAAAAGTTTTGTGGCTTTGAATTGTATTGTTAAATACAGTCTTTGGAGACTTTCCTAATAATCCCAGTATATCTGTGGGAAATATGCCACAGTGATATGCGTTTTCATATAATTCAAGTTTCTCATGTATTTACAATATCTGATGAGATTGACCAAACCCTAAAATGTTATCAGAGAAGACATGTGTACACACACATGCACACACACAAAATTTTGTTGAAGAAGTTTTTGAGGTAGTAGATTTACGAACAGATTTTTTAACTTTTTAACTACTTTGATAAAACACATATTAGCCCTGGCTGGTGTGGCTCAGTGGCAGCCTGTGAAACAAAGCGTTCCCGGTTCTATTCCCAGTTAGGGAACATCCCTGGGTTGCAGGTCAGGTCCCCAGTAGGAGACACGTGAGAAGAAACTACACATTGATGTTTCTCTCTCCCTTTCTTTCTCCTTCCCTTCCCCCCTCTCTAAAAATAAATAAAATCTTGAAAACAAAACATAGGTTATGTAAGTAAATATTTAAAGGAGAAATGAAGGCTATGCTAAGAGAAACAAAGGAAAATGTACAGGGAGCCAAGAGTGAAGGAAAGGAACCCAGGACTCAAATCAATGTTGTGGAACAGAAGGAAAAAGAAACATTCAACCAGAAAAGAATAAGAAACAAGAATTCAAAAAAATGATGAGAGGCTTAGGAACTTCCAGGACATCTTTAAACGTTCCAACATCTAAATTATAGGGGTGCCAGAAGGAGAAGAGGAAGAACAAGAAATTGAAAACTTATTTGAACAAATAATGAAAGAGAACTTTCCCAATCTGGCAAAGGAAATAGACTTCCAGGAAGTCCAGGAAGCTCAGAGAGTCCCAAAGAAGTTGGACTGAAGGAGGAACACACCAAGACACATCAGTATTCCCAGTCATGAAAGGCAAGGAACTACATCCAAGATTACTCTATCCAGAAAAGCTATCATTTATAATAGAAGGGCAGATAAAGTGCTTCTCAGATAAGGTCAAGTTAAAGGAGTTCATCAGCACCAAGCCCTTATTATATGAAATGTTAAAGGGATTTATCTAAGAAAAAGAAGATCAAAACTATGAACAGTAAAATGACAACCAACTCACAGTTATTAACAACCACACCTAAAACAAAAACAAAAACAAACTAAGCAAACAACTAGAACAGGAACAGAATCACAGAAATGGAGATCACGTGAAGGGTTATCACCGGGGGAGCAGGAGGGGAGAGAGGGGGAAAGGCACAGAGAATAAGTAGCATAGATGGTAGGTAGAAAACAGACAGGGGGAGGTTAAGAATGGTATAGGAAATGTAGAAGCCAAAGAACTTATATGTATGACCCATGGACATGAACTAAATGGGGCGGGGGGGATGTGGGTGGGAGGGGGTGTGCAGGGTGGAGGGGAATAAGAGAGGGAAATTGAATAACTGTAATAGCATAATTAATAAAATATATTAAAAATACAATTGGAGGCAAATTATATGGGTATTCATTTTTTAATCAAATCTCAAGTTGTCTTTGTATGCATAGGGAAGGAACAAATTAATTTTTAAGTGATCATGATTTTTTCACAGGGCTAGTGAAGGCCTTTGGTGGCCAAAGTCCTGTAAACCTTGACAAACACTGCCTTCGATACACACTAGGTCTTTGACTCATTCATTGTTGAAGGAATCCAGCCATGCCTGGCATGAGTTTACAAACATTCGGAGATCTAGTTCTCATATTCCACAATTTGGGGCCATTTATCCATTGACATTAGGTCTGCCACATCTGTTCATGCATTTAAATGGAAGTTAAAGACCTTCTTTTTTGATCAAGTTTTAGTGGTTTTCATAATTTATATGCACCACACTATTCTAGAAGAGTTTGTTCAAGGCAATTTTCTCTGTTTTATCTGTCATTGGCATTTTTTATGCCTTTTATTTTGCAGCCTTTAATATGTGATGTGAATAAAAAGAGCTCGCTAAATAAAGATTGATTGTCTGGGAACAGTCACCCAATAAACAGTAGTATTCATATGAGACTAAAAACAATACTATACGTGTTGGTTTAAATGATAGACTGGCTCATACCTTAATTCATTGGAGTGTACCTAAAGCAATACCCTATACACATGTGAGTGTTAAATTAGGAATATTTTTAGAAAGAACATTTTGTCAAACGTCTTGTTCAAATGGCTGAAAACACCTGTGTATAGTGTTCTCTTAAAATGAACATTGGAACCACCATTTTTCCCCCATGGAGTGTGATTCTATCCTACCGAGAGGAATGTCTTTTGATGGGATTGAATGGAATCATTCCCAAACACATCCATACATCAGACATTTCTCTTCAGTAAATTTTCTTCACTGTCTGTATATTTAACAATCCCTCTACCAGCTTTTTATTCTATTGGAAGAGAGTAGAATGTTTGAAAGTAAAACTACTAGCCTTACACAAATACGTTTATTGAATTTTTTCATTCAATATGTACATTGAAATTTATCAACACCAAAATGGTTGTACCAACTTTTATACTCCCACCAGCATGGGATGAGTAATATTTCCTATGCTCTGTATCTGTCAATTGCCTGATATTGTCAGAGTTAAAATTTTTATTATATGAATTATATAATGTTGGATTTATATTCACACTATTTCATTAAAAAATATAATGTGCATAAAAGGAGGTAGATATTTTTATTATTCCTCAGTGGATAAATGAACTAATGTTTATTAAATAGTAATACAAAATATCTTTTAAAATTAGTAGTAAAATATTATGCTTCTTAAAAGTATAAGAAGGCACAATAGTAAAATAAAATAATGTGAAAACACTGTAAATGAAATTGCATAAGTCCCCATCAGAAGAAATAGAATGTGCCCCAGAAATACTTTGGCAAAACAGCTCCCCCATGCAGTAAACACATAAGCAGGCGAACACTTACACTGACATACTGTTCTGACATTTAACCAAATTTTTTTAAATACAAGACAGTTCTAAATAGGGCTGTATTTTTCCTCCAATTACCTTAATTTATATATTTAAGCACATTATATTGATTTCTCATATGGGTGTTTAAAAGATGTAGATGAAGTATTTCTTCTTTTAAAACAACTCCTAAATTAGATCTTGAGCATCGTTCTCTACGTGAGCTCTGGCTGTGAAAGCCTACCTGCCTTGCGTGACATCTCCATGTGGGCATCCACCAGGTATCCCAGATGTCTCACCCCCGTGCCCCATCCACAGTGGCCTTTTGGCTGTTTCTTCACAGGCTCATTCTAACCAAAGACCTTTTAAATTAGTTATTTACTTAGTGTTAGAAATACTCTTCTCCTACAATATTCAGGTGATTTCTCAAATATCTCAAAAGGTCTTCTCCAGTGAGCTTATCTGAAGGAGCCTCCTCACTATTTTCTCTGCTTTTACTTGCTCTCACTTTATCTTGCTTAATTTCTTTATTTACCTAATTTCTATCTGCAACTATATTATATATTTATTATATGTTTAACATATGTTACACATATCATGTATCTCCTTTGTTAGAATATAATATCAGTAGGTCAGATAATTTGTCCTGGTAACACCCAGAACAACAATACCTGAAAAATACCTCATACTCAAAATATATGTTGAATACACGAATAAATGAATAACTTAAAATTTATCTGGAGATCATTTTTCACCTTACTCCTCTTATATTAGTTCCCTAATATATATATTAGTTCCCTAATATATAAATTAGTCAGGCAAGCAGAAGGCACAGTGAGTCAGGTATAGGTGTCTTTGGTATTATTGCTTCAAATGGCTCTGTGACCTCAATGCTTGTCTGCTTTTTCTTAAGCAGACCAAAGTCCAAAAAGTTAACCATTTAATTTTATGTCTAAGATACCAAAAGATTTTTTTAAGAATAAAATACTTTATCAAACAAGTTAACATGTCAGACCAGATAGTTTATTGGCAGCTTATTAAGAATGTTAACAGCTGCGTGGGCTCATGTCTCTCCTCCTAGAAGGAAGATTTGTTACACTTAGGATTTTTCAAGTATTTTGATAAAACTTTGACTGCCTCTCCAATTTTAGTGTTTTACTTCTGATTTTAAAACTGTTCTCTTTTGAAAATTATTTTATCCTAAAAATAATTTGTGAAAATGACACTCTGACCTTAGGCATCACTGCCTTAGCCTGCCATGACCTGACTCAGGATGGAAAGCCGTCATTTCCTGGATGGGTCAGCAACTGATCCACGAGGAAGTACATGCATCGGCTATGTGAAACCAAGGCTTATATGTAGAAACCTCCAAGCAACGGTGCATCCAGCTCCATTTGTATCTCCCAATCATTGCCTCCCCTATCGAGTTACCAATATTTAGTCTTAAAATTCAAACAAGGAACATCACAACTTGAGGTGGTGAATATTGAGCTTAATTTACTAGGTTTAATTTAGTATCTCTAAATATAGCTATAAAGGCAGCACAGACTGATGGAAACATTTAATTTTAGGGAAAAAATAATAACTGGAGCATTGTCATTTAAGGGGGTGATTTGAGACATATCTCTTCACAGAGTGGCAATAACATCATCTAAGACTTGATATAGTTATGCCTTATTCATCGTCTGTGGTAAAACTTGAATGCAGACTACAGAATGAAATGTATAGGTTTTAATGGACTACATACATGTCTTTATTATTAGAATATATTTTATCACGGTAATTGTATTTCTTACAAAATATTTTTGTTCATAGCTATACTTGAATTTGAATTATAGCCCCTTCAATATTGTCCATAGTAGATCATTTTATGTTGGACTAGTTAGGAATAAAGCAAAAACAAAACTAATGGCTTGTTTCTCCTGGAAGTCTAGGCCATATTTCTTCTCCCTCTTTCCTCTGATTTTCATGATATGCAGAAATGTGAGAAGTGAGAGGTCACATGGCTGCTTATTGGGAATAATTCATTCTTCATTGACCTGTTTGGTGCTGGACAGCCAGGTCTTACATGGGCAGTAGTGGAGCTTCTGGGCCCCTGGTCGTGAACGGAGAGAATGAGAGCTCTCTCTGTGGGACTCCAGTGTGACACCATTTGCAGAGATGCTCTGCCTTGGATTGTCCTGCCGAAAGATTCTATCCATTCAGTTGAGAATACACTTGACCAGTCAGGTAGGAACTGGACCCCAATGTTAGACTTGTAGTTCTGAGGTGTAGGTATCACTTCTAGTGCCATATACTCCCTATCTTTCCAAATACTCGTCATCATCCCATTTTAGTCCTTTAATGGAAATACATCATCCTGGAATTCTTTGCGTAGGAGTTCAATAGCAGAGACCTGGTTGAACAGTGACTACAGGATGGGATCCCACAAGAAGGTAGGAGAGTTAATTAAACCATGTCTTTTATGCATCTCACCTGAAGCTTTAAAACAAATCCACTACTTGAACTTAAAGTTCCCCATTCCAATTTCAAATAGCAGGGCTCTGTTTTTCCGAGTTGCATAACCCCCTATTCTGTTATATAATAAGCGGGAATGTTTCTTACTACTCAGCATTTTAAGTCTCCTAATACATCCAAGTACACCAAAACTTAAGAATTGTATCATTTGGGTTAACAATTATTCACAATTTCTTCTATTTGTACATATACATATTTTAAACTTATTTTTTATTAGGATAGGATAACCCCTAATTGAGAACCTTTTGAGATCTTGTTCATATTCTTACTGTAAATACATTTTTCTAAGAAAAACCAAAAGTTTTGTCAGTAACTCAGATATATTGATTTGATTTGATTGTTTAATTTTGGGGAACTTATATCCCTACAAGACTGAGCTTTTCTTTCCAGGGAAAAGCCTTATCCCTCTATTAAGAACCAATTTTTATATCCTTCAGTGAAGTTTTATAGTTTTCACCACTTATGCCCTACACAAATCTTATTAAATTTACAACTAAGAATTTTATTTTTTGAACTTTTGTTTTTAAAGGTAACTTTCTTATTTATATCTATTTCTATTAACAATTGATTGCTATGAAAAAATTATTATATTTTTGGATTTTTAAGCCAATTAATATTTTAACCAATGTATTTTAAAATATATTTATTGATTATGCTATTACAGTTGTCCCATTTCCCCCCATTCACTCCACTCCATCCTGCCCATCCCCTCCCTCCCACATCCCCCCCCCCATAGTACATGTCCATGGGTCATACTTATAAGTTCTTTGGCTTCTACTATTCTTACCCTCCCCCTGTCTATTTTCTACCTACCGTTTATGCTACTTATTCTCTGTACCTTTCCCCTCTCTGTCCCCCTCCCACTTCCCTGTTGATAACCCTTCATGTGATCTCCATTTCTGTGGTTCTGTTCCTGTTCTAGTTGTTTGCCTAGTTTGCTTTTGTTTTAGTTTTAGGTGTGGTTGTTAATAACTGTGAGTTTGCTGTCCTTTTTACTGTTTCTATTTTTGATCTTCTTTTTCTTAGATAAATCCCTTTAACATTTCATATAATAAGGGCTTGGTGATGATGATGAACTCCTTTAACTTGACCTTATCTGAGAAGCACTTTATCTGCCCTTCCATTCTAAATGAAAGCTTTTCTGGATAGAGTAATCTTGGATGTAGGTCCTTGACTTTCATGACTTTGAATACTTCTTTCCAGCCCCTTCTTGCCTGTAAGGTCTCTTTTGAGAAGTCAGCTGACAGTCTTATGGGAACTCCTTTGTAGGTAACTGTGTCCTTTTCTCTTGCTGCTTCTAAGATTCCCTCCTGTTTAATCTTGGGTAATATAATTATGATGTGCCTTGGTGTGTTCCTCCTTGGGTCCAGCTTCTTTGGGACTCTCTGAGCTTCCTAGACTTCCTGGAAGTCTATTTCCTTTGCCAGATTAGGGAAGGTCTCCTTCATTATTTGTTCAAATAGGTTTTCAATTTTTTGTTCTCCCTCTTCTCCTTCTGGCACCCCTATAATTTAGATGATGGAACATTTCAAGATGTCCTGGAGGTTCCTAAGCCTCTCCTCATTTTTCTGAATCCTTGTTTCTTCATTCTTTTCTGGTTGGATGTTTCTTTCTTCCTTCTGGTCCACACCATTGATTTGAGTCCCAGTTTCCTTCACATCACTATTGCTTCCCTGTACATTTTCCTTTGTTTCTCTTAGCATAGCCTTCATTTTTTCATCTAATTTGTGACCAAATTCAACCAATTCTGTGAGCTTCCTGATTACCAGTGTTTTGAACTGTGCATCTGATAGGTAGGCTATCTCTTCGTTGCTTAGCTGTATTATTTCTGGAGCTTTGAAGTGTTCTGTCATTTGGGCCATTTTTTTTTTGTCTTGGCATGCCGGTTACATAAAGGGGAAGAGCCTTAGGTGTTCACCGGGGTGCTGTGATACTGCACGTGGGGGAGGGGCCAAGAGGGAGCAATGGTGTTTGCTCCACTCTCTGCTGGATTTCAGCCACTCCTTCCACTACCCACCATCAAATTGGGACCCTCTAGTGCTGATTCCTGAGTGAGTGGGCTTGTGCATGTTCTAGGCCCCTGTGGGTCTCTCCAACGACCTCTCCTGTGAGGCTGGGAGTTTCTCCTGCTGCCGCCTGAACCCCCACGGGTGTTTTCAATCAGAGGTTTGAGGCTTTATTTCCCTGAGCTGGAGCCCTGGGTTGTGCAGTCTGTTTCGCTCCCCCACCGTTCCTCTCAGTTTATCTATGCACAAATGTGGGGCCTCAGGGTCTGCTAGCAGTAGCACTGCCTGCCCACTTCGCTCCACAATCCGCCAGTCTCTGGGTCCTGCCACGTTGCCATGAGTCCTCTCAACCCCGGCTGCCTGTCTCCCCCTCCTACAGGTCTGGATGAATGTTTCTTCTTTATCTCCTTGATTGTCAGACTTTCGTGTGGTTCGATTTTCTGTCAGTTCTGGTTGTTTTTTGTTTTTAAATTGTTGTTGTCCTTCTTTTGGTTGTGCGAGGAGGCACAGTGTGTCTACCTACACCTCCATCTTGGCCAGAACTCTTAACCAGTGTTTTTATTTTACATATTTTCAGTTAATTCTCTGATGTTTTTAATGTAAATTCTGTCTGCAAATGATGATTTTTTTCTTCAAATTGCCCATAAAAAATCATTGAAGGATTGTGGTTATCCAATAATGCTACTATGAGTAGCAAGTGAGTTTTGTTCATTGTCGTGACCAAAATGTGGTGTTACAACTGCTCACTGACTACCATTAGTATTAAGATGCCACTGACATATATATGTGTATATATATAGACAAACATATATATGTGTGTATACACACACACACACACACACATATTTCTGAGATGTTAGAACAATAAATAAATGAATATCTTAGTATCAATGAAATACATGGTTAGAGTAAATGTTTATATTCAAAGCCTTTTAAACCATGATGGTTTTAATCAAACATTCTTTAGTTTTTTAATGGTTTCATTACCTGAGAATTTTGATTCACAGTATTTTTCTTTAAGCACTTTGCATATTTCATTCTGCTGCTTTGTGATCTCTACTGATTCTGGTGAGAAGTTACCTATTCATCATGGTTCCCATGTATATGATAAGTAATTTTTTCTTGCTGACTTCATGTCTTTCTATATGTCTTTGATTTTCAACAGTTTATGGTCACTTTGATTTAATCTACTTCGGGCATTTTGTGATTTTGGATTTGTATATTAATTTTTTATTGAATTTGGGAGGTTTTAACCATTATTCATTTCTTTATTATTTAAGCTGTTACAGTTGTTCCCACTTTTCTCTTTTTCTCTTCCCTCACCCAGCCCCATCCTCTCCCCACCTCCAGCCAATCCCCATGCCAATCCCCATTGTTATCCATGTCCATGGGTTGTGCATAAATATTCTTTGGTAAATCCTTTCACCATCTTTCACCCCCACTCCTTTCTGGCAGTTGTCAGTCTTTTCCATGTATCTAAGCTTCTGTTACTATCTTGTTTGTTATTTTATTATGTTCATCAGATTCCACATACAGGTGAGATCATGTGGTATTTTTCTTTCAGTGACTGTCTTAATTCATCTAGCGTAATTTTCTCCTGGTCCGTCCATGCTGTTGCAAAATGTATGAGTTTCTCCTTTTTACTGCTGCATAGTATTACATTGCGCAAATGTACACAGTTGTTTTATCCACTCCTCCGCTGATGGGAACTTAGGCTCTTTCCAAATCTTGGCTTTAGGGAATGGGCAACAGGCCTGAATCAACACTTCTCCAAAGAGGACATACAGAAGGCCTATAGACACATGAGAAAGTGTTCAACACCACTCATTATTAGAGAAATACAAATTAAAACCTCAATAAGCTATCACCTCACACCTGTCAGAACTGCTGCCGTCAGTAAATCAACAGACAAGTGTTGGCAAGGGTGTGGAGAAAAGGGAACCTTAGTGCATTCTTGGTTGGAATGTAGATTGGTGGAGCCATTGTGGAAAACAATATGGAGTATCCTTCAAAAGTTAAAGATGGAATTCCCTTTTGACCCAGTGATTCCACTGCTGGGAGTACACCCCAAGGATCCCAAAACACCAATACAAAAATATATGCAGCCCTGTGTTCAACCATTATTCTTATAATGATGAATTGTACATGCTTTTCTCTCTCTTTTTTCCAAGGCTGACATTACACATATGTTGGCATAATTGATGTTTGTCGCAAAAAGGTACGATAATGTGAAAACCTAGAATTCTCATTTTTCAAATTATTTTTCAGTTTAATATAAAATGTTAATGAAAACTTATTATTAGCTTAGCAATTAAATTCTTAAAACTCTACTCAAAAGAAATGGAAACATGTATTCATATAAATTTGAATGTTCATAGAAACATGACTCTGTGATAATAAAAGTTGCAAACGAAGCAAATATCTATCATCTGGGGAATGGATAAAAAGAGATGAATATGCATATAATGGAATATCATTCATAAATAAAAAGCAACAACAGAGTGATTCATGTTACAACATGGAAGAATCTCAGAAACATCATGGAAAGTGAAGTTAGTCATATAGAAAAGGCTGCATACTCCATGATTCCAATGATAAGAAATGTCCAGAAAATGCAGGTTTACAGAGACAGACCAGTGTTTGCATAGGGCTAGAGATGGAAGAGGAGACTGACCACAACCAAGAGAATTTTGGCAGGGATGGAAATGTAAAAAAAAAAAAAAAAAAATTGATTGTCCTGGTACATGCACAACTCTGAATTTACTAAAAATTATCTCTACATTCACTTACAATGCATGAATTTATAATATACAATTTATGTCTTAAAACTTGTAAATGAAATGAAAGCAAAAAATAAAATATAGGAAAAGAAAACACTGTCAGAGTGAGTTAATGGATGCATATTTCATTCTACATATTTTCAAGTGTTTTTCAAGTATAATTTTCTAGACATGGAATTGTAAGATATTTTTGCATTTTTAATTTTTATAAATAGTGCCAAAATGCTTTCTGCAGGAATTATAGCAATTTATACTCCTACCAGTAAAATCTAAGAAATCCCGATTCCCCATGATTTGACCATATGCTGTATCATTAAAGTTGGATTTTAACATTCTAGTAGTCTGTACATACTTTTAATCTTAATTTACCTTACTATAAGAGGATGATAATATCTTTATATATTTCAAAACCATCTGTATTCCTTTTTTGTGCACATTCTATTGGTATCTTTTATTTTTGAATTGTGTGTTTTTGCCTTTTATTGATTTCTAAAGTGTCTTTAAACATTGCAAACTTTAGTCTTTTGCTTGCTCTTCAGTTGCAAATATTTTCCCTACTTTGATGTATATCTTTAACTCTGGACTAAATGTCTTCTTTTTAAGTGTTTTAATTTTCTTTTTGTCTCACCCTTATCTTTCAACTATGTAATCCTGTCTTGTTTGCAAATGGAAAACAATTATACAAATTTGTCATGTTTTTCTTGGAGTATGCAAGATGCTTTAAAACTGTTTTCACCTTTATGTCCTTACTTTGTCTGTAGAATTTTTGATACAATTTATGCTCTAAGTCTGCATTTGTGCATTTTCTGTATGAGGACCCTAATCTGGCAAGGCCTTGGCTTCACACAGTATAGATAAAGCCCATTAATTCCCCTTTCCTAGTTTCTATTTACTTGGTTTCCTTAGTCCTTGATAGGAAAAGCTTAGTTTGGGTAGCTTATTTTAAACTGGTAGGTTGAGAAGTTTTTCTTCTCAATTTTTTTATTTACTTGTATCTCCATTATTTGTACTTGCTTTAAGGTTCGTCCTCTTCCATAGAAAAATATTTCTTTGATACTGGTTGATCCCAAATTGGGAGAGGTGGGATCCCCTTTGAGGAAACTGATTTAATGATATACCTATAGGCTTATTGTATTTAATGGGTCATTTTATGTTTGTTCTAATTATTGACTGGAGCTGAAATTCAGTTTGCTTCCTAACCTTACCATTCCTGTAGGAAATACTGGCTATGGGAGAAAAATGATGCCATTTGGCCAAGACTTGTTTCATTACTACCACCCCTGCCCCTCTGTGAGAGCACAGCTTTTCACTTCCTGGGAACTTGTCCTGCCTCCTGTCAGTCACCACTCAAGTTGTACCCACTACTGACTGCTGTGCCAGTGCCTGAGAGAGAGAATGTTTCATTTTGATTCTTGATGGGTTTTTATATTTGATCAGTAGTGCAGCATTTTTGGCAGATATCCCTGAATTATATATTTTTTGAAATGTTCTCTCTCTCATTTTTTCTCTTCTCTCTAACCATTGAGTTGCTACTTTCACTTTGTCAGAACAACCTAGTTTTTCCCCCCTTAGGAGGCTACATCACTTTATTCGAAAAGGCCTGACTTCCCAATAGGAGTTAAGAATGACAAACCCTCCAAGAAGTAAACTCTCTAGGTACCACTATGTTTCGTCACATGAAAACATTTTTGACTGCAACTACAAAGCAGGGACCAAAGGGACATTAAAATACGGCAGACTGTCTGTCAGCTGTCAATGGATCAAGAATTCTTTGTATAAATTGGAATAAATGCTCTTTGTACTTTAGTACTCTCCACTAAATATGTATTACAGGAGCAACTCCAAGGAGCTTTTATTGAGGGAAGAAAAATATGAATGGGGAAAGTGTAAAGAATTATAAGGAAGAAGCATCTGATCAAAATCGAAACAAAACATAAGTATACAGTGTCTAAAAATTACCTACAAAAACTTCCCAGTTATTACTTTATGATCAATATTTAACATAAATCACGACTCTAAGGAGGTTGAGCCTGCTAGTAACTATAACAACATGCTGGAATTCAAATCGTGACAGTGACAGACAAGAGATATGCTTTCATGCTTCGAACCTCACTTATCTACCTTGGTTTTGTCACCTGGACATGACTGTAGTTTCAGGTGGGGCTGGAAGGGAAGACACGTTAGGAAATCAGAAGGTCACGCTCTTCCCTGGCCTCCTATCTCAAACAGAGTCAATTATTAAGATACAACATTAAATTGAAGGAAGTTTTAATTCTGTTAACTACTTCCTGCTTAGGCCACCCTTCCCTTAAAAACCTCTTATGGGTTTCCCATCACATTCTCTGTAATGACAACATAGCAACTTTCTTTGAAGCGTTGATTATAAAAATGAACTCATTCATTTAAAACAATGAGTTGTAGTAGTAGTTGCTGTTGTTGTTATCACAACTCAGATTTTACAGTCCTAAGATTACTGAGGTTTTGTTCACTTTTGTGCCTGAAGTTGCTCGTCTTCCTCACCGTGGACATGTGATGAACAGTTATTGAATGAAAGAAAGATCACATAATTTTCTTCTCCACTGTGTAAACCTAAAAATAAGTACCTAAGTTATAATGGACAAACATGAGGGTAAGTATTATGCAGTGGATATTTTTTGTTTTCATGACCTCTGGTGTGTGTTGTTCTCCTGCAGTCTCAGTTTTTCCCATGCGTGGTGGTCCTGCACACCCTCCACAGCACTGGGGCCCCACTGTGCCGGCAGAGGCTGCAGCTGCTATGCAACATCTCTTAAACCACAGCCAACTGTTTTCTGGAAGATTTTGTTTTTGAGTATTGACACCCATTCTGAAAGTTTGGTATTGAAATATTCTTGATCTCACTATAAATCATTAATTGGTTTTCTGGCAACACCCAGGAATCACATTCCTTCTTTACATGGAACACCAAGACATGAAGGAATTAACAGGTCTCTTCATTCAAATTAGAAAAAGAACCAAATTTCAGCATGAAAACTCAGTGACAATTATGTCTGAACTCTGCCTAAGTGACAGTGACTGTAAGGTGCCATAAATTGTAAGAGAAATCCCAGTTTCAGAGATACTGAAATATGAAAATAATGTATATCTCACTACTAATGAAATAATAATTTCCCTAATTTTCAGAGTTTTAGTAAATCAGTAAACCACCATTCATTTCTCCTCCTTATTATAGTCATTTACAAAAGAGTGGGTCACTCATTTCAATTCTTCAGGATTTCAAAACAAATTATACTATACATTCTGATCATTTCAGTAGCCATGTACCTCTCATCACTTCCTCTTCAGCAATGATCTTACACCATAACTCACCTCTTATAGTGTTCCCCAAATTAGTACTAATAATTGCATCTTCTTTATAATTTTAACTTGAAGCATTTTATTTCCAAACTTTACCTGACATCTTTTTAGTTCATTCCTGTATTATAGTATCATGCCTCCAACAATTCTTTGTCAATACTTGGAAAAGCAATTCCTCATTTCTATAACATGCTTCTTCATTTATTCTACATTATCCCTTACAAACTTCAAAAGACCATGCCTTCCCCACCCAATGTAAGGTCCATTATTATTATTCTCACTCCCTCAAGTTATTTTCCCCATCTGCCTCCCCATGTCCTAGTCAGTTTTTATGCTGAATAATTATGCTGAGCAAACTAACCCTTGCCTCCTCTGAACCTGTGCATGAACTGCTGACCATTGCTGGAGGAAAACACACAACTCTGTTCAATGGCCTCAGTGTAATCTCATGGCTACTTGGTGCTGCTTTACAGTTGTTCCTTTTATTTCTACCTGATTTTTTTTCTTCTCTACTTTTTTTCAAATGGATTGTTCTTATTAGCATAAAGAACCTCTACAGTATTTCACATTAAAAAAGTAATTTCCCTTCATCCGTATTCCTAGAGGTACTGTTCCAGTTTTTTGCTCTTGTTTACAGATATGCTCCTAAAAGAGTTGTTAGTATCATTCAATTCACTCTTGAACCTACTTCTTTTTGCTTTTACTCTTTTTTTTCATCCTCGCCTGAGGATATGTTTATGATTTTAGAGAGAGAGGAAGGGAGAGAGAGAGAAACATCAATTTGAGAGAGAGAAACATGCCTCCCTTACGCTCCCAACCAGGGACTGAACCCACAACTTAGGTATGTGCCCTGATGCAGGACCACACTCTAATCAACCAAGCCACTTGGTCAGGGCTGTGCTTTTATGTTTACAATTCCACCTAGATACTAGGGTTCCCAGTGACCTCCTTCTTTTCAAATGCAAATAGTTTACTTCTATCTTATTCACCTACTGATAAAGTTGATCATTTGGTCCTCATGAAAATATTTTCATCACTGAACTCTTCCAAATGTTAATTGTCTCTTTGTTTTTATTATGTATCATTTTGCATTTTTTCTAAAGACTATGTTAATCTCTTCTATTTTTCTGACTTTTAAAAAAATATATTTTTTTATTTTTAGAGAGAGGGAAAGGGAGGGAGAAAGGGAGAGAGAGAAACATCAATGTGTGCCTCTCCCATGTCCCCTACTAGGGACCTGGCCTGCAACCCAGGCATGTGCCGTGACTGGGAATTGAACTGGCTGGTGACCCTGTGGTTCCCAGGCCAGTGTAAATCCACTGAGTCACACCAGCCAGGGCACATTTTTCTGACTTTTAAATGTAGGTTATTTCTGTTCTATATCCTAGGTGTTCAATCTAGTCTCATTGTTACAAATGTTATTTCTACTCTGATGATTTCTGAATTTTTATCTCTAGATTAGACTTCTTCCTGAATTCTAGAAATGTATATTCAACTTTTTACTCAGTATTTCTTATTGCATAAATCTAATACACAACTCAAAATGAACACACCTAAAAGTCTTTTTTTGATGTCCTGCTTCTGATGTCTTATTTCTCTTACAGACTGTGTTTTTCAGTTAATGGAAAATTTATTCTTCCTGTTAATCAGGTCCAAAACCTCAGAGTCATGTTTCATTACATTCTTCATCCAGTATAAAAGTGAATATCTTTAAACTCGACATTCAGAATATATACGGTTCCAGACCACTTTCCCCTTCTACTTCTAAGACTTTCATCTAAATCCACTGTGGTTTTTTTTCACAGAGGTTATTGCTGGTAATTCTACTTTCAGCCTTGTTCTTTTGTAAGTTTATTCTCTACAGCATAGAAGGATTTAAAAGTTAAAGACTTATTATGCTCTCCCTTCTCCCATACTCTAAAAACCTTTCTCAATTCATTCAAATTTTGGGGAAAATAATCTTACCAATACCTGTAAGAACTGCTGCTGTCCTACTTCTCAATAATTTTAAATTGTATCCTACTGTTCTTTCTCTTGCTCACTTAGTTCTGGCCACAGGGTGGAAAAAATGTCTCAATAATACGCAATGTTAAAGCCTCTTTTTTTACTGTTACAGTATTTTCTATAAAATAAAATTAAAAAAAAAAACTTCCCCTGATCCACATACCTTAATCCACACACTGTGAGTTGTCAGAATTCACAAAGTTGGTATGTCCGGAGGAACCTCAAGCTGAAAGCCTCAGCCAGAGTGGTCCCAGGTTGGCAGTCCGCTAAGTATCCTGGCAGAAGGAAATGCAAGTCCTCTACTGAGAAAGTCGTGTTTAAACAGGTCTCAGAGGATTTCCTCAGATAAAGTTGTGTTCAACTTTACGTCAAAAATTATTACCAGGAAAAAGAACCAACAGAAAAAATAAACAACAAAACTTTGCCTGCGGTGAATTCAGATATGGAAATCATCAGGTACAGAATATAAAATTTGCATCTAAAAAGAGAAATAGAAGTCATTAGAATTATGGGTTAGAAATAGGAGCCTATAAAAAAGTCACCAGATAGTTTTGACTGTGAACAAAAGAGACCTCTTAGAAAGAAACTGGGAAGTATCCCTCAAAGAATGAAATGTCAGTTTATATAAAGACAAAAGGGATTCATAAATTGAAAGACAGATATAAAGAAAGTATACAAAATGAAACACAATGAGATAGAGTGTTAAGAATGTAAAATAAGGATTAAAATATGTACGAGACAAAGGAAGAAGTTCTAGCTCTCATCTGGAGATCTAGAAATAGATAATAGAATGTGGAAAGGAAATATTTAAAGATAACATTTATATAACTGAAAATAGACAAATCATAAGGTAAAGAAAACAATATATTTCTAGAAGGGGAAATGAAAAGAAATTCTTCCAAAGACATCTCTGAGTGACAATGAATATTAGTAATGTAAAAGAGTTGATCTTTAAAATAGGCAAAAAAGAATTGAGAGATAACATATTAGGTTAAACCATATCAAATTGCCCTTCTCTGTAGATGAAAAATGGTCAAATAACTGCAATTTCATATGCGGTTCAACCTACACAACAGTATAACTGTTGGGAGTTTTGGAGTCAAAAACTGACAATCTTTGCCACACAGGTTTAAGAAATCTGATAACGTGTAACTTCCGGAGCACCTGCCCTGCATCTGTGGTCAGAATGCACAGAAGAGGCATGTCTGGAAGAACCTTACATCTGAAGCCATGGTGTTTCATTTGCTAGGCAAAACGAAGCCTTCACATTGTAGAAAGGAAATAACTGTGAACCTAAAATCGTAAGCCTGGCAAAACTAAAGGCTGAATAAATACCTTTTTTTCTAGTAAACATTGCCAAATTTTAGCAGCCTTCCTAAATGGACCTCAAAAGTATCTGCATTGACATGTCTACCACCATGGTGGAAATTTTGGTATATTTCTCTTCACTAATGTCAAATTTACAAGTAAAGCTAAGTAATATTAGAATAATAGAAATATTATTCTTGATCTGCTTTATATATGTAGAACATGTATTCAGAACATAGAGAATACATTTTCTTTTAAAAGCACATAGGTGCACTAGAAAAGAATGTATAATCTGGAGCCCTGGGATGAAAGGCTCTGTCAATGTCAATTATGGCCATTTGATCTAATGTGTTGTTTAATGCCAATATTTCTTTCTGGACATCCTGCTTGGATAATTGACCTGAAGCTGTCATTGGGGCATTTAGGTGCCCTAATATGATGTGTCTGTGTCAGTATATCTCTTTAGTTCTGTTAGTGGTTGCTGTATTAAAGGGGTGGGCAAAAGTAGGTAAATAATAATAATAATAAATACAATAATTATTAAATTAGCAATAATATAAGAAAAAACTCTGTTCTGTGTACTCACAACTCTAAGCCAACTTTTGCCCACCTCTGAATTTTGGTGCTCCCTGATTGGGTACATATATTAAGAAGTGATATGTCTTCTACATAGTGTCCCCTTATCATTATAAAATGTCCATTTTTGTGTCTTGTTACCTTATTTATCTTGAAATCTGTTTTGTTGGATGTGACTACACCTGCTTTTCTGTGGATGCCGTTTTCTTGGAGGATCACTTTCCAACTGTTCAGTTTGAGTCTGTATTTGTCTTTGCATCTTAGACATGTCTCCTCAAGAGGGCATATGATTGAGTTTCAGATTTTGATCCAGTCTGCTACTCAGTGTCCTGCTCTAGTGAGTTCATTTTAACTTAATTTCTTCTGTAAATATCCTGTCTCCAAATATGGTCACATTTTGAGATACTGGGGATTAAGACTTCAACTTACAAATTTGAAAGGGTTCATACACCCACCATAACATTGGGACTTTGTTAAAATGAAAAACTTCTGTATTGTGAAAACCAATCTAAAAAGGTTATATTGCAACTATATGACATTCTGGAAAAGGCAGAATTATGGAGACAGTAAAATGATCAGTGGTTGATCAGGATTCTGGAAGAGAGAGGGTGGAATGAATAGAAGCCTAGGGGATTTTACTGCAATTAAACTATTCTGTAAGATACAAGGTCTGTCCAGAAAAAGTCAAGCTGTTATTAATATAATGAGAATCATTTGTGGGACATCAGTGTAGCCTGGCAGCCAAAGAGCATGGACTGGAATGTGCATGTGTGAACAATGAGGACTTCACTGTACTAGTCAGTGGGGGCGGTAGATGTTCTTGAGTGAGCATGTGAACTGCGTGGTCATCACATTCAAAGTGACTGAGTGACTAGAGCAACAAATCTATCAAATTTTTAGTTAAGCCTGAACATTCTTCTGTGGAAACTATTTGGATGATTTAGAAGCTGCAGCTACGGGCAACTGGTGACTGGCAGTTTTATCACAAAAATGCCTCCACTCCTGCATCATGTCTTATGCAGAGTTTTTTGGCAACACATCAAATCACACAGGTGACTCAGACCCCCTACAACCCAGATTTTGCACTCTGTGACTTCTTGCTTTTCCCCAAACTAAAATCACCTTTGAAAGGGAAGAGATTTCAGACCATCGATGAGATTCTGGAAAATGCAATGAGGCAGGTGATGGTGATTGGGAGAATTGTGTAAGGTCCCAAGGTGCCTACTTCAAAGGGGATTGAAGCATCATTGTCCTATCTACAGTGTTTCTTGTATCTTGTATCCTCTTTGATGCATGTCTTTATTTTTCATATCACATGACTGGACACCTTCTGGACAGACCTTGTACTTGAATGGTTGATTGCCGTCATTATACATTTGTTAAAGACCCATAGAATATAAAATATATCCATGGCTGGTGTAGCTCAGTGGATTGAGCATGGGCTGCGAATCAAAGGGTCACCAGTTCAGTTCCCAGTCAGGGCACATGCCTGGGTTGCGGGCCAGGTCCCCAGTACAGGGTGTATGAGAGGCAACCACACATTGATGTTTCTCTTCTTCTCTTTTTCCTTCTCTTCCTCTCTCTCTAAAAATGAATAAATAAAATCTTAAAAAGAAAATAAAAAAATAAAAATATAAAATATATACATAAAATACAAAGAGTGAACCCTAATGTAAACTGTGGACTTTAGTTAATGATATACAAATATTGGCTGATTAATTGTAACAAATATACCAGGCTAATGCAACATATTAATAAGAGGGGAAACTGGAGGGAAGGATGAGGTTGTATAGGAGAACTCTGTGTGCTTTCTGCTCATTTTTTAAAAAACTTAAAACTGCTCAAAAAATCTAAATAAGAAAGTGGGAATGAACCAAAAGCCATTTAATAAATAATTATATAATATAATGGGATATTATATAGCTATTACAAACAATAAAGATCTTACCATATTGATATGGAAAGGTATGAGAGAAAAATGTGATATAGGGCAGTGTTTATATTACCATGTTTGTATAAGTATAATGCATATGAAATGTATGTAGATATTGTGGTCTACCTAACATTTTATGGAAGAATGTGAAAGAATTGAAAATAACCTTAACCTTTGGGAAAGTAACTGGTTTGGAATTAAACAGATGGTGGAAGATAGATATAGTCATTCTATTTTACCATTTTTATTGTTTGACTATTTTACCTATGCAAAATTAATAATATAATGTTAAAAATACCCTATATACTTGAATTACATATATTTTGCAAAATTTATTATGGAATAAAAGTGGTATATACTGGATTTTCATAAAGCAGTGTGTATTGACACACTGTCCTTTGCCAGAAACTTCAGTGGGTGATTTTACAGTTAGTTACCTATAGATTACTTATTTGACATCTTCAGTGGTCAGAAATAGAAAATCTGTGAGCATGGGACAGACCTGAGTTGGAGTGGAAAGGTGGGTCAAAGAACAAGATTTTAGCTGACTTGCATTTGAAAATGAAGGTTTGTTTTACTCTGGATTGGAGTTTTTGATACAGAAAATAACTGAAATGGACTGTTTTCATAGAAATGATCAAGACGGAAAAAAGAAGGAGGGGTGGTAAACAAGAAAAAACACCGTGGTTTCAGCCTAGTATCTCATCAAGAAATGAGGAAAAGAGAGCCAACAGATTGTGCAAAATATCTTCGCAAGCGGTGGCTGCAGAAACAGTCATTTCCTTGTTTATACCCCTATTGGATTTTAAGTGTCAAGTAGTTCGATTAAGAAATAGTGACGGTATTATAAATTCTAATTTTCTGTTGCAGGAATGCAATTCAACAAATGGTTGAATGCTATCTATCACATGGCATGGTGTTCTCTAAAAGCCAGATCAAGTGAGAACAGATTTTTTTATCCTTCTCTCTGTTTTCTTATGGAGAACTTTTATGATCTCAGGCATATGTTAAACTTCATGACTTAAAGTTACTATGATGCATCACTGCAACCTCTGCTAATGGTTATGAACTGGGAAGAAGAGACTAGTTTTACTCAGGGTACAAGAAAGATAACAGCAAATAATCTAAGTTTGAGATGTTGCTTATTTTCACGGATATGTCAATAAATCTTTTTGAACCTTTACCCACCCTGTGGGACATGTCTGTAATTTACTTACTGATGGAAACAGAAGCTATTTACTAGGCTTACTTTATATACACATTCCAAGGTTGGAGACAGAGCAAAATGGGGGAATTTCTCCCATTTCCAAGCAGCTGGTAATCCACTATCAGGGACAATTGTTCCAGCAGGGTTGCATGTGCCTAGCTAATTGTTTTTATATTATGTGACTTCCTTAGGGGTGGATGGAGGAAGAAATCTGACCTCATCTGGGACAATACCAGTATGAGGAGTCCCAGCTTAATATCAGAGTGAACTTGAAAATTATGTATGCAAGTAATAACACTTTAGTTTGTGGCTCCAATAAACCCTGAACCGATGAACAAGAAAACGATGCTGCCTGACAGAAGAGCAAATCAGGAAACTAGTGTTGAAGATTTGTCCCAAGCCACTGGTCTCAGGCCCTGCTTCTGAGGTTTTAAATATATGTAAATGGTACCTATAAATGGGACTTTGAAGTCCTAGCATCTCAAGTTATAAATTAAGAAACCGAGTGTTTATGTGACTTGCCTGAATGTTGCCTGTCAATCTACACGAGACCCAAAGGATTGCATGACCTGTGTCAGCTTTGGTGGTACTAAATGGGTAGAATGAAATCCTTATTTCTTTCCCATTGTAAATTAATATCCTCAGTCTGGGCAGAAGATTCTAAGAGCAGAATGGCATTCTTCACTAACTTAGGAGACCAGCCAGTCAGAAATTCTCCTCTGTTGCCATGTGGTGCACTGTGGAGCAGACACACATTTAGCCTTTATGGAAAGGGCATGTAATTGCATCAGTGTGTTGGGAAATCCATTTAAATCTGGCAAAAGTACTGCAATTCTTTGTTAGCAATTATAAATTCGCAGTGGTAGGTGATAGGAACAGAGAGAGAAATGGGATGTCAGGAAAAAATGAGGATCACTTGTGACAACTGTCTATTCGGTTGCCAAAAAATTAAACAGTTTGAGTTTCATTGTGGTATTAGCACTGCTGCTTAGAAGCTAGCAGTTAATTTTTATGCCTCCTGCCATACCCACCTTTGTTCTCATGAAGCAAACAGATTAGTTTCCAAGGCACAGAGTGATGCCGTATGAAAAAAGGGTATTTCTCCAAAGGAAGGTATATAAAATTATAGCATTTTAAACTGCACCAACAGGAACATAATCAGGAGAGTAAAAATAAAGACATTTTTAACCCTAAGTATAAATGTCCATTATGCAACATGGTGTGTGAATGTGTTGTCTTGTTTGAATTCATGGAATTCTTGTCAAGACTTTGGCAGAGCACATATATGCAGAACTATCAAGTTGTTGAAAAGTAAAAATGGTGGGGCTAACACAATGAAAATATTCAGTTTTACACTGTGTTTAATTTCATAAATAGCTTTCTTGATCTTTACAGTTAAACACAGGGATGCGGTCAAACCGCACGTCTCAGACACGCGGATCACTTTGCCCCTTCTTATGCAGACATAACTGCTAGTCAAGTGGGTGGCAGCAAGTGAGCTTAATAGGCGAGGTAACATACTGTGCTTTGTGTAAACCTCCCAAACACACTTAAAAGCGCAAATATTTTTATATGTGGATGTAACTTAACTCATAGTGAAAACCTTAGGGAGTATTGGGGGAAAGTTATGCAACATCGTTTTTTTCATTAACCCTAACTCTTAATCAGCTCTCTGGCTTTCCTAAGCACCTCAAAGCAGTGCCCGGCCGTTCTTCCACAATCTCCCCAGGAATAAGTCATTATTTAAAACCACCTCCATTTCTGCTGTGCCCTTGCACACCCCAGATTTTCTTTTTCTTTTTTTTTTTTTAATTTCCTATTTTGAAATACCTCCTGCTTTCCAATTCTCTTCCAACATATTTTTCCCATATTTCCTCCTCTGGAATCTGCAGATGATGGCAATAATTGCCAAATGAATAATATATGGAGTAAGATGTAATTAGCTGAAATGCCAGTCTTATTTTTATTGCAAATCAGCAACTTAAATTGTATTGAAATAGACCATTTTCTTATCTCTGGATTTGGAGAAAGTGTGTATTTATTTGGAACTCTAATGAGAAAATGAGAGTTAGATATCTTATTATCTAATTTTGAGAATACATTAAAACTAAATTAGATATTTTCTCAGTATAGTGATATCATATTTCAAATGATACGCCTGCAGGACTTGAGTTGATCATTGAGGTTACATATAAACATTGTTTTGAAGAATTTTTGGTAATCTCAATGGCAATTCATGATGATGAATTAAAGCTCATGGTGAACTGAAAAGCAGGATGAGCTCATTAATCAATTCAATACAGTATCTGTCACAGGTAACTTGAGAATTATCTATTTCCTTCTTATATCTGGAAAAGCCTAGTTGCCAAATGACTATTGATAAAATGTCATAGTGAAAAAATATCTGAAATTGAAGTATACTTGCTTTGGCATAAAGTGCTTGAATTATAAAAAAAGAGCAATGTTTGGCATTACATTAACTCTTAGATGCACACGAATCAGTGTTGTATATGATATTGGAAAGACTTGAAGTAAATCGGATAGATGCTAATTACATCATTTGGAATGAGTAATGAAACTACAGCATAGGCACTGACTTAATATGATGATGATTCCTGGATCCTGATATTAAGCATGGATCTGATTCCCAAATCTGTCTCTGAAGTCCTGAGTTCTCCTTAGGATTTTAGCCATATCTGTCTATATCGTGTCTGAATAATGTGTGCCAAGGATCTTAAATTTAGTGTTTCCAAAAGGGAACTCTTACCTTTAGACCTCAAACCTGCTTTTGCCCACCATTTCAGTAAGGATACCATAGTCCACCCGAGAGCTTAAACCAAAAATCAGGAGTCCAGCTTTGACTACACTCTTAACATTTCACATCTAACCCACAAACAAGTCATGGAGACCCACCTCCAGAATATGTCCAAACACTTCTCTCCATTCACACTGCTGGTACCCTGATCCAAGTCACCGTGATTGATGTCTGGGCAAGACCATGGTGATGGTCAGCTCACTAACTTTGTAGCTTTACTCCCTGCCCTCTCCCCTCCCTCTGTTGTCCACAGCATGATCTGAAAAACAGCACCGAAGTTAAATCAAATCATGCTAATTCCTACTTCAGAATTCTTATCATTTTCTTTACTTTGAATGTTTGCCAAACTCTTTATAAATTTAAAATAAATATACGTACTGGTTCCTGCTAAACATTCAGACCTCAAATTGAATTGCTGTCTCCTTTACTAATTTTTTTTTTTGAAAAGTACTGGAATTCTTTTGGTTTCTTTAGTATGGCAAACTTGTTCTCATCTCCAAGTCTTTGCAAAAATTATTCTCTGTGCTTAAATATACTTCTGCTTCGCGTTCTCAAGGCTGGCTCCTTCTTGCCATTCTGATCTCTGTTAAATGTCAGTTTAAGTATCAGATTCCTTCCCTGACATCTCAAACTGTGACAGCCATACAGATAACCTCTCTCTCATAGCTCTATTTTAATTTTCTATGTAGCACTTACCAGTACCTCGTATTTGTTTAGTACTTATATATTTTATTTCTATTGGCTATCTCTCCCTACCAGAATGTAAGATCCATCAGAGCATGAAACTTACCTTCTATTCTACTAGGGGTGTAATGGTGATGAGTGAATTTAGGCATTCTACAGGGTTGGGCAGAAGTAATGCCTGCTTGGGTGTGGTTGGTAGGGTAATAATGTGTGTGTAATAATTTATAGTTTTCATGTGGACATTTCACTGGAAATATAATATAGTGTGCCATTATTGTGTTATAGAATTGTGCTCATGATTTTGGAATAAAAGATTTTGGAATAAAAAAGAAGTCTTTTTTTGATGGAATCTGTATATTATTTTTTCAAATACATTGATTAATGCATTATATATTTTCAACTGCATAATTACTATAACTTGGTAACTGTGAGCAAGGCAGGAAACCATCTGGAAAAAGAGTAAAAATGTTGAATTTACATGCCAATATTATATTTTAGAAATTAAATTCATTTTGCGTTCTATGTTTGTACTGGGTTAGAATATTTATAAGTTTACCTTATCCTTTTGGATTGTAAAAATTTTAACATAATTCAGTTAATACATCCATATATGATAATGTAAAGCTTATGTAATGATTTAAGTGCTTTAATACATGTTAACATGTAATTTAAAAAAAGATTTTATTTATTTATTTTTAGAGAGAGGAGAAGGGAGGGAGAAAGAGAGGGAGAAAATCATCAGTGTGTGGTTGGCTTTCACGTGCCCCCTACTGGGGACCAGGCCCACAACCCAGGCATGTGCCCTGACTGGGAATCGAACTGGCAACCCTTTGGTTCACAGGCCAGAGATCAATCCACTGAGCTACACCAGCCAGGGCAATTTTTATGATACCCTAAAAATGAATTTTATGTTATAGATGGGAATCAAACCAACAGCCTGGATTATCTATGTTTATAACCACTGCATTATATTGCTTCTTATCCTTTAAATGCAATTTAACTCATTTGGCCAATATCTCACAATCACACATTGATAGGTTACTGTGTTAATTAAAAAGTATTAAATATTTTAGATGGGAAAATAGGTATGGCAGTTATATTCATCAGAAACTTTTTATTCCTATGGGTTTAGCAGAAAAGTTAACAATTAGTGAAGTGTCAGTTATGAGTGTAGAAAATGTTTGTTAAATAAAAGTGGCAAGGGCTAAGTGAACTCATAAAAACACCTTGTAAGGGCATCTGCCGTATATTGATGAAGGGAATTTGTCAGCCAAGGGACTCTGGAGGATCTTATGTTTAAGCTAAATTCCAAAGCATCAGGAGGAGTTACCTGGGAGAAGGATAGGCACGTGAGCTGCAGAGGAACACAGCAAATAGCAAGTCTAAGGTCAAGGTCTAACCTGGCACTTGTTTCATGTTCCAGCGTTAGACTGAGATACGAGACAGTCTCAGTGTGACCCGCTTTGTTTTTGGCTGTTACTGACAGGTTTTCTCAGGTGAATTAGTCTTTTAATTTTGACATTCAGTGGCCTTCCTGAACTACTGATAACAAAGTTAACTGTAGATCATTGCTATGGAGTTCTTTTTCTCATTCAATACAAAAGAAGAAATGAAAGAGCTGAACATGACCTAAATTAGCAATTTTAAAACTTGCGCAAATAAATAACTTTAAAACACTTAAACAATAGAATTAATTTAAAAATGCTATAAATTGGAAACATTCTGTTTTTAAAGGAATTGCTTGTGAGAGACATTTTGATGTTTAACAGTAACAAATAATATGAACATTAGTATCTTTAAGGTAATTTAAATTAGGATGGATTTTAGTAACTTCCCCCCACCAAACAAACTCAAACCTTTTCTTAACAAATACAATAACTAACATGGAAAAAATGAATATCAAAATAATCGCTGTAGACTTGAATTTCTATTGCTTTTTATTTTTACTCAGAAATATTTGTGGATTATTACTTTATAATATTTTTCTTAGAAAAAGTAAATCTACTTATCTTAAATTGTGTGTGTGTGCACTCTTTTCCCTTGATAAACAGTTTGGAATCAAATGTTTACTTTTATGCAAAGCCTATCATCACAGAGGAACTCTTGGTAGCTATATTAATCAATAAGAGAAAAATAAAGAGAATATTGGAATAAGCTCTACTATTAGATTTCAGGAAATCATGAGAATATTAAAGACTCTAGTGTAACAAAAACCTTTAGCAGAGGTACTTTCTTTTGCATGAGCTTACTTTTTTTACATTAATATGTAACTGAAAAAGAAAACAGAAGTTTATCTCTTTACTACTTACTGGTTCATTTCTTTTTAAGATATGGGGATCTATTTCATGATTAATTGTACAAGTTTTCAGAGCTATGGTTGTTGCTAAAGAACATTCCATCAGAAACTGGAGAGAAAATTTAAAGACATTCATCAAAGTTTCCATTTGGAGTCTGAGAAATAATAAAGTAGATATTGACTTGTCTTGAGTAATGGATCATGATTTATTGATCTAAAGGGAGAGTCAATATTTACCTTCAGTGAAAGTAATTATTGATGGTCAATGAAATGTAAATTTAATACATTATTTCTAATCAGAAATATCTTGAAATTTATAAGAAGATGACACAGTTTAAAAAACACTTATATTTTTCAGTTTATAAAAATATATGTGCATTATTAAAAAATTATAATATACAGAAGATTAAAAGTAGAAAAATTACCACATATATTCCATCAAAAGAAAAATAACTTAATATTTTTATGTATTTTATGTCAGTCACTGTTCTATAAAAAACACTTGGATGCGTTTATAAATGTACATTTTTGAATTGAAATGTAATAAAAATAAAATATGTAGTCTGCTATTCTTCCCAAATATGCATTCCTGCTTTCTGTAAAAGAGGTATATGTCCTCGCCTGCTGGTCTGTGACTTGCTAAACGTTGTGTGCAGTGGATGTGCATCTGCAGCTCACTGACATTGTGTTTGTCCACGACGATTGCTTTGGCCAGTAGCACGGCTCACGCATATACCACATCAAAGCCTTCAAAGCCACTGCATGTTTCTGCCAGCTCTCTGCTGTTTCTCTCTGTCACAAAACCAATTATGTGTCATGTAGAAGCTTCTCTTTCCTATAGACCCAGCATTAGATGATATACAGAGAAGGAGAGCATCAGCTCCTCACAGATGCTGACATGTAATGCGTTCGGGAAAGAGTGCTCAGTGTTGTAAACCGCTGAGATTTTGACTTATTGTTATGGTTCAAAGGTGACTAAAACACTCTAGTGTATTAATAAACACATTGTTTTTGAACATAAGTTTTACTAATCATAAAACATCGATAAATTCTATGACCTCAAAATTAAGAATTTTCGTTCATTAAAATGCACCACCAAGAAAGAGAAAATACATTAAAAGTCACATTCTCACAGGAGGTATTTGCCACATATGTAACTGAAAAAGTAAGTAAATTCAAAATGCTTTTCAGACAGTATACATAAATATATGTTTTACATTAGTTAATATATAAATATAATAAATAAAATGCATGTGTATAATTCCAAGTAATATATAATATTTATAATGTATACATAATTGAATTAAGATGAAGATCAATAAGAAAAGACAAATAATCTGAGAAAATAGGCATAATGAATGAATGGGCATTTTACAGAAAAGAGAGGTTGTATATGAAGTAAACATTTAAAGATGCTAATGTGTCTTAGTAAATAGGAAAATGCAAGTTAGGAATACAATGCAATACAGTTTACTCACTACATTGGCAAAAATTAAAACTTCATGTGTTGAAAAGATTTGAGTCTATTGGACAATAAGAATGCTTCCTCTTTGGTTGAGTTTATTGGTATAATCACTTTAGTAAAGAAATTGGTTCTATCTTTTATAGCAGAAAGTGTACATACCCAGTTCACACTATTTACTAGAGAACTTTTGTACTTCTACACTAGGAGACTAGGAGATAGCATCATTTTTAGGAGAGGACACCTGGGAAACACCCACGTGTTCTTTGATTGGAAAATGGACAGATCGTTGAGCAGTTCTACAGAACTATTATGCAGCCACATACAAACACACAGATGAATCTAAGATATATGAGGGAGGATTTAAAAAAACAGAATTTATTTATAAAAAATTGTGTATTCTTACATGTTTAAACTTCAGTCACCTTCAAAGTACTCTCCATTTGACGCAATATATCAATCGAGACCTTTTTTTCCACTGCTCAAAACAGTTTTTGAATGTGTCTATTTTGATGCCTTTTAGTGCTCCTGCCGTTTTTTTGTTTGTTTCACATCTTCCATATCAGTAAAATGTTTCCCTTTGAGGATGTGTTTCATTGGAGAAAGAAACTAACAAAGACAACCAGGTGAATGGGGAGAGTGAAGCGTGCGGTCATGATGTTTTTGATCAGAAACTACTGAACACCCAGTGCAATGTGGGCAGGTGTGCTCATAACTCACCCATCACAAAACGGGCAAACCCATTGAAAGAATCTTCAAAAAAGGTCTTAAAAAATGCACTGAGGCCAAACGTAGGTTCTCACAAAAACGCCAGCTGGTACACTGATACAGATGGGTTCCTAGAACACTCACCTAGTGGGGAAGCCTGTACTAAATAAAGCCCACCCTCCAGAAGATCATTCTATTTTGGGGGGATTCCTCCTCATAATGGTTAATGCAAAAAAAAGAGAGAAAGGAAAAAGAAGCTAGTCATGGACAATTACATACAGTAGATGCATATTTATGGAGTTTACACACGTATGCAGAACCAATGTTTTGCTTAGGAATACTATGTGTTACATTTAGTAAACACAAAATTCAGGTAAAAATTGCCTGTAGGGAATAAAGCATAGAATAGAAATGTGGAACACACAGATAGTGGGTTAATAGGTATTCATTACAATATTATACTCCATAATATTAAGCTTAAGTAAGTATTATTTTATTGCTTCTTTATAGTGTCTCAATAAATTATTATAAAATTACTCTTTAAGTTTATAGGAATATTATATATTAATAATATTAATCATACCATGATGAATATTTACGTATATTTTTTCACATTTTCAGTTACTCCATTAGACTAAGAATGGGGCCAGACAGGGACGTTTGTTTTCCCTTCTCTTATTCAACAGAGTACTGGAAGTCCCAGTCACATCAATTAGACAAAAAGAAGAAATAAAAGGTACTGAAAGTGGAAAGGAAGAATTAAACCTATCATTATTTTCAGATGACATGACACAGTACATAAAAAATCCCATTGATTCTACCAAGAAACTACTAGAACTGATAAAAGAATTCAGTAGAGTAACGGGATACAAAATTAATGTCCAGAAATTAGTTGCATTTTTATATGCCAATAACAAACTAACAGAAAGGGAAATCAAGAAAACAATCACATTAACGATATTACAAGGCCACTGTAATCAAAACAGTTTGGTACTGGCATAAGAACAGACACATCGATCAATGGAACAGAGTAGAGAGCCCAGAAATAAACCCAAGTCTCTACGGTCAATTAATATTCAACAGATGGGGCACCAGCATAAAATGGAGTAAAAATAGCTTCTTCGACAAATGGTGTTGGGAGAGCTGGACAGCTGCAAAAAAAATGAAACTCGACCACCAACTTATACCATAAACAAAAATAAAATCAAGATGGATAAAACACTTAAATATAAGTCACAACACCCATAAAAATCCTAGAGGAGAACATAGGCAGGAAAATCTCAGATATTCCATGCAGCAATATTTTCATTGATATGTCCCCTAGATCAAGGGACATAAAGGAAAGAGTAAACAAATGGGACCTCATCAAAATAAAAAGCTTCTGCACAGCTGAAGAAATCATCCGCATATTGGAAAATGTATTTGCCAATGACACTTTGGACAAGGGTTTGCTCTCCAAAATATATAAAGAACTAACTCCAGGAAGACAAACAACTGAATTAAAAAATGAGCAAAGGACCTGAACAGACACTTGCCCAAGGAGGACACCAGGGCCCATAGACATATGAAAGGATGTCCAACATCACTAGCCATCAGAGAGACGCAAATTAAAACCACAATGAGATACCACTTACACCAGTCAGAATGGCCATCACAAACAATTCAACAGACAAGTGTTTGTGAGGTTGTGGAGAAAAGGGAACCCTAGTGTACTGTGGGTAGGAATGTAGACTAGTGCATCCACTGTGGAAAACAATATAGAATTCCTCAAAAAACTAAAAATGGAACTGCCTTTTGACTTGGCAATTCCAATGGATTTGCCAGGTCAAAAGGATTATACTCTAAGAATCCTGAAACACCAATTCAAAAGAACCTATGCACCCCAATGTTCATAGAAGTATGATTTACAATAGCCAAGTGCTGGAAGCAACCTAAGTTCCCATCAGTAAATGAGTGCATCAAAAAAACTGTGGCCCATTTACACAATGGAATACTACACAGAAGAAAGAAAGAAGGAACTCCTACCCTTTGCAACAGCATGGATGGAACCGGAGAGTATTATTACGCTAGGTGAAATGTCAGGTGGTGAGAGACAGACACCATATGATCTCACCTATAAGTGGAACCTAGTTAACAAAACAAACACACAAGCAAATAGAACCACAGACAATGAAATAAAGAACAAATTAACAGAAACCAGAGGGGAGGGAGGAGGGGCATAACAGGGGAAAAGAAGGGGAAGGTCCATCAAGGAACATGTATAAAGGACACATGGACAAAGCCAAATGGAGGTAGGATTAAGGGTGGGAGGTGAAGGTGGATGTTTCAGGGAGGGTGATGGGGGAAAATGGAGACAACTGTGCTTGAAAAACAATAAAAGAAAAGAAAACTATTGAAATCACAATTGCTTCAAAATGAATAAAATACCTAGGAATAAACCTAACCAAGGAGGTAAAACACCTGTACTCAGAAAATTATAAGACACTGAAGAAATAAATTGAAGAAGATACAAATAAGTGGAAGCATATTTTCTGTTCATGGATAGGAAGAATTAACATCATTAGAATGTCCATACTACCCAAAGCAATCTATAGATTCAATGCAATTCCTATCAAGGTTCCAGTGACATATTTCACAGAACTAGAATTAATATTTCAAAAATTTATATAGAACCACAAAATGCCACAAATAGCAACAGCAATCCTGAGAAATAAGAACAAAGTTGGAGAAATCACGCTACCTAATATCAAACTGTACTATAAGACCACAGTATCAAAACAGCATGGTGCTGGCATAAAATGAGACACGTAGTTGAATAGAATGGAATGGACAGCCCAGAAATAAACTGACACCTTAATCATCAATTAATATATGACAGAGAAAGCAAGCACATACAATGGGCTAAAGGTAGTTTATTCAATAAATGGTGTTGGGAAAATTGGACAGATACATGCAGAAAAATGAAGCTAGACCACCTTCTTACACTACACATAAGAATAAATACAAAATTGATCAAAAACTTAAATGTTAGACTTGAAACCATAAAAATCCTAGAAGAAAACATAGGCAGCAAAATCTCAGACATTGCTCATAGAAATTTTTATTGGATATACCTTCCCAGGAAAGGGAAACAAAAGAAAAAAAAATAAACAAATGTGACTATATCAAACTAAAAGGTTTTGGCACAGGAAAAGAAACCATCAACAAAATAAAAAGACAACCTACAAAATGGGAGCATATATTCACCAATATACCTGTAAGGGATTAATATGTAAAATTTACAAAGTACTACACAACTCAACACCAAAAAAACAAACAACCCAACTAAAAATGGGCAAAGGACCTGAATAGACACTTCTCCAAAGAGGACATACAGATGGCCAATAGACATATGAAAAGATGCTCAATATCACTAGTTATCAGAGAAATGCAAATTAAAGCCACAATGAGATATCATCTCACACCTGTCAGAATGGCTATCATTAATAAATCAACAAACAAGTGCTGGCAAGGATGTGGAGGAAGGGAAACTCTTTTGCACTGTTGGTGGGAATGCAGACTGGTGCAGCCACTGTGGAAAGCAGTGTGGAAATACCTCAAAAATTAAAAGTGGATCTGCTTTGGATCTTGCAATCCTACTTCTGGGTATATATCCAAAGGGACCCAAAATGCTAATTCAAAAGAACATAAGCACCCCAATGTTCATTGCAGCATTATTTATAATCACCAAGATTTGGAAGCAGACCAAGTGTCCATCAATAGATGAGTGGATAAAACAACTATGGAATATTTACGCAATGGAGTACTATCCGGCAGTAGAAAAGAAGAAAATTTCACCCTTTGCAACAGTATGATGGACCTGGAGAACATTATGCTAAGTGAAATAAGCTAGTCAGAGAAAGACAAATACCATATGATTTCACTCATGTGTTGAACCTAATGAACAAACTTAAATAACATGGAAAATGTGGACAGACTCATAGATGGAGAGCAGGTGTCAGCTAGTAGGGGCAGGGGAGAAGTTAGAGGGTGGAGGGATTGAGCAGAAAAGAAAAAGGACTCATGGACATGGACAATGGTGTGGTGTTTGCTGGGGGGAGAGGGTATAGGGGACTAAAGGGTAATATAAAAAATAAGATAAAGATTACATTTTTTAAAAAGCATAAAAAAGAGAAAAATGCAAAATAGAAAATAAGTATACAGTATTCAGTGGATTAGGAGAAAATCACCTATGTTTTACCTGTGTGATAAGAAGGGAAAAAAATGAAACCTACAGCAGTTATATAGACTGTATATCACTAGGCTTTAAATGTCAACCAGTTACAGGCAGAATTGGAAAATACAATGCAACTTGTAATGAACTTTTGCAGCAGACAAAACAAAATGAAGGCACTGACTGGAGAAAAATTCATGAATGGTAGAGCGCCAGGGACATTTTCCTCAGCCACGTCGGACTGTTTCCTCAAACCTGATGTGAAGGCTTGAAGGTTAATAGAAGAGCATGCTGGTGATTATTTCTAATGTTTCTATGTAATTATGCTAAGTGAACTCTTCATTCAAAGTATGCCTTTATTCCATGGTACAGATCAATGATTCTCAATTCATCCTGTTGTTATACAGTACTTAGCTGGAGGAAACCTTTGTGCAATTTATGTATAAGTATCTGAATGTGATAGTCACCAATCAGTAATTGATTTCTCTTTTTTTGATATATTTATTGATTATGCTATTACAGTTGTCCCATTCCCCCCCTTCACTCCACTCCATCTTGCACACCCCATCCCTCCCACAATCGCCCCGCTATAGTTCATGTCCATGGGTCATACTTATAAGTTCTTTGGCTTCTACATTTCCGAAACTATTCTTACCCTCCCCCTGTCTATTTTCCACCTATCATCTATGCTACTTATTCTCTGTACCTTTCCCCCCTCCCCCTCCCACTCCCCTATTGACAACCCTCCCTGTGATCTCCATCTCTATGGTTGTGTTCCTGTTCTAGTTGTTTGCCTAGTTTGTTCTTGTTTTTGTTTTAGGTGTGGTCGTTAATAACTGAGTTTGCTGTCACCTTTACTGTTCATATTTTTTATCTTCTTTTTCTTAGGTAAATCCCTTTAACATTTCATATAATAAGGGCTTGGTGATGATGAACTTCTTTAACTTGACCTTATCTGAGAAGCACTTTATCTGCCCTTCCATTCTAAATGATACCTTTGCTGGATACAGTAATATTGGATGTATGTCCTTGCCTTTCATGACTTTGAATACTTGCCAGCCCATTCTTCCCTGTAAGGTCTCTTTGGAGAAATCAGCTGACAGTCTTATGGGAAGACCTTTGTAGGTAACTGTCTCCTTTTCTCTTGCAGCTTCTAAGATTCTCTCCTTCTGTTTCATCTTGGGGAATGTAATTATGATGTGCCTTGGTGTGTTCCTCCTTGGGTCCAGCTTCTTGGGGACTCTCGGAGCTTCCTGGACTTCCTGGAAGTCTATTTCCTTTGCCAGATGAGGGAAGTTCTCCTTCATTATTTGTTCAAATAAGTTTTCAGTTTTTTGTTCTTCCTCTTCTCCTTCTGGCACCCCTATAATTTAGATGATGGAACATTTCAAGATGTCCTGGAGGTTCCTAAGCCTCTCCTCATTTTTCCGAGTTCTTGTTTCTTCATTCTTTTCTGGTTGGATGTTTCTTTCTTCCTTCTGGTCCACACCATTGATTTGAGTCCCAGTTTCCTTCGCATCACTATTGGTTCCCTGTACATTTTCCTTTGTTTCTCTTAGCATAGGCTTCATTTTTTCATCTGGTTTTCGAACAGAGTCAACCAATTCTGTGAGCATCTTGATAACCAGTGTTTTGAACTGTGCATCCGATAGGTTGGCTATCTCTTCGTCACTTAGTTGTATATTTTCTGGAGCTTTGAAGTGTTCTGTCATTTGGGCCATTTTTTTTTTTTTGTCTTGGCGTGTCTGTTACTTTAAGGGGCGGAGCCTTAGGTGTTCACTGGGGTGGGGTAATGCTGGTAGCTGCACTGTGATGCTGTATGTGGGGGAGGGGCTGAGAGGGAGCAGTGGTGCCCGCTCCCTTCTCCACCAGAGTTCAGTCTTTCACTCTGCTACCCACAATCAAACTGGGCCCCTCTGGTGCTGATTCCCAAGTGGGTGGGCTTGTGCACGCCCTAGGCCCCTGTGGGTCTCTCCAACGACCTCTCCTGTGAGGCTGGGAGTCTCTCCTGCTGCCGCCCCAACCCACACGGGAGTTTTCAATCAGAGGTTTGAGGCTTTATTTCCCCGAGCTAGAGCCCTGGGTTGCACGGTCTGCTTTGTTCCCCGCCGTTTGTCTGGTTTATCTGTGTGCGAATGTGGGGCTGCTGGGTGCTACCGGCTGCTCTGCCTGCCCCGTTCTCTGCCACTCTGAGTCTGGCCCTCTCGGTTTATCTGTGCGAATGTGGGGTCGCAGGGTCTGCTAGTGCTGGGACTGCCTGCCCTGTTCATCCCACACTCTGCCAGTCTTGGTGCCGCCTCGGCAACTCGAGTCTTCTCCTCCCGGGCTGCCCGTCTCCACCCCTCCTACCGGTCTAGATGAATGTTTATTTTTTATTTCCTTGGTGTCGGACTTCCTTGCCGTTCGATTTTCTATCAGTTCTGGTTGTGCGAGGAGGTGCAGTGTGTCTACCTACGCCGCCATCTTGGCTCTCCCCAGTAGTTGATTTCTACAGCCTGTTTTCCAGGGTGGCCTGGACAGCTAAGCTACATTTTGTATGGACTGCTAAAGACACCAGGCAAATTTCTGTTGGTTATGTCATATGTTACCTGTGTGTACATTAGTGGAATTGTTTTATGATTTGTAATATCTCTGATAAGCTTCAGAAAAATTAATTATATGAATAAGACCTTAAAAGCATCAAAGTATATACATTTATACTCAAAAAATGTTTCTGGTTTTTGCATTCTGATTTTTTTAAGTATATTTTATTGATTGTGCTATTATAGTTGTCCCATTTTTTTCTCCCATTTGTCCCCCTCTGCCCTGCACCCCCTTCCCACCTGCTTTCCCCCTCTTAGTTCATGTCCATGGGTCATACATATAAGATCTTTGTCTTCTCCATTTCCTATTCTATTTTTAACCTGTTCCTGTCTATTTTGTATCTACCAATTATTATAGTAGTTAATTGAATATAATAATCTTATTATTGCTCATGTGCTTTAGAGACAGAGAGGCTTCCAGATATGCTAACAATTTTCAGTCTTATCATTTTAAAGACAAGTATTACTATACATAATTCATTAATAAAGCTTCGGGAAGAAGCTTGTTCTTGTAGAGAGCACTGCACTCTAAGCATAAGTGGCATTCATGTTACTCAGAAAACCTGAAGCTTCAATATACTCTTGGGAACAATTAGGGTTCTGTCACATAAATGCTAGATGGTGTCTACTTAAACTTATTTTCTATCATGGAAAGTAAAGAGGTAATTATCAAAATGGATGTAAATGAAACATGCATTTTAGAAAATAGTTGAACCAATTACTCTCAAAGGATATATAAGGGCTGGAAAATCTTTCACCCAATTTACTCGTCCACTCAGACCTTATTTCCAAAAGTAAGCAGAGATCATCCCAATAAATAAATATTTATTTATTGGATTTATAAAGTGTGGCCAGCTCATGCTGCAGAAAATGGTTTGAGAAAAAAAATCATTTAACTACTAATGCAAGACCATTCTTAAGAGATATTTCTGCTACAGAAGTCGACTTTTAACAAAATCTCTCTCACTGCCTTATGAAATACTATTATAACAACAGATAATTTTTCAAAGTGTACTCAGTCCATTTGTCACAGTGCAAGATTGAGAACGATAAACAGGATCACCAGACTCTCTTGAGAAAGGCAAGGATATGCACATCCTTATGCCCATTAAAATAAGTAAATCGCACACCTAATTATCAGGGGCCTCAGCAGTAGGATGGTCTTGTTTGGACTGCTCACTTATAGCCTGTGTTAGACGCCTTATACCAAAACGCTTTGCTTCTTGAAGGAGTTACAGAAAATAAGAGAAGGTATTTTCTTTTCTTCTGCCTTCCCTTTTCCCTTTTTTGGTTTTATTACCCTTTCCATGATGATCATTATCATTGTAAGCTGAAAAGCTAAATGTGAATAAAGGAATTGTTGATGATTAACATGATGATACAAGGAAAACTGAAAAAATGCTGTTTTAAATAATTTGAATTTTTAGGGTAGAAGTTGTATCCATTTCAGTTTATGACATCTTTGTGACGTAAGAGAGAATATGCGATTGACCCACAGTTAGTGATCAATGTAGCATGCGTGGGCTTTGATGTCTAAGCTACATGGATTTAAATCTCAGTGGCACTAATTTTTTCTTGGTGATAGTTGGTGGGTTGGTTCGTCTCTATTCTCTAGAAAGTTTTATATACTAGTGTTCCAGTGATGTCAAGTCAAGCTCTAAATTTTCCACTGACCTAGAGGTTTTCCCTCAATTAAATGATATATATTGGACGTTGGAGGTGGTGGAGGGGGAGTATTACAAACAAAGAAATAAGAAAGAGCAATAACTGTGTTCTTTTACAGCTTAAAGCATTTTCACAGTACTGAGTGTTATTTCCCAAGTGATGGATGGACATTTTCTGCAGCAGGTGTGGTATCGGTGGCTCCTCATAAAGCACGATTGGTCAGTGCTGGGTGGTAGCAGAGCTCCGTGATTAAAGGCATGGTTTCTAGACTCACACCGTCTGCATGCGGAGTCTGGGCATATCACCTACTAGCTATAAGACCTAGAGTAAAATACCTAATCTGTCTGCATCTTAGTTTATTCATCTTTAAAATTACTCTAATAATAATAATGCCTACATCCCACATCAGTGTGAGTGTTAAGTTAATAGACATATGAAAGGGGCGACAAACTCTTTGGTACATAGTAAGTGTGTACACACGTTATGTGTTTTTATTATTGCCAAATCTCTCTTCAGAGGGTGATGAAGTGATGTTGCCCTAAGAGCACCATACCATTGTTAAATGTTCCTTCACGTAAAGCTGCCGGAGAACAGGGCCAGATTTCAAAGTCTTTGTAGTAATCCTGTTACAGAACAGACGGGGGGGGGGGGGCTGAAAGATATAAAAGATCCCCCTTTTTCTCCCAGGGTTCCTCCCCCGTACTAGGTTCGGCTTTGCCCGCTGCCAGAGGAAAGACGTCTCTCAATGCCAGAGATTGGTGAAAAGGAAAGGAATTATTTATTTGAAATTATATAAAGTTCTTTAGAATACCCACAAATGCACACAGTCCTTCCTTCTCCCTCTGCCCAGTCTGGGGTACCGTATCCATGATTCAGGCTCCCAGCACCACCCATGTGGCAAAAAGGGAGCACTTCCAAAGCCGCATGGTCCTGACTCTCGCTCAAGCCGCATGGGGCCAACAAGACACCCAATACCGCGTGGTCCCCAAAAGGATGTGTGGTCCCAAAAGGAGACCCCAAATGGCTGCCATGCCTGGGTTTAAATCCCAGTGCCAATCTTCCTCTGCAGCCCCATTTCCGACTTCTCCCACAATTGGCCACAGCTGCCAGCATTCGGGGCAGGTGTGGCCCTGTGGTGTGGAGCCAATTATCTCCAAGCTTTTCTGGACCCCATTACAAATCCCTATTTGGGGCCTCCCCTCCTGGGTGCACCCTGTTACAATCCTTCCCACACCCATTGGCTATAGACCACCACAGCAAGCTCATCAATGATAGATCAGAATTGTTAGGTAGTGGGTGGTGTGTTGGGGTTAGTTTCCTAATAACTAGACAGAAGCGTGGGAATCTAGTGTCTATTAGTTCAACTAATTTATCTCACTTGCGTTCTGGTGTGGAAAGATATCCAAGCTCATGTGTATTTCCTGTTCAACAGTGAACTCTTTCTAAGGACTTGATTCTTTGGGTGGAAAATAGTATTTAGAGATCAAAGTTGGAGCACTAGGGTGTTCATCTCTGGGCTATTCGGTTTTTATTGCCTATACAGTATATATTAAGAGGTACAAATATATCATGAGCTTTGTATTACAAATTCACTGTAATTCATTTCAAGTTAATTCTATAGGATATTTACTTAACCTCGCTTGTCATACATCTTTTCCTCCAAATTACATGCAGAAAATCCTGGTTCTCACCATAGTCATTGGCGTAATCACACAAAATACACAGCACTTAAAATGGCACTAGTGACTCTGTCACTAACAGAAGATTGCTATAAGCAGATAAAGTTTTCTTTTTCAGTTCTTTTTGTCTTTAGAATATATCCTACAAATTTCTTTGTTTCAAATGTTCCTTACAGGACATGTGGACAAAGCCAAAATGGGGTAGGATGGAGGGTGGGAGGTGGGGATAGGTAGGGTGTGGGGATGTGGGGGAGATGGAGACAACTGTACTGGAAGAACAATAAAAAAATAAGGAAAAAGGCCTGGTGGTGTGGCTCAGTGGATTGAGCGCTGGCCTATGAACCAAAGGGTCACTGGTTTTATTCCCAGTCCGTGCATGTGCCTGGGTTGCGAGCCTGGTCCCTAGTAGGGGGCGCATGCAAGGCAACCCCACATTGATGTTTCCCTCTCTTTTTCCCTTCCTTTCCTTCTCTCTAAAAATAAATAAATAAAATCTTTTTAAAAATAAGAAAGAAATTGAAATGATTATGCAAAGAAAATAAAATGTTTCTTACAGAATGAAATCTAAAATCAGGGTATGTTTGAAATAGTCTGGTAGGTATCCTCACTCCTCCTTCACTTTCTACTCCTTTCACTTACAGGCACTTATTCTGCTTTTATGTTATTGTCTGTTTGGGGTAAATAGTAACGTGGTATAGCACACAAGCTTTTCTTCATCTTGCTCTTGCTCCTGATGGTGCATCTGGGAGATCATGGCGGTTTCTAGGGAACCTGCAGACACCTGTGCCATTCCTCTTCCGGCCGTGCGGTACTCAGTTCCATGAAGGTGTGGATGTAACCTAGTTTGTTTAACTGCACCAGCGGACACTTGCGCTCTGTCTGTTGCTGTAATGCTGTAATTATTACACTTGAAATTTGTAAACATCTTTCTGGGCTTTTTTTGTCATTGTTTTGAACTGTTTTGTTGTTGATGGTACTTTTGTCATCGTGCCTTTGCCATGTAGTCTTAGAAGTGAAATTATTGGGCCAAAAGGAAAATGCCAATGTAATTTTGTTAGATATTACCAAAATTCTCTCCAAATTTTGTACTCCAACCAATAATGAAGGCGTGCTTAGGTTTCCTTTGGTGTGTCAACAGAACATTTTGTCAAATGTTTAAATATTTACCAAACTATTAGACTAGAAATGATCTCAATGTAGGCTTGGTTTACATTTCTTTTATTATGAATGAGAGTGAGACTAAGTAGTTTACATATGGTTAAGAACTATTTGCATTTCATTTTAGTGAAATGTATGTTCATAGATCTAGCCCAATCAGCCCAATAAAACATTTAGAACATTGCTAATATGGGATACATTTAACACATATGCTCCTTTCATGGGCGGTGTCATGGCCACGAGTAACCCTTCTGGCAGCTCTGTATCTCCACTCTCTTTCCAAGGGCCTGAGCCGTGAATTCACTGCAAAATCAAGAAGGAGAAGTTGGTTCTGGACTGCTGGATTTCGCTTTACCCTTTTCCTCTGAATCTGCTGCAGGATGGATGTGCTCTTGAGGAATTGTACCTTCATGTAACTTTAGTGTTAAAGACCTTCTCCGCTACCTTGTAACTGGGCACAGATGTTTGTCCAATTTGGTATGTAGCATATAGGAGACAAGTTGCTGCCTACAAATACAAAGTAGATGTTCCTTGAAGACACATGCTAAAGTATGTAGGAGTGAAGAACCTTGAAGTTTGCAACTTTTTCAAATGGTTCCATTAAAAAAAGAGTTCACTTATAATACTTACTACTATAGTTGTCTTTACTATTTTCAGGGATTAAAAAGCAAAGAAGGGCCCTGGCTGGTGTGGCTCAGTGGATTGAGTACCCACCAGCAAAACGAAATGTCACGGGTTTGATTCCTAGTCCAGGCACATGCGTGGGTTGCAGGCCAGGTCTCCAGTAGGGGGCATGTGAGAGGCAACTGACTGGTGTTTGACACATTAATGTTTATTGCACATTAATGTTTCTCTCCCTCTCTCCCCCTTCTTCTTTTTAAAAATAAGTAAATAAAATCTTAAAAAGATCAAATAAGGTAAAAATAACAATGGGTGAATCTAGATGAAGGATAATATATGAAAGTCCATTGCATTATTATTGCAAAAAAATCTATAAAAATGTGAATCGTTTTTAAATTAAAATTTAAAAACAACAAAAATAAGTTGGACATAACATAAAATAATAAAATAGAAAAGAAAAATAAAACTCACTGAGATATGAAGAAAAGGTAGATGATAGAGTAAGCTGAGAGGTTGTATATATGAGTGTTGCTAGTAGAAGTCACTGAAAAAACCCTAGAATGATAAAATATCATATTTGTATTAGGAAGTTTAATAAATACCACAAGCAACAGCCATATGTTTCTTTTTCTGTAACTAATAACCCTAGACCTTTTCATTATGTGGTGAGATTAACATTTGGAACAACAGTCAACAGTCAAAAGTGTTTATTTTTTTTAAATCTTTTTTATTTTCTGCTGAAGATAATGTTGATGTTTCTCAGTACCCATCCTGTGAGATTTTTTTTCATTTTGTTTCAAATTCCCTCAAGGTCAAGTAGGAAAGACAAAAACTTTTATTTCATGGTCAAGCTGTGTGGATGTAACCTTATCGCTGCTTTCAAAGGGATAAGGCGGTTAGACCCCATGATTTAGAACCTAAATGATTGTCCTTCTATGATATCCAAATGTAAGTCTCTTATTTGGGGCCTGACAGTTGGGCTTTTTTTTTTCTTTTTGTAATAGAAATATAAGAAAGTAGCAAAGGGCATACTGTTTCCTTTTTTTTAAAATCATATCTGGCATAAATTCTCTTTCAGAATGAAATGTGAAAGGCCATGTTGTAACAAGCCCTAGCATCATAACTGCAATTTATCAAACACAGAATTGTCACAAGTAAAGGAATGATGATTATATAACAAATGTTCATAAATCTTGGTTTATAAACAAGATATTTTAAAGGGTTTTATTTTCTTCCCTTTAATAGTATGTTATCAAAAACACTGTCATTTTTCTCATTATTCCACTTGTAAATGAATTTAGAATTATTAAGTGTGAAATATAGTTTGCAACATTTAAGTCCATTACAGGCGAAAAAGTACAAGACACATTCTGGCTCCAGAATCTAAGTTAATCTGTTTTCCAAACTGTCCCTCCTGGTCAGTTCCCCTGGAACAACCGCTCTGAGCTCCTCCCAGGTTGTCCCCCTTGCTCAGCCACTCATTAGGTCCCCGGGAAGCATTCACCTTTGCTTTCCTTCAGTGGAAATGCAGCACTTCCCAGTGTAACTCTGTCCCCTGCACTCAAGTCAGCTTCAGCCACCGCCCTGGCCTCACCCTCCCACCTGTGAGTTACTTCAGCCTTCAGGAATCTCACATCAGCGTCTCCGAATGGTCCCCTTGAAGCCCCTCTCATTTTATACTGGTGAGGAAACACCCTTCACACTGGAGAGGTTGCTCATCACTGAAAACTAATTCCACAGGAATCCTTTGTGAGGTTTCTTCCACCTCTTTTTTCACAGCCTAGTACAGATGAATCTACTGGCAGGAAAACCAGTTGTACATTCTGTGCACGTCTTTCTCAGGTGATCTGGCACCTCCAGCTGTAAGTCCACTTGACACCTGTTCTGCTGTTCTTATCCTTTGTGTGCATTGTCAAAACTGATCAGAGTCCAATTTCACCTCCTTTTACCTTAACTTCAACAAACTGAAGTCAGTTTCTGTTGTGTGTGCTTGAAAGAGCCTTAATTACTATAAGCAATTGCAGAGAATATGTTGCTGTGCAGCCAAGGTGTGGATTTGGGGTGCACGCATTCCACACATGGTTCCCTCAGGGACCAGAGGCTCTAAGGGAGAAACAACCTGGGGTGATACTGCAAGTAAAATATTAGGTGAGAAAATCCCAACAAAACAAAACCTGAAAATAAACAAGAAACAAGACAAAACCAAACCAAACCAAGATCTTGAAGGCTAAAGAAGTGAGGTGTTTAAAAACAATCCCGATAAACTGTGTTCAAGACTGTTTTAATAAGCTAGATTGTGTTATTCTTAGACAACAAGTACACGTTTGTCATGTGGGAGATGTACTTCAAGGAACTGGAGGTTTCCCGAATATCCAGAACAAAAGTCAGGTGCTTGTTGATTCTGAGTCATCTGTTAGCCTCGTATAGTCTGATGCTTCAGCTACAGAACGAGCAAGTGGAAGAATGGTAACCACAATAACTTTCAATGGAAACATTCTAAACATTTGAGTACCTTGTGACTTGTCTTAAGATGTGTTCATGTTGTAGTATAGGTAACTGTCTATACTTCAGTTAATTCATTCACAGTATATTTTTGTATTGTCATCATGTACCAGGACCTTTTCTAGGAACTTGGGATACATTACATGTATATCTCAAATAGACTATGTGAATGTATCCATTAGACAATAAACAGGAAGCACAGTAAAAGTATATTTCTAGTAAATTAGAATGTAGTGAGGGCTATGGCAGAAAATGTAGATTAAGCTAAAAAGGCTCAGGGGTGGAAGTACCTTGGGAAGTTACGGTTTAAATAGGATTACCAGAGTAGCTTCCTTGAGAAAGTGACATTTGAGCAGACTCGAAGTAAGATAATTAACTGCTGAAATGTGCTGAGAGGTAAAGGTCTTTCTGGGCTGAAGCTATCATTCAAAGTTCAAAGCTCTGAGACAAGCCACACTGGCCTGTCGTTGTATGATGAATAGTAAGAAGGATGCGCTACTGAGGCCCCAGAGATTGAGGGGGGCCGAAATCGGAGGCAAAGTCACAAAGAGTGGTGACAGAAACAACAGAGGAGAGAGCATTGAAGCGAAGCTAAATGTAAAGATCTCCAGTACTGAGGGTAGAGAAGATACACAATTCTGAAAACATTTGAGAGAATTACTTCGGGCCTGTTCAGAGTGCATTTCCTTTCCCGAGGAACAAGTACACTCAGAAAAGATGAGTGTTGTGCTCAGCCCATAGACACTGAAGCATGGGAGATAGTGAAGGATGAAATACTGACAAGAAGAATGAATACAAGTTAAAAACATTCCTTTAGCATCAGGAACATTTGGAAAGTTGATTTTCCCTCTTCTTTTTTTTATAGTAATGGTCTCTATATCCTCATATTATTTTAGAGAAATTATTTTTTAAAAGTATAACAATTAAGTTATCAATTACTGATAATTATAAAATATAATTTAATTAGTTTCAATGACAATCATTAATTTAAAAGATCTGAGGCTGCCATTAGGACCCCTCACCTGCTAAACAGTCCAGTTGACAGAGAATGCTTATATCCTACTGGACTACTAGTTCTGCTATGCCATTGAGTTTAATTTTTGAGAGGAGTTCTAAAAACCTGTGGTAGATTGTTTTGCAGAAGTCAGGCAGGGGGCATTTTAGTTACAAGTTACATCTGTCCTTTGGGATAATGGTACTAGTGGAAAACACGGAGGAGACCATCAGTCTTTCTCATTGCAGCGGACGCAGGAGTGGAGCTGGTGAGTGTGTCTTGTTCCATGTAGGGAAATGAAGGACACTTAAAGCAGCTTCTTATTCCTCACCATTCCTGTGGGTTATTTCAGGAGGGTTATCTTTTTCCCCTTTTTCTTCAGAGAGATAGCTATTATGCTTTTTAGTTAGACAATAATAAATATAGAACTCTTTGTTCAAAAAGTTGTTTATGTCTCACTTTGGTGGAAATTAATACATGTATATACAACAAATAAAATAATGAGGTTAGTCATTATGTGCAGTGTACCAGCGTCTCCGTGTTACAGATACAGAAACTGTAACGGAGTCAGGTCTAGCCTCTGTTTGTTGACTGAAACGCGATGGTTGTGGGACAGGGATATCTCCTAGACATCTGAACCAAGGCGGTTTCTTTTCCCTTTTCAGAGATTATCAGCAGTGTGCTCTGATAATTTAAGGTTATTGGAAGTATGTTAAGTGTTTTCTCACAATGCACAAAAAATGAAGGTGTTTACTAGTCTTAAAGTAATTTTATTGTAATGCAGATTTTTAAGTACATTTGAAAAGGAAAATTTAAGAACACATATTTCATTTAAATCTGTTTTCATCCTGTTAAATTTTAAAATTTTGGTAGCAAAAATGTTTAAAATATGATATACCTAAATTTGATATAATGTTTGACTTAAACAATAAATAGAACTTAATGTCTCAATTATCTCATATATTTAAACTATAACTGCCTTTGACATGGCCACATGTTTTAGTTAGAGGAAAGTGTTTCCCATTTTAAAATTACCGTCAGCATCTACAGCACAGCCATTGCATTTACTGTACCACTCTTACAGAATCTTAAAACTCTGAATTATCCAGCCGCCGTTTTATGTATATCTGAAAAAGGAAGTTTTGTTAACTGAACAGAATGATCTAATGCATGTACTGACAGCAGCCGATGGAGAAGCAGGGGCCAGAGGCACGGCTCTTGCATCCTGGACAGTGCTGGACCGCGTAAGAACAAAGCATTCATCAAACTGTCTCGCAGACGTCCTGTTAATCTAAATGTGTCTGGATTAAAGCACCAGCAATTTCATCACTTGTGAAGTTTGCAGCATTAGTATTTAATCATTTTAAATGCATATCATACTTTGCTCCGTGCTTTCTTGCTGGTGTCCTGTAGGACAGCAAAGTGTTACAGTCATATTTTTTGCACCCATTTCTTCTCCCAGTCTTTTACATTGCTGAAATATGCTAGAAATGCAGTATCTGTATATAAATGGGGAGGAGACCAGTTATGCCCATAAATATTTATAATGAATGCTTCTGTTTTAGTAATATATGCCATTAACTTCATTTCCAGTTATCTTTCCATCTTCCTTGTAGATTTATACCATTTCTGGTTGTGTCTTGAAGCAAAAGACTAAACACCCGAAAGCATACATCAGTGCAAGTTGTGCCTTTTTTCTCTCCCACTTAGAATCTGTGTAACAACATATAAAATATTGGAAAACGTTAACCTTTTAGTACTGCTCTGTACTTAAGATAAATACATTGTTAAATCATTAAATGATATTAAATATTGCAATAGTTATACAATGTGGCAGTCTCGAAATACTGGTTTTTTATAGTATGAGACCCAAACATCGCCCACCTCTATGCTATCACAGGTATCTGTGTTTCTTTGTATGCAACCCAGTCATCCATATGTGTATTTGCAATCTTTGTAAAAAAACCAAAACTCAAAGATGCTCATCCTGAGTTAAACTGATACCCTGACATCAACTGGTTTTATTCATATTACAAAGAAACAATTGGGACAACTGTAATAGAATAAACAATAAATATGAAAAAAGAAACACATATGTATGACATCCCTATTTATAGTGGCAGATTTAAAATACTCTCAAAATATGTAAAAAGGGGCTACTTATTAACCTGCTTGGCGTATCTAACTTCATGCTTTCTGTTCCTACATAAACTAAAAATTCATGTTATTCCTCAGAATGTGCTTTCACATCATTTCCCCCAACTCACTATGAGAGAATTTGTTTTAATTGTGGCTTGCATCCCTTTAGGAAAATATCATATGCTTATTTGCACAGAGGAGGAGAATTATAAAATGAACCAAATAACTCAGTTTAGTGTAAAGGAAACTTTCTAAAGCCAGAAACAAATTAGATGATCTCTGGTGTGAAGGGCAGAAGGTTTTTTCACCTTTTGCTTCCAAATTAAGAACACTGCCCCCCCATGTAAGTCCCTTTCCAAAACTTGATGTTTCCAGTACAGTCCTTTTGTTTTCATAATGGCTCATATAACATCAAAAAAAGGAGAAAATTAACATTGCATTCTTTTATATATCTGCATTATATAGTTGTATATCCCCCAGGGTTGAAAGGGAAAAGCCAGAGTATTTGTCTTCATTTATCCATAAACTTGGTATTTCTGAGATTTTCCTATGGGGATCTGGCTTCATTTTTTTCTTTCTTTGACAACGTATGGATTTACTGAGAAGCTCTTTGCGCCAGGCATTGTTCCAAGTTCTGTGGAGTAAACATGATAAACTTCCTAGCTTGTGGGGTTTGCTTTTCAGTGGGGTGGGTGTTGTGATGCACAAGGCTCCACCTTCTGCAGCTGTTCTACCTCCACCTCCATCCTCAGGACACACGCTCCCCAGGCCTCCGCCTGTAGCCTTTTTCTCCTCTTGCTTCACGTTCCTTATTGACCAGTCTCAGCCGTTACCATGTTAGTAATTATCCACTCTGCTTTTATGGTCTCAAACCTACAGTTAACATCTGCACCACTCTGATAAGTCTTCAGATGGCTTACTGACCAGTCAATTTGAATGTCTCTCAAGTATTAGAGACACTAAGTAAAAGTAAGAACTCAGTGTCTTTTTAAGTATGTTTTGTTGATTATGTTGTTATAGTATCCCAATATATTTTCTCCTTTGCCGCCCTCTGCCCAGTACCCTCCATCCCTCCAGCAACCCCACCTCTTATTTCATGCCCATGGGTCATGCGTGTAAGTTCTTCGGCTTATCTGTTTCCTCTACTGTTCTTAACCTCCCCCTGTCTGTTTTGTTCCTACCAATTATGCTTCTTGAACCGTGCACCATTCCCCCCTCTCTGCCCCTTCCCCCTCCCAGCTGGTAACCCTCCAAATAATCCCCATACCTATGACTCTGTTCCTGTTCTGGTTGTTTGCTTAGTTTGTTTTTTAGATTTGGTTGATGATAGTTGTGAGTTTGTTGTCATTTTACTGTTCATAGTTTTGATCTTCTTTTTCTTAAATAAGTCCTTCTAACATTTCATCTAATAAGGGCTTGATGATGATGAATTCCTTTAACTTTACCTTGTCTGCAAAGCACTTTATCTGCCCTTGCATTCTAAATGATAGCTTTGCTGGATAGAGTAACCTTGGATGTAGGTCCTTGCTTTTCATGACTTTGAATACTTCTTGCCAGCCCCTTCTTGCCTGTAAGGTCTCTTTTGAGAAATCAGCTGATAGTCTAATGGGAACTCCTTTGTAGGTAACTCTCTGCTCTTCTCTTGATGCTTGTAAGATTCTCTCTTTATCTTTGACCCTTTGACATTGTAACTATGATGTGTCTTCCTGTGGTTGGTCCTCTTTGGGTCCAACTTGATTGAGACTGTCTGTGCTTCCTGGAATTGCATGTTTATTTCCTTTGCCAAATTAGGGAAGTTTTCTTTCATTATTTTTTCAAATAGATTTCCAATTTTTTGCTGTTTCTCTTCTCCTTCTGGCACCCCTATGTTGTGAATGTTGGACCTTTTGAATTTGTCCCAGAGGCTGCTTATACTATCCTCACTTTTTTTGGATTCTTTTTTCTTCTTATTGTTCTGAGTGGTCATTTTTTGCTTGGTAATGTTCTATATCACTGATTTGATCCTTGGCTTCATCCACTCTACTATTGTTTCCCTGTAAATCATTCTTTATTTCAATTAGTGAATCCTTTGTTTCTGACTGGATCTTTTTTATGCTCTTGAGGTCCTTACTAAGTTCCTTGAGCATCCTTATAACCAGTGTTTTGAATTCTGCATCTGATAGATTGCTTCTCTCCATTTCATTTAGTTCTTTTTCTGGAGTTTTAAAATGTTCTTTCATTTGGGCCATGTTTCTTTGTCTCCTTGTTTTGGCAGCCTCCCTGTGTTTGTTTCTATGTGTTAGGCAGAGCTGCTATAACTCTCTGTCTTTATAGCTTGGCCTAATATAATAGGTGTCCTGTAGGGTCCAGTGGCACAGCCTCCCCTATCACCCAAGCTGGGTATTTGAGATGCACCCTTCATGTGGGCTGAATATAACCTCCTCTTGTAGTTGAGCCTTGGTTGCTCTTGGCAGATGTATGGGAGGGATTTCCTCAGGGCAGTCAATCAGCTGCAAAGATTGGCTGTGGCCACTTACCACCAACCTCCACCTTCCATGGAGGATCAGCTGTGCAGGGGCAGGGTGGTGGTTCTCTGAAGTAGTCTCTAGCTGTCCACTGGGTGTGTTGGCCCTGGGGTTTCCCAGGTGGTGCAGGCCAAGGTCAGCCCCCACCTGTGTTTTGCCTGGGGCCACCCTGCCTTGAGACAGCAGCTACTTGTGCTGGGCTTAGAGATCCCCAGGAAAAGCCAAGCTGTGAAACCATTCTGGCTGCTCCTAGTGCCTGGCCTGGGGCTCACTGAGGGCAGTTGTTGCTTGTTTGATAGGATTTAGGAAGTTGTGAAACAAGAGCCAAGAGAAGCCGTTCATATGGAAAAGCAGCTTGGGTGGGCCCTAATTTGGGTGGGGCATAGCCTCTGAGGATATCCAAGGTGGGTCAAACAGTGTTAGCCAGGTAGATGGAGTCTCACACATGGCACCAGCCTGCAGGCTCTGTGGTGGGGGGAGGGCCCAGAAAAGGGACAATGGCCCCTGCTCCCCCCGATGCCAGACACTTCAGTCTCTCCCAGTATGCTACTGATGCCTTTCAAACTGCCTCCCCAGCGCTAAAACTCAGAGGGAGTGAGTTTGAGTAGGTGAGTCTGTGTGTGGGCTCTTTAAGAGGAACTGTCTGGGGCTCCAGAAATTTCTTCCACCAACTCAATTTCTTCCCCCCTAGTTTTTGCAGCCAGAAGTTGTGGGGACTTATCTTCCTGGAACTGGAAACTTGGGCTGTGGCCCTGGTGTGGGGCTGGGACTCCTTGCTCCCAAGATATCCCTCCAGAATTTTTATCCACCACATGTGGGTGAAAGACCAGCCTGCTCTGCATGTGTGCTCCTCCTACCAGTCTTGTTGGGTGTGGTTTCTTCAATTCTGTAGTTGTCAGACTCAGAATTAACCTTGATTTCTGATGGTTCTGAGTGATGGTTGTTCTATACTTTAGTTGTAATTTTGATGTGGTTGTGCAAAGAGGTGAGCCGTGTCTGCCTGTTCCACCACGTAGAACCGAGGATCCTTCCCCTGCTTTTGCAACTCATTTCAACCCATTCTTGTCAGTGTCTTTAGGGTCCTCCGTTCAGTAGATCAGCTAGTGTCTCCGCCCCTCACCTACTCATGCTCACTCCTTTGCTCTAATTTTGGGCACATCATCTATCAATAAAAAGGTACATCACCATCATCATAAAAATGTAACATGATACAATGATATAATATAATAGTATATAATAATAGTATAGTATAGTATAATATAACATAATAATATAAACTGACCTCTTAACTCTAATCTTACTTTGTCCACTCCACTAAAACTCAAATCAAACCTGTTTACTAAAATAATTACTATTTTAAAATGCCTACATTGTCATAATCCTTTTCTACTTAAATTTTCCAAGGCTTCAGGTGAAAAGCAATGTCATCGTATCACGGTGTAAAAGGCATATCATATGTGTCATTACTTACATTCTGCCACCTCTCCATGTTCCCCAAGAATACTGTGAGTTGTTTAGGATGATTTTACAATACTTCCATCTTCCCCAGCTCTTATCTCATTTCTTTTGTCTATAAATCCTGGAATTTTCTGAACATATTTTGTGCACATTTATTTGACTATTTAGACAGTGATGTAGTTTATGAAGTTATTTAATTTTTGCTTTTCATATTTCCTGCAGCATTTTCCTATATTTACATTTTCTTACTTTCCCAACAGTGTTCTCGAAGCATGTTTTCGAGTGGACGATTTTCTGAGCTCTCATGTATCTAACACAAATCCAGCTGAGTATGTAATGTAGGTTCAAGGTTATCTCTCATCAGTCACTTTAAAATCATTACTCAAAAAAAGTTTTTACACATCGGATGTTGCTACTGAGAATTCTGTGCCTGTCTGAGTCTTACTGCTTTGTAGATAGTCTTTTTTCTGGAAGCTTTTATTTAATTTTAAGTTTGTAAGTATACCTTAGTTTTTCCTTATTTAAAATCCTTTGCACTCTATGGGTCATTTTATCCTTAGGTTTCTAACCTTTTAATTATTTGTCATCTAGTATCATTTTATCAAATATAACCTATGTATTCAGGGGGACCCAACAATGGAATTTATTTATAAAAACTTATGTATTTATTCTTACATGTTTAAACTCCAGTACTTTCAAAGCACTCTCCATTTGATGCAATACACATATCGAGATATTTTTCCACTGCTCAAAACAGTTTTTGAACTCATGGAATTTGATACCTTTTAGTGCTTCTGCCATTTTCACCTCTTCCACATTGGCAAAATGTTTCCCCTTGAGGATGTTTTTCATCTGGGGAAACAAACAAACAAAAAACTTGCTCAGGGTGTGACCAGTGAATAGGGAGGGTGCGGCACAGGGGTCATGCTGTTTCTGGTCAGAAACTGCTGAATATTCAGCGCAGTGGGGGCGGGTGCACTTGTAAGTCACCCATCGTGAAATGGGCAAATGCACTGAGAGACTCTTCAAAAAAATTCACTGAAGCTGAATGCAGCCTCTCACAACAATGGCAACTGGCACACTGATGCAGATGGGTTCCTGGCACACGTAACACAGGGGGAAACCTGGACTGCAAGAGGCCCACCCTCCAGAATGTAATCCTGGGGCTTTTTGGGAGGTCCTCACTCATATATGTAATCATGTATGTGTGTCTGTATTTACTTATTTTGTTCCTCTTCCTCAGGAACTCCTTATGTGTGAATTGGCCTCTATTTCTTTCTACTTCTTTTTATATAGCTCTTAAGCTTTATGTTTATGTCATCTACCTTTTCATCTCTTTTTGTTGCCTTTTTGGAGAGTTTTTCACATTGATTGATCATCCCGTTCACTGACATTTCTTCCATTGTATCATATCTTTTTGTTCCTTTTCAAACATTTTAGTATGCATAACTCACATTTTACTTGATATTTATATGAATTATTGTTCCTGTTTTGATTTTTGTATATCCTCTATTGTCATTTTGAGAATATTTATTGTAGAAAATATATTTATCAACATATTCCAATAATGTTGCTTCTTGCTCTATGTGTTAGTCAGATAGTTTCCTTAATGTGCTTCAGTTCTTTAGCCTGTGGGCTTGTGTCTTGGGATAAAGTTTTTTCTGACTGGTAAAGGTCACTGGGGAGAGATTATTAGGAATCTAATGGTAATAAACAGATATTCTCTGCTTGCATGGAGCTTATAGCTTTAAAATAACTTTAAGTTGAGGTATGAAAGATATGCGAAAAACGATCCATATTTAAAGTATTCAGTTGATGAGTTTGGAGATAAAAATGCATCCGGTGGTAATGGGCAGCAGAGCGAGCAGTCCCACATTCATGGGTGGTAGATAAAAAACAGGAGGGATGACTGGGGAGTGAGGAATCCCAGATGCAGGCCAAACCACACAAGCCAGGGTTCCAGCACCAGGAATGTAAAGCCTCATAACGTTAGGCTGTAAAACTCAGTGTGGGTTGGGATGGCAGAATAAACTGCTGTTTTCCCAGGAGAGTCCATTTAGAGGGCCCATAGGGTCCTAGACCACATACGAACCCGCTCATTTGGGGAATCAGCACCAGAGCAGCAGCTAGAAGGGCACCAGTCACCTACAGGAAGTGGGGTAAGTGACTAGAAAAGAGGCGAGAACTGAGCAAGTGGCATTGTTCCCTCTCTGACCCCTCCTCCACATATAGCACCACAAAGTGTTGAAGTGGGGTGCCCCACCCTGGTGAATACCTAAGGCACTGACCCTTATAACGTAACAGTTGCACCAACATGGGGAGTCAAAGCAGTTCTACCTAATACACAGAAACACAGGGAGGCTGCCAAATAGCGGAGAAAAAGAAATATGGCCCAAATGAAAGAACAGATCAAAGCTGCAGAAAAAGAGCTAAGTGTTAAGGAGATAGCCAACCTATCAGATGCAGAGTTTAAAACACTGGTAATCAGGACGCTCACAGAAGTGATTGAGTATGGATGCAAAACAGAGGAAGAAGTGAAGGCTATGCAAAGTGAACTAAAGCAAAATATACAGGGAACTAACAGTGAAGGGAAGGAAAGTGGGATTCAAATAAATGATTTGGACCAAAAGGAAGAAATAAACATTGGCCTGAAACAGAAAGAAGAAACAAAAATTCAAAAAAAAAGTGAGGAGAGGCTTAGGAACCTCTGGGACAACTTTAAATGTTCCAACATCTAGATCATAGGAGTGCCAGAAGGAGAAGAGAAACAGCAAAAAATTGGAACTCTATTTGAGAAAATAATGAAAGAGAACTCCCCCAATTTGGTGAAGGAAATAGACATGCAAGTCCAGGAAACTCAGAGAATCCCAAACAAGTTGGACCCAAATAGGGCCACACCAAGACACATCATAATTAAAATGCCAACAGTTAAAAGATAAAGAGAGAGTCTTAAAAGCAGCAAGAGAAAAGGAGACAGTTACCTACGAAGCAGTTCCCATAAGACTCTCAGTGGATTTCTCATAAGAAACCTTGCAGGCTAGAAGGGGCTGGAAAGAAGTATTCAAAGTGATGAAAAACAAGGACCTACAACCTAGATTACTCTATCTACCAATGCTATCATTTAGAATGGAAGGGCAGATAAAGTGCTTCCCAGACAAAGTAAAGCTAAAGGAGTCCATCATCTCTAAGCCATTGTTATATGAAATGTTAAAGAGACTTATCTAAGAAAAAGATCGAAACTATGAACATTAACATGATAACAAATTCACAATGATCAGCAACTGAATTTAAAAAAACAAAAACAAACTAAACAAACAACTAGAACAGGAACAGAATCATAGAAATGGAGATCACATAGAAGGTTATCAGCAGGAAGGTGGAAGGGGGAGGATGGGGGGAAAGGTAGAAGGAATAAGAAGCATAATTGGTAGGTACAAAATAGATGGGGGAAGGTTAAGAATAACATAGGAAGTGGAGAAGCCAAAGAACCTATATTTACAACCCATGGACATGAACTAAGGGAGGAGCGATACTGGGCAGAGGAGGTAAAGAGGAAAAATTGGATAACTGTAATAACATAACAAATAAAATATAAATAACTAAAATGGACTTCAGAGACACATATTTCAGGTAAAAATAACTAAAATCAATGACAGCTAAGGTTAGGTTAAAATTTAGAATATTTTGGTTAAATTTTTCCAAATTAAATTATTATATTTTCTGGGGATTTTCAGTCTCTGTCAGTGGGAAAAGCTTTTTTATTTTACTATTACAATATATCCTTTCTGCACAAAATTCTTAATAAGGCAAATTTAGTTTATTTGTTCTTTACCCTGTATAAAACTGGGGTTTTGCATGAACCTGTTAGCTTGCCACAAGACGTTATGTTGACTCTTTATGGAGATTGCTTGTGAAATGGTTTACCATTTCTAGCTGAAAGTCAAACAAGGTTTAAAACATACTAGTAAATTGGGCAAGTTTGAGTTTTCTGTAGAAAACATGTCCCTCTGCTGCTCCAGTTACAGTTACAGTTAAAGCTAGGGCAGCGAAATATGTAGGTCCTTGCCATACGCACCCCCCCGCCCCAGATGTAGTGGGAAAGTTTGTTTGGTGCAGCTGCTGGGATATGGGCATCCAAGGGCTCATATCTGAGTCCCTTCTGAAATGAGAGCAGCCCGAAGGTCAGACTCCTTCCCTGGTGGTAACCCCTAAACAATGCTGAGGCTGGGATCCAAAGTTCCCAGTGTCTTCCTTCTACTCGTCACATCTCTGTGCAGGACCCTTCTGGTTTCAGAGTGCCTTTTTGTGAGGGTGGGGGGGGGGAGAGTGAGTGTTACCTGAGTCTTCTGTTGTAATGCCTCAATAGTTTATTTCCTCCGCCTGCTCCATTCTGTTTCTTTCCTCATTTACAGACAGTGTTCCTGAGAGCACACCCCCCAATATTCCTGTATTCCAATCTCCGTCTCTTCAGTTTGTTTTGTGGAACATTCTGGCCTGCAACTCACTGAGCGGCATTACTCACTAGAACTCAGTGGTCTGTGCAAAGTTCAAGCACTACTAATTCTTCCTGGATGAAGTGGGATTATAAAAAGTTCCGAAGAGGCAATTGTTAATAGTATGATAGAAGGAGGTTATTAGAAGGGTGAAAGGAGGCACAATGGCAGAACAGAAGTTAAGTCACTACTGTTCATTCTTGGCAGGTGAGCTTGCTTCAATTAAGTATTTCTCTGGGCCTCTCCCCTGTTTGGGGAGAGGTGGAACAAGTGCCTTGGCTGCCCACAAAGGGCTTCATGAACCAGATCAAATGGTCCTATTGTGTTCCAATGTCCCTTGGCTTGGAATAACTTGATGGGACCTCATGCTATATCCCAAGAGAAAGGAGCAGCAGAGTTAAAACAGGCCATTATGACAAGAGCTTCTCTCCTTAGTCACTTAACCTTGTAATTTTTAACAGGTTTCCTAACATCTTTCCTACTAATCCCCTACAACTCAATATACCTACATTGAGGTAGCAAATGAACATTGATCCCTGAAATTAATATTTAGGTTGATCAGCCAAGCAGAAAAAAGGGAGAGACAATTCAGAGCTGTAAACAAACAAGCAAACAAACATTTATTTGAAACCTAAATGCATTTTTGCTGGAGGTTGGGCCAGGGTCCTGTTGAGACTTGGTCATCAGAGGGCCTTTGGAGTTTGTTAAGTACAGGAGTGGTGCGATCAGTTTCTGTTTTATACCGTAGTTCTTCATGAGGAGAGGATTTCTTATGTAGAGAAACTTTGATTAGTTAGCTGCCCATTTCATCTCTGTGACCTATCTCACAATGATCAGGTTACCCTTCTCCTTGTCACGGGGGTGGGGGTGGGGGACAGCAAAACAGTATCTCTGTGCCATCGGTGGTTTTGTGCATGCCTTTCTGCAGTGGACTCACGTTGCTTTTGCCTTTCTAGTTTCCCTTTTACTGATAAAAGCTCCTTAATACTTTTGATTGAGTATCCACTACTTCCTCACTCTCAATTCACATATCGCAGGGAGGGCTGACAGGTCTGGTCAATTAGAGTCACGGTAATTGATTCAAGGACAATCAGTCTCAGGAATGTTGTGTCGCACCATCAGGAAAGAAACATGATCTTCCCCTCAGAGATTAATAAATCATAAAATGTAATTCTTGATCGGCTGTTGGTCATCTTTAACACTTTCTAGGGGAAAACCTTCTCAGATTAAAGCCAGTGTAGAAGAAATCAGAGCAAAGAGATGGGGAGAGATCATTCTTGAAGACATAATTTTACAACCTCAATAAAGCCAAGTCTGAAGTCCACCAGGTTCTGGGGTTTGTAATATATGAAAATCCCCATTTGTAAGTAAACCAAATTGAGCCGTTTCAATTTCTTGGACTCAAAAGAGTTATGACTCATAAACTTACTTCCCTATCAAAGCTCCCAAATGGCCTTATGTCTGTTGCCTCTAGACTAAGAACGTGCTTGGCTTCTCATCTCTGGATTATTTGTTTTTCTTATTTGAATTTAATAACAGTGTTTTGGGTTGATTATGTCATCAGTATCTAGAACTAATTAGTAGGAAGGTGCTACTGCCACCATAAAGTTTTAGTCACTTGGGGAAACTTTGAATTGGCTTGTAAAACCCCATTTCCTTTTCTAAACTTTATTCTTGTGTGAAGATACAAAATGAGAAGAAACAGCAAGTGAGGTCACTAACTGATGAAAGCATTAAGAATAAAATGTGACTTGAAAACCCTTTAAGAAGTCATTGGGTATTTGAAATAACAGATAACACAGAGTTTGTAATGGTTTTGACATTTTTTGGTACCCAGGTGAATAACAGCAGCATTAGTAGAAAGTTTTAGGGTGAGATAATACCATTCTAGGTATGTGTCTTTCCATCTCAATGGCCTAAAAGGTAGTTTAGTTTACTTCTTCGTGGATTATAATAATCTCATTATAGATCTCTTCACATCTACTCTTATTCCCTCTACCTAAAAGCCAGCGAGCAGTTTCACATTTCAATCCTGAACCTGTACTCTCTTTTACTTAAAACACTTTAAAGACTAGAAGTATTTTCAGGAGAAGAAAGATCTGAACATGGAATTTTTTACCCAGGGGAACATTGTCCCAAAGGGACTTCGGAGTTCACGATCGCCAAGGAAATATTAAGATCAGTTAAGGAGATTCTATAAATAGCAACTAACTGTACCATCTGGTGCCTGCCTACCTGTCAGCCTCAGGGAGCCGCACACACCACCGCCCCCCTCTAGGATGGTACACGGGCATTCCCAGTCCTCAGCAAACCCAGCTCCCTCCACTCCTGGGCTTTTGGTCATGCTCCTCACTTGCCTCCCACTCCCCATTTTTCATAATAACTTTACTTAGTTCTCTGACATTTTTTGCTAGAGCAAAGCCCCCTATTCAATATAGTTTGTACTTTTTACCAGATCTGCAGTTTTGTGAGCATTTATGTGATTATTTGGTTACTAAATGCCCTCACTGGACTGTGTGCTCCATGAGGGTACGAGACTGTGTAAATTTTAGTTTACTTTATGTTGAGTGTTTTGTGAGTGCCTGGCTCATTATAAACCCCTCAGATACATTAATTTCTTAAAGGACTGAGGATTTTTTAAGAGCATATATATTTTTGTTAAAAGCTCTTTATTCTTCTTTTGCTTACTTTTACATGTTTGAGTCCATAAGGAACAGTATTTTCAAAAAATATTCTTCTCCCTCCTGTGGCTCTGCCTCAGTTTTCTTTTTCTATATCACTGAGATGAAACCCCTTCCTTTCTCCTGTGACAAGAAATGCTTGTGCCAAATATTAGTCAGTAGGATTTTGAATCCTGAATATATTATGTAATGTTTCTGTGTAGTTCCATGGATGGCATTGCTCTCAATTCAGGCAGGATTACTGATAACATTACTTTGATAGAGGACGTTAATTTTCTCACTGCAAGTTTTTCACTCTGGAAATATCAGAAAACTCAGTATTCATAGTTTTCTTAATCTCTTGCCATTTGAAATGACAGTAAATGTGAAGAAATGGTGGCACAAGGGAATGTCATTTATTTCCACAAGGTTTATGTAATGGACAGAGTGCAGACAGCAGATAAAGCTGAATATTTGTGCCTGGGATAGAGAGTATTTTAATTGCAAATTCACCAGTAGAAGAATTCTTGTCACTACCTTGCAGGAGAATAAATAGATGATCTCGCTCTTACTTCTGCCTGCATACTTATGAATTTTATCAGAGCATCAGGCTAGACAACATAACTGTGCTCCTTTTAACTATTGCCATGCTTTCCATCACTGGTAGTGTTGGGACTAACTCATTAGTTACAATATATCTGCTCTGGGGAGATCTCTGTAGAATTTTTTTAGGAATCAAATGATGATACCTTTGCCAAATCAGGATGCCCTGTTTGTATTACTGGAAAGCGATTTGCACAGAGAAAATAAACAGGTAGTGCATGAGATTAAAAACACCAACACTATTTGTTGCTTGGATTTAGAATTGTTAATGTGAGGTTTTCAATTTTCCGGGTTACAGTGCTTCTGATGTTTCCAGTACTCTTGTATACAATATTAACTTGTAAAATCCCCACGGTGAGTTGTTGGGCATCCTGACAATCCCTTCAAGGAGGAAACTGAGGCACAGGAAGGATGACTTGCCTGAGGTCCTACAGGTAGTGAGTGCTGGCTCAGGACGGGAACTCAGAAATCTGGTATCAGAATCTGTGCCCTTTGCCGCCACCCGGTGTTGCCTCTCTGTTTATTACAGACTCATTTGTTTCATTTTGAACTGATTTCTAAGACTCACCTTGGCTTCAACTCAGATAAAAACAAAGCACAACTCAGTTAATGTTCATTATGTCTGCATTTATCCATTTTGAAAAACTACCCCCAAATGTGCTGCTTGCTTCTCGTCACTTTGTTAGTGAATGGAGAAGAGTATATTTTCCAATAGACTGGCAACTTCCTCTCCCTTCCGACATGCTGGTCTTCCAATATGATGTTGACACTCTCAATGAGAGGTGGGGCTGATGCTGTCCTCCTTTGGATCTGGGTGGACCCGGGACTACAGTGCCCAGGAAAAGGTCATTTCTGGTGGTATAGCTTCTGCCTGGTCCTCCTGAGGTGCTTGCTCTTGGAACCTAGATACCGTGCCGTGATGAAGCGCAGAAGGCATGAAGAAGGCACATGCTATTTTCCTGGTACTCAGCCTCAGCTGAGATCCCGTCCAGCAGACAGCAGCAGCCACCAGGCATGTATGTCTGGGTGATTCTGGTCCCCAGGTGTTGAGTCTTCCCAGCTGAGACCTGTGGTGTTGCAGATCAGAGAAGCTATCCCTTCTGTGCTAACTAGAACAGCAAGGTAGGGCTAATAGCCCTGGTCTACTTAAGGCATCAATTAATGAATTTTTAAATTAGTGTTGTAATTAGAAGTATTCATTACAGTTAAGTTCAGGAGAACTTTAAACCAACTTTAGATCAAAGGCATCTAATTTTTTAAAAAGTCCAAATGGGGATTTCAATTTGAATTTTAGTGATGGGTTTTTCATTTCTGCTGTTAATTACTTGGGTGATTTTTGTATCACTTCTTAATATTCTGTGCCTCATTTTCTTTGTCTTTCAACTTCTTAACTGCTAATATCAGGATGGTTTAATAATTATCATTTACAAACTTTTACAGGAAATGTGTGCGTGATATGTGAGTATGTTTGAATGCTGAAATTTAATTATGGGGTCTGATATGCCCACCAAATTTTGGTATGTAGTAGATTCAGAGTCACTGGCATCTAAGACTAAAACTAATTTTGTTTCTAATATTATCATTGGAAACTGCACCTCAGTGAGGGATCTTTTTTCCAAGAATGAGTAGTAGTCAACAATTAATATTTGGGGGGGGGGTGTTGAGAGAGAAAAACCAAAGAAAATCATCTGAGTGCTTTCAACTGCAATAAAAATCATGAGATTAGGGTGTGTGTGTGTGTTTTGAGACCTGATCTTCTCAGGCAGAGTATCTGAATTTGAGATTGTCCATGACTTAAAGTATTGGGATAATTCAAAGTTACATGACTTGAATTTTTGTGCAGTTTGCAAGGTTTTACTTCCAAATCTTAAGTTATCGATTAGACACACAAAATATTGTTTTGATGTATACAATATTAATATTCCTCTAGGACTGAAGTTTTTAGCACTGATATTTTTATGTGATATATCCATAAGCCTTGATGTCTTAAATATATAACTCTTGACATTAAAAAAGTGATATTTAAAAAAGAAAGCAATCACAAATATCTGTAAATGGCTATAATAATATTTTTTCAGCTCGTCACTACAAAACGGCAGACACTGTGAACCCTAAAACAAAAGCCAGTAAGAGAAAGGAAAGTGAAAAGTGAGAGATCTATGTTATCAAACACACAAGAAAAAACCTTCATTAGTTCATGTGCTCAGGTAGGTCCCCAAATAAGTGGGCATATTAATAAAAAAGCAATACAATATAAAACAAGAAATAATAATTTTAAGTGAAGCAGAAAATAGTCTGTTTTCAGCACCTCAGTTTTTTAAGGGTATTAATCACTTTCTTTGAAACAATGATTTAAATAAGCTTTGGGGACTCCAAGATATTCTTAACCTCACAAAATTTACATTCTAGAGAGGGGCCCATTTGACACAAGCACATAATAATAATGCATTGTGCAAGCACACAGGTATTTGAGTACAATGGTGAGCACAAGCGTCCATGGGAACAATGGTTCCCTGTACATGAATCTCCCAATTTTTGAGGAAAAGGATCTCTCATAAAAGTTTTCAAGTCTGAGTTAGAAGTGAAGGAAACAAAGAACGTTCCAGAAAGAACAGACAGCCTCATGAAATATAGTTCAGACAGAGTCATTTACGGAGGAATAAGAAACAATTTCATATGACTGCAGCATAAAATATGAACCAGGTTTTGCTGAGTGATGAAACATGAGCCATATCAGACCATTTCTTGTATGTCATAAGGAGCTATGTCTTTTCTTGTGGTATGGGGAATTAATAGGTATCGAAGAATTTGTAAGAAAAAAAGTGGTAAGGTCAGACAGTTGTTCCAGAGAGAAGCTTTGTTAAAAAAAGGACTGTTATAAATGGGGAGAGCGTCTTTCAGTGATGGAAGGTGAAGACTGAGGGTCTCATTAGAGAGCAAGGTGGCCGGAGGAAAGCACTGATTCAAGAAATAGCAATTTGGTACAGTTATTAGTGTTTGATTGGACCTAGTGGATGGGAAATGAAAAGAAGTAAAGAATAGCTTTCTGTTGTAAATCTTAAAGTACAAAAATACAGTGAAGCAGGCCTCACTGAGCCAAGCAGCGGAGCCGTTTCAGACAAGGTCTCCTCTGCCACGCCAGGCTCAGACGTGCCTTAGCCGACGCTGTCAGCGGCTGTGGTGGGGAACACAGGCAGAGGACCGACTCCGGGAAGGAGGCTTGTTAGCGATGATAAATCATTCGTTACAAGCTGTGCTTTTTAAGCTTTTGACTGAGGTTCTCCTGTAACCATAGTGTGGAGAATCAGATATGCACCAAAATTAAAGGAAGAAGCCAGAACCGGATATTACAATTGTTGGAGTTACCACCATAAGAGTCTTAGTAAAAGCCATCAGACAACTCACAGAAGGTGCATACAAAGAGAAAAGAAATGGGAACTCAAATAGTTAAAGTTATTGGTGTACTGGTAAATGTTTAACAGACTTTCTAAAAAAAAAGCATATCTATAAGTATATAAATTTACTATAAACTTTACTGATATAGAAGATGTAAAACAAAGTTTTCAAATAATAGTAATACATACACAATATTCTTTATTTAACATTACTTATAGTTGATCAATCCCCATAGAATGCTTTTGTTGATTTTTGCTGAACCCTTGTACCCACAGCTAACCCCTGACTGTTGTGGGTATCAGGGACTCTCTCATACTGATGGTTGACTGCAAAAGGCGGGGATCTCAGTTTTCAGCCCACAGGTGGTCAAGCTGAGTGACCAGAATTCTATATCACGTTACTTCTCAAATACGTAAGTTAAGTTACATTGTGTGGCTCAGAGCCCCACCTTAAGTCATATTGTTACTATGTGCCTGTAGTACCGAAAGGTCCCAAGCAAAGCCCCTATTAGGCACTTTCCAAAGGTTTAGATATTACCTCTCAGAACCCAAAGGCAAAGAGACCAGATACTACCCCTGAACTGATATAAATTGCTCTCCGAACAGCGGTGGTTAAGGTAAAAACAGAGAAGAAAAAGACCCAAAATAGGAACAGAGATACCAAACAATACAAGTGGAGAGTATATTACAGGCAAGAAATAAAGAGGAAATGAGACTTTTAAGGGGAACAAAATAATTAATATGTAAGTCCAGTAAAATAAGGTCTCAAACTCTTTCCTCTTGACAAATAATGCATTTTGCTGATCAAAGAACAACAAGCTTAAACAAGATAGGAAAAAACTGGATACAAAGTTTTTGTTTTTGTTTTTTGGTATAGGTTTAAATATGAAAATCTTAATAACTTAATTAGGAACTGTATGGGGAAAAAGCATTCTTGGTTACTTACAAGGAAATCTATTGCAACTTTGACATGAAATAAATACATTGTAACCATGATTTTAGTACTTGGCCATTGTACCTTATAAAGACCACATACAAGCAACCGAGGATAGTTAACATTTAACTTTTCTGCAGAGACATATTAAGAGATAAACTAGATAATTTGAGGAACCAAGACAGGTGCCAATGTCCATATTTGTGTCCTCTAAGGTGAGTAGTTCTATTAGATATTTGTTCTTCTAGTATGATTTTCTCTTCAAAGCAAATTCTTATAATGGGAATAAACCAACCTTTATGATGTCCACCTATAGAAGTAGAAACGGAAATAAATGAAGGTGCTAAGGAAACAAGAGAAAGGGATACCAAAATCATACTTTTCTGAAAGTTCCGATAAGGAGTGATGAGTCTTCATCTGTATACTTTTTTGTGTAAATGGGATTATTATTTTCATCACACATAAAATGTATGTCATCACACATAAGAGTCTATATTTCTCCACTGATCTTTAGAAAAACTAGGTTGCAGGTCATATCCTTCATGTTTTTTTTTAATTTTAATTTTTTATTGTTATTCAATTACAGTTGTGTGCCTTTTCTCCCCATCCCTCCATCCCACCCCAGCTGAACCCCCTTCCCTCCCCCACCTTTACCCTCCCCCTTGATTCTGTCCATGTGTCCTTTATAGTAGTTCCTATAATCCCCTCTTAAGAACCCTGAAACACCGATCCAAAAGAACCTGTGCATCCCAATGTTCATAGCAGCACAATTTACAGTAGCCAAGTACTGGAAGCAACCTAAGTGCCCATCAGCAAACGAGTGGATCCAAAAACTATGGTATATTTATACAATGGAATTCTACGCAGCAGAGAGAAAGAAGGAGCTTATACCCTTTGCAACAGCATGGATGGAACTGGAGAGCATTATGTTAAGTGAAATAAGCCAGACAGTGAGGGACAAATACCATATGATCTCACCTTTAACTGGAACATAATAAATAGAAGAAAAAAGGAAACAAAATATAACCAGAGACATTGAAGTTAAGGACAGTGAGGAGAGGGGATCCTTCATGTTTTGATCTTTCTTGAACTTTAGATAATGTTTTTGACCAAAATGAGTTGTTAAATTTGTTAGCAATTAAAAATGCCATTTGTATTATTATTTACCCTAATATAACTTACAGAGTCACACAGAATAGGTTTAACAAGAAATTAAGCTTGGATTGGTGAACTCCTTAATTTGGGGTCTTTAATACTTCACCCTGAAGATGTTAAGATTTGTAGTACATCACTCAGTATAATACTGTTCAGAAAAGCACTTTGACATTATCTGACAGATACCTGGTAGGTATGTGAAGGTGTTAATATAGAATAATATTTGGTTTTTCTTTTGTATAGTAGTTCATGACAGTTTCCCTGGCAGTGATTCTTCCGTCTTGGGGACTTGACAACCAAGACACGGCGTTCCTTCACATAGCTATCAGAAAATGTCTACACATCTCCAGACATCAAATGAGCTAAAACCACACGTCACAGGGTTTGTACATTTACAGGATTGGAATATATCCCGAGGTTATCTTTGTAACAACTTTGCAAGCCATCTCTACCGTGAATTGATACATAAGAGGTCAGTATTGAGTTTAAGCACTCTTGAAAATAAGGACTCTTCTGTATACACTTGTATAGTTCAGCTTTGTTTGACGTATATTTGAACATATTGTTGCCAATTAATATTTGAGTTCCTAAAATGCTATAATATTTTATAATTAGGATTTGAAGTAACAATATGTTTGCTCTGTTGCAAAATTGCATCATGGGATATGGCATACTGATGCATGAGACCTCAGTCCCAGCTCAGCCACTTAGGAGGCCTACACCCCAACCCACTCACTCAGACTGGCTGGGCCACTGTTTCTTCATCTTTGAAATAGGGATAATGCCTATTTCATGAAACTCTAAGGATTTTATAAGAAGTTGTACATAAAATGCTTAGTACAGCTCTTGACAAAGAGAGCTCTCAATAAATATTAATTTTCTCCTCCCACAGAAATTGAATTATATGCACACATTATAGGCGAGTAATTAATAGCTGGTGCTGCTGACACCTTAAAATATTAGGCACAGGATCATCTTATATTTTCTAAATGCCAGAGAATAAAAACAAGATCTTTAAGGCAAATGTGCTTGAATAACTTGTGATAGCAATTATACTATTAAAAAATAAATTATAATAGTGATTTCCCTATGAAATTGGAAGACTTTTCATAAGAGTTCTTTCATCTTTAACTTCATAAATCATAGTATATAATGTGCTCTCAACTTGAAAATAAAGATGTTCTTTGGTAGATGTTGAACTTCATAACATTACTTGCAACACTAGAAACAATGCTATTTTAGGTGAATGTGACTGCATTTTTTTCCAGTGGGACTAGCTAGTTTTGTCTACATAAAAGAGAACTGTGGACATTGTGTTATGAAACCGCTCTGGCATTGAGTTCTTGGAACTTTGTCACCTCAGCTGGTTTCTGATGATGTCATAGTGTTTTACTGTCTGTACCTTGCATGCTTCTAAATGAATGAACAGTCCTCACGCTGCTTGTGTTCATGCCATCCTTTCTAGTCACTAGACCCCGTGGGTGTCATGGGTTCCCAAAGCTCTGTTCCCCTGGGAGCAAAGCGTGCCGTTGCTGGGCACACACTAAAGGAGCGCTTTGCGCTGGAGGGGCCTCTGATGGGCTGCGTGTAATAACGGCCATGAAGAGGAGTCTTTAAATGGTGATTTGAAAAAATACGTACAACTTGATCCTTTTCTAACTTTCATATTATTTTATTTTCCAGTTATTGGATAATGTAAAAATACTGCTATCTGCTTAAAATATTTTAATGAGTGTCTCCTTACTTGGTAGTAATACCTTTCATATTTTAGATTATCTATGTTTTTGAACCCTTATCATACATGTCTATAAAATTGTGACTTAAAACATGTCCCTTTTCACTTAACTATAACGGAGTTATAATATGTATATTACATATATTACACACATATATATATTCTATCTCTCTATCATCTATCTGTCTGTGCTATGCATAAGCTCAATGTAATGGAATCCCACTCACCATAATCAGCTGAGACATAAATGACTGAATATTCCATCTGCTAGCAGCAGAGTCTAATTCTGAACCCACAACTGGGTACTTTTTCATGAAGTGAGAAACCAACTCTCACTCATTCAACCACATTGTATCACTCCCATCCTAGATGCCAGTGGTTTGACCTTGTAGAAATAGATACTTATTGTAATGTGAGCTTTACTTTCCTGCCTACCGAGCCTCAGCCAACAATACAGCCTGAGAAGTTGTAAAATCCCTTATGCACAGACCTGGAATCCCAGTGCCTGGTGTGTGGTCAGGAGACTCACTGTACAGTGAAAGAAGTACGGGAAGGTGAACTATGAGCTGTGACGAGGGGGTTCACTGATCCTATCACAAAGCACACCATTCAGAAGCAGTCAGCCTTACAGAGTACTGGGATGGCCTACCCAGGACACAGCTGAAACACCTACACAATGGCAATATATTAGTGTCAGTCCCTTCTTGCCAGGTGAAAAACTTCTCTAATGGGAACCTTTCGCTTTGGGATTGCTCATCAGCCTGGCCAAGACTTTCTTAGAACTGTGCTGCAGTGAGGTCCTTTCTACCCAGTCATTGCTCTGCTCTTGCTGGTGTGGACCTGCTCTTGCTGGCTCTCCCCGTCCACTCCTGCTCCCTTTTCCTTTATCTTTCTTTCATAAGCGGTTCTCCAAAACAAATTTCCTGCACATCAAATCCCATCTGGTCCTTTTCTCCTTTTAGGATTCCAACTGATACCGAGGTCATCAGCCATCCTATGTGCTACTTCTATTCATTTTATTTCTGCATTTACCACAGGATATTAAATGTATTTGTTTATGTCTCTGCTCCAATTGGATTTCCAGGTCTATGACTGGCAAGTGAAAATGGCCTAACACATAATCTAACTTACACTAGCTAATTAACACATGTTTTCTGAATAGAGTTTTACTAAGTGTATATGCTCTTAAAAGACATATATATCTCAAATTAGCCTATATCATATTGTATTATACTTGTTAATGAGCTCCTCTCTAATAACCACTACTAAGCTGTAATTTAGAGTAGATTATTCTCATTTATCTTTGTATTTCCAGCCCATAATGGCACATAGTAGCAGCTAAATACATGCTAAAGATTCTAATTTTGCTTATTTTAAATGTTAATAGTCCATATAAACTAATAGAAGATGTACAGAATAAATCAATGATAAGCAGTCATTATTTTACAATACTTTGATATGTCAAACATGAAAAGCAAGATACTAGAACTACTAAAGTTATAGCTACTGACATTTCAGAAAAAAATTAACGAGAAGATAAAATCAATCATTGCTAATTGATTGCAAGAAGAATAAAAGTACAATGATGGTTCTTAACATGTGACCTATGGTCACTGGATGCTCTAGAGAGCTGCTTTAGGTAAAGGAAATCGTTTCCGTATTGATTCAATTCTTTCATTGTAAGCATATTGAGAACCCTAAAGGCCAACTACTGTATTGGACACCATAATATATTCTTATCATAGAAAATAATTGTTTATAATAGACTATATCTAAACGTGTTTTTCATTAATGCTTCTTATTTATTACTTCTTAATTGTTTATGAATATTTATTGATAGATAATTAAAACAATCTCTTAAGTGTTAAAGCTATACCACTTTACATATTAATCTTTATTCTCCTCTCATTCCCTATCAGTTTCTATTTCACATTGAAAAATAAAAATAAACAAGAAAGCAACAACAATAAATCAAAGAGAAAAAAGATTATATCTCTTTTATATTAAAAAAAGACAAATAATTCTCTTTGATTCTTTCCAACAAATTATCACGTCACTACTCTCCTTACTATCACAATGAAACATTTTACCTTATTGGCCTCAAGTTCTCACATTTCCTTACTAACGAACTACGGATTGGGCAGTCATTATTCTACTGGCTATTCCTTCAAAGACCAGCGATGGCTATTAATATTGATACCCCAAAGTGTGTTAAGACTCCTTACCACGAGAATCTGTGTGGAGAGGGGAATAATGATTGAATGGAGAATATCACAAAATAAAGTAAACATTTTGAGAATAAAATGGATTAGGTTAAATATGCTATTAAATGATTAAATTAAAAAAAGTAACAGTGGAAGCTAAGCTGAAACATCAGAAGGTAAGCCCCGTCCTGTTATTATTAGGCACCAATTTAAACAAATAGGTAGTAAAAACATTGTTAGAAAGAGCTATCTCTGTAGGCAGGGCGTGTTTAGTAGGGCTGTATAGAAACAGTGGAGGCACTCGATGCCATCCAAGTGCAAACTTCGCTACCTAGGTTGAAAAGCTTCTCAGCTTTGCCTCTCTTGTCTTTTTCAATACCACTCCTTTGAGGGGCATAATTTATTATCTTCCTAATCAGCCTTTTTGCTTCCAGATTTTTTGTCATCTAATACATTTCCAACCATGTCATATGAACAGACTTTCTTAATCTGATTGTTTCTCCTCTCAAAAGTGGTCAGTGTGTTTTTCTTTCCCCTTGGGTATAAAAATACCCAAATTCCTTAATACAGAATTCAAGGCTTTTTCTCCCAAGGGTTTTATAATTCATTTTCAACCTGCATTTTCATCATGCCTTCAGGTCATATTTCTCAATACTTTATACGCTGAGCTTGCTGTTCTGCCCTAATTCTCATTAATTCTTTTTCACCTTGGCTTAATCTATTTATCTGTCTGAATTACCCTTTTCTTTTCTGATTGTTGAGTGATATATCACTTATCCTTCAATAACAGCTAGAATGTAGCTCCTCAGTGACTATTGTCTAGAACGAATACCACCAAGAACTACTGCATTCTAGTGACGCAAGTGCCGGTGAACGTCCTCAGCACCCCCAGGGAATTGCTCAATCCCAGGGCAAATGGTGCTGTTTGAATCCCTTTCCCCAACTCCTTGCCTGAGGTAGAATAACCAATCAACACGAGGTTTTAAATTGTATTGGATGGGAAAGATCTTTGTCTCATGATATTGTTTGTGGTTTTCAACATGTAAGCACAAGATTAATAAGTGCATAGCTCTGGTTTTGTGTAAGTCAGGCTGGAGGACAGGCTAAGGAATTGGTTAGATGCACCAACGAAGTTGGGTCATTCTGTGGAGCAGGCTGAAATCTAAATGATGCCTCCAGGGCTGGATCTGGGGTAGGCAGGGCACAGCAGGGTCGCATTAGACTCTGGAAGGTTTTGAACAATTGCATTTTTCTACTTGTATGAAGAAATTGACCCAAACATGCCATGAAGTGCTTGCAGAGGTAGCAAAAACAGAAATGATAGAAAGATAAATACTGTGATTTACATAGACCTGGAAGACAGATCGGCTTGGAGAATCTTGGAGTCAATAAATTCAAACACCTAAGCATGCGCCCTGATTGGGAATTGACCCCGTGACCTTTCGGTCTATGGACTGATGCTCCCAACAACTGAGCCACACCGGCCAGGAAAACACCTGCTGTTTTAGAGCAGAGAGTAACTTTAGAAAAGAAAGTTTAACTTTGTTATTTTACAGATGTAAAAGTTTTGCTACCTAGGAAAATGTGTTCCCTAGACGGCAAATGTCAGAGCTGGGTGTTGAACTCATGACTCTTGTTCTCCTTCCATTGCATAAGTATATCAAATATTAATTACAGTGTAATACAGGAGTTGAAAAACTATGGCCTTTGGGCCAAATCTGGCTTGCTGACTAATACAGCAAAGTTTCTTGCAGCACAGCTGTGCCAGTTTGTTTGCATGCCGTGTACGGGTGCTTCCGTGTAACAACAGCAGAGACCATATGGCCCTCAGAACCTAAAAATTTACTATCTGGCTCTTTACAGAAAAAAGTTTGCCAACCTCACATTTCCCTTATTCCTCTCCCACTTTATTTTCCTTGTAACTACCCACGCTCCATCTGTATCTGTAGTCTCCGGTAGGACATGCACGTGGGAAGGAGGAGACAGAGCCCCTTATCCTGCAGCAAACATTGCCTGCTGTATTTGGTATTACTTACTTTTTATATTTTCCTAAAAATGATTATTTGTAATGCCTTTCTAAGGATTGATGAATCCTTAGTAGAAAACATAATATATGTTCTTAGTAGGACAATGGGTAAACATTGTAGATAGCGGATATTTGAGGGTCTACTGCAGAGTCTGGCTTCAAAGGTTTTGTGAAGGGTCTGCAAGTTGGGCAGACATCTTCAAAATTAGAAAAGTTCATTTTCAGATTACCGTTGCGGTTACAATGTGCAACCACAGTGCGTGTTTTTGTGATGGGAGTCTTATCAGAGTCGCCCTGGGGAGTTATTTTCTCCGTCGGAGTTAACAATGGTGAGCACATTGGCTAAGAACCCAAGCGACGCTGCCACTGGGGTAAAAAACTAACTTAATCCATGAACGGGTTCCCAGAACGAGCAGAACAGCCCTCATCGTGAACTGGTGATCTTTCATCTGGAAAAGAAGCCAAGACTGCAACAAATGATCATGAGACAGCCAGAAATGTGGCCATGAAGAGGGTAAGTTAGCCAGAGATAAAGGTGAGGCTGGCAGGCAAGAACAGACAAACACGGAAAAGACTAACTAGAACGATATGATAGGAGGCACTGCAAAAGATCACATTCACTGGAACCTCAGATTCTGATGACAGTTGACAGGAAGAAAACAGAGAATTCGACGGTAGCCTCGCAAGTGTGGGAGAAGCACGTGAAGTTCGGTCCTGCCCTGTGGGGTTCAGCTGTTATTGAGGATAATATTGGCAATCCCCTGCTGGTCTCCCTTTGAGTCTACTGGGGATAAGGAGTACAAGAACAACGTCAAAGGTTATCTGCAGCTGTAAAAACTTATTCCTGGGAATCTCAGCTATGACCATGATTTAACAGAGTCACTTATACTTCCTTAATATTTTTCTGAAAAGTGCTTCAGCAGAACAGGGCTGAAAAAGACCATTCACAGGAATATGGTCAAAACGTGCCAAGAAATCCTCTCAGTTGATAAAGGGCTGTTGATAGCGATACACTTTATCATGTACATCCAAATCCCTGGAACTGGGTGTCTAGGCAGATTCCACCAAGTTGCAACACCTATCTGAGCTCAGGCTCACATAACAGGAAGACTTCCTGATCAGATCACATCACGTCACCATTTATTATGGCGAGAGACTTGACTTTGGATGGTGAATGCACACTACAAAATACAGGTGATATATTATAGAATTGTACACTTGAAACCTATCTAATTTTATTAACCAGTGTCACCCTAATAAATTTAATACATTTTTTTAAAAAGATCACAGTCATGTTGTTAAAACCATGCACAGGAACATGATATGGAAGGAAGTGTACTAAAACATTAATGATTATATTAAGATAATGGATTTTTTTCTTCTATTTAAAAAATTTCTATGAAACTCTTCATGGTAAAGAGGCCCAGGCAATTCTGATGACCAGCCAGATGTGGGAATCATTGCCCATAGAGTTTAGATAAACAAAAGGATCCAGGTTTTAGAACTCTCAAATCATCAACACCTTACCTATTATTCCAAGAAACTGCTTTTTGTATTTTATCGTATGTTAAGATTAAAACTCTATTTGGATTCACGGGGAAGTAAGCTCTTACCTGGATCCTGTGTCCAATGTCACAAAGCCTGGGTTGGGTCCCAGCATACCTCTGCATTGACCTTCTCCTTTTCTATTCACGCACGGGGCGCCAGCAGCCCTTGATTGCTTCATCCTTTCTGAAAGCTTTTTTTTTCCCTTTTACTAAAAGCTACAGGTGTCTAATTCCTCCTCATTCACTCCCTAATGTGATTAGTTAAAGCTTCCAACCCTTGTTCTGCTCCTCATACAAACTCACAAAAAGATCTTTGCTGGAGAATTGCCCCCTGGCTTTGTCTTTCTGCTGAGTCTCAGTATCAGCAAGATGGCTGTAACTTTAAAATTAGACGTGTTTACTAGTTTCTACCATATCCGAGCAACTTAGTCTACGTATAACTTGGAAGGAAAAAGTTCAGTGTAAAATCAAACGAGGCAGAAACAGACACAGAATAATACAGAAATTTATCTTTTCTGAATGTCTGAAATACAACTGAGCATTTGCTTTAAAAACAACTCCATTAAATTGCCAATGGTAAGTACATTTTGTATCTGGTTAATAACATGCAAGGTAACAAATAATAGCTTTAAGCTCTTAAAAAGGTATTATAATAGAGATTGGTAACTGTTCCTGACTTTTGTTTATCAGAGAAATGCTTTTCTATTGATTAAGTTACGAGCTCCTTTGGAACTGACGTTTCTGTGGCTATTGTGACATGCGATGCAGTGAACTTTGAGTTCCATAAAGTGGCATCAACCCGCCAGAGTGTACAGAGACACCACTGATCCCAGTGCAGGTAACCTTGGACCTTGGGCTTTCATTGTTTTCTGAGGTTGCTTCATGCACAGGAAAAATTCAAAGACATTTAAAAAGGTTCCTTCAGATCCAATACATATTGACTTACAAAAAGAAAGTCTCAGATAAATCCCAATTTAAGTTCTTTAGAAGAGACTAAAATTCAAATGTGTAGCTAAAGCTTACATGGACCTCTGGTCTCCTGTGGGCCACAGACTTGGGCTTGCAGTCCTGTGGGAACTCTGTGCTCCTGGGATTCCTGAGGTTTCAATGGTTGTTTGGGTTGTAGTCAAATGTACCACACAGATAGTCATTTTCTTAGTTTTCTCAGGCAACCAGGAAAGGCAGGGAATGGACAAACTTGTAAGATGTTTAATATTTATTTGTTCTGTCTTTTCATAGGTTGAATTAATTCTTAAAATTGAAAATAGTAGAAATAAAATGATGGTTCTCTTTAAATTGTTTCTGTAGGAATATTGAAAACGCAAAAAATATAGGACTAAAATAATTAAATAAAAATGAGATTCAGCTGCTTAATCTTCATGCGATAAAAGGGACAAATTAAACCAATTTACTAGTAATAAATGGAAAGGAAAAATAAAAAATGCATTCTGCTCCACACTCACTAGTGAAAGTTAATACCACCATTTGTGCCCTGGCTGGTGTGGCTCCGTGGTACCGGCCTGGGAATCAAAGGGTCACCAGGTGTGATTCCCAGTCAGGGCACATGCCTGGGTTGCAGGCCAGGCCCCCAGAAGAGGTGTGTGAGAGGCAACCACACATTGATGTTTCTCTCCCTCTCTCCCTCCCCCTCTTTGAAAAATAAATAAATAAAATATTTAAAAATTATACTGTCATTAGTTAATGAATGCTAGCTACCTTACATAATTTGAAAAAATTGATTTTATTCCATATTTTATTAGAATATCATGCATTATCTTCTGCCAATATAAATGCGTTTAAATTCCCAGTTATTATTTTAAAAGATTTTTTAGAGAACATTGTCACAATTAAGTATGAAGAAACCTGTTTAGTCCTCAACTCCTAGTCCCAGTTATCACTGAAGAGGTTCCTGTACTATGAGAAGTAATGACCCAATTTGGCAATAAAGGCAAGCCTTAAGCAGTTTTCTCAACTCTGCTTTTTACTGGCTTGGTGACATAAGTCATTTACTCTCCCTACGTGTAGATTGGAAATTTACTCCGCGTTCTAAATTTATAGCAATCTTAGGAGGATTAATTGGATAATGAATCTCAAGGCTCTAACCTCAGTAAAGAAAAACACAAATGCAATGAATTATTTGACAATGAGAACACATTTTCCCTACTAATCAAAATTATTCCTACCAAGAGAGTGACTGTTAGTAATTAAATTAAGACTATTTTTTGAGAGTTTCTCGTCTCACATATCCTAGGGCAGCAAGCGAGGAGAGCAAACATGGTACTCAGACAACGCAAATGCATTTCTTCCATTAAGAAAATGGGGCCACTTCAAAGGCACAAAGAACAAGATTTTATAGTCTTTAGAGCACAGGCATGGAGATAGTTTGATAAGACCTAAATGAAAGACACAATTCAATAAATTTAAAAAATAGTAATTCAAGTAGAGGTTTCTTCTTGCATTATTTTTCTAATATTTTTTTTTTTCAGTGCAAAGACCACAGCATGATGAATGATTAAAAATAACATAACGGGCAACTATTCTGTATGGTAGCAGGTACAGGACGTAATTCCCAGAGTTCATGATGAATGTGAATACCTGTGAATGTCCACGAGAAGGTAGGCATAAAGGAGTTGTTGAAATAGAATTGAGTTGGGAATAACATTACCTGAGGTTGTCTCCTTAAGAATTTTTCCCTCAAATCAAATTTTTTTCAGTGAAAGGTCTGCATTGTAACTATTTAACTTCCATCCAAGTTAGAGCTCAATAAGGGTTATTTTCTTGACCAATAGGAAATAAATGCAGCTCTAACTTTGGACCGCGTATGGAACTACCCTAAACTGAGGATGATGATGCTTAATGAGTCCATCTCTACATCCTCAGACTGGTGGCCCAGTGAGACTTGGTTGAGTTCAACCACTCTTTAATCATGAAGACAGGTTTGGGGCAAGACTTACGAATTCATTCTATGAAACCAATACTCTCTCACCTTGGCACTCTTGAGAGTCTGTGAAAATGGCCAGTGCATTACAAAGCAGAGTTCTTCGGACTCGACGCTGTATAATTTTACCTTCCAGTAGGGTGCCTGGTTTCTGAGTTTGGCACCGAAGCGACCATCTGTCAACTTGCCTTCGTCAGCAGGATTGCTGGTGTCGTGGCTGACCTGCGTGCCTTTTCCATTCTTTGCTTTTGGGTTGTAGCAATTATCTTGGTTTTTAATTAATTATAAGTCTCAATCAAATTATCTCATTTCTTCTGGGGAAACTCACAGCCTTTTTGTAGACAAGTAATTAGTTTTAGTTTTAGAACTAGATGTAGTCCCAGAGAGTGGATGACCCACAGTTGTGTCAGCACATAAAGCAACAACAAAAACCCCCATACATATTGCAGACATTCCAATAACTCATGTTAGTTACCAACTAATAGCTTCTATTTGAATTATGTAGTTTGTATTATTACATAGTTTATATGCATAGTTTTTGTAAATTTTCTTATAATACATGTAATTTCTTATCACATTAATATTTGTTCAGCAGCTAAATCAAATTTTAAAGTTTTCAAAAAGTGACCATTTAACAGAAAGGATTGGAGTTAGTTTTATATCACATATATTTAATAGGGATTAGCTAATTTATTTCTTATTTTTTCCCCAAGTTTAATGTGTCAGAGGACTCCAGAAATAATGGGAAAGGAAACAGATTTACTGTAAATGCTGATTTTAAATCAGAGATAATAGTTTTAGGTTTTTATTGAACTCATCGAAAAATCACCTATTATTCTCTGGCCTTTTTATTCTCTTTTAACAACATTGAAAACCTGTCCTTTTTTCAAGCCTGAATTATTACTTTGAAAAATCCACCACAAGGTGGCAGCCAAGAAAAGTTTTGAAAATTTAATCACGGAATGTAGTTTATGAGGATCAAGTTCCAAGTCAGGTTCATTTGAAGAGTTACCACATGTCTGACATGTCGGTGGCCAAAGCAGGACATAGAAGCTGATGTACACTCTAATTAAAAAGTGTAATTATTCATACAGGGAAGGCAGCAGGCTCTAAAACGAATGCTCTAGAATTGAGCCAGGTATATTAGATGAATGTATTGGCTCTAATTGTGTAGGGCTTAGCAATCACGTTAACTCTTTATGTGAAGACATTTTCATTTCTTTATGCCAACATAGCAGTGCTTTTGTATATAAGAATGAAAAATAGCTAAGTATTTCAGCTCCAGCCACCTGCAGGAGTCTATGAGAATAAGCAGCATTTAGAAAGGAGCTTTCAATTTAAAGCAATTCCATTCACTTAACCTCACCTAAACTCTGCTCGCAGGGATAGGCCAGGTAAGAGCATTGTGAGGGACACGCTGGGGTGTACGCAGATAAACAAAACACAAACCCTTGTCCACACTGAAACAAACTAATGAACAAAAACGGGGGCCACCAGGGAAGAATATTTCCTGGAACCCCTGTACTAATAAAACTAAAAGTGTACACTCTATGTAAATACATAGAAATATCCAAATTTGTTAAACTAGCTAAAAGTCTTCTTTGTCATTTATAGATTTCATACTTAAAACTGAAAGAATATCTAATTAGATTGGCAACAATTTACTAAGAAGTCCCTGAGACTGACGCGGAGTGTGCAATGTTCATCATAGGTCTACCCTTCACTGAAAACGTAACCGTATGTGTCTTTTATGTTTTCCCGAGAGTTAAGATCCTGCAATAATAAAACTGACATAATATTAATTAGCCTTTTGTACAGAAAATTCACTACTATAACATATTCTAGTCCTAGCAAATGTTTGCACATCATAGGTGTTCAACAAATATTGGTGCCCTTCCTGATAACTAACTTAGTCCAGTATTTGATATGTTCCCAGAACATTGATCTCATTTAATCATCTTATCTTTATTAGAGTAATGAGAAAACTGGGAGTCAAAAGTTAATTTGATTTTCCCAGAGCCATCTAATTTTCAAGGGACAGGCACAACAAGGTTTCAACCTAAGCCCACTGGACTCCAGAGTCCACAGTCCTAGCTACCACGTGACGATGCTTCTCCCATGACTGAATGAACGCTATTCAGGGGGATGTAATGACTCACATTCCCTTTCATCTGAAATAAACTATTCTTGAGCCAAGTCAAACCATTTTAACTTTAATTTTAGAGAGCTCATGTGAGTAAGAGTTTTCTGCCTCACGACTTTTGCTTAGGAAATAAATTGATCCATAAGTAAACTTTAAACTCTGGTCCTGAAAATATCCATGGGCAATGGTTTGTTTGAAAACAAAGCTCTCGTCCTCCCTTCACTTTGGAGGACTTCGTAGTTCCAAGTGTGTTGTAAAGGGCAAGAGCCTGCTCAGGGTTGGTTGGAATCTCTACGGATGTTAGAGCAGCTTAGGAGTGTCTCAGCGACAGGCTATCTAGTAAACAGCTTTATGGTTATATTTCTAGTTTCATAGGCAATTTCTCCTACCGTTTTCTCAGGAATGATTTTAAAGTATACCCTTCAAATCCTAATTTATAAATTAAATGAAAATCAAGAAACAACAAATGTCAAATTTTTATATCATATCATCACCTAAGAACTTCTCTCAATAATTGTTTGTTTCATGTTATGTTAGAAAAAAATAGCCATAGTAAATGTATGGTCAACATTTGCCCAAACAGTGTCTGCTGCATTTGATAAATTCCTTTTGATGTGTAATCACTTTATTCTTTTGTCATCTCTTTCTCTCTTACATGTACTTTATCAAAATGGACCTTCCAATTAGTGATTTTTTGAAATTAGATTTTATACAATGCAGACTTTTCTAGATGTGGTCCAGTGAGTTATCTTTAGAATTCTCAACCAATGGCAATTTTGTCACACAGGAGACATTTGGCAATGTCTGCAGACATTTATATTATCATTGTAGGGATGGGAACTGCTCCTGGCATCTAGAAATAGAGGCTGGGAATGCCGCTGAACACATATAATGTACCAGACAGCCCCTTACGACAAAGAACGTTGACAGTGCCAAGGCTGAGGGACCCTGTTGTTCTTCACCCTCATATTCAAAGTTGGATATCCCTACATGTATTTTCATTGTTTTTTCTGAAGACAGTCTATGGCTTTCCTCATACCTTTTTTTAACTACCTAATTTACATTCTGTTTAATTTAGTTTTAATTGGTGTTCATTGAATATCTTTGCTTAGCACTGTTATAAACTTTGCACTAAAGAGCTAATAAACAGCTAGGGAAATATGATAAACAAAAATGGCACAATTAAGCAAAATACTGATGACAGAGGAAACTGTGCAGGTGTCGAGGAAGTATACTAAAACTATGCTTTCTGTTCAATTTCTCTGTGTAGTGAGAACCATTCTAAAATAGTCTATTAATGTTTTTAAATGTGGTGGTGTTTACAATAATAACAGTGAGAGAACAAGGACTGAACAGGAGGTGATGCCTAAGCACTGGAGCAGGCACCCAATGAAGAAGAGGTATTTCCAGGCAAAGATAAAAAGCCCACAGACATGTTTCACTATATGAATAATTCATTTGAAAGGGAACATTCTCTGGAGTCTTTTCACTGGCATAATTAATAGATGCTTTAAGTGAGGGGCTCCCTGGCACTCACATACCCTGCCTTCCTTGCTAATTTCTGCAGCTCGATCCATCTCATATCCCTTTCCCCATGCACATCTGTGGTTCTTGCATTGCCTCACTTTCATATATGGCCTTGTCTTTAATAACAACTCTCTCATATTTTAAAAAAGTTTTCTTATTCTAGCAAGCTTCTTTTTCTTTCTTCTCTCCATTCTCCCCCCCCCCCCCCCCCGCCAACTCCATTTATAATGTTGTTTTGAAATAGTCTAATTCCAGAGGTGGATGAAGGAAAATTTCAAAGGACCTAAAAAAACTCACTCTCTTCTCTCACTTTAAAAAATTAAGAAAGTCTTCTTGGAATCACTCTTTATATGATCTTTTTATTCTATCCTACGTAAGACAGGTGTGGGGTGAGAAATTTAAGTCTGCCGACTTTAGCATCTAACAGATGTTCCTGGGTACTCACATCTCTTCTGTGTGTGTGTGTGCATTTGTATTTGGAATTGGCTTTTTCTATTACTGGATCACAAACATTTATGATTTTAGGTTAAGACTTTCAGATAAAAAGCAGACAAAGCTTTTGTTTGTTCATGTTAATTCAGCCCTTTGAGCAGGGAAAAGTAGTCCTAATTATAGTTCAACCTCACCTCGTTGGAGTTTAATGCTGGAGTTTGGGAAGAAGTCCCAGACAGTGATAAGAGCCATGCTTTCTCCACATGGACCCCTTCAGAAATTGTTGGATAAATATTGCTAAAATAAAAACTTCTTCTAACCCAGAAAACCTCTCCAAAAAAGTAGAAGGAAAAAAGGATCAGTTGTATGATCGAATAAACATTGAAGCAGAATGTGGTCCACACCATAGGCAACCAACCAAAGAGATGCAAAGACAAAATATCTCGCCTCTTCTATCGCCAGGCAAATATAACCCATTGCGTACGTATGCTCAAAATAAACAATGACTAGTCCTCAAGTAAGGGGATTGACATTACCATCTGTCATGCATATTTAATTCTAAATTAACTTGTTAATTAGGATGGCCACCTATGTTTGCTAATTGTCTTATAAAAAAAGTTCTCATATCTTAATAATTAGGGGTAAGTTTGCAAGATGGAGTCAGGCACCAGCTAAAGTTAGGGTTGTGTTAGAGTATTACATAAAATAAACAAATAATGTAAAGTTGCAAGATATAAAATTAATGTACAAAACCCCACTGCTTTCCTATATACTAACAATGAACTTCAGAAAAAGAAATGGAAAAAAAGTTCTTTTGGCAATTTCAGCCAAAAGAATAAAAATATCAAGGGAAAAAGCTTAACAAACTAGGTGAAGAACTTGTGTACTGAAAACTACAAAGCATTATTAATATAGATTGAAAAAGACAATGAAATGGAAAGATTCCATTTTCATGGATTGGAAGAATCAACATAGTTAAAATGGCAATGTTATACAATGCAATATACAGATTTAATGCAATCCTCATCAAAGCCCCAATGTCATTTTTTAGAGAAATAGAACAAAAATTATCAGATTTGTATGGGGCCACAGAAGACCCCAAATAGCCAACAAAATTCTGAGAAAAAAAGAACAAAGCTAAAGGGATTACACTACTTGATTCAAATTACATTACAGAGCTATGATGATCAAAACAGAATGGTATTGGCAGAAAAACAGACACACAGACCAATGGAATAGAATTGAGGGACCTGTAATAAAACCACATATATATGGGCAAATAACTCTTTACAAAAAGCCAAAAACACACAATGGAGAAAAGAAAGCCTCTTTAGTAAATGGTGTTGGGAAAATCAGAAAGACACATTCAAGAGAACAAAATTAGATTACAATTGTCCCTACTGTAATACATAATTAATTCAAAATGTATCAAAGACCTTAATAAAGATCTGAAACAGTAACTTGCATGGAAAAACATAGGTACTAAACTAATGGACCTTGGTTATAGAGAATATGTTATGAATTTTACTACAAAGGCAAGGTAAATAAAGGCAAAAATAAATGAATGGGACTGTATCAAACTAAAAAAAAAAATGCTGCACAGCAAAAGACCAATGACAAAAAAAGAGGCAACCAACTTAATGGGAGAAGATATTCACAAACAACAGCTCTGACAATGGGTTAATCTCCAAAATACAGAAAGAACTCATACAACATCACCAAAGAAACAAACAAACAACCCCATTAAAATGGCCAGAGGACCTGAACAGACATCTCTACCAAGAAGACATGCAAATGGCCAACAGATACATAAAAAGATATTCACCTTCACTAGCTATTAGGAAATTGCAAGTCAGAACTAAAGTGAGCACCACCTCACTTTGCTAAAATGGCTGTTATTAACAAGACAGGTAATACCAAGTGCTGAAGAAGTTGTGAGGAAAAAGGGACCCTCGTTCACTGCTGGTGGGAATGTAGACTGGTACAGCCACTATGGCAAGCAGTAAGGAGGCTCCTGAGGAAACTCAGAATAGACTTCTCATGTGACCCAGCAATGCTTCTTCTGAGTATCTACCAAAAACACACGAAAACACTTATTGACAAAGATCTGTGCACCCCTAATCTCATGGTAGCATTTTCACAGTGGCCAAGACGTGGAGACAACCCAAGTGTCCTTCTATAGAGGACTGGATAAAGAAGATGTGGTACGTATATACTCTGGAACACTACTCAGCCATAAGAAAAGGCGAAATAGTGCCATTTGCAGCAACATGGGCAGACCTTGAGAATATTATGTTAAGAAAAATAAATCAGAGAAAGCAAAGAACTATATGACTTCACTCACATGTGGGATACAAAATTGGAACTCATCGACACAGACAACAGCATGCTGGTTGTCAGAGAGAAGGAGGTGGGGGGTCGTAAAAGTGAACGGGGCCAAATATATGGTGATGGAAGATTATTTGAGTTTGGGTGGTGGTTTAAAAATAACAAAAATAGTGTTATATAAACTTAGTTGATAAAGCAGCAGCAGGGTTTGAGAAGACTGACTAATTTTGAAAGAAGTTCTACTGTGGGTAAAATGCTATCCAACAGCATCACATGCTACAAAGAAATCGTTTGTGAAAGAAAGGCAATTGATACAACCAACTTCACTGTGGTCTTATTTAAGAAATTGCCACAGCTACCTCAGCTTTCAGCAGCCACCACCCCTGTCAGTCAGGAGCCTCAAGGTCAAGGCAAGACCCTCCACCAGTAAAAAGATGACTCACTGAGGGCTCAGATGATGATTAGCACTTTTTAGCAATAAAGTTTTTTTTTTTAATTCAAGTATTTACCTTGTTTTTTTTAGACATAATGTTATTACATCCTTAATAGTGTACAGTCCAGTGTTAACATAACTGTCAGCATTGGGAAACCAAAAACTTTGTGGCTCACTTCACTGTGTTACTCATTTTATTGTGGTGGTCCAGAGCCAAGCCTGCAATCCCCAAGGCACTTTTTCAAAGTTCTGACAAAGGTGCCTCATGAAACTACGAACTGCAATTTTCAAGCGAAGAACAGGTATTATTTTTCCTTTGATGACAGGTATTTAGGCTATTTTTTTGTTTCAGGTTCCAATGCAATTTTCAAGAATCTAATATAAATTACATGATTCTGTGGTCAGAAATAAAGGCTTAGTGAACATGATAAATGGGTGTTATGAATGCCTTATGTTTACATTTCCAATGAGCTACCTGTATCACAATGCATGGTGTATTTAAGGTGCTCCCGCTGAAGAGAGGAACCAAATATCTCAACAAAGAAACTTCAATGGATTGTAAAACACTTAGTCTCAACTAGCATGACATGTGAAGCCATAATACTAGGATTCTATGTGATAAATGTACAGGTGTCACTATGGTACAATTTCAAGAAGTTGATGGCTTAGTATTCGAAGCATATCAAAGGGGCCTCTGTCCAAACATTCCTTTCAGCAAGAAAATGCAGATAAAATTGTTTACTTCATATTAAAATAATTTAAATATTTGGGTGATATGGGGAGACTATATGAATATATTTTCTTAAAAATTTGTAATACAAATCTAGACATATATTTGAGCAGTATCTTTCAGATGTATAAATGTTTACTTCCCTAACCCTTAGAATTTCTGCATGTTTGGTAGCTTCTTTTTAGATTGATAAAAGTAAATGTGTCTATTTCCATAAGACTCCAACATACAGATTAATGGGCACACTTCTTTTAGAAAGTTCATTGTATAAAGTATAACCTGAGCATCCATTATGCAGTATCAGCATTATTGTAACTTTTAGCATAAATTTAAAATTTAAAATTAAGTGAAATCTGTTTTAAAATTACATTTCCATAATGGTGTGTAAGAATTCCCCATTACACCTACACTTCTCTATATGTGATAATTTTAATAATTGTTCCCAGCTTTACACTCTTACTTCTCACATCCTTTGTCATGTGATGGTGCATTTCCTTCTAGGGAATGGAGCAGCGTACACTTTCCTACTGCTTGCCTTTGGGTTCAGATGTATGTTTTCCATTGACCAATATAAGGAAACAAGTGACAAAGGCCAATTCCCTTAAGGGACCATGTGTATTTCTATTGACTCCCTGGCATCTCTGTCACCACAATAAAAGGAGCTTCCTCTCATAACTGCTGTTTCCTCAGACTTGAGCCCAGAATAAACACATAGAGGAGACATGAAAACAAATCTCAGTAAGAAGAGGAGCCATGCTTAATGTGATCCTTAGCTTGAAGCAAAGCCATCCCTATAACCAAGACCATCTCGCACCCAAGAGTGAACTAATTAAGTGCTCCTTGTATGCCACTGACATTTTATGGTCATTTTAATGCCTTTTATGCATGTGCAGATGAATATGTTTCATGATCTGAAATTACATATGGCCATCTATTCCAGCCTGGAGCTCTGTCGTTTGATTTGTATCTCATCAATTCAATCAGAAAATAGAACTTGTTGTAGCATATAAAACTGACAATGTCCCCTTTCTTCGAGCTTCATTATATAAGATGACATGGGTACTAATAGAAAGTCTTTCGCCTAATCACTTTCAAGGGAGACCTGTACACAACTTCCAAGTGAGGGATGACTTTGTAGTTGAAGATGTGAAATAATTGTACATGATATCAGCTATTACTTGAAAGAGAAATTATGGTAGTACCACAAAATAAATGTTTGTAGTTTAATTCAGCACAATATTTTCCATTAAATATAGTGTAAAATAGAATTCAGAATGAATCAAAAATGTGATTTTTGTGTGAGTGCATTTTTGAGAGATAGGGAAGAAGATGAAAAAGTAGAAAATAGCTTTTTTTAAATCCCTAAGATCAAACTTAAACTTTTGACTTCTAGTATACCACTTCCAGTAGCAAAATCTGTGTTATTCAGTGTTCTCCAGAGAAATAAAATGAATAAAATATAAAAATAGATACATAGAAAAAAGTCTTGGGACTTTAAAAACTATATATTTACTTAAACATTTGTGCATTCTTCAGTGAATAATTATTTTACTAGAAAAACAAACTTTACATAGATGAGTTAAGGCATGCAAATCTAAGATATATAGTAAATATTTAATTAATATTAACAGAGTAAAGTATTACTAATTATGCCAATTATAAAGGATATCGAATATGTAATATTATTTATATGTTCTGAGCTAATATTAGTCTTTTGGTATCATGTTTATGAGGAGTAATTTGTTTTATGCTCTAAAATTATGTGTTTTTATACATTAGGAATTACATGGTTTTAACAGTTTTAGCTATAGGAGTGAAGAGGTTATGTCTTTCAAAGGGCATTTACTAGCAATAAAGAAAAATGCCTATGATATCCCATGACCAGCAAATTTCTGTATTGAAAAAGTATCAGTGTACACCTAGGCTGCTTCCATATCGTGGCTATTGCAAACCTACGTGGCCACTGATAGATGAATGTATGGGGAATATGTGAGATGTATTTCTCACATATTTATATATGTACACACACACACACACACAATGAAGTCTTATGCAACAATAAAAAGAGAATAAAATGTTGCCATTTTTAACAAAATAAATGGGTCAAGAGGGCATTATGCTAAGTGAAATAAGTCAGGCAGAGAACGACAAATACCACGTGGTTTCATGTATATGTGGAATCTAAAAAAAACAAAACAAACTAAAACAAAAACAGACTCATGGAAACAGAAACCAAAGGGATGGTTACCAGAGGGAGGGTGTGGGAAATGGGTAAAAACGTGGAGGGGAATATCAATAACATTGTGATAAGTTTATGTGTTGACAGCTGATTACTAGAAGTAGTGGGTGATCACATTGTAATGTATAATAACATCAGATCACGATATTGTACACCCGAAACTAACATAACAAATTAAGATTGTATATTGAAAATCCTTCAGTAAGAATAAATTTTAAAAGATATCAATGCAATGTATTCATTTCTATACTTTTTATGTTTTGTATTTAATATAGTGCTCCTTTTCACTTTTTTTAAACAAAGAGTAATATAGGGGCCACTTCCCACTCCACCCCATCCTCCATTCACACACAATTTCTGGAAAAGAGACCATTCATAAATCCTCTAGCTACAAGATGGAAGCTGAGTTGAATACCCAGGGAGCTAGTAAAATAGAGAAAATTAGCTACCTTTAAATTCTTTTCTGATACATTGTTGAATGGGAGATGACATTGTGCATTTGGATACCATTTAGATAAAAGAATATATTTACTGAGTTGAAAATATTTTTCATAAATGTATGAATGTGCCTCCTGTCTAGATTTGGTTAAAGTTTAACTTTAAGGGTACAAAGTATATGGGTTGGGGTGCTTGTAATAAAATTAGACTAAAATAGCTACTAGATGTAATTGCACTCTTAGCAACTATGATTGAGGTTTTATGTAACATTTTTGATATATTTAAATAGACCTGATAACTCTAGTTAAATTTGGAGCTTTAATCAATAAACTGAAGAAAACATTGAGATCTAAAATTAAGACTACTCATATATTCCTCAGAATGAAAGAAGTTATTTATTGGTGATGCTAATTTGAATAAAGAAAATGTTTTTCTAATCATAAAAGTCGCTTTTGAAATTTAAATTTTGGAAACAATACTGTTCACATTCAAATAGAAGTGAGAATGTTTCTAAAAGGTGATTAAAAGTAAAAGATTTATTCTTATTTAATTTTCTATGAAAATGTTTGCAATTTTGCCAAGGGCGACTGGACATGTCTTGGGAAGCTACCGGTGGATATCCGGTATGCTGGAGTGTGCCTGGGCTGTTTGTCTAGTCCCATCGGGAAAAAGGAAAATGTAATATCTGTATTTCTGATGTTCTTACATAATGAATATTTTAGTATGACTTTTAACTGTCATTTGTGACCTGACTCCCAGATCTGAGATGATGGTTTGAAGAATATATGGACTTGAAGAAAGTATTAAAACTGCAATTATTTTAATTGTTGTTTTTGAAATTTTGAATTATCTATCTAAAATATTAAGTTCAGAAATAAAACATTATATACAGGAAAATTGTATTAGAAATTTGTTAGGGACATTCTAAATCTTTATTATTGCCTTTATGGAGGCTACTTTCTCATCTCACAAAACAAGAACTCTGTCTGATCTGAGGTTGTCAGGATTGAGTAGGTCCAAAGACTGAAATTTGGAACACTCCAGACTTTAAAAGTAAAATTATATATTATATATACACATATATAATATAATGTATATGTATGCACACACATATACATATATATTATATGTATATATACATTATATACACCTATATACATATACAATGCATATAACATATAATGTATATACACATAATATATCATTTATATAACATATATAATGCATATGTATACAATATACATGTATATAACATATGCATATATAATAATGTATAATATGCAACACATATATGTATATATAATTATATATACATATATATAACTATATATGTATATGTATATATTTTTTTCTGAAAAAAGAGCCTGAAAAGGGGGGAAAATAGCAGGAGTGTGTGCTATCCAAGAGGCTAAGAGAGGGAAATATTTTAAAAAGGAAATATTTTATCAGCTCTGTCAAATGCTGGTATCATATGGTGGAGAATAATTATTGAGCATTGGATTTGTCAATGTAGAGCTCTTTGGTGATAGAATGAACATTGGATAGAGTAGTGGACAGAAAAATCTATTTAGAGTGGATTTAGAAGAAAACGAGGAAGTGAAAATAGAGAGCAAAGGTAAACCATTTTAGGTACTTTGTAGAAAAGGTGAATGGGTAAAGGTCACGGTAGGAGGGGGAATATATCAAAAATGTATTTTCTATGATAAGAGATATTACAGTATGCAATATGAAAATGCTTTGAAATCCAGGAGAAAAGTTTTGATGAAATAGAAGCGGAGAGCTGGAAACAGTCAGTGAAACTGGGGAGGTGAGAGAGCTGCTATCCAATGCATAAATATATATATAGTTCTTTTAATTTGTTTTCTCCTAAAAGCAGAGAACAAGACAAAAAATTGGCTGTATACAGTATATTTAGAAGATGTTTTGTATAATCAGAAGTCAGTCAAGAGTAAGAATGGAATTGGAAAAAGACAAGCCAATAAAGTGTGCATTTTTGAGGATATGCTTTGTGAGAGATCTCAGAGAAGAATATAAAATTCATCCAGAATTTTCTATTCATGGACTTTACTCCACTTTAATCCAGTTATTCTGATATTCCACTCTGTGAGGGTTATTCCCAGGGGCATTGATGATGATGATGATGATATTTTTATGCACAGAGTTGGACACAGCCTAGGAACTCGTAACTAATGAATTAATTTAACATTGTTGTAAAATAAATTTTCCCTGCCAAGTCCTAAATAATCACTATGAAGCTGACAACTCCAACCTCTCACTGAGAACAGTGAGCAGAAAATAAAAAGAGGCATTTTTGTTGGAGATGCCCACAGGGGCTCTACATATTTGCTAAGCGAGACTTTTACTTGCGTGCACCTCTGTTAAAAATGACTTGGAAATAGGCTAGCTTGTCTCTGCATATGTACTTTACAAGTAAGATAAAACCTATATATTTTTACATCTAAAAGGAGCCGTTTCAAATTTTTATCATAAGAAGTGTATTTATGGCCTCGTGTGGGTAGTCTTTAATAATGCCCATTATCTTTGGTAGATGCACATGGACATCGACTCCTTCTGAATTAGCACCATTAGTCATAGCATCTCACAATCTGTCTGTGGATCTGCTTTTGTCCTCACTTTTACTGAAGTATGAGGAGGTTAAGTGACTTGCCAATGAGCATCAAACATTTCGGTGAAGAAGCAAAGAACAGATTCTGACTCAAAGTTATTTATGTCACTGTATTTATTGACTTTACCTTTTGCTTAGTCATTTACTGGTAAATTTACAATAAATATAATGAAAAGTGACACTTCAGTGCTTTAAATAAAAGCTGCATTTTACACCCATAGCAGGATTAAAACAGAATAATTCTGTGAGTCATATACAATGGTTTTTTGACTGAAGTCCTATTTTAACCAAATGAGCCATTCATTGAATGTCCTAGTGTCTTAGTTTTCACATCTGTAAAATCCACACAATAGTTTTATTAGGTCCTTTTGAGCCCCACATTCTATTTTTCTAGGACATGATAATTTAGGACTTGGTCATTTTAATTTTATCTGTATGGGAGTGACTTTACCACATAGGTTCCTTAGTCCCTCTGATCTATTATCAGGAATCCTTAAGGTTCAGATTTTTAGGGATTCTGCCAATACAAGGCTTTATTGGGAAGTTCATAGTTGGCCATGTTTCCTTGAACTAGGACATTATCCAGTCTTGTCTCCTTAACATGGAATCAAAATAGGACCTTTCCATTACTTCTGAAAAAATGCATGCCTGTTGATAAACATATGCCCACAGAAATATCACATCCTCTTTGGAAATTAAATATCATGAGAGGTCCTCTTTGTTTTGTTCCCTAATGTGTAGTGTCTAGCACATAATAACTCAATAAAGACTTCTTTAAAAATGAATTTATTAAAAAAAAGAACTAGGAATCTTAGGAATCTGCCCCATACAATATTAGTAATACATTGGCATAATGCCTACAATAAAAGTACAAGACAAATAATAGTCGTTAAATGAGAGTAAATATTCCTCAACATCTCTCCTCTACTTCAAGGCGAAACCTTCAGAAGGTATATCATTCAATTTTTTGTTTTAGTTCCTATGAATGTCACAATGATTTTAATTGAAATGCATTCACCTCCATTTTTGATGTCATCTGTCGCCATGGTTTAAAAGATTGGAGAGCTGGTTCACCTTTACTAGTTTGAATGTCTATACACTTTCTGAAGGTTTGTTTCTTAGATACTAGATTTTTACTTTCTTTCTAGCATTTGTCTCTAGTTATATTTACTTCTCTATTTCTTGTTATTCCAGATTTAGAGCGACTTTTCCTTTTCTTTGCTTCATAAGATGAGGAGATTAGCACCTGGGTGCTGCTCTTTGCTAGTTCTCTATGCCCAGACTTTCCTTCTCTGTCACTCATCATACAATATCATACCACAGTATGAGGATACGTTGGTTCTTGGTGGGGACTGTTCCATTTTCACCCTTATAAACACTTCCTTTTCTTACGGCAAAGAGCTTCTGGTTAGAGTTTGCAAATGGAAGCAGGTAATGAGAGGAGAAAGGGATATGATGTACTTCTCTGCTTCTGGTGGTCAGCATTGTATATATTTTTCCAACCTTTTACTTTCAACTGACCTCATATTTTTATGTTTAAAGTATATTTTTCTAGTCGACAGCATATGTTTGCATTTTATTTTTATGCAATATGATAACTTTCCTCCTCCAATTGTAGTAAGTGGTCTATTTATATTTAACATAATTATTGATATGACTGAGATTTGATCTACTGCATTTCTATATAGTTTACTTTTTGCCCCTTATGTAGTTTTTGCTCCTTTTTTATTTGGATGAATTAACAATTTTTGGAATTTCATTTGAAATGTGTTGCTCAATTTCTAAATATTTGGGAATTTCCAGATATCTTTCAGGTATTATTTTCTAGCTTCATCTTATAATCAAAGAACATATTTTGAACAATTTCAGTTTATTTTTTAACTGAACATTTAAAAACAGTTCTTTCAACTGTTAGTGGATGACATGTTCTCTAAATATCTATCTATAGAAATCTACTTTTCTCTCTCTCCTCTGTGTGTGTGTGCGCGCTCCATTAGGTCTAGTTTTCTTTTTAATGTCCTTTAAGTCTTCTATAGTTTCACTGATTTTCTGCCTGCTTGTTCCATCCAATACCAAGAGAGGAGTGTTGAAAACTCCAATTATGGCCCCCTTCTTTTCTTCTAACACTCCACACACACATAGGCTACCCCACTTGCTGTAGCCACAGTGGTCACTGAGGCCCTGTTCATTCTTTCCAGTCTTTTGTCCATTGTGGTTCTTTGTAGATGTTTTCTACTTTTATACCTTTACATATAGTGAGTTTCTATTCTGCATTATCTAATCTGCTGTCCAGCCCATTCAGTTAGTTTTCATTTCAGATATTTTAATTTTTATGTCTAGAAAGTCCATTTAGATATTTTTTCTAATTTTTTAATTAGAAAAAATCTTCTAATTTTTTCCTCAGTGTTTTCATATTTTTCTTTAAATAATTTTATGTAGTGATAAATATTTTAATATCCTTGCTTATCAGTTCTATTATTCCTCTTCTTTCTAGGTCTATTTTTATGGATCATTTTTTTCCTTGTCACATTTTTCTGTTTCTTGCTATAGCTAGCATTCTTTTAAATTGTATGATAAACATGTGACTCAGTCTGAACTCTGTTTTCTCCTTTTAATGATTTTTGGGCTTTGGACTTGTAGGCAGATAAATTAGAAGAGATTCTGTTTTCTATGTTTGGGACTTGCTTTTAACATTCATTTTGTGGCTTTAGTCCCACTACTAAGGTATGATCTTTCTATGGTCTCTACTGAATGTCCCTAGTGGTCAACACAGACTCCTGGCCCTGGGGGGTGGGAATCTGAGTGCATCCTTGCAAGGGCTCTGGTTCAGTTTACAGCCCTCTGGTTGCTCAACTTTGTCATTACTCCATGCATGTGCAATTTGGTAGCTGTGATTGTAATTTTATATGTCAACTTCTTTAAGGACAGTACCCAGTTATTTAATCAAGCACTAATTTAAATTTTTCTGTCAAGATGTTTTGTAGATGTAGCTAATATCCACAATCAGTTGATTTTATGTAAAAGAAATTAAAGTTGATAATATGGTGGGCTTCATCCAATCCTTTGGAGCCCTTAAGAGCAAAAGCTGAATTTTTCTGAAGGAGAAATTCTACCTCAAGACTGAGGCATCAACTTCTGCTTCAGGTTCCAGGCTGTCAGCCTTGCCCGTTCTCAGACTTGCCGGCCCCCAGGTCATGTGGCCCCCAGATCATGTGAGCCAATTCCCTGATTTCTTAAACTCCCTCTGCCTCTCCTCCTCTGTCTCTCTTTCTGTCTCTGTCTCTCTCTCTTATTGGTTCTGTTTCTTTGGAGACCCATGACTGATCAGGTATTTGGTAAAAACTCAAGAGACTGAGGCATGGGAATTTCTGGAACTTTCTTGCTCTGCATCTTTCTCCTCTCTCGAATCTGCCCTGAAATTTACAGTGGCCTCAGCGTCCATGAAATCCAGTCTCTGGCCCCACAGTTAAACAAGATAGCATGCTCTGCTCAGACTCTCCCTGCTCCTTGGTTTTTGTCCAGGCAGAATACTGGGGCAACCATAGCATCATCCACTGAATTTATTTCTCTTCTTCCAAGGATCATGGCCCCGCAATACCTGTTGTTCAGTGACTGAAAGTACAGGCCTCATGCATTTTCTGTATTTTTCTGGTTATATAGGATGGAAGGTTAAACCCAATCCTCCTTATTCCTTGGTGGTCAGAAGCCCTTCTCTTGATCTTCAACATTAGTAAGGCAAGAACTTGATTAAGAATCTCCATTCAAAAAGTATATTGGAATAAGTTTATATTAGTAAGAAAATAGATATCCATTGTTCTGTTTTCAGTGAACTAGAATAGTAAAATTGCATATGCAGACACTCTCCTTATGTGTTTGCATTGCAATTTATTTTCACACCAAAGTGGTCTTCCATTTTGACCTCTGCTAGTGTACGATCAGTCTTTTCTTCATGCATATACTATCTTCCCAAGGATGTCTGAGTGCATCATGGGCCCACTGAAAGGTCACAGTCGGTGTTCTGGTTAATATGTTGTCTTGTATCTGCTCAGAACTGTTGTCATTGGGCATTCCTGACAAGCATAAGTAACACAACTTTCATCTCTGCACTGTGACCAGGACCGGTCAGCTAACTCTTTCATATTTTTTTTTTATTGCTTTGGGGCATTAACTTGCCATAAGATTAGAAAAAAATCCCTCTCTAAGCCTAATTGTATAATTCCCATTTCTTCTTCTTCTTACCACTTTTCCTGCCTAGTGAACTTATTCAGAACTTTTCCTTTTGTGTTCACACACTACTCTCCTTTTTTTTCTTTTATTGATTCATTTCAGGTCTAAAATAACTAAAAAATTATTCATTTCACAGAATTAAATTTTTGTATATTTTTTCCATTTCAGTAAGTATGTGACAGATATAAGACTAGTTTCCTTTCCTATGCAATAATGATTGAGTTGCATATAATGAGCAAATAGAAAACATTTTATATAAAATGCCCTAATGGAAACATTTTCCCTAGTTTAAAAACACAGTATCTTCCATTTTTATGTCTACTTGATGTTATTTCTCAACTCTCAATTTAGGTTTCCCTGGTGGGAGTCATCATTACTTGCTGGTGGCAAGCAGAAAGATTGCAGCAAAGTCATTTAGTTTCTTCAGTTTCTTTATCCCATATTTTTAAGTTACCCCTATAATGAGGTGGTTGTAAATCTATTTCGTTTGCATTCTCCAGCACTATTTTTCCCTTTCTCAAGTGTTTTCCTATGTACGTTGTACTGTATTTGAATCCCACATTAAAACTTCTGTTTTCCCGTGTGTGTTACCTGTATGATTCTCCCTCAGCAATTGAATTTTTGACTAATGTTTATGAATTCTGAAAGATGTGGTTATTGTATCACCCTGATTTGTGTGACATTAATAATTTTGATAATTATGTTAATATTCCTGTGACATAAAGAAATTAATCCATGCGATTGGATATCATTATGTAATGCATTGTTTACTTTGAGTGCTGTGGTTATCTTATTAGGAAAAATAATTTAGTTGAGGACACTCAAAGAAACTTACTCTAAAAATGTTTACTTCATTTTTTTCCTCAGCACCATGAACAATGAGAGAGGGTGAATATTCCATAAGTATTTCTAATCAATGAAATAATTTAAAGCATTTTAATAGTATTTTTGAAATTGTTTGTTGTATTTTGTTTGCTTTTTTCTTTTGTTGATTAGGTTTCTGTTAAAGGTGAGATCATATGGTATTTGTCTTTCATCACCTGGCTTATTTCACTTAGCATAATGCTTTCCAGTTCCATTCATGCTGTCACAAAGGGTAAGAGCTCCTTCTTTCTCTCTGCTGGGTAGAATTCCATTGTTTATGTACCATAGTTTTTTGATCCATTCATTTACTGATGGGCACTTAGGTTGCTTCCAGCACTTGGCTATTGTAAATTGTGCTGCTATGAACATTGGGGTGCATAGGTTGTTTTGGACTGGTGTTTCAGGGCTCTTAGGGTATAATCCCAGCAGTGGAATTGTTGTGATTTTATATTATTATATTAAATAATAAATATTTTATAGCTAGAATTGTGTCATTTGCAAACTTTTTCCTTTATTACACACACATATCCCACTTAGCTGATATTCCCTTTAATATAATATCTGAAATCATGTCTCTCAGAAACTCTCTCAGCATTAAATATAGGTCTTTTACATAGGTTGCCTAAAATAAATACCTTATTCTTACAGGTTAATTTTAATTAGTCAATCTCTGACTATCGAGGTTACCAAAAGCATATTCTATTTCCAATACTTGATCTAAAATTGTTGTAGTCAAGTAAAAAGCTATGAGGCTATGAGAATCAATGCTATCATCTTTTTAAGTATGTGGAATACCCATTTTAAATAATTTAAAATAAAACAGAGACATCTATAAAATGTAATTCTCTATATTTTTATTTTAATTTTTAATATATTTATTGATTATGCTATTACAGTTGTCCCATTCCCCCCCTTCACTCCACTCCATCTTGCACACCCCCTCCCTCCCATATTCCCCCCCTATAGTTCATGTCCATGGGTCATACTTATAAGTTCTTTGGCTTCTACATTTCCGATACTATTCTTACCCTTCCCCTGTCTATTTTCTAACTACCATTTATGCTACTTATTCTCTGTACCTTTCCCCCTTCTCTCCCCCTCCCACTCCCCTGTTGATAACCCTCCATGTGATCTCCATTTCTGTGGTTCTGTTCCTGTTCTACTTGTTGCTTAGTTTGCTTTTGTTTTTGTTTTAGGTGTGGTTGTTAATAACTGTGAGTTTGCTGTCATTTTTACTGTTCATAGTTTTTATCTTCTTTTTCTTAGATAAGTGCCTTTAACATTTCATATAATAAAGGGCGTGGTGAGGATGAACTCCTTTAACTTGACCTTATCTGAGAAGCACTTTATCTGCCCTTCCATTCTAAATGATACCTTTGCTGGATACAGTAATCTTGGATGTAGGTCCTTTCATGACTTTGAATACTTCTTTCCAGTCCCTTCTTGCCTGTAAGGTCTCTTTTGAGAAGTCAGCTTACAGTCTTATGGGAAGTCCTTTGTAGGTAACTGTGTCCTTATCTCTTGTTGCTTCTAAGATTCTCTCCTTCTGTTTCATCTTGGGGAATGTAATTATGATGTGCCTTGGTGTGTTCCTCCTTGGGTCCAGCTTCTTTGGGACTCTCTGAGCTTCTTGGACTTCCTGGAAGTCTATTTCCTTTTCCTTTGCCAGGGAAGTTCTCCTTCAGTATTTGTTCAAATGAGTTTTCAATTTTTTGCTCTTCTTCTCCTCCTTCTGATACCCCTAAAATTCAGATGTTAGAACGTTTAAAGATGTCCTGGAAGTTTCTAAGCTTCTTCTCATTTTTTTGAATTCTTGTTTCTTCATTCTTTTCTAGTTGGATGTTTCTTTCTTCCTTCTGCTCCACACCGTTGATCTGAGTTCCAGTTTCCTTCACATCCCTATTGGTTCCCTGTACATTTTCCTTTGTTTCTCTTAGCATAGCCTTCATTTTTTCATCTAATTTGCAACCAAATTCAACCAATTCTGTGAGCTTCCTGATTACCAGTGTTTTGAACTGTGCATCTGATAGGTTGGCTATCTCTTCGTTGCTTAGTGGTATTTTTTCTGGAGCTTTGATCTGCTCTTTCATTTGGGTCTTTTTTTTTTGGTCTTGGTGTGCCTGTTACATAAAGGGGCAGAGCCTTAGGTGTTCATGTGGGCAGGGTAATGCTGGTTGCTGCGCTGTGACACTGTACATGGGGGAGGGGCAGAGAGGAAGCAGTGGCGCTTGCTCCACTCTCTACATGATTTCAGTCACTGCCTCTGCTACCCACAATCAAATGGGCCCCTCTGGTGCTGATTCCCGAGTGGGTGGGCTTGTGCATGCTCTAGGCCCCTGTGGGTCTCTCCAACGACCTCTCCTGTGAGGCTGGGAGTTTCTCCTGCTACCACCTGAACCCCCACGGGTGTTTTCAATCAGAGGTTTGAGGCTTTATTTCCCTGAGCTGGAGCCCTGGGTTGTGTGGTCTGCTTCGCTCCCCTGCCGTTCCTCCCAGTTTATCTATTCGCAAATGTGGGGCCACAGGGTCTGCCAGCCACCACCTTGTGGGGTCTGCCAGCTGCAGCCTGGCTTGCCCTGTTCTACAATCCGCCATCTCGCTGGGTCTGCCAGCCGCTACCTTGCCGTGAGTCCTCTCCACCCGGCTGTCGGTCTTCACCCCTCCTACAGGTCTGGATGAATGTTTCTTCTTTATCTCCTTGGTTGTTGGACTTCTATACAGTTCGATTTTCTGTCGGTTCTGGTTGTTTTTTGTTTTTAAATTGTTGCTGTCCTTCTTTTGGTTGTGCGAGGAGGCACAGTGTGTCTACCTATGCCTCCATCTTGGCTGGACCCTCTCTACTATTTCATACTTACAATTTTTATAATGAGATTTTAGTGTTTTTGGTTTAAAGTTTGCAACCACAGTATCATCTTTATAATTTTTCAGGTTAATTGGTATATACATAATTCACTTTGATATTATTTACATGACATTATGTGAAAATATTTAATATTAAAAAAATCAAAATTCAGTTTTGTTATTAATGTTGGTTTTATAAGCATTTTTCCTCAATATTAAAAGTAAATTCTTCCTATATTCTTTTTTTGTTTCCCAAAGATGATGATAAAAATGATAAGGGTTTAATCTGAAAAGATAAAATATCTTTTAGAAAGTTATATTAGGCAATGTTATAAGAAAAATTTGCTAGTATATTCCTGAACATTAAATACAGAAACATGGAGCCTCCATTAGCCCTTGGCATGCTGTGATTATTCCACACCTGTTGTCTCATCTTATTTCCATAATCTCTTACACAATGTATTTATTTATATCAATAACAAATACAGGCACCTCATGGTTTTCAAGCTGGTATTAACTTTTATATAAGTACTTAGATACTTAAATATTTATCACCTTTTGCACACTTTTTTTTTGCACAATTATGTTCTTTCCTACCTCTCTCTGATGTTATTTCCATATTTACAAATGTTGATCTTATTTTTAGGAGTTTGATAAATAAAGTACCACAGTTTATCACATCTCTAAATTTTCTAATAAAATTACCTATTGGGAAATTGTACCTTCTTAAAGATATTACATTCCCTTATTTAAAGGCAGGGTATATTTGTTCTTGTTAAATAATTTTTTTTACTTGTTAAATCATTTCTAATGAAAACATGGCTGGCATAATAAATGGCTCACCCAGACTCTGCTACTATTGTATTTTTTGTGAATTTAAATATGCATCTAAACACCCTGGTTTCCTTTCCTTTCTTTTCTTTTTTTGAAGAAAACTTAGAATATTTTTTTATTGTTGTTCAAGTACAGTTTTCTGCCTTTTCACCCCACTCCAGCTCAACACTCCAGCCCTCCCCCCCTCCCTCCCGTTTCCACCCCCCCTTTAATTGTCTGTGTGTCCTTTATAATTGTTCCTACAAACTCTTCACCCTATTCCCCTGAAATTCCCTCCCCTCTGCCCTGTGGATATTGTCAGCCTGTTCTCCAATTGTCAACCAATGTCTTTGGTTATATTTTGCTTGTTTGTTTGTTTTGTTGATTAGGTTCCTGTTAAAGGTGAGATCATATGGTATTTATCTTTCACTGCCTGGCTTATTTCGCTTAGCATAATGCTTTCCAGTTCCATCCATGCTGTTGCAAAGGGTATAAGCTCCTCCTTTCTCTCTGTTAGGTAGAATTCCATTGTGTTAATGTACCATAGTTTTTTGATCCATTCATCTACTGATGGGCACCTAGGTTGCTTCCAGCACTTGGCTATTGTAAATTGTGCTGTTATACACTTTGGAGTGCATAGGTTCTTTTGGATTGGTGTTTCTCTTAGGACTCTTAGGGTATAATCCCAGCAGTGGAATTGCTGTAAACACCCTGGTTTTTCTTTTTCAAATAAATGGGTAGACTAGATTGTCACCAGGATTTTCAACTTTAAATTTCTAAAAATCTAGTTTTCTATTGCACAAATTTAATTAAGTAGAAATTGTATATGAGGAATTTTGGTCAGAGGAGAAAGAATTTCATTAGGATAATCAGGTGATGACTGGCAGAGGACTGAAATGGAACTCAGTGCTATAAACTGAACAGATAGACTGAGTCCCTGTCATACAAACCACCTGTGATTAACTTCATCCCTGCCCCAGGTTTTTCCATCGGTTAAACCATGTGAAAGACATTTCTCAACGTGGTGGCCTTTTTGGTCTCTGTGAACTTTATTTGGTAGGTTATTCTTCATTTAATCAACTTTTTCTCTTGCTATAGTCATACCTCAGAAACTCGATTTTTTACGGTGCTTTACTTTGAAATCATAACAAACATCATGCCTGCCCAATACCATCTTCAATCTTGTTATTTTCCATCTCAGTTATTACTAGAGCCACCGCTGTGCTTATATCTTGTTCCCTGCCATATCATCTCATTGGGACTTTCCCCTCCATGATGTACGCCAAAATTACCCAGAGAAACCCAAAGCCTGGAAGAATGTAATGTTGACTTTTTTCATGTCTGCTGTTACATTGCTGAGCTTCCATGGGTAAACATCTCGGTATCCCACAGAATGATAGAACTGATCATGTATAATCACCAACCTCTGTAAGAATTTCGACTACCTGTTCAATCAACTACTTAAAATTTTTTTTCAGCTTTGTGAAACTTCCTGCTTCTCTCATCGCACTCTGTCCTCAGCAGAAACTCAAAATTTCTCTTAGAGAGAAGAGGAAATAGCAGTGAAGAATGATCTCAAATTCCCACTACCAATCTACAAACAACCTTTCTATTCTTTGCTTTTGTTTACAGTACTGGAATTTTCACTCGTCCTGTTTAAAATCAATGTATAAATTGTCTTTTAGCTATTTCATTCCTCTTCCCTTTGTTATCCAGTATCTTTAACTTTTTCAACTGTACAGGAACTGCCCACATGTATTTATACATACTAAAAATGCTTCAACATGAACAGAAATGTCCTTTCTTGAAGACACATCCATCTTCAACTACAATTCTATTTGCTACCTTTTACAGTATTGCTAAATATACTTCTAAAATCTTGTTTCTATTTCATCATCTCTCATTTGTATGCCTACAAATCAATGGAAACAACCTTGGCAAATGGCACCAATGACTTTAATCAGTGACCACTTCTTGCTCAACCTCTCCATGCCCCTGTGCATGCATGACACTATCACTAAACACTATCTCCTCTTCATATTTGATCTCACTTTCTCCAAGTATCTTTCTACTTTTTAAATTTCTTCCAGTGGTCTGTACCCTCTTTAAATATCATATCAGATTTCTTCATGCCTTCTTCCTTAACTCTATTTTTTTTCAATCATCACCCCAGGATATGTTTTTATTGATTTTAGAGAGAGAGGAAAGGTGAAAGAGAGAAAAATATCCATTGGTTGCCTCATGTACGTGCCCTGACCAAGGATCAAACCCCCGACTTAGATATGTGCCCTGATGGGGGATCAATCTTGCAACCTTTTGGTGCATGGGATGATGCTCCAACCAAGTGAGCCACTCGGCCAGGGCTCAGCTCTCTTTTCAGTTTATTCTTCCCCTGCTGTATCACTCTGGCTTACCAAAAGCCTGTAGCTATGTAATTCTAATACATTTTTTGAGCTTCAAATGTATCTATCACCTATCTACCTATCATCCATCATCTATCAATCAATCTATCTATTATCTATCATGTATTATCTATCTATCTCAAAATTTGAACTCAAAAAACAAAATGTCTATCAATCAGATCTGCTGTCCATTTCCATTAAGTTCTCCAATGAGTCATCTTCTAGATAGCACTCTTGTTCTCCCTAACCTCTGAATCAATCCTTGCCATAAGGAGTTATCTGATTTTTGAAAAAAGAGCAGAGCAGGCTTAGCCAGTGTTTTCTCACTTTGTTGTGCCTATTCCTTCAGTGTACTGTCTTTCTGTTTAGTCTTATATTATACTCAGTTGCTCTAGTCAGAGAGTTAGAAGTTAATTTTGTCTTCCTTTCTGCTCCTCCCTTCATCCCCACAGATCCAACTAATCCACTACTGCTCCAACTTACTGTCACCCTCCTATGTCTGCCTTCCTAGCTGTCTCTTCTGGCTACTGCAATGGCATTCTAACTGGTTTCCCTATCACTTCTTGCATCCAACACAGCTCCAATTCATCTTTTTAAATCATAGCTATTAATGTCACCATCCATATAAAGTATTTTAATATTAATAATTACTTGTAGGAAAAAATCCAAACTTCTTAATCTGGCTATAATTGATGTATAATTAGATTCCTGCACTTGCCTGTTTTACTGTCAAGTTTTTTTTGTTGTTGTTTTGTTTTGTTTTTTGGCAAGTTCTGGTTTACCTACCAGCTTGTTCTTTGAGAATCAGTAGTAGAAACCTTCTCTAAATTATTGAATGTGTTATGTATTTTTACCAACTCAGGATTTTTATCTAGATAATGTCCACTATCCTTTCAGATTTCAGTTCTCAGTTTAACAGCCAATTCCTATGGAAGTTTTCTATCGATCGCCAAAAGACATTAAGTAAACCTGTTGTATGCTTTATTGCATTCTGCATTATTCATAGAACATAGTGGCAATTGTACACTTTTTTAGTGCCACAATGGAGTCACCAAGATATTGAGCTGCTCAGTAGGTATTTGCTTAATAAATGGGTTGCTAAAAAAAGAAGTTAACGAAAAACTATGGTGTGAGGAAAGCCAGGAATGAGAGCATGGGATAGGGATGGTTAGTTTGCATTTGGTAGAATATAAGTAAGAGATCAATTATGAGTATCAATGGGCTTCAAAAACATAAAATTTACTTTTGTGATATGCATAAAAAAGGGGCTGCATACAAGTTCAATGACCAAAAGTAACCTCACAGGGTGATCTGCTCATAAATTGCTAACAGGGCAGGTCATGGTGGGTAGTCAAGCCACAGGCGTATCACGGGTTTATCTTCACATTAAGCAAGCTCTGTGTATTGTTTTTGTGTCAGAGTTAATGCGCCTTTGAAATAGCAGAAGTAATCCTCTTTTCCAGACCCCTCAAAGGCATAACTACACTCAAATGAACATATAATCTTGTTAATTATCCTCTAATCTAATCACAGAGATTTCCCTACCTAGCTGCTTTCTCCAAACCTTCACATAATCTTCCTCATGTTCCCATCCTAATTCCCAATGTATAACAGAACTACAGAACTATAATTCTCCAGAGTGTTTGAGATCTTCCCATCATGTCATCAGTTTGGCTCAAATAAACTCTTAAAACAGATCCTTGCAGGTTCGGTTGTTCTTACATTGACAGTTATCACTAAAGTACTTTTCAATGATGTAAAATCATGTTATTTTCCTTTACAATTACAAAGTTATGAAATTAAATATAATAATAATATATTACTATTACATAATAAAATAATGACCTGAAGTACCATCTTTGACTCAGTAGAATAACTATTATGTACGAGGCCTGTCTGGAAAAAGTCCAACCATTTTTAACATAACAACTGCAGTTTGTGTGACATCGATGTGACTTGGCAGCCAAGGAGAGTGGACTGGAATGTGCATGGGTGACCAATGAGGGCTTCACTGTACTAGTCAGTGGGGGCAGTAGATGCCATTGAGTGAGCATGTGTACTGTGTGGCTATTGCATTCAAAGTGACTGAGTGAGTAGAGCAATGAATCCACATCAAATTTTGCATTAGGCTTGAATATTCCTCTGCAGAAACTATTCAGATGATTCAGAAGGCTGCAGCTATGGGCAACTGGCGATTGGCAGCTTTATCTTGACAATGCATCACTCATGCCTCACATCTCGTGCAGTTTTTGGCAAAACATCAAATCACCCAAATGACTCAGCCCCCCTACAGACCAGATTTGGTGCCCTGTGACTTCTGGCTTTTCCTAAAACTAAAATCACCTTTGAAAGGGGAGAGATTTCAGACCATTGATGAGATTCAGGAAAATACAATGTGGCAGCTGATGCGGATCAGGAAAAATGTGTGAGGTTCCAAGGTGCCTACTTTGTAGGGGACTGAGGTGTCATTGTCCTATGTACGATGTTTCTTGTATCTTATCTTGTATCTTGTATCTTCTTCAATAAATATCTCTATTTTTCATAGTACATTGCTGGATACTTTCTGCACAGATGCCTTGTATATTATATAAAGGTAGCTATTTGTAGCCAGGTCTGAAAAATAACCTGAGCTCTAAGGAAAAACAGAGCAAATTAATATACTGCTTTTTGTATTTACTTTTAAAGCACTATAATATCAGTGTAGATATCGATTTCTGCCTTCTTATGTATTGTCAATGTATCCAAGCAGTGATAGGTATCACTGCTGTAAAAGACAACCATGTAAATGTCTTTTATTTTACTTCATTAATCCACTTAAGCAGAATATTTCAAAACAGAACAGATTAAAGGAGAACATTTTGGCTATCTTCCCTACTTCACTTACCTTTACTGGTCTTTCCTCTGTGTTCTTAATGCTTTCTTAACTCATGAATAATCACTACTACCACTACTACTATGACTACTATTGTCTAGCTGCCAGCCTCAATGAAAGCCAAACTCCTGAGACAGGTGCTCGTGGGAAGGAAAGTGGTCTATTCAAATGCCAACAGTCTGAGAAGATGGGGAATTCATGTCTCAAAGCCCATCTTTTTATCTCAGTGGTGGCAGAGGATTTTATACCGAGAGAGAGAGAGAACAGAGCAAAGAGATCAAGGGGAATGGGTTGAAAGGTCTCTAAGTGGAGACCAGCATAGTCCATTCTGATAAGGACCTCAAAGTGATGGTCTGCTGTGCATCATCCTGGTTTTCGTCATCTTGGTTTTACAGTCGAAGATCAGCAAATCTCCCAGAGCTGGGATGACTGAAGGTAGGAGCCTGTAATTTTGAAGTTAGTTCCTAGGATTTTTATACAAACATGCTATTTATCTACAAGCTAAATAATAGCCAGCACTTACAGAAACAATGCCAAAAAATTGGCTGGGTGTGTTACAATTCCCCACTGTTATAATTCCCCACTGTTACATTACTGCTACTGTTACTATTAATACATGTGATTTTTGAGCACTTACATCTCAGTGCTTTTTTACAGAAGCTTAAGAGGCAGGTCTTGGGGCACTATTATTAACCCCCTTTCAGGTATGAGGAAAGTGAAATGGGCGATTATGTGGTTTGACCAAGATCTCACAGCCAATGAGAGGCAGCCGTGGTTTATAAACTCAGTGGTGGGCTGCAGAGCCCATGCTATTTAGCACTATTTTGTAATTTTCAGACAACTATAATCCTAACTATACTGACATCAGTTACTTATTCTGACACTTCCAGAATCAGTCCTGGTTGATCTATAGCAATAGCTGAGCTCTGTGTAATAGGAAGAGCACTTGACTTGGATTGAAACTAACCTACAAATCCAAGTGTGCAAAGTGCAAATCCATCCTCCTCTCTGGCTTCAGAGCTAGTGAGCTTCTCTGAGACTTCCTCCTTTTCTAAAAAGAGGGGATGTAATATCAAGTCTATCCAGCACACTGCTTTATCTTCAAATGACAATGAGAGGGTTAACATAAAATTTTTGGCAAATCGCTATACAAATTTAAGCAATATTAATGTATTTTATTAGCACTAGCATTTTTCTGTTATAATGCAGAGTAAGAGCTGGGATAAACACCTCTTTGAGACATAACTTGTAACCTTGTGATTGTTCATTACCTAGTCAATCATAATTTCAATGTGTTAAATGGAAATAAAAATTACTAATGTTAGATGTTACAGTATTTTAGGTTTTTGTAAGGTGGTGTGTGTATGGTGTGATGTGTATGGTAATTCCCCAGTAAGTGGGAGTTCTCCAATGCCTTTCTTCAGTGCCCCAGGTAGTAGGACTCAATGATCCAAAACATGAATTTTGTCTTCTTTTTTATATATTTTTAGTTTTTTCAATCCTTTCTATCCCTTAAGCCTTGGATCCTGGCTTCTTTAGGCCAAGTTACAGTTTTCTCTTTTCCAATTTTGACAAAATCAAACTGAACTGGTTTTTAATTTTTTTCCATGCTTCTTACCACTTCATTCTTCTTGATTTCACAGCTCTGCTTCATCAATTCTCTTTCGCACCACTATTCAGCCCTGAATTTTTGCCCACTTGTTAAGGACTCTTCATTGCTCTCTTGTTTGTGTCTGAGTATGTATGCCAATTTAAAAGAGATGGTTATTTTTTAGGACATGAATTTTGTCTTATTTTTCATGCGTGTGTAGTACTGACAAAGTGCAATTATGTCACTACTCTCCCTTTACACAATTTAAATGTTTAGAGTGTCCCCAAGTATCATATTCCAAACCTGCCACTGACCTTGCTTGTTTACTAATTTAGGCCTTTCAACTGTGGTGGGAAACTGGATGCTTCTTTCTCAGTTTATTCTTCAATCATTGCTGTGTTAGTCCCCGAACACACAGTCGCGAACGCAGATGCGCGTTTTCCTGGGAGGGCACCGCACGCTCCTCTTTGCATGCCCTTCTCACTCCCGCATGCCTGTCAGATTCACGTTGGGGAGCATTTCCAGCTCTTTCTACGGGTAAAATATTTTTCTCTTTAGGAACCCAATTTATCATCTATTCAATTAATGATTTGGGTGCAATTATTAAGAAAATTCTGCCATCCTTTTGGTAGCCCAAGATTTGAAGTTTTGTTTGTTTTTTTTTAATTCTTTTGTACACTTTGTTTTGAAGGGTTTTCAGCAGGCAGCAGTGCGCCCCAGGACCCACGTTCTGTTATAGCAGGGATTTTCAACCATTTTCATCTCATGGCACAGATGAACTAATTACTAAAATTCTGCAGCACACCAAAAAAATATATCATAGTTTTTGCCAATCTGATAAAAAAATAGGTATACTTTTGATTCTATCACACTGGGCAGCTGTTGTTTTTGGCTGTTGTCACTTTTTTATTTGACAGTCTAAGGGAGAAGTCAGTTCATCTAACCAAATAGGTATTGCATGTTTTAAAATTCTTGTGGCACAGCTATTGAAAATTGCGATCTTTTTTTTTATTGTTGTGCAAGTACGGTTGTCTCCATTTACACCCCCCGTCCCACCTGTTTCTGCCTCCCACTCTTGAACCTTCTCCCTTTGGCTTTGTCCATATAAATCGCTGTCTTATGGACTTAAAGTGAGATGTTGATTTCACCTTGTTCAGAGTTTATTTCCTTGTTGTGAGGATGGAAGTGATGACTTCCAAGCCCACTTGCCAGACAGAACAGTTTGGTCCTTTTCATCGGTAAGTACATTTGTTGTGCGGAAGTACCTTAGTTTGTTTAACTCTTCACCTGTCGAAGGACACCTGGGCTGTTTCTAGTTTTTGACGACTACAAGTAAATGTGCTATAAACATTCATTCATAGGTTTTTGTTTAAATGTAAGTTTTCATTCTCTGAGGTACATGACCAGAAGTGCAATTATTGGGTCTTATGTTGCATGTTTAGTATTAAAAACAACAACAACAAAACATTTGTAAACACTTTTCAAGAATAGCTGTGCATTTTTGTACTTTACTTTTATTATTGACACTATTACAGGTGTCCCGCTTTGCCCATCTCTCCTTCCATCCCCACCCCCTTCCCTCTGGCCATCAGCTCACTGTGGGTTGTGCATATATGTTCTTTGGTTAATCCCTTCACCTTCCTCCATTTGGTCACCCTTCCTCCCTCCCTCTGACAGCTGTCAGTCTGTTCCATGTGTCTGAGCTTCTGTTTCTATTTTGTTCACCAGTTTATTTTGTTCATTAGACCCACATACAAGTGAGATCAGAGCTGTCCATTTTATGTTCTCAGCAGCAACATGCGAGTGATGGGGTTTCTCCACATCCTCATCTGCATTTGGTGGTTTTACTATTTTTTTAGTTATCCTGCTATGTGTTTAGTAATAACTCAGTATAGTTTTGTTTTGCATTTTCATAAAAATATTAACATCTTTTTATGTGTTTATTTGCCATCTATATATCCTCTTCACAAAATGTTTCTTCGTCTTTAGCCCATTTAGTAATTGCATTGTTTGGCTTTTTAGTTCACACTAAGATTTCTTTATTTCTTATAGATACTAGTTCCTTTCAGATGTGTTTGCCAAGTCTCCCAGTTTAGCTTATTTTTTCATCCTGTTGATAAGGTCTTTGCAGAGCAAAAGCTTTTAATTTTCAGGAGTTCCAATTCATCAATTGTCCTACAGTGGACTGTGTTTTCGGTGTCAGGTTGAAGAAAATTTTGCGCAGCCCCAGATCCCATAAATTATCTATCTCTGTGTCGTCTGCTCTGGTGCACTGACATGTACTCAAGAGTGGGCCATGCTGTGCTGTCGCGATGATTTCAGCTATATATACGTAATAAGCCTTCGTTTCAGGCAGTTATACATTTCCTTTTTTTTTTGTCAAAATTATTTACAATCTTTTAAGTTACAAAAGCAATATATGATGATACACTAGTAAAATATTTCAAATGATAGTAGATTCATGCATTTCTTGGGAGTGTAATGTGGTAACTTTTAGAGAAAAATCTCCCTTTCGATCACACAGGAGGTGATATATTGGTTTCCCAGATGTGCATCCTCCCTGATGGGCTTAAGACTAATGCTTCTAGCCATACACAATGGCTCAAAGGTCCATTGTTTTACTTCTTTTAACTAAAAAGACAAAAAGCAAAATTTGGCCCTGGGTGGAATTCTTCTCATATTGTAGTGGTAGATTTTGACAGACTATGTTGCTTTGCTTCCATCACATCTCAAGATGGCCAGAAGCTGAATCTTTTGTGTGGTAGGACTAGGGAGAAACTTGGAACAATTTTGCAAAAGCAGACTTTTGTGCAGAGTTATTCACAGACAGTTAGAGAGGATTAGCCTTATCCCCACCTGGTTAGTTTCCCCAGTGTCAGGAAGACTCATGGTAAGCTGTTATTGTCCACACAAATTTGGAGATAAGGTGGTTAAGCAGAAATGTCCATGAGCTATTACTTCCAGAACAGCAACTGTTTTACACAGGAACTTCTTGGTGCTAGGAAATAGGGGATTTGTCTTTAGCTGATTTTAAGCTGGAAGTATTTTACTGCCTAAGGGGGGTGGAAATGACCCTCTACTGATCTGTATTCAGAACTCCTTGGCAGGAAAATTGCTTCATCAAGGGGTGCTTCATGCTGGAATAGTACAGTGTTATATAGTGGATGTTGGAGAAAAGCAGCACCTTCTATGATAATAATTTGAAGAGATTTTATGGAAAAATAATGGTTTCAATAAAAGTCCAAATATATTACCTCTGCTATATCCTTCGGCTTGACAAGCAGCACATAAAAAGACAGGGAAATATGCACTAGAGTAGAAAGTGATATAAAAGTGATATCAAGAAACTTAAATCTTACTTATTCCTGCTAAGTAATTTGTAGACAGAAATAATTAGTGGAAAAGATACCAATACAATGGAATGTCATTAGCCTTCATCATTTTACCACCCACAGTCCTCCCTCTACTGTTTTATATAGGGAGATACTTCCCTCCTCGTATAAATCATGAGGTCCTTCTTGTGGATAGGTTTGATCACAGTGCTCATTCTCCTTGACCACAGGGGTGACCATGTGACCTGGTTAAGCCAACCATAGACTCCCAGACTGTAGCCCTAGCAGTTGTTTTTATTAGGGGCTCACGTTCCAAGTTGACTCATTTTCTAAGACTTCCCGTCTGAACACCTGGAGTCAGTATGCCAGATTGTTAGGGAAAGTCAGCCTGATAAAATGGTAAAAACGGACAAGATTCCTTAGACTCATTTTTCCCTGAGATCAGTTATGTCCTATTTTTTCCTTCAGTTTGTTAGTTGAACTAATGTATTTTTAATTTTTTGGTTTTGTTTATTTATTAATTCATTTTTTATAAGAGCTTTTCAGAGTAGTTTTAGGTTTACAACAAAATTGAGAAGAGGATATACAGATTTCCGATATACTCATTGTCCCCATCCATGCCTAGCCTTCTCAATTATTAACATCATTCACCAGAATAGTCAGTTTGTTTACTACATTGACACATGATAATAATCACCTGGAGTCCGAGTTTACCTTAGGGTTCATTCTTGATGTTGTATGCTTTGTAGATATGGAAAAGTACATAATGACATATATCCATGGTTATAAATGGATATATGGATTATTATAGAGTATTTTCACTGCTGTTTCCATAGTTTTGCCTTTTCCATAATGTTATATAGTTAGAATCACACAGTATGTAGCCTTTCAAATTGACTTTTTTTCCCCCACCTAGTAACATGCATTCAAGCTTCTTCCATGTGTTTTTATAGCTTGACAACTAATTTCTTTTTGGTGCTGAAGAATATTCCATTGCCTTTATGCATCACAACTTATTTAATTATTCACCTACTGAAAAACATCTTCATTGCTTTTAAATTTTTGCAATTAGAAATAAAGCTGGTAAGGGAAGGGTCATCAAGGAATGTGTATAAAGGACCCATGAGCAAAGCCAAAGGAGGGTAGGATTGAGGGTGGGATGTGGTGGTGAGTGGGGTGGGGGAAAGTGGTGATGGAAAAATGGAGACAACTGTAATTGAACAACAATAAAAAAAGAAAAATTTAAAGTAAAAAAAAGAAAGAAAGCTGATACAAATGTGTGCAGGGTTTAGTGAGACATAAGTTTTTTTTATCTCTTTTGGAAAACTGAGGAATGCAATTGCTGGATCGTATGGTAAGACTATATTCAGTTTTGTAAGAAACTGCCAAACTTTCTTCCAAAGTGGTTGCTCCATTTTGCATTCCCACCAGCAGTTTGTAAGAGTTCCTATTGCTCCACATCCTGACCAGGGGCAGGAATTCTCACTGTCCTGGATTTCAGACATTGTAGTAGGTATGGAATGGTATCTCATTGTTACTTTGATTGGCATTCATTTGATGAAATATGATGTAGACCATCTTTACGTATGCTTACGTGCCATCTGCGTATTTTCTTTGGTGAGTTGTCTGTCAGTTCTTTCACCAATTTTTTAATAGATTTATTTGTTTTCTTATTGTTCAGTTTGAAAAGTTCTTTTATTTTGGGTAACTGTCCTTTATTAGATGTGTCTTTTGCTAATATTTCTTCCCAGTCTATGCCTTGTCTTTGAATTCTCTTGGCATTACCTTTTGCAGAATAGAAGTTTTTCTTTTCTTTTTTTTAAATTTGAATGGAGTCCAATTTGTCAGGTAGCTTTTTATGGATTATGTCCTAATGTTTTATCTAAAAAGTCCTCACCATATCTAAGGTCATCTGGGTTTTGTCATATATTACCTTCCAGGAGTTTCCTAGTTTTATATTTTACACTTATTTGCAAATGTAAATGAGGTCTAGGTAATTGAGACAAATGAAATTTAGGTCTAGGGCTATTTTGAGTTGATTTCTGTGTAAAGTAAAGGTCTGTGTCTAGATTCCTTTTTTCATATGGATTGGCAGCTGTTCCAGCACTGTTTGTCAAAAATGACTATCTTGGCTGCATAGTATTGCCTTTAGTCCTTTGCCAAAAATAGTGGTCTGTGTGCACAGGGGCACTGTTTCTTGGCTCTCTATTCTGTTCCATTAACTTATTTGTCTGTTCTTTCACCAATACCACACTGTCTTTATTACTGTAGCTTTATACAAAGTCTTGAAGGCGGTTAGTGTCTTATACCTACCTGTTGCAGTTTTGGGGTGTTAATGTGAATGATGTTATATTTCTAATTTCAAATTCCATTTGTTCATTGTAGTATACAGGAAACTTACTGACTTCTGTATATTAATCTTCTATACTGCAAACCTGCTATAATCACCTATTAGTTCCAGAAGTTTTTCTGTTGATCCTTTTGGATTTTCCACATAAATTATCATATTATCTGTGAACAAAGACAGTTTTATGTGTTTCTTTCCAATCTGCATGCCGTTATTTTTCTTTTCTTGCTTTACTGATTAGCAAGGGATCCCAGTACATTGACGAAAAAGAGCGACGGAGGAGGACATCCTTGCTATGTATAAGATCTTACTGGGAAAGCTTTGAGTTTTTCACCATTGTTTGATTCTTGTGTATGTTTTTAAAATAAGTAGTCTTCTTTCAGTTGAGAAATTTCCCCTCTGTTCCTGATTTACTGATAGTTTTATCATGAATGGTTGTTGGATTGTGTCAAGTGCTTTTTCTGCATTTATTGATGTGATAACATGGTTTTTCATTTTTAGTCTGTTGTTATAGTAAATTGCATTAATGAGTTTTCAGATGTTGAACCAACCTTGTATGCATGGGATACATCCTATTTGGTCACAGTGGATTATTTGTTTTATATATTTTTGAATTTGATTTGCAAATATTTTGAGGAGTTTAGCATCCATATTTATGAAGATATTGGTTTTTCGGGTTTTTTATAATGTCTTTGCCTGGCCTCATACAAGATAGGAAGTATTCATTCTACTTTTATCCTCTGAAATATATTGTAGGGAGTTGGTATAATTTCTTCCTTAAATGTTTGGTAAAAATTTAGTGAACCCACTTGGGCCTGGTGCTTTTTGTTTTGGAAAGGGTATAATTCTTGATAGAATTTCTTTAATACATATAGACATATTCATATTATCTACTTCTCATGTGAGTTCGGGAAGGTTTTGTCTTCAAGGGATTGGTCCATTTCATCTAGGTTATCAAATTTCTACTCACAGAGTTACTCATAGTATTTCTTTATCAGACTTTTAATACTCGTGACATCTGTAGCGATGTCCGCTCCTTCATTTCTGATGTTAGTGGTTTTCGTCCAGTCATTTTTTCTTAATTAATCTAGCTAGAGACTTCAGGATTTTATTGATCTTTTCAAAGAAACAGCTTTTGGCTTTGCTGATTTTCTATATTGATTTCCTGTTTTCAGTTGTATTGGTTTATACTTTAATTTCTATTTTCTTATTATAATTCCTTTGCATTTAATTTTCCACTTCATTTCTTGTTTCCTGAGGTGACCACAGCAAGTGAACTCGGTTTCTGACACATTCTTTGGACTAAGAGGAATTAAACATTAAAAGGGTTACAAAAGTGTTGCAAATGTAAAGGAAAAGAGAAACGGCATCCATACGTATATATGAATGTCAAATATGTGGTTGTATATATGTACAATTGTAACACAGTGGCAAGTATTTCTGTATTTAAACACAGAAAAGGTACAGTGAAAGAAGTGCTATATGCATGATAATCAACACTGGTTTTACATCAGTAATATTTTATTTTGAAAGGCTTTATCCTGTCTGTGCCTGTCATATCATTTTATGACAATTGATTTTCAGATCTTGTAGAGCAAATGTGGAATGGCCACCTGGGAAGTGGGTTTTAGTGCTGGTGTTCTGGGTTTGGGGCTTCCTATTTTTTCTGTTCCTTGACAATGCAGAGCTGCTCGGCATCTTACATTCAGTGATCCACATGCAATTCTCTCACCGTCTTACGTCACTTACAACAGTGATATGCCCTGGGAAATGCATTACTAGGCTATTTCATTGTTGTACAAACATCACAGAGTGCACTTACACAAACCTGGATGATATAGTCTACTACACATCTAGGCTATATGTTACAGCCTATTGCTCCAAAGCCGTAAAACTGTGCAGCATGCTGCTACGCTGAATACTGTGGCAATTGTAACACAATGGCAAGCATATATTTCTATATTTAAACATAGAAAAGGTACTGTAAAAAAAGATTTAACATGTTGTACCTGTATAGGGCACTTACTGTGAATGGAGCTTGCAGGTCTACAAGTTGCTCCGGGTGAGTCAGGGAGTGAGTGGGGAGTGATCGTGAAGGCCCAAGACATCACTGTCCACCTCTGCAGACACTGTGAACACTTTCTGACAAGCACAACCCCTGGCTTCCCTCTGACCATGTCAGAAATCAAACACTGAAGCTGTCAATGTTGTTCCAGGAAAAGGAATTTGGGCTGAACTAATAGGAAACAAAGAGGAGAAACTGGCTGGGTAAAGCCTGGGTCACCACAATAGTGACTATCAGGAGGAAGTGAGGGGCAGCCTGGGGGTCAGTAAAAGTAAGAAATTAAGATAGAGAGATAAACATAGGATCTTAGCCTGGCAATGTGGGTTTGGCTGTTGCATGCTGGAGCACGGATCAGATGAAGGAACTTTGTGCACCCATTAAAATGAAAAAGAAGGTCCTTAACATAGAGAGTAAGTAGAACTGAGGACTCATATTTTCACTTCGGGAATTTGGTTTTGGTTCCATTGACCCTCTCTGGTGCAAAGGGCTCTCTCTGACATTAAACTGATGGACGAAATAACATGTGTCTATGCTTTACCTCATTACAGCCTGAGAATATTTTCAAAGCACAGGGACGGGCTGGTTGTGCACTACCAAAGAAAGCTTTCACTAAAAGTGGCAGCAGCACTTCATATTGTTAAGGTAGCTCCTGCAGATCTGTGTTCTTTCAGAGGCTCTTAGGTCCTCCAGAAGGAATTTACAACAACGCACTCTGAAAGCCATCAGGCTGGACTGGGAGCACCCTATGACTATGGAGCTCCGGCTGGCCAAGTTCCTCCGTGCTCAAACAGCTCAGTGGCTGACTGATTGGGAGGTGATCTGTGTACTCGGAATTGAGGTGCTGTGAGTGAAAGAGAATATATTTCCCCACAGATACTGCTCTCATAAAAAAAAATCTTCCTGAACCACATTGCCTTCCATTTCTTACAGGAAAATCAGCTCTGTTATAATCTAGGCGGACACATCTATATATGTGGTCTCTCAGTGACTGAAACGTTGGTATATGGGATGTGACTGTAATTTCGTGAAAGGTATAAGAATGGTGACTTAAGTTCGTTTTTATGTATATGGGCATTCAACTGTTCCAGCACCATTTGTGCTGGACGAGAGACTAATTTCTCCACTGAATTGCCTTTTCTTCTTCGTCATAAATAAATCAACTATACCTATTCACATGTATTTCTGAATTCTTTTCTGTTCTCTTGATTTATGCATGCACTCTTACCCCAGTACCACACTGTCTTGATTATTGTAACCTTCGAGTGGGTCTTGAAATTCAGAGCACCAGTGCTCCAATTTTGCTTTTCTTTGCTTGCATTATATATTCCACATCTTTTGTCTTTTCATATCAACTTTAAAATAAGTGTGTTGGCACCCCAAAACTAACTTGCTGAGGTTTGGGTTGAAATTGTACTTGTAGATCAAGATGGGAAGTATTCACTTCTGAATGATAGTAAGTCTTTCAGCCTGTGCCCACAGACTTTCTCTCTATTAATCTGGATATTCTTTGATTTCCTCTATCAGGGTTTTATAGTTTTCCCCAAATCCTTTACATGTTTTGTCAGATTTATACCTAAGTATTTTCTTTGTTTGCTGTTATACATGGTATTGCTTTTTTAAAATTTAAATTCCAATTGTCAATCCCTGGAATACATAATCAACAAAAGAAAAAAGCAAACAAAATATAACCAGAGACATTGAAATTAAGAACATTGTAACAATAGCCACAGGGGAGTGGGGAGGGGATAGTGGGGAGGGGGTCCATAGGAGCTACTATAAAGGACACAAGGACAAAATCAAGGGGGAGGGTAGAGGTGGGGGAGGGAGGTGGGACTGGCTGGGGTGGGATGGAGGGAAGGGGAGAAAATGCAGACAGTTGTAACTGAATAAAAATAAATAAATAAATTTAAAAAGAAAAGAAAAGAAAAGAAAACAGCTGACCTGTATATTAACTCTGTGTCCTGTGACCTTGCTAGAGTTGCTTATCAGTTCTAGGATTTTGTTGTTGGTTTTTGGATTCTCTCTCTATATAATCATGTTCTGTGAATAGAGATAATTTTATGTCTTCCCTTCTAATTTATACACCTGCGCTTACTTTTCTGTGTCATTGCACTAGCTTTCAGTGCAATTATAAATAGGGCTGGTGAAAGAGAACATGCTTGCCCTGTTCCTGACTTAGGGGAAAGACTTTTAATTTTCACTGTTACGTGTGATGTTTACTATATTTTCACACTTTCTTAACCAAGTTGAGGAAGTTTCTCTCTCTGTCTAGTTTTCTGAGAGATTTTAATCATAAATGAGGGTTCGATTATGTCAAATGCTTTCTTGGCATCAATTGATATGACCATATTATTTCTCTTTAGCCTGCTGATATAGTGGATTGCCTTTAGAGGTTTCTAAGTGTTTAACCAGATTTGAGTAGCTGGAATGAATCCCATCTGGTCACAGAGTATATTCTTTTTTTGGCACATTTTTGGATTCAATTTGCTAATATTTTATTAAGGATTTTTGCATATGTTTTTATGAAAGATTTTGGTTTGTAATTTCCTTTTTATTTTATTTTTTTGTAATGCCTTTATCTGGTTCTGGTGTTAGGATAATTCTAGACTCTTAGAATGAGTTAGGAAGTGTTTCATCTACTTCTATTTTTTGGATGAGTTTGTGAACTGTGGTAATTTCTATTTTGAATGTCTGTCATAATGTATAAATCATCTGAGCTTAGGTTTTATTTCAAGTGTGTTAATTATTGATTCAAATTCTTTAATATATAAAAGCCATTTCTGATTACCTGTTTTTCTTAAAGTTTTAGCAGTTTGCTTCTTTTAAGGAGTCAATTTCATATAAATTATCACATGGAGGGCACATATTTGGTCACATTGTTCTTTAATTATTCTTTTAATGCCCATGAGGTCAACAGTGATGAACCATTCTTCAATTCTAACATTTGTAATTTATATTTTCTTTCTTTTTACTACAGTTAGACTAACTAGAGTTTCATTAACTTTGTTGATTTTTTTTGAAGAACAAGCATTTTGTTTCATTTCTGTTTATCTGTTTTCAATTCATAATTTGTGCTCTAATTTTTAGGTCTTTTGTTTCTTTTAGGATGAAATTGTTCTTCTTTATGTAGTGTTATAATATTAATTTCAGGATTTCTTTTTTCTAATATGTGCCTTTCATGTATACATTTTCCTCAAAACACTGTTTTTGCTGCATCCTACAATTTTTGATAATTTGTGTTTTCATTTTAAGTTCACAGTATCTCTATTTACCTTGGGACTTCTTTGATTCTAATGTTATTTAGTGTCTGTTTTTTTAAATTTCCAAATATTTAGGATTTTTCAGCTATCTTTTTGTTATTGTATTCTATTTAAATTCTATGTGGTCTAAGAACATGCTTTGTATAATTTCTGTTCTTTGTAATTTTGTGAGGTATGTTATATGGCCAAAAATGCATTCTGTCTTAAGAAATGTTCCATGTGAGTTTAAAAAGAATTTTAATTCTGATTTTGTTGAATGGGGTATTTGCAAAATGTCAGTTAATTCAGTTGGTGGATAGTGCTGTTGAAGTCGTCTGTATCTGTCTTTACTGACTTTCTCCCTGCTCGCTCTGTGAAATACTGACAGAGGGGAGTTGAATGTCCAGCCACAACAATAGATTGTCTATTTCTCTTCTCGGTTATATCAGTTTTACCTCATGTATTTTGATGCTCAGTTGGTAGGTGCATACAGATTTAGTATTGCTATGTCTTAGTGGAGAATTTTTACTTTACTAGGATATACTTTCCCCCATACATCCAAAATAATTTTCTTTTTTTAAAGCCTGCCTTCTTTGAAATTACTATAATTACTCAGCTTTCTTTTGATTAATGTTAGAATGCTTTATCTTTCAATGTCCCTTTTCTTTTAATCTGTCTATCTTTATATTGAAAATGAGGTTTTGTACAAAACATATATTGGGGTCATTTTTGTAATGAATTCTGAGAATCCCTGTCTTTTTATTGGTGTATTTAGACCATATAGCTAGATCACCATCTACCATGTTTGTAACTGTTGAGTATTTCTTGCACTCATTCTTTGTGTTTTTATCTTCCTCTCTTTTTCTGTCTTCTATGGTTTATTGAGTGTTTTATAAGATTCCATTTCCTTGCTTCTCTTAGCATAGAAAATATACTTCTGTTTTAAAATTTTTTACTGTCAGCTTGTTCTTTATTTCAATGTTTCTAGTTATATTTTTCTTGCTTATTTGTTTTGTTGATTACTAACCAGGGGGAGGGGGAAGAGGGCTAATGGGGGAAAATACGATAAAGTCCATCAAGGAACATGTATAAAGGATACATGGACAAAGCCAAAGGGGGTATGTTCGTGGGTGGAAGGCAGGGATGGATGGGGCAGAGGGTGTGGTAGGGTGAAAATGGAGACAAATGTACTTGAACAACAATGGAAAAAAAGAAAAAAAAGAAAAATTTTTAGTGGTTGTCCTCGAGTTTACAGTATTAGATACAACTAATCCAAATGCACTTTAAAATAACACTACACTCTTTCATATATAGTGTATTATACTTATAGTATAATATTCCCAATTATTTTCTCTAATCTATGTATATATATATACACACATATTTACATATATATGCTATAATAACCTAATATGTTCTTACTACTACTACTACTTTAAACAAAAATTACCTTTTATATTAAATAAGAGTAAAAACAATAAAATATTTTATTTAGCTTTTATTTATTACTTCCATACTAGTCCTTCTTTTATGTAGATACACAATTCTGACTTATATAATTTATCATTTTCCTTTTCCCTTCTGAGACTTCTAAGATTTCTTGCATGACAGATCTGCTAGCAAAGATTTCCCTCAGTTATTGTTTGTCCAAAAAGTATTGATTTGTCCTTCATTTTGGAAGTAAAATTTTGGTGAATATTTAATCCTAGGGTGATTTTTTTTTTTTTCCTTTTGGCACTTTGGGGAATGGTGGAAGGGAAGGGATTGGTCGAAGACCATGTATAAATGACCCGTGGCCATGGACAATGGAATGGGGATTGACTGAAGAAGTAAGGGGTGGGCTCAGTGGAGGAGGGCAAAGAGGGAAAAATTGGGACAACTTTAACAGAATAAACAACAAAATATAAACATGTCACTTCACTCTTTTCTTGCTTGCATGATCTCTCACAAGAATTCCACTAGAATTCTCATTCTCGTTCCTCTATAGGTAAAATGATTTCTTCCTTTGACTTCTTTATGGATTTAGTCTTTAATGTATGTTTCTACATGATATGCCTAGTATATTTTGTTTTATTTTATATTGTGTGGATATTTATACTAAGAGTGTTCTCTGAGATTCCCTTACTTATCGTTTAATGTCTGTTACTAACTTGGAAAGCTCTCAGCCACTTCTGCTTCAAATGTTTCTTCTGCTCTGTCTTTCTGCTCTCATGTGTTCCAACTACGTGAATGTTGTACCTTTTAAAATTGTTCCGCAGTTTTGTAATTTTATGTTCTTCCTTTTTTTCATTTCTCTTTGTCATTGTATTTCATTTGGAAAATTCTCTTTGATCTATATTTAAATACAGTGATCTCTTCTCAGTGTGTCCAGTCCCTTAATGAGTCCATTTGTTATGTTCTTTTAGTTACAATCTTTTTATTTCTAGTACATTCTTTTGATTCTTATATTACCTATCTGGTCTTGCATGTTGTCTACTTTTCATTAGAGCCCTTAACATGTTAATTGTGATTATTTAAAATTCCTGGCCTGAAAATTCCTACATCTGTGGCATTGTCTGTGTGTGGTTCTGATATTTGCTGTGTCTCTTCAAGCTTTTTTCCTTTCTTTTTGCCTTTTACATGCCTTGTCTTTTTTTTTTATTGTTGTTGGTATTGAAAGCTGGACATCTTTTGTCAAGTGGTAAAATGGAGATAAGTAAGACTTTCTGTAAGATTTAAGGTTGATGTATGTAGGAGTTGGCCTGTGTTTAATATTTTCATAGATTTATGTGACAGAGGCTTTATGTTACTTTTTAAAATTATATTTCATTGTTTATGCTATTACAGTTGTCCCAGTTATCCCCCTTTATCCCCCTTTACTCAGACTCCCCCTCCCTCACAATACCCACACCATTGTCCATGTCCATGGGTCCTGCATAAATGTTCTTGGCTGCTCCATTTCCTGTACTGTACTTTACATCCCTATGGCTATTCTGTAACTACCGTTACATACTTCTTAATCCCTTCAACATTTTTTAAAAATATATTTATTGATTATGCTATTACAGTTGTCCCATTTCCCCCCATTCACTCCACTCCATCCTGCCCATCCCCTCCCTCCCACATTCCCCCCCTATAGTTCATGTCCATGGGTCATACTTATAAGTTCTTTGGCTTCTACATTTCCTACAATATTTTTACCCTCCCCCTGTCTATTTCCCACCTATCATCTATGCTACTTATTCTCTGTACCTTCCCCCCCCTCCCCCTCCCACTCCCCTATTGACAACCCTCCATGTGATCTCCATCTCTATGGTTCTGTTCCTGTTCTAGTTGTTTGCCTAGTTTGCTCTTGTTTTTGTTTTAGGCGTGGTCGTTAATAACTGTGAGTTTGCTGTCATTTTTACTGTTCCTATTTTTGATCTTCTTTTTCTTAGGTAACTCCCTTTAACATTTCATATAATAAGGGCTTGGTGATGATGAACTTCTTTAACTTGACCTTATCTGAGAAGCACTTTATCTTCCCTTCCATTCTAAATGACACCTTTGCTGGATACAGTAATCTTGGATGTAGGTCCTTCCATTTCATCTTGGGTCATGTAATGATGATGTGCCTTGGTGTGTTCCTCCTTGGGTCCAGCTTCTTTGGGGCTCTCAGAGCTTCCTGGACTTCCCGGAAGTCTATTTCCTTTGCCAGATTAGGGAAGTTCTCCTTCATTATTTGTTCAAATAAGTTTTCAGTTTTTTGTTCTTCCTCTTCTCCTTCTGGCACCCCTATAATTTGGATGTTGGAACATTTCAAGATGTCCTGGAGGTTCCTAAGCCTCTCCTCATTTTTCCGAGTTCTTGTTTCTTCATTCTTTTCTGGTTGGATGTTTCTTTCTTCCTTCTGGTCCACACTGTTGATTTGAGTCCCAGTTTCCTTCTCATCACTATTGGTTCCCTGTACATTTTCCTTTGTTTCTCTTAGCATAGGCTTCATTTTTTCATCTGGTTTTCGAATAGATTCAACCAATTCTGTGAGCATCTTGATAACCAGTGTTTTGAACTGTGCATCTGATAGGTTGTCTATCTCTTCCTCACTTAGTTGTATTTTTTCTGGAGCGTTGAAGTGTTCTGTCATTTGGGCCTTTCTTTTTTTTTTTTGTCTTGGACCATCTATTACTTTAAGGGGCGGAGCCTTAGGTGTTCCTGGGGTGGGGTAACACTGGTGGCTGCGCTGTGATGCTGTATGTGGGGGAGGGGCCGAGAGGGAGCAATGGTGCCCGCTCCACTCTCCTCCGGATTTCAATCTTTCACTCCGCTACCCACAATCAAACTGGGCCCCTCTGGTGCTGGTTCCCGAGTGGGTGGGCCTGTGCACACTCTAGGCCCCTGTGGGTCTCTCCAACGACCTCTCCCGTGGGGCTGGGAGTCTCTCCTGCTGCCACCCCAACCCCCATGGGCGCTTTCAATCAGAGGTTTGAGGCTTTATTTCCCCGAGCTGGAGCCCTGGGTTGCGCAGTCTGCTTCACTCCTCGACATTCACCCGGTTTATCTATGCACGAATGTGGGGCCACAGGGTGCTACCCACCGCTCAGCCTGCCCCGTTCTCTGCCACTCTGAGTCCGGCCCTCTCAGTTTATCTGTGCGCCAATGTGGGGCCACAGGGTCTGCTAGTGGTCAGACTGCCTGCGCTGTTCGTCCCACACTCCGCCAGTCTCAGTCCCGCCACAGCCGCGTGAGTCCTCTCTGCCCCGGTGCCCATCTCCGCCCTTCCTACCGGTCTGGATGAATGTTTATTTTTTATTTCCTTGGTGTCGGACCCCCTTGCCGTTCGATTTTCTGTCAGTTCTGGTTGTGTGGGGAGGCGCAGTGTGTCTACCTATGCCGCCATCTTGGTTCTCCGAATTTCCTTCAACATTTTTACCTATCACCCCAAGCCCCCTCCCATCTGGCAAATATCAAAACATTCTCTGTAACTATTATTCTGTTTCTGTTCTGCTTGTTTGTTTATGTTGTGTTTTGGATTCAATTGTAATATGTATTTATTGCCATTTTATTGTTCATGTTTTTTTATCTTCTTTTACTTAAAGAAGACCCTTTGCCCTGGGTGGTGTTGCTCAGTGGATTGAGTAGTGGCCTGTGAACCCAAAAGGTCACTGGTTCAATTCCCAGTCAAGGCACATGCCTAAGTTTCAGGCCAGGTCCCCAATTAGGGGTGAGCCATAGGCAACTGATCCATGTATCTCTCACACATTGATGTTTCTCTCCCTCTCTTTCTCCTTCTCTTCCCCTCTCTCTAAAAGTTAATAAATACCTTTAAAAGAAGAAAATAAAACATTTATAAAAAAAGAAGATCCATTAATATTTCATATCATACTGGTTTGGTGGTAATGAACTCTTTTAGCTTTTTCTTTTCTGGGAAGATCTTTATCTGTCGATTCTAAATGGTAGTTTTGCTGGATAAAGTAATCTCAGTTGTAGGTCCTTGCTTTTCATCACTTTGAATATTTCTTGTCAATCCCTTCTAGTCTGCAAAGTTTCTTTTGAAAAATCAGCTCAGTCTTATGGGGGCTCCCTTGTAGGTGACTAACTGCTTTTCTCTTCCTGCTTTTAAGATTCTCTCATTGTCTATAACCTTTGGCATTTTAGTTATGATATGCCTTAGTGTGGCAGCTGGCCTTGATTCACAGCTTGGCCTTTCCTGGGCACCTCCAAGCCCAGCACAAGTGGCAGCCATCTGCAGATCTCTTTGTAGCTAATGCAGTATGACACTGGATAGAACACAGCCAGTGGCTGACCCTGGACATACCAACATCAATCAAGGCTCAGCTACAAGAGGAGTGTACACAGCCCACACAGTGAGTACCCAGCTGGGGTATTAGGGGCGCTGGGTCATTGGACTCTACAGGACATCTACTACATTAAGCCAGTCTCTCAAGATACCTATACATAGAAACAAACACAGGGAGGCTGCCAAAATGAGGGGACAAAAAACATGGCCCAAATGAAAGAAAAGAATGTAATTACAAGAAAAGAACTGAACAAAATGGAGAAAAGCAATCTATTGTTTCCAGAGTTCCGAACACTGGTTATGAGGATGCTCAAGGAACTTAGTGAGGACCTCAACAGCATAAAAAAGATCCAGTCAGAAATGAAAGGTACACTAATTGAAATAAAGAACAATTTACATGGAATCAACAGTAAAGTGGATGAAGCTGAGAATCAGATCAGTGGTTTGGAATATAAGGAAGCAAAATACAACCCATCAGAACACTAAGAAGAAAAAAATCCCCCAAATTAAGGATAATGTAAGCAGCCTCTTAGACAACTTCAAGCATTCTGACATTTGTATCATAGGGATTCCAGAAGGAGAAGAGAAAGAGCAAGAAATCAGAAACATATTTGATAAAAATAATGAAAGAACACTTCCCTAGTTTGGTGAAGGAAACTGACATACAAGTCCAGGAAGCACAGAGAGTCCCAAACAAGATGAACCCAAACAGGCCCACATCAAGACACATCATAATTATATTACTTTAGTGCCCTTGTTTATGTAGCCCTTTTGACTTTGGGTTTCTAAATCTGTCTCTTTCAGCTGTAAACCATTGTTGTTATAATGGAAAATAATAGAAAGGTATGGTAGCAGGGTGTGGGAAGGGGAAATGTTCTATAATATTTTAATTAAATCTCTGTATTTTTGTGAGCTTATGCCTCTGGGTTGTGACCTTTTTACATGTTTCTCTGATCGTATAACTTTTTATCTTCTTTAGATGAGATAGGGAACTTAATAAAGGCAGGAGTATGAGTAAATCACTTCTCCCAGGTGGAATAGATGTCTGGTAATTTTTTTTTTCCTTTGGAGAATTGGCAGTATTCACAGAAATAATTCTGGGAGCATTTGACAATAATTACCCTACTCCCTTCCCTGTCAGATCCAAAAGGGAATCCTTTTATGATATTCACATTGAGAACATAGTGGGCTTGCAAAGCATGCAGCTCTTCCTAAGACTATGGCCCCAAGATTTTCTTTTTGTCTTGCTAGTCCACACGCATCTCCCAGCAACTCAGCAAAATCACCATGTAATTATTTCCACACGTTTGTGATTCCTGTGGCTCCTACTCCAAGCAAGAAATCCTCGACTGTGACTCTTTTGATTTGACTGTTTCTCCAAATTCAGGGTGGCGATTTGACTTGTAATCTGAGTGATCAGATGGGTTCAATTTTTAAAAAATTGATTTTCTCTTTGTTCTGCTTTTTCTTGTTAAGAGTGGGAACAACTTCAAATCTCTTCTTTATAGGTTGCAGCTGAAACCAGAATTGCCAGCCATTGGATTTTGAACTTCTAGGATGTTAAGTTGACTCCTTGTAAGGATTTGAAGTTTATAAAGATATTCTCCATTTTTTTCTCTTCTTATCAACATTATAATTATATTTATTTTACAGTTGTCTGACAACTGTGATATCTAAATAGTCTATTTTTCTCTTGTTTCTGGTCACTGTTTTTGTTAAAGCATACCTTGTAATTTTTTATTTAAAGTTAAATATTGTATATGACAAATTCAGAGGAGCTCTGAATAGTGGTGTCTTCCACAAAGAGGCTTAACCATTTTTCTGGAGGGCAAATTGAGGATAGGTTGATTCACTTGATCTCTTGGAGGACTCTTTTCTATTTTTTTTTAATTTTTAAAACTTTTATTGTTGACACTATTACAGATGTCCCCATTCCTCACCCCTTCTTTCCTGCTTCCACCCAGCTCCCACCTCTTTCCCTCTGGTCATCACCACACTGTAGTCTGTGTCTATGAGTTATGCGTACATGTTCTTTGGTTAATCCCTTCACCTTCTTTCAACCAAGACTCCCCTTAGAGGATTCTCTTTAGTCTTTTTTTTTTCTTTCTTTCAGCCAGAACATGTTTATCTTTGGCTTTACTTCTATATGATAGTTCTCACTCTTAGGCTGTCCTGCTTTGAGGTCTTAACTACAAGCTAGGGTTGCTTACTAGTGTTATTCATCTTGGCAGGTTTTGAACTCCAATCCCTGACTTCCAGTTTTGTACTGGTGATGAAATCTCTAAACAGCTCTTTAGCTTCTCAACTACTGATTTTTGTACAAAATACTGTAGTAGCTCTCTTAGCATACTTAGAAGATGAAAAATAACCTCAGGGGAAGTTGCACACAGATAACTTGGATTCATTTTTTGTAGTTCTCTCTGCTCTAAGATTTTGTCCTACAAGTCCAATCACTTTGAAATTTGCCAACTCCAATCTCCGAATTATCAAAAATGTCAATTACATCAACTAGAGTCTGAAATGTTCCCAGCTTTTTCATTGTCCTGAACTATATCAATGTATAGGGTACAGCAGAAAAATGAGTGTGGTTGGTAGGGTAGTATATATGGGTGTACTAATTTATAGTTTTAATTTGAACATGTCGCCTAAAATGTCATATGGTATGATTAGTGTGATATTGTTGTGTTACAGAATTACATGCTTATGATTTTTTAATAAAATATTTTGCAATAAAAAGGGGCATTATTTGTGTTAGACCCTGTATATTTATATTTAAAAATATATTCAACCAAATTGAATAATGTTTTAGGGTCTTAGAGGAACATTATATGCAAAATATTGAAAGTACAAATCAGTCTACACAACAGTAATCAAGAGAATTGCAAATAATGGACCTATTAACATTTTAAAATAGATTCAATTGCCTCGTGGTTTACATTAATTAGTATCTGCTTAAATTGTGTGCTATTTGGAGAGTCCATTTTTTAAAAATGTAGTGCTCGTAAACTAAGAAATAGTTACCATGAAAAGGTCATATGTATAATAGCTGTGAAATATGGGTTTAATATAAATAATTAAAAAACTTTTTACCATTTTTCATGTGAAATGATATAGTTAACTGTAGTGACGTGGCATGCTATATGAAGGTAGCTAAGTGAGAATAAATGCAAGTGCCACACTCCTAATAATTGTGTGGTTCCTCACATATTAAACACATTTTCTTTTTTTTAATTCCCTCAAGAAAAAAACAAAACAGAATTGAAGAATCCATTTGTTCTGTATTTGGTTAAGAGGACATATTAAGCTTCATTTAGAAGACAATTTAGAATGTATATATCTCAGTAATAAGATCAATTATTTGAAAAAAGAATACACTTATTATGATTATCTAGATTATTGTAAATATATACATGAAGTAATCAAGAAGAAGGAGAAAGCGAGAGGGAAAGAGAGAGAATTTAGAGAGTGTGACTTGGCCACATTAACATGGCTAAAAATAATTGTGTTTTACTTAAAATAAATTCTTAGATTATGTCTCCACCATGGCAAAGATAAATTAAATTTCTCAGAATTCAATGCTTGGTGTCCAATTAACCTTTGTTCTAATTTCAAGATGTTACCTATAAAAGGTATAGTGTTGTTTATGTACCTTGTATCATCATGAAAGTTAATTCAAATAACTTATTTAAAGCAATAAATTCTGATAATCACACACAAAAGGTATTTACACAAACCACAGGCAATGTGTCCAAATATTTATTTTAAATAAATGTTAGTATAAATTTCTCATTTACAGGTCTATATTGATCAGCAATTCTAAAAACTAACTACTGTAATTTATCATAGCACATTGTTTTCATAGGTACATACACACACATACACGCAAATTTGACCTATCACTTTTTGAAACAAAGATAAGCATTTGGCATAATTAGAGTTTGTTTAGAGCAGTATTTTAGATTTGGGCAATTTTAATAGGCATAGTTTTTCTTTTCTTCCTGAACAGTTAATTGGAGATAATTGAAGAAAACAAAGATATGTCCTTGGTGAGTATTAATTGGATCACTACCTGACAGGAAGGAAGGGATAACTAGGGCCACATAAAATCTGTAAAAGAACAATAATAAAAAGTTAAAGGATATTCTTTCGAAGTTCAAGGTGGAAACTAAAATGATTACATATTAATATTCTCTGCTTATACCCTACAGGGTATATTCCTTATTCACTTTGGTAATAACAAACTTAAAAAGAAGCCTAAGGAAGAGCTTATCAGACATACTACCTCTCTTTTTTCTTTTATAATAATTATTAATTTCCCTGTCTATTTTAATTAGAGATTTGAAATACTATTAACTGAGAAGTAGATCATTGACTTCAGAATAGTAGAATTAGGGATTTTACACAGGCCTAAACACACGAATACGCACAGAAAAAGATGATCAACACTTTTACTCACCAACAAGAATCAACCATCTTAATATTGTCATGTTTGGTTCTTATGATCTTTTGTTTTGTTAAAAATGTAAAACATTCTACATGTTTAACTATTTGAATAATATCCCATTAAATGCAATCTTGCATAATATTTAGCTTTCTACCTCATGAAAGGAAACCAATATCATGAATTTAGTGTGTTTGTTTTAAATCTATTTTTGTCAATCTCTTATATATGATAGGTCATATTTGCATTTTTAATTTGTATAAATATTATCCAAGTATATTATTTAAATTGTTATTTTACTAAACAATATACTTTGGGGGGTGTTCCTGTTTATATAGTGTCTACTCCTACTTTCCAACTATATATATTATATACATATATATATATATAATACTGTGTCCTACAAATCCTGCTACAACAGAAAAAGTCAGAATTTATTTCATGTAAAAATTTAACAAGCTCTAATTAGTGAATTTATTTAGGTTATGTGATTATTTATGCTTTAAAAAATTTCCGCATTCTGAGTGTTCCATTTACAACATATTTACTTTTGTTTATTTTTTTCTGTTTTTATTTTGTTATTAAATTGATAAAGTATTCTTTAGTTCATTTAATTATCTTCTTATGAATTGAGTTTATTTATTTTATGCTTTTCTATTAAGGGCCTATGATTAAATATTTAAAGTGTATCTTATACATGTATGAATCTGTTTATTTAAAGATAATTACATTAAAAAGTGTAACTTCTGTACACTTCAAAGTCTACTTTTGCTTAAACTTTATGAAAATTGTCTTCTACATTTTCATGGTATTTTTATTCATCTCTTTTAGCTTTGTTAGTTTCTAAATAAAATTTAAAAAGTTATTATATATAATTCACTTGCTATAATGATTTACCTATTTCTTTGCTCATTGTTACTTGAATCCTGATTGTTTGCCCTGGGTACTTTTGTTTTCCTTGCCAAGAAGTTTATCTTTCTTGCATTGTTATAGTTTAGTTTGATGTAGAACACTTGATTGACAATATTTTTGATGTGTGCTTTTAAGATATTGTTCTTTTTTTCTTCACATTTTCTTATAATGAGAAACTTGCTTAATTTTGATTGGTATAAAAAAGAAACACTTAGATTTTTAATCCAATAGCATTTAACTCTTCTTCTTTAACTTTGAGATTTCACAGTTTCATAAAAATATACATAAGATTTAATTTCGAATCTAAGGATTTAGATATTTCTTTATTATCTTTATTGATTTTTTTTTAGAGGGAAAGGGGAAGGCACGGAGTGGGGGAGGGAAAGAGAGATTGACACTGAAAGATCAATTTGTTGTTCCACTTATTTATGCATTCACTGGTTGATTCTTATATGTTCTCTGACTGGGGATCAAACCTGTAATCTTGGTGTATCAAGACAATGTTCTAACCAACTGAGCTACCCAGTCAGGTCTAGGTATTTCTTTAATTCTGAGAAATTCTCAGCAACCATCACATTAAATGTTGCCTCTTTCACATTCTTCCATTCCATTACTCTGGTATGTCTTTATTCACGATTTTGCTCATCAAAATGAGTCTGAATTGGATTTTCTAAACCTATCATACTATCTACCTTCTGATAATTTGTCATTCCCAAGATATAATGTTTCTATCAAGGTATATTATATTATTTGGATATTTTGCTTTTTTTTTCAATCATTTAGTCATCTTCAAATCTGCCTCTTTTGTTCAAAGTCTTGATCTATTTTCTAGATTCCATCTCTTATTTTATCTCTGAACATTTGGGACACACTGCACACTCTATTTAAGTTTCCTTCAAAGTGGTCCATTACCTCTAGTTCTTTGGCTCACAATTCTCTCAGTGCAGATCTGTCAGTGGTCTTTTTCTACTGGACTTCATGTGAATTTTGTAACCTTTCCTTAGACAATCCTCAATGTGATAAGTCTGCACTCCTACAAGTGTCAGGAATTATACAAACTACTGTGAGATAGTTTTTGTATTGCTGCTATGTTCTAAAAGACTTTGTGAGTTTGGGACACGTCTTATTATCATTGTATATGCTCAGGTCTCTTCCCTTGCATAACCAGTGTGAATATAGTCTCAAAACTGTACCATGTGCAACCTCAGGTATTTGTGTCTGCTCAGAATCTGGTGCAGATAGCTTGAGTCTTACAGCAGCCCTGGGCAAGCAGGTAGAGCATATTTTGTTGACATAGTAAATATCAGTGATTCTTGGATCTATACATGGAGTCTAAGGACTTTGTCTTTGATTTTTGAATATTTGTAGAGAGCTCAAATCGTAGGTGTAATTCCTTTATACCAAGTTCAAATTCTTTCACCATAAATCTTTTGATTTACATGCCTTTAAGCTCCTTTAAGTAAAAAGAACTATGGATTGTTATTTCATTCAGTAATTAATTACATATGTCTGAACTGAGAGAAAAAGCCATCCATCAGCTCAATCTCAAGACACTGTTATTTTGCAATGCAACACTGTACTTAGCACTGAGAATCTTTGATGTACTAAATTTTTATAGACGTAAAGTTATTGTCAAATAGTACAATTTATTTTATAAATACTTTAAATTCAATGTTGTCATTTGGAAGTGGCACAGATATCAAAGAAAGCAATCCTTATAGCAAAGCATTGAAAAACTCAAAATAATAAAATATCTCAGTAATCTGATATAGATATAGTTATTTGTTCTGATAAAATTATTACTCACAATTTTTATTTTCCTGGATAAAATAATATAGAACAACTTTATCAATTTTTCTCCCTGAATATGATTTTTAAAATAAATAAATTAGGTAATAACAAACATATTAAAATAGCAAAATGTTATCAAGATAGAGAGGTAGGTCCAGAAATCAAAAATGCTTTATTAGGCATAAAAGCTTCTAATTTTTTTAACCTAAAATGTACAACAAATTGTCAATAATAAAAGTGAAGAAAGAGTGAGCTGAGACAGCAAAACTTCTGGAGAATTCAGAAATAGATCAACAATGAGTTTACTTTTAGGTTCATCAGTTGCAAATCACACACACACATACACACAATTTACCGTTCCCATAGAGATGAAAGGAAAATTTTGAAAAACACAGGAAACAAGAAACTCTAAATGACTCAGTAGATTTGTATAAGAATGAAATAGAAAATTTTGAAAATTGTGTATGTGTGCATTAATCAATAATAATGGAAAAAGAACATACTAGTAAATAGTTCTCAAAGGCAGATTTTATATCTAAACACATGTTAGACATACCTGGAGGAAAATCCAGCCAGCTGGAAAATAGATCTGAAGAAGTACTCATTATACAGTAAGGATGGATAAGAAGTCTCAAATTAGAGAAAAGAGGCTAAGAAAATAGCAAGTATAGTGAGCCACTCTCAAATTTGTACCATTAGAATTTCAGAAAAAGAAGATAGAAGGAATACTTCAAAAGCAATATTTGAAAATAAAATGGTTGAGCATTTTCCCGAGTTAATGAAGTCAACACTCCACAGATTCACAAATTGCAGTAAATCCTTAACATGACAAATAATATACTTGGAAAACAGTTTAGTAGTATTTCCTTGAATTGAACAGGAGCATATGCTAAGGCCTAGTAATTGTATTTCTGGTTTATACCATAAACACACATCTATTTGTGCGGGAATGCTCATAGCATATTCATTTATGTTTGTCCTAAACTGGAAACAACCCAAGTTTCTATCACAGTATAAGGTAAGTACTATTGTCTAGTTTTCAATGAATGTAAAGTATAAAATATAAAGTAATGAAAAAGAACAAACTACTTCTACCTGAAATAGCATGGAGATTACACACACACACACACAGTCGCTCATGTCATGATTTACAAAAATGGACAGCTGTATGGATATGTATACTGCATGATTCCATGTATACATATTTTGAAAACAGACAAAGCAAAAAAAGGTATATCTGGCTGTGTTTAAACTAGGAGTGAGGATGAGAGAACTTTCTAGTGTATTATTAACATTCTATGTTTTAATCTGGGTGGTGAATAAATAGATAAGCTTGTTTTCATCAATTTATAAAGCTATACAGTGAAGATTTATTACAAGTATGCTTATTTTATAAAACAAAAATTTGTTAAAAATGTTAAAGGTGTCAAAAAGACAAACAAGATATGACATTTTCACCAAGAATGTGGGTAGGGAAAGTTTTCTTACAACAAATATAGCATGATATGAAAAGAAACTGATAAATTTATCTACACCCAAATCAGGAAGTTCTTTTCATCCAAAATAATTGATGAATAATTCATATAGGTACTATACAGAATTTCTACTTATCAGTATGTAAAAAGCCATTTAAAAACTGGCAAAAGTATTGAACAACAACTTCAAAACATAAGAAATTCAAATGATGACAGTATCATAAAAATTGTTGGGCAGCATCTTTAACAACCGATAGTAAATCTGGCAATTCCATGTGCTAAAAATTTTGTGGAACAGTGAGAACTTTCATAGTTCACTGGTTGGTTGTGCATTCTAGTAACTTTTGCCAAATTATTTGGAATTACCTGCTAAAGTCGAAGATATGCACATCTCATGTACAAATAATTCCACTCTAGAGTGAACTACAAGTAGAGGCGCACCAGGACCTACATGTAGGTCTGCTTGTATTGTTCACAATTGTCCGAAACCAGAAGTAACTGAAGGGGCATCTACACTGGAATCGATAAATTACTTGCACCATATTTATAAAATATAACAACTATAAAGGACACATAGACAAAAATAAGGAGGGGTTGAAACAAGGGAGGGAGGTGGGGATGGCTGGAGTGGGGATAAGGGGTGGGGGGGGAAGGAAGAAAACTGTACTTGAACAACAATAATAAAATTCAAAAGATTTAATGAAAAAATGAAAATAAAATATAAATTTATCTAGCAAAATATCTAAACAAACTAAGCTAAATCCTATACCACTGGTGAATCCTAAAAAAATATCGAGCAAAAAAAGCATACTAAAATGTTCATGTATGTATTGATATAAAGTACATAAATAGAAAAACTGTTGTATTGTGGTGCACACATAAGAGGTAAACTATAAAGAAAATTATGGATGTGATTACCATAAATGTCAAGATACTATTAACCTCAAGGGAAATGGGAAGAAATCTAATCAAGAATGGGCTGATGTTGAATATTCTCTCACTTAACCTGGATACTGGTTGCATTCATGATCACTTCATGATTACTCATTACATTGTACATTTATGTTATGTTGGCATATTTGACATATATTTTATATTATAATGAATATTTTAAATGATCACCAGCTCATATACCTAATCACTTGAATGCATGTAACATACAATGTATATTAGCATTGCCTAGTTGATAAACTAAGTCCAGCGGGCAAGAAGCTTGATTCTGTTCTAGTATAATGACTGCCTCAAACTGAGTGTAGTAGTGAATCCGAGCGTGTTTTTAACCAGAACTATTCTGGTGCTAAAATCAGTTTGACATAAACAATAACTGTTTCAATTTGTTTGTTAAGATTTCAAAGGCATAAATAGACAAAAAAAGTTTTCCATGTAATTAAGTTAAGATTGTAGGTTCTTGTGCAAAATATGGTATAGAAATGAAATATATACTTCACATTTGAAAAAAGATCTAGAAACATAAAGTAGAAGTAATTCAGAGGAGAGATATTTCACTTCCAAATTTCCCCTAAATTTATTTATTTTAAAGTGTGTTTCTTTTTTGGGGGGGGGGTATGTACAGGTATCAAGATTTTTTTTTAAATTTTTATTGTTATTCAAGTACAGTTGTATGCCTTTTCTCCCCATCCCTCCACCCCACCCCAACTGAACCCACCTCCCTCCCCCTAAAGTGTGTTTCTAATTATTTTTTATTTACCCAATTGCTAAAACCAGGGTTATATTAAAAGGGAGAACATTGTACTAATCAGATATCTGAGAAAAAGATTCAGAATTGTTTTTATTTATTTTAAATTTTTCAGTTACTTGAGATGGGGAGGATTAAATGTGGAAGGTGGGCATGGGTAGGGTAAGGGAGAGCAATAGGGGAAAATGGGGACAACTGTAATTTAACAACAGTAAAAATAATTTAAAAAGGAGAAAAAATAAAAGAAAAATTTCAGCTACTCTTTTGTATTTGTTTTAAATTTTGAAAAACCTTCATTCTATATGGTAACTATTCAGTTGATTTATAAGTCATCTATATCAGATCATTTTTCCCAAATACTTTTAGAAATTAGACTTTGTAATTAGGACCTTGTAATAGAAATATTCACCAAAGACTATACCACCTCATATTAGACACTTTTACATCATAATATATATCAATGACTCTAATTCTACTATCATGTGCACTACAGATGGGGCAAATCCAAAAAGCTGTTAAATTTGAGAAATAAATTAATAAACCACTGAGGAAAATAATGTCAAACTCTGAGGTAGATCTATTTAATTTTATATATTTTAAGTGACTTTTTAAAATAATTGAAGGCTAAATTGTACTTAATGAAGCACTGGGGTTACAATTTATTATTATTTTCACTGTAATAATCAAATTATCATTTTATGACAAATTTACAACTACTTCTACTAGTACTACATCTGCTACTATAATGATAGATAAACTCTTTTTTAGGTTGAAATCACCAAAGTGTTTCTTTTGAGAATCATGTTAAAACTTCATTTTCAACTCGGGATGATTTCTGTTGTACATGATAAAACCAGCTTCCGCACAGTTAGGCTAATTTGATCTGGCATCCCTGTCTCTCTGAACAATCTTGAAGTTCTTTTTATGGTAGTGAACTGCACATTAGGAGTGAGAGGATTGCAAGCAGGCAAGTGTCTCTGTCATTATGTGCCCAGCCATGTCTTACGTGCCTTGTTCAGCGCTGGTTAGTCTGTGATGTATGTTCATGCAGAGACTTACCGCTGGCTGGAGTGCCGGGCTTTAACGGAATAGTGTCAAGGGATTGAGTGTAGCATACTGATCCATAAGTGAGCATACTCTCTCCCGTTCCAGTAAACTTGGCTGCATTTTTCGTTCCTTTCTGATTTCAGTGTATTATCAAGAGGATGTGTAAATTGCAATGTCGTTATTTGAGAATAATGATACGTAGCTATTGATAAGACATGTTTCTCTCTTTTTCACTCCATTAAGCTACAAGTTTGGATAAACAAGGGTATCTAATTTTAGTTTCACATGTTTTCTGATGACACCTCTGAAAATAGAGGGATAGCTTTGGTATAAACTTTTACAAATTATGTTCTACAAAATAGATTCAAATAGAGAATAATGTCTTTATTCTCTTTTCAAAGACAATGATAATTCCTCTTTTTCCTCAATCATCACTGTTGTTTCCTATCCTCTAAACTACCCCTATTTTTAACCTTATTTGTAAATATAGCATCATTTTTTGCACCTATCTGTGAATCCTCATGTAACTTCTAAATGTGGTTCAGTGGGTTCTCTATATTGTTGGAGAATTTTACATCTTGACCCTTTCCACTTTGCACGTTATTTGTAAACTTAAACAGAATGTATGTCTATGTTGCATCCTTTGTTCCTACTTGAGCAGTAGTCATACGCTTTTGTATTTATTGTTACCTGATATAACTTTCACAACATTAAGGACTAAGTTAGGAAAGTATTGGAGCATCCTCATTTAAAGCCTATGACATATCAATGAGTTATTTTCCAATTTAAGACATGCTCCCTGAAATGACAAAAGAACATGTTTCAAAGCTCACTTTTCAAAACATAGAATAATGGAACCATATCACCTACCCATTTAACACACATTATTTCAAGCACAAACAGTAGATGAATCAAAACGTAAAAATAGAAGATATGTAAGAAAAACACCAATTTAAATAACATAGACACTTTCTCCACAAACATGATCTTTGGTTTATGTACTTGTTGTTGTCTAACTCTTTTGTAATTAAGATAAAGTCATATTGGATTAGGGTGGGCTCCCATCCATGTAAGAAAAGGGAAATATGGACAGACACAGAGAGATGCACAGAGAACATCATATGATGACAACTGTAGAGAGTGAAGTTGTGCTGCCAGAAGCCAAAGGAGGGGAAGGATTTCCAGCAACTGCCAGAAGCTAGGAGAGAACATGGACTAGATTTGCCTCCATAGCCACTAGAAAGAACCAATGTTGCCAACACTTTGATTTTGGACATCTGGCCTTCTAAACGAGGAGAGAATGCATTTCATTTGTTTTAAGCCATCCACATAGTGGTACAGTTTTTTTTTTTTTTTTTTGGCAGATCTAGGAAAGTTATACAAACCCTACACAAAAACCTGGCTCTCATTACTTAGTGAGAAACAGTCTCAATGTAGATGCCCCCTCCAGGGGTTTTTGAAGGTTATATTTGTTCGTAGAGGATCTTGGCTGAAGTCTGCATCTAATGGGAACTGTTCATTATTTTTCAAAGACTGATCTCACAGTTACAATATTGGGAATCTAATTCATATAATAACTACAGGGCATTTTATACATTTTTAATGTAGGCAAATGGAGTTGTGTTTCATTTCTAGGGTTCTTGAGTTGAGAAAAACAAGTATTTATACCCAGTTTCTGTACCTCCCAGCTGTGTGGCCACAGGTAAATTATTAAAATTATCTAAATTTCATGTTCTCACTATAAAATGGGATTAATAATAGGAATTAACTATTGTACTAAGTTTTGAATAGGACAATTTTCGTTAGCATGTAGACTGCAATTGGACAGGGGTTTTAGACTTTTTTAGTCAGTGCTGGGACCCCGTGGAGGGCTCTGTGAGTGGGTGTTGGCTGGGTGCATGAGTGAATGGATGAATAATGCCTGGCACCTGGAAAATATTAAAAAAAAATTAGCCATTAGTGTCTTTTTCAGTTAAAACTAGCAGATTAATTTACTTTGGATTTTTTGAAAGATCTATGCTGAACTATGTTTTTTTCTTTTGAAATATGCATTCTCCTATTTTTTAAAGTTTGCTTATAATATGCAAACATTATTCAATTTCATTCAACACTCTGTACAAGACAAAAAGATTTATATATTGTTTGATGGATTTGGTGCTGCTTGAATAAATTAATGACTAAGAAATACACCTTTTTCAAATCCATTAGAACTTTCAAGCAACTAGTGTGCCATTTATCAAATCAATTTAACAAATTATTGAAGGATGGCTAGTGACCAATGACACACTAATTATCGAGAATAGGTCTGTCTCCTCTGGTCTATTTAGTAACAAAAAGCAGCACACCAGTTATTTACAGACCCACTCCATTGTCTACCCAATGACTCAGAGAAAGTGTAAGTGGCTCAGAGTGAATTGTATCCTCTGTTCAGAAAGAGTTTAAGTGCCCATGAGTAGACGAATGGATAAAAAAGCTTTGGCAAATTCACATGAATACTACAAGAATACTACATGGCCTTAGAAAAGAATGCAATCTTACATTTTGTGGCTACGTGGATGGACCTGGAGATTATTATGCTCAGAGAAATAAGCCAGTCAGAGAAAGACAAATACCATATGATGTCACCTGTATGTGGAATCTAATGAAAGTAAACTGACGAACAAAACAGAAACAGAGACGCGGATACATAGAACAGACAGCCAGATGTCTCTAGAAGGGGAGGGAGAGGGGGGAAAGGAGAGAGAAGGTGGAGGGGCTAGCCAAAGAACATGTGCACATAACTCACAGACACTGTTGACAGTGTGATGATGGCCTGGGGGAAGGGAGGCGGGGTCCTAGAGGCAGAGAAGGGTGTGAAATATGGGGACACTTGTAATAGTGTCAACAACAAAAATATAGTAACAAAAAGCAGTTTAAAACAAATATCATACTTTTAATGGATGAATCACTAGTGTTGCATTCAATGTCAATTGTGATAAAATAGTCAACATATAAACCTTTGAATTAAAGAAAATGCCCTGAAAATAAGGTTTCCAAAAGTTTTTCAATGGCAATTTATATCCTCGACTTCTTTATCTTTTTATTTTCTCCCTTTTTTCTTATATAAACACATATAGCAACAGATAACATATATTAACACATTTATTTTTGTTCAACAAATATATAAATGAAGAGAGGCTAGAAAGCTGGGGAGATGATTAGAAAGGCATTTGTATTTCATATTAATCATTGAAGGTGTTTAACCAGGAAAGTGATATGAGAAAAACTCTCTACTGATAATATAAAATATTGACAAAATGTAACCTATAATTGAGGAGAGACAGAAAGAATTATAGGAAGCCATTGGATTAAAATTAAATAACTAGTCAATCCGAGAGCTAAGACTAGCTATATGAACAAATTCTTAAAATGTATGCATATACATGAGGACAAAAGCAACATAATTTCATTGACAGATGTAGGAATATGTTCAGGAGGAGGTAAGAGTAAAGGAAAGAACTCACTCTAACTTTACTGCCAGGTTTCTACAGAGATGGACAAGACAGTAACAAAATGGGAGGAAAGTTAGATATGCTCAGTGGACCTTTCTCAGTTTCATGTTTACAGTTGAAATTGTCAAATTCATTAAGGAAAATGCAATTTCAGATTAACATCTCACCTTCCTGTGTGTGGGGTTTTTTTTTTTTTTTTACTTATATTAATTATATTAGTCCTAAGGTCTTCAGCAGCTCTCTGATTCTTTTAAACAGATACCTTTTTTTATGTGAAGTTACAGTAATACCTCAGTACTTGTCAGCTTCACAACTTGACAAACAACTAGTCACATTTTGACAAGAAAAATATGGTTCAGCATTTGGAGCTTGCTTGGGACTTGTCGCACTCATTGGAACTTGTATGAGTCACGATGCTGCCGCATAAGACAAAATGCTTCATCACTCTCCGCTTGCTCTGCGCTTGTCAGTTTTGGATCAGATCACAAGTTCCGAAACAAATTAATGATGAATACTGAGATCCCACTGTGTTTTATTTTATTTTTTAAAATTATATTGTATCGATTATGCTATTATAGTTGTTCCAGTTTTCCCCCCATTACTCCCCTGTACCCAGCCCCCGCCAATCCCTCCAGAAATCCCCACACCATTGTCCATGTCCATGGGTCATGCATATACATATCCTTTGCCCACTCTATGCTGTACTTTACCTCCCTATGAATATTCTGCACTTACCAATTTGTACTTAAAAAAAAGATTTTATTTATTTTTTATAGACAGAGGTGAAGGGAGGGAGAAAGAGAGGGAGAGAAACATCAATGTGTGGTTGGCTCTCATGTGCCCCCTACTGGGGACCTGGTCTGAAACCCAGTCATATGCCCTGGCTGAGAATCAAACCTGTGACCCTTTGGTTTGCAGGCCCACACTCAATCCACTGAGCTACACCAGCCAGGGCCCAATTTATACTTCTTAATCACTTCAAGTTTTTTGGCCATAACCCTGACTCCTTTCCCATCTGACAACCATCAAAATGTTTTCTGTATCTATGATTCTGTTTTCTGCTTGTTCAGTTATTTTGTTACTTGCAATCACTTATTGTTAGATATGTATTTATTGTCATTTTATTGTTCATATTTTTGATCTTCTTCTTAAAGAAAACCCTTTAACATTTCATGTAATATTGTTTTGGTGGTGATGAACTCTTTTAGCTTTTTCTTGTCTGGAAATCTCTTTATCTGTTCTTTGATTTTAACTGATAGATTTGCTGGGTACAGTAATAATGATTATAGGTCCTTGCTTTTCATTATTTTGAATGTTTCATGTCAATCCCTTCTAGCCTGCAAAGTTTCTTTTGAGAAATCAGCTGAGAGCCTTATGGCAGCTCCCTTGTAGGTAAGTAACTGCTTTTTCTTGCTGCTTTTAAGATTCTATCTTTGTATTTAACCTTTGGCATTTTAATTATGATGTATCTCGGTTTAGGCCTTTTTGGGTTCTTCTTTTGGGGATTCCCTATGCTTCTTGGATTTATATGTCTATTTCCTTCACCAAGTTAGAGAAGTTTTCTTTCATTATTTTTTCAAATAGGTTTCCAATTTCTTATTCTCTCTCTTCTTTTTCTGGCACCCCTGTGGGGCAAATGTTGGTACATTTGAATTTGTCCCAGAGGCTCCTTACAATATCCTAATTTTTTTTGATTATTTTTTCTCCTGATTGGTTGTTTTTTGATTCCTTATATTCCAAAAAGCTGATTTGATTCTTGACTTCATCCACTCTACTGTTGCTTCCTTGAAAATTGTTCTTTATTTCAATTAATATATATCCTCCATTTCTGACTGGGTCATTTTTATGCTGTTGAGGTCCTCACTAAGTTCCTCGAGCATCTTTATAACCAGTGTTTTGAACTGTGCAGCTAGTAAATTGCTTGTCTCCCTTTTGTTTAGTTCTTTTCCTGTAGTTTTGTTCTGCTCTTTCATTAGGGCCATGCTTCTTTGTCTCCTCATTTTGGCAGCCTCTCTGTGTCTGTTTCTATGTATTAGGTAGAGCTGCTATAACTCCCAGGTTTGATCTAGTGCCTAATGTAGCAGGTGTTCTGTAAAGTCCCGTGGCACGGCTTCCCTTATTACCTCATTGGGTACTCAAGGTGCACCTACCATGTGAGCTGTGTATGCCCTCCTGTTGTAGTTGAGCCTTGATTGTTGTTGACACATTCGATGTCAGCCAAAAACTGTGTTCTGTCTGGGGTCACGCAGCATAAGCTACAAGGAAATCTGTAGATGGTTGATCCTTGTTCTGGGCTTGAGGGTGCCCAGGTAAGGCCAAGCTGTGGACCAAGGTTGTACTGCTAGTGCCTGGCCTGGGGAATGTTAGAGAGAGGCACAGGGCTCACTGAAGCCAGGTTGCTGCTTCTTTGAGAGAATTTAGTAATGTCTGAAGCATGAGCCAAGACAGGCCATTTGTATGGAAAAAACACATAAAAAAAGACCTGAAAATTGGTTGGGGAAGGGCCTCAGGAAATTACCAGAGTGGGGCAGATCATGTGAGCCAGGTTTATAAAGTCTCAAATATGGTGCCTGCCTGTTGGCTCTGTGGCTCTGTGAGGGGAGAGTTCAGCAAAGGAACAGTGGCCTCTGCCAGCACTTCTGTCTGGGAAAAAGCTGCCCCCCCCCAACCCCCAGCTCTTGCTCTGATTCCAGACAATTCAGTTCCTCTCCACATGTCTCTGATGCCTTTCAATCTGCTGCCCCCGTGATGGAGCTCAGAGGGAGTGTGCCCAAGTAAGTTTGTGCATGGGCCCTTTAAGAGGAACTGCCTGGGACTCCAGAAGTTTCTGTCTTCCACAGCCTCCATCCTTGCTGGCTTTTACAGCCTGAGGTTATGAGGACTTATCTTCCTGGCACTGGAACACTGGACTGGGGGCTTGTTGTGGGGTTGAGACCCCTCACTCCTGAGATATCTGTCACTGCTGATTTTCATCTGCCACATGTGGGAGTGGGTCCAGCCCATTTCACATTTCTGCTCCTTTTACCAGTCTTGATCGTGTTTCTTCTTTAGTTCTGTGGTTGCAGGACTTCCATTTATCTCAATTTGTGATGGTTCTGAAAGATGGTTCTCTTATAGTTGTAATTTTGATGTGGTTGTGCTGGAAGGTGAGACGTGTTTACCTATGTTGTCATCTTGACCTGGAGTTTCTAAATAGATACCTTTATTTTTTTCTTATTTAATCTAGCTTTTAAGTTTTTCTTAAAGAAGTTTTTGTCTTTCATAAATCTACCCCATCGATCAATAAAAGTCTCAAGTGGTACTTGTGTGGGAATTTTATGCTCCTCATGGGCCCTGCTGACTGCAGTTCTTTTTGTCTCAGAACAATGCATCTCTATTTTTGAAGATTACTTGAAAATAAAATCATTCCTCACTCTGGAGTCACTCTGGTTTTTTCATAGTGAGTCTCCTCAGTCTTCCTGGCATCCTTGTGTGATGGAAACTGAGATGAACATTATAACTGATTTCTCCATATCATAGCCTTCATACGTTTCACAGAAAATATTTACATATTGCTGTCACCACCAATATCTTAATTTCTTGGAGATTAGGACACCTCTATCCTCTTACTAGAGCTCATTTTAAGCTTATAAGCCAAACATCATTCTTATGGTTTGAAAATTATAGTGAACACATTTGAAATCTCCCTGAGTGATTCTATGAAACCCCCCTCATAAACCCAGAGTTAAAGATGTAACATCCCTCAGTCCTTCCTTCTGTTGATGATGCTGTGGGGCATGAAGCAGAGCCATGGTACTCAATCTACAAATTTCTGAAGAACCCTAAGAGCTATTGTTTATATTCCTTATATCTATTACTATTTACTGCTATAAATTAAAATAAAAATTTAAAAATATTTACCAATTCATTTAAAATCATAATAGTGAACCTATTACAGGTTAACATGAATAATCTAATTTTTCATGAAACATAACTATATTTTCCAAAAAAGATCGCTTTACATTTTTGTAAATCCCTTTAACATGTTGCTTAACAGAGGGCAAATGGACTCCCATATCCGGTACTGCACTCATCATTTGCAGTATCAAGAGTGTCTTCACTGTGCTTGCAACTCTGTAGCCCTCCACTATGAGCACATCATTTTGACATCGTGAATCTTCCCAAGGGGTCTTGGGGAAACATCAGGCTTCCCCAATCCACACTTTGATAACCACTGTAGTTAGTAATAGCTCTCTTTATATCAATATCTTTACTCTCCTCTTATTTTTATACTCTTGAATCAATAGATTGGATTTAACATGGGAAGATCTGAGGAGAATTTGGGAAATGATGTGAATGTTCTCAAACTGAATTGTGGTGGTTCTACTATCACAAACTACCAAAAGGTATTGAATTGCAAGTTTGTACGTGATGAGTCTCATGGCATGTAAAGGATGCCTTAATAAACCTGTAAAAATTGGTGGTATATATTATCACTTTCCTATGTAAAATTGTCATATGATGATCTTGCTTTGCAATTTCATGTTTGTTGTAACTTGGTGTTTAATTAAAACTTTGAATTTAGGAAAGGCAGGATAGTGTAGGGATTGGGAAAACAGACTCTTGTTTGATTCTAAATTTCTGAGTTTCCAAACTCTCTCTAGTTGCTGTACAAGATGGTGTCTTTGTTACCTCCTCCGTAGAAAGGATAAAATAATAGTACCTAACCCAAAGCTTTCTTCTGAATATTAACTGAGTTAATATGTCTCAATTTGCTTACTACCTGGTAAACACTATGTGCTAGCACTTGTTATATATGCTGAACTGAGGAGCCAGTTAAATGTTGAATTAAAGATACAAATGTTAAATAATAAAAGTGAAAGAGAAAGATATGAGAGAAGTAGAAAATAATGCAATTCATCTTTTAAAAGTAAATAAGCAAATCTTATGCCTGAAGACAAAAATAAGCATCAGTAATTAGGAATATGAAAGCAATTCAATTATTTTGGCTGTTTCTATTACTGTTTTATAGTAGGTATGATTATTTGAAGAAAGCGTTAAGCTGGGTTAAGGGGCTGGGAGTTCAGATTATTAAAGACTGGGCAAAGCCATTGCCGAGGAGTGGAGAAGGTGTACGCAGGAATACATGAGGCCATCACATGGGACTGGAGCTGAGATGAAGCTGTAGACCATAGCTTGGTCTCAGCATGAATGGAAGTACTGTACGTTCCTTTGACAACCTCAAAACACAAAGTGAAAAAAAACTATTTTAGTAAAATGTATCCTCCTATTAATTATTAAAACCAGTTTTAAGAGTGCATGATAGCCAGTACAATCAACTGACCATCATCTGTTCCCTGTGAAATATTTATCTAAGTCAATCTCGACAATGTCTTTAATCTTGTCAGTGCTTAGTTTATAGACGGACAAGTCTGTGAAATATGAATCTAAGTCAGTCTTGACAATTTCTTTAACCTTGCTGTGCTTAGTTTATAAATGGACAAGTTTAACAACTTTAAGCCAATAAAATGCAGCTAACTGTTTACTTTGAACTTGTAAGAAAGTGAACTCAGTCTTTGTTGTTGGATATTTAAAAAATGCTTGTCATATAAATTTCTGCTAGCAGATAGTTCACGTTTATGGAGACAACCGCCCTTACGATGAACCCAGACTGCTGTGGTAGAGCAGACACAGGAATGACCTTGGTTCTCCATAAAATTCTTTAGAAACCAAGGAGACTGGCCAAAATTTGGACTGCCTATTATGTAAGTTCATGTATTTTCTTATTTTAAATATAATTTAAGCTAAAATGTCCACAACTTGTAGCTGAAATAATTCAATCTAATACAAAATATGCATCTGGAAATATTCTTCAGACACACATTATAAAATGTAAAGAGCAAAAATAAATAAATAAAGTCCAGACGAAAGAGGTTTTATTTTATAAAAATTGGATTGGTATTATATATACACATGTTAATTGAATTTACTTTTAATCATCATTATGTAGTTAATCACTTCCTCTTCTTCCAAACTAAAATATCAAAGGAGCTACCAGGTTGATTTGGTTTATGCAATTAAAAGCATCTGAGAATAAAATAGAAAAGAAGTCAATTGCACAAGTTCACATTTAAATAAAAGTAGTTCTTAGGGTGTATATCAGTCGTGAAAATGAGGTAGTTGAAACAATATTACAAATAAAAGTGTTTACTCAGAAAATATATCTCATAATGAGGTAAGAGACTTTCCTTTGCTTCGATCCTATTTTTAACACTGCTGTCTAGTAGAAACTCACCAAATTGACCCTATTGGTTTGAACCACTTCAGCAACTCTGGCTTATAATGGTTAACAAATTATAAGAGAGGGTTTGAATTCTCTGAACTGCATTTTACTTTTTTTCTCTCTTAAGTCACGGGCAATATTCTTAGCATACCTTATTACATTATTTCAGAGTTCATTAATTTCACAACTTTTAAAAATAAACACCTGCTAAACTTCTCACACTGATTATACTGGAATCAACTCTTTTAAAATTGTCCCTTTGAACACCATTCCTGGGTAAAATTTTAAAAATAAGTGAAAATAAAGCTAAGTTAAGTTCTTATATTTTAATACAACAATGACCAAATGTTCTAATATGCGTTCTTTAATTCCTTCTTAAATAGATGATAAAAACTACACTAAACATGTCACTTGGAAACCAAACCCTTCTTCCTTCCCTAAATATGTGCATGGGCTAGACACACACTAATTACATCCAGAGCCCATCATAGTGTTATTCCCTTATCAATGGAAAGGTGAAATCTCACTCAGCACAGTTACACTGAGAAGAAAAAAATCAGCATTAAATGCAATTTCTTCTAAAATCATACGGTGCTTTTATACTCTAGGAAATTATTCAGGCTTGACAGCAAGAAAGCACTTTTAAATTGGAAAAGCCTTTAGTTTTCAAACTTTTTCCCTAGTTCTTATTGCCCTCTTACACTCCAAGGTCACCAACGTTCCACTCAAGTACATTCCTCACACCTTTGTGCATCAGTCCCTGTGTGCTTATTTCCCACTTGAGTGCTATCTAGAAGGAAATTTTAGTCTAGCTCTAATTTTGGAAAGTAAGCATTTCACCCTAGCCAGGTAATTCATTTGGTTAGAGCATCGTCCCGATATGCCAAGGTCACACGTTCGATTCTCATTCAGGGCACATAGAAGAATCAACCAGTGAACGCATAAATAAGTGGAACAACAAACATCTCTCTGTCTCTCTTTCTCTCTCTCTGTTTCTCTCTCTCTGTTTCCCTATCTTGTTTTCCTCCTCTCTCTCTCTCTCTAAAATAAATTAATACAGGTTGAGCCACATGAAATTATCAATATTCAACCATTTTGATCTGCAAAAACAGTATTTTCAGATATTTCAGACTAAGGTAAAAATGTCAACAATTTCTCATGAGAAAAAGGTGATCAAATACAATCAATAATAGAAATAAATTTTCTTCTTAATTTGTAAAATGTTTCTGAGATTTTAATTTTCCTGGATTTGGACTTATCTGCTAAATAGTATAGATAGTCATTATTTTGGCCTAGTATGATTATTTCCCCTTTACTAATTTCAAGGACTATTTTAGTCTGTGTTTGATTAGCAAAACAGTACTAGTGGAATAAGGGACTTTAATATAGGGATTTGAATTTATATAATTCTATCAGAAAGTAAGGGAACAAAAATATGTAAACCTAGAGCCGGAGGACTGAAAATAATTATTAATGGTGTCAGCTAAAGCATAGGCTGAGGATGGGAAAGAAAGCCACAAAGCATAGGAACTTTTAACAACATTCCTTCTCTTTTCCCTAGAACTGCAAGTCAGAGAGATTACTAAACCATCATGACTGACCGCCACTACCTTAGATACTGTTACTTCACTTCTTTCTTAATTTCACTCTAGTTTCTCTCAATAAGAAAATTTAGCTTGTGCCCTGGCTGGTATAGCTCAGTGGACTGAGTGAGGGTTCTCAACCAAAGGGTCACTGGTTCGATTCCCAGACAGGTCACATGCCTGGGTTGTGGGTCAGGTCCCCAGTAGGGGGCGCACAAGAAGCAACCACACATTGATGTTTCTCTCTCTCTTTCTCCTTCCCTTCTCTTCTCTCTAAAAATAAATACATAAAATCTTTTTTAAAAAAGAAAAGAAACTCTAGCTTGTGCGATAAAGAGAAGGGGATTCCGTGGGAGCATGCCTTAGCCTTAGAAGGAAGTGAGGGTAATCCCATGTTGATAATTGACAATCCACCACAGGCATAGAAGCCTGTGGTTCACTTGACTGATCATTCAAAGACCATTGCTGTTTCCAGAAAACCTAATAATGTAAGCTTATTGTTAATATACACCACTCACATAAACACATAAACACTCAACTCAAAGATCTTTCCACTAAATGGAAATGTTATTCTTAGATCTTTAGAATCTATAGATCTTTTTTGGCCCACAGACATCATTAATAAAGTATTGATTATATTATAATCAGTCAATATAATCAATCAATATAAGCTAATATAAGATTAGCTTACAAATTAGGCCTAACAATAGAACATTCCTCTCACACTCTAAAAGCTGATATGCCTGATCAGTTTCTAAGCAATACATCTCTCAACCCTGTGTTCATTCCTGAGGCCCTCTGCTGCTACTAGAGAATCAATTAAGTACTAACGCATTAAAGACACAGTCCACTAGATCTCCAAGTCACCTAGCAACCAACAATGTAAGAGAATACAAAAGACAATGCCAATTAGAGGAAAAAAAAAACATTTTTTTCATTGAAAAGCTCTTTCCAAAGAGAAAAGGTCTTGTTTACAAAATGTCGGGGCATAACTATTATACTGATTAGTCTTACCATTAAGAGAAAACTACCTATTTGGGAACTACGTAAAAGAATATATGACTCATATGAAAATAAGGTGTTCCTTGTGATAATTTTAAATACTTTCAAATAGTTTATTTCTTTAGAATATTATTTAAAAATAACAGTTTCTAATCAATTTTTATATACCAAGTACATTTCCTTTGAACATATATTGTTTTTCTGAATTCATGACTTTCAGAAATAAATGTATCTGATCACAATCAAGTTTAAAGTGAAATGATTGTGGATCTTATAAATATATCATCATTTGAAACATAGGAAACCACAAAATAGTAGAGACTAGTTTTCATGAATATAATATTTATCTTAAAACTATGGTGATATGAACTGAATTAAAGGACATCAGAAAATGGGGTTAAGAAAAAGAGAAATTATTACTAGGTTACAAGGGCTGAGAATTATATGTAGAGAGACAACAAAGAAGGTTTCCGAGGCAAGGGACGATACTAGAGTCTTCAAAGTCAGAATAATATTACATTTCGTAGATAATGAGGAATGAAATCAGTTTTTGCCTTTGAGGAAGAGAAATTCAAAGGAAAACATGAAGTTTTATTTTGCAATTCCAGCCCCACACTTTTTCATGTATTATTCTAGGTACCTTTGTTTGAAAGCTCTTGACAAAGAAGATAGACAGTACTTTGTTCGTTTCATTTTTCCCGTGTCAGATAACTGGCTTCCTTGAATTTAAACTAGTAATGTTTATGATTTAATGACTACTTTTCACATAATTTTAACTAAAGAAGAGTTTTCTTATATTATAGAATTTGATCAGTTTCTAATATAAGAATAAAAAACATTGTTAAAAGAGCTTTATTTGGAAATGTCTCAAAGTATTTGAATCTAAATGTTGTAATTTCTGTTAATATTAGAGTAACAAATCAGATGGCTTATATTGTATTTAATTAACATTAGGAACATCTATAATTTAATATTTTTACTGTAGAATAGATTTAGATTTACAGGAAAGTTGCAGAGGTAGTCCAGAGTGCCTGTAGACTCCACAACCAGTTTTTCTTCCTGTTAATCTTCTGAACGAGCATGGTACATTTGTCACAATCAATAAACTGATATTGATACATTGTTATTAACTGAAGTCTACACTTTATTCACATCTCAGCAGTTTTTACCCAATCTCCTTTTTTTTTTTTCCAGGATCCCACCAGAATGCCCCATTACACTGAGTTATCATGTCCACTTAGACTCCTCATGGTTGCTGTAGTTCCTTCCACTTCCCTTGTTTTTGATGACTCTGGGAGTTTACTGGTCAGGTACTTGGGAGAATATCTCTCGATTTGGATTTGCCCGATGATTTTCTCATTGGTGGACAGGGGGAATATGTATGTGCATATAATAGAAAGGAAGAAACCTTTACATTTGACATTATACTTCAAAGGATATATACTGGGGGGTAAAGACAGTCTCTTCAATTAATGGCGTTGGGAAAATGGATAGATGCATGCAAAAAAAAGAAACTATACCACTTTCTTATACCACATGCAAGAATACACTCAAAATGGATTAATGACTTTAAGACATTAAACCATAAAATTCCTACAATAAAACATGGGCAGTAAAATCTTTGGCATTCCCCTTAGTAATATTTTTCTGATATATCTCCTACGGCAGGGAAAACAAAACGAAAAATAAACAAATAAGACTACATCAAACTAAATAGCTTTTGTACAGAAAAGGAAACCATTAAAAAAATAAGACAATCTACTGAGTGGGAGAACAAATTTGGCAATAAAATACCTAATAAGGGATTAATGTCCAAAATTTATTTCAAGAAATCATACAACTTAACACCAAAAAACCAAACAACTCAATTAAAAAATGGGCAAAGGACCTGAATAGATGCTTCCTCAAAGAAGACATACAGATGACTAACAGGTGTATGAAAAGATGCTCAACATTACTAATCATCAAAGAAGTGGAAAATAAACCATGTTGAGATATCACCCCATACCTGTCCAAATGGCTATAATCAACAAATCAACAAACACGTGTTGGCGAGGATATGGAGGAAAGGAAACCGACCTGTACTATTGATAGGATAGCAAATTGGTGCAGACACTATACAAAAATCGTGAGAGTCCTCAAGAAAATAAAAATAGAATTACCTTATAATGTAACAATCCCACATCTTGGTATTTATCCTAAGAAGTCCAAAATATTAATTTGGACGGGCATATGCACCACTGCTCATTGCAGCAGTACTGACGATAATCAAGACGCAGAAACAACCTAAGTGCCCATCGATAGCTGGCTGGGTAAAAGGTGGGACATATATCTGGGGTTGGCCAAAAAGTTCTATGGTTTATTTCATAAAATAAAAGGCACATTTTTCATTTTAACCAGTAACTTTATTGATTAGAATATTTTGAGTATGTCGACTGTCTCCCACATAATGTAATGTTGATTTTCTCAATCAATGTCTCATTTGTTCGCTACCAACTTCAACCCCACCATGGAGTGTCATCCAGCGAGAAATCACCAGTGTGAAACTTCACAGCCACTTTGACATTTTGTTCAATTACAGCCCCTTCTCCATACACTGCACAAATCTTTGTGTTTCAGTTGCATTTTTACTTTTTTTTAAATAATGAAGCATAATATGCCAAAAATGTTGCTTATTTTCTTCCATCTTCAATAAAAAATGGCTACAGAAACATTCACCATGTTGATTTTTAAAAAAATGCACACTGATGTGACAGCTGTCACAGTGCAATCTAACAAAATTCTTTCAAACGAAGTTAAAAATGGCTAAGTGCTACTAGAGGCATCTTACGGAAAAAAACAAATGAACTTTTTGGCCAACTCAATACAATGGAATATTACATGGCCATAAAAAATAAAATCTTGCCATTTATGACAACATGGAAGACCTAGAGGGTATTATGCTCAATGAAGTAATTCTGCCAGAGAAAGACAAACACCATATAATTCACTTACCTGCAGGATCTAAAACACAAAATAAATGAACAAAGGAAATTGAAACAGACTCATAGATACAGAGAAGAAACTGATGGTTGTTAGAGAAAGAAGTACACATTGGTAGTTACAAAATAGTTGCAGGAATGTAAAGTACAGCATAGATGACATAGGCAATGATATTGTAATGATTATATATGGTGCCAGATGAGTACCACACCTAAAAGGGGGATCACTTTGTAAGTTATACAAATGTTTAATCACGATACACCTGAAACTAATGTAATATTAAATATCAACTGTAATGTAAAAAAATGAAAAAAGACAATGTGAAGATTAAAAATGATTGACACCAGGAAATTAAAAACTTCCTATTAAAGAGGCATTATTTTTTTAACTGAAGAAAAAAAAGGATGAAATTCTAGGAAACAAATGCAAATTTGCAGAAAAAGGAATAGAAAAAATTTTAAAATAAGTTAAATTTATATAAATAAAATATATTAATATAATAATATATGCATTACATCAAAATATAGAATCAAAAAGGAAGATTTTCAAACTCCTTATAACCTCAGTCCCTAATAATGTTTGATGTTGTGCCTCAATAAGCATACATATACAATTTTTAAAAAATCACAGTCTATTTTTATTTTTAATAAAAAGTATGTATAAATCACTAAATTCATTTACAATCTACTAACAAGTTATGAATTGCAGTTTTAATATACTGGTATAATTTACTATATATCACAGAGGAAATCAAAGAGAACCTGTTCTCTCCTTTATGACTTTGGAGAACATTTCATTGAATATTCGCAAAGGTAGAAGGGGAAACTGAGCAAAAATTTTTAGAGCAATTATGTAATATCAAGTAATATTAAGTTCCCTAAAGGATTTCTTTACATCTGCTGGAATCACAGAAGGCTAAGTGAGAAGAAAATAAGTACATGTTTTTGTGATCTTCATAATGGCCATTTCAGTTAAATTAAGTGAATCAAGAATAAAGAAGTTAATTGCATTGATAAAGGTTGATAATGAGTGAGCAGAAAAGAGAAGAATAAAAACAGGTATCCTTCCCGTGCAGTACTATTGTATGTGTTCAACGATTACTTGATTTAGCAGTAAATTTCACTCTCTTTAATGGTTCTTATTACATAGTCTGCTTTTCACTGTAAGATAGAAAATGTGTGTAGGGAATTCAAAGCTATATAAAAATGATTTTGGTTCTCAATTTCATTTCTCTACTGAATATGAGAAAATTGCAAGAATCATGTAAAAATGCAGACCCCACAGCACATTCGCACACTTGAGCTAAAAGGTAATGTTACAAGGATCATTTCCAAATGGAGATAAAAATAAGAGAAGAATCCTTCATCCTGAGTCCCATTAGGAAATGTGGCTGAGAAGCATGGTTTCTTATTACTTCTTCTGTTTGCTTAAAGAAGCAGACACACATCTACGGAGCATTTGCAGAAAGGGCAAATGTGGCAGGGACGTATCAAGTGACTTGGGGATGGGCTAGGCATGTGAGGAATTCTAATACAGGTATTTGGACAGTCTTATGAATTCAGTTCTTGTTTGGGAGCCAAAACAGGAGCTCATTAGCAACAGATTTTAATGCCAGGAGAGAGAGATGGGTTCAGTTCCCAATGTCACCTCTTCAGGCTATTTGGCACACATTATGTAGCAGAGGTTGCCTAAAAAACACAGAAAGCCGAAGGCCAGGAAGAATGACCTGTCGCTCATCAACAGTTCTGCTAGCCAAGAATGATCAGCATGTTGATGGGCTCTCTGATTAGCTATTCATGTTGAGATGTACTGTTACATAGCATGTGTGCGCATAAAGCAAGAAGGTATAAAGTTAAGTGCGGGAAATAGATGGACAAAATGCCTTTTGTACTTGGCCAGTTGTAGGTAAACATGAGGGTGATTTATCTAGTCTACATGCAAATAAGAAATGATTTCAAGCCACTAAATTACCCGTTTTAATTCATATAAATAAAATAAAGTCCTAATTAAAAACAATTTAGTTTATTGATTTTGCTAGGCAAATTATTAATAGGATTTTTGTTTTGGTTATTATGCTTTGTTAATTTAAATCTACAATGTCTAACTTTATATGTGACTTAGTGCTTCTTCGAATGGTAATGCCTTTTCAATTTCTTAAAATATTTCTTGATGGTATTTTTCCACATTAAAAGAAGCTTAGAACAAAGTGTTAGAGTCTTGAAATGAGGCATTATTACCTTTACAAACAATATAAGATCAAATGGAGAAGATGGAACAAAAGAATAAAAAGAAAGTTTTGATAAGGCATGATAGCACCAAGACCCATGTCTACGTGTGCTAAAGCAGTCGTTGTTGTCTCCATTCGATTCATTCTTAAAAGAGACCTGAGGCTGTGTGCAAATTTTTGAGTAAATACATATTTGTTTATTTTTATGAAGTAAAGGAATTATAGCTTTCATGGCATTTTTAATACAATCTTAGGTAGATTCATGATCAAAATTAGTCAAAATTCCCCTCTCCTTCTAAACACATAAGGTTCATATGAGTTTTGCCAAACTTTCAATAAACTATATCATCTATACCTTATATGAATTGTTTAAAATCTTAAATAGAGAAAACATATCCAACTTATTTAGGGTGCCAATTTAAATCTGACATTATAATTAAATAAAGAAAGTATGAAAAGGTAATTAGATACCAATATTTATTTGGATTTCACATGTAAAAGAAGAGGTTTCCACAAAGAATTCAACCGTATAAAGATCAATGAAACACTAGCTGCTGTAATACACAAAACCCCACATCTCAGTGGTTTAATACACAGAGGTTTAGTTTTTTTACTCAGATAAACGTAGTAGCAGGTTGGGTGTAATAACCAAGCAGTGATTAAAGGGCTCAGTTTCCACCATCTGTTAACAGGTAGATTCTTCCAAGTTCGTGGTGGCTGTGACTTCCAGCCACCAGGTGATGGAGAGAGAAAGAGATCATCATTCAGTGTGGAGGAGAAGGAGAGATTGTTCCTTGAATGATGTCATCACAATATTTATTAATATCAGAAAATAATTAAATCCTTACATATTACCCTTAGCAAAATCAATTACTGTAAGACTATCAATAGAAATTTAAATTAGACCCCAGTTTCTTAAGGCTTGGCTCGGGAAACTGAACAGAATCACTTCAGGTATATTCTATGGGTCAAGCGATCACAGAAGCCAGATTCAGTAGGAAGATTGTAGACCACACATCTGGATAAGAGGATTGTCAAAGAATTTGGGGCTATTTTTGAAAACTGCTGCAAGTGTCTCCTGCTTTTCTGGCTAAATGTTCCTCTTTATGAATAAAAACAGTGCTTAAATGAGGGGAGATAGAAGAAAGCAACAAAAGAGTAAAGGCAAGGGTGCAGTGATACAAAAAAATGCAAACCTCATAATAAGGACTATCTTTTTTTCCTTTCGATTTTACTTTTTTTCGTATACAATCGTACACTTTACATAGTGTTCCCCTCAATATTTAGTACACCACTGGCACCACGCATAGTTATCGCAAAGCTATTGACTATGTTCCCTATGCTGTACTTACATCCCTGTGACTATTCTGTAACTGCCAATTTGTACTTCTAATCCCTTCACCTCTTCCCCCAGTCCCCTAACCTCCCTCCTCTCTGGCAACCACTAGTGCCCTCTGTGTCTAGCAGTCTCTTTCAAATTTGTTTGTTCATTTATTTGTTCATTTGATTTGCCAGTGAAGCCATCTGATCTTATAATAAGCTTTATGTGAATATCTTCACACACATAGTGAAATCAAATAGTACTTGTCTTTATCCGATTGGCTTATTTCACTTAGAATAATAATAACGTCCAGGTCCATTCATGCTGCCCCAAAGGGTAGGATTTCATACTTACTTTATGGCCAAGTAGTATTCCATTATATAAATGCACCCACACTTTTTATCCACTTGTGTATCGGTGGGCACTTGAGTGGCTTCCATATCTTGGCTTATAAACAATGCTGCAATGAACATAGGGGTTCCCATATTCTTTCAAATTACTATTTTGGGGGGGTTCCCATTTCTTCACATCCTCTCCAACACTTGCCATCTGTGGATTTATTGACGATAGCCATTTGGACATTTTGATGACATCCCATGTGAGGTGATATTTCCTTGTGGTTTTAATTTGGATTTCTCTGACAATTAGTGATGTTAAGCATCTTTTCATGTGTCTATTGGTCTTCTATATGATAAGGACTATTTTTATCAAAATATTTTTTGGGGAACTGTTTCAATATTTAACCTTTAGGAAGGACCTGAAATATTAGTTACATCTAGAGCACAGTCATTAGAAAACCAATGTACTGTCCATGGATAGAAATAATTTTAACTCCTGACTGTCATGTGTTTTGTTTTAAAGAAGTCACTTTTGTAAGATTTCCATGACTCTGCATTTAAGGCAATAATTTTATGATTGGAAATTAGAGAAACATAACAAATTATTTTACCTTTCAAACATAAAACTATTTTAAACACAGAGCATATATTCATTATCCTGGGTAATGTCTGTCCTCCACTCAGTTGTTCAAGTTGGACAGCTATGCCAAATCAAACACTAGAGAATGGACATAGAAGATAGAATATAGAGAAAAAGTGTCCTTGTTTGCCACTCTATGTATGCATGCTAAAATAAGCATGCAAATATCTAAAAAGAACAAACAAAACAAAACTATAGTCCATTCTTTGGTAAAAGAACATTTTTGAGCTAAGGAGTTTGTGAATTTCATGCTCATTCATAATGTACTGCAAAAATCCCAGAAATATTAGATTCTAGTTTGCAGATAAAGAGAAATATATTTTATTTTCTGATTGAAAGGTACATCAAGAGTTATGATTAATGATGGTATTGAAAGAGAACCTGGTATGTTTTTTCCCTGAGAAGTCATTTGAATTTTGTCTGTGCTACATGGTCTTGTAGTTATTAGATTTTAACATCTATCCAACTACTCATCTAAGTTGTTTATTGCAAATTATGTGAGCCTGGCTGTTGTCGCTCAGTGGATTGAAAGCACTGGCCTGAGAACCGAAAAGTCACTAGTTTGATTCACAGTCAGAGCACGTGTCTGAGTGGAGGGCCAGGTCCCCAGCTGGGGGCATGTGAGAGGAAACTGATCAATCGATATTTCTCTCCTGCTCTTTCTCTTCCCTTGCCCCTCTGTCTAAAAAAATAATAATTAAAAATGAAGAAAGAAAGGTATGTGAATCTTATAAAATGACCTAGCAACTGTTCCTCCCACTTTTTCCCTATGCCCTGGAATACTTTGTGTAAGGATGTCATTTCTCTTTCTTAAATTTTTATAAAATTTGCCAGTGAAGCCATCTGATCTTATAATAAGCTTTATGTGAATATCTTAATTATTAATTCAGATTCCTAATAATTTAAGTGTTTTGAATGTTATAATTTTTTATGAATTTGTCCATTTAATTTTAATATTCCCATTTATTAAAATAAAGTTGATAATAGTATTCTCTCTATCCTTTTTAATGCTTATAAAATGTAATGCCTATATGTAGATTCTATTTATGATATTGGTGATTTGTGTCTTATTTCTCTTTTTTTCTTGATCAATTTCACCAGATATTTACTAATTGTTAGAGTCCGCCTGGTGACTTTTTTTTAAACTCTCAATTTCAAATCTCTGAGTCACAAGAGAGACAAATAAGAAGGATCAAGATACATGTCCCTCTTTCAAGGCTCAAAAACACAAAATAATGTGTTGCATTTGGAGTATACTTATCTTAAGTCCAGTTCCATATTTTGTAGTCAGATAAAATTTATCTGAGATTTTTTGTCTTCAGTTATCTTCCAGCTTTCTTTTCTATTTTATTGTACATTATTGTAGTGAGAAATTCACTATTTTGTTTGTTCATTTTATTTTTCCATAGTTGTTTGAAACTGCCTTTTAACTATTATTCAAATGACATTTTAAAACAAATCCTATGCATTTCCTCCCCCACAAATGGCAATTTGGGTTGAGAGACAGGACATGGTATCCAGAGAAGTGGGACAAAAGACTAGTATAGGTAAGTGGTTGGTGTCAGGGACTTTTCAAGGAGGATATCAGCGTATCATGATAGGCCAGGGAAGCATGGCAATGAACAGTTTAAAAGCTGCCACTGTTCAGAGTTCCAGATATATGTTACCCTGCAGGAAGTAGCAGGGTAACAGACATCAGGGGGCTAACTCAGTTTCGGAATGGTAGGAGTACAGGTATTGACTAGAGAGAAAAACAGAGTTTCAGGCGTGGGGGGACTGGAGAATTTCTAAGACAGGAAATTTAAAGAGTAACCTTGGCACAGAAGACCAGGGATATTTTCCTGTTATAGACCCATTCCCAGGAACAAGGAAGAAGCATGATTTCTCGATTTGGCCTGTATTGTCAGAGCCAGATTGGTAGCAATGACAACTTGTTGTTGACCATCTGGCAGTGAATTACACCCTGTCTGTCAAGGGAGAATTTTGGGTCTGGAAGCAAGGACAGGGCTGATCTTAGTGCAAGAAGCCTGGTGAAAGGGAGGTAGCCAGATCCTGATGCGGCAAACAGGTGGCCCATTTCATATCCATTCCTATTAGTAGTCTTTAATTATATTCTTTAATTAGGGACATTAAAATTTTCTAATAATAGGTCCCCCTCTTGTTACTATGGAGAACATATTATTAGTGAATTTTCTCTGTTACTTACTAAGCATTATTAACAATAGGTTAAATGTAAGACAATTTTGATTTCTCAAAGCTTACAACATCTACTGTGCAGGGAGTTACCTATTTAAATATTTATTGCAGTCATTTTAAAGTGGGGGTCACATCTACACCTGGAAATTCAGAGTATTGTTAAACTTGAAATATTGCCCCGCTACCCAAACTTAACATTCAAAATGTTGCTTTTGAAGAAACAAATCCTTTAAAATTTCTTGTGATATTTTCAATAAATGCCGTATTTCACATTCTTTTACAGAGATCCTATCAGTCTGCCAAAGCATACTTTTACTTATTATCACTGCCTATTTAGTACAAATGCTAATCTCATAATGTCAATCTTTTCTTATGCAACACTATCTTCTGAAAAAAATTGGTAAATTGTTTCATAAACACTAATTTTAAAACAAAGTGTGCACTAACATTTGTGTAGTCTAGAATGCAATTAGTGTTGGGTGGGACAGGGTGGTGATTGGAATCTCGCTTGTACTTCATTCACCTGAAAGCTCCTGTTCTGAATACATGGCGCTACTCTCGTTCGGTTTTTATATTAGCCTGTTGACTCTGCAATCTGAAAGCACTTGATCTTTAATGATCTGTAGCACATCTGTATGCATAATACTGTCTTCCAAACTCCTCAACAATACAAAAACATTAGGCATGTATCATGAAGCCCTCTTAATACGTTTTCCATGCAACAGTGCTTTTCCAAAATGCAACCAATTTTTGCATGAAAAATAAGATTTCACTGTGTGGGGATAATCAAGTAGTTACGCTGAACTAATGAGCTGCTTTTCTTTCTGACAGTCCTCAGAAACATTAATTGGGGAATTTAATCATTCCTTAGATCCAGGAATGATGAATTCTCTACCTTTTGTCATTAGGAAAGGTTTCTTTACACTGGAGTATCCTGGCGGGGCAAGCTCATTAGCAAAGCAGCACTCTAAACCATGGAGGCAGGTTAGTAAGAAGCTAGAAAAATTTCTTGGCAAGTGGAATGGGGAAACTGAGACAGGTAGTTAAACCGCCAAGCTATTTATAGCCAGATCATAAGGTCTTATCTTTCCTAGCCAAGGACACCTAGGAGCAAATGGTTTACATATTCCAAAGTGTTCCAGGGCAGACTGGCCTCTGTCTTGGTCCCTTTTTGGTGACATCTTTTGAAGGTGAAACCGACCAGAGGATGACCCTGATAGACTCATGTTGATGAATCAGCAGACTAAAGAACACACCTGGAAAACTGATTAATAGCCTGTTGAGATCCTCCCCTGAGACCACCCCTAAAATTCCCACCTTTAGTAAACGGATAAAAATTCTTAAGATGAAGAACCCAGTGCATGCTTTCCCTAGAGCACACCTGAGCTTTCCCCACCCCCAGCTTCTTTCCTCAGGTGTGTACCTTTGCTTTCTTTCTCCTAAACCCTAAGTGTCCTGACAAGACTTGCAACCAGCGGAGCAGCAGGCAGCATCAGATCATCTCCAGCTAACCCTCTAAACCTGTCTCCAAGGGCCCCGCTTTTGTCTCTGTAACTTGTTTCCTGAGTCCATGCAGCCCAGCTGGCTCACTTCTCTGTCTCCGTGACTTTCTTTCTAAAGGGCCAAGGCAGCCTTGCCTAGGCTCCTTCCTGCTGCTATGACCTTGCTTCTTCTCTCTTAAGCACTTACTTTGCTTCACTATCCTCAGCTTAATAAACAGACTCTCCAAATGGCCTAGGCCTGTATTGTAAAATCTTTCCCACATGAAGTCAAGAACCTACCCATTCCAGACTATGCCAAAGCAGACCCGTCTTAGTCCCAGTCCCTTTCCGGTGATGCATTGATTACATTATATGAAACAATAGACTGCCTACTCCTTTGCATAAAAGTATTCATTAAAACTGAGCTATTTTGTAGATAATGTAAATTGATTGTGCCCACTTGCAACTGTTATTTTTATAACATAAATGAATCTGAAAAGATGTTATTTTTCTTCTTTACCACATAAAGCAAAATTAAAATTGAAAAAAAATAATCACAAGAAAGTGATAATGCCTTAGCTTTGATAATTCAGGTTTATTTCTTTAGAAGACATTTTTTTCTATGACTTAGAACCGTATTTTAAGAATTATATTGTTATTTTATTTATTTATTTACTTATTTATTTATTTTTTATTTTTAGAGAGAGGGGAAGTGAGGGAGAAAGAGAGGGAGAAAAACATCCATGTGTGGTTGCATCTCACACGCCCATGACTAGGGACTTGGCCAGCAACTTAGGCATGAGCCTTGACTGGGAAGCAAACTGGCAACGCTTTGGTTCGCAGGCCGGCACTCAATCCACTGAGACACACCAGCCAGGGCAGACTTACATTGTGGTCATTTTTAGATATTATACCTCTCTTTCTGTTTATCTCGGGTCCTGACTGTGTTCCAAAATTCAGTCGTGATGCTCCATAATCATAGCAATCCCCTTTCTGCATGTTGAGAGGAATATTCTGTGTGAAAAGGGAAAGGAATGGCCTGTGAAATTCATTTAGACTAATCACTTATTTATTTAGCACTGAAGGACACCATTCTTATTATGAAAAGATGTTTTATTTTCCCCCAATATGACAAATAAGCTAGTGAAAAAGTGGCAAATCTTTCACCTTTGGCTATTTTTCTCTGAGATTCTGGCCTATTTCTTACAGTTGTGGAAATAGCCGTTGCTTTTTTATATCTTTCCCTTTCTCGATTTCACTTCATTTGTAGTTCTCTATATTTATGATCAAAGGAATGAAAATTTGGGCATTTCCTGTATATACTCAATATCAGAAAGGCACTACTTTTTAGGGTGAACATAGGTCTTACCTTCAAACCTCTGTTCAGAGATTATAAAATATTATTACTGTTATCTTTTAATATGTCTAATTCTAAAGCAGCATACTTTAAAAAAGGTTTGTGCCTTTTTTCTGGCTTGCTTGGGGCACCCAGAAAACAAGAGTAAGCTGATAAAAAAAATCTCAAGAAAGCATGATTATTTTAAAGCAAAAAAAAATTACCAAATGAATAAAATTATCCTCCTGTTTGGCAATGGCCAATAAAGTAAAAACCACACACACACACACACACACACACACAGAAAATTAATGCACCAAGAATATATTTTCTGCAAGGTAAGTGAGCAAAGAAGTCGCTTCTTAGCAGCTATTGCATTCTTAGGACTACAAGCATTAAATCATCCTAAACTCATGTCTGGCAATCAGGAAACCCTCACATTTTAGCTGGGTTTTTAGTTACTGACAGGTTGCTTTCTTGTAGCAGCATAAAGTCTAATGCACTGTATAGCACATTGTTGAGAACGGGCCAAGATTGACACGAACTTGGCAGACACGTTCTGGAGCTCCTAGTGCCTACAAGATGTCTTTACTAGGTGAAAACATATAAGAACCGAAATTCTTGCCAGCTTCCAGAGATAAAAGCTTCCTAGGAATTGCTGAGTGTTAGATTGCTGTCCTAAAACTCATCATTTTGTCTTTTGTTCCAAGTTGTGTTTTTGTTGCAGTTGGTTCCCTGCCTAGGAATTTGCTGAGCCCTGCTGGGCTACCCGGGATGGGCAGGTGCTATGAGAGGCCGCCAGTTGACATGACAGTAGCCCAGTGAAGTTCAGGGTTACCTTTGCCACAAGGGGGTGGTGTACATGTTTGGAAGGCAATGTTACAGTTTGATATGCCCACCTCTACCTCCCCCTTTAACCGGGTCTGTCTTTTCACCTCTCACTTTTCTCTAGAAACAAATCCAATTGCCATTCTACAAGTTTATATTGTGGTGGCACTTTATTAGTTTTAAAGATGTCAAAAATAATGAATATGACCATCTTGAGGGGAACATACTCAACAGAGTTGAAGTCAAAATGTTTAGAAATGTCCCCTCAAATCCCACAGATGAGACATGGAATGTCTATGTAATCAAAGGAAAAGGAATTACCTGAAGGTTAATATTTATTCACAAATACTTATGTCATTAAAATGGCAAAAATGCTGTTATTGCATTTATGAATATTTCATTGAAGAGGCTGTTATTGAATCTCTTAAGTATTAAGGATTAGTGGACCAGACACAAAGCCCTGATTTCATGGCTTAAGGATAAGTGGGAAGGACAAAACCCAAGTATCCAGACATGGAACATGAAAAATAGAGACATTTATTTATTTTTTTAAGATTTTATTTATTTATTATTAGAGGGGAAAGGAGAAAGAGAGGGAGAGAAACATTAAAGTGTGGTTGCCTCTTGCGTGCCCTCTACTGGGGATCTGAACTGCAACACAGGCAAGTGTCCTGACTGGGAATTGAACCAGCAACCCTTTGATTCACAGGCTGGTGCTCAATCCACTGAGCCACACCAGCCAGGGCAATGAAAAATGGAGACATTTACAGAAGAAGATACAAGTTACAAGAAACATTGTACATAGGACACTGATGCCTCAGTCCCCTTCAAAGTGGGCACCTAGTGACCTCACACAAGTTCTCTCAGTTGCCATCAGCTTCCCTGTCCTATTTTCTTGTATCTCATTGATGGTCTGAAATCTTTTCCCTTTCAAAGGTGATTTTAGTTTTGGGAAAAGCCAGAAGTCACAGGGCACCAAATCTGGGCTGTTGAGTCACCAGGGGGGTTGAGTCACCTGGGTGATTTGATGTTTCACCAAAAAATTCTGCATGAGACAGGATGCATGAGCTGGCATGTTGTCATGATGAAGCTGTCAATCACCAGTTTCCCATAGCTGCGGCCTTCTGAATCATCCCAATAGTTTCCACAGAGGAATGTTCAAGCTTAATGCAAAATTTGATGCAGATTTGTTGCTCTACTCGCTCAGTCATTTTGAATGTGACAGCGACACAGTACACATGCTTGCTCAATGACATCTACCGCCCCCACTGACTAGTACAGTGAAGTCATCATTGTTCACTCACGTGTGTTCCAGTCCAACCTCCTTGGCTGCCAGGTTACATTGATGTCAAGCAAACTGTTCCTGTTATATTAACAATGGCTGGACTTTTTCCAGGTAGACCTTGTTTATACATCAAGTGGATAAGAAGGCAAAATATAAGTCAGCTTAAAGAGATATTCAGGGTCAAGGGGAGTGCTCTTCAGATAAGGTGGATAGGTAAGGCCTATATGAATCAAATAATACTGAATTTGTGTAAATTGAATGGTATTTATTCATTCATATATTTATCGATTGCCCATATATAATGCAAAACAGGTGTTTATTTACTACATAATCTCTGCTACTTATACTCTTCAGGCATTAATTCTCTGGCATAACATAGAGATTAATTCTCTGGCATATCATACGTCTTTATTTGTATCTTCCTATAGTATGACGTGTGATGGGAAATTAATTTCTCTAAGTCTCAGGTTTCTTATATATAAAATAATATTTGCCCCATAGATTTGTTATGTGTATAAATGAGTTAACAAATGAGAACCACCTAACATAATGCTTAGAACATAGTCATACTTTTTAAATGTCAGTTATTGAAATTAAAATCAATGCATAGCAAGATCTTTCAAGTTAAAAATAAAATATCAATTACATAATTGTAAGAACACTGGTTTTTGGTTATTAAATTCTTTTGTTTATTTTCATGGTAGTATTTTAAAAATGAATAGTTACAGACTGCAAAGTAAAAGAAACACTTACAGCTGTTTTGACTTTTCTACAGATGAAAACAAGTCAACCAGAAGGTCCCATTTCCAAGATTCATTAGGTCAAGATAGCCCAATGGCTCTGAGAGTTCTTTCTGGATCCTCTTCTCCAGGTCGTCTCTGTTCAGGAGCAGGGGCAGAATGTTACAGATCACCCTGCCATTAGCGAGGAGAGGGTTGTCTGTATTTCTTTTTTGCTGAAACATCTATACACTTGCCACAGTCTTTAGTCAACAAGATCCTCAGGCTGAGTCTTCCTTGTTTCAACTTCAGCTCCTGCCAACATTTCTGTCCTCATTTGAGGGTAGACAGGAGCCCTCATCTGCCCTCCCTGAGCTACACAGAACTCTGAGGCCACTATTAGGCCCCAAGGTCATGGTAGGCCACACATAAAATGTTTACATTCCTTGTGTATGACACGCTCAGAAGGGAGGAGGAAACACACGTGCAGGGATCCCTCCTATAACTCAGGGTGTTTCTGTTGCTGCCCTGGCACCTACCCAGGGTTTTGGCCTCTAGATGGGGCAGGTGTGTTGACTCTTTTTCAAACAGCTATCTCTGAACCATTCCCATCAAATCTCTTTTAACCTTGACCAGTTCTCAAGAGTACAGTATAATTATCTGAAGGGCTTTTAATCCATAGGTTGCAGAGCTCCAATTGCAGAGCTTCTGACCCAGTAGGTCCTGACTGCAGCCTGATAACTGGAATTTTTTAATGCTTCTAAGCAATGCACACGTCGCTGGGCCAGGGTCAGTACTGAGGGAGCCCCTCGCCTGGATAGGTCCTTATTTACTTTTGGTCTGGATGACCCTCATGCTGAATTTTTCTTTCTTTATATTTTATAATATAAATTGTATTCTTAGTCTTCCAAAATTGGCTATGCACTTAAAGTCAAACTTTTGGAATTCTAGAAACACATTTTTTCTCTCATCAAAGCCCAGTTTTTCCAAATCAAAAGCTCATTGTCTTTCAGATCCGTGCTTTTCTCTTTTTTCTCACTGTATTTTTTTGTTTGTTTGTTTCAAACTAAGGTTGATGAAATGTGATACCAAGAGGAAGAACATAATTTTTTAGATATCAAATATATTTTTCAATTTTGAATAAATAATACATCTGGATGAACTTGAAAAGTACCTACTGTTTAGGTATTCTCTCTTCTAGCCTCTGATTGCTAATTATGATTTAGTCACATAACAGTCTTCCAAACTCTGGAGGTATCGTACTGTTTTGCAATTATGCTCTGTTAAATAACGCTTAGGCAGATTACAAGTACTTAGCTAAGTTAATATGAGCAACCGTTTACAATCTGTTAGATTTTGCTTATGGTAATTTTTAAGAGATTATGGTGGATGTACAAATAAGCTCGCTGAACCTGCTAAATGAAAGCGCATGCACTTAATCCTTTTTCTCTTACTGCATTTAAATTAGACTAGAAGAATTGCTCTTTTTATAGCATGTCCCTAAGAGCTGAAATGGACACCTGGCCATCGAGGGCACAATTGTACACAAACGCCCCCACACAGACACATACCCACCTGCGTGCACGCAGACGTTTGGGTAATCTGTGATGAGACAAAACCAGACACAACACTTATGCACAGGAGCTTGCTCATATAATTTATATGAATAAAGCAATGTATTATTTGAACTTTCAATTTTCCTGGCTTCAAGCAGACTAGACAGTGTACTTGATCTAAAGTTTTAATTACACTTTTTTCAAGTAACCTCAAATTGAACTGAAATTTTATTATAAAGTCTCTGTTTTAATCCTGGGATTTCAGTGTGACATTTGGGTTATGCGTGTTTTGGGTGAGTGTTTGGTGCTTTGCAGCTTTCCAGACAGGCTCTCTGAACTGCACAGATCCGTGGGGACGGTTGGTCTGTATGACTCCTGGTTTTTGAGCGGCATGTACACCTATGTGGAATGTGAACATAGTTAACATGCTTTAATTTTTGAAACTGATTGTGATAGTCAGGGACGGGGCTAAAGGGCTGGTACCTGTTCTGAGGCAGGCCATCATGAAAGCTGCCCTCTGCTCCGCAGGTGAGGTTGTTACTTTCAGGGCACGCGTTCGTATTTGGGGCTCTACCTTGTGTCTATTAGTCTCTGTAATACAGATCAACCGAGACACTTTTTTCCCCCAAAATGGTATCAGCTTATCTCTGATTCCTCCCTGCCAGCTGCCTGTTCCTATTTCTATTTATTTCAAGCAATCAACAACTCTTTTACAGTTTTACAGGCTGAGTTTCTGTGGTCTAGTCTTTCTTTTGGCTGGAAAATATATTGGCTTCATGTGAAAGCAGGTCTAGTAAGCACGGCTATAATACCAATGGATGCATTTGGTCCAAGATCTTGATGATTTCAACTCTATCTTGTTAATTGAAGACATTAACACAGTGCTTGCCAATGAATTCTGTCCGAACAGCGAACAAAGGAAATGGCAGTGTCCAAGGACTCTCCGCTCTGAGCATGTACATGATCCTTAGGCTCTGTTACTCTCCGCTGCCTCCCATGGGGGCCACTTATATTGAAGGTTTCTAATTTTGCCTACCCAGCTACCATCTCTTTTTCATTTGGTAAAAGCACCGTGCCTTTCTATTGGAAGATACCACTTTCCTCAATCTTAACCCACGTGATTTAAAGGAGGCTGGTAAATGTGTGATCCAGAGAGGTGGCCATTTAGGGCATTTCAATCTCCTCATTACCTCAGCCGGACCAGTGAGATCCTTTAAATAGATTTTACTGTCAATAAAAAAAGGAATTGCTTTGTGTGTTTTTCAAAAAAGGATGTTTAAACTGATACAACCCATTCTGGTGTCACTAGTGATCTTTCTATACTACCTGTGGTAGGGGAGAGCTGCCTGAAAACAAAGTCAGCAAAGATAGAAAGAAAGGGTGGGTGAAGAGTAACTGCTAGGCAGCTCTTCTTGAAAATCTCACTTGGACGCCTGTGTCAAGCCATACCTAGCGTGGCTACTCTTACACTTCTCTGCCATACCAGTCAAACGCTTATTTTTGCTTGCATCAGTTTGAATCAGGTTTCTGCCACCCACAATTAAAGTTTATATTATAAAGTGCACTGATTAAAACAGATTCTCTAGTTCCAAACATGGGCATTGGTAATGACAAAACTAATAAAAGCATCATCAAACCATAAACTTTAGGATACAACAAGTTATCCTGTGATAAGTTAGTAACCGCTGAGTTTAACTGGTATTAATACCTAACTTTTCACCTGTTGGGCCACTGACAGACCACGTGATGTGATATGCATGTGCACTCAAATAAGAGAATTGCTTGCTTCTTTTTTTTTAATCTTTCTTTCATTTTTGGTTATCTCCTCAGTTATCCAAGTATCATGTTTCTCCTTTGGTTCCATAGTGTTTAGTCACATTTCTTCTTTTATTAAGCCAGCCTTCTTTAACAGGAAGCTGGCATGTAAATACAACAGCGTAGTGGAGACCGATGATGAGCTCTGGAAGTTAACAGAATGCAGTGACAGCTCTGAGCCCTGTAGGTCAGGGGAGAGTTGCTGCCAAGTGTGGAATTTGCCCAGCAAGACCTTGGTTTTCAGGATGATTGTCATTTCATTGTATTACACTGAGCCTTTAAACAATCCATAATTTATTGCATGTCTTCTTGAATGTGTGCTTCCAGGGCACAGTCAGCAACGTAAAGACTTTCCCAAATAACTTTATCAGGGTTTTCAGTGTATGCCTGTGAGTGCCAGGCATAGGAGAATTTCCCCTCCTGTTCAGACTCCAGATCACCGGCCTTTTGGTTTATAACTGATCAGGGTGGAAACTGGGGGCTGGGAAGAGGCAATTTCGTCTCCATGCCTCTGGCTTTATTAATGCACACAAGAGCTGACAGTTTTACGGACTGGAATATTTTCCCAGTTTGTGGAGATAATGCACAAGATCTCAGAGTCCTCTGAATTAGTGATAAACACATATAGTAAACTGGCTCTCCAGTTTACTATATGGAAGGTCTTGGGACTTAGCTTCATCACATGTAATCTTAGACTAATTGGGTGATTACTATTGTTAAATTGGATAATCCTGATTAGTCAGCAAAGTGTGATTTATTACTATTACTGTATCATCACACAATGCGAAACTAATCATTTAAAATGAGTCCAATTCTCAGGCAAAGATACTTTTAGTAATAATTTCTAAGATGTGTGATTCAATAAAAAATGTTTTTCAGTTCATACATGCTGTATCATGAAATTATTTGCCTGAGGTTACTACTTGATATATATTCTCTACCTGACCTCTCCTTCTTTTCTTCCTATATGAATATATCATTGCATATTATTGACCATATGTTTCTACTTGTATTTGGTATCCAGAGTGTGAACAAACATGAAATGTTTCCCCCAATGGAAGAAAAACAAAGCCCCTTGAGACAAATAAATCTCCCGGAGCAAAGGAAAGATGCTCTTCTCTGGAATTCAACAGAGTCATGGAATCAGAGCACACAAGAAGTGATCTATCAGTACAGCCTCAAGGTCACAATTTCCAATTCAGAGAATCACCCAAGAGAGGGTTTCAGAATTAGTAAGTGCTTCTGGGACTGCAGCAGAAAGCAGTTCAGGAGGAAACACCATTTATAAAAGTGAAGAAGCTACAATGAATACTAATTTTTTTCTCCTTTCCGGACACATGACTGAATGAGCTATCATATAAAATGTTAAGTGATAGTAATGACTTATTGGAGGTATTTAAAATCATTACTATTGGTGATGATGATAAACAGAGTTATCCAGGACAGGAGGATAAACAAAAATTCACAAAACATAAAAGAAAGAGACCCAAGACAATACAAATCTTTTCTTGAAACAAGAAGAAGAAGGAAGAGAAAAATTAATGAGACCTGGATAAGATAAAATATTAAAATTTTAGTGTCAGGAGTTTAGAGGATCAAACTAGGTAACTTTAATAAAACATACTTAAATACTCTCACTTAGATATTTATTTTATTTCAAAAAATAGTGCTGTTTATAAATAAATGGTACTGAAACTAATATTAAAAAATGTTAATAGGGATACATTATCTTTATACAGAGCTTCTCCTTTTTTTTCTTGTTAGAAGATTTTATTTATTTATTTTTGGACAGGGGAAGGGAGACAGAAAGAAAGGGAGAGAAACATCAGTGTGCGGTTGCTTTTCACATGCCCTCTACTGGGGACCTGGCCTGCAACTCAGGCATGTGCTCTGACTGGGAATTGAACTGGTGACTCTTTGGTTCACAGGCTGGAGCTCAGTCCACTAAACCACACCAGCCAGGGCCTCTTTTTTTTTTTTTCCCCATAATCTCTTAATGCCATGATTTTAGTCTGTCCCAGAGAGAGTAAGAGGCTTATCAAGATCACAAAGCAAATGAGTCAGAATAGGCACAAGAAGTTATATTTTCTAAATCATCAACCAAAGCTTTTCCCATCATATTATACCCTATCAAATAGATTGTCCCCATTTTCATAAACATTTGACATGAAGGCTACTATCACAGTAGGCCTTAGTGTTATATATGTTCATCAATTTCCTACATTGAGGGTATTTTCACTGAAACCAACTAGTAATTACACTGCTTGATTTTTGTCTCCCTGAACACAAATTGGTACTATGGTCTAACAATATTTTATTATTCTCAGCATTGCAACATTTATAAAGTTAGAAAAGGCATGGCTTAATTTATAGTAAGGATGTGTGATATATTTGGGAAATTAGAATTCTGTTTCATTTGGTCAAAACAGTCTGCTGTGAGTCTTCTTGGTTTGGTAAGTTTCCCTACGTTGTGAGTGCAAAGCCAGAGGCATCACATTGCTTCCAGGTTAAGAGACTATTTTAAAAAGTCATCAGAGTGTGACCAGTTGGGAACTTTGAGAGGGACAGAGTCGAGATCAATCTACAAGGTTGGGGATATGTCAGGATTTTTAATATTTTAAACACAATACTTGTCAAACAGCTATCTCCAGTTAGTTAAAATTGTCAGCTTTTATTACAATTGCTACTTTGCCCTATAAGTGGCTAATTTCATGAAATCTCCATTAAATGTATAGACAGAATTGTATTGTGTATCTAAGTGGTGTTACAATTTTTTCTCTCCTTTTCTAATTGCTCAACTTCAGGAATTGAAAATGCAATTACCCTTCATTGTTGTAACACTGAACTTTTCAATTTATCAACAAGTACGCTAAAAGAGTGTTCTCTATAATTATTTTATATGTATCTTAACTCCTTATTAGTTTATATTTTTCTAGTATTATTTTTTCCAATGCATTATGGTGTAACTGAGCAAACCAGAGCTCGACCATGTGGTACCTTGACACATGACCCAACAATTAGTATAGAAGGAAACAGGTTTTTATAATAAGGTTCCAAACTTGCGGGGGCTGAGGGCACTCCTGCTCAGAGTCCTCCTCTTCCATGAGACCCAGAACTCCCCTTGCTCCCCAAAAGTTTATAAGCCAAAACCATTTCCAGAAGTTCCTCATTTCCTTATCTGTCCATCAGCCAGCCATGCAAACAGATCTCCATCCTCTCTGGAAAGTGCACTTGTGGGTTTCAGAGTCTCCATCCTCTCACAGCAGCTCTCTCCTTCCGGGTCTGGGGTGTGTTGTTCTCAGCCTCCATGTAGTGGTTCTGGAAAACATGTGCCGTGTGACCCTGGGTCATGGTGGGGTCCAGGGAGGTGCATGACCCAAGAAAATGACTTTTCTATACATCCTTCAGGGCAGCAGAAGCCTGCAACTCAGCATTCCTGGTCACAGTTCAGCTTCAAGAGTCTCCCATGAACCTGTGCTTGGTTAGGCAGGTCCCCGCAGCTCCTTCTGCTTGGCTGCAATCTTCTCTAGTCTGACCTTCTCCCCCGCTAGCCCTTATGGTGCTCTCCTGTATCTCTCTCACTCACTTCGGACCTTTTCTGTTCTTGGTGGACTCTCCCCTCTTTCAGCCGGCCCTCATTTGAAAGGCTCGGCACAAAACTTCTTGTGTGACCTCTTATGATGTGTCAGTGTTGGCCATTTTTGCCAGTTCCTCAGTATCTTTTACCTTCCTTCCGCTGCCATCTTTAGTCAGGGCAAGAGTTCCCAGTGACACAGGGGCATATGGGATGGGGGGCATCCGCCTCCCCTGGCTATGTCACGAGTCACTATAATGCTCTTAAAGCCCATACACCTTTCGCCCTGGGCAGTAGTCCTCTTCCCTTCAGGAAAGGCACTGCTGTAAACTTGCCATTATTATGCAAAGTATTTGAAATGCTGTATCATCCACTTCCCCTTTCCCCCAATCAAGTGGGGAATTGCTCTACTGTTTTCAGGGGACCCCCACACTGCACCCTGTTACAATAGCACTGTTCTTTCCATTAAAACTCAGCCCCTTTTCACTTAAATAATTTCCCCAGCTGTTCAGATTCTTCAGTTATTTTTGATCAAGGATCAGTATTTTTTATTTATCTCTACCTTCCAGCATTTTATTATTACAGATTTGAATGTGCACTCATTTATAATTTCCACTGACTGTTTAATGAACATGCTGAATAATACCAATGCACATTTTGATTGATCCCCAGGGACCTTATTGATACATTTATCTTTCAATGACATATAAAATAATTGTAGTTTTCCATTTGCTGGGCTAATTTGTATATTCTTATTGTATCATTATTTGTATGCAATAAAACCTGAAGTAATGAAGCTGTCAACTACTTATATTTTTTTAAATTTTCAACTTTTAGAAAAAGAAGAAATTAATGGCTAAACAGTAGGTAGCAAATACTGAGTTTAAAAACCTACTTTGCAAAATTGTGGCTTAATTTTGCTTTAGCTCAGTCTCCCCCATCTTCCATAGCTACAATGACAAAGTTTTAAATGGTAAAACTGGGTAAGCAATATCCTCAGCCACACTACTAGGGAAATATGCCACAGACCCTACAGTAACCCCAAGAGAACCGGGCCTGCTGGCTTCAGGTGAAGATGCCATCTCAGGTAATGTTCTATCCCCTCCTCTAGGAATAGATACAGTGTTAAAGACAAAACCACAGGCCCAAAATAACATCCCTCATGCTACAAGCCCCTGACCCAAACCTAGATTTAACAATGGATCTAATTGCAGTTTCAAATTCTCCCAGAAACATCATCATAATCAATTAATCTGGAATTTTCTGGTCAAGCAACAGTGAGGTAATCTGTCACGGGGGTCATCTCCTCCATTGTCTTCCTCCAAGGAAAACAGGTCCTGGTCCCTAAAATATTTATTTATTTATTTATTCCTTCTCTCTCTCTCTCTCTCTCTCTCTCTCTCTCTCTCTCTCTCCCCCTCTCCCCCTCTCCTTTCTCTTTCTTTTTCCTTTTGGTAATAACTCCCTTGCCTCACGCTTGCTCCTATCAAAACGTTCCATTCTCTACAACTGCCTTGGAATGTCCTTGTACTTGTGGGATAGGATCCTGCCTCAATAATGTATCATGTAATAAAGACAATTAGATCTTCAAATATACTTGGCTCTTTTTTAAACAAATTATATATGTATAATCAGTAAAAAGATTTACTGGTTATTCTCTCTAAAGCATTATGGAAACCTTGATTTCCATCTCTTCATGATCAGATAACGTGAGCTTGCTCGCTTAAAATAGGCTGAATCATCTCTGGTTCATAAACTGCAGGTTTTGAATACAGATTATTTCCCACACGTTTTTGCTGATATATAATACACCTGGCAACATAATCCCTCTGCCCTACATTTTAAAAAATTCTACTTGAATCAGCTCCACAGCATGTGAATGTTTATATACTAAAGCTGTTATTTTATTCAGGACACAAAATTTAACAGCTAAAAGTGAGTCTTTGACATGTGGACTAAAAATGGGTGATCTGATCATAAATTCATAAATGATCAGGTCATGGTAGGTAGTGTTGCCGCAGGCATGTAACTTTTTTAGTAAAAGATTCATCTTTGCCTTAAGCAAGCTCTGCCCATTGTTTTTGTGCATCTGGGTTAACACACACTTTTGAAATACGCTCAGCCACCCTCAGGAGAGCACATAATCTTGTTAACCATCCTGTAGCCCCATCCCTGCCTTGCCTCTCCACCACCGTGTCATCTATTATGGTCTCTTCTTAATTTCAAATGCATAAAAGAAGCTGCAAAACTGTCAATCTTGAAGCATTTGAAATCTTGCTCTCCAGCTATTGTCCTCAGTTTTGGTTCAAATAAACTTATAAAATTCCCTGTAGGTTTGGGTGTTTTTATGTCAACGGACATTATCATGTTCAAGTTCAGCATTCTACTGCAGTCTGCCCTTCAAAATGTAGGGGAGCAAAATTCGTCATCTCAAAATAGGTCTTCTTGACATGATGATGATTTTAGGCTGGCTGTTTTTAAGAAAGGCAGACCTGGGAGAAGCTCTGAAAGTAGCCTTTGTAAAAGGGATTTACCTTTGTAAATGAAGTCTCCATTTGTAAGGGTGTCTCCCTGTCTGCACAAAGAAGAGGAGGGTGACCTCATCGCTGGAAACTGTTATCAATGCAGAAGACAAGGACCCAAATCTGCATAACCACCTTATTTTTAGTTACTGGGCTTTTCCTGGTATCTTCCTATAACTGACTTGCCCTACCCCCAACATCCCGTTTTGCCTTTAGCTGAGGTCACTATTTAAAGTGATGGCTTCTGTCATTTTAGAGTTAATCAGGTTCCTTGGTCTCTGCCATGTATACGTGTTTTTAAACTTTCGTGTGTCTTTCTCCTATTAATCCGTCTTATGTCAGAGAACTGACAAGGATAGAAGTTCTTTCCCTCCCTAAAGAAGCAACCATTTACTCTTTACTTCTACTACCTCTACTCCAGTGGTTGCTACAGCTTTACTTCCCTAATAAACCATTAAGACAGTGCCTAAAATTTGCAGTCTCCGATGTTGGCCCTTCATTTTTATGGCCTATTCCCATACAAGTTTTAAATCCTAGCCACCATGATCAAGAAACTTGAGGAACTTTATCACACAGGATTTATTTGCAATCAGTCCCTGAAAAAAAAAAAAGATATTTAACAAAAACCCAAAATTAAAACATCAAGTGTGATTTGCTTATTTCAACAAGTATAAATATGAGGTGGTAGTGAAGATAAAGGAATTGTTTCTTAAATGGAGAAAATAACATGAAAATAAAAGAAGGAAAACTAGTACATACATGTTTGCTAGCTTAGATGAAATTAAAAGGTAGTAGAATAAGAAAGGGAGATGTTCAAAGAATATTTAAAATTTCAGTTATAGCATACAAACTACTGTGGGTTAGCTTGGTTAAGTTATATAAGCAAATCAGTTCCCGGTTACATCATTTTAAACATGGCGGTTACAAACCCTGAGCTGTTCCTGGGGCTTAGAGGGAAAACTAGATACAAAGCCCCTTGTGCATCATAAGTGAGTGGCTGTAAACTGTTAGCTGCTTACCCACCACTGACCCAGGGCAGTGAACATTTCTCCAACTACTTAGATGAATAAGTTAAACCATAATATGAGGCAGGACGAGGAGATAAAGTGAAATATATTCCAAAAAACGAGAAAGACAATGGTTAAGGCTAAAATCTGAAGCAAGGACATTTATAGTATGCTAATTCATCGGATCAGTGAAACTTCCATCAGTGGTGGAAATGCGACAACAGGTATCAAATCAAACCATTTTTTCCAGGCAGAGTATAACACTAGCCAACATAGACTATTAGGCTATCTTAGTTTTATTTATTTAAGAAGCAGCTCTATCTATTTATTGATATTCTATTTTATACAGTTTTTTAATTTATATTCATAAAATGTTAATGCCTCCTAAAAGTATCACAGGCCAAACCGTAGAAGTGATTTCGTGGGCTTGGGGAAAGGTGGCTGTCATTTCTGGGGCCATGACTGGACAACCACAGCTCCTCCTTTTTTAAGTCAGCTGGGCATTTAAGAGTCATTTGAGAAAAAAATATATACATAGTTTCTCATTGTTGCCTAAAGATATCCCATGAAATCCTCTGGGAAGTTCAGGAGAGCAGGGGAATCAAGTGTGTGGAATGGCAATAAGTGACCTGGCAGAGTATCTTGGAAACAAAAGGAGAAAATTCTCTAAAGCAACTGTGTATCATTGTCTTACCAGTCTTCTTGATGTCACAGGGGATGCTATTCTGAGGTGAAATACAGAGATTGACAATTCTGTGATTCAGAAGAGCCATACACTAAATGAAAAACATTTTAGGAATAACAAATCATTTCTCCTATATTTTATTTTTATCTATATGTAACAATCAGATGAAACAAAAGTCTAAAAGATATTGTTTCATAATTATAATATAAACAAAAACTACTGAGGTAAGTTTTAATTGGCCGTGTTCTCTTACTGTTCCTTAATAGTAATGAACATAATAGTGTGTCATAAAATTGACTATGTCTTGGATTTAATGTAACTCAGTAGCTGCTCACCGCTATAAAATAGTGACATAGAATGTGTTCTAAGATGAAAATCTGTATGGACACGTCAGAGTTTTTCTTGTCTTTCCTTACCAGTTTAGGTAGAGTAGCCAATAGAAACGCCACTGCGTATTCCCCACACACAGTAGTGAGTTTTACATTGGGGTACCTGACAGCACAGGAAAGTGAACAGGAAACACATTTTTAAAAATTAGGAGGAAAAATAAAGGACCTCATCTCTTAAAACAAATCAAGAGTAAATGTGGGGTTATATAGATTCTGTTGCTTATTGACTTTTGAAATTTTATGGCCACAACCCATAAAGTGTTCTGTCCCCTGAAGGCATGACTGGCTTAGTGGTATCATATTCGTGCCACTAAAGAATGTGCAAGCGTGTTCTCTTTGCAGTCCGGAGAAATGCAAAGTTTCCTCACAGGTGAGAATATTTTGGGGGGAGATTTAATTCTAAAAAATATAATATCCCAATCTCACTTTCCAGAACTTTTAAAGTAATATAAAGTGTGTGCTAGGCAAAGAGAAAGCTGAAAATAAATCAGAAGAAAATTATTTATAGCGCAAAGCATATAGATTAAACGAAAACACAGAGATACTTAAGTCAAATTTGCGCAATTGTGGCCTGCATTTTGCACCTGCAGCGTGTGGGCACAATTCAAACGCAGTAACATCTGGCATATTGTAAGTGCAGTAATCAACAATTGTAGGAGCATTTAAATTGTGGCTGAACTTATCGGGAAGGAGAGAAAACGCAATTAAGAAGATGTGTGCCAAAGATAGGTTTAAACTCACAATATCCACATAACTCATTCTTCAGATGTGTGAGACCAAGCAAGGCTGAAGAGGCTCTGAGAGGGAACCAGTTATTACGAGGCTACAACTAGTTCAGTCATGGAGTGGTGGAAACGGGGTGGGAGGGGGGAGGAGGGACTTCAGCCAAGATCAGATCTCCTTACCCATCTCAGGCTAATCACTTCCTGGGTAGAGGGAGTTGAAACAATTACATAAACTCTTTGTATCTTGTGTCTCTGATTTGTAAAAGCAGAATAATAGAATAATGGAATAAGCAAAAGGGTGTAGGTTATAATGAGAATTAAAGTATAATAGAATGCTGTAAGGTAAGAGGCACCATGCGTACACATGATAGTTTTCTTTCTCAACTTTTTTTCTCTTGTATTTCTGTCCCTATATTTTATATCTAATTATGACATTTTTTATGTATGTAATTTGACAAATGTGTTTCCATTTTGACTTATAAATTCACCTACTTCATAGTCTAGGGACTTCTAAAGCACTTACTCATTCCAAACCATGTATCAAAAGCCTCAATTAATATGCTAGGTGCTGGAATTGCTGTTGTGAGTAGGAAGAGGCAGGGGCCCTTGGTTCGTTGTAATCTATTGGGGAACCACAACTTAATCAACTATTTGTGAAAAATAAAGGGGCATTATAAGTATAATAAGCCTCACTGATAAGGAATTTACCTTGGAACATGGAAAGGGTGCCAAAATCAAAAAAGTTAGGGAAAAATTTACTGAACTGAGGGAGGAAGAGAAAAGTATCTAGGCAAAAAGCCTACTTAGATTATCTTAGTGAATTATGCAGTGAATTATTAATATTGCTGATTATAGTTAGTCTAAAGGTTAAAAGTTCCTACAATTTTTCTTTTGTTAGTTTCACTAACAACACAATTGAGGATTCTGTAATTGAAAGTTTTTTCTTCTTTTAAATATTTTGTGTTTTAAGAAATTGTAAGTTATGTTTTCCAGTTTTCCATTTGTATCACTTCACAGAAATGAAAATAGAAGTCATTTTACCCAGAGAGAGGTCAGGTAACTAATATTCCGATGGTCATGTCAGAAAACTTACCAATATAAGCTAAACACTTGAAACAGACACTGAAAATTCAGCTAGTGAGCACCATGTGATCATTCTCTTTATGCGAAACTACAACAAACAAACAAAAACCCATTAAAATGAGGGTTAAATTAACAAATACAAAGTGTGAATACTGGGAAGCATATATAATCCTTTACTTCAATAATTTTTTCTAATAAATCCTATTCATGTATAATTTTTCATCATCCAGATCTATGAGAATATCACTTTAACAAATGGGAATAGAAGGAATGAGACCTGCCAGAGAAGTTTCTAATTAAAAATACCTTAATGATGTAAAAATACCTTAATAACACCCTTATTACATCAATAGCATCAGGGAATATAGAGTTTTAGCCAGAGATTCTTACAGGCAGAAACCACAGGCCCAGAAAAGATGCTGTCCCATCCCATTTTACCACCCTCCTAAAAATGGTAGGTGGTTCCTTGTTAAAGGTGAAGAAGAAGCACCGTACAAATGAGGGAAAATGTAGATATATAGGAAATGCATAAACAAACTTACCTGTTTCATACTGACTAATTCACAAATATTTACATTTGCACCGGTTGCCCATATATAATTAAATTCTCGATTCTTGGAATTGTTGTGGGAAAAATTTGGTTCTTCCTGCCAACACAGTAAAGAATTGCAGGCCAGTCAGTCTATTAGCATGCAAGGCAAGTTTACTAGTGATAGTTCTCGTGGAAGAGAATGGGCTCTGTTGAGGTGGGGGAGAAAGGCATGGGGCATAGGTAAAGGCAAGGCAAGGGTGGCAAAAGCAAGGGCAGCAAAGAGCATCAGGTCCTTTGTCCCGAGGACTTACATAGTTGCAAGGTGAGGTGAGGGAGTTACACATTGATTGGTGGGTAAGGGTGCCAGGTTCCCCTGGTGGGGCATGACTATAAACTTAGGTATGTGTGGGGGTCTGTTAGCCCAAATTCTTATCTTGCCTCAGACCATATTTATTCATCTTGTTGCGAAACAGACTCATGACTGGAAGCAGTTAATCAAAGTCAGGGCAACTAACTACAGTTATTAATGGGTTTTTCCCTGAGCGCTGTGGACCCCCTTTTGAAACAGTGACCAAAGATACACAATTAACCAAAGTTGTTGTATGGGCTTTTTCTTTGGGCACTGTGGACCCCTTCCTCTTCCAGGCCTTGGGATGAATACACAGTTTCAAAGGCCTTCTTTCCGGAACAGCAGAAATGATACATACAGAACTTCAAGGACTCCCCTGCTCTGGTGCTATGATGGTGTTTCTTGTGATACTGGAGCACCTGGCCATCTTATCCAATCAGGCTCAGGACTGCTGAGTTAGTGGGTGGACATACCTCCCTCCTTCTCCCTACCTTGGTGACTATTTATCCCACCTAACAGAATATCCAAGAACATGCAGAAGGCTATTCTGTTCTCCCCACCTGCTGCAATAAAAACAGGTTATTTCTATATGGTTCACGTTTTGTAAGTAGTCATAATAAAAGCTATAAAATGTAGTGGCTAGTTTTATTCTTATAATACTACAAATTAATTCATTGATCAAGCACATTTCATGACAAACCACAATTGAAATACAAAAATTGTGTAATGTGGCAATTTCTTAGATGTGTTGCTTATTGAAATTGGATGACCTCTATATCTATAAAATAATATCTGTTTTTATTATTTTACATGGCTGCATTGCCATGAATTGTGAAGCTTAAACTCTGTCTCCTTTAAAATTTTGTCAATTTCTCTCATTAAGAGAATTTACTTTGACTGAATTTCTTGAAGTAATAAATATTTATAATGCTTTCTCCAAATGGAGTTTATAATGTGTATAACTATCATGAAAATCATAAGTATATTTTTTAAGATTTTATTTATTTTTAGAGAGAGGAGAAGGGAGGGAGAGAGAGAGGGAGAGAAACACTGATGTGCAAAAGAGACATCAATTGGTTGCCTCTCACAAGCTCCCAGCTGGGTACTTGGGATGCATGTGCTTTGACTGGGAATCAAACCAGCAACCTTTTGGTTCACAGGCTGGGCTCAACCCACTGAGCCACATCAGCCAGGGCCATGAGGATATCATAAATTACAAAATGCATTCTGGGCATGAGCAAGAACATATAGTTGGATTCGTTGAGGTCACATGTCAAAAAACAAAAAAATAACAAAGTCTGTAAATCAAGGTCATTTGTAACAGTGATGAACATCTGTTATGAATTCTTTCTTCTGTGTTGATAAGATACATTTTTGGAGAATGAGATAGGAAACCATTTTCAACATATGAACTCTTTAAATATGATACATTTATAATTTGATTTTTACTGCTTTGCTTAAAACACTTTACAGTAGATGAACTTTCAGATGTAATTAAATATTTAAATATTTAGTCCTTTAAATTTCTTCTTACATGGCGTTGTTTTCAGCCATCCTCAGAGTGCTAGTGTGGAGTCTGTTACACCAAATCACTGATCAGCTAGTTGATGAAAAAGCAGCCTGTGATCTATTTCAGAGACATTGTTTCCAATCATACACCCTTCACTTTTGCTTACGACATTAAAAAGCCTTGTAACTTCTCAGAGAAAAGCACGGACTACTGATTTTCAACAAGGCTCACTGTGGAGTCCCTGACACATTTTGGAAAGGGATTTACTGTTAGTTTACTCCCTCTTTTGTCCTTTTAAACCCTTCTCCCAATTGTATAAATTAGGTCAAGTACAGCTTCTGAAGAAAAGCGTTCTTCCTAAACACAAACAGTGATCACATGAGTTAAGCAGAAAATGATGTGTTTGTGTATTACTTTAGAGATATTTTATTTTCATATATTTTTTAACAGATAGAATAAAAGTAAAGAGATAAGAAAGCCATCTGGGTCACATATTCTCAAATAACACTTTCTACCTCTTAGACCGAGGGTCCGCTTGCAGTTTAACCTTTTCATTTAAGAAATATTGATTTGCAATGCTTATCTTTAAAACAGATTAGACAAATGGGTAGTATATCAACATAAGGGGATTCCCTCTTCAAGCAGCTGCTTGCCTTGTCTATAGTATGTATTATGCCATTTCAATCTAGCCAGGGACTTAAAAGTCAAAAGAACAGGGGAAAGGCAAGAAAAAAATAGTGTCATCTTCATGTTTCCAGGAAATACTCCAATGCTTTCTCGTCTTGTTCTCAGTATTTTAGTGAAAAGATTTATTCATGATTCCCAAGCAATCTCAGTGAAAGTCCCGTTGGTTTGAGATTTTTTATCTTAGCACTGAATAACAGAAGTCCTAAAAAGCAATTTTTGGAATCATATTGATATAATCATGGCATCGTTATATTTGCAGGCTGATAGGGTCTGAAAACTAGGTGTGTTTTATGGATAACAATACTTTCCACCAGTCACATGGAACTAATCATCAGGTGTTCAGTTAATCTGAATATGGCATATCTCATCCTGACTTCTGCTATGCAAAGGAAAAAGGCACACATCAATGAAAAATTGGGGGTGAGTGAGAAGCAGCCTTATCTTTGAATTGTGTAATTTTGGTGAGTAATGCCTTCACCATAGTTTTCAGCAATATAGCTTTTTGAAGTGAGTTTCTTTTTTGGTCAGAAGAAATAAATGAGTAGATGAATAAAGGAAAAATGAGGTTCTGGAGAAAAATGAAAACTTTCTAAAATATTTTCCATCTACTAGGTACAACATAGTTACTTATATAGTTAACCACCCTCCTAATCCTTAAAGGCATAGCATGATTTATTGTTGAACACTGAAGATGAAATAATACTTGAAGGTACACAAATATCACATAATGCAGGTATAAAATTACTGTCATTTAAATAAATTGTAAATCAACTTTCTTCTTACTTCTGAGACAAAGAGTTAGCCACTGTAAATCACTAAAATCTTCCTGCTTTTGGCTGAGCCATTATTGTCTTTTATGTTCTAACAACTATCATGTGGCCCCTCTCCAAAATAATAAAGAACAAGGAATTGCTTCTGCAGAGTAAAATCCTTTAAGAAGTTTTCACGGGGCAAGGTATTTCTATTTTTTCCCCTAAGGCCACATAACAATTCCTCATAGCAAGAGTCAGCACACTTTTTCTTAAAGGGCAAGGTAGTAAATATTTTAGAATTTGGCCAGCCACAGGGTCTCTGTCACAACTTCAGAGCTCTACTGGTATAGCAGGAAAGCAGCTAGAAACAATGAGAGAACAAAGGGTGTAGCTGGGATCCAATAAAATTTACTTACAAAAAACAGACAGAATTGGTCCAGAGTCCAGTTTGCTGACTTTGCCATGCAGGTTAGCTTCATGGTACCACCCATGTGGCCAGGGTACCCAACGGGAGGTTTTTGTCACAATTTCTAAATTCCCTCACTACCCATAATCAGCATGTGTCCTTATTCTCCTATTACTATGAAGGTTCCTTCCTAGTTAAACCCTACCTAACCTTAAATCACCAGCAAATCACCTCACTAGAGAACTATCATAAACTGTTTCATCCACTAAGCAATCTTTTCTCTTGCCAACTTACATTAGTGTTCACTATTTTTGCACATAAAATGTTTTTAAGTATTAAGGGAAAAACAAACAATCTGATTTAAACAATGTGTGAACAACTTGAGTAGACATTTAAAAAGTATACCAATAACCGAGTGAAGAATTTGACTAGAGATTTAAATAAACATCCTAATAACCAACAGGCACATGAAAAGGCTCTCAGCATCACTTATCATCAGCTAAATGCAAATCAGAACCAGAATGAAATCACACCTCACATCTCTTAGGATGGGTGGAGAAGCTAAGTAATTTTCCATGGTCAAATGATGGAAGACAATAGTAAAACTCAGCTCTCTCGAAAAGACAAGAAACAGCAAGGGGTATGGAGACAGTGGAGAACAGGGACCCCTAGCGCACTGTTGCTATGAATGCAAATAGGTGCAGCCACTGTGGAAACAGAATGGAGGTTCCTCACAAATTAAAAATAGAACTACTGCATGATCCATTCATTCCACTTATGTGCATAAATACAAAGGCAATGATATCACTATCTCCAGTGGGGAGCTGGACCCCTGTGTTCATTGCAGCATCATTCACAACAGCCAAGAGGTAAAAATAACCTGTGTTCATCAACAGATGAATAGAAAAATAAATTAATATATGAGTTATATATGTGTGTATGTATTTATTTATACACACACACTTATATATAATATATATTAATTCCAATAACAATATTCCACAATGGAATATTATTCAGCTATAAGAAAGAAGGAAACGCTGCCTTTGTGACAACGTGGATGTATCTTTGGGGCATCATGCTAAGCGAAATAAGTGAGAAATAAAAAGTCAAATACTGTATATTCTCACTTATATGTGGCATCTAAAAACAGTCAAACCCATAGACATAGAAAATAGACTGGTGCTTGCCAGGGGCTCAGGAGTGGAGGAAATGAGGGGAGGCTGGTCAAGGGGTACAAACTCCCAGATACAAATAAAATCCGGGGACCCACTGTAAGGCACAGTGACTATAACTCACAACACTATATTATATACTTAAACTTTGTTAAAAGAGTAAATCTTACAAGTTATTGGCATATACAATCTTAATTATGGGAAAAGGTGGGGATATTACCTAACCTATTGCCAATCATTTTGCTATACACACATGTGTCTAATCATCACATTGTACACCTTAAACTTATATGTGTTATATGTTAATAACACCTTGATAGAGTTGGGGACAAAAGAATTAAAGGAAAACAGAACTATCATGAGGCATGATCCTCTTATTTGGGAAGTATGAAAACTGGAGAAGCTAAGTAATTTTCCATGGTCAAATGATGGAAGACAATAGTAAAACTCAGCTCTCTTGAAACCTACTTAAATGATCTTTATTAAGGCTGTAAAAATCTTAGCCTTACATAAGGATTCCTAAGAGGATATAACTCAACATTCCATCAAGTACAGAACTCTTCTATCAGTTCACTAATGACTAATATCTGCTTTCAATATTTTTCATCATAGGAAAATAACTACTGTTATGTTTCTACTTACCCATAGATTAGTTTCTAAAAGGACCTTTGTGAGTCCACTTCCTATTAAGCCAAAATGACATTCTTAAATTTTTGCTAATGCATGCAGAGTTGATGAAATGGTGATCTAGTGAGACTCTTTGTTCTTATTAATAAAAATTGTAAGTAGAAAGTAAAATGAGAAGCTTCATTACCTCCTATGGAGATATATCCATGGTTGGATAAGTCTAATTGCTAATTCTTATATTGAGCATAATGTTCCTCTCTGCTGTATTTATTTGCTTTTGCTCTACACACTTACTCTCATAGAATATTTCTTACTTTCACATGACAAACCTTTTCATATTTGAGAAGTATTGTCACATTTCCTCTAAGAATCCCATCTTCACAGTAAACACTGCCAGAAACATCATTAATTCCCCATAGCATATGATACCAAGATTACTTCCAATAACCACATATATACACGTGTGTGTGTGTGTGTTGAAATCTTAAAATATGGCGGTTCCCATAGAGGCAAGTGGTCCGACAGGACAGAGTACGGTGAGCCTCTGGTCTTCTGTGCCTTGTAAACTGGAGTTCTCTTAATATAGAATGATTGCACTAAAGATAGACTCTCTTGGCTAAATCTGTGAGTAGTTTGCACATATTCCTTTCCCTTTAAGTAGATTTTAGTAAGTTAAAATCAGAAATAAGTCAGTTATGTTTCAACAAATTTCCATATAAATAAATATTTCCTCTTACTTCTTGTCCAGTTGTGTGTTTGACAGATGCTTGAAACTCACATGACAATGTGAAATTCTAAGCTGAATGATTAACCACATATGTTGCCACTGGTAGTGCTGCATGGTTGCAGGTTTTTCGTTTAATTTCCTAAATTAGTAGGCCACTCTTCAGTAAAGAAAACATTCTTTAATCAGAGTTAAAATCCTTGGAAAAGAAAATTTGAAAACAAATATGCTTTGCAAACGCTCAACAGTGATGTCAAAGACAGGATGGGGCGCTGTGCACGGAGGCCTACACTTGGTGCGTGTTTGCCGGGATGAGTCCCCTCTGGAAGAAACGCTCACAGTGCGGAAGGTTGAAACGGCTCTGAGCTTGTTTTCACACAGAGCCATTGGCTGCATCTCACCATTTGTGGTCTGAAGTTGTGAGAACAGACTCTCCAAGGCTGGTGAGCCACACTGTAAGAGTTCTTAAGTGTATCAGTAACTCTCTATGTGAGACTCCAGTTAATTTACTCCACATAGTCAGGATTTTGCTGAATTAATTTAAATTGTTTTAATCCATTTCACTTATTTTTAGATTCGTCCTTATAAATGTCACTTTAAAGATATTTTGAAAGATCACAAGGAAAATTATGTGTGACAGATACATGTTTGGGCAAAACCAAATTAAACAAATACATACACAAAAACAGAAGAATGTGGGAAAATATCTGATTCTATCAAGGCCTCTAGACCCTCTCATCAAGCTGTTTGCTGGTGGTCTGAGCCTTCCACATGAGAGTGACACAGCCTAAAGCTGCCACATCAGGTTCCACCTACAGGACAAGCAGATTAAACTTGCAAATGTGTTAACTCTTCCTTTCTAGTCTCATCATGAGTGGCTCATTACCTTGTTTTCAGTAGTTGTGCACATGTATCAATGAGCTAGTTAAAGGATCTCAGCATGAATTTAAATTTCAAAGTGGGTGTGACTCAAGCTGCGGCTGTAATCTTCATAGAGCAGCAATTCTGTGGAATTTGACTCCTTCAGGTTACACTTTATTCATCTACTCCCTCCTTCCTTCCTTCCTTCCTTCCTTCCTTCCTTCCTTCCTTCCTTCCTTCCTTCCTTCCTTCCCTCCTTCCTTCCTTCCCACCTTCCTTCCTTCCTCTCTTTCTTTTCCTCACCCTAGGATATGTTTATTGATTTTAGAGAGAGAGGAAGGGAGATATATATATATATATATAGAGAGAGAGAGAGAGAGAAACATCGATCAGTTGCCTCCCGTATATGGCCCAACTAGGGATCAAACCCACAGCCTTTTGGTGCACAGGACAATGCCCCAACTGAGTCACCCACCGGGGTTCTTCATCTATCCCTTTGAAAGAGAGATTGTAGATTCACCTGTGCACACTAATGTGTGGATGTGAGGTGGGGAGGAGAGTGACGCAGTCATCAGATACAGCATCTGTCGCATGGGAAGCAGACTCACGTAGAAAGCTTAACCAGCTCCTATGATATGTTGAATCCCTAGACTATAAGTCCATTGTATGCCTCATGATTGTTCTGCTTTTGTGATCAAACAACACCTGATACAAACATATGTGTTCTGAAATCCAAAGTCCTACCTGAGATGTCTGCTTGCAGTGACTCCCAGCCTTAGTCATATTTCTGTTCACTACCTTCCTTCAGTACTGTGAAATACTGATGTGAAATGGACCCTTTCCCCTGGATTTCTCTAACAGTTGCAGTATTTGCAGGACACTTCATTTAAGTTCTCAGTCAATGTGGAGTTTTTACATTAGAAAATATGAGGCATTCCAGGTGTAAGTTCTTTCATCACTTTCTTTTATGGTGTTTTTCACTGTCCACCTGTTTTTGTGGGCTCCAGCCTCCAGGTGATTTGCTCAGCTCCAGATTTACTCCAAGACTATGCTCACCTGTGCATATTTTTCTATTTTTTCTTGATACTCCTTGCCCTTTGCTCCGCAACATATCTATTTTATATTTCATCTATTTCAGTATCATTCACTTCTCCCCTTGGTAGTTGAACCCAAAGACTGTAAAAGTGTCCAAACAAAGGCTCATCTATTCTGGGTATAATAGTTAGTACCTTAGAAAGGCTAACAGAGACTGAAATTTAAATGTTCAATTTCTCAATCTATTATCAGTTCTTAGAGATTCTAATTTTAGTAGTTCAATGGTAGGCTCAAATGTCCGATTCTTAGATAATGTTCCAGGAGATTCTTATACACGTTTGAAAAATACCAAAACAGGAAAATATGAGGTCTGTCCAGAAAAAGTCCAGTCATGGTTAATATAATGAGAACAGTTTGCATAACATTGATGTAACCTGGCAGCCAAGGAAAGTGGACTGGAATGCACATGCGTGAACAATGATGACTTCACTGTGCTGGTTGGGGGGGCAGTAGATGCCACTGAGTGAGCATGTGTACTAGGGGCTGTCATTCAAATTGACTGAGCAAGTACAGCAACGAATCTGCATCAAATTTTGCATTAAGCTTGAACATTCCTCTGTGGAAACTATTCAGTTGATTCAGAAGGCTTTTGGGGATGATGCAGTGAATGTAGTGCAAATAAAAGTGTGGTACAAATGCTGCAAAAATGGTTGAAAATCTGCTGAAAGTGAGCCATGTTCTGGAAAGCCTGCAACAAGCCAAACACCTGAGAATGTTGAATGTGTACGGGCTGCAATCAACAAAGATTGGTGACTGACAGTGTGAGAACTAGAAGCTGATCTGGGGATTCCCAAAACTCCTGTATCTGAGATTTTGACACAGGATCTTGGCATGAAATGTGTTGTAGAAAGTTAGTTCTATGGCTTCTGCTACCAGAGTAGAAGGAACATCGTGCTGCAGTTGCTAATGACTTGATTCAAACCCCTACCAATGAACCAGACTTCCTCAAGAAGTTCATAACCACAGGTGAATGGTGGATCTATGGCTGTGATCTGGAAACAAAGGCCCAGCCATCCCACTGGAAGTCGCTTGGTTCTCCATGCCTGAAGAAGGTGCAGCAAAGTCACGCTGCAAGATCTAGACCATGCTAACCGTGCTTTTTTATCAGGAAGGTGTTGTCGGTCATGAGTAATGCCCTCCAGGCCAAACAATTAATAAGGAGTACTACCTCAATGTTCTTTGGTTGGTTGAGAGATGCAGTATAAGGAAACAGCCCAGCTATGGGCAACTGGGGATTGGCAGCTTCATCACGACAGTGTGCCTGCTCAGGTATCACATCATGCGTGGAGATTTTTTGGCAAAACCTCAAACCACTCAGGGGACTCAGCCCCCCCTATAGCCCAGATTTGGCCCCTTGTGACTTTTGGCTTTTCCCAAAACTAAAATCACCTTTGAAAGTGAAGAAGTTTCAGACCATCAATGATATTCAGGAAAATACAATGGGGACGCTGATAGCGATTCCAACAAAGGATTTGCAGAGTGTTTTGAACAGTGTAACAGATGCTGGGAGAATTGTGTGAGGTCCCAAGGTGCCTACTTTGAAGGAGACTGAGGTGTCATTGTCCTATGTACAATGTTTCTTGTAGCTGGTATCTTCTTTAATAAATGTCTCTATTTTTCATAGTGCATGGTTGGATACTTTCTGGACAGAACTTGTATGTGTGTATTTTAAAAATTGGAAATTTAATTATTTAATAAATTGTTATTGAGCACCTACTACATATTGGACATTGTTCTAAGTGTTGGTGATATGGTAATGAACTAAACCAACTCTTTGCTGTCATGAAGCTTATATTCTAATGATGTGGGTAAATATATATTACACTAAATAAATATAGCTTACATATTGTATCAGATCAGAATCATGAACTTGAGCAGAGTAAGAGTAATAAGAAGTGTGAGGTTGATATTTGTTCAGGGTGATCTTGGAAGATTTCAACAGTAAAGACCTATTTGTGCAGAAGCCTGAAAACATATTTGCACATAGGAGTCAGCCATGTAGCTATTCAATTGAAGAGTATTCCAGGTGACTGAAAAACAAGAATGTCCATGAGACCAAAGCTGAGTAAAGCTGAGAAAGTTGGCAAAACCAAAGGTGATGGTAGTATGAAGAAGCAGGGTTACATCATGTGCGAATATTTTATTGGTACACACTAGTATTCTGAGTGAGGAAGAAAGTGAAGAGTCTTGAATCAAAAAAAATATGATATAATCTATTTAGTGCTACTATTTTTTAAGATCAGATCATAAAGCTAAAAATCAAAGACAGAAGCAAGGAAGCAAAAAACATTCTGAATTTTCATCAGTTCTAAAGCTATATATCTAGGCAATAAGCAAATGTAAGCTCATGTAGGACTTTTTTTTATGTTTATTCATTGTCACATATTCAGAAACCAGGGCAGGTTGGCTTATAAGGAAGGCTAAAGAAATATTTCCTATGTACTGGCTTACACCTGATTAAGCAACCTTGGTCAAGGTGGCTATGAACATATTTTATAAAGTGATTATAAATTTTGAAGTGCTTAGAATTGTTCGTAGTATCACAATATCATAACATTTATTATTTCAATAATAAATATTACTACTATATTTGTAATTGATTGTTCTTTTAAAATCCATGGCATCAGCAGTGATGACCCCTCCTTCATGTATAATATTGGTAGTGTTTACCTTATTTCCTTTTTTCTTGGTCAACCTGACTAGAGGCTGATCTATTTTATTAATCATTTAAAAGAACCAGCTTTTGATTTTGTTGATTTTCTCTCTTCTATTGATTTTCTGTTTTCAATTTCATTGACTTCTGCTTCCTTTTGGCTTACAGTACTCTTTTAGTCTCTGCTTCATAAAACAGAAACTTAGGTTATTAAGTTAAAAAGCTTTTAGATCTTCCTTCTTTTTTAATAAATATATTTAATGTCATAAAGTTGCCTCTAAGTACTGCTATCACTGCACCTCACAAATTTTCATGTTTCATTTTTATTTAGCTCAAAACATTTTAAAATTTCTCTAGAGCTATCTTCTTTTATTAATCTTAGTAGAACTGTATTGTTTAATCTTTAAATATTTCTGAATTTTCCAGCTATTTTCAGCCAGTTTTTGATTTCTATATTAATTCCACTGTAGTCTGAAACATCCGCTGTGTAATTTTTATTCTTCACACTTGAGTGTATTTATCTTTGTGATCATTCTATATGAGCTTGAGAAAAATGTGTAATTTGCTGTTGGGTGGAATATTCTATAAATGTCAATTAGATTCAATTGATTAATGGTGCTGCTCTTTAGTTCAACGATATCCTTGCTGATTTGCAGCCAGGTAATAATCTATTAATTCCTAAAATAGGTGTGTCAAAGCCTCCAACTATAGGTCACATAGCGTGAATTTTTATGTTGAACTTGCTAGGAGCTGGGCTGTGTTTACTGTTTATTTTAGTTATAGTTACAAGAGGTTCCCAACTGATCTAGTGTCTTGGTTTTTAATCTCCCTTTTTTCCCTAGGGTCTCTCTAAGAACTCATTAATTCAGTCTTTGTCTTTTAGCAATTTCGGTCATAACACTGTTGGGTTGATGGGAAGGTATGGGGGAGGGGAGCATTCTATATTTGCATTATTATCAGTGTTTTAGAGAGCCTGTGTCCCTGCACTTCGAACTCCACAAATGTTTCTTAGCTTTTCCCTCCATTTAGGTAAGATAAAAAGAGGGCTGAAGTTGGGCTGTTCCTGGTAATTCCTGGTGGTAAAGACCACAGAAATTTAGGAACCTTCCTACAACTGTAGCTTCCGGGAACTCTCACACATACTAGTCCATAGTAAGTCTCCAGTAATGTGTCAAAATTACCTTTAGATTTTTATTAGTAGTTTGTGGCTCCAGTGGCTTCTGCGCCAGATAACAAGTTTGCGTTGTGATTCTCTGTAGTTGTCTATGTCTGTCTTTCCAAGTTTCCGTATGGTGCTTTGCCCTGTGACTGCAGTTCTCTGATGGGTCCATGGAAATCTTTGATTGTATATTTGTGTAGAACTTTTCTTGTGATAAGAATGGGTATGATGACTACCAAGCTCTTCACATATTGGAGGTGAAATTGGAAGTTTCTAAGTATTGGGTGGGCCAAAGAGTCCATTTAGTTTTTTTCTGTAAAATAAAAGACACATTTTTCACTTTCACCAATAACTTTATTGATTTGGATATTTAGAGAATGTTGGCTATCTCCTGTGTCATATAACATTTATCTCAGATCATGTCTCTCTGTGATCGCTATCCACTTCACAGTCTACCTGACTGTGGAGCATCATCCAGCAAGAAATCTCCCGCACACAAGTTTGCAAACCACGCTTTTGAGACGTTCGATCAGTCACAGAACCTCCTCCATACACTGCACAAATCTTTCTGTGTTTGCATTCATTTGCTCTTTTCTTGAAATAATAAAGCATAATATGCCAAAATGTTGTATATTTTCTTTCATCTTCAATATTAAAACAGCCACACAAATTTTGATGTCTGGTTTTTAAATGCACGCTGATATGACAGCTCCCACAATACAGCCTAACAAAGTTGTTTTAAATGAAGTTAAAGACGACTAAGTGCTACTAGAGCCATCCAATGGAAAACAAAAATGAACTTTTTGGCCAACCTAACACTATAACCAGATGAATGTCAGTCAGAGGATGGTGGTACGTGTTCAGGGAAACACGATCATTAAAGTAATAATCATATATTTATTTTCTTATCATTTGCTATTATATGGAAAATATGAAAACTTAAATATTTAGGACATATATAAATGTCTTGATTTGAATATTGTTTTTAAAAGTTCGTGACTTCTAAACATTAAACTCTACAAATGCTAAGGCTTGCAGGGCCATTCGGAGATGGAAACGGACCGTGAGACGGGGAATCCGACCGTACCTAGAATGCGCAGGGCGCCCCATACACTGCGGTCAGATGACAGGATGAACGCCTCGAGTGCACACCGCAGTTACTGCCCCAGACTTTCACTTTGTGTCCCTGCGTCTATTCTTGACACCCTAGAAGGAGGACTATAAACAAGTAAATGACAAAGAAGGGTCATTGCAATAGCAGTAACTTTTATTATGTGGCATATGGATGATTTTTTTTTGAAAGACTTTTCCTTCCTTCTTATTCTCATAGCTGTGCAGTCTAACAAATAGCTGAATTGCTCTGAGCATCTGTTTGAAAGTTAGGGCTAAAAGTAGAATGTGCCTTTTGTTAACAATAGCAATTAGGCTTTTCTTTCCCAAGTAACCTCGCAAACGGGAAGGTTTACAAGGGGCAAGCTGTGGCCTAGTTTCAGTTGGTTTCAAAAGAATATTCACTATAATAATGTAGTCACCAAAACTCAGCATGCATAGCAGCTGGAAACCAGTCCTGGGGGCTTCTACAGCATCATCGATAGTTTCAGGGGAGTGTCTGCTTTGGGTACTCAACAGATATTCTTAAACTCTATTCTATTTACTTAGGTTTTTTTTTTGTTTTTGTTGTTCCCTTGCTCCTTGTGGAGAGAGTTCCAAGATTAAATCTGCTGCACAATTCAAGGGCTCATTAGCTAAGAATATATTTCCTCTAGTAGTTTCTTCTAAGAACACTGGAAAAAGGCTCTAAAGAAACGTCAATTTATTTTCTAAGTATTTCAAATCATTGATAAGGGTAAAATTCTGTGGTTGTCTAAAGCAGGGGTCCCCAGCCTTCGGCCGAGGACCAGGACTGGCCCGGGCCTGTGAGGAACAGGGCCGCACAGCAGGAGGTGAGCTTGACTGTAATGTGCTTGAATCATCTGAAAACCACCCCCCGCCCCCACTTCCATGGAAAAATTGTCTTCCACGAAACCAGTCCCTGGTGCCAAAAAGGCTGGGGACCGTTGCTCTAAAGTGTATATGAGTGCAAAGAATACTTTCCAGAGAGTCAAAGAATACACATCGTAAGCTCACTATAATACAGTTCTATTGCCAGAAATATTTCATTTCACCCTGTTTAATGTTTTCTTAATTTGTTAAAAAAAAGCAAATGATGCAAACTTCTCTGGACAGATATTAAAATATAGAAAATTATACACATTTTAATATCCTTGTTCCGTTGTGTCTATGTCCTGAAGTTTTGTTACTGTTATTTTAAACTATGTGCTGGCTCCCTCCTCACGTGCACATCTGCACACACCCTGATTCCCCTGGCTTTGTTTCCCCAATTCTCTAGCTACCAAATGAGCTACTCTCCACCTACCCGGATTCTAAAATGTCTCTAAATTTTTGCTGATGTTTTAATAATGCAAAACTTTCTACTAGAAATCTTACTTTTCCCTATTATCTTAACACATTAGAAAGTGTATTTTCTATAAACTGAGATGTTTCTCGGGACTAATACAGACATCATGCAATGAGAAACTATTTTTGAACTGAATAAGGAATATTGGATGCCAATCATTCTAGGAAACGTTGCAGTAATTAATGAGCTTGAAGAATTACTATAAGATCACTGTTATTTTTGCAAATAGATAGAACTTTTCCTTACACAGACTGTGTTTTATTTAACTATGTTATAGAAATATTTATTCTGAAGGTGTTTCCATTGATAAGTGTTTCTTTAGAAGCTGTCTTTAGTAACAGTGTTCTTTCCACTAATGTTATGGATTCATTCAGCCCTAGGCACAGCTGTCAGTCTCAGGAGATTTATTCTGGAAAATGTACAGCTTTTATTTTCCTTTTCTTTGACTTTGAGTCTTGATACAAGTTGGTTTTGACCTAATGACATGATCTCCCTTAATGTTTCATGCAGTAATTGCTCTAAAGAACCTATGGCATAAAACTCTGAAGACAATGAAGGTTATAAGGGATAGTCTCCTGATGAACAGTTAAACCTTTTGAAGTCAAAACAGAAATGTATTTCTTCCTCTATTAAAAAAAAAGTTTTTGTTAATGACATGATTCTACTCTAGATCAACTGGATACATGCTAGGATGCTCTAGAAAACAAAAGACAAAAACATTTCAGTGCCTATGGTATAGCTTTGCTAGTTCTAACTTAATGTGTCACAAGTAGAAAAATTTACTATGCAATTATCCATTTGTTCAACAAATATTCAGTGAGAGCATATAAGGCACTAGACCCTGAACCTCATTGTAGATTATCCACCATGTTTAGACAAATCAGGCACTTGTATAAGGGCACCCTATTTCTTTTATGAAGTCTCTAGAGTGTTTTCATGAAGCAAAAATCTTTCTGTGTTGTAGGTAGACAGGGAGCAAATAGATAGTTGAAGAAAACTTAAGGATTGTGATAAGCATGGGAAGAAATGGCCAGGAATATCATGTAGATATATATGATCAGGTAAAAAGAGGGCCCAATATTAGATTTAAAGATGATATAGTGATCATAGTGTTATAATTGGATTAACATCCTCGACTTGATTCTACCAGTCCTACCCCTTGTCTTGGGGGAAAAGAATTATCTGTGTGGAATTAAAATAATTGTAATATGATGCACTAAATATTATAATGTTGTTGAAGGTAAAATTGAGACTGTGACCTGAGACAGGGAGATGTGGTGGGTGAGAAGCCAAGTAACAGGAGAGGAATTAATAATGGAGGAGAGAAGAGGTAGACGTATTTATGTCAGACCTGCCCTCATAGCTTTGAGTCTCCACCAGACTAAGAATAGCCTTGAGAGGTAAAGGCTTCCCAGTGGGTAGGAAAATAAGCCATTGATACATGTTTCCTGAATTGTTACTTAAAACAGTCTCTTAACCCTTCCTCTCTTCATTTCTTCATTCACCAAATCTCTGTTTAGCATTTCCCATATGGCAATGTGTTATTCTTCTCGCATACAGCCCACAAAATCCAATTTCCTCATGGACCCTGTATTCTGTATTCTAGCAGATGGAATTTGATTCAGAGCTAGAATGTAGGATCTTACAGCTATATACTGCTTGGTTTGTGATTGCTCACTTGGGTTCAAGCCTGAGGGTCAATAATTATTCCAAAACAAGAGTCATTTTTTTATTATTAGAGTCAGTACTGTAAACAGCAATCCATCAAAACAAGTTAACCCATTTGATTATTATGTACAATTAGAACATATTATTTTAACAGGTTCACCAGGAATTTGCTGAAATTTTAAAATATTCTCTTTTTGAAAATATTTGCTCAAGGTTGAAAATATGCTCAGAGTTGAAAATCAAAGTCAATATATGATTCTACTGACTATAAAAATATTCCTTGATAAAACAGTTATATTTATTTATATAGGGTAGCACTTTGTTTCCTTAATAAAAAGGAATGTACATATACTACTTTATTACATTTCCATATATAAATTAATAAAGTATGATATAACTTAATACATAATAAAATGCCAATATATTATTATATCATAAAACCAAGGTTATGAAATATAAGACATATGTATAATAATTATTAAAAAGATTTAGATTATTCTTACTCAAATATTTTAGCAAGGCATTTGTGTATTAAAAATCATTGTTTTGTGAATCTAGCTAAAAATTTGTTAAACATCACGATCTTTTCCCTACACTCTGCAAAAACAAAATTTAGACAAATGTCTATCATAAACAGTGAGTGAACATGGGTTTGAAATAGACTGAGAATTGAGCACTATATCCGATGTCATACATATCTCTCATTCTGATGTCAATATGCCAGCGGTGAATTCTATAATACACGTAAGGTGCAACTTTTGCTTAGCAGAGAAAAGAAAAGTCTTTGAAAGAAGGTGCTGAAAGCTGGTCTAATTTCCAGGCTGTGCCACATGGGATGGCCCTCACAATTCATACCTGGGGGGACGGCAGGGGGAGTCTGACACCAGAGAAGCCTCAGCACGTTAGTGAAAGTGCCAATTAAAGAACATACATTATCAACAAGTAATCATGAGTGCATTAGTGCATGGCTGAGAAGGAAAATAATTTGGCTTAAGAGGATTAGAAATCCCCAGTTCCTAGTTAAAAGTAATTCAACCACGTAGCAAAATAAACAAATTCAATAATATTTGAAGTGTATGAACAAAGGCAGTCAGAAGGGAAGAAATGACTGTGGTGGTACATGCAAAGCTTTGCTTTCAGAGCTTCTGAAAAATTCACTGCTCAGAAGTCTTACAGAGAACAGAAAAACAAAGCTTGCTGTCAAACCCTTGTGGCTAAACCATTGTTTTGCATTGATTTTTATGTGCTCGTTTTCTCTAAGAACGTCACATTGTTTATTAAAATAGTGACATCATGATAATAAACAGCTGAAGTGTTCTAAAAATAAACTTTCCAAGAATTGTAATTCATTTTCTCTGATTTCATTGGTTTTGTGTGGGTTATTTATGCACCAATGTTTAACACAATTTCATTTACTTTATGCCCATGTGTTATTTGTAAAGTCTGTCGATGTTTCTCCAATAGACAACAAATCAATAGAGATGTTAAAAAATTATTCTTCCTTCCCCTTGATGATATGGCCTTTCCTAATCTTTCCCGAGGAACATAAAATAGTAATTATAATTTATCTCTATTTCAAAAATTGTTCAGAAGATTGGATAACAAAATAATTTAAATGAAAATATTTTAACATTATAAAGTGCTATGCAAAGAAAATATCAATTACATTTTATTAATGTAACAATTAATATTAATAATAATGCCTTCTTTGGACACATAAAAATGAAACAATAGGATAATCGTGAGAAATGATGGGGAAAACTAAGGTAATCACCCAAAGGTACTTTAAGCCTATGTCAAATTTTAGTCTAAAAAAACCTCCTCTACTCCACCCCACCAACACACACACATTAGATTTTGTCCAAGGGTTATTACTAGCTTCCAACATACTTCAAGAGGCAAAAGGCAGCAAGACACTCTCAATGAACACCCCCCACCCCACTACCCTCTACTATCCCTATACCTTCCACTCCCTCATTATATTACACCAGCCATTTCTCACTGTGGAATATGAATTTGTCTCAGGTACTGTAATTGATGTTGCTGCCACACACACCTGCAAATATGGATGCACTCTTATTTCCCCTCTAAGATTGTTACACTTAGCATAAAACCAGATATCATTCGGCATTTCAAGTGTACTAAACAAAATAAAAACATTGATCATGCTTTGAACTTGCCTGCATCCACTGTTTGGCACTAGTTATAACAAGAGGGAAAGAATCCCGAAAGCTATCAGTGTGACTATTGGTTCTGCTAGTAGCAAATCATCTCTTTTAATCAGCATCCAATAATAGATAAAATAGAACATTTCTAGCCTGAGTGATGTATGATGGGTGTACTGTGGGGGAGCTTTGCCCTCAGAGCCCACCCCCATCCACCACGGATGAAAATAAGTCTACCAAGACATGATCTGCTTGGGGAGGAAAGGTGGCCGATCTCTCAGAGGAGAAGGGCCAGGAGTCTTTCCCTCAATGGGTTTTATTGGGTTCAATTTGCATAGGAATACAGGGCATAAAGCTCAATCATTGTCAGGCAGTATTGATCAAACATTAGATAACATTCAAAGAATTATGAGGGCTTATTTAGAGTCAGGGTCAGTTAGCTAAAGGGCTATAAAACTTTGGGGAACAAACTCATTTTGTGCTTGGATCCTTATCATTTAAATTGAGGTATTTACAAAGCAGGTTTCACAGGATTTTATTCATCTTTCTTAGGCCTGATCACCCCAGTGAATCAGCCCTTTCCAGCACAGGGCTGCACCCACCTCCAGCATTATTTCAGACTTAAGGCAGGCAGGGGAAGTAAGGCAGCCAAGAGATTAAGAGACTTCTTCCAGATAGAATGAGGACTCAGACTATGTCAAAGCCAAGGGGTGAGGGTCCATCACCCCCTTTTTCTATAGCCCCCTAAGTCCTCCCCTGAGGGCGTCTTCCTGACCATGCCTGTCTTAGGTCGTCCCTCCCTTGAGGAATCTTACCCGTCACTGGCTAACCAGTCATGCACTGGGGGCCAAACAGACTGAAGTAAAAGGGGGAGAGGTGGCACTCCTGCAAGGGAGATAAGTTTTGTCCCCTTAGTGGCTTATGGTTCCAAGGTTTCTCACTCAGCCTTAGACATGGGGGTTTACAGCTTCTGAAACCAGGCAGGGTGGTTCCCAACAGTGTACAAAACGTGATGTACTGTTATCTTAAAAAGAAACTAGTTAGTTTGCTTAGTAACAAAAACTATACTGTACATACGCTATTTCTACTTTATACTGTACACAGCTGTGTACGTATCATATCATTCCTGCTCTTACTATTTATTAGTGTTATTTTAGGTTTTATGTGCTATTTGGTATGATTTGCTAAGTTTTGGGGGGGTCTGGGAATGCTAAGAAATATTTCATGTAAGTTACTATAATGGCAATTGGTTTTTTGCTTTATGTCACTTTGCTTCCAAATGGTTTCATAAGAATGCTCTGCTTTTGAATAGCAGGGGAAACCAGTAATATTTATTATCTTTTATGATAAACTGAAGATTTGTTGAGGAAGACAAATGCATGTGATGTCCTTGATATTCTGTTGGGAAAGGAATTGTAAAATTTAAATGATAACATTTTCCTTATTTAAGTGGAGGAAGGTGGCAGCTTCTCCCCCTCCACATTTTAAGATGTTTCCTTGAAAATATAATTGGCTCAACATTTTGATTTTACAGTGTAAGTGTGATGGCTTTTTGATCTTTGGAACTTTAAACACACGCCTCCATAATTTACCTGGGAGTCTCTCACAAGGCATAACATGTGGCTGTCAGGAAATAAAGTTTAATTTTACCTCTTCTTTTTTACTGTGTAAATTTATGTCCAGTCGCAGTGTCTGTTGGACTGTGTGCACTCATGTAATCCATTATGCATCCTCAGTAATTCTCTCTCTCTTCTTTATTGCTATAAAGTTTTGATTCTTCTTGAAGGGAGGGTGATGAGTTTCCATTTCCCCAAACAACTGTATATCAACCTCTTCTACCAGAGATTCAACTTTCTTTTTTTTTTGTCATAATCAAGAAGATTGTAATCAAGGCCTAGATGGGGAAGAAAAGACAAGAACAACTTGCAAATAGAAAGAAATGGGTAAAAATAAGTTGGCTTTAATCTCTGTTTCTGGGTATTTCTAGGTTAATGCACCCTAAAAGTCTTGATGGTTTTAAGGTGAGTAGTTTTGAGATAGAGAGTGTATACTTAACCAGGCAGGCTTACATTCTGGGAATGCATAGATGTGAATCCAAAAAAAAAAAAAAAAACCCCAAAACCAACCTTTAATGTTAAAGTTCAAGTTTATCCAATAACTACCTAGCTTGAGCTTAGAGTTAGCTGTGTGGGATGGCGTAATTGTTGCTGCCATTGTCACATATCATTCATCGAAGTCTGTGAGAAGCAGAGATTCTGCAGCAGATAGGAGCTTCGGGTAACAGCCTAACTGCTGGTCGCAGGCCTGCCCTGTAACCTGGAGAACCGACTCCAGCATTTCAGCTATCCCGCATTTGGTGGCATCGAAAGGTAACTTTTTCTGGAGGAAGGAATTTCTGGTGATGAGTATGGAGTGTTTCAATCTCTTTGTGGGATGCATGAGACTCCATATTTAAACAGAAGTCTCCATGGGCTCTTCTAACAAGTGCTAGAAAGCTAGTGTATTCACTCCCTGATTGCCTAGCCCTGTCGAGGACCAGAATTGGAATACTTACGGATGGGACTTTACTGTCATGTCCAAACAGAAAAACCTGTTTTATATACTTTATAAAATTTTGGTCAGTTAAATATAATTATTCAATTAAATATTTTCATATATTTGAAAGAATGTTTTTGTATTCAGTTAAAATGACATTTGAGAATTTGTAAAGATTGTGATCCTTATATTGTTGGACTGATTTATAAAAACTCTACCATAAGAGATTTATCATGAATGCTCATCAAATTATTATACATTTAAACATTTTAATTTATGAATTATTAATTTATATAATATCAATTAATTAATGCTATGAAAATTAAGTAATAAGCAAGAAAAATTACCTCCAGATCTTGAAGGTGGGTACCTTAATGGCTCTTATAAATTCATAAAAGTCAACTAAATAATTAATTGAGAATTGCTACTACAGCCCTGACCTGTGTGGCTCCATTGGTTGGGCATCATTCCACCAAGTGAAAGGCTTCCAGTTCAAGTCCCAGTTGGGGCACATGCCTGGGTCGTAGGTTTGGTCCCTGGTCAGGGAGATATGAGAGGCAACCACTTGATGTTTCTCTCTCGCATTGATGTTTCTCTCCCTCTCCTTCTCCCTCCCTTTTCCTCTCTCTAAAAATACATAATAAAATACAAAATCTTTAAAAAATAATTGTGACTACAAACTTCTATTAAATATAAATTTCTTTAAAGCTCTAAAGTTAATTATCACTTAATACCTCTCTTTCTGAAGAAAGTACAGCATTTTAACCTATGGAGTAAGTATACCAGAAAGAAAAATATTGTGAATCATTAGATCTAATTTAAACAATAACAAATTACAATACAGACAAAATGTTTATTTCCAAGTACTTACTGTTCCTTATAAATGGTACAGGATATATTGAAAAAGGTTCTAAATGGACTGCCAGATTACAAAAGCAAAAATCACTATGTAAGTTTTCATCCACCAACAGATGTATCTGAAGTAGCTGAAGTAAGACAGGATTTAGTTTAAAAAGCTTTAAACTCACAAACTTCATCATGGATAAAATTAAAAGGTTTTATTGCCTTCATTAGTTTTCTTTCCCCCAGATCTCCAGAATTTGCTTTCAATATCATCCATCAGAATCATCGGTGGAGGAAAGGTCACAGATTTAATTCTTCATTCAGGCACAGAGGACATTAACATCTAATATACAATGTGAGATATCATATATAACAATTAGCATGTAATTATGTTCACGTATTTCCTCATAGATATCATTGGGCACTGGCTGCTTTTCTGCTTCAAGAAACCACAGTGGATGCTGTTCCTATGGTTACCAGGAGGGGTGCATTCGTAGAGAAACCACACACTATAAAAGGAGTAAGAAACTAAGTCAGAACTCCTGGCTGGTCTCATAAAGTTTCTTTGCCCACCAGTATTTCTGTTATTCTGATGCAAAGATTGTGTGTGTTCCTTACCAGAGCAAAGCAATTATGAAACATTTTATATAAATAAATCAATTTAACTAAGTTTTGGTCTACTTTTATCCATTTATTTGTGCAGTTCTAGATTCCTGATAAAACATTTTTAAAAAGTAAAATAAGTGGGGAAAAGAAGTTTGTTATTTTAAAGGGGAAAGCACTTTGAAAACCTATTCCCTTACACGCTACTGAAGTGATAACTGAAATAATACAGATAAAGTTAACTGGCATATATATATGGAGAAACAGTCTTTTTCGCTGCACAATTACAAATTTATTTAACTGAGCGTGAACTAATCTTTCTTGTTATTGCAGTTTTGTTTTTATAGTGATTGGCTGAAAAAAACCTCTCTATTTTGACATGTTTGCTAAGGGAGAGAAATAAGGAAATTATAGCACCACATGGTATACACGAATTAGAGAGTGAAATGAAGATGGTAGGAAATTATTAATCTCTTTTAGAGGAAACTGTAATTTTTGTCGAGGAATATCTGAATCCTGATTATCTGCATAACAAATACATGATTGGCTAAAACACCGAAATAATCTTATTAATTTTGAGATGGAAAACAGAAATCTTCAGTGGGCTAAGGTTTGCAGAATACAGATGTTATACCTACCTATATGCACTTATGAAAGCTTACAGTTATATGCCCTTTTCCAAACAGAGGGAAAATGTTTAATCACCTTTATTTAGTTCATGATGCTATTTGTTTTTAAAGTCCAGGTTGAAAATTATGACAAACATCAAAGTTATTTCCAACTCTCTATTTAGTCTCACTTCTGACATTAAGTACCTTAGAGAAGGTCAGTATTTCTCAGTCCAGCTAGTTTTACTCTCTGACCGCCAGAGTTGAGAAGACAGAAAAAATGACAATTTATGCAAATTTTCAAATTAAGCAAAGGGAATACAAAGTTATTTACTTGAACTTACCATTGAATATCTTTACGTATTTTTATACTGAAAGGACATAATTTTTTGTGTATGTCAACAAATACCCAGTGGTACATCTGAGAACATCTATTATGGAGAACACACCCCCTTTTCCTGGGAAGACTCTGAAATAAGTTAGTAAATCATCACCTAGTCAGAACATCAGGCTCACATAAGCTTATTGTCCTTGGTCTTTACCTTAATTATATACTTATACTGATCCCCGACTATAATGGCCTGACATGCATGTGCCTTTGACTGCTCTATCCTGGAGATACTTCACAAGCTGTTCATGATCCGATGTCTTTATTCTGACTGTCCATGTTTCTCTGAGGTGTACATGCAGAAAGAGGTACCTGCCACAGCCTCAAACTCCTGGGGCGTAAGTCCCATCACAAGCAGTCCTTGCCGTTCGGTGGCCGCCACAGCGGCATGCACGATCAGGCTGTTGCACACTACTTACTGTCACGATGAGAATGATTTTGGTAAGTCTGCATTTTGGTTGAAAGATAAATATACAAAGAGAAGACAGACTAATTACCATCCGTTTCAAATGTACACACATGTATACATACACAATAAAGAGGGTTTTTAACAAAGCATTTTACCCTATCTCCAAGACGTATCAAGACTACAGCTATGCTTTGGATATTTCTTTTTAGAAAGGGAGTGTGATACTGTAAATTGCCACCACCAACAAAAAAGGAATGCGATGCTGTTGAATACCCATTACAAGGGCAAAGTAGTATAATTAAATAGTGGAAATAGTCCTTAGTTTTATTTCTTCTATATCCTACTTTGACTTTTCAGTATTATTTACATATGTATATGTAATATCAGTGTGATTTTTATTCAAAAAATAAAACTAATGTGTGCTTATCATTTAATTAGATGATATATAAGATGTAATATGAGAATTTAATCTTCCTCTAACCACGTGTTACTTACCTCGGCTGTGGCACATCCGCAATATTCTCTTTGGGAAATTGACACGGACTGCTGCAGAACAAAAAAGGGCAAGTTAATGAGGAAACAATGTTACTAGAGTCTCCAGTATTGAATTTGCTTAAGGAATAATCAGAGCGAGGGTATAATACCACATTACCCAGCTCTGCAGAGGGAATGGATGAAGACGTTACATAAATAAAAGATGCACAGCATTCCTAATCCTTGCACAATACTCATCCTTAAGACAAGTGGCCTGTGTACTCAAGGCCTGTAATATGAAGATACCAAAATTTGGAAAAATATAGAGACAAAAGTTAGCAACAACAACAAAATAAACCTTAAGCCTTAACTAGTGATTGAATTTTTTCAATTTTTATCTGTTCTACTGAAACTGTACACAGGAGACAAAAAAATCAGCTGAGCTGTTCATAAATATCTGGATGGTATTGTACCCGAAAACATAACTGCCATGGCTAACGAACCTGAAGATGGGGAGAGCTTTACCTGGCTGCTCTTTCAAACTTCAGACAATGACTATAAATAAATAGGCTTTCCGTTGATCTTTTTTCCTACTAACGTGTATTCAATGCACTGAAAAATTTTGACACTATTTTTATAATAAATCTAACATGGTATCCTTGTTATGTTTTTCCTCTCTATTAGATAAACTATAGTAAAATGATATAATTTCAGTGATTCTAATGATCGATAAATAATTTATATAGGAAATGCTATATATATTTATAGTGTCTGGAAAAAATCCAGCCAGTTAACATAACAAAAATGGTTTGCATAACATTAATGTAACCTGGTAGCCAAGGAGAGTGGACAGGAATGCATGTGGATGAACAATGATGACTTCACTGTACTAGTCAGTGGGGGTGGTAGATGCCATTGAGTAGCATGTGTACTGTGTGGCTGTTGTGTTCAAAATGACTGAGCAAGTACAGCAATGAATCTGCATCACATTTTGTATTAAGCTTGGCCATTCCTCTGTGGAAACTATTCGAATGATTCAGAAGTCTGCCGCTGAATCATATGGGCAACTGGTGATTGGCAGCTTTATCACGACAATGCTCCTGTTCATGTGTCACATCTTATACAGAAGTTTTTGGTGAAACATCAAATCACCCATGTGACTCAGCCCCTCTACAGCCTAGATTTGGCGCCCTGTGACTTCTGGTTTTTCCCAAAACTAAAATCACCTTTGAAAGGGAAGAGATTTCAGACTGTTGATGAAATGCAGGAAAATACCAAGGGGCAGCTGATGGATGGCAATTGGGAGAACTGTGTGAGGTCCCAAGATGCCTACTTTGGGGATTGAGTCATCACTGTTTTATGGACAATGTTTCTTGTGTCTTCTTAACTAAATGTCTTTTTCATATTACATGGCTGGATACCTTCTAGACAGACCACATATATAGTAATCATCAAATACGGACAAAAATGTAGGACTTTCACTTTTACACTTATAGTTACTTCTTCATACATAGGGGCCTTCCTCAATTGTGTCCCCTATGTATGAGAATAGTGCTAGGATCTTCTCCGTAAGGTTTGTGAAGATGAAATTCAGTACCGTCCATACTCAACAAGTACAGGAGGAATTCCTCCATTGGAATGAGTTATTGTGGCTATTAGCATATTATCAGACATTAAATCTAGAGCTAACTTCTATGCTGGCAAATTCATCCACAATTAGGAGAGAAAGGCTACATTGAAACTGGGTAAACTGGTTCCTGGGGTTTGTCATTCAAGGCTGGAGCCTTCTCCTAAGGAGAAGTGTCTCTAATAAGCGCTCTGACTACTCCTGTGCCTTCAATGCTTGTCATTGCATTATATTTTATTATACATTCAAAGTTTATGTTCTGCAATCTCAGTTACATTATTTCTGTAAGCATAAAATAACAGGAAACTGTATCCACTGTGTACTTGCTCGTGGTCAAATCTCTTTATACCTTTAAGTCTCGTGCTTTCATTCACCCAAAGATGAGGGAAAGAAGACTGAAGAGGCTAAAAAATTATCTGGGTTACATGGAAACATGCAGAAATAAACACCAAGTTTTTAAATGGAAAACTAAAAGTATCGATAAAAATATAATTTTTAGGACAAGGACTAACAATGGAAGTGTGACTGTAGCTTTCATTCAGCTGCATAATAACAAAACATGATATGGGTTTTAACATGTAAGAACTACTGTCATATAAGTAGTTTTATATAACCTTCACAGCCAATCAGTGAATTAGCTAGAGAAAGTATTATTTTCTCCATTTTACAGGTGGGGAACATGATTATGAGAGGTAGAGTGACTTACCAAATATCACATATATGTAAGCAATAGATTTAAGGCAGGAAGTGATATTTTTTCCATCTAAACGAAGTTTCTTAATATTGATACATTTCAGCTTTACCTAGCCATTGATAAGACAAATACTTGTAGATAAATATCTAACAATCTGTCAATTTGGTTTATTACAAATATATGCCAAATTTCTCTACTAGAAAATCAAATCTGTGGCATTTCTACTCAGATTTAATTACTTCAAAGAATAGTTTTTGGGCATCTACTCTGTTTCCATGTGAAAACATTCCATATCTAATACAACGACACCTAAATTTATAAAAACAGAAAATGATCAAGAAAACTCCAGGTAAGTGGCTTATGCAGCTGGGTGGTCTGTGCCTTTAGCTGAGCTGGAGAAGATGCGATCAAGACTTTGGAGAGAGAAGGGGGAGAGTCAAGAGTTCTATTTTTCACACAATATATATGAGGATGCACCCCCAAAAGAAAGAAAAAACATCAAGGAGGCAATCCGGTCACATATACCCGCAGCTCCAGAGATCTGGTAGAGCTGGAAATGGGGGAGTCGTCGGCATGTCCAAGTGGATGTGTAAATCCACCTAGACATGGTTTAGACAGAAATGACAGTTCGGCCTGAAACACTCCAACATTTAGGTACTGGGCAGGAAAGAGAAGCCAGCAAAGGGAAATAAGCAAAAACTGGGTGATGCGAGGAAAACCCTGAGACCGCAACTGTAAACAAGAGAATGGAGTGTTTGAAATATGATGAAATCTGGAAAGAAATAGTGTGAGTTGAGTGGTACTTTAAACATTTTGTTAACCTGGCAGAAACAAAATTCATTTTTGGAGGGATCTGTATCCATCAGGGTTTCCTTAGAGAATCAGAATTACTCCCTTATATAAATAAATACTTTATTCTAGAGATTCAACCTTAAACAGTTGTGGGAACTCATTATGCTATCTGCGCTCGGAGCTGTGGCTGGAAGTCAGCAGGGTTAGTCAGTTGCTAAGGGAAAATTGACCTGAAGTGAGGAAAACAAGAGAAACTAGAATGTGCAAGAATAAATGGGATCTATGAGCATGGGGTGCAACCGACAACGGTCTCCATTGCCTCCAAGCTTCCAGCTGGGTGGTAGAGGTGTCCAGCAGTCACAGCTGGTGCTGTTTTCAGTGAGCAAAGAGTGGATAAGGCCAAGGAGTCCAAGATCCTGATGAGAAGATGAGGCAGCAGCTGGACTTGCTGGGGGTTCAGCCGCCGCCCGCGGCAACCAAGTTAAGTAACACAGGGTAAATGACAACCTGCCGGAACCGCAGCAGTGCCTCCTCCCCGACTCTGCTAAAGCGAAAACCATGAATTCACTGCCCACCATCTAAGTCTTGCCAACCATACCTCTTGTGACTCAAGCAAACCGGAACCACTCAGGAAAGAAATTCAGAAAATCTATTTTCAAATTAGCTAACTTGACACAGTACATATTCTTCTAAGGGCTGAACAGTGAATAGGACATGAATAGACATCTGAATTACTTTAAGGAGTTTTGCTGAAATAGGCAGAATTAAAATGTAAATGTTTTTGTTTAGTTTTGTATTTTCGATTTACTTATTTTTGTTCTACAAGATGGTAGATAATGAAGAAAAAATCAGCAGAAATAGGGAGATTCTGCAGGGAAGAGAGCATAAGGAAAACTAATAAAGCCCTTGAGAAGCTCAGATGAATAACCGCTCACACTAGGCATCGAATATTTCTTTTCAGTCTTTTGCTGTGGATTTCTAACGGAGCTTAGTGGCCCTGAGCACTGCCTCTGGGACAGATTTTCTGGTTTAATTCCTGACCCTATTACTTAATAGCTGTGTAACAAATAGCAAGAACCTCTTTGCCTCAGATTCTGCTTTTTATAATGGTTATAGTAATAGCAACTCATAAGGTCTTTGGGGTATAAAATAGCATTGATACTCATAGTCTTTGTAAAGATTAAAGAAGCTAATATTTGAATTCATGTAGAATATTATAGGTACTTAGTGCTCCTTTATTATTTAAATATTTGAGTGCTTAAGAATATACAAATTAAAAAATTATTTTGATTAACATTCTAATGTTGACATTTCTGTTATTTAATTGTTTTACGAATATTTTATTTTTCCATACTTTTCCAGCATATGGAGGTAAACACTTTTGTGTTTGCTTTGATATAATGCTGTAGTGAACATCATTCAAAGATTTGACACCTACATATCCTTCTCAAGCTCTTCCAAAAAATTAAAGAGAAGGCAGTACTTCCTGACACATTTTATGAGGAGCACATTACCTACCAAAACCCGACGAGGACAATGCACACAAAGAAGAAAACTACAGACTGATATCTCCGATACATAGAGATGCAAAAATCTTAGACAAGATACCAGCAAATTGAATACAACAATACGTTAAAAATAACATATCATGACCAAGACAAGGGAAGTAAAGGCAGAAATAAATGAGTGAAAGTACGCCAAACTAAAAGTTCTGCACAGAAAACAAAAGAGAACAAAACACGCTGACAATAAAACACAAGGGTGACCAACCAAGTGAAATATATTTCCAAACAACAGCTCTGACAAAGGGGTTAATATCCAAAATATATAAAGAATTCATACAGCTCGACACCAAATACACACATGATCTAATTGAAGAATGGGTAGAGGACCTAAACAGACACTTCTCTCACATACAAGTGGCCAACAGATACATGAAAAGATGCTCGACTTCACTAGCTACTAAGGAAATGCGAATCAAAACTACAATGTGATAGTACTTCACAGCTGTTAGAATGTCTATTATCAATAAGACACATAATAACGTGTTGGAGAGGATATGGAGAAAAGGAACCCTAATTCCCCGCTGGTGGGAATATAAAAGGGTATAGCCACTATGCAAAACAGTATGTACATTCCTCAAAAAATTAAGAATAAACTTTTCATGTGACCCAGCAACCCCTCTTCTGGGTAGCTATCAAAAAAATTGTGAAGATTTATTTGTGGAGATATATGCACCCTTACACCAGTGTAGCATTATTCATGGTAGCCAAGAATGGAAAAACATCAAGTGTCCTTCAATGGATGATTGGAAGAAGGAGATGTGATACACATGTACCACGGAATACTATTCAACCATAAGAAAAAATGAAATACTGCCATTTGTGACAACATGGATAGATGTTGAGAATATCTTGCTAAGTGAAAAATCAAGTCAGACGAAATCAAGACCCATATGATTTGGTTTCACTCATGTAGAATGTAAAACTGCAAGAAAAAAATGAACAACCAGATAAAACTCATAGATGCTGACACAGTATGGTGGTTAGCATGTGGAAGGGGCATGGAGGTGTGGTAAAGGGTGACGTGGGTCAAACACATGGTGATGGAAGGAGATCCGACTTTAGGTGGCGGGCACACAATGCAATGTACAGACCATGGATCATAGGATTGTGCCCTTGAAATCTATATAATTTCATTAACCAATGTCACCCTAATAAATTTAATTTTTTAATGTTAATATATTTCAGGAAGTTAGTTCATTAAATGACAAAAGTGGTAGAGTATTAGAAGTTTTGAAAATTAAATATTTTAGAAATGTATCTCTTATTTATTTCTAATCCATATTAAACTCTATTAGAATTAGATAACTATGACTTTTCTTCAGCTGCACCTCTGTTAAAATGAACATCGAGTTTCTCATAGAAAAAATGCTTTCCTTAGACATTTAAATTATAGTAATTACAATAGTTTTTCAGATTCCTTTATCATTTACTCTTCTTTTATACCTGATGTTCACAATTATAGATTTTTATCATGAAACTAAAAATGTTCTAAAGTGAGGCATTATACATAGCTTCTGCACTTCACTGATTGTCAATTACCAACTTGAATATGTCACTTGTTACATTTCACCGTTAAAACATATGGATAATTTCTTTGTACAGCAATTGCATTCACTATCATAATAACCAGTGACAAACCTGCTAACATATTTCCACCATCTCTAGAAATGTAAGAATCTTTTTTGCATTATTAATTTGACCAAAGTTTATCTCCTCCAGTGTGGCTCATCTACTGTTAGTATGTATGTTAACAATCATAACTATGTCTTTATTTTCAGTATTAATTATGATTTTATAATGTACAGTTATGGCAAGTGTTCTTAAACATCTTCTGGATGAATGCCCACAATTCACAAATGTTCGTTTGTTTGTTGAAACACTATGTTGTGAGGAAAGTTGAAGAGTATGCCTGCACAAGGGAAGAAAGAATTTTACCCTATGTAAAAATGCTCACCAATAATGCTGTAAAGCTGCCTCATTGTCTTTGCACTCACTTGTGTTTGGAGTGGAGAGATTGGCTCTTCCTGAGAGGCAGAGGCTAAATAAAATGCATTTCTATTTTTTCTTTTTCCCATCAATCTGCTGTTCACATCCACAAGAAATGAGAGAATTTGTATATTTTTTAAACAGTGTATACACTCATGGTTTCCTTGAATACACTTTCTTTCTACCTCTCTAATCTTTCCTTCTTTTTCTCTTAGATCATCAGTTACTACCAATAAGGTACTTACAATTTTAGAATGTTCTAATGAGTACTACAAATGCACTTTATCCTATATTTTCTGCATAACACTATTGGATGAGTATTTTTTATAGAGAGGACACTAATTTGCCACAAAATAATTTTAGTAAGAAACAATAATGCACATTAAAGCCAGAAGTTGTGACTGACTCCACTCCAGCATTTAGACTTCATGCCCCCCCCATCACCACCCTGCTCACCCCCATCCTCAGCTTCTTTTCATCCATAGAACTCCTTAAGTGGCAATAAGTTTCTGTTTCCCAAGTTTTGGTTCTCTCTCATCTACCCTCTCACTCTTCACGCTTTCCTTCAGTGATATATTTTTCATAATTTCAGATTCTACAAGCGTATTGTAGGTTGAAGGTATCCATACTTTTTCACAAGTGTAGAATCTGCTTCTGAGGTAACGACTCTTAGTTTCATCTTGCTGGGGAACACCAGCGCGAGGTTGCTCCACAAGGACCTCAGTGTCGTTATAACCATGTCGATTACATAGTTTTCTCAGCTCCGTTCTTTCTCTGCCAAACAGGTCTTTAGCTTGAATTTACTATCTCTCTGATTGCTTCAATATTCATTGATCCTTAAGAAGTCAGCTGGGGTGGGGTGGAGGGATGGGGAGAAAAGGCATACAACTGTAATTGAATAACAATAAAAATTAAAAAAAAAAGAAGTCCCCCTCATAAGAGTCCTTAAGAAGTGTGTTTCCCATACCACATTTCAATTATTCACTAAGGCCTAGTCATCTGAACAAAATAATTCTCTTAAAAAACAGGGATTCTTACTGTTTCCTCCTTTCAACTTAAGCTTACTCTGTCCTCCACATATTTAATTACCTGTCAACCTGAAAAAAATTTTCCTGTCTTTTATGATCTGGTTTAGTTTTCTCATTCTCTGTGAAATTCCTCTTGACCAGTACTTTATTTTTATTAAAATATTTGTTTATGTGTTTTCATTATTACTTTTACTATTTTTGACCCTCCTCTAACTTATCTCTTTATTCACATTTAAATCTTTCAAAATATGCAACAATTATTTTACCAAAATTCTAAAATAGCTTATATATGCAATAATTTTAGTTGTACTAAGCTTCTCAAGAGCTCTATTATATAAGGATATATATTTTCCCTCATTCTTACCAACCCAGAGTTTTGTCATGTGTTACAAAAATGTTTTCTCATGTTTGTTTCAATTTGCACTTTAAGTAATAGTAAGCATGTTTTTGTATATGAATGACTATTTTAATTTTTCCAAAAGCAGTCAACTTAATATATTTGCCAGTTTTTTCCCATTAATATTCCTATTACCAATTGAGTTAAGGTGGCTGTTTAAACAGAAAGAAATTCATAGATACAGAGAACAAACTGAGGCTTGCCCAAGGGGAAGGGGTGGAGGATGGGTAGAAAAGGGAAAGAAAGTTAAGAAGCACAAGCTTCTGTTTATAAAATAAGTCATAGGGACATATAGTACAGCATAGGGAATATAGCTAGTAATATGGTAATAAATATGTATGGAGACAGATGATCACTAGACTATAATAGTCACTTCATAAGGTATATAAATGTTGAAGCACAATATCATACACCTGAAAGTAATATAATATAGTATGTCAACTATAATTAATTATAATTTTAAAAAAATTTTGGTAGTTATTAAATTTACTAAAATTAAGGGGCAATTAATACATAAAATTATCTATTTTTATACATTGAAAATATTTTTTCAATCTGTTTTTGTTTTATAAATTATTAATTTTTTTCCTGCTTTTTCCCTACTTTAAGATGAGTAAACTTTTCACTCTTTATGTTCATGGACTATAGATTCTATGATATCCTTAGAATAGTCTGTTCCAGCCTAATCATGAAAGAAAAATTCATTTTCTCCTAGTGTTTTTTTGGAATTCACTTTTGCATGTATGCATTGGATGCTTTTGAGATTAATTTTGCGATGGGGTGTATAGTAGAAATCCAGATTTACTCAGCTAGCTAGTCTGTTTCCCCACCATCATATGTTTACCCATCCCTATTTTCCCCACTGGTTCTCAAAGATGAAATCATTTTATGTTCGGGACATTATTTTTGGATGATCTCTTATGCTCCGTTGATCTGTCAGTCTCGCGCACCAATAACCCTAACATTGTGGAGGAGAGCTTTATCCATTGATACCCAGCTGTAATGTGTCCCCAGACTCAATCCTAATACTCCTTTTATACAAAAATGTTCTGAGTATTCTTGGATATTTTTCCTTTCATGTCAACTTTAGGAACAGTTTCTCTGGTTCAAAAAATAAAACTGTATCATTTAAGATATAAATTTAGGAAAGTGGCATTTAAATATATTTAATCTTCCTATCCAAGGGCAAATATTTCCTTTCCATTTACTCAAAGAGTCATCTCTGAATATTTCTTGTATTCTTCATATTTTGGAAAGTTGCATTTATTGAGCATGTTACATATTTATATTTGTAATTGTGAGTATAATTTAATTAATTTTCCTAACTACTTATTAGTAGTATAAAATGCATTTTTATATATTTGGCTAAGTGGCTTAATATCAGAGAAATTACTCACTTTACTTATTACCTGATACTTCTTTTCACAACTATTTTCCACCCTTTATTTTCTAAGCATACAGTCAGACTCCATGGAAGAAAAAGATAGTTTTCTTCCTCTTGTGTACCATTTACTTCTTTATCTTTTCTCATTCCTTATGTTAGTGTGTAATAGGAGTTTGAACAGACTTAGACAAGTTAACATATTAACATATTAATACTTAACTTATTCCAGGTATATTACCTGGCACTGTAGGTACTATTTGCTTCCAGCAAATACATGCATGCCATATATCCTAATGTTTTCCTACTCTGGGAATAGAAGACTGAGGCTTACAGTGGTTATGTGACTTGCATAAGGTCAAGGTGTTGAAGGAGGAATTTACACTTAGAGGTCTGATGTGATGTTAAGATTCAATGCATAACTCAACTGGCTGTTACATACAAAGTAACAATCTACATAAAATTACTGGCCAATATTGTTGTGGAATTTCTTTTGTTTTTGAAATTCCTAAGACTTCTTCTATATTACATTTGTGTAACACAACTATTTCAAAGGACGATTCATATCTAAAGTGCCTATTCCTATCAGCAGTTTGCAAGAACTGTGCTAGTAAATCATATGGAAAACATAGTGTATTAATGTCTATTTATTGTAAGTCACTCATATCACACATAACAATACTGAAGTGAGCTTTAACTTACAACAATGACTACACGAACTACCACTAGGTAATGGCAAAGAATGGAAGGAAAGAAGGAAAGGGAAGGAAGGAAGAAAAGGAGGAAGGGAGGAAAGGAAGGATAGAATGATCCTAGAAATAGAGGAAAAGTAGGATATACAGGGTGGGGGGAAAGTAGATTTGCTGTTGTGAGTATGTGAAACACAGAGTTTATTCTTGTATTATCATTTATTAATTATTATCATATTTTCCATATGAACAACCATAAACCTATGTTTGTCCCACCCTGTATATTAATGTGACATTGTGTGTAGGGTCTGTATCTTTTAGGAATCTTTTTGTTTTTCATATGATATGGTTTTCTCCTGCATCTCACTTGACATCCTTTATGGTCCTATGTATTATGAAGTACTTACTACAATGCTGACTCACATGACAAAATTATTCACTTGTACTTTGAATGGAAATTTTGAAATATTAATTTTCAAGCTCTGTTAACTGTGGCTTTCATAAACCCATATATCTTTTAATAATTTTCTTGAATGGCAACAGTGATTTTGGAGATTTTTGGAGTATTTCATTCTATTTTTGCTTTGTTGCTCTTAGACTAGAAAAATAATCTGTAAAAATGTGATGAGTTCACAATATCCCACCTAGAATTAAAATAATGAAAATTAAAAAAAGCAGCTCTGTGTTTTGACAACTGCTTTTGCTGATTGCTACCTTTATTGTCAGTGACTTGAGGCTAGAAAGCTAAAGAATATGTCATAAAAATACACAGGGAATACATGTGTTATGCTTGAAATCAAACAATTAAGCAGAGACCTGTTATTCAAACCTCTATTAAATGCTATTTTTATACAGCATGAAGGAATTTACACAGTGGATATATCTGTGACAATGAGGAGAATATTAAGAATAAGGATTCAATAAAATACCTCTTTAAGAACCTTTTTGAATATATATATATTGACAGGTGCTTTAGGATTGTTTATGTCCCTTCATATTTTATAACCAACACCTGAAGATTCACAGAAGGAGGAAATTAATCTCCAGAATGCTCAAAATACAATTAGGAGTTTAGTGGAATAAACACTACATGGAATTAGCTAGGTAAATGGTAAAATTTAAAATAATTGTTTCATAAGTTAACATATAAAGTACAAATCAAAATTAACTTAAATGTAAATTTTCTATTTCTGTTATGTACATTGCACATGTGTTTATAAAATGTGTCTAACTTGAACTTACCCACAAAATCACAAACTTCAGAACTGATGTTTGTAATCCTTTTTTAATTACTCTCCTAATTGAAAACCCAAACAAGCATTCTTTCTTCCCATTTCATAGATGATTAAACTGAGATTCATAGACTAAATTACTTGCCCAAAGTCATTTTATAACTAGGAAGTGCAGAGATCTTGTTTTCCAGCATCCACACTTAGTTTTCTTTCTCCAAACAAGAAATAAATAACTTAAAAACAGCCAGACAAAAAAAACCAGTTTATGTACAGGAAATAATCACTTAAATGACTGATGACTTCTCATCAGGAAATATGGAGACCAACACACTTTAAATTACTGGGAATAATGCCATATTCTATATGGCATTAAAATACTCTTCTAGAATAATTTCAAAATAAAGACATTTTCAGAAAAATATAGCTGGCTATTAGCCAACTTGCACTATAAGAGATCGTAAAGGAGATTCTCAAAGCTGAACCTGGACCACCAGAAAAGAAAAGAAATCATAAATCAGGTGGATCATAAATCAGGTGGATATAAAAATTGTCAGTGTGTATAAATATGTACATGAAGCAGAATTTGAGAGAATTCAAGGAAAAATAAACATTTTTGCAATCATAGTTACAGGCATTTAAGCCATCTTTCAGGTTTTAATAGTACAAATATGTTTTTAATATTGGTCACAACATAAATTATCTGAAAAATATTAACCCAATGGATATTTATAGAACACTAGGAACCACAACAGCAGTGCACACATTCTCAAATCCACATAGTACATAAACCAAAGCAGGCCGTGTGCTAGTCCACAGAGTGAGTCTCAATACATTTCAATGGTTTAAAATAACTTCTAAATAATACATAAGTAAAACATAAAAAACTCTCTAGGGACCATAGTACTTATTTCAAACTTCATGAAAATAAAAACAACATATCCAAATATATGGATGTCTGGAAATTCACCAGACATTTAGAGCCTAAATAAACCCATTCTAAATAATCCACAGGTCAGTAGAAGAAATCAAAAGTGATCCTAGAAAATATTTTGAACTGAAGGACAATGAGAACACCCATGTTAGATACTGTGAATTTCACTGTTAAAGTAATTAAACATGGAGGCTACTAGACTGAAGTGGCTTTATTGTCCTGGTAGCCTACGTAACAACCTGAAACCTAAGTCAAAATTAAAGGCACTTGTATTCCAAAACACAAAATTTAAGAGCAGCCATTAATAGCCAACTAGACTTTCTCAAATAAGGTAGCCACTTAAAGTAGAACCAATCAAAAATCCCCTTGTTTTACTTCTGCAGCTCCTCTCTAAAAGCCTTTCCCTAGCTCTTGTTGGAAAATTCTAATGCCTCGGTTTAACTTTTGATACAGATAAAGCAGTACATTTATAGTATGAAATGCCTATATAAAAAAGGAAGAAAGACATCAGAACAAATAACTAATCTTTTTGACTGTGGGTGGGAATGCAGATTGGTGCAGCTACTGTGGAAAACAGTATGGAATTACCACAAAAAATTAAAAATGGAATTGCCTTTTGACCCAACAATCTCACTTCTAGGAATATATCCAAAGAAACACAAGACAGGAATGTGAAAGAATATATGAACTTCTATGTTCATTACCATGTTATTTATAATTGCCATGATTTGGAAGCAGCTCAAGTGCCCATTATGCTAAGTGAAATAAGCCAGTCAGAGAAATACAAATGTCATATAACGTCACTCATATGTGGAAACTAATGAACAAACTGAGCTAACAAGCAAGATAGAGACAGATTCATAGATACAGAGCAGGATGACAGCTCAGTGTGGGGGGAGATTAGGGGTGGAGGGATTGAGCAAAAAAAGAAAAAGGATTCATGGACATGGACAGCAGTGTTGTGATTCCTGGGTGGGGGGGTTGGTTGGAGGTGAAAGAGGATATAAGGGGATTAATAGTAAAGGAAATAAATACAATAAAAAACAAATAAAACAAACACACAACAAATAAGTCCATGAGTTGTCAGCGGCAGATCCCATTCCTTGTAACAAAAACTGTTAAAAATTATTAAAGAAGACAATTTAGTTGATACAAACAAGCTTTATTTAACACTTCATGAAGTGGACAGTCTTTTTTTTTGGGCTGGGGGAAAGAACTGCAAAATGATATGGAAGGCAGGAAGCTATCATAGGGTAAAGAACAGGAAGGGAAAAATAGCAAATGCCTGATTGGGCTCATAGTCAATCTCGTTTGGGATGAGAAGAAACAGCAAATAAGTAGAGAGCTCAGAGGTGGCTTGGTGTTTGGGGACTGGCTGACTGAATATATTAAGTTTCTGGTCAAGCAGAGCACTTACCGGGATAGGAAAGTCACCGAAGTTTTAGTTAGCTGATGTGGCACTCCAGGCAGGCGTAGCTCCATCTTGGGTCTAGGCATTTATTTCAACACACCCAAGGATAAGATCTAGTTGCAGCATGCTGGAAGAGAGAGAAGGTTGTTTGTTTCCCTTAGATGTAGGCGATTTAGCATCACCAAGTAAGTAAGAAGCATTTTTCTGGGATGCAGACAGCTGCAAGAGTGTGGGCGAGAGAAAGGGGGGCCCTGTGTGAGAGATTAGGATCGAGGGACCTCGATGTCAGGATGGCCTGACAGTCATTACTCAATAAATAGTTGCCAAATGGATAATTATCATAATAAATGTACAGTGCTTGATTCATTCCATAAATATGTATAGAGAATATAGTATATCACAGACACTAATCTAGGTGTCGGACTGCTACAATAATGAATACAACTGGAAAACACCTGCCCTCTAAGGGCTTAAGCTCTTATAGAAGTGGACCTAACAAAAATAAATAAGTAAAGTAATGACATTAGATTGTGGTGATGCTGTGTGAAGAAGGGTCAAGAGAGGTGAGGTGGTGTTGCCATTTCAAACAGTCAGGTTTGGGAAAGTGTCACTAAAAAGTAGGTATTTTAATAGAGACCTAAAAATAAGGAGATGGCAAGTCATTTGTGTGTCTGAGGAAAGACTGGTCCATGCTGAATAAACAGTAGGTCTGTATGTGGGAGGCTAGTTAGCATGTCCATGGATTAGCAGAGTGGCCTGTGAGCTACAGGAGTCAGGAAGGGAGCCAGGGAGAGATCAGGTCAGAGATGCATTGGAAGGAGGGCTGTATACTGCACTCTCAGCTATTGTAAAGAATTTGAATTTTACTCTGAATGAAGTACAAATCTGTTGGAAAGTTTGAGGCAGAAAAGTGACAGGATGTGACTTGCATTTTGGAAGGATCGATCTAGCTGCTGTGGTAACACTGCACTTCCGTGGTACAGAAGCAAGACAGAGGCAGGGAACCACTGGAGTGGCCAATAGATGTAATACATGCAAAAGAAAACAGGTGTTGGAAAAAGGAGGGCAACAGGAAGTAATGAAACATGGCCAGATTCTAGTTACATTTAAAGAAAATTACTTTTTTCCATTACCATTTAACCCCTCACAGCGCCCTCCTCACTGTAATCACCACACTGCTGTCCATGTCCATTAGTCCTTTTTCCTTTTGCTCCATCCCTCCCACCCCCTTCATAAAGAGCTCACCTTACTCTTTATCTAGGAGTCTGTCTCTATTTTGCTTGTTTGTTCAGTTTGTTCATTAGATTTCACATATGAGTGAGACCATATGGTATTTGTCTTTCTCTGGCATATTTCACATAGCATAATATTCTCCAGGTCCATCCACGCTATTGCAAAGGGTAAAATGTTCTTCTTTTTTACTGCCCAGTAGTATTCCATCGTGTAAATGTTCCTGGTTGTTTTATCCACTGATCTACTGATGGACACTTGTGCTGCTTCCATACCTTGGCAAATGTAAATAGCACAGCAATGAACATAAGGGTGGTTATGTTCTTTAAAATTAGAGTTTTGGGTGTCTTGGTGTAGGCCTCTTTGGGTCCATCTTGTTGGGGTTCTCTGAACTTCTGGGACCTGTATGTCTTTTTTTTTCACCAGACTAGGGACATTTTCAGTCATTATTTATTCAAATAGGTTCTTGGTCCCTTCCTCTCCCTCTTCTCCTTGTGGTATTCCCATGATGCAGATGTTCGGTTTCATGTTGTCCCTAAGGTTTCTTAAGCTCTCTTCATTCTTTCTAGTTCTTTTTTCTTTCTGCTGCTCTGCTTTGGTGTTTTTTTCTACCTTGTCTTCCAAATTGTTGACTTGATCCTCTGCTTCCTTTAACATAGTGTTTATTCCTTTCAGTGTCTTATTAATTTCAGATATCACATTCTTTATTTCTGACTGATCCTTTGTTATTGTTTCTGTGTCTTTTTTCACTCTGTTGAGTATACTTACAATCATTACTCTAAACTCTATACCTGATAAATTGCATGACTCAATTTTAATTAGTTCTTTTTCTGTAGAATTCTCTGTTCTTTCATTTGGGGCCTTTTTTTTTCTTTAATCTTTGTGTTTGTATTAGACAGGTCTGCATAGATTCTTACATAGAGCTATGTCAGATACTGCCTGTAACTGTCCCTGGACAACCAGTTTGGAACTATCAGCACACCACACTTGAGGATCCCTGTTCTGGACCTGTTTGTGTGCAGAAAGAATCAGACTGCTCGTCAAGGTGGACTTTTACCAATGCTGGGCCTGTGGGGAGAGTCAGCTAAAGTCTCAGAGCTCCATCTGCCTTAGTTGTCAAACTTAATCACTGATATAGGCTTAAACTGTAATCAGCATCCCAGCTTAAGCACCACAAGGTGGGGCAAAGTAATTCCTGTAGGCAGGGTTGTTACTTCCTCTCAGTCTGATGTCACTTGGAGAAGAATACTCTGAGTTAATGGCTTCTGCAGTATGGAGAATGACTCAGCACAGGGATACTGGAGGCTGTTCCTTTAGTTCTCTCCCCAGAGCCACCAGCCCCAGAATCTCCACACAGTCACTAGTCCACTCTGCCTTCCCTCTGCCAGAATCAGGGTAACTGGGTACAAATGGAATTTTGTGTGTTGGCCCTTTAAGAGGCTCTCTGCATCTCTAGCTGTCTCTCCCTGGTGGACAGAATCCCCCTTACTTTTCATAGTTGGATGTTGTCTGAGATCCTTTCCCAGCTGTGGCTCTGTAGGCTGGGGAGCCCAGTTTGGGATTTAGACCCCACACTTCTCAGGGGATCCTCCCATGGTCACTGAACTATCCCTCTGGAACTTCAGCTGCCACTCATGGTAGTCCAGCCAGCTCTCTCATCCCTCCTCCACACTCCCTACCAGTCAGGTTGTGGTGAAGTGGTTTGTTTTGTCTGTCCTTGGTGATAGGGCTTCTCTCCAGCTAGGAGATTTCCAGGATGATTTCTCTACAGTTTAGTTGTAATTCAGTTTGGTCCTGATAGGTGGTTTGTGCACCTACCACCTAGTCTTCTGCCAGCTTGGATCCCCTCTGGTTACATTCTGAATATAAAAACAATATGCTTAATTGTTATGTTGGATGTGAGGCTGTAAGAGAAACTGAAGAATTAAAAATAACTTCAAAGTTTTTGGACTGAGCACCTGAATGTATAATGAATGATGTCATTTACAGAGATTGAGAAGGTTAGGGAAGGTAAACTAAGGCTGACAGGATGGATGGATTTGATTTTTATCTTCAAATACAGTTCAATAATTCACATATAATGATAGTGTTCAAAGAAATATTTGAATTTTCTGCTTTTTTAAAAAATTAAGAGGCTATTACACTTGGAATAGAATATATTTTTTAAAACCTTGCTGTTTATATGTTTGACTTTTTACAGGCCACGTATTTTTAAATACACACACACACACACACTATATTGTCACTCCTAAACCATGTTACGTGTGCAAATTTGGACTTTTGTACTTCGGTCATGCTGTCAGGGAGCCAACCTTTTGATTATTGCATTGTAATCATCTTTCTCTGCATTGCAGTGTGTGATTTGTGTTATTAATTGGATACAGTATCGATTTTCCCTTATTTTATATAAATTACTGGAAAATGGAAAAATGAAAATGCTGATACTAAAGTCATAAAAAGATGTCTTGTAAACATAATACAATTGTGACAAAGATAGAAATCATTAAAAATGCTGAACGAAGTAACTCCAGTTTCAGTTCTATGACCAGTACTTAATCTGATTGTCTCTGTTTGAACTGTGAGGGGAAAAGAACAAAACTGAAGAACATGTGTGGGATGCTGAAATATATTGTCATGTTTTAAAAGCTCTATAAAGGAGCACCATCGATGCATTGCCAATCTGTTGTTCAACTTTAAAATATAATATTTAACTTTCATAGTTATTTTCATGGACATTTTCTATATAAAAAAGGAACTACCTGTAATGATGTTTAATTCAAATGTTAAGCTTTATAATCTATAAAATTTCAATAATTAATTTAAACATTATGCTTTCTGTAATAAACAAATTTGTAATAAACAAATCTCCAGTGAAAATGTGGTATACACATACAATAGAATTTTACTGAGCCTTAAAAAAGAAGGAAATTCTGCAATATGATAACCTTGAGAACATTTTGCTAAATGAAATAATCTAGTCACAGAAAGAGAAATACTGCATTGTAACAGTGGAAAAATGTAACAGTGGGGAAGTGAATCCCACCCCACCATTCTTTTGACTTTGTTTCTGTAAGTGCTGACCTTGACTAATGGGTAGCTTATGGATAAAGAACATGTTTGTGTAAGAATCTCAGGAAATAACTTTACAAGATACTGACTCCAACTTTCAGGCATCCCAGCTCAGGGAGGTTTGCTGACTTTCAACTGTGGAGTCGGGGTGACGTAAAACCGGATGACACACACGTGGGACCATCACTCCCCTTATCAGAATGGACTGTGCTCGTCTGCATGGAGAGAACTTTTCACCCCCAATCCTGATCTCTTTGTTCTGTTCCCCTTTCTGTTACAAAAACCTCTGTCTCCACTGAGAGGTGGAGATGAGCTTTGAGATGTGACTCCCCCATCTTCCCAGGAGATGGGCTTTGTGACATGAGACCCCATTTTCTAGATGGCCAGCACCTGAATAAACCTCTTTCCTTTACATCAGCACCTGCCTCTTGAGTATTGGCTTTCGTAGCGGCAGGCAGCTGGACCTGCTTTCAGTTACAGCATGATTCCACTTATGTGAGGTATCTAAAATCGGCAAAGTCAGAGAATTGATAAAACTATAGATATTCTATAGAATGAAAACTCAGAAGTCCTTCTATTTTCCAGATCTCAATCAAATCCTCAAATATTAAACACAGTTCTGTCTTTTGGGCAATCATTTCCTTATATATATTTTTTCTTTTAATTTTATTGTTGTTCAAGTAGAGTTTTCTGCCTTTTCCCCCCAACCCAACCCAACCCCCAGCCCTCCCCACCTCTGTCCCATTTCCACCCCCCTCCCATTGTTGTCCATGTGTCCTTTATAATTGTTTCTGCAAACTCTTCACCCTTTTTCCCTGAAATTTCCTCCCCTCTCCCCTCTGGTCACTGTCAGCCTGTTCTCAATTTCAGTGTCTTTGGTTATATTTTGCTTGTTTGTTTGTTTTTGTTGATTAGGTTCCTGATAAAGGTGAGATCATATGATATTTGTCTTTCACTGCCTGGCTTATTTTGCTTAGCATAATGCCTTCCAGTTCCTTCCATGCTGTAGCAAAGGGTAGGAGCTCCTTCTTTCTTTTTGCTGCATAGAATTCCATTGTGTAAATGTACCATAGTTTTTTGATCCATTCATTTACTGATGGGCATCTAGGTTTCTTCTAGCACTTGGCTATTGTAAATTTTGCTACTATGAACGTTGGAGTGCATAGGTTCTTTTGGATTGGTGTTTCAGGGTTCTTAGGATATAATCCTAGAAGTAGAATTGCTGGGTCAAAAGGCAGATCCATTTTTAGTTTTCTGAGGGAATTCCATACTGTTTTCCATAGTGGTTGCATCAGTCTGCAATCCCACCATTTCCTCTTGGCCCTTGTTGATAGTTTCTATTTCCTTTTTCATGTTGATATTGTTTGCAGTGAGTACATTGTAGTTTCCCTGTAGTTTCTGATAATTCTCTGTGAGCTCATTGAGCTTCCTGATAACCATTGCTTTGAACTCAATATCTGATAGATGACTTGCCTCTATTTCACTTAACATTCTTTCTGAGGCTTCCTCCTTTCCTTTCATTTGGGGACTGTTTCTTGGTCTTCCCATTGTTTACAAGACTCTTCTCATTAGCCTCTGCTTCTTAAAGTGATCTGTTCTGACTCCCTGGGTTTCTGGTGTGAACTTCTATGGTAGAAGATCTGTGAGATTCAGTGGTGCAAGTCTCCTTAATCTCCTGAGCTTGCTGGTCTTGGACTGTCATTTATGTTGGCTCACTGTGTGTCTTTGGGTTTTGACTGTTGTTGGGTCTTTCTTTGGTGGGTCCTTCCCTCAAGCTGGTTAACTGAGGGTCACTCCATCCATCACATCTTATATTCTGTTGTGCAGGTGTGGACAGGTTGTGTTGAAGCTGATTCTCATGTGTATACAAGGTTTTGAGTTTCCTCTCTTGCTCTTGTTCAGTTGTTTGTTGTGAGGAATTTCTCCACCATTTAGTTGTATTTCCAAATTGGTCCTGGATTGAGGTTAGTGTGGCTTCCACTCCCTCCACCTTCTTCCATTGTTATCTGTAGGTGGTTCCTTTGTTGGTGGGTTTCCTCTTCCAGCAGGTGTACTGGTGTTCACAGCTCCCACCTTGCAAGTTCTTTGGAGTAGCAAAGTGAAATTTGTCTCATTGTCTCAGTTGTTGGGATAACGCCTGTTTGGGTCTAACTCTGGTCTTTTCACAGCTCCAGGTTTTATTGTCTCACCTGTGGGAAAAGAAGAAGAAAAAAGAGAAGGAAGGAAGGAAGAAGGAATAAAAAAGGAAAGGAAAGAAGAAGGAATAAAAAAAAATAAGGAAAGAAAGAAAGGAAGAAGAAATTAAAAAAAAAAAATAGCCTTCTGCTGGCTTTAAACTGGCCAAGCCAGTTCTGCTGGTCTTCCTGGCTGTCAGTCTGGGGAGGTATTGGTTTCGCTTTTCTCCCTTCCTGAGAAGCACTCTTTGCTGTTGTGCGTCCTCCAGCCCAGTTCCTCAGTTCCCTGTAGGTCCCTAGTGCCCTTCTGCACCCAGCCTAGGCCTTTAGTCCACCAGTTGGGCTGTTCTTGAGGTGCATCAATTAGGGGCAACTCACACACCACCTTCTCGTTCTTTGCTGTCCTAGATGCTAGGGACTCTCAGTGCCCCTTCAGGGTAGTTCAGTACCCCCAGTGAATCAAGTCTTTCCGGGGACTGCCGTCTCTCCTCGCCCTGCATCTCCCCTCTGCTGGGCATTCCGCCTTCCTCCTAGAGAGCCAGTCAGCCCTGCAGGGCTCTGGGCAAGGGGCTAGGTGGGAGGTGTTCTGTCCCCAGTGTTTCAGGTGTGGGCGCCTGAGGCAGCCGGGCCACTGATCAAGTGCACACCAGGGATTTTGGGGGTAGAGGTGCAGGAGGCGGGCAGCTGCTGTGGAGAATTCTCTAAACAGCCTCTGAGTGCCTCTTTTTGTTTCTGAAAAATTCCTCCTATTCAAGCCCGCCACTCCAATCAAGCACCTGGCCTCTCACACAGCCCAGCCTGGCTCTCTCCCAAGAATCTTGCAGCAGACTTGGTGGGTGCTGGGCCTGGGGCTGCAGCAGCCCTGGTCCCTATGCTGTTTCTAGGGACCTTATTATCCTTAAGCACTCTCCTTACCATCTGATCTTTCAATGTCCTGTACGGTTTTTGTTCTCCAATCTTCATATATGCTGGGATTCCATTGGCTGTTCACTGTGTTCCTCAGAAGATGGGCTAAGTGTTTCACCCATGTGCAGGGGGAAGTGGACTCCACTCCCACCTATCTCACCATCATCTTCTCTCTTTTCCATTTCCTTATACATTTTTATTTATTATCTACAAATGTATTCTTAGACACCGTAGTATTATCCATTTTCTTAAAATTCAGTATGTCTCTTAAGCCTCTTCATATACAAGTGCAAACTCTTATCTTTTTCTTTTCCTTACAACTTATCAAGTTGAAAAACATAAGTCATTTAAATTGCAGATTCTTCCTCTCTGGATTTTGCTGGTGATATGCTCATTTTGCAATTCATATGTTCCACTGCCCTCTGCATTTTCTGTTGGAAATACTTGGAAGCAAATGGATTTAGTTTAGATTTTGGGGGCAAGATCTCACATGATTTTCATTCTATGGCTTGTCTCTCTTTTTACTCATTATGAGAGTTAATTCTTATCATTTCTTTTTTTATCATTATCAGGGTGCTTCTGTAATGTTTCACTTTCCCTCATGTATTACTTACTAATAGTGTTTGCTATCATTAAATTAATAAAATATTAATTATCTTATTTTACTGTATTACTTCAGAAATCACTAATAAAATTAACATAGTATGTGGAAAAAGATAAATCTTGATTTTTTCCTTGATTTTATAGATTTTCAGATAATTAATTTGTTCCTTCTCATCCCCTCAAAGTAACTATATTGTTGCTTGTCATTAGAAACTCAGATATTTAAACATATTCGGTGGGTTTCAGTCTTTAATATAAATCCAGTCCACTTTGAAAGTCAGATTGTCCTATTATAGTTAGAGCACCTCTTCACATTGAACCCTGTACCTTTGGATGTGATCTTAATAGGCTTTGTGATGAGAAGACATTCTGGGATCATTTTATGCGTTCTCAGTCTTAGGTCTTTTGTCCAAGAGGCCTAATTATCTTTAGTGGAAAAAGTATTTTAAGTCCATAATCTGAATGCTAGAAATGTTCATTTTTAGTCCATTTTTTCCCATACCATTTTGTGAGTAGAACTTAGAAGAAAATAAACATTGATAGAACAATTAGTCGATCAATAGATAGATAAAATGCCTAATGAATTCATCCCGATTTCCAATTCAAATTCAGGACTGCAGGACTACCCAACCTTTTCTGTGCTGCATCTATACCTCTTTCCTTTCACCTCCCGAATTCTGTTTTCAGGCACAGAGGAGGTGATACAATTACATTATTTCATAATTACTCATTTGCCTTAACCCACATCACACCCAAGTATATTTCCATAGAGCAGTAAAAATACTTCCAAGACTGAAAGGATCACTGAACACATTTAAAAGATTCACGAATGTATTATTTTTGTCCTCACTTATTTCTAATTTTACTATATCTACTTTGTCTTAACATATAACAACCATATTCTATATTATTTTCTGATATAACTCAGTTCTATGTAGTTAGCTATATATCCAAGGCTTATGTTCATTAAAAAATTAGTTTTTATAAATTTCTTGAACTTTAAAAGGGAGTTTGTTTCAGAATAGCTTTCCTGACTTCACAGAGCTGAGCTGTCTCATCTGTTTTTTTTTCCAGTTAATATTTAAAAATACTAAAATACTAAATGAGATTCTTTTGGCTCAGTTCCCCTCCTCCAGTGTTATATAGACTTTTCTTTATTTCTCTTGCCTTTATACTGGTAAGTTTTCATTCAGTAATTCAGTTCACAGTGGTTCTCAGTAGTTTTTTTTTCCTCCTCTGTGTGGAGCTCTGTTTGGAGGAGAGCCATGGTCAATCACTTCCAGAATTCAGAGGGGCTGCCGTGCAAAGAACCACAGACTGGGTGACTTAAACAACACTTTATTCTCTCACAGTTCCAGAGGCCAGAAGTCCAACCAAGATGTCAGTAGGGTTGATATTTTTTGAGACCTATCTCCTTGGCTTGCAGGTGGCCTTGTCCTCATGTGGCCTTTTCCCTGGGTCCAAGCATCTCTGGTGTCTGCTCCTCTTCTTAGAGGACACCGGTCCCACGGGTCATGGTCCCATTCTTGGCCCAGCAAACTACTACATGGTACTTCTGTGGACCCTTCCCTCCTACCAGCGGTGTGTGAGTTTCAGTTGTTCCACATCTTCACCAATGTTTGGTTTCGTCAGAGTTTTTAATTCTAGATATTCTAATAGCTATGTAGTACTTTCTCATTGTGGTTTTCATTTGCATTTCTCTAATACGTTTTTGTGCTTATTACTCATGTATTTTTCCCTGATGATGTGTCCACTTAACTGTTTTACTCATTTTTTAGGGAATTGTTAGTTTCTTTCCTATTCATTTTCAATTTGAAATTGAATTCATTTTGTAATGTGGAGAAGTATACAGTATTTAGGATTACAACCATATTTTTGTATAGATAATAAATGCCTCAAACATAAAAAAAAAAGAAAAAGAATCCCGAGGGGCGAGACTGCTCCAGCCCCATCAGACATTGCTATAGACCTGCACTGACCAGCTGTGGGATAGGTCAAGCCCTGTTAGGTTTAGCTGCTGTTTTCAAATTGGCCCCTGGTGTGAAAATCCTGTTGTATAGTCTGAAGATGCTTGATTATTTCCCTATGCTTCCATCTGCCCAAAGGCTGAGACAACCCCAGGCTGGTAGCTGTCCTGTTTTCTCCCCACCCACTGGTATTTTGGGTTTGAGGAGATTCCTTGTAACCTCATTTTGTTGTAAATGTGGCCCATTGATTTTGGTTTACTATTTAATTGCTCTGTCTGATTTTATACAGGTATTCAGGAAGATCCAGTATTATGCTACTATCACTATTTCCCCAGAATCCCTTGCTCTTAAATTAAAACCAAATTTTCCTGATGGAAGTATGGATTTTTAAATAAAAATAACTTCTTTCTTTTAATGTTTGCATTTGAATGTACTAGAAGTACTGTAACTATAAAATAGAAAAAATTTTGGCAGAACCCCTGCCAACTAATTAAATTATAGTAAACACATAAAGTACAACAAAATATAGTACACCAGAAATTGTGTCAACACCAGGCAAGTCTCTTTTGGCTCTTTCCACAAAACTCTGCATTGTAGACAAATTGCATTAACTGAGACTGACAATTACTCAGTATTGGCCTGTTTAACTTTATTCAAAGAACCAAAGGCTGTGATTGCTCTTCAGCAACAAAAGGAATTGGCAAATCCTTTTGTTTAATGCAGTTTTTTAATCAATTATTTAAAAGAATTACTAAATGTGAGTTGATAAATCAACCTGTAGTTTTCTCTGCCACCCACCCCTTTGGCTTCACTGCTTCTATCAGAGAGCTCTGTCTTTGGGGATATAAACATACGGTGTACTATGAGTAGGTTTGTCTTAATGCTTACAAAATCCTATCGTGTTAGACTGTATGGTTACATATTTAACACTAAGCAATTGCCTAAGAAGACTAAATTGTATATAACTTTAAAATTTTTTTAATGAGAACATTAGTTTGAGCAAATATGCTAGGAGAAGTTAGCTCTTTTGGAAAACAGTGGGAAAAGGGTGTTGTACTCTCAATCCTCTAGTTTAAAAGTTTCAACTGTTAACCTATTTAAAAAATTTCAGGAGTACGGTATGTAACTTTTTCCATTTGGACATTTGATCATTTTTCTAGGAAATCCTAATTAGAATAACTAAGAGTTTTGTTCGCTTTTACACATGCTTAAGAATGAATCAGTGTCAGCTGAACTTGATAATTTGAACGTACTGTAGTTAAGGTACGTACCGCACAGGAAAACACAAGGACCTCGCGGCCCACAGATGTAATTCTCACCCTGCTTCTGCAGCCTACAAGGTGCGTGAGCTTGAATAACCGCTCCTCTTATGTGTGCCTCAGCTTCCTCCTCTAAAAATGAGAATAACAATAATTCTAAATTTATGAGTTTGTTATAAAACTTCAATGACATAGTAAATACAAACCACCTTTTACCACGTTTAATACATACCTATAAAATTTTTGAACATAAAAAATTATAAATTTTACATGTGCGGGACAGACCACTTTTTTCCCTATCCAACACCTCTTCCACAACTTTTCATGTGACTCACTCCCTTTCTCCCTTTAGTTCTCTGTTAAAAGATGAAAATGAAATATGTGTAAAATGTAGTTCACGTACCAATGGTGCCACAGTAGAATAAACTCAATCTTTAGTATTCCAAGAGGTTTTAGTTAACATTGTATCAGAAAAGGCAGAAACTAAATATCTATTACTAAATCTATTTTTTTAAAGACTAGCAATCTTAAAAATTGTATCTCTGATTTTGACGAGGGCCTCATTTTATAATCAAAAGCCATTATTACAAAATGTTCTATTTTCTTTTATGTAAGCATGTGCTAATTTATAGATGAACACATTTTATGAAGATTTGAAAATACCTCTTTTACAAAATTTCTTATTTTAATTGGACTAAAATATTAACTTATTGAACTTTTCCCAATGAATAAAATATAAATGTGGGAAAATATTTCTCTGTGTTCGATGTATTTCATATATTACATGATAATAATTGTAGATCAGTGTATATTTAAATTGGCAGGATGAATCTAATTATTTACTTTGAAAATAATGTTTGCTATTTAGCCATATTTTTTTTAATTGTAAGTTTGAAAACACTGACTGTTATTGAGAACATGTTCATTCTTCAGGACAGATAGAAGGGCTTAAGTCCCATCTGTCTTAAAAATTGTGGCATATGCTTAGAAATAAAGGAAGATCAATATGGTTAAATCATAGAAAGTAACAGGAGAAAAATGGGTAATGTAAACACGTTGGTAGTCCTGGAAGAGTTTTATGTACTGTTTATACTGTTCTTTCTTGGCATGTCAAAGGCTGCATGTATACGTAAGCTTTAATTGCTGTAAAATAATCATAAAGGATAAGAGTTACTTTTTATACTGGCATTTCCCTACTTCTGTATTTCCAAGTAGACGGTTAGGACTGTGGTCTTTTTGGTTGCTGTTAGTGTGTAAATTTTAGGGTGTAAAGCTAACCTTGCTTTCATAGCACCTCTCCTTCTCGCATGTGCTTTGCAAAGGCCTGAACCCACTAAAAGAAGAGGAGAAATGGGGTGCTTCTATTGGTGGTGTCAATGCTCTGATCTGTGTCTATTTGATTTTTGTAAATAAGAAGACATTTCTTAACCAATAAGGTAGTATAGTAATATTCATGCTGTAAGGTAACTGCTAAAACATGAATTAAAAATGCAGTGAAAAGCCATTAAGAATTTTATGCAGGTGAGTTACATAATTGATGCTGTTTTTAGAAGATTATTTAAGAATATCTTAAATCTTTGTACGGAACATTGGAAGATGGGTAAGTAAGAAGGCTAGTTAAGAGGCTATTACAGTAAAAATAAATAAGATGATTTAGATCTTTGACTATGGTAGTCACAGAATGGTTATATTTAAAGTATATAGTTTCACCTGTGATAGAGGGAGGGGATTGGCAAAAATGACTTCCACATTTCTGTCCGGAGTTATTGCAAGGAGATTGTGCCATTACTAAAGATGGAAAGAATATGGAAGGACTAGTATGGATGAAAAGTTTCCTATGATAGGTATTACAGAGAAAGCTATTAAAAAGTGACTTAGCCTTGGCTGGTGCCACTTAGTGGACTGAGTGCCAGCCTGTGAATCAAAGGGTCACAGGTTCAATTCCCAGTCAGGGCACATGCCTGGGCTGCAGGCCAGGTCCCCAGTATGGGCTACTTGAGAGGAAACCACACATTCTCCCTCTCTTTCTCCCTCCCTTCCTTTCTCTAAAAATAAATAAATAAAAGATTGGAAAATTTTACAAAAAGAGATTTAGACTTAAGGGTTTGGAGCCTCAGAAATGTATCCCAGAATGAGAACTACAAATCATGCCATTTATTTATAAAGTAATCATTTTTAAAAGTTGACAGCGTACAAGGTAAAGGACATGGTCACTCTCTTGGTGTTATTTAGGATACAATGATTAATTACTTATGAAATTTTTACTGAAAAATGTGTTAAGAACTAGATATCATTAACTTTTATGTAGTTCCTCTGTAATATATGATGCCAACAAAAATATTTTCAGATATTCAAGGGCTTTGAAAAAATAACACACATTTTCCTCATTGAAAATTTAATCAGTATATAATTTAAGTGAACAGGAGATGTGTCAAAACAAATCTAGATTTGGAAACCGTGGTGTAACAGAATTGACAATATAAAATAAAAGCAGTAACATATAAACTTAAGAGCAATAATGCATGCACATAAATAACTAAAATAAAATATAGGCAGTAGTATATGTCCCCTAAGAGATGGTGCACCAGTAAAGTTCAATTTTGCATAGGGAATTGGAAATTCTCTTTATAGCAAAGGATCAGGGATATCTGAGGAAGGAGGTGCAATAGAATTGGGGTTTATAGGTAAGCAGGATTTGAATAAGGAGACATAGGAGACACATAAATAGGTGGTTTAAAACAAAGCAGCAGAGCAAATACATAGTCTGGACTTGGAGATGCATTTCTATGCACCTGAACAGGTATATCAAAGGGAGCACTAGGTGACTGGCAGGACAGATAGCTTAGATCACACTAGGTGAACCTTTTAATTTATGTATCATCTCACCATCTTCCATCAAATGGTCAGCCATTTTTTACAAGTCCAACACAATTATTTTAAATTACTCCAATATAAATAAATGAAATCTTTCTTTAAAACTTATCTTTAACAATTCAGTTTTATAAAACAACATGGAACATTTACACAATGGAATACTACTTGGCAGTAAAACAAAAAGAAAAAAAGAAAATTTTACCCATTGCGACAGTATGGAGGGACCTGGAGAACATTATGCTAAGTGAAATAAGCCAGTCAGAGAAAGACGAATACCATGTGATTTCACTCATGTGTGGAATCTAATGAAGAAAGTGAACTAACAAGGAAAACGGGGGCAGACTCCTAGATGGAGAACAGGGAGACAGCTAGTGGGGGGAGGACGGGGTTGAGAAAATGGAAACAGGACTCGTGGACATGGACAACTGTGTGGGGATTGCTAGGGAGAGGGGGTATAAGAGAACTAAATGATAATAGAAAAAAAGTAAATAAGATTAAATCAAAACAAAAACATGATCATCATTCTTTTTAAATATTGCATGTTTTTGGAAATATTTAGAAAAATCTATGAGCTGAAAGCTTGATTTGATACTTGCATTATGACTAAATGAGATCCTACACTTTAATTCCAATAAGATTCAGTAATGAACATAATAATAAAAATGAGTGTGCTTTGATAATGAACAAGATATTTATACAATTTAAATTGCCTTCTTTGCTTGGTATCTATATAATACTGCTTTTTCCCTTCATCTTAAATAAAGATCTCTTTATTTACAAAATCAAAAGTATGTTTTTTTTTTTCTCCATTATCCATTGAGCTTTGTTGTTACTTTGTAAAAACTCCCCCCAGGATGGTTTTCCTGAACACAGTGTCCTTTGCTGAAACACACTTATAATCCGTATGTAATTGTTCTTTTTTAAGGTATATTTTATTGATTATGCTCTTACAGTTGTCCCACTTTTTTTTCTCCCCTTTACTCCCTTCTTCCCTGAGCACCCCTCCCACCATCATTCCCTGACCTTAGTTCATGTCCATGGGTCATACATATAAGTTCTTTGGCTTCTCCATTTCCTATACTATTCTTACCCTCCCCTTGTCTATTTTGTACCTACCATTTATGCTTCTTATTCCCTAGACCTTTCCCCCATTCTCTCCCCTACCCCTCCCCTCTGATAATCCTCCATGCGATCTCCATTTCTGTGATACTGTTCCTGTTCTAGTTGTTTGCTTAGTTTGCTTTTGTTTTGTTTTGTTTTTTAGGTTCACTTGTTGATAGTTGTGAAGTTGTTGTCATTTTACAGTTCATAGTTTTGATCATCTTTTTCTTAGATAAGTCCCTTTAACATTTTATATAATAAGGGCTTGGTGATGATGAACTCCTTTAACCTGACCTTGTCTGGGAAGCACTTTATCTGCCCTTCCATTCTTAATGATAGCTTTGCTGGATAGAGTAATCTTGGATGTAGGTTCTTGCCTTTCATGATTTTGAATACTTCTTTCCAGTCCCTTCTTGCCTGCAAGGTTTCTTTTGAGAAATCAGCTGATAGTCTTATGGGAACTTCTTATAGGTAACTGTCTCCTTTTCTCTCTTTCTCTCTTTTTGCTGCTTTTAAGATTTTCTCCTTCTCTTCAATCTTGGGTAATATAATCATGATATACCTTGGTGTGTGCTTCCTTGGGACCAACTTTCTGAGTTTCCTGGACTTCCTAGAAGTCTATTTCCTTTGCTAGATTGGGTAAGTTCTCCATTATTTTTTCAAATAAGTTTTCAATTGCTTGCTCTACCTTTTCTTTTACTGGCACCCCTATAATTTGGATGTTGGAACATTTAAAGTTGTCCTAGATGTTCCTAAGCCTTTCCTCATTTTTTTGAATTCTTGTTTCTTCATTCTTTTCTGGTTGGATGTTTATTTATTCCTTTTGTTCCAAATCATTGATTTGAGTCCCAGTTTCCTTCCCTTCATTGTTGGTCCCCTGTAACTTTTCTTTTATTTCATGTTGCATAGTCTTTACTTTTTTCTCTATTTTGTGACTGCACTCAACCATTTCTGTGAGCACCCTGATTACCAGTGTTTTGAACTCTGCATCTGATAGGCTAGCTATCTCACCATTGCTTGGTTCTATTTTTGGAGTTTTGATCTATTCTTTCATTTGGGCCATACTTCTTTGTTTGGAAGCACCTGTTACATTGTAAGGGACAGTACCCTAGTTATTTGCCAGGGTGGGGCAACCCAGGTCACTGCATTGTGGTGTTGTATGTGGGGGAAGGGTCAGAGAGGGAACAATGCTGCATGCTCAGCTCTTGTCTGCTTTCAGTCACTCCTCCTGCTACCTACAAGCAAATCGGGCCCTTCTGATGTTGATTCCGAGCGGGTGGGTTTGTGTACATTCTAGGACCCCGTGAGTCTGTCCAACAAGCTCTCCTGCGAGGCTGGGAGTTTCTTCTGCTGTTGCAACCCCCACAGATTTTTACAGCCAGAGGTTTTTGAAGCTTTCTTTTCCCACGCTGGAACCCTTGGTTGCACAGTCCATCTTGCTTCCCAGTTGTTCCTCCCCATTTATCTGCACACAAATATGGGACCATCCTGTCTGCCATCTGATGCCTTGCCAGGAGTCCTGTCCACCCAGCTGCCCGTCTCAACCCTTCCTTCTTGTCTGGATGAATGTTTCTTCTCTAACTCCTTGGTTGTTGGACTTCCATACAGTTTGATTTTCTGGCAGTTTGGTTATTTTTTGTTTTCAAATTTGTTGCTGTCCTTCTTTTGTTTATGCAAGGAGGCAAAGTTTATGTAACTGCCAGAAGTCCCATATGTAATTGTTCTTAAACAATAGGCTTCACTTAAAAATAATCTGTCTTTCAAACTCACCAGTGTCTCCAGAAACAACAGATAAATTTCCAGCAGATGGTCATGAGCTAGTCATTTAATCTAAAAAGTAAATTTTTATTCTTTCTTTTTTTCTTAAATGTGTAGTTATTAATTAAATAAAAACAATTCTATTGTTACAGTAGATTCTGGGGCTAAATGAGCCCGAGAGTTAGTATCCTCACTTATAAAATTAACATTCTATATTAATGTGTGGCAAGTATACAGTTAAAAATACTGGTTTATAATATTTCCCAATCCACAAAGTGACATAAGACAGGAAGGAAGGGCATAAAGGGTCTAATTAACCAAAGGAATGAAAGACTCTACAACTGTAGAAGTATAATAGAATAAAGTCTTTTGCACAAAATCAAAAAGTAAATAGATTTACCAGTTTTATAGAAAACAACATATATGCATATATAAATTTATTTTAATCTATAAGATTCTTAAAGCAATATGTCCAAAACAAATTGGATAATCCCTGTCTTGCTTAGGAGGTATGTCAGTAAGTAAGGTTTTCAAGTTCCCTTGATAAAAATTCCACACATGTCTAATTTATTTTTTTGTTAGCAAATATTTTCCTATGCTATGAATTAGAAAGAGACCTTTCCTGCCCCCCAAGTGAGGTATGCACAATTTAATCACCATATTTACATGCTTTTCCTAAATACTTACAGCAAAAATCCCTGTTTAGAAAACCGTCTTTAAACTTTCTGGCTTGACTAATAACTTTGGTCTATTTATTGCTCCAAGAATAATGTTTAATTTACACAACTTATTCAAGAGTTGTGACAAATCTAAGATTTTCTGCTAGGAATCTCATTCCATTTCCCTCCTGTAGTTAGCTCAATAAACTCTAAAAATAAAATTTCAAGCAATAGTAGCTATATATTGAGTCACTTCTAAATAATACTTCAGAACTCAACAGGACTTCCAGTAAAGTCTGAATATAAGAACGATTCCCGACAGATGCCAGAGACCTACCATAGTCATTGTGTTATTAGTAACACCAGGAAGCTTGTCAAAGTGCGTGACTGCTGAACCCGAACATACTCTGAAATGTCACAAACCAGATGCATCTCCATTGTTATATAGAAATGACACAGACCTGTAAAGATACTTTAAATTAAATTGACATTTCTGCTTCTTGAAAAACTTTAGCTTTCAAGAAGATAGTGTTCTCTGAGTCTATAGTTTGCATCTTTCCATGTTATATTAATATAATTTCTTGGTAATACTCTGACATAGACACTGTAAATTGTGTTTAATTTAAAGAGTTTATGTATGATACATGAGCAAAGGGCACTAAACTATGTAGAAAATTGAATAATTTTTAAAAAAGAAATGTCTCCACATTTGTCAAGATGTTTAAAACATGCACAGATCCTAAGCACTTACTAAAAAAGAAACAAAGGTATTTATTTCATAAAATAGGTGTTTAATTTGATTATAATACAAAATTCACTAAAATGTAAAACTATAGGAATATTATTACAAATGTTAAGAAACTTTAAACTGCCCTGGCTGGTGTGGCTCAGTGGATTGAGCACAGGCCTGCGAAGCAGAGGGTCTCTGGTTTGATTCCCAGTCAGGGCACATGCCTGGGTTGTGGGCCGGGTCCCTAGTAGGGGACCACAAGAGGCAACCACACACTGATGTTTCTCCCTCTCTCTCTCCTTTCCCCTCTCTAAAAATAAATAAAAATTAAAAAAAAAGAAACTTTAAAGTTACATATTCTTCAGAATTGTTAATTGGGAAAAATATAAAATTCAATGTAATTAAAAAGAAAACTAAAGCTGTTTTAAATATTAAAGAATGAATTGGAAAATATAGGCAATAATCTAGACAACTAAATGAAATTTATAAAAAAAACAACCTCCATGCATCTTTACAAATTTTTAACTATTTTGAGTGACAAACATTTTTGCCTGATTATTGGGACAATTGCATCAATATCTTTAGGCACAGCCTTAAAATCAGAAAAAATGAAAAAAAATTACTAGTTATAGATTCCTGAAATAATCACCTTTACCATCACTGCTTTAATGTTTATGCATGTTTACAAAAATAATGCCCACAACATTTTTAATTGAACTAAGTTTTATTTTTAAAAATGTGTTCAACTTCTCTCATGTGTCAAATACATCTAGAAAAAAAATTATTCAGTTGGATTTCCAAAAGTGTTTGGAATGTTGCAGATACCAGCTATTTTGCTGTTTGCTATGATTTACATAGAATTATAAAAACAATTTTACAGGAGGCATAGCCCTCTGCTAAGGTCCTTTGGTGTAGGCACAGGGAGAATGATCAACTTGCCCATCAGCATCGTCACTACTTCAACTGACATCAGAATGTAGGCTTTATTCTGGATTATACTGGTGGCCTCTTTTGAAGCCCCCTTCTTCAAGATACACATACTGTCCAGTCCATATCCCAACTTGAAAGTGCCACTTTCTATTTATTGGTTTAACATAGTGGAAATTTGTGCACCTGAACGGACACCTCTAATTTTATTTCTCATCATGGTACTAGTCATTGTTCATCCAGCAATGACTTATGTTTCCTTCTACCCACTCTGATCTTTTGAAAATACTCCCCTCCCTTGGCTGGCAGGGACGGAAGTGTCTTTGTACTCTGGTGCTCAAAGGTCTGCGGTTCTCAGAAGAGTCTTAAATCTCAAATCTCCCTACCTATGGGTGGCTTTGGTTGGCTATGGCAATTCCAGCTTTTCCAGACGCTCACATCACCTCACTCTTGCTGGCACAGTCTCAATTTCAGGAGATACAAGGAACAGTAATTCTCTTAGAAGAAACCAAAATAAATGCATATATATTAACATATTTCTTCTTTGTGATTGTTTTAATGTCCATTGGAAACATTTCTTTGCTGTCCGATGTGGCAGCTGCAAGCCTCCTGCAGCTACTGAGCGCTGAAAACATGCATGTTTCCCTGAGGAACTAATTTTTAACTTTTGTCTAATTTTAAATAACTGAATATTAAATTTAGATAGTTAATGTAGCTAGTGGATATGATAAAGACAATGGAGCTCTACAGGAAAATTCAGTTTTATTTTTGAGTGTTAATGTGGAGAAACATCTTGGAGAAAAAAGTACACACATTTTTAAGCAGTTAAAGAGATATGGAAATTTCTGCTTTGTTTTATAAGTTCCCAAGAACAAGTAAAAATGGGAAGACTGCAGTGAATAAAACTAAAAACATGTATTGATTACTTAGAAAATTAGAAATGGTGAAGCATGAAATTTCCTGTTGCAGAAAAGATAAAAGAAGGTAATATATTTTATAATGTGAAGATGATTAATGATTCTACAATATAAACATTTTCAGAGATGTTATAAAACAGTATAAAGAGGCTTAGATTTAAGAACCCTAAATTCATAAGATGCAAGTAAGTGCAACACGGAATTTTGAATTCCTTACCAACTACAAGACAGTCTGTCCTCCCGTGGAGTTGTCTGCAAAAACCTGCTTGTCAGATCAGTCAGGTAGCAAATCCAAGCCATGGAACGGGGAACGCCGTTTTTAATTAACCCACAAATCTGAAGCTAATATTCAGAATTCAGCAATTTTACTAAGATTACAGTTTTGTATTTTCTCAACATCATAAATTTAGCAGAGAATTTATGGTAATAAAAATAAAATCACAATCCAGCTGTTAAATAATTCTGTTTTCCTGAGGACTTCCTAAAAACTTAAGTTGATATGAATGCATATAACATTTCTTAATTATGTTAAAATGCATAAGGAAAATAACTTGTGAGGTTTTTATCTATTTAGTAGGGAATTTAAACTGTAATCTAATGTTTTATTTATAATTATTTTTGCTTCGTTTCACATTTAAGTGATCATTGATGTGTTTGTATTAGCATCTCTAAGTAAAAATCAGTCTGTTTTATGCTTAGAATTATAGACAGAATCCGAACTGTGTCTGGCTAATAGTGAAATCTAAGAATTTTTTCATCTTCTAGAAATTAGTCTGTAATGTGTGCATTTATATTAAATATAAGCAATAAAATCTCTAGTCATAAACTTTGAAAGTTCACTAAAAAGTACTGAAGATGGAGAGCTAAGTATTTATCATACTTGAGTGTTTCTGTGAGTATTACAGTTGGGAAAGGGTTTCCTGCGGACCCGTGCTGTGTATTTCACTGCATACTGTTCTTGTCTCCAGCACTGTTAGTTGGCACAGAGTTATGGAGTAAGCCCACTATAAAAAGTAATACATCAAACACTTTTCCTTTATGCACCAGTATCTCTGTCCTGTGTTTAGAGAGTTCGCTCATTTGTGAGAGCGTGTCTGTGTGCCTGTGTGACAACGTAATCCATCTGAAGGCTAGTGAAGGGGAAAAAAGTTGTCTTTTCTGGTGTTGATTCAATGAAAATTTCAAAACTAAGCCCTTAGGGAGAAAGGAAGTAATATGTCATAGGCAAAGTGATTTTTTTTGCATTGTGTGTGATAAGAGTACAAATTAAATTGAGTATTAAATCATACACTTTCCATTGGGTTTGTTCATTATGATATGATATGTTTCAATAAGGTAGTAAATAAGCCTGACTAGCCCAGCTTTCTAGAAGGAATATCACTTAATTGCTCTCTTTAGGTGACAAATGACAACACAAAGGTCTGGTTGGGCCCCAGCAGCCCACATGTATTCCACGTGGATTTTTAAATTAAGGAAATTTTGTAGATACTTTTGAAATGATTTTATTATTTGTTATTTATATATGAATTATGAAAGTCACGTATCGGTAATACATAGAGAAAATACACCCATGAGTCTACCACCCACCCTAAGGTGCAGTCATTACAAATAACTCTGTAAGTGCTATTCCTTATCCTAACCTCTCTTCCTCTCTCTCATAGGCAACCACTACCTTGAATTAAAAGATTATCCTCATTAAAAAAGCATATCATTTACTACATATGATGCACAATAAAACAAATATTTTTAGAAGAGTAAATACTTGTATAGCATAGTACAGTCAGCTAGAATTAGATTCCTATCTTGGTTTTGTATCCGGTATTTTTAGCCTACACTTAAAAAAAGTGAATAAAAAGGTGCAGGAAGTATGGTGGGTACCTTTTTTAATAGAGTTTTCATGAGGATTAATGAGATTATGTATTTATAATGCTTACTGCTTGGTGCACAGTGGGTATTTGTATCACTACTATTATAATTATTATGACTGTCACTATTTTATGTCACTGTATATGTGTACTTCCTGTTTATGATTTAATAACCATCCAGTCATTCCACATGGTTCAATGCAAAGCCTTGACTTAGTTTCCAGATAATATCTTTTTGCTGTTACGCATGTCACTCTTTTAATTAAAGTCCTCGTGATTATTAAGAAGAACTTTAGAGCATGAAATTCTATACCAACTTTTAGAGTCCATCCCCTCAAATTCCTATCGATAGTTAAGATACACAGGGTCACATGAACAGCTGTGTCAGAAAAGACTCTACTCCTCTCCAAACATACCACATTCTACTCCAGTGTCTACATACAGTGAAACAGGCTTGTACCGACCCTTTCATATCTTTTAAAAAATGTCTGTATTTCACAACCTATTTCAACCTCCCTGTATCTTGCCTATGTGAGGAAATTGGAAAAAAGTCCCGTATTCTTCTAAAATTGTTTCCATATAGTATTTATAATTTATAAATTATAGATGTTTCTGGAGATTTAGTGATATACATATAATGTAGTTTTCAATTATGTAAGTAATAATAAGTATGTAATCATGCCATAAAGGTATATATTTCCTTTGACATTTTGTTCCTGCAGTATTTTGCTATATGCATATGTTTTATGAAAAAGAAAAATGATATAATTTTTGACAACTTCCTAGTCTCCTCAGGTTGTTGCTTAGCAGTGCAGATGGCATCACTTTTTCTGTTCTTTTTGCCACATGCATAATTTTAAAAGATACAGGGCTTGCAATTCTTTTGAAGAAATTACTGCCCTCGAGAATTGTGTACTATTTCATTGATATGATACTCAACAGATATTTTTATACAGTCTCACTAAAATAGGCAACGTTGTTCCCTCTACCATTTTCCTTCATCCCTTCACATTCATTTCATAAGAAAATCTGAGAGAGCAAACAAATTGTTTTATAAATAAAATCTATTTTCTAATTATGATAGTAACAAACACAAACATATCTCTAATGATGCTCTAATGATAATAAAGGTATGTGTTAATAAGAAACTGTGCTCTAAATAGTAAATATATTGTAAAATAAAAATATTTAGGGTAGGAGAATTTTCTGAATTTAAAAGTTATGGAAGAACTCCTAAAGAAGAGTACTGATAGTCACTTTAAAATATCACAACTTTTAAATGTAAGAAAACCACAATTAAAAGATATACTACTATCGATCACAATATTTAAAAACATTAAGCAATGTTCATATCATTAAAGTTTAAATGCTTCAGACAAATGGAAAATACTAATGTGATAATAGATGAGTGCGGTGTGAATTGTCAATTCACAAAAGAAAAAACTATTATGATACTATTAGCTTCAAATTTCAAAACCCATCTGAACCTGAAGCAGTTTATAAAATTAAAATTTTAATGAACATTTTTATTTGTAATTCACTAATACAATATTACAAGGAAGATATTAACTCTGGGGTTTTAAGATCTGTGTACATATTTGTGGTCACATCTTTGTAGGTCTTTAAAAATTTAGGCTACAACACATCAAAATGTAACTTTTCCTACCCCGTGGGTGCCTGTTGCCCTTTATGATGCTTTTATCTCTGCTTCTCAGTGATGTCCTTAAGAAGGTCTTTTTCTTGGATTTTACTGTAACCTTACCATCTCTGCTATTAATTAACCTTTCTTTCTGTGACCTGGTTACACATTTGGTGTGCATGTTTGTTTCCCTTTGTTTTATTGGAGGCATCTATGAAATGCAGCAAAAGGGCACCGTGTCTTTTCACAGGCTACTCTTCGGTTCGTGGATTCTAAGCAGTCAAGTTGAGGCCATAACTGTGCTCATCTGTCACCACAGACTGTGCTCGGGGACCTGCCCTCAATTCCTTACTCCCTTACAGTGTTCTGGACACCATTTCTAGTCCCTTTGCTGTTTAAGTTTTCAACTAAAAGCCTTCCAAATGCAATCATCAGGAACTAAGAAAAAGAAAGAAAAAGTTGAACACTACCTTTTCTTGTGTGTATATTCAGATAACGGGTGAGCAAACGGCAGAGACTTCCTTGTCCTCTAGAGCGCATTTCAGGAAGAGGAGAAAGGTGGACACAACTGTCACAAGCCCAGTGAGTCTCATCTGTATGCGTATTGGATGTGTTAGGGCTGGCTACTATTTTTCAGCCAGAGCAACAACAGTGCGGCACTAGATTATCAGTGCGGGTGATGAAAGGCTTCATTAACATTCTGCAGAATAAACATCACTGTTTCCCTTTGTCTGAAAACTACTGCTGTGTTCTGGTTAATTTATTTTGAACAAACAATCATGGTATTTAAATATGAGCAGTTCTTAAAAGTTAACTCTATCAGCGAAGCAATACAGGTTGAGTCTTCTAAAAATAATTTGGGTAACGGAGATAAGGGATCAACTGTATACTTATTTCACATGACATTGGGTCAAGTTAACTATGTCCTTGAACTACATTTATTGAACTTACTGGGAAGAATGATCAACTTGAACTGACCAGGCAAGCCCGACACTAGGAACAGGTAAGGCAACTTTGCTAGAAGCAGCTTCTCCATCAGCTAACTACTGGGAGTTATGGAAGCTGTGTTCATATTACAAGGGAGAGTAGAACAATGGATGGGCATTACACTGAATGAAAGACTCTTCATTATGTGAAACAGCTGGCAGCTGGTATCAACAGCTGTAACATTACCAGTCAGAATGGATTTCTGCCAGCTGTGGCCCATTCTCTGATAGGAGACTTCAAAAGTGGGGTCGGAGTTTGTTGGAGGCCAAGTAGAGTGGCTTTTTACCTCTCGGAGTTTATAGAAACCATTTGACCAGTGTAGAATCATCTGTCACTGGAGGCTGATTACTAAACATGACTTAGGGGAATTTCAGCTCTTGTTGAAGAACAGACTGTAGTTGAGTTATTAATACCTTGGTTTGAGTCTCTTTTATGTCTTTTTTTACTGTATTTTTTTCAATTATCATTTAGTCCTCTTATACCTCCCTCCACCCCACTCCCCAGCAATCACTACACTGCTGTCCATGTCCAGGAGTCCTTTTTCCTTCTTGCTCAATCTCTATACCCCCTAACCCACTCCCCAGAGCTGTCAATGAGACCTAGAGGTTGGAATTTTTTACATGACAACAACAAAAATTAACAATCCAAATCAACAGTTGTTTTCATAAAAGATGATTCATGACATTTCCCCAAAAACATACCTTGTAGAGAAGTTTTGTTTTCTTTTATGTCAGGCGAGTTTCTGCTGGGAAGCTGAGTAAATAGATCTCTCTCTCTCTCTCTCTCTTCCTATTTCTGTCACCTCTGACCACTGACCTATGAATTACAATCTCAGGTCTGACTTTGATCCTCTGAAGTGCCACCAGTTAAGGACATCAGAGACTGAGGGACTAAACTGGTATACAGATTTTTTCTTACCTGCGGGTTTCTTCAGTTTCACTCTGAGTTTTTGGGCTACACATTTTTCAGGAATAGAATGCAGTTATTCACAATGACCTCTGGCCAGGCTGTCTTTGGGCTATCCTCACATATTTGAGGTAAAGAAATACACCTCAAAAAGTTAGAAAGTCAGGGTGGTGGTGATGTAAAGTTGAATAACTCAAGAAAAAAGGAGAATCAGGTATTTATGTCTAGAATCTAGGAGGTTGCCTCAGTGAGAGACAAGAATGCGTCTGGGAGGGACTGGGGAGTATAGGTTTTGGTAAATGGGATCAAGTGGGAAATTAAACAATTACATTCTCATTAAATCTAACCATTCATGTTCAAGGGCCACTCCTTAGTTTAACTGAATACTTGCAGAAAAAGAACAATGGCAAGATAGGAACACTTTTATTGCACTTAGAAAAGAAGTGTGACTGTGTGTGTATAAGCACATAATAATGAATAAAAGCTTAATTTTCCTGTTATTTGGATTATTTGAGAGCATAAGTAAAACTCTGAACACATTATAAGACAGTCATTGACTGTATAGCCATGCAACACAACCACATTTAAAACGCCCAGTGCAGTGAGATCCTAAATAGGGTATTCACAAATACAATTCACCCGCGTTCAAAGAAAAATCTGTCACGACAAAGGTAACTTTCATTCCGAGACGGTAGTGCCTAGTTAATAGTATCAGACTGATAGTGCCAATACTTATCCTAATAGCTGTCAAAATATGTTATAAATTAAATGACATTGAAGCATAAGTTTATTTTTAAAAATATAACACTCTATTTCTATATTTTAGGGCTAATTTACCATCATTGAAGATAACTGTTGGAAGATATTTAAGAAATTTATCAATGACTGACCAATATGTAAATTTTCTTGGACTAGTTCCTTCCCTTTCTTTCCATTTTTGTCCCCCTCTGAACTCCCGTCTGGTTACTGTCAGTCTGTTCTTTGTTTCCATGCCTCTAGTTCTATTTTGCTCCTTAGTTTATTTTGTCATTACGCTCCTCTTATAGGTGAGATTATATGGTATTTGTCTTTCACCAACTGCTTATTTCACTTAGCATAATGCTCTCCAGTTCCATCCATGCTGTCATGAAGGGTGGGACCTCCCATTCCTTCTTTCTTTCTGCTGTGTAGAATTCCATTGTGTAAATATATCACAGCTTTTTTATCCACTCATTTACTGATGGACACTTATGTTGCTTCCAGCACTTGGCTATTGCAAATTGTGCTGCTATGAACATTGGGGTGCATAGGTTCTTTTGAATTGGTGTTTCAGAATTCTTAGGGTATAATCCCAGTAGTGAAATTGCAGGTTCAAAAGGCAGTTCCATTTTTAGTTTTCTGAGGAAATTCCATGCTCTTTTCCACAGTGGCTGCACCAGTCTGTATTCCCACCAACAGGGTACACTAGGATTAAACCAACATTTTATTTAGGAGCATATATATTTATGCTTATGAGAAGACAAGATAGATGTATTTATATATTTCTTTCTATTTCTCTGGTTAAGTACAATTAAAACCCTTGACATTATACACTATCTATAAAACAAACATTCTGAAAGGTGAAGAGAAAAGGCAGACAGGCTAGGGACCTTGGGATCTGAAGAATGACAAAATGATGAGTTTCCTGGATTTTCTTTTTGCCCCATACCCCAAACTTGTAGGAGAATACAGCAACCTGGAAACATAAATAGGTACAGACAAAAGTAAATTCCTAACAGATACTTGCTCTTTGTTACCAAAGGACCAAGAAAGTGTCTGTCTAGCAAGTAGGAAGTTTGCACAGTAAGCGCTCTATTGCAGATAAACACCATGGAAAAGACCATGGCACCGCCCCTGCCTAGCCAGCAAAGGCAGAGTGGGGAACCTAGATGTCCACTGTGTCCGCCTATAACACGTAGGGGTGGTGTCAGAGAAGGCTGCAATCCTGCTAGGCATTCATTCCCTCTGGAGGGTAACAGGGACCCCACATGGTATTTTTTTTAATTTTTTACTGTTATTCAATTACAGTTGTGTGCCTTTTCTCCCCATCCCTCCACCCCACCCCAGCTGAACCCCCTCCTTCCCCCACCTCCACCCTCCCCTTTGATTTTGTCCATGTGTCCTTTATAGTAGTTCCTGTCCCACATGGTATTAATGGAGACTATATGGTGAGCCTAGATTTCCACTGCCACTTTGCAGTAATGAGGTGGTGTTCCTTATTCTCCCCTTGGGAAAGCAGTAGAGAGACCTCTTAAAGAGTCAAGATTTTCATTCTGGTCAGGAGCAATAAGGCCACCTCCCTCTAACCTATGTAAGTGGAAGCCGTGTAAAATGCAGAAACAAGGCAGACCAACCCCTGCCAGATGGGAAGGTATTAGCAGAAGACTAGCAGGGAGCCTGAAGTGCCCCTGCCTCGCAGCCATTCTGAGCACCCTCTCCCACACAAAACCTTGGGTGAGTGGGGAACCTGGATTTCTACTCTCTTCTGGCAATAATGTGGTGGCACCCTGCCCTTCCCTGGCCAGAGCAGCGTCAGAGTAAGCCAGCCAAAGAGGTTTAAGTAGGACACCGAGTTTCGTAATGCTCAAAATGATTAGGTTTTAATTATCAAATTAATTATACCAAGAGTCAGAAAGATCTAAAACTGAATACTGAGATAATACAAATGTTAGAGTTACATGACAACAAGTTTAAAGCAACCATGAAAACAATCTTTACATGAGTATTAACAAACATATTTAAAACTAATGAAAAAATAGAAAGTTATGGTGAGTAAGTAGAAAGCCTCAGCAAAGATAATAAAGCCATAAAGAAGAACCAAATGAAAATTAAAGAACTGAAGAGTATAATAACTGATATTAAGTCTAAATAGTAGAGCAGATGGGACAGAGGAAACATTCAAGGGACTAGAAGATAGAACAAGAAAACTTACCCAGTGAAAACAGAGAGACAATGGACTGGGGAAAAATGACCAGGGCCACAGGAACCAGTGGGGTTATGACAAAAAACCATAACATTTGGAGTTTAGGAAGAAGATAAAAGAGGTTGAGGCTGACAGTACTTGAACAAATAATGGCTGAAAACTCTTCCAACTGGGCAAAAGAAAGAAACCCACAATTTTAATAAACTGAGTAAATCTCAAATGAGATAAACCCAAAGATATAAAAACTAAGTGACATCATAGTCAAACTTCTGAAAAATAAAGACAAAAAAATCTTGAAAGCTCTGAATGACAAATAACACTTTACCTATAAGGAAAAAATAATTCTCACGACAACAGTGTTTCCACCAGGAACCATGAAGGCTAGAAGGACAAGAACTGTCCACTCAGTATTCTATATCCTCTGAAAATATCCCTGAGCAATGGGGGGAAATAAAGCCACCTCAGAAGAAAACAAATAATATGAACTGGAATTGATAAAAATAATATCCAAATCTCGAAAATATATATAAAATATATTCAACATTATCTGTCCAGGTAAATTCAAATTAATCCCTTCATGATTTGCCTAAGATGGTTGCTAAAATTAAGTAGATTTAAATATTAATTATTGGCAAGGATATGTAGCTCTCATTCACTATTGGTGGTTGTATAAATTGGATAAAAGGCAGAAAAACTGTGTCTGCTAAACTAAACATGTGCCTACATCATAACTCATCAAATCTACTGCTTTAATATAGTCCAAAGACACGAGTGTATAAGTTCTCAAAATCATATGAGAAAACGTTTGAATAGCTTTAGTTGTGATATTTAAAATTAGAGACAACTCAAAAATCTATTTACATGGAAACAGATGACTGGGAGTATGTTCAAACAATAGAATACTACACACATAAAAAAGTATAAAACCCTGGTACATAGAATAATATGGACTAATTTCATAGATATTACATTGGCAAAAAAGTGACACAAATGAGAATATATCATATAAATCCATTTAAATGAATTTCATGAAGGGACAGTGCTGTTAATGATTGTACAGGTCAGCATAATTAAGAATTCTGATGGTATTAATCAGAAAGGAGATGAGAGACACCTCAAAGAGTCTTGAAAAAATAATTTATATCTAATATTGGGTGTTACATATGTAAACAGTCTTCGAGCTCTACATTTCATGCACAAGTGGAGTTGAGTATAACAGGCGAGGTGTGTTTTCTAACCCTGAAAGTTTCTTATACTTGAGCCTGGGCTCCTCAAATGTTAGAGTTCATGGTAATCTGCATTGTGTCATATTACTTCCCGAAGATGCGTAGTGCCATCTAGGTCTAATTTACAGTTCAGTAGCCCTCATAAGTGGAAGAGAGTTCACCCTGCTTAAGAACACTGAAGAAATCAAACTAACCATTCAACATAATTCACCAAATATTCTGCATAAAATATCATCTCAAATGAAGTACAATTTATGACTCAAAAATTGGAATTTCTGTGTTCATATTGAAGAGAAAGTAAGAATCAGACTTTTGTTATCCTCATAGTTTGTGGGCCCAGTAGTGATGCTAATAAACTATTCATAAATAAGTGTTTACTTTTTCTACAAATATTTAAATTATTTAGGTAATAACAAAACACCATACTTTTTACTCTAAACATACTTTAAAAAGTAACTCATATATAGGGGTATAAAACATTAAAATAATATGCAATTAGGTGTAATATTCCCTATGGATTCCTTCAAATTAAAGTGTTCTCACTAAGTCCTTCCCAACCCATCCCATACGCACATGGGTATGTAATCCTCTCTCACATCTTTATCTCCTATATGCTGTAAAGTATCAATATTAAGCCAGACTTCTCCTCTGCTCCCCTATTTACTATTTGGACATGTAATAAATGCTTCCAGAACAAAATATCCTCTAATAAGCTCCTCATCCTCTCCTTTAAACTCATGGATGTGTTCTCCCCATTATTTAGCAATGCCACCGTTAACCCACTCAGCCAGCTAAGGAAGACCATTGTGTCATACCTGAACTTCTCTATTATATAATTACCCACTTCTGGTAACTCTATGTCTTTGATTACACACTTAATCATTCTCTACACACAACATACTGTGGTTTCTCTTCTCTCTGATTATTCTTATTTTTAAGCCATTTGATAGAAATAGCTCAAATATCTCTAATCCTCATACTCTGGCACTCTTAACTCTGTGCATATATCTATTTTTAAGTAATTATAATCATGTATTTCATTTTCCTATCTTTCTTATTAGACTGTAATTGCATCAAAGCCTCTAACCATCAAGACTAGCCCCTACATGGAAACTTCTCATGTGAAGAGATGTTACGAACAGCCTTTAGTACCATGCACTGTACAAGATCTATGTACCCCTTTCTAGAAACAGCCCACGTACCTGAATGAAAAGAAAACACATGCCATCCAAAAAAATCAAGACTTTTTGTTTTGAAATTACGCTCGGTTGCTTTTCTTATTTCTGTATAAAGAAATGAGAGAAACCTCTCTCTCTTATTCTAAATGAGATCTGAAATTTGTGACTCGAGGGCACATTGGTCTGCAATTTCTGCCCTGGAAACTCCTGTCCAAACACTTCCTCACACTGTCGGTTAAATTCAGGTATTTGGCTTTTACAGCGAAAAGTCCTCCTGCCAACCTCCTTGTCCCAGCGAGTTGTGCTTTTTCCTCTTGGTCACAAGGACCGGCGGGACACTTGAAGACGGTGGGAGCACTAGGGTAACAGCTGTACAGTATTCGACAGTGTGGGGAAAGAGGAGAGTGTCTTCTGGTGTCCTGCCATTACTTTTTGATCCAAGGGATCTACCCAGCTCGTAGAGATGGCAGCCATTTGACTAACATAAGCTCACAAATAGTTGTTTCATTTTTAATTTTTAAAACAGTGCATGCATGAGAAAACCAAATAAAATGTCTATCTTTGAATATTAACCCTCTTAGTATTTATTCTGGAGTTCTTATTTAAGGAAACAATAAGAACTTTACTATCTAACCCAAATCATATTTTTCCAAAGCTGATCTGCCAAACACTTTTTTGAGACGCTACTTAATAGGAGCTGAATAATAAAAAGACTTCTATGAGCACACTCATTTGGGAACCACATAATTAAACAAAGATTAATAAGTTTCTTTTCTTTATAAGTTAGAGCAGTGGATATGCAAAGGCCTTAGAATCTGTTAGCATATGCATGTTTCCACATTATTTGAGCACGTCACTTTTTTTCATGGTTTGTCTCAAGACAAAATTATTTTATACAATTAATGCTACATGACACATACCTTGCAAACTCCGACCATAAACTCACCATATCTATTTTTCCATTTCTTCCTAATATTTCTGCTTTTTTATGAAAATGCTCCTTTTTCACTTATTTGATCTTACTTGTTTAGCTTTCTGACTTCATAAGAACTCACTGAGTGCGGCACAGCAGAAGGCAGAAGCTAGTCATCGCCATGACAAGATGGGTAACCTGAAAAGGTGTCGGAAGAGATAAAAGGATGTTATTTTTTTAAAGCAATTTTTTTTTCCTGGCATGCTACGTACTTTGTGGACCCAGTTCATTATAATATAAATGACTATACAAAATGTCAACCTGAAGTACATCTTGGCCCCCAAAGCCCCTTTGGGTAGCCGTATTAACTATTTGGGGATTTCATAAACCTCTAAACTGCCATAATCTACATACTAGCATTTAGGTACTTGAGTTCAAGTGAAATATAAAATCTTTCAAAAATATCACAAAAGAGGTTAATAGTAACATGAAGCTTCACTATAATTAATAATAAATGGATTCTCACTCATCATTATCTTTCTCTCTCATCTATTGAATACTTTTATGTTAGATTGATAATTCAATAACTATGTCTTCAGTTACCTTTCTTCACCAGTAAGTTGTAATGTATAATAATCCTGAAATTGTTTGTTTAGATATTCAGCCTGATAACCTATATGACTCATTTATATCATAGAAATAGTAACTGATATTTTGAAGATTCAGTATTTAAAACAAATAAGATTTTTCTGGTATGAAACAACTTCCTATAAGTAACTCAATTGTTTAAATTAAAGCAAAGAATCCTACAATGTCCACTTTCTGTTTATTCTTCTATAATTTTAAATCAGGTTAAATCATACTATGTTTTTGGGAAGAGGGTATTACAGGAACTACTATAAAGGACGCATGGACAAAACCAAGGGGGAGGGTGGAGAGGGGGGAGGGAGGTGGGTTCACCTGGGGTGGGGTAGAGGGATGGGGAGAAAAGGCATACAACTGTAATTGCATAACAAAAAAAAAAAAAAAAAAAAAGAACTGAAAAAAAAAAAAATCATACTATGTTATATTTTACACTTATCTTGTAGAACTTAATAGGATCCTGAGTCCTCATCCAGTTTCTGCCCTGCCCAAATTTCACACGCAGAGCGTACAGAACAGACGATTAGTGAAGGCTTTGCCCTCCAGCGTCCACGTGGAACACAGAGCCGTGGTCACGCAGGTGGGGTGATTTTTGTGTCCAAATTACTACTTTGGTTCTTGGAACCCAAGGTCTTGATTATAACATTAATGTATTTTCTAACATGTTTTTTTTCTGGTTCCCCTCTAGACTTGTAGAATACATGTTTTCTTTTTCTTTAACTTTATTTAAATTTTTTTATTGGGCAGGAGGAGACTCACTGATTGGTTTATTGATGAGCATTATTAGATCATTGCATTGTTTTTCTCAAAATATATTACATTAAAAATCCCAATTATGTAAGTCTCAAATTTTCTGCATAATCATGTCAATATTTTTCTTTCTTCTTCAATAAATGATTAGCTTTTCCCAAACAGAATTCCTTATAATAGATATTTAGAATGGGACCTCTAGTCCACTTCATATAGAAAAAAGTTACTACTATTTTATAGAATAAGTGTATGAAACCTGAAAAAAATTAGAAAAATAACTTTTACAGTAATATTTGCCTAGTTAATGGCAAGGTGAAAATATGTTAAAGCTAATCTGTATGGTAGCCATAACATTAAATAATGACATATTTAAGGCAAACGTATGTCCCTTGGTCTCTAGGGGACTGAATGTTAAGTCCTGGTACCACCAAAGAACTGTATAATTTGTTTTGGTTTTATTTACAGTTTGAATTGATGCTTGATTTGTTCTTCATTTGTGAAGTCTGGATCTATTTCAGTGCATCTGAATATTTTCAAATATTTTCATAGCTTAGTTTCCAAGTAGTTATCTGCTCAGCACCAATCAGATATCAGCTATGAATTGAACTATGGCCCGAGGGTTTTAATCAGATTTCCCTAGTACTCTCTTGTTTGCCAATGGTTGTACAGCAAACTGGGGCATTGCTTGGTCCCTAGGGAATGGAATAATGCCTCTTAGGGATAAACATGGTACACATCCTATTATTATCCCCCTTTACATTTAATGAGGACGTCAAGGCATAGAAAGTAAGTAACTTCTTCATATCCCACAGCTAGAGTGATAGAACTGGAATACAGCCCAGGCAAACTGGTTACATAGATGTACATAGTAACTGTTACATTGTACCGATTCTCACTTCACATACACAGGCAAATTGGTGCCTCATGAAAGGGTGATTTTTCTCCTTTACATTGTTATATAAACATTAATATAATGAGTCTTGTCTAGAAACCTTGTCTTCTGATTCTAATTGATGAACTAGTACAGCTTAATGAGCATTTTGCAAAGTTCTTAATAAAAATCAGATACATGTCCTAAAATTTAAAAAAAGCTTCAATTTTAGGTGAGTATCATTCTTTTGATCAAGGAAATACCATTCAGAAAATTGGTACCCAACAGTAGCAAATTTATATGTGGTAAAATACGTATTTGTGGATACATGATATGTATAAGTAAAACACAAAGGTTAAGTCCTAGTTAAGGGGACTGAATTGATGCATTTATTGCACAGAGATTTACTGCTTATACTGAGCACTCTCTTAGGTGGTTGAGCTGCCTGTGAACAAAACGTCCTGCCTTTGTGTAGTCCATCGAAAAGCAAATACAGGGATACAAAATGACAAAGAAAAAAAAAGAAACAGGGTAGATAAGGAAATTGTAAGGCAGTAAAATTATAGAAAAAAAGAAAATGTAAAGCATGGTGGCAACAAATCTGCAATTCAGTGTGGCTGATGGTGGTGGAAGGGCTATGGTTTTTAACAAGACTGGAAGATTATAGCTGACATTTGAGCAAAAATTGTAAAAAGGTGAGAAAAGCAGCCCAGCAATTTTCTGGAGAAACATTTCAGGAAATGGGAACAACTAACACAGAGGCTTTAATGTGGGTATGACCGGCACATTCAAGGAATACCAGAGTGACCCGCAGAACCAGTTATGTAATTTACATAAAATTGGGGTGTTAACAATAGTACTGAGAATCTAAAGATGGTGACAAGGGAAAATTAAACCACGTGTGGGTTCTCTTTGAGCAAAGGGCCCTGTGTGTGGGTAGAGATTGCGGGCTCACAAAGCTGGCCCTGGGGCAGAGCAAGTGAATAGGAGAGATTAGAAAGACAGAGACGGGCCAGATCTGGTATGTAATACAGCTTGGGCCACAGAGAGGCTTCTGCTTTTGCTCTGACTGAAACGGGGAACCACTAAGTGGTTTTGAATGAAAGAGTGGCCTGTTTTCACTTGCAGTGTTCAGAAGACCTCTTCTGCTGCTATTTTGAGTAGCATATAGATTGGCAAGGGTAGAATCAAAGAAAAGTTTCAGTAATACCAATACTTGTTTGGGTTGGCTAATCATACTTTAAGAAAGCAGATATTTCTTTGCAATAAATTTAATAGCTTGAACTACATTTAAGTGTGAATGTAGACGTAGTGGTATGAATACATGTTAAAAATGCTGGTCTGAATTAAGGTAATTATTGGGCTTTATGTACATAAAAATACAAAAAATTAGGTATATAAAGATAAACTTAGTTCCAGGAGAAGGTTCTGTACCAGAAGGGATGGTATTAAATTCATGTGATACCCAGATACAGAAATCTCCTGTTATCAGGTTTTGGTTGTGTCTATATGCTGAGGATACATTTAAAAACACCTAATGCGTGAGAGCGTATGAGTGGTGGTTGATGGTGGTCACGCATTCAAGATAATCAAATACCAAAAGATTTCTGGAGCTTATATCATTTGAATAAAAGCATGTTTAACTCTTACATGTATTTTTGAGCAGTTAACACTTGCCTTAGCCTCCACTTCATGCATTTTGATTGGTACATTTGTAATAACAATTTGATTATATTAGTTGTAGTGTTAAACTGAGCAGTTTTTATATATGTATATATTCTGGACTTTAGAAATTAGATTTTAAAAAGTCAACCATTAAGCCCTGGCTGGTGTGGCTCAGTGGATTGAGTGCTGGCCTGCTTACTAAAGGATCACTGGTTCAATTCCCAAGTGGGGCACATGCCTGGGTTGAGGGCCAGGTACCCAGTAGGGGGTGCATGAGAGGCAACCACACATCGATGTTTTCTCTCTTTCCCCCTCCTTTCCCCTCTCTAAATATAAACAAATAAAATCTTTTTTAGAAAAGTCAACCATTAAAATACCAGAAACATAAAGAATTTCTTCTTCAAATATTTTGGAAATTTAATATGTATACAATCTTGAATTCTATCTGTGTTATTATACAGTGATAAAAATAGCCAGAGTTAATTACTGTAACCTACACAATAAATAAAATTTGAAGGATTTATTGCTTCTAAAAGCAATAAAAATATGGTTACACACAAGTAGTTTGCTAACTCTGAGAATTTACTATTGAAAATAGGCCAAATGGAGTTTCTAGAAAGATACACAGTAAGAGTTTATCTCTTCCAAACTCATAATTAAGAAACAAAAAAAGAAAAAACAAAGGAAAAAAAACACAAATTAAATAGCAAAACCAAAAGTCCCATAGGAAATATTTGTGTATAGTCAAGTGACAAAATGGTTTCATTAAAGTGTGTAGTCACACCTACGAGACCCATATGGAATCAGAAATTGCAGGAGGAAAAGCAGACAGGAAGCAGCTAAGCTCTGACAGCTCGGGGACTTGATGATTCCTCAAGCTGCCCAAGATATTCACTGCCAGGTATCCCAGTTCAAACTGAAAAGAGCACCTAAAGCTGAGAGGAAGTATCCGACCTAAATTTATGGGAGATTTTGCTGGAAATATAATTGAAACGAGCAGGACTGAGACACAGGGACCAAAAAAGGAGGCAACTATCTCATTATAAAGGCCCATGAATCCCTCCTAAAAAATACAACACTAATATTACTTAAAAATGAACAACTAATGAAAAATTGTGATTGAATGCCACTGGAAATAGTATGGAGAAATAAAAGAATATATAGCAGAATACCTTTTTTTAAAAAAAGTTAAGGCATAACAGAAAGACCTGCTCATATAGAAAAATACCATCTAATACTTCAAATTTAGCTACAATGAACCTAAGAACAGCAGAAGCTCTGAAATAAAAGCTTGAATAAGAAATGTAAAAAGTAAGAAGTTGAGAAAATATTCTAAAGGTATATGGTAAACTAATTAGAATTTTTTAAAAAAGTCACCTCAGAAGTAACTGAATTAGAAGGAACAGGAATAATCATGGATAATGCCATAAGAAATATAAAACATGAACAATTTGACAATAAAATTATTAAATAAATGAATAAATAAATCAAATGGTTTGAAGAAAAAACATTAGTCATGGCAGATAGACCAAGGCCATTCAACGTAACTAAAATGGGGTTCCCCCCAAAGATAACCAAGGAATTTAACAGAAATATAATTTTTTAAAAAATCCTTGAAAAAACTTACCGGAATCATATTATTGCAGTGTCACAGTTTATACATGATAAATTCAACACACAATGACCCACCAACTGACATATACTAGCAAAAGTATTAGATTTAAGTAGAAAGACAAATACTATTCAGGCATTTGGCAAACAAGTTATATAATACATAAGGGAAAGAAAATCAGTTTGTTATCTGACTTTTTGACAATACTTAATACTACAATAAAATGGAATAGTATATTTAAGATATTTAAGCAAGAAAAAATAAACCAGTTTCTTATATGCACTAAAACTGGCTGGAGATAACTAAGTACCATACAAAAACTCAGGGAATTTTTTTTTTTTTCCATGAGTTCTCTTTTAGGAAGATAGTAATTGCAAAATTTCTCACAATTACTGAAAAGGCATTCATATATTTTAATAGGTAATGGTTTTATCAAATAGTCATAGTGTTTGTACTTCTTATAAATGTTAAAATATAAGTGTTTTAAGTCAGAAATATATATCATAATGATGTAAACACCATTTTTAACTCCTTAAAGTGTTAAAATATGACATGCGTTCCCAAAATGTGCAAGAGAATATATATCTATTCAATAATTACAGTTTTGTGAAGATTTAAAAAATCATTGTTTTAACAGTACTGAATTAAATGATGTATTAACATGGTTAAAATAGGAGCAAGGAGGTAAGCTTTAGGCTGTTGTAATTACCCCAGTAGAAGATAACGGTGGCTGTGTTCCTGAATTCTCTGGTAGAAATGGAGAAGGATCACATCTGAGCTTCTTTTAAAGAAAGAATTAGTAGGATTCAATGACATAAGGGACGTAAAAATATTTTTTAAAAGCATGATATATCAAATGTGACCAAGTTTTCTACATAAGGAATCTAGAAAGTCATCTGGAAAACCTCACTGACAGAACTGGGTTAGCTGGAAAGGAATTGTATGTTGGAGGATGACATGGTAGACTTAAATTTTACTGTATTTTGCCATGTATAATGTATACCCATGTTTTTGGCCCAAACTTCCAGGAAAAAAATCATTCATTTTAATATTTTAATTCAATTATTTATTTATTTATTTATTTATTTATTTATTTATTTATTTATTTAATTTAGATACTTGTTTTTGTGTGTTATAAAGGAATTTTAGCATTTATTCTTAAGCATGTTATGGTACAAGAAATTTTATGTAATGACAGTTACAAAATGCGAGAACAGATGCAAGGTATTTCAGCTACTACCCATGGATAATACACATCCTATTTTTCCCTCAAAAATTTGGGCAACAACGTGTGCATTACACACAGCCCAATGTGTACATCTAGTGAGTCTGAGGCAACAGTCAGCAAAGCTTTCTGCACATATAAGTAACAAGTCAGTGGTCAGGTGTCTAGATGTAAATGTGAGATTATTTTTAGAAAAATAAATAATAATAATATAAAATTAGATAAAGATTCTGAAAGACTAAATTAAGAAAATACAGCAGATTTCTAATATTAAGTAACTTCCTGTACTTTATGGTCAGTTGTATTTTTTTTCTAGCAGTAAGGATTTGCTGAAAGATAGGGCGCTGCTACGTGGTATAGTTTCAAAATGTCTTTGTCTTCTATTACTAAGAGTTTAAGTAAGTCATTCCTAAAAAAGGAAATTTTCATCAAGTTTGCTGTGGGCATATCCTTTGAACACCCAGTTCTCAATTACATGTTAACCTCTCCGCGTATAACAACATTACCATGGGGTAGATTGTAGAAGTTGTAAATTAGGGAGGAGAGAAATGCATCCAAGTATGTAAAGTATTTTAACTTTCAAAGTAGAACTAAAATACCAGCTTCATTCCTCTATTGCAGTTATTGTCTATGTTGTAAGAAAATGTAAGAAAACAGCCTCAGGCTGTGTCAACCCAATGCAAAAACAAATTGATAAATTCAGAATGAGAAGAGCAAAGTTGTATGCCTACTTTAAATAATTATACTTGAACATTTCTCTCATTATCAGGTGAATCACTAATGAACAAAAATACCTAAGTTAATAGTATGAAATTTTATTTTATAAACTTTCTGCACATGTCAAACATTGTAGTATGTGGACATATTTTATTAGGTAGGTTACATGCTCAATTTTTTTTTATTATTTGAAATATTCAGAGAGGCATATTATATGACAGCTTATTTTCTGAATCTATGAGCAACTGAGTTTTGGCTATGACATATCATCACCACCTGAATTATTTTTATTTTTTTTAAAGTGAACCATATTAAGGTTTTCAGGAAGAAAAAAGGCTGCAAATTCTCACGGTAAAGGAGAGTAGTTCATAAAATTTTGCAGTCACACGGTCTGCTACATGTGGATTCAAAAGTATCCATCTCCACTCTCAAAGTGAAGTAGAACTTTAATTATCGAAATTTTTGCAGAATTATTTGTAAATGATAATATATCTCATTAAATTAGAAATAGAAGGAAGATAAAATTAATTATATATTTTATCGAACTGATCACATTTAATCTTTTAATTTCAGATATCATTAGTTCAACTTTATTTTATTTAGTAGATGGTAATGTAAATCAAGATATTATAAACCAAAATATAAGAAAGACATGAGACAGCATGCAATGTAATATAATGGGAAAAATGAAGGAAATTAATTATTAGCTTCCTTCCACAGGAAGTGTTATAATGGGTAAATCAAGTCTACCTACCTATCTATGTAATCTGTCATCTAAATTCTAACGTATCTGCTTACCTATGCTACCAATATATCATGCCCACAAACTTTATAAAGTTTTATAAAAGCCCATGTGTAAGTTGTTTTTTTCTCTTTAATTTGAAATTATTTTGTCTATAAAAGTGAAATTGTTTTATTATAAAATAACTAGCCTCCAAGCTATCTTGTATTATAACATGCTGGATAAAACATTGTTTTAATAATGCTCTAAAACTTCAGCCTCTATATAATGTGATTTACACGAGAATATGTCCAAAATATGAATTTTATAACTTACATATTGCATCTCCTATGTTGATAAATTCATTGCCCATGAACTAGGACTCAAAAGTTCAGGAGAGCAAGAATGCAGAGGGGTTGGAGGGTGGTAAGAAGCATTGTGTTGATCCAATAGGTAATAGACTGAGGAACAATTAGAAGTTGGGAACTCCTAGTGATATAAATACCTGGAAATATACATACTTTTCTAAGAAATTCTCTGCTCTTTTAGTTACTCTCTTTCTATTCTTCTGAATAGGCCAGGGTTGTTTTGTTTACTATTTTACATTTTGGATGAGCCAGACTCAAATGGCTTCAGAGACCATTCTTAATGCGATACTAACCCTTGTTCATAGGGAGGTAACGAAGGAGATGACTGCAGAGCACCAATGTATGACCTGCAGAACTCCTCAGTAGAAGTCTGGATTTTTAAGTGAAATAAATAATTTTCCAGAAAGTATCCAGCCATTAATGTGACAAATGGAGACACTTAATGAAGAAGATACAAGATACGAGAAACATTGTACATAGGACAATGATGCCTCAGTCCCCTTCAAAGTAGGTGCCTTGGGACCTCACACAGTTCTCCCAGTTGCCATCAGCTGTCCCTTTGTATTTTCCTGAATCACATTGAAGGTCTGAAATCTCTTTCCTTTCAAAGGTGATTTTAGTTTTAGAAAAAGCCAGAAGTAACAGGACACCAAATCTGGGCTGTAGGGGGACTGAGTCACCTGGGTGATTTGATGTTTCACCAAAAACTCTGAAGAAGACGATGCACGAGCAGGTTTGTTGTTGTGATGAAGCTGCCAATCATCAACTGCCCATAGCTGGGGCCTTCTGAATCATCCAAATAGCTTCTGTGGAGGAATGTTCTAGATTAATGCAAAATTTGATGCAGATTTGTTGCTCTATTTGCTCAGTAATTTTGAATGTGAAGGCCATACAGTACACACACTCACTCAATGGCACCTACCGCCCCCACTGACTAGTATAGTGAAGTCCTCATTATTCACATATGCACATTCCAGTCCATCTACTTGGCTGCCAGGTTACATCAATTTTGCTTAAATCATTCCCATTATATTAACAGTGGCTGGACTTCTTCTGGACAGACCTCATACACATGCATGGGTGCATGTGTAGAGTACCTATATCATTTTCCTTTAGGAAAATGTCTATTAAGTTCCTTTGTTAATTTTTTAAAAATTGGGTTATCTTTTTTATTTTTATTTTTAATTTTTTTGTTATTTTTTTTGTAACTGGTTTATTTTACTTAGCATAATATCCTCAATTTTTATCTGTGTTAGAGCATGTGTCAAAATGGCCCCCTTTTTTAAGGTTGAATAATATTTCATTATCTGTATATACATTTTATGTATTTATCTATCAACAGACCCTTGAGTTGCTTCCACATTTTAGCCTGTGGCTGTTGTGCCTCCTGTGTTATTAATACTCTCTCCTATAGCTCCTCCAAAGTCTAGAAGTTTATCAATTACTTTTTTCCCCCACATTGAAATGCATTCTCTCCATTGACTTCTTCCTGTTACCCTTTATGGATGCTCAGGATGGTGAACCCCACCATCTCTATCTTTGGTTTTGATCTTTCTCTTGCCTTTCTTAAGTATATTTTATTGATTATGCTATTACTGTTGTCCCATTTTCCCCATTTGTCCTTCTCTGCCTGGTACCCTCCTTCTCTCCAGCAATGCCCCCATTAGTTCATGTCCATGAGAAGCATATAGACATTCTTTGGTTTCTCCATTTCCTACACTATTTTCAACATCCCCCTGTCTATTTTCTTCCCACCAATTATGCTTCTTAATCCATGCACTTTCCCCCCATTTCCCCACTTCTCCCTCCCAGCTGATAACCGTCCAAAAGATCTCCATATCTATGATTCTGTTCCTGTTCTGCTATTTGCTTAGTTTGATTTTTTAGATTCAGTTGTTGAAAGTTGTGATTCGTTGCCATTTTAATGTATAGTTTTGATCTCCTTTTTCTCGAACAAGTTCCTTTAACATTTCAGGTAATCAAAGCTTCGTAATGATAAATTCCTTTAGCTTCACCTTGTCTGGGAAGCACTTTGTCTGACCTTCCATTCTAAATGATAGCTTTTCTGGGTAGAGTGTTCTAGGTTGTACCCTTGCTTTTCATCACTTTGAGTACTTTTTGCCAGTCCATTCTTGCCTACAATGTTTCTTTTGAGAAATCAACTGATAGTCTTATGGGAACTCTTTGTAGGTAACTCTCTGACTTTCTCCTTCTGCTTTTAAGATTCTTTCTTATCTTTAACCTTTGGCATTTTAACTATGATGTGCCTTGGTCTGGTCCTCTTTGGGTCCAACTTGTTTGGGACTCTCTGTGCTTCCTGGACTTGTATGTCTATTTCCTTCACCAAATTAGGAAAGTTTTCTTTCATTACTTTTTCAAATAAGTTTTCAATTTTTTGCTTTTGCTCTTTTACTTCTGGCATCCCTGTGGTTTATATGTTGGCACTTTTGGAGGTGTTCCAGAGTCTTATTATACTAGCTCCATTTTTTTTTAATTCTTGTTTCTTCTTTCTGTTCTAGTTGAATATTTATTTTTTCCTTGTGGTTTCCAATCATTGATTTGAATCCTTGCTTCCTACCCTTCACTATTGGTTCCCTGTGGATTTGTATTTATTTCATTTAGTGTAATCTTCATTTCCTCCCTTACGCTTTTGCCATACTCAGTGAGTTCTCTAAGCATCCTGATCATCACTGTTTTGAACTCTACATCTGATAGGTTGACTATCTCCATCTTGTTTAGTTCTTTTCCTGGGGTTTTGTGTTGTTCTTTATTTGGGCTATATTTCTTTGTCTCCTCAATTTGGCAGCCTCCTTGTGTTTGTTTCTGTGTATTAGGTAGAGCTCTTTTGGCTCTCTGATATAGTGCATCTACCTATTAAGTTGTATGGGGAGGAGGTTTAGGTATTCATCATGGTGGGGCAACCCATGTTACTGTTTTGTGGCTCTGTGTGGTTGGAGAGATTGGAAAGGGGACAGTGCCGCTGCCTGGTGTCTATAGGTTTGCCCAGCACTTGCCCCATTTCCAGTCACTTTATCCACTTCCCATATGTGACTGGAGCCCTTCTAGCTATTGCCCTGATGGTGATTCTCAAAGTGGGTGGGTTTTCATACATTCTAAGTCCATGGGGGCCCTTAAAAGCACTCTCCTGAGAAACCAAAAGTTTGTTCTGCTGCCCCACCCCCCACTTGTTTTTACAGGCAGAAGTCATGAAGCTTTATTCCTCCTGCTGGAACTCTGAGCTGTATAGTCTTGCCTGGGGCTGGGATCACTTGATCCCATGCTATTGCTCCTGATTTTTATCCACCACATGTGAATGTGGGACCACCCATTCCACCACTGTTGCCTCTCCATACCATAGTGTGACCTCTCTGCCCCAACTCTGCAACTCTGCCCCTCTTACCCATCTAGATGAATATGGCTTCTTTAAATCCTTGGTTGTTGGATTTCCATTCAGCTTGATTTCATGGCAGGTATGAGTGTTTTTGGTTTTGAGGTTAGTTGTAATTCTTGTTGTTGTTGCATGAGGAGTTGAAACATGTCTACCTATACCTCTGTCTTGACCAGAAGTCCTCCTTTTACCTTTGCATTACAAAGATTTTATATATTCTGGATACACATCTTTTAGGAATATACTTTGTAAATATTTTCTCCTATTCTACAGATTCTGTTTTTATTCTCTTAATATTGTCTTTGAAGCAAAAATGTTCTAATTTTGATATGCATAACTTATATTTTTGATACTGTTGTTGTTGTGTTTCTTGTTGTCATAGCTAGGAACCCATTACCTAATCTAAGGGCTTGAAGATTTATGCCTATGTTTTCTCTAAGATTTTTATAGTTTTTGCTATTACATCTGGTTTATAGTACATTTTGAGTTAATTTTTAATATTGTATGAGGTAGAATCCCAAATTCATTTTGCATATGGTTTCACAAATGTCTTAGCACCATTATAATTTCCTTCCTCAAGTGAAAAACCTGACTTTAATTATTATCAATATATTCAATTTTTTCAATAATAAAATATAGAGAAAGAATTTTCAGATTATTTAACCCATATCCCTGCAATAAAAAATTCCACTGGTTAGTGTTCAATATTTGCTTGGGGGCTTTATTTTTTAAGGTACAATTCACATATGGGAAAGTGTACACAACTTTAGGGTACAGTTCTGTAAATTTGTATAAATCGTATTCCCATGTAACCTATATACTTATCAAAATAAAAACAAAACATTTCCATCATTTCAGAATGTTTTTAGGACATAACACTTTCAATACCAAAAGGCAAAATCTGTTATAAATATGGAAAAGAAAGCCAGGATTGAGCAATATAAGTTCAGATCACAATTTCTAAATACTAATTTCCATGAAAAAGAACCATGTTTCCTTGAAGGAATAGCTGATCCTTACCCTGGGGCAGAGAAGGGAAAGTTGAGCAATAACAATCATCTTATATAAGAAAAGAATGAAGTATCAAGAAGCATGGAGACTCATAGAAAGCCTCAGGAATCAGAATGATGGGGTTCACAGTGGCCAAATCTAGAACAATTTGAGCATCAGAACAAATATTTACTGAATTATATCATTTTAAATGAAAGAAAAATCAGTTGGAGAGACATAAAAATGAGTATAAACATAAATACAAAAATAAGTAAATGCAGACAAGGGAAAACATTTCTTCTCAAAACAATGGCAAAAAATCACATAAAAGGAATAAAGGAGTTTGAAAATTATTAGTATGTTCTAAAATTAACAGACAATATTTGCTGATGGTATGTCTAGTTCCATTTCTTCAATGTGGCAAAGAAAGGGGGGCACTAATACTGAAATAGACTCAGAGTCTTCTGCATAACAAGGCCTACTGTATAAAAGACGGAGATTTAATCCGAAGGCTGTGGAAAGCCCTCTTTCCTCTCTCCAGCACCACAACTGACTCTAATACAATTACAGTGGATTATCAGTAGAAAAGCAGCAAGACACTAAGTGTGTCAGATGGGGAGACTAAGGGAAGTCCAAAGTCAAGAGGAGAGACATACACCTGGACAATAGATGAATTGGGAGCCTCTGGCACCTGTAAGATACAGACAATTATTAGATAGAGAATTTAAAATAAATATGATTAATTTGTTCAGAGTCCTAGTGAAAAAAGTAAATATGCAACAGATGGGTAAAATGAGCAAAGAGATGAAAAAAAGAAGAAACATCAAAATAAAATACTAGAAGTCAAGAACTAAAAAATAAACAACAAAATGAGCAAATAAAATCACCAATACTTATGATGTTATAATGTGCTTCAGTAAACTTGCTGTGGCCTGGAAAGTGTTGGTGAGTTTGTAAATAGGTCAATGGAAACTACTCAATGCAAAAAGAAAACTTAATGAAAAAAACCCCCAAAACCCAAAAAACCCCATGACATCCAAAGTCTCTGCAGAAGTTTTGAATGTATTAGGATTGCCAGGAATAAAATAAAGAAATACTGGAAAAAATATTTTAAATAATAATGGGCAAGGATTTCTAAAATTAATGGAAGACATCAACATCGAATATTTTATCTTACATTAAAACAAACTAGGAAAAATACAAACAATTGGAGGATCTGGGTTAAGAGTATGTGGGAATTTCTTATACATGTACTTTTGAAAGTTTAAATTTATATCAAGGAGTTTTTAAATCAATGTAAAAAGTTGCCTTCAAGTAAAGCCATCTTTCCAACTCATAACCTTGTACGATTAGGCAAAAAGGAATGTAGAAATATATTTTTTTCTGGCAATTTCTCTGAAGTATAAAATACAAAAATGCATGTTAAATTATAGTGCACAGTGCAGCCACTACTGAGGTGAAAAGCAACATGGCTATAATTATGCGAAGGGAGGAAAGATGTTTACTTCTGGGTTTTGCTTGACATCTGCACCTATTTTTTTCTTGCCACTAACAGCCCTGAAGTTTAGACATATCCCAGAATATAATGTGAGCAAAATAAATAATGATTCATTTAAAATTCATATAATTCTATTTGGATAAAAAGGAGAAAAAATTCAGTGTTATTAAGGAAGTGGGAAGTTTCTCTGGCTCCAGCATAATCTAAGACACTATTAAAGGATGAACCCTTGTATTTGAGCAAAAAGTGTTAATATGTTTGCATTCACCAAGGAATAAGAAATTAATTTACCTATTCCATAGCACATAAGAAGTAAATGTTTAACTTAAACGTAAAATATAAATTACTGTACCACATTTATTTTAGATAACTACTTTAACACATGGTCAAAGTCCAAGTGATGAGTGTTTTCTAGCAAAATAAGTTTTAAACATGTGAAAGAATTTTAAAAAGTTTTGCATAATGGCAAGTTCCTGTAAGTGACAATTTCTATTTTCAACTCATTTTGTAACTGGTTATATAATCATGAAACGTGTTGATGTGAGCCAAAGGAACAGTGTATTCATGAAATATGAATTACTTCTGAGTCACTCCATGCTTCTTCCTCTGCCATCCCTATTAGAGATAATTGATATAATTCATGAATTACGAGGAATCTTATGAGCTTACAAATAACATTATCACTTCATCTTTTCAAAAATCTTTACCAAATCTGACAACCTCCCACAGTTCTATATTGATTCTAACATAGGTTAGTTATCTTCATCATGATTTCAGAGAAGGAGAATACAATTCACTGAAGAAGCAAATTGGTCTATTAACAACTAATGTTTTCCTTAATTTAAGAATTTTATGTATATACGGTCAACTATGAGTATCAGTTGAAGATATAAAAATCTCTAAGAGCAGATATGTAGAAAGAAAACTGGGCTGTTTATTTATGACTGGTAGTATATTAACCCATACAAATATATCTATAATTTTTCCCTCAAGAACTCTCTCTACTAAACAGTGATATTTACCCCCAAAGCAGTAACTTTTTATTCACCTGTGCATTTCCAGCACTTAGCACAATGCCTGGCACAGTGCACCTTGTGGACAAAATGATGAAAAGACAGAAAGAAGAAAAGGAGTGAGAGAGGGAGTGAGGGAAGTTGGTTGAGTGGGAGGGTAGGTCTTTTGAGGACAGATAGACTAAAATTTTCATTTTTGTGGTGCTATTTTGTATGAGAATAGCAATAATATCCCCAGGAATACTTGGTGAATAGAATCCTTTAGTTCAGGGTAACACTGAGAACTATGTGGTTTTGAGGCTTCATCATAGGCAAGGTAAGTTGAAGAACAAAACCCTTTGTTTTTGCTTTCTAATATTAATGTAGAGACAAAGAATAAATGACCAAGGAGCTCCAGGGAGTCTACACCTGTTTTCTTTATCAGAAGTTTCTTGGCTTTTTTGGGGAGGCAGTAGGTTTAGAGGGCAGGAGTGTGATTTGGGGAACTAGCCCATTTTCCTCCAACCCTGCCATTTGTCACTATTAGGTAAGGTCTTAGCGTCTCTGTTTCAGCGTGGGTAAAATGAAATTAATCCATGTTCACATCCAAAACATCATTAAATTGTCAAGCTTTTAAACATTTTTGCTACTGTTTGGTGTGCCAAGATATCTCCTTGAGATTTTTATTGACCTGTGGTCAATGAGATGCCTCTTTTAGTGGCCATTCAAGTTTCACATTTTATGAAGCTCCCGTTGAGGTATTTTGCCTCTTTTTCATCTAGTTTTTTTTTCTATTTCAATTCAAATTAATATTCTGCTTTTATTTTTTCAAGTTCTAGAGTCGGTCACTTAGCTCAATTATTTTCAAACTGTGTTAATTGTTTAATCCTTTTCAAAAAATAAATATTGATTACTTTCTTTTTTATTTTTTTATTTTTATTTTTTTTAAAGAGGGAAGGGAGGGAGAGAGGGAGAGGAACAGCAGTGTGAGAGAGAAACACTAACTGGTTGCCTTCTGTACATGCCCTGCCTGGGGACCAGTATCGATTACTTTCAAAGTACCATTATTACAAACACTTTAATTTTTACTTGAATGCTAAATGGTTTCTAGTGTCCATAGTTTCTTTATTAACATATATAATATTTAGAAAGTTTTAATGATTTTGAAATATTATCTTTTTAATTGTCTTAAAGACCTAAATGTTTTACTTATTCTTTTTCATCTCACTGAAGAATTTTAAACTTTCTTCCAAGACAAGCCTACTGACAGAAAATTCCCTCAATTTTCTGAAAATTGAGGGAATTTTCAAACTGGCAGCATTTGAAGGATAATTTGGCAGAGTACGGATTTTAAACAGAATGATCTGGTGTATTTCACATTAGTTACTTGCCCCTCCCACAGCTGAAATCATGACAGGATTTTATTTGATATTCACTGTAAGAACCTGGTCCAGCTGTGGAAGGCAAAACTCTAAATTGTGAAGCCACTCTGACTAGTTTTCCCTGGAGTTTTTAACTCTCAGACTTGTCCACGGTGATCCTCCAACTTTTTGTCGATGACATTTTAAGGTTTCCTAGCAGCGATGGTTTCCACAGAGGTTTCTGCTCGGGGGGTGCGCTCCAGTGAGTGGCGGTCCCTGTTTCCCCCATGCCAGTGGCAGCGGTTTGCCCTGTGAATTCACTTCTCGGTCAGATCTAAGAGAAGTTGATTTTCAGTTTTTTAGTTGTTGTTAGCACGGAATAAGGACCTCCAAGCTCCTCACATTTCAGAATAGATGCTAGAAATCCTATTTGCTTACCTTTAAAAAGCTCACTAGAATTATTATTGGTGTTATTTCATTTATCTTCCAAATACATTTTGCACGTTGGTTTTGTGCCAGTCTCAGTGTTAGGTGTGATAAAGGAATGCAAAAATTCCCGTAGCTTTTGCCTTCTGTTATGATTTACTATTACATATATTTTGCTAAAAAATCATTACCTTGTAACTAATATGTCTCAGAATAACATCATAGACTAGTTAGTTAACTTTTCATTAGATTTATACCTGAACAGGCTTGACATGTTTTTTATACCAGCCTTTAAGAAAAATTTCAAGCACATGTGTGCTATACGGCTGTGACTCCTGGGGATCCCATGAATGAGTGACGTCCACACTGGCCTGTCCTCGACAGCCCTGCTCAGCTCCTGCAGACTCAGCCTTGGCTCCTTTCCTGGAGTCAGGCTGTCTCATACTTGGTCTTCTCTTTTCCTGCTGCCTTCTATTTCCCCTAGCATTATTGTCTAAAAATACCCCCTGCTTTCATATGATGTGCCTGGAGTAGCACAGTTTCAGTTTTGTCATTTTTAACTCTAGTGATGTTTCAGGCTTAATTTGCTCTAGGACCCACTTATTCATCTTTCTGGCAGTCCAGGCTATCTGCAAAGCTCTCCTCTAACACTGTATTTCAAGTGAATCTGTTTTTTTTTTTTTCTATCAGGCTTCTCATTCATGGTAATTGGAAATACAAGGGTGTGGATGATCTTAACCTTTGTCTCTAATGAAACATATTTTCTCTTTGTGATCTTTCTTAGTTCTTCCATTATTGCCCTTCAAAGTCTCAGCTTCCTCTTGATTTCTTGGCTGAAGTCTCCATTTAAATTGATGACTAAACCAAGATAAGTGAGATCATTAATAATTTTGATGGCAAGTGCATTCAGTTTATCAAATTAATTAATCGATGATGTGACAGAGTTATGTTCCTTTAATCTATAGAAAATATAAATCATTATTAGGGGGAAGGATTGTCAAAGAACATGTATAAAGGACACATGGACAAAGCCAAACGGGGGTAGGACTTGAGGGTGGGAGATGGGGGTGGGTGGGGTGGTGGAAAGTGGTGGGAGGAAAATGGAAACAACTGTATTTGGACATTAATAAAAAATGATAAAAAAAAAAGACTGGCTAGACATCTCAAAAGGATAAAAGTTTTATAAAAATTTTAAATGATACAAAGATGAGTTGGGGTGAAAAAATACATATTAGGAAATTCGACATAACACTTACTTTTAGGTGTAGTAATTATAGGCTATAAGTATTGATGGATGATATATATTGCTAGAATTAAAAACAAACTGGTCCTGGCTGGTGTGGCTCAGTGGATTGAGTGCTGGCCTGTGAACCAAAGGGTGACTGGTTTGATTCCCAGTCGGGGCACATACCTGGGTTGTGGGCCAGCTCTCCAGTGTGGGGTGTGTAAGAGACAACCACACATTGAAATTTCTCTCCCTCTCTTTTTCCCTCCCTTCTCCTCTCTTTAAAAATAAATAAATACAATCTTAAAAAAAACAAACTGCATTTTGCAAATTAACATGAACTAGACTGCAATGCTCGATTAACATCAATATAAGTGTATTTTTATCTTTTCCATTTCTCATGCTGTTAATTCAATGAACTCAAGATGACCTTTGAAACTCAAACAAAGTTACTTTGTTGTAAGGCATAGATAATATCTGTAGTCTACATTATGTAGAGTAAAGATAGGATTGTTTTACATTTATGATTTTATTTTAGTGTAATATTATCTTCTAATCTTAGCAATTGACCAACAATTGACTAAGCCTCAAACTACGTCCATGAAGTAAATAGACTACAATCATTTAGGCAATATTTGTTTTTAAGTAAAAAAGATTTATTCTTTAATTCCTTCCAGTTCAACAGTGAATGTTAAGCTACTGAAAGTCTGTTGTTAAGTGTAGCTGATCCAGATTTAAATAAATTCAACACAATCCATATAAAGCATAGTTTGAATGAAGGTTACTTGTCTCATGATTAACACCTGAGGAGTATGAGTTTCCAACTCCTTACTCCTAATCCCTTAATATTATTCTGGTTTGTAAAACCCAGAGACAGAAAAAAAAAAGATATGTGAGAGGTAATCTATATTTTTCAAAAGATATCATGTATCACATTAATACCCAGGACTTTTTTCAAGTGAAGTTTATTAGTCTTTCCACAAAATATTATTAACTATCTGATATATGCAAAATATACTCTGACAGGGGTGTGCAACCTTTTGGCATCTCTGGGCTACCCTGGAAGAAGAAGAGTTGTCTTGGGCCACAGATTAAATACACTGCAACATGTAATCACACACAAAAAAATCACATGTTTTAAGTAAATGAATGATTTGTGTTGGGCCACATTCACAGCCATCCTGAGCTGCACGCGGGCTGCAGGTTGGACACCCCTGAATCTAGAGTCTAAGGATGAGCAATCACAATGTAATTTTGTAAATCTTGAAAGATAATGAATGCAGGATAGGGGAAAACCCAGGAGTGATAAAGCTGACTGGATTATAGCTGGGGCTGAAGGAAAGAAGCTAGCACCCCGGGGTCATTACAGAGCCCAGGGGTCATTATAGAGCCCAGCATATAGCTATTCTCATGAAGTACAGCTTTTTGTTTTGGAGAGTTTACACATTTAAGGGCTAAAGAGATTTAAGATTAATCTCTTTGTCACTCCTTTTCATCCGATTTCCTGTGTTCTGTTCCCAGCCTTTTAGGGATACACAAATTTTGGTAGTAGTTACCTAAGACACAAATATAGTGCATAAAACCCACGTCTGATCCTTGGTTTGCCCTAGCAAAACTACTCAGTCAATGACATGCAAATATTTGGAAAGTCAGATATCAATGAAACATCCCTCAAAAAAGCAAAGGCGATTACTATTTGATTGCCTACTCTTTGTTTTCCTGTTCATTGATACAGCAAGTTCAGAATAAACATTACAAAGTTTATTTATTTTGGTGTGTAAACTCTTCCTTTGCTGGTGTATGTAGCGGAGGTGGGGGTGTACTCATGAGCAATGTTTGATTAATAAAGCAACACACATCTGAAAATTTTAAAAGTAGACTCTAATCAATGATACTATTCTTTGTTCTAATTATGCTAATTAAATTTCAAACACTACTCCTTCAACTGATTAGATTATAAATTTTATCATCAGTTTTGCTGAATAATACATTTTTAGTGTATTCCCTAGAAACTAATTGAGGCAATGGAGATACTCAAAATAACATCCTTACTTCCTTGATTACATACTTTTATATAAGTAAATTGTTTAAGAAGACCAGGAATTCATGTTTTGAAGCTCATAATAAAAACCAAAGTAATTTCCACTGTTAGGTAAAGTAAGATATCATTCTATATCTGACTTTTCAAACTAAGCCAATAAAAGATTATTGACTATTAGATATCCATACCTTGAGTAAAATTCTGCTTTTGAAGATTAACTAGGTCTTTTATCTAAAAGATCTATTGTGTTTCTAAACTAAAAGGAAATTGTTTTCCATGAGTTAATGTATTCAGTTGTGGTTACCTATATTTGGAGACTGGGACAATGGACTGTTGACAAGGATTGAGAGGCACAGTCAAAACTTGGGTTGGGTGTAGGGCAGGAGCAGGGTTGCTCTAATTAAGGAGCAACACCACTGACTCAAGAGAGTAGAGAAGCACTTATTGTGCAACAAACCTTTGCACTTGTGTGCTGAAGTAATATTGTACAACGCGAGTTCCCTAGCAGGTAGGGCAGCCTCATGCTTTCAGCAGGCACTCGAGCCTTTTCTTCTTCAGTAGGCACGTTCGGCTCAACTGCTCTGTGCAAACAGACACACCAATTTATGATTTTCTGATGATAATTAAAACCACTCATATAGATTGTTCTTTACCCATGTAATTTTCATTTCCTAATTTTTCTCACATTAGGGTTTATTTAATTGGTAATAGTTAAAAAATGAAAAAGATTGAACTAAATGTGGCTTTGAATTCTTTTTTCATAATTATGTTGCCTCTTTGTCACTTACCAAAGTCAATATATGCTGCTAGTTTTTAAGCTTTACTGTGTACAGTAATTATCCCGGGAGTTGTTATATATGAGTAATTCTTGTGCCTCATCCATAATTACTGATTAGAGTCACAGAATACAGTCTAGGAATCTGCTTTGTAATAAATTCCACAGGAAATTCTCATCCAGATTCTTGGGAAATCACACCAGGCCAGCTACTAAGATCATTCACTTTGTGCTTTTAATTGAAATCTACCCACTTAGAAGTCTCATAAGTCTCTCTCTCTCTCTCTCTCTCACACACACACATACACACACACACATCTTTGGCTTGAATTAGCTTGTGCATTAGTTTAAAGATTTTAAAATTAAATCTTTGTCATCTATTATTGTGGACCTAGTAAGCTACCGGCACTTCCATCTTCTATTTCCTAGCTAACACCTGTGTGAAAAGCTTCTTCCCACACCAGCAGCCTGTCTGCCAGCCAGTCACAGAACTACCGAGTTTGGAACGCTATTCTTATATAATTGCTGCCTGCAGAAGATGGCACCGCTGTGCGGGATGCTAGTTCATTACTTACGAGTTAGAATGGAACTTGAAGGTTAAAACTAGAAACTCCTCATTTCCTTCAGTTCAGCCACAGCCTCTGCTGCGCCTCCACTGCTCTCCTTCTACGGGAGGCTGACTCCAATTGCAAAAGCAGGTGAGCACACCCACACAGAGTGCATTCAGTCAGGAGCAGCAGGTCATCTTCTTTCCTCCCTCCAACTTAGCTCTGTGGGACGGCCAGCTGCAGAGCCAATGTAATGCAGCCCCCTTGCATAGCACTGATTTCTACCAAGTGGGAAATTGATGAAGGTTGTGTGATTCTAGTCAATTTCCCTCACAATGGGTGAGAAGTGCCTGTGCACAAGCCAGTCTGTCACTTCCAGAGCAGCCGCTGCCTTTTACCTGAGCCTATTAAAGATGCAGAAAGGAAAAGGGAGTGAATCAGAAACAGGGAGGCAAATGTACTAGCCTCTCTTATTTTCTATCTTTTCACACTAAGAATTCATTATATTTTCTCATCAATAAAGTCATTACAATATCCACATATGGTTCCAGTTTTACATAGGGTAATGAAAGTAACTCCCAAACGTTTCATAAAGTTCCAAACAATATAGGATTTATTTTCAGTATACTTCACAAAAGAACACAAGTTTGTTTATTTTTTGCCATTATTTTTTTAAAAAAATATTTATTTTCAGAATGACAGGTCACTAACAAACCATGAGGCTTTGTAAAGATTGTAGATAAACATTTGTTTCAATAAAAACACTTTTAGAAACTAGCAGAGCTAAACATCTAACTTGACCATGTCGCCTCAGATTAGAGCAAGAAAGAAAATAAAATTATGAATTATGGTTTCTGCAATTCTCTATCAGCCCCTCCATACCATCCCCAACCTACACACTTATCTGCACGAAGTCCCAGGAAAGGAGTGCTGGTCCTCTAGCCCCTCTTCTCCCAGAGATCGGCCATCTCTCGTGCATGTGCATTCTTGCTCACGGCACTCGTTCTGTTCCCCTAGACTACAGATATGCTCATCTTTTTTGTGACAATGCACACACGCGCTCACGTGGATTTTCCTCTACAGTTAGTTATTCTCTCTCTTTCAATTATGCAACTAAAATTTTCAGTATATTGGTATGTCTTCATCATTCTCCATTCATCTCCTCACCCACCTGTATATCTTCTCTCAACTCTACTAAAATTGCTCTGGTGAACCAATTCACAGCTAAATTCTATATTCCTAAGAACAATACATATTTTGTACTATGTTGCTATTTCAGTGCATTCAGTATTGTTCATCATATTTTTCTCCTTAAATTAATTTGCCCACTGAATTATGTGACACTATTCACACTGCTTCCTTGTCTATTTATACCTTAATATCCTCTTATTTTCCTTGACTCCTCTTTTTCTATTAATTAAATTCTGATCTTTCCTAGAGAACTTACCTTCAGTCTTTCTTCTCTACAATCATTGTCTTAGTTTTCCTTACAAGCGCTATGTCATTGACTATGGTATATGATATAGGCAACAAATTCTTCATTCGTAGCATACCAAACTGGGCCGATCACTTATTTCCCATTTTCACCCCATATCAGATGTGTCCCATTCCATATTATCTTTCTCTCTCTCAGGAACTATGAGCGGCAGCCATTCCGTAGCAAACCTAGAACTCTAAATAGCAATCTTGACTTTGACCTTTTCTTCAACTTCTATATCTAAAAAATTAAATCAAGCCAATGTGACTACAATATTTTCTTGACTCTCGCTCTGTTATTGTTTCTAATATAATTTCTTATAACCTCATTATTTGTTACACCGCTTTGGTACAAGATCCTCTTTGGCTGCAGAACTGAATATAAATTCCTTAACATTGTCACTAAAAGTTTCATGATAGATCTTTGACTACCCTCCTCTCTTGCCTGTCCCTTTCAGGCTCCGGCAAGGAGAAATCTCTTGTTTTTAGAAAACATCATGCTGTTTCTTGGCTCCTTAATATGTTAATTTTACCCTTAATCTTGTGTTGAAGCATTTTTTCCACATAGAAAGCTGTTATTCTTTCTTAGTTTAATTTCTTTGCTCAGCTAATCACCTTTAGGAATTCATGAATCTTAAGCTAGATTGAATCCTGCTTCATAACTAAACAAAATTAATGGATAACATTATGGATTATTTTCCTCCAAGGAACTCAAAGTGTTTTACAAAAATATTAATATTTATTACTAAATACATTTGTAGGAGAGAGGCAAATGTCATAATTAGCAGTTAAAGCATTTTTTTTGTTACAAAACCTTTTTTGCCTTTATCTAGTCCCTAATCAGAGTTATATTAATCTATGATTTTGTACGATTTTTCTAGAATATAAATGGGCATTTCTCTTTCTCAGGAAAATAACCTAAGAGTCTATAGTACCTTTATAGGTCTGGGTAAAGTCATAAAAAACTGTACCAATCTTTTGTGGCCAGGGATAGGGCTACGGATCTTGAAAACAAATAAAAAGCTGCAGAAGTCTGCATGGTCTCAAAGTGGAACTACTCAGCGGAAGGTATGCAAACAGATGGTCATGTCGCTTACAGCAGCCACTAGAGAATCGGGATTCATTCATCAATTGACACTGTTAAATTAGGAAAATAATTTTACAAAATGTATTTTTAAAAATATTTTAAAATCTTTGTATATCAAAATATTTTCAAATAAGATCATTGTGTAAACAATAAATGAGCTTTTCCACTACGATCTACAACCAGATTCTGGTCTTACAAATGAGAATATTAAAACATCTCTAGAGGAGACTTCTCACATCAGATCTCACAGGTAAAGAACTTGGATGTCATCACTCCTGCCCTTACGACAAGAAAAAGGATAGATACATTTAAAATCAGTGACTCTTCTTGGGCCCATCGGGAGGTCAACCGCTACACCCAAACCTGCAGAGACGTGCTCGTCCACAGATGCAGATTGTCTACTAGAGCACAAGCTGTTGGAGCATTAAACTGGTGGGGACTTTTAAAGAGATTTTGACAAATTACTCTAGACTGGGCGTAGAGTGCAGCTTGAGAGTGACACACTCCTGGGAGCAAAGTCAAGGTCAAGCTTTTGTGCGTTTAAGCCCCAAGGATCCCCCCACCAGGTTCTCATAATGAAGATGTGAGAAAGATACTCTGTAAATGTATCAGGTACAGCAAAGAATAATCAATATAAATAATACTTAGGACCTTCTTCATAGTAAAGGACTATTCTTCAAGGAAAAAGATTGGTAGAGCACTACGCCAGGTAAAGGAAGTCATTCCCCCGCACCATCCTTCTCCAGCCTTGTTATGTCACCCAAGGGGGGAAATAGTGAGTAGCATTCAGGATATTAAGAAATAGATTGAGAGTCTTCATATTGAAGAAAGAAGCAAGGGGACAGGATAAAAAACAATAACATTGGGGAAAAACACGTGAAAATCACAATCCTGTACACAAGCTACTAAAACAATGAGACTTAATTAAATTTTAGAGAGATTCTTTCTTCCACACTTCTCAATCATACAAATATGGCTTCAGTATGATATTAAGAATTATAGGCAAAGAAGCTCCAAGACATAAGATCTCTAAGGAGTGCTTAGAAAAGCCCAAATTCCAGGGGAGACAAAAACAAAGGCAGTAGAAGAAACTGAAGCTTCTGGCACCTGTAGCTACCCAAACTTTAACTAGAGCCGGACTCCTAGCTAGATTAACATAGAATTTCATACTAAGGACTTATTTTCTTCAGTCCCTATTAGCCAACATCGGTGGCTTTTAATAGCAACAACAACAACAGAGTACAAAGCATGCCTAAAGGCAAGGAAAACATGTTCTGAAGAGGTAAAACAGTCACCAAAGCCAGACAAAGATGGGGCACAGGTGTTGGAATTATTAACAAGTCATTTAAAATAGGCTAACCTGTTAAAGACTTTAAAGGAGGAAATAGATAACACGTAAAAACAGATGTGGAATATAAGCAGACAGATGAAAATTCTAAGAGAGAATCAAGAAAATGCTGGGGAAAAAACAGTTGAACAGCAGTAAAGAATATCTTCATTGAACCTATTCATAGACTGGCATGGCAGAGAAAGAATCAGTTATGTGGAAGATAGTTCAAAAGAAACTTCAGATACTAAAATGCAAACAGGAGAGAGAATGAAAACAGCATCAAACATATAAAAAGTGTGAAATAATTCCCAAAGATGTGATATACACACAAAGTTAATACCACATCAGATAAATGAAAGAACAGATTGAATATTTACAAATATATTGGTTGAGAAATTTCCAAAATTGATGACAAATAACAAGTCACAGTTCCAAAATGCTCAGGAAATCCATGCAATGTCAAAAAAAATTAAAACAACAAAAACACATAATGTTTAAAAAACTATCTAGTAAAACAGACAAAAGGAAATTCTGGAAAGAAGCTAGGAAAAATAAAAAAAAAAACACTTTACCTACACAGGACCATCGATAAGATTTACAGTGGCCGACTTCTCAGAAACATACAAGCAAGAACGGAGAGGTGTTACATTTTTAATGCGTTGAAAGAATAAAATCGTCCCACCAACCTAGAATTGTGTATCCAGCAAAATTACATTTTACAAATGAAAAAGAAATACTTTATTCAGACAAACAGAGCCTAAAGGAATTTGTTGACACCAGAGCTTCCCTCCGCACAAAAGAAAAAAGATAAAATAAGCTATTTAGAAGGGAGAAAAGGAAGTGAATTAATATAGGGCTGAACCTTGGATCTAAAGACAAGAAGCATATCAGAGACAGAAGAAATGAAGTTAAAACAAACTTTCATTTTAATTCTTAACTGATCTTAAACATAATTGTTTAAAGTAATAAGAGTAACATAATTATATCCCTGGCTGGTGTGGCTCAGTTGGTTGGAGCACTGTCCCATACATCAAAATGTTGGGGATTTATTCCTGGTCAGAGAAAATGCCTGGGTTGCAGGTTTGATCCCTGGTCGGAGTGCTTAAGGGAGGTGGCCATCTATGTTTCCCTCTTACGTTGGTGTTTCTCTTTCTCTCTCCTACCTGGCCTCTCTCTAAAATCAATAAATACATTTTTAAAAAGAGTAACATAGTTATAGTATATGGATAAATGAAATGAATGACAGCAATATCAAAGTAGATACAAGGAAGAATTGAAAACACTGTAATAAGGTGCCTCCCCTGCATATAAAGCAGTTTAGGGCAATTTGAAGCTGGATTTAAATTAGTAAAATGTTTTTAATAAATATTAGCATAGTGACCACAAACTTTTAAAGAACTATAGATTTTTGGTTTCAGCTCTTAGATGTAGAGAGATTAGGTCACGACACTCATCTTTTCAAGCTCCCTGAAAACCAAACAGAATGAACACCCAAGCAAACAAACACACAACAGAAAATACACATATTTAAACAGCAGGAATCCAACGTCAGAGACGTTAAATAAATGGGGGGCTCCACGATCTAGGGATAAGTAAGAATGAGATATCTGGTGTACTTCGCATCAGTCACCATACTAGCAAGACAAAAATGGAGTGATCTTTTTTAAAGTATTGGAAGAAAGAAACCAGCAATCACGAAATTATCCTTTTAAAGTTAAAGAGAAACAAAACTTTGCTGACTGAGAAACACTGGGGTTATTCTTCTCCAGCAGACCTGACATGACAATGTTGATTGAAAACTGTAAAATGGCTAACATATATGAACTGAATGGAGACATTTATATAAGGCACTAGTAATAATTGTACCATGATACTGTATTCATTTTACTGATATATAAATAGGTAAAAATAAAACAAATGCAAAAGTATAATAGCAGGTATTAGAAATGTGAATATAGATTTGTGGAGGGAAGAGAAGGGGGAGAAATATGAAAGCTTCAATTATGTTATTATCTGCAATGTTTTGTTTATGTGTATGTTCTAAAAAAGCTCAATGGCAGGATAATAGAATTAGAAAGAAATGAGTGGCAGGCAGAGTAGTACTTGCCATATTATCATATACACTTGTTTCTATGTTTGAGATATTTCAAAAATAATAAGTATAATAAAAAGTGTGGATAGCCAAAGAAGATAATTGAATACATAAATAAGTATACTAAAACCACCCACTGCTACCATTAAAATACATGGGAAAATATAGTTTTTCTACAAAAATAATTAGAATAATATTATATCTTTACAAGTCAATAAATAACATTTAAAATATGTTGTATTTAAATATTTCTATCAAAGTATGTGATAAAAATCTTTCCCGGAAAAAAATCTGTAGAGTAAATAAATTCACAATACCCTAAGATTTTGAATATGCTGTTTTGATAGTTTCTAATAATAGGTTTATAAGAACACAAAAGGCCTTGCATAATGAGAGCAATCTTGAGTGAGAAGAACAAAGTTGAAACCATAATACTTCCTGATTTCAACCTATATTGCAAAGCTATAGTAATCAAAACAGAACAGTATTGACATAAAAGGAAATACATAGCTCAATGGAAGAGAATGGAGAGCCCCAAAATAAACTCATGCATATATGATTAACGTATGTATGACAAAGGAGATAAAATATACAATGAAGCAATATGAGTATCTTCAATAAATGTTGTCAGGAAATGAGCCAAAGGCAAAAGAGTGAACTGCACCCTTATATTATCCCAGACAAAAAATTCAATTCGAAATTAATTAAAGACTTGAATGCAAGGCCTGAAATTAGAAAATTCCTAACAGAGAATATGAGGGTAAATTTTTGACATTAGTCCTAGAAATGATTTTTTGAACTGACACCAAAGTAAAGGTAACATGAGCAAAAATAAACATTTAAGGCAACATCAAACTAAAAAGCTTTTGCACAGAAAAGGAAACCATTAACAAAATGAAAAGGCAACCTATGGAATGAGTGAAAATATTTGCAAATAATGGATTTGCAAATAATGGAAATATCTGATAATGGATTATACTCAAAAATATATAAGGAACTCATACAACTCAATAGCAAAAAAAAATCTGATTTTAAAAGTGGGCAGAGAATCTGAATAGACTTTTTCCATAAAAAGTACACAAATGGCTAATAGGTACATTAAAAGGTGCTCATCATCTCTAAATTCAGGAAAATGCAAATCAAACCACAATAAGGTATAACCTCATGTGTTAGCATGGCTATCTTAAAAGAGACAAGAGATAGCATCCCTGTTGGCAAGGATGTAGAGAAAAGGTTAACACTTGTGCACGGTTGGTGGGGATGTAGATTGGTATAGCCACTGTGGAAAACAGTGTTGAAGTTCCTCAAATAATTAAAAGTAGAACTACCATGTAACTCAACTATCCCTTTAGGACATATACTCATAGGAAATGAAAACAGAATATCAAAGGGATATCCATACTCCTTGTTCATGGCAACATTATTCACAATAGCCACTATGTGGAAACAACCTACCCGTCTGCCAATGGATGAATGGATGACGTTGTAAATATACAATAAAATATTATGCAGCCATGAGAAAGAACAAAATCCTGTCATTTGTGACACAGATGTACCTTGAGGGCATTATACTAAGTAAAGTAAGCCAGACAGATAAAGATGAATCCTGCATGGAATTGCTTGTATGTGGAATCATAAAAAAAAGCCAAAGATTTAAATGATGTGGTGAGAAACCAGAGTAATGTACAGCACAGGAAATATAGTCAACAATATCACAATAAATATGTATGGTGCCAGCTGCATGTTGGAAATATAGGGAGAACACTTTGCAAAGTATGTGATTGTCTAAGCAACATGCTGCACACGTGAAAGTAATACAGAGTAATATTGCATGTAAACTGTAATTGAAAAAAAAATTAAAAGTTTAAAAAAACAAAAAATCAAAACCATAGAAACAGACGGTAAAAATGTGTTTGCCAAGAGCTGGGGTATGCAGAGTTTGACACCAGAGTTCAAACTTTTAGCTATAAGTTGATTAAGTCTGAGGGTCTAATGTGAAACATGGTGATTGTAGATGATAATACTGTATTGTATAATTGAAATTTGCTGAGAGTATTTAAATGTTTTCACTCAAATGATACGTAAGATGATGATGTATTAATGAACTTGACTGAGAGAATCCTTTCACAATGCATATGTTTATCAGATCACCATGATGTAGATTTTAAATGTCTTGCAATTTTATTTATCAGTTATATGTTAGTATAGCTGAATAAAAAATAAAAACATGTTCATAAACCAAAAATGGAAATTTAGTATCTGGAAGTAGAATTACTACATCAAATTTATTCCCCTTTAGATACATAAATGAAATGATAAAAAGATCAAATATTTTTAGTTCTTAAATACGATTTTCATTTAAATTTGCATAAATATTTACATAAGACTAATAAATTGTGCAAGTGATAAACCTTTCTGACAAGGTGATTTTTTTTGCTGATGTTTGTATATAACATGCCAACTTTTATTCTTTGAGTGGTAATTCATAGCTTGCTTTATGTATTAAATACCTCTAAAATTATTTTAAGAGATATTCACTAGCAATTGGCAAGTTACATAAAAGTTCAATACCTTGAATGATAACAATTTAGCCATCTGGCACAGTGCCCAGGATTGTATCATTATAGGTTACATTTCAAAGAGTTATTTGCACCAATATTTTATTTAATATTAATTTATTTATTAAGCTTGAATATTTTATACTATGTACACACTTGTTAATAACCATTATCATGGATTCCTCTTAAATGGTGCTATCAGTTTGAGTTATGTTTCAGTGGAAGTTTTGGAAATATCACTAAATGAAATAAGAAGCGTAAGCTTAGTACAGCTGTTACTTCCTAGCAGGCCCTTAATAAACAGGGAATTAAGAAGAGCTAGGAACTCTCAAAAACACACTCCTATGTTAAAGAACTTTACACCAGTAGATGCTGACTTATCAATGTTTATATTATTAAAATGTATACTGATAGATTTCAAATAAATCTGATTTCCTAAATGGTCATCTCTAAGTTTTTACTTTGTTATTACCTCATTCTCCTTTGAAGTGTTGCTTATGAAGTCAGTTGCAGATGAAGCTCATTGGGACTTAACCATCCAGAGTATAAGAGTGTCTCCTATATACAGGTTCAAATATTAGGAATAAAAAAATAGAAGGCCAACTGAAATTCTACTTATAAATACTTCTGAATTATGCAACAGAATAGTAAGAAGTTTTTCTAAGTTCAAAAATATGATATTGGGATCATATTTTATTCTCTTTCTTATTTGGAGAATTAAAGACTAGAGTGAGATGCCTGCTAGAAATTGTGAAAAATATCAATTAATTGATTAATTTAAAAAATTTATTGAGCTCTTACCCTCAGAATGAAATCACAACTGAAATTCACAGAGGTTCAGAACAAGAATAAAAACATCATCAGATAGAGAGAAAACATAACAAGACTGTCAACTGAAGGTGTTAACACGTCTGCAAGTTGGATTATTAGCCGGAGTTCGTACTAGTGCACTGAAAAAAACTACAATTATCTCATTCTAATTGTTTATATGGCCTAGATTCAAACAGGTACTTGCTAGTATAATACAGACTTGTGGATGAATTTGGTTATTCATTCAAAGTGTTTTTAAAATCTTATTTCTTTTTTATTTAAATATTATTTGGGAGGTGGAAGGGACTGAATATAGTACTGAAGATGGATTTGATTGAACCTTCAAAGGTTTTTAAAATGTCTTATATTTTAATTTGAATACTTTGGAATGCTCTCCAGCTCATAGAGCCCCAACCATATCTGCCTGCCTTACACCTGACCAGCCAATCTAATAATTTCTTTTTGTTGCTTTGTAGTAAGTCCATCCTCATGGTGAGATGGACACTTAACATTTGACTCCCCTGACTTCCCTCATGATTCTACGGTTACCAGGTGGTCTTGTGTTTCACCTTGCGGAGGATTCTGCTCTGTGGGACAGGTTGTTGTGAAACATGCTCAGTTATGACGGGGCTTTGCCTCCACAGGTCTGCTTAGGTGCCGAGGATTTCTCGATTCACCAAACTTCCGTTTTCCTGAACTGGAGAACCCCCAGTCCATCTTTGGAAATGAGAGCATGTGTATTCTGAAGTGTTTTTTCCTTCATTGCGGGCCTTTCTCTTAGGTAATCTCTGGGGAAGTCAGGCAGGAGTACTTCAGCTAAGTCTTCAGACTCAATGAAAGCAAGATGGAATCTTTTGAAGCCTTAGAGTGACTCTACACTGTTCTAACTTTTACAAGTGTGACATTATTTCTTTGTATTTATTTTTAATTTGCTAGATATTTGCACTTTCTCAAGGAAAGGGAATGCTAGATATGGAAAAGGATATTGTATTTAAAAGTCCTACAAAGCCAAGACATGGAATGAAACACTCTCTAAATTAACTTTTCTGCACACCCCAGACTTCTCTGTCTAAGGCTTATTGTAATATTGGAGTAAAACTGATCCTTTAAGTAAAAATAAAAAAATCTGCAGTTTAAATTTCTCAACGTTGATGATTAAATAAATGTATAAGTTGTAGTATTTAGAAAAAGTGCTATGAGAAAACATAGAAAATGTAGGCAGGAAGAATACTATAGTGGTTTTAAGTAAAATTTAGAAATGAAATGAAATGTTTCTCCACTTAATAGTTTCTTTTGAATAAGGCCCCCTATTTTCCTGAGTACCGGTGCAATCAAACACAATCTGGAAATTCCTGTCTCTAACAAAATGTCTTTCAACTACAAGAAATTTCAGTTACTGAGTCTTGGTGAGAGCATTGATTTGGGTTGCTTTACAAAAGTAAGTATTACAGTGACTGGTTTTAGTTTGTATCAAAATCCCTGTCTCTAGCAAAATGTCTTTCAACCACAAGAAATTTCAGTTACTGAGTCTTGGCAAGAACATTGATTTCAGTTGCTTTACCAAAGGAAATATTACAGGGACTGGGTGTTTTTTGTATCAAAATTCTCACTGTGCTCCAACTAGTGAGGCTCAGTGGGTTGGGCCTCTTCCTGCAGACTGAAAGGTCGCAGGTTTGATTCCTGGTCAGGGCACATGCGAGAGACTACCGACTGATGTTTCTTTCACACACTGATGTTTCTTCCCCTCTCTCTCTCCTTTCCCTTATCTCAAAAAATAAATAAATTAAACCTTTAATAAAAATTCTTACTGGTGAAAAGCAGGTAGCAGTTACTTCAGGCTAACCACACCATTGTAAAGTTTCAAGAATGTTTTGTTTCAACTAAATGCCTTATATTTAGGGAAAACTGAAGGTTGCCAATGTAGAAAAATAATATTGATATTACTGATGAGTTTTGAATATAACTTCTTCAGGAAAATATTTTCTATTTTGTTAATCTTTCTTCAGTAGTACTCATAATGTTCTTTTTAGTAGGAATAGGTTGGGACATGAAGATTCCAAAGGAAAATTATCTCATTTACCTTCTCAATTAAAAATAAGACTATTAAATGAATAGGAATATACCACATAAGATCACAGTAATTTTTCCCATTAGAATCTTTGAAGAGAATTAGGAAAATTCTGGACTTCTCACTTCAAATAAAAAATAGAGGAGTTTAGGAACACGATTATATAAGCTTAAAGAGATTCTGTGGCATTTCTCTCATAGAGATATTTTTCTGTGACTAGGAACACAAATTCAACTAACGGAGACATCGGAAGAATACTTTTGATGAGTTATGAAGTCATGCAATATTTTGACTGCAATTCTGTAAAAGTGAGAATAAAATAGGAAGTTTACTTATGCATTAATGTACTCAATTAAAACTTTATAGAAAGCCGTTTTTGTGCAAGCAGTGAATTATGAGCTGGAATGCCTCATGTTGTTTAAAATCAGGTCAACAAGTATATCGTCCATGACAATCTACTAAACAAACACTCATTGAGTACCTACTTAAGGTAAAGTATGGTGTTATACTGAGGTTATAAATAAAGTTCAAACCATTTTTAAGGACCTCACACTTCAGTCATAAATTTTTTTAAGACTTGTATTTTTAGAGCAGTTTTAGGTTTACAACAAAGTGAGAGGGAAGTGCAGACATTTCCCATTTATCTCTTGTCCAGACTCATGCATAGCTTCTCCTATTATCAACATAAGTCAACAGAGTAGTACATTGTTATTATTATTTTGTTCGCTAAAGATGGACCTACATTGGCGTCCCATAACCACTCCAAGTTCATAGTTTATGCTACCATTTACTCCTGGTGGTGTGCATTCCATGCGTGTGGACAAAGGTCTAATGACATGTACCCATCATTATAAGATCTTACAGAGCATTTTCACTCCCTTTAAATCCTTAAAATTAAAAATAAGCAATAGAGTGTCCTGCAAATATTAAAATAAATATTTGATAGAAAAGAATTTCAACATCTAAATGGATGATTAACTATCCAGCAATATCTGGAGAGTCACACACTTAAAAGTTTGCTTGAGCACAATTTATGCCCTTGAGCTCTGAATCAAATTGCATGATTTGCTTTTATGAGGGAGTTCTTAAAAAGAGAGTTGCAACTGCTACCAACTGTCTACAAATTTCAGCTCACATCTCCTCACAGCCACCTGGTTAATAATCATATGTATCAAAAGGGTGGTATTATTTTGTCATGTGATATTAGGTGATAAATACTAAATAAATAGATGATAATTACTAAACTGCTTAATGATATTTTGTTAAAATACTCCTGGATTACTAAGCAACTTTCAACTAGAATCCATAAAGTATTTTAAGGATGCTCAGAGTGTTTCAGAATTCTTCATTCATGATTTATTTATTGTTTTAAAAGGAAGGTTGGAAATTTTGGTTTTCATATTATACAACAACAAAACTACATGTATTTATCTAATACTTACTATGTGCCAGTAGGCATAAGATAAATAAAACATGTACCTAAGTTCTTATATTGCTTTAGATAAGAACAGAAAACAAGGAAATATAAATACAAGTGTGTAATATTTTACGTGAAGGTAATTACTAAACAGAAATTTAATAAAAGATAATGTGCAGATTAATAATGCCGAGTGGTGGATGGCATTAATAGAGACTACTTTATACAGTGTGCCATTTCAGATTACTTAAGCTAACTTATTGTGCAATAACAAATCACCCCCAAATCTCAGTGGCTTATTTATTCATTCATTCATTCATTCATTCATTCCTAAAATTACACATCCATTGTTGAGTTTTGGTGCCTCTGTTTTTACTCCAGCACCCAGAGAAGCCTTTACTACTAAACGATTAGAGTAAAATTAAAATAAAATCACAGAGCAAATCAGGGATAGGGGAAAGCAAATGAAAAGACCCTTGGTGGAAGTATGCTTTGGCACTTTTGTGCAACTTCCAGGATGCTAATGTGACTGGAATTCCAAGAGAATCATGCTAGGAAACGCACTGTGAGTGGTAACTCTCTGCTAGTGCATAGAGAGCCTTGCAGACCGTATTGAGGATGGAGGAGAACAGGAACACTGGGATTTATTTTGAACAATATGACAACTCATTGGAAAGATTTGAGCCCCAAAAGAATAAAATTTGATTTACTGTTTTAAAATCATTATTTAAGCTGCAGCATTGAAGAAAGACTATATAAGAGTGAGGTACTCACTTGGAAGCTATTCCAAGAGAGTGCTGATGTTGCCTTAGTCAAAGGTAGCATCCACAGAAGTCATGAAAGGGAATCAGATAATGCATCTAAATAAATACATTTCTGATGGATAAGACATGAGTTTGAGAAACAGGTGACTACAGGAAAATGCCACAGTACTGGTTTAATAAACTTGGTAGAATACACTCCTCACTTATTGAGATACAGAAATATGGAAGAGAAACAAGGTTGGGAGTTGAAATCAACAGTTAAGATTTAGTGATACCAAGTTTCATTTTCCTATTGAAGTTCCCTATGGAAATGTTATGAACTCATACTGGATATAAAATTTTGGAGTTCGAGGAAAGTTTCTAGACTGGAGACAATTTAGGAGTACCCAAGATATAAAGAAAAAAGATATTTAGCCTTGGCCATTGGCTCAGTCTGTTGGGGCATCATTCCGTGCACCAAGGGGATGCAGGTTTGATTCCTGGTCAGGGCATGTTTGAGAGGCAGCCCATTGATGTTTTTCTCTTTCTGTCCCTTCCCATTTCTCTAAAATCAATAAACACATCCTTGGGTAAGGACTAAAAAATATAAAAAATATTTAAAGTCTAATGTTGTATGGGATCACACAGTGCTACCTGAGAGAATAAGTATAGATCACCAAAAAAAGAAAAACAAAACAAAACACCTTTATCAGGAATTGGTCCCTGAAGTAAGGAAAAGAAAAAGAAAAAAAAAAAAGGAATGGACACCGAGAAAGAACAGTTAGAAAAGTGAGAGGAGAAACAGAGGGGTGTCTATGATTCCACAGAGGAGGAAAATGTTTCCAGTAAGGGGGTGACTCATAAACTGTAAGTCCATAAAGAGAAGGAGAGAAGACTGCACAATTGATTCCCTGTGGTAATTAGGAGTTCTTGATTAGCACATATGTACAAAAACTCAAAATTCTAGCCTATGGTACTGTGCAGGATAAAGTAATAAAAGTATTGTCATAATAGGCAGTATATTTTCTCAATAACTAAAATACATTACTTCATGTCTAAAAAATGTTTTGCTTTCATTTAATTTGATGTATCATGTTAATAGGTAGCTCCCTACCAAACCTGCTATTTAAAAAACCCTCAAGTGAAGACAAAAAAAATGATTTACTGTGTATTTTATACATCATGATTAGAAAGGTGTTATGAACAAAAAAATAATAAAGTCCTTGATTAATGCAGCTCATCATTCTCCTTCCACAGAAGTTTAGCTTTCTTTCCATTATACGCATTCTGGTACAAGAATAAAACATTTATATATTGTGTAGTTAAAACTAGACCTTGAATGAATTATATTTTTAAGAGACTCTATTTTTAAAAACCCCTTTAGGTTTAAGAAAAAGTGAGTAAAAAGTATTCCTGTATCTTCCCTCCCCGACACATGCACAGCCTCCTTCATCGTCGGCAACCCCCACCAGAGAGGTACAGTTGTCGTGGTTCATGATGAACCTGCACTGACGTGTCACTGTTACCCGGAGCCCAGAGTTTACGTGGTGTGCACTCTGTGCGTTTGGACAAATGTATAATGACATTCACCCATCATTAGAATATCATACACAGTAGTTTCACTGCTAATCCTAAGCACTCCGCCTATTTATCCCTTGACCTTGCCCCCCCCCGTCACTGACAACCACTGATTTTTTACTGGCTCCATAGTTTTGCCTATTTCAAAATGTCCTACAGTTTGAATCATATAGTACACAGGATTTTCACGTTAGCTTCTTTTACTTAGAAATATGCATTTGCATTTCCTCCATGTTTTTTATGAGTTTATAGTGCATTTCTTTTTACTGTTAAATAACCTTCTCTTGTCTTGGTACCATAGTTTATTCACCCATTCACCTGCTGAAGAATATTTTGTTTGTTTCCTAGCTTTGACAGTTATGATTAAAACTACTATAAATATTCATGCACAAGTATTTGTGTGGACATACAGTTTAAACCCCTTTGGGTAAATACCAAGGAACATACTTTCTGATTCATATGGCAAGTGTATGTTTAGTTTTGTAAGAAGCTGTCAATCTATCTTCCAGAGCACTGTGTCATTGTGTGCTCTCTCCAGCAATGTGCCCCCTCACCAGCCTTCATGTCGTCAGCGTTCTGAATTCTGGGTAACTAACAGTGCCTAGTGGTATCTCGTCGTTCCTCTGGTTTGCATTCCCCTAATGCATACGCAGTGGAGCATTTTCTCGTACGTGTAAGTGCCATCTGTACATCTTCTCTGGCGAGGTGTCATTAAGGTCTTTGATCTACTTTTTAATCAGGTTGTTGTTTTCTCCTTGTTGAGTTTTAAGTTCTTTGTATTTTTTAGATAACAGTCCTTTGTCAGACATGCCGTATGCAGATATTTTCTCCGAGTCTGTGGCTTGTCTTCTCATTCACTTGGCATTGTCTCTCAGCAAACAGTTTATAATTTTAATAAAGTCCAATTTATCAATTATTTATCTCAAGGATCATACCTTTAATGTTGCATCCAATAGTCATCACCACACCAAAGGTTATCTAAATTATTTCTGATTTTATTTCTCAGGGTTTTAGAGTTTTATATTTACATTCAGGAATGTGATCCATTTTGAAGGGTTTTTTTTGTGAAAGGTAAAGGTCTATGTCCAGGTTTATTATTTTACAGTTGACTGTTTAGTTGTTTTAACTTCGTTTGTTAAAAAGACTATCTTTTCCCCATTGTATCATCTTCCCAAAATTTTATACCCATGGAATATAACCATCAAAGTTTGGGGTGGAAAAAAACCATTGGGGCCAATATGCTACCCCAAGGAAAATACTGGAGTATTCTACACGCAGAAGGACACTTGTCTGTGGTGAAAAGTAAGAGGTGCACAAAGCAGAGAAGAACAACAAGTGTGGCAATTATATGGGCTATAATGACTGCATGAAAATACTAATATTTGTGAAAGTGTAAACATTTATATACACATAAAATAACATATAGTTATTTTGTGGCAGTAAATATACTTAATGTATGCTAAGTTCTTTAGATTATCTGTGACTGGGGAGGTAGGCATGGGGATATTAGCAAATATTACCCAATTTTGATAAATCAAAGCTACATGTTGTAAATTAGAATATTCATTATAAACAGTATAATAAAATAACCACTAAAATAGTTTGCCATCAAAAACTACACAGGGAAAGATTGCAATGAGGGATTTTTTAAAATTAAAATTAAGCAAAAGAAATAAAATAAAGTGAACACAGATAGTAAGAAAATATATGCACACATCATAATCCTTTATCCTTCATTCTTATCAATGATATTGGTAATATACAAAATGGGATAGTACTCATGAACATATATAAAGAAGTAGATAATGTAAATAGAGAAAAACTCTAATTAACAATCCAAAGGAAATGCTAGAAATTAAAAAATACACAACGTAACATAAATGAAGTATGCTTTTGAGAGTCTCATCAATAGACTGAACACAGCTGAGAAAATAATCAGTGAGATTGAAGATATGTCAATACAAATATTACAAATTGAAGTTCAAAAGGAAAAAGTGATGATAAAAAAGAGAACAAAACATCTAAAAACTGTGGGACAATTTCAAAAGGGACAACACATGCACTATTGGAATAGAAGAACAAGGAGGAGGAGGGGGAGGAGAGAGGGAGAAGGAAATGGAGCAGAGAAATATTTGAGTAATAATAGCCAAATTTTTTCCAAAATTAATGACAGATATCAAATAACAGATCCAGGAATCTCAAAGAAAATTAAATTTGATAAATACCAAAATATCTATAAGCTAGACACATTATAGTCAAACTGTAGAAAACCAAAACAGAGACAACTTTTTAAAAACCAGGACAAAAAATTATCTTGCATATGGAAAAACAGAGGTAAGAATTACAGTGGACTTCTGATCATAAGTTATGAAAGTTAGAAGAGGGCAGAACAAAATATTATTTGTTGAAAGTGGAAAAACACCAGCCTAATAAAATTTTGTATCCAGCGAAAAGATCTTTCTCAAATGAGTAAGAAATAAAGGCTTTCTCAGACAAACACAATTTGAGAGTAAAAAACATAGACTGTACCAATTAGGTACATTTGATGGTAAAATATATACTAAGAGCTTAAATAGACAAGAAAATACTAAAAATATTTTAAATATATATTTTACATGACTGTGAAAAGATTCATAGATTGAGAGCAAGATGGCAGTTATTGGCGGGGGAGGTTATGGGGTGGAGGGATCGAGCAGGAAGGAAGAAGGACTCATGGACAGGCCTGCAGTGTGGTGACTGCAGAGAGGGAAAAGGGGGGTTAAATGGTAATGGAGAAAGTACAATAAATTTTTCTTCAAAAGTTATTTGTTTCCAGTTACAGGTGTTAATATAGTTTAAAATGAAATTAAATCAACTTAACCAGACATGAATAAACCCCAAGGACTCCACTGTCACTCTCTCCCATTGTGGAATTCCCACTTTTCTCATGGGATAAATCAACAGCCTAAATACAGTGTGTTGTACATAAGTAAAGGAGCTTTGCAGTTTATGCAAAAGATATTATTACATCTTAGTATTTTTCTTATTTTACTGTCTTTAATTACAAAAATTAATAAGGATAAAACTACTAATATTTTTGCTCATCTTTCCATGTGTTGCATGAAAACCTCTTTGGAAACCTCGACTCTAAGCAAATTTGCTGCCTGTTTATTAATCATTTAGGTTTGCATGAGATTTTTTCTGATTGAATATTCTAGGTATTAAGAATCTTAATATAAGATACAGGATATGGGATGAGGGAGGTGGAGGAAGGTGTAGGGGGAGGTAAATGGTGATGGGTGGAGACCTGATTTGGGGCGGTGAGCACACAATACAGAGTACAGATGATGTGGAATTGTGCACCTGAAACCTGTATAATTTTGTTATTTAGTGCCACCACAATAATTTCAATAAAAAGAAAAAGGAAATCTTAAAAAATATCTCTACATAAGATACAAAAGTAATCTATATCTAACTGTCTAAAAGTCACCTAAGTCAGCTTTTAACTTCATTTGGGAACATCAAATCAAAATGTAGCTGAAATAATTAAAACGAGTTATTAACACTAACATTGTGTAGACTTAAACTGACAGCAAATGACATCTCATGAAGCAATGCTTGTTTATATTATGTGGTAGTTTTAACTTCTCATGATAACTACTCAATAACACATGAAAAGATGGCTGCTATAATTGTAACGAAGACAGGTAGTACTCTGAAGAACTGATCAAATATCGATCTGTGTATTTGCTGAGATGGTTCTCTAATGTACCGTTGATGCTGTAATTCTCAGCTAAGCCTCTGTTCCTCCGTTTCTTGGCTACATCTATGTCTGATCAGCCATCAGAACAGAGTAATTTCAGTCCCTTCTGTCTCCCTGCATCTGTTCCAAGGGATACCAAGCAGAGAAAATTAGTGATCTCGATTACCAATCTGGCACAGGTGTTGGGTCACAAGCTTTCATTTTAAACAAGTAATTGAAAAACAATCTTTACCTGGCCAGAACAGAAATGAACTAAAATGTTCTGAGCCACATTTGTTTATTTTTAAAGAGAATTTTATTATCATTTAGGATATTTCTTTTATAATTTTTGCTTATTATAATTATATGCTTTATTTTGCTCCTTTGCCCCTAGGAGAAAAAACAGAAATACAACATATTTTATCAGGATGTTACTGCAGTCTAAAAGATATAAATAATTCTGTATCCCTGCCTTAGAGAATAGGAAGATAAGTAGCTATGCAAAGTCCTACTAAAAATTCTACTCACCATCAGATCCAAAGTAATTCATTCAAATTAGAAAACTTCAAGCCTCATTCTTGTTCAGAGATACACTGTTTTTTTTTTAACAATTACACACAAATTTGGAAACCACAGCAGGGAAAAAATCATAGACCAACTTTTTCTTTTAGGTATATGAAATTCTCAGGATTCATTTCTATACCAAACATCTCTTTAATATCATAGCTTTTATTCTCTCAAACAAGTTATTGGTTTTTCATGGTTTCATCTCTCAATCAAAGCCTAACATGAAAATTTGTTTGTTGACATAAGTTTTGGTGTAAAATTAAGTTTAACTCTTTGTCTAGGAATCTGTCAGTGGCATGACAATTTTCCTAACCCAGAAACGAGTGGACCCTCTAAATGCTTTGCTCACCAGAGCATACAATTATTTTCTTCATTTTGATTGCTCAAGTCAACAAATGCTAATTTTAAAATAAATAAATAAATAACTCTGTTAAGCAAATACATCACATTCCACCCAGTTGAAACTGATTCCTATTGTTCTGTCATCCTAGTTCTTACACAATTCTAGAAGCTAAAATTCTAAGCACTTACAGGAAAGAAACATCCCCGGTCAGTTCTAGGTAACTGTGGTGACTTTGCATCTCCCAGGAGGGACCCAAACCTCTGAATGGGGTGTCCTCCAAGGTTATGCCTTTCTCTGCTGTCTTTATGAACCCAGTGGAGGTGCTAAAGTGATGCCTGGGGTTGGAAGGAAGCAATTTTTAACCGAAAGGTTGTGTTCTTTAGTATTCAGTTCCCATCATAGTAGTTATAACGCAGTCCCTATACCTTGTATGACAGTGTCCAGTAAAGAAGAGAACCCTAGGTGAAACAAATTAATTTCTGAAATAAGCTCTATGGACACAGACTTTATTAATTTGCCAAACTCAGGAACCTTTCTGCAAGCATGATTACTGTATTCAGTGATACTTCATGAGACATACACATTTTGTTAATATTTTCTAAAGTTTTTAAATGGATGCTTTAGAAATTTTAAAATATTAATGGGGAGTTTGCAAAAGGCCAAATTTTCTTTGAAATGTAATTATTCTTTTATTATATGTTTTATATTCAATGTATCACTATAGAAACCTGAAAATTAGAGGTTAACTGCTAAAAAAAACAGATAAGAGGATCTGTGCTCTCTCATTCCACTTTTATTTACTCAGTTTTGCATAATACGATGAAAGGAGGCTTTTCTTACACCACCCTTGTTATCTAATTTGCCAAAAAAGTGTTGATTCTATATACCTCCCCACAAGAGAGTCATGTGTCCTTCACCTTATTTCAGTCTCGGAATCTTGGTTATAGGAGACAATTGCTCTTCATACCTGGAGTTCTATTAGTTGTCATGTGCAGATGACTAGTAGCCCATTTTGGACTACCAGATTTAACAGTTGGTTACCCCACTTATTTTTAGCCAGAGGGAACCATTAGCTTTAATGAAACAGCCATTCTCACATTCTTGAATCAGATTGGCAATCAGCTTCCTGGTAATTGGGTTAGTAGTGTTCTATAAGTTTCAAGTTTCCATGCAATTTGCATATTCATAGAAGTTTTGCTTCACTCTGATTTATAACTCTTTTATATATATTTACATGACAGTCTTTCAATTTATGAGTAAATAATTGTTGGATTTGAGCAAACTCATATTTACATGAATGTTTAAAATTCTTAAAGTTTAAAGAAATTGATAAATGTGATTTCTTATTTTCATATACTTATGAAAATTAAGTATATTTTATATGCAAACACAACTTTTATTATATATACCTTTAATTCCATAGTAAATCAAATTGTTCTGCTGCAATCTAATTTTTAATACACATATTCCATAAAATTATGTTTCTGTATATTGCTCTGGAAAATTAAAAGCAAGTTCTAGGATTTTGTGTAGTAAATAATCAATTTATTTATTTTTAAAATGTTTGTAATTTATTATTTAAAACGGGTGGCAGCTTCCATATTCTGAGACATGCTTCTACACTCCTCCGTCCTTCAATTGCCTGAGATCTTCTAAAGTAATAATTTCTTTTAACAGCTGGTAGAAGAGGCAACAATAATAAAGTGAAAGCATTCTGAAATGGATATTACTTACCCTCTGCTATAAATTTCAGAATCTTCCTCAAAATATAGAAATAATGACTTCCCACAGGTTTTTGAAAGTAGTAAGTGAGATAATACATCAGAAATGGGTTATGTTTTACATGAGTAATATATTTGTTATCTATTGCCATGTGTTAAATTATCCCATAACTTAGCAGTTCAAAACAAAACTAAGCCAAACAAACACACAAAAAACATTTATTTTCTCCCATTATTTCTCAGTGTCAGGAACCCTGGGGCATGCTGACTTAGTAGGTAGCTGAGTCGTTCTTGAGGTTGCAGTGAAGATGTCAGCCGGGGCGATTGTCATGAAACTTCTACTGAGCTAGAGAATCCACAGCCAGACTCGCTCACATGGGTTTCTCCAGGGACTTGCTCATAATATGGAGCTAGCGTATTCTGAAAAAGTGGCCTGGAACAGAGTACAACACGAAACTGCCCTTTGTGACTCCATTTCCAAGGACCAAGATTATCAACAGGAGATTGATATCTCCTCACCTTTTCTCTTCCAGATACTGACCGATTCTTACACTGCAAACAGTGAATGCTGACAAGACAAGAAAAAGAGGCAGCAACGAGATCAAACGAAGCTGAGCTTTGAGAATGCTCACAGATTGAAGAGAGAAAAATTGGAGATTTGTGGATCTGTCAAAAATAAAAACGGAAAAGAGCCCTGGTAAACACCTATGGATTTCAGTTAAGATTTATGACAGAATAAAATCCAGAAGTAAAAACTGATAAAAAAAAAAATCGACCAGAAAGGTCTAACTTTGAAATTACTCATTTCCCTGTTTGATCAATTTGAACTGTCATTATGCTAAGTACCCCCCACCACACACACACACACAAAGTATAAACTCACTATGGGAAGAGTTAAAGTCATCATTCTGAGCTGCTATATTTTTATACACAATTCCACACCATCAATATCATTAGGCACACCTCCACGTCTGACCAAGATGGAGAACAGAGTTGGATTTAACCTCACCTAAGACATCTGAGGAAAAATAGGAAATGGTTTTCAAGATATTAGACATCATCCAGTGAAAAGTAGTGATTACTGAGAGATGAAAATCCAGGGATGTGAACCCTATGATGGCACCAGCTTGTTACTTTGAGAAAGTTTTCAGGCCACACAGAGAGGAGAGAATCCAGGCAGAGCCTGATAACATACTGCAGAGACAAAGCCGAAACCAGTGAACAGTTAGCTGGAATTCACAGGACAAGATAATGGGCACAGGAGACATGCACAATGACAGAACCCAGGAGACCTCCTGAGGGTCTCCTTGAGTAGTCATCAGAGGACTGACTAATATGTACATAACAGGAAACTACCTGAGGCCAAGGAAAGAACTTATAAAAAGACTAGAGGGACAGGAGCTGATACTACACAGGGCTAGGAATAGTGCCTGTTACCACCAGGTAAAATGGAAAATCCGATAATTCTCGGGTTAGGTATTGCCTTAATAGTATGGTATATTTATCCCTAGAAAAAGTGCTTCTCAGTCATACCTAACAAATCTTAAGACTCAGAAAGATCACAAGGATTTCACTTAACTTACTACATTATAGAACAGATTTCAAGAATATTAATAGAAAAACAAAAGTATATATCATCTGAAACATTAATATTCACAATGCTGGGCAGCCAATCACAGATCACTGAGCATGCAAAGGAAACAGGGGTGTGTGGCCAATAATGAGAAACATTAATATTTAAAAAAATCACAGCCTGACTGGTGTGACTGAGTTAGTTGGACATTGTCCATAAAGGCTTGATTCCTGGTCAGGGCGCATGCCTGTGTTGCCAGTTTGGTCCCTGGTCAGGGCAAGTACAAGAGGCAACCAATTGTTGTTTTTCTCTCACATCGATGCTTCCCTCCCTCTCTTTTTCCCCACCTTCCCCTCTCTCTAAAAATAAATAAATAAAATCTTATAAAAAATCACATAACTTCTGCAAATGTTGGATATAGCAGATGATGACATTCAAATAACTATTCCAACCATATACCATACTTTCAAAACATTGGAGACAAGGAGGTATATAAAATACCTAAATTGAACTTACTGAGAAAATAATAATGTCTGAGATGAAAAATACAATGGAATGAATTAAAGTTGATGAGATCACAGAAAACAATAAGGTAGTAAATAAAAATATAGCAATAAAAACTTCCAAAATTAAATATCAAGATAGAAATCAATTTAAAAAAATAAAATACACATCTGTGAACTGTGGGATAACTTCTTGTGGTACAAACATATGTATTTGAAATCCCCCAAAGAGCAGAGAGAGAGAGAGAAATTATTTTAAAATATAATGATAAGGTACCATTTCACTAATAAAACATACCAATTCTAAATTTTTGTCCAGATAACATAATCTCAAAATAAATGTACAAAGACTTTCTATAACTGAAAGGATGACATAAATCCAAAATGATAGGGGAGTATTTATCATCCATTTTACCTGTTCCTCTTAAAACAAATAATTAGCTATTTTAAAGATAATTAGCAAATGAGCTACTTGATATATTTATATGTACATGTATATATAATTTTAATATACTTTATTTTAAAACAGTTGTTGATTTACAAAAAAAATGAGCAGATATTTCAAAGAATTCTCATAAACCTACCAGTCTTGCTTCAGGTCATCACAGTTTCCCATTATTAACATTTTTCTATTAATGTGCTACCTTTACTACAATTAATAAAATCATATTGATATATTGTTATTAAGGTTCATAACTTACAACAAGTTTCACTCTTTGAGTTATGTAGTTCTATGGGTTTTGACACTAGAATATATTGAAAATTCTAATGCTAGCAATGTACCAATAAAATAAGTTGATCTGTAATTTAAAACCATCTACAAAGAAGACACGAGGTTCTACTTTTAAAACACTTCAAAAGTTGTAATCAACTATACTGAGATATAATTTACATAAATAAATTTCATAAGCTTTACTTGTAAAATTGAATAAGCTTGACAAATAAGTACAATGATATAATCACCATCACAATTACAATATAGAAGAAGATTTGAAAAACTTTTTTGTAAAGGGTGTGATGGTACATACTCTAAGCTCTGGAGGTCAAAGCAAAACCAAGATTTTGCAGGTACTTGTATAAGTACAAGGCATGATACAAGTTTTCAACACATTTTAATTCAAGTTATAATAGTGGAGTATAACGTTTCTGTCTTTTTTTAATGAGAAGAATGGAAATCTTTTTGAGGGAAAACATTTCACCTAATTTACTTTTAAAATTATTGTTCTCGTTTACCAAAACAATTGCAACATTTAAGCGTTTACATCAATCTCTAATGAGGTTTATTGTATTTCACCTTTGACGACATGTTTTACATAGACCAGCGCTGCACATACAGATGCTGATCCGTTAGCAAATACTTTGAGCTTATTCATCCCTTCAGAAACACCCATAGGATTGCACTACACTCTTTGCTTTATATTTTCTCTTTATCATGTCATTACACTGCAGATAAATCAGTTCCAAATGAAGGGTAGGTGGAAGTTCTACAATTGTACCATTAAATGTATTTTGAAATATGGAAATTTCTTTTGTACTCATATGAAGATGCACACAAAAAACTATTAAGATTTTAGTTTTAACTCAGAAAATATCTCTTACAAATTGGTGTGGCATAAAGGATCTCATTTCTTGGTTTGCTATTTGACAGCATAGGAAGTATTTAAAACAATTTGACATTACTTGGGATACAAATGAAATCAGTTGTCATCAAGATGACTTTCCCCAGTGCAAGTTTTGTACATGGGCATTGTATTGCTCGATAATTTTAGCTGGACTCATTAAGAGACATTATGAAGTATTCAATAAAAGCCAATTTCTTAAGTCATTTTTTTCCCCAAATGTTTTCTAAAAATTGTAATTTTTGAGCTCAGATATATTTTGCTAGTTCTTATGAGGTAATGCATGTTAACATACCACAAAACTGGCAATTCTTAATCCCCACAGCAAATGAAGTTAATATTTTACACTACTGGTTCAATAACACTAACAGAATTAAATATTATCACCAAAGTTCCTGCTGATGAATAATAAAGATAATAACATTATATTTTCACAAGCTTTGGAATTTTGTCCAAATATGCCTTTGTCTGTTTTTCTCATATTTTTATAACCATCATTGTAACACATCTTGGCACATTACATCTCAGGTTGTACTGAATTGTATTCCTCAAATTCTTTAAAACTAATTCCCCTGAGTTGTTCAATGTAGACAACTGATGAAGACTAGTTCTTCAGTCACTTCAAATTCAGCATCAGTTCCTGGTGCATATTATCTGGTATATAGGTTCATACCTAATTTAGAATCATTATACATTATTTTACTCTTCCTATAGCCATTGATACAAATGTAATTGAAACTAAACACAAGAAATATGCAAGATTAGGATAATACAGAATGCGTAGTGATCTTTTCTTTGCTGCTTAACACAGCTCTGGCTGAAAGGGTGGCTGTAGTATGCCTGGTCTAGCTGAGCCAACCCACAGACTTCAGTCCACCTGTAACTTCTTACATTAGATGGTGAGGTTTTGGGGACTTCCACAATTATTCTTTTTTTAAAAATTTTTATTGTTATTCAATTACAGTTGTATGTCTTTTCCACAATTATTCTTAAATGTGTATCTGATTAAAGGGAAAAGTAATTGAATAAACCCCATAATGAAATAAAGGCAGAAAATCTTAAGATCACTTAAATACATGCAGAAAAGGCAATGGATAAAATTTAATCTTTGTTCATGACAAAACTCAGCAACTTGTCTTCAAGCTGATGATGTATTTACAAAAAGCCTATGCTAACCTCATACTTAATGATGAGAGAAGAATAGAAAAATTGAGTGACTATATATTTGTTTGTTTCTGATTTCCATAAAATGAAGGTAATACTAAATAATAGTATTATTATAATATGGTCAATTATTTCATATCATCCTGGAATGCAATACTTTTTAAAAATATATTTTATTGATTAAGCTATTACAGTTGTCCAATTTTTCCCCCTTTATTCCCCTCCGCCCTGCACAACCCCTGCCACCCACATTCCCCCCCTTTAGTTCATGTCCATGGGTCACACATATAAGTTCTTTGGCTTCTACATTTCCTGTATTATTTTTACCTTCCTCCTGTCTATTTTCTGCTCACCATTTATACTACTTATTCTCTGTACCTTTTCCCCCTCTCTTTCCTTCCCACTCCCCTGTTGATAACCCTCCATGTGATCTCCATTTCTGTGGTTCTGTTCCTGTTCTACTTGTTTGCTTAGTTTGCTTTTGTTTTTGTTTTAGGTGTGGTTGTTAATAACTGTGAGTTTGCTGTCATTTCACTGTTCATATTTTTTATCTTCTTTTTCTTGGATAAATGCCTTTAACATTTCATATAATAAAGGCTTGGTGATGATGAACTCCTTGAACTTGACCTTATCTGAGAAGCACTTTATCTTCCCTTCCATTCTAAACGATAGCTTTGCTGGATACAATAATCTTGGATGTAGGTCCTTGCCTTTCATGACTTGGAATACTTCTTGCCAGTCCCTTCTTGCCTGTAAGGTCTCTTTTGAGAAATCAGCTGACAGTCTTATGGGAACTCCTTTGTAGGTAACTGTGTCCTTTTCTCTTGCTGTTTCTAAGATTCTCTCCCTCTATTTAATCTTGGGTAATGTAATTATGATGTGCCTTGGTGTGTTCCTCCTTGGGTCCAGCTTCTTTGGGACTCTCGGAGCCTCCTGGACTTCCTGGAAGTCTATTTCCTTTGCCAGATTGGGGAAGTTCTCCTTCATTATTTGTTCAAATAAGTTTTCAACCTTTTGCTCTTCCTCTTCTCTTTCTGGTACCCCTATAATTTGGATGTTGGAATGTTTAAAGATGTCCTGAAGGTTCCTAAGTCTCTCCTCATTTTTTTTTAAATTCTTGTTTCTTCATTCTTTTCTGGTTGGATGTTTCTTCCTTCTGTTCCACAGTGTTGATTTGAATTCCAGTTTCATTCCCATCACTATTGGTTCCCTGTATATTTTCCTTTATTTCACTTAGCATAGCCTTCATTTTTTCAACTAATTTGTGACCAAATTCAACCAATTCTGTGAGCATCCTGATTACCAGTGTTTTGAACTGGGCCTGATAGGTTGGCTATCTCTTTGTCGCTTAGTTGCATTTTTTCTGGAGCTTTGATCTGTTCTTTCATTTGGGCCATTTTTTTTTAAATCTTGGCGCACCTGTTACGTAAAGGGGTGGAGCCTTAAGTGTTCCCAAGGGTGGGGCAACCCATGTTGCTTCACTGTGACGCTATACATGGGGGAGGGGTCCTAGAGGGAACAACGGTGCTTGCTCTGCTCTCTGCCAGATTTCAGTCACTTCCTCTGCTCCCCATAAGCAAATTGGGCCCTTCTGGTGCTGCCTCCCAGTGTGTGGGTTTGTGTGCGTTCTAGGCCCCTGTGGGTTTCTCCAACAAATTCTCCTGTGAGGCTGGGAGTTTCTCCTGCTGCCGCCCCAGCCCCCACGGGTGTTTTCAATCAGTGGCTTGAGGCTTTATTTCCCCACGCTGGAACTCTGGGTTGAGCGGTCTGAAGCTGGGTCCACCAGCTGCTGCCTTGCTCCACAATCTGCCACCTCGCTGGGTCTGCCAGCCACCATCTTGCCCACTCTGTTCCTCCAGCTACTGCCTTGCCACGAGTCCTCTCTGCCTGGCTGCCCATCTCTGCCCCTCCTACAGGTCTGTGTGAATGTTTCTTCTTTAATTCCTTGCTTGTCAGACTTCCATACAGTTCGATTTTCTGTCAGTTCTGGTTGTTTTTTGTTTTTAAATTGTTATTGTCCTTCTTTTGGTTGTGCAAGGAGGCACTGTGTGTCTGCCTATGCCTCCATCTTGGCTGGAAGTCCTAGAACACAATAATTTTTTAATGAAGAAAACAAACACATGTGATGTTCTACAAGCAGAAATAAGAGATATAAAAGGCACTCATAGAAAAATTTCTACTTTTCATATGGTTGGAATCTTTTTGTAAGGTTATGATCCACCATACAATAATAATGAGATTTATAAAATAACTAGAATGATGTCCTTCAAATTTGTCATCCCTTCATTCATGCAATACTCTTCTATGTCCCAGATTCTAGTTAGGAGACTTAATCATCAAACTTTCTTGAAAGTTTGTGTAGCACTAAATTACTCATGACCTTCTGCAACTTTTAGTGTCACTTTGGATTGGCCAATTGTTTCTTAGAAATCCCAGTATCTGTGTAAATTAAGTCATGTTCTAATAAATTTATTAGATGTAATTCAACTCTGTACAAACATTCACGGTGAAGACTCACTTTCTGGAGGAAAACAGGATGTTCAAGGTAGGCAGAATTTAATTTTTTCTGCCACTTTCACCTTCAAGGCCACAGAAAAGCTATTTCTGAGGCTGAAGAACCTTTTTTCTTTTAAAAAATATGTTAACCTTTACTTGTTTTAATTAATGTAATATAAAAAGTGGTGATTAATCTTAATATTTATCGAAGGATTTAAACCTATTATTGATATAATTGACCAAACTAACAGTGTTCCTAGGTAACCAATTTATGGAATGGTGCACATTTATTTTAAATATTAAGATATAAAAGCAAGTTCATGGCCTGCATTAATGTAATGTCAGTAAGAAGCAAAGAACATAGGTAAAGATTTTTATTTTTGTGGTGTTTGTTGGAAATATTTGATTCAGAATTACACAAACAGATCTTATAAGATTTAACAATACTTTAAAATTCACGTTCATATTTTATTCAACTAAAAGTGCATATTTAAAGAGTGAGCATGTTTTTCCTAACTGCGTATGTCGTATAGTGGTTCCTGTTTTCCTTACCAGGGCATTTAATACCTTCAAGATTTAATCATATCAGGAGCACTACGTAATCTTTAAGGAAATGTAAAGATTGTGTATGCACGTGTACTCATTGTACATGTGCATACACATAAAAACACACACACATTTTCAGTTTCTTACAATGAGAGGAAAAAAGCTAGGAGAAGAAAAATTGACAAACACCTTAAAATGACCAAAAATAGAATTATTTGAGAATTTCAAATTTCCCTCATTACCTACATAGTTGTATCAATTTTCTGAGTTCTAAAAGTAAATGAAAACCATCATTATTTTCTAACCATTTAATTTTTTGACATTTCCTGACTATTTCCCTCTCAAATAAAAAGGCCAAGTACTAGAGAGCTTAAAAAATGAGATGAAAAATGTGACTTGAAACCACATCAGATGAACACAATGGTAACAGATGACTCCATGTGTAAAAGGAAAGGCCCATTTCCTGATTTCCTTCACCACCGGTATTTTTCCTTTTGATTCAACCTATAGAGATCCTTGTTTTTTAAAGTCTTTAATGCTTTCAAAGTAAATCTAAAATAATCTATAGTGGCATGATAATTATTATTATTATCCTCATCCTGAGGACATTTAAAAAAATTTCTTTTAGAAAGAGAAGAAGGGAGAGAAGAAAGAGAGACAGAAGCATTGATAGGTTGCCTCCTATAAGCACTCAACCAGGGACTGAACTTGCAACCTTGCAATGTGCTCTGACAGGGAATCAAACCTTCAACCTTTCAATTACAGGCAATGCTTCAACCAACTGAGCCACATTGGCCAGGGCTTTACAGGCATTATTTAAGCCTAACAACATATATTAAAATCAAGTTATTTCTTATTTTACCAATGAGTAAAGTGATCTGAGAAAACAATTTCTTTTCCGAATAAACTGCATGACTATTGGTCAGTTATCACATTTGGTACACTTTATTAAAAGTATGCATTTTTGAAAAGTAAATTTAAATTTGTCATTCATTTACCTGCTGAATAGACTCTAACATATTATGAGTTTCTTTTTATTTATGTTTGTTTAATTTTACTTTTTTTTATTGTTCAAGTACAGTTTTCTGCTTTTCCCCCCAACCCAAGCCCAACACCCCACCCCTCCCCACCTCCCTCCCCTGTTTCCACCCCCTCCCTTGTTATTGTCCTTGTGTCCTTTACGATTGTTCCTGCAAACCCTTCACCCTTTTCCCCTGAAATTCCCTCCCCTCTTCCCTCTGGTCACTGTCAGCCTGTTCTCAATTTCAGTGTCTTTGGTTAATATTTTTCTTGTTTGTTTGTTTTGTTGATTAGGTTTCTGTTAAAGGCAAGATCATATGGTATTTTTCTTTCTCTGCCTGGCTTATTTTGCTTAGCATAATGCTTTCCAGTTCCATCCATACTGTTGCAAAGAGTAGGAGCTCCTTCTTTCTTTTTGCTGCATAGAATTCCATTGTGTGAATGTACCATAGTTTTTTGATCCACTCATTTACTGATGACACTTAGGTTGCTTCCAGCACTTGCCTATTGTCAATTGTGCTGCTATGAACATTGGGGTGCATAGGTTCTTTTGGATTGGTGTTTCAGGGTTCTTAGGATATAATCCTACCAGTGGAATTGCTGGGTCAAAAGGCAGTTCTATTTTTAGTTTTCTGAGGAAATTCCATACTATTTTCCATAGTGGCTGCACCAGTCTGCATTCCCACCAACAGTGCACTAGGGTTCCCTTTTCTCCTCATCCTCTCCAACATTTGTTGTTTGTCAATTTGTTTATGATGGCCATTCTGACCAGTGTGAGGTAGTACCTCATTGTGGCTTTAATTTGCATCTCTCTGATGGCTAGTGATGCTGAGCATCTTTTTATATGTCTCTGGACCCTCTGTATGTCCTCCTTAGAGAAGTATCTGTTCAAGTTCTATGCCCATTTTTTAATTGGGTTGTTTGTCTTCTTCGAGTGGAGTCGTGTGAGTTCTTTATATATTTTGGAGATCAGGCCCTTGTCTGAGGTATCATTGCAAATATGTTTTCCCATACGGTTGGTTCTCTTTTCATTTCTATGCTGTTTTTTAGCCATGCAGAAGCTTTTCATTTTGATGAGATCCCATTTTTATTCTTTCCTTTAGGTCCCTTGCTCTAGGGGACATATCAGTGAAAATATTGCTGAGTGAAATATCTGAAATTTTCCTGCCTAGGTTCTCCTCTAGGACTTTAATGGTGTCATGACTTATAATTAAATCTTTTATCCACCTTGAATTTATTTTTGTGTATTGTGTAAGTACATGCCAAAAATTTTTTGCATGTAGCTGTCCAGCTGTCACAACACCATTTGTTGAAGAGGCTATTTTTACTCCATTTTATGCTGCTGCTTCCTTTGTTGAAAATTAATTGACTGTAGGGACTTGGGTTTATTTCTGGGCTCTCTGTTCTGTTCCATTGGCCTATCTGTCTGTTTTTATTTCAGTACCAGGCTGTTTTGATTACAGTGGCCTTGTAATATAGTTTGATATGAGGTATTGTGATCCCTCCTACTTTGCTCTTCCTTCTCAAAATTTCAGCAGCTATTCAGGGTTGTTTATAGTTCCATATGAATTTCTGAAATGTTTGTTCTATATCTGTGAAGTATGTCATGGGTACTTTAATAAGGATTGCATTGAATCTATAAATCGCTTTGGGTAGTATGGCCATTTTGAAGATGTTAATTCTTTCGATCCATGAACATGGTACATGCTTCCATTTGTTTGTATCTTCCTTAATTTCTTTCTCCAGTGCTGTGTAGTTTTCTGAGTACAGGTCTTTTACCTCCTTGGTTAGGTTTATTCCTAGGTACTTTATTTTTCTTGTTGCTATATCAAATGGGATTTCTTTCCTGATTTCTGCTTCTGATGTTTCATTGTTGGTATACAAAAATGCCTTAGATTTCTGAATATTAACTTTGTATCCCACTGTTTTGCATAATTCATTTATTAGGTTGAGCAGTTTTTTGGCAGAGTCTATAGGATTTTCTATGTACACTATCATGTCATCTGCAAACAATGACAGTTTTGTTTCCTCCTTTCCAGTTTGGGTGCCTCTTATTTCCTTTTGTTGTCTGATTGCTGTGGCTAAAACTTCCAATAATATGTTTAATAGAAGTGGTGAAAGTGGACAACCTTGTCTTGTTCCTGATCTTAGTGGAAAAGATTTTAGTTTTTGCCCATTGATGTTGGCTGTAGGTCTCTCATATATGACCTTTATTATGTTGAGGAATGCTCCCTCTATTCCTACTTTGCTGAGTGTTTTTATCATAAATGGGTGATGTACTTTAACAAATGCTTTTTCTGCATCTATTGCTATGATCATGTGATTTTTGTCATTGCTTTTGTTTATGTGGTGTATTACATTTATTGATTTATGAATATTGTATCATCCCTGGGATGAATCCTACTTGGTCATGGTGTATGATCTTTTTAATGTATTGCTAGATGTGATTTGCCAATATTTTGTTAAGGATTTTAGCATCTATGTTCATCAGTGATATTGGCCTGAAGCTTTCTTTCTTTGTTGTGTCTTTATCTGGTTTTGGGATTAGGATGATGCTGGCTTCATAAAAAGAGTCTTCCATCTTCTTGGATTTTTTGGAATAGTCTGTGGAGGATAGGGGTTAGCTCTTCCTTAAATGCTGTGTAGAATTTTCCTGTGAAACGGTCTGGTCCAGGGCTTTTGTGTTTCGGGAGTTTTTTGATTACTGCTTGAATTTCGTCTGCTGTTATTGGTCTGTTCAGGCTTTCTGCTTCTTCTTCATTGAGTTTTGGAAGGTTTTATTTTTCTAGAAATTTGTCCATTTCACCCAGGTTTTAAAATTTCTTGGTATACAGTTCTTTGTAGTAATTTCTTACAATCCTTTGTATTTCTGTAGTATCAGTTGTAATCTGTCCTCTTTCATTTCTAATTGTGTTTATTTGGGTCCTCTCTTTTTCTTGATGAGTCTGCTTAAAGGCTTGTCAATTTTGGTTATCTTTTCAAAGATAACCAAACCAGCTCCTGGATTTATTGATCCCTAGAATTGTGCTTTCAGTGTCTACATCATTTAATTCTGCTCTGATCTTGGTTATTTCCTTCCTTCTACTTGCTCTGAGATGTTTGTTGTTGTTCCTGGAGTTCTTGTAGGCATACGGTTAGGTCGTTTATTAGAAATGGTTCTATCTTTTTTAGGTAGGCCTGTAACACTATGAACTTCCCTCTCAGGACTGCCTTCACTGTGTCCCATAAGTTTAGGATTGTTGTGAATTCATTTTCATTTGTTTCCAGAAACTTTTTGATTTCTTCCTTGATCTCATTCTAGACCCATTCATTGTTGAATAGCACCCTATTCAATCTCCGTGAGTTTAAGTGTCTTTGAGTTTTTTCCTTGACATTGGTTTCTACTTTCTGTCCCTTGTGGTCAGAGAAAATGCTTGATATGATTTCAGTTTTCTTGAATTTGTTGAGACTTTTTTTGTGTCCTATCATGTGGTGTATCTTTGAAAATGTTCCATGTGCATTTGAAAAGAATGTGTATTTAGGTTGTTTGGGATGAAAGGCTCTATATATATCAGTTAAGTCGATTTCATCTAGGACATTGTTCAATGCTGAAATATCTTTGTTGATATTTTGTTTGGAAGACCTGTCCATTTTTGACAGTGAGGTGTTGAAATCCCCTACTACAGTTGTGTTGCTGTCAATATCTTTCTTGATGTCCTCCAAGATTTTCTTTATGTATTTGGGTGCTCCCATGTTGGGTGCATATATTTTTACAATGTTTATGTCTTCTTGGTGGATTCTTCCTTATGAAGTGACCTTCTGGGTCTCTCTTTATGGCCCTTTTTTTGAAGTCTATTTTGTCTGATATGAGTATTCCTACCCCTGCTTTTTTTTCTTGTCTGTTTGCCTGGAAAATTTGTTTCCAGCCCTTCACTTTCAGTTTGTGTAGGTCTTTTATCCTGAGATGGGTCTCTTGTAGGCAGCATATGTGTGGGTCATGTTTCTTATCCATTCAGCTATTCTATGTTTTTTGATTGGAGCATTTAATCCATTTACGTTTAAGGTTATTGTTGATAGGTACTTACTCATTGCCATTTTTTGTGCCTGTGTTCCTCTCTCTCTCACTCTTCTTTCTTTTTCTTAAAGCAGTCCTTTAGCATCTCTTGCAGAGCTGATTTGGTAGAAGTCTATTCTTCTAAACTTCTTTTTTCTGGGAAGCTCCTCATTTGGCCTTCCATCTTGATTGAGAACCTTGCTGGGTAAAGTAGCCTTGTTTGGAGGCTTCTGGTTCTCATTACTTGGAATATTTCTTGCCATTCTCTTCTGGCTTGGAGCATTTCCACTGAGAAGTCAGTTGCTAGCCTTATTGGGGCTCCCTTGTATGTTATTTCCTGTTTCTCCCTTGCTGCCTTTAAGATCCTCTCTTTGTCTTGGAATTTTGCCATTTTAATTATGATGTGTCTTAAAGTAGGACTCTTTGGGTTCCTCTTGATTGGGACTCTGTGATTCCTGGATTTGTGTGACCTTTTCTCTCATTAAATTAGGGAAGTTTTCCATCATTACTTTTTCAAGCAGGTTCTCTATCCCTTGCTCTTCTTCTTCTCCTTCTGGTATCCCTATTATATAGATATTATTGTGTTTCATGTTGTCCTGTATTTCCTTTAACCCCTCTTCATTCTTTCTGAGCCTCTGTTCCTTTTGTTGCTCTTTCTGGGAGTTTTTTCTACCTTGTCCTCCAGCTTGCTGATCCAATCCTCTGCTTCATCTAGCCTACTTTTAATTCCTTCTACTGTGTTCTTCAGTTGAGAAATTGTATTCTTCATTTCCTCTTGACCCTTGTTGATAGTTTGTATTTCCTTTTTCATGTTGATATAGTTTGCAGTGAGTTCATTGTAGTTTCCCTGTAGTTTCTGATAATTCTCTGTGAGCTCATTGAGCTTCTTGATAACCATTGCTTTGAACTCAATATCTGATAGATGACTTGCCTCTGTTTCATTTAGCATTCTTTCTGAGGCTTCCTCCTTTCCTTTCATTTGGGGATTGTTTCTTGGTCTTCCCATTGTTTTTGAGACTCTTCTCATTAGCATCTGCTTCTTAAAGTGATCTGTTCTGACTCCCTGGGTTTCTGGTGTGAACTTCTACGGTAGAAGATCTGTGAGATTCAGTGTATAGTCTCCTTAATTTCCTGATCTTGCTGGTGTTGGACTGTCATTTATGTTGGCTCACTGTGTCTTTGGGTTTTGACTGTTGTTGGGTCTTTCTTTGGTGGGTCCTTCCCTCAAGCTAGTTAACCGAGGGTCACTCCATCCACCACATCTTATATTCTGTTGTGCAGGTGTGGACAGGTTGTGTTGAAGCTGATTCTCACTTGTATACAAGGTTTTGAGTTTCCTCTCTTGCTCTTGTTCAGTTGTTTGTTGTGAGGAATTTCTCCACCATTTAGTTGTATTTCCAAATTGGTCCTGGATTGAGGTTAGTGTGGCTTCCACTCCCTCCACCTTCTTCCATTGTTATCTGTAGGTGGTTCCTTTGTTGGTGGGTTTCCTCTTCCAGCAGGTGTACTGGTGTTCACAGCTCCCACCTTGCAAATTCTCTGGAGTAGCAAAGTGAAATTTGTCTCACTGTCTCAGTTGTTGGGATAATGCCTGTTTGGGTCTAACTCTGGTCTTTTCACAGCTCCAGGTTTTATTGTCTCACTTGTGGGAAAAGAAAAAAAAAAGGGAAGGAAGGAAGGAAGGAAGAAGGAATACAAAAGGAAAGAAAGGAAAGAAGGAAGAAGGAGTAAAAGAAAGAGAGAATGAAAGAAAGGAAGAAGGAATTAAAATATATATATATTAAAAAAACAAACAAACAAACAAAAAACCCCAAAACCTCTGTTGGCTTTAGACTGTCCAAGCCAGTTCTGCTGGTCTTCCTGGCTATAGCAGGTGATGAGGGATTGGTTTTGCTTTTCTCCCTTCCTGATCTACACTCTGCTCTTTGCTGTTGTCCAGACTCCAGCCCAGTTCCTCATTTCCCTGTCAGGCCCCCAGTGCCCTTCTGTGCCCAGCATAGGCCTTCAGTCTACCACTTGCGCTCTGCTTGAGGTACACCTACTAGGGGCAACTCACACACTACCTTCTTGCTCTTTGCTGTCCTAGATGCTAGGGACTCTCAGCACCCCAGGGCTTCTCCGCCTTCCTCTTAGAGAGCCAGTCAGCCCTGCCAGGCCCTGGGCACAGGGGCCAGGTTGGAGGTGCCTCTGGGTGGCGGTTTCAGGAGTGCTCCCTCCCCAGTGCTTCGGGCTTGAGGGCTGAGGGGATTGGGTGCACACAGTTCCTGGGGCTGCAGGGGTAGGGGCGCAGGAGGCAGGGCAGCTTCTTTGGATAATTCTCCAAGTAGCTGCCGAGTGCCTCTTTTTTTCTTTTTCTTTTTGAAAAATTCCTCCTATTCAAGCCTGCCACTCCAATCAAGCACCTGGCCTCTCACACAGCCCAGCCTGGCTCTCTCCCAAGAATCTTGCAGCAGATTTGGTGGGTGCTGGGCCTGGGGCTGCAGCAGCCCTGGTCCCCATGCTGTTTCTAGGGACCTTATTATCCTTAAGCACTCTCCTTACCGTCTGATCTTTCAATGTCCTATACGGTTTTTGGTCTCCAATCTTCATATGTGCTGGGATACTGTTGGCTGTTCACTGTGTTCCTCAGAATATCGGCTAAGTGTTTCACCCGTGCGTAGGGGGAAGTGGACTCCACTCCCACCTATCTCACCACCATCTTTTTTCTCTGTCTGAGTCTCTTATACACATACTTAAAAGGCAAGAATAATAAAGATCTCTCGTGTATCTTTAAATTTTAATTTGTATTCACATGGTTATATCTAGAAGCTTTAATTTTTACATAATTGATGCATGATGAACAATGACTCATTATGTGGAGATTGACAAGACAAATAGAATAACATGTCATGTTATTAAAATATATTAAAACCAAAACAACTGAAAGAATATTACATAAATTGAGCTTTGGATGGGAGTATACCACTCAGAATAAAGGAAGATATAACATCTGTTTGAAAGAGGCAAATTTGACCCATAATACAAAGGAAAAATAAATTAATCTGCAAAATAAAAGCATTTCCTGTGACACTAAGGTTTAAATCTACTTTGAATGTCCTTATTCTGGCTCTGAAATTCAACATTTGTTGCTCTTAGAAAGCCTTGATTTGACAAGTTGTGAAAACTATGCAGAATACTTTTGATTATATATATTTTTAAGATTTTATTTATTTAATTTTAGAGAGAAGGGAAGGGAAGAAAGAGAGAGAAACATCAATGTGTGGTTGACTCTCATGTGCCCCCTGCTGAGGACATGACCAGCAATCCAGGCGTGTGCCTTGACTGGGAATTGAACCAGTGACCCTTTGGTTCACAGGTCCACACTCAATCCACTGAGCTACACCAACCAGGGCCTGATTATAATTTTATAAATCAATGAATAATTAATTAATTGGATTCAGTAATGAGAGCCATTCAGTGCTCAGAAAGAGAGAGTGAATTAAGCTGGAATAGACAGTTTTAAAGAAAAGATATCAAATTCTACTTATGAGTATAATTTTGCTTATTTATTAGGTTTTTGATTTGTTGTTATCCCTTGACTATTAAGCAGGAAGGTAGACTCTAGAACAAGCTATCTGTTATAGACAATAAAACTCAATATTTTTGCTCATCTGAGAAGCACAGATGTTGAGCCTCAACTAAAATAATATTTTTTAAATACTAGAAAGTACAGTATAGGAAAGCATGATAGTATTTGATACTAGATGAAATTCTTCTGGAACAGGATGAACCTGAATTTCTTCATCACAAAAAAATGCACTTCAAGTGGTTTTCAAAAAATATACATGAGTGGTTTAATAGAGGAAAGAAGACATTTCAGTTGAGTGACAGGGCCTGAGCAAAACCTTGACTGAAGTGATTGACAGGAGGTAGAGAGCATCAGAACCCCAACTTTGTAAGTGAATGAGGGAAGCTATGGTCACAGACTCTAGGCAAGATGACTCTGACACAGGGTAAGGTATGTCTTTAGTGGCAATTCCCTTCTAAAGGATTTTCTTCTACCGATTTTGATATTGTCCTTCTTTGTGATGAAACTCAGTTACAAATTTCTTTGACCTCCTGTAAAAGTTATGGCTATAATCCCTAACCTCTAGGCCCTGTGTGAAGTGTGGTTGCCATCATCAACTCAGCAAACAGAAAACACTCTTAAAACTAGGTTTTAGTTGTCTAATTCATGTATGTATTTTTTTTCTTTGCTTTTTTTACCCACATCCTGTTTTAATGCAATTTTTAAGAAAATTGATAGAATTTGATCATTTCCCAGGAGCGTCCTGAAATGGCTTGCTTATAAATCTAAAACAAATTTTAAGAAGGAAACAAACTTTTGTTATCAATACTTTAAAACTTTGTAACAGCTCTACAAACAAGTTTTAGAAAGAACATTTGTGCCAACAAGTCATCTTACTGAAAATTAAAATTTTAATATAATTCCCCATTAGACTGACACTACAATTCAAAGCATTGGCCATTAAATAAAGTGGTTGTGAATTATGCTTAATTTAAATCAGGGAGACTAGTATTTGATTTCTGGTTCTGTTAATGGAACTGTAATTTCGAGCAATTCACTTCTCTGGGTCTTAGCTTTTCCTGTCTGTAACACTTTTACCTGGGGGTGTGGACAAGTTTAAGAATATCCTAAAGGGCTCCTAAGTCCTATGCAAAATGACACAGTAACAACACTGTTTAGTAGTCTAGAACATTCCGTAGCATGAAAGATTTTTGTATGAATATTCCAGAAAACTTGGGAAATGTGTTGATAATACAGAAGTTTCCTGGGATAAAGACTTGAGTCAAGAAAAAGGGTGGAGTTTTTCTTAAGTCCTCAGATTAGCATTTCAGAATCTCAGCTCTGCAGTTCTAAAACATCTATAATTAATTTTCCCTTTTTATTGTAACATCATTAGGGATCAGAGTGGAACAAGAATGGTAAAATAAAAGGAATAAATCAGAAAAAGAGACATAGCTCTCTACTATTTTTACTTTTTCAACCTTGGAAATTTGCCGAGGTTCTCTGAAGGTAAGAATTAAAGGCATGAATAAGTAACTTCAGATATGGCACTGTAAGACACAGTGAAAGTCCCAGAGCTATAGAATCAGAGAGATCTGTGTTCATTTACTTCCTAGATCTATAACTTTTGGTAAATTGCTTAACTTTTCTAAGCCTTAATTCCTGCATCTGAAAAACGGTGTCTCTGTGATATATAAAATGTTCCCAGTCTCTAAAAGGCACTCAGCACTTGAAAATCTATTAATCCACAAAAATAAAGTATGTACCAAAACCAAAATTATTTTTAAAAATTATGAAAATATTAGTACTGAGATTTCCTGTAAGCTGCATGTTTACATGTCAATATGGATGAGATAGCCACATAGCGATATTAAATTATTTGACAAATCCTAAACTATTCTTGATTATGCACACTAGTATATCTAGCCACATCTTATTTTATTAAGGTGACTTTTAAGAAATTATCAAATAACAAAATGTATTTATGAGCACTATTTTTAAAAAGTTGTTCAAAGTCTTATTTTAGTTATGTAAGATAGTATTTAGTGGAATTTATATAAAGCTATGTACTCATGTAGTTATAAAATATTTATTAATTGATTTATTTATATATTTGTCTTTCTAAATACTACTCTAGCTGGACATTTGAATATAACAAGCACTGACATTTGCTCAGTTTTGTTTTCAGTAAGTATTCACGACACTCAGCAGCCATAGGCTGTGCATGTTACCTGAGTTAGCATAGATAAGGTTACTACATGAGCATATAGGTAAATGGTATTAATCAAATGTGAGGTATGAGTACAAAATAAAGCAACATCTGTAAGAGTATGTTTTATAATAGAGAATACATTACAAACATTTGGATATTAAAATAGTCACAAATTTATGAAGGGACATAATCATTTCATGATAGTCTAGTTCTTTCTGAGTCTTTTATGCATATAAGGGAGGAAAGAAATGAACTGTAGTTCTGGTATTTTCACTGAGAAAGTGCAAAAATGGAGAAAACAAGACTTGGATTCTAGCGAATAAGAAAAAGGACATTTCACGACTATCCAGAATTATAAATAATTCTACTCTTAAACCTGATGGTAGATCCATGAGTTCTGAATTGTAATTTCCCTTTCAGTCTCAAAGAATGAAGGCCTGTAAAACGGAACTCTTACCCTTTGCTATTATTACTAGTTAAGTTTTTGAAGAACATAACACTTATCTTGGGGTGTGGAAGCTGCTAGGAGTCCTGTTTTCATAAATTATGGTAATTATCATGTTTCAGCCACCTGAAGAAGCCATGGCATGCATGATTCACTTCGTTACTTTTCCTTTTAAATGCATGCTAGGCACAAGGTCATAATGATTGTGGAAACAAGGGTGAGTTCTGTTCACAGAACATATAATGAATGCAAAACAGAAGACTGGCTCATGAACATGATTAATAACTAAGAAATTGTAATGCAAATATAATGCAAAGTTGATTTTGTACCAATCTTAATTAAAACCCTGAATTCCTGAGAGATGCATATTGACTGACAGATTATTGTGTCTTTACATCTTCAATCAGTGTATTTCAATCAAACCCTCTAAAGGGTTTCTTATATTTCTGGGCTCTCTATTATGTTCCATTGATCTAGGTCATCTGTTCTTAGGCCAGTACCAGACTGTTTTGATTACAGTGGCCTTATAGTATAGTTTGATTTCAGTCCTTGTGATCCCTCCAACTTTGTCCTTCTTTTTCAAGGTTGCTGAAGCTATTCATTTTTTTTCTTTTGGTTCCATGTAAATTTTTGGAATATTTGTTCTAGATCTGTGAAATATGGCATTGGTATTTTAATAGGAATTACATTGAATCTATAGATCACTTTGGGTAGTATGGACATTTTAATGGTGTTAATTCTTCCAATGCATGAACATGGTACAAAACACACATCTTTATGGTCAATTAATATTTGACAAAGGAAGCAAGAGCGTACAATGGAGTAAAGCCAGTCTCCTCAATAAATGGTGTTGGGAGAACTGGACTGGTACATGCAAAAAAATGAAACTAGATCACCAACTTATACCATATACCAGAATAAACTGAAAATGGACAAAAGACTTACATATAAGTCAGGGTACCATAAAATCCTAGAGGAAAACATAGGCAGGAAAATTTCAGATAACTCGTATAGCAATATTTTTGCTGATATTTCTCCTTGGGCAAAGGAAATAAAGGAAAAAAGAAACAAATGGAACTACATCAAATGGAAAACCTTCTGTACAGCTAAAGAAACCATCATCAAGATAAAAATAACCGACTGTATGGGAGGCTTTAATCTCCAAGATATACAAAGAATTCATGTGACCTAAAGGGGTCCTTATAGAATTCCAAGTATTACCCTTAGCCTTCTTCTTTTTGTTGAAAGGGTGATTTGTTTTCACCTGTTATGGCAGACTTATATGGAAGATGATACACATTAAAAGTGCAGACTTGTGCTATTTCATTAGCTGATATTAATATCAAGAGCTAACTATTGCTGCCAACTGCTTTTTTAAAATCTAGTTTGTCCATTTACCTTTTTACATTGAGATCCTACACACATGGTAGGATCAAGGTAGAAAATTAAGCAGCATTTTCTAGTTACTAATTAGACCCTAACACAACCCTCATTTGCAATGATTAACACACTCTTAACAAAATTTAAAAAATTGAGTCATGCTGTATATGAAAGAGATTTGGTTAACACTGCAATTAATCTTTTCATTTATGGGAGAAAGTTATTTACCACAAATTTTACTCACCTAATAAATATAAATTATCCCACATTATTCAGCATAATTTCAAGCTATGGCCTCCCTGTGATTCAATATTGATTAATTTGATCTAATATTTTCCTAATATGTTTACCTTTTTGTCTCAGCTATCAGAGATAAGTGCAGTCTTATCATATATCACTAACATGGTTGAAAATTCACATAAATATTGCTTCTTATAACCAATAGCTAGTTCATTCATACAACAGTAAAAAAATCTAAAATGACATTGCTGTGCACATAGGACAAAGGGAGCAAATGGTGATGTTAAATATAAAGACAATCATGATCTATGAGGTTACAGCGAAGTATTCTTTATTATATTATTTTATTCACTTTAATTAGTTTCCAATTCAATTAATTCTGTATATTGTGACATAAATGACATTCTAGAGGTGTCAAAGTTCATTGAAACTATTTATGAAAAACTCTGTATGAGCCATAATTAATGCATGGATTGTGAAAGTCTTTTAACTGGGTAATAAAGTAGCACAAACCATTTTAATGATGAATTCCAACAAATGATATCATCCCTGGCATTAGGTATCATTTCCTGAATGAGTGTCTTCATGTAGAAAATTTTTAAGCATAAATGATACATTGTATTAAATCATGAATATTATCAAAATGTGTTTAAAATGCATTGCTTCAGTAGAAAGCAAAATATAAATTAACAGGAGAAATGTCATTTGAAGAGATACTCTCAGATTATACTATAGTCTTAGGGCTGCTGATGTAACTCAAGAACAATTGTTTTTTTCTTTGCAACATGACAAAAACTTTTTCTCTAAATGTATAAATCCTAATGCTGCTGAACTCACTTTTTTTGTAATACAATATTGGAAAGTATAAACAGTTTATATTCTTTTTTCTCTTCATTATATTTATTTTATCTATATACATGGATTCCCTTACATAATTTTATCTAATTAAACAGCCCAAGTTACTATAAAAGACATGTATGTCTAAAGTTAAAGAGTAAATTGTGGCAGATCTATAAATACATGCTTTGTACTTGGTGTATAATTTGAGTAAATGTGTTGCTCTATTCATTTGTTCATTCATTTGTTTGGTCCTTCTGGTATGCAGTCAGCGTTTATTGGACAATTACATTATCCCGTGTGTACTTAATCACTGGGCTCACAAATAGAGAGGACATAAAAGAACTTAATACAGAATTCACTTGCTAACTAAGCACAGTGTAATGGTAAATTTTATGTGTCAACTTGACTAGGCCATGCAGTGCTCAGATATTTGGTCAAACATTATTCTGGGTATTTCTGTGAGGATTTTCCTGAAAAAAAAATTAACATTTAAATCAGTAGACTGAATAAAATTGACTGCCCTCCCTGATGTGGGTTGCCCTCTTCCAATCTGCAGAAGACTTAACTAGAACATAAATATCTAACCCTCCCCCCAAGAGAGAATCCTTCCTGCCTGATGGCAACATTTCAGTGGGTCGTCGGTATTTTTTTTCCAGCCTTTATACTTGACCTGAAACATTAGCTCTTCCTGGATCTGCTGGCCTTTAAATGGGACTGCACCATTGGCTTCTGGGTCTCTAGCCTGCTACCTGACTCTGCAGATTTCAGGACTAGTCAGCCTCCATAATTGTGTGAGCCAAATCCTTATAATAAAACATCTGTCTCAATCTTTCCCCCTCTCTCCTTCTCTCTCCCTCTTCCTGCAGCCCCTCTGTGTGTGTGTGTGTGTGTATGTGCTGTATGTCCTATTGGTTTTGTTTCCCTGGAGAATCCTCAGTGTTTAAAATTTGGTTACTAACAGTTTAACAAGATAGTTAAACATGTAGTGATGAAATGGATGTCCAGCCTCACGACTTACGGATGTATAGAGGTTAGTTTCAAATAGACAGAATGCATGTTCAAAGACTTGAAGAGAATATGACTTCAGTAAGTACAAGAACTCTATCATTTTAACTGAGGCATAGAGAACATGTGGGGAAGTAGGGAAAGATGAAGCGTTAAATCCCATGTTCATATTAGTCAACCGCTGCAAACATTGAGCTCTCTGACCACTCTTCAAGAAATTGTCAGGTGTTAATTAACTCTGTCATCCTATTTCAGGGTTTAGTACACAGAGAAAAAGCTTAAAGAGCCATGTGTCCATTGCCATTCTCACAGTGTTTCAAATGAGTAGCTTATCTTTTTCTCTAAATTATATTTTATTTGATTCAAAATATATTCTCTAACAATGCTGTAGTATGAACATTTTGTAATAAATTATGCTATTATAAAGAATGTCTTCATAAACTAAAATAAATTATCAAATAATATTCCATTTATTTCAAGATACTGTGTCAGGCAAGGCAATGCTGAAAACGACTGGAAGAACCAAACAAGTAAACGACGGTACACGTGACCTGTAACTCAGGGGTACTGCGAATTTCCTTTCTGCCTACCTGCCTTTTTCCTTTCCTTATTTTCTTCTTTTTTTGACTCTTTATTTAATATTTCTTCCTTTTTACATTTTAATTTTAATAGATAATGCATTCACATGATTAAATATTACAAATTATAAAAACCCTTATATTGAGAAATACCCTCCTATCTTTGTATCAATGTGCTTGTTCTTTTTTTTTTTTTTTTTTTTCCTGTGGAGGAAAAGGGACTGCATGGCCAGCTGCTCTCTATGTCAGTGAGAGGGCCCCAAGTCCCCAGCCTAGGCAAGCTTTTATTGTTTTTCTAGGCACATTACATCAAGGATGGTCCTCATTTACTATGCAAAGATTTGTTTTGGGTGGTTGCCTTTTACAGAAAACAAAGGAGAGGATGTTGCTAATTACATCAAAGAAGAAGGATATTTGCAAATGTAAAGGGAAAAGTGGTCAAACTGGTTACACTCCATACTTGGGAAGTTTAGCACAGACTTTAGAAAGTTAAAGATACTCAGTAAACATTTGCTGCCTCAATTCAGGCTGAGGGAGTTTTAGCAAGAGCAAGCCTCATCGCGGTCTAGGTACAATGCAGGCCTGATTCCCCCAGGAGAACTATCAGTGGGCATGGGTCCTGCCCACCAAACCTCACTCCCCACTGGCTTTTCCAAATGAGGGCTGGGCTACATTTCCCACGTGTGAAATGGTTCCCTATAGTGGGTGGTAAATGCAGACAACTGTAATTGAACTACAATAAAATAATTTTAAAAGGTAATGTGTTTTGGTGTGGGCCTCTTTAGTTTACTCTTGTTTGGGATTTTTCTATGCTTCCTTGATTTGTGTGTCTTTTTTTTTTAATTTTAATTTTTTATTGTAATTCAATTACAGCTGTGTGCCCTTTCTCCCCATCCCTCCACCCCACCCCGGCTGACCCCCATCCCTCCCCCACCTCCACCCTCCCCCTTGATTTTGTATGTGCTTGTTCTTGATTACCAATTTGCCCCGTATATGAAACTGTTCAAATATCCCTTCCCCTGACCTTCACTGCTCTTGCCATGGTGTGGCTCTCCCTACAGATACAAGTATTTCTACATTTATTCCAAGTGTTAGCTATTTTTCTTTTAACTTGATTTATACCTTTTAAATATTTAGCTTCAATATGAGGTTGTATTTTTACTGTTATGTGGGTCTCATAAATGTTATGGGTGTGATTTCATGGGTCAAAAAGGAAACCGTGGGATAGCAGCCACTCAGCATTAGCTAGTTCTTATCTATCATTAAATAATTGAGTGAGTGTGCCCCGAAGGTCTGCCTACAGGATTGGGCTCATGCTAACACTGAAACTATAAGTAACATAATTTATGTCTCACATCTGATTATCTTTTCATATTTATTTAATTTTTATCCTATGGCTTATAGCTTCATAGGAAGTTCCCCATGACTCACTGACAAATTTATAGATAGCTTTGTTTTATATGCTTTCACAAGCTGGACTCCTATGGTTTCACAGCTCCACTATGAAAGATACTGGGGGAGAAAAATCCTCCTTGTCTCTGGTAGTACAATGTTAAAAATGTTTCCATGTTATCTCATGACCTACTTTGCCTTCTTGGAGAGATCTGCCAGAGTTTGAGGTCTACACTGATGGGTAATGGCTAACAGATTGGCCAATTATCTGACAACTTGGAAATGTCAAGACTGCCCTATTGATGGGAAAGAAGTCTAGAACTTTTTGTTCTAGACTCAGACTGAAAATAGACACGTTCCAAGTGAATGCTCATCAAATGATATCCACCATAAAAATTCTCTCAGTGATCAGATGGTGAAATGATCAACCCTGTAGATGTTAATGAGTTGTTTCTCTGACTATTACACTGCTTGTCTAACGGGTTACTGACAAATTGGATGTAGCAAGAACAAAAGCAATACATGGATTCATTAATGTTAATGGACTCACTCATTGATGTTTTTTTGTTTTTCTTTTTCTCTCCTCACCAAGGCTGAATTGGGCAACCCCACAACTTGATTTTTACGTAGAGCTAACTATCAGCAATCCAAAGTCTTCCACTGGTACCATACTTTGAAGGACCAGCCTGCCTTCCAATGGCAGATAGGTTATATTGAATATTTTCCACCAATGAACAAACCGAATTTGCCTTTAATAGTATAGGGATTTCTTTTATAAAGGTGGCTTTTCCTTCCTTGCTACAATTCTGTCACTATTTACTTCCTCACTGAATCTTCATTCATTTATATATCCCAAAGAAATTTTCTTTGATCAAGAAATTATCCTTATAGCAAGAGAAAGGTGTGGAAAATGTAGGCTTACAGTTGTGAGTACATAAACCACAGAGTTTATCCTTATTATTTCCTAATTATTGTATTATTTTCCATACAAACAACTGTAAACCCACTTTTGTCCCATGCTGTCGGGGGGATCTTCCACCAAGGTATTCAAAACTTGTTTCTATTGAACTTGTAACTGTGTCTGCTAAATGGCTGTATTAATCATGAGAAAGAAATGTGTGTGTGTGTGTGTGTGTGTGTGTGTGTGTGAGAGAGAGAGAGAGAGAGAGAGAGAGATTATAGGAATCAGCTCATACAGTTATAGAGGCCAAGAAATCCTAAAACCTGCCATCTGCAAGTTGAAGAATCAGGAAAACCAGTAGAGTGATTTAGTTCAAATTCAAGGCCTGAGAACTTGTGGAGCTGATGGTATGGTTCCAATCTGAGCCCAAAGGCCAAATAACTAGTAATTCCAATGGTGAAGGGAAAGAAAAGGAAGCCCTAGCTCAAGCTTAGAGAGAAAATTTGCTTTTCCTTGTCCTTTTGTTCTACCCAAGTCCTCAAAAGACTGAACGATGTGCCCACCCCCTTGTGGGTGAGGCTGAGTCTTCTTTACTGAGTATATTGAATCAATGCTAATCTCTTTCAGAAAAATCCTCACTGACATAAACCAAAATAATATTTTACCAGCTCTCCAGGCATCCCTTAGTCCAGTCAAGGTGATACATAAAATTAACCATCACTATGGCCATTTTGGGGTTCTCATGTGTTTGGAAAAATAGGAATAGAAACATTTATTATATGGTCTGAAATGATCACTTTTGATTAACAATGACAAATGCTGTTCCTTTTAAAAGATGCAAGCATAAAAAATCTAGGGTGATTCTAAAAAATTCTACGTCTAGTGACTAAAGCTAATAAATAACAGTAACCACATAATAATATTGAGAGGTTCATAATCTTCAGGAAACTTTATATATCTAACCAATTAAATATTCTTGTCAATGTAAGTTCTGTGCAGAAGTTAAGGGAATATAAAACCAAAAAAACAAGAAAATTAATATAAATACTAATTATGTCCTTGTTCATAGTATAAGAAGTGAAAGCCATGGAAGTAACCCATTGATTAGTTAAATTAATTTTTCAATATGCTCTTTTTGTTTTTATAAGACATACTGATTGGGGTTAATGTTATTTTTAAATTCACAATTCACAAATTATTGAGATAGGACTGTGAATCAATTAAAGAGGAAAGGCCATTATTTAGAAATTCTAGACGTGGGGCAACATTTAGTGACTGACCAAACTGGGCACCTTGCCTTTTGGGGAGAGACAAGCATACCTTTATTGACATGTGGGCAGTTGTAATGTACTATGTAGAAGGGCCCTGGTACTGTTATTTGATATTGGGAAGTCAAAGGTGGACATACGGTGGACATCTGTTTTGATGACCATCTAATCTGGGAAGTCCGAAATTGCCTGCATGCTTTGGTCACAGTCTACATTATACTTGTCCCCCTTTTATTGTTCTTCTTGATGTAGAGACTTCCCCAAACCACTCCCCAAGACTGAAAAAGTAATTTCTATTTTTTCTAAGACTCAGATATGAAATTTATTTTAGCCAGTTCTTCAGTGTGGGATGAAAAGCAACTTCTAGAATCTCAGTCTAGAATTTGTTTTCTCAGACTGAAAAATTCTGTGAAATACCTGTAATTTCAACAACTCCTTTCTATTAGAGTGTTTATTTTTTTGTAATTAGAATTCTAATAAATGATAATCATATATATCAATTTTGAGTTTTGTGTTATTTTTGAGAAGGCTCAGAGAATACTTTTATGCAAAATTATTGACTTGCAAATTATGGTAATCAAAGTAGGCCTACAATATGAGCCCCTTATGAAAATAATTCAGCTAGAAATTTAAACTGCAAAAGTGTTTTTAAGAAGATTTTATTTATTTATTTTTAGAGAGCAGGGAAGGGAGGGAGAAAGAGAGGGAGAGAAACATCAATGTGTGGCTTCCTCTTGTATGCCCTCTACTGGGGATCTGGCCCGAAACCCAGGCATGTGCCCTAGACTGGGCATCAAACCAGTGACCCTTTGGTTCCTAGGACTGTGCTCAATCCACTGAGCTACACCAGCCAGGGCTAAACTGCACAATTAAAATTAAAATTTATTTTACCACCTGTTAGTGAAGATTCACTAGTATGCTGGAATTTTCACTTTTACTTGCTGATCTGGTAGGTATATAAGAAGACTTTCTAGAACAATTAGGACTTACTGCAAGGTTAGGAACCTTAGAAGCATAGCAGAGTTTTTTGTAGGACCAGATGAAATCCTCACTCCATAACAACATCATTGGTAGCAGGTTCCAGGATTCTGAATGATAAGGAAATATACCTACTCAATCAGGATTGCTTTTGTGTCGTAAAAGGAAGTAAGATTATGCTAGATTACCAGAGGTTTGTTCGTTTTCTCAGAGGATTGTTGGTACATTACCTTAAATATTTTGAGGGTTGACAGTGGGAGAGGGCTTACCCCCCTGGGGAGAGTATGACATATGGCGCCTACTTTGCAAAGGGAGTAGGGTGTGCAGAAGACCCATTTGCATTTCTAAGGTTGTTTTATAAAGCTTTGCTAAAACTATGGGGGTGAAGAAATCATTAACAGGAACATGCAGGGAATAATTCAAAAGGACACCTAACTGATAAGGTAACCTAGAACTGAAAGCCTGGGTGACAATATTTAAGGTAGAATCACAGGGTAATGACATTGAGAATGGCGGAGGTCTCAAGGACCACTGTGCGCCCACCACCCAGCCTCCCTGCCAGAGTCGCAGTCAGCAACTTTCCAGGCAGAAATTGTATGCCTGCTGGTTCATTGTTTGTGTGAGTGAGTAGAACTGAGGAGTTGCTTAATTCTCATGTAGGTATCTCTCTCTTTGGAAGTGATAAGAGAAACAGTATCTGCAAATGTTTTAGATGCAGTATGGTGCAACGTAAACAGTCATGGTTTACAAAAATTAATCTTTACTGACATTGAAAAATAATTATAGGTTAAAGGACTTAACTGTAAGCAATCATGATTTAAAATGTGTGCATTAAAACTTGTTTTAGGTAGTTATTACTACAGGTTTAAAATTATGTTAAAATACAGGGGTTCAGAAATTATTGTCTACTTAGGTTAGGAGATTCAAGTAGAAAAATAAAAGTATAAAATTGAGGTATGAAATTTTCAGTAGTTAAAGTATACAATAAGCAATTTATTGCTTAGGAAACTATTTCTTGCATGAGAAATATATTTAATAGTATGATGTGTACCTGTGCATCCACTACCAAGTTTAAGAAATAAAATAGAAATGAAGCTTCCGGTTTATTCCTCCCAGATTTCATCTCCAATGTTCCGACTTATAGGTAACCTTTACTTCACATTTGGCATTTAAATCCTCATGCACATTTTCATATTTTATTTTATATGGACTTATCACCAAACAGCATATACTTTATTTTGCATCCACTAAAGTTATATTGAAGATATTATACTTTATGATCATCTGGAACTTATATCTTTAGTCAGTAATTTTAAATAAATTCTTCATGTTATTACAAAAGGCCCTCATTCCTTCCTTTTACTGAATATATATATTTATATATATATAAAAGCTGTGCTGTGTGAGTAATACAACTTCTTGATTTATTCTTCTAAATGGGAATTCAGATCCTTTTCAATTTTTTAATATTACAAACAACGCTATAAAGAACATTCTCGTACAGGTCTCCCAGGGCACATGTGGCCGTTTTTCGGGGAAGTGTAATTGCTGACTTATTATATATGTGCATCTCCGCTTCACTAGAGCGTCTGGAATTGCTCTCTGGCGGGGCTGTACCAATTTACAAACTTGCCAGCGGTGAATGTGTCCCCTCTGCCCACTCCTCACCACTAGTTACTGCTATTATTTCCATTTTTGCCACTTTAGGGGGTGTGAGATTATTGTTTTCATTTGCATTTACTAATTACTAATGAGTTAAAGCATTTTTCACATATTATTGGCTTTGTGAGTCTCCTTTTCTGTGGTTTGCCTTAATTTACTGTGATCTCAGCAAAACCATTTAAATAATATTTGTTTTATTTAATTTAGAATTTTAAGGTGTTTTGCAAAGGAAAAAAGTTTTCAGTATTTTTTTAAAAAATGATATCAATGCCTTGTTCTCACTCTCTACATTCTACTTTCGTTTTTACATGGCACACCCTGAAACCTTAGGGTTTTTATGAACTCCCCACGTAATTCTAAATGCAGCAACATTACGGAAAGTTCAGATTGCTAATGTCCCAGAATAAACAAATGTCATTGATGTATATATGTGTGTGTATGTGTGTGTGTGTGTGTGTATAACTTTTATCTTAACAGGTAGGGATTAGGTAAGAAAAGAAGGAACAAAAATCACATGATTGGCAAATGAATGATTCACCAAGTTTTCCATTGCCTTTGGGTAGATAAAGGTTTTACTGCAACTGAGGTACAATTATTTTGTATTCTGCCTAAGACAGAAGAAATGTTTTGGTGAAAAAGCAAAGACGAATATTGAATATTAGGTTTGGGTGATCACATGAATAGATTTCAAGCTGGACTAAAGTTTGGACCTTCTATAAGGAAAGTACTTCCGAAAAATGGAATTTCTTTTTTCACTCCATCTCTGGCAGATAGAGCAAACCATCAGTGGTGACTGGCACTATTGGACACATCTGCCCAAAGCCTAGGTCTCCTGAAAAAAATTCTGAAGAAGAACAAAAATCCACCTGAGAATGACCAATGGACTTCTGTGAGGACCTGTGTGACCCTATCCACTCTGCACCCACTCTCCAACCCTCTCAGCAAGTGTCTCCGGCAGCTGCCCCCTCCTCGGGTGTGTGGAGGTTATGAAAACTCCCTTTAGACTGAGATTGTTGCTGTATAATTTGCTTAAAGTAGATGTTGATGTTTAGTGAATTATATCCATTGTCTATTTTAAAGGAACTCATCATTTGCCTGCGTTGCGTTGAGATACCACACACCTGGTGTGAGATTGAACAGGGTCCCTTAGCACACAGTGAACACACAGGAGCGGCTGGACTGCTCAGGCGATGTGAGACCTGCAGGGCAGAAGCTAGCAGGGGAAAGCCTGGCTAGTCAAGCCCACCGACGCCCAAAGATGTGTTTAGCTTTTGCTGTAATTTGCTCATTTCTTTTCTCATTGTTATTTTAGAAATTAGGACATGCTTTACTTCTCTCATGATATGAAATGCCCCCAAAATAATTTAAAAAAGGAAATTCTGACCTGTGCGGTTTCATAATATTCCTTAATACTTTAAAATATAATACATTAATTGATATATTACATTTGAATATTTTCTAAAAATTAGGCTAATTATAAACTTACTGAAAGTTGCAGGAATAATACAAACAATTCCCTTATATTCTTCATCTTGTTTTCCTTCATATTAACAACTTATGTGACCACAGTACCATTATCAAGAACCGAAATTAACTGCAGATCTTTTCCAATTTAACCAATTTTTCTGTTAATACCATTTTTCTAGGATCCTACCCAGAATACTACCTTTCATTAATTATTTGTGTGTAATCTCCCCTAGCATGTAACAGTTCTTCAGGCTTTCCTCGTCTTTGTTTACCTTGATGAATGGTCTTCAGGAGTCCTCACCAATTGCTTTGTAAAAGGTCTCTCAACTTGAAATTGTTTGGTATTTTCTGATAGCGTGGGCTTGTGCATTTTGGGCAAGAATATCACCATGATGATGTTAGGTCCTCATCATTGCATCATATCAAGTTGTTGTTGTCAATATGCTTCATGAGGAACACAGCTCATTAATACATATAAAGTTTGAAGTGATGGATTGAAACTCCTGAAATGTGCAAGGAATTGTATACTGTACCATCTGAAGGGATATGACTGAGGAAATGCTGATATCACCACCAAGAATCTGATGACTAACAGTATAGTGACATTAACCGCCTATAACATAGTCCACTGCAGTGTCACTGAACACAAAACAGACAGATTAACTAAATGCTTCGAATACGTTTTTTTTTAAATTATCGTGGAAATGTGAATCAGGCTAAAAATTGGTATCTCTTATGCAAGAAAATTCTTAGCAACAATTACGTGGAACTATCTTTCTTGAAGCAACACTTTAAAACCATTCCTGGGAATTGTGGAGGAAAACCACCAGAATGTTTTACAACTTAACAGAGAAGTCTTGGCTGAGAACGGTGTGTTGAAAAGTACAGTCAAACAAGCAAGCAGATTGCTTAAAGCTAAAATTCAGATGTGTTTTAGAATTGCTCTGGAAGGTGGAACTCATAGCTGGAGAAGTTAAGTGATACTCTGTATTGCTGTACTGCAGTTAAAGGGATCAGGTTATAGGTCAAAACAGGCAGACACACGGACAAATAACATTTTCATATAACATATTTCATAGTACTTAAATGCATACTTAATTTGCGTAGAGACTGAAATTGACTCGTGTTCTTTTGTTTATTTATTTTTCTTATCATTAACCATGAAATTATAAAAGTAAATAATTTTGTGGTGTTACGGCCCTTTTAGAACTATACATTAACTCTTTTTCTATTTCTGTAATTAGTATCAAATTTTTCCTAGCAGGTAAAACTTTTAGGAGCTCATTAATTCTCAACATAATTAACATAAAGTGATAGTGTTTCTTTTAATGGAAAATAACCTCAAACATTAGTGTAAAATATGTATTTGTAATTATACTTTGAGGCTAATTGTAAGTGGTAGCAATTTCTTTTTGCTACCCTTTCAGCAGCTGCAAAGTTATCATTGTCCTTCAGAGGTCATACACATTAGCAAGAATGTTTTTCAAAACAACTTAAGAAACATTTTTTAAAAGCCAATAAATATAAATATTTTAGTGATGAAAAATAATACATAAAATTACACTACAAGTTTGGCACAGAATAAAAGTCATTTAGAGAGAAATAACTTGGATTCCCAGTAGATTATGAATCTTTGGATCTTATAAATAAATTGAAAATTTGCTTAGCAACAGTATATATACAAGTAACTTGCAACATGAGGACTAAAGCATGCGTTTCAGCTTTATTGAGGTATAACTGGCAAATAAAGGTATAAGATATTCAGAGTGCACAATTATGATGATTTGATATACACTGTGAAAATGTTCCTCCCATCCAGTTAACACATCCTTTGCTTCATATATTTAGCCTTTCAGTTTTGTGTGTGAGAACTTTTAAGTTCCCTTTCTTACCACATATCAACTGTACAATACAGTGGCATGAAATATAGTCACCATGTCATACGTTACCTTCAGACCTTAATCATCTCATAACCGAAGTTTGCACCTTATTACCAACCCCCACCTATTTTCCCCATCCTATGACTTAGACTAACTTTTTAAGATTCACATATAAGTGATACCATGCCGTACTTGTACACCTCGGTCTCACTTATTCCACTTCACTGATGCTCTGCGGTTCCATCCGTACTGTTGTAAATGACAGAATTCCTTCCTTTGTGAGGCTGAATAATAATCCACCGTGTGCATACATATATACTTGTATATACAGTGTCAGGCAACCTGTAGCAGTTTATAAGTATTCAGTAAAGCCCCTTCATGGAAAGACTGGGAAGTGGGTGTTTTTCCTGCTCTCTCTCTGCTGAGAACTGGAGGAATAGCCACAGGAGCTGTTCACGTGGGCATGCCTATTAAGGATTGCTTCTTCATGTGCTATGGTCTTCTGGGTGCCATGAATGAAAACCCCATTGGCTTTCCGAGCTAATTGTTTTAGGACCCCATCCTCAGGTGGGAGTCTTAAGTGTTGGGCCACTAGAAGTGTCATCCAAACCATTCACTCCTTATTGAGAAGCTGGAGTTTGGGGTTCCCTCCCAGTTGTATAGTACTGTAACAGGAGTGGGGTTTATGTCCAAAGCATATCTCAGCCTTTTTATTTATTTATTTATTTATTTTTATTCAGGTACAATTGTCTGCATTTTCTCCCCATCCCTTTGCTTTGGGTATTTTCTCGGTTGCCTGGTTTGTTGGAATTGCTCACTTTCAGGATTTCTTTCACAGGGACTCTGGCCATGTGCAGCCGTACATTTGGTGCCCCCATGGGAGGAGGGAAGTTCAGGGGCCTCCCATGCCACCACCTTGGTTAACTCTCCTCTTTCAGTGACTAAAGTATATTCAGTGATAGAGCTCCCTACTTTCTCTTCTCATTTGATCCTCTCTTCTTCCCAGTCATCTCTGTTCTGTACTTCTTCCCTTCCCTTTACCATCTTCTTCCTTCTGTGTTTACAAAACTTTCAAATCCTTTTAGAAAAACATTTCTGTTTACTAAAGACATCTTGTCTGTTCATCTGGCTTCAGTCACTACAACAATGAATTAAAATAATCACATCAACTGTTTTGGCGGGAGATTCACTGGAGGATTATCAAGGTTAGAAAAGCTGTAACTAAAATGTGTTGTGAGGTATCAAATGTGTCATGAGATATTAAATTTTTAAATCTTGTATATTTGTAGAGTCAATAGCAGATTTGGTGACATTTTATGTTACCACCTTTCATGCTCTCTCTAGATAACAGAATTGTATAGCTAGATATAGATAGAGGTGTATCCGTTGTTCATTTTGGATAATTTCTCTTACTCTGTCTTCAAGTTCACTGATTCTTTTCTCCCTCTCAATTCATTATTTGGTTTAAGCTTGTTTGTTAGAGCTCATCAAAGCATTTTTTAATGGCTGCTTTTAAATATTTTTCAAATAATTATAAGATCTTGTCACCTCATTGCTGGAATCTGGTGAATGTCTTTTTTTCATTCAAATTATGGTTTTTATGGTTCTTAATATGATGACTTGATTAAATTTAGACATTGTAGGTCTTATACAGGTCTGGGTCCTATTTAAACCTTTGTATGATTTTAAGTTCTTTCTCTGACAACACTCCCGCAGGAGGAAGGTGGAAGTCCAGGATCTGTACTCGACCTCCATTGAGACAGGGTCTGGGAAGCTCTCCCTGTCACTGCGTGGTGGGGGTGAGATCTCCAGGGCTTCCGTAGGCTTCTGTTGATACCAATTTGGCTGGGAAAAGTAGACATAACTTCTTATTGTTCCTTATGTGACTTCCACTGACCCAGCTTTAGAGTGGCTTCATTGCTGCTGGGTGGTGGTAAGGGTCCTTACTCATCATTTGGCCTCCTCCGACACCACCCGGGTGGGCAGGTTCAGGCTCACAGTCTGACAAGTATAGAAGTTTAGCCTCACTACTTGGCTTTTGTTGCCAAGAGAGGGAGTGGAACCACATTTTCTGTGTGTGTGTGTGAGCTGTGTGCCTGAAGTCCAGCAGTCATAATTCAAAAGGTCTGTGTCCTGTTTGTTTGCCTTTTTCATTGTCTTAGGACATTTTTATTTTCCTTTACTAGTGTTTTTGGGTGGCTGGCTTCTTTAGCTCAAACCCTGACATGCATTAAGTAAAAAACAAACAAACAAATAAACAACAAGCAAACAAGCAAAAAAACCTCATAGAATTCATCACTCTGCTCTTCCTTGGGACCTGAAGTTCCTAGCTCATCTCTTTTTTTTTCTTAACTTTTTAGAGTTCTCATGTTTGTATCATAATAGTCAGCAACTATTTTAAGTACTTTTACATAAGATAAATAATACATCTGAGAATAGTAAAAGATCAAACAAACAAACTCCAACAATTTTTTTGGTCACTCTATTTTGTTATTAACTATTTTAAAGATCTCAGTAAAATCAACAGATATTCACTTCTATGGTTAACTATAAAATGAAATAGCTCACAATATGCTGGAAACAGCACATGTTGTCATTTCCATCCATTCTCCTTGTATACATCTTATGTCTGCCTCTGTCTACTGTCCAAATTGCAAATAAAAACTGGCAATGCCATACGTAAACCAAGTGCAGATGTCAGGGCCAATGCATTCACAAAATATTACTTTGTTCATTTCTAAATTTTAATAGGTGTAAATAACTGTAAGGTGTAATGTTTTCTTTGACAACTGAGTGAATCTGACATTGCCCACTGGGTGTGAACTCTTTCTTTAATTTGGAGAAAGAACACGTTAAGACCAAGCAAAAGTAGAGTTAAATGAAAAACATCTGAAGCGAGATATCTCGTGAAAGGGAAAGTTTGTCAACCGTGCGGAGTGTTTAGAGAGAAAGTGAGAAAAGTTTTAGTGACAGGCACTTCCAGTTTGCTCTGCAGGCAGAGCAGACAGAATGCTGCTCCTTACCTGCCAGAAGCTGAGAATGGCAAAGAGCAACTTTCACACTTTTTTTTGATGAGGGTGTGGGTTAATTAAAGGTGATCAATCTTGTGCCAAATAGAAAGAATTGCAAAGATGGTTTTAACACTAGATCTTTTCAGTAATGAAGAGATCTGTTCATCTGAAGAAAATGTAGAGGGCAGGGGAATTTGCCTGCCTGATCTCACGAGGCAGAAGGAATCAGTGATTAACTTGCTGTCACCTTAAGTATAACATTTTAGTTTTTCGTTTTGTTTTGTATGGTTTTGACCATGGTTTCTTCATCTCTAAAGTGAGGCTTCCTAGAATATCATTATCCTTTGTATCTATTTCTTTTGTGTACATAAACTCACTGAGAGTTTTTGAATAAGCTTAATATTGAGAATATTGAAATGCTCTTTATAGTTCACTGAGGTAATTTTCTTAGCCAATAAATTCTGTAAAATGGTTGTAAGGTTGTATCAGAAGTGCCTGCATTATAATAATAAGTGCAGAAGTGTGATGTTTACATAGGATTTTTTATTTCTGAATCTCAACAGATTTAAATATACCTCATTACCAAAACATTCTTGGAGATATGTAGGTGGGTGGTTTTAGCATTATTATTAACAGTTAAATAATACCACAGAGATCAATCTTATCTTTTCCAACATAAAGAAAGTACTTTTTTTTTTACTTTTAAAAGGCTCATAATCGATAAAGGAGAAAGACATTTAAATATAAATATGCCCCTAAATGCACTGCCGACTAGCAGTAGGGTAATTATACAAAATGAACCTGAGATTCATAGTGAAGAAACTACTCTCCTTAGAATACATTCGATTTCTGTGCAAACAGCATCAATAGTTTCAGGCCTCCAGGATACGATTAGGTGCATCAAAACAGTAATTTAATTTATTATTAAATCAGGTATACTTCCCATTTTTGATGCCTTTTTAATGAAAAGTTGGAAAATTCTATTTTTATTTAAAAAAACAATGGAAAGATGTTCACTAATAATCTCTTCTAGGATACGTATAATTAGTCGCCTGCTGCACCTAATTGTATTTAATATTCTGAATTTATTCAGATGATTTTTACATATTTAGAGTTCTTAAAAGTGGGGTTATATCTCTACCATAATGGCATAGAAGAAAAATTTAATTTTCTAAAATACCCTAAATTATTTCCAGAGAATAGTTTGTCTGAGAAAGAATCTTTATTAGAGTGCCATTGTCATTAGTAAAACTGGTAAGAAAATTTGATTCTTCAATAAAATTAAAAATAAGTAGAAATTCCTCAGGATATCAAGTAGATACATATGCTTGATTTTGGTGTGGTCTATTATTATTAAATTCAAATCTCAACTAATTTTACTTATTTAACTTAATTCATCTTTTTGTGCTTTGTAAAAATAAAGTTAAATTTGTTAAAATTTTATCAAAACATAGTATGGAAATTTTCAATTTTATCATATAAGTTTTTTACAACTAGTTTATTTACATGTATAGTAAACATAATTACCACAATATTTTTACCTAGACTCTACTGAAATCAAAAGATGATTCATATACAATCTTAATAATCATGAATTGTTGAAGAGTAGTATATTGAAAATTTAATTTTAAAATGTTAAAAGTTCATGAAATGTGACATTGTGACCACACAGTTAAAAATCTTCAAAACAGTGACATGTAGTATTAATGCTATTTAGAAGCATTAAATACAGAAGCACAAGTTGTGGCATTATATTTGTTGTATAAAATTCTACAGATTCATTTACTACTGAAAAGTCAAAAAGGATTTTTAAAGTAAATATATTAAATATGACTCTACAGTACAATTTTTCACTGTGGTATACTGTGGAATTCTCTGTGATTTTTATTTCACAAAAGTTTAGCTCATAAAATGTACTTGCCAGTTTATGCAGATAGTTACTGAGCGGTTGTACCAGAGCCATTGCTCTTTCTGAAACAATCTTTTACTCGTGTGTGTGCATAGGAGTGCATACATTCTATATGAAGTAAGCAAGAATTAAATTTTAAGGCACAGCATGGTAAATGAAAGCATCTATAGAAATACATTTCTATTTTCACTGAGAGTAACAAATCATTTATGCTTTTTGCTTTCCTTCCTACAAAATAGGGAATCTATGTTCATATCAGGTTGGCAGACACGCTAAGAACACTTTAGAATTTTAAAATATGGTTAAAACCTCCATTTATGCTCAGCATGGCATGATGCTCTTCCACCAGTAACTAATTTGTTCTCTTATATCCTACTTAGTAGTAGTAGTAGCAGCAATACAATAAAGACATTTTTCTGAGAAAATGTATGTTCTACACTTGCCAATTTTATGTCCATACAACCGGACAAATACATTATACACAAAGTAGACATCTATATTGATGAGATAAAATAAGAAAAATAAGTGCTATAATATTTTCTTCTGTGCATCTGAGAGCAGACGCTGCCCTTTGGATACCACTTCTTCAAGGTGCCAAAGGTCCCCTATATGCAATCTAAGAGGTCACAAGTCACATTAACATAGCAGGCATCTGCTAATTCTTGTCTTCTTTCAAAATTACTGCATTCTAGTACATATTAGTTGACATTGAGAGTAAGTTCAACTTCTATCAAAATAATCTCAGAAAGAGAAGTTTAGGTATTGCTACCACATGAGAATTACAATCTCACCATTTAACTCATTCTTGATTTAGGTTCCCCCAAAAGGTAGTATTTTATGGTTGTTGAAGATGTAACCCTTGATGTGTTTTTGTACACACATATGCACACATGTGTGCAAAAACACTTATAAATACACAAAGAACTTATAAGAAGATTCACACTGTCTTTGGTATACATCCTGGGCAGTTTAGTGTGATCTGCACAGTTCTTAATCACACTTGGAATTTCAGGATGTGGTTCCAGGTATATATTTATTCTGTTTAACCAATTACTATTTTTAACATGCAATTTTTGAGATTGGAGACGAAAAGTCACTAAGTTGAGCCTTTTCAAAGTTGGATGGTGTTTAACATTATTCTGATCCAAGGCAGGCTCAGACAGAAGAGAAAATAGATGATTTACTGAAAGGATTTAATATCTAATAATGAATGTTATCATACAAGTGCTCTTCCCATACATTGTAATTGTTAAAGTTTTGCATAATTTAAGAGCATAATCATCATTTGTACAATTTCATGTTGATTTATTCCAGAGCCTCATCTAAGGAGCCCAGCAATTCATGAAAAGGTTACGCCATCTCAGAAAAAAACGTTATGAAAGACTAAAGGCATGCCTCTTAAACTATTTTCTTTCCAATTCTACAACATAATATAAAGGACGCCAGTCAATTTGGATAAGGTTGTGATTTAAAAATTTATTGAGCATTCCAGTAATTTCAAAAGTTTATATCCATTTTTTCTACTTACTTACTATATGCTTTTTTTCTTGTTGATAATCCATCAGTTGAATTACTGGGAAAAAATCACAACTGAAGCTTTTACAGAAGCTAACCATAACATACACCACTCATATATTATACAATAACACCTAAAATGACATAGAGGAGAATTATCTAGCAAAAATAAGACAAAAATGTGAGATGACATATATTCATACATTCTTTGGACTAGGTTGCTAGTAGTAAAACCCAGGTATTTATATATAAATTTCTCAAAACAACAATAGTATCCAGGCATTATAGACGTAAATGGAAGGTGTCCCATTTGACCAGTGAAAACAACAACAAGTGGAGGAGAAAGGGAGAAGATTTTGATCCATACATAGCTGCATAATAACTTGGGTTTTTTTTCTACTAATTGCATAAGGTTGGGATAAGTTTAGGGAAGTTAAGATTCCTAAGAAGGACAGGAAGTTAGATAAGCCAGCTGCACTGAGCTAATTCAACTACAGCCTAAAGAAGCAGGCAATATGTAGTAGAAAGAGAGGAATCCAGACCATAATGTATTTAAGCTCCATTAAGCAAAGTTCAATACTTAATCCTGGAATTTGGGGAGTCATGGGATAGTTGTAGGTGAAGAACTTGGTGACTTGCTGGGTGCTTCCACCTGTGAGAGACAGAGGCAATTACTTCCCATGTCAGGTAAACCCCAGCTCTTTGCAGAAACCCTTCCTGACCTAAGTTAGAGATTGTCCCTCCCACTTATGCGGGCCTAACAACCTTTGCTCCTGTCCTTCGTGTATGTTTAATTCTTCAACTCACTATTTACTACCTCACACTAGTTTTGTTGGAAGTTTCAAGAATGCAGTCTGTTTTTTATTGTGTTGTGCCCTGCACAGTGATTAGCTGTTGATGAGGTGCTCAAAGATATTTATGAAAGGATTATTTCAACGTGTAGTGCACCTATACCTGCAGGTTTCAGTGCCTTATATATCGTGCAACATGGCTCATGGAGACAAAGAACAAAACAATATGAACTCAGCCGTGGCTGGGTGGCTCAGTTGGTTGCAGCATCATCCAGAACACTAAAAAAGGCTGCGGGTGTGATTCCTGGTCAAGGCATCGATCTCTACATATTCTTGGGTGAAGATTAAAAAAAAAACTGTATGAATACAACAAGATGAGAGGACATGCACATCATTGGAGGCCATTTTTACTGCTTGTGATATTCACCTGCCTATTATTGACATAGCAGTCAGAGAGGGAAATCACATCTGGTGATCACACGCGGAAGCCAGACTTCCTGGATGCAAAGTCTGGTTCTTTCTCTGATGAAGAAGGTGATCATGGCCCTGTCACTTACACCTGTGTTCCTCAGACGTGGTAACAATTCCTGGCTTCATATTGTTGCTATGTGAGTGAAAATACATGATTATATCTAAAGCACCTAGACTGTAAGTACAAAGCAAGCACTCAGTAAATATTAGCTATTACTATCTGAGCCACTATTAATCATACATTTTTCTGTCCTTTGCTGTTTAGAGTCTTAACTACTCAAGAGTGTCATCATTCACAGCCCTGCTTCATCATTCCCCACTGTATTTTAGAAGTTATAGAATTCCAGGATAGCATTTTTTATGCTAACGAGTCTGCCGTGAAAGCATCTTGTGGGTCCCAAATGGAGAAATATGTATATGTCTAAATCTCCAAAGGCCTTTTGCTGAGAAACCACAAAATCTTATTCATAGACATGGCATTTTCTGTGACTAGATCTTATGCTGTATGAATCATGAGTAACTACTTTCTGGAAATTCCTGTCCTATATTAATTCATAGGGAAAAAAACCCTCCTATTTCTGTAGTAGCGTCTTTAAAATATGTTTCATCCTGGCTTCCTGAATGTTTTACTTTAATTGTTGAAGCATTTACTTAAAATAGATGATACATCATGGACGGTACAGGTTTACAGTTTAGAATCTTGCCTCAGTAGCTACAGCCCCATGCCCCTTACACATATTCACATTGACACGAGAGTCTTAAATGGAATGTAAGGCCATTACCTACAGTCTTACAATCTTTCTGTTTTCACTCATGTTCACTGGTTTAGTTCATCTGATATCTTACATTCATGGCATAAAAAAATTGAGTTAAAAAAATAATATATCAAATATGTTTACAAAATAATTCAACTTTGGCTATCCTAAAAAGTAATTACAAGTGGTGATAAAAACATAATCATTTAACATCTCCATCAATGTGCTCTATGTATGAAAAATTGAGGATTATATTCACTAATAGATGAATACTACTTGAACAATGGCCTAGTCACTCTGTGGAAAACTCATTTTTAACTTAATATCTGAGTAATTTGTTACATTGAAAGAATATTGGTGGGGGAAAATGGGGACAACTGTACTTGAATAACAATAAAAAATAAAAATAAATGTTAAGGAATGAAAGAATACTGATATTTTGTAAAGCACAAAACCTGGATGTGAAATGTTTAAATAACTTTAAAAAATTTTGTAGAGTTAATTATAAACATTTCACTAAAATTTTTTAAGTGTACTTAAATGAAGTAATATGAGTTCTAAAAGGTGTTAAATTGGTTCTGTGTATTTAACACGATGGAAAATATTTAATACAATTTTAATTTACAATTTTTCAGTGTCATATTAATCTGAATTGTGTATCTCTAAAAGAGACAATTTACATATTAGAATTTTTAAAAATGTTTAAGAATATTTTATGGATTATGCTATTACGGTTGTCCCATTTTTTCTCCACTTTATCCCCTCTGTCCTGCTCCCCCTCCCACCAGCATCCCCCTGCCTTAGTGCATGTCCATGGTCATACACAGAAGTTCTTTGGCTTCTCCATTTCCTGTACTATTCTTATCCCCCCTTTCTATTATGTGCTTACCAATTATGCTTCTTACTCCCCGTACCTTTCCCTACCCCTGTCCTTCCTATTCCTGTTCTAGTTGTTTACTTAGTTTTTGTTTGTGTTTTTGTTTTTTTTAGGTTCAGTTGTTGATAGTTGTGTGTTTGTTGCCATTTTACTGTTCATAGTTGTTATCTTCTTTTTCTTAGATAAGTCCCTTTAACATTTCATATAATAAGGGCTTGGTGATGATAAACTCCTTTAACTTTTCCTTATCAGGGAAACGTTTTATCTGCTTTTCCATTCTAAATGATAGCTTTGCTGGATAGAGTAATCTTGGATGTAGGTACTTGCCTTTCATGACTTGGAATACTTCTTTCCAGCCCCTTCTTGCTTATAAGGTTTCTTTTGAGAAATCAGCTGATAGTTTTATCAAAACTCCTTTATAGGTAACTGTCTCCTTTTCTCTTGCTCCTTTTGAGATTATCTGCTTATCTTTAACCTTGGGTAACTTAATTATGATGTGTCTTGGTGTATTTCTCCTTGGATTCTATTTCTTTGGGACTCTGAGTTTCTTGGACTTTCATGTTCAGTCCCTTCACCATATTGGAGAACTTTTCCTTCATTATTTTTTCAAATATGTTTTCCATGTCTTGTTCTTCCTCTTCTCCTTTTGGAAACCCTATGATTTGGATTTTGGAACATTTAAAGTTGTCCCAGAGGTTCTTGAGCCTCTCATCATTTTTTTGAATTCTTATTTCTTCATTCCGTTCTGGTTGAATGTTTATTTCCTCCTTCTGTTCCAAATTGTTGATTTGAGTCCCAGTTTCCTTCCCTTCACTGATGTTTTTCTGTGTATTTTGATTTATTTCACTCTGCATAGCCTTCACTTCTTTTTCTATTTTGAGACCATGCTCAACTATTTCTGTGAGCATCCTCATTACCAGTGTTTTGAACTGTGCGTCTGATAGGTTGGCTATCTCCTCATCGCATAGTTCTTTTTCTGGAGTTTTGACCTGTTCTTTCATTTGGGCCATATTTCTTTGTCTTGGTGCATCTGTTATGCTTAGGTATTCGCCAGGGTGAGATAATCCTCTTTGCTGCATTGTGGAGCTTTTTGTGTGGGAGGGGTCAGAGAGGGAACAATGCCTCTTGCTTGGCTCTCACCCCACTTTCCATCACACCGTCACTTCCCACAAGCAGATTGTGCTGTTGCAAGTGCTGATTCCCAGGTGGGTGGGTTTGTGTACATTCTAGGATCATGTGGGCCCCTCCAACGGACTCTCCTGTGAAACTGGGAGTTTCCCCCACCATCACTACTCTCACAGGTTTTTATGGCCAGAGGTTTTGAGGCTTTAGTTTCCCTGTGCAGAAACCCTGGGTTGTGCAATCTGTCTTGCTCCCCAGTTGTTTCCCCCTGCTTATCTGAATGGGAATGTGAGATTTCCCAGTTTGCCAGCTGCCACCTTGTCCAGTGTCCTCGACCCCCAGGTTCCTGTGTCCGCCCATCCTACCAGTCTGGATGAATGTTTCTTTAACTCTGTGGTTGTTGGGTTTCCGTACAGTTCAATTTTCTGGCAGTTCTGGTTGTTTTCTATTTTTAAATTGGTTGTTATGCTTCATTTGGTTGTGCGAGGAAGTGAAGCGTATCTACCTATGTCTTCATCTTGCCTGGAAGCCAGAATTTTTGATAAAAGTATTTTTCTCTAGTAACATTTCAAGAAACAAATGCATTTGAAGTCAGAGAGAAAAGTAAAATAAAAAATATTAGAATGAAATAGACCAAAAAGTATGCACACTAGGTTTCTTTGAATGACGACCAATTGCTCTAAGACTTTTATATTTCATTCTTTTCTTTTTCAAAATAATGTTACTTTATTTTACACAATTCCCTAAAATATTATCTTTGTTACTAATGTCTTTTAAAACTAAGTGATGGCTTCATTTGTTAATACTACTCCTCTAAATAGTTAGTTCAGCATTATTACAAGCAAAAAGGAAATAAAACTCTAGTGATAATTCCTTCCACAAAGTATTTATTTAACTACTTATTTTTTCTTTTATTATTACTTAACTGATATAGACAATGCACATATCTGATTTTAATTTTATTTGACTTTGCATATGACATAGTTCATGTGTTTGCTCTCTGTTTTTTATTATACTCTCAGTAGATTTCAGCAGAATTGAAAGAACATTTTGAAAGTTTATTAATTGGAGACTTTGTATAATGGAACAGGTATCACTAGCTTATTTCAAAATGTGAAGTACACATTCACAATTTGGGACGTATTTGCCCTAGGGCCATTGCACAATTACACACTTAGCCTTAGGATTTCTATCTGTGAGCGACCACTGACCTTCAGTTAGTGCTATCAAAATTTTTAAAATAATAATTGTATTCAACTGAATGGTTCTGGAAATAATTTGTTTTAAAAGGATGATATTATCTTAATTAAAAGTGCATTTATGTGTGAAAACATAAGGTCAAATGCATTTCTGCTATACATATTATCCAGATGTATGAACAAAAAGTCATATGTTATTAAATCATAATTACTACACTTTTAAAATTGCTTTTTTTACCTTATGTCTGAAGCTTCAACTTCTCTTTTTAAATTAATGAAGATCATACTGCTTAAGCAGTTTTGACTAATCTAAGTGGCTATAGCTCATCTTTAAAAATTCACATCTCTACTTAAAATTTTTTAAATTATTTTTACAAAACTGTGTTAGCCTTTGTAAAGATGAGCATATTAAATTGTACACAAGGAGTTTATAATGAAGATAATTGTATAAGTGATTTAGATGACACCATCTATGCCCTCTCATTCCCCATCAAACTCTCATAAACAACCTCATCAAATCCCAGAAGTGTATTTTGTGTTAATTAATTAAATATGAAACAAGAGTTTGATTAACCACTTACTCCACAGTTTATGTATTGATTTCCTCACATTAGATTAAATATAGTGAAGAATATATTTAAAGAGTAAAATACAAGACCTGTATTAATATGAGGTTGACACCTTTTCAAAGCACAAGGTTTACAAATGAATTCAACACTAAGAAGCCTATTTGATTTGGCTTAGAAATTTATATTACATCATTATCAAATATATATCTTCTGTTAATCCTCTTCAAAACATCATGAGCGCTTTAAAATGCTTAAAGATTGACCTCTCCTTTTCCTGATGCGCATGGCATGTCTTCTTTTGAACCAACATTCTATGAACAAGACTGGGGGCGCGCTGTCCCCACACACCAAGGTTGTGGATTCAGTCCTCAGTGAGGCACATACAAGATAATCAATGAATGCATAAATAAATGGAACAACAAATTAATGTTTCTCTCTCACTCTCTGTCCATCTCTGTTTCGTTCAACCTTCCTATCTTTAAAATTAATCAATTTAATGGATTAATTAAAACATTAAACATTAAAAAAAACAAGACTAAGGGAAAAGAGACATTTAAGACTGCTGAAGAGTTAGACCTTTTCTCTGCAAAGTCTGGATCTGGCATGAGTTGCAGGGATATATATTGTTCATGCCTGGACAAGTGAGAAGCAGAAAAAGGGGGTAAGAATGAGACTCCAGGAAAAATTTTATTGCACTTATTCATTCACTATCTAATCATCCATTCATTCATTTAACTAGGCAATCGATCATCATCACACAATTACATACTTAGTATATAAAGCTGTATATTGTGATGTCTAGTACCTCACAGCCTAGTATAAATATAGTCAAGCAGAAACAATTATAATGAAATTATGATAAATTCTATATGAAAATTTGGTTTTAGTATCAATAAGAACAAAGGAGAGGAAACTACTCACTGACAAAAAGACTTATCCAACTTTTGCATATTACACAAAGGTTTTGGACCTTTACATGAAATCCAAACTAGAGATGAGAAGCAATTCTGTAAAGAATAAGAGAAGTGTTCTATTTTTGTCTTCATTAGTTCTTTAAAGAAATGCAAATTCCTAGAATTTCAGATATAATACAAGGTTTGGCATATCCATTCATTCAGTTGGAGGACAGCAGAATACATGGCCCCCATTTTTTGCCACTTTGGCATATGGATTATTTTGAACCAAAGGCAATCAAAACCCAGTATTTAGATGGGGGCCTGGCTAAGGAGGGGAGCTACCAGAAATAACTTTGATCTCAATGACCTATTGTATGACAGGACAAACATCTGGTTACCAAGCATCTACTTTTTTTATTGTCCTGTGAATACCCTACTCCCCTCTTAAGCCCCAGATCCTAATCCCATTCAGTACCTCAGGTTGGCAAATATACTTCAGCTGCTTCATTTGCCCTTGGGCCTTATATTTTTATGGGTCTCCTGTACAAAATTGTGTTTTCCTTCTATTAATCTGTCTTATGTGATTTTAATTTTTAGACCAGCCAAAGGACTTAGGAGTGTAGAAGAAAAAATTATCTTCTCCAACAAAATAATATTTATTAAATGAGCAGGGACTGTGCTAGAAAATTATAAAATGTAACCTTATTTGCATAGCAATACATTTCAGAGACTATTATTTCAAAAAATAATTGAGCCATTATTTAGAATAATTTTGACCAATATTTCCAACTATTTCTCATGAACAATGTAAGGTGTATTGAAACTTGTGAAGAATTGCTTTGCAGTAGTACAGAGGCTGGGAAATCCCACAATCTGCCCTCTGCAAAATTAGTTTCAATTTCAATCCAAAAGCTTGAAGACTAGCTGATCAAGTGGCCTAACTTCTAGTCCAAGTCCAAAAGCCTAAGAATTTGGGGTACAGATGGCGTAAGCCTCAGTGCAACAGCAGGAGATGATCGGTGTCCTGTGTCCCAACTCGACAGTCAGTCAGAGAGAATTCTTCCTTCCTCTGCATTTTTGTTCTCCTCAGGCCTTAAAAAATCGGTGCTGCCTACCAATATTAGGGGGAACAATCTGCTTTACTCAGTCTGCTTTATTTACTGATTCAAATATTATTTTCTCCCAGATACACCCTCATAGTTAGACCCAGAAATGTTTATCCAAACATCTAGGCATATCTTGACCTAGGCAAGTTGACACATAAAATTAACCATCACATAATACATTAAAAAAACAAATCACTGACTTGTGATGAAAGCTGTTAGTAAACTTTTTGAATGTTTTTTTTTAATTCTTTGAGTGAAACATTAAAATCAAATTATTTTACTATTTTAAACTAAATTTAGCAATTGTTTAACAACTGTTATGTCAGTGTAGCTAATCTCTTAGTACAAAAGAGTTTTTCCTCTAAAGACATCTAAAGGTCTTTATTCAACCTGCAAAAATATCAAAATAATCATTTTTTAAATTTATTAAATGTGTGGCAAGGAGGAAAAACATGTGGAAATAAAGAATGCTTAAAATTAAGAATTGAGCAGAATTGTAGATTATGGAGAGGTATAAATATCCAAGACCAGAGGAAGTCACATCACTAATCCTTGGCTGCTCTTTGATAAAAAGTTAATATAAACCAATGAAATTGTAGTTATGGATTATTTTTAAAAATTCATGCATGTAATTTCTAAAGCATACGTACATAGCAATGTTAAATGCCATCCCATGTGAGAGAAAAAAATATAAATGTTTCTTTCTTAAATTTACTTCTATGAGAAAATTGGTGATTAATAAAATGTTTCATAGCATATTGTCCTTTATAAACATACTACAATTTTGATTATTTTTAGATGTGACTGATAATATTTGTTTGTGAAAATTATACATATCATCTGCATATTTTGAAAATAATGACATGGAATTTTATTATGAAAACAATCTGGTTCTTTGTGTTTGTTTATTTCTTCTAGAGTTCTGGTAATTACCACTTGTAAATGTTTTCCCTTTTTTTGTTTCAACTGACAAAAATTTTAGATAAATATATACAACTATATATTTCTTCTTAAAACTGGTGTCTATGAGCAATTCATTCAGTATAGAAGACTGAAGCTTAATACAAAATGATACTGATTTTTTAATGGTTTTAAAGATGTTTCCCAAATTTATTTATTGGCATAAGGCTGTAGGAGGGGCTAAAGATGACGCATTACCCCCCTCGCATGTCCTGCTCTATCTACTGCAGATGCACATTTGGTAGATATTAATTTTAAAAAATTACCTCATAAAGGTATGACTGTCATCCAAATTTAGCACAGCTCAAAGACTATTGGTAGGAGAAATAGCTCTATAAATATATTTTTGGTAGTGAAATAAATACTAAACTAGAAGAAATAAGTGGAAAAGAATTAAATATTATGCATGCATAAAACTTTCTCTAAAAACATGAATTTTTAGAATTATGAAACTCGATATCTTTGTTTCTTTCGTTCCTTATTATTTTTAATTTTTCGATTGCATAAACTTTGACCTTTACTTATGGTAATTCTTTGAGTCCCAATTATAAGGTGCATTCCTCCAGAAAGGCTTTTCCTTTTCTTCTGTTGAAGGTATTGCCCATTCCCGATCTGAGATACCTAAGATGCATTTACAGCAGTTTTTCAGACCTGGGTGGCAGTGTGAGTTCAGGCTGAGTGATCAGAGAGCCTTCACGGCCCTAAGGCTGAGACAGGCATAGATCCCCATTGTCACCCTGCCTTGGCATGGAATGATTTTTATAATTTGCCTCCTGAGGAAACTGTATTTTTCTGAGAAATCCACCATCTGACCTTTTACCAGCAAAGCTCCCAGGTGTTGTTTCCTGTCTCCCTTGTCCTCAGGTTACCTGGCCCAAGGGTAAACGCTGGCTTCTGTGCTCTCTGGCCTTTCTGAATTCCCTCCATCTCATAATATGTATCCCCTGAGAATGTCCCTTAATTTCCTGAAGTAAGCTAAGCATTAAAAAATAAAAGATTTCTGGAATTGAAGAATAAGTAGAGTTTCAATCAGCTGGTGCCATTTTCTTTGAAAATAAACATTTAAAAAAAACTAAAAATAATAAAAACACTAAAAATATATAAATAAAAGCTTTCTTCTCTCACCTACCAGTCTTATACTCCAGGATTCTTAGATTGCCTTAACTGGGAAATGATTTATGGTTTGTTTTACTTTTTTAAAAAAAATCTATTGTTTTTTAAAAGATTTTTATTTATTTACTTTTAGAGAGAAGAGAAGGGAAGGAGAAAGAAAGGTAGAGAAACATCAATGTGTGGTTGCCTCTCACACACCACTAACCAGGGATCTGGCCCTCAGCCTAGGCCTGTGCCCTGACAGGGAATCGGACCAGCAACCCTTTGGTTCACAGGCCAGCACTCAATCCATTGAGCCACACCAGCCAGGGCATGATTGTGATTTTCTTATTTAAAAGTATATCTAAAACATCCTTTTCCAACCTTTGTCCATTAGAGAAAAAAATTCGTAAGATGGGAAAGAGAAGGAAGATGCCAGTAATACCTTCTAACCTGGAGATGCCCTTACTGCAAGTAATTAAAGATAAGTTGGCTCAGAAATGATTCTACTCCTGTAACCAGTTTGTGCGTTCCAGGAAAAATTCTAAATTCTTTAATCAGTAGGTAAACATATCTGAAAACTTAGCTTTGAGTTAGAAGATCCCACGGGAACAGGTAGTTTTCATCATGTAGGCGAAAACCACCCAAAGAACAAAGCACCTGCATGCTCTTTTTAGCTGTAGATCTGAGAAAATAAATCAAATATTATCCAAGATGATATTAAATGCAGACAAGAGTAATCCAAATATATGACTCTTGCTTTGATGAAAAAAGTTTATAAAATATTAAAGAATAGTGAAAACGAGCATTATCCTGATGAAATGGGGATACCTCAGAAAAATCATCTGCTGTGGGATACTGAAAACACTTTATTAAAAGTGGAATGCAAAGTAGATTCTATAATAAGAAAAAGATATTTCAACTGGGCAAAGTAATATTAAATTTATTTGGAAGTACAAACAGAAGAAAATACCTAAGACAAAAATCAAGATATATTACCAAATTTCAAAATATACAACTATAATGATTGAATTTTGTTATATATATATATTTATATGTATATATGTATATATAAGTGATTAATGAAAAGTAATTAATGAACTATTATAAAATTTACAATAACAATTATTAAACTATATTTGTTAATATGTATTTTTATCATTTCTATGTGTTTTGAAATAAGTGTTCTATAATTTGGTTTTATAAATTATATGATGGGGTACTTACTTTTTGTAAAATCATAAATATGCTTTCTAATATTAATCTATGATTCATTAAGTAATTATTTAATGCAAATGTTTACATATACTCTCTTTAAATACTGTAGGGTTAGCTTTTTTTAAATAACATGTTGGTCTAGAACTATATTAACATTTAAAGTTTATTTTCTGGGTTTAGAAATTTTGCCATGATAAATTTAGGATAAGGCCTATATACAGGAAATAGAAGCAGCAAATGGAATGTTGAAAAAGACTATTGGCAAAAACATTTCTTAGTAGTCAGGCATATATGACCCTTGGGTTTCAGTCCCAAATCTGCATTTATCATTACCTCTCTTGTCCTAAAATTCTTCATGCCATTTTTTCATTTGCTGTAGTATATCAGTTGTCTAAGTGCTTTACAGAGCAAGTGCTTAATAAATACCAACTTTCATCCTTTCTCCCTTCCTCTCAGTATCACACATCATATCACTCCTCTCAATATCCACATTCCAAGTCGGACTGGGAAGTCACAATTTTAAGTTCAGGTTTCCATATTTGGAAGTGTATGTTCTCAGTTTCTTCTAGGATCTAAGAAGAGGCTACTATGTAAAACAGAATGCAAAATAGGCAATTTATAGTGATTTTTCAATAAAATAATAGCAGGCACTAAAAAAATAATGTGGATCTTCAGTTTTCCTCCCTGGGATCAAGACACTTTGAAAACACTTCTCTTTCTCTTCCTAATGAAGAATGATAACAATAAATAATAACTCAGAGAGTCTAAGCAGAGGTTACTTCCTTCTTTTAAATATAGCATTTACTTGTTATAGGAGCTAAGTGACTTTATGGATCTCAGGCTTCTGCTTAAAGCTATGACTTAATACAAGAGTTTTAGTTCCCCCTCCTCCTAATTTTAAAGAAATTCCTAGGCTTAGTTTTCAGATACTGGTGCTAATATCTTCATCTATACCAGTAACTTGTGGCTTCTCTATTTGCTCACTTTTCATGGTGTCAGTTAGTGTTAGGTTCATTTGCAGAACTGAAAAACTAAAATAGCACTGCCATAAGTGAGATAGACATTTATTTTTTATCATGTGAATCCCCATATAGATAATCTGAGACTGACATTGCTCTCCAATGTCTCAGAGATCCACTCCTTCTATCCTACTGATCTGCCATCTGTGATTTTTACCATGGGTCTTTACCACGTGTCTCCTTCTGCACACCATATATTTGAAAGAGGAAGGCAAAACAGAAGAGGCAAAGAACACAGTCCAATATCTCTTGAAGGTTCCTAAACTTGATGATGTAGCACTTCTTATAATCCATTGATCAAACTTAGTCACATGGCTGAATCTCTCTCAAAATAAACTAAGTTAATAGTCACTTGGTTCTGGGCAAACCAAACATTTTGGGTTGCTATTTCTATACAACGAAACAATAGATATTATGGGTAAGCCCACTATGCCACACTCTCTATTGGTGTAAGCTCAACGTTTGGTGGTATTGCAGTTGTTGTTTCTTTTTATTTTCTGTGAGCACAGGAATGCTTTAAAAGACGTACTTGTTATGTATATATTGTCTATTGGTGTGCAGGTAGAGATCTTTTCTCTTTATTTAGTCAGCTATGTAGAGGAAAATAGAGAACACAATTTCCCCTGAGTGTATTAGAGCTATTGCCTAGGATATGGATTTCCTTTGCATTCAACCAAACCATGACTACATTTCACATTTTTGCTTTGAGGATGGAAAAAACATCCAGCCCCTGAAGACTGTTAGGTCATGGTGTTTACTTGTAGAAAACATCAATCGATATTAGACAAGGCTACTTTGAGACCAGGATGAGGCCAAACTGAAGTAAGAACAGTCCATAACCATATTTCAACAAAGACAAAGACATCGCCAGGCACAAATGACTTAACAACCGCCTCCCCCAGCTAACATAAGTAACTGCTGCTTTTCTAGGAATTACAATTGTAGCTCCTTCCCTGCTTCTAAATAAAATTATTGGGATAGTTATAAAATTGCCTCTTCTTTTTCTGACAACATCTGATGCAGAGCGATGTTATGCTTTCTCGAACCCTCTCCAAATCACTACAAAAGCACAAACCCTTTAAGAAACCTAGCAACTTCTTAATTATCCCATTCTTCCCCACCCCACCCCCACCTCATCCTTTGCTCACTTCCTTGTTTTGGGGAGCCAATAGACTCACCATTGTTAAACTACAATGTGTTCAATTCCCTTTTGACTTATCTTATAATTTTAGAGACACAAGTAGTTGATTTCTAACATCTGGGAGATCTAAACGCTAGCTCCATAGGTCCACAGCTACATTTTGGTACTAGCGACTATGAACAGTGTCCAGCATTTAATACAACATTTTTTACTAAAATAAATGATGTCACTAGTTGATATTGCTATAATTTGCAACTCCTTGGTTCCATGTAAAAGAAAAATAATTTGGGCTAATTTAAACCAAAAGATACAGTTTATAATAGGTATTTTAATGAATCTATAGCAATGACTCTTCAGATCATAGCTGGCTTTCAGGAAAAATAGAAATTGTCTCCACCTATTTCCCCCCACTTTTCTGCACACCCCTCTCTCTTTATTTCCTCTTGAGAATGTATTTCCCTGTGTTTTCTTTTAAGTATCAGGCTAGTGATAACCACCTTATTGCTCCCGAGTTCATGACTCAGTTAAGACAACTATTCAAAGTAAATTGGAATTAATCACGGTTTTAAAATCAAGGGAGAGTATCTGATTTTTCCAATTTGAGTCCTACCAGTGGTAGAGGTAAGGGGTCGCACATGTAGCAGACAAGTTTTGGGTATGCTCCTACAGAAAATTACTTGTGTCATACTTCAAATAATTCATCTCAAGTTATTTTTATTTTGTTGGGATTTTTAAATATTTGTTTTTTATTTATTTCACATTAATGGTAAGAAATTTGAAAAAGATAGAAATATCTTCCCTTCTGTTTTCCAAGATATAGTCAGTCCTTAATCTTCTCTCCTTTGCTCAATATACTTCAGTATGCTGTGCCAACAATTTTCAACTGCTGCGTCACAAGAATTAAAAAATGGGCAAAGACCCTGCATATATGCTTCTCTGAAAAGGACACACAGATGGCCAATAGACATATGAAAAGATGCTCAATCATCAGAAAAATGCAAACTGCATTTAAACTGCAATGAGATATCACCTCACAAATGTCAGAATGGCTCTCATCAACATATCAACAAACAACAAATGCTGGCAAGGATGTGGAGAAAGGGGAACCCTCGCACACTGTTGGTGGGAATGCAGACTGGTGCAGCCACTCTGGAAAGCAGTGTGGGGTTACCTTAAACAACTCAAAATGGAACTTCCATATGACTCAGCAATTCCACTTCTGGAAATATATTCAAAGGGACCCAAAACACTAATTCAAAAGAATATAAGCACCTCTATATTCATTGCAACATTATTTACAATAGCCATGATTTGGAAGCAGCCCAAGTGTCCATCAGTAGAAGAGTGGATAAAACAGCTGTAGTATATTTACACAATGGAATACTACTCAAACATAAAACGGAAGAAACTTTTTATCCTTTGCAACAGCATGGGTGGACCTGGAAAACATTATGTTAAATGAAATAACCAGTCAAAGAAAGTCAAATACCATATGATTTCACTCATATGTGGAATCTAAAGAACAAACTGAACTAACAAGCAAAATAGAGATAAACTTACAGATAGAGAGCAGGCTGACAGCTCTGGAGGGGTGGTGGTTGGTGGGTAGAGGATTGAGCAAAAAAGAAAAGAGAATCATGGACAGGGAAAACAGTGTGGTGATTGCAGGGGTGTGAGGTGAGTGGAGGTGGAAGAAAGTATAAGGAGGATAAATGTAATGGGAAAAATGCAATAAAAACAAACTAATATAAAAAGAAAAAATAAAACATGCAACACCTGACTCTTTAGTCAGGAGCAATGATGATCTCTTTTCCATTACATTGTCAAATAAAAATAAAAAGATTACAACAGCCAACACAACAATAGCCATCAGTGTGAATGAATCAAAATTGTATCTAGTTTTTTCTCAGATTGGCAAAGATATATATACACACATATATATGTGTATGTGTGTGTGTGTATATATATATATAAAATTTGGTGTGCCACAGAATTTTACTAATTAGTTTATGTGTGTAACAAGATGAAAAATGTTAAAAATCATTGAGCTATTGGTTGAAGAATTAAAAATAGAAAATGCCTACAGAAATTGAATTCATTTATATTTCATTTATTTGAAGGAACCCTACAAAAATGGGAGGAAGAGAACATAGGTTTACAAGAGGCAAGTCACTTCACTCAAAAAAAGAGGAAAGAAAATGGCAGAAAATGACAGAAAGAAAATGACAGGTTTACATAATTTAAATCAGGAATCTAGAGAGTTTATTGCTTTGGTTGCACCTGGAATTGTATATTAAATGATGAGGCTCTGAAAGCAAGAATGGGGGAGAAGAGACCCTTCTATGAACTGTTCTAATTTGCTCCCATCAGATAACACAGGATAAAACTTGGAGCTGCAAGATTTAGCAGATGGAGAAGAGGTAAAGAGACACTAACACAATGAAAGACAAGGCTTTACCCCATTTTGGGGAACCATGTTAGCTTTCCAGATTCTTGTTTGAATGAAATAGAATTGTTTGTTAACCTGTTAAACTGTTTCTTATTAAATAACATTTTTACTGAAGTATAACAGAGGATTGTACAAATGATTTTTAATGACTGATAAAACAGAAAATAAACAACTTGGTGAATTTCAAAAAATGAACACAAATGTGTAAGATAATTCAGGTAAGAAATCCAGTATTACCTACATCCTAGGTCTTCCCATGTATCTCCTGGTCTTTATGTCCTTCTCTCCTACAGAAATAACACCATCCTTACTTCTAACATGACTGATTAATATTATCAGCTCTTTCTGTCATAAAATACACAACCTTTTGTGTTTGGCTTCATGCCCTTGACATCATGTTGAAGACATGTATCCATATTATGGCATGAATCAGTACTGTGTTCATTTTCTTTGATGTTTAGTATATCATTGCATAACTATAACAAATTTATCTATTCTGTAGATGACAGACATTTATTACTAGTTTTTATACATCATCAATAGCACCTTTCTTCATTCCTGAGATATGTAATTTATGCTTTTACTTTTTTTCTTGTCAGTTTTACTAGATGTCCCTCAATTTTCAATAAATTTTATTCCTTTTAAGTTTATACTTCTGTTCTTATACTTATTACTTCCATTTTTCTTTTTTTTAACTTTTTATTGTTATTCAATTACAGTTGTATGCCTTTTCTCCCCAACCCTTCACCCACCCCAGCCAAACCCACCTCCCTCCGCCATTTCCACCCTCCCGCTTGATTTTGTCCATGTGTCCTTTATAATAGTCCCTGTAAACCCCTCTCCCCACTGTCCCCTCCCCACTCCCCTCTGGCTATTGTTACATTGTTCTTAACTTCAATGTCTCTGGTTATATTTTGTTTGCTTTTTTATTCTGTGGATTATGTTCCAGTTAAAGGTGAGATCATATGGTATTTGTCCCTCACCGCCTGGCTTATTTCACTTAGCATAATGCTCTCCAGTTCCATCCATGCTGTTGCAAAGGATATAAGCTCCTTCTTTCTCACTGCTGCGTAGAATTCCATCGTGTAAATATACCATAGTTTTTGGATCCACTCATTTCCTGATAGGCACTTCGGTTGCTTCCAGTACTTGGCTATTGTAAATTGTGCTGCTATGAACATTGGGGTGCACAGGTTCTTTTGGATTGGTGTTTCAGGGTTCTTAGGGTATATTCCCAACAGTGGAATTACTGGGTCTAAGGGCAGTTCCATTTTTAGTTTTCTGAGGAAATTCCATACTGTTTTCCACAGTGGCCTCACCAGTCTGCATTCCCGCCAACAGTGCACAAGGGTTCCCTTTTCTCTGCATTTTCTCCAACATTTGTTTGTTGATCTGTTTGTGTTGGCCACTCTGACTGGTGTGATATGGTACCTCATTGTGGTTTTAATTTTCATCTGTCTGATGGTTAGTGGTGCTGAGCATCTTTTCATATGACTCTGGGCCCTCTGTATGTCTTCCTTGGAGAAGTGTCTGTTCAAGTCCTTTGCCCATTTTTTAATTGGGTTGTTTGTCTTCCTGGAGTGGAGTCGTGTGAGTTCTTTACATATTTTGGAGATCAGGCCCTTGTCTGAGGTATCACTGGCAAATATGTTTTCCCATACTGTTGGTTCTCTCTTTATTTTAATGCTGTTTTCTTTAGCCATGCAGAAGCTTTTTATTTTGATGAGGTCCCATTTGTTTATTCTTTCCTTTATGTCCCTTGCTTTAGGGGACGTGTCTGTGAGGATGTTGCTGCGTGGAATGTCTGAGATTTCCCTGCCAATGTTTTCCTCTAGGACTTTTATGGTGTTACGACTTATATTTAAGTCTTTTATCCACCTTGAATTTATTTTTGTGTATGGAGTAAGTTGGTGATCAAGTTTCATTTTTCTATTTTCTTTGGCTTAATTTGAATGTATACACACAATTTATTTTGATACAAGTTAAACTCATTTAAAATGTTTTTTCTTTAACTTTCTACATGCATAAGCATAGATAGGTCTTGACTCCTATCCTAGTTCTACCCATGTTTATTTGTAGTATTTTTTATTTCATTTAGTTTAAAATAATTTTTATTATATACTGTGATTTCTTCCTTGACCCATGGGTTATTTAGAGATGAGTTACACACACATGGGGGATATTCTGTTTATATTTATTATGGTACTATTTCATTTCTACTATGGTCAAAGAATATGCATTCATATAGTTTAATTCTTTGACAAAAATTGAGAGAGGATTTGTGACTGAGGACATGACCAGTTTGATGTGTTTCATATATACTTGAAAATAATATGAACTCTGTTATTAGATGCAATATTTTATATATACATATATACTGTGTTTTTTGGACTATAAGACACACCAGACCATAAGAGTACCTAAGTTTTAGAGGAGGAAAATAGGAAAAAAAATCCCCGTTCCACTGCCACCCATCCCCCCACCCAGAGAGCCAGGTAAGCTACATTCAGACTGTAAGATGCACCCCCATTTTCCTCTCAAACTTGGCGGGGGAAAGTGCGTTTTATAGTCCAAAAACTAAGGTGTGTCGGTGTGTGTGTGTGTGTGTGTGTGTGTGTGTTTATATATAATTAGGTAAGCTATAAGAAGTTATTTTTCAAATATATTTCCTCCTAAATTAATATTTTCTTTACTTTTTCTTGCCTTACTGAGAGACTTATGCTAAAATTTATTACTATAATTGAAAAATTTTCCATTTTGTCTTTTTCATGTCCATCTTTTGTTTTTATCTTTTGCTTATAAATTAGAGACTGAATCATATTTAAATAAAGAATCTTGGCTTATTGAGTCTAATATCAATTATGAATTTGTTGCTTAACAGAAAATACAAAGACCTCATAAATTATATTTAACCTTCTGCCTTTTATGGAATTTTTGTCAAAAATTTTAATTCTTCATATATTAAAATCCATTATTTTATAATTATCTAGATTTATGTGTGAATTTACCTTTCCACGAATGTACTCAATTGTATGTTGCCCGCTCTGATGGCTAATTTTATGATTTTATTTGTCAAATTGACTGTACTGTAGGGTGTCCGAAGGTTTGGTGAAATATCACTTTAGGTTGTGTCTGTGAGGGTGTTTTTGGGTGAGAGTAACATTTGAATGGATAGGCAATAAAGCAGATAGCTGCCCCTAATGTCAGTTGCTAAGCAATAATCAGCTGAAGACCTGAATAAAACAAAACGTCTGAATAAGAGGGAACTCTTTCTTCTAACTGCCTTGAGCTGACACGTAGTCTTTTCCTATCTTTGGATTCAAAATGAAAGATGAGCTCTTGCTCCTCAGAGCCTACTGGCTTTTCCCCCGACACCGTTGGCTCCCTAGGTTCGGATTAGCACTAGTAGAACTGCACTGCTCACTCTCTTGAGTTCCCAGGTTGCTGACTGAAAATCTCGGGACTCCGTACTCTCCATAATTAGTAATAAATCAATCTCATCTCAGTCAATCAAACTATCTATGTATACACAGGGTAGGGCAAATTAAGTTTATAGTTATTTGCATGGAAAATAATATAATAACAAATAAATAATAATAGTAGAGTAAACTCAGTTTTGCACACTGATAACTATAAACCTACTTTTCCCCCACTTTTGCCCCACTTTTGTGTCTCTGCAGAACGCTAACACACCCACCTAACACATTGTTGGTACATGCTCTCCTGTGAGTCACAGCTTCCTCACTTATCTGCAGACTTGCCTTTGGCCAACGGGAGCCCTCTACCCAGGGAATTTCTGCGCACTTCCCCATTCCCATCTTTGACCATCAGCCAGCTGACACACTGCTACTAAACAACACACTTCACTTCAAGGGGGACCGGGTTGATATGTAATTTGAAGATTACCCCAGTGAGATCAGGATAAATCTAGTTTTATCAGAGACTACATTCTTATATTGCCGGGGGGGGGGGTTGTGCTACAGATTTACATCGCTTTTGGCCCCTGCCTCATCCCCACTTTCCCCATTTTTTTTCCTCCAAGAGAGTATTACAAATAAACAATTGAAAAAAATAACATCTTCCTCAGAATCGTCTTCTAAGAACCTGAGAGGAGTGGTTCCAAGAAGCAGATTTCAGGAGCAAATGGGGAGCCATAAATTTACCAGTTAGATGGAGGTAAGGGCATCATCACCAGCACTAGATGAAGTGCTTATGGTCAAAGGCATGATTATTCTTATGTATTATCATGTGATTGCTCGTATTTTTATTGGGGGTGAGCTGGGATGAGATGCAGTGGAATGAAATTCACTAACTGATTCAAGTCAAGCAACTGAGAGGTATGGAGAAAATGCTAATTATAAGGACAGCTAATTGGAATGGTTCTTTGAAGAGAGAAAAATTACAGGCGTGTGTCTATCAATCAACACCTTAAAGCAAGGTAGGAACATTCAGCAAGCTTTGTAGGCAGCATTTAAAGATACCCTCATTATCTGTATATCTACAGAACATAGTCAAAAACTACTAAAGGTCAAGCAGGAAACTAAATTTTATGAGTAGCAGAAATACAAATGATGCTGAATGCTGAGCCTAAACAATTCTGGTATGTTAAATTCAGGGCCCCCACACAGAGTAAGTAGGACCCTTAGAGCTAGGACGGAGACACTTAGGCTCATTTGAGAGCCTTGAATCCCCAGATTCTCATAAATCTTCTGAGACTAAAATGTTAATTTCTTATATTCCTATTTTATATTAATTTATATTTTAATGCTAGAATTCATAATTATTCTATTTTACTGGTTTAACTTCTCTGCTACAATTCTCCATTTTATCTCTATTTTCTTGAAAATATTAGTCACATTTATTTTAAATTTGTATTTGTTAACTCCAATAAATAATTTTTCTGAGGATTTTTTTCATTGTCTATTTACTTTTCCTTTTTTTGATCCTTTTATAAGTAATGATGTATGAGTAAATGCTTAGCATTCTGTATGAAAAAGTTCTGAGATAATGTTACATTTTGTATTATCTTAACTTCCTCTATAGAGTACTTCTAGAAGGTTGCTTGTCTATAAGTAGAATGTGTTAATATAACATATGATTGACCTGATAGTAAGTGCCAGAAGCAAATAGCAAACAGGAAAGTAAAACAAAAGTAATTTCATTATTTTTTAACTTTTGCTGGAAGACCTATTAGTTCTTATAGAAAATATTTGCTCCCTTTTAAAAATGGAGTCTTAAGACAAAATCTAAGTTACACATAAAATAGCCATAGAAACGAAAAACAGTATACCTTCCCCAAATGCATTTTAAGGAATTCATATTGTAGTAAGTAAATACATTCAGTGTACAGACCAAGAGGTAAAGTGTAAGCAAAGAGAAACTGAAGCAAAATGTGTTTGTTGGGGTAATTTTGATCAACAGTTCAAGAGGAAGAGCTAACAAAGCCACAAAATTGCCTCTATAAAAAACACATTAAAAGGGCTTTTGTAAACACATTCCTCATAACAATGAAAAAAAGAAGTCTGGCTGTGGACAAAGTGTATGTTGGGGCACAAAGAAAATTACCAAACACCTCAACTAGTCATTGAAGTGTCCAGGAAGAACTGTTAGAAGTGGATGATTGTGAAAAAAGTAGTAATTTTGTGTTTTGCAATAGCAGTGGATGGCCGATAACCACAATTCTACGACGACTTTGTGGAGCCATCGCACACCACACACACAATCAGGGGCTGTGCGGGAACTTACATGACACATTCATCTCAAAATGCAAGCAGGTACAAAGTATAGGGTCCGTCGTTTGTCGCAGCGGGGAATGGAGTTGAAGGCAGTTCTGCCAAGCCTCACTCATTATAGTGATGAGCACTCTGCCGAGATTAATCTAAAAACCATTTTTAAAGGATCCTATTTTTATAGTGAAGGGGTTTGCTGTCTATTTTCTGAAACCAAGAATATATTGTTGTTGTTTTTCTATGGACTTTTTGTTTTCACTTGACAATCCTAAGTCAAACGAGATAAAATAATAGCATTTTAAGACAATATCTATGCATATGATAGAACACATATATGGTAGTAAATATCTAGTTTTATTATACATACATATGAATATTAATATATATGCATAGCATGTAGGTTATATATGTGTATATCTGTGTGGTCTTAAAATGCATAAGACATTTTCCATCCCCAAAAGAAATTATTTATCCCAAAATATAAGAAATTGTATATAGATAAATCACTTCTCATCAGAAATCATAACTGAATATTATTCCTTTCTTACTATAATTTTTACAGGTATGTCCAGCAACAGATGCTAATTAAGTGCCTCAAGCATAACATACACTGTCCATTAAAATAAGGATAGAACTATCACTATGCACTTCAAGCAGCAACTATTTGTAATTAAGCCACACTGTTGCCATTTTTCACATATATTGTAATAGTCAAATCCATGAGAATTCTACTGGTAACAGTACTCCTTGGAAAAGTGAAATGCAGAGCCTCTGATGGGATAGGGTGCCCAACCCCGTCCAATTTTCCCAGGATGTTCTCGGTGTTGGTGCTGCAAACCCCACATCAGGGAAACTCAGGCTCGGACCGCCATGGTTTGCCACCCTTCCAGAAATCACGGTAAACACAATGAATAAAGCTCCTGCCTTTAAGGACTTTGCATTTAAGTTTTTACAAACAGACAGCAAAATATAATTGAATGTGTGAACTACATTATTCCAAGTATAAACAAGAGATATATGAAGTAAAAAAGGAATGAAAGTCATAATTACTCGAGATTTACATAGTAGCTAAGGGAGTGTGACTCTGGCTGAGATTAAGAAAAGAAACAAATAATAATTCAATTTCAATGAAATGCTTACATTAGTCCCCCAAGTCAGCCTCAGAAAGGTATTCAGGGTCCCCACGTTCTAGTCCCAGAATTGTCAATACTTAGCTGGGACCCTAAATAAACCACTTAACTTGTCTGAGCTGAATTTCTTCACCTGCCAGTGAAGAAGGGTGGGCAATTTGATCTCTGTGGCTCCAACTAAGTCTAAAACTCTAGAATAGACCCTTTACAATCAAAATTTAAGTTCTTCCTAGTTTATTCTCGACATAATAAACATCATATCATCTGTTTTTGTCCAAGATATAGAAAACAACTGGCTTTTGAACAATGTTATTAATCTTTCATCATAAGTATAAAATACATAAAAATTTACTGTTGTGTCACGTTTAACCTGCTGGGAAGAGATAGCAGCTAATAACGGACCTGTTAACAGCAAAATGCATTTTTTCAAAAGTTTGCCTTCTGTGTGACGCTGACGAGAGATTTTGCGCTAGATCATTTCCTCCTCATAACGTCTTAAAAAGACTGTCCACTTGCTGGGCAATCATTTAGAGAACTGAGTGAAGTTTTTAGTTTTATATCCCTTGTGGCATTTATCAAGGGGAAAATGAGTTTCTCAATAGTGGGACATTTAAAACCATTTAGAGTGCAGTCATCGTAAGCAATTATCTCCCTGGTGACTGTTCTTCGAAGGCTCTTTTCGCTGCACAGACTTTTTAAACCCAAGCTCCTCAGAATCCAATGGTCTGATTTGGAAACCAGCTCTGACTTATTACAATAGTTATGACACTGTGGATAAAAGGGCAATTACCCTCTTTTATAAAACAGAGAACATGTTTTCCCACATTATGAAGTTGTTCAAATGTTGGGTGTGATAATACAGATAAAATGTTCAGTATAGTACTTGAAATATACTAACAAATAAATGTTTGTTAGAACCGTATTTATTTTAAAACTCAGAACCAGTCCCATGGAACAGGTGAATAATAAAGCAGTGGCTCACAATTTGATATTACTGAACAATCTTTTAATGTACCTAAGCCTCTTTTCTTTATAGTGACAGGGTGCTTATAAATGGGGTAAATTTCATGGCAATAAACAAGTTAGACCTTGGCTTTCAGTTCTCTGAGGTCATAGCTGTCTTTGTTAAAGGCGGTGTAGATGCACGTAACGAAGTAATTGTTTTCAGTTGAAAGTGCAGGTAGCAAATATAAGTGGACATTGGAACCATGAAATATGTGGACATTGATATGTGTTCAACCTAAATAGTTAACGTGAATTATAAAATAAGGTTTTACCATTTTTAGGGGAAAAAATGACCATCACAGATTATAGGTAAAATCAGTTATTTTTCTCTTTGTTGTTTTGTTTTAATTATGAAAACAAAAGAAATTGTTCGTTTTTCTGGAAAGAAAAATATTTTACATAGAAGAGAACAGTTGATTGGAGACATGAAATAGTCTTACAACCCAAGTTCCAGATCAATGTCTTGAAATTTATAAGACCTATGCCTTAACTAAGGCTGAAAATTATGTTTGATACTCACAAGTAAGGATTAAACACACATAAATGACTCATGAAATTTCTGTAACAGTAAAAAGTAGAACACACTCAGACTGTTTGTGTTTTATTTTTGCATACGGATATGTAGAGAAGAGAGTGAAATTTTAAAGATGTCATTTTTTTTTTGATTCAGCAAGAAATCAGTGAGTAGTAATGGGCCACACAGTCCAGGTCAGTACGAAATGCTAAAACCTGAAGTATGAATTTCTGACAGTTTTCCCACTCAAGCTTCAGTTTCTTCAGCTGAAGTGACATGTTGCTCCCAGCAGGCACTTGCGGATTACAAACGTAGACTGCAGGGAGAGCCCAGCTAATGACCCTGGTGTTCTGATGAAGCACGGTCTTCTCAGCTTAACCTCAGAAAGACAAAATCAACTTCCGTGAAAAAGTAATGGGTCCAATGTGAGAGCCACAAATCAGAAATTAGCTGAACTAGACATGGTGTAGGAGAAGGGTCGAGAGGGCAAAAAGTCTAGGTCGGGATATGGCTGAGTGGGGAAAAGAATGAAAGTCCAAAACTATTGCCTGAAAAATGTAACGGAGGCTAAAGAACACTTTTGAGATTTTTCCAGGTTGTTAGCTCAGCTTTTTCTAGTAGGAAAGAGTCACAGCCCTGACAGGTTATTTATTTATTCTTTTTAAAATTATTGGGGTAGCATTGGTTAAAATTATACAGGTTTCAGGTGTACAATTCTACAATACATCATCTGTATATGACTATATTGTGGGTTCACCACCCCAAGTCAGTCTCCTTCTGTCACTCTTTATCACCCCTTCTCCCTTTATACCTCTACCCACCCCCTTTCCTTTTGGCAATGGCCATACTGTTGTCTGTGTCTATGAGTTTTTAAATTTTGGGCTTAATCTCTTTACCTTTTTCACCCAGACCCCCAGCTGTCCTCTTATCTGAATGCTGTCAGTCTCTTATCTGTATTTATGGGTCTGTTTATATTTTGTTCTTTAGTTTGTTTTGTTCATTAAATTCTACATATGAGTGAAATCATGTGGTGTCCATCTTTCCCTGACTGGCTTATTGTACTTAACATAATACTCTCCAAGTCTATCCATGCTCTGATAAGTGATTAACATAAAAACTTTATAAAGAACTCATACAACTCAACATCAAAAAAATATAATTAAAAAATGAGCAAAGGGACTAAATATACACTTCTCCAAAGAGGACATACAGATAGCCAATAGACATATAAAAGATGCTCAATGTCAGTAATCATCAGAGAAATGCAAATTAAAGCCACAATGAGATATCACCTGATAAATGTCAGAACGGCCATCATCAGTAAATCAACAAACAAGTGTTGGAGAGGATGGGGAGAAAAGGGAACACTCATGTGCTGTTGGTGGGAATGCAGACTGGTGCAGCCACATTGAAAACAGTATGGAGTTTCCTCAAAAAATTAAAAATGAAACTGCCTTATGACCCAGCAGACTACAGGGAACCGTGTACCTTGATCAGGTGGGATTTATCCCTGGGAGCGAAGATCATTCAGTGTATTCACATTAACACAGGGGATGCACTACTTTAGCATAATAAAAATATGACTAAATAGAAAGAGTAGAAAAAACATCTGACAACATTCAAAATTCTGTCATGATAACAATTCTCAAATTGTGTGTAGAGAGAACACGAAGCCATATATGACAAGCTCACTGTGAACATCGCATTCAATGGTGGAAAGACACATGCTTTTTCTCTAACATCAGGGACAAGACAAGATTCCCCTTTTCACCACTTTTATTAGGAAGTCCTGGCCATAGCAATAGACAATTAAAAGGAAAGAACATCAGAGAAGTTATTCAACTCAGAAAGAAAGAAGTAATTCATCTCTGTTTGCAATGACATAATGTTCTATGTAGACAACTCTAAAGACTGCACAAAAACTGTTACAATTCAGTAAAGTTTCAGGATGCAAAATCGACATACATAAATCAGTCACATGTCTATACACAAAAATGAACTATCTGAAATAAAAATGGATAAAGCAATCTCATCAATACTTAACAAAATTTCACCAAAGACATAAAACAAACATACACTGAAAACAATAAAATATTGATGAAATAAGTTGAAATGATACAAGTAGAAGGAAATATTCTTGGATTTAAAGAATGAATATTATTAAAATGTCCATACTACCTAAAGTGATCTACAGACTCAATGCAGTACCTCTAAAAGATTCCAGAGACATTTTTGGCAGAAAAAGAAAAAAAATGATGAAATTTGTGTGGAACCTCAAAAAACACCATATGGCCAAAAGAATTTTGAGAAAGAAGAGCAAAGCTGGAGGCATGATACTTTCTGATTTCAAATTCTATTACAAAACTATACTAATTAAAACAACATACTGATGGTATAGGGCCAGACACACAGACCAGCAGGACAGAATGAGAACCCAGAAGAAATCGCACCTATGCAGTCTGCAGTTCTTCGACAAGGGCAGCTGAACCACACAGTGAGATGAGCACAGTCACTTTACTGAAAGGTAATGGGTAACTGGGTAGCCACATGCAAAGAAATGAAATTGGATGCCTATTTTACATCACTTACAGAAATGAACTTAATGAATAAAAAACTTAAATTTAAGACCTGAAGCCATAAAACTCCTAGAAGAAAACATAGGGAAAAAACTCCTTGAAACTGGTGTTATTAATGATTTTTTAGATATGACACCAAAAGCAAAGGCAACAAAAGTAACGATAAACAATTAAGATTCCATCAAACTAGAAAAGCTTTTGTGTAGCAAAGAAAGCAATTAACAAAATGAAGTGACGTTCTATGAAATAGGAAAAAATATTTTCAAACCATATATCTGATGAGTTACCATCTAAAATATACAGGGAATTCATACAAATCAATAAAAAGTAAAACATTCAAAAAATGGGTAAAGGACCTGAATAGAAATTTTTACAAAGAAAATACACAAAAGGCCAACAGATACACAAAAAGATACTCATTATCCTTACTCATTAGGAAAATGCAAGTCAAAACTATAATATATATCACCTTACCAGTTAGGATGACTATTATCAAAAGTCAAGAGATTAAATTTTGGTGAGGAAGTGGAGGAAATGAAACCCTTGCAAACATTGGATGGGCATGTAAGTTGATACGGCCACTGTGAAAAACAACACAGAGGTTCATCTAAAAGTAAAACTGTCACATGCTCCAGTAACCCCACTTCTAGGTACACATCGGAAGGAGAGAAATTAGTATCTTACAGAGATATCTTTACTCCCATGTTCACTGCAGTTTCTTAACAATAGCCAAGATCTGGAAACAATCAAAGTGTCCATCTGTGGATAAATAGATAAAGAGAATGCAGATATTATACAATGGAATATTATGCAGTCGTTAAAAAGGAAATCTTGCCATTTGCAACCATGTAGATGAAACTAAAGGACATTACACTAGGTGAAACAAACTCGGTAGAGAAATGCAATACTATATAACATCACTCATATGTGGAAATGTTTAATTCATAGAAACAGAGTAACATGGGGGTTAGCAAGGCTGGAGGGAAGCGGAAATGGAGAGAGGCCAGTCAAAGGTACAAATTTTCAAGTTATAAGATAAACAAGTTCTGAGAATCTAAAGTACAGTATGGTGGCAATAGTAAATAATACTGTAGTACATACTTAAAATTTGCTAAGAAAGGAAATATTAAGTGCTTTTATTCACCCTCAATAAGGTAATTATGTGAAGTTATATATGTGTCAACTAACTTAATAGTGGTAATCATTTCACAATATATATGCATATCATTGCATATCTTAATATTACAATTTTATTTTTAAATTATACCCCAATATTTTTAAAATTTGATTTAAAACAATGAGTCAAATAATTCAAAAGTGATTAAACAACACTTTTTTCATTTTTTCTAAATCTCTTGTTATTTTAAGTTTTGCTATTAGGTGGGGAAAATATTCTCCTTGTTTGCTTTATGGAATGTCTGACCAGCAGGGTCTATTATTTTAACAAGAGGACATTTGATGCACGCCAAGACGTCCACAGACGTGTGGTGTATTCCGTGAGGCCCTTGATATTTACCCCTGTCCAAAATGCCCAAGGAGACATTTGTCTTGCATAGTTAATACAAACAAATCCCACTCTTCATGAAATTCAAAACCTGACCCATCTACCTAACCCCTTGTGAAATTACCAGGGAGGCTACTAGGCAAGAAAGGTTATTATTGGCAATATAGCCACAACACAATTATTGGACCAGTGAAACATGATGGTATTTTTGATGCGTTAATCCTGTAAAACAAAAGTATAAATAGACATCATGTTCTACTGGAACCCAGGGATGCTTTTTAAGCACGGACAGCACCAGATATCAAGGGCCTTTTGGTATGGACCAGATATGTCTCTGTGAAAGAATTATCGGACAGGTCCAAATATCCTCTAAGGTTGATTTTAGCTAAAATTCTCAACTGACATTCAGAAAGGTTGTCAGATAAAACTCATACAAATTAAGGATTCTAATAACACCAAACATCAAGTGTTGTAATCATTTCAAGATTAAAGACAATCAAGAGGGACGGAAGAAGCAGAAAGGGGTCTGGACACTGAGGGCCCCTTCTTGTGTTTCTGCAGGAGCCACGCGCTTCTCGCCCGGGGTGATGAATGAGGTTCCCAAGTCAGAGTCTGTGAGGCCATCTCACATGGCACGGGGGGTTCAGGATTTCGAATATCTCCATTTTATACCGCAAAGAGTGTTCTAAGTAACCTTTGCCAGTGGTTTCTTGGTTAGTTTAATCATTCAGAGTTCAATTTGACAAGATATTTAGCATTTTTAGTGGAGGTCTTCTTCGAGACATGCCCCAGTAAAGGGAGTAGGACAAACGTAGATCAGCTCTTTGGATGCCTTCCTCCCCATGTTTATTTGGTGATCATGATGGGACAATGTATTGGATAATCCATTGGATAATGTATTGTGAAATCTGCTAAAATGAAGGCAACAAGTGGCCTGCTTTACGTTTACAATAACCTCTATCTTACCTACAGCCCTCATAATGCTCTCTCTTTTTACTTAGAAAACAAAGTAGATAAGGAGTCTAAACAACAACAACAACAACACTGGAAACGTTTTAAAAGGCAGTAAAAATACAGACAAAAGTAACAATTCAAATGGCTCTGGTAGTCAACCAAAAATCATAATGAGGATAATAAAGTCTTCGACAGTCTGACTGCTTTGACAGGGGTGTGTAGCATGCTGAGAACACTTCCTAAAGGGTAGAGTGTGTGGAAAGAATTGCCTCTCCTTTCATAAGCAAGCACAAAAGCTGCATTTTAGCTTTAATCCCAGAAATCTGCTTAGGAGGAGCCAATTGATAAGATCTGGTAAGAATTTGCAAAGCATTTTAATAAAACTTTTCCCAATTTTATCATTCTCATTATCATCTAGAGTTGAATTTGAGGGCTATTTACAAAACCAACTAAATTGAAATAGCATTTGTAGTTACTGTCTTTTTGAAATAGTATCTGTGAAATTCAGGCTTTCTATGACCGCTTGTTTTTTGACCTTAATAACTACAGCAGCTGGGCATGTAATGAATACTATATGATATAATAGTTTTAACTTCTTTTTTGTTTATCTTAAAAGGACATGCTCTAAATTCTGATGTACCTTTTAACTTAAATATAAAATAGGAATTTTGTGCTAAAATTTGAAGAGAGTAGTATGGCTCACCCTCAGTACAATAAAATTAGAGTATTATTTTTTAATTTCACTTTCTAATTTTATTAACTTATTCCTTTGATTTTTATTCTACTACAAAATTGGCTTTTCACTGCAGATAATAATAAAAATAATACACAACTGAATAGTATATTTTCTTGAATAGAAATACATTTTTGAAACATATTTGTGTTTATATCTGAGTATCGATATGTAAGGAGACACGCAGATTTTTCTTCTAATATGAGCTATTATTTCTAGTAAAAGTGTGTTTCCTCCATGTAGCATGGGATAAAAAGCTCTATGTTCATAAAGCCTTTTCAGATGGCCTATGTAATCTAATGATAAAATCAGAACTTACTTAGTTCCACTGTGCTGGAGTTGCCGTGCTAAGTTTTTCTTTTGTTACCTCTTTTTATAGCACCAGAAGTCTTCAAACTTGAGTGCTGGTTGGTTCTTTCTTACAAGAAAGTAATTAAGGACATCCAGGGAAAATAAAAGTATTTTATTAGGATGATGATTCTATAAATAGAGTGTCCATATAACTCCTTGTGTTTATAGTTCTTTTAGTTATAAAAAGTAGAAAAATTTACAAGTTATTTACAAGTACCAAACATCAAATTAACAAGAATAATAAAAGTGACTGATTATATTGTTTTCTTAAAACCAGCAATTAAATTTTATGTTTACTCAGTTCTTATATTTTGACTTCAATAATAATGAGTGAAAACAATGTGTTTTGAAAGAGAATGGTGTACAAGTATAATATGGCATTCATATCAAAACTTTCTTTTTATCTTACATAATCATATCACATACAATACCAAAAAATCCCACAAATATTCGTTTTAATTGTGTCACACTGTTGTTAACATTTTCATTAATACAAGGATGAGTTCAGTAGTGTCGCATTATGCAAATATGCCAGGGCACACTATATCTATTAGCAGAAATGAAAACAGGTAACACGATTTTTTTTTTAGTTTTGACTTGGAAAGTTTATGCTTATATAAAACTTTGATATTATTCTGTATACTGTTTCATGGGTCCTTTTGAGTTAGGAATGCCTGGGTACCACGGTCCCTCTAATGACTCCAATATCTTCTCTGTTTCTGTATTTGAGCGTCTGCAAAACGTTTTCCATGTAGTACAGTTATGATGTCATCTAGAGTATCCTGTAATTAACTGTGCTGGAACATACTTTCTTCCGGGTTGTCATCATAATGCAATACTGCAGAACATGCTGTTTTTCTTTTGTACGTGGCATATAAATCTAATCCAGGGGAAACTTGTATTTCACTGTTGTACGTCAAGAATACATGAAAAAATGATAGCTGATTGTGAAAAGAAATATTAGGACAGTTTTATGTAATACCTAAAAAATACAAATTCTTTGGTCATTTTAACTTTTCAAATATTTATGTTTGCCATCTGCCTTTACAATGTTTAGCACTTCAGAATGGTAGGATTGCCCCTCTGCATAAATGTCCTGCATGTTCTCCCATAAGTCTGCTATAAAGGTGACACACCACTAGGTAATGTCTTTCTGCCGGTGCTTAAACACGCAGTGAGAATGCTTGGAGCAGTCCTGGTGGCAGTGAGACCACATTATGTAATAAGTTAACACGAAATCCTGTTCAAAATAGTAGAGAAATGAGAAATAGAATGTTGCCTTTGCATTTAATTAGCATCACCTTGAATTTGTAGCCTACTGTTGCACGTGTTCCAATGACACCAGGTGGGAACTTCAGTTATGCCACTTGGAAACATTGTGACCTTGAGGAATTTCCTTAATCAGCTGGAGACTCAATTTACTCACACATAAAATATGATAGTACTACCTACATAATATGATTATTTTGAAAAGGAAAATGGTTAATAACTATATCTACTTAACACAGGGTTCTACACAGCCCTGAATAGGCATTTACTAAAAGTGTCATACTATTATTAGAATTAGAATTTGTGTTCAGTCTTCTGGGACAAATTAGTATCCATTCTTTTCTTTGGTTGATGGGGAGGGGGAGATAAAAGTGGGACAAATAGGCCTGCTTTCTCACATTTATATAAATAACTTTTGCAACAATTTTATGCAGTTATTACTCCCAGGGAGTAATTTTCCCAAGGAAGCAATCTATACAACAAGGCCACAGAATTCTGTTTAGGCCAGAATGTAATTGAAATTATGCATAACTGTAATGAAAAAAATAGTAAGAAAATAATACTGTTACTATCAATTAAATAAAACAGAAAAAATAAAATAAAAATGAATTCTTTCAACTGAACTTTTGGGTTCATTAAAACATTTCATTAAAAGATGAAGGAATGAACATCCAAATTTTATGTAGAAATTCTAAGGGCACTTTATGGCATTTTCAGAGACTTTAGAGAGATTATCTTACTCATTAAAGCTAATTTGACTTTATTTTGCTTTTTTTCTTTCTATTTTTCTACTTCAAATATAATTAAGACATAAATAAGAGAACAAAAGAAAATGAATATAGAGAAAACACTTTCTTGATATTGGAAGAGATGCAGAGTTCAGAACAGGAGAGAAAAAAAGCAGGTTTATTGGAGAGTAGAGTAGATCTTTATAGGGAAAGGAAAGGGAGGGAGAGAGAGAGACTGAAAGGAAGAAAGGAAGGAGTGCAAAGGAAAAATGGAAAAGGAAGAGAGAGGAATAAGATTAGTTGAACATTACATGCAGTGTGAGATATGGGACAAAGAAGAAAATTAATCCATTATCAAAAAGATCTGATTGTAATATGAAGTAACCTGTTGCCAGAGTGATTAATATCTTATAATTTCTAAAAACATACAATAATTTTGATTCTATAAAAATATGAACACACCAGAAATTAATGACTTTTTTTAGATACATCACAGAAATGTGGTCACAGGGCAAATGGCTACACAGAAGTTTGGGTTCAGGAGAACACAAAGAATCAGAGCCTGGGAGCAGAAGTGTGGGAATCATACACTGGTAGAAACACTTACGCTGTACTTTTGAGAAAATACTGGAGACAGAGTGAAAAACTCGGGGGTCCCAGGTTTAGGGCTCACTTAAACTTCTGGGTTTACCTACGGGAAACTCGCTGTGTTCCCAATATAACAATCCTTCAGAAATCATCTATTTCCTGTTTTGGACAGGTACGTGCTGGAATGAAAACATTTACAGAGCCTTATCTAACTGGAAAAGGGAATATTAGCCATCTTCATTCCTTCTCCCTTTTCCATCTCACCTAAAAGGAGGGAGGAAAAGCTGAGAAACACTTCTGACTGTCACAGCTGTATACATTTAAACCTAAGAATGAGATTGAGATTTAATCATGAGATTATAGAACAATTCCTCTCTCCCATACCTTACAACATCAACAGAGTTCCAGTACAATAACTGGATTTTAACAGAAAGAGCTGCACTACGGGAAATTGTTAAGAAAAAGTTCCTAGAGAAACCCCGAGTCAATGTGGAGAAAAAACGTCCAAGAACAGGGCAGGAAACAGAGGCCCCTGTTACGCACAACTGTTGCAAGGACTGAACACAGCCTCGTCTCTGTCCAGATCACCATAAAACCTCAATAGAGCCCTACTGACTGTGAACCTTAGTACCCAGTATGTCATAGCCAACTAGTGACAACAAAAATAAAGAAAGAAATAAAAATTTTAAAAGCCAATAAAACCATTCTGAATAGAAAAAGCAAGCATCAGAATCAGACTCAGTTGTGACACAGGTTTGGAATCACCAGTAGATAGAAAATGTAATGAATATATTTGCTGTGCCGAAGGCTCAGATGGAAAATGTAGACAACGTGCAAACAGATGATTATTGTAAGCAGACAGATGAAAATTCTAAGATAAATTATAAATGAAACAGAAATCAACAACACTAATGGAATGAAAAATGCCTTCGATGGACTCATCCCTAGACTGAACACTGAAGAGAAAGAGTCTAGGATCTTGAAGATAAGGAAATCAATATTTCCCAAACTGAAATGTGAACAATTGGAAAAGAAATAATTTTTTTCTTCACAAGTGGCCTGATGGTCTATTTACAAAATTGCAAAGAATCGATCAAAAACCAACTAACAAACAATTTGTGGAACTGATGGAATTACACCAAGGTCACAAGATGCAAACTTAATATGCACAGCTCGGTTGCTTTCCTTTATATCAGTAATGACTCATTTGAGTTTGAAATAAAAATACCACACCATTTACATTAGCCTCCCAAAATCAAATACTTAACTATAACTTTAACAAAATATACACAGAAATATATACCTATATGTAGAAAAATGCATATCTTAGATGAAGGAATTCAAGGAAGAATTAAATAAAGATATCTAATGTTTATGGATTAAAAGGCTACATTGATAAGACATCAAATAGTCTATTTTGATCAAACACAATCTCCATAAACTGGAACTTTATGGAGTTCAGCAAGCTGATTTTAAAGTGTATGTAGAAAGTCAAAGACCCAGAGTATTTAGCAAATTGAAGAAGAAAAAAGTTGGAAGACTGGCGTTACCCAATTCTAGATTTACTATAAACCTACAGTGATCCAGATGGAGAGTTTCTGGTAAAAGAATAGATACATGGAGGTCACTGGAACTCAAAAAGAGCCATATACATATACACACAAATATTGTCAATGAGCCTCTTACAAAGGAACAAAAGTGATTCAATGGGGAAAAAGTGCTTTAAAATAAATCAGCACTAAAAGAATTGGATAGCCATATGCAAAAAAACAAAACAAGAATTCTACACAAACCTTGATGCTTTTTACGAAACTCAGTGCACCAAAGACCTACATGTAAACATACACAACTTTAACAACTGTAGAAAATAATCAAGGTGGTCTTGGGGTAAACAATGAATTTTTAAAATTTTTATTGAATTCAATGGAGTGACACTGGTTAACAAAATTATATAAGTTTCAAGGGTACAGTTCTATAATGTACAATCTGTATGTTGTATCATGTGTTCACCTCCCAAAGACAAGTCTCCTTTTGTTGCCACTCGCCCCCCTTTACCTTCTTCTATCTCCCTTTAACCCCTTTCCCCCTGCAATATTTTTTCTGAACTATCTCTTCAGGCAAGAGAAACAAAGGAAAAATAAATAAATGGGACTTCATCATACTAAAAAGTATTTTTCACAGCAAGGGAAACCATCAGCTCAATGCAAAGACAACACACTGAATGGGAGAACATATTCACCAATGATACATCTGATATTTATAAAGAGTTTATACAACTCAACACCAAAAAACAAGCAATTCAGTTAGAAAATGGGCAAAGGGCCTGAATAGACACTTCTCCAAAGAAGACACACAAATGGCCCATGGACATATAAAAAGATGTTCAACGTCAGTAATCATCAAAGAAATGCAAAAGAAAACCACAATATCACCTCACAGCTGTTAGATTGGCTATGATCGATAAATCAACAAACAAGTGCTGGTGAGGATGTGGAGAAAGGGGAACCCTTTTGCACTGTTGGTGGGAATGCAGACTGGTGCAGCCACTGTGGAAAACAGTATGGAGTTACCTCAACAAATTAAAAATAGGACTACTTTATGACTCAATGATTCCCCTTCTGGGAATACAGTACATACAAAAAAGCCCAAAATAGTGATTCAAAAGAATATACACAGCATGTGTAGTGGTTAAAAATCAAAGCTTCCCCCCCACCTCCTTGAGTGTTGTGGGGTCACAGCCCCACACTAGGCTCCCAAGACTGAGGCTGCAGTGCAAGAAGGATAAGTCCCCATAACTTCTGCCTGTGAAAATGAGCAGGGATTGTTGCTGAGTGAGGTGGAGGGCTTTGTGAGTCCTAGGCATTCTTTTTAAGTAGCCCCCACACCCACTCTGGACTTGTTCACAGATGGACTCACTTGTTCTTAGCTTGAACACTGGGCAGTAGCCTGAAAAGCATCAGAGACATCTGAGGAGCAACTGAATTGTTGCCTTCAGGCCAAAGGTGGGAGGGGCAACTTTCTCCCACAGAGAAGTGCTAACAGAAGCAATTTTTTCTGTATTGAGTCCTCTCTCCACCAAGCCTGTAGGTCCTGGTGGGAGCCAAGTCTGCATAACCTGGCTAACACTGTTCATCCTGACCTGGTGATTCCCTGATACCCCACCCCACCAATAGGCAGGCTGACCCAAGATATTCCCAATGGCTTTTCCAGACAAATAGCCTAACTTGGTTCACGCCTAACTTGGAGACTTTCCTAAAATCTCTCTAAGTACTACAAACCCCAAACATACGATCTGGCCTTAGCGTGCTCTACAACACTTGCTAACTGGCCACAAGATCATCATATTGGCAGCCAGACTCAGTTCACAGCTTATCCTTTTCCAGGTACCTCTAAGTCAAGCAAAAGTGGCAAGCATATGCAGGTCACTTTGTGCCCCACACAGTGGCCCTGGGCTGGTCATAGGCAGTAATTGATCTTTGCCTCCATCAGAGCCCCTCCCAAGAAGCCCCAGAAATTCACACCCAATGGCCAGCTTCAGACCACACCAGAGCACCACCCAACCATGTCCCCAAATGATGCACCCAATGTGTAAACTTGGCAGGTACCAGAGCATTGCCAAAGTGAGCCCTGCACCATGGGGTCAGCCCCTGCACAACAGCTCCTCCACTGTAGTGACAACCAGTCATCACAGCCAATCAGCCCCCAAACCAATCTGTCCCACTGATGTGACAACAGAAATCAAGGCTCAGCTACAACAGATCACACACAACACATGCAAGTGATACACCTAGAACAGCCAGTTCAGGTGACTGGAAAGACTGCACCACGGGGCCCCACAGGAGATGAACTACATAAGGCCCCTTTAACAAGACTGGATATAGCAGCTCAACCTAATACATAAAAACAAATACAGGGAGGCAGCCATAAGGAGGAGACAGGGAAACATGTCCCAAATGAAAGAACAGAACAAAACTCCAGAAAAATAACTAAACAAAATGGAGACAAGGAATCTACCAGATGCAGAGTTCAAAACACCTTTATAAGGATGCTCATTGAACTTAAGAAAGAGTAAATGAACACAGTGGAAATTTTAACAAAGAGATCCAAAACATAAAAAGAGAGATAGAAACCTAAAAGAAAGCCAGTAATAACTAAAAAAATACAGTAACTGAAATGAATACACTGAAGGGAATCAACAGTAGTTTAGATGAGGCAGAAAATCAAATAGGTGATTTGGAAGATAAGTAGCAGAAAACACCCAATCGGAATTTAAAAAAGAACAAAGGAACAAAAGAAATGCACCCTGTTTAAGGAGCCTTTGGGACAACATTAAGCATACCAACTTTTGCATCATAAGGATACCAAAAGGAGAAGAACGAGAACAAGGGAATGTAATTATATTTGAAGAAATGATTATGGAAAACTCCCCTAATCTGATGAATGAAATAGACACACAAGTCCAGGAAGCACGGAGTCCCAAAGAAGATGAACCTAAAAAGACCCACACCGAGACACATCGACATGAATATGCCAAAGGTTAAGGCAAGAGAGAATCTATTTTTTTGTTGTTGTTCATTTACTCTCCCATCGTTTTTCCATTGCTCTCCCCTGCATCATCCCTCCCCTTACGCCCAGAGTCAGCCCCCCACCAACTGAAGAGAGGTTATTAAAAGTGGCAAGAGATAGCCACCTACAAGGGAGCTCCTCTAAACCATCAGCTAATTTCTCAACAGAAACATTTCAGGCCAAAAGGGATTGGCAAGAAACATTCCGAGTAATGAAAAGCAAAGACTTATAACTAAAATTACTCTACCCAGCAATGCTATAATTTAGAATCAAGGGAGATATAAAGAGCTTCCCAGACAAGAAATATTTAGAGGATTTCATCAGCACAAATCTATTATTATAAGAGCTGTTAACAGGACTATTTTAAAAAAGAAAAAAATAAGAAATATGAATATAAAATAGCAACACTAAATATCTATCAATAATAACTTTAAATGTAAATTGATTAAATGTTCCAATGAAACAACATAGTGTGGCTGAATGGATGAGAAAACAATGCTGCCAACAATAGACTTCAGATTGAAAGACACACAGACTGAATATAAAGGGATTTAAAAAAGGTATTTTATTAAAATGGTGGATACAAAAAAAAAAAAGCTGGGGTAGCAAAATGTATACCAGATGAAGCTGACTTTAAAACAAAGGCTCTGACAAGAGACAAAGAAGAAACCAGGATTTCTAGTTCTGGGTACTTATCCAAAGAAGCCCAAAACGGTACTTCAAAATGGCATTTGCACTCCTGTACTTATTGCAGCATTATTTACAACAGCTGAGATATGGAAGCAGCCTAAGTGCCCATCACTAGACAAGTGGAAAAAGGAGAGGAGACACATGCATATGATGGAATACGACTCAGCAGTAAAAGAGAACAAATCTTGCCATCTGCAAAATCTTGGACGGACATGGAGGGTATTATGCTAAGTGAAATAAATCAAGAGAGAGATAAGCACTATATTATTTCACTTACATGTAGAATGTACAAAAACAAACAAAACAGAAATAAACTCATAGGTACTGAGAGCATTTTGATGATTAACAGATGAAAGGTGGGTTGAGGGGATAGGTAAACAAGGGAAAGGAATTAAGACGTACAAATTGCCAGCTATAAAAGCAGTGACAGGCAAGTAAATTATAACTTAAGAAATGTGGTCAATAATGTTGCAATAACAATGTATGGTGCAAGGTGGGTGCTACACTTATCAGGATGATCATTTAATAAATTACATAAATGTCTAATCACTATATTGTGTGTCTGAAAGCAATGGAATATTGTATGTCAGCTGTAATTTAAAAATACAAAATTATTAAAAAAACAAAATCAGCAACGATTGGGTGAAGAGTGTGTTATCTCAGAGTTAAACATACATGTGTAGTTGACCCTTGAACAACACAGGTTCGAACTATGCTAGTCTACTTACATGCTGATTTTTTCCATGAATATGTTTCTAACCAATAAATGTAACATATCTCTATTAATGCAGAGAAGATAAATTTTTAACAGACTTCAATGTCAGTGACTTTATTGTCAGAGGTGGAAATAATAGAAAAATTCTATTTTCTATTATTATAGAAAATAGCCCTGGCTGGTATAGCTCAGTGGATTGAGCCTGGGCCTGGGACCCAAAAGGTCACCAGTTCGATTACCAGTCAGGGCACATGCCTGGGTTGAGGGCTGTGTCCCCAGTGAGCGGCACATGAGAAGCAATCACATATTGATGTTTCTCTCCCTCTCTTCTTCCCTCCTTTCACCCCTCTCTAAAAATAAAATAAATAACATTTTAAAAAATAATTCTATAAGATATATGATTGTTATAATTCTATAAGGGTACATGATTCTTATTATCAGCAATATATACAGATATTAAAATTCAAAATTTTTTAGAACACAATGTCTCATTTTCCAGTAAGCCTATGTGTGTACATTCATACACTCTCACAGAATAAGGTGTACAAGTGATTAAATAAAGGCAAATTAAAAGTGTTTTAATGATAATAATAGAAGAAAACATATAAAAGTTAAATTCTGGAAGTAAACCAACCCTCAATTCTTTCATTGCACAAATATTTATTAAGTGGCTTCCATATGCCAAACTGTTATCTAGACCATAAAGCTATAGAGGTGAATGAGACAGAGAAGGACTTTGGTTCATGGATTTAATGATTCTAGAAGGAGACAAGGGAGAAAAAATAACTACATAAATGACAATATAACATGATATAATTTGGGAAATAAAATACCATGAAGAAGACTAAACAGGGTAATTATATAGACAGTGATCAATAGGGTATTTTAGATAAGGTGATCTAAAATATTTATATTGAAGAAAGAATATTCAAGGCAGAGGAATTTGTCCCTCTGATAACCCCTTTTGAGAGAGAACATTCCAGGCAAAGAAACAGAAAAAATGTAAAATTTCCAAAAGTAGGAACTAACCTTGAGAAATTCTAGGAGTAATGAAACCAATGTGACAGAACACTGTGAGGTGCTTGTTAGGGGAGAGTTTGAGAACAGAAGCTTTGTCCGGTATTCATTATTCCATGTGGGGGGTCACACGCCCTGGGGAGTCTCTGGGTCATAGTTTTAGTGAGAAAGAAAGCAGTGAGGACTGACATGTAATAAATGAGATGATCTGACTTAAATATTAAAGAAATAAACTGACTGCCGTATGGGTTATAGATGTAGTAAAACGAGAGGAGACAAGGAGAACCAATTTTATGTTAAGTTACTCAAGATGCGAGTTGATAGTGGTAGATGCAGTATAATAAAACTGGAGTAACAAGTGGTCAAATATGGATATATTTCTGAAAGGAGAGTCAAAATAATTTGCTCAGAAATTAGATGCGGCAATGCAAGAGAGATGACACCATTTCTTTTGACATGAACTATAAGATAAACAGACTTGGCACCTATTGAGCTAGGGAAGACAGGAGAAAAGGGGTGGTTTTTAGAGACAGTTATTAAGTGTTTTGTTTTAAACATTTGTTATTTTAGGTATCTATGAGGCATGATGAAGGTGTCAAGTAGGTAATTGGTATTTGAGTTTTAAACTCAGGTGAGATATTGGGCCTGAAGTTATAAATATATGGATACTACCAGGCAGTAGATTTCTTTTAAAGACATGGAAATTGGTAAATTAACCTACTGTAAGATCACAGAAAGAAAAAAGGTTTAGTTATATAATATAGTTATATAATATAGTTATATAATATAGTTATATAATATAGTTATATAATATAGTTTTTCCAAAATTTAACATTAATAAGAGATGAACAAGAAATCACCACTGAGAAAGAAGGAATAAAAAGGAAGGTAATTATAAAGTCCAACTAAAGAAGAAAAGGTCAAATGGACAAGCAAGTTGAGTTCACAGAACTAACTATTACTCTTGCTGAGATGAACATTAGTGGAATGAAGAGAACGGTAACGGCAGCAATATTTATCAGAGACATTACGATGTAAGCATCAGTCTAAGTACTCTAATTGTATTATATCACTTCTCACAAAAGTAATTATTTTCCTGATTTTACAGATGAGGAAAATGAGGCATGAAATGATTAGGTTGAATTTATTTCAATATTACAGTTAGTAAGTGAATCGGCTAAGAAAAAAAATCTAGAGAAGTCTGACTTTGTATTCATGCTCTTAACCACTGTAAAAAATTTAATGATGGAAACTTTGAATCAAGCCCTTCAAGGGAGAGAAGCCGAAAGGTCTGCCAGTTATCTTGTTTTGATCAATCTATTTCCAGAGATGCTAGTTAATCAATATAATAGAAAAAATAATTCAGAGACATGAAGATTGAAAGACAAATTCAGTTTTTATTATCTATATATGAAATTTTCAATTGAGTAAGAATACACAAGAATCAGCAAACAATTAGAACTAAAAAAAGGGGAGAGTTTTGAAAATTATCCAGATATATGCAGAATGTATAAAATAATAGCATTTATTTTGTGGAGAGTTAGAATACAGATGACACTTGCTGATGTGTCATGATTTTACTTTTGTTCCTTAATTTAATTGTGATTTTTAAAATGTAGTGGGCAGTCACTATGTGTACAGGGAACTCTGACTGCCTCCGGGGACACAGGGATCCATAGGGTAAATGCCAGAAGAAGCTCAACACTTAGTAGAGTGAAAAAATGAATTGATAAATAACCACTGCAAAGTGTTGCACACAAGAACAGACACATGAACTAATTATTATGTGAAAGAGGATAAAGGAGTGTTTAATTCTCTCAGGCTCTGGCGAGGCGTTTGTAATTCCTGAAGTCTTTGTTGAGGACTCTGAAGCAGACCAAGATAAAAAAGTCTCATAAACAGCTGGCCGGGAAGGCATTCACAGGGGCCAGGAAGGCAAAGACAGGAAGACAGGAAGGCAAATGACACGTTGCATGACATAGTTCCAGGGAAGAGCAGCCGCTCTTGTGGAGAAGATAGGCATTTGAGAATAAGATGGGCAGTAGTAGACACAGTTCCCAAGAAGTAAAGGACACCATATGAATTGTTTGTTTTGTGTCTCATAGAAAGTGTAAAGTAGAGGCTTATTTTTTGGTGGGGGAAACTTTTGCATGTAAAAGAATGAAAGAAATGGAAAGAGATGATGAAGGAGTCCACTTCACAGGTCAACCAGCTGTCACACGTTTTGATGACTTCCTCCAACATCTCTTGACAAATTCTACCAGCTTCACTAACAGTATTTATCCAGAATCTGTTTACTTCTCCCTGCTTCAACCACTACTTTCATAACTACATGTCCAGTCCAAGTTACATCGCTCACACTTGATTTTTGTAATAGTCCCTTAAAAGGTTTCCCTTCTTCTTATTTGCTTATACTCAGAGTATTGTACTGCTGTCAGAATGACACTGTCACATGCATACCGTGGAGCACTGTGCAGCCGTAAGAAAAGATGGAATGCTGCCATTTGCGACAACAAGGATGGATCTTGAGACCATCATGCTAAGCTAAATAAGTCAGATAGAAAAAGCTAAGAACCATATGACTTAAACTGAAAGCAGCAAATGAACAAACAAAAACTCATTGGCACAAACAACAGTATGGTGGTTACCAGAGAGAAGGGAGGTGGGCGATACTAAAGGGTAAAGGGGGCCAAATAAATGGAACTGGAAGAAACTTTGACTTTGAATGGTGGGCATACAATGCACTACACAGACGGTGTATTATAGAATTTTATACTCGGAACCTATATAGTTTTATTAACCATTGTCACTGTAATAAATTCAATTTAAAACATAAAATAAACTGTAAGGTGGATCCTGTTTCATTTCTGCTGATTTCCGTGCCTTCTCATCTAAATCAGAATAAAAGTCAAGGGCTGTATAATGACATGCAAAACCTTACGTGAACTGAACCCTGTGCTAATCCATCCACGCTAATCTCTGCTCTCGTTTTTGTTCACTTTGGAAAGGCTTCTGCGGGCTGCTGGGAAGCTTTAATAAAGAGGAGGTAAGCGAACAGATTGTCCCTTAGAACTGGTGAAATTTCTTTGCCATACTGAAGAACAGACTTCAACAAGTTTTTTGTTTTTTATTTTTTTTCTCCCGTCAACTCTTTAATGCTTTGTTCTCCCAACCAAAAGTGTCCCAGCCTGTATCATGGGTATTGTGGGTCTCATTGTATTGCAGTTCATGGTATGTACACAATACTACCTGGCTTTGTTTTTAATCTCAACTGAGTAGCCATATACCTCACTCATGGTATCAGAGGATATTCTCTTTATAATTTCTGGGGATGGCCTGTCGGGACTCTCTTTATAGATTAGGATGATGTTCAGGGCCCAGTATTCATCTCTCTGTATCCTGGGGACAAAAATGTGACTTCATTTTTGATCTGCCGTTTTCATTAACTTCTCTAGTACGCAGAAAAAGCAGAGGGAACAATTTCAGCTTGTTTGTGCTTGAGTGAGATTGTGAAGTGAAGGAAGTGCTGTGCTGGGAGTTAGGAAACCTGCACTGTGTTCTTCCATCTGGCTCTTCGTGGCTGCATGGCCATCACTCTGGGCCTCTGCTGCATCCCTGGTAAAGTGGAACGATAACATCTACCTGCCCACAGAGGGGCCTGCGTTAGTTAATATGTGAGGTATTTTTTTAAAATCCAGGTTTCAATCACTGTCAAGATTACAGGCTCAAAAAAAAGAAAAAGGTTATGAGCTCATCTTAAATGTACCAATTTTTATAAGAGGCCCCGATGCTAATAACAGGTAGAGGGGGGGAAAGATCCAAATGAATTGCCCAGAGTGGTGGTAGGTATACAATTCATTGAAAGTTTAGTCCCTGTCAAGCACTATGAAAGCCCTGAAATGAAATGTGAGCAAAATCAACAATGGCCTTAACCTCACTGAGATTACTGGAGAAAGAAAAGGTGATGTACCAGGTGTTGTGATTGACTATAATGCCACGTGCTGGGCCAACCTTTTGGTGCTTGAGTGTTGCAGATATTCTCAGTTTTCTCAGTGTGCGGGCCTCACACTCACTGCTCAGATTCCATACCAAGCCTGAGGATGGAAAGGGCCAGGAACTCCTGTGCCCCTGTTTCCTAGCCCGTCTCTCTCTCCTAGCCCTACGCAATGTTTAGACAAACAAAATAACTGGTCTAACTGGTCCCTGCACACACTCACTGGCACTTCCTCCAGAAACAAAATGCCTTTTTTTCCTTTAGTGCACAACTACCCTTCTTGTATACAACATAATGACTGTCCTCATGTAGGCAAAATTCCAAGCTTCTCTCTCCTCCAAGATTCCTGTCCCCTGGTTATTCAATTAGATGTTAATCTAGATACTGTTGTGAAGAGAAATGGTTGGGCGAATTTATGTTGCTAATCATCTTACCTTAAAATAGGGGGATTATTCCGGTTTATCCAGGGAGGCCCAGTGCAATCACATAAGCCCTTAAAGCAGAATTGGAAGGCCCAAGAGTGAGTCAGAAAAGTGTGGGCTGAATGGAAAGGTGGAGAGGTGTGTAGCCTAAGACAGACTAGACTTGCTGTTGCTGGAAGCCATGGGTAGAAGACTAAGAGAAGTGTGGGCTACCTGGGAGCAAAGATCCCTTGCTGACAGCTAAAAACCAAGTGGCGATTTCGGCCCTACAACCATAGGAAACTGAGTTTTGCCTGAAGACATCAGAATTGAGTTATATACAGAGCTTCTAGTTAAGAATGTAGCCTTGCCAACATCTTGATTTTAGTCCTGTGAAATCCATGACAAATCTGACCTATAGAAGCTGTGAAATAATAAATCTGTGTTGTTTTAAGCTGCTAAATTTGTGGCAATGCATTATGGCAAGAGTAGAAAATGAATACAGTCTTATCTACTTTCTACTGTAAGGTGCTTTGCCTTCCTCCGCCTTAGGGGACATTGTAGAAGGGATGTGGGAAGCTAGATTCGCAAAAGGAGAAAACAGATTGGTGGGAGTGGAAATGTTATTCCCTTTACACTTTCAACTTTATATCAATGATGTTTTAAAATTAAATTATAAAACCCTTGACAGATCTTACATACAGAGTAAGTTCTACAATATGTGTATATAAGAGAGAGATTTGATTTAATACTTCTTCATATATGAATATATGCTTCATACAAAATATTAATCACACTTCATATATTCAATTCAATAATATTTTCTTATTTGAATCTCATTAAAACTCCATAAATTAAATTTCTTTATGTGTATATTATATATAAAGAAACTGAGGCTTAGAAATTTTAAGTGATCTAGTTAATGTTAATGGGATGAAAATCTAACTGCAAAATGAAACAAACTCTAGGTAAATGAAACGTCTAAAATTAGTGAACCTGAAATAGCCTGATATAACCCAGGCTTGGAGAAAAGCCAGAAGATGTCTTGGCCTAATATGCGAATACCAACAGACTTGCCTGCATCTTACTCTCTGTCATGATACAAATATATGAGTTTTGCACTGATTATGGAATATCTACTCAGGTGTGTTAAACTGAACTTGTTTTATTTCAAAGTGAGATGACTTCTAAGCCAAGAGCCCAAGCAGAAAAAAATAAGCAAAGTAGACCTCCATAGTAAGCAATCGATAAATATTAAACACCAGTTCAATGGCTCATTTGAGGAGCATTTGAACTTGAAAACAAATCTTGTAATAATTTTAAAGGCCGGGGTGAAGAGTGGAGACAGCAGAAGTAGAGTAAGGTGGATCTCCTGGGCAGGAGGAGATTTCTATAGTACCATCTATACAATCCCATATCCTTCTTCTAACGGAGCTCACGTTTGAGTGTCTGCTGTAAAGAGGGAAATGAAACCAGTTAGTATCAGCTGGAAAATTAGTACCATCCCACACAATGGAGTCAACTACTTCTGTACCACTAATACAGTGTTGTCATTTTCACTCCCCCTTCCTCTGCATCTTCCCAACTAGTAGAACAAATACAAGAAGAGGTCCATAAAGAAAGGTTTCCACCCAACTCAACTGTAGAAGGAACTATGAGGCTGGATTAAATTTGGGAAGGAAAAGGACTTGGAACCAAATATGTGATGGAAAATATTTAGAGTGATTGAAATTCATGGACTCAAATGAGAAGCAATTACAGTAATCAACTACACAGTGGGAAGGGAGGTTTCAAATTCTGTAGCAAGTATTAGATAAAATAGAAATATTTTCTAATTATACTTTAAGCATTTTCAATTCATCTGTTAAATTTATTTCTTATTACATTGTTTAAATATGAGCTGTTATAATGTGTATATATTATATATAATACATGTAAGCATTTAAAAAATCTTAGTAGTATTCTACTGGAATTGTCACAAGAAAATTTTAATAATTGTTTAATAAATTGTAATAGTCTTTGGTGTTTCTCTATTTTGGCCCTTAGAATCTCTTCTTTCTTTAATTTTTAAGTGTTATAGTTATTTTTTCTCAAAAGTATCTATAAATTAGAGTGAATAAAGTTCTTTTGCTCTTATGGACCCTAGACCTAGAACCTCATGCTTTAATGAAATGATGTTACACCAGGGTCATTTGGCATGCAACAGTGTCAATTTATATAAATGGTCATTCTAGTTTTGCAGATTTCCACATATGATTTCAGGATTTAAAATTCTTTTTGTGATATATTATTTTATTTTTGTAAAATTATTATCTGCTTTAGGGTTTCAATGCTTTTTACATTTTCTAGCAATTTGAAGATAAAAGACTTATTTTTTATTGGTTTTACTGCTAAAAAACAATATACCAAGGAAACATAAATATGTGACTAGAAAAAGGAAAACATTAAATATAAATATAGACAAACAGAACTCTAATAAAACAAAAGAAATTAATTCAATTGTCTAGTCTTTTTTCTTTTAACTATTTGTCTTTATTTTTTAGGAATTATTGCAATATTGAAGAAGGAACTCTTTTATTTCTTCATACCAAATGTGATATTTTTTGTTAATTTATTTTTTTAATATATCTTTGTTATTCTGTTACAGTTGTCCCAATTTTTCCCCTTTTGTCCTCCTCCGCCCATCCCACCCCCACCCCCCCACTCCTAGAGGCAATCCTCACACTGTTGTCCATGTCTGTAGGTCATTCATAAGTGTTCTTTGTCTAGTCCCTTCCCTTTCTTTCTATCATTATTCCCCTCCCATCTGGTCACTGTCAGTCTGTTCCATATTTCCGTATATGTGGTCCGATTTTGTTCATTCGTTTATTTGGTGAAAAAGGAACTCTTTAAAAGTAGACAAATATAAGCATTGAGCTGCAAATTTGTTCTTATCTCAAACACATGTACACTGATATATATATAAGTATATACTAAATATATATATACACTATGTATATTAAATATATATACTTACATATACATAATAATCTAAAGATCATAAATATACAAAGATAAATAATTATATTTTTTATTTTGTATTTATGCACAAATTAAAAATTATTAGATAGATGTTGTTTACCAAAAGGACCTGCAAATGTTTGAATTTCCCTCAATATTAGTTTACTGCCTCAAAATATTACATACAAATACAATAAAATAATATTATTTTCTTATTTTTCTTATTTTCTATTTTTGTAGTCTTAAAATTGCCAACTGGCTTGCTTATTTATTTATTTTTTTAGCAATATACCACTTTAAACTTTAATTAAAACAAAATCTCAAAGTAGATTATCTTTCAATATCCTTTAAAAGTATACATTTGTTTTCACAGAAAACTAAAATAGTATTTGGTTCTCTTAATAAAAACTTATTTCAGTATTTAATACAATGCAATATTTATAAGTAAAAACACAGGTGAATTCAACTTTGATATTAGAAAAGAAGTTCTTTACTGTAAAGTTTTTCTAACTGCAAAAAATGTTATTTATATTTGACATAATGTTGAGTATTAGAAATGAATATTTTCAAGTGTTTTGATCTTTCATTGTTCAAGTTTTTAAAAAATAAAACAAAATTACCTGCATCTTAAGCTAGTTTCTCATTGTACCTTCGATGTCTCTTGTTTTTATTTATCCTTAGAAAACAAGAGAGCATAGCTTTGCTAGAATCAAATGTGTATAGTATATATAAGTGGTACATACTAATTTACATGTTCAATGAATTTACAGATGCTCCGTTTGTAATCATTCACTTATTCCAGAACTGTCTTATGTCTCTTCCTTAATTCTTCTTTCTTCTTTATATTTTTCTTCCATAAACATTTATTTATACTCATAAGTTTTTCTTATTAATCAAGCTCTCTTCAACAACAATCACAACACATCTGCTCTCTTGGAGGAGAGTTCACATGTCTTAAGACAACTTAATATTTTACTTATCATTTCATACCCTCCTGGAAACTATATGACACTAAAAACGATCACAAAAATGATGCCTAAAGATATAAAGAAATACTAATTATTTAAGCTTCACCTTAGGAAACTAGAAAAAAGTAGAGGAAATTAAATCCAAAATAAGAAAATAAATAAATTAGAGCAGAATCAATGAAACTGAAAGCAGAAAATCAACAGAGAAATTAAAAAGAACAAATGTTAATTCTTTGAAAAGATTATTAAAATCAATAACTCTCTAGTGAGGTTTTAATTAAGAAAAAAAGAGAGACCACAAGTTACTTATATCAGAAATGAGAGAAAAAGCATTGCTATAGATCCACGAACATCAAAAGATAATCAAGGAATAATATGATTAACTATATTCCCAGAAATTTGACAACCATGATGAAATGGACCAATTTCTTGAAAGATCCAATCTTCCATTCTCACTCAAGAAGAAATAGACAATCTGAATGTCTATTAATAAAATTGAATCAATAATTAGAGGACTTCCAGTCAAGACGGAGGTGTACGTATACATGCTTCACTTCTTCACGCAACCATAGAAAGATTTACAACCAGATCTCAGAACAGATAATACACAGACCCATCAGAAAATCTAGCTGTATGAAAATCTGTCAACCAAGGGATTAAAGAAGGGTAGGAGGGGTAGGGGGCAGAGTGGCAGAGATAGGTGGTGAGAGGGTGTGGCACAGTAAAGCAGTGGCAGAGTGGAGGGTCCCACATTCATGTAAGGAGGATAAAATAGGGAGGGATCCCTTGAGAGCAAGCGCTCTCAGCCCCAGGCCAGACTACACAGTGAAGGGTTCTGGCACTGGGAAGATAAATTCCCATTACCTTTGGCTGTAAAAACCAGTGGGGATTGGGGTGATGGAAGAAACTGCCCAATCTCTACCACTTGAACAGCCTGTACCTGCACAGACTTAGAACATACGCTAACCTACCCACTCTGGGTTTCAACACCGGGGTGGCAGCTGGAAGGGTGCCAGTTGCATATGGGAAATGAGTGAAGTGACTGGAAATGGGGAGAGTGACAAGCAAACCTCCAGAGGCCAGGCAGCGGCATGGTCCCCTCTCCAAGCCCTCCCCAAAACAGAGCCACAAAATGGTGAAGAGGGTTGTCCTGCCCTGGAGCAAGAAAGTGAAAACTTATTTGAAAAAGTAATGAAAGAAAACTTCCCTAATTTGGCAAAGGAAATAGACATACAAGTCCAGGAAGCACAGAGAGTCCCAAACAAGTTAGACCTAAAGAGGACCACACCAAGACACATCATAATTAAAATGGCAAAGCTTAAAGATAAAGAGAGAATCTTAAAAGCAGCAAGAGAAAAGCAGAGTTACCTACAAAGGAGTTACCATAAGACTATCAGCTGAATTCTCAAAAGAAACATTACAGGCGAAGGGACTGGCAAAAAACATCAAAGTGATGAAAAGCAAGAACTTACAACCAAGATTACCGTATTTTTCTGACTATATGACACACCAGACCATAAGACACACCTAGGTTTTAGAGGAGGAAAATAGGAAAAAAAGTTTTGAAGTAAAAAATTATGGTCCTGTTCCTGCTTCCTGTGATCCTGCTCCACCGCCACCCCCTCCCCTGCCCAGTGAGCCAGGTAAGCTACATTGGGACTATAAAATGCACCCCCATTTTCCTCCCAAATTTTGGGGGGGGGAGAAGTGCATCTTATAGTCTGAAAAATATGGTACTCTCTGTAGCAAAGCTATCATTTAGAATTGAAGGGCAGATAAAGTGCTTCCCAGACAAGGTAAAGCTAAAGGCATTCATCATCACCAAGCCATTATTACATGAAAGGTTAAAAGATCTTATATAAGAAAAAAAAAAAGATCAAAACCATGACATTAAAAAGGCAACAAATTCACAAATATTAACAATTGAATAATACTTTAAAAAAAACCCCTAAACAACCAGAACAGGAACAGAATCAGAAGGTACAGATCACTTGGAAGGCTATCAGCTGGGAGGGGGAAGGGAGGAAATGTGGGAAATGGTGCAGGGATCAAGCATAACTGGTAGGAACAAAATAGACAGGGGGAGGGTAAGAATAGCATAGGAAATGTAGAAGCAAAAGAACTTGTATGTATGACTCATGGACATGAACTAAAGAGGGGGCATTTTTTGAGGAAAATGAGGTACTGGGCAGAGGGTGGCACCCCAAATGGGGGAAAATGGGGATGAATGTAATAGTAAAGTCAATAAAATATACTTAAAAATAAAAATAAATCAATAAAATATTTAAAAAATCATCTTCCAAAAGAGAGCACATCTAGCCCAGGAGGGTTCACTGGTAAATTCTGCCAAACAATTAAGGAAAATTGTACCAATTTTCTGGTCTGTTTCAGCAAATAGAATCAAAGAGAATATTTTCTAACTCATTCTACAGTGCCAGCATTACCCTAATATCAAACCACACAGTTATTTCAAGAAAGTACATTGTATCTATTCATAACAAGAAAAGAAAACCAATAATTCTTATTAAAATAGATATAAAAATTCTCAACAAAATATCAAATCTAATCCAAAATATATAAAAAGAATTATATGCCTTGACAAAGTGGGATTTATCACAGGTGTACAATAGGTTGGTACAATATTCAAAAATCATCTAATGTAATCATCATACCAACAAACTAAAAAAGAAAAACAACATTATCAATTCAATAGATACAGAAAAAGCATATTGCAATTTAACGCTCGTTCATGCTAGAAACTCTCAGTAAACTAGGATTAGAGATGATCTTCCTCAACTTAACATAGAATAACCTACAAAACCTGCAGCTAGCATCATACTTAATGGTCAGAAACTCAAATCTTTCCCAGTAAGATCAGGCACAAGGGATATTCCTTGTCACTATTTATGTTCTACACCATACTGGAAATTCTAGGCAATGCAATTAGACAAAAATATACTTGCATAAAAAGTATGCAGATTGGGAAAGAAAAACTGTCTTTATTCATGGATGAAGTAATTACTTATCAAAAAATTCAAAAGAATTGACAAAACAATTCCTGCAAGCCTTAAGCAATTATAGCAGAGTTAGAAGGATACAAGGTTAACATACAAAAGTCATTTATGTTCCTATTTACTACGATAAACAAGTGGATTTTAAAATAAAGAACAATGTCATTTACGTTAGCACTCCAGAAAATTAAATACTTAGGTATAAATCCAACAAAAACCATATAAGATCTGTAGGTCTGTATGAAGAACACTGCAAGGCTCGTGTGAACAGTGTCAAGGAGCTAAGTAAATGGAAAGATGTTCGTGGATGGGAATACTCGATATTGTCAAGATGCCAGTTTTTTCCAACTTTATGTGAAAATTCAGTACATCTGTATGAAAGCAAGTTGTGCTGTGGATACCAACAGATTCTAAAGCTCACATGGGGAAATGAAAGAGCTAGAATTGCAAAAACTTAAAGGACAATGAAGTTGGAGGAATAAAGTTGCTTGACTTCAAGACATAAAGATATAGTAATTAAGACAGTGTGATATTAGCAAGAGAATAAACAACTAGCTTAATGGAATAAAACAGAGCCCAGAAATAGAGTTGAATAAAGATAATCAACTGATCTTTGACAAAGGAGCAAAGAATACAATGAAGAAAAAATAGTCTTTTCAACAAATGGTGCTAAAACAAGTCCACTTGGAAAAAAATATCTAGACACAGACATTATATCCTTCACAAAAAAATAACTGAAAATAGATCAAAGGCCTAAATGTAGACATAAAACTATAAAAGTCCTAGCAGCTAAAAATAGGTGAAAATCTATATGACCTTGGTTTACTGATAACTTTTTAGATACAACAAAAGGCATGATCCATGAGAGAAATAATTGATAAATTAGACATCATTAAAACAAAAAATTTCTGCTTTGAAAAAGACACTGTTAAGAAAATGAAAAGACAAGCCATAGTCTGAAAGAAAATATTTGCAAAAGACATATTTGTAAAGGACTGTTAAAAATACAGGAAGAACTTGTAAAACTCAACAATAACAAGCAAATAACCCAATTAGGAGGAGAGAAAGATAAATAGGCAGAGTCCAGATACTTTTTAGGGCAATTAGCCTATCTGTACAACAACCTGTTGATAGATACGTTTCATTATACATTTGTCCACGTCCGAATACCGTGCAACACCATGTACACTATGGACTCTGAGTGCTGATGATTTGTCAATGTGCATTCATCGGTTATAACACACATATGTGGGGGAGCAGAGGGATGTGGAAAAATCTCTGTATCTCCTGCCCAATTTTGCTGTGAACCTAAAACTACTCTAAACACTAAAGTCTCTTTTAAAAAGTGTAAAGAGGATTAAGGGTGAAAACTGTGTTTAAAAGTTAGAGATCATTTACAGAAGTAGAAAACTATGTGAAACAAATTAAAATTACTTTCATACGGTACTTAGAATTAATCCAATTTTAAAGAAATGTTTGTTGAATTTCTAATATGAGCAGTTGGAATATAGTAAAAGGACTATTGGTCTCGAGTTAGAACTAAACGTAATTCCTATCTCCAAAGTTCAATTTGTGGAATATCTTCCAGCTATTTACTTTGACAAACATAAACATCTTTTTTTATGAGATAAGGATAATGAATTTCTTTTTACATTGTAATTTTGCTAGTTAAATAGAATCATATTTCGGAATGATCTAACACAATTATACTGAACACTAACTGAATATTAATCTGTAGGTAATTCCTTAACCAAATTAAAACATTTTAATGACAAGATCTCCAAAAACTCATGGATGAAATATATTTTTATATCTTAATATGACTTAAATTTCTTTAAATTTGAAAATAATAGACATTTATTACCATGTAATCCTAAATGATGTCTGAAATAAAATTCAAAATAAACATATTTATTAAATAATAGTAAGGAAGTTTATGCAGATTTCCTTTATTACCATGAGGTTTTTTCACAAGGTCTTCAACTTTTTATGTTTTCTTAATAATTCCATAAATTTCTTTATAATTCCATAAATACATGATGCTCAAGAACATGTCATAGAATTGACTCCAGCTTCATCAAAAATTCATGTGACTCATGTTTATTTTGGCATTAATGACAGTGTTTGGGCAATGAAATGAAGGAATGCAACCTTCATGATGAGAACTCATTACATTAAATATAGTAAAATGATTCAAAGATATAACAAAACTTTAAAAATAAAATGATTCAGAAGTTAAGAAATTCAAAATATTGAAATCATTGGAGCTTTATTTATTTTCATTTACTTAACATGAGAGCTTGGACTTAGGCTTTTTATTAGTATTGACAACTTCAATATACTAACTACAATTAGAAATTCCCCAACCTGCAGTGATAAATGCATCTGTTAATAACTTAATTGTTTCTTGTTTACTTTGGTAAGTTTATTGCATAAAGGAAATCCTACAGTCTTGTCTTGAATAGATGGCAATTATCATAAAGTTAAGAAATTACTGTAAGAAGGACATACAATTAATCAGTTTTATGTTTCATACTACCATGTGCATGCCCTGATGCATTGCTTTTGGCAATATAACAGCTGCTTTTTAATGCATTTTTTAATGTCTCCAAGTAATTCTTTCATGATGAATTATGACACATTCATCCAGAATTAATAATGTACCAAAAGCATGTGTAAAAAAATAAGTACACTCTTTACTGAAGAGTTAAATTTGATTTGTGATTTTATTTATTTATTTTTTAACTAATTAATTTATTTTTATTCAGTTACAATTGTCTGCATTTTCTCCCCTTCCCTCCACCCCACCCCAGCCAGTCCCACCTCCCTCCCCCTCCTCTACCCTCCCCCTTGATTTTGTCCTTGTGTCCTTTATAGTAGCTTTAAAAAAAATCAAACACAAAGTATGATAACTTTTCAGCTAGCTAATCAAAATCCTACCTTGTAGCCCTGGCTGGTGTATCTCAATGGATTGAGCGCAGGTCTGTGAATCAAAAGGTTCCCAGTTTGAGTTCCAGTCAGGTCACATGCCCGGGTTATGGGCCAGGTCTCCAGTAGGGGGAGCTCAAGAGGTAACCACACATTGATGTTTCTCTCTTTCTCCTTCCCTTTCCCTCTCTCTAAAAATAAATAAATAAAACCTTAAAAAAAAAACTAAAGGCTTTAAAAAATCCTACCTTGTATTTATCTTCAAATGGCTAGAAATAATACAATACTTAACTGAATAAAAAATACATATAAACCTAAGAAAGATACAGGAATTACCCACTTTTGGTCACAAATAAGAATAAAAGTCGTTGAAAGAACTACCCAAGTAAATGTTGTTAAAGTTGTAATTTTTACTTTAAGAGACACTCATGTTATTTATGTGCTGGCTCCTCAATCCTTGTCACTAGTGGAACATGTCCAGTGATTTTACTTTTCTTACTCACTTTCAACTAAATGAACCCTAGAAGAAGAACCTTGAGATGAGTCATTCATATTGTAGCATAAGTTAACTGAGCTGCATTCAGTTAGCAAGTATTCCCAGAATGTTGATGATTAAGAGGGACCATTAGCAGTCTGAGTCCAATCAAGACAGAGAACCCACGTAGTAATTTGAATAAGGAAAGTTTAATGTGAAGAAATATTAGCTATAACAAGGAATTGAAGTAATGTGGCAAAAGCTTATCAGTAAGGAAATATTAAAGAATATATGTATAGCAGATATCAAGAAGAGCCACTCCCTCTATGGCTGAGATAGAGCACCCAAGGCAAAGGTCCCACCGGGTTGATACACAACCCATAGTGGGGGGTAGTGCCATGGTTAGCTGGATGGCAGAGAAATCACTTTGGTGCAATACAGGCAAAATTTGCTAGGAATCTACCCTCTAGTGCTTGCCGGATATCCACCCACAAAGGTAAAAAGCAAAGCTCTTCACTGGGAGGTACCTCACTGGAGACACTCTACTATAAAACCACTCAAGGAGGGTGTGTGGTGGGAACTGCTGGCCAACGAATGCTGCTGGCTTGCATGCACTGCAGGAGTCAGACTGAGAAGTGGCAAGCCCTGCAGGAGCCAGGTGCTGGAGAAATGTACACTTGTAGGAGATAGCCAAGAGGACTCACGGGAATCAGGAAGCAAAACCCGTATATCCTGCAATTTCTCTCTGGCGCCCTCTACTGATAAAGCTGAACGTCGCTCCAGCCAGCCCAGCAAAAATATATATTTTTATTGTTCAATTACAGTTGTTGCCATGTTCCTCCCTACCCACCCCCACCTCCCACATTCAATCCTCCCTCTCCCTCCCCGTTGTCTTTGTTCATGGGTCCTTTATACATGTTCCTTGATGACCCTTCCCCTTCTTCGCCCCGTTATACCCCTCCCACCTCCCTTCTGATTACTATCAGTTTGTTCTTTATTTCCATGTCTCTGGTTATATTTCGCTTGCTTGTTTGTTTTGTTGATTAAGTTCCACTTACAGGTGATATCATATGGTATTTGTCTTTCACTGCCTGGCTTATTTCACTTAGCATATTGCTCTCCAGTTCCATCTATGCTGTCATGAAAGGTAGGAATTCCTTCTTTCTTTCCACTGAGTAATATTCCATTGTGTAAACATACAACAGTTTTTTGTTCCACCCATTTGCCGATGGGCACTTAAGCTGTTTCCAGCACTTAGCTATTGTAAATTGTGCTGCTATGAACACTGGGGTGCATAGGTTCTTTTGAATTGGTGTTTCAGGGTTCTTAGGGTGTAATCCCAGCAGTAGAATTGCCAGGTTAAAAGGCAGCTCCATTTTTAGTTTTTTGAGGAAATTCCATACTGTTTTCCACAGTGGCTGTATCACTTATCATGAAATAAGTAGTTTTGTTTTTATCTAACAAAAGTATGCATAGAAAAGCAAAGGGAAGAAAGAATATATAAACCGATGTTTAGAAATATGTTGATCCTTTAAATCAGCCTGTAAATTAGTAGCCCGTGTTTTGCCCTATGATTAAGAGCAGAGTGAGTCACAGTTGATAACAATATACAAAAATTGTAATTAAGAAAAGAGGTTGCATGGAGCTACAAAGAATCTTTGACCACTGTATAAACTTACACATGTTTTTAAAAATATATGCTCATTGCTACCTTCCAAATATTGTGGGTGTTGAATTATCTTCTCTAGTAACTTTAATTGTCGTGAAGTTTTAAACTCCGTATCGTGCACAGGAAACTGAATATAGAGCAAAAATATATTCAAATCTAAAATATAATTCAAATCTAAACTGTGCTCTCTTATGTTCCATGTAATGTTATGCAAAAAGTGAACTTTAAAACAGATATAGGCATGATTGCCATAGGAATAAAATGGGATTATGTAGATAAAATATTTTTATTAATTGAAAAGCACTAAATAAATACAACTTTTTATTCTCACTTGTGTTGAGGAAGGCTAGTATTCTAAATAACAAAGGTTTATATCTTAAAGGATATTTTGTTTTCAAAATTTTATCCAGAATATCTTTTTTTAAGTATATATAGCAGGAATCCATTTTTCTCTGCTGATCTGGGCAATGAAGAACTTAGTACCAAAGTTAAGGTTTTTGATATGGATTTCAGTTATATGTTTTCAATATTTGATTCTATAGTACTCTATGTTTTTCAAATAAATATGCTTCAAAAACTTTTGACATTTTATTAAAAGATTATCTGCATCCTCTTTTATTTCATAGCTCTAATCATATCAGTGATATTAGATTAATTTTTATCTTTCCAAGATACATAATTCTAAGCCTTCTTTTGACATATTTAAAATTAAACCATACAAATTAAATGTCTGTTTTAAAATATTTATTTTTAGTTTAAGTAGTTTTTAATTTTTCCTACTGGTAAACTTACAAAAGAAATAAAAGCTTACCAAATAAGTGTTATTTTTGTAGAAAATTGTTTTACACGGTCACATATCTCAAGTAATGGAAGTTAAAGAATGTACTTTCTATTTCCATTAATTAAAACATACATATATTCAGCATTCAATTTGCATTTGCTAAAAGAACCAAACAATCATTGTTGTTTCAGATATGCCAGACTAAAAAGAAATGAGCTTCATAATGTAGCCTCAAACTGGCATTTACCCTAGAAGTTGGAGAGGGATTTTGCGAGGATATGAATAACAAAACAAGATTTGATACTGAACCACATCCACGTCTCTACAGTGGATCTCTTTGGAAAATAAGGAAATACAAACACAAAACTGCCCAGAAGTATGAGGGTCATGAGCAAAATCCAAATCAAGGACTGAAGTACAAAAGCAGAAACGTGTTTATATTTGTCCAGAATAAACAAGTCACGCCACCTTAGTTTTGATCATATTAAGCATAAGTGTTGCATGATAGAAGATGAATGATTTAGTCTAGTCTTTCTTCTTTCTTTATGAAGAAGAAAAAGGTACCCTAACATAACTGAGGAAAGATAAAAATGCAAGCAACGGTGTTTGATGCCATTTTAAAACTATGTTATTGGATCACATTAAGATGGTAATTAGCTTAATAATAAACATAGGTCACTGAAACTATTGAACTATTAAATAGATTTAGAAATGTTAAAAGCTATCGATTAATTCAGGTGACATGTATCTTTTTCTCATTACACACTATAATGATTTTACTTGCACAGCAAAACATAAGCCTTACTATTACTTACAAACACTGTGCGTGTCACAAAAGATTGCACTTTTATTTTTCAGGAGTCCTTTGAATTCAGCTGTATATACCATAACATTTAAAATATTTTTTTAAATTGAGTGTTATTGTTGATTATTCCCATCCAATTTTAAAACTGGATAGAAAACTAACTTTCAAGAGATGTAAATTTCTATAGTGGAATAGCTTAAATCAGACACAAGCTTTCCACAAGGGTAAATATAAAACCTGGATTAAGAAGGAAAACTGCTGTTTGAAGACATTGAAAATCAACTTAGGCAGTGAGGACTTCAGGGTCCAGAATTCCCAGGAGAAGAGAAACACAGTGAAAGGGTTTGAACACCGTTTGTTTGCCATTCCTCTTTTAGAGGCATTTACAAAGTTGTCAGTAACACGGGGCCCATAGGACAAGTGCAAAGTGCAGTAAGGAGGCAGGCACTTGCCAGAGAATGATTATGTATTTACACAGAGTAGTAGGAGTGTCCATAATCTTTCGCCAATTTTTAAAAAATTTTATTTAATTCTGTTTCTGTCTTCAAAAAGCATATAAAAGTTATGATTCATCATTGTAATTGGATTTTGCTTTTAAACATTTCTACCTTAGTTCTTTTAGTTTTTATCATCAATAGTGTGTAAAAGCACCAAAACACACACTTATAAGACAGCATAGTTTAGTGAAAATAATGTTCTTTTAAGACCATGAGCACTGAGTTCCAGTCCTGCCAAAGCCGTTTTATCAGTTCGAAGTAAATTTCATGGCATTAAAAAGAAAGGTTACTACAGTGGCTTTCCAAATAGGGTATATATTTTTCTTATAAAAAAAGACGACTGGAGATAAGCAGTCCAGGCTGCAACTGCTCAAAAAGTCTTTCAGTATCTTTATAATCCAGCATCCTTTACATAAGCATTTCATCCTTCCAGTTGCAAGACAGGTGCTCCAACTCCTTGTATCACATACGCCCTTTAGGCAAAAAGAGGTAAATGCAAACGACCAGTCAGTTGAGTTTATGCTTTTCATGAGGAAAACAATCCAGGAAACTATCTCATAGATGTCTATTTGTGTACCATTAGCAATCATTGTGATACCCCTATTTACTATACACACAAATTGTAATTAAAAAAACACTATGAGTATATGAATATATATGTTTTTTCCAGGCATTGAGTAAGAACTGTTTAATGCTTTATTCAGTCTCTTTTATTACTGTATTCATGGATCACATTTGTTTTTCTTTTTTGTTTTGTTTTTTTAATTTTTATTGTTATTCAATTACAGTTGTGTGCCTTTTCTCCCCATCCCTCCACCCCACCCCAGCCAAATCCCCCTCCCTCCCCCACCTCCACCTTCCCCCTTGATTTTGTCCATGTGTCCTTTATAGTAGTTCCTGTAATCCCCTCTCCTCACTGTCCCCTCCCCACTCCCCCCCTGTCCATTGTTAGATTGTTCTTAACTTCAATGTCTCTGGTTATATTTTGTTTCCTTTTTTTTTTTTTTTCTATTTATTATGTTCCAGTTAAAGGTAAGATCATATGGTATTTGTCCCTCACCGTCTGGCTTATTTCACTTAACATAATGCTCTCCAGTTCCATCCATGCTGTTGCAAAGGGTATAAGCTCCTTCTTTCTCTCTGCTGCATAGAATTCCATTGTGTAAATATATCATAGTTTTTGGATCCACTCGTTTGCTGATGGGCACTTCGGTTGCTTCCAGTACTTGGCTATTGTAAATTGTGCTGCTATGAACATTGGGGTGCACAGATTCTTTTGGATTGGTGTTTCAGGGTTCTTAGGGTATAATCCCAGCAGCGGAATTGCTGGGTCAAAGGGCAGTTCCATTTTTAGTTTTCTGAGGAAATTCCATACTGTTTTCCACAGTGGCCTCACCAGTCTGCATTCCCACCAACAGTGCACTAGGGTTCCCTTTTCTCCGCATCCTCTCCAACATTTGTTTGTGGATTTGTTTATGTTGGCCACTCTGACTGGTGTGATATGGTACCTCATTGTGGTTTTAATTTGCATCTCTCTGATGGCTAGTGATGCTGAGCATCTTTTCATATGTTAGTATATGTATATTTTTAATGAGGCATATGAGCATCCAAATAAAATTGGTGTTATATTAGTAAAAAAGAGTGAATATCAAATAGACATCTAGTAACGTCTGTTTCTGGTATCTTATTTTTCTCATTGGAATCTGTAAGGCCCAGGTCAACCCCAAGATTCAGGTATTACATGTCAACTGAAAACAATTTGACCAATGTATTCAGATATCAATCGTATTTCACATTATAATCATAATATAACAATCAATTCCCTTGTCTGTAAATGGAATAACTCTGGGATTGCATTTGTGAGTATGAGAGCAAAATGCTTCATTATAACCCACAGTTTTTCTTTCATTAAAATAAGCAATATTTCTGAACACTGAGTAAGCTAATGTCAGAATGAGTTAATTAGACTTTTTACTTTTTATATTGTTTACTTCAGATCTTAAGGACTCTTGCATTTCAAAGTAGCAGAAATGCAATTTCATGGTATGCTGCTTAAGTGACTTAGAGATATACACTAACTCAAGTTTGATTATTTTAATGATTTTAAGTCTACCAAAACTCAAGTACAGATTTGTGATTTTCTAACCAATATACTTGTTCCAGAATGAATACCCTAATCTAAACATTAATATATACATCTGCTCATCTAAACTAATGTGAAGATCACAGAGAAGACAATTTTAGTCAAAGGAAGTAAAAGACTGTAAAAGTTTTATAAATAATTTATGCTTAGTTAATCAGGCATAGAATAACTTATAAAGAACCTAAACATAGTTACCAAACAACTGGAGGTTACAGGTAAAGCTGATCTAGCATTTCAATCAAGTTTTCACTAAGAAAGATTTAGATCATTGACAGAATAATTTATTGATTGAAATTTCTATTTTGTCAAGTGGCTTTTTTGTTATTATATAAACAATATTTTGAGATTCTGTTCCATTGAATTTGAGCAAAAAATTTAAAGCTATATACCATCAGCATTGTTAATAGAATGACACATTACCTTTGAGTAATTTATCTTTTAATTTCTTTTTGATTTAATAATTATTATAATTTTTTCCATTACCATTTAGTCCTCTTATACCTCCCTCCCCCCAGCAGTCACCACACCATTGTCCATGTCCATGAGTCCTTTTACCTTTTTGCTCAATCCCACCACCCCCTAACCTCCCTCCACCACTAGCTGTCATCTGCTCTCCATCTATGAGTCTGTTTCTATTTTGCTTGTTAGTTCAGTTTGTTCACTAGATTCCACATATGGGTGGAATCATATGGTATTTGTCTTCCTCTGACTGGCTTATTTCACTTAGCATAAGGTTCTTTGGGTCCATTCGTACTGTTGCAAAGAGTAAATTTTTCTTCTTCTTTCTAGCCAGATAGAATTCCAGTGTGTGAATGTCCCATAGTTGTTTTATCCACTCATCTACTGATGGACACTTGGGTGGCTTCCATATCTTGGTTATTGTAAATAATGCTGCAATGAACATATGGGTGCTTATGGTCTTTCAAATTAGTGTTTGGAGTTCCTTTGTATATATTTCAGGAGTGTGATCACTGGGTCAAACAGCAGGTCATTTTTAATTTTTTGAGGTATCTCCATACTGCTTTCCACAGTGGCTGCACCAATCTGCATTCCCACAAACAGTGCAAAAGAGTTTCCCTTCCTCCACATCCTTGCCAGCACTTGTTTGTTGATTTATTGATGATGGCCATTCTGACAGGTGTGAGATGCTATCTCATTGTGACTTCAATTTGCATTTCTCTGAGGACTAGTGATATTGAGCATCTATTGGCCATCTGTTTGTCCTCTTTGGAGAAGTGTCTATTCAGGTCCTTTGCCCATTTTTAAATTGGGTTGTTTGGGGGTTTTTTTGGTGTTGAGTTCTGTGAATACTTTATAAATTTTGGACATTGACCCCTTATCAGATATAGTGTTGAATATGTTTTCCCATTCTGTGGGTTGTCTTTTTGTTTTGTTGATGATTTCCTTTGCTGTGCAAACACTTTTTAGTTTGATGTAGTCCTGTTTGTTAATTTCTTTTGTTTTCCTTGCCTGGGGAAATACATCTAATAAAAAATTTCTATGAGCAATGTCTGAAATTTTGTTGCCAATGTTTTCTTCTAGGATTTTTATATTTTTGTGTCTAACATTTAAGTCTTTTTTCCATTTTGAATTTATTCCTGTGTGTTGTACAGGATGGTGTTCTAGTTTCATTTTTCTGCACATATCTGTCCAATGTTCCCAACACCATTTATTGAATAAAGTATCTTTAATCCATTATATATGCTTCCCTCCTCTTTCGAATTAATAATTAATATTAACTGATTATAAAGATGTGAGTTTATTTCTGGTCTCTCTTTTCTGTTCCATTGATCTATGTGTCTGTTTTTATGCCAGTGCCATGCTGTTCTGATTACTATGGCCTTGTAGTATAGCTTGATATTAGGTAGCGTGATTCCTCTAACTTTGTTCTTTCTCAGGATTGCTGTATCCTCTGGGGCCTCTGTGGTTCCAAATAAATTTTTTGAAATATTTGTTCTAGTTCCATGAAATGCATCATGGAATCTTGATAGGAATTGCATTAAATCTGATTGCTCTGGGGAGTATAGACATTTTAATGATGTTAATTCTTCCTATCTATGAACACGGCATCAGGTATTGTCTGGAACTTCAACTAAGCAAAATAATTCTCTTAATATCAGAGTCACACCCATCATCTTACCTCACTCACCGTGAACTTTGTGATGACACAATGACTGTCTCAGGGCAGGCTAATGCTAAGGAGGCCTAGGTCACAAGCTCTTGCCTTGCAGGCCAGTTAGTTTGCTCTGTGCTTTGCCTATTGATTGCACAGTGTGGGTTTTGCTCTGGAATGTATTCAAACAGGAAAAAAAGTTTAACTTAAAAACACAGACTGGAAATATCTGGAAACAGTTTTTTCCTTTTTAGATTTCACGTTGCTACTGGAATGTAGGACACTAAATGAAATTCTCAAAATTACGGGCAAAGAGAAAGCTTTTCATGTTTAAGACAGCACTAGAAATGTAAATCTAAAGCCGTTCTTGAGTCCTGTCTCTAAAGATGGTACATAAGCTTCTCTTCCCTTCAGTTACAACTCAGGATGTCTATAGTTAAGAGTATAGAAAAATATATAAGTAACCTATAATTTCCTAGTTAGGCAAAACTTAAAGCACTAACATTTCCTAATTCCTGTTCTTTAATCTCTAGCCTTTTTCCAAAACAAAACTCGTTTTGCAGTAACTCATATAACCAATTGCAACTAAATCAAATAATTTCAATAGACAAGGCATTCATGTATTTATCTGATTAGATCTAGTGCTCTGTTTGTATAAGGAATTGTGGGCATTGTTACTGGAAAACTGGATTCTTCTTGCAATGCAGTAAAGAATTACAGATCAACAAATCTATTAGCATGCAAGCAAAGTTTATGAGTGCTAAGTTTTCATGCAAGAGGAACAGGCCTAGGTGGGGGGTTGAAAGGCATAGGCTCAGGCGGCAAAAGCAAAAATAGAGAGAGCAAGGGCAGTAAAAGCAAGGGTAGCAACAGCATCAGGTCCTTTGTCCTGAGGACTTACATAGTTGGTGGGGTGAGGGTGAGGGAGTTACACATTGATTGGTGGGTAAGGGTGCCAGGTTCCCCTAGTGGGGCATGACTATAAACTTAGGTATGTGTGGGGGTCTGTTAGCCCAAATTCTTATCTTGCCTCAGACCATATTTGTCCATCTTGTTGTAAAACAGACATGTGACAGGAGGCAGTTACCCAAAGTTATTTTTATGGGCTCTTTCTATAAGCACTAGGGCCCCTTCCTAAAACTGGTAGTGACCAGAGGTGGGAAATTAACCAAAGTTGTTTTATGGGCTTTTTCTTTGGGCACTGTGGACCCCTCCCTTTCCCCCTTCCAGATCTTGGGATGAATATACAGATTCAAAAGATTTCTTTCCCAGACAGTGGAAATGATACATACAGAATTTCAAGGACTCCCCTCCTCCCGTGCTAGCATGGTGTTTCTTGTGAAGTCTAGAACTCCTGGCAATATTACTGGACCAGACTCAGGACTTCTGAGTTAGTGAGTGAAGCATGTCTCTCTCCTCCTCCTTGCCTTGGTTTGCTATCTATCCTACCTAACAGTATGATAGTGAACCTGAAATTTTATACTTTAATTTACTGTGTGGATATTCAATTATTTAGCCACTAGTTAGTGATTTCTTTTTCTGGTCTCTGCCTTCTTGATCAAATGATCTATGATATTTCATATTTATCTTATCTTATAATTTAGAGCATATATTATTAATTTCTGTTTCCCTAGCATTCAATGCATTTAATATCTTTTTGTTAATATTGTACAAATAAAGACTATTAAAATAGTCTCTACAGGAGGTAACAAGGTCTTCACCAACATAATAGTGGTGGTGTGGCCCCTAAGTTTTATTCTTACTACCAGAGGACATTTGCATAACATTAAAAAGCCATATGGGAACTTAATTTTGGTGGCTTAGTACAAAATTTTTCTCCTATAAAATACTTAGCTTGTATGAATCAATATTATTGTACCTTTTTTAAATAGTGAGGTCCCTCCTAGAGGGCACTGTACCATTTCTAATTATTTGATGAGAGTAATGAAATAAATTCATCTTCAAATTTTTAGAGGCTTATGAATTTATGCTCAATTGAAAGCATTTTCATCCTAGGAATATCTATTGTTTTCATTTCAATTTCCTCCATTTATCCTATTAAGAATGTGAAACATATTTGATCATATCCAAATTGCCCTTTCTTTTGTTTTGCTAAATAAATTCCTTAAGGAAAATATTCTCTGTTTTATTAAATTTGCCTCTGTCTTGGAAACATCATAATGATAAGGGTTAAGATGTAGGATTCTGACTTTTATGGCTCTGATATAATGAGAAAAATATACTCATTTTCAAATTGGGATTCGCATATAAGATAATCATATATGTTAAAAAAGAAGAGTATGGGGGAATAAATGGTGATGGAAGGAGACTTGACTTGGGGTGGTGAACATAATACAATATACAGTTGGTGGATTAAAGAATTGTACACCTGAAACCTATATAATTTTATTAACCAATGTCACCCCAATAAATTCAATTAAAAAAGAATCCAGATAGAAAAAAAAAGTAGGACTCTATTCCTTTTGTTTTAATGATTATAAAATACTAGTAAGTACTATTTTTAAATAGCAAAGAATTGATCAGCTCCAATGTCATAGGTAGAAAGAGGAAAAATACAGGGTCCAGCACAAATAATGTCACTTCTTTATTACAAAATCATAAGCATGTAATGCTGTAACATAACAATATCACACTGAAGCACACCATATGACATTTTAGGTGAAATGTTCAAATTAAAACTGTAAATTGTTATACCCATATCATTACCTTACCAACCCCACTTAAGCAGGCATTATTTCTGCTGGACCCTGTATATGCTTAATATAAGAGTTCTTTTTAAGCAGGTATTTACATAAAATATATATAGTTAATATTTTATAATTTAATAAAATGTATTAATATATGACCCATGATCAAATTAAAACTTAAAAAATATATATAACAGTTTTAAATCTCAGTCCATTAGCTATGTTGGGGAAAATGTTATTTAATTATTATTTTTATAACTTCATCAAGTTTTTGCATTGAGCCTTCATTCTTTTGAACCAGCCTTACAACTGAGCTCAGTAATAATGTTGCCCGCTCTCTACCCTGATGCCATGACCATATGCATTACCAGTGTCCAATGGCAGAGGCTTTTAAAAAAAATATTTATTTGTTTTTGGAGAGAGGGGAAAGGAGGGAAAAAAAGAGAGAAACATCAATGTGTGGTTGCCTCTTATGAGCCCCCACTGGGGACCTGGCCCTCAACCCAGGCATGTGCCCTGACTGGGAATCGAACCGGCAACCCTTTGATTTGCAGCCCACGCTCAATCCACTGAGCCACACCAGCCAGTCCAGAAGCTTTTAATAAACTGTTTATACAGATCAGCAAACATCTTGCACATGTGTTCCCTTTAGGTCTGGTAGCTGTTCATCATTTCTGTGAACTTCTTTGTACATGGAAATCTTCACTGAGTTTTGAACTCCTAAGCCTAGACTTTGAAGTAACTTGTAATCATGTCTCTGTAAAACCTTGGCTCCTACAGGCACAGCTGATGGCCCTCAGCCCTGCTATGAAGCAGACTCTGGTGTCCTATGGCCTTTAGACCTGAAGACCTCTCCCTCTTCTCTCAGGCTAAGGAATGTCCATATAATCTAGAGAAAATTCTTCCATCACATTTTGTTCTCACCTGCTTCTGTATGAAACACTATTCCTTTTCCTTTTACCTCTTTAGGAAAGTCTCGAAGTTCTCCTAAGAGTGTAAGCCATTGGAAAACAGGAGCCAATTCTGTTGTGTCCACTGCCAAATGCTTGCCTTGGAGCTGTGAAATACAGATTGAGACAGAGGCCACCGCTGAGGAATATCTCCTGCCTGCAGAAGAAATACCAGTGTTAGGAGTGGTTTTGTCAATGAAAGACCTGCAAAAGAATATATGTTTGCCTGGGAAAGCAGCATTGAATTATTTGCCGTATTAGTTATTATATGATTTTAGATAGCGATGTGTGTAACGCAGTCTGTATTTCTGGGTTGCTGGATTTTTTTCTCTTCTCATTGTAGAACTTCTTTGGAGGCGTGGTGGCCAATTAGGGGTAACGCCAGTCTTGTGCTCTTTAGTACAGAGATTTTCTTGGATGTCTCGGATGAAGCAAAAACCCAAAACTTTGATACTATATGACCATCTCATACAAGGGTATATAAAAAAGTTCCGTGCTTAAAATAAGCTTCATAAAGAATTAACTGTAAGATAGTGAATGTGAGGACTTCTTAACTCTATAGAAATATATTTATGCTTATTTGTAAATATGGAAATGCTGGTTTCTTGGAAAAACATTGCTCTAAAATTGATGCAACTATCCTTTCAGAAGGACTTTGGTTTGAGAAAATGATGATATGCATATTATTTTGACATTCAGATATCTTTAAAGCAAAGGATATGGTTGGGCTGGGCTCAAATCTATGCCCCTAATACAACAAAATGAACCTGACCCATACAGTGAATGATGGTTTGAGAGGACTGACTTAATTCACTCAGTCACAGCATGCCAATTTTTACTAATGTACAAGCAGTACACTGTTCCCACAGGGATATGATGGTCCTAATTAGTTAGCTATCCTAATTTTCATGTATGTCAGATTCAGAAAGATTCAAGTCAATCAATATAAAAATGAGTAACATTAACTTTTTTCTGACAGTTTGATTTTCTGATCTCTCTCTCTCTACATGTGTTTTGGTCTTAAGAAGTTAAATTATTCCAAAGGCCTTTGTAGTTCATCTGGACACCTTTAGAATCTTATTACATAATAAAAAATCATATCGTTCCTCAAAATAGCATCAAAATTATATCAAAAAACTGTATCTCATAAACAAACGTCACTAAATCTCTCTTAATGCCTCTGTCCCCTTACAATAAGAACAGATTGCCCTGCGTCCGTGTGCGGCTGTGCGCAGGCTCCAGGTCACCATGGCTCCCACTTTCTGCGGACGGGTCTGGGGCCGTGCGGATGGGAAGGGAACAATTTTCAAGCCTGCTTTAGGTTTCACCTTCCGGTCCACCTCAGCCTCCTCTGTGCACGCCCACTGTCTTCTGGTCAACCAGGGTGTGTGGAGTGCTTACCTGCCCTGTGGTTCCAGGGCTCTGATGTCTGGGCTCTTTTTTAAATGTCTGGCTTGTTTGACACTTTCCCCAATCAAGTCCACAACTTGAGGTTCCCAGCTTTGCAGCAGCGTGTGTTGTTGGGCTTTTTTTTTTTTCCCACTGTCCCAAATCAAGTCATCTGCTTTTGTCAGCTAAATTGCTAATTTTCTTGGCCAGCCACACCCTGGTTAGCACTGGGGAAGTGAGAGGTGAAAATGGGAGCAGCCTCAGGCTAGAAGGCAATAGAGTGTCTGTCCCTGTTTTTAACTAAAGTTTTAGGAGGTTTTCTTTATATAAGTAATGCTTCTCAATTTGTTTTTGCCTTTGATCACAATTCAGAGTCCAACATGGTTGTTTTCAACAACAGCGCAGTTTTATACTTGCTCTTTTTAGAGGATTTACCGAGAGCGGCCATCTATCACTGGTAGAAAACCTGCTTTATTTCTTGCATTGTTTAAGGGTTTTTCAAATTATCTCATTTTTTTTATCACCACACCTCATATATGAATTAATAATATGCATACTGTGACTTTACGAAAGCAGAATTCATGACTCATTGACTCAGAAGTATAACCGAGGATGGAATCTATATACGTCCAATGGATTTATACCAGAGTGATAGTGGCTTTCCTTTATATAAATGCCCTATGAAAGGCAAAACAAACCAATACAATTTTACCAATAATCCACACACTAATTAACACATAATGTTCTTTGTTTCATAATTAGAATAGAAAGACCCCTTTCCACGTCCTACACTGCCCTTTGTCTCCCATTCAATATCCAAATATTCTCACTATTAAAATATATTCATCATTTTGAAGTATAATGAATGCATCTGAATTTAGGAACATAGATTCCAAAGACTAACGAACAGTTTATTTATGTAATGTGTAACAAAAACACTCCATTAGCGTTACTTAGGCAGAACAGATTGCAAACCAAGGCAGAGACTGGGAGGGAGACATGTCTCACTCATTAATTCAGCAGTCCTGAGCCTGGTCAGACAAGATTGCTAGGTGTTCCAAGAATTAAAAGAAAAACCATGATAGGAAGAGGGGCGCCCTTGAACCTTTATATGTATCATTTCTCTATCCTGGGAAAGAAAGCCTTTGAAACTGTATATTAATCCCAAGGTCTAGAGAGGGGAGGAGGAAGGAAAACCTAGAAGCAGGCTACAAACATATAAATCTCCAAGTCCCAATAATCGGGGTACTCAGACTTGCTGGGTGCCTGCTTCCAGCTTGGGGCTCAAGTGTATTTCATAAATAAACCTTCTATCTCATTTCCATTATATGTTTTATCTCTCACCTGAATTCATCTCTTCAGATCAAGACAAGAACTGAGGAGGGGAGTCCCCTAACTCTGGTCTCTCCAGTAACATTAAGAACAAAACTTTTGAAAACACAGCATAAAGGTGATAAATTATTTTAGTATCTAACAATCACTTTAATTATGTTTTCCAATCTTATTACTGAGGTTGAAAACATTTTCAAAAAATGTTTCCCACATGTGAAATCAGTCTCTCCATAAAGCTCTTAGTGTTGTAATAGGAGCTCAACTTATTTTTTATGTGAAAATTCTGAGTAGTCCAAAGAGTAGTCTTTGCAACAGGGAAGTTAAATGCTATCATGAGATGCTATAAAGTATACAATTCTAAAATTTAATTAGATTCACCTGATATATCATTTCATCTTTGCTAAAAAAAAAAGGCATGCAAATGTCAATTTTAATTTGTGTTACGATATTCAGTTTCATTGAGTATTTGATGCAATATCATAGCTCAAAACTAGCTTAGCATGTTGTATTAGTCAGTTAGGGCTGCCATAACAAAATACCACTGACTGAGTGCTTAAGTGACAGAAATGTATTGCTCATGGTTCTGGAGCCCTGGTGCTCCAAGATCAAGGTGCTGGTAACATCGGTTTCACTCTGAGATCTCTTCATGGAGAGAGATAGAATGAGCTCTCTGTTGTCCCTTCTTATAAGGAAACTAATCCCATTGAAACCAGAAAAGACACCGGAGTTCAGGCTGCCTGTCAGTACCAAACACAATGAGCAGAGACAGAGATTGAATCTTTATGGGCGCTTTATTCAGATGGCCAGTGATCTGAGAAGATGGTGGGTTCATACCCTAACAGACCATCTTGTCTTTTCTTCCCAGGCCAACAGTTTTATACCAGGGAATAAACAAGATGTGGTGAGGGGTTTTTAAGTTTAGGGAGGACTAGGTAAAAGAAACTGCAACATTCCTGTCCTGGGCAGTTAGCTGTTCCCGGGGTGGGTGGTCGTCTGTCTCTCCCTGGAACACAAAGGCCCAGGTACTACTACTTGACCCCAGGCGGTAATCTTTAGCAGTGCCCCAGGAGGTCCGCTGTTTTTTCCAGGAGCCAGGACAGGCCTTATCTGTATGATCTGAAACAAAAGCTTTAATATATACATTATTTACTAGGCTTATAACTATTTAACTTAAACAAAAATTTTCCAACTCTTGAGTCCCCTGTCACCATTGGACCAGCACCTACCCACATGACCTCATCTAACCATAATTACCTCCCAAAGCCCCACCTCCAAATACCGTCAGTTGGGGGTTAGGACTTCCACATGTGAACCAGGGTGTACACACATTCAGTCTATATCAAATGTCAACATAACTTCACTGATTTATACAGTTAAATAATATTTACTTAGGGAGCCTAGTGTTAGAGAATGAGTAAAATAGACGTCATCCTTTCCTCGTAGAGCTGGAATCTAATTTATCTATTAATTGTCTGCTCATGTTGACTGTGGTAAATATTTCCAAAATAAATAACAGATTTCAGGGGGACTGTAGTTATACTGAGAGAAAGCATTACTATGACCACTTTTTTCTAATAAAAATTAATATTTAATATAAAACAATTTACATGGAGGTAATGATTATTAAACATACCATTTGGTGTTCCGTGAGGTCTTTCTTTGTTGTTAATGTTACATCAACATATAACACATCTATCAGTTTCCCATATATACAGAGATACATTTATTTCAGCTCTACTTCATCTTACTTATCTTCTCAAAGAATGGTATAGGGGATAGATGAGAAGATTTGAGCAGTGGGAAAAGAAAAGACATAATATGAGTCCAAAATGATATAGCAGTAATAATTGAAAGTTATTAAATGGTAAAATATTTTAAATGCAATATAAATATTTTATTAAAGTACAGATTTTAAATCTAATTATAAGCATGTTACACTTTCTAAGTTTTTTTTCTATTTTACAACTTTTTAAAATTTAATTTTTGTTATATTTTTTCCCATTACCTTGTAGTCCTGTTTTACCCCACCTCCACAATCACCATGCTGTTGACCATGTCCATGAGTCCTTTTTCCTTTTTGCTCAATCATTCTACTCCTTAACCTCCCAACTTTTTCAAAATTATGTCATTCTACTTCGATTTCTTAAAACTATGTATTTTGGAGGAAGCCATCATTCAATGCTGTTTCATATAATTTAGCTGTCATTGTGATTTCATCTTGGAAAGCATTGTAGTTTTCTTTGCTTGAGGGTTCTTGTGCCGTTCCAAATCTCTATACATAAATTTTCAGCTGGCATTCAAGGCCTTTCACATTAGGATATAAATGTAACACTATTTTTCCTTCTCCTATCCTGTCCTTCCTGGCCAGGTCTCATATTGCTCAGTTTGCCAGGAAAACTGGATTACATACTGTTTGCTGAACAAATCTAAATCTTTTTCACATCTGGGCCATATTTCACACTGCCCTTTCCTAGGAATGAAAAATACACATGTGTGCATGCACACACACAGAAGATGCATATATCTTAGGGAATGATTCCCACATTACATTTCTAAATATTCCTAACCACTTCTATGACTTTCATATCATTAAATTTCTAGTCACACTTTGCAACTAAATTTGAAGACAAATCTTTAAGTGTTTTCAAGTCAGATGAAAGGAATAGCAATCACATAAAGAATTTTTTTTCTTATGTGGTTCAACGTCTCTAAAACGAAAAATAAATGACACATTTTAAAATATAGAACATATACTGTTTTGTTTCTTTTTGTCATAAATTTGTAACTAAATTGTTGTCCCTCCAAGTTAGCTAACTTGGAAGTAAATTAAATATCCAATTGCAGCAGCTATATGCAAACATTAGCTCCCAGAAGGAAAGTTCTCATTCCTGAGGTGTGGCATACAGGAGAACCATAGACAAGAAATGCAAGACCCAAGTTGGTACCCAAGTGAGACTAAATCCTAGGTATAAAGCCGTTTGAAGATTGTGATCTGTGGGTGTAGGTTAAAATCCTGTTTTGTAACAAAAGGGGAGTGCAGAAATAGGTTTGGGCAAAGCTGAAACTGTGAGACATTCTGTCCAATCAGGAAGAAGAAGCTGTAGAAACCAGGTTTGCAGGCAGGAGGCAGGACCCCACGCCCTGGTTAGTGGGCTGGCTGTGGAGTCGAGAGCCTCAGTCAAGCCTCAAATAAGAGCAAATATATGCAGAGCTTTTTCTGAGCCCGACCGTGCTCGGGTGTGAAGGTGCTGATGAGAACAAACCAAAGCCCTGCTCTCAACGAACTTGCACTCTAGTGTAGGGTTGCAGACAGCAAACAACACACTCTATCTTGTCAGAGATGGGTCAACAGTCAAGAAGATAAACTTGAAAAGAGTAAGGGAAAAGAAGCACTAAATTAGATAAGGTGAATGGCAAAGACATTTCAAATAAGGTGAAATATGACTAGGGAGCCATAAGCATTTCTAAGAAACATACCTTTCAGGTAGAGAAACAAAAAGCCACACGTGTGCTGGTCAGAACATACCTGGTTGGAGGAGCCACCCAGAGTAAAGAGGTTGGGGCAGAGTAAACAGGGAGAATGGCCTAAAAAATGCTTTTAGAAATATTTTTTTAATTGAACATTAGGGAAGTTCATCAAACATTTCTATCCATTTGTAAAAATACACTTTACATCATGAAGAAGGTAGTAGAATTTAAACCCATTTGTTGCTAATTTAAGCAAGAAGTGATTGTTTCCTAATTATACTTCTCAGGGTGTCAAACTCATTTTCACTGGGGGCCACATCAGCCTCCAGGTTGCCTTCAAAGGACCGAATATAATTTAGGACTATGTAAATGTAACTACTCCTTAACAGTTAAGTGAGAACTCCGTGCTGCCGCCGGGTAGAAACAGGGTGGAGGGCGGGATTCAGCCTGCGGGCCTTGTGTGCGCCACCTGCACGCTCCATGAATAAGAAGGAAGTGGGATTTAAAACAATGCGTTGCTGATCTAAACAACAGTGACTACGCCCTGTCGGTGTCTCCACAGAGTCACTTCACTGTCACAGAAACACTGAATGACCAGTTTGCTCACGTTTCCTGAAAGTCGGTGAAATATAAGAATTCAGGAAGTACTCAGCATTTTATTCATACACGAACAAGTATACAATATTTTAAAAGAAATTTATACTCATGTTTCTTTTCTAATACAGAGTCTGGCTGTTAGGGAAAATCAGCTCATTAGTTTCTTTCTGAGAACATTTGTTCTCTGGAAAATTTATTTTGACTTTTAATTTTTTGTAAGTTAGTGCAGCAAGATTTTTATGGTTAGATAACAATGCAAGGATAAAAATATATTCTTGTAAAATACGTCAAAATGTTTCAATTTCTTCTGACTGTAGAAGAAATTTATCAAAACCAGTATAGTGGAGAAAGTATGAGGACTATTTTTGAGAAGAGTAATATATTTTTCAGGAAAATTTAGAAAGGAGATCATTTGTCCTTATTTTTAAACCCTAAGATTGAATAACTTGGCATCCTCTCATACTGGGAGGGTCTCGTCAGCAGGACTTGGAGCACTTGGATATAGTCTAGGACAGTCGAGCTTGTCTACATGTAAGTGTGACCACTTTGACAGCCATTATTAATATTAAAAGTTGAGATACGTCAGGAGGATTATTATAATACTGTGGTTATAAATAATGAAAATGTATAACATATATTTTACAACTTCTTAATAAATACTAATTATTCAAGAAATTCAGATGGGTATGTATATAACTATATATGTGTGTGAAATAAATGAAACAATACAATTACTCTTTTGTATTCTCCTCTTCCAGGCATTGTGTCTATAGCTATAACTAATAACATAGTCTATATATATCCTTGTAACACTTGTTTTTTAAAAATTTTTTTCACAATGAAAAACAAGTATTTAATTGATGTCCTCAAATGCATCTTGAAAAAGAAATGTAAATGTCTTCATTCCTGGTTTGTCAGACTAATCTAGACTAAATCTAGACCATGTCCTGCTGTGAATAATTAGGGAAAATGTTTAAAACATTTGTTTAATATAGGGAACCGGTCTGCCTGGCAATGGCAAATGTAGCTCAGCGCAATGGGAAAGCCCATAGGCGCGTGGCGGCACGCAGGACGCCAAACCCACGGATCGGCTCTCCTGTGGGAAATCAGTCCTGCCTTATACCTAGGCTGCTTTGTGACTTGCTCTTGTTAAAACTCCCTCACCATGAGTTGAAGGAGCAAATGCTTACTGCATATCTTTAAAGTAACTTCCTGAAGTCTGTGCTAATTCTCCCAAGGACTGAAATGCAACCAGACCAATTACTCTTATTGTTCCCTTTCATTTACAACATTTTTTCTTTGTTAATCTGTAAGAAGTAATCAGTAACATCCTTTCCGTTGCTATCTGTAAAAAGTAATTACCTAAAGCAAACCTAAGTATAATGAATGAAAACCTTCTTTGATGTACGCTATTAGAAAGCCAATAAAAGCCTGTCAAGGCAAGGGTCGGGGTACTCTCCTCTTGAGAGAGTGGCCGTGCCGTCCCTCTTCTTCCACAGGACTTTGGTAGTCCATGTGAATTTGTGTCATCTCATCCACAACACCTCAGACACTGCGGGCCAGAGTCCACATCAGTTTAACAGCATTGAAAATCTAGCAAGGTTCTACAATGGTATGGTTCCTAGATCTGAGAAAAGAAGAACTCCAGGTAAAGGTGTCCAGTTTGGGAGTTGCATTTGCAATAAGAGGATATAACAGTTCTGGAAGAGATGGGCTAGAACTATGGAACCATGAAGAACTCTAGAAACCAATTTTGGAATACAGGGTCTGTCAAGAAGAGACCCCTGAAAACCTTACATACACTTTTTGGGGACTCCATAGAGCCTAAGTACAGAATTAAGGATAGAATAGGCAACTCCTGGCCTTTTCAGGGATGAATCCTGATTTTTAAAAAGATTTTATTTATTTATTTTTAGAGAGAGGGGAAAGGAGGGAGAAAGAGAGGGAGAGAAACATGAATGTGTGGTTGCCTCTCATGCGCCCCCTACCAGGGACCTGGCCAACAAACCAGACATATGCCCTGACTGGGAATTGAACCAGGGACCCCTTGGTTCAGGGACTCCATCCACTGAACCACACCAACCAGGCCTGAATCCTGATTTTGTAACATGACAATTTCTGATTGGATTAGGTGATCTTCATTTGAAAAGCTCTTGACAAAGTGCCACTCTTAATGATTATAGTGATATTCAGGCCTCAGATAGTATCTACAATGTATCATATACAATTCCAAGATAGCAGCAAGGTATAAGGTAGCATCATTGAAATTCATGAGGAACCACAGCTCACCAACATGCCTCTTACTGGGAATTCTGGGAAATACAGCTCCCAGTGTCTCCCTGTGATGCAAGGGCTGAAGGAGAAAATAGTGGTAATGGAGAGCTGACACCGGAGAGTGCAGCACAGTGAGGACCGAGATTTGCACAAGATTAAAAAACTTCAACTAACACGTATAAGACAGTTGCACCTAACAACAGAATTTATATTTAAAAAAATCAATTTATCAAAACTGACTGCCTGTGAACCATGAAGGAAGACTCAAGTAGCAATTAAAAATTGTAATCCCATAAATGTGTTTGGTATGTACAGAATAGGTAGAAATTAAGCTGAAATACTGAAATAAGTAGAAAATAACTATAATTATCAGAAATAATTAGAAAATGAATGTTATCAAGGCTGCTGGACACAAAGACACTATATAAAATTTCATTATATTTCCATTTTCAAAAGTCAGAAGATAAATTTTAAATGATAGTAGTTCCATAGCAACACAAAGATATACACACATATTTGGTATAAAGCTAATAAATATCAAAATTCTAATACAACTAAAACAGTTTGGAGAGCCACTGATCAGTTACAAGTAAATCAAGGCACATTCCATTTGCAGGGTAGTTCATAAATTCTAATTTCCCAACATTGCTGTTTAGAGTTTTGCAATTTCAATAAAACTTTCAATGGTATGTGCGTCCACCTGCATGTAAATCAAAATTTTGATTCCTAAATTTATACAAAGGCACAAAGGATTTAGAGTATCAGGCAAGTCATTCATGAAAATGGTCAATATTTTTCATCAGGAGTAAAGGGCAATGTTTTTAATAAAAAGTGCTCAGAAAACTTACCTGTACAGAAAATATGAAAGTTGAATATTACGTCATACCACACATACATATAAATAACAAGTGCCCTGTAGATCTAATGGCAAAAGCCAAAATAAATAAATACAGGATACATACATACATACATAAGGCTTCTAGAATATACTATAGAAAATATGTTCACAATTTCATGCTATTGAGCTATTAATGAATTAGCTGGGACACTAAACAATATCTTACTTACTGACATTTCCAACTCACTCACTCTGTTCCTCAGTCAGATAAGAGACGTGAATTTCAAAACCATCTCCACAAGTTCTTTATTCTTACTGGCCCTTAAACTTTTATCAATTGAACATCATAATGCTTTTTTCTTTCTATCTAAAATGTGTTTTGTGTGTGTGCGTATTTTGGAATCAATACAACAAGAGCAAGAAATTTCTTAGGAAGAGAAACAGTTCCTCTTTGTACAATTAGCACAATTAAGGTGATAATGTCTCAGATTCTTTTTTTTTTTCCATTTTCCTACTGCTCCCTGCCACTCCAGCTGAAGCATTCCTCTCTACAAGGCTAACAAACCAGGCCTCCTCCTGGTACAAAGGGAAAAATGCGCATGCTGTTGTCCACAAATCTGTATCTTTAACTTTGGAAACTGAAGTTACCAATTCAAAACACAGTTTTGCCAGACAACAACATTCATCACATTATCACATTTAAGAATTTGAAATGCAATAAATAAAGGCAATGCATGGCCTTTCAATGAAAAGTATTTGATGGCTGAAAGAATAAAAAGGAGTTGAATACCATATGGGAAGATGCACAGGGGTTGGATTTCATGAAAACTTCTCAGAAAAATCCTCTCTGGTCAGCATTTTCTTAGAAACTAGCCCTCTCCATGTTCCAAAAGCATGGAGATTCATGCTTGACATTCCAGAAATGATCAAATACTGGTGACATTTGTCATAATGATGACATTACATTATATCAGTGTCAAAGAGAGAATTACATAAAACCTCTTGGGGAAAGGAAAGGAAGGGTTTTCTTTACCTTCAAATGTTACTATCAGACTGAGAAAGATGAATTCATACGCTAAAACAGCTTGTTTTACAAATACATGCTGTCAATACAGTCAGTCTGATGTGACTTTAAATAGTGATGTAATTGATATATAATATAAAGTATGTATCTAAAGAAATAAAGCCTTATTAAGAACTTTAATAGATTTGGTTATTTTTTAAATGTTTGATTCAATTAGTGAAGTAGAATTTTGCCAGGTAGTTTCTGATTCTATATCAAAACAATAATAAATTAACTGATCTTACAAAAGACAAATTAAATATTTTTTAAAGATTTTATTTATGTATTTTTACACAGAAGGGAGGGGAGAAGAAGAAGAGGGAGATGAACATCACTGTGTGAGAGAAACATTGATCTGTTGTCTCTCACACGCCCCCAGCTTGGGACCTGCAACCCGGGCATGTGCGCTGACTGGGAACTGAACTGGCAATCTTTCATTCACAGGCCGGCACTCAATTCACAGAACCACACAGGCCGGGGTCATTAAATAATTTTACATATCTAGAAATTATTGTATGGGTCTTAGCAGTACCTGTGTAACCTTTTAAAAAAGTTTTCTATATATCAATATAATTGTATAGTATGACATATGTTCTGCCTTAATTTTATTTTACTTTTGTAAAATAGCATTTGGTTCATATATGTGTGTGTATGTGAATATATGTGTATATATATGTGAATTCCACATGGTAAATCCTACAAATCATACAGTCACATGCAGGCTTATGGAGATTCATACATATATATATATTCACATATATATATACATATATATTAGAATAAATAGGAGAAAAGTATTGTATAAAAGAAGGAATACATTTTAAAAAGGGAAAAGAATATTGAAATCTGTCACGCCCTTATAAAACAAAACTGCAGCTGTACTCAGAGAAGCCCAACATGATTCGCATCACTTAAATATTGGCTCTTGGGGAAGCTCCCAGTATGTTTCTGGTAGCTGCAGGCATATTGTCCTTGAAAGGCAGTTATTCTTCTCCTTAACTGTGCTATGCTCCTGGGAAAGGCAATAATAGAAAAAGGATGTAAAATAAGAAAAAACCCCACAAAATTGGATGTCGTTCCCAAATCTACCCATTATCAGCTGTGGAAGCTTGAGGAAACTATTCAGCTTCTCAAAGTTTCAATTCCCATCTCAGCAACCACCTACGGTTCTTGGCAGTTTTTCTTAGTTATGACAATTTATGTTTTACATAGCACTGGCAAAATTATTTTTTTAACATGCCTAGTTCTAGAATTACAAAGGGAACAGCCCAGGAAACTCCTGTTGAGCATGCAGAAGCCAGTTATTTTAAAGTTTAAAATTTAACCCTTCTTTTGACTCTGTGACTTGTTTCCTGAGCCCACACAGCACAGCCGGCTTACTTTATGAAAAGAAAACAAAAGGAAGTTTAAAACTGAAGACATTAGCTTGAGAAGGAGAGTGCGCATAAAGTTTTCAATGACTTCAGCAGGTTCTTGTTCAGGGTACCTATGGGTCAGCCTTCCACGTATGGTGAAGATCCGTTGATGGAAAAAGTCATGTAAACTAAGAGCACTAGAAACCAACAGAAAAGAGGGTTTTTGCCTGTTTTTAATAAGTATTCTGCATTTAATGTGAAATACACTTCTATGTGTTCACATAAATAAATGCATTATGGAAAAACTAGAAAAATACATGAAGCCAATGCTTTGGGAAAGAAATTATATTTATGTGGGGTATCAAAAAGAGCTATTGCTTTATTTATATTGCTGGGATTTCTTAGAAAAAGAAAATATGCAATATTATTCACGTAATTTATATTCATTATTAATTAGAAGGCAGGTAAAACTTTATTGAGGGATAAATAAAAGCAGGCTATACCAAATTCACACATCCCTAACGATGCTCCAGAGAGGCCTCTGCAATTACGTGCTCATGTTTGTGTTACATTATTTCTTTCCCTGCAGTTTGGGTCTTACCTGTACCACGAAACCAGGAACAGGCATGGAAGAAAATTTTGCCCCTTTCTTCTAACACTCCACCTTTTTTACCCACTGTGCTGCTTTTCATTCTTTCAGGATTAGGGTATAGGAGTGAGGCATTATGGAAAAAAAGGAAAGTTAACATTTTACCTAGTTATTCACAGGTTTCCCTCCACTGTTGGCCATTCACTGCCATAGCAGAATACAAACTGGATGCTAAGTGTTCTGTGGGAAACTGATTTCGAACTGATTGCTGCTGATATCATACATATTTGCTCAGCATTATATCCTCTTATTCCACTGCCATCATGGGTTGGTCCAACCAATGGACTCTAGCTTTTAATAATCTTGGGATAAAGGTCAGGCACAGTACTATTTTTACATGTCTTCATACTTCTGGACTCCTGTGAGTTCACAAAAATCCTCTCACGCTCTGCTCTAACAGTATTACATGGGGCAGGTCTACAATTTCGTACTACAGCGTGTGTCTTCTTGGGTACTGGGAGTACAGCCTTCTCATTCTTGCAGACGTCTAAAATGTCTTTAGGACTTTCTCTTCCTGACCCCTATCAATTTGGCTGTGCAGAAGTATCCTTTTTCTTTTAAAGCATATTTTATTGATTATGCTATTACAATTATCCCATTTCCTCCCCCCCTTAATACCACTCCACCTTGTACCACCCCACCCTCCAGCATTCCCCCACCTTAGTTCGTGTTCATGGGTTGAACACAGAAGTTCTTTGGCTTCTCTATTTCTTATGCTATTCTTAACCTCCCCCTGTTTATTTTATGCCTACCAATTATGCTTCTTATTCCTTGTACCACCCACCCCACTGATAACCCTCCCTGTGATCTCCAGTCTGTGAATCTGTTCCTGTTCTAGTTGTTTGCTTAGTTTTTGTTTTTTTAGGTTCAGTCGTTGATAGTTGTGAGTTTGTTGTCATTTTATTCTTCATAGTTTTTTATCTTCTATTTCTTAGATAAGTCCTTTTAACATTTCATATAATAAGGTCTTGGTGATGATGAATTCCTTTAACTTGACATTATCTGGCAAGAACTTTATCTGCCCTTCCATTCTAAATGATAGCTTTGCTGGATAGAGTCATCTTGGATGTAGGTCTTTGCCTTTCATGACTTGGAATACTTCTTTCCAGCCCCATCTTGCCTGCAAGGTTTCTTTTGAGAAATCAGCTGACAGTCTTATGGGAACTCCTTTGTAGGTAACTGTCTCCTTTTCTCTTGCTGCTTTTAAGATTTCTTATCTTTAATCTTGGGTAATGTAATTATGATGTGCCTTGGTGTGTTCCTCCTTGGGTCCAGCTTCTTTGGGATTCTCTGAGCTTCCTGGACTTCCTGGAAGTCTATTTCCTTTGCCAGATTAGAAAAGTTCTCATTCATTATTTGTTCAAATAAGTTTTCAATATCTTGCTCTTGTTCTTCTTCTTCTGGCACCCCTATGATTTGGATGTTGGAACATTTAAAGTCGTCTCAGAGGTTCCTAAGCCTCTTCTCATTTTTTTGAATTCTCGTTTCTTCATTCTGTTCTGGATGCATGTTTAATTCTTTGTTTTGTTCCAAATTGTTGATTTGAGTCCTGGTTTCCTCCCCATCACTGTTGGCCCTGTATATTTTCCTTTGTTTCACTTCATATAGCCTTCATTTCTTCCTTTATTTTGCGACCATACTCAACCATTTCTGTGAGAATCCTGATTACCAGCGTTTTGAACTTTGCAACATAGTTCGGTTATCTCCTTGCCACTTAGTTCTTTTTCTGGAGTTTTGATCTGTTCTTTCATTCAGGCTATATTTCTTTGTCTTGGTGCACCTGTTATGTTGTAAGGGGAAGAGCCTTAGTTATTCACCAGGGCAAGGCAACCCTCTTGCTGTGCTGTGACACTGTCTGCAGGGGAGGGGTCAGAGAGGGGACAATGCTGCTCATGCTCTTGCCCCACTTTCTGTCACTTCCCTTGCTTCCCACAAGTGGATTGTGCCCTTTCAGGTGCTGATTCTCACGTGAGTAGGTTTGTGTATATTCTAGGATCCCGTGGGACTCTCTAATGGACTCTCCTACGAGACTGGGAGTTGTTCCACCTTTGTAACCCCCACAGAATTTTCCAGCTAGAGTTTTTCAGTCTTTAGTTTTCTGGTCAGCCAGCCCCTGCCTTGCCTGTGCGGTCTGCAGCCTTGCCTCGTGTTCTCTCCACATGGCAGCTAGTCTCTACCCCTCCTACCTGTCTGGATGAATGTTAATCTCTAACTCCTTCATTGTTGGAGTTCCATGCAGTTAGATTTTCTGGCAGTTCTGGTTGTTTTTTCTTTTTAAATTGATTGTTATCCTTCTTTTGGTTATGAGAGGAGATGAAGTGTTTCCATCTACGGCTCCATCTTGGCCAGAACTCCACATGAAGAAGTATCCTTAAGCATGGAAGTACAATAGCACTCTGAATCCTTACAAAATCTCTTTAATTTATCAACATTTTTCTAATGAATCTGTAATTTATGAAAGCTTCTGATAGTTACATATGTCGGATTGCTTTGACATATGTCGGGTTGCTTTGCCACTCGTCAAAAGCAATTGTTCTCTCTCATTATGTTCTGCAAGGTTGTGTCTGACTCTGCTCTTGAAAATGGGCGGATTATTCCACCTATTATCTTCAGACTTAGTGCCTCTCCCAACAACTCAATTTTATTCATACTATGAAGCTTGACAATAGAAAACTGTTACTACACTAAGTAAAATTTGGACCTGGGAGTAAGAAGTAGAGATAAAGATAAGTGGAAGTACACTAATATCCTTTTTTAAAACACAGAGTTAAGAAATAGATATTACCTATATCTATAGATTGACAAATAGATTTTTAAGTATATGATAAGTTAATAGTTACAGAGATGGAAATTTGAAATCTGTTAACAATAATTGCCTTTGGAAACTACCCTGGGAATTGGAAATAAGAAAGACTTTTATTTTCATATCCTATATATTGCCTCAAGGCAGCTGTGAGGACTGTGTGTAGATGAGTATTAGAAAAATTGACTAATCAACTGAGATGTTGGGTCAACTTTCCTCAGATACAGAGAAAAAACATGAATATATATACATACACACATACATAATATTTTTCTTAAATATACCAATGTAGTACTTAGTAGGGGAGATATATTCATTTTTCATTTTATTAAACAAACTTTTGAAAATGCTTCTTTATCAGATGGTAAAGACAAAGGTTATTAGTACACATTTTTTTATAGTTCAGGAAAACACAGCATACAAAACTGTGAAATATTTCTAACAGAGATTTTATGGTAAAGTTCAGCCAATTTTTTAACATGTAGCAATCTCTTCACTGGGACTGTTGAACAAGTAATTTAGGTCTTTTCTAGATTTCTTCAGAAAGAATTTCTGATACAAAACCATAGATTTTGATTTACTAAATTTAAGTTCTTTTTTAAGTCTCACAAAATTTTATACTAATAACATCAGTATTGATTGAATCTTAACTATCCATACTTACATGTAAATATTCAAAATCCTTTTTGAAAGTAGTGTTATGAATTATTTTTAACATGCTCAAAACACTGATGTTCATCTATGGTTAATGAAGACCGATTCTGAAGCTTCAACATTATGAACGGCGCTGATCCTGGCCTTACCCAGCAAAATCCTCAGCTACTGTAGTTAAAATGCCTCAACTGCTCATTGTCCTAGAGGCAGAGATGTCTGGTTAAAATACCACTGTCTTCTGCTCATTTCCTGCCTTTCAGGGAGAAGACACTCCTATTGTTTCCACCCTCTCCCTTCAGGCACCCTGTCACTATGTGGGAACTAACTTAACCTCTTAGTTAACATGTATTCAAGCCACGGGCTCATATTGATATTCCTGACAACCCAAGGGAGAACCTTATGACATTTTTTTACCAATGCCAATTCCAAGTAAAGTAAGATCTTTTGAGAACAGGCAACCCTGCTTTCATTATTGCTTTTGCTCTCATTAGAATAGGAAAAAAAACCCTCATTTTATGTACTGCACTTCAATGTCAAATTCTCTCTGCCAACGGTATGATGAAATTTATATAGCACAAAATTGTGTGTGTGTGTGTATAAATCAGTACCTATTTTTCTTTTTTAAACATAGCAAAAATCAGGATATATACAGGCAAGAAATTTGAGTGTTCTTATAATTCTTAGATAACTTCATTAATTTAATAAATATTTATTAAGAGGCTATAATGCACCAGGAATTCTTTTAGGCATTTGGGTATATTTGTGCATGAAAGAGAATAGATTTCTATCTCCATGGAGCTTACATTTTAGCAAGGAGCATAAACAATAGAAATTGATACAGTGAATGAATCATCTAATATTTATAAGTATGAAGACTAAAAAACATTAATCAATATACATGGAGTCAAGAGTATCAAGGGCTGGGAGGTACAGGTTGTAATGTTGAATAGAGTGATCTGAAGATTCTCACTGACATGATAACAAGCAAAATAGAGACAGACTCATAGAAGGAGAACTGGATGACAGCTAAGGCAGGGCGGGCAGTGGGTAGAGGGATTGAGCAAAAAGGGAAAAGGACTCATGGACATGGACAACAGTGTAGAGGTTGTAGGGGTGTCGGATGTAAGGGGACTAAATAGTAATGGAAAAATACTATAAAAGCATGAAGTAAAAAAAAAGATTTGAGCAAAGATATAAGTGGTTTAGTCACATGAATTTCTGGATTCATTCTACAGCAAATGAATAGCAAATGTACAATCTTTATGGTGAAACCAAAGGAACCAGTGTGGCTGGAATATCTTGGTGTGGATGGAGGTAGGAAGAATATGAAATGAGTCCGGAGGTTTAAGAGGGGGTTGAGGGTGGGGTCTACAACTATATGAGGCTTTTTAGACTGCATATGGGCTGCGACTTTTACTCTGAATGAGCTGGGGAGTCATCACAGTTTGAGTCAAGGGTGACATGATCGGACTTAGGCTTTGAAAAACCACTCCCTTTCTGCTTGCTGGCTCTGGTATATGAATTCATTGTATTGGGCTAAGAGTGTAAGCGGAAAGGCCAGTTAGGTGGCTCTTGTTGGAGGGACCTACCAGCAGAGCAGGTGAGAACCTGAAGATTCTCATAGAGTCAACATTGTGGTGGGAAGGATGGGAGGATGGGGGCCGAGGCGCAGTGAGAATGAATCTAGGAAGCCCTGGATGGACAGCTCGGTTGGTTAGAGCACTGTCTGATGCACCGGAGTTGTGGGTCTGATCCCTGGTCAGGGCGATACAAGAAGAAATCAGTGTGTGCATAATTAAGTGGAACAACAAATCGACGTTTCTCTCTCTCCTTTCTCTCTCTTTCCCTCCCTCTCTCTCTCTGTAATCTAAAATCAATAAATAAAAAATTTAGAAATATATTAAAAAATGAAATAGTGATAGTAAATACATTTTTTAAAAGATTGAATCCAGGAATTTTGGGGTTAAGCCACTGAAGGGTGCACTTGGGTTTAAGTAGATTTGTGAGGAAGTAAAACAGGGGTCCATATTGTACATATTCAGTTTGAGAATTAACAAATGACATCTAAGTCAAAATGTTAGTAAGAAGCTGATAATCAAGTGTGAAGTTCAAAAGGAATATCAGGCTAAAGATATACATTGAGGACCATTAGTGTGTACAAAGTATTTAAAGTCATCAGGCTGTATGAACTCATCGAGGAAGGGAGGCTAGTTCAAGAAGAAAGAGGAATAAACCCTGAACCTTGAGATATGCCGCCAGTGAGAGACTGGGAGTTCTAGGATAAAACAGCCAAGATTAAGAAGAGACACCTGTGAAGTAGGAAAGACAAAAGCAGATAGGGGTGCCCTTGAGTAGAAGTAAAGAACTATATCAAAGAGAAAGTGGTCATCTTTGTGAAGTGCTGCTAATAGCCCAAGTGAAATAAGAACTGTAAACTAAGCATTGGATTTAGCAGTGTGGATGTCACTAGGGAACTGGACAAGAGTAGCAATATAGGAGGTGTGGAAGCAAAAGTCTGATTACGGAAGGGTCAGAGAGAAAAGTGGAAAGAAAGAAATTGAAGAAATTTAGTATATGCAACTCTTCCAAGGAGTTTCACTGCAAAAGAGACTAACCCTTCAAGGAAAAGCCATGGTCATTTTACAGATTGGAGAAACAAAGCTAATAAAATACATAAATGGCCTAACGTCACGCAGCTTGTAAGGGATAGACTTCTAGGGTTCGGAATTCAGTCCTGCCTAACTCTGCTATATTCTGTTGTTTCCTGAGTAGCCACAGAGATCAAAGAGTGGTCAATTTCATTTTATTTTATGTGAGAATTAAGGGGGTTATTTACATAAATTTTATAGCAGAAAACCTAGCACATTATAAGGAAAAAATACATGTTAGATTTCATCTCCTTGCTTTCCTTACTCCTGTGTACTGCCTGAGACATATAGAGGGACCTGGGTAAATGTAAAGCAAATATTTGTTGTTTATGAAGTGTGATAACATCAAACAGACTATAGCCTACTAACTACGTGGGAAGTTTGTAACATATTTCTTCCCATGATACAGTACAACAATAGATATAGGTCTTACTTTTGTTGCACACATATTGTCGCCAAAAAAAGGAATGTTGTATCCTGTCCAGCTGACTGGTAATAAAAAATATGCATGCATAATTTGTAAACTTATATTACTCTAAAAATTAGCTATTCAACTTTATAAAAGAAAAAAGTTAGAATCTTCCATAAGTTTTCCTATAATATTATTTTAAAGCATATATTCTTTTATAAACTTTTTAAATTTAATGATAGCACAATTCTGAAAATGAACAGCATGTGATATAGGAATACTCATATTAGTTATATAATTATTTCAGCTACTGAGCAGAAAAAAGAAATAAATTTAAATTCACATGAAATGATATTTTGGTATTAGTGATCACACATAGATATTTATATTCCAACTCCCCAGAAAAAAATTCCTTGGAAAATACATACATGGGATCAAAGTTTAGGAGTGTTTGGGACATAATAGCTGGTCCCATTTTGCTGGAACTTTGACAGATAAATGAATTATATGGCTGTAGATGTGTATATAGGTAAAGATAAGAAGAGATCTTTTTGATATTTGAAGTCTTTAAGAATTTCAAGCTTTCAAGATTCTTTCCAACCCAGATTAGGAAAATGCCAAAATAGTCTTTCAAAATTACATGCTATCTTAGGGATGCAAATTGGAAAGAGACAATAAATATGCCGATGAAGATTTGCGTATGGAATGTGGGGATCTGGACAGTTGCCCTGAGATACCCTCACCCAGAGATAACTCTGAGGAAACATGTGATCTGTGAGCAGACTGACAAGGAGGTAGTCAGGCAGCTATTCCAAATAGGGGTCGAGTATGTGCCTTGAAGAAATATCAAAATGTAGTTCTGAATTTAAGAATCAGAAGAGGTGTGTGTGTGTTTGTGTGCCTGAAACACAGTAAGCATGTGAGAACAGCATGGAAGTGAGGGTTGGAGAGGTTAGCCGGGAAGATACAGCGGATCTCGTACGCCAGGGCAAGGAGTGGGGACTACACTGTAAAGTGATGAAAGCCTTTAAAGCAGTGGTTCCCCAACGCCTTAATCTCTTTGGCACCAGGGACCAGTTTTGTGGAAGACAATTTTCCATGGGCTGGGACTGGAGGAAAGGTCTGGGGATGATTCAAATGCATTGCATTTATTGTGCACTTTATTTCTGTTATTATTACATTGTAATATATAATGAAATAATTACACAACTCACCATAATGCAGAATCAGTGGGAGCCCTGAGCTTGCTTGCTTTCCTGAATCTTGGTGTGATTGCAGACGGTAACCCCCAGAGTGTGTGGTTTATGCTCAGTCTACTCTGTGATCTCATTTTGGTGCTGTCACTGCAGAAAACCCTGCTTCTCAAAGACAGGCTGCTGGAAACGGAAGAAGGCTTTTCAGTGCTTCTGTGGCAACCTCAGGGTATTCCGCCTTGACTTTAACCCAGAACGTATGGGGATTTGAAGCTGTCTCTGATATATATTTAAGGCCACTGTCGTTTGCAATCTCAAGTAGTTGATCCTCTTAGAAGCATGGACAAAGTCGATTCACTTGGCTCATTCACAGGTGGGTCACAGATCCATTCCTTCCCAGTTTGGGGGTCTTTTGTGGTTGGGAAGCAATGCTCAAACTCTTTTGAAAGCTGAGACAGGCGATCATGCACCAGCTGGGAGAAAGAAGGCTCTGTTCTCAGTCTCTCAAAATTTCTGCTAATGTTTGAAACATGTCAAAAATCCCAGTGTTCACTTGCTGCCTCCATAATTTCAGTTTGGCTTTGAGTGCAGCCACTTTATCTGCTGACTTGAGCACAGTTGTTGTTGTCTCCTGAAGGGACAGACTAAGTGCACATGGGCTGGGATTGGAGACCCTGCTTTAAAGAACTGGGACGTGAGGGAGTGAGGTGATTTACAAAAAGCTTTTCCAAATCACTGGTTGAAATATTCAGAATGGGCCAGAGTGACTGAAATGACTCAATATTAGAAGGTTGTCAAGGTAATCCAGGTGACGGACAATAGTGGCGGGGAATATGATATTAGCAGGAAAGAAAATACAAGAGTTAGATATAGTTTAACAGATGAAATAAATTGCATACTTTTGTGTGAAATGTAAGTCTGGGTAAAAGGGAAGAGTAAAAGGTAACTTTGACTGTGTAGACCTAAGTTTGAACCGGTTAAGTATGAGATACTGATAGCAGAATTCCAGAAAGACACTGAAAATAGCAACTAAAATTCACCAGGAAGGTAGAGCAAGCCTTGTAGTTTTGGGTGTCATTAGTCTATCGCCAGACTAGAGGAATCCTTTTGCCTGCGAGGATGAAAGCCCAATAAGACAGGAGTTTGCAGCAAAGAAAGTAAAGGTTTATTTTTAGGAAGTGCCCACGCCCAAAGACAGGTTAGCTAACGCTCAAAGACCTGTCTCCTGATGGCTTCCAGGGTTGGGTTATAGAGTGAAAAACACAAAAAAGAAACAAACAAACAAAAAACCTTAATCACAGTGACTAAGGGAGTTAACATGGTGTTCGGGGTCATGGTTTCTACTGATCGCTTGGCACTAGGGTGGGGTAGTTGATCATCCATGGCCATAACTACGTCTGCTTTCCCTGCTTTTCTGGCCTTGAACTGAAACACAACAGAGACCTAGATGTTATCTCTAGTTTGACCAAAACTCTTTCCTTGGGGTCAACAGAGCCAAAACTTTGTTCTAAGATGATTGGATGCTGAGGAGTGGTCCTATAAGGGAGGAGTGGGCAAGTGTGTCAGGAGGCTGGAAAAAGCCAGTTTGAATCAAAAGGAAAGAAAAGAGCAAGAACTCATGGACATGACAATGGTGAGGTGATTGTGAGTGGGGAGGGTGTGTGGGGTAAAATGGTGATGGAAAAAAAATAAAATAATAAAATACAATGAAAAGAAAGAAAGGAGAAACATTCATATTAAAGAAATGGTTTCTATGTGGTTGCAATTCCCAAGGGGATGATTAAACTATTAGAAAAAATGGCCTTAGCCTAGTCACAAAGGTCTGGGGACTTTGCAAAAACACTTCTCTTTTCTAATGCAAAAGCCTCTAAAGTTAAAGAGCTTGGATGGGAAAGAGAATAGCTTAGAATGTAGAAGAAAGAAGTACTTCTTTCTTCTGAAGGAACTCAGGGTCACCTCCATTTTCTTCTTCCCCAATTAGTGTTACCTCCTCTTCTGGGAAGAACTGAAACATGTATTATGTTCCTATAATATAAGTGATGTATTTTTGACACTACTTATTGATAGACGATGCGCGTGAAAATGTGCACACTGTCCTCAATGAAGTCAGAATTCAATTGTAAAACAAAACTATGGACTCCTCGCTTCTGTTTCATAATTTACCACTGCACGATATTTCAGAGAAAAGTTGGACAACTTCAATCCTAGATTGGATCTTCACTATCCCACTCCACATGACCTTTCTCAGCAAGTTTCCCTCGCTGCCGACCCTTCTGTAACAGATAAATCTAACAATTCCTCCTAAGCTTACTTATTTTTGATCACCATTTCTCACTTTGTTCCCCATTATATTACTACTTCCTCACTGTAGATAAATTCAGACTTTTTGGCTTCTTTATATTTCTCAAGCTATACTTTCAAGATCAGTCCAACAGCAGACCAACAGAAAAGCTGATCAAACAGCAGCTCTTTCATAGAAGAGGGGTGTGCGTGTGTGTGTGTGTGTGTGTTGATGCTGAGAGGGAGCTGTGAATCCTTCAACACTAACCATTTTTGTTCAGATAGATGAGATATCATCTTTAGAATTTTTAAGACATAAAAATGTACAAGGAATCTTCTATAAAAGACACATTCTCTGAAATCACAAAATAGTTAAATTATCCAAGTTTAAGTTTTAAATTCTAAATATCAAGTAGTACTAAACTTAATCAAGAATCAGGAACAAATGCTTTCAAAAAAGGAGCCTGTAAAGACAATTAATTTGTCTCTATCTTAATTAATCATGAAGCAATTCAACCAACTTAGCTTTTAAATTTAATCATAATTTATCTAAATGGACACAGAATGTTGTATTATTGTGGCTCAATAAGGGAGTATAGGCAGCTGGCAAGAGCATTTCAACTCCTTTGGTAGCTTCATTTATTTGGAAGGTGATAACGAGGCAGAAAATCATTAAGAAGTTTTCTGCTGACACGATGGTGCACTTTTCAGAGTTTGTCTCTAGATATACTAACGGATATAAACTTCATGTATATTTAGAGTCTATTTGTAAGAGTTCTCATACAAAACATCAAAAGCATAAGCCACAAAAAAGAAAAATTGGTAAATGGGACCTTATAAAATAAAATATATATATATTTTGCTTTGCAAAAGACCATATGCAAGGATGATGTGATAATTAAAGTCATGAAAATGATTTCTATATGACATCTTTACATATATGCCAATCACCTATATAATTGAATGTGATATGGAACATGTGAAACTTAAACTTAATAATTGTGTCTCACCTACACCAAGTTGAAATAAGTATAATTCTAGTTGTTTTCATCCAAATAATTCATTCAACTTGCACAATTTGCCATTAATGAAAGCAGAAGTTCTCTTTTTAAAAGATTTTATTTACTTATTTTTAGAGATAGGAAAATGGAAGGAGAAAGAGAGGGAGAGAAACATCAATGCATGGTTGTCTCTCACATGCCCCCCACTGGGTACCTGACCCACAATGCAAGCATGTGCCCCAACTGGGAAGTGAACCAGCGGCCCTTTGCAGTCCAGTGCTCAATACACTGAGCCACACCAGCCAGGGATGAAAGCAGATGTTCTTAATTCAACTTTCAAATAATCATTTAATATCCTACCTCCAAAATAGCAATTGATTTTCTGTAAAAGCCATGTTGACATAAAGATGATGAAGGCTTTGTCCTATACAGGATGCCTGATGATAATATGGACAATGAGAGAGAGAGAGAGAGAGAGAGGAAGAAGAAGAAGAAGAAGGAGGAGGAGGAGGAGGAGGAGGAGGAGGAGAAAGAGAAGGAGAAGAAGGAGAAAAAGGAGGAGGAGGAGAGGAAGAAGGAGGAGGAGGAGGGGGAGGAGGGGGAGGAGAGGAGAGGAGAGATGCTGAGAGACCCACTTTATAAGTAGAAGAAAAAGGCTCTGGGTAAGAGTATGTGAACTCCTGATTTGAGTAGTAACAGGGTTACTGAAAAAGGGGTGACAAATAAGAGAAAATAATATTTATAGAAATTGTTAAATACTTACTGTTTTTCATCCATTATTTTCTTTTAAAAAATAGTAGCATTAACGCAAAGCTTTTGGTGATATATTGCCAAACTAAAAGGCAAGTTAAAAAAAACAAGACAAAATGAAAATATAACAGTAGAAGGCTATGTCCAAAAATTTGAACATAATCAACTAGAAGCAGTATTAAGCGACAGAATTCTTGTGATTACATATTTCAAAATGAAACAGAGAAATTGTGTCTAATAAATATTCTGAATTACTACACATATTTTCAAAGGTATGGATGAGTTAACAGCTTTTAAATATATGCATTTTCTTTTAAATATAAGCAAAATTAATATTAACATCATGGGCCTTTATATTTATTTTCATTCAACAATGAAGTACTTATAGTCAGAAACATTTCAACATCTGGTTTTAAAGATTGGATATGCACAGGCAAAAAAAAAAAAAGGTGTGATACTACACCTTAGAAAAATGAATTGAAAATGAACCACAGACTTCCATGTAGAATATAAATTATGTAATATTTATATAAAACATCTTTATACTTTCAAGGAGATATTGACTGATATTGGGCACATGGTTTCCTCATTGATAGGCCCTTGAATACTAGTAGATTCCTATATCATCATCACTACCGAAAGCAAATAGCTACCTCAAGTTCAGTAGATGGAAGTACTTCTGGTAAAATAATAGAATTTTTTGTATTGAATAGATGTTTTTCTGCAATGGATCAATGGGTTAAGTCTATTAATAGAAAATAGTAAATGTTAGTTTGTAACTTAAATAAGAATGTTCCCTACTCATGTAATTATATGGTTCTTAAGTTTTGTATGCAAAAGTGAATAGATAAGTTTACTTGGGACGTATTGCGTAGGAACACATTGAATGGTCAGTTGGAAGTAGAGGGCTGAAACTCAGAAGCACGGTGGTACTAAGAGAAGAGAGTTAATGCCAGCAGGTGTCGCGGGTATGCAGTTGGCATTACAATGAGCGAGATGCAAGAATGGACGGAGGACAGAATCCTGTGGCGTGGCTATAATGGAAAGACAAAGACCGAAGAGAAAAATGTGACCCAGATGTTTAACAAATATTTGAATAAAACCTACAGGGAAAAGTAATATGTTGAATGCACAAAAAATAATCTCAAATGCAAATTTGCCTCAACTTTTATTTTCCATCTTTCTGTCTATTGTTTATAAAAATTCCGAGGGTCAATTATATCACTAAGTGTATGCATAAAACCAGGAAATACAGACAATTTAAAGGGAGGTTGATTCATGTTTCTAATCTTTTCTTTATTATTATTGTTATTATGTATTTATTTTAAGAACATCATTAAGCTACATTTAAATCTAAGAAGCAAATAAATATTGTGAATGAAAAATGTTTTCTATAGTAAACCATTAGCTATAGCTTTTTTAATAATGACATTAAAATTTTGTGTTTTTTCAAATGAATTTGACACAATATTGGTAAAAATTAAGTGGATTAACCATCAGATGCCACTGAGGAGCACTATATTAACCATTTCATGACCACTGTTTTCATCAGATAATGAGATCTCTGCATCACAAAATAAGGACAGGGCTCTAACTTCTCTCATCAGCTCTGAAGTAGGTGTGCAAGTAGGAGCAAAATGGCCCTTGACTTTTCCTCAAATAACTCCAACTAAAAATGCAACCATATACAGCAATATACATTATTATGACATGTTGCACTCAGAACTACAACATGTATCATTCCATTGGGGAACCATATTCAGGAATCAAATCACTCAAGGGCTTAACCACCTGGAAAGTTCAGCAATTCACTAATGCCTCTACAGTTGAATATCTGATTTGATTAAATTTAAAGGCATTAATGATCCCGCTTGCCTTGGTACAGGAGAGACTGTTAATTCATGGCAAGTAGTGGCATAAAAGTTACTTAAATTATCATTGATAGCTACTTATTGTCAAGTGTTTGTAAATGACAAGGCTTTGAGGACCAAGTAGAACACTTGGTAAAACAAAGAGTAAACTGTTGGTTGTGTCTAAGTACATTCACTAAAGAACTTGAGGAAAGTAATAAATGTGCTTGGGCTTTAAATCCTGAGCTTGAAGTTCCAGCAAGTGGTCAGAAAGCTTCAATGACTGTCCTAAAAGAACACATTTCCTATAGCTTCAGGACTGAGGTCTCTGAAAACCACACTGAAAGGCTAACAGTGTTGCAAACAGCTGAATTTTAATACAAAATTTAATGTCCAATCTCCCAGCATCCCTTTTGTTAAAATTAGGGCATTGATTGGGAAGGTAAAGGACCAGAAAACTGAGATGGGGACGTACTGGAAGATTCTCCTAAAGCTGGAGAACTTGAGCGCTTGAATCTGCTAAGCCTCCTTTGCAGCCCTAATCTGTATTTGAGGAGGTGAGTCTCCCCTCGTCTAAAGAAATTTAATCTCCCCCACCCCAGCAAGTTGCCTTGTAAAGTATTTCTGACCCTTTCTTGATTCTGCCCTCAAAACCTCTATTTCCTACTAGACCAATAAACACACATACCCTGGCAGACCCCAGAAGATGAAGTTCAAAGTGTAACCTATGAGGAGGTATTGACACTGAAGAAAAGAATTGCATGATTTTCTAAGATAGAACCCTAGGGAACATTTCTGGGAACACATTCAAAGAGTGCAATGTTGGTTCAAGAAAAAATTATTAATATAGCACATTCTGAGAGATATTGAATTCATTGTATTATCTTGAGTGGCTAACAATAACCTAAAAGTTTGCTTACCTGGTTGACTAAACTCAAGAAATATCTGTGGCCTATACTAAATAAAGTTGGAGTGCCAAAAAAAAGTTACACTGTACCAGTAAGAATACAAAGTCTTACAGATGTCAGAGTACTTGAGTGGATTTACCATGTAATAGCTGCTTACTTATCCATTAACTATGTTTCTTAGGAGAATCAAGAGGAAACTTGAAAGCAATTCTATGAGAAATAGAGGCGTGAGAGGAGCCCTGGAATCTTCAGTGAGCCCTTGGATAGCTACTCACACGGGCCAAGAACGACAGTGGGAACTGCTTCCAGAGAACTCTGCAGGTATGAGAGTTTGGGCCATCCCCGCCAGACATGAAACCTCGGCTGACTGAGGCACTTTCTGAGAGGAAAGGGAAAATAAAATCATAAACTCATAGTGTAAGAAATATATGCAAATACCTGCTGCAATCACATGATCATTAGCAAATTGAGGACTATAAGAGGTTTATAAATGTCCCTTCAGAGTACAGAGTTTTGTGTATGTATTTATTAACCAGTTTGGTTTTCCTCCCATCTCCTATGCACCTACTATTTAACGCAATATATTTTAATTGCTATGGGCCTTACGTTTCAGTATAAAAGTTATATAAGTATATAAGTTATAAGAGATGGAAGTGAAAGTTGACACAGTTAAAAGAGGAATGAATATTACCTAAAGATAAACAGAAAGAGTTGCATCTTTTTCTGTGATGAGAAGGTTAGTATGTTTTCAACTTTGCTAGGGATATATGTGTTCTATCAGGCAGAAGAATGAACTTACTATAATATTTATTTAGAAGTTATTCTAGTTGAGACAGATGAGAAGATGTCAAGTTGACAAGAGATAAAGTGTGGCTTAATACAAAGGCAACTTAGCCAAGCTGGAACTGTGTTTCCTAAAATCCTTTCCCAGTATGATTCAGGAGAGATTTATGTTTGTAATATTTGGAAGAAATGAAGCAGCAGCCATATTTTAATCCTCTGAAAGTTGGTACAGGGACCCAGGCACTGTAGCAGTTCATGTATATTCTTATTACTAAACTACTTGCTTATCTAAGGCAATCTTAACCTGAGTTTAATGTATTAGTATAAGGAAAAGTGAATCTGAATGATTAAGATGGGGAATACTTTGTAAATTAAATCCAGTTTTCATAGAAATATAGAGATTGTTTATGTTATAAGAACCTATATTCAAATATATTACTAAGTCCATAATTTTTATAAATTGCCTTAATGAGGGGATTGTCTGTGAATCATCACATTTTGAGATGCTATCAGAAATACTAGAAACGAACATCCAGCTTGGGAAAGAAATCATTTGGAATTAGATGAAGGGGTCATGTTCCCTAGGACCCTGTCTAGTATGCATGATTTTTATTTTTTGTTTCTGAGGTAGGAGACTGAGGATGGAAGTCTCAGCACATATTTCTGAACACTTTTCTCTCTTAGCTCCTTGACAGAATAACTCAGCCATAAAAATTACCTTAGCTAATTGCCTTTAGCCTACTAAAAATAAAATCCCCTACTTATCTTTCCTTTCTCATCAATCCTCCACTGCCCAGCAGACTCTGACAGTCTCATCTGCACAGGCATTGAGGGTTCTCACATCGACTAATGTGAGCAGAAGAAGAAAGATCCCAACTTTTCTATTTCCTAGGTGACACAGGAAAGGCCTAAAGAAATACAATCAGAATCACACTAAACAAATACAAGAAAACTTTATCCAAAATAAATGCAAACCCTTGAGGATATGCAATTAAAGTAATTTCTAAGTACCGGAGGGGCAAACAGACACCATAGGGGCACAATGGTTGGTTAGGCAGGTAGGCAGTTCCCAGTCAGTGGTGAATGATGAAGCTGAGGTTCAGAATTCTGTGGGTGTGCAGAAAACTAACCCGTTTCCAAGGGTGGAGATGTTGTGTTGAAAGAAAGAAAAGCATATTCATCTAGGCTCCTCCAACTAATTTAGAGCAAGTTTCTAATGAAACAGAAGGATCCAGGCCTGCCTGGGACCAGCCACAGGGATAGACGCAGTTGCAGATAACACAGGTGTAGTTGGAAAATGGATAGATAAACATACGTACTTGAACCATTTAAACCCAGGAGTGATTCCATAACAGAACCTGAGTTTAGCTTGGATCAAAGCTAAATTTAAACAAATGTCCTTATATTATTATATTAAATACTAAATTATATTAATATGGTTTAAAATAAAACAAGAAAAAGAAATATGTTTTTTAGTGTTTTGTATGATTAGTTTCCTATACAGGTAATACTAGTATGGAAATAATAAAAGGAAGTTTCCTAGATATTTTTTATAGCATATAATATGCGTTCTATAACATTTGCATGAAACAGAAGGAATATGAACTAATGATCATTAAAGTAAGTAACGAGAAGGAAGAAAGGTTTTGTAGAGCCACCGCTGCACTCTCTGAAGATGAAGGTCTCTGCAAAGATTAAGCTGCATCACTAAGCCTTTTTTGGCACTCATGCATCTCAGGTGTGCCCGATTTTTATTTGAAGTATCTTTGAGAAACAGAAAGCCTATTTTTTCCTGACTGTCTTTGCCAACAATTTATAAAACCCAGAATCATGTGCAGAGGCAATACATGATTAAAGAGTAGACATTGGAAGTGAAGTAGTAAGCAAGAGAGCACTACAGATAACCATTAACAAAATAAAGGAAATGCACTTATCAATAACAAAAGTTATAGACGTTTTCAGATAAAAGAGCCGGCAGTGTTTCCTTATCTGGGCTTACTTAGGAGAGCCAATATGGGGCAGCAGCAGTCAGCAGCTCCTAAGGTAAGCCTGGTACTTGGTCCTAATAGCCCTGTTTCCGCCCTGACTTGTGTGGCTCAGTTGGTTGGGCATCATCCCACAAAGCACCAAGTCCCCAGGATTCCCAGTCAGGGCACATGCCTGGGTTACAGTTGGTCCCCAGTGTCACTCCCCAGTTGGGGCGTGTGGAAGGGGCAACTGATTGATATTTCTGTCTCACATCAATGCTTTCCCCCCTCTCTCCTTCCCTTCCCCCTCTCTAAAAAATAAATAAAATGGAAAGAGAAACTATATTTCTCTTAATTAGACTGTGTTTCCATGCAGTGAAAGTTGAAAGTGGAAAATAATGTTTTAAAATAGGGGGATAAGTGGTGATGGAGGGAGACGTCACTTGGGATGGTGAACACATAATACAATACACAGATGATGTGTTATAGAATTACCCATCTGAAATCTATATAATTTTATTAACTAAAGCCATCCCAATAAATTCAATAAAAAAGAAAAAAATGGAGCATAAAAAACTAAAATTAAAAAATCTATACACATTTATTAAATTTCATTCAATAAATAAATAGTTTTCTGTTTGTTTTGCTTTGCTTTGTGGATAGAGTAGAATCTTGCTTAAGAGCATAAACTCTGGTCCCCAGCTGTCTGGGTTTGAAGCCTGGCTCGAAAATCCGCTGGGTTCATGGATTTGCTTCCGTGTCTCGGTTACCCCATATGTGAAATGGACAGAAGGTGCTGTTAAGTAATCAACTCACAGATTACGTTGTGTAGGGTAGAACCTAGCATGTAGTAGGTACCATGCAAGTATATGCTATTTTTATCATTATTTTAGGCAATGTTAGAAAACTTAGTTTGTATCAAGCACTGTAGGAAACATTCTCAGTTTTTCCTAATATTCATCTCTCCATCCACCCCAAAATAAAGATAAGTATTAAATTTTGCATCTAACCTCATAATCCAATATAATTACCATTGAAATACAAAATTGAATGCTAAGAGCTGTCAAAAATGGCCAAAATAAGTGTGCAATGTCAAAAGTAGGGCTGTAACTTTTTAGTTCCCTCCCTCTCTGTTACTGTGCTCTTTCCATTCTGCCGGTATCATTGCTTTCAGGAGCAATGCTTTCTGGCCTACATGGGTTCCTCATTTAGATGCAAGGGAAACAATCTGATTAATTAATTAATGTTAAGTAATTTATGAACTCTAGCTTGGCTTTCCGGTATAACGTAATTAAGAAATTTTGACTATCAGAGATGTCCAATCCCATTAAAGGACAGTTTACAATGCATGTGCCAGTCATTCCTAGTGCTCTTTGAAAGCAGGAACACGCTGTTTTTTTTGTTGTCAATCAATGTTCAGCAACCACTAATCAATGATTTATGCCAGTTTGCTGTATAGCTTCATGTTTTTCTTGATGTATATCAATGATAGATTGTTGCAAAGACCAGATATAGCCACATTTAAGTTAATCAGACATAGATACTAATCTGAAAAAGTCAGGATACACCATCAAGAGATTGGTAAATTTATCCAGTAAAAGTGTAGACACCCGGGGCCTCTGAAATCCTTGAGAGCCTCTCCAAGAAGTAGACAGTTACCTATAATAAATTTGAGTGAGGGTGGGTCACGTCAGACATCCTGGATTGTTAAGTTTCTCTTTCAAGCCTAGGCTTATACATAAAGGGGACACAGTCCAGCTGTGAGCCTTGCTTGGCTGGCAACCTCCTGTAGACAACCTCACCTGCACCAGGTGCACCCCATGAGAGGCTCAGGTCTGAACCTCTTTCTAATTCAACAAGCTTAGCCTCACACTTCTTATGTATCTCAGGAAAAATATATTCCTTAACTCAATTTCAGAACTAGAACAAGGGCTAGTAATCCAGATGTTTCTGAGAATCATGCTCATAAGCCCTTATACCTGTCAGTGCATCCTTGCTTGTGGTAGAGAAAAGGGAAACATCGTGAAGTGATTCTTTTCTTATGCTGAAGGTAGTACCAGAAAAACCGATAACGATAATTTTAATAATGATGCTAATTGTAAATATAGCGATATATTATTGCTCTTATTGTGTACAATGCTTGAAAAGCAAACATTACCTGTATTATTTTCTTTTATCACTGAAACACTCTTGAGCTAGGAGACTGAGGCTACTGATATTAAAATGTTGACAAATATAAAGACCAGAACCACACCTGGGCAGTTTAACTCCAAGGTTTGACTCCATGTCACGTCTAAGAATAAATACTGGGAACTTTTTGAACATTCCTGCCAGGCGCTCCCACCTATGTTCTTGTCATGCTACTAAGCATCAAGGAAAACAGGCAGATCATGTGCATACATACATGTATGTATGTATATGATCTCCCTCATCCTGTGAGTCCAGAAGACTCTGAAGGATGCTAGTGACATTCACCACCACTGACACAAGGCAACCTGAGGATGCCACCCTATACAGCCCAGAGAGCAACAGAATCAAAGTTACTGTGTCATAACTGTACCCTCTGCTTTAGAAGGCATCCTGACATCCCCTTTCAGAATTTTACTGTGTTAGCACTGTGTATAATTTTTAAAGGTTGAGTTTTATGGAACTATATATGTCCTTTAGAAAAACACTAATAAGTCATAGATTTTTGAAAACTTACCCAGGAAATGTAGGAAGATGCTCCTCCTGAAACAAGAAAGGGAAATGCAGAACCACAACGCCATGTTCGTAATGCCATAGAAATAAATATATAATCTTGTGGTTCTGTTTTTCTGACGTTAAAAAAATACCTTAATGTCACCTCATAGAATCAACCCATAAACGATATATCAGTTTCACCTTTCTTTCTGCACCTTCAAAAATTGTAATATTAATAAGATTTTAACACCAAATATGTTAAAAATCAGCCCACCCATCAATAATGCAGTCTAAAAGATAACAGTTTCACTGATATGCTTTAAAAACATATTCTTTAAAATGTCATTTTGTAAATAATGTTAAAATTAAAATATTAACATAAGAGAAAAACTTCTACTGCACAAAAATTATTGGAATTGAATAAATATCTAATCACAAACCTGTTCTTGCAAAGCATTATGCAGTAAAACTACCTTTGACAATATATTATAATCCTTCATTCTGTTTCCAAGCTAGTGGTTACTGTTGTTATCTTTTCACTGATGACAATGGGCCACAACATATACTCCCTAGCCATGCACTATGAGCAGTCTCTTCGAACGGCAGCCTGTGAAACTGCGTAGGTAAAACAGCAGCGTTTGGAGAGAGTAGCCAATAATAAGCAGGTTTATACAATCTTCCAGCAGATAGATTATTTTAAAATTTGAGCCTGTTGGGACATTGTTCTCTGAAGGGTGTCTTTGTTGCTGCTTTTGCTGTACGTTTTGTCGCAGTGACTTTCACTTAGCACACAGCATCGGGAACTTCCGACAGCCACGTCAGAGGGAGCTTATTACTCAGCAGGAGGCTTCACTGTCAGTACGCCCGCACCCAACACTGGAGAAATCGAGATTAGGAATTATAAATATGTGCTTGTAGAAAGCCAATCTTGAGAGTATGATTTCAGTATTAGGACTTATATGAAGTTTTAAGCTTTTTATTAAATTTATTGGAGTGGCATTGGTTAATAGGGTCATATAGGATTCGAGTGCACAATTCTATGGTACATGATCTGGGTGTGGCATTGTGTGCCCACCGCCCAAAGTCAGATCATGTTCTATCCCCATGTATTTGGCCCCACTTTTAGCCAAATCATGTTCTGGTAAGTAAGTGCCATACTGTTGTCTGTCTGTGCCTCTGGGTTTCAGCTTTATATCCTCCATGTGAGTGCAGTCATATGGCTCTTAGCTTTTTGTGACATGAATGTATTGTTTCAGAGTTGATTGACTTAAGGCAAAATACAACAAAGTGATAAATGAAGTAGACACTGGAGAATAATGGAGAAAAAGAATAATTACATAAATGCCCTTTTCACACATAACACTTCTTAACACTGAGTCTGGCTCCAAAATAACGTGTTGTAATTATGGAGCTGGTAGCTACACATTACTGAGGATTACTGTGCCAGGCGCTGTGTAAAAGTATCTCATGCATTATTGATAATTCTCACAGGAATAGATTAAGGTTGTTATACGTCCTTCACTTTAGATATAGGAAAAATGAGTCTGAGTCAATTTAAATAGCTTTCCCATAACTAGCTAGTTAGCATCCAATCAGTTCCTAAAAAACAAGGTGGCACAGAAAATTAAGCAGTCTTAGATGATCCACGATAATGTCATGGTTTTGCTGCTTTCTTCTGCTAGTAACTACTGTAATACTTTTTATAACAATAGAAAACTATTTTATAAAACAGAAAATCCACCCACACCTGAAATAAACAGTAAGGAACTTATTAGCTCTGTAACTGGAAAACCCAGAGGCAGAGTTGGTCCTAGAAGGCTAATGTGAAAATCAACATTGTGTTTCATTTTATTTTTTCGTTATAGCCACCTACAACTTTGTCTCGGTCCAAGGCTGCTGCTGCAAACGTGAGGTAGATGCCAATGGAAGTACAGGCAGGCAGGCGTCCTCACCTTGCCTGCGGTAATAAAGGAGAACCACGACACAGCCTTCAAAGAAGAGTGTTGAGCTTCATACTCATTAGGTCTTTCCAAACAGATTCGTAAACCAATGGCATGCACTAATTGCAGACACATTTCCACGTGTCACCATGGAACAGGAAATGGGAACGAAGAGCCTATGTCTTAGACAAAAATCCTGACCTGATGTGGAAACAATCTTGATGTTTTCAAAAAAAACTCCAGATAAAATGCAGATAATAAATCATTGGCAGGAAAACAAGAGTAGCTAAAGTGAAGGGTGGAAATAGTGATGCAATCAAAACCATGTGAGGTCTCATAGGCCATATTAAAGAATTTAGGCCTTACTCTAAATTCAAATCAAGATTTTAAACAAAAAAAAGTGTGTGATCTAAATTAGGTCTTAGAAAGATTGCTCTGGCTTTCACGCGAATGTATGATTTCTAGAAACAAGTGCAGTGAGACTGGTTTGTACCAGTAGTCCAGGAAAGAGATAATGATCACTAGGACCAGAATCACGAGTTATATGTATAGCTCATAATCAATACATTAATTCTTCTTCCACTGTAAATCTTCATAGGCCTACTCTGTGTTGACAATCTACATTAAACAATTGATACTGATTTGCTAGATACTTCTATCAAGTAAGACTTTTCTGGAGTAAAGAAATCACAATGCTCATTCTCTTGACGAGTATAGGTTTAAAACCATGGAAAATGAAATAAAATAATCCACTTTGCACCAGAATCAGTACATTATTGGTCCTCCGAACTACTGAATCACGTTGTACTTCAATACTTATTTTTCTTTCCAATGCATGAAACAGGTGATTGGTATATACTCTAAGTTCAGATAAGAAAAATATTATAGTTAGCTCTGCTTTTATACAAAATTATCACTTCACATATCCTGTAGTATCAAACTCATTAAATACATATTCATGTGTTTTTCTACTTGAACTTTATCGGAAACAGTGAGAAATTATTTCTGTTGCACTTGATGAAGTCTAACCACACGTCACTCATTTTTCTAACCTGAGAGTGATTAGAATGGATGAAAGGAAGACTTCAGACTATAAAATGTTTCTCGATTGCTTCTTTCTGACTTGAAGACACTGATATGTAACTTCTTAGATTAAAGACATTTCCTGTTCTCTCTACGCACGGACTGGAGGCTTTTCTATTTGAAAGTATGAGTGGTTAATGGACGGCTTCTTCAGCTGTGACACCTTATTTAAAATTAGTGATGGTCAAAACTTTGGATCGGTGTTCTCTAAACTTTCTATTGCCTAACTTTTCTAAAACCCTGTATTTATTTCTCTTGCTTTCAGCACCATCTGTGTCTTGATCAAGAACAAAAGATTTTAGACTTTCAATGTATTATGATAATCATAGGAATAAGCCATTGATAAAACTATGCAATATGTTGTGAATAAAGACCATTGACAACATTATATTTCTTTTACTTAAAGCACAAAATATGGAAGAACTATATTTACACTGATATCAGAGTCACTGCGCCTTACATTTCAGTGACTCTAGTCCAACGTGAAAAAAATGCTGAAGACCACGTGCGTTGAAAGTTTCACTAAGCAAATAAAAATATATACCCTCCTGTTCAAGGACAATCCACTTCTACTCTGGATCCCATCTCATCTGCTTTCTCATCACAATATCCCTTATCTATTCTTACTTTATTAATAAAATTTTATTAATTCTATTTATCAGCTACAAATATTATGGATGACTGCAACTCTTAGAAGATTCTTATATACCTGTACTTTGCATGGACAGAATACCAGATTGGGTTGTTTTGATGATGATTTCCTAGAGTTAATATTGTATGTGAATTGGTTATGTCTGCGATAGTGCTCACCTAAATTGATAGGGTTGATCTGCCCAGGTGAGTAACTACTTTCTCCTTCAGAACTTCACAAATGCATTTATTGAATATGTAAACTTTTTAAGATAAAATGGCTCTCCAGGAAAACATATTTTTCTCAAGGTGAATGAAACTATGTTCTTCATTGTATGAATCAAAACAAGTTCTAAAGAGATATATATATATATATATATACATATATATATATATATATAACTTATACTAAGGGAAAATCTCAATTATTTAGGGTGTCCTTAAATATTCTCTCTATTCAGATTATTGTAATAAGACAGTTTAGGATCTAAAAGATGTAGTTCTATCTCTACCAATATAGTTTCTAGAAAAATAAAGTCAATTGATTATACTGTTAATAATCCTTCTGAAAACCAAAAAGAGGATGGTTGTGTGAAACCCCCTTAGAAACAGAGTTGATACAAGGTCCTTATAGCAAAACTGTTAAAAACTGAAGACATATTAGACTAGTCTGTTTTCTCGTTAAGTAGCAACATTTTATTAGTTAGATAACTCTAGCTAGTATGAGAAACTGAAAATAAACAGGATCTTAAACATAATAGAATGTTATTTTCTGCTCACATAATAGTCCATAGCAGGTGGTCCTGGATGACAGGGAACTTTCATTTTCTATGGTGAATCAAAAACTCAAACTCATTTCAGCTTGCAGTTCTACCATTTCTTCGGATCACATTCTTATCTGCACCTGTTTGGTGGGAAAGCTTGTGGGCTAGTGGTAGAGGCACACACAAATCTTAAAAGTCTTGAGTCAGAAATAGGCACATGAACTTCTGCTCATATTTACTGCTAAACTACATCCACACATTTCCCACTTAATTGTAAGGGAAGCTAGGTATTATAAGTGAAGGGTTTGCAAGATGAAAATACTATTTTTGATAAAAAGCTAACAATATCCACTATAATAACGAATTCTAATCTCCATATCTGTTTTAAAATTTCTTGCAACATATTTAATGCCCTCAGATCCTCATGCAAGAAATACAACTCAAAATACCACCCAGTCTTAGTCTACAATCTGTTAATACAGATATATATGGCCCTCAAACATAAACACTGAACAGCATGTAATATGTCTTCATCACACTCAAGCTACAGCAATGAATCACTATCGGAATGTTTGCAATAAAATTCTATTCACAAAGGAGAAGGGAAATAGATAGTAGTGTGGCTTATGACAGTTCTGCCATTCTGCAGATCGGGTGTCATGAAGATCCTCCTGGCCTAGCCAGGGGGAAGAATCGTTGATTAGACCTTACGCCTTTCCTCTGGGGGGAATCTCCTGGTCCGTTACCACTGTTATGTCACAAAATGATGAGAGTCTGGGATTTTGACTCACTGGCCAGGTAACAAATTAGTCCGACACAGCGTTCTGACAGAATGTCACAAGACCCCTGGATCAGACAATCAAAAACAGCAGTCATAACAGTTTTCATCAATTCTGTGTGGCCCCAACCCAACAACACAACGTGGACCAGATGTTACCTGAATGTACAGTGGGGCTCAACATGGGAAAGGAACCCCAACTTTTAAGAGGCAATGTGCTTTATGGAGCTGCCAGCACATCTACGCATCATGCTTTGGAAAGAGAGCTGCTTGTTACCCTAGAGCGTAAGGACATCTCCGGGACGGTGACAGCAGGGCTTTGCCGTTACCACGCTAGAATATCTGTAGAGCATCGTCTCTGACGATTTTCCATGGCTACGTTTAAAATAGTCGTTGGATTATGATCCTATGTGACTTGAAAACTTTTCTATACCATTATGCAAGTTTAGTGCCTTAGGATGTGAAAGCTAGTATCCTCAAAAACATTTTAGTTTCAAACAAAGGTTTCACTAAAAATACCACCTTCTCCCCAGCACTGGCTGGTGAGGCTCAGTTGGTTGGGTGTCATGCCATGAATTGAGGGGTCACAGGTTAAGTTCTCAGTCAGGGCACGTGCCTGGATTGCAAGATCGATCATGGGTACAGGTGTGTACAAGAGGTGACCGATTACTGTTTTATCTTTCGCTGATGTTTCTCTCCCTATCTTTCTCCCTCCCTTCTGCTCTTTCTAAAATAGATGGGCATATTCTTAGGTGAGGATTAAAAAATTAAATGAAATTAAAAAATAATAAAACATACTCCCATAAAATACTTAGCAGGCCTCCAATATGTTTGCTTCTAGTCAATTCCTTTGGCCTGTAACCACACCTATTACTCTGTCCTGTATTTAATTTTCCATTCTGCTTTATTTCTTTTACTTGTTCTATCCTTTGTACCCCTTTACTGGTGGGCTACCCAAAGCCACATAGAACAATAGTCTTGTGTGGGCAGCTAGTTACCCATGGACTGATCTTGGTGAAATCTTATAGGCCCCTGTCTCGAAGTCTTTATCAATCATTTTTCCTATTTTGGCTAGTTCAGAAATAGTCATCATCACAAATATATGAATTCTCAATATGCCTTTTATTTCAGCTTGTAGATATTTCAAATCTGCTTGAGCTGATCTTTTTCTTATAATGTCTTACTGTAAGGTGAAAAGAGCAACTAACACACAGTAATAAACTGTCTGATAACATTTCGCCTAGAGCTACAGTCTATAAGCTAAACACAAAAACCAGTATGACACTTCAGGTGACAAAGGATGCACTTATCAGAATTACGGCTGCTGGAGAATATATACCATTGTAGGCAAAAATCTTAAAGACCTGTTTTCAAGTTCCTAGGTGGTAAAAGAGCCTTGACTTTAAAAAGAAAACAAATAAAACCACTATCAATATAATCAATTTTGCACAATCCTAGGGTAAGTTACCTTGATGATAACAATATTTACTTTTTATAGTTCATAAACTGGTTTCACATACATTAGAATGCATGTGATATTATCTCTCTAGCTCACCACTGTATTCCCAATACCCAGCAATGTGCCTCCCACATAGAATGAGACAGTAAGTACCTAATGAATTAATTAAAAAATGTAGGTAACCTTATCAACAACCTTGTAGCATAGTCAGAATTGTAAGTATATTATAGATAAAGAAATTGGAAAATAAAAGATTGTCTAAAGTAAAACCACTCAAAGAAACAGTGTGGTCTAATTTGTATGAATGAAGTCACTTTGTTATTGGTTATATAAATACAAATATAGCTACAGTTAAGAAGAATAAAAGATACATAATATGAATGTATATATACATATATGAGCTCTATCTGGAAAAAATCCAACCATTGTTAATATAATGAGAAAGGTTTGCACAACATCCATGTAACCTGGAAGCCAAGGAGAATAGACTGGAATGCACATGGGTGAACAATGAGGACTTCACTGTACTAGTCAGTGGGGGCAATAGATGCCCCTGAGTGAGTATGTGTACTGTGTGGCTGTCATATTCAAAATGACTGAGTGAGTAGAATAACAAACCTGAATCAAATTTCGCATTAAACTTGAACATTCCTCCACAGAAACTACTGGGATGATTCAGAAGGCCGCAGCTATGGGCAGCTGATGATTGGCAGCTTCCTCATGACAATGCGCCCACTCCTGCATCACATCTCTCGTAGTTTTTTGGCAAAGTGTCAAATCACCCAGGTGATTCAGACCCTCCTACAGCACCCTGAGACTTCTGGTTTTTCCCAAAACTAAAATCACCTTTGAAAGGGAAGAGATTTTGGACTGTTGATGAGATTCAGGGAAATAGGACAGTGCAGCTGATGGTGATTGGGAGAACTGTGTGAGGTCCCAAGGTGCCTACCTTGAAGGGGACAGAGGCATCATTGTCCTATGTACAATGTTTCTTATATCTTGTATCTTCAATAAATGTCTCTATTTTTCACAGCACGTGACTGGATACTTTCTGGACAGACTACACACACACACACACACACACACACACTCTCTCTCTACATACCTAAAGAAACTTCTTGCAAATTATTAGGAAAATTGTGCACAGATACTCTACTTAGAATTACAGGGCTGAAGAGGACCTTGTATGGCATCTAGTCTACCCACCTCATTTTACAAAATGAAAAGAAATTATACATATGTGTATAAAAATTTACAGCTAAGTTATTTGCTTATATACAAAATTAATTTTACTGCATTGATCATTAGCCAGTTTAATTATAGTGGCTGATGAGTCCAAATGTAATCCCTCCATCAAGACCAGGCGACTCTCACAGGTACGGCAGTTGAGCTCGGGGCTCATACCCCAGTGACACACTGCTGTGGCTGGCACTCAGACTTTACACAAAGTGAATATTCAACAAGATGAAGTGACTGGATTAGTGGTTTCAAAGTTCTGTATAAATTTTGAAACATTGTGATTTTGCTTGGAAGTGTTCCAACTCTTTTTGCCTAAGGAAACAGTAGCTGCATATGTGCCCTAATGGTCATTGTGTGGGGCCGGGTCTAACAATGTGAAATTTCGAAATACTTCAAAGATTGGTCCGGTGGATGAATTTGGGACAATTACTGTATCTAAAAATAGTCACATACTCTTTGAACTTGGAAACTTGCATTTTTTCAAACCTGTGGCAGTCAGGCTGTGTGACGAGGATAAGTATTCATTACCCGTGTAAGGACACAGAATATTAGTAGAAAGGTAACTACGTACTGTCTTGTTCTATTACTTTTATGTGCAATTTATGAACTGATTTTAACAAATAAAAATAACTGGATTACTAACAAATTTGTAATACACATTTCAATGCCTTTTTATTAGTAAAATTTTTAAAGTATTAATTTCTTATATTGTCTACACATTTTTGCTTTAACAAATGAAAGGAGTAACAAGTAAATTTCTAAGGCAAAATATTTTGAAGAGAATGGAGGTAGCAATATAGAGGCAATTTAGTATCTTTCAAAAATAACATTTCTAAATCAGGCCTGAAGCATGTACCAATAATACAATTATATATTACACTCTCATTCCGTGTAGAAATCAATCTTTCACTGAAATAAGAAGTTACTTCTAGTTTCATTTTTTCCATAAGTGCTTTTGCTTTAAATTGAAGCGGTTTTAAATTCTCCAGTGGAAACTCCACCATTCTTACAATAATGATGGCAAATGCAATTTTTAGAAAGCAAGCCACCAAGTTGATGTGTGAGTTTTATACCTCCTATAATAAAATAATCTCAAGGGCTGCTAAGGGGCAGTACCCAATGCATTTTTAGAATAAAATTGTTATATTTCTCCTCATTGATATGCTGGAAAAACTATATTTAACATTAATTTGACATGAATAAAACATTTTTAAAGATGTGCAAAATATTATAGGTTTCATTAATAAAATGTAGTTTGTTCTCTTAATGCAGAAAAGACACATTAAAAGATGTCTTTTAAGAGCACAGGCTTTGAGCCAGACTGCCAGGGTCAAATCCCCACAAGTCTCTGCCATGTAAAAATTGGCGTGGCTTCGTACCACTTTCTGTTTCAGTTTCCCTCACCCATAAAGCAAGGCTAGAAAATGCACTTGCTTTTATAAAATTGTAGTGGTTGTACGATCTAAAATAGACAGAGTAATTAGAATAATGCCTAGCACATAGTTAAGCGTTTTATAAATATTAGTTAATATCATGATTGGTGTATCCCAAGCAGAATTACAAAAATAATGTCTCAAGTATTTTTATCAACTGGTACCCCCTTTTTACTGTGGCATTCCTGAATCCATAGAAAATGAGATTTTTTTAAAAAGCACGAGCCTTACATTTGGAAAATATTTAATTTATGCAAAACTTTGTCTACTTGAGGTAGTATTAAATCTTAAAATAATTAAAGGAACTTGTAAAGACATAATATATTTTATTTGATATTTGCTTGTAATAGCATAAAGAATCATTTTGAGACAATGAGTGTCCAACATTGTACTGTTATAGTGTTTAATCAAATCTGGTCATTATAAAAATACATACAGGAGGGTGGATTGTTGGCAAAGTGGAGGGTTGGGGTGCATATTGCTTTGCCTCGTTTACACTGTGTCTTAAAGGAACAGTTCTTAAACTCCTTTCTAGGTAACTGTCTCTTTCTATTGTTGCTTTTAAGATTCTCTCCTTATCTTTCATCTTGGGCAATGTAATTATGATGTGCCTTGGTGTGTGCTTCCTTGAGTCCAACTTTTTTGGGACTCTCTGAGTTTCCTGGACTTACTGGAAATCTATCCTTTGCCAGTTGGGGAAGTTCTCCTTTATTATGTTTTCAGATGAATTTTCAATTTCTTGCACTTCTTCTTGTCCATCTGGCAACCCTATGATTTGGGTGTTGGAACATTTGAAGTTGTCCCGTAGGTTCCTAAGCCTCTCCTCATTTTTTTGAAATCTTTTTTTTTCATTGTGTTCCAGTCGAATGTTTATTTCTTTCTTCTGCTCCAAACCATCGATTTGAGTCCTGGTTTCCTTCCCTTCACTGTTGGTTCCCTGTACATTTTCCTTTATTTCACTTTTCATAGCCTTCACTTTTTCCTCTATTTTTCGACCACACTCAGCCATTTCTACGAGCATCCTGATTATCAGTGTTTTGAACTCTGCATCTGATAGGTTGGCTATCTCTTTGTCACTTAGTTTTTTTTTTTTTCTGGAACTTTCTATTCTTTCATTTGGGCCATATATTTTTGTCTTGGCGCACCTGTTAACTAGTAAAGGGCAGAGCCTTAGGTATCGCCAGGGTGGGGCAACCCATGTTGCTGCTTTGTGGCTCTGTCTGAGGGGGAGGGGTCCGAGAGGGAACAATGCCTCTTGCTTAGCTCTTGACTCACTTTCAGCTGCTTCCTCCACTACCCACAAGCAAATTGGGCTCTTTTGGTGATGATTCCCAGGTGGGTGGGCTTGTGTACGTTCTAGGACCCAGTGGGTCTCTCCAACCAGCTCTCCTGTAAGGCTGGGAGTTTCTCCTTCTGCCTCAACCCTCACAGGTTTTTTGAGTCAGAGGTTTTGAGGCTTTATTTCCCCACATCAGAACCTTGCATTGTGTGGTCTGTCTTGCTCCTCAGTTGTTCCTTCAGGTTTATCCACACACAAATGTGGGACCACCCAGTCTGCCAGTTGCCGCCTTGACCACCCCAGTCCTCCAGCTGCTGCCTTGCTGGGTGTCCTCTCTGCCTGGGCTGTCTCTGCCCCTCCTACAGGTCTGGATGAATGTTTCTTCTTTAACTCCTTGGTTGTCAGACTTCCATACAGTTCAATTTTCTGGCAGTTCTGGTTATTTTTTATTTTTTAATTTGTTGTTGTCCTTCTTTTGACTGTGTGAGGAGGCAAAGTATATCTGTCTATGCCTCCATCTTGGCCAGAAGTCTCCACTTCCTAATTTAAAATTATATTACAAAGTGATAGGAATTAAAACAGCATAGTGCTATCATAAAACCAGACACAGACCAATCAAACAGAACAGAGAACCCAGAAATAAATCCACACATATGGTCAAATTCTTTTTTGCATAGCCTAGTGTTAATGTGTAGAAAAACAGTTGATTTTGGTATTTTTTAATCCAATGATTTCACTGAATTTGTTTATTAGTTCTAACAGGTTTTTTTTTTAATAGTAATCAGGGTTTTCTATATATGACATATAATCTGGAAATAATGACAACTCCAACCTTGCTGATTAGGATGCCTTTTATTTCTTTTTCTTCCCTAAATGCTCTGGCTAGAACTTCCAGTACTACAGGGTCCAGTAGAAGTAATGTCATTGAGTGTGGTTGGTAGGGTATGTGAATGTCTCGCAAGAGATGCACAATGATTTAAACATTTCACCTAAAATGTCATTTCATGAGCTGGAGTGTGATATTGTTATGTCACAGAGATACATGCTTAAGATTTTGTAATATAATATTTTTATATAATAGGAAGGGGCGTTATTTGTCCCTGCCCCTGTGTGTTGAATAAAAGTAGTGAGAATGGGCATCCTAGTCTTGCTCCTGAGTAAAAGTTTTTAGCTTTACACCATTGTGTTTGTGTTAGCTATAACTTGTCATGTATGGCCTTTATTATGTTGAGGTACATTCCTTCTATACCTAATTTGTTGAGAGTTTTCATCATGAACATTAAATGCTTTCTTTGCATCTATTGGGATGATCATGTGATTTTTATTCTAACGGAGTATATTACATTTTGATTTACATTATGTTTTGATAAGGACTTTTGCATATATATTTAAAAGGGATATTGGCCTCTAATTTTCTTTTCTTGCATCATCTTTATTTAGATTTGTATGAAAATAATGCTGTCCTCATAAACTGAGTTTGGAGGTGTTCCCTTTTCTTCCTTTTTGTGGAAGAGTTTGAGAAGCACTGGTGTTAATTCTTCAAGGGTATGGTAGAATTCACCAGTAAAGCCAACTGGTCCTGAGCTTTTATTTGTTGGGACAATTTTAATTACCACTTCCACCTCCTTCCTTAATATTGATCTGTTCAGATTTTGTACTTCATGATTCAGTCTTGGTAGATTATATATTTTTAGGCATTAATCTATTTCTTCTGGGTAATCCAATTTGTTGACATGTAATTGTTGATGTTAATCTCTTATGATCCTTTGTAATTATGTGGGATATTGTAATGTCTCCATTTTCATTTCTAATTTTATCTGAGTCTTCTTTTTTCTTAGTTTTTTGAAAGCTTTGTCAATATTGTTTTTCTTTTCAAAAAACAACTCTTAGAATCTTTGATCTTTTTTCTATTTTGTTGCTATTTCACTTATTTCTTCTCTAATCTTTATTATTTCCTTCTTCTAATTTTGAGCATAAATTTTTCTTTTTCTACTCCTTAAAGTGTAAAGTTAGGTTGTTTATTGAGATTTTTTTAAGATAAGCATTTATTGCCATAATTTTCCCTCCTAGAACTGCTTGCTCTAGCCTATAAGTTTTGGTGTGATGTATTTCCATCTTTGTTTTTCTTAAGATAATTTTTTTTATTTCCCTTTACTTTCTTTTTTGACTTTGATTGTTGATTGTTCAGGAGTGTATTGCATAATCTCTCACATATTTATGAATTTTTAAGTTTTACTACTGTCACTGCTTTCTAGTTTCATATCATTATGGTAGAAAATACATATGTGGTGGTTTAATGTTTGCCCGATTCTTCATTACCTATGTAGCCTTACATTGGTGTCTGTGAATTTGAAGGAGCAAACACCTTTTCTGTCTTTACAGAGTGGTTTCAGCAGGTAAAGACCTTCTCATATCTGTGTCCCTGGACTGATGAGATTACCTTTGCAATAACAGTAGATTTGGGTTGAGGACAGGTCATGTGGTTGTTGTAGGGTCTGCAATGGGGTTTGTGGTTGGCAACGCTGTTATAAGTGGCTTGGGAAGGCATATGCCTGGGTACACTGGACTGTCTTTAGGTCCTTGCTCAGCAAATCTGGTTCTGGGAGGAGGCTCTGTAACTGGATCTGCAGATGGCAGGCTTCCTACCATGTGTACAAATGGGTGTGGCTCCTACCTGGGTCACTGAGCAGAGTTCCTTCAGAGGCAGGATTAGACTTGGTCTGCAGATGAGAGGACTGAAACCATGTCATAGGGCTAGGTCAGGGTTTGCAGCCGGGACCGACATCCACAAGCCTGCCTCTGGGGCCATGAATGGGCGGGAGTCCTCCTGCCTGGCTTCTGAGCCAGCAGGACTGCCTACAGACTGTGAGTGGTGAAGAGAGACTAAAGATCAATTACAGGGCTGCTTCAGGATCCACAAGTTGATGGGCCTGCCTTTGGGGGCAGAAACCAGCCTGTCTTTTAGGGGATCCCTTAGCTGGCAGGAATGCTCCTTGACTATGGCTGAACTACTAGAGCTGAGTCTTGGATTACTTCAGGGTTACCCAGGACAGAGGTGGGCATGACTCCTCCTGGGTCCTTTGGCAGATGGTACCAGTGGCAGAACTAAGGCCGAATGGGGCTATATCCAACTCCATAAAGAGATGAGGTTGTTTCCACGTCCATATGTCACAACATGGTTGGCAAACTTGCCACATGGGCATGGGCCTGCCTTCTCAAAACAGCACCCCTGGGTGTTGGGCCCCACCAGGACTTTGCCACTTCCTACCTAGATCCTGAAGGGCTCACAAAGGTATGTCTGTCTGTGGATGGCTGCCAGATTATTGCTGCTACAGGGGGATACATGCAAAGGATCCCTTTTCCTATCATTCCTATGACTTCATTTATTTTTAATATGTGGGTTTGATCACTAAGTGAATGCATTCAAAGATATTTTGTCATTATAGGCACACTTTTATAAGCTCTTCATATCAATTTTCTTATAAGGAAAAAATTAAAAAACTGGATATTCTTACAGAATGGGATGTGGATTAAGTATAAGATTAATTCATATTTGTAAAAAGTAAAGGTTCTAGAAATTATGCTCCTATATTTACTAAAGATTAATATTTTAGGGTAGTTCTTTAACAGGTATTTGTGTCTCTTCATTAAAAAAAAAATCAGTTAAAGCTCATTCTCTTTACCTGTTCCGAATGGAGTATTTGATACATGAAATCCATTGATACCAAATTACATGTAATGTTTAATGTCAAGATTACTTAAATTATGCTGTTCTTAAAACCATTCTAGATAAGAAACAAAAGGATAGCTGAAGCAATTATTATTTTAACAACAGCATCAAATGCACAATAAACAAAAAGTATCCTGTTAAATCATGAAATTTTTAGCTTCAAACTTATTTTAAATATATAGGTAAAAAATCAAATAGTGTTTAGTGTGATTTATGAATATATTAGTCAATCATATTATCAGACATTTTTAAATTAACTATATTTCCCTTAGAACAAATATACCCACTTTTCTCCAGAAATTTGTTTAATATTTGGGAGGTTAGGTGAACTGATCTTTAAATTTCCAGCCTTCTGAAGACTCCATGATTTTATTCTCTCTCTCTCTCTCCTTTCATTATATTTTTCAATTCCTACATTCATGCACTGGTCAAAGAGCTTACCCTCAAAAGTCTTCATTTATCTTGACATTTTCCGAGTACCTATTTATTTCTCTTCATGCATTTCTCCCTTACAAATATCATCAAGTCTGTAAACCAGTCAATTCTGAAGGAATTCCTTAAGGTCACTCACAGGGTGGCCAGCTCAGAGAATTCTGAAATTTGTTCTATGCAGCACTTGCCAGTATTTGCTGGGGTACCTGGCTTCTTATAAATGCATTACAACTTTTCCTCTGCCTTCTGTAGCTCACAGTAGTTATCTTTCTGTTGTTTCATTTAATATACTTTGCTTCTGGGTGGCTTTTGTCTGAAGGTATCCAATATATCTATGACCATATTGTCAAGTAGCAAAATCAGTTTTTATTCAGTTCCTTCTTCCAGATGCTATGAATTCCAAATACAGAAGAAAAGCCTGCATCCACTAGAGCAACATGAGGCCATTTCACTTAATAACAGCAATTCTTTTTAAGGTTAAAGTTCATTTTATTTATTTGACAATGAAAATTCTGTCCTCCAAAGTCTTTAGCTTATTTATTTCATTGTTTGGGCTTTATTAACTTGGATACACATTTTAAAATGTGTTTCACTTTTTGGAAAGTAATATAATTCTAACTCTTTTTAAATGATTGTAGTTTGGTTCTCCATCATAATGGAAAATGACAAATGGGGCATAGAAGTATCTGGGTAATGAACTGAATATTAGTTTAGTCTTTTAATAGACAGTGAAATATTAAGAAAATTCCTATATAATGTGGGTTATATTTTAAAATATTCATTACCCCTTTCTTTAAAAAATCTAACTAAATAGCTCTTTAAATAAATAGTTGTACTGTCACAGCTTATTAAACTTTGGTCCCATGTTACAATTTTGATTCCAGCTCACCTTAAACAAACTGTATGTTCGAAAAGAAAGTATAGCTGATTTTAGCTGTAGTTTCTGTTGGCAAAGAAATGGGAATAACAGGAAAGTTGAACAGAATAGTTTGGGTCTAGGAGATAGACTGGCATGATAGCAGGTGTGATTAGAATAGCAAACCTACTTCAGATGGCAAAGTTGGTGACAAGGGTAAGATACCTGAGATAATGAGATAATGATATAAACTGGCAGGATCTTCAAAATTCAATCAGAGGGTCTATTACTGTGAAGAATCCTAAGAAAATGCCTAGGTGTAAGCCAGTACATGATAACTGAGTGATTCCAGGAGCAAGCTAGGGTGGATATAGAGAAGCTGAAAATAATTATCTATGGCATTGTTCTTAAACTTCTTTGCTTTTGGCTTTAGAGGACCCCACATATCAAAAGCAGGCTAAAAGTAGAATTACATACACACGCGAGAGAACATATGGGTATCTATGTTACTCAGGATTGAAAGGTCAACACTGGCACAACACATGCATAATGAAAACATCGAGTGATCTAACACTATCAGGACCCCAGGGAAAACCTTCTCATCTCTTGCTACCATTTCCAAATTTCAAAATGATTCGTTGGTTTTTCCACTGCTACCATGGCAAAGAGACACAGTTTCTTAATTAAAGGAAAGACAATTAATAAACTTAGTACATCTTTCTCAGATTGCATGAATACAATAGATCCTTGCAAAATAAATTTTTATAAAAAGGTTTTAAAACCTAAACAGATCTTTTTTGACTAATTTTAAATGTGAATGAAAAGATGCAAATCAAATATAGTACACGTGAACTAAAGCAGCAGTCAATATTTCTAGGAAATTAGAATAAAAAAACATTTGCATGTTTATGAAGAAGAATCATATCCAAACAATCCAAAAATTATTTGTATTAAGACTTTTTTTCTGGACATTATCAAACAAGGTAAATTTTGGTAAAAATCTTTTGAAAAAAAATTAACAGTAAACTGTTATTTCTGGATAATGATTTCTTTTTAATATTGTAGTTTGAACAAAAATTAAAGATTTAAGAAGTTCTGTATGAATTTACACATTGTATGACATGATAAAGTTGTGTATAATGAAATTAAAATATTTTGATTCTGTGATGATAATACTTTATTATTATATATGAAATTTCTTTACAGTTTCCTAATGTTTGAATATTATATCTGTGGTTAATAAATGAATCTTAATATTGCTTAAAAAATTCTTTTGCTAAAGGAATTCCTGCTTAACCAAGTAAAATGTCTCCAAATTGAACTTATTAAAAGACTATCTTAGGATTTCAATGAGTTAAGTAACACATAAATTGTCATTACTATTGGTTGAACACAAGTTATCTTAAAATATCAATTTTAATAATGTTAATTTGTGATTTACCTGAAATCACATCAATATACATATATTTATACTGATTTGTGAGTTGTTTATTTTACTATTTATTCAGACATCATTGACTCATCAAAGAATACTGACGCAGATCTCGGCCCGCAAGATCTGCTGTTGAGGTTTCGGTATTCCAATACACATACACATGGACTACAGACGTCCTGTGGGGGAAAAGGGACAGCGCGGCCACTCTCTCAAGAGGAGAGCACCTCTTAGCGCCTCGGCCACTCCCTCAAGGGGGGAGGGCCGAGAGCCTTGGGGTGACCAGCCTTTATAGGTTTTTGATGCCCTTAACATCAAAGGTCCTCTTTACTATACAAAGGTTTGTTTTGGGTGGTTATCTTTGCAGACACAGGAGAGGAAGTCACTGAATACATCAAAGGAGGACATTTGCAATGTAAATGGTTGGTTGAAAGGGCTATGTCCCATACCTGGAGGGTCTAGCCCAGATTCTGGGAAGATAAAGATACTCAGTAAACATTTGCTTCCTCAATTCAGGGTGAGGGAGTTTTATCAAGAGCAAGTCTCATAGCAGTCTAAGTACAATGCAGGCCTGATTTCCCACTGGAGAACTTATCCATGGACGTGGGTCCTGCCCGCCAACCTCGCTCCCCACTGGTTTTCCGAGTGGGGGCTGAGCCACATTTCCCACGCTTGGAACGGTTCCCCACAGAATACTAATACATGAACAGTAATATTTAAATGTAGATATATTTGATAATTTGCTGATTTTAGTGACAAACATTGTTTTTCATGTATATTTCAATGTTGATTTTATAGGGGTAAAGAGTAGGAAGATGGATCATATGTTATTCAACAATTTACTAGCTTCATTTGTAACTTTTTTGTGAGCCTTCCTTTGTATTTCCCTAATGGCTTGTAGATATTAGGGACAGGCCTGATTATCTGAAAGAGTAATTTTTTTTAGATATCTTTTAATTAGTCATCCCTTGATTACTCTTTTATCAACTGCTAATGAAAACAGCTATCAAAACTAAATATATATTTGTAGATTTAATCACAGTTCACATTTTAATGTTTCTCTTTTACGTCATCGAGCCTCACTTTCACGTGAAACTCAGGTCCTGCAACATCAGAACTGCTTCCAGCGTTTCCCATGCTGTCACTCAGTGAGTTCCCTGCCCCTAGTTTTCTAACCAAGTCACACACATGAATCATAAAAGCCTTGTTTCACCTTAATTAAATTAAATGATGCAAAGCTTATATTGGTTGTGACAGTTAGTCGGGATTGTTAGGGGGTGGAGGGACTGAGCAAAAAGGAACAAGGATTCAGGGACATGGACAACAATGTGGCGATTGCTGCGGGGGGGAGAAGGTGGGTATAAGGGGACTAAATGGTAATGGAAAAAATACAATAAAGATAAAAAGTTATCAGTTGTATTCACTAATTAAATGCACTTTTGTAAAAATAATAAAAGCATAGAAAATAATGTTTTTTGATAATTTGGAGTGATATCCTAGCTGAAATAAATTTATCTTTTTTTCCAGACTAACCAATTATTTAGGGAATATAGACAGATATGAATGAGTAGAAGAAAAATCTTCACATATTCTCATATTCACATTCACATTCCACTGAATATGTGTGTATATCAGCACAAACAATTAGAGAGAGCCTTGCAGAGAGTCAAGTGTGACACCATAGAGGGCATCTATAATGACGACTTGAAGTGTGGCAATTATTATTTTCTTCTGATAAAACAAGGCAATACTTTCAATAATTTATAATCATACTGAAAATAATTATAAGTGCTAATATCAGTTTCTGACCTGCAAATGGAGTCCCCAAATCCAAATTTAAAATATGTGTGCCAATTTAAACTGGAAATGTATTTTCATGATGTTTTAAGAGAACACAGTTAATGCAACACACACACACCTTTAAGCTACTTCAGAGCACATGAGCCCTCAATACCCAACTCGCTGTTATTGGATCCAGGACTGGTTTTTCTCCAAATGCATTTTCCATGTTGAAGTCAATAAAACAATCACTAATTCTTTAAAAACTAAAACAAGAACATTTTTACATCCAGGCATTTAATTAGAACTTCAAAATAGATTAATTATAATTGAAAAGTAATAAAATGTAGTTTGGCATTTTTTTAGAGGAGTCTAAATTAGCATGGTTAGTGAAGTTATTTAATTTTTGGTTTGTCAGTAAACTTAGTCTTTCCCCAGTCCTTAGAATTGAAAAGAAAATAATCTCTAAAAATAGATTTTAAATTTTAAACTTCTTGAAATTGCAAGGTCTATAAAAGTGGATTTCACTTGTTTATGATAAGTGCACTTTAAAATGAACTTCTGATACCATAAATTTTTATTTATATTCCTTTGTCTACCAGAAATATTTTATTATGCTATATCAATTGTTTCCTGTCTTTCTTATCTTAATAAACAGACTAGAGATGATTTTAAATCAGCATAACTGTATCAATCATTAGGTAATACTAAATAGCTGCCAATCTACCTGCTCCTACATTTCATTCATTCAAAAATTATTTATCAATTGCCTCCTATATTCTAAGCCCTATCGTAAGTGTAGGACATAACAACACTAATTTTGGAACATTTTGTTTGAGAAGGGGTGTAAAGATAAACAGGAAAAAATTCTCATACGAAGCAAGAATAATATTACTAGGGATCCATGGTTTGATGAAAATAGAAAATGGAATTACCAAGCAATGCGAAAGTATCTTTAAACTGATTGGTTTAAGGTATTGGTGAAACCTGTTAGGAGATGTGCTTTTACAGGAGACATAAATATGAAGAGCCCACGACTTGAAGTTCTAGGAGGAAGAATATTACAAGCGAAAGGAACAGCAAATACAAATGCTCTGAATTATCTGAAAGAAAGCCAATGTTAGTGGCAGTGACAAAAGGGCAGAAATACTATATGTAAGTGGTTTCTGCTCTGGAGCAGGACTAAATGCTTGTAAGTCACTGAAAAGAATTTAGATGTTATTATAAGTGTAGAAAAAGTTTCTAGTGGGGTTTAGATTCTTGAATTGGATATTTCAAATATTCGTTCTGTCTGAAGCTAGAGGAATGGAGGAGAAGAGGGCTGACCTAGGAAGCAGAGAGCAGGCAATGAGCATGATTTGGGAGTCTGGTCCAGAGGTAGCCATGGTCAGGCCAATTATGTTGGGGGGTCATTGGAAGAGAAGTGAAAGTATTTATAATATATTTTGGAAATGGGGCTGAAAATATTTGCCAGAGGAAAGGAGAAAGAAAACATGGAAATCAACAAAGATTCTTGGTATTTTTGTTTAAGCAATTTAGTTAGTGTTGGTGCCATTTTTCCAAGAAAAGGAAGCATGGAGAACAACAGATTCAGGGGAGAAAACCATGAATTTCACTGGGACTTCTTGAGTTGAACACACATCTTAGTTATCTAAGTGGATATGTCTCGTAAGCTATTATATTTATAAGTCTAACTTTCAGGTGAAAAGTTAGGCCTGGAGATAGACTTCCAAGGGTCTCGGCAAATGAATGTTATTGGTAGCCACACAACTGAATGATGAAACCTGAGGAAGATGAATTCGGAGCAGAGGAGGGGGTTTGGTGACTGAGCACTGGGGCACTCAATGACCTAGAGTCAAATGGCATTAAAAAATGACACAGCAGTGGACTCTTAGAGGGGGCAATACGGTACGAGAAAAGAAAATACAATAGATAAAGAATATAAAGGAATAAACTGATTTAAGAAAAAGAAGTAGTCTTTTATACTAAATGCTACTGAGACATCAATTAAGATAAGAAAGAAAAAGCAACATTTGCCAGGATAAAAATTATAGGTTTCCTTGACAAAAGCACTTTATTGTATCAACAGAGATGAGCTGAGGAGGGAAGAGAATGTGGAAGTGCACGCAGTGAGAACAGACTATTCAAAATTCATTATTTTCATGAAGGAGAAGAGTGGAATGAGGCGGTGTCTGGAAAGGGACATAGTATCAGAATAGGTACAGATGATTATAGGTAAAAGATAAAGTGGATGAATAGATAGAGATATATTTTGAATGGAAAAAATCAGACCATATTTACACATTGATGGGAAAAATAGATACAGGATGCTTATGAAAGTGACAGAGAAAAATTGCAGGAACAAAAGTAGTTTAGAATAGAACATGATCTGGCAGAGGTGGATGAATGTGGTTTTGTAAAAATTTAGAAAATGAACTGAGAAGATGGGGTGGGGGGGTTGATGACAAAACATGTTCCCGACAGCCCAGGGAAAGAGTCTGGGATGATGGAGGAGAGTGCAAAACCGGGCTGGACTGATTGATGTAGAGAGCATTCTGGGTATAAAAATCTAGCTAATGAGGATAATCCGGGATGCCTTATATGGGGCCAATTCAGGAAAACAAGGAAATAAACCATAATGGGAGTGGTGCTAGAGAGCTCACAGACAGTACTTCTTGAACTATTTTTGGTGAAAGACTGTTTTCCTCCCCGTACATCATGAAAGAATACCTGCGTAAAAATAAATTTCTGAAGAAGTGACGTCATACTTGGATGTTGCAGCAACGCCAGTTTCTATAAGCATTGCTACATGTTTACTCCAACTTCTGGATTACTTCTTTGTGGATTAGTGACAAAAATTTGCCAACTGATATCAGTTTGAAAAACACACTTTGAGTAAGACTGCCTTAGGTAAGTGAGAGAAACCAGATAAATCTGTAATTGAGAATAGTGTTTCCATTTTTGTTTGTGAATCCAACAATGATAAAATCTAGACAAATTATAGCACATTTATTTAATTAGGTTGGTGTTTTGGGGTTCTTAGGGTATAATCCCAGCAGTGGAATTGCTGGGTCAAAGGGCAGTTCCATTTTTAGTTTTCTGAGGAAATTCCATATTGTTTTCCACAGTGGCCTCACCAGTCTGCATTCCCACCAACAGTGCACTAGGGTTCCCTTTTCTCCGCATCCTCTCCAACATTTGTTTGTGGATTTGTTTATGTTGGCCATTCTGACTGGTGTGAGATGATACCTCATTGTGGTTTTAATTTGCATCTCTCTGATGGCTAGTGATGCTGAGCATCTTTTCACATGTCTCTGGGCACTCTGTATGTCTTCCTTGGAGAAGTGTCTGTTCAAGTCCTTTGCCCATTTTTTAATTGGGTTGTTCATCTTCCTGGAGTGGAGTCATTTGAGTTCTTTACATATTTTCGAGATCAGACCCTTGTCTGAGGTATCATTGGCAAATATGTTTTCCCATACTGTTGGTTCTCTATTCATTGTAATGCTGTTTTCTTTAGCCATGCAGAAGCTTTTTATTTTCATGAGGTCCCATTTGTTTATTCTTTCCTTTATGTCCTTTGCAATTAGAAAAATCTTTATTTGTAAATTATATACATATACTTCTGTACTAATATATAACATTTAAATAAAAAAGAGCAAGGTACTTACTTTAAAAATACCCATGAAGTCACCAAATAAAAGATGAAAACTCATAATGATACTTAAAATTAGAGCTGTCAGATAATTTAATGCAAAAAGAATTAGCACTGATTATAAAGCATGCAATCTAGATAAAGAAAAATTTTACTAAGGCCTTCGTGTTCTGGCACACCCAAGCATCATTTATAAAATACCATTTTGATTATGTTAAGGCTATGCTTCATAACACTCCTAATAGATATCCCTGTACCGCATACATACGGATTTCAGAAACTGTAACAATACTTCGTCATCCCAGGACACTATTATACCTGCTATGCTACTGCATTTGGACAGAGGTGGCACATCCTGGAGAAAAACTGGGAAGGAGAGTTGAAACTCCGAAGTGAATGCAGTGGTAATGCGGGCTAGTTGTAAGGTGCTGGTGAAAATTCAAACTTTCCATAAGCAGCTTTTGGCTAAAACCAGGAGGCTAAGAGGACACATGAGAGATCCAGATAGAAATAAATCCTACTGAGCATTTAATGTATTTTCGCCTCATGAGTAATTTTCAGAGTTACATAGAACAGAGCAAAGCATGTAGAGAGAAGATTGCACTTCAGTAGAGAACATATGCAAAAGCCTGAATTCTTTTAAAAATCACAAATTGGCTTGGACCCCCCCATTTCTATACAACTAATAGTCACTATAATTCTATTATGTGCCTGAGAAATAGTGAAAAAGGCCAACACTCCCTCCCTCTACTGTAGATCTCAAGCGTAAAACATACTGAAGATGAGTAGGGAAGAAGTTTTAAATTGTATGAGAAAATTACTTTTTGATATTAGCTTGTACGGGACTTATCTATTTAGCAATTGAAGACTGGGATATTTGCTAACATATGCAAATGGTTAGAAAAGTTATGGGATAGATTTGAGATTTTATGCATGTGTGAAGGACGATCTTAGCAAGCAGGTTTAAAGAGCATGGATTTTGAATGATACCCTACTTAGTCTACTTCATCCAGGCTTACATATTGACAGACTGTAGGTTGCCATGTTTGAGAGTTTCTCAGAGCCTGCTAGCTGTGAACCAAACCCATTCCTCTCCTTTGGCACACACTAATGGCCTCATTTCTCAGGCTCATTCGGAGTGAGATGTATCCACACGACTGAGTTCAATGGGATAGGAGCAATAATGATTTGTTCCATTTCTGTCATGGTCAATTAAAACCTCTCATCTACTTTATCTTGTGTTTTGTGTGTGTGTGTGTGTGTATTAAACTTACTGGAGTTTTTAATTCTTCTGTTAGGTGCATGCAGAGCATAAGAAAAATCTGCGTATTAGCAGAGATATATGAAGAAGTGTTCTGGGACACTGAATAAGCTCCTGGAGGAGAGATGATCTGCCACCCTATACGTGCGTCAACTAGTATAGTGAGAGCAAATATGAGTTTCTACTGTGTTGCATTATTTGTTCGGTTCACTTCTGTAGCACTTAGCCTACCCTAAGTAACATGATGAGTAATAGCCAGTACATAAACACAAAAACAGTACATAAAATTTCCATATTACAAGGAAGTACAGTAGTATCTAGAAGGTTCATAATAAAAAATACCTCCAAAATTATATAATGTAAGAACCAAAGAATGAATTTGGAATGTTGTTGACATCGTTTGTGAATTGCAAGAGACTTGCTCTTATTTTTGCGGAAAACAGAGCCATAGGATATTAAAAGGTACTGAGAAAACTAAAAGTGATTATATATATATATATATATATATGTATATATACACATATATACATATATATATATAACACACACACATATGTACTTTAAAAGGCTCCATTGTAGGAAAGGAAGAGAAAATTTGACACTACAGAAGATTGAATCAATAAACTGGAGGACAACATGAGATCTCTCCTAGAATGCAGAAAACAAGGGGCTACACAGAGAAAATGTTGAAAAAGAATGGTAAATACCAAGGTTAGATGGAGATGTGAAAGGGTACCAGTCACAACTTCACCAGAAGCATGAGTTACTAAAGCTCTTGAGTTAAAAAAAAATAGGATACATGATCTCGTGGTTTGCTTAGGAATGCCAAGAAAAAGAACTTACTATGAGTTAACTTTGAAATGCAAAGATAAGAGAAACATTATTTAAACAACTTGGAAGGAAAACCAGACAGACACACAAACACACACACGGACACTGATGTAGGAAGAAAGTCAGTCATTCTTGCCACAGTGCACAGACCGAAGGCCAGAACTCACGAGGCAGTTCCCATAATATTGAGTGGAAAAAGGTACGACCTTAAAATAGCAGGCCTTGCTAAGTTGTCTTTCTCGTGTGGACTGAACAGAAAATATAAGTATTATCAGTTACATAATAATAGCAAATTAAGACTTTTTTGTACTTTTCTAAAGTTTCACATATGTATCTAATGAAAAAGAGGTAAAGCAAAGGTCAGGGTTAAAGAACAAGGACAATTACAATTGAGATAATTAAATGTAAGTGCTAAAAAGAGATCACACCAAAACTTGCAACCACTTTTTGTAAACCTATAAAAGAGAAAAATCGTATATATTAAATACATCATAAAAATAAAAAATCCTCTGTATCTGAAATGACAGGCTATTAAGAAACTTCTTCAGATGTATGGAGTATAGCAAATATAAAGCATATTAAATTATTTAATATAGGCTACTCAAAAATAATATTTCATCTGAATTATATCAGTTAAAAATATAAGCTAAAGATATTTTTATAAAAAATAAATCTATTATAAATTATAAGATTAAAGAAAATTAAGAGAGTATACATAGAACAAACAATATTACATGTAAGAGAGAAAGCAAATTTAAAAAGTGAAGCATTAATAAACTGACAAAATCAATAGAAGTCCATTTGTATCAATTAAAACAATAATTTGAATGACTTTATTGAGATAAAACTCTCATTATATGACCAAAAGTCAAATTTAACTACATAATATTTAAAATACACTTGAAATTAAGTACCAATAAAAATTAAAACATGGGCCCTTATAGATAAGTGAACAAATGCATGACTATTTCACAGAATAAATTACATGATATTTCCCTTGAATGGCTCCATATAAGATATTAATATGGTTGTACTTAATGAGTTCTTATACTGTGCCAGAGACTAGTCTATAATTTTATAGTAATTAACTCATATATTCCTCTAAGCTACTCTGTGAATTAACTACAATATGATCTTCATTTTGAAGATAAATAAATAGAGTTAATTAATTTTCTCCGAGATTATACAATTGGAAACTATGGAGCTCAGACTGAAATCCAGGGCAGCAGAAATCATAGCCCAAGATTTTCAGTTCAGTACATCTCTACGATGATAAAATTGTCATAAAACTTATGCCTCCTGACACCAAATTTTAATAAAGATCTCAGAAAAAAACCCATAAGTATACGGAAAAACATTATAACCCGTGCCATCACTACCACCACCACCAAATTTGCATGCTTGATGGGTTTGAGCAAAGACTTATATTTCGCAATGAGTAAGATGAAACAATTATTGCCTTACATCCCACACATCCCACACAGTCAATAAGGGTTCTAAGGTATAAGGTATAATTATCAACTGGTTGACTCACTTCCTAAACACCCTCAAAAGAAGTCTGTGATGTTTTTTCAAATGCTTTATATTTTCCTGTTCAGGGTAAGAACCAATGAACCCTAAAACACCTGAAACACCCTCTTGTCTTCACAAAGCCCTGTCTTCTCTTGTCGGAACCCCCTTAACAGGGACAATTCCTAACAAGACTTATGGAGATCTCCCGAGCACATCATATTCCTGGTAAGACTGCTCCTCCCTCTGTTTGCCTTTGGGCAATTATACGATTTTATTCTGTTATGCCAATAAGATTCATTGGGTCATTCCATCGTAGGGTTGCCAGGAGTCAGAACTGACTGAGCAGCATGTAACACACGGGTCGATAATCTATTAGAGTCAATTGGACTGGTACCTGAGAAATCCCTAACTCTAGTTTATCTCAGCTCAGTTTATTCATGCTTCCAGCTGAGCAACTAGAGCATGATGGGAGAATAATCACATCCTTGCTGACTCGTGACCATAAGTCTTAAGTGCCCTTCTTTTATTTTCTACTATCTAATTTCTACAACTCTCCAAGATAACCACTTCACAATTTCCCCACTCTCCCAAACGTCCACTTTACCCCAATCTCAATTTACTGCCTGTGTCATTTTACTGAGGAGACAGAAGCCATGATGAAGTAAACATCAAAGTCCCCACTCCCAACACCGAGTCTACCAATCTACCCAAGTTTACACCCTATATTCTGCTTTCAGTCCTATTAAATTAGAACAGGTGTTCTTACTCCCTTCTAAACAAACCACACAAACTGAAGACCTCTTCATACTCTTTTCTACTATCATAAAATTACAAAAATAATCAAACCCTTTAACTGACTGCAACATTTCTAGTCAAGGACACCAAGAAATTTTATCTTACCAAAACAAATGATTACAAATTCAGTCCTCAACTCACCCAGTCAAATTCTTCATCCGATTTTACATATTTGTTTACCTCCTTCTTTCCTCCAGAAATATTTTTTGAAAACTTATCTACAGGGACATCATGACCTTAGATACTTTGATATCTTTCTCAGTTTCTTCTACTGGCTACTCTTTTTGTGTTTGAACTCTAAATGTTAAAGTATTATAAGGCTTAGTCAAGTATGGTCTCGTGGGGGTTTTTTGGCCCACATTCACACCTTAGATAAACTTTTCCAGGCCTATGTTTTCTCAATAAAATACTGAATGCCAAATTATATTTCTATCCTGAACATTTCCCATCAACTTTTGAACCAGATATGGCATTTCTTGTTAGATGTTTACATTCAAGTGCCCAATAATCATCTCAAATTTTATGGGTCCAAATCACTTTTTTAAACTTAACCCACACATTCCAGAGTCTTATCCATCTCTATAAATAGGGGCATTGAGTATCCCCTGGCTCAGACCAAAACCTAGAAGCTCTTCTTGTTTCTCTAACTGGGGGCAGCAGGGAAACTAAAGCATGCTCTTCTCATGGTGATGCCAGTTGTGAAAGAGAAAGAGTGGAAACTCCTGATGCCTCTCTATTTATTAAAAACCTTGTGGTGACACTGATTAATAAGATCATATAGATGTCAGGTGTACCTCTCTATGATACACGCTGTGTATATTGCATTGCGTGCCCACTACCCAAAGTCAAATAACCATCTATCACTGTATATTTAGCCCTATGATGCTTCTTAAACATCATGCATAGAATTTGCACTTTGTTAGTTCTGCCTACATACTTTTGGCCAAAAAAGAATTTAAATCACAAGCTTATAGTTACAAGGAGTCAAAATTAGAGCCAACAATTACTGCACAATCCCTCTACCTTGGTAAAACTATATCTAAGTTAAGATATTTGACTTCTAAGCAATAATAAACAATGCTTTTTTGGTAGAGGGTTTTTTTTTTTCTACCACAGTTTATGTACTTTTAATTTTTTTTTAATTTTTATTGTTGTTCAATTACAGTTGTATGCCTTTTCTCCCCATCCCTGGTAGAGGGTTTTTAAGCATGTGTTTTCACATGTACTGCATAGTAATCCACATTATCCCACATGATCCTCAGAAAATACTGCAATATGCATATATTCTCTTTTTACAAATGAGAAAAGTAAGGATCAGAGAGGTAAAATATGTATTTACCAAATTACTCATGTACATTTGAAAAAGCATTTAAATCCACTACTTTTGTTTAGATTCTAACCATCTTCTCCCCATTTATCTACCACATCATAACACCTCTATAACTTATTAAAACCAAACAACACACTTTGGAATATAGCATATTATAAATTGCCTACATATGAGCAAGCAGTTCCATCCTTAGTAAGGAATGTTTGTTCATGTTACTAATGAAACTTCACCTTGCAAAGTTCATAGATATTCTTGCAGTCAGGTGTGATGGATGATGCTGTTACTCCTGCATTGAAATTCTTTGACAACATCACTGCCAAACCACTATTGTTTCCAATGTATCATGTAAGAAGTCCTGAAGAAATTATAAAATAACCCCCCCATACTTGTGACTAGATGCTAGATAGTAAAATGGAATTTTTTTTTCTGTAGTCGAAATGGTATATCAAAAGATTAGACTTTGGGTTGCAAAACAAAGTTCTGTCCTTGTTTTGGACTTTATCTTAGCAATTATTTGACAAAACTCTCTGGGCACCTTTTGGTATATAAATTTTTGTCACTTGAGGAAGATATATGATTTAGAACCTTTCAATAAAGGGTACGATTTTCTAATGCAGTGAAAAATGAGAATGTTTGTCCTGTTTTAACCGTAAACAAATGGTGGTATTTATTATCAAATCTGCAACTTAATGAAGAAGAGAAGTGGGCCCCAAACATACTTACAGAAACGGGCCCAGTCGGCCTTCTTCCATGCTCCTTATCAGTTCAGCTACAGTGGCTATTAATGAGTCAACCGTACTTGCCACAGCTGCTAGAGACTCGATGCTAAGAGGCTTAAAATTTTCCACTAAATCTTGTTTTTTTATTTTAAAATATTGCTCTCATCAGTGTTTGAGGCAAAGTTCATGCCATCATGCCAAAGCCTCAGCTTTGTTCCAAGGTATAATTCACAAATAAAAGGTGTTTGAAACTCTAAACTTTTATTATTTATTTTTATTGTTATTCAAGTATAGTTGTCTCCATTTTTCTGCTACCACTTCCCCCTGCCCCACCCACCCACACCTCTCACCCTCCATCCTTCGCCTCTTTGCCTTTATCCATGATCCATGGGTCCTTTATACATGTTCCGTGACAGCCCTTCTCCTTCTTTCCCCAATTACCCCCCTCCTCCCTTCCCTCTGGCTATTTGAAGTTTGTTCTTTATTTCAGTGTCTCTGGTTATATTTTGCTTGCTTATTTGTTTTGTTGATTAGGTTCCACTTATAGGTGAGATCATATGGTACTTGTCTTTCACTGCCTGGCTTATTTCACTTAGCATAATGCTCTCCAGTTCCATCCATGCTGTTGCAAAGGATAGGAGCTCCTTTCTTTCTGCTGTGTCGTATTCCACTGTGTAAATAAATGTACCATAGTTTTTTGATCCATTTGTTTACTTATGGACCCTTAGGTTGCTTCTAGCACTTGGCTATTGTAAATTGTGCTGCTATGAACATTGAGGTGCGTAGGTTCCTTTGGATTGGTGTTTCAGGGTTCTTAGGGTATAATCCTAGCGGTGGAATTGCCAGGTGAAAAGGCAGTTCCATTTTCAGATCTTTGAGGAAATTCTGTACTGTTTTCCACAGTGGCTGCACCAGTCTGCATTCCCACCAACAATGTACTAGGGTTCCTTTTTGTCCATAATCTCACCAGCACTTATTGTTTGTTGACTTGTTGGTTATGATGGCCATTCTGACTGGTGTGAGGTGGTATCTCATTGTGGTTTTAATTTTCATCTGTCTGATGGCTAGTGATGCTGAGCATCTTTCCATATGTCTCTGGGTCCCTCAGTATGTCCTCCTTGGAAAAGTGTCTGTTCAATGGAGCAGAATAGAAAGGTCAGAAAAAAACCCATGTCTCTATGACCAATTAATATTTGACAAAGGGGTCAGAAGCATAAAATGGAGTAAAAATAGCCTCTTCAACAAATGTTGAAGAAACTCTTTTTAAGTGTAGTTAAATCCATGATTTGAAGGATCAGTCATATTCTATTTTTTTTTTCACAGTGCCTAGCAAATGTCTGACACCTGGCAAGCAATCATACATATTTAATGAATTAAATCAATTAACTGGTGTGATGTTTTCTTAATGAATAAGAAATGAATGCAAGTCTAGTAGAATTACTAGCACTATACTTTATGAAAAAAATTATAAAATAGTACTTTAATATAAGGCTTTACAGTTTCTATTAGTTATCATGGATTGCCAAAACATAAAATTCTCAAATAAATAAAATAATTTCATTGAAAAGAGAAATGCGACTACTTATAAAAGATGGAAAAAGATATGAAACAGAAAGTTCTGATAGCACTGTTGTGTAAAATGACTCTTGCAGGAAACAAGAAAACCCAGAAGGAGAAAAAAATCATAGATCTGTTTTATAACAGAATCAATAATAAAGAAAAATGTCTGCAAAAGCAAAGAAAACAATTTTGAGAGTTGAGTCAATCCATAAAAGAATGGGAAAAAGTTGAAAAAAAACATTAACTTTTCACATAAAGACATACTTGTGTACATGTGATTCATTTCATATCTTACACAGATAAAATATGCAGTTGTTATAAACAGCTGAGTACTTAGTACCTGAAAACTTAGGTTTCCCTCTCATCTCTGACTCTGCTTAATTCAAGATTTTATGACACACTATTTAAAAATCACGAGCTACACTTTTCTCATGTATAAGAGTAAAACAACATGACTTTTATACAAGAGTATACAGGTATACAAATCTTTATGCAGACTATAAAATAATTTCAAATCTATTACTAAAAACTGTAACCTGGAAATAAGAAAATAGACTTAAAGGCATTTTTATATTAGAAATCATTTCACAGGTTTAATGTACTTTGTAATTTATCAGGTAACTATATTTTAACCTGCATGTATTAAAGAATAAAAAAAGCAACTCCATATCATGAATTCAAAGAAAAAATTATCAATGGCTTTTGATCATACTTGCAATAAAATACAAACTTCCGACCTAGTTTACAGATTCTTACTTAATCAGACCCAGCCTTCTCCATTTTCAAAGTTATGCTTCTTTCTTGCTCACCACCCTTTTGCAAAAGGAGTTTTCTGCAGGGAAGGGGGTCTAATTATGCCAACTGTATGCCTGCCCTAGGAGCTTGCCAGAGAGCTCTCATTTCTTTGACTGACTCCTGGCCTTATGGACAGCAGGCCTTCCCGCCTCACCTGTTCTCAAGTACTGTCAGCAACCCTGTCAGATCTCCTGTTTTAGAACACTCATCACCACCTGGTATTCTGTGCTGTCCTTATTTCTTTTATCTTATTTATTGTTAACCTCCTGTCCCGTGAGTCAATACACATGAGTACAAGAACTTCGCCTTTGTTCTTTGTCACGACATTCACAGTACCTGGAATGGTATCTGACAGAGTTGGCTCTCAACATGTGTATATGAAATAGCCACAGAGAAATTCCAAGCTGAACACTTGTTGATATTAGAAGTTCAGAGAGGGCACTATTTGTCCAAGGTACACGTGGAAATTATCACGGAAGTCAGCACGATTTAATGCTCTCACTGGTTTTATTATTACGATTCACAACTTTACATTCGGACTGACTGCAGGTGGCATAAACCTACTATATTTCTATAAAGTTGAGAAATATTTCTAGAGTTCTAAGAAAATAGCAGGCACCCTGCTGACCAAATAAAAAGAAATGCTGAGAAGGTGATCTGGATCAATCATTCCCTAAAGTGCAACAGAAGGAAAAAGCGTATGTCCAATATAACAGAAACAACTTTGTCAGAAAAATTCTAAAGGCATCTGAAACCCCAGATTGGGGCAGTGACATTGGGAGGAGTTAGATTAAAAGCTGTATTCATTTTTATGACTCCAAAGTATCATTTTTAGTAATTTCAACAGAAGCATTAATGAGAGATCGAGCAAAAAGGAACAAGGACACATGGGCAAGGACAACAGTGTGGGGATTGCTGAGGAGAGGAGGTATAAGGGGAATAAATGGTAATGGAGAAATACAATAAAGATGAAATTTTGAAAAGTAAACAAACAATTGTCACAGTTTTTGATACATATTTAAAGAAACAGTCCATAGTGTTGGCTCTCTATACCCAAGGTTCCTTATCCACTTCAGCTGTGGATCAAAAATATCTTTTAAAAAAGTTATGTTGTTGTTGATGTGTACTGGGTAGTTAGGCTTCTGATGGTTGTGTTTCCTGAACATGTAAATGCATTTTTTCTTGTCATTATTCCCTAAACAATACAGTATAACAATTATTTACCTAGCAATTACATTGCATTAAATGTTACAAGTAATCTAGAAATGTTTGAAAGTACATGATGTAGGTATAGAGGTTATATGCAAATACAGTGTAATTTTAAGCAAGACACATGAACATCTGCAAACTTTGATATCCATGGGGGGGCGGCATGGAACCAATGCCCTGTGGATAGCAAGGGCCAACTGTACTTAAAAAAATTGTCCACTAAAAAGGTTAATAAAACAGTCTTCTTTCATGTTAGGAAGAAACAAAAGTATAAGCAGTTATCCACTTACTTTTTGAGGGAAAAAAGAGAAAGTGGCCAAATGATAAAATATGTTAAGTTAAAGCAAGTATTTTTATGACATTCAATAGTTTATAAAACCAAGTTTTTTAATTCTCAAATTTAATATTAATTCTTTGTAAAAGTATTTGTAATTCCTCCTTTATAGAAGAGGGTCATCACTTCAGCTATGACATATAAAGACTTTGGAAGTTTCCATTCTTGTTCTACAACAAGAAAAGCTAGACAAATGCACAACAAGAACAAATACAATGCCTGTTTGTTTGTTTGGGCCTAACACAGAACTGAAGTCTCAGGGAAAACAGCCACCATGAAATCTGGGAGATCCAGGGGTATAAAGTCCAAGATTTTATTAACCTGGAACAGAAGTTAATGGACACCCTCGGCTGGGAGGAACAGTAGGAAGTAAAGAGTAATTCTGACTAATTCTTGGAGGCTGAGTACAGACTAGGGTGCAACTGAGAAAATCCTGGGGCAAAAGTTATAGCAGAACATCACAATTTCATTATTTCTTTCCCTCCACTGGGTTATTATGGTCAAGAGTCAAGAATTATCCTTCTGTGGCCCTGGAAATGGGAAGAGAAGACCAGCCATCATGAAACACTCCCAGATTCTTCTCCTCCTCTATCCTCCAGGGGAAGACATCACCAGTGGGCAATACTGAAATCTTACTCAAGCTAGGGTAAGGGAACTCCATCCCCCTCTAGCCTGGGACAGCCTTCCTAACTCAACTGAGGGGGGAAATCCAAAGTCATCAAGGGAGAGATAGTTAAGTAAACAGACTGAGAATGTTTTAGAAAAGGAGAACAGTAACAGGAAGGAGAAGAAAAGAAAGAGTCCTTTAGAGGAGACAGAAGTACTTGTAAAGTCCTGAAACAGGCTCTGTAAGAGACTCTTACTTACTAGCATGGATCACAGCTGCAAGACACAGGCCCTCCGTAACAGGCAGTACAAAGCGAAGTCCCAAAGCCAAGAAGGGAGGCCAGAATAACAACACCAGAAGAATTTGAAGACCTTAGTACCTATAACTACAACCAACATTAGATGCATCCCAACTCTTAGATTAACATAAACCCTCACATTAAAGATCTACTTATCGGTTCCTATTACCCAATACAACATGGCTAACTTTCAACAAAAATTTACAAAGTATATCAAAAGGCAAGAAACAACAAAGCCGGAAGTGACAAAGCATTGCATGAATATCTGTTTAAAAATGGAATGTAACTGTGCAAGAAGAAAATAAAATATCTAAAGCTAATTTTAGCTAATTATTTTTCTCATTTTAACTTTACTTAACAAATAGTTACTTTGTTCCTTCTTTGAATCAGAGGTTCTATTTGCTTGTTTATCAAAAGCTAAAAACTTGGCAAAGGTTGAGGAGTTTTTGGTGGAGTCTATAGGATTTTCTATGTACACTATCATGTCATCTGCAAACCATGAGAGTTTTGCTTCCTCCTTTCCGATTTGGATGTGATTTGAAGGTGGGAGGGGATAATGGGGGAAAAGGGGGAGGGGTTGTCAGGAACATGTATGAAGGACACATGGACAAAGCCAAATGGTGGTAGGATTGAGGGAGGGAGGTGAAGATGGCTAGGGTGGGGAGGAGTTGTGGGGCAAAATGGAGACAACTGCACTTGAACAACAATAATTTTTTTTTTAAACCCTGCTATCACCTAAAGTTTTTGTTTCTGCGCCATGTCATAAAGTCCTAGCTTATACTACATTTCCTTCTTCTTTACCCATTTGCCTTCAGTCAGAACTGCAGCCAGTCAGGGGTTTTGCCTCATAGAGAGATTTATACACATCCATGTTTTGAATACTCAATGATTTTGAATTTTTGTGAATTTTTTAATATTTGATATAGAAGTAGCAAGAGGGCAGTAAGAGAATACCTTGCATTTTAAATCTTGTTTTTTCTTCTACCACATATTTAGTGGCTATAAGGACACGCTTGTTCAATTAGATGGACTTTATTAATGAAAAATGAATTTATTTGTACTTTTTTGCCTTCTTTTCTTGTTTTATAGTTACAAAGTTAGATTTGGAGATCATGAAAAATTTAAACCCATTGGTAACATGATAGGGAAGGAAAATATCCAGGTGAGATCCTTCCTCTTTAATCAAACATACTTGTTTTCCTACAATGATTAAAATGCTACTTGTTTACCTAAACAAAGATCATTTTGTACCTTTTCTGATTCTGTTCCAATAGAGGGAACCCAAAAATGCTGACACGACCTTTTTATTTTTAGTCTTCTTCCTTTACATGCTTTTATGTGACAGGTCTACATTATAGGTCATAGAATAAGATTCCAAGGAAATGAAAAAGTGAACTATATTCAATTTCAGTGGCCTTTAAGGCTTCTCAGAATTAAGGTCAAGTCATAAATCCTGTGGGTACTGATTACCTCCTTCACCTGCTGTTAAAACAAGCCTACAATCTGCTTTCTTTTTTTCTTCGATACCCTAGAGAGATTGCTGTCACAGCACTTTTTATTTTTTTAATCCTCACTGAAGAAAGTTCTTATTTATTTGACAGAGAGAGAGACCCATAGATCAGTTGCCTCCTGTATGCACCCCAGTGAAGGATTGAACTCGCAACCTGACGGGGAAGTAATTTAGAATCGTTTGGTGTATGGGATTTTGCTCCAGCCAACTGAGCCACCTGGCCAGGGCAGTTATCACTGAACTTTCTATTCCCTGGCTTCTCACTGCATTATGACTTTGAGATCTAGAAATTCTTTTCTAGATCTCAAATGATCATTCCTCTCAACCCCCAAGAAAATTGCAACAGACCACTGGTGGAGCCAGTCTCAGAGAAAAAAAGCTCTACATGTGTTCTACCGGCTGTCCCTACACCATGCAACAATCATTCACCATACACAAGAGAAGCAGCACCCCTCAAAGAGAGGCCATGTAAATGTGCAGGTAGAAAAATGAAGTAAGAACACATTCGAGGGAAGAAATTAAAAATATGTATATCCTGATTCTATACCTTCTAAGTGCCTGGTAAGGTGCCTTGTAAGATGCATGGATTCAGTGAACAATTGTTGATAAAGATTGGGTTGACGTACTGTAGGCTGAAAGCGTTAATATTTTATAACAGTCTATTTCCTTTATGGGTGGTGGGTGCATGGGAAAAGAGAGTTGAGCCATAAAATCATACAGTTCTACAATATTCACACTTAAACTCAGATATATTCAATTCCTTAAAACTATGCCTGTCAGTTTATTCCATATATTTGCATATTTTAAACCAGTCATACGAAGAGGATTTATGGGAAATGTGTACCTTTTATCGATGGTTGAGTTTTCAAATATATTTCCCATATTTTAGCTTAGATTCATGGTAAAGACAACATACAGGCATCCATAAACATTTTGATTTTTTTAAAATGCAAATTGATAATCATATTTGAATTGAGAATTCACACATTTTCTGTAAGCCTTTAGGTGATAACAGCTTCGGGTGGAGTACCCTCAGTTAAATAAGAAAGTGTGAAAGTAGTTCATAAAGCATATCATTGCTTGTTTTTTATTCTTTCTTCAGTAACCTGACTGAAGATCCTCTTACGAGAAATTTATTCTAATTAGTGGAAGATAAACAACACATTACTGACATATCAAGAGAGCCCCTTCCGTTGTTTCCCGCAAATGAATGCATTTGATAAACTTATGAATATAAGCTACGGGATGTCTACAGCACCACCAGTTCCAGTCCTGCTCAGCCAGGGGTTCTCTTTAACACCCAGGCGTAAATATTGATCTGTCTGCTTTTGGAGTCTCACATTCAATTAAGTGACTGGTTTAAAGGAAATCCTTTAAATTTAACTTGTTCATCACTGAACGATAATCACCGTTGTTTTTCAACAGACATGTCTGGCTCTCTTTCCAGGCCAGAAGTGGAACTGCGCTTCCCTGTTTACATGTAATTTCGGGCAAACCTGAGGGAGCAAAAGTGATTTGGGTCACTCTTGGGAAGGGGCTTTAGGACCAGAGCATGAGTTTGTGCTCCTGTCTTCCCCGGCCCTCGATGCACGCTCTTCTTTCCTGGGCCCTGTGGGAAGCATAGAGAGTAGAACTCCCTGCCAACTTCTTTGGAGAACATATAATCAGTACGAAATAAATTTTGGTTGTATTTAGCCACACAAATTCAGAGGCTGTTTTTTTTCCAAGGAATGAGCTATAGACTAATCTTTCCTAGCAAGTACATATAAAAATTTTATATTCTTGGGTTTTTTTTGGAAAATGTTGACATAAAATGTGTAGTTTCCTTTTCTGTACTATGTGCTCTGAGCTTTGGCTATAGAATGGGCATAAGGGATAAAGAAGAAGTGAAAGGACAGGGAGTTGGAGTAGGATGAGAAAAGAGAGATATCAGGGAAAAATACTAGTATGTTTTTTAACAACTTCAGTCAAGTTAGTAAGAGCTCATGTGATCCCCTGTGACCACAAGGCCTGAGAAAGCCTGAGAGAATATTTAACCATCAGAGGAGCTCTAACCTCCTCTGGTCCCTGAATGCTTTCTTCTTAGATGACTGTTGCCACTGTGGATGTTTTTGAACATTTAAAAAAATCCTGCCATCCTAATGACCATGAGGAATTAAATTCAGACACACCTTACTTGGCTCCAAACCAAAGCAGGTGTTTACAAGGTTACTAGACACGTAGAATGCAATGTCTTCTCAGGAGGAATGACTCATGTTTATTTTGGATGTTTATATTAGTTTACTAGTTATACATTTTTCTGCAGGGAGAAAGGGAGAGAATTTGCTACATTATAACAAATATCAAAACAATGCCCAATGGGAGAAGAAAAGTCAAGTTGAAAAGAGACCTTTGCTGAAGCTGAATTCAGCATAGATTTGATGGACTTGAGAAACAGGGACCTAGCGGTCAACTAAGCCAAGGATTATAAAGAATTTTACATATTGTAATTGCCTGGGCACAGCAGGACTCCAGCACATCCTTCATCTCCTCCTCCTTCCACTGCTGTTCCGCGGGCCTGCCCCTGCTAATGGCCAAAGCCATGCCCCCAGCATAGCCTTTCCGTCGCCCGAATTAAAGTACTGCCGCTTGTCCACAGAGCGTCCGGCAAGTACATTTAGTTTCCAGTTCTTCCCCTCAAGATATTGTTTTTAGTTTTCTAACTCACTCAGTAATGCTAAGTTATTGATGGAAATAAATATTAAAACAATATTATTTTTAAGCCAAAAGGCAGTAACCTGTAAAGGTTAGAGAGCAACCTCATTTAACTGTGTTAAAACTATATTTGAATACCAGCCTTAACACTTAAAAACATCTGCACTTTGAACAAGGACTTAAACTTTTTAAGTCTTTCTGTATCTTATCATTTTTAGAATGGTGTTGAAAATGATAATGATGTTGGTAGCATTTACCTCATTTTTTGTCAAATAAATGATGAATAATATTTTAGTAGCAGTATGTTCCAAATATTTGAACATACTCATTATAAAAAAGAAATGGTAGAGCACACTAATATATAATATATATATATATAAAATACAAATATATACTTAGACACATTTTTTAATTTATTTATCTGAATCCAAATTTAAAAAGCATTAACTGCATTTTTATTTACTAAATTTAAAAACCATATATATAACCTCAACAATTTGTAAAATATGTTAGCAAAGTGATAACAGCTTATTATGATGATGATGATTATTATTATGATTATGATTATGCCAATCATTGGCGTGTTCCTATAGTTTTATATTTTGAAACAAGTATGATTCAGCACTACCAGAAATATAAAAATTCAGGAGAAATCTATTCTTCAAGGCAAATTTAAACCTCATTTCTTCCCATCTGTTTCTCTATCTGTTCATTCTATGTACTTCACCCAGAGGCAATCTTCTTCATCTAATCCTACCTGTGCCAGATCAACTTCTAAGGTGGCTGCCATGAGCCTGCCTCCTGTCATTCGTGGCCTTGCATGATCCCCTGCCCTTGAATGTCAGGGACCCATGGCTTGTTTTTAACCAACAGAATATGGCAAAGGTGACAGAATGTACGTGATTATACATGCATTCTGTATGTGTATATATGACTGTGTGATTATATTACACAAAATCATAATGCCCACCTTGCTGGAGTCTCTGTCCTTTGTTAGCTTTCAAGGACATGTTCAGGTGTCCTACATTATAAACAGCTGTGGGCAGCTTCTGGGAGCTGAAGGTCTCCAGTCAGCAGCCACCAAGGAACTTCATGAAGACCCCAATCTTAAAACCTCAAGGAACTGAATTCTCTCAGAATCCTGAGTGCTCCCCCTGAGTTGTTTTCCATTAAAGCAGCAGATGAGACAGCCCCCTTAGCCACAACTTGATTTCAACCTTGTGAATTCTTAAGTAAAAGACCCAGGGAGGCCATGCCCAAATTCCTGATCCATAGACCCTGTGACCTATTAACAATGTTTCCTTTTATGCCACTATATCTGTGGTGATTGTTACTCAGCGACAATAGGTAACTGACATGCTGTCTTCCACTTAGGTTACTGGTTGGCTAATATGAAAGACCATACTTGAATGCTAACCCTTGAAAGCCTTGGTGATGATCTATGCTAAACAATAAATTAACTCTTTTCTTTTTTCTTCAATGACTTTTGAAACACATTATTCTAGCATTTATTGCATTGATTTGTAGCTGTTTTGTGTTCACATATTATATTATCTTCTCTATAAAACAGGGATGCTAGCGTATATTTTGCTGAGTGTTGTAAGATGTGGCCATTCTACATTGCCAGGCAATCAGTAAATGACAATGTCTTTCTGTATCTTAATATGATTTCCTTGAGGATAAGAGCTTCTGATATATTTGTTTTTATATATCCTTAACTAATACATGGCACATACTAGGTATTTAGAGTATATATTACTTTAGTGAATATTAGATCTCATTGGTTAATTTACTTGGTAAGCTCTAAAAAATGTCATTTAGATTTTTTTCTAAAGATTTTCACAATTTCCTTAGCCATGTATCTCTTAATCATGAATCTGTAAGAAATATGGATTTTTTAAATGGAGGTGGGGAGTGGGTTGCAGAATACATCACGAACTTCATATCTTTGACTATTCCATAAATATATTCAGTAATGTTTATATTAAATTGAGCAAAACCATGTATGGACTTATACAGTATGCAAAGAAACATCCTTTATATTGCTACCACATCAATGAAGAATGAAATAGACAACAATCTCTTTTTTACAAGCTTGAGCCTAAACAAAATATATCAAATAAAGAAAACATTTAAAAGCAGCATGCTATCCTGACTCTCATTTTTTTCTTGACTTCATTTCAACCATTGAACTCCTTAATAGCTATATATAAATAAAATGAATAACAAGGATTCAATAACAAGTATGGCAGAAACCAAATATATAAAACTTGATGAGGCTCCAAATACAACTGAATGACTACCACATCATAAAATAAAATTCAAAGTGACATGAATCATCATTATTAAATATATCATTGGTAAATATTACTTAGCACCATATTTTTAGGCATGTAGTTAAAAATATTCTTTCCAGTGTCTAGAAACATTACCATCTTTAATAACCAAGACTTTGTCTATGGTAAATGCCATGGCGGCACCATATTTTAACAGGTTGTTTGAGATAGCATTCCTTGAGAGGAAGTGGTTTATCTCTACTGCTGTTTTTCTTATCATATACTCGTTTTCAAAATGAGCTAGAGTATTCATAGTCATTTTTTATCAGCCTCTATTTTTGCCTTCAATGCAATCGTCAAATCGATTATGTGTACTGCCATTCCAATTTTATTAGGTTCATTTTGTAAGACTCTGAATTTTTATTTCAAATTCTTTTATTAAAATCAGCAGCCTTATCATTTCGTTTCATTCAAGAATAGAAAGACCATCATTTTACAGAGTTGGCAGCTTTTCTGCTTCAGAGATTCTGTAATTTAGTTGGCTACTCTAATAGGGTTATATTTCATGTATGCCGAATACACCCTTTATGCTTGTGTTACTGCTTAGAGAACTCACAGATAAAATAAGGCAGTTTATTGCATAAGAGATGGCAGTTGCATTGACCATTAACCTCAATAACTTTCAAAGGCTATAGAGAAGCTTATAAAACACTTTGTAGTCACGTTTAAAGTGGTACACATTTGTTCAAGCTGAAACACTGATATCTAAAGGAAAGTATTATATTCTCTCTTCTAGTGAGCAGACCTAACATTCAAAATCAAGTGTATTTTGTATCTGTCTATAGGAAACATCCTATAATTTTGAAAAATTTTGCCTAGGGTTGTCTCAGGGATTTTGGCTTACATTCTACTGCAGGTACATCTGAATAATATTTATAATATTTATCTACATAATAACGTTGATCAAATTTTAGTTCTAGTAAGATGCAAATAAATTTTATACAAATAGTTAAGTTGCCTCTGTTTTCATGCAAATATATTAAAAATGCATTCATACATACATTTTTTATGCAACTGGTAAATTAGATAATTATAACCAAATAAGCATATTATTTATACTTGTTCAGCATAAAATAAGAAACCATTAAAACTGTAATTTTCTTTAGACCACTAATTTCCATTTAATTTCTGTTTTGCAAGCAAAAATACATATTATGTTCCAATTGCTTTGCAAGAAAAATAATTAAAATTATATATGTTTTAAAATTACATTATTTTCTGAATATAGTACTTGTGCATGTTAACTTAGTATTTACTTTTAGAGCTATGTTAAAATAGCTTCAAAGCAAAACTTAAATATGATATCAAGCTGATTAATAAAATAAATCATTATCAAAAGTAAATTTAATGAATAATAAGTAGTTTACAAATAGAGAATGTTAACTAAAAGAAGTATGAGAAAGCAAATACTTACAAATGTGCCTTATAGAACATCACTATTTTTTAGTTTATAGATCAGGTTATACTCAAAGAAGTATGTTTAGAAGAAGTGGACAAAGGCAAAGGGGGGCAGGATCTCGGGTGGGAGGTGGGGATGGCTCGGGGGGGCAGTGGGAGGAAAATGAAGACAACTGTACTTGAGCAACAATAAAAAAAAAAAGAAGACATAGGGTCATCTATATAATGGAAACTTTATACTATTCTTTAGAATAAACAATTACATTTGTCAATGAGCAAGAAATAAAAGTACAGAAAAGCAGCATAAATAAATAAATATCTTACTTTCCTAATGTATAATTCTCAAATCTAAACTACCTCAAAAGTCTGAATAAAGTGTGACATTACAGCAAAGAGGAAGCAAGAAACCAAATGAAAAAGTAATGTTAAAGCTGCCTTTAGGACATTTTAAATAAGATCCTTGGTTTTTAAAAGCTGCTTTGTGAATAAAGGATAAGACTTTGAAACCAAAATAGGTTTCAAGTTGGAATTTGAAGTTGAGCCTAAAATTAATTTGCTCAAAGGCCTCCATCGTACATGAATGGGTGAACTCTAAGATCCACTCAATCATCAAGAAAGAGATAACAAGAAGAAAAAAAAAACCTGTCTGCTCCAGCCTTATCCCTCCATAGAATAGGAGAAAATTCATGTAAGATATAACCTTCCTTTATGTGGCTTTGAAGATTTAATGTATACTACTGGAATTGTAGAGGGAAATCCCAAGCAAAAGAAGTAATTCAACGTATATTATCCTTTGAAAGGGCAACTCCATAACGACAAGATTTTTGATGTTGTGGCTATTGATATATCCCCACAATATAAAATATTCCCGGCAACATGACAGATGCTCAATGAATATTTAATGAATAAATGAATAAATTTAGTCCCAAATAAGGATGAAAGAGACTAGAAAACCGAGTATATATTTTTACAAGAACACAATCTCAAAAAACCTCTTATTATTCTCACAGAAAAAGGATGAAGAAATCTGTTTAAATTCAAAAATTAAAAAACAAACAAAGACAAGTTCCCAGTATTCAGGATTCAAGTTTTAAGATGTCAGATAATACAATTACTAGATAATACAATAAACATGGTTGAAATATTTAAAATTATGAAAGATGAAACTAAAATGAAAGAAATATTTAAACAAACAAAAATTAGAAAACATGTTCTAGAAGCTAAAATAATATAATCCTTGCAATTAAAATTAGAAAAAGCTCCTGTAATGGTCATGTGGAACGAAAATGTTGAGAACAAAGAAGCAAGCTTTACAACAAACCTGAAAAACTTATCACGGGAGGCCTTGATTTTACTGTGGGGAGGAGGGTGTGCAATTTCCAGGGCCCTGCCTTGTCTTCATGGTGTACAGACAAAGATCCCCTCTTGGTCTTGGAAGGGAGAGGGAAGAGCAGTCATTGTGAAATATGTTGGAGCATCTCCATAAGAAAGTCCACTATTCAGGGTAAAACTTCCATGGGGGAGAATTCCTCCCATTTCTGCCCTTTCTAGGTGCCCTTTCCAGATTTTTCAATCTCACCTAAGGTTGAGAAAGGGCAGGTGGTGGTATAAAACACTGAAAGTCACAACGTAGGGGCACAAACCCACCGAAAGAATGAGATTTACTCAGAAGATTCAATACCTCCTTTCCCACACAATTTACCACTACTCTAACTGGCCTCCAGGAGTAAAAATAGATTACAGCTAAAAGACCTGCGAGACACAATTCTTTGAGAAGGAAGACTTGGAAAAGATGAAAACCTCAACAGAAAAGTCAAAAACAATTATGCTAGAAAATTTTAAACCTATGGTTTTTACAGTTAAACAAACATTAAACAGCCCAAAATCTAGTCAGATTGTTGTAAATTCTCACATGTAAGGGCTATTTACCCCAGTTCTTACTACCCAGTGCATCACGTCCAGCTTTCCACAATGACAAAAGAACATACAAGGAAGTCTAAAAGACAAGAAAAACAAAACAAACAAACAGAATATGAAGAGACAAAGGAAGCTTCAGAAACTGATACAGAGAGGACACAGATGTTGCAATTCTCAGGCAGGGAATTTAAAGGACTGCAGCTAATAGGTTAAAAGCTTTAAGGAAAAAGACAATATAAAAAAAAGACATTTAAATCGGAGAGATAGAAACTCAAATGAAGATTCAAAAACCAATGTTAGAAATAAAAAACATTATAACAGAAATAAAAGTATTTTCAAAGTGTTTTAGTTTCTTAAGGCTGCCGTAAAAAAAAAACTGCTAAAAATATAACTAAATATCTGTTTAAAACAGATATTTATTGCTCTCAGTTCAAAAGGCCATGTGTCTGAAATCAAGGTTCGGAAGGATTGGTTCCTCTTTGGCTGAGGAAGAAACTACGTCATGCCTCTCTCCCAGGTTCTGGTGGCTGCAAACATCACCAGTGTCCCTTGGCTTGTAGGTGCATCGATTTAATCTTTGTCTCAGTCACATGGTCTTATTCTCTGCGTGTTCCCATATGTCTTTTTCTCATAAGATTGAATTTATGGATCATTCTAATTCAATACGATCTCATCTTGATCCTTAATTACATATGCAAAAAGCCTATTTCCATACAAGGTCATATTCTGAAATTCCAATTTAAAATTATAAGAATTATGTTGGCCTTCTCCTCACAAAGTATTCAGGTGAGAAGCGAGTAGAGTGAAATAGTTAAAATACTGGAAGAAAGAAACCACCAACAAACCACCTTACATCCAGTAATATTATCCTTCAAAAGTGAAGGAGCAAAACACTAAGACAAATAAAAACTGAGAGAATTCAGCATAAGTAGACCTGTCATGAAAGAAATGTTAAACTAAATTCTTCAAGAAGAAATACAATTATAGAGGTAAAAACTAGGATTTACATAAAGAGGATGGAAGAGCTTCAGGGACAAAATATATCAAGGTCAAATGAAATGTTTTATTTTAACTATTCTTAAATACTCCAAATATTATTGTTTAAACTAAAAATAGCAATGATCTATTTACTTACATCTGGCATTATAGCAGATGTAAATAAGTAAAATGAATGAAAGTAATGTTATAAACGGTTAATGGGAAAAATTAGGCAAACACTATTATTAACTGCCTAGCTCATAGAGCTATATAGGACTCTTTGAAAATGAGCACACATTAGTTAAAAATGTGTATTGCAAATTCCAAAGTACCGACTACATTTTAAAAATCATAAAAAGCCATAAACCATTGGAAAAAACAAATAAAATGTATAGAAAGCAGTTATAAATATTATAATTATTAATCTAACATACCAATGATTGCTTTAATGTTTTAAATATAATAATTAAAAGAAAGATATTTCATAGTAGACTAAAATAAACAATTTTATGTGATATGGAGGTGTTTCATGGGCTAAATAAAAGATGAGAAAGATAAACCATCATAACATTAATCAGAAAAAAATTGTTATAACCATATTAATTTTAGACAAATCAGAATTTAAAATAGGAAGATTATGATGATTAAGTGGAGCATTACCTAATGGTGTCAGCTCTACAGTGGACATGAAATTGTAAACATGTCTGTTCTTACAAACAGAACACCAGCATATGGGGTTAAAAAGTGACAAAGAAAAAGTAGGCAAATCCACTGTTATAGTTAAAGGCTTCAACATACCTCTGTAAGTACTTGACAGCTCCAGCAGGTAGAAAATTAGTAAGAATATAGTTGAACTGAACAAATCTATCAATCATCTTCATCTAATTGACATTTATAGAATATTCCATTTAACAACAACTGAAAGCACATTCTTCTCAAGCTCAGTGAAACATTCACCCAAGCAGACCATATTCTAGGCCATGAAACACACCTTATCAAAGTTAGAAGAATATAAACAAATATGAAGAATGTGTTCTCAGACTACATGGCATTAAAGTAGAAAAAAGCAAAAAAAGCAGGATAATCTAATTTTTGGAGATAAAACAATATACTTCTAAATTAACACATGAATAAAAATTTGAAGAGAAATTAAAAAATACTTTTGACAGTGAAAATGAAAATATAAACTATCAGAATTTAAGAAATTTAAGAAAACTGGGCTCAGAGGAAAAGACCACTAAAAAATCCATATCTATATTTATATATACTAAATATAATATATTTATATATACTAAATGTAATATATTTATTTCATATATGTGAAAGAAAAACCTAAAATCAATCATCTGTTTAGGAAACTATGGGAAGGAAGAAAGGAGAAGAAACACTTGAAAACTTGCTATCTTAAGCAATAAAACTGAAAACAGGAAACAGAGAAAAAGTAAAATCAAAAAACAGGTTCTTTGAAAAAAATTTTGATAAATTTCCAACCAGAGAAACTAAGGAAATAAGAGAAAATACAAATAACCAATATCAGAATTGAATGAGATATCTTCACTACTGATACTAGGGATATTCAAAGATATATAAAGAAATAGTATAAACAATTATATGCCCACAAATTTGAAAATTTAAACTAAATGGACCAATTTCTTGAAAGACACTATCAAAACTCATACAATGATAAATAGATAATCCAAACAGGCCTATATATATTGAAACAATTTTCTAATAATTAGTCAATACAAAAATACAAAGCTCATATTAACTAGTAAATTATACCAAATATTTAAGAAAAAATAAAAATTTTGAATTCTCCACAATCTCTTCCAGAAAATCAAATTATGGGAATCACTTCCTAATCATTCTATAAGACCAATATACAATAATGTCAAAAACAGACAACCAACTTTCATAAATATTAATGTAAAATCCTCAACAAATATTACTAAATGGAACACCAAATGTATATAAAAATTATATACCATGATCAAGTGGGAATTTTTTCAGCTATGCAAAGCTGTTTCACCATTTAAAAACACCATTTAAAAACCAATGTAACTTGTCATATTGGCAAACTACAGAAGAAAAATCATATGATCATATAATTGATGCAAAAAAAAAGCATCTGGTAAAAGCCAACACACATTCCTGACAAAAAGTGCCAACCGACCAGCACTAGGGAGATCTCCTGCTTACAGAGCACGTCTCCCTGCACCTATCTCTGGCACAGGGCCAGCACGGTTCTTCTCAGCACACCTACTCACCATCTTACTGGGAGTCCCGGGTAACTCAGTAAGACAAAATCTGGAAGTAAAAGAAATAAAGATTTTAGTATTATTTTCTACTATTTTGGTGCTGCCTTTGTAGTGTTAAAACTCAACCCCTACAGTAGTAAATTTTATCCACAAATGGTCTGTCAAAGATCAAACCTATCTGTAAACACCGAATATGTATTTAATTAAGAAAATTATGATACATTCAGATGTCCAAATATTCAAAGTAATTTAAAGACTAGGTCAAATTAAAAATAAAAAGCAATGTTTTTCCCATTTTAAATGTAAAATCTTCTTGATTTTGAGTAAAATTTACTCATTATTTCAAGTAAATCTACTCATAACCTCAGAAACTTCTCTATTTCTCATGGATTAATTTTCAACATGTCTCAGTAGGCACATTAATAAATATTGCAATTCATGTAAGAGAGTTGATAGTGGATGTTAGTGTTTGTAAATAAAACATTATTATAGCAGAAAATAACCATCATACTACCATGTTTCGCTTTCATAAAGAGAGCCATCTCATTTACAATGAAAGACATGGAGCTTCCATAGGAAGAAGATATCTATGATTCAAATCAATCCTCGTATCTCACTGGCAAAGTTTTAAATAATAAACTATTCTAACATTTGACATAGGATACATTTTCATAATTAGATATATTTTCTTTAAGATTAAGGATAATTACACTGTTGCTTAGTAACTTATTACAACTCAGTGTAAATTATTTCCAGTGTAATATATTTCCCCACTGAAATTAACCTTTTAGAATAACTACATTATTTGAAGTTTAAAATAAACTCATACCCAATTTTAAACCAGTACAAATTAAGTATAATAAAACAAAAAAAATGCTGTTTTAATCTATCTATTGAGTGGTAACTCAGTGAAGATGAGACCCTTTTTATATAACTATATATATAATAAATTTGTTTTATACTATTAGTATGGTCTTGAGGACTTTGAATGGGGATGCACACTCTACATTAACATTTCCACAACTGTTGAGTCAAAAAATATTAAATAAGAATTCTCCCTATAACAACTTCTTAGAGAATATATGCTTCTACTATAAATTTCATAAATTGAACCATTTTTGATAATTGGATTCCAAATGACTGAAGTTACAATGTAATTTGTATTTGTCTAATGGAAAAAAACACTCTCCATCATAATTTAAATGGCATGGTCTTAAATGTATGCCAACTCTTAGCCATTGAATATGCGGGTTCAAATTAGGTATGACTGTAATTACTTTGAAAGCTATGAAACCCAAATATGAGGCCATTTTTCCTTAAGTGCTTCAAATATGTTCATTTACTTATATTCAGTAGATTGCCATTTACTTTGTTTGCCATAAAATATAAAATATAAACAAGCCATTTAAGTGTCTTGAACATATTACTTTCTACCTCACAGTCAGAATGCAGAAAATGCAGAAAAATGGAAAATGCCTTTTTCCATTTTTTACTTGACAAATGTCTACTTATTTTACTACTTGACACATAGTCAGTGCACAGTAAAGAACTAATAGATAAATTAATGAAAAGTGTCTCTTAAAAATACAAGAGAGCTGAAGTGAATCATAACTGAAATTATTGCAGAAAAATGAGGACAAAAGCCTGTATTTTACTCTGTTCCTCTGTTCTAGCTTGTCAAGTACACTGTCCTCAAAAGTTTTTCAGTCTGTTCTCTACGGAGATTTCATGACTCCTCAGTGAAAATGTTCCTGAGTACTACAAAATTGCAAAGAAAATCCAGAAGGTTGCAATGTCTTGTTTGAAAAATTAGCCATAGTCACCAAAAATTTTAAATCGATGCATTGTACATCATCCTTGTGTGTATCGGCATCTTATCCTTGTGGTCAGCGGTGGCTCAACAAATTCGGTATCTTGGTTTGCCATTCTTAACATTTTCAAAAGGCAAACTAAACAAAGAGTTAAATTAAGAAAAGTAACCATGACCACAGGAGAAGTGACACTGAGGGAAAATATCTGTACATAAAGCAGATGGATACATGTTTTACAATATAATAACATGCATGTTCATAACATTTATTCCAAGTTATTGTATAATATTTACATCTGTGCATAACTTTAAAATGAAATAGTGACATGGTTATATGTTTTAGAAATTACTTATCAAAATCATTTAAATAACAAAATATTATAAAACACCTATTTGTAAATGTCCCCTACTTGTGATGGAATTGTTCAGTATCTTCACTGTGGTGGTAGTAATCACACATATTTACACACGGGCTAAAATTGTGTAAAACAAAATTCATGCACACATATTGCACGTAAAGTGGTGAAAACTGAGGTAAGGTCAATTTTCTAGTTTTAGTACAATAGCTACACAAAACATGGCCACCGGCAGAGGCACGTTACATCTCCATTTATTATATCTTACAACTGTGTGCAAATCTGTAATCACCTCGAAATTAAACAGTTAATGCCATCCACACACACACACACACACCAAATTTATTGAGGGCATCAACTCGTTTTAGTCACCATTGTACCCTAACACCTAAAAAGCACTTTGTACTTTGTAGCCAAAAAAACCCCAACTGTTTAATAAATACATGAATTCTTGTGGAATAAGCATGTGTGAAAATTGAAGCTTCAACACTAGAAAATGTAATCAAGCAGAATACTTCAATCCCTAAAAATGACTAATGGATGTTCAAAGTTCGTAGTAATTAGTTCTGTTTTTTTTAAAATTATTAATAAGGAATAAAATTGGATGTAAAATAAAAGCATTAGCTTTTGAGACCAAAATGTTTCTCTCACTCATTTTTTAAATTAATATTTCTCGTTTTAAAAAGGTAATAGAAATTAGAACATTTTTGTACCCCTAAAATTCTGAGATTATATATATATATATACACACATATATAAACTCTTGTTAATTAAAATTAAAAAAAAAACAATGCCACCATGACCACCAAGAAAGAACAAGAATGCAATGCTTTTTACAGTCTAACATTGTGTGTCATGTGTCACTGTAGTAGAGCTTGAATTTTGGTCATGGTAGACTTACACACTCCATGCTCATCAAAATGAGAAACCCGTATCTATCTTTCTGTTATTTTATTACCAGTTATTATTATAAATATTAACTTTTATTATAGCAATATTTCCCCAACTTTTGTTGCACTATCTCTATCTAGATAGCAGCAGAATAATTTTGCTATCTTACATACTATTCAGAATATTAATAAGCACTAACATCAGGAATATAAGGTTTGTCTGGAAAAAATCCAGCCATTGTTAATATAATGAGAATGGTTTACGCAACATCAGTATAACCTCGCAGCCAAGGAGAGTGGACTGGAATATGCATGTGTGAACAATGATGACTTCACAATACTAATCAGTGGGGATGGTAGATGCCATTGAGTGAGCATGTTAACTGTGTGTGGTCATTGCATTGAAAATGATTGAGCGAGTAGAGCAATGAATCTGCATCACATTTTGTGTTAAGCTTGAACATTGCTCTGCAGAAACTATTTGGATAATTCAGAAGGCTACAGCTATGGGCAACTGGTGACTAGCAAGTTCATCACGACTATGCGCCTGCTCATGCATCACATGTTGTGCAGAGATTTTGGTGAAACATCAAATCACCCGGGTGACTCAGCCCCCTACAGCCCAGATTTGGTGCCCTTTGACTTCTGACTTTCCCCCAAATTAAAACCACCTTTGAAAGGGAAGAGGTTTCAGTCTGTCGATGAGATACAGGAAAATACGATGTCATAGTTGTAGTGGCAATTGGGAGAACTGTGTGAGGTCCCAAGGTGCCTACTTTGAAGACAACTGAGATGTCACTGTCCTATGTACAATGTTTCTTGTATCTTATATCTTCTTCGATAAAGGTCTCTATTTCTCATATTACATGGCTGGGTACCTTCTGAACAGACCTTAAGTTTCCTGGACCTTAATATCAAAAATAAGATCATATGGTTTGATATGAATATGTTCTTCTAAACTATTTCTTTGAAACATAGATTATTTTCAAATTCATTCAATGTTCCAACTTTATGTAAATCGTCAAAACAATATTACATTTCTAACAACTGTCTTTCAAAGTTTTGTTTTTGGTCCCTTCATGGAGAACGTGCACTATCTCCACACAGAAGCGGGATCACAAAGAACACAGAAACCCGCACACTAGACCCGTGCTTGTCCATCAGGCCCTCACCGCAAGTGCTCTTGTGTCACGTTGGTCACTTCGCCTCTAACAATTTTTCCAAGAACCTAAAGATGGTATAGATGGTATTTTCATGCCTTGATGTTCCTTAATTTACACTTAAATAATAACCCTTTAAGAATACAAATGTTAGATAACAAAATATTCACAATAAATCATTGTGCTATTTATTTTGAAAAATGTAATTTTGCATGTTTTTCAAAGGGAGTCAGAAGAAAACAATACCAAATGTGTTCCAAATTTTCTACAGGATTAAAATAAAGGGGGATATTTTTATGTAATAGGTTAAAGACAGAAAAGATTTGGTAATTTTACCCACGGAAAACATAATCAATGTTTCTATATTACATATTAGGCGGCATTATTCTTCCAACTTTGTTCTTCTTTTTCAAGCTCACTGTTGCTATTCAGGGTCTTTTGTAGTTCCGTATAAATTTTTAGCATATTTGTGTTCTATGAAATACATAATTGGTATCTTGATAAGAATTGTATTGAATCTATAGATTGCTTTGGGGAGTATGGGCATTTTAATTATGTATATTCTTCCTGTCCAAGAACACAGCATATGCTTCCACTTATTAGTATCTTCTTCAGTTTCTTTCTTCAGTGTCTCATCATTTTCAAAGTACAGGTCTTTTACGTTCTTGGTTAAATTTATTCCTAGGTATTTTATTCTTTCTGAAGCAATTGTGAATGGCATTGTTTTCTTGATTTTCCTTTCTGTTAGTTTGTTATTGGCATATAGAAATGCAACTGATTTCTGAATATTAAATTTTGTATTCTGCTACATTGCTGAATTCATTTATCACTTCAAGTAGTTTCTTGGTGGAATCTTTGGGGTTCTCTATGTACAGTATCATGTCATCTGCAAATAATGACAATTTTACTTATTCCTTTCCAATTTAGATGCCTTTTCTTTCTTTCTTTTTTCAGATTGCTGTGTCTAGGGCTTCCAGTACTATGAATATGAGAGGTAAAAGTGGATATCTGGGTCTTGTTTCCAATCTTACAGGACACGCTGTGGTTTTTGCCCATTGAGTATGATGCTGTTGGCAGTGGACTTGTCACATATGTCCTTTATTACATCGAGGTATGCTCCCCCTATTCCCACTTCGCTGAGAATTTTTATCATAAAAGGGTGTTGGATTTGAAATCACACATTAGACATCAAAAATTTAGTTACTTTTTAATTTATTAAAATTCAAAATACTATGTTGAAAACCAGCATCCTATTATTAGAATTAACATTGATGCCCTGGCTGGTGTAGCTCAGTGGATTGAGTGTGGGCTGCAAACCATAAGGCCGCCAGTTCAATTCCCAGTCAGGGCACGTGCCTGGGTTGCGAGACAGGTCCCCAGCATGGGGACTGTGAGAGGCAACCACACATTGTTGTTTCTCTCCCTCTCCTTCTTCTCTTCCCCTCTCTCTAAAAATGAGTAAACAAAATCTTTAAAAAAAAGAATAAACATTGAAATTATGAAATAAATAAAAATATATTACTTCTATACATATTGTGAGCATATGGTGGACAGTGTTAGTAAAATTAATATATTTAACTGAAGAGCACTATTATTTTCTTTAAGTGCCAACCTGTGTAAAGATGAACATATTTACACAGGCAAATTGAAGCTGCCACCCATTGAGAATGTTCGTTATAAGTATTTCTGTAAGGTTACCTGTGGTCTCCCTTGCTCACTGATAAACACCCTTATTGGAAAAGAAGTCAATATAAGAATACGAATCTTTGATTATGGCTGGTGTCTGGTGGAAGGAACATGTGCTTACATTGTGAAGTAATAGATACTTTGGTTATAATAAAACCTCTTAAAATTACTTAAAAACCAATGCAAAAATAAAATTATTTGATGAGACCATCAGCTGTAACATTTTGATAAACACTAAAAAACAGAAATCACAACACAAGGATCTGGCTGTATTTTATGGTTTTTACCTTGACAGTCCAAATGGAGAAACTCATTTTCTGCCAGTAGACACTGCAGAAACCGTAGTTTCTCTTCCGATATGAAAATTCGCATCACATTACCCACAATGCTTCACATGGCAATTTTGCTTTGAAAACAGATTTAATTGAGCCTTGCTGAGCTTCATTAATGTGTCTGTTTAAATTGAGCAAACCTAATTATCTCACATAAAAGTTATGCCACCTCTGGTGCGACAAAGCTAATGCAATGAAAGTCAGCCAGATGTATTAATTGAGTATTGTAAACATGCCATATATCTAGTAAAAAATAAATAAAAATAAGTAAACAGTTCATTATACATCAGGACCTGGACATTTTGGAACATATCTAAACCAACCACAACATACATTACTAATACAATATTTATCCTCAGTTTAAAAATCCATAAAACTCAGAATCATAGAGCCACCCTAATAAACCTTATCGATTCTAGGTGGACTGAAGACATCTTTATCATAGATTTTGTTTTTATACTTTGAAAACCCAATTTCGTGAAGAATTCATAAGTTATGGACTTTCGCTCTTCATATTCTCCTAAGAAACATTAAATCAGAAGAAGCCATCATTTCTGGTTTCTGATTACCCATGTAAGGAGATTAGAAGGAGCCACTTTATCCTAACAAGTAAAAACTAAACAGATGGGGAAATCAACAACCTCTCTAGGATCTGTAAAATGAACAGCACAGGACAACTGCTGCTTTAAGAGTGGTGGGACGGAGCCGTGAATCCAGGGAGTCAGCTCAGCAGAGCGGAGACTCCCATACAGAAACCACCACTGCAGGAGGCAGTGTCAGGGCAGAAAAGCCCGGCCTGCATTTAACAAAGTACTGGAAGCTCAGTATGTGCAAGTCTGAGAGTTAAGAACTCTGTGGGCCCTCAGTCATAGAACAGCCTCCACAGTTTTGTGAGATTTACCTTAAGAAAGTCAACCAGATTCTCACAGTAAATATCTGAGAAAACCCCTCCTGCATCTGGGTTTGACACACACCAGCACGTGCTGCTCTTGACAAGGGATGACCTCGGAAGGAACTGCTTAAGATCCTAAACGTCTGGGGTTTTGCGAGAGTCTAACTCACCCAAGGGACAGGAAATAGTTAATAACATCCCACTCTAACCATTCTGACCCACCTAAGGGCAGGTGAAAAAAATAACATTGCAAAACCCTTGTAAAGTTCACAGTCCAGGCATAGGCGCCTTGAAAGATTGAGACCTAATCATGTGACTATAGAAATCTTCCCTTTCTGGAACAATCACATTTATGTTATGAAAGGCCTAAACGCACTTCTCTTTACCTGGCAGATCATGTCCAGCTATCAAAAAAATTATAAGGCACACCAAAGGGCAAAAATCATAATTTGATGAAATTGAGCAACTAGCAGAACCAGAGATTGCAGGGACGTTGGTATTATCAGACTGGGAATTTGAAACAACAATGACTAATATGCTAAGGGCTCTAATGAATAAAGCAAATAGTCTGCAAAAAGAGATGGACAATGTATTACGATTTTGAAAAACTAAATTTTGAATGTAACATACTTATCTGAGAGCTAGTGTTAGTATTTTGGAAGGAAATTGGAGTGCACAGTAAATGGAAGTTTTCCTCTTTACTGTATATGTCCCTGCATTGTTTTTAACATGAGAGTGGATTCATACATACGTGCAACTGAAAATGCAGTAAAACTGTCATACAGAATAAAAGCCCCACAAAGTATGGCAAATAAAAGTACAACAAGATGGAATATCAAGTGCTTCCAGAAATGAGGATAATGTTGATTATATTTATATATACATATATACATATATATGTGTATATATATACACACACACATACATACTCACACATACAGTCTTTTTTCTATGGGGAAGCCTATCCATTCTGCCAATTTAAACTTTAAAAAGATAAAGAGATAAACTGCATGACTAAAATGCCCAAAAAGCTAAAACCAAATCCATTTGCTTGTAAGCAGAACTTTTCTTTGCTTAGACGTACTAAGTTGAAAATAGTCCTTATAAAGTAAGTATCCTCGTAAAGAGTATTAATTTTTTCTGGATCAATTCTAGAAATCTGCATTTGACATACACTTCACCTGATATTGGATGCTCATTAATTTTGAAGACCTGAAAGCGAATAGATGGCATAAATTTCACAAAATCCTATATGAATATAAAGCAATTGTAACCATTTCTTACCAGATGACTTCTCAAAACAAAACATATGTCACTAAATCAATTAAAGGGCACTACATATGATCAATACTTGCTTTTGTAGGTTTCATGGTAGTGGATATATCATGTGATAAATAAATGAGGTAATTCATTTATAAACCAAGTGAAGTTGTATCATGTCTCCATAACACAATTTTGTGTTAAAAACAATAACATATAGTTTTTATGTGGATAATAATTACATACAAAGTTCAATTATTTATTCAATCTATTCTTAATATGAATAAAAATTATACTACTTATCAATAAAGATTACTTGTCTTCCTCTGTCCTACAGCAAAATTAGTTTCATGTCACAGCACGTGGTAACGTCATAGAGGTTTGTTCAATGTGGAATGGGAAATAATATACAAAAGTTTTCATAGTCTGTTACACTTCATATTAGGAATGAGTCTGATACCCATGTACAGTTTTGTACCTTGATGCCTTGTTTATTGGAAATCACTGATATACTTAATTGTGCAGATATTCCAAAGACTGAGACAATTCTTACAAACACTTTTACTTATTTTCATTGAAACAACAGACTCTCATTGCTTACTTCAGAGAAAATGTCTGACAAATATCTAGTCTAAATAATTACAGTTCGTCTGTCAGTCATTTTTCCTATTAAAATGGTGTGCCGTGAATAAAGTCGTTAGCACGCGACTTGCAAAGTTGTACAGGTGTTCTTCATGAAGACAGACTTGGTGCAGTGATACACGGCAGAGGTCTTGGCGCACGTTTCCCGTCTTATAACACAGGGCATTAAGTGCATGTGCACGGAATGAGTTTTAATAAAATTAGTATTTTTGATGCTCCAGCAAGGACATTTTAAAGTGAAACTACTTATTTTTATAATTGCATACAGCAGTGAAAAAATAGGACTCTTAGTATTAGTACAACTATGGTGATTCCTACTAACGAGCCAGATTTTTTACCTCCTATTGCTTATGTGCCATCAGTGCAAATGTGAACCCAAAGAAAAATGTAATTAACATCATTGTATTACCGAGAGCATAGTTTTGACCTCATGACCCCCTTCAAAGAGCGTCAGAGAACCCACATATTCTGCAGATCACAATTTGAGAAAACACTTCAATCAAAAAGGGCAGCCCCAATTAAGCTACAGACATTTGTTGTGTTGAAGTAATTCAAGCAAAAAAATAAAAAGGCCAGATCTTTAGCTTATAGGACAATTGGGAACATTTTTTTAAAAAAATAACAATACTTCTACAATATTAATAGCAACTAATTAAACTCACATTGGAAGCTTCCCTTGGCCAGCCACAAGATGAGTAGATCTCTGAAGCCACTCACCGCAAGCTTAGCTTTATACAGAAAACTTAACTGCGTTCAGTTACAAATGAAGTCCAGGTAGTTTCAAATGACCTGGTACTCTCTCAGGGCTGCCTGCTTGAAATGGCATGGCTATTGAAATGATGGGCAGAACACACATTCCAAAGAAAAGGGAAGAGGTCAGGAACCTCTAATTACCTGGGTCCAGCCCGCAGATCAACTGGTGATCACATCCTCCCTATGACCTCCTACAACAAAATAAAGTGCAATACAGTTCACCTTGGACAACAAGGAGGGGAGGAGCACCTATCAGACAGTTGAAAATCCATGTATAACTTTGACTCCACATTTGGCACTTTGCACTTGGGGTTCAACCAACCTCAGGTTGAAACCAGTACTTTCTGTCAGTAGTTGTGACTCTGAGGCTGGGAAACTGTAGCTGGGGACGCAAAAATAGTTTAATCCACAGCTGGTTGAAGCTGTCCATGTGTACCCCTCAGATATGAAGGGCTGACTGTATTTAATGAAAAAAATCTACATATTAAGTGGACCCATACAGTTCAAACCTGCATAGCTCAGGGGTCAATTGTATGGTTAAGACAAGTCAGAGTAGTTGAAACAAGATTGGAGCTAGTACCAGTGCTGGCACTTATGAGCATCCATATTGTTTTAGGCAGGTTACTCATTCCTTATGCCTTGATTGCACCGTCTAGGTAATGGCAAGTGGATCATAGAAAAGGGCGAGTGACATTTATTAAACTGTAGTATTTATTCAACTCTCCCACCTTCCTTATAAGATTTACATTGTTTTAATCAATTATCAAGTTGGGAAATGGTGAAGCAGAGTTTAAATAAGACTCTTTAAGTGGCAGACCTGGCTGAGTACTCAGTTAGAGCATCATCCACGTATTTTCCAAGGCTGCAGATTCCAGCCATGGTCAGGGCACATACAAGAATCAACTAATTAATCCATAAATAAGTGGAACAACAAACTGATGTTTCTCCTTCTTGCTCTCTAAAACTCAACAAATTTAAAAAAATTAAAAAAGAATTTTTAAGTGGCAGAGTTTCAATCTGAAATTTTATCAGAGTTTCATTAAAATTTTCCTAAAATTCTATGACAAATGATAGAAACTACCATAAAGTGCCGTTCTTCTGCTGTGTACTTCCACCATATATCCCTCAGTATTTTTTACTTAGTTGAATGTTTGTCTTACTAAACTTAGTACTCAAAGTTTCTCAGAAAATATCTCTCAGCTAAAATTATGCTCTTCCTTAAAATATGCTCTTTGGTATGCTTACAAGTAGAGCTACTTTTGATCACAAAAGACAACTGTATCATATTTATTTTCAAAGTGCTTCATTACCATTAATTACTTCATGGAGAGTTTTGCAGAGCAAAGATGTCTGCAAAATGGCAATCTCTTCTCAGTTGTCTTTATGATCAATTTACTAAGTCAAAACAAAACAAACGTAAACCAAAATATTTTCCATATCTTCATCTTTCTATAATGATCAACAATTTCACTACAACATTTATGCATCAAAATATATGGAAAAAGAGGATTTTTTCTGCAAAATAATTTATATTCATCCTCCAGGCACAACACATGAAACAGCTGACACTCTCTTGCACTAGCTCAACCATATATTTCTTTGCTCGTTACCATGCCTCAGTGGTTCCAAGTGTTTTTCTCCCAGGGTCCCTTTATATCCACAAAAATAACTGAAGACCCCCAGAGAAATTTTGATTATGTGGGTTAGATTTTTAGATATTTAATAGAATTAAAAAATCAGAACATTTAAACATATATTTATTAATTTAAACATAATAAATAAGCTTATGTGTTAACAAAATAACACATTTTTATAAAACATGCGTTTATTTTTCAAGATAATTGTTTTACATTTTAAAAATCATTGTTTTATATTTTTGCAAATCTATGTAATATAGGGATTAATACAAGTGATCAGAGTTCTTATATCTATGGCAATGATTTCTAACCTTTTTCATCTCATGGCTCACATAAGCTAAATACTAAAATTCTGCAGCACACCAAAATATCTATTATATTTTTTCCCAATCTGACCCCCAAAATTAGATATAATGTCGATTCACTCACACCAGATGACTATTGTTGTGTTGGCTGTTGTCATTTTTATTTGACAATCTACATGAGGAGGTCAGTGCCCCGACTCAATAGTCGGGTATTGCATGTTTTAAAACCTCTTGTGGTACATTGGATAAAAATCTCTGATCGGTGGTACTATCACGTGTTATGCAGCCTCTGGAAAATTCCACTGTATACTTATTTTTTAAAAAAAGAGTAAAAGGCAAATGACACCTCTGTCTTATTTTAACAGCTGTATTGAGATAAAAATTATATACTATCAAGTTCATTTATTTGAGGTATATGATTCAATGTTTTATAGTATATTTACCAAAGTATGCAAGGAACACTAAAAGTTAATTTCAAGACATTTTCTTCAATGCAAAAAGAGACCTTTATACCCATTACCTGTCCTTCATTATTCTCCCCATAGTAACTTGCAATAATTAATTTTCTTTCTCTCCTTACAGATTCCCTATTCTGTACATTTCATATAAATAGTATCATAATACATATTGTGACTGGCTCTTTCACTTATTGTAGCTTATTAGAGCTTCATCCATGTTGCAAAAGTGCCAGTACTTCATTCTTCTTTATTGCCATGTAATATTCCAGGTGTGACATTGTGTTTATCTGTACATTAGTTGAAGGGGATGAGCGGTACTTTTCCTACTTTTTGGTTATTATGAATAACTGCTATAAACTTTAGTGTACAAAATTTTATTTGGGCATGCGTTTTTATTTCTCTTAGATATGTAGGAATGGTATTTCTGGATCATTGGTAAGTCCATGTATAATATTTTGAAGACCTGCCAAACTGCTTTCCACAGCAGCTGCACTGTTTTGCATTTCCACTTTCAATGTGTGAAGATTGCAATTTATCTACATTCTCACCAAAACTTGTTTTTGTCTATCATTTTTATTTTAGCCAGTCTAGCATGTTTGATACATCATAATTTACATTTCTATTAAGATTAATAATATTGATCATTTTTTATGTATTTATTATTGGTATGAGTATATCTTCTCTAGAGAAACATACATTGTGTTCTTTGTCCATTTTTAAAATAACGTTCATTTTTCTTTTACAGTTGATGTACAACATTATATTAGTTTTAGGTATATAATGCAGTGATTAGAGGTTTATATAATTTACAGAGTGACCACATCAATAAATGTAGTACCATCTGACATCTATGGAGTTAGTACATATTATCGACTATATTTGCTGTGCTGTACTTTCATCTCCATGACCTTTCTGTAACTACCAATTTCTACTTCTTAATCACTTCACCTTTTCCATCCATTCTTTCCCCAAAACGCCCTCCCACCTGGCAACCATCAAAATGTTCTTTGCATCTATGAGTCTGCTTTTGTTCTGCTTGCTTATTTTGATTTTTAAGTATAAGTGCAATCATATGGCATTTGTCCTCTGATTTACTTCACTCAGCACAATACCTTCTCGGTCCATCCATGTTGTTGCAGATGGCAAGATTTCATTCTTTTTTATGGCGGAGTTATATGTCATTGTGTATATGCAAATGATCCATTCAAAGAGGGGGGTGCATTTTGATTGACACTCAGGTTGCTTTCGTACTTTGACTATTGTATATAATACTGCAATAAATATATGGATCGTATGTCTTTTTGATTTAGTGTTTTCGGGTTCTTTTAGATAAATACCCAGGAGTAAAATCTCTGGGTCCATTTTTATCTTTTGTCAGAGCCTTTGTTTTAAATCTATTTTGTCTGGTATGAGTATTGCTATCCCAGCTTTCTGTTGTTGTTGTTATTTTAATTTTCATGAAATATCTTTTACCCTTTCTTTATTTTCAGTTTGTCTGTGTCTTTGATCTGAATTGAGTCTCTTGTAGGGTCTTGTTTCTCTAACCACTCAACTAACCTATGTCTTTTGATTAGAGCATTTAATCCAGTTGCATTTAAAGTAAGTGTTGATACATATGTATGTTTTGCCATTTTATTGGTCATATTTATCTTTTTTCCCCATTTTTTCTTCTTAAAGAAGGCATTTTAACATTTCTTATAATACTGGTTTGGTGAAAATAAAGTCCTTTAGCTTTTTCTTGTCTGAGAAGCTCTTTATCTGCCCTTCAATTGTAACTGATGATTCCTTGAGTATTGTAGGCCCTTGCTTTTTTTAAAATATATTTATTGATTATGCTATTACAGTTGTCCCATTTCCCCCCCCTCACTCCACTCCATCCTGCCCACCCCCTCCCTCCCACATTCCCCCCCTATAGTTCATGTCCTTGGGTCATACTTATAAGTTCTTTGGCTTCTACATTTCCTACACTATTCTTACCCTCCCCCTGTCTATTTTCCACCTCTCATCTATGCTACTTATTCTCTGTACCTTTCCCCCCCTCTCCCCCTCCCACTCCCCTATTGACAACCCTCCATGTGATCTCCATCTCTATGGTTCTATTCCTGTTCTAGTTGTTTGCCTAGTTTGCTCTTGTTTTTGTTTTAGGTGTGGTCGTTAATAACTGTGAGTTTGCTGTCATTTTTACTGTTCCTATTTTTTATCTTCTTTTTCTTAGGTAACTCCCTTTAACATTTTATATAATAAGGGTTTGGTGATGATGAACTTCTTTAACTTGACCTTATCTGAGAAGCACTTTATCTTCCCTTCCCTTCTAAATGATAGCTTTGCTGGATACAGTAATCTTGGATGTAGGTCCTTGCGTTTAATCTTGGGTAATGTAATGATGATGTGCCTTGGTGTGTTCCTCCTTGGGTCCAGCTTCTTTGGGACTCTCTGAGCTTCCTGGACTTCCCAGAAGTCTATTTCCTTTGCCAGATCGGGGAAGTTCTCCTTCATTATTTGTTCAAATAAGTTTTCAATTTTTTGTTCTTCCTCTTCTCCTTCTGGCACCCCTATAATTCAGATGTTGGAACGTTTCAAGATGTCCTGGAGGTTCCTAAGCCTCTCCTCATTTTTCCAAATTCTTGTTTCTTCATTCTTTTCTGGTTGGATATTTCTTTCTTCCTTCTGGTCCACACCGTTGATTTGAGTCCCAGTTTCCTTCGCATCACTATTGGTTCCCTGTACATTTTCCTTTGTTTCTCTTAGCATAGGCTTCATTTTTTCATATAGTTTTCGAACAAATTCAACCAATTCTGTGTGCGTCTTAATAACCAGTGTTTTGAACTGTGCATCCGATAGGTTGGCTATCTCTTCGTCGCTTAGTTGTATTTTTTCTGGAGCTTTGAAGTGTTCTGTCATTTGGGCCATTGTTTTTTTTTTTTGTCTTGGAACATCTGTTACTTTAAGGGGCGGAGCCTTAGGTGTTCACCAGGGTGGGGTAACGCTGGTTGCTGTGCTGTGATGCTGTACGTGGGGGAGGGGCTGAGAGGGAGCAATGGCGCCCTTTCCACTCTCCTCCGGATTTCAATCTTTCACTCCAATACCCACAATCAAACTGGGCCCCTCTGGTGCTGGTTCCCAAGTGGGTGGGCTTGTGCACGCCCTAGGGCCCTGTGGGTCTCTCCAATGACCTCTCCTGTGAGGCTGGGAGTCTCTCCTGCTGCCGCCCCAACCCCCACGGGAGTTTTCAATCAGAGGTTTGAGGCTTTATTTCCCCCAGCTGGAGCCCTGAGTTGCACAGTCTGCTTTGCTCCCCACCGTTTGTCCGGTTTACCTGTGTGCGAATGTGGGGTCGCAGGGTCTGCTAATGGTCAGACTGCCTGCCCCGTTCGTCCCACACTCTGCCAGTCTCGGTCCCGCCACGGCAACGCCAGTCCTCTCCGCCCCGGTGCCTGTCTCCGCCCCTCCTACCGGTCTGGATGAATGTTTATTTTTTATTTCCTTGGTGTTGGACTTCCTTGCCATTCGATTTTCTGTCAGTTCTGGTTGTGTGAGGAGGAGCAGTGTGTCTACCCACGTGGCAATCTTGGTTCTCTCGCCCTTGCTTTTTTATCACTTTAAATGTTGTGTACCAACCCCTTCTGGACTACAAAATTCTGTTGAGAAATCAGCTGACAGTCTTATGGGAACTCCATTGTAGGTAACTAATGCCTTTTACTTTGGTACTTCTAAGATTCTTTGCCTTTAACCTGACATTTTAATTATGACGTGCCTTGATGTGGGCCTCTTTGGGTTCATGTTATTTGGGGTTCTGTGCTTCCTGGACTGGTGTATCCATTTCCTTCACCAGGTTAGGGAAATGTCGTTATTTTTTCAAATAGGTTTTTAATTCCTGTTCTCTATCTTCTCCCTCTGGCATCGCCGTGATGAGAATGTTCATTCACTTGACGTTATCTCAGAGGCTCCTTAAACTGTCCCTGAGTTTTTTTGGATTATTTTTTCTTTTTGCTGTTCTGGTTGGGTGTTTTCTGTTATCTTATTTTCCAAATCAGTAGTTTGATCCTAAACATCATTTACCCCACTGTAGATTCCCTGTAATTTTTCTTCACTTGAATTATTGTATTCTTCATTTCTAACTGGTCCTTTTTGGTTTTATATCTGTTGAATTTCTCATTTAGTTCATCCACTCTTCCCCTAAGTTCATTGAACATTCTTATAACCTGTATTTTAAACTCTGCATCTGATAGTTTGCTTGTCTTCATTTTGTTTAATTCTTTTTCTAGAGCTTTGTTTTATTCTTTCATTTGGGGCATGGTTCTTTGTCTCCTCATTTTTGCTGCCTCCCCCTCTGTTTGTTTGTTAGTTTTTTATGTATTAGGTAAAGCTGACATGGTTCCTGGTCTTCATAGAGTGTCCTTACATAGTAGGTATCCTACAGGACCCAATGGCACAGCCTCCCCAATCACCTGAGCTTCGAGCTCCAGGTGCACCCACTCTGTATGTTGTATGTGCATCCTCCTGAAATAGTTGAGCCTTGATTGCTGTTGGCACATTTATGGGATGCATTTACCCCCAGGCTGATGGCCTGTGAGGACTGGCTGTGACTACACTTGGGTAATTGCTGTGTAGATACTGAACCCAAGGAGCAAGACTTCCTTCAGTGGGGTTATGGTGCCAGAGGAGCTCAGCCTTTGAGTGTGTCATTTGTGGAAGTGTTTGGGTGATGTTCTGGTGTGGTCTGAAGCTGACCACCAGGTGTTCTATCTTTTGAACCTCCCAGCAGGTGCAGACTAACTAAGGTCAGTTGCTATCCCTTCCCTACCTGGGGCCAACCAGTATGAGCTACAAAGAAACCTGCTGATGGTTGCTATTTGTGCTGGGCTTGGAGGTGCCTGACACTGGCCAAGCTGTGGACCCAGGCTGGCTGCCCCCAGTGCCAGTCCTGGAGCCACTTATAAAGGTATGGGACATGCTATAGTCTGATCCTGTTGCTTGTTTGGGGTTTTTGAACCTTTGAGAGATTTTAGGAAATTTTGTAGTATGAGCCAAGACAGGCTATTTGTATGGAAAAGCCATGGGAAGAGGCTTGGGTGAGCACACACGTTGGGTGGAGTGAGTTCTGAGAGAATTACCAGGGTAGGCTGAATGGTGTTTGCCAGGTTGTTGGAGACTCAGACAGGGCAAGGGCCTGGGCGTGAATGGGGAGGGCTGCTCCATGGAACAATGGGTTATGCCAGCACTTCTGTCTGAGAAAAAGCTGACTCTACAGATCTTATCCCAAAGATAGACAATGTAGTTTCTCCCCATATGTCCCTGGTACCTTTGGAGCTGCTGTCCCAATGCTGGCGCTGAGAGAGTGTGAGTCTGAGTAAGTCTTTGTGCTGGCCCTTTAAGAGGAACTGCCTGGGACTTCAGAAGCCCTCTGTCTCACTCAGGTATAGTCCTTGATGTTTTTCACAGCCAGAAGTTGTGGGGCTTTATCTTTCCAGAACTGGAACCCTTGACTGTTGGCCTGGTGTGGGGCTGGGACCCCCTTGCTTCTCAGGAAATACATCTACAGCCAACATATCCCTCTAGATTTTTAACTACCATATGTGGGTGTGGGACCAGCATATTCAGTGTCTCTCTGCCCCTCCTACCAGTTTTGAAGTGGCTTCTTCTTTCTATTCTTAGTTGTAGGAGTTCTGTTCAGCTAGATTTCAGGTGGTTCTGAATGATGATTGCTCCAGTTTATTTGTAATCTTGACCTGGATGTGGGAGAATACAAGCACCATGTTTACCTACTCTACCATTTTGATCAGAACTCCCTCTTTGCCCATTTTTTAATTGGGTTACTTTCTTTCTTATTATTGAGTTATAAGGTCTTTATATATTCTGGATATAACTTCTTATAATGGTTAATTTTGTGTCAACTAGTAGGGATCACCATGCCCAGATGTGGTTAAATATTAACCTGGGTGTTCCTGTGAAGGTGTTTTATTGGATGATATTAGCATTTAAATTGACTGACTCTGTGTAAAGCAGACTGCTCTCTACAATGTGGATAGGCCTCACTCAGTCAGATGAAGACCATATTAGAATGGACTGGCCTCTCCTGACAAGAAGGACTCTATTAGCAGACGGCCGCTCACCTATGGGTCTCCGGCCTGCACGCCTACCCTGCAGATTTTGAATTTACCCAACAGCCACAAGCACATGAGTCAACTTCTTAAAATAAATCTGTCTCTGTGTGTGTGCACATCCTCTTGGTTCTACTTCTCTGGAGAACTGTGACCAATATGGTCCTTTATCAGACATGCAGTTGCAAACATTGTCCCTTTGTCTCTGGGTTGTCTTTTCACTTTCTTGTGAAGCACAAAGGTTAAAAGTTTGATTGTTTCCTTATGAATCTTCTCCTTTATTGTTTATGCTTTTTGGGTCATATAGTAGAAATTACTGCCTAATCTAAGTTCATCCAGGTTTACTCCTCTATTTTTTAAGTTTTACAATTTTAGCTCTTATTTTTAGGTCTGTGATCCAAGAAGAGTTAATCTTTGTGTACCGTGCGAGGTAGGTACCAAACCTGATAATTTGAATATGCTATCCAAAGGTCTCAGCAATATTTGCTGAACCTAGTATAATTCTGAAAATGTGTTTGCTTTAACATACAGAAAGGGTCTGTGAACCGCTCTTTGAGACCTTCTGTCAAACCCCAAATTTCATCAGACTGTAGCTAACATTTTAATTGAAAACTTAGATTTCTAATCAACTTTAGTGTGTGATTGTTCAGCCATATACCAGTAAAATATTTATCTTGTATTAACTCAGGTAGGGGAACTTAGAATAATGACCATGTGTAATGTCTTTTTGCAAATAAATAAATCTTTATGGATTTCCTAAACACAAGTTGAAGCTGGGTTTTTCCTCCCCTCAGGATTTGAGTCTTTAAATCAGGAATAACATCAGTTGACTTTTTTTTTCCCCTAGGACACTATGACTAGTAAAAAATACCTTCCCTCTAAATGTTTCAAGACCTCCAATTTTACACTCTTAGAATTATGCTAATATTATAATTTACTGCCCATTGTACTTCACTGGCTGTAAAACAATATGCATGAGAAGTATTCCCTTTAGGGACTTAAGTAGGGCCATATGAACTATAACCTCAATTCAGGCTTATCAAAAACAAACAAACAAGCAAGCAAACTAGTGAAATGCCATGAACAAAGCCCCTAATTCTGAATATCTACATGACATATAAAGCACTCAGATAGGTACTAAAATGTACTTTATTTTAATTAAACCTTAGAATAACCTAAGCAGTCAGTATTACCCATCTTTAACAAAAACTGCTATCATTTCCAGAAAGCTATTGTACTAAGGCTAAAATATTGACCAGAGAATAAGTTCAGTTAATGATAACCCAAAGTGAAAAGACTGCACTGATAAAGCAATGAGAAGAGGGAAGACTCATTAATATGCTTTGTTTCCAGTTAAATATGCCTAAAAGTTCGTTAAACGAGATAGGCTTTATGGTGGATATGAGGAAACATTTTCTGAGGTAGAGGCTTAGGAAAAGATGGAACGCTTGAAAATCAAAATGAGTTAGACTCTCATACACTTCCTTTGCTATCACTGCTGATTACAAAGATATTTGCATGTAAATAGAAGTTTTCTTCAGTGTAATCAGCAGGCTGTTTCTTCAGTTTGCTGTGCATGCTCTCACCAAGGATTCTTTTTCCCCCAGTAATCAGTTCAAATTTCACAGACATTGGGTTATGACATCATCAAATAATCCAAGATTAGAAGCAGTCATGAGTTCAGAGAGGGGAAAATACTTTTTGTACAGATGTCTCAACAATCTGCAATAATGGTCACTCTGAAGTATGACAAATTCTGATAGTTTTATGAGGCTTAGTCTACCATAAGATGTGCAATCAATATACTAATATGTAGATCCGATGCCCGAGTCAAGCCAATAATTGAACTATTATTCTCAATGAGTAGTTTATTCAAATTTACCTTTCTTCTTTAGACCTCTTATAGAACTTAACTGTACTCTCTTATGGAATTTATCTTGTTAGAAAAATATATGTGTCAATTTCTTACTCTAGTAAACTAATGATATAATTTATCTAGTATGATTTAAGCGTAGTTATTGTTTTAATACCCAAAGGCATCTAGCTGACTATCTGGCCCCTAATAAGTGGTAAATAATTCTTTGAAGATTAAGTTAGCACAGCTGTATAATATCAGACAACTCAGTGGCTCAGTACAATTTAATGTGATACCTGTTTTCTCCCATGAAACAATATAGGTAACCAATTAGAGGCTAGTTATCCCATAAACATTAAATGTGCTTTTAGGGCTAAAGAGAAAACAGTAAGTCTTTTGGCAAATGAACTGACATGAGTACCTTGAATATGCATCCACTATTTTTGTTTCAATTTATATATAGATTTTTCAGAAAGCCATAATGAGGACATTGGCATTAAAAAATAACATTTAAAATAATTGCAGGACTATAAGGATGATTGTAGCATGAATAGTATATACTATAAAAATAAATGATAGCCTCCTCCTATTTTTTAAGAAACCAAATTCTCGTATTTGAGCAACTTCAAAACCAAAGCATTATTTTAAATTACCTCCCACCAACTTTAAAAGACCAGACCTGATTCTCTTACCTTTACTATCAGTTCCTACACCCAACTGCTCAATTGACATCATCTAGACTTGAGTATATGAGAGGCACTTCGAATATGAGATACCTCCTTCAACACACAGAATCCTCAATACACACACAAATGTGTTGTCCTGCTAAAAATTAATCATCACCATAACCTCAGTTGCTGGCAGTAAAAATATAAGAGCTGTCCTTGATTTTTGTCCTAACTTTCATTTCTAATCTACTGTGGAGAGCAAGATCAATGAAAATAGCATTGGTGCAATCAAGATAGCATAAAGTATATAAAGCAAAGTGGAATCATTTATATCAACCAAGATGGCTGTCAGTCAGCCATGACACTTTGGTTTAAGAGGGAAACAACCTAAGTCAAAACAGACACATCTGACAAAGAGACACACCAAAGATATCTGCACATGTGGTCAGAACAGCCTTGTCTGCAGAGCAGGACCACCCATAGATGGGCTCCTGGGGAAATTCTACACTTGCCAGCAGGGCTGTCAAGCACAACAGCCATGTCCCACCCATAGGCTCTTGAGAAAATTCCCCACTTGGCACCAGGGGTGACAAGACATTTATCAGAAAGACCCAGAAGGGTGTAGTACCCCACTTTCAAGGTACAACTGAGGCAGGTTCCAGACCACTGCTGAGACAGCCGAGCTCCACACACAAGAGTGCTGCTCCATGCCACTCTGATTTCCCTTGGCATCAACTGCCGGAGGCTCTGCCCTGCTGGACTGAGGACTCCATCTACCCTGCTACCCACCTTGCTCCGGAGATCCTTCATTACAAGATACAGACAACTCCCTTGCCCACAGTGCTGTCTCCTGGACCTGCAGACTGAGACTCTGGGACTCAGGCTCATTTCCCCCATTGATTGCTGTGTGTGTGTGTTATATTTCTCTTAGATTGTTGGAGTGTGAGTAAGATATTAATGTATGTTTATTTTCTGCTTTGAGTGACCCTGCATTCAATAAAAGCTGAGTGATTAGCATAGTTACCTTGTCTATTGCTTGGTGCTGGGCTGCTCAGTGTGCTAGCTGAGCAGTTGCCCAGCTGGCTTATAGGAAAGACTATCATGAACACACACTTGTGAAATTTACCATAATACAGTATTGGTATAGGAAAAATACATATTCATACATATCACAATTCTATTCATTTCTGTCTCCACTGCCGGCCTTTTAGTCTAGTCACTATAGCAAAATCCTAACAGTTTTCTGGGTTGAATTATTTTAGGTAGTCTCAGTTTTCTTCTTGTTCATGTGTATGTTATCAATTTCATAATGTATGCATTTATTCATTTTAATGAAAATTTTTATTAATATAAAGTATGCCACATAAAATGAATATATAGATGCATAACAAAAAAAAGAGGTTTGTCAAATGCACGTGTGAGTAGTTATCACATTTGCCCAGGGTGTATTAGTGGCTATAGGCAAGGGTCTGAGTTCTTAAATAAAACTCTTTGAGTAGTAAATGTGTATGGAGGGGTGTGAGAGAAGCAGCTTCTGTGGACTTTTTAAATAACGTCTTTATACATCTTTTATTAATCCTACTCATGTTGATTGCTGTGTAATTTACATGGAAAAAGGAAATGATTCATAGTCTTTATGAGTGCTTGCATCCATCTTTTAAAATCCTAATTGTCAGCAGGATTAGGTATTCTCTGCAGCTGGCTCTTGATCCTGTATGGGAGACCTTGCAGCCTAAAGAGAAACCATGGCTTTGAAATCAGATAAAATGGAGACATGCCTCACTGTTATTGAATAATGTCTCTCTCTTACTTCTTTCAAGTTTCCTTCCTTTCTGTCTTTCATCCCTTCCTTCTTCCATTCTTGTTAATAAACATTGACCTAGCACCTCATTAAGTGAGAAGACCAAGCAATGAGTATAAAGAGATCTCAAGGATTTCTAATTGGGTAGAGAAAGCAGATAGGGGGATATTCAGCATGTTAAGAGGTAAACAAGATTAGCTCTGCCTATAAAATGTCAGGGAAAGCTTCAGAAGAAGAAGCATTTGAGTTCAATTTGACCCATCAAAGGAGGTTATCTCCCTGAGATACATGACAGGATTTCATGAATATTCTTTTTTTTCAATTATTACTTTTCCACTCTAAGTAACTTATTATCCTGGGAGATTTCCAATATTTCTTTTTTGAGAATTAGATTTCAAATTAAATATAAGAAAAATATCTTATAGCAATTTAATTCAATATAAATTCTTGCATCTACTGTTTTAGGAAATGATGGTGTTACAAAGACTAATAATGTTGGTGCCCCGCAATCTAAAAACTTAGTATCTCCTGTAACAGGAAAAGGAAACACACAAATAACTTTATAAGTTGGTAGACTGTAATAAATGTTATTACAAAATCATAAGCAGCACTATGGAAATCAAAGCAAACCAATTTCATTTCAAGGAACAAGGAAAGTTTTACAAAAAAGATGATCTATTTAGTTCTTGATACATTGGAGTCAATATATATTGGAGTTCTTGAAGTTCTCTTCTTTTGAAGCTTTCTCTGATATTTTATAGGCAGAGCTAATCTTGTTTATCTCTTAACATGCTGAATATCCCCCTATCTGCTTTCTCTACCAAACTAGAAAGCCTTATGATCTCTTTATACTCATTGCTTGGGTGTACTTTGGTGAGTGCATTTACAGGGGAGGGATGTCTCAGGCCTTGAATGCATGTTGAATAAAGGTGTGGAGATGAGCTAAACCTGCATATATACTTACATCTTTGTCAGTAGAGAAAAGAACAAGAGAAAAAAATGAATCCAGTTTTGTAAAGTCTGGAGCTTATGAAACAAGGACAGGAATTTTTCAGAAAAAAAAATACAAATACAAATTACGTATAAATGTGAATGTTTATTTAGGAAGAGCACAAGCTTACAACAAATTATATCGTTTTTAAAAAACTGATACATACCACTGTAAAGAAAAATTACATTGGACATATTAAAAACAGCAAGGAATACTTTATTCAAGAGTAGTGTAATAGGGAAAAGATCGAACTCAAGTCTACTAAATAAAAAAGGCAGGAGGATATTTAAACCCTGGGGTGAGTTGGTGACATTACTCGAGGACATTGGGGGAGAAGTAGGTCAATGTGATAGGCCAAAGAATTTGCTATTGTTGCTTATGGAAGTTAGGTATCTACTCTTTCATAGAGTCAGGGAGACGGGGCCTTATCTTTACTGATTTTTATATTTCAAAAGATTGCCTCCCATTTCTCCTCGAGAAAGGCATTCTTAGATACGGAGGATTTATGTTCAAAGAGGGGTAGAAAGAATTTACTATTTCAAAATTTCTAAAGTTTCTAAATGTGCTAAAAACAAGGGAGTTCGGGGAACCACTCTCCTCTCCCTCATTCCCCACTTCCAGAGGACTCCCTTTCTGAAGTAAGTGCCCTGAAACTGTCTAAAGTTTATAAAACTAACAGGGATGTCAATGACATCTTAGTCACATCAAAATCATAAAATCAAGAAAATAACATTTATTTCAGTTAAATGTTGTACACTTGTGTATATTGCCTTTCTCTTCTACAAGCATTAGATGTATTACCTTTGATTATATCTTCATCTGTTAATAATTTTGTAATATCATTCCTTATAGGAAGAATTAAGCTTTTCCCTTACCAAGGTGCACTATGCTAGTGAAGTAAGCCAGTCAGAGAAAGACAAACACCATATGATCCCACGCATATGTGGAATCTTATGAACAAACTGAACTAGTGAGAGAAATGGGGACAGACTCATAGATGGCCGCTAGTGGTGGGGGAGGTGAGGAAGTAGAGGAATTGAGCACAAAGGAAAAAAATCATGAACATGGACTACAGTGTGGGGATCACTGGGGGGACTGTGGGGAGGGCGGTAGGAGCCAACTAAATGGTAATGGAAAAAGCACAATAAAGATTAAATTTAAAAATTATATGAAAATAAGTGTAATAGCAACCAAAAAGGAGAGGAGATTATATCAGACAGGCTGCCCAAAGCATGCTTGTTTAATACCATTATGAATAACCTCTGAAAGGTCATTTAAAAATACTATGCCCTGCATCCCATAGAATAAAATACAGGGTCCAGCAGAGGTAACACCTGCTTGAGTATGGTCAGGAGGGTAATAATATGGGTGTAATAATTTATAGTTTTAATTTGAGCATTTTACCTAAAATGTCACATGGTATGCTTGAGTGTGATTTTATGTCACAGAATTACATGCTTATGATTTTGTAATAAAAGATTTTGTAATAAAAAGGGGGCATTATTTGTGCTGGACCCTGTATAATAAAACTTTTAATCATTTGTAGCCAATAGACGGAATCTCAGATCTGGCCCACAACTTAAGACACAGGGTTTTTTTCCCCCCTTAATGAGCTACCAGTGCTTAAAATAATTATTTTCTATTCATAGTTTTAGAGAATTTTGGAATCATTCTCTTTATGAAATGCTGTGCTCCTTAAATGATATCAAATATCTTTAATATTTTAGTAATGAATGTCCTCAATAAATATTTCCTCCAATAAAAAAGAAATAAAAATAGATTATTATTTATTTTTTCTGTGATTTATAACTCATGGCAATGTCAAGGAAATTTCAGAATGGTTTTCAAATGTATAGCAATTGCTGTTAATATTTTTCATATATGAGCTATAAAATTTTAGAAGTTTAGGTTTTCTTACACAGTAACTAATCCTGCAAACTAGTAACATTCATTCAACAATTTGCCAAAAATAACCTTGTTGTAGTTGTATACTCTTAGTTTCATGATTTTTTGCCAACGTCAGTATTCCGTACCAATAAGGCAGGTGATAAAAAGTCTTTACAGGGCAATCAGGCAAAGCTGACTCAGGCCCGTGAAACATCCTGAGCAAGGCAGAGCCGGGCAGAGTCTGGCACAGTCCGGCACAGTCCGGCAGAGACCCTTGTGGCTCCTGCGTGTGCTCAGCCTGAGCACCAGGGAAGTGTGAGAAAAACTGGACAGACAGGACCAGGCATGCTTACAGTTTGGTCATAAAGCTGAATGCGTATCGTATGCTCACAAAGCTAAACTTTAAAAAGAAATCTAAGATAAAGAGCTGAAAGTCATCTGGCTATTTATGTAGGAACAGTGATCTCTCTTAATTAGTTTTTTTCGGAACATGAATAAATTGCCAAGTTGAAATAACTCCAGGTTTTTTTAAAAGGACTAATTTTATAACTGAAAAAAATCTTTGAAAAGTCTCATTCTAGAGAAATCATTACGAATATATGTAGGAAAGATAATATTCCTGCCTTGCAGAGCAAATAGAAGAAAGTGAATCAAACAGAAGAAACAAAAGAGGAAATTTAATTGAAAACTAATCTAGGAGTTAGCTTAAACAGAGGCCATTACCACCTCTATTCTCTACGTGCGTGTCGGCAAAATTCCGAAGAAGAGTGTAAAACAACACGTGTATTACCTGTCATCTGAAGGACCTTCCATTTCAGTGCTTGAAGAGGTAAAACGCTACCAACAGAACACAGCTGGAGCAGACCCACAGAAGGACTTGAAATAACATAAAAAAATGCTTTTAATGTCACAGAGGTAATTATTTTTCTCATGAAATAAATGCTGTACTTTGCTGGTAAAAGGAAAGGTTTACACTGTTGGTCTTGCTCATTGTTGAAACATGATTTATCGCAGCTTATTTATGAGAGCCTTACATTTTATTGTCATATTTTTGACCATGATTTATTCAGGAAAAAAAACAATTTTACTTTTTAAATTAAAAGTAGTGTACAATCATGCTTGTCTGTAACATATTAAAATTCACAACATTAAACTTGGAAATAATTAAAGTTCAGCTTTCTTTTATTCTCTAACCAAACCACTCAAAGGGAAAATCGAGCGGCTAGGAGTGAAATGACTTCATATTTGTATGTCATACAGAAAAAGGAATGACAGGCAGTCTTTTAACCATATTCATATTCATTATGGTCTGAGTTATCTTATCTTCATGGCTTATACTGTTGTAATTTTAGCTTTATATGGAAAATGAAAATCATTCCTTTTCAAACTATGTTCATATAAAAGAACTTGCACTTCTAATCAAACAGGGAATAAGCTCCTAAAATACGTAAAAAGAAAAGCTGCCTTTGGGTTGTATGAACCCTTTGTATTCACTTGCTGTTGTCCAGTTGTCAGGCATGTTCTCCTATACGCAGTGTGAGATAGTTTATAAGTTGTTTACTCAGGAAGGTTTTAGGTCTGTAACTTTTATTCTTTCCAAGGGTCCAGAATCTGGAATACTAATATTTTGCAAGTTCAGATGATGTATAGTATAAAATTAAAATCACATGTTACATTAAACATATCAAATGTAAAACAGATTTATCCAATTCCTTCTCCACAGGAAGTGCCATAAAGTAGTAGCAGTGCCATTGGGTCCATAAATTGATACAGCATTCTGCAAGGGGCAGTTTGGCTCCATGTGTCGACAACTGAAAGGTAGTTACTTGTCTCCAGCAATCTCATTTCTATGACCTTACCATAAGGCAATAATTAGATGCATTTGCCAAATATTTATATAAGGCCATTCATCTCAGCACTTTAAAGATATCAAAAGATTGAATAAAACAAATGTTGAACAATGGTGAATCTTCCAAAGTATGGTATTAGTTGGCAATAATTAGAAATGGTTTTAATATATATGAAAACATGTCCATAATACTTATAGTAAACTGATGGTTATGCATTCTTATGATAACCATCTGATGATGGTCATGAAATCTTATTTCATTGACTCATTTTTAATGTATTAAATGCATGTAGAAAACTTTAAAAGAACATAAACAAAAATATTCACCAATAACTGATTATCAAATTTAATAATAAAACCAAAATTCATTTCTAAGTACATTATATGCACTAAAAGTATTTATGTCTAAATGAATAAATCAATGAATATAATAAAGATAAGAATCATCAAGAATGTGTGTTCTCACTCATAATGTTAGACATTATTTACTGATATTCTTGCAAATGCAGTAAGTTCAGGGGGAAAAGAAAAACAATATTAGCAAGGAGAAGGGAAAATATAATTTTTTAAATTATATTATTTCATCAAAAGAAAAAATTATTACTTAAAAACTTAATGTTTTCATTTTAAAGACTGTGGGTAAGATTAAATATGGAAACTTATTGCCTTTTATGTAATATAAATTATATACAATGTCACATATAGCAATAAAAGAAAGTGAATGAGAAATTCTTGCATTCAACATAGTAACAATATAAAGTTTAAAATGTTGGAAATACATCTAATGAGCTTAGTCTATATATAATTGGAAACAAAACAGTTTGTAAATGTACATAAAAGACAAATAAATTAAGTAATCTTTCATTATGATGGAGGAGAAGACTTAATATTTAAATATATCAATTCTTCTCAAACTGAAAATATTTTTAAAAATTATAAAAATACTTCAAATTTGGATTTATTTTAGTATTTAAAAATTAAGTAAATATAAATGAATAAAAGTTAATATAGTAATGACAATTTAGAATAAAAAGATAATGACTAGGATTTAAATAATTAATAAACTATATTTAAACCTTGGATACTTTGCTTTTATTTTTTTTAATTTTACTTGTCAATTACAGTTGATATTCAATATTATTTTTATTAGTCAGGAGTACAGCATAGTGCTAAAAGCAATCATACACTTTACAAAGTGTTCCCTCCAATACCCCTGCTACCCACCTGGCATCATACATAGTTATTATAATATTTTGACTGTGCTGTACTTTACATCCCTGTGACTAGTCTGTAACTACCAATCTGTCCTTCCTAATCCCTTCACCTTTTGTACCCAGTCCCACAACCCCCCTCCCTTCTGGCAATGATCAGTCTGTTCTCCCTATCTATGAGACTGTTTCTGTTTTATTTGTTCATTTATTTTGTTCTTTAGATTCCACATGTAAGTGAAATCATATGGTATTTGTCTTTCTCTGACTGACTTATTTGGCCTAGCATAATATCCTCAGGTCTATTCATTCTGTCACAAATGGCAAGATTTCATTCTTTTTAATGACTGAGTAATGTTCCAGTGTGTATATGTACCACTACTTTTTTATCTGCTCGTCTTTTGATGGACACTTGGGTTGCTTCCATAGCTTGGCTAATGCTGCAATGTAAATAGTTGCTGTAAATAGCGCTGCAATGAACATAGGGATGCATATATTCTTTTGAATTAGTGTTTTGGGTTTCTTTGGATATATACCCAGAAGTGGAATCACTGGGTCAGAAGGCATGTCCATTTTTAATTTTTTGAAGACATACCATACTATTTTCCAACATGGCTGCACCAATCTGCATTCCCACCAACATTCCCACAAGAGTTTCCCTTCCTCCACATCCTCACCAACACTTGTCTGTTGATTTATTGATGACACCCATTCCGACAGGTGTATGTGAAGTATTAATTCAGGTCCTTTGCTCATTTTTAATTGGATTATTTGTTTTCTTAGTGTTGAATTGTATAAGTTCTTTATATATTTTGGATATTAATTCCATATCAGGTGTATCATTGGCAAATATGTTCTCCCATTTAGTGGGTTGCCTTGTCATTTTGGTGATAATTTCTTTTGTGTGTAAGAGCTTTTTGTTTGATGTAGTCTTGTTTGTTTATTTTTCCTTTTGTTTCCCTTGCCCAAGGAGATATATCAGAAAAAAAAAAAACTATTGCTGAGAGCAATTTCCAAGATTTTGCTGCCTGTGTTTTCTTCTAGGAGTTTTATGGTTTTGAATCTTACATTTACGTCTTTCATTAATTATAAGCTTATTCTTGTATATGGTGTAAGAAGGTAGACTAGTTTCATTTTTTTGCATGTATCCATCCAATTTTCCCAACACCACTTAGTGAATAAACTATCCTTACCCCACTGTGTGTCCTTGCCTCCTTTGTCAAACATTAATTGACTATGTAGATGTGGGTTAATTTCTGGGCTCTCTCTGTTCTGTTTCATTGATTTATGTTTCTGTTTATATGCCAGTACCATGTGTTTTGATCTCTGTAGCCTTGTAATCGAGTTTGATATCAGGTAACATGATACCTCCAACTTTGTTCTTCTTTCTCAAGATTTGTATGGATGTTTGGGGTCTTTTGTGGTTTCATATAAATTTCTGGATTATTTGCTCCAGTTCTGTGAAATATTTCAGTGGTATTTGGATAGAAATTGCAATGAATCTATTGATTGCTTTAGGTAATACGGACATTTTAATGATGCTAATTTTTTTATCCATAAGAACAGTATATGCTTACATGTATTTGTATCTTTGCAATTTTGTTTTCAATGTCTTTTAATTTACTGAGTACAGGTATTTTACCTCCTTGGTTAAACTATACTTAGATATTTTTCATTCAATTAAACCTAAAATTATTTTAAATGACAATGTGAACATAAGAGTAGGCTGATAAAGGAATAAAGAGAACATATAAAGATCTAATTAATAAAATATTGCATGGAATAAAGTTAGCATTTTTAAAAATAGAAGAGCTGATAGATTATTTAATAAGTGATGATGAAATATCAATTTTAAAAAAATATAAGGCTAAATTATTCCATACCTTATATCACTAGAAATTCCAAATAGATAAACAAAGGGTACACACAAAAAAAACCCTGAAACCAAAACTTCCCCAAAAGGAAATATAAATGAGTAATCTACAAACTATTGTAGCCAACACAGAACATTTAACATAATAGAAGAAGTAAAAAAAGTACTATTTTTGTACATCAAAATAAATAAATTGTTAAATTACAGGAAAAAAAAAACTTCAAAAGGTAAAATGCAAGCAGCAAGCTAGAATGCACAGGGCCCAGCAGAAGTAAGGCTTGCTTGAGTGTGGTTGGGAGGGTACGTGAATGTCTCACACGAGATGGACGGCAACTAGAACATTTCACCTAAAATGTTGTATGGTGTGCTTGAGTGTGACATTGTTGTTACAGAATTACATGCTCGTGATTTTATAATAAAAGATTTTGGAATAAAAAATAAGCATTATTTGTGCTGGACCCTGTATTTTGAAAAATACACGGCATGGTAACAGTGGCTGGAGGTGGCTCCCATTGGCTCACAAGTGTCAATTTTGTTAATCTTTTTCCAACTCCACTTTTTAAGTGAAATGAAGTTGATAGTTTGAAATCAGCCACAGTGGGATTTATTATCTCACAGAAATTGGCAAACACTACAAATGAGGACCCATTCTCCCAGGCTTCTTGTTAAACCTTTACTAGCATACTACCACATACACGTTAATATAGACCTGCATGGCATGTGCTGGGTGTAGATAGGAGGAAGCAGGAAACAGAAAGAGAGGACGAGGAAGACTCAATCATTTAAATATTGAACTAATAATAATGGAACTTATTATTATAAAAGAAAAAAGAAGTAGTCTTTCTGTATTTTCTAAACATATATGACTTCTGTCATTTCAGTAAGAATAATACCTAATTTCAGTTTTTAAAATGCATATCTTCTCTATTAGCTATACATGTAGCGAAATTACCATACATAAATTGTTAGAGATGTAAAAGTATATGTATATATGTGTATATTTATAATAACCATATTTATAATAATAAACTATTAATGCTATCTGAATGTAGCATACCATATTTGTTGATATGGTAAAACTTTTATACTCTATGGTTAAGTAAAATTAAGGCCAATTAAATATATTCAGTTAAATATATTTAATTGATTATCTGCCCTCATTGTACTTTCTCCCCCAAACCCCACTTATTATGATGGGGAGATTTTAAAAAATTATTTAAGCATGAAAAGAGAAAATAGTGGAGATAAAAAGCTGGGACACAGATATACAAATAATTACTAACATAGATGACTGTAAAATACAAAAAAATATAAGCTCAGAAAAACTCAGGAATTAGAGGAATGATGCAATAAGCACACACAAAAAAACCCCCAAAATAATAATATTCTAGGGTGGGGATATAGCACATGACAGAAATGAGGGAACTTCCCAGAGAAATAGTGAAAGAATATTGGAAGGTAATAACGTGGTGAGGAACCAACCCACACCAGAGCAGAAAGACATATGGCTATAGAAAAAGAGAAAGTAAAATACGGAATTCGTAGACTAATGTATCACTGGGATATTCTGAAAAGAGTTTCATACATCAACAAAGAGTGTGGGAATAAATTAATGATAGATACTTCTAAACATAAGCATATAAAAATATTTGACAGCTATTAACTTTGGGACAATAAAAGAGTGTACAAGAAAGTAAAGGAAATCAAAACATAGTGCATTATATATGAGTAGAAAATAATTAATACAGAATCACCAGAATATAAATGCTGAGTAGTGGTATAGCTAAATCTGACTACATTGATAGAATGAACTAATGGGAAGTAGGTTGTGGTATTGGGCATTCAGGAGGTAAGAAAGTTAAATCTTTAATTTTGGTAGGATAACAAAAGATGCTGTCTGAAATCAAAAAGTAAAGTGTTTGCATTAAAAAAATTATCTAGAAAATATGGCAGGAGAGCTCGGGGATGGGCAACTGAAAGGCATGAAAGTGGTTGCCCATGTGAATAGACACAAAAGTGAGATAAGGAGGCCACTAGACGAAGGCTGTCCAGAAAGTATCCAGCCACATACTATGAAAAACAGAGACATTTATTAAAGAAGATACAAGGCAAAAGAAATGTTGTACACAAGGACAATGATGCCTCAGTCCCCTTCAAAGTAGGTACCTTGGGACCTCACGCAGTTCTCCCAGTTGGCATCAAGTATGCTCCCGTATTTTCCTGAATGTTGTCAACAGCTTGAAATCTCTTCCTTTCAAAGGTGATTTTAGTTTTGGGAAAAGCCTGAAGCCTCAGAGAACCAAACATGAGCTGTAGGGAGGATAAGTTACCTGGGTAATTTGATTTTTCATCAGAAAAACTGCATGAGACTCAATGCACAAGTGGATGCATTGTCATGATGAAGCTGCCAATCACCAGTTGCCCACAGCTGCAGCCTTCTGAATCACCTCAATAGTTTCCATGGAGGAATGTTCAAGTTTAATGCAAAATTGGATGCAGATTCATTGCTCTACTCTCTCAGTCATTTTGAATGTGACAGACACACAGTACACATGCTTACTCAAAATCATCTACTGCCCCCACTGACTAGGACAGTGAAGTCATCATTATTCATGCATGTACATGCCAGTCCACTCTCCTTGGCTACCAGGTCTGTCTGACCTTTTCCACGTGACCTTGTAGAACATTGGTAAGTCTAAGGTGTACAATGTGATGGGTTTTTATACATATATAGTGCAAATTTTAAAAAAATTTCATGAAGTTCCTTTTATCTGTTGTTTTTATTTTTCTTTGTGGATAATATGCTTGGTGTTATACCCAAGAACACACTGCTTAACTTCTGGTTGTGAGGACTATCTTTTAATAGTTTTACACTTATATTTATGGTGATTGAGTTAAATTTTGTATATACTCTAAGGTTTAGTTTGAGCTTCATTTTGGGGCATAAAGATATCCAATTGACTGAACAGTAATTTTTACACATACTCTCCTTTCTCCATTGAATTACCCTAACAGCCTTGTAGAAATCATGTGGCTACTTTTTGTCTGGAGTCTGTATTCTCTATTCTATTCCATTGATCTCTGTATCTATGATTTACCCCTTTATCAATACTATACTGTCTTTATTACTCTACCTATATAGTGAATCATAAAAATCATTTATATGATCCCTTTAGTTTATTTTTCTTTTTCAAAATTAAATTAGCTATTTGAGGTCCCTTACCTTCCTAATTAAATTCTAGAATCAGCTTTTATATATCTAAAAAAATCTCATTAGAATTTTTAAATCTCTACATTTAAAAAATCTAATTAAAATTCTTATAGTAATATAAGAATACATATACTAACAATGTCAATTCTATCTTGCTCATTAAAACCTGCCACTCACCAATCTGGAGAGATCTTTCTCTCTTTTTTTTTAATGTTCCTTCCGTCCATGTATGAGGGCCAGATTCAGATGTTGTTGAAAAAAAATGAATAACAGAAAAATATTCACAAATCCATGCTGAATGGGAAGATAATATTTAAAACAACAGTTCTAATTTTATAAATATCTTTATAAATATATGAATGTGTGAGTACACAGGCACATGCAAAATATTATAAATATTTATGAATAATGTGGACACACTTTAAAAGTAAATGCAGTGAAATATAAATAAAATACTTCACTTTTGATATTAATATTAAATATTAAAACAGCATTTAAATATTAATCATTGCTACTTCTAAAGAGATAAATTATAAGTGTACTTTATTTTTTCAGTTTGCTCTTTGTACACCTCCAACTATTTTATAATTTAGAAATGCTTGAATTTATAATTTTATAATGTTCATGGAATATATTTATAAGCAGAAAAATGATATATATCTGGTATATAAAGTTAAAAGTTTTTAGATTGAAAGGTGAAATACTTAATTCAGCAAACAACTCTGCTATAACTCAAAACTGTATTGTATTACTTGGTATTATACATATTGTATATCTGTCTGAATGTCATGGTCTTGGTGAGGCTAATGAAATTAAGAGGTGGAGCAAAAAGAAATTTAGAACAAGGTTTTTTTTTAAATTTTGATTTTTAATTGTTCTGCTTTTATTGCATTAATACAATCCTGAACTTACAAATATCTCACAAAGGTGAAAATAAAACAGAAAACTTCCTTACAACTTTTAGAGAGCCGAAATTGGATAAAAATGTTAGATATAAATGTGGTGGGGGAAAAAACCATGATTTCAAACAAAAAGGATTACAGTTGATTCTAAATATTTTAACAGATAGCCATAGGATTTTGGCCAAGTAGACCAAGCCACATTTTTATTAGAAGTTAATAATTTAGAAAATAAACCCCACTCTAGCTATTGCATATGAGTATTGTAAGGAATGTATAAAATAATGTGTGAAAGTTACTTGAAAAATATGTTATAGAAACCTAATAATCCTGGTTTTAACAATGCAACTATTATTGCAGGGAAGCAAAGAATACAATAAACTGATTACATTGAAAACTCAAAACAAACAATTAAGTGTATGAGGAAAGGCAAATACTAAATAATCAATTTTCTTTTCTTTGTGGATAAGTAATATCTCTTACCATGTAAGCCTAATAGTCATTAACAAATTACTTAACTTCCCCCTAAAGGCTTGAAAAACACAGGCCATTTAATCAAGGATTTCATTAGATTTTAAATTATTTTTATTGTAGCATAGCATATCATCGAGTCAACATAAATATTTCAAAATAAACTACATCTACTCAGATAGGATCTGAATCACACCCATATTTATCCATAATTCATGTTCATTAAATTATTAATATGTTAGTATATGTAAATGTAATTTGTGTATTTGGTATAATTGCAGTGAATATAATTAATGAACAGAATGGTTAAAAAGTTTATAATAATGAGTGCAGTTAAGTAACATTTATCTCTCTTTCCTGGTAGACAAAGTTTAAAAATTAATTATCATCATGCATTTCTTTCCAACAAAAATCACGTGTGGCACTACGCTGGTTTCTTCAGTCTCTCATAATCACAGAATGTTCTGCTAGACTTTTAAAAATATGCAACTAAAGTCTTGAATGTCTCTTTCTACTGAAAACGTGTTGTCAACAATGACAAGAATCTCCTTTTGCAACTGACTGGGGATAGACTGGTAGCACAGAGAAAAAAACTGCCCTCCTTTTGTACCTTGCGCTGTCTTCTCTTGCACTTGATCTTAGTTTCTTGGTTAACCTTTCTGGGCCCCAATCTAACCGAAAACTCCTTCAGAGAACCTAAAGTGACTTTGGTAGAGAATCGTTGATTCTTTATATCCTATTTTAGACTTAATGGCCCTAATAATTTTGAGGGGCCTAAAGTAGTTTCTTCAATTGTTGGAGGTCAATCACGCATGAATCTATACATGGCTCATTTTCTACATAATGAACAGGGTCAGATTAAGTTATCAAAGTGCCCTAAGCATCAAAAATATATAGATCTCTGTGCTGCATAACATTGGAAAGTAGATGGTAATCTCCAAAATGTGTTTGAAGAGATACCACTTAATTTCTCTCATGTATTTCTTAGCATGTGTTAAAATATCAATTGTTAAATTCTTTTGTGTATTTTCTAATTTGTATGCCAAATCTTAACTACAACATGTAAGTAAGTGTTTATTATATGTAATGGGCAAAGCTACATGGATTATATTAGACTCATTATATTTGTATGTCTGTTAATCCCTCCATGCATTTTTTACCCTACCTATGCATTCATGCAACCTTATGCTATGACAACGATTATTTAAAAAAAGGTTGAACACATTATGGAGAATCTACTTGCAGTATATGAATACTTTTTCTTTCACGAACAAATCTTTTAATACACAAAATAGGCATTGGACATATTGGTAGGAGATATCTTTGTGAAAATATTCAATCACATCAGAGTTGCACAGTACTAATCATTGGACCAGTGCACTTTAATGTAGAAACAGGAAGAGTTCTGAATTTGATTTACTTCAATTCTCCCACCATTTCTAACCAAATTTATTTCTTCAACACAACTTTCATGGAAAAGAAAATGTCTCCTATACTTTGTTTATTTTTAAGAGTTATCTACTATGCCCCTTGCTTTTAAGAACCATATTCTTGGAAAAGGTGCAATATATTATGACTGATCTTACTTCTAGCTGTAGAGCCCACAAATCATTTAATAATACCAAAAGTAAGATTTCCTGCTTTCAAGGTTTGAATTTTAGATATTAGCTAATTAATTACGTATATGTGATTGAGGCATGATTTTTATCTCCTTTTACTAGGTGCTGCCCTGCATAGAACTCATCTGGCACATATATCTGAAATGTTTTAATAACTTGGAATTACTACATAGCTAATGTTTGAGTCAATTTAGTGTGTACTGAGAAAGTACACAACTTAGTGTGTATGTGCTATTACTTTCAGTCTGTTTCTTCAACCAAAGAAAAAATGGAGAACAATTGTCTGCAAAATACTTCCTGACTGTCCAACTGTTACCATAAAACAGTCAGTGGGAGTGCCCAGAAATCTCCCCGCCTTAGCTAAGAAGACGGCAGAGGGAGATTCTTACACTAGGCACATAAAATATTTTATTTATTTATTTTTAGAGAGAAGGGAAGAGAGGGAGAAAGAGAGGGAAAGAAACATTAATGTGAGAACATTGGTTGGATGCCACTCACCACGCCCTGTCTAGGGACTGACCCCACAACTCAGGCATGTGTCCTGACTGGGAATTGAACCAGTGACCTTTCGCTTTGCGAGACTATGCCCAACCAACTGAGCCACACCACTCAGGGCAAAGTAAAAGTATTTTGCATATATATTGTATTAGTAAAATGTATTAGTAAAATTAAGTTAATTTGTACACTCAATATTTTGGTAGCTGATATTCACTATTAAGTTTTATTAAAAAACAAAATTTGGAGATCAAATTGGCTTCCTGAATCAGGCAGCATCCCATCTAGCAACTAGAAGGGCTCTCTGGGGTGTTAGACAAAATGGAAGCTTTGATTGTTTTGTTTTGTTTTAAATAGGAAGAAGGGTGAAACATGGGAGCTATTAACAAAAGAAAAGAAAGGTTTAGTTTTAGATCAGGACATCTTATTTTGGAGGGAAGGAAGGGCAAGAAGATTTATGATACAATTGCCTCTGCTTTCTTTGGGAATGGAGAGGGCCTAAGTGACAGATGACCTCACTTATGTTCAATAGAAAATTCCAGACTGGTTGATTCTGATTATGTTTCTGGAAAAGAATAAAATAGCAGCTAGAGCAAATATTACATCTAGGTTTGGTTTCACAAGCTTTAGTGACACCATTTTGGGCCTCTGATCTTCATATATGTGTGTTGTACATGTGTGTGTATATATACATATATTCATATATACATACATGTATATACACACACACATAAAATCTTTACATATATTTTTGTATTTTTCTGTACATTTTGAAGATTTTATTTATTTATTTTTAGAGAGAGGGGAAGGAACAGAGAAAAAGAGGGAGAGAAACGTTTATCTGCAAGAGAAACACATCAATCTGTTGTTTCACGCACACCCCCACCCGGAAACCTGGCTCATACCTCAGGCCTGGACCTTGACTGGGAATCGAACTGGGGACCTTTTTGTACATTTTTTGTACATTTTGTTCCCTGGCTTGTACACCAGGGAACAGTTTTTTCAGGACAGGTTGGCAGAGATATGATAATAAGAATGAATATAGAATCTACCTGTTATTGTAATTAATAAGTGAAGAAACCAAAATGAAATAACTTGGACTCCCAACAGAAGCGGGCTGTCGATCGAGGAATGTTTGCATGATGGCTGGCAATGATGTACTGCTTTCCAACGACCAGTTTACTCCTCTCCATTTAAAAGCTGAGTTATATATTCCATTTTGTGGATTTTGATATCTGTCCCTCAATCCCAGCCTGTGATCATATTTTTACTTCACATGCAAAGGGTGTTAATCTTTTTTTACTTATTTGTTATTAATAAAAGTAATATTTTATGGTACAAAGTGAGCTCTAACATGTACACTATACATGCCCAGTAAGCTTGATATAGATATGGTAGTTGAAACAGAAGAAACGAGTATTCTCCATTCCTCTGCTTTTATCAGAATTACTTGCACAAATAACCATGTTGATTTAGGAAATCATACATTTCCCCAAAATTACAACTCCAAGTCATTCACCGTAGACATCTCTCAGGAAGGCAGGCCATAAAATATGAGAGAACCCCCTAACTGACCTCATTTCCTCTGTTCTTGTACAGCATCTTATCTCTTTTTCTATCATTTCCAAAAACTCCAATTTAATCTTGTTTTTTGTCTTTATGATATTTCACCTTTTTAAAATTATTTTCATAATGAAGCTCAAACTCCACATCATTAAATCCAAGAGCTTTATTAATCTGACCCCTATAAATAATTCTAGCACCATTTTTCAAAAATTCCACTCCTGAACTCTGGACCTCTGCCAGTTTCAATGACTATTAGGTGTCTATACCCCATGACCTGTCACCATTGTACCAATCATAACAATCACATTTTCCTTGACAGTAATTGGTTTGCGTACAGGTCAATGATGCAGTGCCATCCCCACCTCCAAAAAAAAAAAAAGAAAAGAAAAGAAAAATTAAGAGAAAGTTTGTTGACAGCAAATTTGTAATAATTTCCCAATCCTGGTTGTCCATGGTTATATCCTATTTATTTTTCCAGACTCACATGTGACATCAATTCCTTTACAATTCCTTCCCTGAAATGTTATATCCAGAATAGTTGTTCCTTTTATTGTACTAAGAGCACCTTCTACTGCCATATGTACTTATCATACTTGTGTCCAGGAAAGAGTTCAAAGAATAGCCACTTATTATTAGGGGAAATACTGATATTTAAATATTTTGAGGATATTACTATTTCTGGCAGCATAGTCATCCTGGAAAGAATTAATTGATCAATAATATTTAGTTCTGCAGGTGTGGGACATGCAGACTAGCCAGATAAGTCATCAAGTCAGAAATTTTGTACTAGATTATATTCTTATAAGTCAATGTTTGTACCAAGAGTAGTTACAAATTTTGACAACACACTTACATTAAAGCCTGGGGAAGGTTATAATGGAATTTTTGGCTTTATAAAACCTGCCCTTTTCCCCTCATTTCTAGAGGACTGAAAGCTTAATGAATAGGATGAGGTGGTCCAATCTTCATGAGGTTCAGTGAATCCCTGCGAGGAAAATTTTCAAGACTACCATACCACTCTTAGATCCAATTTCATTAGACCATCTCTGGTGGCTTGAGATAATCAATAAAAGTGAGCCAGGATGACAACTATAAGCACAGGAGTTTTTAAAGGGGAGTTCCCCACAGAAAAGGAAGAAGCCTGGATGGTTGTTCTGACTGATGGCTAAGGGCCAGCCTTTCTGGCACCATAAGTATACCACACAGAACACGATGAAGTATATCAACATGTAAAAACAGGGAGAGTTGCATCACGAAACTAAGATACATTAGACCAGGTGGCAAACACAAGGCCCTCGGGCTGAATCCGGCCCTCTACCTTGTTTCCACCTGGCAGCAACGTCAAGCTCCTTGCCCCTAGTTAAGTAGTAGCTACAATAATACAGTCCTAAAATTACACTGAGCCCTCTGAAGGCAACCGTGAGGCTGATGTGGCCCCCGGTGAGGATGAGTTTGACACCCCTGCCTTAGACTCTGAGGTCAATTTGGTTAAAGCACAAGAAGCAGCCAATGGCTCCTACAGGGTTGTTCAACTTTGACTCCCCACGTATAACGATAGCTCTTTCTTCATGTAAATTGAGAACAACCCAGAACTGATCTTTAAATAGGGCAAATAGGAACAAAACACTCAAATATAAAGAAAAGTCTGTGTTTTAATCTCTGGTTTCTGTGACAGTCAGAGGAGCTGCACTCATCTTCTTGGGCCACCAAGGGGGCAGTCTCAGCTCTGGTCCCAGCAACGGGTGTGGGAAGCAGCTGGTCTGCATTAGGTCTTCATTTCTTGGTTTTATCTTGAACACATAGTTTTTTCAATAGATTGCATTGTATTGATGTGAACACCAAAAAGAGCTCTAATTTGTTTTTTACCTTTTTTTAAAATGAGGCCTATAAACATTCTTTAATAAAGAATTTTTGAATGAATTTTCTATGTACTCTATTATAGTAAGAAGGAATCATCTTTGTCTTATTGCTACCTATCTGGTATCTAGACAGATTCTGAACCTGAGTAGACACATATAAATATCTGTAGAAACAGTGAAATGATAGTATAATATGGATTTTTAAAGAGGACTCTAATTATACTACTATAGCTTTGATGAAAACAAAAGCTAAATACTACTACATAAAATACATTTATAAATTATAAAGCATATCTTCTATTTAGAAAAAAATTAAAAATATATACATTGACAATAAGAAAATGTAGTAAATAATGTAGAAAATAGTACATGGAATAAATGGCATGAAAAAGCAATTCTTGTAGCTTCTGTTCCAAGACTGAACTATGATCCAACACTTATAAATTTTAAAATGTTTAAAATCCCATTTGCATCATCTCATTTTGATTTATAAACTAGATAAAGAAAAGTGAGACTCAAGGGCCTATTTTTATAAAGCTTGTATATTTCTCTAGGTATTTGGAAGTGAAAATATGGTCTCTTTTAGCTGAGTAGTTTCTGAATTTTTCAGTTGTTTTGTTGAACGCAGATTTGCTAACAAAACAAATTACACTTAACTTTTTAAACATAACACATATTAAAAAATAGGTACCTAGATGTTTGAACCAAGAACTGCTAAGCTGGAGATGGGTGTTTTCTCTCACAGAGTGCAGGTCCGAAAAACTCTCTTTTCTACATCTTGCAATAATTATTAAAGCCCAAGTACTAAAGCACCTCACAGGACACAGCATGCTACTCCTCAGTTAATACGCACCCAAATAAGCTGCAATTATTATGTCCTCTTAATGAAAGCAATTGGTTTCTAATCTTCTAATAAAGCGTTTGCTAAACCTTGCTTTCTGTCAGTCACAGCAAATTATTGTTTTACATTATTATAAAGCTATAGTCAAATAGTTGATTTCGTTTTCTCTTCTCACAACAGTCTGTTGTAGACAGAAGAAAAAAAAGTGACTAAATCATCTTATTCTAAATCTTAAGACCCAGATATGAAGCTATAATGCCAAAGCACTTTAGAAAATATCATAATTTCCTATAAAGTACCCCTCAAGTCACCCTAAGTGGTAATGCTTAATTTTAAAACTATCCAACAATTTTGTGCTTTGGAAAGTGTTTTTTATCATAAAGCTTAAATATTATTTAACACATTTTAGGTTGTAGAATATAATATATAATGAAGAAATGATTACTTCTTTTTTTAAAGAAATATCTTCCAAACTTCTGAGATGGTATAGTGGTTAGTTACAAGACAGGTATTGACTCAAATCCCAGCTACTTCACTTATTGGCTGTATAAGTAAGAGGATTTACTTAATTCTTAAATTTTATGTTTCTTCTTCAAGGGTGTTTAGAATAACTACAATATATTATAAGAATTACATGAGGCAGTCATTCAACTGTTGAGCATATAACACCCCCTTAGCTATTACTCCTGTAGTGCTGGTGTTTGCATGGCCATTGAGACCGACATGAATTTTGAAATAATAATCACAGTAGTTAAAATCTGAGCATCTGAGTTCACTTCCACACTTTGGTTTAGCTTTTAAGAGTGGCATAGCATATTGACTAGTCCTGTAAGCCCTAAAGTCAAAGCTTCTTGTTCAATTCCCGACTTTTTCATTTATAAGATGACTGATTGGGATAATTACTTAATCTACCTATGCCTCAGTTTCTGCATCTGTAAAACTGAGGTGATAATAACAGAAATTGATTTATAAGGTGGTGAGGCTTTAATATGGTAATTTTATGTAAAATGCTTAACAGCATGTCTAAATTCAGGTAGTTACTCATGTAAAAGTTAGCTCTTATTATAGATATTTGTGTACATAATGGCAGTAATTTTTTTTGCATGATGTCAAAATTTAACATTAGGTATCATGCTGAAGAGTTGCCCTCCATGGATGGAAAATATGAGAAAGAAACTTGCATAAGTGATACAAAGAAATTTTTATTAAATTTTCTTCAGACACATGGTTTTCTATAACACTGACAAAAATATTGTGAATATACTATTATGCTTATAATTCATAAACCATGTGAGACCAATGACAGCATTATGGATGCACTTTTAATTTGCATTTCCACAGCCCTAAAAAACTTCAAAAGTTTATTCATACACAAAATTGTATTTAATATTCACAAAAAATGTAAGATAGGTTACTTAAACTAGTTTCCTGATAAGGAAACTGAAGTTCCACAAGATTAAATAATTTGATGAAGGTTAAACAAACAGTAAATGGAAGAGCTTGGATGTAAACCCAGGTCTTCTGACACTCAGAAGAGTAACTTTTTTCTGCACTCTTAAAGAAAATAGTTTTTTAGGGATAGATGTTACTTTTTATAACAGGAGTAGAATCTCCAGGTGATGACTCTATTAAGCTGAAAAATCCCCCAAAACAAAGCAAGTCAAAATACACAACTATCAAACAAAAATGTTCTAAAACAAAGCAATGTCTCCAGAAAAAAAACAAACACATTTTTTCTAAGAATTCTTTTTGTTTGTTTGATTTTCTTCTAAAGATGAAAAATATTTATAAGCAGAAGAATTTATTTGTACTATAAAAACATAGGCCATGTGGCCCATTCGGCTCTGCCAGAAAACCTCACATTCAGGTAAGCCACTTAATTTACAGACATAGAAAGCAAGCTTTATTTGCTTGTGCCATAGATGGGAAATCTAGCCTGTCACTTTTAAGGAAAATAAATGAGGAGATGTCAATGAATACTCCAAATGAATGACAATTTTTAAAATAACTCACAAAACAAAGGTACTTGGAACACTTTTTTGTTGCCTTCCCATTTAAAATAAAACTTACTCCTGAATAATTGTGTTCGCGTGCATGGATATCTCTTCAACATATAGAAAATTTTTTTCTTCAGAGGCCAAACTATAGTCAACATATGGTGAAATTAATCAAGTGTCTCAATTATTGTGTCTGATTGAATTTTAATGGAGCTAATAATCTAGTTTGACAACTTGCTGAATTATTGTCATATATATCATACAATGTCTTCTCATCATGTATGATAGATAGTTAAATGCTGTAACTTATGGGGAACTGGAGGAGTTGGGTGTGTTATGAAAGCCAAGTGACAAGCACTTCAGGAAAGGTGGGAACTCTGTTCTTACGTGACCTCCGAAAATAATTCACAAAGAACACTCACAGGCAATTTTACACAGCCCTTTCTTGTGGTCAAAACAACAGCTACTTACTTAAACAAGTGCTAGAAATGATACATAATAGATAGATAGATGATAGATAATAGATAGATAGATGATAGATAAGATAGATAATGTTTTTTTCTTAATATTATTACTTGAATTTTACCCAAATTTGAGGACCTGATTTCTAGCAACCTAGTTCAACTCTTCCAGCCCAAAATTTATTAAGACTATAAATATTTATATATTACTGGCCTGGGAAATTGTGGTATTTAATAAGTTGTATTGCAGGATGCACAGCTCGATCATTTCCAGGGGCCTGCTATTTTCCCTTGATGAGGCCATTGCCTGGCTTGCAGTGTGCCAAGGCTGTGACCTTCTTCCTGGGTCTGTCCAAAGACCCGCCCTGGTCTGCTGAGGGCCCTTGAATGGCATGGCAGTGGGTGTATTACAGAGACCCACACCGCATGATGCCAACACAAGAAAAGGACTTTATTGTTTATAAATATGTAAATTCTGCTAAATTCTAAATGTTAACAAGTCAGAAAAGACAGCCTGGTGTTAAATGCTAATATTATTTTTAAAAAGATACTATATGATTACTGACTACAAAATCTTACAAAGTTTTCTGTCAGCTTGGAACTAAGAGTTTGATATCATGGCCTTTTCATTGTTATTTTTTGGTAAATTGTCCATCTGAATGGCATGTATGCTTCTATTCAGTGTTCTCTTTCTTGGTCATATTATCATTTCCAAATGTAACAAAAAATCCTTTCCTAAGTAAATTAATGAGAACGAAATGAATTTCATTAAGGAACTCTGACAAGAGTGATAACATGCTGCTTCTTTAAATACTGTTGATGATATAAGTATCCTGATTATATCATAATTAATTGCAAAGTGTATAACTAAGCACTAATTAAATTTATTTAAACAGTTTAAATTATTGACTGCAATAAAATTAATGGAATCATGGTAATGACTTAACGGAGACCCTTTTACATTTAAATAGCTACACTAAAACTCTTCATAAATTTCAGAAATATAGATAAGGGTATTCCATATTATGAGATTTTATAAGTATCTCTATGCAGATATATATTCTTTATTCCTAAATCATTTCTTTGAAATTTTCAAGTCAGTGTAAGTTATATGAAAAAATGAAGTACTTTTTTCCTCAGAATAAATTATCTAATGTTTTGAATAAAGAAACAGCATTTCACTTCCTCACCTACATGGCATGGTAGTAACCATGCCAACACACACACACATCGCTCAAGTACTCAGCAAGCCTAGGAGACTTTTTCACTAAAATCTAAAGTATTGCTTAAACTAGTGATGGAAACATGTCTAAAAAACTAGAAAACAAAATAAACAAACAGAAAAGCATTGCTTATGTTGAGACAAAATTAAGCATACTAACAGATCTATGAGATTTTCTATGAGATTTTCATAGGGCAGAAAATCTCACTTATTCCTGGACGAATTGACATTCTTACTAAGGTATCTAGCCAAGGCCTCAGAGGTGCAGGTTGGAATTATTCTATGTAAATGCATATACTAAGAGATGAGTGTCTTTATAAATGTGTTAGAAACATTACATCATATTCCCTTTAGGGATGTGCTTACACTCTGGAGTTAGGACCTAATGAAACCTACACAACTCCTCTTCCATAATACTGATCAGACCCACTCAGCATTAGATGCTAAATTAAATTTGTTTTTTGCCCTTCCACAACAGGTATTTAAATGACAAAAAAAAAACAATTGTTTTAAATTATTATATTAATACAACTAAATAGAATTCATCTAGCAAACATTCTCCTCAGAAAAATAAAATATAAGTAGTTGTTCTGGTCTTCGAATTCAAACGTTTTGAGTTCTGGCAACAGACCGCCGGTGTAGAGGCAAACTAGGTAGGGAGTGTCACCGACAATCTTAAGGAAAGGACGACCCAAGTGTTGAAGCATATTAAGAGGACCTTCAAATTCAAACCTAGTTATTTATAGGAATAAATAAACAAACTCTTAATGACTGGTCTACTCCAGGTATCCCACACTTAATCTAACAGAGAAAATATTTAGCTAACTCAGTTTGTGAAATTCATTGCCAGTTTCAAAGGCACAATGAAGTCACTAGAGCTTCAAAAGAATATTGAAGACTGTTAAATGTCTGACATTAGTATTTTCAATAACTCAATAGTATCCTGTAGTACAGTAAAGATAATAGCTCATCTCTAGCACAATACCAATTGTATTTTAACATATAAGTAAAAAAAATACTGCAAGTTTATTTATCTAAGGAGAAAAACAAAGGAAGTTTATTGAATTTTGAATAAATCTGTTTGAAATACATTATTATGCAATCAATTATACTGTATAATAAAGATAATACAAATAAAATATAACATTTATTGTTATATCTACAAAATATAGGTCAATAACTCTGGATATTCTAAAGTACACGCACATACACACTCACACACTTTGTTTATTGGAGTAGTATAGCGAATCGGTCTCATCTCTATCGCCTTTACAACTCCAATATTTTGCTGTCTCCACTCTCACCATAGGGCACTTCCAGTGTTATTCCCTTTCCCCAGGGTTATCCTGCTTGTTTCAGATATCTTCACTGTTTGTGAAAAGCTGGTCTTTTGTGGAAGTAAATCATAACATGACTGGGTAAAGTGGCGGTTAAGAGCTCAGGCTTTGGGATGAGTCCGAGATAGATTCTCATACATTCACCACTAAGACAATCAGCAATCATGATTCAATTAATTAACCTCGCCCATTCTATAAATTGATAAAATATAGCCCTTACCTCATGGAGTTCTCAATGATACCATATCTGTAAATACAAAGCAACTAGCTTGTCTCAAATGACAACAATCTGCTCCTCTTCTCAAAACTGCCTTGTGCTCTGTGGGCGAGTGTTGGAGAGTTCCCACCCCGCGACTCTGCGGGACAATTCTTGAGGAAAGGGAGATGAGAGCTCTTCTGTGAGAGTTTCCTTTTTTAATATCTCCAGTGGCTAATTCTTGACAGATTTCACAAGAGCTTCTCCGAAGTTCAAGATAGAATTGGCACCATTCACCCCAGTCATCATCTTGTCACTAGATTCACATTTTTCCTATTTCACCACAGTCCGTTTTCTCCATGCCCCTTCCCCTTTCTGCTGAGCACTCTAGATGGAGTGCATCAGTGTCATCTTCAGGGCTCTCCTTGTGTGAGTGCGCATGTGTATTTCCTATGGAGTCCTCAGAGGGGTTTTCCTCTCTCGAGTTGAACTGTTTGGGAAAGGATGTATTCAGTCAGCCTTTCCAAAGGTCTCAGAGTTTGGGGAGGATGAATTATAAATTAAAATGTTAATATCCAACCAGTTGATAATAAAAATCCAATTCCAAACATCTGTTCCTGAACGTTTATAAATCAGTGGGTTAACAACCTTTATTTATTTTTCCCCTCTGAATTCCCAGATATAGAATATAATTGTGCATTAAAGGATATATTGACAATAGTCCCTACAGGAAACTAGTCACACTGTAGTATGCAATCCCAGAATGTGCTAGTACCTGGTAGAATACGAATATTTCATATTTGTAGTGGCTTCATATTTCACTAATTAGTGACATAACAAGTTATTTTAGTTTTATATTGCATTTCTTAAATATGTATTTGTGTAGAAGAGGCCAATATCTAAGAAACTAAATAATAAGAGCAGTTTATATACACACATAAAATTCATGATTAAATAAAAAAGTTATGATCAAGAAGATACTAACATTCAATGATATTAATACTACAATTATTTTAAGCATGGGGCTTGTTTAAATTTGACTGAGATTGACATCATTAATAGAATATACTCATTAAAATAAACAGCTATAATTTGAGAAGTGATAGTGACATTTTTATAATATACATAAAAATATTATATGACTGATATTTTTTGATTAGCTCTTTTATACTCCCCGACTTAATTTTTAATTTAAAATAAGAGCACAAAACAATTTTGTTTTTAGTAGCAAACAAAATTCCAACAATCAAGAGGCTCCTTAAATGTTAAAGAACATTTTTAAAGAACTATTTTCCTCTAATTATGTTTACTTAATGTTCTATGATCTCTTCTTTGAAAACAAAACAAACAGGTAATTTTTTTAAAGAGAAACTTTTAAATTACAGTAATATATAAAGGTCCATGGTATCCAAATGATTTAATTTATAATGGATGACAGCTATTATTCTAAGCTTGTAAATACACTACAAATACTGTATAAGTATGTTTCACCCACTGAGGTTATTCATTTATTTGTCTTTGAAATACATCCTGGGTAATATGTGCTCTGGGGTTGTCCAAATTAATCTGACTTCTTGAGCATCCAGATGAATATGTCTTCATAGTATATTCAAAGTGCATGGTCTTAAAAAAACTGAATAATCCTAGATTCTCAGCATTTGTGATTAGTACTATGTTGCTTATTGATTACTACAATATGAGATTAATAATTCCACTTAGTTCTCCAGCTTTCAACATCTAAGTAAGTGGAACAATAATCCATCCAGTTGCTCAGACAAAAATAGTTGGCTGTTCTTTGACCAAATGCTTGATATTACAAAGCACTTATGTCATGGATTTTCTATGGTTTTTGGTTATTCTCTTTTCCTCAGGCTTTAACCCAATCTATGATCAAGTTTTATAGTTTCTTACACCACAACATATTTATAAAATCCACTCCTCTTTAACTTCCCTACTACAGTATAGTCTAAGTCACTATCAGCTCTCATCTGAGTAATTTATAATAACCTCCTAACCTCTATTCTCAATACCCAAGATTGCAATTAAAGTTATCTGTTAAATTTTAAGCCACACTTAGATCAGTCCTACCTTAGAATTTAATATGATCTCACATTGAAAACTGTTATTTTTGTCTTACATTTTGATTAATTTGGCTGATTTTATCTCATGCCAGTGTACATCTTATTCACTGCATTAAAAGAGTCATTGGCCTTTTTTCTGTTCCTTGAACCTGGCTAATTTAACCCTCTTAATGGTTCTTCCCTCTGGTCTTCAAATGGATAGTGTCTTCCATCCATACATGTCCGGATCATCAATATCTGTTCAAGCAATTCTTTCTTTGCCATCTTCACCAAGGAAATGTCTCTATTTGTTTTACCGTCTTTGCGGTACTTATTACAATCTGAAAGAATCTAGTGTATCCTGATCCCATCTATAAAGAATTCTTGGTACACAAACGACTCTCAATGAAACTTTTGAATAAATAAGGCTAGTATATAATACAGTGTAATAAACTCTGACATGGCACAAGAAAGACAAAGGTCTAGTAAGGGTACACACCAGCAGTACCTATAAAATCAAATACAAATATTCTCATAAATCATATGCCAATTATTTTTATGTCTTGCTGAAATAATATAACATGCAAAAAATGGCAGTCTTGTTAAATATTAGTAATATAGTTAATTAACACAGTTAATAAACATAACCAAAAGTGACCAGTATAATAAATGTAATGAATGTTGACTATGTGATAGGCATTGTCCTAGTTTCTGGGGATAAAATGCCTTTCTTTTAATGCATTTAAAAGGGGAAATGTGTGAGATTTCTTTTTTTTCATCTAGCCATCAAAATGTTAACTCTTTATGATGATTTTAATGGGTTATAAAAGATTATTTTAATAGTTCACTAAAGTTTTCAAATGTATTAAAACAAAAAATTACAATACCCAGTTTATAATAGATAATGTTTAGACACAAATTATTGAAAAAAGTCTAGCCCTGGCTGACGTGGCTGAGTGGGTTGAATGGTGGCCTGCAAACCAAAGGATCGCCAGTTCGATTCCCAGTCAAAGTACATGTCTGGATTGCAGGCCGGGTCTGCGGTAGGGGTGCATGAGAGGCAACCACACATTGATGTTTCTCTCCCTCTCTTTCTCTCTCCCTTACCTGCTCTCAAAAAATAAATAAATATAATTATTTTTTAAAGTTTATTAATATTTGATTTTATACATATCTATATGTAAACTTTGTTGTTTTTTGTTTTTATTATTCTTTCTCATGTAGTATATCATAAATCAGGATTATCTCAGTTTATTAGTTAAGATTAAAGATATTTTAAAGAAATAATAATAGTGAATAATAAAAACTATTATTAAATAAAATGAATATTAGAGTCATTCATTAAATTACAATTTAGGTCCTTGCTTTTCATGACTTTGAATATTTCTTGCCAGTCCCTTCTGGACAGCAAAGTTTCTGTTGAGAAACCAGCTGACAGTCTATGGGAACTCCCTTGTAGGTAACTCACCGCTTTTCTCTTGCTTCTTTTAAGATTCTCTCTGTCTTTGATCATTGCCATTTTTATTATAATCTGTCTTGGCGTGGGCCTCCTCGGGTTCATCTTGTTTGGGACTCTCTGTGCTTCCTGGACTTTGTCTATTTTTTTTCACCAGGTTAGTGAAGTTTCCCATCATTATTTTTTCAGATAGGTATTTAATTTCTTGCTTCCCCTTATCTCCTCTGGCACCCACATCATGTGACTATTGGTATGCTTGAAGTTGTCCCAGAGGTTCCTTTTACTATCCTCATTTTTGTGGATTCTTTCTTCCTTTTTGCTGTTCTAATTGGTGTTTTCCGCTACCTTATCTTCCAAGTCTCTGATCTGATCCTCTGCTTCAACTACTCTACTTTTGATTCTCTGTGATGTATTCTTCATTTCTAACTGGTTCTTTTGTATGTTTTCTAGTTCCATTTTTTTATGTTTTCCATCTCTTCATTGAGGTTCCCTCTAAGTTCATCTACTCTTCCTCTAAGTTCATTGAGCATCTTTATAATCAGTGTTTTAAAGTCTGCATCTAGTAGATATCTTGTCCTCATCTTGTTTTGTTCTTTTTTCTACAGTTTTATTCTGTTCTTTCATTTGGGATGTTTCTTTTTCTGCTCATTTTTGCAGCCTCCCTGTTCTTGTTTTTGTTGTTTTCTTTTTTTCCACCTATGTATTGGATAGGAGAGTTTCATTTCAGGGACTTGGTAGACTGGCCTAATGTAGTTGATGTGCTATGGGGTCCAGTGGCACAGCCTCCTCAATCACCTAAGCTGGGCACCTCAGGTGCACCCCAACCCCATGTGGGCTGCATACACCCTCCTGTTGTAGTTGAGCTTTGATTACTGTTGACATGTCAATGGGAGGGACTTACCCCAGGCTGATCAGCTACAAGGACTGGCTGAAACCACCATGGAGAATCAGCTATACAGGGGCCCACCCCAATAAGCAGAAATTACTTCAGCAGGGCTTTAGTGCCTACTGAGTCTGCCCCTTAAGTGTATCACTTGTGGAGGTGGTTGAGTGGAGCTTCAACATATTCTGAAGCTGACCATCAGGTGCATTGGCTCTGGGGCCTTGCAGGAGGTACAGACCAAGGTCATGTATCACCTGGGGACACCTGGCATGAGCTACAAAGTTATGTGCAGATGATTGCTACTTGTCCTGGGCTTGGAGGTACCTAGGGGAGGCCAAGCTGCAAGCCAAGGCTGGCTTCCAGTAGTGTCATGCTTGGAGCTACTTAGCAAGAAGTATGGGGCACACTGAGGCCAGATGCTGCTTCTTTGAGAGATTTTAGGAAAGTCTGAAGCATGAGCCCAAACAGGCTATTCATATGGAAAAGGAACTGGAAATAACTTGGGTGGTCCCACAAGTTGGGTTGGATGGGACCTTAGGTAAGGTAATCACCAGGGTGGGGCAAACAGTGTGAGCCAAGTTAATGGAAACTCAAATATTGTGCCTGTTTGCAGGCACTGTGTAGGGAGGGCTCAGAAAAGCAGCAATGTCCTCTTCCAGCACTTCTATCTGGAAGAAAGCTGACCTGCCAGCTCTTGCCCTTCTGCCAGACAATTCAGTTCTTCCCTCTATGAAGGGCCTGGAGCCCTTCAAGCTGCTGCTCTAGTGCTGGAACTCAGAGCAAGTGAATACAAGTAAGTCTGAGTGAAGGGCCCTTTAAGAGGAATGCCTGGCACTTCAGAAGCTCTTCGTCTCACTCAACTACAGTCCCTGCTGGTTTTGACATTCAGAAGTTATTAGGACTTCTCTTCCTGGCAATGGAACCCTGGATGGGGTGGCCTTGTATGAGGTTGGGACTCCTCACTTTTCAGGGGGATCTCCACAGTTGAAATAGCCCTCCAAATGTTTATCCACCAAATGCCGGTGTGGGTCCAGTCTGTTCTGTGTCTCTGTCTCTCCTACCAGTCTCAATGTGGCTTTTTCTTTGTATCCTTACTTGTAGGAGTTCTGTTCAGCTAGATTTCAGGCAATTCTGAATGATGTTTGCTCTGTAGTTTTGTTGGAATTTTGATGTGGTTGTGGGAGAAGGCCAGTACAGTGTTTACCTACTCTACCATCTTGACCAAGTGAAGCACAACTGATTTCTACAATCACTTGTATCCTGCAACTTTACTTCATTTGCTGGTTATGTTCTAACACTTTTGGGGGGAGGTCTTTAGAATTTTCTGTGTATAAGATTATATCATTTGTGAGCAGAAAATTGTTCTTCCTCCCTAGGAATTTGGATGCCTTTTATTTCTGTCCTGCCTGTTTGCTGTGGCTAGGACTTACAGTATTATGTTAAATAAGGATGTTGAGAGTGTGTACTCTTATCTTGTTCTTGACCTTAAAGGAAAAGCTTTCAACCTTTCACCTCTGAGAATGATGTTAGCTGTGGGTTTGTCATATATGGCCTTCGTTATGTTGAGGTATGTTCCTTCTGTATGTGTATTCCAACAAAATATGCAATTTTTTCAGACATTTTATCATGAACAAAAGTTGTATTTTTGTCAAATGTGTTTTCTGCATCTATTGAGGTGATATTGTGATTATCTTTCATTATATTAATGGAATTTATCAAATGTATTGATTTGTGTATGTTGAACCATCCCTGCATTTCTCCCATTTGAACACAGTGGATGACCCTTTAATATGCTTTTTCATTTGGTTTCCAAATTTTTGACAATTTTAGCATCTATGTTAATAAAGGATATTTGGCTGTAGTTTTGTTTGTTTGTTTATTTATTTGTTTGTTTTTACCCTTTTGGCTTTGGCATCAGAGTAACTCTGACTCATAAAAGGAATTTGGGAGTACTCACTCCTCTTCAAAAATTTGTAAGATTTTTGGAAGAGCTGGCATTAATTTTTTAAGTATTTGGTAGAATTCACCATTAAAACCTAGTGAATTCAATCTGGTTATGGGTTTTTCTTGGTTTTTTAAAATTATTGATTCACTGTCCTCATTCATTATTGGTCTGTTAGTATTTTCTAATTTAATGAAAAAGTATTTTAAGTATATTTTATTGATTATGCTATTACAGTTGTCCCATTTTTTTCTCCCATTTATTCCCACCTGTCCTGCACTTCCTTCACACCAGCATTCCACCCTCCTTACTTCATGCCCATGGGTTGTACATATCAGTTCTTTGGCTCCTCCATTTCCTATACTGTTCTTAGCCTCCCTTGTCTATTTTGTACCAACCATTTATGCTTCTTATTCCCAGTACATTTACCCCCTCTCCGCCCCTGCTGTTAACCCTCCATGTGATCTCCATTTCTGTGATTCTGTTCCTGTTACAGTTGTTTGCTTAGTTTGTTTTTGTTTTGTTTTTAGGTTCACTTGTTGATAGTTGTGAGTTTGTTGTCATTTTACAGTTCATAGTTTTGATCATCTTCTTTTTCTTAGATAAGTCCCTTTAACATTTCATATAATAAGGGCTTGGTGATGATGAACTCCTTTAACTTGACCTTATCTGGGAAGCACTTTATCTGCCCTTCCATTCTAAATGATAGCTTTGCTGGATAATCTTGGATGTAGGTTCTTGCCTTTCATGTCTTTGAATACTTCTTTCCAGCCCCTTCTTGCCTGCAAGGTTTCTTTTGAGAAATCAGCTGAGAACTCCTTTGTAGGTAACTGTCTCCTTTTCTCTTGCTGCTTTTAAGATTCTTTCCTTATCTTTAATCTGGGGCAACTTAGTTATGATGTGCCTTGGTGTATGCTTCCTTGGGTACAATTTGTTTGGGACTCTCTGAGCTTCCTGGACTTCCTGGAAGTCTATTTCCGTTGCCAGATTGAGGAAGTTCTCCATTTTTTTTTCAAATAAGTTTTCAGCTTCTTGCTCTTCCTCTTTTCCTTTTGGCACCCCTATGATTCAGATGTTGGAATGTTTAAAGTTGCCCCAGAGTTTCTTGCCTCTTTTCATTTTCTTGAATTATTGTTTCTTCATTCATAATGGGACTATTTGCTTCACAATGATTAGCTTCATGAACTTGGATGTTCAAATCTCTTCCCAGATCTGAGAAGTTCTCAACCATCTTTACTTTAAATAAGCTTTTTCTCATCTCCCCTTCTTTTCTTCTGAATTTTCAGTAATTCACATATTAGTTCTTTTAATGGTGTCCTATGGATCAGTGGCACCCAAAGTTTTTGGCACCAAGGACCATTTTCCTGGAGACAATTTTTCCACTGATGAGGTTGAGGGAAACAGGAGGAAGAGCTCAGGCAGTAATACGAGCAAGGCTTCATCACTGCTCATCTCCTGCTGTGAAGCCCAGTTACTAACACATTACGTGCACAGGGCCTGGGGGTGGTGGACCCCTGCTGTAAACTTTCTTTCTTTTTAATTTTTTTTCTTTGTTCCCCTCTAATTTGGTAATATCAAAGTCCCTATTTACTAACTCAAATATTCTTTCTTCTGTTTGGTCTATTCTGTTGTTGCTACTCCTCATTGCACTACTTTATGGGCATCTATCTATTTTTTTTAAGATTTTATTTATTTATTTTTAGACAGAGAACAAGAAAGAGAGAAAGAGAGGGAGAGAAACATCAATTGTGGTTCCCTCTCATGCACCCCCTACTGGGGACCTGGCCTGCAACCCAGGCATGTGCCCTGACTGTGAATCAACTAGTCACCCTTTGGTTCACTGGCCAGCACTCAATCCACTGAGCCACACTAGCCGGAGTGCTTTTACCAGTATTTCTTTCATTGAAGTAATTATCTCCAGAATTTCTGCTTGTTTTTATTTTTTATGATATGTATCTCTGTTAGTTTTCTAATTTTGTAAGTGTATTGTTTTCCTGATTTTGTTAAATTGTCTCTGTATGTGTTCTTGTAGTTCATTGGTTTTCTTCAAACATATTTTAAATTCTTTATTGGGCACATTGTGGATCAATAGCTTTGGGTTCTGTTACTAAAAGATTATTGTGATCTTTTGGTGATGTCATATTTGACTGGTTTTTCATATTTTTATATTTACTTTTAACTTCAGTGAGTTCTGCTAGAAATGTAGAGGTTTTCTCAGACACTGTATGTATAAATCTGACCCACGCTTCTTACTCCCATTTGTGAAAGAGTTATTAAACTTATATGTCTTCATTCCACTCTTCACTGCACCAGGCCAGCTGCTCATATTATCTCCTTTGTTTTCCTGAAGGTGGTACTATAGCTCAAGTTTTACGTTTCTTTCAGGCGCACAGACCCTGGCCTGGTCTACTTTCTGCTTGTGCTTCCTATTTATCTGTCAAAGCTTGCTCTTGCCACTGCCCCTGGGAGCATGCATCGGGTGCCAGACACAGAATGGAGGTGTGTGTGGGTGAGCATGTGGAGCACCAGCAGTCCATTTAGGAGGATTCATGGTGTTTTCCATGGCTGTTTCTTAGCAGCTCACAGGCAGCCTTTCTGATGGAATCCACAACACAGTCAGCAGGGTATATGTCCCTTTAATTTCCTCTGAGTATTTTTTCTGATGCTCTCCTGATCTCCTCCCTCACCCCAGTCATGGAGTTTTCAATTTAGTACTCTATACGCTGCGAAAAAGAAATGGGTTTCTTTGACACCAATTCACACATTGGGGGACTTGGGCACTTATTCACCCCTTTTTCTTTGCCCCACAGGGGAAATCATAGGAAAAACGGACTTGCTCAAACCTAAACTGCCTTAGGGGAGGAAGGATGTAGAGAAAGTGAAGCTGTTCCCTTTGCCCATTCCAGTGTGTCCAAATTGTTTATTGTTCCAATGGAGTCCTGGAGCTTCTCCCAAAGCTGGACTTCCATAAAGACTCTTTCTGTGGTAACTTCCCAAGTCAATGTTCTCTAGGAGCTCCCAGACATCGGCTAAATGGAACTGGAACGAGTCTATAAGAATCCACGTTGTTTTACATTTCTGGGTGTCTTGGCAAATGGTGCGGGATCCCACAGTGCCCACACAGGCACTATTTTTGTGATGAATGCTGTATTTTTATTGTTGAAGGAGGGTGGGCAATTTGAGGGATGTCTTATGCCTCCCTGATGCTGACATCAGTCTCTCTCATGTATTTTTTTTTCTTGTTTTTGAGGACCTTAACAGTTTTGAGTATCACTGATCTAGTATTTTGTAGAATGTTCCACTATTAGGATTTTTCTGGTGTCTTTCTCATAATTATACAGAGATTATGAGTTTTGGAGATGAAGTCCACTGTAGTAAAGTACCATTTTTATCATATCAAAGTATATATTACTATCAACATGACTTATCCCTGTTGATACGACAAAAATTATTTTCCTGACCAAATTCAAGCCAGGCTCCTCTGAGGCCTTTCCTGGACTGGGCCTCAAACTGAGCCTCTAAAAATCACACTCTCAACACAAGTGATTTCAGCCACTATCCTACCCACACACTAAAGACTCAAACAAGCCTTTGCTGTGTGTAACAGGCTAAAGCCACATCCCTGATATGACACTAGACTCCCTTAAAGTATCTGCCTAACAAAACTCAGCGCTGTCAACAAAATTTACTGTTTGTTTAGGGAAGAACAGACAATAGGCTTTAGGACTGCCCTTTCTTAAAGCATTGACTAAGAAGGGTTTAAAATTGTAAATCTTTCCTGTGTTTCTTTGAGATGTATATACAGCACTTATGACTCGGGATTATCTTTCTCAAAGACCTGAAAGCCTCACTTTTAAAATGTTATCATCAGGAAGGATAGGACTTTTGTCTTCCTGTCTCTATGGGGGAATAGAATCCTAACTTTGATAAATGCCAGCTAACAGATGCAGCCAGCCTAATGAGCATTTATCCTGACTAATGCTTTGTAATTTTTCAATTCTTTGATTACACCGAGCCCCTGTGCACCCCTGCCTACGCCCCAATTCTCCCTTTAGAAAGCCCAGTCACCTCTATACAAATTAGAGTTCGGTTTATGCCAGGTGCTCTCCCTATTGCAGCAGAATATAACTGATTAAAATCTGTCCTTACCAGTTGAGATGTCTAGCTTTCTTTATCTCTGACAGATATCACCTTGATAACCTACTGAAGTAAGGTTTGTTCAGTTTTTCTGCTGTAAATCCACTCTTTTACTCCCTCCTTTCCTTACTGCAAGTACTCTTTGGAAGGAAGTAAATATGTGCAACCCACATTTAAGAAGTAGAGAGTCACGCTCCGTCTCCCCAAGAGTGAAATATCTACATAAATTATTTGAAATTCTTCTGTATGGGAACTTGTCTGTACTCCTAAATTTATTTTTATTCAATTATTTATTTATATCAGTATGGACTCATTCGTATTTATTTTGCACTTTGGTTTGTAAAACAGTTTTCTTTCTTTCTCTCCTCCCTCCTTCTTTTTCTCTCTCTGTTTCTCTCTCTCTCCCTTCTCTTCTTCTTTCCATCTTCTTGCCTCTCCTTTCTCTCCTTCTTTCTCTCTTTCTCCCTCTTTTTCCCTCCCTCCTTCCCTTCCTCTTTCTCTCTCTCCCTTTCTCTCTCCCTTCCTTCCTTCCTTTTCTTCTTTCTCTCTCTTTCTTCCTCTCATTCTTCTTCTCATTCTTCCTCTCTCCCTTCACCCCTTCTTTCTTTCCTTCCTTCCTTCCGTTCTTTCTTTCTCCAATTGTCCCAGCTTTTCCATTTGGTTCTTATGTCCTTCTAACATACTTTCATCAATTTTGGTTTTGTTTTGCACACTTCCTTACTTTTTGACCTTGTAAGATACTCCAGACTCATCTTGTGTATTTCCTGCTGAGACCAACAATCAGCCATTACTTTTAAGAGCTCTGATTTTTTTTTTTTTAATTGAAGGCTGATACTTGAAACCAAGATGTGGGAGCAAGTTGTGTACGCCATTTACTTTTGTATATTGAGCATCTGTCCTTTGCACTGGTTAATTGTAAATATTAATTCTAGTATCTTTCATGTAGAATCCTTAGGATATGTTATGCAAATAACAATACTTGTGAATTAAGAACTTGCTTATGCTAATAAAGAGAATTCTATGTAAACTCTACATCAAGCATAATATGTTTTTACAGAATGTTGTTTTCCTTTAAAATCAGGATCAACACAGAGACTACCACTTGTCTTTGACATTTACTCAATGTCCTAGTTAGTACAGTAAGAGAAGAAAAAACAAAGCACTAGCATTGAAAAGGAAAAAAATAATTTTGTCATTATTAGTTTTTTTAAAAAAACTCCTAAATTGCTAGCTAGTTTAACAAGTTTATGGGAAAAATGTCAATACAGAGAAATTCATTATATATACCTCTCAGCAACAACAGAAAAATAAACCTAAAAATTTCCTTAAATACTATTTAAAAGACATTGGAAAAATTTTAAGACCCCTATGCATTGTGGAGACACTGGGGAGCAATCTTTGCCTTGCCTTTTCCAAATTCTGGAGTCTACAAATATTTCTTGCCTCATGGAACTGTTATAGAGCTTGCCAAAATTGTACATGAGCAGACTGGGGCCCACCCATGTAGCACCTTGGTGAAAGACCCAACAATTAATGCTGGAAGGAGCAGATCTTTATTTACAACATTTCAACCTTGGACGGCTCAGAACACCTCAGCTCAGAGCCCTCCTTTCCCATGAGACCCAGCACTTCCCATGCTCCCCACCAGGCTACCAGCCAAAGGCCTCCCCCAAAGTTTCCTATGTCCTTATCTGTGCAGGATCTGGAATACGTTGCTATAGCCTCTATATAATTGTCCAAAAAAGCATGTTCCATGTTACTCTGGATCATGGTGAAACTCAGGAAAGTTACAGGTCTTAACGTCCAGGTAAAATCCAGGTGTAGCCAGACAGGATCTTGTAAGGAAGTCCTTTGCAGCTCCCCAGGCCACATGGCCTTTTTCCTCATTATAAAGTACATCCTACATCCTCCTTCTCCCTTCTTAATTGCATGGCCAAGACTACTCACAAGCCACATGGTCAAGAGGCCCCAGATGGCTGTCACACTTGAGTTAAATCCTCAACCTGATCCTCCCCCATAACCCCATTTCTGACTCCTCCCACAATCAGCTACACCTGCCAGTTCTCTGGTCTCTTCTACCTTTCTCAGCTGCCCACATTTTTAGTTTGGGCCAGCATGGCTGTGATGTAGGGCAAATGCCTCCCAACTACATCATAAGTCAAAGCCACACCCATCTACCTGGCTCTAAGCTCTGCCACAGCTATTTAACATATCTATGAAGCTAGCCAGCTGTTATTGATATGCAAAGTAACTCTCAATGGCTGTCCTCCACTTCTGCCTCCCCCAAGCCAGGTTAGTGGGGGACTTCCTCATTTTGGTCACCTCTATATTCCTTGTTCTAGCACCTTTGTGCATCTTCAAAACCAGCAAAGGTACATCAATTCTTTTTCACATGGCACTATTCTAACTTTGACTCTCCTACCTGCTTCTTTATGGTTTTCTCTATCATGTCCCTCATTCCTTCTGTATCCTCACTACCACATTCTTTAATAACTGTATTTCTACTAACTGTCCATAGTAGTCTAGACTTTTCTATCATGCTCCACAAAGTCCTTTCAGCTTTTGTCCATTCCCCAATTCCAAAGCACCGCTTTTATATTTTAGATATATAGTGCAGTAGCATTCCATGTTCAAGTACCAATATCAGTATCAGTGTCTATTACTGCTTTTATAAATTACCATGAACTTCATGCTTTAAAAGCCACAGATTTGTTATTTTGTAGTTCTAGAAGTCTGTAGTCTTACACTTAAGGTATCAGCATGTCTGTGTTCTTTCTAAGGGAGAATCCATTTCTTTCCTTTTTGAGCTTCTAGAAGCTACCTCCAGTCCTCAACTTATGGCTCAGTCTTCTATTTTCAAAGCCAGTAGTATGACATCTTTTGTCTCCCTTTTATATATACCCTTCAGATTATATGAAGCTCATCTTTATAACCTAGGACAATTTTCCTACCTGAAGATTCTAAATTTAAGTGTACCTGCAAAGTCCTTTTTTTCAAAATTATTTTATTATTATTTTTTAATAGAAGCTAATGCTTATGGAGATTAGGGCATGGATATCTTTGAAAGGTCATTATTCTGCCTACCACAAGACCTAAATAAATGAGGGTATTTCCATGTCACTGACTGGAAGGTTTCTAAAGATGTCAATTTATTCCAAATATTTATATTCACTACATTTCTTAAAAATGTCTAAGAGAGTTTTAATGGGTATTGATGACTTACCTAAATTTTACATAAAGGTATTAGGTATTTAAATCATAAAAGAAAGAACTAATAATAAAAGATTGAAATATTAAACTACATTATAATTAAACAATTTCTGTTCAACAAAAGAGTGAACAACTAAGAAAGTCTAGACAACTATCAAAGACAGACATATTAATAAAAATATGTAGGCAAGGAATTTGAAAAGGCATTGAATGAAGGGAATGTAAAAATAGCTTAGCCTTATGAATATATTCAAAATATCATTAGAAATTAGAGAACTGCAAACTGAAGCCATGAGGCAAACCACATGGTGGGAAACTTGCACTCCCTCCATGATGGCTAAAATTAGGAACACTAACAATACCAAGTGTTGGCAATGATGCGAAGGAATAAAACTTCTCATGCTCTGCTGAGAGGAATGTAAATCGGCACAGGTAATCTGTATAACTCTGGAAATTTCTACTAAAATTGAATATATGCATCTTCAATTACCCAGGGATTTTACTTCAAAATATATGGTCAATAAAAATGTATCCATATGACAGTAGTAGCACTACATTATAAATATATTTAATACCACTGAATTGCACTCTTAAAATGCTTCAGATAGTAAATTTTATGTTATGTGTATTTTACCACAATACAACAAACGGGAAAAGTAGACACAAGGGAAATGCCCACAAAATGCAATGTTGGATCCTTTTTGGAACTTGTATTGAATCAACCAACTGTAAAAAGCCATTTTTTGAGATAATTTGAGAAATTTGAGCTTTGGCTATTAGAAGATATTAGAAAATGGTAGTTTTAAAAACTTGATCTATGTGAGCAGCAAAAGATAAGCTCAAGAATGTTAATTTCAGCATTATGATTGCCAAAACATGATATTACTCAAATGTCCATCAAGATTGTAAAGAAAATTTTACTGTAGTATGTTCAGACTAATAGAATACATCAGATCATTGAATAATATCTCTTTTTCATTGTCATATCGTTATGACATTATAGGGAAAAAAATTAAACCCCAGCCAGGGCCACCCTGTGTAGAATTTGTACTTTCTCCCCGTGAGCATGTGGGCTTGTTCTGAGTACTCTGATTTCCTCCCACATCTCAAGAACATGCAGGTGAGGTGAACTGGTGTGTTTATATCATTCCAGTAGGAGTGTGGGTATGGGCGGGAGTGTGCCCTGTGATAGAAAGGTGTCCTGTCCAGGTTTGGCTCTAGCCTGAACTGGACCCACAACCCTGAACTGGAATAAGCAGGTTAGAAAAAACCCACATTTATTTCAGTGTTTCATATAAGAGATATTTTGGGTTTTTGTTTGGAAGTTTGGACAGTAATCAGATGGGAGGGGGAAGGGGATAATGGGGAAAAAAGGGGAAGGGTCATCAAGGACACATGGACAAAACCAAAGAGGGGTAGGATCCAGGGTGGGAGGTGGGGATGAGTGGGGGGAAATGGAGACAACTGTACTTGAATAACAAAACAAAAAAAATTAAAAAAAGTTGGGTGACTGAAAATATGCCATGGGAATGCAACTCTTGTTTATATCAACTAGCCTATAGTAAAACGAGTTTTATTATATATCATTTTGCTTAGTCACAGTTTCTGAGAACCTATCAACAATATAAGTGAGGGCTTACTGTGTCTACAGCAATAAAAGGGAACAATGAAAAACACTCACAAACATAAAGTACAATAAATGAAATCACAGAGAAAACTATTCATAACATATTGATTTTGTTTTACATAAACTTTCATAAGGGTGAAGTATTTTATGTTGTTAGAATCAAGAATAGTTTATCTTTTTATTAAGTTGTAAGATTTAGAAGGAAAAAATGCAGGAAAATCCAGTTAAATTTTAATTTTACGTTAAAATAGAATTTTTTTAGTACAAATATGTACCAAATATTGCACTTTGTGTATTACTTAGCAATCCTACACTAAGAAAGACATAGATGGTGTCGATTGGAAAAGAGCTTGAGAGGGACTTAGTTGATGATATTATTTTTCTTTTTCTGTTTAGGTTGATGTGATAAGTGTATTTACTTTTGATGATTCATTGAGGTGTAGCTTATGAGCTATACATTTACATTTTGTGCACTCTGTGATGCGTGTTTTACTTCATGATGTTTAAATACGTAGGTTTAAAGGTAATGGGCTTACTGTAAATATTCAAAGACAGGATGGATGCTTTTTTTAAAGGTAAATTAAAGAGAGAATTCAAACATAAGAAAATAGTAGGAATCCAGAAAATGTCAAGTTCATTTTAGTGCCAAGAATCCATATTCCATTATTTTTACAAGTTTTTGGAATAGAGAAATTCTAATAAACTTTTTAGTTGTGATTTTTTTTGTAACACAGAGGTAATTCTTTCTTTTTTTAAAAAATTTTTATTGTTATTCAATTACAGTTGTATGCCTTTTCTCCCCATCCCTCCACCCCCTTTTTTTTTTTTTAATTCTTTCTTAAGAACAAACCTAATTAAGTACTTCTTTCTTTTGGCAGATGAGTTTTAAATTTACTAAGATATCTTATGACAAACATGTATTATTTTTCAATCAATACTACTTTTTAGCAAATGTTAGTAAGCTTGGTCAGTCCACTCTCTAGTTGGAACATGCACTTACCTGGTAATACATTTGACTAATTAGTTTATATGACACCTAGGTAGGGTGGGAAAATAAATATTTAAAATACAGGAATCGGGTACAAATGTGTTCGATCATTTTCCTAAGGCCATTCAGAAAATTCATAGGAGAAGCAATATTTAAACAAAGAGTTTGAGTACTTTCACTAAGCTTTTATTGACTTGTGCTCACGTCTGTCTGGTTTCAACACTGAAAAGCTAAAATTCAAGGAAGTATTCAAGGTACAAAAAGTATTCTGTTTTCACATGAACAATTAAGATATTCAAAATCATTCAGCCAAAAAAGAAAACATTCTCATCTTTATACATTTGAATGAATGCTCATTTTCTTATCTAATTCCTAAATCAACAAAATTACGAAGGTAAGATGTCATTATATTTTTTATTGTAAGTTATATTTAAAGCATTGGATTTAGAATTTAGTAGAGCAGACTGGTTTCTGGTCCCTCCTCTGCCAGTTTCTAGGGTTTTTGAATCAGGCAATTATTCAATCATGCAGAGTTTTAATTTTATCATTTCTAAAAATTAGAAATGGGAAAAACTTGCCTGTTTAGTTATTGTGAAATTAAGCAACATAATTTTTATGTTTTTTAAAGCGCTATAAAATTGATTGTTTTATGAAGTTTCAATACTTTAGCAAGAATTTTTTTATTACATTTTATTTTTATTTATTTTATTTTTTCTTCATTTTTTTTGTTGAAACTGTCACAGATGTTCCTAATCCACCCTCCCCCACATTTCTTCACCTCCAGCCAAACCCTTCCCCCCTCTGGCCATCATCACACTGTTGCCTGTGTCTATGGGTTATGCATATTTATCCTGTGGCTAATCCCTTTACCTTCTTTCATCCAGTCCCCCCTCCCCCTCTCCCCTGACAGCTGTCGGTCTGTTCCATGTGTGTTGGGAACCACCCTGCCTGGTTTCAGAAGTTGTAATCCCCCATGTCTAGGCCTGAGTAAAAAGACCTTGGGACCACAAGCCACTAAGGAGACAGAGCTTATCCTCCCAGCATGGGCACAGCCTCTGGCCCTTTACTTCACCCTGCTTTGCCCAGGTGGATGACTAGTTAGCCAATGATGGGTAAGATTCCTCAAGGGAGGGATGACCTAAGACAGGCACAGTCAAGAAGGAGCCATCAGGGAAGGACTTAGGAGATGATAGAAAAGGGGTGATGGACCTTCACCCCTCAGCTTTGACATAGCCTGAGTCCTCATTCTATCTGTAAGAAGTCTCTTAATCTCTTGGCTGCCTTAATTCCCCCACCTGATTTTAATCCTCAAACAGTGCTGGAGGTGGGTGTGGCCCTATGTTGGAATGGGTGGTTCCCAGGGGCGAGGTGATCAAGCCTAAGAAAGAATGCATAAAATCCTGTGAAACCCGCTTTGCTAATACCCTCAATTTAAATGATAAGGGTCCAAGGATAGAATGAGTTTGTTCCCCAAAGTTTTATGGCCCTTTGGCCGTCTGACCCTGATTCAGAATAAGCCCTCATAGTTCTTTGAATGGTATCTATTGTTTGATCATTACTACATGGCAATGATTGATGAACTTTACCGTATATGCCCTGTATTCCTATGCAAATTAAACCCAATAAAAGACCACTGAGAAACAGGCTGTAGAGCCTTCTCCTTTGAGAGATTGGCTACCTTTCCTCCCCAAGCAGATAATGTCTCGGTTGACTTATTCTCATCTGTGGTGACCGCGGAGGGGGAAAGACTCTGTGGGCTGAGTACCCCCACATATGTGCCCATGCCTCTGTTTCTGTTTTGTTCATCAGCTTATTTTGTTCATTAGATTTCCACACATGTGAGATTATATGTTATAAATTATCCATAAGAAAATCAGTTTCTGTACTCATCCTGCTCTGTGTATTTATCTGAATCATTTTAAAGTTTTAATTAATCTGTTTTTAAATATACTTATAGAAAGTCAAAATGTTTTTAAATGGTCAAGTGTGGAACTGAATATTTATGAAAAAGCCAATCTCAGGACATAATTATTTTCAGAATTTTAAAAACATTTAACAAAGCAATTGGATAGTAATAACTGAAGTTTACTGAGAACTTATTCTTTTAAGGTAGTTTCATCTATGATCTCACTTAATGCTTCTCTGATGACTATGAGTGTATGCTATGTCTTCATTTACAAATGAGGACATTAAGGCTACTCCCATTACAGAAAAAGTTTGTTTCTAATTGGTTAACACATAAACTATTGATACATTTTTACTTTGAATTAATAAGATATCAATGAATATTAGGCAATATCACACTCTACTGTGTGTAAATCAGTATCTTGTTTTTAAGATTTTATTTATTTTTAGATAGGGGAAGGGAGGGAGAAAGAGAGGGAGAGAAACATCAATGCGTGTTTGCCTCTCACACACCCCTTACTGGGGACCTGGTCTGCAACCCAGCCAAGTGCCCTAGACTGGGAATCAAACTGGTGACCCTTTGGTTCACAGTCTGACACTCAATCCACTAAGTCACACAAGCCAGGACATCAATATCCTTTTTAATGAGATATATTTTCTATAATCCAAATTTGCCATGACCCAGAGAAGATGCTTATTTTATTTCATATTGTTGGAATGTTCATACAATATCAATTTCCCACTGTTTCTTAAAAAGAGAACCCAAAATTTTCAAAGTACATAAATGTTCTGAGCCCAAATTACTGTTGTCTTTCTCAGATTCCCTTAGCTAAGGCAATCATGTGACACATTGCTTACTAAAATAATGTAAGATGAGGATATTTAGAAAGTTTTTCCCCCAATCTGGGTTCAATATTTATTTTTTTCTCTTTCTTTATTCTTTTTCTACCTGTAACACCAATATGATTTAGAACAGCAAGAGCCATCTGGAGACCATGAACCATTGAAAATGGGAATAAAAGCCAGCACATTAGTGTAGTAGAATAAAGACATAAAAAGATTATGGGTCCCCAGTTACATCATTGAGCCACACAGTATGACTACTAGACTGTGTGTCTCTTGATTTCTTTTTGATGGCTCCAGTGAACTTTCATGTTCTACTATTTCTGCTTAAACACATTAGTAACTGATTCACTGGGTATGCTGACTAATGACTTAAGAATCATTGAGCTATATGATTAAATTTTTCTTTCCTTTAATAGATCCCTGCAGGTAAATCTTCAATCATATTGAAGTTAAAATTATTAACTGGTGATCCAATTTGGGAGCAGTTCAAGTAATTAATAGACTGTGGGTACACGATTTGTAATTAAACTAGTCAAGAGAAGTTATTACATTCTGGAGAAGTTCCCATTTGGAAGTCAGCACTGTCATCAGCTGCAGATGGATGAATATGATCCCTCATAGTTACTTAATAAAGGTTTTTCAATTCTGTGAATGTCATGTGACATAAATTGCATGATTTTTCACTTGCCCTCTTGCCAGTTCTATGACAATATTATCCTTATAGCCAAAATCATCCACTTCAAAAATTTTAAAACTAACTTTAATAATAGCCTTTATGAATCAGCTTTGTTATGGAGAAACAGTTATCATGTTTAAAAAATATTAATTATAATTATAGTTTTCTAAGGAAGCTGTCCCTAAATCAAAACATTAAATACTCAATGAACTACTTCCTAGAAGGTTGTAAGTACAAAACAGCTCCTCTTTCTCCCTTGAAAAGCAGACAAGTTCCTTGTGTATTCTGGAGTGAATTTACTGCCTTCGTATTTCCACTGTGGACAATGTGTGTGTGTGCGTGAGTGTGTGTAGGCCAAAGCTTTCTTTAATTCACTTTACTTACTTTTTCTGGGCTCTTTACCAAAATGTTAACCAAAAGGCATTTTTTGTTTGGTGTCTTTGAAATTATAGGACCAAGTCTTGGGAAGGGAACTCACCTGGTTGGAGCACTGTCCCCACACGTCAAGGCTGCGGGTTTGGTCCCTGATCAGGGCACATACGAGATCAACCAATGAATGAATAAATAAGTGGAATAACAAATCAATGCCTTTCTCTACCTTCCTCTCTCTCAAGTCAATAAATAAAAATATAAGTAAATAAATAACAAACTTTTAAAATAGATACATAAAATTATGGAACCAATGTAGTAATCATTGTACAACCAACAAGATTTTTAACATGCTAATATTCTTATTTGTTGCAGACCTTGTTTTGTGAAAAATAAAATAATACAGGTACAGTTGTAACTCTCATGTGTATCCCTATCTGAACATAGTTCATGTATCTATATTTGTTAATATTATCCTAAATTTAGATATGGCATTTCTAAAGCAAAAGAAACAATTATTTATTTACAGAAAAGATTTTTTACTGGTTTACTTATGCCCCAATTCTCAGATGGTACAATGACAGCCAGATGCCATCCTATATGTAAGAGGGTCTGCTCTACACAAGGAAACCTCAAAAAAATAAATATTGATGTTTGCATAGAAGAGAAAGGCAGCTGTTACCCTCAGCTTCTGAGGAAATATCCTTGAAGATGTTAGGAGAAAAGTCCTGGGCCTTCAGATTTTTTGGAATGTAAATAAATCTCTCCAGTGGAAAAATAAAACCAGTGTCTTTAACTTTAAAATGAAAAGATGTCCTTATTATCCTGTGACTCCTCCTTCTTTCAAATGTAATACACCTCTCTCTCTGGAGTTCTCACATTCTTTTTAGTCATAAATTAACCTCTAAGCCTTGTCTCTTAATTCAAGTCCCAAGTTTCACTGTGATTTGCTGAGAAAGCCCTAATGGTGCAGAAGTATATGAAACATTTTCTCTACCATTTCATAATTCCCTCTTTACCTTCTCTTAAGAAATAACTTCAGTTCTACAAGTTATTGTGTATTCTTCCAGTATATGTGTTTAGACTTAATATCCATAAAAACTACTTGAGCCCTGGCTTGTGTGGCTCAGTGGATTGAGAGCCAACCTGTGAACCAAAGGGTCACCAGTTCAATTCCCAATCAGGGCACAGGTCTGGGTTGCAGGCCAGGTCCCCAGTAGGGGGTGTGTGAGAGGCAAATGCACATTGATGTTTCTCTCCTTCTCTTTCTCCCTCCCTCCCCTTCTCTCTAAAAATAAATAAACAAAATCTTTAAAAAATACTTGAGAACTATCTCAGTCTATTCAGACTATCATAACAAAACACCATAAATTGGGTGGCTTATAAACAATAAACATTTATTTCTTTGCTCTGGAGGCTGGAAAGTCTAATATCAAAATATTGGCAGATTCAGTATCTAGTGAGGGCAAGAATCCTGGTTCATGGATTGAACCTTCTTGCTATATTCTCACAAGGTGGAATGGGTGAGCTAGCTCTGTGGGGACCTCTTTTATAAGGGTGTTAATCCCATTCATGAAGGCTCAACCTCATAACCTAATCACTTCTTAAAGGCCTCACCTCCTAAAACCATCACTTTAGGGATTAAGAGCTTGAAATGAGATTTCACCATATGAATTTGGAGGGGACCCAAGCATTCGGACCTTGGCAAGAGACTTTATTCCATCTAATTTATGTACCTTTTCAACTATTTTCAGCTGTATTCATGCCCAAATAGAATTTCTGAAGATTTGAAAGTGTTAAAAGAAATTTTTGAAATAATGAAAGGTCTTGGCTTATTTGAGTGATATTTTTAACAGGAATGTAAGCTTTGTCATCTTTGGGAAAGTGAAAGTGAAAAGTTAACTGGTAAGAAGAATAATTGGGGTATTTCATGATTTCCAATACTTTTAGGTCTGTGTACATTCTAGAAGTTCTCTCTTTCTTCCAAAATCACAATGTATTTTGGAAGCTAAGGTTTGCTCATCAACCTTACCTTTTCTGCTCTTTCTATCACTAGACAGTTGATTAAATGATAAGCACAGAAATTAATTTGTATTTCCATGAATACAGATGGTCTGCCTTGAACAGATATTTCTCATATCCTCTGTAACTCCCAAGAATAATAAAAAATGGGTTTATTTTCCCATCAATCATGGGCAAAGTGTTAATGACTATAGAGAGGACATCTCCAGAAATGGCTCCCAGGTGTCCCTGCCTCCTGGGGTTAACCACCTTGTGTATAACACCTTGTATGGTCTGGACCTTTGTGACTTGCTTATGATGCATAGAATACAAAAAAAGAGATAGGATGCCAATAATATTAGTTTACAAAAGACTGATTTGTGTCTTGCTTGCACTCTAGTCACTCTTGCTTGATTTGTTGAAGCCAGCTGCTTTATTCTGAGTGGCCCTGGAAAAGCCCACACGGAAGTAACTGAGGGTGGACTCAGACCCGCAGTTTATAAGGAATTGTATCCTGCCAACAGCCATGCCAGGGAGTTTGGAGTGAGATCCCTTCCTAATAGAATCTCGAGATGACTCGGGCCCTGGCTGACATCGTGATTGCAATGTCGAAAAGAACTCAGATTAGAGAACCCAAAGAAGCTGTACTTAGATTCCTGACCTATAAAATCGGTGAGGCAATAAATGTTGTCAATTAAAGCCACTAATTTGCATACTAATCTGTTACATAGTTATAGATAGCCAATTCCATTGTATACATTTTAATGGTATACAAATATACCATTTTATTGGGACACCGTAACAGACACGAAGAACGTACAAATGGCTTTGGAAATGTGCTGTGTGTAAAGGCTGTAAGGAATTTAAAGAGCATATTAGAGAATGCCTAAATTTTTCTGCACAGACTGTTAATAGAAATTGAAACTGTGAAGACTTAGCCTCTAAATGAAGTGAGTAACGTGTTATTGAAAACTGGAGAAGGGAGTTTACTTGTTACGTGGTAGCATAAAAATAGAAACACGGTCATCCGCAGTTATGTGGAAACTAGAAAATGTACCTAATGAAGTTTGTGATGTAGAAAAGGAGATTTCAAAGCAGAGTTGAAGATGCTTCCTGAATTTTTCCTGCTGCTTATAGTAAAATATAAGTTCAGAGAGATAGGTTGAGGAGATTGACTACCTTTAAACAAAGGAGAACGAGAACTTGATGGTTTCAAAATTCTTGGCCTCTCCAGAGAGGGAAACATGTTAAAATTAAGAAATGGTATCTGAGCCCTGGCACAAAGATGTGTCCAAAAATAATCCAAAGGTTGTGAATACACAACCTTTTATTAAGACTTCAGAATGCTTTTAAAAGAATCAAGTATCATTTAGTTATATAAAGTGGTGCTTAAAAAATAAAAGTTTAGTCATATAAAGTGCTGTTTAAAAAGTACAGGCACAGCCCTGGCTGGTATAGCTCAGTAGATTGAGCATGGACTGCAAACCAAAGGGTTGCTGGTTCAATTCCCAGTCAGGGCACATGCCTGGGTTGTGGGCCAGGTCCCCAGTAGAGGGTGCACGAGAGGCAACCACACATTGATATTTCTCCCCCTCTCTTTCTCCTTCCCTTCCCCTCTCTCTAAAAATAAATAAATATAGTATTTTAAACAGTACAGGCTCAAACAATGGGCCTACTAAGAAGCTTAGAGCATTGTTTCTCAGCCATCTTAATAGGATCCCAAGGTGGAGAATAAATTATGTTGAAGAGATTTATGGGTTTGGGTTTTATCTAATGAAATAAACCCCAATAATACTCACAGAAGTGCATAAACTTTTTGAGAAAACTATCTTCAGAAACACAGCCAGCTTGGCCCTGGCCCAGTTCAGTTGGAGCATAATCCCATACACCAAAAAGTTGTAGGTTCGATTCCAGTCAGGGCACATACCTGGGTTGCAGCTTTGCTCCCTGGTCCAGATACATATAGGAGGCAACTGATCTATGTTTCTCTCACATCAATGCCCCCCTCTCTCTCCTTCTTCTCTTTCTAAAAGCAACAAACATATCCTTGGGTAAGGATTTAAAAAAAAAAAAAGAAGAAGAAAAGAAATATCTAGCTTGGACTGAAAGGAACAAAGAGTGTACAAAACAACAGGTTCTAGGACTTTTTAAATTCCACTGGGAGGGAGCTGACTGAGGTGCAAACACAGGCCTGGAAAAGTGAAAGGCAGGATCCCAGGGCAGTTAGAAGAGCACAGAGGGTGGAACCAAGAGCCCAGGGAATTACTCACAGGTCTGAAACCTAGTGTATTTCCAACATTTGTTCAGATAAACACCAAACTTGCTATGGACCCTGGGTTCTTTGTGTCTCCTACTGCTCCCTGTTTTGAACACAATTGTCTACAGCAGCTATCTTGTGCCTGCTTCACAATTGTATGCTAAGTGTGTGCGGGTGAGGGGGGCCAATGACTTGTCTTTTAATTTCTTTCTTTTCATAGATTTACAAATCCAAAGGAATTCTCTTCTAGTAGGCTTATTGACACCTGGATCTGATTTAGATAATGAGACTGTGGACTTTGACATGATGCAGTGGGACAAAATTTCGAGGCATTTGAGAGGAAGTGAATGTGTTTTGCATGTGAAAGGGACATGGTTTCTTGGGATCCTGATGAAAAGTGTTGGAGGCAGTTTCTCAAATGCCTCCCAATAAAACCCTCTTCCTGGTAAATCATGGGGTAATAAGCGATGAGATGTCACTCCCAAGATTCTCATGCAAAAGATTGTGTCTTCTCTCTTGCTCCAACTCACTCTAGCACCACCTCTCGCGTCCTCTCTCTCCATATGTATACATACATACATATGTGTGTGTGTATGTCATGATTGTCCTGGTGAAGCCAGTTGACATATCGTGAGCCCTTGAGGGTAACCTCTGGCCAACAGCCAGCTAAACCCTGTGTTGGGGCCCAGGGCAGGCTGCCCCACAATGGCATATTAATTATTTTAAATTAAAATCTTGGCACGCAGCAGGAGAGGGAGGAGCTCTCTAACTCTTTGTCTCTCTAAATGCAGGAAACAAACCTTCATGTCATAGGTGCCCTCTCAGCTCCTCAAGGCTAAGAGAAAACCTTATCGTAGGAGTTAAAAGCATTCGGAGTCAAAAAGCCTGTATATAGCTTTTTGTATACCTTATATACAAAGCTTATAACCCCTTTACTAACATACACGCTGAGCCCAAACTTGCTTAGACATCTTTCTAATGGGCGACACCTTTGTCTGTCCTACAATTTCTCACAAATATATTTATTTCTGCTTAAAAGTATAAAAAGATGCTTAATTTGATCATTTCTTAGAGGCTTCTTTTATAATCTGAGCATCATATTGTGATTCTCCCATGGACACATAATTGTTTTTTCTCCTGTTAATCTAGTGTTATGTCAATTTCAGTTTTTATTTTTATTCCAGCCTTAAGAACTTATCTACGGAACACCAGGTGTGTGAGCTTGAAAATACATCTCTCCCCAGCTGAGCCAAGGGATATCTGTAGCCCCAGCAGACTGCTAAAGCAGAAAAGTGGGTATTTATACACAGCAATCGATAACAGATGCCATTTTGATATTGGAGTAGGGCGCTGCCATAACAAAGACTAAAATGTGTGGGAAGAAGCAGAGAAGCCACCTAAGCTCCACTATGTAACAGTAGATTAAAGGAACATGGCTACTAAATGCAGTGATATCAGTACAAAAGGTGGCAGCCCCTGGGGCCCCCAGCCACAGTGGGACACAAAAGCAGGGGAAGCAGGCCCTGGGGACAGAGGAGAAAGTTAGCTCTCTTGAGTGGTGCTCCAAGGGCCACACAAAAATAACTAGCAGATTGTATTTGGCCTGTGGTATGTAGTTTGCAGACCTCTGATCTGTGCCTTCTGTCTGATTTTATACGTGAGGAAATTGAGACATTGTGAGTTAGCAACAACTATAGCAAAGAAATTATTTGAGAGGACCCATTCACTCATTTAACATACACACTATTCATGAGCTTGAGATGCAATCTGACTACCACTGTCTGTCTCCATACGACAAATGCTTTGATTACTCTCATGGACATGCAGATTACTACACTAACACAGTGCATCAGAAAAGAGACACATGACATCACTTCTTCTCTACCTGGAAGACTGATTATTTTCATCAAAAGGAGAGGAAGAAAGCAAATATATATTTATTTATTATTATTTTCCAAGCATTGAGACATTCTAGTTTACAATATTTCTGTAATACAGGCATTATCAATTTAGTTTTATAAATGAGTAAATATATACAACAAAACCAAAACAATGTGGTTATTGTAATGAAATTTGAACATGGATCTGACAACTACTCAGTTTCTAACCCAGTACTTATCCAGTCAATCAATGGTTCTCAATATTCTCAGTTTTGTTGCACAATTTAAAATACTGTGGTATCGGCCATTCGTCAGTGTTTTATTCTTCACTACTCTCTTGCTAGTTTAGTAGGATTTACTGCTATGACTGAGTTTTCATAACATTGTAAGTGAAGGTTCTCATATATCTGTGTAGATAATAGATTTTTAAAAATATATTGATATTTCACCATGCCTTTTATTTATTACTTTCAATAAGTTTTACTACTGCCATTACATCACATGATCCGTGTAGTTTGATATTACTTTTGATATATATCACCATAATTGCATGTACCCTATCGAATTAGCCATGTCAACACAAAACTTCCAGTCAGTGTTTCAAGACCAAATCTTCAGTGGCTGCTAAATATAGGCAACTGTTTGGGGATTTCCAGTTATACTGTACAAAGAAAAGACAGTAAAACATAACTTTTATGATGAAACCATAAAAATAAGGACCGATTCTTTGCTAGGTAATTTGGACACAGGTAATTGAATATGTGACCCTAAATCACACGTACAAGTATATTTTAGATAGCGTTCAGAGTTTTATTCTTGGGAACTATTCAATATTACTTCTACATATTTGACTCTGAGCAATGGCGTTCACCATGATTTGTGAACAAGGAGAGGGTAAGACTATCCGGAGTTAGAAGGCTTTTGTACTTTATTGAATTTAAAGTGCTGTGGAAGCCAAAGGGTAAAGTGTGTTGCATGGTCGTGCTAACAGACAGGTTTGTGGTTGCATCAGTGTAATCAAAGATTTAAAACTATAACTTTTGTCTGTATTCAAGAATAGAAAACTAAGTTCTCAGTATTGATCAACATTTTAAAGACTGTAAGATATAGTGTTACTTCATCTTTTGGAAAATTATGAAGAAATCTACAACTGTCTTATTTAATTTTAAACACAGAAGTTCACTAAATGTTGTTTCCTGAGTTGAATTTATGAGATAAGAAAATGTATTTTTTACATAAAGCTAAAGACTTTAAAGATAATAAGTCTATAATATGTAATTTTTATGTAAATATTTGGTCAGAATCATTTTTGTTAAGGGAAACATATTATTGAATAATTTAAAACTTTACTATGAAATAAAATGAAAGTATCCTGTTATTTTTTTTAAATATATTTATTGATTATGCTATTACAGTTGTCCCATCCCCCCCCACTCCACTCCATCCTGCCCACCCTCCTCCCTCCCACATTCCCCCCCCCATAGTTCATGTCCATGGGTCATACTTATAAGTTCTTTGGATTCTACATTTCCTACACTATTTTTACCCTCCCCCTGTCTATTTTCCACCTATCATCTATGCTACTTATTCTCTGTACCTTTACCCCCCTCTCCCCCTCCCACTCCCTTATTGACAACCCTCATGTTCTAGTTGTTTGCCTAGTTTGCTCTTGTTTTTGTTTTAGGTGTGGTCGTTAATAACTGTGAGTTTGCTGTCATTTTTACTGTTCCTATTTTTGATCTTCTTTTTCTTAGGTAACTCCCTTTAACATTTCATATAATAAGGGCTTGGTGATGATGAGCTCCTTTAACTTGACCTTATCTGAGGAGCACTTTATCTTCCCTTCCATTCTAAATGATACTTTGCTGGATAGAGCAATCTTGGATGTAGGTCCTTGCCTTTCATGACTTCAAATACTTCTTTCCAGCCCCTTCTTGCCTGTAAGGTCTCTTTGGAGAAATCAGCTGACAGTCTTATGGGAACTCCTTTGTAGGTAACTGTGTTATTTTCTCTTGCTGCTTGTAAGATTCTCTCCTTCTGCTTAATCTTGGCTAATGTAATTATGATGTGCCTTGGTGTGTTCCTCCTTGGGTCCAGCTTCTTTGGGACTCTCTGAGCTTCCTGGACTTCCCGGAAGTCTATTTCCTTTGCCAGATCAGGGAAGTTCTCCATTATTTGTTCAAATAAGTGTTCAATTTTTTGTTCTTCCTCTTCTCCTTCTGGCACCCCTATAATTCGGATGTTGGAACGTTTCAAGGTATCCTGGAGGTTCCTAAGCCTCTCCTCATTTTTCCAAGTTCTTGCTTCTTCATTCTTTTCTGGTTGGATGTTTGTTTCTTCCTTCTGGTCCATACCATTGATTTGAGTCCCAGTTTCCTTCTCATCACTATTGGTTCCCTGTACATTTTCCTTTGTTTCTCTTAGCATAGGCTTCATTTTTTCATCTGTTTTTCGAACAGATTCAACCAAGTCTGTGAGCATATTGATAACCAGTGCTTTGAACTGTGCATCCGATAGGTTGGCTATCTCTTCGTCGCTTAGTTGTATTTTTTCTGGAGCTTGGAAGTGTTCTGTCATTTGGGCCATTTTTTTTTTGTTTGTCTTGGCGCATCTGTTACTTTAAGGGGCGGAGCCTTAGGTGTTCACCAGGGCGGGGTAATGCTGGTTGCTGCGCTGTGACGCTGTACGTGGGGGAGGGGCCCAGTGGGAGCAATGGCGCCCACCTCACTCTCCTCTGGATTTCGATCTTCCACTCCGATACCCACAATCAAACTGGGCCACTCTGGTGCCGGTTCCTGAGTAAGTGGGCCTGTGCACACTCTAGGCTCCTGTTGGTCTCTCCAACAACCTCTCCTGTGAGGCTGGGAGTGTCTCCTGCTGCCGCCCCAACCCCCAGGGGCGCTTTCAATCAGAGGTTTGAGGCTTTATTTCCCGGAGCTGGAGCCCTGGGTTGCGCAGCGGTCTGCTTCGCTGCCGTTCGTCAGGTTTATCTGTGGGCGAATGTGGTGCCGCAAGGTGCTACCCGCCACTCTGCCTGCCCCACTCTCCGCCACTCTGAGTCCGGCCCTCTGGGTTTATCTGTGCAAATGTGGGACCACAGGGTCTGCTAGTGCTCGGACTGCCTGCGCCATTTGTCCCACACTCCGCCAGTCTCAGTCCCGCCACAGCCACGCGAGTCCTCTCCACCCCGGTGCCCATCTCCGCCCCTCCTACCAGTCTGGATGAATGATTATTTTCTGTTTCCTTGGTGTCAGTCCCCCTTGCTGTTCGATTCTCTGTCAGTTCTGGTTGTGCGAGGAGGCACAGTGTGTCTACCTATGCCACCATCTTGGTTCTCCCAGTATCCTGTTATTTTAGAGGACTTATTTCTTTTTATGACTCATTTAATCACCTGAAAAGATAACATTGGATTTATTTGATGACATTAAATAAGAATAATAAATGCCTATTTTATTTTAATCAGCAGAAGCCACTCAACTCCCCAATAACCTCAATTTACATTGCATCTTTTGTGTTAACCCAATTACTAATTTGAAGTTTAAAGATTTCAAATGCAAAGTAATAACTGTATTATTTTATTTGAAAGGAAAAATTATTAATACCTATAGTTTTAGTGGACATTTGAGATCATTTTAACGCTGAAAGGAATCACTAATGTGAAAGAAAACATTTAGGTTTAAATAGCATAAATCAAGCCAGAATTAACCTCATCTTTTTTCTTTCAAATTTTAATAATATTTCTGTTGCCCAGAGGATGTACTTCATAGCATGGTCTTCAAATACTTTACCATGTGCTTTGTACATAGTTAATCAATATAAATACTGACAGTTATTGATCATAAGCTTCTCAGAGGTTTCTTAACCCTTAAGTCAGTCTAATAATGTCCCCATAAACTATGGATTGTTTACCATTACTCTTATTCGTTCACTATAGTTGTCATGATACTAGGCAGTATCATCTTTGCCATCTGTGAAAAAATATCATCTTTGTATAGAGTAAAGGACATGATTCCCATTTCAAGCAACATTGAAATTCTGCATTGCAATAAAAAGTCTCCCTCCCTCTCTTTTAAATAATTCCTAAAAGCTGCATAATTTAATATCAAGGGACACATTTAATTGTCCACAGTAAGTGAAAAATAAAGATCAGATGTGCAGAATTCTTAAAATTTTGCAAAAAATTATTGATCAATATTATGCATTTTCATAACTTGTTGCAATTGGATAAAAAAACTTTGGTACAATTTTAGAGAACCTACATAAATATAAATCAAGGTCAGATGAAAGACATTTACCTGCTTATTTGATCTACTCAGTCTCTAATCATTTCTAAAAATGAGGACCTATTCAAATTTCAAAAGTGTATTTGGTCCCAAGTGAATTACCTGACTAATGAGTCCTTGAAAAAACTTTGTAGAAACTGAAAATATAAACATATACTTTTAGGATTTTGTACTTCTGGAATGAGTTAAACATATAACATATTCAAAATAACATATTTCCTGGTATTTTAGAACAATCTATTGTGGCTCAAACTTTGGAGTGAAAAGAAAGGTATGTTGGAAATATTGAAAGTTGAGGTCAGTGTAAATGAAAACAGGAAGGGAGGGACAGAAGTTTTTATTCTTATGTTACAAACATCTCTGCTCCTATTACACATGTTTTCCTTCGTTTCCTGTTTTATTCTCCTTTTCTTTTCTTCCTACTCACATTCATCTTTATCTTTGTCTTCATCATCTCAGATAATTAATTACTTTTGAAGCTGCCATGCCTGAAGTAATTCAAATTTATCAACTTGGATTAATGTAATGAATCATATGACACCCTTAGATTGAATAAAAAATGAAGACATTACTTAATTTTTTTAAATGAGAAAGCTAGACTCAGGAAAGGAAAAGTTTAAGTTTTTTCTGATTTTTTTTAGTAACTGTTCTGGAATGTGGGGTGTTCTTGTGATCATATCAAAGCTTACAGACTAGTGAGGGAAACAGACAAAAGGTAAGCATTGTTATGTAATAGGTTAAATTAGAATAAGAAAGAATCAGTTACAAGTAAAGCTCACTGGAGAGGCACTATAATGAAGTTTTGGTTGAGAAAAATATCATAGTCAACAGTGTATAAGCTGAGATATGAAGGATGAATAATAATTAACCAACAAAGTTAGAGAAGAAAGAGGGAAGAGAAAGAGTTTTCCATGTAAATAGCACTCATTTATTCATGCTTTCTGGCACAAATGCATTCATTCAACACCCATCTATTTTGAACACATACTGTGTCCTATCCATTGTTCTATGCATTAGGGATCTTAGATTGGAGGAGAAATACAAAGTCTCTGCCAGCACAGAGTTTACAGTCATGTCGCAAAGAGAGGCATTTATAAAAGAGTCACAGTGATAACCGTATCATGTGCATTGGGCTATAAGTGTATACATATATGAGCAGCAATTTAAGGGAAAGACTGGGAGCTGACCAGGCAAACGCTGTGGTTGTGGAGGTAGTTGCACAGGAAGTGGGGGTAAGGCACAGCATAGTCAAATGTCTTGTGGTGGAAGTGTAAGTAAGGGCCATACTTTCATTTCCAAAAAGATTAATGAGTCCAAAATAAAGCAATAGTATTGAAGATGAACCTGTGTTGACTCAGAAGACCAGAGAAGAGATTATTGCTATGATTTAGTAATTTTGCTATCTTTAAAATTATGAGTATATATGAAGAAAAATTATGAGTATATATGAAGAAAAAGAAAAATCTTTACACGTTTAAAATCAAAAAGATCTGGCCATTATCTATCAAAGTCAAATCTATACATACATTATAATATAGGAATTAGACTTACAGATACACTTAACAGAAATACATATACATATGGCCACCAAAAATGCTCATAAAAATGTTAACACTATGCTTAGTATAATAGCTCAAATTTTGAAATAACTGAAAAAGTCTTCAACAGAATAATGAATAATTAAATTTTGTATATTTATACAATAGAACAATATAAAAATAAATTTATGAACTGCAGTTATAAGCAACATGTAAATGGATGTGGCAAACATAATATTGAGTGATTAAAAATAGATTTAAAAAATACAAAGTGTTTGATTCCATTTTATAAAGTTAAAAATTACTCAAAACCAATCAATGTTGTTAGAATTTAGGTATTAATTTTTGGAGATGATAGAAGGGTAGTAGGCAGAAAGAGACAGAAATAGTTCTTTTTTTAGTTGTTGATTATGTGATAATTTACTAAGCTGTATAGTAATGAGTTGTACTCTTTCCTATATATGCATTGTACTTTAATTTCTTTAAAAAGATCTTTAAGTAATCAAACACATAGTTTGCATGTGAAGAAATGGGTAAACTGGAGCCAAAGAAAATCATAGCGTTCTAGAATTATAGATATTTGTGGCATTCACTGGAGGATATTAGAGGAGAGGTAAGTTCAGGCACAACAGAAGGTTTTACTTATGGTTTTGGATATTTGAAGTTTGACGTGTCTTTTTTTATACTTAGGGGAAATGTAAAGGAGGAAATAAGGTATACGTTTCACAGCTCATAGGAGTTCTGGGCTGAAAAAAGAAATGTATAAGTTCATGTGCACATAGGTGTAAAAATAAAATCATGTCAGCAGCTAGAATTGGCACATAATTAAATTTAGAGCAGGAAAGAAATTGAGTATGGGTTAGTGAGAGATGCGGACATATGGGGGTGAGCAAAAGTAGGTTCACAGTTATTCATAAAGAATGATGATAACCTACATCATTCATAAAGATGTAGGTTATGATTATAACAATAGTTTTATTATTATTAAATGGACAACAGTGTGGTGATTGTGGGGGGAAAAGGATAAGGGGACTAAATGATAATGGAATAAATATATTAAAATATGAAATATTTAAAAAATCTAAAAGAAATAATACAAGAATAAACTTTTTCACATACACACACTGTAAAACTACTTTTGCCGACCCCTGTATAAATAATTCTTTTAATAAAATTGGTCTTGATGGAGAGGGGAAATCAAAAAGAGGAGATCACCGTGTCTGGAATAGAGAAGAGAGAAGGCTACTGGTAAGAAATGTGGTCAAGTTTGTTATTGGTGGGGACTTCATTTAGAGCAATGGCATTGCACAAGAGGAAGCAAAAATAGAAAGGAAAAAAATGGAAGATGATATATTCTGGGGCAATCATTTATAAGTCCATACTGGAATGCTCTTAGGTAAGACAAAAACCAGTTTTAATATACAGAAGAAAGCAAAAACCACAGTGTTTCTGTCCTTCATAGACTGAACATATGAACAGAAAATGGGTTTCAAAAAGAAAAAAGAAGAAATAACTAACAGCGGAGGATTCCTTAAATGCCGGAAGTAGATTGTCTCCAACATATAGAACATAGAGGCTTTCCCTGGAAACTGGCTATTCCAGTGTGTGTTTTGTGAATAAGAGAAAAATAGTAAAAGATGCATGAATATAGGTAGATCTGTAGTTCTACTTTTGAGGAATTGAGGGATTTCATATTTAACTTCTCCTGTTTGAGAATGTGGTGTGGTAGGCAAGCTTAGAAGTTTCAGCCTAAAATATACCAACATAGCTGAAGCATAAATTTTGGATGATAAGCAGAAAGAAGGTCAAGAGGTAATATTTTCTTATTAGAATGAGGTAAGAACAAACAAGACCCAGTAAATAACGTGAATAGCATGTGAAAGAGAGTACATATTTATAAGTGCATTCATTGCCTTGTTAAGGCAATGGGGAAAAATAAAAACATTTAAGAAGGGAATGGATATATTGAAGGATTTTACCTTTTCCCACATTAGTTCTTTATGTTTACTTAGATATTCATTATGGCTTTTAGCACTAATTTCCACATATTTTGAACACATTCTTCCTACCCCATTCCAGTTTTTAGAACAATATAAATGGATGTAAACTGCTAATTAGAAAATTGAAGAATTTTTTCATCTATAATTGGTGTGTGTTGACAGAGGAGAAAATAAGCCTAATATACTCAATTCTTATAAAAGAGAGGTAAAAGCTAGTGCAATACATAGGTTAATAAATTGTGTACAAAGAAAGAAAATAAATATCTCAGTACCACAGAGCACTGATGAAAAGAAGCATCAGAAATACTTTTGATAAAAAATTGGACATCCCAAAGAAATTGAGGAATTATTGACTGTGCCAGCTACATATTGCAGAGTTCTATAGTCAATATAAGAATATATATGTTGATTCTAATTTATTCTCTCTCTTTCTCCTCTAATCTTTCTATTTTTTCTCTCCCTTAAAATATTGTTTCTTTGCTTAATTCTCAGTAATTAAGGAGCAAAAATGTACAAAAAGTAGATAAGGCATTTCTCACAAACAATTTCATGAGGAAAATGAAAATCACATACACCAAAAAAAAAAAAAAATCAAGCATGTGAGTGCCATGACTGAAAACTAGCAGAAATAGTAAAGATCTGTAACACACTTCAAAGTTGGAATTATCAGACACAAATTACCTGAAAATATTTTTAAGCTTCACGATATCCAAAGAAAATACATGTTTTAAAAATATCTGCTAGGAACTTAAACTACAGAAAATTAAGATATTTAAGGAAAATAACCAAGACTTCTAGAAACATATGTATATACTTTCTCCCTAATAATTGAAATAAAAATCTCCAAGAATACACTTAACATCAGATTAGACAGAAACACATGCTGACAAGCTGGAAAAGAGAACAAAAAATTTTTACAGGATGCAACTCATAGAAATGAAAAGATGAAAGGTAAAGAGTCAAGATGGACTGGTGATAAAGTAAAAGTTTAACATATCTCATTAAGTTTTCAAAAAGAAATGAGACAAAGAATGGGTAGAGGCAATATTCAGAAGAAATAACTGTCTGAAAATTTGCTTGAGATGATAAAATGAACCAATCTGCACATCGAAGAACTAACAAATCACAAATACAATACATACGAAAGGCATCCAGATGTTCAGTTTCTGGTTCAGCATATCAAGAGCTTAGAAATCACCATTCCACCTTAACAACAAGTAAAAACGTGAACAAACTTAAAATCAACACTTTTTTCTTAGATCCAACAGAGAAGTAAGCTCACAGAGTGAACCCCTGCCTCCAAAGTTGAAGACACTGGAGGATACAGAGAATCAGCTTATCTGAGCCGAAATTGACAAGCTGAAATCTCCCCTGGAACCAATGTCTGGGTAGGAAAATCTGAAGTGTAACTGATGAATTGATGGAGGCTAGGTGTGAAAAGGCTGAGATTTAAAAACTCTGAGGTGGGATTAGGGGGCCCACAATTGTGTGTTTTATCTCCTGGAGTTCTACCAGGTTCTTACAGTGAATAGCAGAGAAAAATCCATTTGACTTTTATCAAGGAGAAAAGGAATGTAGCCAGATAAACGAGCCAGAGTATTCTGTTTTTTCTTATATACTAGAGGTAAAAATCATTATAGAAATGAGAAAGGCCTTTAATGGGCTCATTGGCAGTCTGCATGTGGCTGAAAAAAGAATCTCTGAGCGTGAAGATACGTCATTAGAAATTTCCAAAACTGAAATGAAATAGAGGAAAGATGGGGGAAAGAAAGAAACAGGAAATACAAAAACTGTGGGAAAACTACAAAGGTTTATCATATGCAAAATGGGAACATCAGAAGGAGAAGAAGACAAAGAAACAAAGAATATTGGAAGAAATCATGACTAAAAATTCCCAAATTAATGTCACACCTCAAACCAGAGACCCAGCTAGGTCAGAGAATACAAAGCTGAATAAATGCAAAACAAACGAACAAAACAAAACAACACCACACCTAGACATATCATATTCAAACTGCAGGAAATCAAAGATAAAGCAAAAATCTTCAAGGTCGCTAGAGATGTGGGGGAGGAGGGAGGAAACACCTTACCTACACAGGAACAGAGATATGATTACATCTCACTTTTTCTCAGAAACTATGGAAGCAAGAAGAGTAGAATCAATAAATATTTAAAGCATTCAGAGAAGAAAACCCACCAGCCTAGAATTCTGTACCCTGTAAAGTTATCCTTCAAAAGTGAAGGAGATATAAAGACTTTCTCAGACACATAAAACTGTGGGAATTGGTTACCAGTAAATCTGCCTTGTAAGAAATGTTTAAAAGGAATTCATCAGAGCAAAGGAAAATGATATAGATCAGAAACTTAGATTTCCATAAATAAAAGAAGAGCATCGTGGAAGAAATACATGAAGGTAAAATACAAAATTTATTTTTTATTCTTAATTGAACTAACAAGTAAGTTGTTTAAAATAACAGCAGCAATGTAATAAATTGGATGATTATAATTTAGGTGTGAGAGAAATGAATGCCATCAATGATGCAATGGATAGAAGGGAATTAAGACTATTTTATTATTAATAGGTACTTGAACGACTTGTGAAATGGTATAGTGTTATAAAGTTATATGATAAAAGACTATTATTTAAAATACACAAAGAACTCTTAAATTTAAAAAGTAAATGAACAACTTAATTAAAAACTGGGCAAGAGGATTCTGGTCAAGATGATGATGTAGGCAGACAGGGCTCGCCTCCTCTCACAACCACATGAAGATTACAACTAAAATACAGAACAACCATCACAAGGATCACCAGAAATCGGGTTGAATGGAAGTCTGACAACTATGGAATTTAAGAAACCATATCCATACACACTGGTAGGAGGAGTATGGATGTGGAATGGACTGGCCCTGCACCCACTTGGATAAAAATTTGGAAGTGATATCTCAGGAATGAGGAGTCCCAGACTCACATCAGGTCCCCCAGCCTCGGATTTCAGTGCCAGGAATATAAGTCCCCGTAACATCTGGCTGTGAAAACTAGTGGGGATTGAATCAGTGGAGGAAGCTGCTGGAACCCCAAGCAGTTCCTCCTGGGGAACCCACACACTTACTAACCTACTCAGACTAATTCCCTCTGAGCTCTAGCTCCTGGGTGTCAGCTGGAAGGCCACCAGTGGTATATAGGGAGAGAATGAAGTGTCTGGCATCAGGGTGAGCAGAGGCCATTGGCCTTTTGCTAAGCTCTCCTCCCACAGAGCTGGTAGGCTGGTGCCATACCTGAGATTCTATCAACCTGTCTAACACTGTGTGATCCACCCTACAGATCTAGAGACATTCTACCCCACCCAACTTAATAGCAAACCCAAGGTGTTTTTTTTCATTAGAACGGCTGGTCTTGGCTCCTTATTCCTATCAAACAAGCAATAGCTGGCTTCAGTCAGCCCTACCAGGAGCCAGAGTAGAGTTATAGCTTGGCTTCACCTAGGAATCTCCAAGCCCAGGACAAGCAGAAGCCATCTCAGATTGCTTTACAGCTCAGGAAAGGTGCCTGGGCAAAACACAGGTAGGGGCTGACCTTGGCCTGAACCACCAGGGAAACCCTAGGGCCCAGTGTACAGCTACAGAGCACGTTGGAGCACCACCACACCACCCCCTGCAGAGCTGATCCTCCACAGAGGGCGGAGGTTGGTGGTTGTGGTCACAGAAAGTCCTTATAGCTGACTGGCCTGGGTAAATTCCCTCCCATTGATCTGCCAACAGCAACCAAGGCTCAACTACAAGAGGAGGGTGTACTCAGCCCACAGGAAGGGCTCACCTTGAGTGCCCAGATTGGGTGATAGGGGAGGCTGTGCCACTGGACCCTACAGGACACCTACTACATTAGGCCACACTAGCAAAACATGGAGTCAAAGCATTTCTACCTAATACATAGAAACAAACACAGGGAGGCTGGCAAAACAAGGAGACAAAGAAACATGGCCCAAATAAAAGAATAGATCTAAACTCCAGAAAAAGAGCTAAACAAAATGGAGATAAGCAATCTATCAGGTGAGGAGTTCAAAACACAGGATGCTTAAGGAACTCAGAGTGGACCTCAGCAGCATAAAAAAGAACCGGTCAGAAACCAAGATTACACTAATTGAAATAAAGAACAATTTACAGGGAAAGAACAGTAGAATGAATGAAGCTGAGAACTAAATCAATGATTTGGAACATAAGGAAGAAAAAACAACCAATCAGAACAACAAGAAGAAAAAGGAATCAAAAAAAAAAAAAATGAGTATAGTATAAACACCCTCTGGGACAACTTTTAGAGGTCCAACATTTGCCTCATAGGTATGCCAGAATAGTTTGAATAGGCAGAGCACAGAACATTTGTAGTACCATGAAAGTATTCTGTTTGATACCATACTGGTGGATACATGTAATTAAACATTTGTCAAAACTCATAGAAGGTGCAACACCAAGAGCAAACCCTAAGGTAAACTATGGACTTTGGGTGATGTGTCAATGCGGATTCATCAATTTAACAAATATACTATTCTGGTGTGGGATATTGATAGTGAAAGAGGATGGCTTGTGTGTGGGTGGCAGAGAACATAGGAAAACTCTAGTTTCTGCTTAATGTTCCTTTCAACCTGAAACTGCCCCAAAACAGTTTATATAAAAACAAAAACAAAAACAAAAAAGAAATACCCCAGCATGCATCTACATAAAGTGCCACAAGTTTTTCTATGTTTAGCTTAGTAGAGTAATTATTGCTTAATAGGGTTTTTGGTTTTGTTTTTGTTTTTTCTTTTGAGACTACCCCTTTCCTGGCTCTTTTGCTAAAGAAAGCAGGCCAGGTTTTTTTTTTTGTTGTTGTTGTTGTTGATAGTTGTGAGTTTGTTGTCATTTTACTGTTTATATTTTTGATCTTCTTTTTCTTAGATAGCCCCTTTAACATTTCATGTAATAAGGGCTTGGTGATGATGAACTCCTTTAACTTGACCTTATCTGGGAAGCAGTTTATCTGGCCTTCCATTCTAAATGAAAGCTTTGCTGGATAGAGTCATCTTGGATGTAGGTCCTTGCCTTTCATGACTTCAAATACTTCTTTCTAGCCCCTTCTTGCCTGCAAGGCTTCTTTTGAGAAATCAGCTAGTAGTCTAATGGGAACTTCTCTGTAGGTAACTCTTTCCTTTCCTCTTGCTTCTTTTAGGATTCTCTCTTTATCTTTAATCTTGGGTAATGTAATTATGATGTGCCTTGGTGTGTTCCTCTTTGAGTCCAGCTTCCTTGGGACTCTCTGGGCTTCCTGGGCTTCCTAGAAATCTATTTCCTTCGCCAGATTGGGGAAGTTTTCCTTCATTATTTGTTCAAATAAGTTTTCGATTTCTTGCCATTGTTTGTCCTTCTGGCATCCCGATAATTTGGATATTGGAATGTTTCAGGTTGTCCCAGAGGTTTGTAAGAGTCTCTTCACTTTTTTGAATTCTTGTTTCTTCATTTTGATCTGAATGTATGTTTATTTTTTCCTTTTGTTCCAAGTCATTGCTTTGAGTCCTGGTTTCCTTCCCGTCACTGTTGGTTCCCTGAACATTCTTCTTTATTTCACTTTGGGTATCTCTCATTTGTTCTTTCATTTTTCGACCAAGCTCAATTAGATCTGTGAGCATTTTGATTACCAGGGCTTTAAATTCTCCATCAGATAGGTTGGCGATCTCCTAATTGCTTAGTTCTGTGGCTTTGCTCTGTTGTTTCATTTGGGCCATATTTCTTTGTCTTGATGCAGCTGATAAGTTGGAAGGGGGCGGAGCCTTAGGTATTCACCTGGACAGGGCAACCCTCCGCAGTAGCTCTGCCTGTGGGGGAGGGGACAGAGAGGGAACAATGCAGTTCCCCTGCTTGTCTCTAGTGCACTTTTCAAGGGACTCTAGGACTCTCCTGTGAGACTGGGAGCTTCTCCTACAACTGTAACCGCTGTAACCCACAGCCACCTCTGAGTCCCCTTAAGCCAGCCCCTCCCTCCAAGCCTGCGGAGCTGGGCAGCCAGCCCCACCTCCAATATCTGCAAGTCGCTGGGGTTTTTCTGAGTTAGCTCACGTGGTCTGCCGCCTTACTAGTCTAGTTATTCTGGTTGATTTTTTTCTTTAATTCCTTGGTTGTCAGAGTTATATGCAGTTTGATTTTCTGGTGCTTTTGGTTGTTTATTGATTTCAGATTGGTTGTTGTCCTCCTTTAGGTTGTGGGAGGAAGCGAAGGGTCTCTACCTACACCTCCATCTTGGCCAGAACTCTAGCAGGCCAGTTTTGAAGCTTGTTTTATCTGCACCTGCTGGCATTTCTGGGCTGCTGATTTCTTCAACTTATTTTCTAGGATGTCTGAGGCAAAAAGAAAACCCAGAGAACACTCTGTCATGTCTTTTCTTGGATCCTAAGTTCCCTAATTTGCCTACTTTTTTCCACCTTTTAGAATTTCTCACATTTGAATTTGTGTTTCAGTTTGCCTTTTTGCTTCCAAAATAAATAAAGAAATATTTCCATGCACTAGAAAATCTACAGGTATAAAATGAAAATATTACACAAAATACACAATAGGAACAAAATATAAGATTATAAGAAACAATCTTACCAGAATTGTGCAAAATATTTATAAGAAATAATATAAAACATTAGGCAATGACATGAAGAAAAAACTACAAAATGGAAAGATAGATTATTTTCATTGATTGGGTGATTAAAAGTGGTGAAGATTTCTATTATTTTAAAACTGATTATCTCATTTAATTCCCTTAAAAAATCCATGAAATATATTTGTGTCTTAAGGTTAGGAAAAGATTTCTTAAAACACAAACTTAATTAGCATAAATATAAAGATTGTCATCAATCTTTACATTCAAGCTTATTAAGATTTGTATTGTTGTCAAGCTTGTAATAACAAAGATCCAGTATTTAGCATATACAAAAATTCTATCAATAAGAAAAAGATTGACAGCATAATGGATGATAGGAAAAATACTTGAACTGGTACTACATGAAAGAGAAATTCCAAATGAAATGCTGCTCAACATTATTAGTAATCAGGAAAGTGTAATTAAGCATTATTAAAAACCCAAAAGAAGGATAAAATGTTCAATGCAGTTAATCACCAAGTGTTAAGAGTATGGCATCAGTTAAGATTTTCTGGAAGTAGATTTGGAGTCAGTGTTTTTTAGGAAAAGAGGGGAAAGAAGCAAGATTGGGAAACTGGAAATGTCCAGCTGTGAAACGTCACCGGAAGACAGAATTTATAGACACTACAGAGTACTCTGCAGTTAAAATGCCTCATCAGAGTTGTCCTATAGAAAGCTGAAATGGCGAGGCTTTCTCATGTCTATTTGAATAAGTCACTGGATGCAGGCCATCCAAAGGAACGGTGGGACCACGGTGAGAAAGCTCTGTGCAGCTGAGCCAGTCCCAGAAGGCATCAGCAGCTGAAGGCTATCCTGTCAGCCCCGCCAACAGCTGGGCCAACAAGTTCTTCTTCGAAGGAGTCTCAGGGAGTGCACCTCCATGTGCACAACTAATGCGAAGTGTCAGGCACCTCTGGAGTTTTGTCAGTTGGTACCACCACTTTGAAAAACCACTTGGAATCATCGAATAAAGTTGTAGATGTACACACTCTGCAATTTAGCAATTTCCCGTCCAGTCATACCTTGTTTTCAAACTTTAGAGTGTGTCAGAATTAACTAGCAACCCTGTTAAAAAGATTGCTGGACCCCAAATTCAGAATTTTTGATGAACTGCATCTGAGGTAGAACTTAAGAATGAGTACTTGGAACAAATCCCCAGGGTGATGCTGTTACTGCGGGTCCGGGGACTGCACCGAATACTAGTGCGCTGCCGAAACCGCGTGCCCATTCTGCATGCCCCCTTCATGCCTTCCAAATCACACACTCTTGTGCGTACACCTGTACATCTCAGTGTCGTTTACAAAAGCTGGAAATGGCACAGAATGAATATATAAATGCTAGTACGGTCATACAGTGGAACTCAATAATAAAAATTATTACTTGATAATATACAGAAATATAGTAATAATAAAATAATCACACGAACAACATGCAACAACAGATAAATGTTAAAGTGTTGAAAACATCTATGCTGTATTAGTAACGAATGTGTATTAGGACACAAATTAAGGGGGTAAATTATTCTTAAGAAGCTAAGGTAGTTATCACAAACCTCACAATATGGGTTAATTCTGGAGGGAGGAAGGAATTTATGTTGAAAAAGATGCTCCTAGGAGGCTCATGACATGTTAACAATGTTCTATGACATTTCTTGACCTGTGTGGTAGTACATAGGTGTTCACATTATCATTATTTTGTACATTACACATATCTATTTTATATGCTTTCTATAGGGATTATATATCAAATAATTAAATAGAAATAAAATAATTGAACAGCATAGCAAATTTTTGTAATAAAATTGCTATTTATCTTCTATGAAGATTAACTCTAATATAAAAGCACTGTTATCTCTTATGGCAACTATTTGGAATCTCATTAAGTTTACAACACTTATTTCTCACGGAAATTGCTTCCCTCCTCTGAAGAGAATGTTATCTCTAGTCAGGTATTTTATGAAACCATGAAAACTTGTTCTGCTTTCAAAATCAGATATTCTCATAGCACACAATTCCCTTAGAAATTTGGCATTAGATTAAGTAGACCGGTATATTTCAAGATTTCAAGTAATCATCATTAAAATCACTACAACAAACTCCCTACCCATTTTAATCTGATAAAGGTAAAAGATGCTTAAATTTGAAGAATTGCCTATGAGGGGGCTACCTGCTATTGTTAGCCACGATGCTTTAAAAGAGAAACTCAACAAATTCACATAACCCATGGCAATGAAAGGGGGTCATTTATCTAAACTAAATAAATGTATGTTCGCTTATGAGTATTTTGCAACTTTGTGGGTACTAATAATGTCTCCAGCATATCATGAATAAAACACCTGTCGAATCTCTTACAATAAGTGCAAACGAGTACTAGTACATGGACTTGCTCTTTAAAAAAGATTATCAACAACATGTAAATCATGTTCTGCATTTCCTTAATGGGATAAAATTGTTAGAATGGGAAAGCTAGAAGTATTTATTTACTTATTTCTGACAAGATCACATGCTTCATGTTGAACTGCTTCCCATAGGAATTGCTGCTGGCTGCCAACTTCATTTGGATTTCTTTGCATGACAATAAAGCGAGGCTCCATTAAAGTATCATTTGCAATGAATTTACATCCTTCCTCAGGGATAAATCTAACCATTAGACATTATGCAGAAGACTGACTTTTATAAAAGACTACTGTTCTTCGAGTTCAAAGCTGCATTCAAAAATAGCCAAGGATAAAACAGAAATATTTGACAGTAAAAGTAAGATGAATTAACTTTCACATGATCTTGAAAAGCCATTTCCAAATTCCAGTTAAAATGCTAGGGAATGTCTATGAAATTTAGAAGATAATCTAGAGGCTGGCAACATGTATTCATGTATTTGTATTCTTCACACAACAAACCTGATACTCTAGCATCAGAAAGAAATTAAGAATAGCTTTAAAATTTAAAAATCTATCAAAGATTCTATGTTCAAGATCCAGTCTATAGCTTTATATAAATATATATAATAACTGTATGTATATATATTTATACATATATATATTTCACTAATTAGAGAAACTTACACTTGCTAGCAATTCTTTCTGATATGAAGGTCAATTGTGGTATAAGTAAGGTTGATGTTGGCAGCTTCTAAAGATATTTTAAAGACTGATATTTCTTTTTTTTAATATATTTTCTTTATTATGCTATTACAGTTGTCCCATTCTCCTCCCTTTATTCCCCTCCATCCTGCACACCCCCTTCTACCTGCATTCCCCCCCCATTTAATTCATGTCCATGGGTCGTACATATAAGTTTTTTGGCTTCTGCATTTCCTATACTCTTCTTAACCTCCCCGTCTATTGTCTATTTACCATTTATGCTACTTTTTACAGAGAATAAGGACTGATGTTTCCTAATAGACAATCACCACATAAAAGCCAGCAGAATATCACTGGAATGGGTATGTTTATGTACAAAATAAGCTATATATCCTTCTAACGGAGCATTTTGTTAATATGTGAACCTCATCAAATTTTGGGTTGAAGATTATGTAAGAACAGATATATTTTATTTAGTTAACCATTATTAAAATAAGAAATACTCTAAAGACTAATAAAGGAACAAGCAAAGTATGATTAATTTTACAAAAATTTGAAATGAAAAGGGATATACGATAAATGTAAAATAATATGGTAGAATTAATACCAAATGTATCAGTGATCACAGTGAATTAAACTGTTAAAAAAAAGTCTCAGGTTGGACAACAAAGCAAAAGCTTCTATGTTTTTGAAAAGGAGAAAGTTAAAGAGCACAAAAGATTGAAAGTAAGTGAATAAGCAGATATTCAGATGTGTGTATACATATACATATTTACATATTTATATACATGTATACCTAATTTATAAAGTCCATTTCCTTTATAAAGTGCATTATGTTGAGTGATCAGTTACCACATGGATAAATGAAGAAAAATTAAAATTGAATGTCTTTCATTATTCCAGCAACCTGAGAAAATTTCTTAAGCAAAATACTTGTAATGAATGTTATTAAGAAGGTGAAACAACAGATAGTAAAGAGTCGTGCCTTTTTACTGTTTACACAATTTTTCAATTGTATGATTATTCTAAAAAGGAAAGAAACACGACTGAATGTGGGAGGCTGTCGCTGAGCCTGGAGGACGGTGGGTTTCTGGTAAAGGCACTAAAATGGACACAACACAGTGCTTTGGGACTTCTGGCTTGTTTACTTTTATTTTTATTTTTTTGTACTTTCAGGGAAAATTAAGTTTTAAATTTAGTAATAGAATCACTTCTTACAAAAAGTGGAGACCAAATCAATAATGTAATCGAAAGCAAACTTATAAAAAGCCATAACAGGCCCTTCTGGTACAGAATGTAAAGCAACGCACCTGCAGCTTTCCTGGCGTAAACTGACCCATTCATCAGTCTGAAAGTAGAGGCTGCGGAGTTAGCAGTTAAGAGTTGCACTTAGTAATGTACATCCACTGTATTAGTAGTAGTGTTAAGGTTTTTGTTATTTTAAATTTCAAAGCAAGTATTTACAGTAGAGAGTCTCTGAGAATTTCGGTCATAGGGACAGTTACCTTAGGAGATATGGGGTCTTGTTACTCCAGCATTTATTCCTGTGAGATTGTGAGGAGAGAACTGTGCCAGCAGCGTCATGTAAACGCACACGCTTTTCCCCTCACCTTCGAAACAAGACTAAGATTTTAGCAAGACTAGTTTTGTTACAGCTTGTTCTGGAGTCCAGCCCATCGTGATATTTAAGTTCCGACAAGTCAGACTCCGAGAGGTGCCCTGGAACGTGGGGGTCAAACACATACGACAGGATGTTTTCTTTGAAAACAATGAATCCCCCTGCTATAAATTATCCTTAAGAAGAAAATGACAAACTAGTGACTGAGTTATGAAATTGGAGCCTCTCCCATTGAGGGTAAGGAATATATTAATCTCTCTATCGCAGTGGGTTAAGTGGATCCATTACTTATAAGAAGATATGTAGGGATTGTAATGTGAAATTTCAGAGAATGTGAGCTCTAATATCAACACTGATAATGGAGAATACTCGGCTCTCTCTGTTGTACATCTGCTCTCCTAATCCCTGCCCAAATATTCAGAAAGAAGCCGTTTACTACACATCAAATATTTTCAAAGGCCCCTCAAAACTGCATTTTTACTATAGCATATTACATAGTGGGGTAAAATATTTGAATTAATGGCTCAATACAAATGGTCATAGGTGATGGAAAAGTACCATAGGAGGAGAGGGGATATTTGCAGTTTAAATATGGAATATTTTAGGACTCACATTTTTGTCGAAGTTTTATCCAAACTCACAAAGGGTTTGATCTTTTAACCTACTTGTCTTGCCCGTGAATACTGGTAGAGTATATTTCTCTCTTTAATTTTAAATTCCCCAATCAGTTTTGGCCGGCTCAGAATGAAAAGTTAATATTGTCATGAAATTTTGATACATCTTGTGAGGAGAAAGACAACAAAATTGTTAGAATTTTATTTTTAAATAATGATCATTTGCCTAATGCTTGACTAACTATTATGCTGTATTTGTCAGGTTCTATTTTCCTTTTTTCTGAGATCATTTATAAGATGGGATAAATCTCCTGGAAAAAAGAGCGGGAAACGTACAGCCCAACAACCAAATGTATCCATCTAGCCAACATTTCATTTAGACTGTTTGAAACTGAAATCTTGCTTCTGAAATTCAGACATCCAATAGGTAATTATGGCAGAGGCATTGCTCATGCAGTTCAGAGCAGTTAATATTGCTATGCATATCTGGGTAAATATTTTCTTTAAAATAATATTAAGAGAATGAATTGAAGCTGAAAACGTGGAAAAGTCAAGGTCTGACGGTTTCTGAAGATAAATTATTTATTGGTGAGAGCAATGATCTTTCATTCAGGTTAGTGCTGGGATGTCTACTTGGTTTCAGAAAATTCAGCAGGAGAAACACACATAAGTTTAAAATTCCTGTTTAAAACTTTCTAAATATTAGTTCAATGTGTATCTTTTCATAACATATTTTATATTTTATTTTCCAGTTTGTTCCTGCTGGCATATAGAAATATAATTAATTTTTATACATAGACTTTGATTCAGCAACCATGTTAAATGTATTTATTAATTTTAATACTTAATATAAGCATGCTGAAATCTTCCTAATGCTTTGTATTAATGACTGTTTTTCATAATTATTATTTAAATTATATATCCAAGTAATTCTTCTTGATAAATAGAAATATGATGATAATATTATTAAGTTTTTATCCAGAAAATGTTTTTAATATGCTTACTGATACTAAGAATAATTTTTAAATAATGACAATTAATTATATGTATTATTTTCCTATCCTTATGTCATTTATTCATTTATTTTCCTTATTGTACCAGCTTAGAACTCTAGGTAAATGGTCAATATATTCAATATCTAAAGGTTATAGTAGCCACCCTTGTTTTATTTTGGCACTCAGAAAACTGTAAACATTCTATTATTAATCATGATGCTTACTGTAGGTTTTCATAGATATCTTTGTCAAAGTAAGAAAATATTTTCTAATTTTGCTAACAGTTTTAATCATGAATGGACATTGATTTGATTTTTTTTGTATCCATGGACCAGGTTATATCTTTTTATATCAGTGTTTACTTAAAATCAAAAATAATATTTACTTTTTAAGTTTTGCTGTTTGTTTATTTATAAAGTTTGGTATAAAAATTATTTTTCTCCATAGGACATGTCAGGAAGTGTGTCTTCTTTTGCATTTTCTAAAATGGTTTTTGTAAGAGTGAAACTGTTACTTTTTTTAAACAGTTCATTTTTTATTGTAATTTTTTCTATTATCAGTTACCCCTCCTATACTCTCTTCTACCTGCACCCTCCCCCCACAAACACTGTTGCTTTTTAAATATTTTTATTTTAAAAGTATTTACTGATTAAGTCCTTCTTATTCTAAATTGTTCCTCTAGTGAATACATTTGTCTGGAATGAAAAATAATGAATCAAATGAGGAATAAAATAATGGGACAGATAAAAATAATTTCAGAATTATTAAGTATAAAATCTAAATTAAGGGACTTGGCTTTAAATTTACACTTAACGGAACTCACCAAGAGTGTTTCTCACCTTCATTCCCCTGCTGAGAATTGTTTTTTTTTTTTAATTTTCTTTTATTGATTCCAGAAATATGGGAAGGGAGAGAGAGAAAGGGAGAGAGAAACATCGATGTGAAAGAGAGACATCAATCTGTTGGCTCTTGCATGTGCCCCAACTGGGGATGGAACATGCAACCCAGCATGTGCCCTGACCAGGAATTGAACCCGCCATCTCTGGGTTTGCAGGATGACACCCAACCAACTGAGACACATTGGCCAGGGTCAGAACTGGTGTTCTTATTCACTCAGTCTTGGCATAGCCATGTGATAATGCTGTAAAACAAACAATCCCAAAGTCTTAGTGGCTTAATTAACAGAGGATTTATTTCTCCCCTTCATTAGTGTGTGGGTTAGCTGGAGTGGCTCTGCTTCAGGCTGCCAGAACATGCTGTTTCCATGTTAGAAGTACAAGAAGGGCAAGCAGAATCACATGATCCTTCCTAAAGCCTATCCCTTTTTTCCAGTGTCCATTAGTCAAAGCAAATATGTAGCCAAATACAGTATCAATGGCATGGGGATAAACAATAGCAAAGATCTGGAGAGAAAGAACAAATGTGAGTAATTTTTTTTATTGCATATCTGGAAACCATAGGCTTGCATCTAGAGAACTAACTGTGGATAGATTCCAGAGCAGGATGTAGGTACTAAGCAAGGAGGCAGAGCTCAGGGGAGCACACAGAAGAGGCTGAGGACTCATTCCTACATTAATTTCCCAAACTGGTGAATCAAATTTGGTAGTCTTTCTTCTCTCGGCAAGAGTTAGTAGGGGAGCAAAGTTAGTAAGTTACTTAGTTAGTTAGTTAGTTAGACCTGAGTTTTATAGGAAAGGAAAGCTTTCTGCATGGATGGAGACAAAGAACATGGATGACCAAGATGACTTCAACATTCCCTCATCTTCTTCGAACTTTCAGTTAGATTTCTCTCCCACTATAGGCCACTGGCCTTTCATCAGAGCATTTACTTTAAGATATAAATCCTCTCCCAACCTCCTTCCAGTTTTACAATGCAAGAATACCTTCCACAAGGACCTGGATGCCATTTCTTTGAAATGTCATTATCCAGAAAGTTAGTGCCCCCATCTCCCACCCCTTGTGGGACAGCAGGAGCCTAACTCCGGCGGATGACACTTGGCAAGCACAGACAGCCTCATCATGCTGACTGACGGTTCTCCCTCGTCACGCCTATCACCCACCAGCACGTTTCTATGAGCTCACTGTAGCACTTAGACCTTCTCCCCCCTTTTGTTTCAGTGGAGGTGAGTTAAACCTTTATCTCCTGTTGAAGTAGTCTTGAATAATTTCGTCCTTGCTTAACTCTGTCCAGTGAAATTTTGCATTTTGTCTTTGACAGTGACGAAGCATTAGTCCTCTAACAGGAAGTCAGCAAATTCTGAATCAACTCTTCTGAGAATTGTGCGTGCATATGTGTGTTGGATGCATTTGTAAATAAACTTGTTGTTTTGGCATAACTTTAGATCTGTAGAAAAGTTGCCAAGATGGTAGAGATTTCTGCAGACCTTCACCTGGTTTCCCCTAATGCTATCATCTCATGTTTACCATGGTACAGGTATCAAAACTAAGAAATGAATGTTTGGTGCAGTGTTATCAGTTCAACTTTATAGTTTATTCATATCTCGCTACTTTTTTCATAAATGTCCTTATTCTATTCTAAGATCCAATCTAGGATCCCGTGTTACATTTAGTCAAGTCTCCTTGGTCACTTCTGTACTGTAACTGTTTCACAATTTTTCTTCATTCTTTTCTAACCTTGACAGTTTTGAGACGTATGGGTCATATATTTTTCGGAATGTTTCTTAATTTGGGTTTGCCTGGTATCTTTCTCATGATAACAGTGGAAGATTTTTAAAAAGAACATTACAAAAATGAATGTCCTTCCCATCACAGCGTGCCAGAGGACACCTGCAATCACCAGTGATATTAAGCCTGGACCCTTGGTTAAGGTAGTGTCTGCCAGGATTCTTAAAGTTATTTTTCTTCTTTTTTTAATATTTTTCTTAGGAAGTGAATCACTAAAAGCAAGCCATACTTAAGGGGGAGAAGAAAGGGATTAAGCTTCATCTCCAAGAGGAGGGAGTATCTACGTACATAATTTGAAAACCTTCTATAAGAAAAGTTGCCTCTTTTATTCAATTTATTCATTTATTTAATAATTTATTTACATCAGTATAGATTCATATATACTTCTTCCTGATTCTTTTTATTAGAAAATAGTGTTTAGAAATCAAGATTTAAACAGTGATGTGAGGGGAGGAGAGTACACTATTTCATTTAAACTGCTGTGATTATTTCTGTGATGGTAATTTGATAATTACTCAAATACAGACTAAAGAGTCCCATGCTTGGATCTCCTACTTCAGTAGTTCTGGAGCTGATACGTCTTATTTTCATTTATAATTTTAGTTTTCTGCTTAAGGACCTCAAGGATAAGAAAAAACTAACAAACAAAAACTCTGAGATATTCCTTCTTCAGTGGTTATGACTTACTATAATGATTGGTCCAGACAAAGCCCCTCTTTTGAAGTTACATAGGTACTCTGGAGTATTTAATATACCTCTTTCCATATTTGGTTACTGGTGAATCCTGAAAAATGATATGTGTAGGTAGTATTTTAATTTAAATTACTGTGTGCGATAAGTATAATTACTTTATTGCTGTTCTAATTTAGCTTTATTTTTAGATATAGTGTATTTGTCTATATTTATTAGTAATTAATGCTGCATCTTCTGTGAAATTAATGTTCCTATTGTTTGTCCATTTTTTTTCTTATGTTTTCTTTTGTTCATTTTATCTTCTTCCCACGTACTTTCTCACTGAAGTGGAAGGTCCACAGTATTTCAGATATTAATTCCTTGTTTATTTTATACATTGTAAATATTTTTCTAAACTGGTAATCAGTTCATTAATTTAGCCAACTATGCTTAATCTTTAATATAACTGTTCAAAGTCAATTTTATATTTTAGATATTGTCTTCTTTTTCCTTTAAGATGTTTTTTTATTATCCAAAAAGATGACATACAACTCCATATGTTCATATTTTTTAAGTATTTTAATTATGTTTTAATTTTTCTTGAACATATTTAATTTTAAGATAACATAATTTTTTTACCACTATGTATAATTTTTAATTTCTTTTCACATTTTCTAATTGGTTATTGTTGGTAGATCTGAAAGCTATGGATTTTTGAGATTGAAATTGCTGAAATCTCCTTTATCTCAAAAATTTTGTTTATTGACTCATGAGCACAATTATATTATTTTTAAGTAATGACACTGCCCTGCTTCCTTGCAGTCTTTACATATCCGTTTCTATTTCTCGTCTAAATACATGGATCAGGAAACCCACAGCTGTTGCACAGGAGCAGTGACGAAGGGTTTCCTTCATCTGCATTTGTCTTTAGAAGGATTGTTGAATATTCCTCCACAAATGTTTCTTACTGGATATTTTTACAGATAGCTTTTATTTATTTATTTATTTTCCATATTACCCAAAGCAATTTAAAAAAAAATTTTTTATTCAGTTACAATTGTCTGCATTTTCTCCCCATCCCTCCACCCCACCCCAGCCAGTCCCACCTCCCTCCCCCACCTTGACCCTCCCCCTTGATTTTGTCCTTATGTTCTTTATAGTAGCTCCTTTGGACCCCTCTCCCCACTATCCCCTCCCCACTCCCCTCTGACTATTGTTATATTGTTCTTAATTTCAATGTCTCTGGTTATATTTTGTTTGATTTTTCTTTTGTTGATTATGTTCCAGTTAAAGGTGAGATCATATGGTATTTGTCCCTCACCGCCTGGCTTATTTCACTTAGCATAATGCTCTCCAGTTCCATCCATGCCATTGCAAAGGGTATAAGATCCTTCTTTCTCTCTGCTGCGTAGAATTCCATTGTGTAAATGTACCATAGTTTTTGGATCCACTCATTTGCTGATGGGCACTTAGGTTGCTTCCAGTACTTGGCTATTGTAAATTGTGCTGCTATGAACATTGGGGTGCATAGGTTCTTTTGGATTGGTGTTTCAGGGTTCTTAGGGTGTAATCCTAGCAGTGGAATTGCTGGGTCAAAGGGCAGTTCCATTTTTAGTTTTCTGAGGAAATTCCCTACTGTTTTCCACAGTGGCCTCACCAGTCTGCATTCCCACCAACAATGTACTAGGGTTCCCTTTTCTCCACATCCTCTCCAATGCTTGTTGTTTGTTGATTTGTTTATGTTGGCCACTCTGACTGGTACCTCATTGTGGTTTTAATTTGCATCTCCCTCATGGCTAGTGACGCTGAGCATCTTTTCATGTGTCTCTGGGCCCTCTGTATGTCTTCTCCAAGGAAGTCTCTGTTCAAGTCTTTGCCCATTTTTTAATTGGGTTGCTTGTCTTCCTGGAGTGAAACATAAAAGGGAGCCCCAATAAGGTTAGCAACTGACTTCTCAATGGAAACGCTCCAAGCCAGAAGAGAATGGCAAAAAATATTCTAAGTAATGAGAACCAGAGGCCTGCAACCAAGAATAGATAGCTTTTATATTAAGGATGTTTTCTTATATTTATTTTTAATAGTTTTAAATCATTTTTTGCATTTTTAAAATTTATTTTAAATAGTTTTTAAATAGTTATTTTAATGTAATGATTTCCAACCCCTATCAAAATAACCTGATAAATTTTTTTAGGTCATCACGAGATGACCTAAAGTGAAGATACATTATTAAATATTGTTCTATTAAGTTTATTAAAGTTTATCAATTGTGTTATTCATATACTATATATACTTTAATAATGCCATCTAAATGATCTCTCATTTGCACATACAGGTGCATTAATGTTTGTAACTTTATTCTTTTTTTACTTTTATTTTTTTATTGTTATTCAGTTACAATTGTCTGCATTTTCTCCCCATCCCTCCACCCCACCCCAGCCAAACCCCCTCCCTCCCCCACCTCCACCGTCCCCCTTGATTTTGTCCATGTGTCCTTTATAGTAGTTCCTGTAATCCCCTCTCCTCACTGTCCCCTCCCCACTCCCCCCTGGCTATTGTTATATTGTTCTTAACTTCAATGTGTCTGGTTATATTTTGTTTGCTTTTTTCTTCTGTTGATTATGTTCCAGTTAAAGGTGAGATTGTGTGGTATTTGTCCCTCATTGCCTAGCTTATTTCACTTAGCATAATGCTCTCCAGTTGTTCCATCCATGCTGTTGCGAAGGGTAGAAGCTCCTTCTTTCTCTCTGCTGTGTAGACATACAGAGGGCCCAGAGACATATGAAAAGATGCTCAGCATCACTAGCCATCAGAGATATGCAAATTAAAACCACAATGAGGTACCATCTCATACCAGTCAGAGTGGCAACATAAACAAATCAACAAACAAATGTTGGAGAGAATGCGGAGAAAAGGAACCCTAGTACATTGTTGGTGGGAATGCAGACTGGTGCGGCCACTGTGGAAAACAGTATGGAATTTCCTCAGAAAACTAAAAATGGAACTGCCCTTTGACCCAGCAATTCCACTGCTAGGATTACACCCTAAGAACCCTGAAACACCAATCCAAAAGAACCTATGCACCCCAATGTTCATAGCAGCACAATTTACAATAGCCAAGTACTGGAAGCAACCTAAGTGCCCATCAGCAAATGAGTGGATCCAAAAACTATGGTACATTTACACAATGGAATTCTACACAGCAGAGAGAAAGAAAGAGCTTCTACCCTTTGTAACTTTATTCTTATATTTGTTTTTGAACTGGTGTTATTTGTTGGCATAGGATTTTTCCATTTGCTCTCTTTCTTTAATAGTGATGGTACTCCATAAACAACTTGTTATTTTTACTGCTTAACTGTATATCTCCTGGAACTATGAACAATTTTGGCTAGAAATGTATACCTAGAGGTAGGGATGGGTTGCAGCTGGGAAGAGGGCACTTCTAAGGACGAGACATACTAGCCAAAATCATTTTTACCATCCATCATCCACAGCTTCCCACGAATCTGGTGTTAGACCATCTGCTTTCATGATATATAGTAATAATGCGGGGGAGGAAAATGTCATGAGGCAATTTATAAATTCTTTTTCAGTCTATGCCTCATCTCTGTTTACTGACACTACCCTTTGCCATCATTTCCCTCTCAAAATGAATGCCCTTCGGATATTTAATGGTGTTTTGTTTTTAGTTTTTAATTTTATTTATATATTTGTTTGCGTGTTTATTTGCCACAGAACAGTGTTTTGTTGTTAGCAATGAATCTAATTAAGGCTCTCCTTCTTCCTATGATAATTGTTGGGCCGAGATTCAGAGCAGCAGGGCGAACTCCCCTGCTAGTTCTCATGTTGTCAGGAATTGGTAACCGAGTCTGCGTAATTTTAATAACAGTCCAGATGATTTTGATTTAAAGACCATTGTTTTAAAGTGGTTCTCTAAAATATCCAGGATTACATCTGGACCTAAACAAGACCTGAAAATAAATGAAATGAAGGCATTAAAGAGTAATTGGCACACAGATGTTTTTACCGTTAATTGAGGTGCAGTGCATATGAAATAGTTGTTAAAAATACAGCTACTTGACAATTAAAAAAATACAGGTTCTAAGGCCCACCCAGATCTATTGCATTAGAAACTTTTGGAGTAAGGATGGTACATTTAATTTTAACATTATTAGTAATGACTTTATTCACAGTCAAGTTTAAAAACTACAGTTCTGGGATCTAAGTGTTGGAAATAATTTGATATTTATATAAAAATTAACTGTCATATGGATTTGTGTTCTGATCTTATAGAAAGTTACTCTATTTCTGAATGAACGTGATTTGACAAGGAGCATATAAACCATTTAAACACGTATAAAAGACATGATTAATATCCAATGTGATGGCAGATGCTATATCTTAAAGTAAAAATACATTTTATGATTCACATTTTATAAATTGGAATAAATTTATAATCATAATTGGAAGGTATAGAAACTAAAAATTTAAAGTAAGTAAATTAAAATAATTTATTGATATATAGATATATGCATATAAATATATATTTGATATGTCTGTTTATTTATCTTTAATCACAGAAATATTACCAATGGTAATATGTGCTTGTTTTAAAGCTCTGAAAACTATTATTCATATATTTGGCAAAAAACTACCAATAATTTGCTTTAGGCAGAACTGCATTCATTATGATTGTGTGCCTAAATTCTCACATATAAGTAGTATACATTGTATTAGAAATTCTGTGGGAGGAAAAAAACTTTGATTTTTTTCATGTGCAAAATGTGGGTGATAATGATAGTATTAACCTCATAAGGTTATTTTTAGAATTAGTTAATTTGTAAATATCTGAGAATATTTGCCCTGAGATACAAAAACTGGACATTGGAGATAATACCCTTGCAATCGCTCTGTATTCTATCTGGTGATTCTCTGTTTATTTGTTTCTTAGTTCTAGTAGATAATAAACTTGCCAAGACTCAAAGTACAAACTTTTTTTGTTAGGATGCTTCTAATGTATTTGCTTTGTCTTTTCAATTCTGTGGCTTTAATATGAACCTCCTCTGCTGTGCCTGCACTATTTGGTGGTCAGCCAGAGAGTTAAGTAAATATTTTACTCATTTTGGGGGGCTTTCTTTCCCTGGGACTCTTTATTTTGAACAATTCTTATTTTGAACAATTGGAAACTCCAATTGTTCTGCCAGTTTACGTCTCTCTTATGATTTGTCAAATTTCTAAGGAGTCACCATTTTGCTCCCCATAATGTGTTTTGTGTAAATTTGGGAAATATGCTCAATTTAAAAAGGGGGAAGAAATAATTTTTATCATGATAACTTCCTTTGTCAACTATAAACATTAGGAGGTGATACATTTACCAGGTAAAATGAGGAAATAATACCACTGAGCCCCTTGGGCTCTCTCTTGCATCTGCATAATTTAGCTGCCATTCCTGGACTGAGGCAGATTTTATATATAATCATATTTTTAGTCTCATTCCAGTAGTTCTCTCACAGCATCAGTAAACTTACTTGCAGCTTTTGTTATCATTTTTTACCATCACAACCAGAAAGCTACATGCTAATGATCTTACCCTTCCTAGTTGCAGCTTTCTAAAAGTAAACTCTCTTTGGGCTTCTGTCTGTGCTTGGAATTTTTCTGGTGTCTTTAAATAGTTGCTCTCTGAAAATAATTTATTCAGTTTTTATAATTGTCATTTGTAGGAGAGTTCATACAACCACTTAACTCTAATCCATTCTTATTCAACACTAAATATTTTCATTTTTTGAACTTTTAATATTTTCTTAATCAACATGCACCAGTTTAACCTTAACAGTGTTTATTATCGTTTCATATATATATATATATATATAACTTTTATCACATAGTAGATTCTCCAAAGTCAAAGCTTATAAATCTCTTTGAATTTATAGCACTAGCGATAGTGCTTGACTTATAATAGTTTTGTTTGTTAAATGCATGTTTACTGAAATTAATTGAAGAGAGGTTTTTTTGTTTTGTTTTTGCATTTTCTTAGGGTTTTTCAGTTTCTGACATTGTCCAATAATTTATATTTAGTTCTGTTTTTATATTTTATTATTTTCATAGTATAATGTGTGATGTCTAAATCTAGAAAAGCCCACAGTGTGAATCCCAGTGTTTTGAGTCACTTTTCATCCTAAGGAAACTACATTAGTCCTCAAGATGCTCACTCTCATTGGTATCAATTCGCAAAGTTTGAAAGCAATTAATGTCAAACTTAACCAGACTCTGGAACTTCCCCTCAGTAGTTATTCACAAATTACAAGGAAAGATACAATGAAAGACTGCTTTGAGTGAGACTTTTGACTAAGGCAACAAGACGACAGCAAGAAGCAAGTAACAGCACTGCCATAGAAATGAAGTAAGAGTTGAAAGTAGTAAGAACAGCAAAAGATTCCAGAATCAGGAGAGCAAATAAAAAAGTAGAGAGCAGAGATAGTAACTCTAAAGATAAAAAAAAAAACAATGGGGGTCTTTAAAACTGTCAAAATTTGGAAATGATGCTTTATAAAATACCTAACATGGTGTTTGGCGTAGGTTCACCACAGAGGTTTATTTTTATATTCTCTCTCATGTTAATAACAGTTATTGTGTTTGCAGAATTTTAAGAAACACAAGATGAAAAGTCAAAGTGAACTATATCACAAAGAATAGAATTAGAGAATTTGAGGAAACAGAGGAGAAGGAATGGATATATGTTACCCACAGTAAGAGTATCATTAATAAACCAGTTGGTTTTCTGAGTTTCAGGTGTTCTTACTCTGGTGAGAATCCATCATCGGCAAGACTACAATTGGATAGGTGGCCCATAAGATATAAAGAACAAATTGAAGATTTAATGTTAGCTCTTAGATAATGAATAGGCTCTCCATTTCCTTAGTTAGCAGGCCTGTCTCCTGACAACTGAATCTAATAATACATGGTTTTCTTCTACAGGCTTAGGTTAGGACACTTTCGATGTTAGTCATTGGAGAAAAATTAACAAGTAAAGAGTAATGCAAAAGTTAGCCAGCAACAGGTTTAGATTCAAGCTCTATTCCTAGCTCGTTGTAGTGACCTGGATGACAGGGAAGATGTAGTGTAATTATTTTCTAGCCTCCCTTTTCATGTTAGTCTAATTTGTAGGTCTGCTTTCTCTTATTGAATCTCATTTGTAGTCTACTTCTTTGTCCACCTGCCTTCAACTAGCTTTCTTCTAGGTCTGGGGTCATATGATGAAATCTCAGCTTTTACTAAGTCTAATAGTTTTTTCAGTTCAGTAGTTTGCCTGAATCATATGTGAATCGTAAGTAGCCTTTAAAAATTGTACCTTCTATAACCCGTGCTAGTTCCTCAATTTTTCTGTCCTACTCAGGCCCACTGATGGTATTCCAGCATGGCAATGATTTACCGCTTACTGAAATGTTCAGTCCGTGTTCACAGTTTTCTTTCAAGTGTTGTGTTTTAGGTTTATCTTTTGTGTTTTAGAGTAAGAAGAACCAGATGTGTTCTCTAACAATAAAACATGGGTTGGCTCTTACATTGTTAGGTTGGGTCCAGGAAGTCAGGAATACCTTATTCCAAAACATGAAAAAGTGTTGGGCATAGCTAAGGGGAAAAGAGAGAGATGAAGAAAATCTAGGTTTGATAGTTTTTTTAAAATTTTTATTGTTATTCAGTTACAGTTGTCTGCATTTTCTCCCCATCCCTCCACCCCACCCCAGCCAAACCCACCTTCCCCCCCCACCTCCACCCTCCCCCTTGATTTTGTCCATGTGTCCTTTGATAGTTTTTATAATAAACAAAATTTTATTTTGTCTAACTTATTTATTAGTTCCTGGGCCTGCTCTATTCTAACACAGTACCACAAAATTGGTAGCTTTAAAAACAAACAAACAAAACAGCCCAGAAACTTGTTGCACAGTTCTTAAGACTAGAAGACCCAAATCCAGTTACCAGCAGAACCGTGTTCTGGGGAAGAGTGCATTCCACACACGTTCTCTTAACCTCTGGTGTTATTGACACGTGCAGTTCTTGGCACTTCTTGGCTTATAGCTACTTAACTCCAATATCTGTCTTCATTTCTACCTTGTTGTGTGTTCGTTCACATGGCATATTCTTATACAGACACCAGTTATACTGAACTATAAGCCTGGTCTACTTTGATATGGCCTTATCTTAAATAAATACACCTAAATACTCCTCTCAGACAAGGTCACATTCTGAAGTACTGGTCCCATGATGATGCTCTGTATTAGGACTTCAACACATCTTTTCTGAGGGGAGGAATCAGCTCAACCTGTAACACTTATTTATGTATTGACCAACAGATAGAATTATACAAAATAAATATTTTTCCTCAAAATATTGAAGAGCAAGTATGAGTCTAAATGATAAGCAGGTTGTGTATCTAAATATCATTTAAATTTAAATTACTTGCGTATCTGTCATTCAAAACCTAAAATCTATATGAAACAGACCTAGTCATTGGCTATTATGTGAGTGATTCTAAATAGAAGCAGGGGTTAATGATGATGTTGATCTGGATAAGCTCAAGACAGGATTCTTGGCCAGTTTTCATTCACAAAATAAATTATAAAAATGAATCAGTAGCTTTGCATATTTTAGGAGATTTGACTTTCTCACTAAGAAATCAAGCTAGAAGCATAAAGTCCTAATTATAAATGACAGCACAAGTGACAAGCTTCAGTGTTGGCTCAGTTGAAGGGACCAATCTTTCATCTGTGTTCCCTCAGAAATTAGAATTTAAATAAATCTGTCATGTGGGCAAATGATATGATTAACTAACTTTCATAAATAAAGCAATTGCTTTTTTTAGGCATGGAGTATTTGGTTTGTCTTTACATTCTTCAAATAGTTTTCCTTGCACTTTTGTGTTATTATACAGCGTCTACTAGAAGAGCTCCTTATTTTCTGGCTTTCAGAGTAACACTAGGGATCTTGTTACTCTCCTGCTCTTACCCAATAACCCTTCCCTTGGAGGTACACTTAAAGTTCACTCCCATTCTTCAGTTTCCTTTAAAGTGTCTGATAATTGAAGTTTTCATTTACTTCTTCTTTTTTTTTTTTTATCATCACAGCAGATATTTTCTGGGAGGAGGGTGTTTGGTCAGCTGCGTTTGTTTGCTTCAATTTATTCCACCTAATGAGACATCTTAGGGCAGCAGTCGTGTTGACAGTAAAAGTAATAGCTTTACAAAAGCAGTAACCTGCAGCCACATATCGCTCTTCTGAAAAAAGGAAGTATTGGTTCAGGGCACGTCTTTCTATTGAGCGACCACCATCTATGATGGAAGAGATAGGTGAGAAAAGAACATTTCTAATCGAAGAACACTCAGATAAGGAGGGTCAATTAATCTTTGTCTTTTGAAACTGAGGGTAAGAATTAACTTCTGTAAACTATGGTGATGACAAAGTTCAAATAAAACTTACATCTTTGAAGTTCTTTGGAGCTCGCCTTTCCAGCCGCTGCAAATTACTTCGCACTTGTGTCGGCTCCTGACTTAATACAGTTGCTAAGGCCTGGTTGGTTACCATTGCTAACAAGTGTTGAAAACCATAAATTATCTTGACAGTGGCTATTCTCTAAATCTGAATGACTGTCCTGAATTTAGATGAGCTCATCTTAGCTTGTTGTTATCTTCTGGGAGTTTCAGTTAATGCTACTGAGTGGGAAAGCTAAGTGTAAAGTGAAACCTGGGTAAGTCCTGCCCTGCCTGCTTGTGGGCTTTGAATGTATAAGGGGATTAAAGTGTATATCACAGGATGAATTACCAGCTCTATGACTTGATCTAAATATATCTTATGTTTATGTTAGAGCTGACCTTTGGCAACTGTTGATTCTTCGAACATTGAAGAATTCTTAAGAGTCACACATTCCAGAACTAACTAGTAGGTGCTAGTTAACACTTCATTGTTGTTATGCTTGCACAAATTAATAGATACCTGGTGTGTTTCCTATACCATCCAGACTCTGATTTTAATGATCACTATGATTGCAGTCTGAGCACCATCTATATTTGGTTCATATAAATAGCTACCTGAATTGAAAATATGGGGGAGACAGGAAGGGCACAAAATATTCTAAAGATATGTATGCCACGAACCCTGAATTATGAAATGATGTTCCATCCTATGAACATTGTATTTAGCAACAAAAAAATGCAAAAAATATTTTGCGTAATCAAGAAAGTTGTATGGAACAGAACTGCATCAAATAGGAAGTTTCACCGTGAAAAGAACTTCTCAGCAGAGGTTTTCAATGCTTCTGAACAAAAATGCAGCCTTGAATAAATGTCTGTTTAATAGATTGTATAAATAGAGTGCTCTGTAATTTATAATTGTTATAAATAGAATCTACTTCAATATGATCATTCTTATAATTACATAGTACTTTACTGACATACACTAGTGGAATGTTTAAATTCGTGCCTAATAAATAAAGGTGTTAGAAAATTAATACCAGTGGCTCACTTACCTTTCAGTCTTCAACCAATCCTATTTTTACACAAAAATTACTACTTCAACAGAAGGTTACTTCACTTTAATATTCTCTTGCATGTTCGGCATAATTTTGTTTTACTTGTTAATTTTAAAAAATGTTCAGGGAAGTAGAGGAGACATTCCCAATATGTAATAAGCTATAGCCCATGTGCTGCCATTGACCAGAGGATCTCAATTTAGGTTTTTTAGGGAGTTTTTTTATTAACATTTGTTGATTTCCAGAAGCATATAACATATAACAATAGCATATAACAATAAATAGGACATCCAGTTATTGATTTTAGTTACTTTGTTAAAACATGTTTTGAGCAGTAAGCTTCCTTTCACTAAATCATCTCTCACACATACCTACCGAAACCCTTTATGAGGAGTTACACATAAAGCTGAAATAATGTTTCTTCGTTGACAGAAATTTTTAAGGGGGCTTACCATTTAGTCTTTTCTCCTAAAGATAAAGTAAACTTTTCAATGATAAACTATCTCACAAAATACAAGTGAAATCCACATGTTTTCTGTTTTTATTTTTTCCTTTTTCACCCCTAACAGACACCTGTGTGAAGGAGAGAATTCTGACAGCCCACTTGGAATGTGTGTTTCATGCAAACACTGGTCTCAATCTAATCAAAAATATTTTTCAAAACAAAGTCTTGTGATGCGTATGTGTTCTGTTTGGCAGGAAACCATGTCTAGGGTATTTTACTCTAAGTGGCAAAGGAATAATAGAATTCTGTGAAATTATATGTTGCTCTCCATTCCTACCTAACTCCAGCAATAATTATCAAAAAGCCTTTTCTCTACAAAGAAAACAACCTCATTTCACATCACGACCCTGAAAATTTCATATTGTTCGTAGTCAAAGAACATAATTAAAGTGCTTTAGTTGAGATCAGCAAGCTGCTGGAAATCTTGACATAACTTATTATTGTTTTGTGTATTGAAACATAATTTGTAGATGGTACTACTTTTCATGTGGCTGAAAATATTAGTAACTGACACTGGATACATTTTTAATTGACATGGAACAGGATTTCTGGGTTCCCTTCCAGCAAATGTGATGGCTTTTCAGCATTTGGCATCTCCTTAGCTGAGAATGTGGTAACTAACTTTGGTGAAATATAAGGTGGGGAAAAAGTAGGTTTACAGTTGTTATTGTGAAAAATAATATAATAATAAATAATAGTATAAGAATAAACTCTGTGTTTTCCGTACTCACTAATGTGAACCTACTTTGGACCCACCCTGCCAGTAAAAACATTTAGGATAACTCTAGCTATCAGGCAGGTAACTCCAAGAAAGGGTAGCTGGCTGAGTTTCTCATTCAAATATGGCTGAAGAAGTAATTTTAGTTAGATATGTTTTATCATTCAGAAAAGTGAATGAGAGCTTAATTTTACATATAAAATTGTAGCATAGAAAAAAGTGTCATAAATTTATTTCCATTCTAAATTTGAGTCCATCTTATCTTACTTGCCAATGCATATTAACCTTAAAAGGATATTGTCTAGTGGTTTATTGGTTTATCCTTCATCCTGTTAAACTAGGAAGAAACTAAATGATAGTTTCATTTCTTGCCTGGAGAGAGCGTTATACACTTATCACTGTCAAGAAACCATCATCAGAACGATTATTTTTTTTTTACTGACCTTGACTGAAATACTTGTTTTCACTCTGCTACTTGAGGTCCTAATATCTTAAATAATGCCATTTTACACTCGATATTTACATCTTTCAACATTAGCATTCCATTCCTTTCATTCAGGTTATAATTTGCTTTTTAGCTTCTGTATAGAGTTTGCTTCTCCTGTGCTAGAAAAAAAAATACTAATGAAATGCACTTGCTATTAAAGAGCACAGACAATCCCTTGAGCAGCTGAATTAAAGTTCTAAGCTTAATTCCCTCTGCTAATTGACTGAGAGCTAGTAGGCTAAAAGAAAGTCAGGGCAGATAAGTAAATTAAGAATGAAGTGGAACCTAAGATTTAAACAATTGATAGAAAGAAATCGGTAGGAAAGGGAGCTTTTAGAGAAGAAATAACTAAGTTATTTTAACCACTATTTTGTGTAAACCTCTTTTTCTGATTTTCCTTCAACATAAATGAGAACATATGTCTTATTTGTAGTTAGGCTTGCTGAAAAAGTCAACAAAATATTTCAAATCTCCAGTATATGACATTTTAGGATACCAATTGGTCTTCCAAAAGACCAATTTGAAATTGATCAATTCTTAGTCATCAAACGAGAATGTTCTGACACCATCTGAATGACACAAATTAAGTAGAAGAGGGACTGAGTTGAACTCACATCGCTAACTCTAAGGGGACCATGGGTTCTGGTTTGCCTAGAGCAATTCTGATTTATGCTTCAAAACAAGGAAGTAAGTCAGAAAAACCTAATCCAATGCAAAGGTTTTGGACTCAGTGAAATGGTGCCTACAGATTAATTGTCAAAAAAATACCTCAGAGAAAATGTGTTACAGATAGATCATAGATGATAGATAGATGATAGACAGATAGGTAAACATACAGAAATAACAAATAGATGAAAGAGAGAGAGAGAGAGACTTTAGATCACAGTCTCTGTGACCGAGGTAAAGTATCAACCTTACAAAGGCAAAAACCCCAAAGCTCTCCACAAGGGAACATGGTGGATGTGAATAAGTCTTTGTCCTTTTAGTTCAGAATGTGTTGGCTGTAATGGAGCTCAGGGCAGGACAATTGTTAAATCTTATGTTTTTGTTGTTGTTGTTGAGTGTAGTCTAATAGAACCAAAGTTCAACATCACAAAGTTTTTCTCAGAGATCTATCAGTTGTCTGAAATATAGCTATTCTTGCTCACACTGGGGACCCTGACTGCTTGGTGCCTTATACTTTTCAAGCACAGGGTCACATTAAGAGCATGCTCAAGGATCCCCAATTTATTTTAAAAAGAATGCAGTTTTGAGGTTTTCTATTTAACCTTTTCATGGATTTGTCATATTTTTAAAAGAATCTTTTTTAACGGTCACGTTGAAAGGCTACATGGGTTTTACCTATGCCCACGTGTATGTCCAACCTCTTACATGGCTCCATTTAATAACCGTGACGTGCATGAGTAGTGAATAGAGTTTTCATTTTGTTAAGTCTGAAAGACCACCAGACAAGCACAAACATACATCTCTTTATCTAACTGTTTTTTCCAAATAGAACCTAACAAACACCTTTGTCCTAAATACAGAATCTGTAGTTTTTTGAAAGCAGCAGCCATGAAATGCTAACCTTTTGCTACAGGAAAAGTCTTCATTCAACACTCCTGCCCCTTCCTGGCTACTAGTTGTAACATTGGCCTGTTCTGTGGTCAGTGCATCAGTCTGTAAGATGCAGGAAGTTATCATAGGATGGTACTGAGATGGAGGAATGCAGATTGTTCCTGGTGCATGCAATAGGAGATGATCTGTGCACAAAGATTTTATTTATTTTTTTGTTGTTGTTTTAATTTTTATTGTTATTCAGTTACACTTGTCTGCACTTTCTCCCCATCCCTCCACCCCACACCAGCCAGAACCACCTCCCTCCCCCACCTCCACTCTCCCCCTTGATTTTGTCCATGTGTCCTTTATAGTAGTTCCTGTAAACACCTCACCCAACTATCCCCTCCCCACTCCCCTCTGGCTATTGTTAGATTGTTCTTAATTTCAATGTCTCTGGTTATATGCCACCCACAAAGATTTTAAAAACAATAATAAAGCCAACTAAAAATCAGTCTCTCTTTCTGCTTTTTTATTGCCATTCTGTGCTCGTAATTCTAAACAATGGCAGTGATAAAATACTCTACCTGCTAGGGCTGACCACTTCCATGGCCAACTCGCACCACTTTGGTGCACCGGTGGGTATGGCATCCAGGAATCAGACAGTGGACGAGAATAAGTGAACGATAATTTAGGTGTACAACAAATTTGTGCAGGAAACTGACACTAAAAATGAGTGCCCCGGACCAAATAGAGAGTAGTCTGAATATTTGTGTTATAGTGCTTTATTTTATGCACATACTATGCTGTAAGTCTAAAAATTTAGTTTTGGTTTTTCATAACAGTTTTCTGAATCAGTGAACTAAAAACAAAAATGCATGTTTAATTAAAAAATACATATAATAAATATCCATTTTTCAAGAAAGTTGATTTCATCCACCATAGGGAACTTGGTGATATCAATGACTGAATAAAACCAGAACAAATCTGCTAAAGAAGCATCAGCACTTACTTTGAAAGTTGGCAGTTCGTTTAAGAGGACTGTCTCTCTTTAAAGCTGATGTTGTATATAGGCGGCTGCAGAAGGTGCATTTACAGTATCATTCCATGAAACCGTGCATTTTTTTTTATAAAGTGACCCTTCTAAATTATTTTTATTCATTTTCATATCTAAGTTTTCCTCTACATATGTTAATGTATTGCTCCTTTTACAAAAGAAGAATTTGCAAACAGATAAATACCGGTTTTTATATTGGTGACATCAGATTCTCCAAATAGAAAATCAGGTTAATCGCAAGAGTGGTTTGATTTTGTTTTGTAATAAATTAAAATTGAGATAAAGCTTTTTGAAAATTCTTTGTCAAAATAAAGCCCTGGAAATTACTGGAAAAGCTATTAAAACTTTAGATTTAAAGGTTCAATATTGAAGATAAAGTTGTTTTTAATAATTCAAATTAAAAATGTGATAAGCAAAGTTCATTTAGAAATGTTGTAAAAAGTCCTTAATTAAGATACCAAAGACAGAAATAATTTGCAATAGGTTGTAATACAAACTCAAGTTATAATTATAGTTACTGAAATACAAATGGTTGTTACAAAGCTGGTATTGAATGTTAAACAATACTTTGACCTAGTCATAATACCTTCCTTCTATGTTGTTCATCATTAGCTGGATGTTTTAAATGTTTGAGCCTTTCAAAAGATGTATTTAAAACCAGACTGGGTGTGCTAAAAAGTACTGGACTTCTTTACAGTAAGCCTTTTAAAACTGTAGTCCACATGTTCAATATTAGTTTAAAATATTTAATTGTGTTCTTCAAATGGAACTCTAAAAATATCAGCATTTTAGGCTTTTAGTAAATTGTGATGATAAACTAGTACAACAGGAAGACAAAAATGTGTCACTAAAAGGACAAGGGAGGATCTGAACAATAAAAGAGAGAACACATTCTATTACATTTCAATTTAAAATTTTATGTTTGCAGTTTGGAATATCTTAATGTGTAGCAAAGGTCTTTAACAGAGCTGCTGATTTACTTTAAAATAATTGAAAATTCTCCTTGACAAAAGCTATTTGAATTGGGAGAGTGGGTCAAAATAGCAACATGTCACAGAATCCATATGTTTATCTTTTACTATGTGGGGTAATTGTTCAGCTTAGAGATCATATACATGCATATGCACACATAGTGTTTTTGGACATTTACATACATGTACTCACATGGATATGTGTACTAGCACATTCAAACGAGTACATCCATATGTGATATATGCATGTGTACATTTATCTACATATATCATTTGTATGCGGTGCTGTATATGTGTACATATACATATAGATTGTGTGTGTGAGAGTCTGTAGTGAAATGTCTTCAAAAATAGGAAAACTTTGATCCTCGCTCTTATTCACGGGTTCGGACCGACCACCAATTAGAATTATTGAAGATCTGGAGAGACTCTGCCTTTGCACATGCCCCAGCTTTTCTCCAAGGCCTATTTTCCAAATCTTTCAAATGATACTTTGTTAAATATTCTAGTGTTAATCAAGTCAGGCCCCCATGGGATAATTTCGAGAATATTTCTTATTTCAGAACTCTCAGCTTTATTTGGAATTTATTTGCATGTTTTGTGAGGCATATCATGAAAATTCTTTAAACTTCACCACGTTTAATCCTTTCATCATTCTCCAAACCAGTGACTTGGTCTTCACACTATGAGAAATCACCAGCTCTGTATTTAATCATGCTTGAATAATATCTTTGACAAGATTCATATGTAGGGTGTTTTGTGGCATATACTTATGATGTTCCCATTATAGTGCTTATTGAGATATATCTAAGGGTGATCATACTTTAATATTTCAGTCTCCTATTGTAATTGTAATTTTAGACTTATAAGATCCATGCATTAGTGTTGGAAGACAAGAATATCTCTAAGAAAGCTTTATCTTTTTGCATACAAAATAATTTTCATTATGAAAACAAAGGGTGACTTTATTCTTCCTGTGAAAAATTAGCAAACATACAACATAACAAACAAAACATATTTTACCTCAATGTACTTATGTGTTAAAAACTAATGAAGTTTCCTTTCAAAAATTTGAGGCTAGTTTATGGAATAATAAATTGAAAATTAGGATATAGCATGGTAAGATTAAGCAGATATACTAATCAGGGGAGAAGCAATCTATAGAAAAATATTTGAGTCTTTTAGTATCCATATTGAAAATTTATAAATAATTAGACATATACCTGACAGAGTTTGAAATCTCCAATTACTGACTAATTTACCACTTCAAACTCATGCAATGCTGTCACAAGCAAAACAAATAAAGTCCAATGAATATCCCATAACCTTTGATGTTCAGAAAAACAGAGACATTTTAGAAAGTTCTCAGGAACCTTTAATAAACATCTACCATGTGTAATGAATTCACTGCTAAACACTGAGAATATAATCATACACATGAAATATCTCCTGCCATAGTCTAGCTGAGCCATTTTGCTGGGAAAATAGATACACAGCAAAAAGGAAACAACATGAAAAGCATTAAAAAGTAGACATAAATTTCTATTTTACAAAACAATCATACTTGTGGAAAATCCCTTCTTTTCTAGAAAAAACCTGGGTACTCTGCATAGACCACCATCTTTGCATGGTTTAAATACAGGAGGGTGGTCAACAGGAAAAGTAATCCAAGTGGTCCTTGAAAACATATCCAACAAAGAACCGTTCATCCAGGCATTGTGCAGTGAGGAAAAGTTCAGTTCCCTCAATGCCCCCGCTCTATTGCTTTTGCATTGTTTTGTTTTCCTACTTCATGTTCTTTTCTGTCTCTTTTGTCACTTTGACTTACGCACACACTGCAGCGATTTCCCCCACTTTCTTTTGTATTTGCCAAGGGAACATGGAGTGTGACTTGAGGACCACCTGGGAATTTTATAAACTTTAAGCATACTCTAATCATGAATGACAATTCTTTCTTTTGAGTATAATGGACATTTCTAAACTGAAGCATCTGTTAGGTGTGAATAGGAAAGAAACACTTACAAAATAATTTACTAGATCTTGCTTCCTAAAAAGTTCATTTTCACTATGCTTCAGAAAATGTAAGAGTCAACTGAATTGTGGGCATTTGCAATGAAAGAAGGCTTAGTTAAAAGTACTAGAATGAGAGTCTTGATGAATTAGCACATTACGCCATTCATCTATTTAGAAGCTATTGCTGAGTTTTCAATATGCTTAATAGGTTCATTGGCTTAACTTTCAGCATTAATATTATTAGCCACAGAATGACTAAAATTAAACACTTGATGGTCACTGAGGAATGCATATTTTAATCCTCATTAGGGTCAGTTATCTTTACAACATTTGTATCAAAGCTTGAGTGTTAATTAATTTAACTACATTGTACTTCTCTGTGTGCAGGAAGCAGCAACATTGAACCTTCTCAAACTCATAGGCACCATGTCCGATATGTCAATCTAAGTAACACCGAAAAAACAAACACCAGGCTTAAAACTGACAAATATTGATGTCTGTCGTGATGCAATTGTGACTCTACTTTCTTGTCTCTCTATTTCACCCCCTGTTGAAGGTGCTGCCCTTGTCTGGGACATGCTGTCTCCTGGAACACTGACATGCTCACGGGGAGACACACAGGGCAACACTTTCATTCATAATTACTTACATACTGCCAGTCAGGGTAGCAATGAAATATAAGTCTCCAGTAAGCAGGGGTCTGTAAGAAGGGGCAGTAAATAAAATGTCTCTATTTCTCTACTGCCTCTTAATAGTTTCAGCCAGTCTTATGTATCTGCAATAAACCAGTTAAAATACTCTATGCACTCACTGTGAATTTTGTCTTTAGTTATAAATATCTATTCCACTCTATTTTTAACATATTCTGAGAAAATTCATTAAATGAATAAATCATACTCAAATAATAATTTTTAATTTTCTTTTTACCAAAAAAATATTCAACTTCATTTCATTTCAAACCTTAGTTCTGCTTTTATACTGAATAGCAAGCATTCAGCATATAAACCTCTATTTCCCCCTTCAATAAAAATCCGTGTTAGCAGTCTTTTAAACGCAAATAGAATATGGCTTTTTAATTCCCTCAAGAGTATTTTAAGTGGTCATGCCAACCATCTTGGGTTAGCAAGATGAAACTTGTCTTTCCTGTTAATATCCTTATTATAATTTTTTTAAAAAATACCTTTTCCTCTAATAAAAAGGCCTCTCAAGCTATCTCCATCACCACCTGCTACCTACTAGTTCTACTACAAATATATCCCTATTACCTCACCACCACCACCACAACCAGTGACTTCCAGGACCTCAAATTCAGCCTTTTCTCTCAGTCTACATTTTAAGTATGACCTCACTTCCTTCTCCAACAAGCTATAGTCCTTAATTAATTACTTCACTTGGGCTCAAAATTGCAAGAGGGTATAGAGGGGAAGATGATTGCGTTCCATTCCTTCTGTCTCCATGTAGGGTCTTCTCCTATTCTTCACACACTTTTATTTGGGAAAGAAAAGTGAATTATCTTTGATTTTAAGAGAAGAAACTGGGTATGCTTGTCTCAGCCTCTTCCCTTTTAGGAGCTAGTCTATTTAAATAGATCTTGCATAATTACCTGCTTTCTGTCTTATAGAAAGAAATCTGCCCTTGAAGGGGAAGAGCACAAACTAGTTAATCAGCTGCACCAGTGATGGGTAAGTATATCAACATGAGGATGAGGAATTCACAATTTTGCTGGTTGCAGAAGGAAAGCTATATGTTGTAATCACCGTTCATAGTAAGTAGGGTGAGATATTAGTTTCATTATTCATAATCCTGCACCTTACCCTAACTCATAATATACACATCATTTTTCCTGCCAGTGATTTGTCCTATAAACCTCAATTCTTTCTTTCTTATTTGTGTGTTACTTAACATTTCTGGGAGAAATGACATAGATCTCTGTGTGGATGTAATCACACCTGTATAGTCTTCATAAATTCTACCTTAGGGAGACCGTCAGCACTGAATGGGCATGGCTACAGAGAAGGAGGTATGGGCGGGAAATCTAGGGCTAATATTGCCTTGGCTTCTCTTTTTCTGACAAAAAATTTTTAGAACTCTGAGCATATTACTTAAGGTCTTTGCACCTCAGATTGCTCATCTGTAAATCTATGTTATTATAGTATTTACCTCATGTTGTAGTAAAGATTGAAGTAACACAGCATAATGTTCAACACAGGGGCTGAGAGTAAAGTCGTTTATAAGCTTAGCTATTATTTGTGTGTGTGTCATATTCCTTACCCAATTTACCCATGACATATGTCACATACATTCACTAATCTTATTTTTATTCATGTGTATGAAAATGGGTTTTGGTTTGTTTGTTTGAAGTGCTGTCTTGACCTTGTTTTGAGGCTCAGGCTAGAAGCCAGTCAGTTCTCCTTCCTGAGAACCTAATTAAGGCCACCCTCCATTCACTTTCCCTTAGCAGGCTCTTATGCTTCTGACAACTATACACCATCCTTAATTGCCCCTGGACCAGGTGCCAGATAAATGGGGGCATTCTCCATGCTCCAGAGACTGATAAATTATTCAGATTAGTCAAACTATGGGGAGCCATTGTGGTCTACTTAACCCCACCTCACTGGTCATACATAAACTGCCTCTTACTGTGCCAGCTTGCTTTCCCCTGTCCTCAGATTACACGACGCTGAATGGCACCGTTCTCTCATTAGGAGCTGTAAGTAGAAGAGCTTTACTTTTACTGTATTGGAGCACACAATCTATTGGGGTATCAGTGTGTTGTGGCTTACCATCCAGGGAATTTTTAAATCTTATAAAGTTCTATATTCAACCTCAACAGAGTACATTTTCCTCTACTGCAAGCTAAATCATCAGTTGTCTGAAATAGACTTCTGTAAAGTCTCAGAGGAAAGGTGTTTCTTTTATTAAAGTATATTTTATTGTTAATGCTATTACAATTGTCCCATTTTTTTTTTCTCCCTTTATCGCCTTCTGCCCTGCACCACCCACCAGCATTCCCCCACCTTAGCTCATGTCCGTGGGTCATACAATAAGTTCTTTGGCTTCTCCATTTCCTACATACTATTCTTACCCTCCCCCTGTCTATTTTGTACCTACCATTTATGCTTCTTATTCCCTGTACCTTTTCCCTTTTCCCCCATTTTCCCCCCTCCCCCTCCCCACCGATAACCCTTCATGTGATCTCCATTTCGGTGATTCTGTTCCTGTTCTAGTTGTTTACTTAGTTTGTTTTTGTTTTTAGGTTCAGTTATTGATAGTTGTGAGTTTGTTGTCATTTTACTGTTCATATTTTTGATCTTCTTTTTCTTAGATAAGTCCTTTTAACATTTCATATAATAAGGTCTTGGTGATGATGAACTCCTTTAATTTGACCTTACCTAGGAAGCACTTTATCTGTCCTTCCATTCTAAATGTTAGCTTTGCTGGATAGAGTAATCTTGGATGTAGGTCCTTGCCTTTCATGACTTTGAATACTTCTTTCCAGCCCCTTCTTGCCTGCAAGGTTTCTTTTGAGAAATCAGCTGATAGTCTTATGGGAACTCCTTTGTAGGTAACTGTCTCCTTTTCATCTGCTGCTTTTAAGATTCTCTCTTTATCTTTAATCCTGGCTAATGTAATTATGACGTGCCTTAGTGTGTATGTCCTGGGATCCAATTTTTTCGGGGACTCTCTGGGCTTCCTGGACTTCCTGGAAGTCTATTTCTTTGCCAGATTGTGGAAGTTCTTCTTCATTATGTTTTCAAATAAGTTTTCAATTTTTTGCTCTTTCTCTTCTTCTTTTGGTACCCCTATATTCAGATGCTGGTACATTTAAAGTTGTCCCAGAGGTTTCTAAACCTCTCCTCATTGTTTTGAATTCTTGTTTCTTCATTCTGTTCTGGTTGAATGTTTATTTCTTCCTTCTGTTCCAATTTGTTGTTTTGAGTCCTAGTGTCCTTCCTTTCAATGTTGGTTCCCTGTATATTTTTCCTTATTTCACTTTGTACAGCCTATACTTCTTACACTATTTTGCATCCATATACAATCATTTCTGTGAGCATCCTGATTACCAGTGTTTTGAAATCTGCACCTGATAGGTTGGCTATCTCTTTGTCGCTTAGCTCTTTTTCTGGACCTTTGATCTGTTCTTTCATTTGGGCCATATTTTTTTGTCTCAGTGCACCTGTTATGTTGTAAGAGGCAGAGCCTTAGGTATTTGCCAGAGTGTGGCAACCCACTATGCTGCATTGTGGTGGTGTATATGGGGGTAGTACCTGAAAGGGAAAAATGCTACTTGCTCAGCTCTAACCCCTTTTCAGTCACTTCCCCTGCTACCCGCAAGCAAATTGGGCCCTTCTGCTGCTGATTCCCTGGTGGGTGGGTTTGGGTACATTCTAGGACCCTGTGGGTCTCTCCAATGGACTCTGCTGTGAGACTGGGAGTTTCTTCTGCTGCCACAACTCCTATAGGATTTTACAGTCAGAGGTTTTGAGGCTATTTCCCCATGCTGGAACCCTCAGTAGTGTGGTCTGTCTAGCTCCTCAATTGTTGCTCCCAGATTATCTGCATGCGATTGTGGGACCCCTGCTTCAGGTCCTCTCTGCTTCTACTGACCATCTCTGCCCCTCCTACCAGTCTGGATGAGTGTTGGACCCTTGGTTGTTGGACTTCCATACAGTTCAATTTTCTGACAGTTCTGGTTGTTTTTTGTTTTTAAATGTGTTGTCCTTCTTTTGGTTTTGCAAGGAGGCAAGGTGTATCTACCTATGCCTCCATCTTGGCTGGAAATACTCTCAGGAAAGGTGTTTATTTAGAAACTGCTTTCTTCCAATACTAATTGTTCCTCTGTGCTCTTAAACATGTCATCTTTTCTCCCCTAAGGAAGTTTATCTACTGGTTGTACACCTTTTCCTGGGTCCTGAGTCTCTCCTATTTCAATGATTCTTTACAGTTAATAGCTTATTATACATTTCCATGAGAGAAATGTCTCCATTAGTCATTGAGTCCTCTGATTAGTGACAAACTATCTTTTTTCTAAAAAAACAGATCCTTCAAATAATATTTTTCATTAGCTAGTCGTTGTTTTTCCTTCTTCATTTCAACTTCTACCCATTACACTGTGGCAATATTCCCAGCATTGAACTTCTCTTGACAAATATTAGCATGGCCATTTATGCTGCTAAATAAATAGATGCCTTTCTTTTCTTTTTCCTGAAAAAAAATAGAACATTATCCAACAGTTTTTGTTTGTTTACCTTGAAAAGTATCTCTTTGATTCAAGTTTCTCCTTGCTCTTTTCTGATTCTCCTTTTATTTCTCTGACATTGCCTTTCTGACATCTTATGTAAAATTCATATCAGAATATCTTTTAATTTTGAGTATCACCAGCATCTTGTCTTCTTCTCACATCTCTCTATGTTTTCCTTGGGAAACTCATCTAATTTGAAGGCTTTAACTGCCACATAAGATATGAAACCTCCTAAATTCTTGTTGTTCATGTCAACCTTTTTGATGGGTTTTTCAATTAATGGGCAAAAAGTTAACATATTTCAATATGCTCAAATTAAATATATTAAATTCTTTCCCTGAAGTCTTTTCATTTTAATGTTTCTACATTTAGAAAATGGAATGGCTTTACTCTCTCTCAGTCCACATCTTTCAAGTGATAAAGTTTCATTAACTCTACTTTATCCTCAGACCCTGTTGTATTTGTTCACTCTTCCTCATTTTTCTACTACCATTTGTTTTGGTTGAGTTCATCACATAAAAACCACATATGTATTAATTAAGCTAATATCCACTACTGGATTTTTCATCCAGAAAATAACATTCAAACAGTGACATAGAGTCTAAAAGACACTTTGAGACCCATTTCTTCTTAATGAGTTTATCTCACAATATTATTCTCACCCCCATACCACTCTCAAAACCCCTTCTAAATAATATCCCTGTGATGTCATATCTTTGTCATTGTTCTTACTGCTCTTTCCATTGCATTGATCTTTCTCCAGTGGCCATCTGAAAAGTTTTATCTTTGTGGACTCAGAAACATTTCGGATGTTAGTTAAGTTTCTCTAATACAAATCTCCCAATTCAGAATGTGTTGCTCCTTTCTTTGAGCTTTTATTGTATAGTGATCTTATACTATGTTACTAATCAAATTTCACCATATTACATGATTTTCTCTTCTGAAAAATAGTGAAACTTTTATAACTCACAGAATAATAATAAAAACCAACTTAATAAGGCAAAACAAAGTGAAATGCTTTAATAACAAAACCCATGCTGCTCCAAAGAACATATTGGATCTTTATCATTCACCACATACAAAATGAACTAAATATGTGAATATAATATCTGAAACTCTTGTAAGAAAACAGGAGAGAGCTCTTCAAATTTGTCTCAGAAATGATACCAACAGAATAGGCAACAGAGCAAAAATAGATATGTTGAACTACATCAAACTAAAAAGTTTCTGAAAGAAAAAAAACACCAACAGAGCTAAAAGACTACCTATAGAATGAAAGAAAGTATTTGCAAATCATCTATCTGATAGTTAATTTTAAAAATATATAGGGAACTCCTAAAGTTCATCAACAAAGATAGATAACCTCATTAAAAATTGGGCAAAAGACCTGAATAGACATTTCTCTAGAGAAAAAGTACAAATAACCAAAAGATAAATGAAAAGAGGCTCAACATCACTAATCATTAGGGAAATGCAAATCAAAACCACAATAAAATATCATCTCACCTTGTTTTAGGATGGTTATTACAAAAAAAAAAAGTGCTGAGGTTCTGGGCAATTGGAACTCTGTGCACTGTTGGTGGAAATGTAAAGGCGTGCTGTCCTATGAAAAACAATATAGAGTTTCATACAAAAACTTAAATAAAGCTACGATATGATACAGAATTTCTACTTCTGGGATAAAGAAAGTCTGATATATACATACAATGGAATATTTTTCAGCCTATAAAAGAAGAAAATCCTACCATTTGTGACAACGTGGAAAAACCTGGAAGACATTAAATAAGTGAAGTGAAGTAAATACTACATATTTTTCTTATATAAAGCATCTAAAATTTAAAAAAAAGTATAGAAGTAAGCAGCAGAATGAAGTTTACCATAGACAAGGAGGCACAATGTGGAAAGTTGCTTAATGGGTTTAAAGTTAGTTACAAGATGAGTAAGTTCCAGAAATCTGGGTTACAACATCGTGCCTCTATTTAAAAATAATGTATTTTAAGAGGATAGATCTCAGGACATGTGTTCTTGCCACACACACACAAAAGGAGAGGATACAAGGAAACTTTGGATATGATCGATATGTTCATAACCTGCATTGTAGTGATAACACAAGTATATACATATGTCTACACTCAGCAAATTGAATGAACTAATTATGTTAAGTTTTTGTATACAAATTATACCTCAGTAGAGAGGGAAATAGAACTTATCAAGAGGTTGTTAAACCTTTACATTCTTTTCTTATTACAAATCTGTGCACTTGAATCAGCAATTACAAGAGAATAAGAAACTTGTCACCAGCTATGGTTCATATTTTGAAGAGTATGTCACTACTATAGTTAATAGTAACCAAATACTAACACTATATAATTTTAGTTGGTGAAGACTATAATATAGAAATTTGAGCCTTTGCAGAAGTGAGTCTCTAAAATTAATAGAGGTAATATTAAAGAGATGTACTTCAATCAGTTGGATACACTAGCTCTAGGGATTCTTATATCAAGGAAGGGTAACTCATGTATAATGATACTTGAAAAAGACTTTTTTCCTGTTTTGATGAACTGCATGCCCACAAGTTTGATAGTCTCTAAGAAATTCCTAATTAAAATTTTTACTTCAACTTACATATTACTTGCTCAGAAAGTTTCCACTAATACATTGAACAGATGAGAAGATGACTTTGAGTTATTTATGTAACCTCTTTGGGACACATATGCATTTTATTTAATAATAGTACCTTTCTCAAAAGATGACTAAATGAATTAATTACTGTATATCCTTCAAAGAGAACCTGACATATTGAATACCCTATAGATATTCATTCAAAAACAAACTTTCCTTTTGTTGTGTTTTATGTTTGTTTCTGTATGTTTGTTCAACTGATTTATTTTGTTTGCATATGTTTTTATACGATTTCTTAGTATAATGTTTCATGTACTGCAGTAGGTACTACATGACTTATTTTAACTTCTTGATTCTTTATTAGTTTGGAACTTGCGTATTTTATACTGTAGTAAAAACTGGCCTGAAATCTCAAATACCTCTACTATGTCATCAGTATTCCCCCAAGTGAGTACATAATTTTTATATTACAAATTCTAAAGCACATTAAAATGCCATTACATAGAATATCATTACCAAAGGTTTTTGATAAAAATTATGAGTCAAAGTGAATAGACTAGAACTGAACCAACCCCAAATAATATAACAATATAGATATGAGGTAATTAAATTAACTAAGCAATACTACAAAGTAAACTAACTAAATTAACTAAATATTTAAACCTTAGCACTAATTTAATAAAGTTTGGACAAGACAACATTAAAATTTTTTCTCATGTACCTTATTTTCAAAAGAATTTTTAATTTAATTTATTTATTGTTCAGTTACAGTTTTCCCACTTTTTTCCCCTTTGCTCACCCTTACCTTGTCCCTCCCTGCTCCCACAGCCAATCCCCCTCCACTGTCTAAGCCCACGAGTCCTCTATTCATTTTCCTTTGCTTGCCCCCTCCCCTTCTGTTCAACATTATTCCTCTCTCCTCTCCCCTCTGGTCACTGTCAGTTTGTTCTTTATTTCCAAGTCTCTGATTCTATTTTGTTTATTTGTTTGTTTTGTTGATTAGGTTCCACTTATGTGTGAGATCATATGGTATTTGTCTTTTTCTGCCTGGCTTATTTCACTTAGCATAATGCTCTCCAGTTCCATCCATGCTGTCATGAAGGTCAGGAGCTCCTTCTTTCTTTCTTCTGTACAGTGTTGCATTGTGTAAATGTACCACAGGTTTTTGATCCACTCATTTACTGATGGGCACTTAAGCTATAAGCTGGTGCAAAATAATCTTAATAAATCCTCCCTTACATCTTCTGCTCTTTCAATATAATATGCATATAAATTTATGTTTAAATAGTGACTGAGAAAATAATCAGCAGATGCTTATACTTTGGTATAATAATATAAAATGTATTATTGCAACTTTAATTGGATTATGTGGAAGAATTCTTTCTAACTTTAGATATGTAATATGATTGTAATGGGCAAGACTAGACTTTTCAACATTGTATGTTTCCTTTCAAACTCTGGTCATTGCTTAATTCTTAAGCAGTAGCAAGAATAAATACTTCATATTTAATATTTAAGAGACTTGTTCTGAATGCCCTTATTGTTCTCTATTTAAAAACCTCATTCTAAGCAATTATGGTTAAATTTTCAATACTGTTTTTTTATAGATTTTTTCTTCATGAATAATTTGGAGCCCACTAACAAAGAAAATTATCTGTAAAAATGTATTTTAAAAGGGTGAAAGTCCATAATTGATCTCCAATAAAACACAACAAAATGCAGAAATTGTAAGGAGCTATTAGAAACATTTTAGCTGCACCTACTATTTTTAGCTGAATTTTCCAGTACACTTTGGAGAGATTTTTCTGACAGAGAAGTTGAAATGTATAGCTTAATTTATTATATCTTTTAACTGAACTTAGGTGCCTGTCACTCCATGCCAAATATAATTGGTTTATTTTACCACTATTGGCTATAGTATCTTACCAATATTTTAATGCAGAATGAAAAATAATAATTAGGTAAAAATAATAATAATTGCATCTCTTCTTGATGCAATTAGAGGCCTAGAGGATGCAAAGGTAGTTAGATGCAGACATATGCTATTTTTGGAAGGTAGATAATTTTTTTAAGTTCAAATACAAATTAGAAAGTTACAGAAGCTGTGAAAGTTCAGAGGGAAATGAATAATTCTGTTGAAAGAGCTCAAAGACAATTACATTGTGAAAGAGGCATTTAGCTAGACCTTAAAAGGATGAGTCAATTGGACGGCTACAGAGAGGCAGAAAGGCAATCTGAATAGAAGAACTAATTGGTATATCAGAATAAAGTAGAACATTGTGAAATGTGTTGATCTCGATTGACTAGTGTGTTAGCAGAATATGTATAAAAGAAAAAGAAAATGGAGTTAAAGCTGTAAATGAGGCCCCATCAAGAATCATTGGACTAATGGGCTAATGAATTTGGGTATAATTTGTGACACAGTGGGAGTCTTAGTGGTAATTTGAGGAGCAAAGTGATCAAAGGGAAAAAAATCTGAGAGCACACAAATTTGGAATTAGGCATGTGTGTGTTTCAACTCCAACTGTATAAACGGGAAAAACAGCCTCAATTCCCTCATCTTTTAAGCTGACTGGAAAATGATATTTTGGAGAATGTTGCAAAAATTGAGTGAAATAATGTGTGTGAAACACCTATGTGCAAAATGGACAGATATTAGATGTCAGTCAATAGCAGTTAGCCTAGCCCTGGCTGGTGTGGCTCAGTTGGTTGGAACATCATCTGGTAACTGAGTGGTTGCAGGTTTTATTCCCCGTCAGGGCACGAACCTAGATGGCAGGTTCTGTCCCCGGTTTGGTGTGTACTATCTCTGCTCGGGACACCTACAAGAAGCAACCCATCAATGCTTGTCTCTCCTATGGATGTTTTCCTTTTTCCCTCCCTCTCTCTAAAAAAACTATGAAAAAACATCCTTGAGTGAGGATAAAAGAAAAGTTAAGTAATAGCCTAAAAGCCAACATTGTAGGGAATAGATTAATCTCTACAGAGACTAGACACAGGTAAAAAAAAAAGTTAATTAGTATTAACTAGAGTTAATAATTCTGATTAAGATTATTGCTGCAGGACTGGCAGGTGACGTATAACAAAAGAAATATCATAGACCATAGACAGAGGCTGTCTAGAAGATGAGATATCTATGGAGATTATGGGGGGGAACAGGAGATTATACTAATATTTTGAGATTTTTGCCTGGGAAAATTCCTGTCACTCAAAGATAAGTAATTTAAACTAGAGAAAGAGATTTTAGGATTAGATAATTTAGTTTAAAACCTGCTTTCCTTTAGGTTGATTTTATGGTGTTGAATGTCCAGGTAACAGCTGTGGAGTTGGAGTTTAGGAGAAAGAACAGAGGTGAAGATAAATGTAGAGCAGCTGCTGTGAGGTAAAAGCTGAATGAGAGTTTGAAGTCAGCCGTTAAGATTAAAAATCTGTTTTATAAATTTCTTAACCTCTTAAAAAATCTCAATGAGACAGCATTTTACTTACTTTAAAAGAAATATAATAATTTCTCTCAGATTTTATTGCAAAATGAAGAATATACGGTATGGTGAATGCTTTGTAATCTAAAATGCAATGTTCAAATCTAAACCTTAGATAATTACTGCACTCTGAGAATGAGCACGCATACACAGAAACAAAGGACTCGGGGCACAAAAAGCCTAAGTAGTATGTCAGAGGCCGCGCAGCTCGACAGCGACGGAGCTGGGGTTGTTCAGGCAGGTCAGGCTTCAGAGGACATGCGCTAAATGCTTTCCAGTTATTAACTGTGAAGTTAAAACTTCATTAAGGAGAACATGTTTTAACTAAATGCGGCTTTATATCACTTTGGAACACTTAAGATATTTGTTCATTGTAATGGCACAATAAATGTTTGACGAAGTCGTGATTGGTCTACGTGGAGGTGATATACGAAGCCATGTAAAAAGAATAAAGTATGTCAAATAAGAGTCTATGGAGAACAGAAGAGAAGAAAAAAGAGAAGGCAGAACAGGGGGAGGGGAGGAGAAAGTTAGGATGAAAATTTGAAAAGTAAAAACACGTGGTGTTCAGGAAGTGAAAAATAAATTAGAGAAGCAGATAGAGAAGGGAGGAAAGAAAGAGAAAAGAAACATGAGACTGGATTGAAGGGATGTAAAGAAGGAGTTTTAAAAAAAGAGTATAGATCTCAAAAATGTTAAGCTCTGTGTGGGTGTTAAATGGAGAGTCTCAACCAACATAAGTTTTGAACTACAGTGTGTAGTAGTAGGGATATTTTCCCTCATCTCCACATCAGAGAATTCACATAGTACTGTCACGGGGCAAGAGAGACCTGAGTCAGGATGCCTTTCTCCCCCGCCTCCGTTCTTGTCTCACTCGCAAGAGAATAATTGAAGTGAGAGACATGCACATATTGTGGAAATGAAATAGCAAGTTTATTTATGAAACACACGAGCATTAAGCGGCAAGTAGGCACCTATAAAATTGTTAGTTAAGTTTGTTAATAAGTTTGCTCTCTAACTTGAGCCGAAGCTACAAGTGGGTACTTAGCGAATCTAAGCACGCCCACTCTTGGGGTTCACGGGTTGTATATCTTAGCTAGCTTCCAGGTACTCCTCCCTCTTCCCCTGGGAAAAAATGTACAGTTACAAAGGCTTTCCTTCCTCACTTAATAAAAGCTCTTCGTCTTAGAGAAATTATTAGAGACCCCCTTTCCCAACATAGGCCCCCCTCTTCCTCCTGTGCAATTCCCACTTGTCATGTTCAGAACACCCAGCAATCTTAGTAAGATAGGTACAGAAACCCCTTTTCTCAGCACAGGTTCAAGGACCCTCCCCCTCTCTGCGCCATTTTTGCTTATGGCATCCAGGACTCCGGGCAGTCTAATCAAACCGAGCTCAGGACTGCTGAGTTGACTGCTGAGACCTGCCTTCCCTTTGCTTCTAGCCTCCTATATTGTTATCTGTCAGGCTGTAATGGTGAGGGCTCTGCCTTTATTACCCCTCTTGCCGCTCATTCCTACCTGCTACCTAACAGTACCACTCCTGGTCTCCTTTTCATCCCTCATTCACTTTTCCTCAGTGAAAACAAAAATGATTTATGTGATTTGGAATTTGAGAGAGAAAACATGTTCAGTTTAGCCCTTTCCTGATCTGTTCTCCTGTGCTAAGTAATATAGCTCCTCCAATAAGGGAAGCCTGCAGCTGTCCAAGCACATCGGTAACTCTATGTTTTGGGAGGTTAAATATCAGGAAGCCCATTGATAACCGCTTCTCCCGGGCCATGGTCTCCATTGCAGGGACAGCATTGATTTTTAATCTCTGACTCTTATGCTTATGTCTAATTGATTCTAAGTCAGGCATAGAAAAGAGAGTTCCCAGTTAGAGTTCATTCTTTGCTGACTGCATATTTTAGTTTCCACTATGGATCTGCTAGCCTTTTTACTCAAGAATACTCAAGAAATGCCATTTACCTAATCTCTTATTCTTTTTGACTGTAACACTTGTACATCTCTAAAAGTAGCTTTACCTAAGGAGGAGCAGTTAGTTAACAAAACCAGGTCAGGTCTGAAGCCTTAACTTCCCCCCTATAATGGAGGCTCATAGTTGTGGTGGACTCCCTAGGCCTAAAAATATCCACAGGGCCAGGCTGAAATGATGTATAACAGCTAGTGGAAGGGCTAGAGCCATAAGGGAATTCAGTGCTTGAAGACTTACACAGAGAATGAAAAGCTAGAAAACTAAATATGCAGAAACAGGTCCTGAAACAGCAGATAGTAACGTATTTGATGTCCACTAAAAAAGAAAAAAAAAAAGAAAAGACACATGTGTTGTGGAAGAGAGAAGAGGGTCTATAAACAGTTTTAAGAGTCATTTTCAAACTTGAATTTATTCTATAAACTGCGCAGACCAGTCATGTAGTCTGAGATTAAAAGTCTCAGCTCACTCCCTATTGCTCATGCACTCCCCAAAGAATTGTAAAACACATTAAGGTAATTAGAAGACATTTGAGAGAGGTGTTTGTTATTAAAGATATAGACACAAATTGGCAGAGGAAGTTGAAGGTGAGAAAATGTGGATTATTTCTCCCTAAATTTGGATGTTAATAGAGACAAAGAAGATGATATAGGATTGAGAGAGATTCATATTTTAATAAGTATGACACACACATAGAAACATGTACTAATCATGCATGTACAGCTCAATGAATTATCTGAATAAATACATCAGATCAAGAAATATAACAATATCCAGACCCCAGAAGTCCTTGTATGTTTTCCCTAAATTACTAACCCCCTCCTTCTTCTTCAAAGGTAATACCTGTCCTTACTTCTTCTATAAGATTGTGTAGTTGTCAAGTTTAATATTATATGTATATAAAATTACAAGTATATTCTTTTGTGTCTGGCTAGTCTAGCTTCACACCATTTAAGTGTGGCTGTGTTGCTCTAGTCCAATGATTATCATTGCTGTATAGAATCCTATTACACAAATGCTCACCATGAAGCATTTTCCATTTATTGGTAATGGACGTTTTTGTTGTTTAGTATGGAGTGACTGCTGATTATAATCCACCTGAGTGGTTGGATGTATTTCTTGGAACACATAGAGATGATTTCTGTTGGATGTACCTAGGAATGAAATATTGGGTCTTTGGGTCTGATTAGGTTCAACAATAGAAAAACATTTCTATTTTCCTTTTGTTTTCCAGAGTAGTTGTACCAGTTAAGTATCAAGAGTAAATAAATTCCAGTAATTTCCCATGAAATTAGTCCATCCATGTTAATTCTGTGATTATTAATGTGCATATCTCTTTATACTACTATATTTCTCTGAAACTTTGAAGAATACTTGTAAATATCATCATCAACATTGTCATATACAGTATGACCAAAATATCTTTATCACGCATCTAATAAAATTAACAAAATTGCATATTATTTAATGTCACTTCACATATAAATCTCAAATTTCCTACAAATATAAATTCTAGAGTTTTAAGAATCCAAAGTTTAGGCATTCATTTTTGATTTCATATCCAAAGTCTTTTTGTTTCTTTTCCTGAGTATAGATTTCTGGGTTGAAAGTTTCTTTTTTTCATTAAGAACTTTTAAGATATGAAACCATTGTTTTCTATGATCTCCATTGTTTCTGGTTGGAAATGAGAAATCATTTATATTGTTGGTCCTATGTGCTATTCATCATTATTCTCTGCTTTCAATGTTGTTTTTTCATCTTTTTCATCAATATAACTATAATGTGCATAGGTATGATGCCATTTTATTTTGTTCATTTGGGCGTTCACTGAGTTTTTTGAATCTATAAATTGTATTTTTCACAAAATTGGGAAACTATTGGTCATTATTTCTTTAAATGTTGTTTTGCACCATTTTCTTTTTTTCTCCTCCTGAGACTTCAGATTACACAAATTTTAGGGTTTTTAATATTTTTCCTCATGCCTCCACACATATGTTCAATTTTTAAAAATATTTTTGTTCCTTTTCTTCATCTAAGATAATTTTGATAGAGCTATGTTTAAGTTCACTGGCTGTTCTGTTATTTCCCTCTGACATTTTATGTTCATTCTTTTTTATTGCTGAGTAATATTCCATGAAATAGATGTACCACCTATTTAAGGATATAAGAAGGGATATTTCCAATTTCATGTTATTCTGAATAAAGCTTTTATTTGCATTCAGATACAGGTTTCTGTGTAAACATAAGTTTTAATTTATCTGGGGTAAATGTTCAAGAAAGTAACTGTAGAGTAATATGATAATGACTTGTTTAATTTTGTAAGAAACTGGCAAGCTGTTTCCCAGAGTAGCTGTGCCAATTATTCCCCCACCACTAATGTATGAGCTTTAGTTTGCATTCTACTATTAAACTCTTTGAGTTTTATTTCAATTTTTGGGCATTTTATTATTAAAATTCTATTGTTATGTATTATATTTTTAATTGCCATGTTTCTAATTAGCTTTTCTCTTTTATATGCATCCTGAGCATTTTTCTTAACCTTATTTATTGGAGTATGCTAGCCTCATAAGTTTTTTTCAGCCAATTCCAACATTTGAGTCACCTTGGAGTTGATTTGCTCTTCTCAGGAAAATTGGTCATATTTTCCTGATTTTGCAGGTCAAATAACCGTAGTTTGTTTTCTAGAATTTTTTAATACTTTGATGGTAACTGTGGATCCTTATATTTTCTGAAGAGTGTTAATATTTTGTTTTAGAAGACTTTTATCTTTATTAGATGGCAAATACTGATAACATTAAATATTAATCTTAGCTTATTTTCTTTAGCTGAGCTGCTTGGAGTCTAACCTGAACATGCATGTTTCAGGGATTACCCAAATATTAGGTTTTGTACGTAGAAATTGTGCCCTCCCCAGTCCATCTCTCTCCCTTCAGACTTCACCTTTTGGCTCTTCAGACCCAGAAACACTGAAGTTTGTCTGTCAGTTTCATCTACCCCTTATGGTACTGACTGCAAAGTTGCTCTCGGACCAAAAGCCTTAAAAACGGGACAGTCCACTCATGCCCATTTCTTTCTATTAGTTGTTTATTATTGCATACTATATCACCATAAATTTAGTCACTTAAACAAGTGGTATTTATATGTCACAGATGTGTCAGTAGTTGGGTGTGGCTTCATCTGGAACTTCTGCTCAGGATCTCAAAAACTTGAAAAGAAAGGGTCAGCCAAGAAATACTTTCTTCTGGAGTGTAGAATCTTCTTTCAAGATTGTTTGAGTTATTGGCCAACTGTAGTTCCTAGTTGTTGCAAGAGTAAAGGCCTTAGTATTTAAAGGCTACTCTGATCCATACCCAGTCAAAACCATGGTTGTTTGTCCCTTCAGGACCAGCAGGAGAGCATCACTTACTCCTTCTAACAAGGGTCTATTCCTTTTTTGAGGAATTTTACCTGATTAATCCAGAACCGTCAGGTAATCTCTTGTTTGATTATCTCAAAATCAACAGATTTAGGACTTTTAATAGCAGCTGAAAAATCTCTTCACTTTTGCCCTGTAACAAAACCGTATCTTAGTAGGGCCATGCCATCCTGTTCACAGGTCTCAATGTCATCCAAGGGAAGGTGATTATCAAGGCACGAATATCAGGAGAGATGATCTAGGGACTCAAAGAAACACTTCCTTTTTATAAGAATCGAATACCCTCTAGAATGTGGCTTTCTTTTTTTTTCTGTTTTATTTTGTATTTGTTCAGAATCAATAATGTTTTAATTGTCAATGAAAGTTTGTTACAAGCTAACTTGGCAATCCTAGAAACAGGACTTACTTTAATGAGTATATTGTATGGAATCATTGCTTTTAACTATTTAATATGCTATATGTAACTATAATAATTTTTTATGCCCAGGTCTTTCCAAATTTAGCCAATTTGTACTTTTTCAATTTAGACTTATGGTGTTTTTATTTATTTATTTATTTATTTTTGAGGGAGAGGGACACCAAAACAACTATTATTTATTGAGGATTTTCTCATTTTCTTCCACAATACAATGGCCTAAGCTCACCTATATACTCACTGCCCCAGACCTGGGAAGACATGTTTCCAAGAATACCTGTCGCTTTTTGGATTGAAATCAAGATCTTCCAGCAGGCCCTTGCAATGTTTGTAAAAATATTAATTTGCATTCATATTTTAACTTCAAATTTTGTATTTTACAGTTTTCTTCTTTTATCATTTATTATTACTCTCAATTTAAAAATATAGCTCTTTGCTTTCATACTAAAAATATTAATTCTTAGCAACCTTAATATATGTATTATTTACATTTCATCCTTTAATATTTAGCTTCAAAATGTTAAAATTAATATTTCTACTACATGTAAATCATCTGAGTGAAAATTAACATTTTTTAGGTGGTTTGTCCTTATTAAAAACAAACTGAAACAAAGCAAACAAACTAATACCAAGTGTGTACAGAATACTATATTTTCAAAGTTACTTGACATAAATATTTTATATGTGTGGATGTGATTTTACTTTTATATATTTTTATAGTTTCATTGTTTTCCGTGATATATTTTTATTTGATTTGATTTAAAAATAGTTAATATATATCTTTCAAAATTAGCAAGGGTATTAAAAGTTGTTATAAGAGAATATCTTCACCATTCCTGATCTCTCCACCATTTGGACACTTTTTCAAACTTGAATTCGAAAAAAATCCAGGAAATTAATTTATTTATTACCTGGGTGCCCTTCTTATGTGTTTAGTGAGTAGTAGGCCGCTGTTCTGTAATTTACTGAACCAATATCCAGAGGTATATTTGGACTCCCTTTAATCTTTTACTAATTCAAATAATATTTTAAGGAATAACCGTATCTGTTAATCATATTTGCAGAGGCGGATTTTCAGTAGAGATTTATATAAAGGAGATTCCTAGGTTATAGGGTAAATGCACTTACAGTGTGGTTAGATACTGCCGACTCCCTTTCCACATGGGTTTTGGAATTCCGTAAGCTATATACAAAAGGGCCTATTTCTTCACAGTCCCTCAACAAACTGTATTTTCAAACTTGGATTTTTGCCAGTTTGACAGATAAGAAATAGCTTTTAATGTTTTTTAAGATACATTTCTCTTATTATATTTGTGTTCAAGTATTTTTATATGTACTGCTTACCTTTATTTTTTAATAAAATTTATCTAATTACTTCTACCCATTTTTAGCAAATGTTCTTCTAAATTTTTTCAAGCTTTTTTATATATGTGTTTATTTATATATGGTCTTTTCATATAGGTCTTTGTAATATGAGTCAGTACTTTCATTTATTTTGCCTTGTTTTAACTTTACTTTTTGTTCATTTCCAAGTGAAACTTTTTTAAAGCACATATTTAAATCAAGAATATTGTTAAAGTCATATAGATTTTTTATAATAAAAGACTCAATTTTTTAAGTAAGTTTGAATTACGACTGCTGGAACACAGTATTACAAGCATCATATCACTCTTTAATCTTGACATATTTACTAATTTGCTTTTAACAGTTTTGACTTTTCTCTTTATGTTGTTGAAAATAGACTTTTTCACCTTTTAAACATTTGTTTATTATAGATGGAGTTTAACTGAATTTTTCCATAAATAAAATGCTAGCATCTTAAAAATTTATAAAGTAATTAACAAAAACAACTGAAACTTTTGATACATTTCACACGTAGAAAGGAATTCAGATCAATCGTTCTGATGTCACAGCAGACGGCAAAGCTTGCTTAATGTTCTTTCTTCTCCTCTTTAACTTTAGTAATACAATTGTGATTTTGTTTGAAGCAGAAATGACTTGAGTTAAAAAGTACTGCACTCTTTGCGGCTCTCCTGTGGCACATAAGTAACCGTGGTACGTAAGTAAGCTTTTCCAGGAACACAGAGGTGATGAGGGGAGCTTGAGCAGCCATATTTAATTATAAACTACACTTTTGGATGGAGGCCATGAACCAGAATAATGCAGTGGAAAATAAAATCTATACTGGCTACAGAATGTAAAAGGACTATGTAGCCATCCTACCAGCCTCTACTGTCCCTATCTCTGGACTTCCACATGAAAGAAAGATATATTTTCATTTTGTTAACTATTTTTTTTTAAGTTTTCAGTTTTAAGGAGCATATGTATTATACTAGTTGATATGAGCAATTCATGTTAAACACTTTGTTTTGCCACCCCTCAAGTCCAGCAGGTTCATGCAGACGGGTATTCGTGCAGACAGGAAAATATTCACGGAGCCGTTGGGACGTCTGGCATGCCTTTATCCATGGGTGGGTGAGCCAGGCACGCTGCAAGCCGCGCGTCTATCTGCACGTCTCATGTCGTGGCCCCTGCTCCCCTTGCGTGTCTCTCATCATCACCACCACCAGCAGGGAGTCCCTACCTGTTTAAGTACTAGAGGGGAACAAAGCCTGCAAGATGCCAGAAATTATGTAACATAATTCCATGCATGTGAGCTCACTTTATTGGACCCAGTCTCAAGGCTAGGAGAACACTAGTTATCAGGTGTCTCCAAGGCCATGGGAACACTGCTCCCCTTAACTATCCAGACATGTGGGTGAGGAAGCCAGACTGCCTCCACTTACCCTGCACACTTCAAATATTATAATAAAGAGCATAGGATTTTTAAAAATAGTCTAAAGTAGAATGAGAACTAATTTAAATGGGTCAGGAACTGGTTTTAAGAATGATCACCATAACTTAAATATGAAATAGACCGACAAACACTGACATAATAAAAAGAAATGTGAAAAATTGGTTCCATTTCTCTCTTAGATTAAAACTAAAGACTGATCCTTATACATCTTGATATTTTGTTTAACTCATTCCTTTTTAGTTTTTACAAAAAATCTCTGAAATATTCCTTTGTTTTGATGGTTTCTTTTGATAAGATCTTGCTTGGGAAATTTGGAGACATAATCTCCTAAATTCAGTGACTTAAGAATCTCTTTTTATTAGTAAAATCTTAATTTCCTCCTCCTTTTATGATTCTGCCTAAATGTCTCATTTTCTTTTTTAGAAAAAATCTGTAATTTTCCATTCTCTACATTCTCCATGGCCAATCTATATACCACACACTGTGTCTCAAGATACATTTATTTTAAAAATCATATCCATAACATGTACACATTTAAAATATGATCTAATGTTATTATAAAATTTATAAATTGTTTATGAACACAAATTATATATTAAGCAGAAATAGGAAATTATATAATTTTGGTTGATCAATACATCGAGTTTCTTGTTTACACCTAAGAACTTGTGTGTGTTCAAATACCCTTCCGCATGTCGAGTCCTGCGACTGTCTGGTGCTGCCCCTGCCCTCGGCCCATGCAGGGTAACGGTGACAGTTGAGTTACTGAATGTTGGTAAGAAAAACTTAGGAGGCTAAAACAAAAAAAGTCCATATGAATTGTTAGATAGCCCACAAAAAGTCCTTCTTCAGTCCAAGACCCAATTACAGCAGGAAATACAGGCAGAAAGGATTACCTGGATGGAAAAGCTGCAATCTCAAATAAAATTACTAGCTGTATTTTTCCGTTGTTACAAGAATCAGGTATCAAAACTGCTTTCACCAGAAAATGTGGGGAAACAGCTTTCATGGCATCCAAGTGTGAAATGATTCCAATTGAACGGGTTTGTAGAATAGCAACTGTTTCTTTTCTCAGAAGATATCTTGGTGTCAAGAAAGGGTACAAGTTTTACCCTCTTAGAGTGGAGATTTTTTTAAGGATCGTGCCAACAATGGCCCACAGTGGTCTGAGAAACAGCTCATTGCTGCAAAACTTTGTTTTGCTGGACTTGTCACAGGTCAAACTAAGCGGATATCGTGAGTCATGCTACCCAGGCTAATTTTGAAATGCTGGAGGAATCCTGGTTGCACCAGGACTGTACACTGGTTGATACAAAGGCTGAATTTGGCGTTGATGTCACCACCAAAAAAAAATTGTTTTTGCTGATGTTACTGATAATGATTCCTGTAGATGCTGGCCATCAGGAGATCAAAGCCAACAGAAAGACGGTTGTGACCTGACCTCAAGGCAGTGACTCTTGAAGGGCTCCAGATGGTAAGGAAAAACTTTGAGTGGGTTGCTGAAATGCAGGGTTGTACTGATGGGCTCAACTTCTGATCTCAGACACTGAAAAAATCAAGAAGGCTTGTGGAAATTTGGGCATTTCATGTGAACCTCAGGTAACCTCTGCCCCTAAAGGACCAGATGAAACTCTGAGGATTAGAGCTGAGTGTGAAGGGGAAGGCATGCCTACAATATTTGTGGCAGTGGCAGGCAGAATCAATAATTTGGAACCAGTGATATCTGGTAACACTGCATATCCAATTATTAGTTGTCCTCTCACTCCACACTGTGGAGCTCAGGGTGTGTGGTCTCTTCGGCTGCCCAGTGGTCTCGGCTGTTCTGCCATACTTTCTCCAGAAGCAGCTCAGTTTGCTGCTCAAATATTTGGATTAAACAACCATTTGGTATGATCCAAACTGCCAGAAAGTATATGGAATAAGGGGATTTCCTTGAAGCAGACTGACCAGAAAATCTGAGAGGGCGATTTATAGGAAAGAACATTGTTTCATTTTTGGGGAGAAAAAACTATAAATTTCTAGTTTAGCTGAAGAAACAAAAATATCAAGCAAGAGGAAAACATTTTAAATCAGAGAAAACATAAAATTTGTTAGTGAATAAATGTTTCTCTAGATTCATGGACTTATATAATATATGTACATATTTAAAGACATTCTAAAATTAACTTCTTACCCACTATATGGTCATTGCTAGGTAGGTAATAAAGATATTTCTTAAATGCTAATAATGTCTTATAACAGAGCTCTGAAGTAACTATTTGACCTATATGTCAGCCCATAAGTTCTAGAAAATTAAAATGATTTTATCTTAGAAAGGGTGGTAAGAGCAACAGAGTGCTCTTTCTCAGTTTGATCTTTACAAAATTCTCAGGACATGATGCTTTCATTTGCAGTCAGTATCTCAGAAAATGGGGTGTATCTCTAGCTATTGATAGAGATGTTTTGATTTTGATTTTTTTAAAGAAAAGTTGGGATTGGTGGTGGGACTAGGGAGAAAGGGGATGATGTGGAAGCCATGGAAAGGGGACTTTTATGAGAACATCTGACAGGTGTTAAGGCAAATTTCCATGGAAAAAAGTAGAGCCACCTTTGGTTTCCACAGGAAAGATTTAATGAACCGTGCTTGGCTGTGGTGGGGTCTCTGTGGATCATATAATTATTTAAATTCTGATAATGCACTCTTTTAGCCACACTAACAATCCCCAGCATACCATCATTTTCAGAAATCGGATTTCCCAGGTGATAACCATAATTAGTTTCTTTCTTATAATAGTATAAGTCTGAGCAGCGTACCCAGCAAGATTCACTTGTAAAGGAGCAGCAGTTACTGAGAGGTATTACAGTTCATCATCAATCTACAAATCTTAGACTGGAAATCACTGTTACATGATGCAGCCCTGAGGACTTTATAGACTACTAAACTTTCATCCACGTGTCCATGAAACCCCTTAAGCTTTATGCACATGCTCCCTTTTATGAAAAGGGACAATTCATTTTATCAAAAAATGTTAAAAATGTCTACTACAAATGAAATCTTGGTAAGACCCTTGCCAATGGCATACACAGTCTACACTTTTTAACCTCTCTCTCAAATGTTAACCAGCCAGCATGTCTTATTGTAATGGGGTGCAGCCAGGGACCCCCCACAAGTCTGGATGGGGGTTGGGAGACATGGAGCAGGGCCACTGAGAGTTACTTTGTGTAACAATAACAGCAGACTAGTCTTCCAGCCTGAGTGGAGCCAGAAAGATATATATGACTTAAGCCCATGATGTAACTGGAAGGCAGCTCCCCTTACTGTGTTTGCAGGAGAGCTTGGAGATGGTTTGCTCCACGCCGCAGGGCCACACCTGCCCGGACTTAATATGGTAGCCAAGAAAGGCTGAAAATATGGGAGTGCTGGCAGGTGTGGCCAATTGTGGGAGGAGTCGGAAATGGGGTTACGGAAGAGGTTCCAGGCTGGGATTTAAACCAAAGGTGGGCCACCAGTGGGACAGAGAGAATGCAGGACGGTGAGAGAGGACAATGCAAGACCATGCAGGAAGGAAAGGGGTGAAAGGACTCTCAATGATGGACCATGGGGAGGTGCCACATAGTTTTGGATTAAGAACTGGAGACGGAGGTGACACAGCTGATGGTGCTAGGGACTGCGGGAGACCTGCCCAGCTGAGCATGGATTACTGGGAGGAACCGGGAGTCTAGCCGAGGTATGAACTTCTATTTCTTTTCCTGAGATGTGGTATCTCTGACTGGCCTGGTTTAGCAAGAGGAGGCAGGACTGTGTGTGTGTGTGGTTGTGGATGTTTTAAAGGGACTTTGGGATTTTAACAGCAACATGCCACCATTACTCTAAACCTGCATAACTTTTGAATTACAATATCCTTTCCTTGTTACCAAATTCTGGCACTGAGAGTCCTAGTCCCTAACAGCTGGCAGGGGGCAAGAAGATCCATAGTACAGAAAGACCCTGGGGGAGGGGGCTTGTTTTGGTAACAGTACCCCATGGGTTCCATTCATTGACATTATCACTACATTCACTTGGTCTCTGGCAGGGTGTGCTTGACCTAACCAGTCCTTCCTTGGACTAGACACCAAGATATTCCAACCTCTCTGACCATTTCTCTTATACTACTCTTAAATACTGATTTTTTTTTTCTATTGAGTGTCTTCATTGTTTACAAATTATGGTTGGATCATCTTAACTCCTTCAGCTACAACTAGCATTACTGACTCCCACCTATGTCTGTAAACTGGTATTTTTACTTGTCTGTTTCTCTCTGTCTCAGTGTTCCAAATCAAAACTCAGTTCTTCTTCCACCAAGCCTGTAACTTACACTCACTGTACCAAATCAGAGGCTTGATTTTGTCCTCAGTTTTTTTGATCTTTACATCTAACTCATCACCAAGTCTTGAATTTACCCTGTTTACCAATTGTCTGTGCAGAGGCTTTCAACCCAATCTTTTTGATGTTGATTGTCTAAGGACTCACAACATAAATCCTTAAAATATCTTTTGTACATTGACTCCTTTGAAAATGTGAATTTACCCACTCTCTAGAGAAATGTACATACACAAGTTACAAGGTATCCAATTGGTCCTTGGGTCCCCTTGAAGTCTATCCATAGTCTTTAGGTTAAGAATTGTTATAACCCACCAAGGGAACTTGTTTCCTTATGATATTTGGACTATCATTTTTTGTACCTTTGTTTCTTATATCCTCATTTCTGTCATTAAAATCTACTTGTTAGTTACTAGACCTATATTTTCAGTCTCTACAAAACGTGCCCTACTGCCCTCTAGCCACAGTGGCTACAGTAGTTATTTTTCTGTTGGATTATACATTTCAAGTGAGAAAATATAATTTCATACCTTATTTCCCTCACACTACCTTATGATCTGATGTACTATGGCTAGCTGTCTGAGAGGGGGCATTATAAAAATTATGTGCTCTTAACTTTCCATGTTCACAAGAACAATTAAAATGATTTGAGTTTAACATCTTCTAAAAAACAAAATACCCTTCAACACAATTGATGTTACTTTGGTCTTTTTCTCAGCATTGATTGATGACCATTTTTATTTCATCAATTTATTTTAAATGACTGTCATAATTATTTTTGGAAGACCAAATTGTCATAATCTTCAAAATAAGTTGTCTTTTTACTACTACTTCTTATAACCTCAATTGTTTGTGTAGTTATCTGGTTTGGACAGTTCCCAAAGAGTTTAGTTTTCAGTTAATTGTTTCAGCCTAGCACATGGAATGCGATATTCTTATGAGAGCTTTGGTTCCTTTTAGGTGAACCAGTTTGCCAATTACCAATGTATACTATATATCAACCATCTTATTCTATCATATAGTCATATCCACCACCTCTTGAATTTTGGTTTAGAATAATAACTGACTATTCAATACTCCACTAATGGAAATTTTCATTTGAAATTATTATTACATGCAAAACCTCTAGTTTTAATTATACAGTGTGAACTCTTCTGAGTCACTTTTTGAGTTCCCAAGTTATGGTCTCAAACCAAAATTTTAAAATAACACCAGGGGTGAAAAATTTCTTAAAAATCTAATACTTAACCATAAAGAATACATTTTTATAACCTTTTTTTTTTTACTAGTTTCCATCTCATGTATTGTACTTCATTTTCTCAGCAAGCAAGACTCTACCTAAGCTTTCATTTAAAAAATATGTGGTTTAAAAACACCAATTAATAATAACACTACAATGTAATTATCTTGGACATAGCAATCACTATATTAAGAATATGAATTATCCTGAACATAATAAAACTTAGTGTTTTAGCATTTTGTAGTTTTTACACAAATAATTCCCCTGGCTAGATTTTAGAGTGATGTTTCTTCTGAACATTAACAATTAATTCAGTTATCTCCCTACACATTTGCAGAAATCCCAGAGTCCCAAATCCATATATTCAAATCATATACTTTGAAACAGTTATTAATAGCTTTAGAAGACTGTTATACCCAGGACAATCAATATTAAATTGCAACCATATATATATGTATGTATATATGTGTGTATACATGTGTATATATATATATATATATATATATATATATAATCTTCCTCCAATGATGTTAGATAAGGAGTCATGACTTACTGACTAGTAGCTTACTGATTTTATTGATCTTTTCAAAGAACCAGCATTTGGCTTCATTGATTTTTCTCTATTGATTTACTATTTTCAACTTATGTCATCTTCTCTAATACTTATTCTTTTCTTCAGCTTGTTTTGCTTTTAACTTGCTCTTCTCTGTTAATTTCCTAAGATTAAAAGCTTAGTTTTTTAACTTTGGAATTTTCTCCTTTTCCAACATTTGCATTCAATGCTTTTTCTGCATCCTACAAATTTTGATAAGATGTAATTTAAATTAGTTTAAAATATTTAAAAATTTCCCTTGAACTTTTTTCTTTAAACTAGTATTATTTGGAAAAGTTTGTTTAATTTTCATGTATTTGGGGATTACCTAATTATCTTTCTATTATTAATTTCTAGTTTAATTTTACTGTTGTTTGAGAATAGACATTATATGATTTCAGTTCTTTGAAATCTGTTAATGAGTGTTTTATGGCCCAAGATGTGCTCTATCTTGCTGAATGTTTATGTAATCTTGAGAAGAATGCATATTCTGCTTTTTTTTGGATAAAGTGGTCAATAGATGTCAATTATGTCCAGTTGTTGATGGAGGCACTGAGTTCAACTATGTCCTTACTAGTATGGACATATGGACACATAGCCTGCTAGGTATGTGCATTTGTGATAGAGGGATATGGAATTCTCTAACTATGATTCATCTATTTTTCTTTGCAAATTCTATTAGATTTTTGTCTCACATACATAGTTTGATCCTCTGTTGTTAAGCACATGCACATTTAAGATTGTTATACCTTTTTTTGAAGAATTAACCCCTTTGTCACTATATAATGCCCTTTTTCTTATCCTTGATAACCTTCTTTGCTTTTCAGTCTGCTCTGTCTGGTATTAACAAAGCTACTCCTACTATGTTTTCATTAGTGTTAGTATGGTACATATTCCTTCATTCATTTAACTTTAATCTACATCATTATACATGTAATTTAAAGTTAAATGAATGAAGGAATATGTTAAGTTTCTTGTAGATCCACTCTGACAATCTCCATTGTTTAATTGATTCATTTAGGCCGTTGGCATCCAAAGTGATTATTTTTTTAAGATTTTATTTATTTACTTTTAGAGAGGGAAAGGGAGAGCAAAAGAGAGGGAGGGAAACACCAATGTGTGGTTGCCTCACACACACCCCCCTACGGGTGACCTGGACCACAACACAGGCATATGCCTTAGGTGGGGAACCGAACCAGTGACCCCTTGGTTTGCAGGCTGGCACTCAATCCACTGAGTCACACTAGCCAGGGCTCAAAGTGATTATTAATATCTGTGGATTAATAACTACCATATTTGTAATTGATCTCATTGGGCAATGATAGGGTGGCTGGGGAAAGAGGCTGATTAGTACACAGAGCAAGTCATCCTATCCACTTAATTATTAAAATCCTCTGCTGCTAAGGTCACCTTGTGGTATCAATTGAAATAGGACACAAATATCTTCAGGTATTTTACCTATTCAGAAAATTCTGTTCATATATATTTTCCTCAGACTTCTTTGTCACCGATTTTTTAATCACATTTCTTCTAATCACTGACCATTCCTCCCAAACCATTGTCCCGGGGCCCATGAATTGGTATATAATTACACATCTAAGCATTTCTCCTTTCTAGAAAAAGAAACAACTAAGTTCATTTCTTTAGTTCTTACTACTGGGAGGACTATTCTGTCCTCACTCTCGTCTCTCAGGGATGTCCCAGTGATCCCGGAGAGGGGCTGTAGCGCTGCAGCTGTCCACTTGCAGGTGGTGCCAGAATATTGTGCAAAACCATCCATACACTGGGCCCACGTTTTCTCTTTGTCAAATGACAGTAGGAAGCTTCCCATGAGGCCCCAGTCGCAGGATGAGAGAGAAAACAAAGTGGGGCAGAAGTGAGGACTGTGTATATTTAAGCCATTTTTTCAAGCAACTTACTGTGACTTCAGGGCCTGGCCAGGCCCAATCTTCTACATACACCACTTCCCTTTGATGACGACTGCTGCTGTGCATGCTCAACTTTTTGGCTTGTTGGATCAGATAACACTCAGTTCATGATGAGCAGCTCAAAACGCATGGTGACCTGGCGGACCATAGCTAAGCATGGAGTCTCTACTAAGGCCCAGTAGGAAGCCAAAGGTCTTTCTCGAAAAGAGAGCAGTTCATCGATAAAGGATGGCAGGAATTTGAACCAAAATCTTAAGAGTTTGCATTGTGATTCACATATAGAGACTTGCCAATGTCTCTACATTCATGTCATCGATGTAGTGGACCAGTGTATTAAGTTGTGAGGTAAGACAATGAAAGCGTATTGCTACTTTTTCCAGTCAAAAGCAAGCTGCTGCTTGTGAGCCTTATTGACAGGTGGGGAAAAAGGAATTTGCCAGCGCAATGTCCATGTACCAGGTACCAGGGAATGTGTTAACTTCCTCAAGGAATAAAACCACATCTGGTTCAGGAGCTGCGGTGAAGTCCCCGTATCTGGGTGAGCTTATGATAACCCACTGTCCTTATTCAGGATCCATCTGTCTTCTGCACAGGCCAAACAGTTGCGTTGAATGGGGATGTGGTGAGGATCACTATACTGCATTTTTCAAGTTTTTGATTATAGTACTAATCTCCACAATACCTCCAGGAATATGATATTGCTTCTCATTTACTATTTTTTTCTAGGTAGAGGAAGTTCTACTGACTTCTACTTGGTCTTTCTCACCATAATATTCCTCATACAGGTCAGTGAGCCAATATGTGGATCCTGCCAGTTTCTGAGTATAGTTATCCAAATTATGCATTCCCAAACTCTGAAGTAACTGCAGGATGGGTTTGGTGACACACTGGGCCCACTGTGAGACTAACCTGAGCTAAAGCTCCATGGATCACCTGACTTTCATAAGCCCCTGCTGTGACTCATGGACCACAGTGACACTTTGGGTCTCCTGAAACCAGTGTCAGTTCAAAGCCAGTGTCTCATAGTCCCCAAAAGATCTGCTTAATTTCTTTTCCCCAATGCACAGTTAGCCTGGCAGAAGGCTATAGATCCCTTTGCAGAAGGCTATGAGAAAGGGTAACAGCAGAAATTTTTAACAGTCCAACAGGATCCTTCTTCAGGGGAACTCAGCCTCCCCTTTACACAAGGGGTTCTGGGTCTACAGACTGCTGAAGTCCAGGAATTGACTGAGAGGTTAATGCTCTGTTTTTATAACACAGGTAAAACTTACGTGCACTTGACCTAGAACACTTCTCTTTATACAGATAAAGTAAGAACGTAGACTTTCTGTCTATTTCACTTCTGTGAACACCATGATGCACTGGCCAATGCCATAGGTCTGTGCAATTCAGACTTCTGACTCCTATTTTGACTGTGCGGTCCATTGTGGTAGGCACACCCACCTTGAGTTTACTGGTTGAGTGTGGCCACATAGCCCCTGCACTTTGGGATTCAATCATATGCACTATATTTGAGTCAACTACACTCACCACATTTAAGTTTCCTGCGTCAGTGGCTGCCGTTCTCACTGTAAGTTCTGGCCTGCAGAGAAGAGTGATCACGAGTTCTTCAGTGATGCTGAGGCTCCTCTCACAAATTCATTTCACGCAGTCATAGTGCAAGTTATGTCTTCTTGATCCACCCGTGGTAGCTGAGTAAATCATAAATGATGAATACACTTTAACTTTACAATGTTTGTAAGTCTTTGACTCCTTTTCTCTTTCTCTGTGTTCTAACTCCCTGAATTGCAACACTAAAGACAGAATCTGTGTTTAGTGAACCCGTGACAATAACTTCAGCCCGATCTATCTTTACTCCTTCCACCTCTACTCCAGATGCTAAATGTCCATTCCCAATGAATTCTTTGGTATTCTGTCTTTACAAAGTTGAAAATTCAAGTAGTTATTTTTGGGGATAGCAAACTTTCTTATAAATCACATCATGGTCCTCATCTTCAGGGGTCTTTTAGCACTTAAGTCTAGGAGCAAAGAGAGGTAGTGGGGTGGCTCTTGAAAGAATCAACATTGTCTTACAAGGCAACTGCCTCAGGGAGGTCGTTGTTTCCTCGGGCAATGCAGGGTTAATCTTTTTTTTTTTAAGATTTTATTTATTTATTTTTAGATAGAGGAGAAGGGAGGGAGAAAGAGAAGGAAAGAAACATCAATGTGTGGCTGCCTCCCATATGCCCCCAACTGGGGACCCGCCTGCAACCCAGGCATGTGCCCTGACTGGGAATCGAAACAACGACCCCTTGTTTCACAGGCCGGCACTGTATCCAATGAGCCACCCCAGCCAGAGTGCAGGGTTAATCTTCTCCAATGAGAATATTGGGGCTGCTTCTCCCGGGAACAGGGAGGCTGCTTTTACTAGGGATAGAGATCATTTCTACTGAAAAGAGTCATCAATGAATTCTTGAAGTCATCATCATGGATTTAAGGGCGAAATATCCCCAGACATGTTTCTGTTCCAGCTTTCAGAATCCCATTCTTTTCCAGTCATTGCTCTCACTTTAACAGTAGATATCTGGTGAAGCTGTAAATATAATTTCCATTCTAATTCTTCCACTGGCAGGATGAGATTCTAGGTTTGGTTTTCATCAATATTAGCCCTGTGGCCACAGCAGATAAAGGTCTCTCTCATGGTAGACATAGAAGATTTCAGGTTATTTATGTGGTGCTTAAAATAATTGAAATTCCTGAATTCATCTTTGTTTTTACCTTTGATTTATCCAGTGACATTAGGAGCAACCCACCAATATCAAATATGCCTAAGTTTGACAAAAGTGTTTGCGAGTCATGATCATCCAGACCCTTCCTTTTTGGAAATGGTTAAGAGTGCCCAAGGGTGATATCCCACCTGTCGCTGTAGCCAGATCATGAGGGATCTCTTCAATGCTTGAAATAGAGCAATTAGTATTCTTTCAAGTCCAATTGATTAGAGAGCCAATTCCAGAAATCCTAGAACCAATACCAATTCAGGAGATTCATCAGCAAGATTCTATTCCTCTAGAACCACTCTAGCAACTATATCTATCTATCTATCTATTTATCTATCTATCTACCTATCTATCGAGAGAGAGAGAGAGAGAGAGAGAGAGAGAGAGAGAGAGAGAGACAGAGAGACAGAGACAGAGACAGATAGAGGAAAGAGAGACAGCTCAGGACAGACCAGACATCTCATTCTATTCAGGACTTCACCTGAGTAGATAAGGAGGCCCCCTCACCTTATTGAGGGCCGTCTGCTTACCCGAAGTTCATTGATTTAAATGTTTATCTCATCTGAAACCATCTTCTAAGCTAACTGATAGGATTAACCACCACAGATGTAATAGTTGCTTTTATGTACCTAACACTCACTCTACCTCCCTGATTTGCTCTCTATGTTTGTTGCTTTGAAGGTGCAGTATCCTTGGAACCGCTCATATTCTGCACAAATGTTTGATTTCTTCCCTTGGTCTAATTCCATATTCTTTTAATTTGGGGGAATTTCTTAATGTTGATCATTTTTAGACATTTTTTTCATTTTCCAGTAATGTTATGTATTTATTTTTAAATCTGTTTTCAAATACCAAGAGGAAAAATGTAAGAAATTTCAATCATTACCTTGATCCACCCTGATTTCTCAAATCACTGTGCTCCTAGGGTTACACATTTTATTCTGTAGTTTTTCCTTACACACCTTTCTGACATGCTCTTCTCTAATTTCTTATGATTCTTCTCAGAGTTTTATACTTGGACCTTCATTCTTTTTGTTTAACTGCTTTTCTTAGTGGGGCTGAGGTGGAGTACTGTATGTTTAAATCCACACCCGAGAGACTGTCTAGAAGCTACTTGTCACTTGTTTTAGAACATACTCTATTTTTCAAGATTTCTTCTTCTTTTTTACCTGAAAAGTGACTCTATAACTAAGATGTCAGCAGCCTCCAATTCCCTAGAACTAGGTTATCCTAGATTTTGTATTACTCAACAGTATTCACTGTATTTCTGGGTAAAATGGATGGGGCTTCTACCTAAGACATAATATTGGGGAAGGAAAATATATTCACAGTTTAGGTTATCTGCAAATGTGGAATAAAGTGAAGAAAATTGTGTGCATGTGTGTGCATATATGTGAGCATGTGCCTTTGTTGCAAATATTACACCTACTCTCAATGGGAAGGGAGCAGCGTGGTCTGTCCAGATAAGGTCATGACTAACCTCTCTTAAAGGAATATCTGCTCACTTGTGGCAAGTGCATTCTCAAATATCTTAGGTAGCAAGACTAACAGTTAGAAAGCTGACCTGCAAGTTGTTTTGTTACAAAATCAGGCTTTGAAAGACCAGTGGTCTCACTTAAATATTGTATTTTCCCTTGACCATTTATATTTCTTTGGCTCCAGGCTAAATGTAGCATGTGGTTTTAATATTGAATGCCAGTTCTCATTGTTTCACAATAACTGACCAAAGTGTAATATTAAAAAGGATTCTATGATCAAATATGTACTCTTTGTGAAAGACTGCTATAATCAATTACCAATACCAACCATGGGTATCAGGAGGAACAAATGGAAAATTGATTGCTATATTTAATTTAACTTTAACCAAACAAATTTGCTGAAAACTAGAAATGTACTGTCACTCATTTATTCAATTAATTGATTTCCTCTAATGAAAATTATAAAATCTAAATCAAATTAAAATGCTTAATGAATAGTCACTTAAGGTCTGATTAATTTCCTTGTCTAAAATGTGTGGTATGAAAACCAAAATGCTTTTCAGGACACAAAACTGATATGATTACCCTTTTTACATTCTGCATTTGAGATTTCTAGACAGTGGTTAAGATTTATTTCCTATTTTCTGAAATGATTATTTTACTGCAGTGACTCAAAGTTACATAGAGTTTTTTATTTACACATCTAAGTAATTTACTAAAATTGATATCAGATAATTTAGATTAAAATAATGCTACTAGAGTATTAGAAGAAGACTGCGATACAGATGGGTCTCGCATAGTACATATATCTGAGTCTGAAAGTGATTGAAACAGATTGCTTTTTATGAAAATTGATAATATATGTTTAATTTGAATCAGTGTGAATCCCAACACACTGTAAAGATACAGGACCGGCGCATGAGCCCCTGCAGGCCCACAGTATATTAGAAAACTTTAATTTTGGCACCATTTCCATATACTTATTACTACAAAACAACATTTTTTCAACACCAGAGCAAAAAAGCAGATGTATGACATTGCCCATTAAATTTTATAGATGATTTATTCAATTAAATTTAGTTGAAGGGATTCTAATAGAGGGTTGATAAATTTTGGAGACAAGATATGTGCATAGAGAGAAAAAATAGACAATGACAAATGAAGACAGGCTTCTATCTTATAATAACTTACACTAACTCTCAATTATATTCTAATGCAGGCCAGGAATAACACAGGTAATGGAAGTCTGATTTTTAAAGGTATATTTTATTTGGTTTTTAAATGTAGTTAGAATGAACATACACACTCTGATTTTCACCTTGACTTTTCTGATATCACACTATACTAATCAAATGGAAAAAAAAGTCTGGCATTATCATAAATTGTTGATAAAATTTATCCTAGAAAAACTAATTTTCATAACATCATAATTTGACAATTAAGGTGTCCGCATACCCTGGAGCCTGTTGTACCAACCAATACACAGAAAAAAATGTGGTTCCCTTTATTTAGTCATTTTACTTGCCAGATTCCAGAAATGTTAGATAAATCACTATAATTTTATATGTTTCTATTTTTCTCTACAACTCTCTAATTCAGATGTCCTTCATCTGAGCATCTACTATATTTATAATCTCTTTCAATCTAAAAATTAGATGTGGGTTTTACCTCAGTACTTGTTTAGTCATGCAATTTTGTGGCGTTTCCCTGGTCAGAGCCAAAGTTGCTCAGGAATGTATTAATTGGCTAGGTAGGAATGGCTGTCAATATTTACCTGGACACTTCAATGAGATCGGTCATTATAAGTGCTGGTTTAAATTTATTTCAATTTCATAGTTGATCACTGTTAACTAAAGTAAAATAGTGTGTCAGAAATCTAGTAAAAAGTACGCCTACTCTTAAAATAAAATGCTTATTTACACTGGCAAGCCCAATTCTATCTTGAAGTAATATACTTGGGAAATAAAATACAGAGCTACTTGACATAGATAGAGTCTATTTTAAAAATTTATATTTTGTTTCCTGTGGAGTTACTATTTACAGGTAACATGCCTGTCTTTTCAACTGACAGGTGATATGCACACCTGTCCTTCAAAGCCACGCCAAGTGCTACTTCCACCTTGACACCTCCCCCAAGCACTAGAGTGAAGAGCGTTTCTGACCTTTCCATACAATGTGTACAGCGCCTTCACTGAAGTTGCCTGATTCCATGAAAGAGCCATTCTCTGAGGCCGGCACATCCTCAGGCGCTTTGTCAGTTGCAGGTTTGTCTCACCTACTCCCCCAGCCTGCTTCCCAGCGCCTCTACCCCAAGGGCCCAAGCGGAGCAAGTTCCAGTGAATAATTTGCTCAACACAATAAATTATAGAGCAAATAATTTATTTGCTCTGGCAAAAAAAATTTAGACCTGATATACTAACGAGAATATTTATTTATCCAGTTGATATTTACTCTTACCATCATCCTGTTGACAAATGACAATGTCAACATATACAACCCAAGTCCTGCAACACTGTTGTCTGAGAATCTCCACTTCAGCCCTTCCTTATTCTTTCTGCCATGGTTTCTTAAGATGCTATAATACCCAACTGGCAGATTATTTTTGCTGAGGGACAAAAGGCAACAAGCTGTACCTAAATTTTTGAATTATTTGCTTCTACTCCACATTCATATGTATCTAGAAATATATATATTATGGTCTGCTATTTTTCAGTAAAATTTGAACAAGAAGATTTAGTTTGTATCAGTGCAAGTTAGGTTGTACATTAAAAATTCAAAAGTTACAAGATCAAGTCATGCTATAAAGAATAATTTTATATATTTTTGCTATTCTATGAAAATCAATATAAGGTAAATTTTACTTAATGGTGGTTGCAAAAATACAAATGATTCCTTTTAAAGAGGTTAACGGTGATGGATGCCCCCAAATTTATTAGATGAAGAGCCTAATACTTAAAAACATTATTTGGCAATTCAGTTTCTATAACACAAATTATTATTCAATTTTTCTCTTGAAAAGTGATCAATGTCTATGCTTTAAGATTATAACTATAATTAAAATCCTTAAAAATCAAATCTGGAATTTCTTTTTTGATTTCAATATAATGTATCACTTTTTTCCATTCAAAAGAAAGACATATTAATAAAAGTATAAAATCTTTATCTATTAGGGTTTTGGTGTAGAAAGGCTACTATGTTTTCTCAGTTGAAGTCATTTCTTAAATTTTGACAAATAATTTAAGAGCTTGCTGCCGTCATAGCCCTGCTTGGTGAGGCTCAGTGGTTGAGTGCCAGCCTGCAAATTGAAGATTTGCTGGTTGGATTCCCAGTCAGGGCACATGCCTGGGTGTGGGCCAGGTACCCAGTAGGGGGCATGCAAGAGGCAACCATGCGTTGATCTTTCTCTCCCTCTCTTTCTCCTTTCCCCTCTCTAAAAAATAAATAAATAAAATCTAAAAAAAGAAAGAGCTTGCTGCCATGCTTAACTATCTACTTTCATATTTCTGTTTTTTAAGAGATGATTTTACAATCATACTTTATCACATTTTGAAATTAAGTATCCAAAATCAGTATTTATAGCTATCTTGTCTTATTTGTTTCTTTTTCAAAATATGCCATGGTAACATATGCATATTTTCTAGGTCTCATAGATCACAAAATATGATCTAATTAATGTTATGGAGGTAACAAAGAATCAAATAGCAAATTTGAAGTTAGGTTGTAAAAATACATGGAAATTCCCATTGTACTAGTACTAGTCAAAATTTAGTAATTCTCAAGGAGCAGTGTCAAATGAACAAAATGGTTTTTGATAATAACAATGCTTGTCTGAATCCATGCATGAATCTCACAGTTTACACAGACACAACACCCACTCAGGACAAAGCTGTCACCTATTTGGAATGATGATATAATTTAATGGTAGGACAAAAATTAATTAGTAAAAAATATTTCTTTGTGAAAATATAGCAAAAAATGAGACTGAATCAATCTAGACTTGAAATAGTTTAATGTTTGCTAGCAAATCACTCCATGTTAGTAATGACTTTGACAAAATGCAGAAGAGAATTTAGAAAATCATTTGAGAATAAGAAAAGGATGCCAAGTGCTTTCAATTTGCCTGTATAGTGTATCAAGAATTAATGGCTTTTTATTCTTTAGAACCATAATTTGAAGGCATCCATGTTATTCAAAACATTAAGTATTTAATTAAAGTATAAGAGAGAAATATATTACCTTATATTGCAGAGAAAAAATTAGACTATTTTATGTAGTTTAGTAAGTGTACAATGGTAATTTAACTGTAAACTCCTTCACATTTAAAATATTTTTGGGGTATATTATTCATCTTGTTTAGGCCCATCAGCAATCTTTTAATGTTCTTACTATGGAATTTTTCAAATTATATACAAAAATAGGAAGTATTATTTTAATGAACCTTTAAATATCTGTTATCCATGTGTTAGAATGATCTATACTTTTTACTCTTGCATATTTTAGTGTTTCACTTTCTTCTTTCATTTTTCCTTTAATTAAAATATACAATTTTTACATATACATAAACTGTAAGTTAATTGAAATTGTACCTGTATGGAAAGCTGGGTTATGTGCAACTTATCATATCAGAGTTCCCCATATTTTGAAATATATTCTGAATATATAATTTATAGTTAAATGAAGTAAACTAACACTTATTCAATAATTCAAGTTAATCATTAAATCTATATTACATTTGATCAAATATTCACCTGGATCTGGTTAAATGCCTGAACCATGAGAATGCTGTGCTGGGCAGCCTTTAAACTAATTTGATTTAAAGACAGCATAGCAGTTACTACATTGTAGTTAAAGTTGTCCAAAAAAACCCAAAATAAATGGACTATTCCTTAGATTGTTTGTTTGTCAGTTTAAGTTAATGAGCTTTTTTAAAGATATAAACTGAAGAAAAAAGACATTCATTCATTCATTCAATTTGTCATATTAAAAATGAAAAATTCAAGGGACAGAAGGTCCGTATTCCTTGACCTTTCCTACATTATACAGATGAGTTTCTTTTATGCCAGTGTTTAAAGCCTCTTCTTTGAAGTACTTCCACACTTTGCCAAACCTTGCTCTGTTTCCAAAGCACACACACATTTAAAATTATTTTTTATTATTGTTCAGTTACAGTTGCCCTCATTCTTCCCCCATGCTCTCCCCTGCCCTGCCCACACTAAGTAAACACAGTCTTTCACCCTGCAATGCCCTTTAGCCATTGTCATATTGTGCCTATCGGGCACAAGCCCCATGGCATGTGGGCATTTAGATAGTAATTAATAGAATATAATGAATTAATGAATAGAATTCATATAATGAATAGAATAGAATTGCGTGAATGTATGGTGATATACACTGTCTAATTCAAGAACACAGTATCTTTAAATGCTAGAGTCTCCTAGGAAATCTAGGCCCTTAGCTGTATTATTTAGACTGTATTGGGTTTCAACTGGCAGACAAACTAACCTAACATCATAGAACAAAATAGAATTTGTAATTTTGCTTCCTAAATGTATATTATGGTATCAATAGCTTGGACTTCCACATGTGATATTTGGTGTTTTATATAACTTTCTTGATATAAAAGGTCATTTTATGTTAACCAAAATCTTCCTTATTATTCTATAGCATAAAAACTAATAAAAATATAAACATATTTTGGCAAATATAAATGATCTTATTTGATAATGTTACAATGTTACATATAAACCATAACTCCCTCTTGTCTTAATCATTCATGTATATGTCTGCACAGAATATAACATAACAACCCTTATTCTCCATGTTCCAATAGATCTCTAAGAGTAGTGGATTTGTTTTAAATTACAGTTGTCCAGATGAGAAAATTCTAATTCATTCGCATTTGTGAAATAACTTGTTTTTTATTTTCATTGTCCTAGGCTGTTTATTTTCCCTCAGATGTGCTTTAAAAAAAAGACTGCATTTTACCCGAGCTACAGCTATTTGAAAGTCTGAAATGACGTAGCCACGGGTGGTTACATGTGGGAACTGCTATCTTGCTTTTAGGTTTTTTCCTTCAATAAGCCTAATTTTGCCTGATAGCTACTAATAGCCAAAATTTAGTAAACAATGTGTCTGGCAATTTGCTAATTTTTTACATATTGTCTCATTTAAGTTTCACAGCAATCCTGTGAGTTAAGATTTTTAAAATAAATTAGGAATGTGGAAGATACACAATAAAGCGTTTGTTTGTGATTGCCTAACAGGACCTACGTATCACTCTCCTGGCATCGCAAGACATCTGGCAGCACCAGCCCTGCCTCCTACATGCAGGCCGGCAGGGCTTCCCCAGCCGCTGTAAAAACCACACCTCCCGGGCTCACTGGATTCCAAGCACTGCATCTAAAAGCAGGAGCATGTGCCCTAAGAAACACCGCCTACATAAAAGGATTCAATACATTCTGAGGCTTTCATATCTGTCTTTCTGCCCAACTACCATTTTTAGGATTTGAATGGTATATAAGGAAGTGAAAACAAAATAATAACTCCCAAATAAATCAGGCAGTTCCTTCCCTAACTCTCCCAGGCAGTTTCCTTTTCTCAAGATCCACACTCGTGTTCACACTGCTCTCCTAGCACTTCCCAAGTGGGCAATAATTCAACTGTTTGCACTGATGTTTCTTTCATTAGAACAGAAGCGAATTTATTCCCTGTTACCATTTTTGTTTTTCCCTCAGGGCTGAAAATATTTTAGAAGGATTTCAGCCTCTGTTAAAAAATGTCTTTATGATATCACTGACAAATAATATACAATAAACTACCTTTTGATAAGTTTGTCATATGTGTGTATGCAGGACACTGTCACCGCAATCCAAATAATGAACAAATTCATCTGATCCGAAGCTTTGCACAATTCCCCCTCCTGTCCCTTTACACACCGCTCACGCCAAGGCAACCACCAACCTACTTCTTGTCACTGTGTACTGGTTTGCAGTGTCTACAAACATACACAAAAGGAACTATACTGTCTGTAATCTTTTTGTCTGGATTATTTTATTCAGTATAATTATTTTGAGATTTATTCCTGGTGTTTTATATATCACTAGCTCATTATTTTTACATATTACTTTGTATTGTATGGATATAATATATTTTACTTATTCATTTCCCTTTAGATGAATATTTGGAATGTTTCCCCTTCTTAGCTAGTTAACTTGTATCCCGAAACCTTGCTACATCTCGAAGTGAGCTTTAAATCATGCTGTTATGCTTTGAAGATAATGTTATTTTACTTTGCTGCTTTTAATATTTTTCTTTATTTTTGTTTCTTATTGAACTAAATATATATTATAAAATATTGTTTAGATTAGAAACGTATGAAACTTTAATATAGTAGGAAGAGCTCAAGCTTCTCCTTTATGAATATAGAAATAGACAAATTTATTAAAGAGACCATAATATTTGCTCTCTTTTAGATTTTTCACAATGACAGTGATGTTACTCTTATTTTTTAATGCCATGATAAAGACATGGTTAAATCTCAAATGTTGCAATAATCTAAAACAATCATTAGGTCATAATGTTTAGACTAGAAGATCTTTAAGGCAAGGTCCATGTTTTGTTTCCCATATACTGAATTCAGTGGTGCTCCACACGTATCGAGCAGACAATATATTTTAAAGTAAATCCATTTATAAATAACAAAATATCATTCTGCACATGAGCTGAAAAAGGGAATTTGCCTTACATATGAGGAATATACAAATACATTATTAGTAATATGCAGGAAGCTGTTTAAGTTTTTCTGTACTATGAATCAGTCCTCACTTATAATTTGTTGGCTCTGAAATCTACTTGATGATGTGGGCATCTGGAAAGATTTCGTGTGAAGGTAGAGACTCTGTTATATAAACAATAAGAATGGGAACACTTTTCATGCCTGACTTTGCTTTCCGTATGATTTATCAACAAAGCCATTTTGCTTTAGCCAAGGAGTGAGTGTTGGTGGTAATCTCTGGTAAACCCCCAGCAATATATTTCTGGTCTGGGGACCTTTGGTGCCCTCATCTCACGGTGCATAATAGGATTTCTTATCTTTGCGAAGCCCGGCCAGCCTGTGGCTGTGTGGGCGTGATTGTACAATCCTTACCGTTCGTCACCTTCAATTATACGGTTCATCCATTTTGTGACATCTAACAATCTTTTGGTATTTCAGAAATTAATAATTAGTACGTAAATTGTGGAGAGAAATTGAAGGCATTTTGCCTGATTCATTCTCTATGCAACACATTTTGAATGAAAACTAACTCAGTAGTTCCAGTGATGTGAAGGTGGGGTTGGGACCAGGATACCTGGACTCACTTTGTCAGCCTGAACTGCCCTCTTTCTCTGCTTCTCCAGGGGCCGGGGGTCTTCCTACCGGCCAATGAACTGCTGGTGCCCCCGATCCAAAATGCCATGCAAGTCCTGGCAAGACTGACTCTGGACAGAACACCAAAGGAATATTGGGTTAGAAGTCACAAAGCTGGAATATTGTATTTACTTTCCTTCCTTATAACACTTCAATTTTAGATAATATTTTCAAAATGTATTGAAATCATTATGCTTATTGAAATTATTACACTTATAAGTGAAATTAGATTGCTGAAGGATAGTTTTATTTGAAATTTAATGACAAACAAATGCATTTTCCATTGAAAACTGACTTCAGTTATTTAAAGTATCCTATGACAAAAATTAAATAGTGAAATACAATATATTTAGCAGAAAGCTGTGCATGTCATTTCCAGCTTTTTTTCAGAATTTGTTTAGATATTTACCCTCAATAATTATAATTTAATGTTTTATTCTACAGGAAACTTAATATACTAGCACCTTATTGATTTTCTGCTAGGGGTTTTATACAATATTTTATACTGCATATTTTGACAAACTGTTTTATGAATTTGTGTCTATTATCCATCAGATGCTAATCATTATCAAAGAGTGTTCTATGGGGAAGAATAAAATCTGGCTAATTTATTCAATAACAGCAGAAATTTTTTACTTTGTTAGTAATCTCTTCTTCATATAAATGCAATATATTTTATGAAAGCAAGTAGTCAACAAAAAAATCTTACAAGCTAATTTTATTTAATGAGCTTAGACATAAAATATGTTCTTAAATTTCTAGTCATTGTCACACTCAGAGTTAAAACAGTCATTTCATTTGATATTCAGTTCAATTAACAAACTTATTTTGAGTCTCTACCATGTAAAAGCTAACTGTTTTATGTGTGAAGAAGCCACAGAGAAAATAAATGGGTAATAGACTATAAGTTTTTTACTAATACATTTTTGTTTATCATATAATAAATCAAAATTAAATTATTAACACTATTGTTTAAAAATGATACTTTTCTTACAAATGAGATTCAAAATTATTTTGTATCAGTAGATAACTCCTTGTTAATTTCTACCACACTCTAGGTTATTTTTCTGCAAAATTAGTAGTGTCTTCATATTGGATTTTCTGAAGAAAAACTTGATAGATTCAGATGAATGCTGTATTACCTAGCAAGGTGTAAAATAGGTTCTATCTGAGGTCGAATCAAAACAAAATTTCATAAATAATAACTGCAATGAATACATCATTAATTATTTTTTAAGATTAAAAAGTCAAGCATTTATATCTTAAAAGAATTGTCCAAGTGATAACAACTATTGCTTCTGAGTAGGTTCACCTCAATCCTCTAACATGTGTCTGACAATATGAAAATAATAAAATGTTATTGATTAAACAATGAATAGCAGGTGTGTGCTCAATTCACTGAACCAAAGGGTTCAGTGGACGAAAGGGTTGCTGGATCGATTCCCAGTCAGGGCACACGCCTGGGTTGAGGGCCAGGTCTCCAGTTGGGAGCGCAGAGAGGCAACCACATATTGATGTTTCTCTCCCTTTCTTTCTCTTTCCCTTCCCGTCTCTCTAAATATAAACAAATAAAAATTTTAAAAAAGTAAACAATGAAGTATCTTCATTGACATTGTAATTGAATATGAATTAGTTACAGTAATCATCTTTTCTTGGGTTTTAAAAATAAATATTTGATTCCTAAGCAATAGTCATTTAGCAATCAGTAATTCACTTAGCCAATTTACTTAATAAGGCTGTTTTAAGGTAATATATTAGGAGTCATTAATTTCACTAACCAAAATTTTATTAGCCAAAAATTATAGTTTAGGTCCCTATGTGATAATTTACATTTCTTATATGATAATCTAGAATTGAGTGTTTTCTCTATAAACCATGCCATATTCCGATCCTCATTTCTTCTTCCTCTTATACTGCGTGAGCATCCCAGTCATCCCACCTCATCTGCTAACATTAGCTACAGACTCACAAGTCTCATTTTCCCCCTTCAGCAGCATGGGGTGCTTTTCCTCAAGGGTGAAAAAACTGGGTTGTTATGCACAGTTTACCAAAAATAAACTCAATCAAAACTGATAATTGACAGACCTTCAGTTAATTATCTGACATTCTAAGTTGTACATGGCGTTAGCGTGTAAGAAACTCAACTTAGTTCAAAATGATAATTTATTAGTTCTGCTGTAGTCACCTAGACAAACACAGTGAGTTTTTTAGGCTTCAGTAGTGCCCGCATCAAGATCTCATAAATAACCTTTTCTAGATTAGTACCTTCATGATGTAAATGAGTGATTATCAGATTTAATCTTCATAACAATTCTGTAGTTAAGTCTATTTTCTATGAGAACACATTTTAAGGGTACACAAAAAAGAATTGGTTTGACTAGATTTATGGTTGTGGAGGAAAATAATAAAAAAATCAAAAATAAAATAAAAGCTAGAATACAAGACTTGATGCAAAGGCAAAGATGGAACTCGGAAGGAAGAGACCACCAAGGAATGCTTTTGTACATGGTTGTGACAAACTTCCAGTTCTGCATGGGAAAGATTAATCTAGTGCCTGCCAGGTCGGGTTGAAGAAAGTACAAATTTAAGATTAGAAGGCCAGTAAGGACACTGGATAAATGTTTTTCTTGTCTCATTTTCATTGTCTAGGAGAGACCCTTACATTTATCACATGCACTACAAAAATAGACTTAAAACTCATTTCTCTAACTTCAGCTTTTTTTCTTCAATGGATATGCCTCATTACCACCAGAGTGAACTTTGTCAAACACACAAACCAATATACAAGTTCTTCATTTTAAAATTTTTAATGGCTTGTCCTGGCATTCAGAAAAAAATAACTCTTTAGAGGCTTTGAGGCTCTTCATAATTTAAATCGATTCCCAGCCTTTTTGCTTACTTCTCTCCAATCTCTGCATGCCACACCATCTTTATAGTTAAGCACACCAAATACCCGTTTCAAAATTTAGACTCTTCTGAGTCACTGACCTTTACATGTTCCCTAAGCCTAGATTCTCTTTCCCAAACTCTTTATCTGATCAGTTATTCATCTCTAGAGAACAGCCCAGTTTCACTGCAGTCCCAGTTCAGGAAGATGTTACACTCTAAGATTTCATTTAGCATATCTACCTTCCACTATTATGAAATTTATCTCATTTTATTTTAATTACATGTTTATATGCTTGTCTTCTGCAAGTGATAGATGCCTAGAAACATGGCACAAAATCTGTGCTAATCATTAAATTCTGGAAAATTGTCCCTATCAATAAAAAGGCTCTGTTCAGTTTATATTATATGTTAGGCAGCAACAAGAAGAAGCAAAGCTCCCAAGACTCTGTGCATTTCTGAGAGAGAGTGACATCTCAGTCACCCATACTATTCAGCTAGATACCCAATGATAGTCCAATAAGGCAAAATCAATATAACAACAAAGGAACTAGTCACCAATTTAAAGAAAATAATTAAGAACAGCTTCAGACCATGCCATAGACAACTCTGCCACCTCCACGAGCAACACACTCAAGACGTGAATTTGGGGAACACCAAAGTCCCACTGAAGCAATTCCCGCTGTGCAGGGTGGACTCCTGCACAGTGGCTCCCCGGCTGCAGTCGCTGCCAGTCCTCACAGGCAACTGGCCTGGAGGTCAGTCCCTCCCAGTGATGCCAACAGCAATCAAAGGTCAACGACCACAGGCCAGGGCACAGCCCACACGGGCCCACCTGGAATGCCTCACTCGGGTAACTGGGGAGGCTGTGCCACTGGGCCCTACAGGACTCCTGTTACACAAGGCTACTTTACCTCATGTAAAGTCATAGAAACAGAGTCATAGATATGGAGAACAGACTGATATTTGCCACAGGTGAGGGAAATTGGGGGCCTGGAAAGAAGGGTGAAGGGATTAATATAGATTAGTAGTTACATAATAGTCATGGGAATGTAAAGTACAGCACAAGTTATATAGTCAATAATATAAAAACTGTGTATGGTGCCAGGTGGATACTGGGCATATAAGGGGAACACTTTGTGAAGTACCTGATTGTCTAAACACTGTGTTGTCACTTTAAACTAATACAAAATAATATTGACCATAAACTATAATCAGAAAAATTAAAAATTAAAAAATATTATATTGCATTTGCTATTACAGTAGATCTTAAATGTTCTCACCAAAATAGTAATAATAATTTTATAACAATAGAGGTGATGGATGTGTTAACTAAATTTGTTTTGGTAATAATTTCACAATATATAAGTATACTAAATCATCATGCAGTATGCCTTAAAAAAATAATTGAACTGATTACAAAGTGTCCCATTTAATATCTTTATAACATTTTTACCAATGCATATCTATGATTTTTTGATAGGGATCATTTAGTATTCTGTTTAATTTTAGAAAAAATATTTTCTTTCAAAATAAGAGTATTCAAATATTCTGTTAAGATATAGGGAATATGTATTGTCACCATGCTGTATATTACATGGGCATGATGTGTTTCAAAACCGGAAGTTTGTACCTTTTGACATCCTTCACCCATTTTGCCCACCTCTTACCCCCCGCTCCCCTCATGTAACCATCAATCTGTTCTATCTCTGAGCTTGTTTTTGTTTTGCTTTGTAGATTCCACATGTGAGTGAAATGTATGGTATTTGTCTTTCTAAGTCTGGTTCATTTTACTTACCAGAAGCTTTTTAGTTTTATTTAATCCCATTCATTTTTGCTTTTTTGTTTTTGCTTGTGACATCACATCCAAAAAAACAAAACAAAACAAAACAAAACAAAACTGCCAAGACCTATGTCAAGGAGCTCACCACCTATGTTTTCTTCTAGGAGTTTTATGGTTTCAGGTTTTATAGTCAAGTCTTTAATCCATTTCGAGTTAATTTTTGTGTATTGTATAAGACACTAGTCTACTTTCTTTGTTTTGCACGTGGCCGTCCAATTTTCCCAGAACCAGTTATTGAAGAGACTGCCTTTTCTCCACTGTATATATTTAACTACTCTGTTCTTTCTCATGATTGCTTTAGCTTTTCAACATTTTTTGTGGTCCAATTAAAAAAATATGGATATATGAAATATATCAGTTTGGCAGACACAGTTAGAGTCTGGTATAAGACCCAGATTTCCCCTTCAGAACCCAAACATTAATTCCTCTAGCTACTTGGCACGTTAGCTATTGACAGACCACAGCTGAATTAATTAGCTTGATCTGAAGGGACCTGCCTTGCCCAAGACCATGCCTCATCTCTTGACAGCAGCTGCATGCACCTCATGGTTGGTCCATGTTGGGGTGCAAAGGTCTGGCTCCCTTGTCTTGCCTGAGAACTGCTATGAACGTCCATCTCTGTTTCAGAGTCCTTCATAGGATCAGCGTTGTCCTCTGTTGAAACTGTGTTTTGCTGATGAATCACAGTTTTCCTTTCCCCACTACTGGTACAGTTTCCCTCACACCGTTACTGGTAGTGTCCTAGAAGAACTCCCCAATAATTGACCTGCCGATTAGATTTGTGTGACCTGCACACAAATCTAATTTGCAGAGTCTATTTCTGAAGTAAACTAACTTCAAACGTAAGGGCTACTTTGGAGGTTACTCTAACCATGGTGTTAATGTGATAATGAAAATTATTAGGCAGACAATGTCTAATAATACACAATTATAAAAGTAATAGTTACACTCTTTGATGAAGAATATTTTATGATCATTTGTACCATTATCATTACCAAGGTGATAATGAGTATGACCTTATAAATAGGTCATAACAATTTATAAGCTAATAAATGTTGAGGTGGTATTTATCTACTTCCTGCATGTAACTGCTTCCTGTATGATTATACATTATCTTCACTCCTTTTACATTATAAACTCTGGTGATGAGAAAAACCAAAGCCTTGTATTAAGTTATTTGCTAAGCATAACTGAATACAACCAATATTGAAATATGGATTGTTTTATTCTAGGACCTTTCATACAGTCAAACGTTTGCTCTAAGGGCTGCAAAACTGAGACCACACCAGTACAGGTCTATGGGTACCACTTGCGGAGTGTGTGAGAAGAAACGGTGGCTAAAAACTGGGTGCAGCTGTAATTGGAAGAGTGGTTTCTAAGTGGAAAGTCTTTCTGAAGAGTTCCAGAAAAAAAGGATAGCTTCATTGGAATGATCTGCGTTAGAGGAAAGCAGTGCAGATCCTGATCAATGGCTCACAATATAAAACCATTGGTGACTTTAGTCCCTGAGCTAGGGACGAAGGGAAATTATGAACAACGTTTATAGCTAACACAGTTAATGCCATTTGTACTTGCTAAAAGATCATTTTTGCTACTTTACTGTTAAAGAATTTTAACTGTGAAGCGCCTGGTTTAATAGAAAATGTTTCCAAGATTTTGGGGATATGTTTTGAAAGATAAGAATTGTGATAGTCTCCTAACCCAATATCACGCAAATATTTTAAAGGGTCCTTAGTGACTTTCATCCTGATATAAGTAGTTTTTTTTAAGTTTTTTTCCAATTTAAGTGTCACTTTGTTATCCTTAAAAAGTCGGGAAAATTTGCTAGTCCATGGCATTCTTATATGTGAAACAACAATAATAGGAAAAGATAATTTTATGTAATTCATAATAACACTTTTCCACAAGCTGGTTGTAGAAGGGTTTTTATATAAAGAGGAAGAGAGAAAATGCCGAGCAGTGTGTGGGGGAGGGCATCCCGTGAGGTTTCTCTGGGTTTGCGTTAACTAATCAAACATGAACAAAATGTCCTGCTCTCTATTATGTTGTTTGTTATAAAAGTGCTTCAGATTTAATTTTCATGCAAGTACTTAAAAGAAATCCTTCTTATAAGCACGAATACTCACACCACTTCAGATGAACATGAGTGTCTGTATTAGTCAAAACTGAAATGCACAAAATATGAATCCCAGATATCAAGAAAGTATTTTTATATGTAACATCTTGCTTTTGTAAAATTACAAGAATATTTATAAATTTTTTGTCTCTTTTTGAAATGAAAGCAGTACTTATTGAAGGACATATTCAAGTACAAACTTGGGGAGGAAGATATTTGTAGAGTCTGTATTCTATGGTGAATTTGTCAAAGTGCACTCCCGTATATTAATGTGATAAAGTTATGCTTAGGAGGCTTTGCCAAAATTACTAAGTGATGAATAATTTAACAAGAAAACTAACTCACAGAAATATGGAAAAAACTGACAAGAAAGCAATGTCCCTTGCAATACAGTCTTGTCATTTTTTTAACACTCAGTTGTGCTGAGGGATGAGGCTCTGTAAGTCAACCAGGTGTTTCCAGAGGGTTGTCATTTTAGGGTCTAGTATTATTAAGTTATGATGTAGAAGACCCGAAAATAGCCAGGAAGTGGGGGAATCTGAGCAGTAACTGAAATAATTTTCTACAATGAATATATCCTAGATATTGGAGTAGACTTTTTGGTAGAAGTGAGGGATAATTTACAGTTGGATTATAAAAGGATTTGCCACTTTCAACAGGATTGGAGGGAATCTACCACAAAATGGAGACATCTAGACAAGTTAGCAATATCTGGAACACCTAGCATCAGACATAAGGGTGAGAGAAACTTTCCATATAACAGAGAACCAGGGAATAAAAGATGGTAGGCGCCCTGGCTGGTGTGGTTCACTGGATTGAGTGCCAGCTCTCAAATCAAAAGATCGCCAGTTTGATTCCCAGCCAGGGCATGTGTCTGGGTTGCTGGCAAGGTCCCCAAGTGGGGCAAGTGAGAGGTAACTGATTGATGTATGTCTCACACACCCGATGTTTCTCTCTTTCTCACTCCCTTCCCCTCTCTCTCTCTAAAACTAAATAAATAAAATCTTCTAAAAATTAAAAGAAGGTAGGCAGAGAATTGTCGGAAACTACTGTGTGTAAATTAGGATAAGAGATTAAATGCAGCACTTACTCATTTATTTAATCAACCAACAGTTATGTATTGAACATATACTATACATCAGGCACTATTCTGAAGTAGGCACACAAAGTTCCTCACTCTCATAGTGATTGCATCCCAGGGGGAGAAGCAAATACTAAAAGGTGGAATATTTAAGTATATATTTTGTTAGCTCATGGTCAATGTCAACCAGTAAATTAGTGCATGGTAGGTAAATAATTGTTGGGGGAGAGGGAGCAATGCACTTTTAGATAGGATAGCCAGAAAAGACCTCTCAGACAAGGTGACATTTGGGAAAAGTCCTAAAATAATTGAGAGAGAGAACCATGCAAATATCTGTTGTAACAGCATTCCAAATTTCCTAAGGTAGAGCATACCTGGACAGTGTGACCACAAAGAGATGAGCAAAGGGCAGAAGAGTAGGAGGTGTGGTTGGAATACAGGTAGATTATGTAGGGTTTGCAGGTCATAATAAAGATTTTGAATTTTAGTCACTCTAGAAAACTGAAATATTGATGAATTTTTTTATTCTGTACACACAGTTCTAGATTTGGCATCTATATCTTAAGTTCATTTTCTATTAAGGCACATGTTATGCCCCAGGCATAACCAATATCTAGTCAGCTACAAATACCTACTGCCTATCGCTCAATAAATATTTGAATGTGTGCCAGGATGCAGTTCATACTTCTTGACTTCTTGACCATTGACTTCTTGACAAGGAGTGTTCGCTCTCAGGAGATCATTTGTAGACTCCAGGAGGTGTGATGCCGTTGTTTGCCTAGATTCTGATGGCAGCCCTGCCTCTGTGTGCTGCCTGGGTGACCTTCGTAAGCACATAGGGCCTCCATCTCTAACATGAAGAAAATAATAGCCTAAATGTAGCATTCAGGATTAAAGTGATAGACTATGAAGCACCCCACATTTCTTTCACAGTAAATTTCAATTAATGTTATCATTATTATATTTTTATCATTATTAGAGCATTAACAAATCAAATTATCAGAAATGGACGTATATACAACTAAAATATACCATTTTTTAGTTACCTCTCCTGCTGCCAGAACATCTTTTTGATATCATGGCATGTTTCTGAAATAGCAAAAGTAAAAACAAACTTAGGCTGATAGGGAACGTTAGTTGATTACAAGTTCCTTTGCACTTGAAGTCAGACTTGCCCATATCTGTTAAACATGAATGTCTTGCAAGCTCGTCTTCCACACATCGATTCATTCAAACAGATTTCCTCTGGTTTTTGGAGTGTGTTTATCTCCGTGTAAACAGAGCTACAGATGGTTATGACAAGTTCTTGTTTGTGCGTACCGGAAGGCATGCTGTGTGGCAAATTGCGCTCTTTTAGATTTCAGTAAGTTTTCTTTCTGTTTCGTTTGTCCCTGTAATAGGGCATCATACGGCCCACAGTGAACAAATGTAAATCTAAAATAGCAGCGTCACAAAATAAGGTGCCAGTAAAATAACATTTTTATTGTATCAGGCTTTAATAAGGCTTTGTAATCGGTTTTGGTTGTCAAACATGTGCATCAGTTAAAATAAGGTTGCAAGTGGATAGGATGCGAATCAGGAGGCTACACTGAGAGTTCTAGGTAATGAATTTTGCTGTTATCGCAGGAGAAGAAGCAGAGATGGTGTGTCAGAGGTGTCAACGTGCACTCATTTGTTCTAAGACCTTACTGTATGTTAAGAGCCACAACAGAGGAACTAATCTCAACTTTGTGAAATTAAAATAGTTCTATTGCCTAAGAAGTGAAATGGTGGAAAAATTTATTCACAACTCTTTGTTTATGACAGTACACTTGTGAAATAAATGACACAAACACTGATTTAAAAACAGGCAAACTCAGAAGTCTCCATAGAGTTACACGAAGGCCAAATTTTAGCATTGGGTCACCACATAGGTATTATTAAAAGGCTTTGACTTTGGTTTTTGCTACCAAAGAAAGATTTTTAAAAATTCTATGTCAAACTCAAACCTCTTCCATATCTATATTGTCCTTCTTTTAACACTAGTAATATTCAAGTAAATTATGACAAAGAGAACTTCAATTATATAAGATCAAGAAAGCACTGTAATCAACGTTATGGAATAATGGAATGAAGATTTTATTTTCAGAGAAACATGCAGAGTGCATGGAATAAGGTATCTGAACGGAAAGTAATCCACTTCTGTGATTCCAGTTGATTTCCTTAATGTACTTTAATTACATCTTCTAATTGAAGTTCAGTGAAGTTCATATACATGTCAATCCTCAGAAAATTCTCAGTAAAATAACTTCTCACATTTCATAATAGTACAGAGTACCAAACTGATTATTATTATTTTCTCCTGTTTTAAGGAATAGAGACTGAGAAAATAAAGTTTAAAAAGTTGACAGCAGTAATTTAAATTAGAATTGAGAATTTCTGACTTTAATTCTATATTCAATCTATAACTATGTAGCATTATTCACTGGAAAAAATGAACAAAATATCCATAATACATTTCACAAACTTATATGTATAAAACTATTTCAACTTCCAAAAAACCCTGAAAAACGTTCATAAGTGCATAAATTTTTCCCCACAGTAAGGGTCTGGTCCTATCAAATTTCAGCCTTAAATTTTAGCTGCTCTGGAGTGGTATAAGTAAAAATAGATGCTGGAGGGATTTTTGTAAGAATGAGAATATTAACGTTTTTCATTCTCATGTAAGAAAAAATAAAACCCTATCAAATTGATTTTGACCAAAACTCCCAAAATATTTTACCGTTAGGTTTAGAAGAAACGAATAAAATTTCAGCTCAAAAGGACTATTTGATGAAATTATAAGCTACTGAGAGACTCAAACTCTAAATCACTTTCCACTTTAAATACAGTGTTTACTATCACACAGGTTAATACTTAAATACTTTTTATTCATCTCAGAAATGATAAAAATTAAAAGGAAAATACAAATAGTTAATGTGGCAGAAGCAATAGAAGAATTGAGCTAACGTGACGTTTTTACAGTGTAGTATAATTTAACTAACACTTTGAGAAAGGTCATGAAACCAAGGGAAAGTCTGAATTTGGGGAATGAAACACCAGTTTATTCTAATAGGAATATACAGTAAGTAATTAAACTACTCATTAGTTTTCATTCAGTAACTAAAAATCTCCTGTGTATCAGTCACTGATTGCAAAACACTGGGAACAGTACAAACATTCTAAGGTATAGATCATTTACTCTGGAGGAGTATTACCGAGTAGATGTTATTTGGGAATATGGATTAAAAGTGAAACAACCACTGCTTAAAAAATTAAATAACCATAAAGTATTGTGTTCATAGATTCATTAATAGTGAAATTATGGAGGACTTCAAAGACACTCAATTTCATTGTTCCCTAATACAGTGTTCTTGGCATTTTGTCCAAAACATTGTTATATTCCCTCTTTTCATGCGTTAGGAAGCTAAAGCATTATAAAAGTAAAAGAAATGGAGGGCAAATGAAATCATTCACTGAACAGAATCATACTGAATATTACAAATGTGTATAGTCCTAGTCCTCTCATTAAAAGCCAGTAGTGCACTGTCAGTTATAAAGAAAACAACAAGACCCAAAACAAAAAAATGTGTTTCCCATGTTCAAACACCCTCGTGTAACAGACCCTTCCCAAGCTGAACTCTGTCCATGCTGGTCCATATTCCTCCTTTCACAGGTGAAATAACGGAGGTCCAGAAAACTGGGCTTTTGTAAGCTTTTTTCACTCCCTCCCAAGAGATTTGATTATACTATTTTGTTTAAATACTACATAGGTTAATTATACTTCAGGGTTTTTTTTCAAGTTCTGAATTGCCATGATTGGAGTTAATCAGTCTTTCCTCTATTTTTTCATAATTGCCAGATAATAAAAAATAATAATAAACAATAATTAGTGACAAATTAAGTGAATTTAGAAAGATATTATTATTCTTAAGATTCCATGCTTTAAACAGAATATACAGCAATTTAAATTGTATACTTGAATATATTTTTAAGGTACAAAGAAAGCATCGTGTACTTATTAGATATCTTAAAAAGCAGAGTATGACTTAACTACTTACTAAAACCAACTGGCATGATTTTGAATCATCAGTGGCTGTCAAGTACCCTGTGAAAATAAAGGAATTAGAATTGAATTTTTTTAAAGTTTAGGAAAATCTAGTATTAGTCTCTATGTAGTATTCAGTTCATTTTAATTATTCTTTTTTCTCATGGCTCCTTCCCTGGATTCCAGGCTCCAGGTTTCCAAATATGAGAATAGCTGACCTGCTGAAAGACTCAAACCCACTGAATAGTCCAGACCTAGACTTCAGTATCAGGGACAAAGACTGGAATTTCAGTTATTTCATTGGATTTTTAGCATAGCATCATTATTCTTTTTTTTTAATTTTTAAACTAAATACATTGGGGTGACATTGGTTAATAAGATTATACAGGCTTGAAGTACACGATTCTGTAATTCTTCATGTATATATTGCATTGTGTGTTCACCTCCCAAAGTCAAATCACCTTCTGTCACCATATATTTGCCTCCCTTTACCCTTTACTAGCTCCCCCCACCCTTCCCTCTCCTTGGAAGCCACCATACTGTGGTCTGTTTATGAGGCGCCTGTTGTTTGTCTTGTTTGGTCATTTGTTTCTTTCAGTTTTATATCCCACATATATAAGTGAAATCATTTGGTTCTTAACTTTTTCTGTCTCACCTATTTTGCTTAGCGTGATATTCTCAAGATCCATTCGTGTCACAGATGGCAGTATTTTGTCTTTTCTTATGGCTGAGTAGTATTCCATTGTATATATGTACCACATACTTATCCAATCATCTATTGAAGGACATTTCAGCTGTTTCCATGTCTGGATCATGAACATAGGGGTGTATGTATCTTGGAAAATGAGTATTTTCAAATTTGGGGGTAGATACCTAGAAGAGGGGTTACTAGGTCATATGGTAGCTCCATTCTTAACTTTCTGAGGAACTTCATACTGTTTTCTGTAGTGGTTGCACCAGCAATGAATGAGGATTCCTTATCTCCACAACCTCTCTAACACTTGTTATTACTAGTCTTGTTGATGATAGCCATTCTAACAGGTGTGAGATGGTATCTCATTGTAGTATTAAGTGACTTGGAAAATCTCTTCATGTACCTGTTGGTCTTTGTAGGTTTTATGGGAGAACTGCATGTTGAGGTTCTCTACCCATTTTTGAAAAATATTTTTTCAAGTATAGTTGATATATATAATATTATATTAGTTTCAGTTGTGCATTCTTCCCATTTTTAAAATTGAATTATTTGTTTTTATTGTTGTTGAATTGTATGAGTTCTTTAGACATGTAGAATATTAACTCCTTGTTGGAGGTTTTGTTTGCAAATATCTTCTCCCATTCAGTTGGTTGCCTTTTTGTTTTGTTGATGGTTTCTTTTGCTCTGCAGAAACATTTTAGTTTGATATAATTCAATTGTCTTTTATTCTTTTATCTTTGAGGTCAAATTCATAAAATTCTCTCAAAGGCCAAGATTAATACATTTAGTACCTATGTTTTCTCCTATGTAATTTATGGTTTCAGCTCTTATATTTAGATCTTTGATACATTTTGAGTTAATTTTTATGTATGGTGACAAATAGCAGACTCATCTCATTTTTTTACATGTTGCTTTCCAATTATCCCAGTACCATTTATTAAAGAGGCTTCCTTTTCTCCATTGTATGTTTTGGACTCCTTTGTCACAAATTATTTGCCTGCATACTTGTGGGTTTATCTCTATGTTCTCAGTTATGTTCCATTGATCCATCTTCTTTTTTCTTCCAGTACCATGCTGTTTTGTTTATTGTCACTTTGTAGTATAATTTGAAGTCAAGAGAGTGTGATACCATAGACTTTGTTCTTTTTTTGTTTCTTTCCCCAGGATTGCCTTGGTTATTCAGGGTCTTTGGTGGTTCTATACAGATATGATGATTTTTTTTTGTTCTATTTCTTTAAAAAATGCCATTGGGATTTTGATGGGGACTGCATCATATATATTGCTTCAGTCAATATGTCCATTTTAACTACCATTTTTTCCAATCATTGATGGAATATCTTTCTATTTCTTTGTGTCTTCTCAATTTCTTTTAATAATATTTTGTAGTTTATAGTGTATAGATCCTTCACATACTTTGTTAAGTTTATTTCTCGGTGTTATATCTTTTTGTTGCAATTGCAAAAAAATTTTTTAATTTATTTTTCTGAAACATCATTGTTAGTATATAGGCATGCAATGGACTTTATTATTTTTTAATCCTCACCTGAGGACATGCTTATTGATTTCAGAGAGAGGGGAAGAGAGGGAGAGAGAGAGAGAAGAAAAGAAACATCAATATGAGAGAGAAACATTGATTGGCTGCCTCTTGTGTGCTCCCCAGCCAGGGACTGAACTTGCAGCCTAGGCATATGCCATGACCAGCAATGGAACCCACGGCTTTTTGGTCTACGGGACAAGGCTCCAACTGACTGAGCCTCAGATTTGATGAAATGGATTTTTGTGTATTGATTTTGTATCCTGCATCTTCACTGTATTTGTTTATCATCTATAACAATTTTTGGTAAAGTCTAAAATATTTATTTGTTGCTCTCTCTTTTTTCTTTTAAATAATTTGTACTTATTTGTTAACATTTTCTATTTGGTGAGACACCATTCTCATACTTTCCTTGTATTTTTTATATACTACTTCCTTTACTTTAAAAATATAATAACTGATTTAAAATATTTTTCTAGTAAGCAGAAAATATTAGTTTCTTTGGGGAAGTTTCAATAGACAGCTATTATTTATGTATATGCATGTACTGTGCATGTTTATACATTCTTAATTCTTATGTGTCTTCTAATTTATTTTTTATTTAAAAAAATGTACACTTAACAATATAATATGGCAACTCTGGCTATCAGTCTCCCCTCTCTGATACTCAGTAATTGTTTTTGTTTTCTGCTTATTTTTTAATTACAGTTGACAATACTATATTAGTTTTAGGTGTACAGCATGGTGGTTAGACATTTGTGTAACTTAAGAAGTGATCCCCCAGATAAGTCTTACGCTGACCTGACACCAGGCTCAGTTATTACAATATCGTTGCCTGTACTCCCTAAGCTGTACTTTACATCCCAGTGACTATTGTGTTTCTGCCATTTTGTACTTCTCAATCCCTGCACCTTTTTTGACCAGATCCCCAACCTTCCTGCAATCTGGCAGTCATCAGTTTGTTCTCTGTATGTATGAGCTTGTTTGTGTGTTCATCCATCTTGCCATCAATAGTAAGATTTCATTCTTTTTTATGGTCAAGTAATATTCCATTATATGCATGTACCACATCTTCCCATCTCTTGACTGGAGCGTTTACTCCATTTATACTTAATAATTATAGATAGTTATACAGTTAGTAACATTTTATTAATTGTTTTATGACAGCTTTTGTGGTTCTCTGTTCCTCTCTTGTTTTCTCTCTACTCTTATATGTTGATGACTTTTTGTAGTATTGTAGATACTTTCCTCTTTATTTCTTTTATATCTCTTGTAGATTTTTAGTTTGTAATTATCATAAGCTGCATACATACTGAGCCATGTATATAGCAGTCTATTTTAAGTTCACGGTTGCTTAAGTTCAAACACATTATAAAATCACTACAATTTGCACTTACCCTCTCCATGTTTATATTTTTATCTTTTTTACCTTTTCATATGTTTGTGTATTTTTTTGTTTTACTTCTATAATTATGCATGATCTTGCTATTTTTGCTTTTTAACCTTTGTAACAGCTTTAATGTTGGTTTATCCACTGTTGTTATGTGCTTGCCTTTGTCAGTGAGAGTTATTTTTTTCTTTGTGATATTTTCTTACTCATATTTTAAAATGTTTTCTCCTTCTCCTTAAAAGCCTCTTTAACTTTTCTTCTAATACTAGTTTGATGGGGATGAACTCCTTTAACTTTTTCTTGCCCGAGACCCAGGAATTGTTTCTGTTGATGTTCATTTTTGTTATTTTCCAAATGAATTCACTGAGCTATACATTTAAAGACTGCATCCTTTGCCATGTGCAAGCCCTGAAGTTTGTGCATACGTACCTTAAAGGCCAGTCAAAGAGTGGGTAAGTATTTCATTAAATGCCTTAGAACAATAAATCTTCTATCTTCTCCGTATGTGTGCTGGGGTATGCTTTCAATGCTCTGGCAGGCAGTTTGCAACTTTGTTTGTAAGCCTTCATTTCACACTTGTGTGGATTCTCAAGTTCAGCTAGAGGTAAAAAAGTAATTCCTTCTCAGGTATTCAGAGGCTATCAGGCTACTGGTTCTGACAGCCAGAGGTTATCGTGGGGATGAGAATAGGGTAAATTTAAATGTGATGAAGCTAATTATTACTGAGATACAGCTACTATTCTTGAATAAACACTCTTTGAATTTCTGCAAGCCTTTGGGCCATCTCCAGAATTGGGAAAACTTTATATTGGCAATTTTTCACCAGAGTTTTTGTTTGTATGAGAGAGCATCTATTTGGATGTCATTACTCCATCATTCCACTAGTTCTCTCAGATGTATTCTGATAATGTAAAACATAAATGAACCAAACTATTCTTTAAGAAAAGAAAATGTACATATATGACTTTTAAAATTGAACACCAGTTTTCTTCCAAAAGACACATGTAAATATAGTTAAATACAAAGTTTAAAACAAAGCAAAGACATAGATTGATTTATTTCAAAAAAAAGTAGCCAACATTACTTTTAATATTAAATAAAATAATATATTAAATTGAAACAATGTGTAATTCAAAAAATATCTTCTAATAAAATATGTATCTATAAATATATCTACTAACCAACAGCATAAAATTGATCTAAACAAAAATGTTTTTAGAAAGTTTAACAAAAATCATCATAAGAAAGATACAAATGCATACCTATGTATAGACAAAGAAATGCATATATAAAATAGTTTTAAATTGTGTCTCTAACCTTCATACACCAAAAAAGAATTTTTGAACCTAGAGAATTTATAAGTAAATTATTTAAATTTTTTCACAATAAGTAATTTCAATGTCATGTAATATTAAAAGCATATAAAAATATCAAAGTGTATTCAATTTTATTTAATGCAAATGGCAGCTTTTGATCAAAAACTTTACAAAGTGGACCATGGAACTAATCCACATAGCCCAGATTTCTAAAAGAGTTTGCATATGTATCTGTTTTAAAACTAGAAGAGTTATCACACAAAAAAAACACTTAAAAATTATATATAGAGATTTTTAAATTATCTAATCATGTCCTTTCTCCAAAGAAGATTAGTCAAGCCATCATAAAATTCTTTCTATTATTTTAAATAACTTATCCTGTCAAGGAATCAATTATCTTACTGAACTTAAATTATTTGTGTAGTAATTAAAATGGCTTCTGAATACTTGATCCTCAATGTTGAGGATACTCTGTATAAGCACTCTTTAAATGAAGAACTTTGGCAAGAATTATTACACTAAAATATAGGAGAATCGTGGAAATACTTTGCTTTTATATATACAATGATATATACATATTGTATATATTATATTCTATAACATTGTATATATTATATCACATATATGATATATAATGCTATATACAAGCACTAGATAGTAATCAGTGCTAAGAATAAAATCAAAGTAGGAGAGAGAGTTAGGTAGTGTTCAGAGTGATGAGATTCTTAGATTGGGTAAGCAGGAAAGGCATATTAAAAAGTAGTACTTTACTAGAAATCAGAGGAAAAGAGGACTGAAAGAAGTGAGTTAATACACAATGAAGGATTTGAAATAGATAGAAAATTAGAAATTAATAGAAAATGGAAGAAATAGAAATACACATTTGAAAATAAAAATTAGTAGGATGCTCAGCCCAAGCCAATAAATGTGCCCTGCAAATCAGAAGGTAGTCTGTTTAATGATTTCCACAACTGCAAAGCAAAATCCTATAGTAAATATGCAAATGAAAATGAGAAACAAAATATATAAGCATACCACTAAAGAAAGCCATCAGCCCTGGCTGGTATGCCTCAGGGATTGAGTGCCAGCCTGCCAAATAAAGGGTAGCCAGTTCAATTCCCAGTATAAGGCATATGCTTGGGTTGCAGGCCAGGTCCCCAGTAGGGGGCACATGAGAGGCAACCACACAGTGATGTTACTTTCCCTTTCTTACTCCCTCCTTCCCCCTCTCTCTGAAAATAAATAAATAAAATCTTAAAAAAGAAAGTCATCAAACCACAAAAAGAAAGAGGAAAAGTAGGAGAAAGGATTAGAGTGGAACTAGAAAGAAAGCAGGAAACAATTAACAAAATATTAATAAACACATACCAATTAATAATTACTTTAAATTTAAATGGATTAAATGCTTCAATCAAAAGACATGGGGTAGTTGGATAAAAAAATAAAACCTATATATATACTGTCTACATGAGATTCTCTTCAGATCAAAAGACACACACTGAAAGTAGAGAAATGGAGAAAGCTATTTCATGCAAACGAAAACAAAAAAAGCTGGGATAGTAATACTTATATGAAATATAACAGACTTTAAAACAAGGATATAATAAGAGACAAAAATGGATAATGATAAAGAGATAAATCCAACAAGAGAATATAAACTTTGTAAACATTTGTGCATTCAACATAGGAGCAACTAAATATATAAAGCAAATATGGAAGGACATAAAAGAAGAGCAACAGTAATACAGTCACAGTACAAGACTTTAACACCTTACTGACATCCATGCATAGATCTTGCAAACCAAAACCAAACAAGGACACAACAGCCCTAAATGACACATTAGACAAGATGGATTTAATATTTTTAGAGCATTTCAATCCAAAGCAGCAGAATATGCATTCTTTTCAAGTACATATAGAACATGTTTCAGGAAACACCACATGTTAGAACAAAAAAATTTTTAATAAAATTAAGAAAATGTAAATCATATCAAAAATCTTATATGACCAAAATGGTATAAAACTAGAAATCAATTACAAGAAAAAAAAACTGAAAAACACATAGAGTCTAAATAACATGTTACTAAACAATGGGTTCGCAATGAAATGAAGACAGAAATCAAAAGATACCTTTAGACAACTAAAAATGCAAACACAACAACCTAAAATCTATGGGCAGGGAAAGCAATCTTAAGAAGTAAATTCATAGCAATACAGGTCTAGCACAAGAAATAAGAAAAATCTCAAGTAAACAATCTAACTTTGCACATAAAGAAATTAGAAAAAGCACAATAAATAAAGCCCAAAGAAAGTAGAAGAAAGAAAATAGTAAAGGTTAGAGCAGAAAAAAATATAAACAAATAAAGTCTAGAAAATGATAAAAAGATTAATAAAACCAAGAACTGTTTTCTAAAATTATAAATGTGATTGATAAAACTTCATGAGATTTTTCAAAGAAAAAAGAGAGTGAACCCAAATAAATAACATCAGAAATGAATACATGAATGCATAAGTTCATTTCAATTTATAGTTTAGGATTCTTAGAGTATATGCCCAGCAGAGGAATCACTGGGTCAAAGGCAGTTCCATTTTTAATTGTCTGAGGAAATTCCATACTGTTTTCCATAATGGCTGCACCGTCTTTGTTTCTACCAATAGTGCACTAGGGTGCCCTTTCTCCACATCCTTGCCAGCACTTGTTTGTTGATTTATTAATGATGGCCACTTTTGGCAGGTGTGAGGTGATATCTCATTGTGGTTTTAATTTGTATCTCTCTGATGGCTGGTGATGTTGAGCACCTTTCAATATGTCTGTGAGCCACCTGTATATCTTGCTTGGACAAATGTTTATTCGGATCCTTTGCCTATTTTTTAATTGGATTGTTTGTCATCTTGGTGTTGCATCATATGAGTTCTTTATATATTTCGGAGATTAAACCCTTGTCTAATGTATCATTGGCAAATATGTTCTCCCATACAGTTGGTTCCCTTTTCATTTTAATGATGTTGTCTTTAGCTGTGCAGAATCTTTTTAATTTGATGTAGTCTCATTTGTTTATTTTTTTCTTTTATTTTTCTTGCCTTCGGAGATATAGCAGCAAAAATATTGCTACGTGGGATATATGAACTTTTACTACCATGTTTTCCACTAGGACTTTAATTGCATCATGACTTATATTTAACAACAGTTCAAAAGAACCTATGTACTCCTATTCTGAGATGTCACTTCACACCTCTCAGAATGGCTATCATCAATAAATCAACAAACAATGAGTGTTGGTAATGACGTGGAAAAAAAGGGAACCATAGTGCACTGTTGGTGAGAATGCAGAGTGGTATAACTACTATGCAAAACAGTATCGAATTTCCTCCAAAAATTAAAAAGGGACCTGCCTTATGACCCAGTGATTCTGGGTTCCTTTGGACACTTCTGAGTGTATATATTCAAAGAAATCCAAAACACAAATTTAAAAAAATATGCACACTTCCATGTTCATTGCAGCATTGTTTACAATGGGCCAAGATATGGAAACAAACCAAGTTACCTACAATAGAAGAGTGGATAAAAAAGCAGTGGACCATGTATACAATGGAATCTTAGCCATAAAAATAAATGAAATCTTACCTTTTGAAATGGCATGGATGGACCTATAAGGTAATATGCTGAGTGAAATAAATCAGATAAGAGAAGTACCATATGATTTCACTTATATGTGGAATCTAAAAAACATAATAAGCAAACAAAAAATTCAAAAAGACTCATACAGAATAGACTGATCATTGCTAGAGAGGAGGAGGGGTTGTGGGGCAGGATGAGAAAGGTGAAGGGGTTAAGAAGCACAAATTGGTACTTAGAAAATAGTTATGGGGATATAAAGTACAGCATAGGAAATATAGTAAATAATATTGTAATAACTGTATGGTGCCAGGTGGGTACTGGTAATATTGGGGGAGAACCCTTGGGAAAGTATATGATTGTACAACCATTATGCTGTAAAACTGAAACCAATATAAAATAATGTTGAATGTAAACTGTAATTTAAAGAGAAAAAAATGAATGTCAATATTTTGAATTCCCATATGTATTTGTAGTAAAACCTTTTCAAAATGTATATACTCAATAAGTAAAAACTTAGATAGTCTAGAAATGTAAAAATCTTTCCATACTTAATAAACTATTAAGATTACTTGATTTATAATCCTGGTTTGCTTTTTGTTTTTTTTTAAATTGCCAATTTATGCATCAATACAATAGAAAAAAATCATGCCAAACTATTCATAGTAGATTATCACCACCATCTTTATATATTAAACATAGTACTGTAAGTTTTTCCATTTACTACTTGTGTTAACATTTTTTCCAGTGGAGAGCTGATGATATCATTCTCAGTTAGGATTGTACATTAAAAAGAAGGATTGTATAGACTTTTTTATCTTATAAATATTAACCACTTCTCTAAGCAGAATACATGCCATTCTTTATTTCTCTAAAAACATCAGCATTCTTCCACAAACTCTCAAGAACTTTTGAAACAAATATAATTTTTCATGAAATTATACAGGTTTTTAGCATAGAGCCAATCTTTTCTGTTTATGTATTCAGTAGTCATATAGTCTGTCCTAGAATATTTTTGTGATTTTAAAGTATTTGAAAACTGGTAATGGTCTGACTTACAAAGATGAAGTCTAATAAAATGATCTACAGTCTTCTTACTTTAGCATTATACATCCTTTAACTTTTTCTTAGTTTAAAAATCACCACCTAAGGTTTTTATTATCTTCATAATTCAATAATATTTCTCTAAGTTTTCTACATTCTACGTGGGAAAGCACAGATTGTAACATTAATTCTGGGAAGGATCTCATAGCTATTGAAAGAATTTCATCCATAAAATAGCATCACTGCTATTATATATAGGAGGAAAAATCTTGCGTTTATTTTTGTGAGTTTGTAAGCTTAATAAATAAAATACTTAGAATAAACTTAACCAAAGAGGTAAAAAAACTGTGCTCAGAAAACTACAGAACACTGAAGAAATAAGTTAAGGAAGACACAAATAAATGGAAGCATATACTGTGTTCATGGATTGGAAGAATTAATATCACTAAAATGTCCATATTACCCAAAGCAATCTGTAGATCCAATGCAATTCTTATCAAAATACCAATGAAATATTTCACAGACAACAAATATTTCAAAAATTTATATGCAACCACAAATTACCTCAAATAACCTCAGGAATTTTGAGAAAGAAGAACAAAATAGGAGGGATCACCATACCTGATATCAAACTGTATTACAAGGTGACTATAGTCAAAACAGTCTGGTGAAAAACAGACACAGAGACCAATGGAACAGAATAGAGAGCCCAGAAATAAACCCAAGTCTCTATGGTCAATAAATATTTGAAAAAGGGGACAGGAACATAAAATGAAGTAAAAGTAGCCTCTTCAATAAATGGTATTCAGAGATCTGGACAAGTAAATGCAAAAAAATGAAACTAGACCACCAACTTACACCATATACAAAAATAAATTCAAGATGGATAAAAGACTTAAATATAAGTCATGATACCATAAAAGTCCTAGAGGAGAACATAGGCAGGAAAATTTCAGATACGCTACGCAGCAATATTTTCACCAATATGTCTCCTAGGGCAAGGGATATAAAGGAAAGAATAAATAAATGGTGCTACATCAAATTAAAAAGCTTCTGCATGGCTAAAGTAAAAATCAACACAATGGAAAGGGAACCAACTGTGTGGGGAAACATACTTGCCAATGATAACTCAGACAAAGATTTGATCATCAAAATACATAAAAAACTCACACAACTCCACACCAGGAAGACAAACAACTCAATTAAAAATGGGCAAAGGACCTGAAAAGATGCTCTCCAAGGAAGACATACAGAGGGACCATAGACACATGAAAAAAATGCTCACCATCACTAGCCATCAGAGAGATGCAAATTAAAACCACAATGAGATACCACTTCACACCGGTCAGAATGGCTATCATTAACAAATCAACAAACAACAAGTGCTGGCGAGATTGTGGAGAAAAGGGAACCCTAGTACAGTGTTGGTGGGAATTTAGACATGTGCAGCCACTGTGGAAAACGGTATGGAATTTCCTCAGAAAACTAAAAATGGAACTGACTTTTGATCTGGCAATTCCACTGCTGGGATTATACCCTAAGAATCCTGAATCACCAATTCAAAAGAACCTATGCACCCCAATGCTCACAGCAGCATTATTTACAATAGCCAAGTGCTGGAAACAGCCTAAGTGCCCATCAGTAAATGAGTGGATCAAAAACTATGGTACATTTGCACAATGGAATACTATGCAGAAGAAAGAAGGAACTCCTATCATTTACGACAGCATGGATGGAACTAGAGAGCATTATGCTAAGTGAAATAAGTCAGGTGGTGAAAGACAAACACCATATGATCTCACCTATAAGTGGAACCTAATCAACAAAACAAATGAGCAAAAATGAACCAGAGAGATGGAAATAAAGAACAAACTGACAGTGACCAAAAGGGGAGTTAGGGCAGAAAGGGGGAAAGAAGGGAAAGGAGCAAGCCAAGGAACATGAATAGAGAACTCACTGGTACCAACAATGTGGGGATTGATTGTAGGGATGTGGGGGGCAGGGACAGGGATGGAGAGCAATGGGGGAAAAGGCGGGACAACTGTAACTGAACAATGGTAAAAAATATAACAAATAAAAAGTAAGTAAGTAAATAAATAAATAAATAATGCTAATTAGAACTCTGGCTCTCTTGAACAACATCATGAGAGCCCCTGAAGTTACACAAGAAAGCAAATGGCCTAAAGAGACATTTAGAAGGTATTATCAGTCAGCTTTACATAATAGTCTTATATTAGTAATCCTTTAAATCTTATTACAGTAAGCTTGTTGGGGTGGTTCTATTTCCTTTGGACTACAATTTAGTATCTTAATAAGTGGGTGGAAAACTGACCTTTGGATTGTTTTCTTAATGGTAAGATTTTGAAACTGTGTGATTCTGAAATCTTTTTTCTCCCTATAATACCTAATTTTTTTTTCCCTTTTCACATTACTTTTGGCAGATTCAGTATTTTGCATATATTACATTTTTCCTATATTCTGCCTAAATTATTCAATTATTAGAGAACTCGTACACTAATTTCTCATTTGTATTATGTGAAGAATTTTTTTTTTGTAAACTGGCATTCCATTATAGAAATAAATTAGTTATTGATGAAAAAAGAAGGTATTTATATAGTAACTAGCTAAATGTATCTACCTTAAGGGGCATAAATATGTATATTTAACATGCATAAAATTTCAACTCTAATAGGGAATATAAATCAACCTTAAAATGTCTACCAGGAACCTAAAATTTTTTTATTACATCCCTTGGCTGGTGTGGCTCAATAGGTTGAGTTCCAGCCTGTGAACTGAAGGGTCATTGGTTCAATTCCCAATCAGGGTACATGCCTGGGTTGCAGGCTGGGTCCCGTTTCAGGGTTTGGGAGAGGCAACCGATTGATTTATTTCTCACACATTGATGTTTCTCTCTCTCTTTTTCTCACTCCCTTCCTCTCTCTCTCTCTAAAAATAAGTAAATAAAATCTTTAAAAAATCCGTTTGTTTAAAAACATTTTTTAAATACATAACTGGAAGTTTAGATTTCCTAACTTTGTACTTGCTTAAATGTATTTACACATGAAGAGAAATGGCTATTGTGCTCAAATATCAGAAAATGGATTGGAATTTATGCTTTAAACATATCATTACACTTATTAAAAAACAAGCTAGCAGAATAAAATAGCTAAAATAATTTATACATTGCCTATAAATATGTATAGTCAACAATTATACCTAATTACAAAAGTAAATATCTATATGGAATATAATTTAAAACATTTTATAATTTGCCCTGGCTGGTGTGCTGCAGTGGACTGAGTGCCAGCCTACAAACCAAAGGATTGCCTCTTCAACTCTCAGCTGGGGCACATACCTGGGTTGCCGGCCTGGTCCCCAGTACGGGGTGCACTAGAGGCAACCACACATTGATGTTTCTCTCCTTCTCTTTCTCTCTCCCTTCTCCATTCTCCAAAAATAAATAAGTAAAATAAATCTTAGAAAAACATTTTATACATTTATGATACCTTAGATATAACTTTATAGATAATAGTTATGAATATCATCCAAAATATTCTATATTTTACTTAAAAATACATAATTAAAATAAAAAAATTAATATTTAGAGGAATTCCCAAACAACAAGACATAAGAAGCCATAACTCTCTAGATTTTCATTGTTAGAAAATAAGGTCTTTATTGGCATTTTATTGCTTTCAAGTTAATGATCCATTACCAAAAATTCTTAAGATTACACAGAAACATAAGATCCCATAGTAGTAAAGATGTCAACATCTGAACCAGCAATATTTTTTGTAGTTATACTACAAAATTGCAGCCCTCCCTAGCTCCCAAATATTTGCCTCAATAGCATCAGATGATGGGCAGTGGTACTATTTATGTACAGATCATCTGCTACACTCAGATAGGGCAGGCAGAGAGGAGAATGACATGTGTCACCTAGTCATGTTTAAGCAAAGAGACTAATTATAGCACAAAGTATCATTAGTCATTACTACTTCATGTTTCCAAACTTTTTCTTTTTTTAATATTCCAACTCACAGCATTCAAAAACTATTGAATACTGGACAGAATCGTAAACACCTCAACATAGTCTCAGAGGTCTACAGTGTTGTCCCTGTTTCTGCCCCTGTTGACACTGAGATCCTAAACACCCTCATCAATGCAGATTGCGTATCCTGCTCTTCATCCAAGGAAAGCTATTTCATGTTTTTTTAATCCTATGTACTTGCTACTTTTCCTTATTTCTTCTATTTCTCTCAATTGACCTAAAGCCATTTTGAAATGATCTCATTAGTAGTACTCATAAAGAGCTAATATTTCATTGTTTCTACTATTTTTGCCTCATTGTAGCACCATAGAAAAAAATGGTCTATGAAACTGTTTTTGACTATATTCCATTTTTATCCCTATGGACTGAATTCCCTACATGTGGCCATCATACATCTTTCTCAGACAACCCTCACTTTATGATATAAAAAAAAAAACAAAGGAGAAATGGTTTAGAAATTTATAACTTTGAAAAGCATTTTTTAACTTTATTTTTATTGTTGACATTAATAGAGACGTCCCCATTTCCCCTGCTTCACCCACCTCCACCCCTTCCCTCTGGCCATCACCACACTGTCATCTGTGTCTATGGGTTATGCATGTATGTTGTCTGGCTAAGCATTCTCACAGTAACCTGTTTAGTAAGTAAAATAGGAACTTTAAGTATCATTTTTAAAATTGATTAACCTGTTCACAGAAAGACACAATTACTTTTCGAAAGTCGTCTCAGAAATTACAGTCACAGTACTTGTTGTTTCCCCCATCCTAATCCTTTTCTTCCCATTACTAAAGTCATAATCGGCTTTGTCTGAGTCTGTGCTTGTCTCTATTCTTTATTCACTTTTTAAAAAGATTACTTAAGGTAATATTAAGTATTACTTCTCTGGCAAGTTATGGTTAAGTATCAGAGCTTGCTTTTATATGAATGAGGGGAATTGCTGAGGGGACAAGATAGCGTGTGTGCAGAAAATTAGATTTAAAGATAAAACTCTATGTGCCACATACCAGTTGCATGACAGAATTATCAGTGTTTCAAGTGTTTCTTAGTTGGAATAAAACACTGTGTATGCTCCTAAAATGGAGTTATATACAGATTTATTTCTATATGCTGCCCTGTCTTCTGACCCAGGTTTAACAGTATACCTTATTTCTACTAGCCTCGTTGCTATACCTTTTGATGTTGACCTTATTATACGAAGTATGTCTTCTTTTTAGATCAGCTAACTGATCTCTTTTATTTGCTTAGAAAAAAACAACAGGGTTTCTCATATTTCATTTTATTAAAACTATATTTATTTAAAATTTCTCATGAGTCAACTCATTTACAAGAAACCAGAGAGAAGGAAAACAAGCCACAGCCTTCCCAGGTCTCACTTTAGCCAATGACAAAAATCAGTAAAGGATTTCCTGTGTCTTTTTACAAAGTATGTCTTAAAAAATCCTGGGATTTTGAGAATTCATATTGAGCTGTAGGGCTGAAATCATTACCTAAATTTCAAACAATATCGAAGGTAGGCCCAAATTCATCATGCGGTGTTTTTCTGCACTAAATAGTCCAAAACTTGGCAGGAAGTATTTTCCAGGGTTGCTTCCCACCTTCTCGTTTTAGAATACATAAGAAGGTATAGGACATCTCTGGAATAATATTAAAACAAATATATTTACATAATTGATTTACATGGGTAAAGAGAAAATATTTTCAGAGAGTCTTCATGAAGTAATAGGTAGACAGATGATACGTAGATGATTAAAATAGCATAAAGGAGAAAAGAATACTTTGTTTCTAGAATAATAATTTAAAGAAAATACAAAATATGATCTTTTCTTGAAAGCAGTAAAGAAATTATTTTATTTTGCTCTAGGCAGATATAAAAGAATAGAAGAATAAACCCAAGATAATAATAAAGCCAAGAAACATAAATAGAACTTGGACAGAAGACACAAGTCAAAAAGTAATGTTTAGTGTTGGACCTTACTCACTCAAAGATGGACACCTAATAAAACAAATGAAATAATCAAATTCGATAAGAAAGGTATGGACAAGCGGGACATCCCAATGTTTGCAGCTAAATTTGACTATTCACACTGTGACTAAAAGAGCTAAAATCCCCTAAAAGAAACAACTGACTAAATTTAATTCTAATTGCCCAACTAAAAATTTACTCTGTTGATATAAAGAAAAGTTGAGTGAGACACTGTGAAAACAGCTCCATTTGAAAAGAATATTAGGCTATTTTGCTGAGTAGAGTTTAGAGTACGCTAAGATGTGTGTTTGTTTGGAAAGTCAACTAATCCATCTAAGTTAGTGTTTCTCACATCATAGATGGACAACAATATACACTCAATAAATTATTGTATCAAGTAACATATTATATGTGAAGGTTCTTTATCACTTATGAAGAACTGCGAATGTAAAGTATCTGTGTATTTACTAGGAAAAAGATAATCCTCTGACAGATAAGTATAGACGCCAGTCTCGGTTATTGCCCAGGCTGCGTGGGAAGGAGGCACAGAACCGAGATTTGTATCTGATACTCTACGATGGCAGAATTGGGATTCTGCCATTGCAATGTTAATTATAGAAACAGATACAACTGTAACAATGAATACCTCCCTGGATTGAGATACCTTTTGACATCTTCAATATTACATCTGAATTATAGGCTATATTAATTTTTCATTGTTGCTGTTCCAAATCACCACAAATTTAGCAGCTGAAAAGAGCAGCAATGTATTATTCAAAGTTCTGTGTGTCATAAGCATAGTCAAGGTTTTGCCTAGTCTGGCACAATTCGTATCTGGAGGCTATGGGAGAAAATCTGTCTTCAGTTTCATTCAGGTTGTTGGCAAAATTTAGTTGAATGTACCAATAAAACTGAGGTCCTTGTCTCTTTGCAGACTCAGTCTGGAACTTCTCTCAGATCCTTAGTGCATCTTGCATCCCTTATCCATTTGCTCCCTTTAATTTTAAAGAAAGCAACGGCAAGTTGAATCCTCCAACTTTAATTTCTTCCCCATCTCTCTTACTCCAACTGGAGTACAAAGTTTTCTACTCTTAAAGGTTCATATACCAAAGCAATCCAGGATAATCTTCCTAGTGTAAGGTCCATAAATTTAATTACTTTTGCAAAGACCTATTTGCCTGCAATGAAGCATATGCGCAGGACCTAGGGATTAGAGAGAGAATGTAATTAGTAAATCATATCACTGTCTACCTGCTGACTCCCAAAGGTTCATGTTCTTCCCGAGCGCAAAATACAGTCATCCCATCCTAAATTCCTAAAGGTCCCCTTCCGTTCTCGTCAGCTCAGAAATTCCCAATCTCAGCCTCTAAGTAATCGGATGCAACTAAATCATCTAAATCATGAGGATGGAGTTCTTTTCTAATCCATTAAACGATTGCTGAGGCACAATTCTTCCCCCTCTGTGAATATATAAATCTAAAGACATAAGGTATTTGCTTCCAACACAAGATAGTAAGACATACATATATAACATTTATAGATATATATTCAAAAAGTGGGAAAATGGAACATAAATCAGAATTAGTATTCCAAAGCATTTTCAATTTGAAGGCAAGCGAAGTATATTAGGTTTCAAGGGCTGGGAATAATCCTCCTTGGTTCCTGGCTCAGGCCTCTGGACTCCACCTTGGGGTCATCATTACTTCTTCAGGAAAGGTAGCATGTATTTCGTGGAGTACTTTTATCAACCTGCTTCTTGCTGGTAGAATTTCGGGAGGACTCACTCCAATAAACAGAAGCTACATTCACAACAGTTTTAGAGTTAATCCTATGTCTGTTTATGGCCACTTTTCAGATGACCGCAGGTCATCAGAAGACCTAAACTTCCCAAGGGTCCCTAGTTTTATTGAGGAAATGTGTGAGTCACACCCTTGATCTCTCCAAAGAGCCTCTTTTGGGATTGAACACTAGGACCTATTGTTATCTGGATAGGCTGAGAATTTTTCAAATCATCACGGTCCCATTTATTTTAGCCAAAGAGTTCCTCCCTTAATTTCGATCATTCCTCTTGTATTTCACTATAAATATTGTAAGAAGAAACTAGGATCCAACTTGAATACTTTGCTTGGTAATATCCTCAGTTAAATAACTAATTTCGTTACTCACAAATTCTGATTTCCATATAATCTCAGGATACCATGGCACTAAGCTTTCTGACACTAAATAACAAAAGTCCCCCTTTTCCGATTTCTGACAACGTGTTCCTCAGCTCATTCTGAATGCTCACCAGAAGCATCCCGGAAATCCAGATTTCTATTGACAGTATGGTAACAAAGATTTAGGCTTTTTTTAAGGTGATATACAAATTATTGTAATTCTCATTATTTCCCTCTGATTCCTCACTGATAACATATTTAATGTGCATTTTTCTAGCAAAAGTCTCTTCAACACAGTCTTTCTAGGCTTTTTCTGTTATATTCTACAAAATTCTTGCAAACTATGCCTATTTGCCCAAATTCAAAGTAACATGCACATTTGAGGAATTTTTGTCCTTTTCCTATCCCAGGCATCAAAATTTGTATTTATTTTCCTATTGCTGTTATAATAAGCATCAAAACTTTATAGATTAAAACAACACTCATTTTGCCCAGACTGGTGTGACTCAGTGGGTTGGGTGTTGTCCTGCAAGCCTAAAGGTCACGGGTTTGATTCCTGGTGGGGGCACTTGCCTAGGTTGTGGGCCAGGTCCCAGTTTCGGGACCTGTAAGAGGCAGGCAATGTTTCTCTCCTGCACTGATGCTTCCCTGCCTCTCTTTCTCCCTCTCTTCCTCTCTCTCTCTAAAAACAACTAAGTCTTTAAAAAATAAAATAAAACAACACTCATTTTTATTTCACAGTTTTGTAGGTCAGAAGTTCTGATATTACAACTGAGTCCTTCCATTAGAATCTCACAAAGTCTAAATCAGGCCGTCTGAAGGGTTTTGTGTCTTTAGGCCACTGAGACAATTCTCTTCCAGGCTTGATTTTGGCAAAAACTCACTTTTCATCAGCTGTGAGACAGAAGTCCCTGTTTTCTCACTGACTGTAAGCCAGAAGCCTCTTTCACCTGCATACCGTCTCACGTTGCCTTCTCCACTTTCAAAGCCAGCAGTAATCGGTGCAGTTCTTCTGACACTCCAGAGCTCACTGACTTACCCTGCAGCACCCTGTCTCCGTGTCAGGTGGGAAAATTTCTCTACTTATAAATACTCTTTTGAAAAGATTAGGTTCCTCTGGATCACCCAGGTTAGTCTCTTTCCTTTAAAGTTGACTACTTAATTATATCTGCAAACTCATCTTCTCCATGAAATGTCGCATACTCACAGGAACTGCTGCTAGGCATGTGACATCGCTGGGGTGGGAGGGTGGTGGCGATCGTTCTGCCTGCCACACACTCCTTCCTTACCTCCTGATAAGAAACGAGGGTGTACTTTCTGCTTAAATTGAGCAATCAGTAAAACTCAAATGTAAAACTTCAAACACATGGGAGAACGCAAATAACATTCTTGATTCACAGTAACAAAGGAGGAGTAAGTAACCTCTAACACATTCAGAAGAATAAAAAATACATTGGGATTATATGAATTTTGTTTTATTTGTATTCCTGGACTCAGAAAGCCAGTGGAATAAAGGAAGTCATTTCCTAATCAGTCATCGTTAGTAAGAAATTATTTAAACTTTGGCAATGCTAGGGACAAGAACGATCAGCATTATCTAGTCCACTGATCAATGGCGGACGAAAGTGTAAAACATGAGGCCTGCACACTGGCTTTCCATTTGACAAGGCCCATAGTAGCACTGCACTCTGAAGCACGGCACCTATGGGTTCTGAGAGGTGGGTAGGAGGGGAAGACATGAAATGAAAAATAATTGTTATGACTTGAGTGGTAAAGGTCAGTAGAAGGAGTTTCATTTCTAGCACAGTATAGTAGTAATTATTCTAGCTACAAGACTGTAAAAATGACCCGTGGGATGATGCCTTTTCTGGCAATGCTAATTATATCATCTCACCCGGCATTAGAAGAGGAATCAGAGTGATTGGTGTGGCATGATGAATTCAAGAGACTCCCTGACCTCATTTCAATTGCAGCAAATAACCCCAGGAAGATGAAACATTTCTGCAGCACTGAGGAGTTGCTCAGTACAGCAACCCGGTCTGCCAGAATTCTCTATAATGACTCACTAAGGAAGAAGTCACTGAGAATTTATTTTCCGTGTATGTTTTTGGACATAAATCGACTTGGCACCTTAAGCCACAGGAAGAGAGGAAATAGCCACTCAATAAGTGTTGAGACAGAACTAAAACTGCCAATCTGCTCCTTAAGTACGTGAGGAAAACCATCTGGTAGCGTCTTCAAAGAGTGTTTTCTCAAGAGGAATTTAGGTGAGAACCACTAAGCAAAGTGGCAAGGATCTGTCATCTACTCTGGGAACAAGACGACAGTTGTTCATCAGATAACAGGCACATGCCTTTTCAAATGCAAAACTGGGCACATAGGGAAGTGTAAAACGGGAGCTGGGCAGGGGGAAGAAAATGCAGATGGGTTTTAATTTTTTTAACTCAAAATGAATAGCTAATGCGTGGAGAGATGAAGATAGAATTCAAACATTGTCCAACAGCTGTTGCATCAAACACCTATCACAGAAAACTTCGCCATTTCAATAAAACTTTCAGGAAGACCGTTACCGAAGTGTAGTCTGCAATAAAAATATGCCACGGTGTTTGTCATGTTAACAGACCATTTTAAAGTACATGCTTTAGTTTGTAAGTAACATTACGGTAAACGTTAAAATAATATGTAGGTCTTTAGCTGGAAACACCTGAAACTAAAATATTTCGTCTTTGACATGCAAATTTATTTATTTAGTCATTTGACCAATTTATAGGATTACATTACTCTTCTGAGAAATGCCTATTGGTTTCCACTTGCTTGTGATATAAACCTCAAGGTATTAGCTTTTAGCCAGTGCCCCAGGCTTGGGTTCACCCGTACCTTCCGACACTCTCTGCCAAACAGCTGCCTTGAATATCTGTCCCGTGATTCCACAGACGAGCCATTTCTCTGTCTTCGTTGTGCTCTGTTCTGTCTGGAATGCTGCTCTTGGGCTAATTAGTAGAAGACTTACATTAAGTATGCACACCCACCCCTAAGAGTTCTTCAGTAATCTCAAACTGATTTAATCATTTCTACTTCTTTGCACCCTTAGCATAATTTATTACCTCTCTTATGGATTTAATGCATATTTGAATTAAGTACAATGCAAATAGAAATGAGCGTTTTCTTTGGGGTTCAAAAACTCCATCATGTATTAGCTTTATGGCATGAGAAAGTATTAGTTTGCTTTTATATAAAATAAAAAGATTAATGCTTATATTATAGAAACATTGAGAATATTAAGTAGATGCTTCTATAAAAGCCACTGCACTTTGCTGTCAGTATCATTCAATACCTGGGCTTTTCTTCACCTTTATAGCACTATCAATATGTAACTTCTATACCTATAGCTTCACCTGCCTGGCTACGAAATAAATTTACATGTCATTTTTTTCAGCTCATACCTGTATTTTTATAATGTAAGCTCCCACCAGCCTATTGCCTAGAAATAAGTTCACTTGGTATCTTATTCTGTTATTTTCATTTGTTCCTAAGGGGGGAAGGAGTGAATGAATGGAGCATTTATTTCACAGAAGCTGTAGGTGTTTTAGACTGATAATTTGTGTGTATTTGAAAACTCGTGTTCTGGAGACCAAGGCAGAGTAGAGTTTGAGTAGCACGAGAACGACTACTGTGTATGCCATTCATCATAAAAGGACTGCTGGGCACCGCTGGTGAGCACGGCCAAACATCTCTAAGTAATCACTTGGGAATCTCCAAAAATCACACTTTTGTCTCTTCATGTTGGCTTCACGCATTGAAAGCACACAGAGGGAATATATTTCTTAAGTACACAAAATATTTTTGAGAATCTCTGGCAGCTTAATACAGAGAATAGGATATTTTATAAAATATAGATCAAGAGACTCTTTTGTATTTCTGTGTTATAATTTCACATTTCTTTCTTTTTACTATTTTAATCTTTGTGATCCACTCAAGCATTATTCAGGAAAAAAAAATCTCCAGATAGTTGAAAGGTAGTTTCATAGTTAAGTTTTTAGAAAAAAACAAGGCAAAAATTAAAGGGGAAAGAAAAATATAACTGAAAAATTTACTCCTACTTATTTCTACCTATTGTTTTTATTTCTAAGTGTCTACAAGCCTTTATTAACATAATTGAATCATTCATTGTCTGTTATTTTACCAATTTCTTACTGCTCTTTTTAAACATATTTTGATAACTTACTGATTTAACATATTGCTTAACCAATAGGATTATTTTCTTTATAACTCTGAGGATATCTTCCAGCTTAATTATATCCTTTTTTTACCAAGCAAACTGGGGCTCAGCCACCTGGCACCTTTGCCTATGACCCAACAATTAGTGTTGAAAGGAACAGGTTTTTACCAACGGGGCTCCAACCTTGGGGGGGCTGAGAGCACTCCTGCTCAGGGCCCCGCCTCTCCCAAGAGATACAAAACTTCCCTTGATTTCCCAAAGGCTACAAGCCCAAACCATGCCCAGAAGGTCCCCATGTCCTTATCTCTCCATCAGCCAGTGGTGCAAACAGGTCTCCCTCGTCTCTGGAATGCGCACTTGTGGGTTTCAGGGTCGCCTTCCTCTCACAGCAGCTCTCTCCTTCAGGATCTGGGGTGCCCTGTCCTCAGCCTCCATGCAGTGGCTCAGGAAGACATGCGCAGTGTTACGCTGGGTCATGGTGGGGTCCAGGGAGGCACAGTCCCAAGAGAGTGGCTTCTCCATACATCTTTCAGAGAAGCAAATGTCTGCAACTTAGCATTCCCGGTCACAGTTCAGCTCCAAGCATCTCTCACAAATTTGGGTGGCCATGTAGGTCCCTGCAGCTCCATCAGCTCTGCCACCTTCTTTTCCAGGCAGAACTACTCTGTTACTCGAGAGCTTGTGGCTCTCTCTCCTCTGTTTCATCCTGCCCTCATTTAAATGCTGACCTGGAACTTCTTGCATGACCTCACATCCAGCCTTTCCTATAGCATATTAGTGTCCGCCAAGTTTGACCATTCCCCAGTATCTTCTACCTTCTTTTGGCTGCCACCTTCAATCAGGGCAAAAATTACCAGTGATGCACAGGCACCCAGTGTAGGCATCCGCCCCTGTCTCTTGGGCAGGCTCTGTATGACCTCCCCTGACTATGTCACTAGTTGCTGCACATTTTCACAGTCATTGTACAATTTGCCCTGGGTGACAACCCTCTTCCCTTCAGGAAGGTATGGCTACTAACTTGTCTTTTATTATGCAATGTATCTTAAACTCCGCATCATCCACTCCCCTTATCCCCCTCTCAAGTGTTGTAGGGGATACACTCTCCACCCTGTTACACTTTCATTCTCACATTTTATTTTCTTTGACTAAAAACTGTGACAGCAAGTTTCTGTCATTTCTTGTATCAGAGTACACACTTTCCATTGTTTTTACATTTTCTTAGATCTTAATAAAATTGCCATTCCTAAGCAAAAGTAATTGCCTCAGTTACCAAACAGCCTCACCACCATTGCATATAGTCACTTACCACCTCTAGTGAAGTCTAATTGTAGATTTGCAGTCTTTCTCCAGAGATTCCTTGATCTAACCTTCTAGTCAAATCTCCTTTTCCTCCTTTATCAGTGCTTTCAAACACCAAGGAGAACTAGAATCAGTGCTCTCCTGGTGCAAGGTACAAACATATTGTAGCTTCCGGTCACTGTTGACATCAGTTATATCATTGTCTGTGAAACACTAGCCTAGAAGTTGTAGGGATTTGCAAAAGAGCCAGCTATCTTTATTACTGTCCCAAAGGACCTGATCATATAAGGAAGAGCAATAAATAAAAGCAACTATTAAAAAACACTTAACTATTATAATTGAGTAAACAGAAATGATTGAGAAAAAAGGCATAGAGATCTTTCCTAAATGAATATAATAGAGTAAGTTTCATTTATCCTACCTTCAATAATGATTTGGTGGGGGGGGAAAGGCATTTCAGGTAAGTGGACAAGGAAAAGGGGTATAATCATAGAAACTCATGTTTTAAAGAGAATACTCATTTTCAAGAGATATGGGAAGAAGAGATCATTAATAAAGTGTACTGGTAGAAAAGTTTGGTTACGATCTGTTGCCTGGTACATAGAAAGCTCTCACTTTGCTGGTACTTAGGTAATAAGGGGAGAGGGGCTTTCTGATTTGTTTCCTGAGATGAATGGGCAAATGGATCAGTGGGTTGACTACAAGACATGCTTTCCCTCTTTGAATCTACATCCCCTTGAAATGTGTCTTTTCATCTCTTCCCACCAAGAAGTGAAGGAATGGAGTGAAATAGAGGCAGGTGAAACTAGAAATAACAATTTGGACAAAATCAGGAAAAAACCAAGCAGTGAGTTTTCACATTGTGGTAATTTGGTTACACCCTGTAGCAGTTTTGCAAGTATGTACCTTTAAATGTTTTTGTCCACTTCAAATTAATTGCTCATATTTTTTCCTGAAATTTGGAAACAAAATTTATAATAGGTAAGTAATTGAATAAATTGCATTTAGGTCATATAATAAAATACATTGCAGTTTTTAATAAAACAGACATTCATAATGCAATAGGTGTGGGGAAACGCAGGTTACCAAATAGTGAGCTATTTGATGGCATTCTCTTTCCCCCCATTCATGTGTGAGCAAGCTGTAGTCCATACAAGATCTAGTACATCAGAGATCTAGAACAACATACACGAAAAAAAAAAAAAAAGTAATGAAGGGAAATTCTCCACCCCTTAAGTCTGGACTTGGCTTGTGACTTACTTTGACAGGTAGAATGTGGCATGAACAACATAATGCCCGATATAAACACCCATTCTCATCCTTGCAACCTTCCTGAGCTGCCACATACACAAGCTCCTGCTGGAAGGTACGTGTCACAGGATTTATTGCTTCTGTGGCCCCAGTCAACATCCAGCCAACCCAGAGGAGAATTTCCTGGTTAACGAGCAGCGGACCAGACTCAGTGGAGGTTAGAAGAACTGACCACCTGAGTCCAGGCAAACTGCTGACCCACAGAAGAATGAGCTAAATAAATAGTTATGACTTTTTGTCCCTAAATCTAAGAATTCAATTCAAAATAAAATGATGCTGCATCAGCTGACAAACTATAAATGTAAAAATGTAAATGCTTTATTTGAATAAATGTTTATTATACTCTCGTTTCACACGGTGGAGTCAGAGCCACACAAGCGTATGTTCCTGACCTTGTGAGCTTATATTCCAGAAGGAGTGATGCACAGTAAACAAAGTCATGTCTGTAATATGTCAGATGTTGATAAATACTGATAAAAATAAACAAAAAAAGTCACTAGGAATTACTGTGTGATGGAGAGGATAGGTGGTTTTAGTTAAGATAGTATTTTAAGGTTGAGTAAATATATATATACACATACATATATACATATATTTATATACATACATATATATCTATAAAATATGCATATATGTGTATATAGAGACACATTTATATATTTATATACGCATATACATATGTATGTATATAAATACACACATAGCTGTGTATATAAATATACATATATACACATATCTTTGTATATAAATATATATTTATATAATATATAAATTGTATATATTTACATATATTAATATTACATACATACCTAGAGGGGGAGGCAAGATGGCTCTCCACCCAAAATGTGGTTGAGATATCAAGACTGTTGACACTCCACATATGAAAAGGACTTGAGAGACAGTTTATCATTCACACGAAGGGCTCCCAGGGGATAGAAGGGTGGCCAGAAGACAGTTTGGGCAGACTGGATGAAGGCAGGGAAGCTAGGTTAGGTCTTTCATGTTCCTGGGGAAAAGTACCTGTGTGCCTTGAGGTTTGAATTTCCCACAGGAGCCAAAGGAAACAGCCTGGGACTTCTTGTCAGTTTGTCTGCACATGAAGCAAAGAGAAATGAAAGTGAATTTTAAGAGAAGTCAGAGTTCAAACAGGAAAACATGAAGTCAGACTCTTTTATTACTGATGATCAGAGGAGGCCTAACCGAGACAGTGACACTGGAGAAATGACTTAGAGGATGTGAGACGTGGTTTAGCAAAGAGTATCTGGTCTTTGTCTCGGGTTTCTGGCACAGAACTTCTAAAATCCCTAGAATTTTCCAAGGGGTAGGAGTGTCCTGTTATGGTTACGAGGTGGCTCATGGTGGGACACTGGACAGCTTAGGGTAGGAGCCAGTCACCAGAAAGATCGGCTACGTGACTAGAGGGTTGGGATTTGGGGCCATTCCCACCACAAAGGAAGGGAAGGAGATCAGAGATGGAGTTCAATCATGTAGAGAATGATTTCATAAATGATTCTTACTGAATGAAGCTCTAATAAAAATGCTAGACACTGAAGGTTATTAGAGCTTCCTGGTCAGTCAACACATTGATGTCCTGGGAAGGTGAGGCAGGACCCTGAGTCCATCGAGAGATGACATTGGAAATTCTGCATTTGGGAACTTTCCAGACCTCACTCTAAATGTGGTGCTGTTCTGAGTTCTGTGAGTCATTCTAGTGAACTGTGGAACCCTAGGGAGTCAGAAAAGTCCTGCATTTATAGCCCGTTGGTCAGTAGTACACATGGCCTGGGGGTCCCCAAAGTGTGGCTGGCATCTAAATAAGGGGAGTCTTATGGAGAACTGAGCTCTTCACTCCTGAATTCTAAAACTAACTCCAGGTAAATAGCGTTAAAATTGTATTGCAATAAATGTAGCTATCGTTATACTAGTTGGATTTTTACCAGGTTACAAAGAAATAGTGTTGTATAGGAGAAAGGAGAAAGAGCTTTGCAATCAAAGGGAGTAAATGCATGGAAGGCCTTGAGGTGAGACTGTGCCCCACCTGCTGTGTTCCAGCGATAGCACCTACTGTCACTGTGGCTACGGAGGTGTGAGAAAACCTAGATGAGCAGCGTGTGTGTGAGATCACAGAGACAGAAGGGGGTCAGAACATGTGGGACCCTGTGGGCCATTGTGAGGGTTTTGACTTTTTCTCCGAGAATTTTGACTGTAAGAGCATAGCTGGCTTTAATAAAGAATTACTGCTTTTTTTTTTTTTTTTTGATAGATGGAAAGAGAAACAGAGATACCCATTAGGAAGTTTTTCTAATAATACAACATATAATTTAACTGATGTGATAAAAAACAAAATTTTGGATACATTTTAGAAGGGAAATACTTTTCTGATAGATTCAATATGGAGTGTAAGAAAAGAATGGAGTTAAGAGTGAAAAATCTATTGTTGCATCTTCTAATAAATGTCATTTGCGAGCTGAGTGGTGGCTTCATGCTTCGGAAGACTGAGAGCACCCTGCCGGGTCACCAGTATTACCAGCCTGGGCTGTGTCGCCTTTCGAGTTTCAATTCTCTGATTTAGGCCATAAAACAAATGTTTTTTTAGTCACATGATCCAGATTTCACAATACAATTGATTGACAGTCTCTGGTCCTAAAAGTGCACGTATACTTAAACACTCTCAGCTATGTTTTCCAGGGGATACAGTACAAAATTAATTTTAATTTAAGATTGTTAATTAAAAATAGTATTATTTTACTATCTTATTTGCTTTTTAAATAAAGCAAGTTTACAGTGTCTTCCATAAAAGTATCACTATCAAAACAAATGCATAGTTTAAAAAGTATTTCAACATAGACATGATTTTTCACAATTATTTGATGACATTAAATGTACTCTGGCTGTAGTTTGGAAAAATTATCTTTCCTAAAACTGCACATTCATGTTTTACAGTACCTCAATAACATGTGTAAAATATTTAGTAAATTTTCAATAAAACATGAAGGATTTCTAGGTCATAGAGTACTGTTCTAACCTTCTGTTCCTCTGTTGATCATTACAAGTTACTTAACACTTACAGTTCTTTTATTATTTCTGTTGTCAATACAGAAATTTATTTTGTAAATGATCCTGGATATTTTCTAATCCAGAGGTAATACATGGGCTTTGGTAGGTTTTTATTTTATGCTTAATTTGGTTTTATTGGACAAAGTACCCTAATAAATATCGTGTCTGGTTTTTGTTTTCGGATTGTGATTCAAACTAATCAGCTATGATGGTAAATAGTGCTTCATACGTAAGTTTTCTCCCACTGCCCTCCTGCGCTTCCCGATACACACACACACACACACACACACACGTACATGAATAACCAATCAACAAACAGAGGGATTCACTTTCAGTCAAATAATTTAATGCCCACTGCTTTATCTCAGTGAGATATATTAATTTATCATGTCCACTATAAAATTTATAGAGCAAAGGCTAGCATAATATGTTCTAGAACCTAATATCTTTTGAACGTTTTACTCGTGTCTATTTTCCTTTAGGATTGTTAGAGTGATGACGAAGCGCATTGTCAACTGGGGATTACATTAATAATGATAACTACAGTAGAAAACTTACATGATTTACAATATGACAAGTTTTTACATAAAGTTCCCATTTCTGACTTTAAATCTGCTTTAATGTTGTATTACTATTACTCTTTATTAACATAATTTTGACATTTTCCTTCACCTTAACAGGAAAAATAATTGCCACTTTTTTTCTTGGAAGGTTCATAACACATAACTCTAGACCTTTTTAGTATCTTTCTTCATGTAACATTTCTTAAATTGAATAATGGTTTTGAACTTTTCTGGAAGAAAGCCTTAAGGCAACACGAGAGAAAAAAGTAAAAGAAAAAATGCCAACTTTATTTACAACTGTGATAGGTATGAAATTCAAAACAAAACAAACAACTAGTATGATATAGTAAGGACGCTTCCAAAGGAAATGCATGAAGCTAGAAAGACTTGGGTCCACACGGTTCATTTTTTCCTTACACGTAATATTCTTATTGCACAGGAACGTTAGAATAAAATTAATTACCTTAGGGAATATATGAGCGCCCTTTGAAAACTCTATAAAGGGCTATATGAATGTATTATTTAATTATTCAAATACTTATTAACAAATTTATTTTAATAATAAAATTACCTTTGATAATTCATAAGCATATGTTACACTATAGTTAAATCACTGGGCAAGGAGCTTCGGCAAATCCCAGAGAAACAAAATGTCAGTCTTTCTCAAAATTTATTCACAATCAAGAGGTAAAGCATCATACACAAAGTTAATGTTGAAGAGTAGGATTAATTAAATGATGTTCATTGCAAGTACTAAAGAGAAAAAGAATAGCAGTAATTAATTAAGAACAGTACCCGTGAAGGTTTCATGGGAAAGGTAATTTATAGGATATGGCATTATCCCTTTGCAGTAAAATCCCTTTACTACAATGTCAAAATTTTTAAGAGGCAAATGCAAGAAGTATTTTTTAGATAACTGAGGTGATTGAATAATACTATCTAATATGCCCACAACTATGAAGGATTTAGACTTTATATCACTTGCAAGCTAACAGGTTAGCTTGCCAGAATTTCAAGGATGCTGACAGAAGACACGAGCCTCCTGGCTTGGATACAAAATACTTTATTGTCAATGGCACAGCAGGAAGAATGTGTGTTTTGTTCTCATTGGTTCCCTTTACCCACCAAGTCTCAAGAGAGTTTGCAGAGAGCCCAGATGGATGCTGCTCTTGTAGGAAGGAGTTGCCTCCTGGCTGAGGAACTCTGGGTTTAGGAGAAACTTCCGACGAATAAGGTGGCTGTTAGCAAGTTTATCCAACCTGCATTTTAGAGGAAGACGTTATCCTGGATAGTGAACGAGTCTCTGCCCTTGCTCCAGAGGGAGACACTGTCTTTGCCATCCTAGGCTGTCGCCTGTACAAACATCCTTAAAAATAAGGTCTAGAATAAAAAACAGAACTGTCACATAATATGCAGAAGTGAGAGGGACAAGCGGAGAACTGTCACACAGCAACACGCGTGCACGCACACATAACTTAAAGCAATAAATACCGAGGGAGAAGAAAGTGCCCAAACGTCGCTTACTCTCTCATTTTCAGCCATAGACCTATTTTTGCCCCAAAGACGAGGAGTTTGAATTTGATGAATGCTCTGCATAATGTCTTCTTTTTATTTTAATGCTGATGGGTTTGGGGTTTTTTTTTACTTTATTTCTTATTACATGCAGTCTTTCCCTCATTGTACCTGGTCTTGCTAACATATAAATATTAGTTCCTTAGATTTTATAAGTCAAATTCAAAAGAAAGCAGGTGTCTGTATCTGGGGCAGGGGGGAGGGACATTCAAACTCAGAAAGAAGAGGGGTTAATAATGAAGGGAGATTTGGCACAAGGAAAACCAGCATGCATTCCCCTTTCTTTACGGAAAAAGAGAACCTGGCTTCTTACAGACAGTCTTCCATTCTGTGAAGAGAGATACTAGATATCTGTGAGGCCCCGCTTTGTCCTGGTTGTTCTACCAGCAAGCCTTGCCCTTCTCCACTGATTCTCAGGCTCTAAGAGATTAAAAAAAAATGGCCTTAGGAGAAGTATATCCAAATCACCTTAGAAAACATTTAATGAAACTGGACTACAAGTAAAGAAAACTCTCTTACAGTGGCAAAAAATGTATTACCAAAAAAATATATAAAGGTATACATTCCATAGCTGGCATGATAGCTCAATAATACTATTAGGGACCAAGGCTCTTTCTGCCTTTCCGCTTTACTTTTCTTAGTATGTGCACCTTCTCCCTGGTGCTTGTCACCTTGTGGCAGCAGAAGTCTTGCTATAATGATGTGTAGTGTGTATTCATATCAAGAAGCAAAAAAGCATGTATCGGGAGATACGATACCTTCTCAGATAGTACAGCGAGATGTCATCGCTCTCTGAAAAGGGATCTTAGCTGGCACAGTTTTACCAAATAAAACTGAAGTTTTCCTGGTAAGGGGAAATACCCATTATTCAGTCAGCCGATGTCTGCCATAAACACATTTCCTGGATCCAGAATAGAAATATCTCCTAAGAAAGGTTAAAAAAATAAATAAATGGCTATAACTTAAGAACGGAGTTTATTTGAATAATTTTGAGACCAAAGATGAAGTGAAAACTCACATACTAGCTTTAGGTTAGAAGGAACCAAATGGATTTTCTTACATTCCCACTTGGTAACATTGCGTCCACATTCTCTATTTTCCTACCCCATCCCTTAAAAGAGTACCACTATGTTCATCTTACACAAGTCTTTCCATCCTTTTTACCAGATTTTGTCTCCTTTCACTTTCAACCACTTTGTTCTAGTAATTCTTCACTCTTGCCACATACACCCTCTCCTGGGTTATCTCTAACAGTGTAGGATATTGTTTTAATACTTTGTTCATATAGACAAACAAATACTTCTGTTTGCATCTAATTTCTTTTTAGGTACTATCCAGTTACTTCGAATCTCAAAAAATTTGTCTAACCGCACTACTTCCAATTACATTTTCCTATGTCCTCTTAAACTTACTTCTGCTAATTGTTTGTACTTTAATTCCAACAGAGCTTCTCTTGTCAATAATACATCCAATGATATCCAGATTGTTAAATCCAGTGAACAATACCTAGTTCTGTACTGATTTATCATCAGTATTTGATACGATTGATCATTCCCTCATTCCCCATACACATTTTTTGCTTGGCTTTTAGAATACAACATCCCTATTCTATTTCACACCTCAAAGACTACTCTATCTCATCTCCCTTGATGATTTTTTACTGTTCTCTCTGGACCTCATAATGGTGGAATTGTATATGTCAATTCACAGGAAGAAAACACCTGATTACCTGAACATTTCACTACTAAATAATTAGACACTTTTTAAGGAATTCTCTAGACGGTATTGTAGGCTGTGAAAAGATGCCTCATATTCCCCATGATAAAAAATTAACATAAATTTATTGTTTTAATCCAAATATCTGGTTGATTTTTTTCAATTATTTTTCCAGACCTGATCTCTTCCTACTATTTTCAAAATTATAATATTAAATATGAGGACATCCTAGAATAATTCCATCTGGGTTCATGTGGATCTAACTTAGAATTGCTTTTGTATCTTATGCACTGTCTACAGAGTATATATTGGTGGCAAATAAAATCCTTTGTTTATAAATCAACACTGATATATATCTTTAATATATATTGCCTAGTGTTTGGCCATTAACCTTGAAAGACTGAATGTAGGTCTTTGATACCCACTTCAGTTTTCAACTTGTTCTAGAACTGAGCCACAAATCTCAGCTTACAGAGTTGGGTGATCTTTACACAAGTATTGGATTTCTGCTACCTTCTTTTATTGTAAGAGGACTCCACTTGTAACCCATCTTACATTAATTATAATGGGTTGCCAAGAAATATGTACCATGTTATCAAGTCTAAGCTTTCAGCATAGAACAGAGATATTGATTCTAAGGACAATATTATTAGAATTTTATATGGTCCCTTGAATGTACATTTGGATGGCTACTCCCCCAAAACACTTCTCTTTCCTTTGGATTTCCTTTGTCCCATTTGAGTAGAAATCATTTCCATCTGCCCATCTGGAGTTCACTTATGACCAGGGCCAAATAGATTTTTTTCTTTGTTCTTCACCTTAAGATCTGGTACATATATAATGAACAAATATTAAATCACTCTTGCTTGTAAAACTCTGAAGCAAATATATACGACTTTTTCAAATATACTCTCAAAAAGAAATATGAAATAAGACAGTCAAATTATAAATTTCAGTCATCCAGAAATACCAGGAATTGTGCCAGGACTCATTTTCCTACTGTAGCTAGGTTCATTACTAGTATGTTAAAAATTTTAGAGAAAAGCCCTGGCTGGTATAGCCCAGTGGATTGAGTGTGGGCTGCGAACCAAAGGGTCACCAGTTCAATTCCCAGTCAGGGCACATGCCTGGGTTGCAGGTCAGGTCCCCAGTGGGGTCACGTGAGAGGCAACCACGCATTGCTATTTCTCTCCCTCTCTTTCTCCCTCCCTTCCCCTCTCTCTAAAAATAAATAAATAAAATCTTTTTTTTAATTTTAGAGAAAAGATAGCAAATAATTTCCATTACTCCCACAGCATTCTTCTCCCATCCCCACTTCCACTATGCCTGCTTCAGTCTGGGGATCCATATGGTTTTGTGGATACCGATGCCTCTTCTGGATTCAGTGTTGAGGTATATGGCCTCAACTAAGCCAGTGTCACAGGCTGAATTTTGCTGCCCTTACCCTCAAATTCACACATCTTAACCCTGTTAAAATACCTCGGAATGTATTTGAGGGTAGGGTCTCTAAAGAGATAATTTGGTAAAATGAGGTTATGAGGGTGAGCCCTAACCTAACACGACCTGTATACTTATGAGGAGATTAAGACAGACTCTCACAGAGAAGACCATGTGAAGAAGCAGAGAGGATGACTATCTCTAAGCCAGGAAAAGGCATCCGGAGGAAACCAACACTTCTAACACCTTGCCATTGAACTTCAAGCCCACAGAAGTGTGAGAGAGTACATTTCTGTTGTTCAGGTTATCAAGTCTGTGACACTTTCTGATAGTCCCAGGAAACGAATATAGCCAGTGATAGTTATTGGTCCAGAGGTGGGTAGGCGACCTAAGGGAGTTCAGAATGCATCCTCAAAGTTTTGGAGGGAATATTATTAAGTAAACCTTCCCTCTTTCTGAGAAGAATGGGCAGGGGAGTATTTCTAAGTGCTGCTGGCATTCACTGTAATATTATAAGGGGAGCTTCCCTCAGGGGGAAACCAACCTTATAAAGGCAGAATGTTGACAAAACACGCCAGGTCTATCTGCCCATCTTTCAGTTACGTGAGCCAGGGAAATATCGACACTTGAACCATATAAAATTACTAGTATTTATTTTATCATTTATGATCATAAAAAGGAGAAGTTGCTATTGATCAACCTAATATATTACTTAATCCAGAACTTCTGTTACAAGCTAATAATAAAACTGTTTTAACTGAAAAGGTGGACACATAAAGTTCTATGACATTGAGAAATTTTTAACATGTTGAAATGCTGCTAAAACAAATTTAACTGTAAAGTGAAAATGGTAATAAGTCAAGGGATATATTGAATTGGAGTCTCTGATAAGAGATTTCAAAAGGAATTCTGAGTTTGGATCTAGAGATACACTTGACACAAACTTTAATTTCTTTTTTAATATAAGGTGGCTCTTTGCCTTTCACCCTTTCACTCATTTATTAAACAAATATTTAGTAAGCCTTCCTCATGTGTCAGCCCCTGCAAAACACACAAGTACGAAGAGGTAAGCATAATGAAGAGAGTCCCTGGCCAAAGATGCTTATTGCCTAGATGCGCAAAGACATCAAGCAAACAGTTACAAACATACATACATAGTGCATACATAAATTTTTTGTAGTAATTAACCCATGCTACCTGAAGCAGCTATCCTTAACCTAACTCTAATTCAACAACCTTAGGATGAGCATAGTCCTCAGGCTGGGCAATCGGAGAACCTATGATCATATGGTCTATAAGGCCACATGGATGGGTATGTGATCCAAACTAACGTCACAAATCCTCTCCAAGTCTTTGCTGGAGCTAGTCGTGAGAACGTGCTCTCTTTTCTCAGTACCTATAGCTATGGTAAGAATATGTTTCTACAACCACTGGTACCCACTTTGCTCACCACCCCGGGAAATCTTACTGGAGGATAAAGTCAATACAAAAAGAAAACAACAGAGAGAGACACAGTCTTGATGGTATTTTGGAGTTTCTGCTCCAACTATGACTGAAACAGGTTTATTCCTGAAATATTCAAATATGTAACATAATAAACCTTTTCCCATTTGTTTGAATGAGATATACTTAGGTTCAAGTTACTACTAGTGAACTATTGTTAACTAACAGCCCTTTTCCTTCACTTGGGGATCTGTACAATATCCTTCAATGTGTTAAAATGCCTCATTCCTCCTAAAATCTTTATGTTTCAACAACACCTTGCATTAAAGTTTATCATCAAATGTCTCAATTTGCATTGCAATTACCTATTTATTTTTTAATTTTATACCCTATTAGAATTTAAGATCCTTGAAGAGTGCAAACTCTCATACATCTTACTACACATAGCACATAGCCATGCTTGGTAATGTTAAAGGCATTAATAATTACTCAGAACATAAAATATATGATTACTGAAATATTAATTGGATTAATATACTATAAAGTGAAGCATTTGATTTGGAATTTAATAGGGAGATAAAAGGAAACTTACCATTGCAGAATTATAAAAGGCAAGAAGTTTTGATTCTATAATAATAAATCTTAAAATGTGTATGCTTTATTTTTCAGTTTTTATATTCCTCTCATAAATATTTTTCTTATTTTATCCTCACAACAGCCCTGTGAAATAAGCAAAGCTAATATCTTCATTTCATAGAATCAGAAACTGAGGCTTAGATAGATTAGTTGACTTACTCAAATAACGATCTAGAGTAAGTAGCAGATCTAGGATTAGAAACTGACACTAACTTAGTAATTTAGAGTTTTTATTCTATAGAGTAACATGGAGGTTTTAGTCTGTGATGAATAATAATTTCCCTAAATAAATAAGAGTAGCCAGGATATTTCAGAGACTCATGTGTGATTGATGTGTACATGGTGAACGTCTCTCCTATTTATGGCATTTAGTCATATTTCTTGTCTTGGGTAGATTACGAGATTTTTACAGAAAATACCACAAATCTTATTCACAAAATTCTGGTATAAACATATCATCTAGAAAGAGTTATAATGCGTAACGATAGGGGATAGATAATAGAGAGGACCATGAGATCTTTGAGACAGAGAACGAGAGAGAGGAAGAGAAATACATGAAAATAAGAGTGTGTTATTATGTATTTGGATTAGCAACAGAGACTAAGGAGAAGTAACTTTCTCAAAGTACAAAAATGGACTTGTACTTGACTCCCCCTGGTCCAGACCTGAACTTTCTTATGATCCTTTGGAGAGAAGCCAGTAGATAGCAAACTTGAAAGAATCCCTGTCACTATGCTCCACAGGATTTTCTGGGGACTTCTCTGCCCCTTACCTCCTAGAAGATGGAGAGCAAGAGGGGCATTGGAATTCATAGTGAGCTTCTCCCTATACCAGGTAGGTGTCCTGAAAAGGGTGGTGAATCAGTATGAATCACACGAGAGAACTGGGAGTCCAGATGCAGAAGGTGAAGCACCAGGGTGGCAGCGAGAAGTAGATTAGCAGCCAGCAAGTGTGTAGGAGGTCACCGCAGATTAGTGCCTGTTAGGGTCTGCCACCAGGCAGGAGACAAAATAACAATATTTAAACACAGTAGCAATTTATTTCCTACTCATGTAAGGGCGTGAGCAGTCTAGAGCTGGGTGGTGAATCCACAGCATAATTAAACAAAATCCCATAAGTCTGTTCTGCTATCCTTAGGTGGTAGCCCTTGTAGACACGGTCCAGATGGCAGGTTAGTTCTTCCACAATTTACTAGGTCATGGGGCAAGGAGGAAAGGGTAGGAGAGGGATAAACCACGCCTTTAAATTTGCATTTATCACTTACAGCCATTAGCCAGAACTTAGTTACAGGGCCAAACACAGTTTAGTGGGAAGCCAGGGAATGCAGTCTTCATTATGGAAAGCCATATGGTTCTGCTAGTAATTGAATATTTTATTACACTGAGAGCGAAGGCAAACATTAATTTATGGATTTACTAGCAATCTCGGCCACAAAGCTGTTGTGTAGGCAGCTCAAGAGGAAGGTTGACAGTAACAAATTTGTTCAGGTGACATCAGTGTGGGAAGAAAGAACAAGAGAAGAGAAGGGCTAAGAAACAGGAAAGGAGATGCAGCTGAAAGGCAATAAAGGGAAATATCTATTTGACAAATGTGAACCAATAAGCCACTGGTCATAGACACTTTGAATTCTGAAGTGGGGTATTAGGTTCCATAACACAAGGGAACCATGGGGTCATTTTCGATATACATGTATTAGCATAGTAATAACACTTATATAGATAGGTAAATAATAGTCACATGTAAATGTAGCCACTTTATAAGTGTTAATCAGTACTTTTGAATGGTCCTTTTGGTAACACGTGAGGAGTAGACAGAATAATATCTAATGTATATTAAGGTCAGGACAAAGGTTGACAGATGAAGGGGGAAAAATTTGTCTAAGACACCTAAAATACATGAAGAAATAAAATTAATTCAAGACAAAGTTTGAATAAAATTTTTGAGATAGGATTTAAACTGGCTGCTTTAAAAGTTGCTAACCTTAAGAAAATTCAGGGTGTGAAATCATGGAAGTTCCAGTAATTGACTAATATTGTAGAGGTATTTTAGAGAGAAACTTGGACTTGACCTTTGGGTTACAGCTGGGACTCAGCTAGAAAAAGGTTCACTATTTTTCTTAATTTTCAGAAGTCAGAGACCATGCGTGAAAACAACTGGGTCCAGTAGTTCAAGAGTTTAAAAGTAAGACAGTATATAGTGTTAAGTTCAACAAACGAGATTTGTAACTACACTGTCACATTTATATATAAAAATTCTTCTTATGCTAGGAAGATGCTTCACACTGTAATCAGAAATATTTACTATAATTTGTTAAGTAGGTGATGCATTAAATTACTCTCCACAAAAAGAGATGGAGAGAAAAACACACTACAAGTCTCTAACTCAAATTCAAATGGAGAGAATTTGCTCAACATTCCTTAAATCATAAATATATCAATAGTTAAGAGTTCCCTCTTTAAGAGTGTCCATGGAATGTAAAGTACAGCATAGGGAATATAGTCAACAATACTGTGATAACTATTATGATGCCAGACAGGTACTTGATATATGGGTGGCGGGTGACCCTTTGTAAAGGATACAATTATCTAACAACTATGCTGTATACCTGAAACTATGCTGTATACCTGAAACTAACACACGATAACGTTAAATCAAAAATAAAAAGAGTATCCCAGAGTTTTGAAGGCCAAATCAGTATTATTTCAATTATAAAAGGGTGCCACAAACCTGTGGAGAGCAGGACCAATAAAATGGCCTTGGTCTAGTCAAGATAGCATAAGTATATAAAACAAAATGGAGTCACTTATGTCAACCATGATGGCTGCCAGTCAACCATTACACTTTGGTTCAGGGAGGGAATTACCTAAACCAGAGCAAACACATGTGGCAAGGAGACACAGGTAAGATACCTACACACGTGATCAGAACAGCTGTGTCTGCAGAGTGGGACCACCCACAGACGGGCTCCTGGGGAAATTCCCCACTTTCCACCAGGGGTGCCAAGTCACTTATCAAGAGACCCAGAGGGTGGAGTGCACCACTTTCAAGGTATAACTCAGGCAGGCTCCAGACCACTGCTGAGACCGCTGAGCTCCACACCAGAGTGCTCTTCCTTACTGCTCTGATTTTCCTTGGCATTGGTCACCAGAGGCCCTGCCCTGCTGGACTGGGACTCGTCTGCCCTGCCACCCACCTCGCTCTGGAGATTCTCCCTTGCAAGACACTGACGACTCCCTTCCTTGCTGTGCTGTCTCTCGGACCCGCAGACTGAGACTCTGGGACTCGTGTTTATTATCCCCCAATTCTCTCTCATGTGATATTATTACAGATTATTACAGATTGTTTCTGAGCGATTAGCATTGTTATTAGGTTAGTACAGATTTGGCTTAAATCTGCATTAATAAAATCTGATTGAACCTGCATTAATAAAGTCTGAGTGAATAGCACAGTCACCTGTGTTGGCTCCCTCAGTGCCGGTGTCACCTGTAGGACTTTCGGTTCTGAAGGCCCAGGTGAGATGGTCTGAGCAGGGACCAAAGGCTAGCTTATGGGAAAGACTATGTCACGAGCTCACGACACCCGCCTGTCCGGTGTTTCCCATACAAAACACGGTAGTTAACAGTGCACCAATGAATCTCAGCTACTGGATTCGAACTACGTTTTCACTATTTGACAGTTGTAAGATTTGAGGCAAGTTATTTAAAAGTTTGAGGCCTATTTTATTTTCAAAACATTTTTAAAGTAAACTTTTAAATGCACTTTATGAGGTTGTTGAGAAGATTTAATGAGATGACAAATTAATTAGCCATTTGTTCCCTGAGTTATAGGCAGAGTACCTGCTGACATTATTATTATCCTCATAAAGAGTTAATGGAGCTCTGTGCCGTAGGACAGGACAAGAGTTGTATAGCAAGCAGAACCTAGAGGGAAGGACTTCCACATTCTCATTGCTGTTACTTAGAAGATGGTGTTGCTTTTATATAAGGCCCTTTTACCAGAAGTTGCCGAGATGTATTTTGGCTGATTTGGGAATGAGTCCAAGAAGTTTAGTGATGCGGTTCCCGGCCTGCAGTGGGATCCATGTGTTGTGGCTGCAATGGACAAATTCACACGGACTACCGAATCCTGTGGAGAAAAAGGGATGGCAAGGCCACTCTCTCAAGAGGAGAGCACCCAGACCCTTGCCTTGACAGGCTTTTATTGCTTTTCTGGTCCCCTTACTTTGAGGATGATCCTCATTTACTGTGCACAGGTTCACTTTAGGTGGTTACAGAAAACAAAGGAGAGGGTGTTGCTAATTACATCAAACAGGAAGGATATTTGCAAATGTAAAGGGAAAAGTGGTTGAACTGGTTACTCTCCTTCTTTGGAAGGTATAGCACAGATTTTAGGAAGTTACTTTAAAGATATGCAGTAAACGTTTGCTACCTCAATTCAGGGTGGGGGAGTTTTAGCAAAAGCAAGTCTCAAAGCCGCCTAGGTACAATGCAGGTGTGATTCCCCACGGGAGAACCTATCCGTGGGTGTGGGTCCTGTGTGTCTACCCCGCTACCCACTGGCCTTTCTGAGTGGGGGCTGGGCCCACGCCTCGCAAAACGGTCTCCTATAGTTTATAGTTTTAATTTTTGTCTCAGTTTCCTACTACTATTCTTATCCTCTACTCTATGAAATTCTGAGGTGGTGGATTATATTTGAGAGGTGAGATTATCATTTTAAAAGTAGTATACTCTGGTTTAGTGGTTACTATCTAATTCTTTAACTTGAATATTTTCCTCTTACTTTTTTTAGAAGGGAAACATTTTCATAAAATATTTATTTCTACAAAATAAACAGTATTAACTTTCTAAGACTTATAATAAATCTTCACATATTAATGGCATAAAACAATGGAAATTTATTCTGTCGTAGTTTTGGAAGCTGGTACTCTGAAATTCAGCACGGCAGTACTCCCTCTGGTTGCTCTGAGGAGGAATCCATTCTTCGCCTCTTCTAACTGCTAGTGGCTGTCCTGGCATTTGTGGGCTTGTGGCCATATCACTCTTATCTTTGCCTTTGTCTCCACAATTGCCTTCTCCTCTATTTCCCTTTGCATCTCACTTATAATGTACTTGGGATGGCATTGAAAGCTCGCCCACATAATCTCGTGCAATCTCCTCATCTCAAAATCTTTATTTAATTCCATCTGAAAAGTTCCATTTTTCCAAATTAGTTAACATTTATAAATTTCAGATGTTAAAATTCGGTATCTTTGAGTGGCCATCATTCAAACCATTATAAACTGTTTAACTGAGGTGTCAGGCTTAGATGCTCCATCCTCATATTGCACTTAATGGGAATCACGTTTTGTATTTGTTTGTTTTAGATTGTGTGATTATTTGAAGTACACAAACTTTGGGAAGTAGGTGTTATAAAATGCCAATGCTTTGTAGAAACCTCAGTCGCCATCCATATACCTGGTCTTTGCTTTTAACATTGAAGTGCCTGAGGAAATTGCTTACAGTACTGAACAAGAGATCAAATGCTATATATCAGGTTAAGTCAGCAAAAGTGAATGCCAATGTTCAGTCCAGTTCATACAAGTTGAAAAAGTTGGTAAAAAAAAAAAAATGTAAAGGCACAAAGAAAACACAGAAACACAGGTTTAAGAGGAGATTCATATCCATGGGAAAATAGAACTGTTGATGTAGAAACCACTTTGAGAGCACTTTCCTCCTGGAGCTCCTAATTTTATGATTGAGAAAATGGAATCCCAAAGTAAGTTAGTGTTTCAAAACTGTTGTGCACCAGCTTGGAGGCATCCCTGGGGCAAGAAGCAGGTTCTTTGGTCCCAGGGCCAGGGCTCCCTCAAACCCTTGGTGGGAAAAGCTTGCTATCTCATTAGATCAACTTCTCAATTTCAGTCTGACACACGGAGGAATCAATCAGATTATTTATTGCAAAGTATGTTAAATATTATGTTATTTTAAGAAAAAAATAAATGCAAGAAATATCACCAGAAATCTTTATTTAAAAGCTACAGGGGAAAAAGAAAAAGTCTGTAATAAAGCAGGGGAAAAAATCTTAACATTTCCATTGTCATGATAACAATGCACTGTCTCATCTATTTTTATTAATAATGTATAAATGTCGGACTCCTGTACCAATAGAGAGGGTACATAGATTTTAAGGAAGAGTTAGTATAAATGGCTGTACAAAATATATTTTCCCATTACATAGTGATTTTTTTTTTCATCTGGATTAAACAATGACAAGAAATAATGCACTGCTTGTCATATTTAACCCCATTCAGAAAGAAAAAATACATTGCAAAAAAGGTCTGTTGGTCTTCTGTTCTCATGAATGCATTACTCCCAGTTGATATATATACTGTTGTCACTTAAAAGATTAACTAGTTTTAACCTCATAAATATGAGAGCAAGTGCCTGTGGAATTGGAACTAATAGGCAAAATCTGATGGTGATGAATACAAATAAGACAAACAATGCCTGAATGTGCTACTCAAAACTTACAAGTGCACTGGAATTCCCTGGGGAAACCCTGTCCAAATGCAGACCCTCTTTCATGCATGGGGGTGGCGGGTGAAATCTGAGATTCTACACTGTGAAGGGTTATCCCAGATCTGAGTTTCCACTCCTGAAGCAGGAATTTCCACAAAGGGGTGAGAAGCTACACAGAAGACTGAGTGAGCATAAGACAGAAACCTTTCTATGGTTAATATATCGTGCGTCAGCACCATAAGACTGAAACTGTCTAACCTTCATACCTGTGCAAGTCAAACACCTCAGGTATAACCCAGATGCCCTGAAGTTCCTGCTGCTTGGCCAAATTTTAGACAGGTTTCTTCCCGACTCTGGGCCTCCAATTTCCCTTGTTGGGGAGAACGTGAGAGCCTAACCTTGATTAGTGTCGATTTGCTCAAATGGCATAAACAAGAGAAAAATATTAGCAAACTTCTTTCCAAAGGTGCTAACTTTTATTGCTGCAAAGTGAAAAATCTCAAAGTTCCCCCATCTTAAGCCAGGCTGCACGCCCCTTTCCCTAACACTCTCACATTACTGGTCTCAACATTACTTTTTTTTCCAGGAAAACAGCTTCAAAGCACCAGTTTCTGGTCCCTTTCATGTGCTCAATACCTGTAAATTTGGTCTGATAGAGAAGAGTCACCTGGAAACCATTATCTTCATTATTGACTTAATCACCATTTTATTTCTCTATTCCCCTCTTCACATGAAAACTATGGGCTCTCTAAATATCAATTTATACGTACCTGGGAGAAGTATGAGAACCCATTGCGAATTTCCACATATATGTAGCCATAGTGCCCTCCCATGTTTGGTTTATGAACCATCACAGCTGATGTAGTGAGATCATTTGCTGCATGTGCACACACAAATCACCTACCTCCCTATGTGTCTCCACATAAATTCTGTTGATACATTTATCTCAATATATGTCAAGGAAATAAACTTTACTATTGGTAAAAATACCACCTAAATAAATAAAATAATACTTTAAAAGTCTTTTACTTGTAAACATATGTGATATTTTTGAGTTATCAAGATTTTTCTGTCCACCATGATATTCAGCATATTTTTGTATTTTACATTACATTATATATGTAACTATTTGACCACTGCCTAAATAAGATTACTAGCACTGAGTGCATAATATAAACCTGACATTTTTCTAAACTCTTGATCATAATCCTTACACTAATCTATAAATCTGTACTATTATTATCATAGTTTAATGAGGAAGGAACTCAGTACATAGGAAGGTCCAATAATGTAGAGGAGGAAAAATAAATTTTCTCCTCTCCTGCTAGGTTCTTGGCTGAGATTCCCAAAATAAAAAGACAGATTAAGAAGGAAAAATCAAAAAAGTTTAATAACATGTATACCTTCTGTATACATGGGAGATATGCTGGAAAACTGAGTAACATACCAAAATGGTCCAAGTCACCACCTTAAATTCCATCTGCAGCTAAAGCTAAAGGAAGACTTTGGGGCCTAGGAGCCAGTCATGGGAGTTTATCAGACAAAGTACAGAAAACAAGGGTAAGGATGTTATGTAGATTTAAGTCCTTGCCTTCTCCATTGATAAGAGTTCCTAGAGATTTAGTCATCTCCCTCTTCCTGGTACAGAGAGGGAGGTGATACCTTTACAAATCAATCTTTTCTGTTATAAATGTAAATATGTCTTAAATATAAAAGGGTATCCTCTACTTGATTTTCAGAACTCCTCAGGGGTCTGCTGTTTTTGAAAAAAATAACCAACTCAAAATAATTCTTAGGCCAAATAGGCATATTTTGGGGTGTCATATTCTGCTTATCTTCAGCACCTTGTCCAAGTTTAGACAGCTGATTTAAGTGGAGACACTTGAACCCAAGAATGTACCTAGGCAACCTAAGAGCTTAACCATGACAATTTGTGAGGAACAATGATTTTTCCAATTATTTCTTGATGCCCTGAAATTGTTTGGATATTGGCTAATGTAGGGATTGCAGCTAGACCCCTATGCATATCTACATTTAAAGATGTGGCAGAGGACGAACTTGAATAGAAAGACAGCTTAAATTGATAGTGGTACTTTGTTGCTCTTGATTTTCAAACAACTGAGGAACAAACACTGTACTATTATGATATACATTTAATACAACATCAATATGTAATGATAGATACAATACACAATTCTATAATATATAACAGAAAATTATAAAATTTGTATACTGATTCCTCTCTCTCTTTAGAGATAGACAATAGATGATAGACAGATGATGAGATAGATAGATAGATGATGATAGATAGATGATAGATAGAGATAGATAGATTGATTATAGATATTTCTGAGATCATAAATTCTGCGGATAAAAAATGTTGCAACATGGCGGGCAGTTATTGATGAAGACTGTGATTTAGAGTTCTCTTTTATATTACTTTTGTCAAAGATTAAGTTACTTGAATGACTTTTAAGAGTTACCTGTCACGTGCAGAGAAGCTACATTCTGGGACAAAAGGTTTTTCACAGAGAAAAATGTTTTTTATTTATGAGGCAGCCAAATGAGCAGCTTGGGAGGAAGCCCAAATCCATCTCTTGAATAAGGATTTGAGGCAAATTTAAAGAATAGAGGTGAGAAGGGGTAAAGCATGTTTATTAGTTCTAATTCTGGGGATCTGATTGGATAGTCTTGGAACAAAGGCACGTAAGGGGAGGAACATGAAGGGCAGGAGGGAACAAAGTAATTCCAATCTGACAGAATTCAGCTGGTCAGTCCTACATGTGTCCATATTTGGTCTAGGCAGCGGATCTTCCTTATTGAAGGACCTTTCACTTCCTAATGGGCTCCAGAAAGCAAACAGCGGCACATCTGTTTCTTGAGTTTTGTGAATCTTGGTTCTGCTGTGCTCTGGAGGCCAGTTTAGGGTCATGTGACTGCTCACTGCTAGTTCTCAAGCTGCTGGGACCAGTTCCCTATGGCTAGGTTGGGTGGTCTCTTGAACATTGTGAGGAGGTCTGGTGGTATCTCCTAAAAGACACTAAATAAAACTAGAGAAAAAACAATGATTGGGGTCTGCTTTCAGTGTAAGGGCCCAGTTTTATAGTGGCATCATTTTAACTGAGATATTAGAAGCATTCAGTACTCTTTTATTAGCAATATTATCTTAAGAGAATAAAAACACAAGCCACAAAGAAAATGAAAGTATTTACAAAATATATATCTGATAGAAGATGAACAGTTTCAGGACAGACCTTTCCAAGTGGTGCTACTTTGGTGTGTGGAATGAAGACTTGGGCTAAAGGAGATCAAAACCCAGCTGGCTCAAGAGAAACATCTCTCCCTTAGAGAATCTGAATTGAGGGCCTTGTTAGAAATATTACCAGAAATGACTTTTTCTGACCTCTCTATAGGGCACAGAAAACTTCTAATTACTGAACATTTTCTAATCACTCTGCCAATGACCCTTGTCCCTTCTAAAGCCTCAGGTGTCTTAACGCATCCTTAGCTCAGAATATCATATATACCTCATTTTACCTGTTTCTTAACTTTTAGTATATGTGGGGTCACTGACTCTCCCATGTATGGGTGATTACCCTATGTACGTATATAAATAAATTTGGTTATTGTATCTTAATATATGATGCTGGTTTGGTTATTAGACCAGCTAGAGAAACCTAGAAGGGTAGAGAAAAATTTCTCCCTTTCCTATAAGGACTTGTATCCAAAATATACAAAGAGCTCTTAAAAGTCAACACTGAGAAAACAAACAGCTGAATTTTTTAAAGTGGGCAAAAGATCTGAATAAACACCTTTCCAATGAAGATGCGCAGATAACAAATAGTATATGGTAAGATGCTCAAAATCATGCCATTGGTAATCAGCAAATTAAAACAATGAGATACCACTAAACACCTGTTGAATGGCTAAAATTAGAAACAAACAAGCAAACAAAAAACACAAAAATCTAGTAGCACCAAATACCACAGTGGATCAACAGGAAATCTCATCTATTACTGATGTGAGTGCCAAATGGTATATTTACTTTGGAAGACAGTTTAATAACTTCTTGCCAAGCTTCGCATAATCTCACCATACGATCCAGCAATCATGCTCCAAGGTATGTACCCAGTTGAATTAAAAACATGTCTACACAAAACCCTACATACAAATGTTTATAGAAGCTTTATAAAAATGGCAAAAAAATGGATGCAACCAAAATGTTCTTCAGTAGGTGAATGGAATGTTATTCCACATAAAAAGTAGTTAGCTAGCAAATCACAAAATGACATGGAGGAAACCTACAGGCATACTGCTAAGCAAAAGCAGCAAGTCTGAAAAGATTCCATATGGCATGATTCTAAATATGTGACATTCTGGAAAAGGCAAAAATACAGAGAGAGCAAAATATCAGTGGTTTCCAGGAGTTCAAGGTGAAAGAGGTAGGGATGAAAAGGTGATGATTAGGAAATTTTTAGAATAAAACAATGTTTTATAATATTGTAATGATGGGTACATAACATTATGTATTTGTCAACAATAGAACACTACAAGACATGAAGTGAACCTTAATGTAAACTGCATATTTAGTAAATACTAATGTACCAATATTGCTTCATTTATTTAACAAATGTACCACACTAATGCATGATGTTAATAATAGAGAAAACTGTGTTTGTGGGTGGGGACATATATGGGAAATCTCTGTACTATCTTCTTAGTTATTTTTTAAATCTAAATTGGTGCAGAAAAAATGAAGTCCATTATTTTTTTTGAAAAATTACAATATGAGAATGAGTAACAATAATATCTTTGCCGTATGGTCACTGCAAGCTATATATAATCTTTTTGAGGTACAGTTATAAACTAATTCTAAATGAACAAGTTCAAATTCCCAGTGCAAATGTAATAGCAAGCACTCTACAAATTTAAAATCTGTTCTCACACAAATTTAATTTATTTAAAGTCAACAGTGATGCCACAAGTAACAGAACACAAAAATGCACATTCTGAATTATTTTACATTTTCATTTAAAATTAATATACAAGTTAAATTAAGATCTTCCTGCTATAAAAACTAATTTAAAAAACCAAATTAAGTATCATTAGAATAGAATTTTAAAGTTTCAATAAGTAAAACAAAATAAGATATTTAATTTCAGAGTAGGATCTTCAAATTAAGAAAAACATGGTTTCAAAATCTGGCTGCATATGACTAATAGCTGAGTGGTCTGAGGGTTCAATTTCCAAAACGCAAAGTCTATTTTCCTACGTACGTATAATATGAAGAGAATAATGTGATCTCACCTATGGATCCGAATGTTGAAGCCTTAGCCTTCTATTGCTCAATAATCAGTCATAATATGCATTGTTAATGTTAACGACAAAACATCTGATTTTCCAAATGAAAAGAAATATCTGAGACTTAATTAGTTCTACTGCTGAGCCATAGGGTGTCATATAAGGCAGGGATCGTTGAATCAATTCTGCAATTTCAGAGGACAGAAGACTGAGGGGTGTAGGTTTGAGCACCTGCTCAGTGCCATGTAACTAGTTAATAACCGGTGATTCTCAGTCGCGTGTTCACCACACAGCCGTCTGTAGTACGTCTTGATTTTATTGTGACTATAATCACTGCCGCTTTTCTGCAGCATCATCCCTTTTCAGAGTTTTTACTGAAAGGGATTTTTTTTCTCTTTCTTATTTATGGGCAATTTAGTAGAAAAACAGTAAAATAAATTGATGCAAGAGAGACTGGTTAAAATTCTGATTTTGTCTGATGTCACAAAAGACCCCTCACATGCAGGGTAACATATATTTGAATAGCCAGTCTCTTCAGATTTTATTGAGTGATTCTGTAGAAATGATTCAAAAGTGCATTTTGTATGATTATTGAAAGGATACAATAAAACATGTTTAAAAGTGATATGAAAAAATAATGCTCTGTACAAATATGAAGTATTATTGTCATATCTATATGATACCAGGAGAGAGAATTTAAAGTAGATCACTGTAAAAGACATTCACTGGACTAATAATCATAGCCAACATGAGAATGAACATTCCATGAAAAGTAGGAGGTGTTTGGCTTGTTTTTATTTTTTCTTAGTATTATGAGCAATGGGTAAGAATTGTCATTTTAATTAAACAGCATAAAAACTTACAAGGATACTTTGTCAGGATTAGTGTTTGACATCCAGAGTTAAAAAATGTGCCTTAAAGTCTTGGGAGTAATGCAATACACTTTGATAAAAATAAATGTATGTATTTTAAACATCTTTCTATTCTTATGCTTAATGTTGGAAAGATGGATTTTAGTTCCAACTTTTATAATCAGAATATACCTTTAACCTGAAGTCAAGCTCTTAGTGAAAAAAAAGGGAGATTTTTTAATGTTGAAAATAAGAACAAATATACATCCTGAAAGTTATAGGATAAATATGAATTCTGGACCACCTAACAGAATGCTATTATGATTGCCCTTCATTAACAAAACTAGTAGATAATATATTTGGGGGGTCACTAAGTATGACTCCTTTTAAAAACCTTTCTGTTAGTTCTGTAAATAGAATGAACAGTTTATATTTTATTTTAGCTTTTTATTTTTAATTGCTTTTATTTTTAATTTTATTAATTTATATTTTATTAATTATGCTATTACATTTGCCCCATTTCCCCCCCCTTTGCTGCCTGCCACCCAGTAACCTCACACTCCCTAAGGCAATCTCCATACCATTGTTCATGTCCATGGGTCATGCATATAAGTCCTATACTGTACTTTACTATGGCTATTCTGTAACTACCAATTTGTACTTCTTAATCCCCTCACCACTTCACTTATTCCCCCACAACCCCCTCTCATATGGCAGCCATCAAAACACTCTCTGTATCCATGATTCTGTCTCTGTTCTTCTTGTTTTTGCTTAGTTTGTATATTCAATTGTTGATAGATACGTATTTTTTGCCACTTCATTTTTCATAGTTTTGGTCTTCTTTTTCTGAAATAAGTCCCTTTAACATTTCATATATAATGGTTTGGTGATGATGAGCACTTTTAGTTTTCTTTATTTTTTTCTTGTCTGGGAAGATCTTTATCTGGCCTTTGATTCTAAATTATATCTTTGCTGAATAGAGCAATCTAGGCTGTAGGTCCCTGCTTTCCATGACTTTGAATATTTCTTCCCAACCTCTTCTAGCCAGCAAAGTTCCTTTTGAGAAATCAGCTGACAGTATTATAGGAACAGTATTATAGTTACCTGTAGGTAACTAACTGCTTTTCTCTTGTCGCTTTTAAGATTCTCTCTTTATCTTTAACCCTTGGCATTTTAATTATGATGTGTCTCAGAGTGAGCTTCTTTGTATCCATCTTGTTTTAGACTCTCTGTGCTTCCTGGATTTGCATGTCTATTTCCTTCACCAAATTAGGGAAGTTTTCTTTCATTATTTCTTTCAAATAGATTTCCAATTTCTTGGTCTTTCTCTTTTCCTTCTGGAAACCCTGTGATATGAATGTTGGAGTGCTTGAAGTTGTCCTGGAGGCTGCTTACACTGTGCCCTGTTTTTTGGATTCTTTTTTCTTCTTATTCTGATTGGTTGTATTTTGCTTCATAATGTTCCAAATCATTGATTTGATTCCCAGCTTGATCCACTCTACTGTTGTTCCCCTGTAAATTGTTATTTATTTCAGTTCATGTATCCTTTGTTTCTGACTGGATCTTTTCTGTGCTGTTGAGGTCCTCCCTAAGTTTCTTGACCATCCTTATAACCACTAGTTTGGGTTCAGCATCTAATAGATTGCTTATCTCCATTTTGTTTGGTTCTTTTTTTGGAATTTGGATCTGTTTTTCATTTGGACCACGTTTTTTTTTTTTTTTTGTCTCCTCATTTTAGCAGCCTCCCTGTGTTTGTTTCTATGTATTGGGTAGAGCTGCTATGTGTTTGTAGCATGGCCTAATGTAGTAGACATCCTGTATGGTCCAGTAGCACAGCTTCTCCAATCACCAAGCTGGTACTCGAGTGTGCCCTTCGTGTGGGCTCTGTACACCCTCCTGTTGTAGTTGATCCTTGATTGCTGTTGACAGGTCAGTGGAAAGGATTTAACTAAGACAGTCAGCTACAAGGACTGGCTGTGGTCATTGACCACAAACCTCCACCCTCCTTGGAGGATCAGCTGTGCAGGGGCAGAGTGGTGGTGCTCTGACATGGTCTGTAGCTGTCCACTGGATATGCTGGCTCTGGGGTTTTCTGGGTGGTTGGTGCAGGCCAAGGTCAGCCTCCACCAGTGTTTTCTACCTGGGGCCATCTGCATGAATGAACAATCTATATTTTAAATAAATATCCCTCAAAATCCTGTGCCAATTTTATTTTAGATGTGTTATATTGAAACTATATTTAAGTTGTGATTTTTATTCATGACTGTAATAGGAAGACCTTATATCACTTGTTTAAAGAATGGTGGTAAGAAGAGAGAAAACCTACTCATTCCAGCTATTTCTACACAGAAGAAAAGAAGAATTTTACATGTATAACAACTCTTGAGCAGATGGTGATTTTGGCAAAAGCATAGCAGATTATTTTCAAGGACCCTGAAAAATGCATTGATATATCTAAAGATAATTTGCTGGATACCTTTAAGGAGTCTTGCACATTCCTAAATATCTCAATTAATGGGATTGAGCCTGATGCTTTATAAGTCAAAAATTGACAAGGTCCCCAATTGGGGATGAGAAAGATGGTTAATAAATCAGCAAGTTAATGTATTTCTGCTCATGATGTGTAAAGATTAATAGATGTCATGTGTATGTCCTACTTAACAGTAATTGCATGCTAATGACTTGACTAGGACATATTTCCTAACGTCAAGTGAAAGATTTCAGAAATAAAAATGTAATGTAAAAATAAAGACTATTTAACTTATTCTTGGTCCTCCATGAGGATAATCTAAGAATACAGGTGATAAACATAACAATTAATTAGTTAATTAAAAGTACAGAAAAGAAGAACCATTTATAATCCCATTTACAATTTCTTCAAAAAGAATAAAATACCTAGGAATAAATCTAAACAAGAGTGTAAAAGAACTGTACTTAGATAATTGTAAGACACTGAAGAAAGAAACTGATAAAGATACAAATAAGTGGAAGCATCTCCCATGTTCATGGATAGGAAGAATTAACTTCATTAAAATGACCATACTACCCAAAGTAATCTATATATTCAATGCAATTCTTGTCAAGATTCCAATGATGTATTTCACAGAATTGGAACAAACATTTCAAAAATTTGTATGGAACCACAAAGGCCCTGCATAGCAACAGTGATCCTGAAAAAGAAGAACAAAGTTGGAGGAATCATGTTACCTAATATCAAACTATACTACAAGGCCATAGTAATCAAAACAGCCTGGTACTGGCATAAAAAAAGACACATAAACAAATGGAACAGAATAGAGAGCCCAGAAATAAACACACACCTTTATAGTCAATTAATATTCAACAGAGGAAGCAAGCACATACAATTGGCTAATGATAGCCTATTCAATAAATGGTGTTGGAAAATTGAACAGATGCATGCAGAAAAATGAAACTAGGCCAGCTTTTTATACCACACTCAAGAATAAATTTAAAATGGATCAAAGATGTAAGTGTTAGACCCAAAACCATAAAATTCCTAGAAGAAAACATAGGTAGCAAGATCTGAGACATTGCTCATAGAAATTTATTATTGGATATACCTCCTGAGGTAAGGGAAAAAAAGAAAAAATAAACACATGAGACTTCATCAGAGTAAAACATTTTTGCACAGCAAAGGAAATCATCAAGAAAACAAAAAGACAACTAACAGAATGGGAGAACATATTCGCTGATACACCTGATGAGGAATTAATATCTAAAACTGAGAAAGTATTGACAAAACCGAACACCAAAAAAAACCCAATCCAAAGGACCTGAATAAATTTTACTCATATGTGGAATCTAACGAACAAACTGAACTGACAAGCAAAACAGAGACGACTCAGATGGAGAGCAGATGGCAGCTAGTTAGGGGAGCTGAGGGGTTGGAGGGCTTGAGCAAAAAGGAGCAAGGGCTCATGGACATGGACTACACTGTGGTGATTGCTATGGGGAGGGAGTAAGGGGACTAAATGATAATTCAAAAATATATAATAAAGACTACAGGTTTTTCTTAAAGTTTCAAGGCCATTTTGATTGGAAAATTGTTTTTCTTTACACATTTCCTTGCTGTTGAATCATATTTTTTCTTTGTAAAATTTTCCCTTTATATAACTAAAAATTAGTTTTCAGTTTGCAGTTGTGGATAATTTCCAGATTAATATTTTCTCCAAATGGAACTGGTCTTATCCTCATTCTTTAGTGACTATTTAAAGAAAATGTGCACTCAGTGGAGTAAATGAGTCCTCGCAAATTCTATGGAGAATCACTTCAGCTAAATTTAAAATAGGAGTGGGAAGGTTGTGCTTTAAACATGTTACCTTAATGCTGGTAGCCTTGTAGTCTGTATGTTAAATATATCACACAGATAAATAGGTAGTTATATAATGCAGGGTGGGGCGAAAGTAAGTTTATGGTTGTTCATCAGAAAATAATACAATAATAAATAAAGAATAAACTCTTTCACGTAGTCACAACTGTAAATCTACTTTTGCCCCACCCTGTGTGTGTGTGTGTGTGTGTGTGTGTAGTATCAGCAATTATATTGTGTGTGTACTAGCAAGTTTGTTTATTTAGCAATCACTTGGACCACAGTCTCCCAGTGCCCTTGTGAACAATTTATGCAAGTCAACCCCCAAATGTCAGGTTTCTCTGAGGATGGTAATGTATCCTCCCGCAAGCGTAACACTTATAACCAAAGGCCTTATTATCTTTCAGTTTTTCTCATTGAAATAAACCTAACAATAAAATTTCCTAAACTAGCTGATCAATAGAGAGTTGGTGATAAAAAATACATAGGCTTGTATAAATTATGGCCAAAGAAAAATACTCTTGGAAATTAATAGACATAGTAAGAGGTACCATATAGCCCATTGCAGCATGCTGCAAAATTTACTATTGAATGCAAGTTATAAATTTGTCACTGAACAGGGAGAAATATGGAATTAAACCTGTGGAACTATAGGCTCCAGGATTTGTTGTGAAAATAAAAATTTTCAAAAACTTTTTATAACAATCTAAAGTATGAGATATTGCACATACTTGTATAGAATATAGATTTCCCTATACACAAATCAAATTCTGAGGGAAAATTTTACTAAGTACAAAAATAATAGTAAAAGAGCTCATAAAAGAGACATGAGTTTTATAAGCAAAAATTTCAATATAATAAGTTTTTAAACTTTTGTTTATATTTTTATTTTTTTGCCTGAAGAGAGACTTATTAAAACTTTCTCAAAATACTATTTTAACAGCAGTAATGTTCAAAATCACTGTTACTGGTCAGTGTTCCTTGAGTGGAATATAATGTAGATTTAAAAATACATTTGGTGCTTTATCTTATCTTTGTTATATGAAAAGCTATTACCTTCAGAATATCAAAGAGGTTCAGAACAAATCTTTCTGAAGTATGTCACTTTAGCATAAAGATTATTTTGATCAAAAAGGAATTAAACCCCAGTAGATTTAGGAAAAGCTCATTTTCTCCCCCCTCAGCTGCCTAAATTTACATTGGAAGGAGGTCTGTACCAGGGAGATTATCTGAGATTCCTTTGTAACCTAAGAAACTTATCTGCATAACAGGGAACATTTTATTATCCTTGCATCTCCTCTGGCCTTCCAGGAAATGGGCTTCCTCCCCTTTGTACCGCCAGACTGCTACTTCTTTCCTTAGCTCATTAGGCTGCATAAACTTCAGTTACCTGGCTGCCCCCTGGACATCGTATTTTATGGCACCTCTGTGTGTGTAAAATTAAACTTGATTTTTCTCCTGTTAATGTTTCATGTTACTTTAATTCTTAGACCAGCCAGTAGAACACAGTAGGGCAGAGAGAACTTTTTCCTCTCTGCAATATACACCAAAAATCTAGCACTCCTTATACAAGAGAAAAACTAAATAAAAATTTAAAGAGTCATAAGAAATATTGTCTGTAGATTACCCCCTGAAGGTTAATACAGTGGCTATACCCTTATTAAACAAAGTTATGATGTTAATTTGCTACCACTGCTGTAACAAATCACTAAAAAATTAGTGGTTTTGTTATAGTAGGCACCTAGTTCAGCTAGTTAGATATTAATGAAAGAGAAGGGAGGCAGACATCTAATTAAGCTGGATTGTAGGAGGACCTCAGCCATGTGACCAGCAATACGAAAGGTTGTGGGTGTCTAAACCACATGGCCAGTGATATGCCAGGGGAGGACAAGTCACCCTAGGGGGTCCTTGTTTTTCCAGTTTTGCCCAAGCTAGGTACTTGGGGTTTTCCCATCCAGCAGTGACATTCTGTACCTGGCCTATCGTCCTTCTCTGCTCATGCCTGTTAAAAGGCCTGCTATAGTGTCAGGTGGTGTTATACATAACAAGGGGAAAACACTTTGTAAAGTATGTGATTGTCTAACCCCCATGCAATACACCCCAAACTAATACAAAATAATATTGACTGTAACTAAAGTATAATTGAATACATATACTCAATTATACTCAGTTATATATTATATATGCAATTATATGTGTGTATATATATATATGGGTGTGTGTATATATATATATATATATATATATATTTGAGAGGTCATAATTCTGTCCGTCCTAGATATAAACAGAGACTCACATTTCGTAATCAGTGTCATTTATGGACACAATATTCTTCAAACTCATCTACATTTGCAAACTCAATTCTCACCATAAATAAAGATTAAAAGGGATATACAAAAGCTTTATCTGTATTTCATTTACATTTTTTTATTGGGATGGTGACTTTACGTTCTATCACATGAAGGTTTCAGACACTCGCATACAAAAATGGGAGTGAGAGAATGCTGTTATGCATGTACATGATAGGAGTATATTTAGCTTAAAACTATGGAGATGAAGAAAAAAAGCATTCCACAATTGTCTTCATCTGCACATTGCTTTTTACAAATCCATACGATTTGAGGATTTACGCGTTCTATCTCGCCCCGGTTCTGTTCCGAAATTCATATAGTACTATCCCCTTATCATTTTTTGGCTGCTGCTTCTCATCACTGTGTGTGCCAGGTTGGGGGATCAGAGGTGTAGGACTTAAATAAATACAGAATAAACCAGCTGCTATTCCCAGAGTGCCTTAGAGCAAGTTTTAAAGAAATGTTAATACAATTATAAAACAGCATACCAAGTTAATGTATTTTATGCATAATACTCCGTATTTCTCTTTCGGATAATATTGTCATGTATAAATATGTCAAGAGAACATCTGATCACTGCCTTTGTAAAGTATGTTGTCCATACTCTCTTAATATTTAAGCTACACCTATATATTTAAGAGAGTGAGGCTATAGTAGTTTAGCTGTGAATATTGACACATACAAAATGCATTAGTACTTTCTCCTTGCATATATCATTTTAAAATTTAAAGACATATATTGTAGTATATTTTAAAATGTTGCTGAATCATATTAAGATAAAAATAAAAGCAGGGTTTTTCTAAATTTAAGGAAAAGTGAACTGTAATTTATTCTAACCATAAAATAGCATCAGACTAGACAGTTTTGTGCCTATGAAATGATGAAACCTTCTTACCCAGAGTCAAAAGATTTAGTTTAATTAATATAATAAGAAGACTCAGTAAGTTTCTGGCTAGAACTATTTGTTGTTGTCTGTTAGAAATGTATTATTTTTTCTGTTTGTATGCTATTCTCTAGGTAAGGGGTTTGCAATCCTAACAATAGGATAGTGAATTGCATGTAAAGCTTTTCAGTAGCAAATTTTTCATTCAGTACATTCATTCATTTATTGAGCCTTTACTATGTGCAGGCACTTGAGAAATATCAGAGAGGAAAAAGAGAAAAAATAATATGTGCACATAATATATATTCTATCAGGATACATAGATAATAAACAAAATAAATAAATACATTTTAGAAGATATAAGGTAAAAGAGCACTATGAAGTAACCTGATCAAAGGGAATGAGAGTTATTTTGACTTAAATACTTTACCAAGTAGGCCTCACTGAGAAGGTGACATTTGAAGAAAGCCTTGCAGACGCCTTGAGGAAGAGTACAAGCTTCTAAAGAGGGCCTTGCCTTGCAGATCTAAGAAAAAGCCAGGAGGTCAATGTGGCTGGAACAGAATATGTGAAAGTGAGGTTAGTGGAAAGAAAATGAGGATGAAGGCAAATTGAATTTTGGGAAAAAGTCCCATGAATATGTATTTTATGTAATAAAGATGGTTCTGAAACATCACTAGGAATGAGAACTGTCTTCTATGATATGTTTCATGTTAACATTATCTAGTAGCAAATATTAAATTCCATTTGCAAAGGGAAGAATTAATGTTATATGGAGGTTGAAGGAACTTATCAAATGGCACAGAAATATTATTTAAAATTAAACATTTCCTAAAGTTATATAGTTGATAAAGTAAGAAAGGCAAATATGGCCCATTTCTGAACAGTTTATCCAAAGATGCTCAATGATATTTAAGAATGTACTGCTATGAAGAAAATGAGTATCAAGGAAATAATGAGAAAAGTGTGATAGTATCTTTAAGAATCTAACATTTGGCCCTGACTGGTGGGGCTCCGTTGGTGGGGCATCATCCTGTAAAGTAAAAGTTCGCCAGCTGGATTCCTGGTCAGGGCACAGGCCTGGGGTGTGGTTTCAGTCCGGTCAGGGCATGTATGAGAGTCAACCGACTGATGTCTCCCTCTCTCTCTTTCTCCCTTCCTTCCCCTCTCTCTAAAAATAAATAAATAAAATCTTAAAAAATATAACATGCAAAAGATTCTTTCAACAACTATACAAATTTCCATATTTGTATTTAACACAAGGTTTGCGTGGGGTTTTGATTGATTTAAATTCTAAATAATTGCTAAATATTTGGTAGATAAACATGAATGTACAATATGGATATTTAAAAATTACTCCTTCAATTAGAATTACGTATTTTTTGCATATCTCCAATATGGGGCTTTATCATAAAAGACACACATTACAGTTTTCATATCTGCATTATTCAAATAATAATGGGTTTCTATTTCTATTTCTGAAGCATACACTCTTACTTTTAATCCTGTGGCTATTTAGCCCTGGAAAAGTTAACCTACTAAATACCAGCAGGGAAATGGTTGACAAGAAGGAGGAGGAAAGATGGCAGCAGGGCGGTATTTATGGAACTGGCTTTCTCTGAAGGCTGCCATCCCATGTTTACAGTCTTATTTCCATATTTCAGAATGGTTACACTGATTGTAAGATATAACTTACATACTGAGTGTGAAAATATGCAGTAGCTTTACATTTCCAACTGGCAATAAATGATCTAGGTGATGCAGAAAGAGAAAAGTTAGCATGTTTCTCCCCCGTGTGAAAGCGATCTGTGAAAGTGTTATTCAAAAGACGCATGAATGGAAAGACCCGCACTCCATCACTTCTCAGTAAAACATCTCAGCTCACTTCATTTTTCTCCTTATATTCCAGTGTTCTATAACCTAATTCTACCTGAAGAAGAAAAATATTACAAAATAAAAATATAGAAAACCAGTTAGTTACTTATTTAAAAATTTGAGGCTTAAAGAGAGAGTCCATATAACTCGGAAATTCTTCCACAACATTCCTAACATTCCTGATAATTAGTGTCTATTTCTAGTGAATACAATTGTACTGTTCAAGAAAAACTCTGTCTTGGCTGGTCTAAACTAACTATTGAAAAGTTTTTTTTGAAACCAGCCTCTTTTTTCCTTTACCCTCTGAGGCAACATTGAATAAATTTAATTTTTAGAAATTAAAAGACTTCAAACAATTTTGTACTTAGAGTAATTCCCATTAATCGTCTTTTTTCCCCCTCATAATAAACATACCGCATTCCTTTTACTGTCGCTCAAAAAGAAGTTATATATTGGGTTATGATATAAAAGTTTTTTTTTTAAAGAAATCATCCTCTGCACATACAGAGTAACAAGGACCTGTATGAGTTCCTGCAGACAGAATTTTCCCCTTCCCTCATGGATTCTGACTTACTTGGCTGGCATCTAGGCTATGTACCCCAGGACATTACAACAAAATTTAACTTTCAGACATTCAGAAAAAAAGTATTGTAGATAGTTTGTTTTTTAGATAGCTAAAGATTAAGTAAGGCTCAGCCTTATTTTACAGATTCTTTTAAATCCAAGAAGATCTCTTAGTTTTTAGAGATTTAGTACAAATCATTTGTTCTTTTTTACAGATGTTTCTCATACTCTTTTTTAAATGATTGGTTGTAACACATTATGAAGGTATGATTTTTTACAGCCTTAGATCACCTTAAATGTTTAATGACTTTGGTGGAATATTCCTCTTTTCTCTCAAAATGTTTTGTTGTAAATTGCTATCTTTATCACTTTCTTAGACTGTCTGATGTCAAGAATTTCATTTAATAACTAGTACAAGAGTGATTTCGTCACTGTCTCATGCTTCTTCAATGTTAGTGACTACTTTTTTTCTTATTTGTGAATAATATTTTGAAGTACAAATTGCTATTGTTACATTCATATACTTATTCCTTTTTATTTTTTAAAAATTGTTCTTCAATTACAGTTGTTCCCATTTCCCCCATTGCTCTCCCCTGCCCTGCCCACTCCCTCTACATTCAATCCTCCCCTCCATTGCCCTTGTCCATGGGTCCTTTATACATGTTCCTTGACTTGACCCTTCCCCTTCTGTCCCCTGTTATCCCTCTTCCTCTTCCCATCTATTCACTGTCAGTTTGTTCTTTATTTCTATATCTCTAGTTCTTTAAGGAGAAAAAAATTTTTTTAATGTCACCAAGTCTGTAGTTTACCAAATTTGTCAATTTTAGGAAAATGAATCTCTGATAATATCCAGATACTTACAAATGCATATGTGCATATGTTCACTTTGTTTACAAATGATTTACATGTTGGGTATCAGTAGGTAGCTATCTTACATAGTCTCATCAAAAGACTCATTATATCTGGTAAACCAAAAGTTTGACGGTTCAATTCCCAGTCAGGGCAACTGCCTGGGTTGCAGGGGACACTCGAGAGGCAACCACACATTGATGTTTCTCTTCCTCTCTTTCTCTCTCCCTTCCTATCTCTCTAAAAATAGATAAATAAATATCTTTAAAAAAAGGCTCATTATGTTAATTTCATAAATCATAATGTTGAAAACACTATTCTTGTTTTTAGATAATTCACATATATTTCATCTCAGTACACATTTTTTCTTTAATACCATTAAAATATAGAACTTAAATTAAAAATTGATATATTAACTATACCTCTAAATCTTTAAGTCTTACCTTTGCTTCATTCCTTGCTTCAATCTTTTGATATTTTTTGTGTCGGTTAGATAGTAGGTACTAATCTAGTTTCTGTGGCTATAAAAATAGATAAATGTACTCGTTACTTTGAAATAATCTATTTATAACATAGTTAAGAAAATGTGTCTATACAGAAGCTAATGAGAAAGTGTAACATTGTGTTAATGCAAATTTTTTTCAAGAGAAGCAAGATGAAGTGCTATTCTGCCAGAGATGTTAAGGAAAATCTACACAGGAGAGGTATAATTTGAGCTAAGTTACCCTTGGTGAATGACAATTTTAATGGTGGAAAGGACGGAGAAAGTAAGTCAAAAGGCATGAGAGACCTTGGCTCACTTGAAGAACGTTAGTAACAGACATTTTGTCTAAAGCGTAGGGTTTATTACATATGAGCCCAGAAGGATTTGATCTTGTAAATACTGATGGAGGTCATAATATGAGCAGTTTTGCATGCAATGCTGAAATTTCTTCACAGAAAAAAAGAGGTGTCTTTAATAAGAGAAAATAATTTCAAGAACAGAGTCATTTGCAGTATCAAATATCACAGAAAGTACAGAAAATCTAATAAAATAAGGATTGAAAACACTTTATTAGAATTAGAATAATAATTCCAGAAGAGTTGTAGGCATACAAATCAGACTAGTTGGACTTGAGTACTGAATGGGAAATGCATTTTGGACAGGTGTACAGGTTAGTTTTTAAACAATGAATGAGTGAATGATTAACTGATAGCAATTCGTTCTAATCATCTTCATTCCTATGAATATTTAACTTTTTGTTTGTCATATATCCATGCCAAGGGCTGCTTTACACATTGGGTATGCAAAATATTTTTGAATAAAGCCCAGCCCTAAGGCCCTAAAGAGATTAATACTATGATGGGTAAAAAGCCCCCAATGTCTCTCTACTGCATTTCCATAAGCAAAAATAATAGTTATTTGTGCTAATGAATCTTTCTAAGAAAGAAATGAACAAGGAGTAACTTAGACCCTAAAGTGATGAAGTCCTTTATCTCTCAGCAATGTGGCAATTACATTTTTATGCATTGAGTGGAAGAGGCATGTGTTTGCAGTTAAGCTTTTATGCTTCACTATTTACAGACGTGGAATAAATATCCATCAATGACATCATGTATATACGAACATTCATCAAAGGTTAGAAGAAGGAAAGGGATTCTGTGATTAATTGTTTATTCTTCAATTCATCAGGCAGTAAAATAAATATGCTTCGGTGTAACTGCTGACACTTTCAGAGTAAGGAGTGGGATATTTGTTGGTTCAAACTGTGTCTGTTACTAATTTCAAGAGCAAAATAAAAATCCATCAGTGACATACCAAGTAATTGGAAATGCTTTGGAGGACTTGTCCAGAGATTTTATTTGCCCAAATTGCCTTCTCAGAACTTGTAGTCATATATAAAAAAAAAAAAATCTTCCCTGATTTGTTGATACATCAAATTCTGCAGGGAACTAGTTATGGGTCAAAGATTTACACAACTATTTCTAAGACATATGACAATTAACCTAGTCCTGGCCTAGTGCTATCACATTATGTATAAGTAATTTTACAGGACATTCTACCATCAGAAATATTGCTACCATGTATTAGAAGGGTCTTATTAACTAGATAACAAAGTATAGTTTGAATTTTTGTAGAGGGTTTCTCCACTTTACCTATACACTGGGGTTGGGAAATATTTTACATATTGCTTTTACTCTCTAAAAGAACTGAGTTTACGTAGTTCTCTTACTGTCTTCACTGTATGACATGGGTTACACTGGAAAGTGAACCGCCTCTCAAACACTTTCATTAGTACAAAGCTTTATGATACCCGCATTCCAGCACAGGAACACCTGCTGTCACAATTTTGTATCAAAGCTTTGTCTTGCTTTACCTGATGCTGCGCAGAATGAGTACCTTTGAACTTCAGGTTGCTGGGCACTGAAACTGAAGCAGATGCAAATGCTTGTCAATGACCTTTTTTGGAAAAACTGAATAATATTAGATAAAAATGGGATTATTTACTGCTACTGTACATTGATATTGGGTTAAGTGTAAAATGACTTGATGTCCAAAGCTTCATGTTATTTTTTAGTTGGATAAGGAAAAGTATTTAATATATCCATTTAGATTGAGGGAAAAAAATAAAAACTACACCACTATGTCTGTCATAAAAAATAGGAAGCAAAAGACTGAATCCAGCTATTACTTCTCCATTTTGATACTAAAACTGTGAAAATGTTAATTTTTTGGTTCACAGTCTCTTAATAAGAATGAGCAGAACTAAAAGCCTAATTTTTTCTGGTGACTTTTTATTCCATTTGCAAGAATAGGTAAGAAAAAAATTTTTCATAAAGTGAATAATTTTCATTCTGTTCTTCATAGAATAAGTCAAAGCCACTAATAATTAAACATTTTTAATGTTGAATTAAAGTAAGAATCTCTTCTCCCTTCCTCAGAAATACATCAAGATTTTACATTCAGAGTGGTCTAATTAGGATTATAATATACAGTCATGAGATGCTTAACGGTGAGACACATTCTGAGAAATGCATCATTAGGCAATTTCATCCTTGCGTGAACATGTGGAGTTCATTACCCACATCTGGATGGTATGGCCTGCCCCACACCTGGGCTATATGGTATAGCCCATTGTTCCTAGGGTGCAAGCCTGTGCGGCATGTCACTATACAAAGTAACAGACAAATCACAACCAGAGAAAATGACGCAATCAAGAGATGCCGTAAACAGGACGTGTACGGGGCTGCTGCCAGCACAACACAGCATAGTGTGTTACAGCAAACGTTTTTAATAAGTAGAAACAATACATTATAAAATAATGATAAAAAGTATAGTATCATAAATACATCAACCAGTAACATAGTCCTCTGTTATACAGGGTGGGGTAAAGGTAGGTCTACAATTCCTTGTACACAAGTACTACAATAATTAAGAAGCAATAATACGAGAATAAACTCTGCGTCTCTCACATGCACGAGTGTAAACCTACGTTTGCCCCGCCCTGTATTATCAAGTCCCTGTACTGTAGTGACTGCACGTGCTGTGCTTTTGCGTGACCGGCAGCGCAGTAGGCTTGTTTGCACCAGAATAACCACAAACACAGGGATAACGCATAACTCAATGCCGTTATGATCACTGTGGTGTCAGTGGGCGACAGAAACTTTCCAGCTCCGTTGCAGTCTTGGAGACCACAGTCACACGGACGGGCATGACTGCAATCAGAGTCTACCTGAGGGACAGAAAATAAAGCAGTCACCTACAAAAGAAGGAAAGGCATTGCAATCACTGCTTCTCAACTGTTTCTACTTCAAAGCAGATGTAAAAAGAAAACATTTGCATGGAACACTGGATAAACAGAAATTGCTTACAATCTAAGACAGAGTCAAGATTCAAATTCTAAGAATATACCCTCTAATTGGCCTATATTGAAGTTACCTGTACTTTGGCAGAAATACAATGTTTTCATTTAATTTTTTAAAAGTATTTTATTGGCCCTGGCCTGTGTGGCTCAGTGGATTGAGCTCAGGCTGTGAACCAAAGGGTCACTGGTTTGAGTCCCAGTCGGGGCACATGCCTGGGTTGCCGGCCAGGTCCCCAGTGGGGGCCACGTGAGAGGCAACCACACGTTGATGTTTCTCTCCCTCTCCTTCTCCCTCCCTTCCCCTCTCTCTGGAAGTAAGTAAATAAAATCTTTTAAAAAAGTATTTTTTTGTTTATGTTGTTACAGTTGTCCCAGTTTTTCTCCACCCGGCCCGCCCCCCACTCCCATAGCCAATCTCTGCTTTATTGTCCATAAGAAGGTGAAAGGATGGAAAGGAAATAAAATGTTTGATTTGAAGTTTCACCAAGATTTAATCCAAAAGGAGAAGAAGAGTTCCTCAAAACAATATCAGGGTGCTTCTAAAATTTATAACAAAAAAATGCACGATTGTCACACAAGAATGTGTGGGTGTGTCGTGTCCATAGTCACAGTAGGACAGAGTGATCAGAAGGTAGAAATTAGAAGTGTTTCTCTTATAGCTGTCTACACGGTGCCAGAAGTGCCCGGGTACTTTTAAAGAATGGACACATTTAGTGTAAACATAGAGAGAACTATGGGCATGTGCATAGATGTGCAAATGCCTGTGCTCACGGGAGAGATGGTTGTTTTCTCAGCTTCTGTGAAATCTGTGTGTTCAACAGGGAGCAGAAGGTTCATTTATGTTATAAACACGCTTTTTTCCAAAGAAATAAACAGAGAGTATGTGCAGTAATTGCTAAATTGTACCAAAAATATCAGTAGCAGTTAAGTGGCTAGTCTTTTTTATTTATATCATTACAGATTAATATAATAAGTGTAATATATATTTCCTTGTATAACATCTACTTCATATGAAAAAAACTAACTCCTTGAGAAAATGAAATGCCCGCTTATATTCAGTCACATATTCATATTGCTGCCACATGTCCAATAATTTTGATTAATTTAAACTAAGTCTCTAATAAGCCATTAAATAATATCATTCCCATTTAATCACCACTGAATTCTTACTTCAATATTTTATTTTAAAAACACGCAGAGAGCCTGGGTGGAGAGGAAACGAGCAAGGAGCCAACAGACTGGGAGGTATGGGTAAAAATGTTGCTTCAGTAGGCACACTCTCAAGAACAAATTTCTCTTTTATCTGAAAAATATATAGCTGAGCTTTCCTAAAATCCTGAGTCTCTGTCAGGAGGCAGAAAGAAACATGAGTTTGTTTTTAATGCCCATGTTGAAAACTCCACACAAGTTCATTATTCATCTATTCCCAGAGACAGACACTTTTTCCTCGTGAAGGAAACTAAATAAAAGTTTGTAACATGACGCAGCCAAAATATTTTGTCCTTATAATGTAGCTCTGAGAGAGGGTACCAGGACCCGGGTACCACTGTGTTCTGAAGCCTTCTGAACTGACAGACCTACTTGTATAAAACTGCCCAGGTAGCAGGGGTATGAGGCTACCACCTAGGACACACGTAAGCACCGTGTGCACGTCAGAAACCACAGAGATGTCCAATGGTAATACATGACTGTGCAAATGGAAATTATCTGAGTTTATAAACATTTTAGTTCAACTATCATCTATTTCTACTTACAGATGAAATAAATCAATAAACATGTGTCACATATATGAAGTGAGCACAAAGGTCATCTCAGGTAGATACCTAGTTTTATTTTTTTATCCATTACTCAGGGTCTTGTGATAGCCGTCTTTATAATGATTCCCCAATAATGCCTTGCATAAATAATATAATGAGCCTGTATAGAGAATAGATTTTTGTACTACACAGATGTTTTTTCAGGGGAGGGAAGGACATGAAATGAGACTTAATATCACTTAACTATATTTTTTTTTCCTAAAATTTAGTCTAAGATTAATGCCAGATAGATTGGGATAGTTTTAACAACTATGGGCATCAAGAGCAGTTAGCAGATGTTAAGCTACCCACATAGCTCTTATTTTAAGAATGCATATTAGTTTTTTTTAAGAGGGTATTTTAAAACCTCACATTTAATCTCTTCTCCCACACAGGTTATATTCCAGCTCAGACATGACACACATTGCTGTTAAGATGCTGCTAATATTGTTATTTAAATAGATTTTCTGACAGATATTCCTTTTTTGGAGCAGATTTTTTTTAATCTCAATGCTAGTATTTCAAAAATTGTATTTTCTCTACATAAAAGCACTGCTTGCTCAAGTTTCTGAGTACATCTAATTGTATTGCTATGAAAGAAAATGTTTTACTATAGCAAAAGTCAACTGCCAGTATACATTTAAGAGAAGCAGAGCATAAAATTTAATCCTGATTTTATTGATGATTTGAGAAATAAAATGAACTTTTCTTTAAAAATAATATGAACTCTCTCTGACTTCCATCCTTCATTTCTTAGCTAAAATTAAATTTCTTCTTTGATAAAATAATGCAATATAGACTTGTGTATATGTGAGATATAGTTGGGGCAATAACACTCACCAAACAATTCATCTTTTATTTGTTTACAATGAGTTAGGCCTTGCAGTTTCTCACTGAAGAACTATGAAGTAATTGTAATTTAGAATCTACGTAGAACATAACTTTAACCCTAAGTCTGAAACAGTGAAAGGACTGAAATACTTTGAAAGAGCCGACATTGGGAAAGCTCATTTTCTTATAACATATTTATTTTATGTTTATGTTTTCCTGTCACTGGCAGTCTTATTGTTCATCACCTCAACATTTACCTTATGAGATGGCATTCCATTTATCACCTTTATGAAACATTATTTCTATTTCAATTAGAAAAGTACTTTCTTGTAGGACACGTGGCTGTTTATGCAGGATCAGCCCGATCTGCAGCGTCCTCTGCCACGCATCCCCACGCGTTGCCTATTTCACTGCCTCTCCTTTTCCTCTTCCGCTCTCCTCTGTATTCCTCCGCCACTCTGATGGCCTGGAAAATCTTTCTTACCTACTCTCAACCTCGTTTCACATACACACAAGCATATGCTCCTTGAGAATTGGGTTTTCGTTTTTCCCGAATACTTCCATCACCACGCACCAATGTACTAGTTCGGTCTCACTCATCCTTTCAAAACTTGGGCTTACACCTCCTGCTGTAATCCATGAAGCTGTTACCAGAAGATGCAATCTCTCCTTTTTAAAAGTCAGATATATTTTAATGATGACTGACACACAGTTAATCTCAAACCGTAATTTTGTTATGTTATAGAGTCCTTTCGTCTATATCAGATCGCCATAGTCCATTCTTATTAGTAAAACATACATTGAACATGTATAAGTAGTCAGTCACAAGACCAAATACTAAGTGCAAAATGATGGATAGGTGCCCCAACTTGAGAAATGCATGTTTTAGTATGGAAATCAGCATTTAAAAAAATTATAACACAAGGTGAGATGAATTTCTATTTTATTTTTATTTCCCTATATAGCTTATTTCTAATTATATACAACTGTGTTTGTCTCTTTAATTATTCCATTATTCCTCAGATAACAGTGCTTTTGTATACTCTTTTTCTATTTTTAAATTATCTGATGTCACCCTACTGAAGTCATATGAACCCTTCAAGACTCATTTCAAAACAAACCTTCTGTGTGGATCTTTACTTTATTCTTCCCAATTATTACATAATTTGGTGCATCTTTCCTTATCCTTTATAGCACATTTTTACTTTACTGCTCACTTGCCTCATAAATGTCTGAGTTTAATTTATACGACCCTCCTCAGCAATTGTAGCCACAGTCTTGCTCGTTTTTATATTCAAGTTCTTCATATTGCTCAGAATCATATCAAACTTCCAATCTGTGTAGTAAAATAAATTACCCTGGTAAATTTTCTACTCTAGAAGAGGGAAAAATAAAAATATAACACAAATAATTAACTTAGAAGGACACCATGCTAACATAATTTGTCCCCGTAGGTTAATGCTATCTTGTTGATGTAAGCTATTCAGACTTTGGTTTAGAAAGCCAAGGGTAGCAGGAGTATTGGAATCCTTTGGGCTAACTTTCTAACCAAAAGATATAGGGAAAGGAATCCCCTGAAAATGAGTGAAAGACTGATGGACAACCTGAGCACAAAAATAATATTAAATAGCATACATGTCTAATTAAGGTCATCAAAAGATATATTTATGTAGCTGATTGAAAAGCTCTTGGAAGATTAGAAGACAATAAATAATTGGATTACTTTAGGGGTGAAGAATTACTATAAAGAGTTTGAGCCTATTTTATGAAGGTTGGAAATCTTAGTGCAATCCTGAAAGGATAGATACACTTATTGCTTTTTCAGATTTGACTTTTAGAAAATGAAGTCAGGCCAAAGAAAAGAAGAGAGGGAGACTGGAGGAACAGGAAGGCATTAAGTGAGAATAGATAAATTAACATATGTCTGAATATGGGATTGGGATTTTTTGGCAGATGTGATGCTGTGGACTGAATGTGTATGTCCCTCAAACTTTATATGTTGAGATCCTAATCCCAATGTGATGGTATTAGCCGAGGAGGAACGGGGGTTGGGAGGTGATTTGGTTATGAAGGCAGAGCCCTCATGAATGAAATTAACACTCACAGAACAGGCCTGCCAGGGCTCCCTTCCCCTTTCGGTCACGTGGGGATGTAAGAAGAAAGCAATCTGGAAGAGGGTCCTCAGCCAGCCGTGCCGGTAGCATGGTTCCAGATGTCCAGCCTCCAGAACTGTGAGGCAAATATAGTTGTTTAGAAGCCAGCAAGTTTGTGAACTTTGTTATAGTAGCCTGAATGGACTGTGGCTTAGGTGTGTTGGTCAAAGAGAGGAAGTTAACCGGTTATGGGAGGGAGCAGAGCGTGTGTTTTCAGGACCCTGGAGGACTAGCTTATCTGCACAGTCTCCCACCGCAAAGCAGTTAGATGTGAATTTAAATGTTTTGAACACATTTCTCAGCACTTAGGGATAGAGAGAGATCTTTAAAGGCCACCAACCCATTTACCCTCACCACACACATCCAATGGAAAAAATTTAAAAATCCAATACTTATTTTTGAAACTTAGACTTGGGACCAGTAAAAGAGCTGGTGGAAATAAGGTTTTTCTTACAGCAAATTCCACAACTCTTTGGCAGATATTGTAAACCTTGGATATAAAACTAAGAGGGCTAAAACTCAGATGTTGTCATTAAATCATAATTTTTAATTTATTTTATTTTAAAGATTTCATTTGTTTTTAGAGAGACAGGAAGGGAGGGAGAAAGAAAAGGAGAGAAACATGGATGTGTGGTTGCCTCTAGCACACCCCCATATTGGGAACCTGGCCCACAACCCAGGCATGTGCCCTGACTGGGAATCGAACCAGCGGCCCTTTGGCTCACATGCCAGCAGTCAATCCACTGAGCTATAACACCCAGGGCTAAGCCATAATTTTAAAGGGATCAAGAATGTCCAGAGGCTGAGGGCTTCTGGCCAAGACATAGGCACAGGTAAATCCACTTCACTTCCTTGCACAACCAAAATAAGGATAACAACCAATGTAGAAACAAAAACCAACCAGAACTGCCAGAAAGTCTAACTGTATGTAAATCTGACAACCAAGGAGTTAAAGAAGAAACAGTCACCAAGACTGGTAGGAGGGGCGGAGATGGGCAGCTGGAGCAGAGAGGACATGCTGCAGGGCAGTGGCTGATAGACCAGGCAGGTGAGGTGGCAGCTGCAGACTGGGTAGTTCCACATTCACATTTGTATAAACTGGGAGGAACAACTGGGTAGCAAAACAGATTTCCAGCACAGGGAAGTAAAGCCTCAAAATCTCTGGCTGTAAAAACCTCTGGGGTTGTGGTCGCAGGAGAAACTGCCATTCTTGGGAGAGTCTGTTGGAGGGGCCCACAGGGTCCTAGAACATACACAAGCCCACCCACCCAAGAATCAGCACCAGGGAAGCACCTTGAAGAGTACAATTCATTTATGGGTAGTGGCGTAAGTGACTGAAAGTGAGATGAGAGTCAAGCAAGCTGCATTGTTCCTTCTCTGAACACTTCCCAAATACAGCACCACACTGCAGCGAACTGGGCTGCCCCACCCCGGTGAATACCGAAGGCTCTGCTCCTTACAATGTAACAGGTGTGCTGAGACAAAGAAATAGGGCCCAAATGAAAGAACAGATCAAAACTCCTGGAAAAGAACTAAGTGTTGAGGAGATAGCCAACATATCAGATGCAGAGTTCAAAACACTGGTGATCAGGATGCTCAAAGAAATGATTGAGTGTGGCCTTAAAGTAAAGGAAGAAGCGATGGCTATACAAAGTAAAATAAAGAAAAATGTACAGGGATCCAACAGTGAAGGGAAGGAAACTGAGACTCAAATCAAGGAACTGGAACAAAAGAAAGAAATAAACATTCAACCAGAACAGAATGAAGAAATAATTCAAAAAAAAAATGAGGAGAGGCTTAGGAACCTCTGGGACAACTTTAAATATTCCAACATCTGAATCATAGGGGTGCCAGAAGGAGAAGAGAAAGAACAAGAAAAGGAAAACTTATTTGAAAAAATGATGAAATAAAACAATATTTGAGAAACAATATTTTAAAATACTCACTGTGGTTAAACAAAGATGTTTGGATGGTGAAAATGTGGTAATTAATTCTTTCTGCAGTGGAAGGTCCATGAAAAGTTGGGAAAGACTTGGCCTTGGAAGTGATATTAAGAACATGGAAATGACTAATTTTATAACAAAAAATTACAAGCATTGGCTATTAATGCAGAATAAAGTGTTAAGAGTTGGAGGCATAACATTACTAGCTTTGTAACAAACAGTTTATCTTTTTTATAAATCATTAAAAAGCAGGAATATAAAATTGAAGGACAAACCATTATTTATAATGCTAAAAGATGGGTATATGCCTGAATAACAATACGTGAGAGAGGACTATTGTCAGAAACAGAGAGGCAGGCAGGAACTGAGGAGATGCTCAGGACTGAAAATCTCAGAGGACAAAGGTACAACTAGTTCTCTAAGTGGAGGACCCACCATTTCAGAAGAAATGGAAACAAAATAGTTGAATTTGTGCTGGGAATGTTGGTAGATCCTGTTTTTTTCATTAAGGGGGAGCAGGGGAAGCTAAACTATATTCATAATCACAGATGCATTTCATTATGTCCAAGGAGCAATCTTTTGGTGATACAGAGTGAAGACAAATGTTGCTTTTTAAGGAGTTCTCTTTCTTCAGAAATCTATTAGAGAAGTAAAAGGAAAGCAAGCAAACAAAAAGTACCAATGAAGCATTGTGTCATAAGAAAGAGATTTTCCAAACTGTGGAAATTGGTCCTGGCCTATCTGACAGAAACCTCCTGTAAATATCTGCTGTATATAGCAATCATCTCATTAAAACGTGCATAATAATTAAAGTGAAACAGCACAAAAAGTCCAGATAAAATCAAATTGTAAGGAAGGAGGGAAGAATAGAAAGACGAAAGGAAGGAGGTGGGAGAGAAGAAGAGAGACCAGGAAAACTCCGGAGTAAAGGTGCTACCACGGGACATTAACAGGCTCTTACATACAAATGAAGGGGAAGAAAGCACCTCCTTAATTCAGGAATTTTGGGACTCTCCAGTGAGACAATAAAAGGAAATTAGAAACTAGTAAAAGTGAAAAATAAATTTATTTAGATAGAAGTCCACATTGGTAGTTGTACAAAGGAGATAGATATTGCTAAAAAGTAATAAATAACATTGATGTCAGTATTATGATAAAAATGAACACAATAAAATAGATATAAAAAAAGAATTAGAAAAAATCAATAGTTACAGAAGACAAAGGAGATCCAAAATGCACACCTACTTTTTTCTTTGTAAAAACATTCCAACCTAATGGGACTAAATATAATTTAAGAAAACTTTCCAAGGACTAATAAATACTGGAACTATAGTTTGAAATGGGAAAGCATATTCTAAGGGGATATAATTACTCACAGATTTATTAACATGCAAATATAATACATGGATAAAGAAAGCATCTTTCAGTTATTTAAACAGAAGTTATATCAGCTACAAGCCTGGGCTCTGATTTCCCCACTGAAATATCCAAACTTGACGTCAGTGAGACAATCACTCCGAAGTGCCTGAGGAAAAAGCGCTGCAGGGATTGCATCTACCCACCTAACCTTTGGCCCAAATGTAGAATTGAGAGATCAGGGGGACTTAACTCAGAAAAGCCCTTCCTGAAAAAACTCCTACAGCATTGTTTCAGCCAGCTAAAAAACAAAATAGAAAACTGGAGCAAAAGGACTACTGAAGAGCAATGATTCCACTTAACCGTTTAACCAAGGCTAACAGAGTAGGGGGTGAAACAAGTTTGAATTTCCTGCGGCCACAAGGCTATGAAATCTTTACGTCATATAAAGAGGCCACATGCAGTTCTTCTTGTCCGCAGCTGCAGGAGGGGTGTCAGCAAACAGCCAACACCAACCGTCAGAAGTGTACGGACACCCCAACATGTGTCCAGCCCCTCGCTTGCAAGTCAGTCCGGCCACCGAGTGTTACCAGGGACAGACACTGCATGCAAAATGATGTCATTCCTGTTCTGTCCTGTTCGAATTCCTAATCCACGGAATCTGTGAGCATCATAAAATGACTACTTTCTGCACTAAGATTGCAGTATTTGCCATGAAGCAAGAGTAGTTTGAATACTATTAACCATTAACATACCCTTCCCAATCATTAAAAAGAACATGCATACCCCCCTCCCTCCCCCACCTCTACCCTCCCTCTTGATTTTGTCCATGTGTCCTTATAGTAGCTCCTGTAGACCCCTCTCCCCACTATCCCCTCCCCACTCCCCTCTGGCTATTGTTACATTGTTCTTCATTTCAATGTCTCTGGTTATATTTTGTTTGCTTAGAAAATGCAGACAATTGTAATTGAATAACAATAAAAAATTAATTAAAAAAATAAATAAAAATAAAACACACACACACACACAAAAGAATATATACTTCGACTTAAAAAAAAGACTTTGACCTCAACAATGATATTGTCAAGGCAAACACAATTAGAAGCAATCTAAAAGTACAACAATAGGGAATGGATTAACTATATTAATATATATTGTATAATATAACCCTATGCAACCATTGAAAATAATGTTTTAGAAGCATACTTAGTGACTTGGAAATACTGCATTATATTGTTAAAATAAAGAAATTGGTTTAGTAAAAAATAATAACTAACTAAATAAATAAAAAGAGCATGTATACACAGATAAACAGCAGAAAATAATAGAATATATGGTGAAAGATTTAGAAATGTAAATAATCATATACATCTCTCAAAATTCATAGATTGTTATATTTAAATTATGCCTTGGTACAAAAAATAAAACATTAACAAAAAATGGGTGACAGAATTAAGAACATATAATTTTAAATGGGCAAATTTACTTATTATGTCAGCTATTATATCTGTACAATGACATGATAGTTAAACGTTCAAAATTTAAATATTTTTAAATGGAGCTTGTCTATATGAGTATTATAAATGATTTCCAAAAATCATTTAAAATGCAGAATAGTGGGATTTGTAATTTACTATTTGTTTTAAAACACAATAGCAACTAAACCACAAAAATATGTTAATATATAAAATATATCTTTGAAAATGTACATATATGATAATACTGGTTTCTTCCATTGAGGAAAACTGGATAAATAAAGTATATGAATATTATTAATGTATGCCTTTTTGTACCTTTTGTGTTACTATTATGTACATTTAACTATTTAAAAATAATTAATTGAGGATTATCTTGGGAGGTTATTGAATAAGTTCTATAGAAGAAAATTAATTAAACAACAAAGGAGGGGAATTACCTATTTATCAAAGAGTGAATAGACTATTCATTGAAAGTAAAATTTAATATGCCACCTATTCAATGCACTTTGGTTGGTTACTCTCTTCTCATATGTACTTATTTAAGTTTCCCATGAGAACACCAAGTGACTGTCTTTTCACTAGTGGGTGTTGTGAAGAACGAAGCTGAAATTTTAATTCAAAGTTACCTCTTAATCAGTTCTGTCTCTCCGATAACTGACATTTTAAAAACTTCAAATATTTCTAATTATCTATCTTTTAAGTGAAAAGTATTATGAATCACTGTTTCTGCTGATAGAAGTATCACAGATTCATATATAAATAGGGCTCTGTATCATTAATAGGGGTATTTCTTAAATAATTAAAATTTGGCCTTTAAGTTATTAAAAAAGTCTGATATTATAAAGGGACTCTGGATTTGTCAAAACACAGTTTTAGGTATTTATAAGTTCAAGCAAATAACATAACAATATAATATGAATAATGGATTAATTTTGTTTATAGCCATAATCTAAGAATTCTTGAAAATCCAGACTATGAACTCTTTTCTGTAAAGTAGCTCGGAGACATTTTTTTGTGGTTATGTAACATTTCATAGAACATATAATCCTTTCTGCCTGTAACACATTAGTGATTGAAGACTTAGGATGTGAAAGATACTTTAGATAGCTTGCTCTTCAACTCACTGGAATAAAAAGACATTTTTAAAACACCAATAACATCATTTTATGTAAGACATTGGTTTTGGACACTTCATTATAGTTTTTTAATGGCAGAATAGAAGACGGAGATATCTAAAAAAGGACTAATAGATACTAAGTTTATATTTACTTAGAGATTTAACAAAGATCAAGTCAACTATTTTCCATTAACTACATTTATTCCCTTCATTTATTGATATATATAGCTAGAGCCAAAATCTAATAAGTATATTTTGTGAGTTGTGAGAAATATTAATTTTCTCCCATAAGATAACAAAATACATCTTCTAAAAATATGAAAACCTTCTGTTGCTCAGTGAAACTATCCCATTTCATGGGAGGTATTTTCTCATAAAATAAATATTTTTAAATTATTATTTCTAATATTTCCACATTACACTAAGACAAATATATACCAATGTGAAGGAAGAAGTATTCATGATAAATATTAATTGAATTATAAAGCCAAATTATTACATACTATGTGCTAGCGGTCACTGACATCTTGACTTTACCTAATTAATTCAAACCAAACTGAGTACGGCCTCTCTTTTCTAGATCATATATGAATTGCTATTTTATTTTTTTCCTTCTCTTTCAAATACTCAGAAAAAGTTGCATTTTCTTCTCCCCCTTCTGAAACAGAGCTCTTTCTCCTAACTTGTCAACCATCCATTTTCTTCACAACTATATAAAAATTCCCCAAAACCTGATGTTAAAATGGCTATGGTTATATAACTACAATAACTTCCTGCCACAGTATTTTATTTTAATGGTCTGACTTTTACATTTGTGACTCATGCCTATATTAGGCTCTTTAAAGCAGGTTTTTCTTTTTTAAGTTTTTTTTTTTGCTTGACACATTCATTTTTAGTTCTCCATTATAAATTCTCAGTTTGCAAAAAAATTAATTATAATTTCAAGATATTATAACAATTAACACTGTTGTTATTTTTTGGCAAGTCACCTTTCTGTCATCCATTCCTTTTGCATTAGAACTTTTCATTTAAAATAGTAAGTCTATAAAATAACACATCAGATGTGTATTTTTTTTCTATTATAAAGATATAAATAAATAGTAAAAAAGCCCTCCTATGGTAAGATGGAAAAGAGGAAATAATGCTAACACACGGAAATGGAATGCTTTAAAACGTGTGGCTCCTGGAGGATGATATTTTAATAATATTTCTTTGGAGTTGCATTGTCCTCGTTTTCTTTGCCATTCCCATAAAGAGAGGTTATTATTCTAATTAGAGCTATTAAATCTTCAAAGAGAAAAATGTGTAAGCAAGATCTTTTTTTCTTCTCCCCAGAAAAATGTCTCCTAATTTATGAAGATAAAGTCAATAAAATTATATATGGAAAAGAAAATTTTACTTCCCTTAAAAACAATTTGGCTCTCTAACATTAAATTCAAAACTGATAAACCTATATAACGTCTTATGTTTGAAAACTTCTTTGGCTGAAACTCCTAGTAAACTATTTTCTATTGAGCCAGTCCTTCAGAATGGAGATTCTTCCTAGTGTTCATTATATATGGACTATAGTGAGGGGCAAAGTCTTTAGTGTTCAGACCTAAGGAGTGAACATAAAATACTTTACTTTGCACTCTCAATTCCTACTTTGTGCTCCAATGCAATTTACTGCAAATTTTATGTAAATATGTGTTAACCTAGGTGTACCATCCCTGGCTGTTGCTTTCTCAAAATCAGGTTCAGAATATACCAAAAAGAGATAAGAATTATCTTAGATACCAACAGACCATTTGGTTGCCTTTTAACTTAACCTCAGTTTTAATTGTTTGTACATTTAACCTTAAAAGATGTATTTTCTCCTTTACTTCGCCTTCAGGTCCAGCACAAGTCCAGTCTCCCTTTGCCTCTCAAAATATTCAGTGTGGTTGAGAAAAACTTTCAGGTTGTGTTTTACGTACCCGCAAGCTGCTCCACCAGATTAATAAACATAAACATGAGAAAACTGGCCACAAACAAAGAGTGAAATGCACTGCCTAGTGAAATAACTGAAAATAAAAATGAAAATAGGCAAAATCAATTTTTTAAGGCAGCAATGCAAAAACCAATCATTTTTTGGCCATCACGCATCTTTTGCTTCACTATGGTTTTTAATAATCAATTATTATTCAATTTATTCCTTTATCCAACTTTTAGATGTATAGGGATTAATATGTGTTAGACATTGTATTACATATGCAAGGCAACTAGAGAAAAAGTCATGTGATGTTTCTCAAGGAGCCAACAACTTAGCAGATTTCATTTCATCAAATACTGATCATTGAAATTTTACAGATTAATATTGTATGATGTCTATCCAGAAGTTATCCAGCCATGTAATATGAAAAATAGACATTTGTTGAAGAAGATAGAAGAAACATTGTACATAGGACAATGACACCTCAGTCCTCTTCAAAGTAAGCACCTGGGGATGTCATACAGTTCTCCCAGAATCTCTTCCACTGTTCAAAACACTCTGAAATCACCATCAGTTGCCCCATTGTACTACCCTGGATGTCATCCATGGTATGAAATCTCTTCCTTTTCAAAGGCGATTTTAGTTTGGGGAATAGCCAGAAGTCACAGGGCACCAAATCTGGGCTGTAGCAGGGCTGAGTCACCTGGGTGATTGGACGTTTCATTGAAAAGCTCTGCATGAGATGTGATGCATGACTGGGCACGTTGTGGTGACGAGGCTGCCAATCACAAGTAGTTGACCACAACTGGGGCTGCTTTCATCATACTGCATCTCTCAGCCAACAAAGGACATTGAGGTAGTACTCCTTATTAATTGTTTGGCCTGGAGGGGCTTACTCATGATGGACAACACCTTCCCAATCAATAAACACATGGTCCTGATATCAGTGCAACTTTCCTGCACCTTCTATAGGCATGGAGAACCTGGCTACTTCTAATGGGATGCCTGCGCCTGCATTTCTGGATCATAGCCGTACCCACCCTCATCTCTGGTTATAACCTTCTTGAGGAAGTCTGGTCTATTGGTAGCAGTGTGAATCAAGTCAGCAGCAACTGCAGCACGATGTTCCTTCTGCTCTGGTAGAAGCTGAGGAACAAATTTTGCCATAATACATTTCATGCGAAGACCCTCTGTCAAAATCTTGGACACAGTAGTTTTGGGAATCCCCACATGAGCTAATCCTCTCACTGTCAGTTGCCAGTCTTTGTTGATTGCAGCCTGACACATTCAACGTTCTTGGGTGTTCTGCTTTTTGCAGGCCTTCCAGAACATGGATCACTTTCAACAGATTCTCCACCATCTTCGAAGTGTTTGTGCCACACTTTTGCTTATGCTGCACTCATTGCATCAATCCCGAAAGCCTTCTGAATCATCCAAATAGTTTCCGTGGAGGAATGTTTAAGCTTAACACAAAATTTGATGCAGATTCGTTGCTCTATTCACTCAGTCATTTTTAATGCGACAGCCACACAGAACACATGCTCACTCACTGGAGTCTACCGCCCCCACTGACGAGTACAGTGAAGTTGTCACTGTGAAGTCGTCACTGTGAAGTCATCAGCGAAGGCACGCATGTTCATTCCTACCCACTCTCCCTGACTGACAGGCTACATTGATGTCAAACCATTCTCATTATGTTAACAATGACTGGAGTTTTTCTGGACAGACCTCATGCAGACCTCATGGTTAACTCTCAAATTGTTTGACCAAATAATTTCCACCATTCAAATGGGATAGTCTTTGATCTTTTTCATGGTTAATAAATAACATATTTTCTTACATTTAAAAAAATATTCAATTTAAAAGTATATAAACGTGAATTTTATTCTTTATAATTCACTGCTTAGTAAAGGAAAACAGTGATTTTTGATTTTGACTTCCGCCACAAACTTATTATACTATTGCATTCCATATACATCCAACACATTTTTATTAGCCCCCTTTCATCTCAGGCATTCATCCAGGCCATAGATGTTCATATGCTGGCAAAAAATATGTGCCTTTTAGAGGCTCAAGTGTAAACCTTGAAGAGGGTTATATTTTAAGAGAAGAAACACGTATAACAGCGTAGTAATTTGATGTGAAAATTATAATGGCAATATATACAGAGGGTAATAAGAACTTAGAAGGTGTGTCCACATAGTCCTAAGAGGTTACAGCAGGCTTCCGAGAGTAACTGATGCCTAAAATGATTCTTAAAATATAACATATGAGTGTACCTAACGGGAGTGGAGCAGTGCATTCCGGGAAGAGGCATGGACACTGATGAAGACATGACCTAAAACCTTCTTCATCACATCTAGTGATTGTGTAAACACTTATTTCCCCATACCATATCTATTTAAAGCAGCAAGAGAAAGCAGAGAGTTGTCTACAAAGAAGTTCCCATAAGAGTATGAGCTGATTTCTCAAAAGATAATTTGCAGGCCAGAGGGGACTGGCAAGAAGTATTCAAAGTGATGAAAAGCAAGGACCTACAACCAAGATTACTCTATCTAGCAAAACTATAATTTAGAATTGAAGAACAGATAAAGTGCTTCCCAGACAAGGTAAAACTAAAGGAGTTTATCATCACCCAGACCTTATTATATGAAATGTTAAAGAGTCTTATTTAAGAAAAAGAAGATCAAAACTATGAACATTAAAATGACAACAATCTCACAACTATCAAAAACTGAACCTAAAAAACAAAAACAAAAACAAACTAAACAAACAACTAGAGTGGAAATAGAATCATAAACATGGAGATCATTTTGAGGGCTATCAGCTAGGAGGAGGAGAGTGGGGGAAAAGATATAGACATTTAGAAGCATAACTGGGTAGGTACAAAATAGACAGGGGGATGTTAAGAACAGTAGAGGCAATGGAGAAGCCAAAGAACTTGTGTGCATGACCCATGGACATGAACTAAGGGGGAGGATCACTAGAGGGAAGGGGGATACCAGGCATAGGAGGGCAAAAGGAGAGAAATTGAGACAACTGTAAAAGCATAATCAATAAAGTATACTTGAAAAAAATAAAATAACTAGAATGCAGCAAAGTTTACACATAGATTTAGAGGTATGGTATGATCAGAGAATATTACGGCACTGATAAACAATTACAGGCCAGGTATAAAGAAGTAGAAGTAGGTCTTTGAATATCATATAAATCATGAAGGAACATGTTCACTACACACGGTGGCTTAGATTTTATCTTAGATGATAGGATGTCACTGGAGCAGTTTAAACAATTCAGTAACGTACACCAAGCTGCATTAAGAACTAGGACTTTAGAAGTGGTATTGTGGGTTTTCTGAAGAGAAGCAAACACAGAAAGGCTGATGTAAAGATCAGCTATTATATACATTCAAACATTCTGATAGAGCGATGAGGAGGGTCTTAAGGATGCCACTGATGAATAAAAATGTAGAGAGAAGGCATTTGAGACGTGTATCAGAATTCCAGTAAATAAAAGTGGATGCGGGTAATGAGGGGAGAGGTGGTTCTCTAAAGAGCAAGTCCACTTTCCTTTCCGGCCTTGGTGAGAGTGAAGATGGATACACATTGTCTGGAGTAGAAGAGTCAGTGGAGATTTGCCAAGAGGGACAGAGGAAAGAGTGCAGTTGAGGAAGACAAGGATGAGTTCAGATCTGATAATGATTCAACACTGAGTTGTCCTCTCTTATCTCTGAGTTGTCTATAATCTCTTCATCTCTCCAGTAAGGAAAAAGATGATTCTGTGCTTCAGGAAAAAACCCTCCTAAATTCACAATATGGACTTTAATGTCTGTGTTTTAGATCTTCAGATAAGCAGAGACTGTCTTCAGCATCCATTTCCCCTGGTTACCTGCATGGAATGTGCTGTTCCTATTACAGCTACAAACTTGAACACACCATCCCCACAGGGGAATCTGGAACTCATGTTGGGCCCTAGAGATATTTTAAACTTACAACTTACCGTTCAAATGGGAGTCAAAGTTTTGAGGGCTGTGGAACAGCAAATATTCCTGCTGTCTCACATTACAAAACAGAGACCTGAGTTAAGAATTTGATGTCAACTTTCTGTAAATATTCAGCGTTCAGTTGCCCCCTGAGAAGCCTAATTCTACTCCTATAGCAAGATTCCCTAGTTGTTCACACGATAAACTAAGTAAAACAAGCAGTGACGGTCATTAATTATTTTCAAAGAATATGTTTAGCCCTGCTTTTGAGACACAGTAGCAGTCATCCTGTCTCACCCACAGTTTCCCTTTCTGTGATTTCAGTTACCTGCAGTCCATCCACCATAGTCCAAAAATATTACATGGAAAATCCCAGAATTAAGTAATTCATCAGTTTTATATTGCGGACCATTCCGAATAATGTGCTGAAATCTCCAGCCGTCTAGCTGCCCCGCCCCCCCGCACATGAATCATCCCTTCACCCAGTATATTCAAAAAGCGGATGCTCCCCACTGTTGGTCACACAGTAGCCATCCCGGTTATTAGGTCCACTGGCCCACTGTTGTCATAATGCTCCTCGAGTATCTTTTACTTTACATAACAGTGGCCCCAAAACACAGGAGTAGTGATGCTGATGATCTGAAAATGGTAGAGTTATGATTTGATGACCCAGCATCAGCCGCAGCAGGTAATTCTCCTCTTGACTTATGTCAGAAGGTCAATAATAGCATTAGACTAAGTCACAATGCCTGCCATTCACCTTACTTCCCCTCATCATGTGGCATTTTATCTTTTCACTTTATCCCAAGGGAAATAAAAAGGCTGAGTACAGTACAATAAGATATTTTGAGGAACCATATTCACATTACTTTTATTACCATATCTTATGATACTCTTTCATAATTTGTTATTGTATTTCATCTCTTATTATACTTAACTTATAGATTCAACTTTATCGTAGGTATGTAAGTATATGAAAAAACCTAGTGTACACAGAGTTTGGTGGTCTATAGACTCAGGCATCCACTGGGTTCTTGGAAACTATGCGCAAAGGACAAGGGAGATTGCTGTCTGCATGTTCATCTCTTTTTCCAACTGTCTCAGCTTTTTCTGGTTTTATGTTACACTCAGACACAGTTAAAGGCAAGTATGGGATATTTCAAGATAGAAGAATGTGGTGGAAAACAAAGCACAGGCTCTTCTTTTTTTAAACAAATATAACCAAGCAAATCGTCTACCTATTCTATAGATTAAGAATAATAAGAGGGTGCTATTAAATTTCCACTGTAGAATGCAGGGCACACTAAACTACGAGAAGAGATAGGGAGCTCAGAGTTTGCTCTGAGTGAGCTTTTTTATCTTTCATGGTCTCACTTTAAAGAGCTGTATCCTGTGTTTTTAGAATCTTGGTCTGCAGTCTACCTTCACTAATGCAGAATCCAACACAAATACACCAGATGCCCAGAGAGACTTCCTGGCACAGGGATTATTAGAGAAATGAGGTCATTGCAAAAGAAAAGATGAACTCCATCAATGTGCAATGGAACACGTGGAGCAGTGATGGGGAGAAGGCAATCCAGAAATGGGGTGTGACAGCAAAAGAAAGGTCACAGGGCCAGAAAAGAACTAGCTGGAAATATGGAACCAAGTATAGGCTTTATAAATATATAATTTGGGATAAAATCTTTATATTATTTCTTCAGTCTCCTTCCTGTTACATTGTAAACTATGTTGAGAAAGTATGTGTTATTTTGCTAAATTAGACTATTAAATTATCAGTTCCCTCCAAACAGAGGTTGGGTAATCTGACAGGTTATCTATCATTAAGAGACAGATAACATAAAATCATCACTGTCATATCCTAGTGGGAACTAAGGTGGTGTGTGTGTTTAATCAGAATGTTTTAAGTAACCTACAATGGTTGTAACAGGCGACTGTCTTAGTCGATCTCATGATTACATTGACGTGGACAAGGTCAAACATATGTATTAATGGCCACGTACACTTTAGCTTTATTTTATCACAAGACACAATTTAACATAAATGTCAGAGTATTTATATTTCTTTTCCACCAAGTAATGAAGACAATCATGTGGAATAATAATTTTAAATGTATCCAATTATAAATGTCTTTTGTCATAAAAAGTAGGTTTGATAAATTTGAATTCTTTTCTAACACACACAAGTTATCTTGAAGGACAACACAAAACATTATTTTGAAAAATGAGTAGAACAAGAAACCTCACATTTTTGGAGAGGACATATTAAATGTTCAAGTTTTAGATATGACCTATACATTATTTTCTGTCACGGTGTACATGAAAAGTAAAGCCATATGAAGAAGCCACAAGAGACCTCTTAAAAGTTGAGGAAACTTTTCTCTTGTAAGAAGATATAAGACAAAAGGCAGCAATCAATATGTACAGTTTGATGACTACAAAGAAAATAACTGTATACCTACCACCAAACTTAGAAATATTTAGAACATCCCTGGTAGGTCCCTAACAGGCTCCTTCCCAGCACCTGTCTGTCTGTCCTACTCAAGGTGACCATTTTCCTGACTTCCAATATGACACAGTAGATTAAATATTATTGCCTTTTAAAAAATAGAGCCATGCTACATGTATTCATTTTTTAATTTCTACTTTTGAGCTCTCTTGTCCTTATCTGTGGAATAAATACATGCTCAGATAAACAAAGGTTTATTTAATTTTTCTGTTGATGGACATATAGAATGCTATGGACTGAATTGTCCACCATTCACTGTTCAATAAGATTCTTTAAATCATTAAGGGTGGGACCTCAGTCTGATAGAGCTGTGGCCTTGTAAGAAGAGAAAGAGCTCTCTCAGCATCTCTTTGCTAAGTGAGGACACAGTGAAAAGAGAGCCCTTTGCAAGCCAGCAAGCGAAACCTAATCCTGCTAAAAGTTTGACCTTCAACTATTCAAGTTCCAGAACTCGGAGAAAATAAACTTCTGCCGTTACAGACTGGGGTTAGTATAGATTTATAGTTGTGAGCACACGAAACACGAGTTTGTTCTTAAATTATTATTTATTAATTATTTTATTATTCTCCATATGAACAACTGTAAACCTACTTTCCCCCCACTTTGTATTTTGTTCTGGTAGCCTGATCACATCAAGCAGTCATATAGGCTGTTCCTAGTTTGAGACTATTCAAATCCCTGATGTCATGGGCATTTTTGTACATTCTTGTGCTTTGGAGCACCTGTGGATATGTTTCTGCTGTGACTCTAACACAGGGTATGTGCACGTTCAAACTAAAAATCTCATCGTTAAGGTAGGAGTGATAACAGTTCCAGTTGATCTACGTTGTAATCAGAACTGATTTCTGGCAATTTCTTCAATTTTAGCTAATTACTTGTGTGCGGTGGTGTCTTTAATGACTCAGAGAGAGGAGCCCCTTTCTCATGATTATTGGCTATTTGGATATAATCGTACATGTCTTTGTGCAAAAGACCTATTCAGTCTTTTAACGTTTTTTCCCTAATGGATCATTTTTTTCTTAATGATTACTAGTAGTTTTTAATATTACCTTTATTTTTCAGAAATATCCTTTTGTGCAGACCTTCTGATATCAGCTAATATACAGTATTTTAAATTAATGACTCTTAAAGTAAGTACTAGCATCCCCTGGTGTGTCTTTATGTGTACAGTGATAACATGAAAAAAAATACATTGTGTATTCATTTAAGCAATTGCAAAGGCCAACGGTATCCTTAAAATGGAGAAAAAATTTCTTTATTTAGTGAAATGTCTAAGGTGAAAGATAGAATTTTACCTCCACACATCAGTGGAGCATCTCTGATGCTTGGCTAACATCTGGTATTTTATTTAAAAAGAGCCCTTTCCACAGGACTCATGCTTTCACAGTCATTGTTGCCAAAGACTCACCCAGTAATGTCTAGTAGTGGTCTCCCTTACTGCATAACAGTTATTCACTGTTTGAGAGAGAGAGAAAGACATAAGGTCTTCAATGAGTACTATTTCATATTTTATAATGAAATGGGAGTACAGCATGACATGCACTCTATTAAAGTTTATTAACATATTAGAAGTTAAGTCTAAATCTACAAGTTGGAACTTTAGGGAGAGCTTTTTGATTTTTTTTCTTTGGGAAAAAATCCTCTTTCAGAAGAACAGAAAGACAAAAATGTTCCTTTAGTGCCAACCTTACATGGGTTTTAGCTGTAAGATTCAATCAAAGCCTTACCATAATCATTATGGGTGTTCTTGAAAATAGGACCTATTTTTACTGAGCTCCCACTTGGAAAGATAAGATTATGGGTAGAAAACTGTAAAATTTTCAAAATTATATGAATTATTACTGTAGGCTGACATTGAGACTAACAAAGATTCTGTTGTTGCATTGAAGGCTGAAATTTACAAAAAAAATTTAAACGCTGCGGAATTATTTTGAAAGCACTTCTATCTGATAAACTTGCTATCAACATACAGATTTTTAATTGTTTTCTTCCTAAAGTAGTCAGCAAATAAGAGTGTAACATACTTTCTAAGGATGACTCCATTAGGTTGAAATAAAAGAAAATGATTTTACTCTGCTTCAATTCAAAGAGTCTTGCAGATTGCTGGTATTCCTCGACTCAGAGAGTGAATTCTGACTGTATGACATGTTAGAGACATGATTTTGTCTCTCAAAACTTACCTTCAAGAATCAGCGTGTTTGGCATTAGTTACAAACAAAACAGAAAGCTGAAATGATTGAATTTCAAATAATTATTATTTATAATGCCATGTCATAAGTCCTATCATATTTTAGCTGCTAATTTCATCTAAAATATTGATTTTTTCACTTCAATTTACTTTAAACTATTGTCTTCTGTGTTGTAGCAAAATTTTAATTTATTTTTTATGAATCATCCAATTAGTTTTTAATGAGAAATTGAGTCTTGAGTCTCATAATGTTTATATTAGAAATTAATTTTTGTGCAAGAAAATAAACTGCATAATAGTTGACACTTATGTTTACATGTAAAAATATAGGTGACACAATTCCATTACATTGATTGCACTACACTCTTAATCCCTTAAAGAAGAGAAAAAATAAACCTAATAAAAGGATATGTGAGATTTATTTAGTAAATGAACAAAACTTCACTTTTCACATGAAAGAAGTTAAACTACTGATAACATTTTAAGATGTATTATTGCATAAGGTTTTCAGAATTTTGTAAGGTCATCTTATAATAAATACTCCCTTGTAACTAGATTCATTGTTATTTTACTAATGGAAAAATAATGGAAGAACTTTGTGATCCTAAATCATTTTACTACAGCAAATAGCTTCACTTAGGTGTAGACTTAGAATATCTCAACTATTCTTATTTCAAATGGGGAAAGAAGTTGTAAGAAAAACAGTTGCATGAATTATAATGTAACATGTTTTTCACAGTTAGTCACAAATCAAAGAAGAGTTCAGATAAAGGTTGTTTAGGATACTCTTCACAGCTCTTACTCTATTTTGTCTGAATTTGCTGTGATAATCTGACAAACTGTTTTTAAGTATAAATCTTGAAATCAGTCCTTTAAGAATAGGAACAAAGGTGAATGATCTGTAATTTTATCTATGGTTAGGAAAATAATATTAATAATCCACAAGACACTTGGTTGAAACATTTGCTATCTGTTCTCATAATATTCATTCCTTCTTTTTCTTTCTCTCTTTTTTTCTCTTTCTTTCTTTCTTCTTTCTTTCTTTCTTTCTTTCTTTCTTTCTTTCTTTCTTTCTTTCTTTCTTTTTCTTTCTTTTGCAAGAGAAGTCTAGATGTCAGGTATTTTGGAATATAACAGTAAATGTATAAACCCTCTATTCTTTTTTTTCAACTTCCTAAATAAACATTTCTAAAACTTTTCCCAAAGACTGATGTCCAATGAGTTCCCAAGCAAATCCTTCCCAAGTGAGAAAGAATATATATAGTCCGATTGAATTGCTACTCAGATTTTAAAATACTTTAGGCACAAAGTCAAAGTTGTGATTCCAGCATTTACTCCTGCCAAGAGTTTGCCCATCCCCTCCCTTCTGCCTCCTTTAGAATGAACAGAAATTTTGAAAACTGTAACCAAAGGATGCCATAGCCCTCTCAAGCAGCCCTTATTCCCTGTCCCATACATGCTTCAGGTAGAAAGGTGACCAAAGAGGGGTACAAAGTAAGGAATGCTGTTTTGAAATTTTGGTCATCATGATAAAGTAGCATCACCATGCAAGATGATCCTTATCATACTTACAAAAATAATTTTAGAAGCCAGAAGAAACTACCTTGAAGTCTTCATTGTGACTTCAAAGAATTACATAGCACTTTTTAAAAATCGGTACAATAAAATGTACAAACAACTGGAAGAACAAAAATAATTTCAGGGAGGAAATAAGGGAACAAGTTTAGATAAGATGAGTTTTCTATATTTGATGTACATATACATAGTTTTGGACTCCCAATCCAAATGAAAATATATATTAAATATATACTCAGTTTTCTAAATTGTGGTTATCCATGTATAATATGTAGATATTAGTATATGTTTATATCTAATTTATTATATCATAGTGTCTAAATCAGGAAAGAGACAAGAACCTATTTTTGTAGTTTCTCATAACTTTGAAAGAGATTGCTCAGAAGCATGGGGGGTCTTTCCCTCTAGCAGTTAAAGGTGCATCTTCAGGGAGTAACAAGAGCACATCTGTGCCCATCAAGGGGAGATTGGAGGCAGAGCTAATCACTTCAGGAAATCTTGAAACAGTCTAGATTAAAAATATGTTGAGCAAAATAATCTCAAACAAATGGTGGCCATGAAAGAAATTTCACACCTATAATGAAAAAAGTTTTGTTTGAGTAGCAATGGCATTTATCTTTTTTATTAAAATTGATTATCCTCTTTTTTAAGTGAATGAGGGTTTCAGTATTTTTTTTTCATTGATTTCTTGGTGAAAGTACTTAGTTTTACTAGATCTACTTGAGTCTTTCATATTGCTGTTGATCGATAAATATATTGGGATGAAATCAGTCATCTCAACTTCTTTAGACAAGTATTTATCTACAAAATTATATAGAAGAAGTAATCCTTAAATGATATTGCAAATAGCAGTTTGTCATATTCAGCAATATTGATTTGTCTGCTGGTAATACCAATTAAGCCTTTTCTCGTTTCCTTTTATTCCCCTTGTTTACTTCAAATTTTATCACTTACCTGTAGATCTGGACTACAAAAATATAGTTTGCATGTTTTTCTTTTAAAGAAATATTTTGTGAGTTCTGCTTCATTACCTAGTAGTTTGCTTATTAAGAAAGTAGCATAGGATATAGAGTGAATGTTTTGAAAAATTTTTAACAAAATGAATACTAAAGATATAATAGTTAAAATTTATTTTCCTATATGCTAGTGGGGGGAAAGACATTGCCTTAAAGATAATAACAGTAGCTAAAATTTATTTACTGCATATGTAATCATAAGTATTAGTGTCTTTATTTCTGTAAATTAAATTCACCTGAAAACAAGCAAAAGTCAAAAATAAATATAAAAGATTTCTGTGATTATCTGCACTATACAAACGAGAAGTTTGAAGATAAGAAATTTGCTTATGATCACATCCCTTACAATTGGCAGATTCAATATTTAATAGTTCTGGCTAATTATAACTCAGTTCTGGCTAAGGACAGAGGCAGGCTAGTGAGCAAGCGATGCAATTCAAAGTGTAGTGCTATATTCTGAGCTGACTACTCTCCTTGAACCAACAAAAAGAAAGGATGGAAAAGAGAAGTGTAAAAAATTAGAGTCTTATTGTTGAAATGGCCGGTGGGCATATTTCCTCTTTTATAAAGAGAGAGACATAGAGAAAGACAGAGACAGAGACAGAGAGACAGAGAGAGAGAGAGTGACCTCCTTGAGTTAAGCAGGTTTTCGGCAGGATAACCCAAGGACGTGAGGGACAACATTCAGTGACACTCACCTGGACACACAAGAAATCTGAATGGTGAGAGGCTTTCTGAAGATGCTGATGGCCCTACAGTAGAAGGCTGAAATTTAGGAAATAACTTAACCCCACTAATAGCATGCCAAGGGTGGATGTTTCATGTGGATCAGATGTGGGACTTATTAAAGAAAGAACTGGTCTGGAAATATTGAAATGGAAATAGAATAGGACCTCAACATAGAGTATTGAAGATGAGCCCCCCCAAACCAGGACTGTATGGTGAGATATGAAACTAAGGCCAGAATAATTATCACCCATACCACAAAAGTGCAGATGGCACACGCCATCTACAGAAAATTCCTTAGAGTCCACAAAATCTAACATCTAGGAATTAATGTTCTTTAAACACTTTCCAAGTCCAGAAAAGGGACCTAACACTAAGAAATGCCAGTCCAATTAGATGTCTCTAGCCCATTATTCTCTTTACTCTCCTTTCAACTTTTAAAGGACCAGAAGGATAAATTAAAACACAAGGGAACCAAAACATTAGTCAGGAACAAAGAGAAGAACTTACACAAACATCCACCTTTCTTCCACCTCAGGATCCTTACTAACTCATACTATAATTTTTTTTTTTTACAGATAAAAGGCCAAGTTTATTGAAATTAGACTTATTTTGTAAACAAACTAGTCTTGCTTTGGTTATCTTTGGGAAAAAAAGGATGATTTTAAAGATCAAATTCATGCTTCAGAAATATAGCTTTGTGGATGATAGATTTTAGATTTTTATTATTGTTGTTGTTGTTCAAGTACAGTTGTCTCCATTTTACCGCACCACTACCCCCTGCCACACCCATCTCCATGTCCCACCCTCTATTTCCACCCCCCTTTGGCTTTGTCCCTGCGTCCTTTATACATGTTCCTTGGTTACCACATTTAAAGGAAAAGTTTTAAGTGAAGAATGAACTTTGATTATTATATATAGCTGGATAGACTTGGGAGTGGAGGTTAGAGAAGTAAAAGATGAGAATTTAGGATAGAGAGGAAGGCATCCGTAAAGTACGTGCGTGGTAGGAAACTCGGTGAACAGGAGAGAAGATCGCTGCAGCCTAAGCAGAAAGAGTGCGGGACGTTTGCGATCAGAGGTCAGGGAAGCAGGAAGACGCTAAACAATTCAGGCCTTTGCAGGCCCAGAGCAGGGGTTCTCTCCTAAGGAAAAGGCACTGGGAAGCCACTGTCATGTATGGACCAAACAGTTTAACATAAAACCAAACCAATTTCCCTGTGTCACAGGTAAAATGACTGTCAGATATGGGGAACTAACACTGAAATTAGGTCCAAAATCTTCCCTTTGTCAGAGGCTCTTTTTCTCTTTGGCCACTAATTAGATTGAAGAGATGATCCCAAATTACACTGTGTTCAAAGATCTTTCTAATCGTTTGACCAAGCAGCAAATATGACTCTGGAAAAAGGCAATTAAAAATGTAATGACTGATTCTATTGTGAAAAAATAATGTATTGGCCTCTCCATTTTTTGTTATTGTCTAACTTCCCTCTACCCATTAGTAGTATAAAAAATTAAGTAATACCTAGACTGACAGTTTTGCAACAATGAAGAAAGGAAAAATGTGGCTAATATTTTCCTTTCCTTTCCTTTTTTTTTTTTTTTTTGGTAAGCACATTCTTTAAAATAACAGGCTAGAATTTGTTGAAGTTTTGAAAAGGAAAAGGAAACGATGTTATTTGCAGAACTTCCAAGATTTATCAAATGAGGAGGCAGCTATTAAAAGAGTAGAAAGAAAAATGTTGGTTGTCTGGGAAGTGTTTACGGAGAAGATCCTCAGAGCTCAGGGATACATGCATCAAACACATTGATAGTTTAGGAGTTGCTGAAAGTAGAATGTCACTACTATTCAACCTAAGATAACAGTTTAGATACATTAATTGTCAGTAGGAAAGAACAAAGTCTATTTTGCCTTCATGGGCATCTTAAACCTACTAATTTTTTTAAAATTTATATAATATGGCTTTAAAAATCTCACCACTTACTTAAGGCATATCTAATCTACACAAGTTTAGGACATGTTCAATCATTAAGATGCCCATTTTTCATTGTTTAGAGAAAAATAAACCTACAGAAAAAAGATTTCTTGTGTAGTGTTAGAAGTAAATCAACAAACTCAATTAAATTCTCAAGACATACAAAGCTCAATCAATCCACCAGTAATGAATTAACGGCATTTCATGAATGTGATTCATGTATTATAATAAAAATCCCAGTGAATGAATATATACATGCACACATATATAACACACACACATAGGCAGTGCATGGCCAAGTTAGAGAGCAATTTTATAAATATCTAGTAAATTAAGATAAAATGGCATTCACATTCTCAAACATTTATTTCTGTAGAACAAGTGATTAAACCCTGATGACTCTGAGAATGTGCCTCCCTGGATAAGCCTCCTGATATTTCGTGACACAACCTCTTCCTGAGAGTCACACAGCTACGTCGTTTTACTGCTCTATAGTATTACTACCCAGCAAAAAATATATACCCTATATATTTTTTGCACACCCTATAATTTACATATTATAAAATTAATATGCACTATATGAATACATATATTAAATATTTAAACAATACCAGGCTAATCTCTGACAGTGAACAATATGATAATGTTTTTAATAAGCTGCTTAAACTAAATGGAATGTTTCATTATTAATCATCACATATTTGGCTGGATTTAAACAAATGGTCCAATAGATAGCTTGGGGAAAATAAATGGATAAAGAAAGAATTCTGTATGGAAGTTTGTCTATTTTTGCTCACCTAGGATAACATAATTTTGATGATAAGTGGCAAAAGATTAATTCTACTGAGATGCTTGAATGAGAGCATTATAATCTCAGACTTAATGAAAATGAAAAAAAGGATTAACAAATATGAAATAAAAAACATTGTAAGAGAATTATTTGTCAAAATTCTGATACTCACTTTCAGTTCAACCTTCGTGGAGATTTGATGGTGACGATTAGCCAGCGTGACCAAGAAAACAGTTTTAGTGATGAATGTCCTTGGCTGTTCCAACTCCTCCAATACTTTTGGTCAGATGGCATCTTTCCACATTTCAGTGTATTGAGATAGCACATCTCTGCTTTTAGGGTCCTTGGTATGTCCAAGTTCATTTCATATACTGAACTGTACCAACCAACATATATACAAGACTTTGCTTTTCACGCTCAAATTCTATAAAATGCTGGTTGCTTATTTTATTTGTGAACTAAAGTAGCTGCCTGATCCTGGAGTTATTTGTATTTTTTTCTTGAATGCATTGAGTCTGAATTTTCTCTGCATTTATTTGCAAAATTCAGTAGTATTTGCTTCATGTTCTGCATAAAAACTATAAATGTGTTGAATACCATGAAGCTTCTATGTGTATTAGAGATTGATGGCTGTCTACAAAAATCCATTTTTCTCCTGAATGATTTCTTGAGGCACATGGCCACTCTTCCCTAGTCTATAATATTTTGTCCAATGGAAAGTAAGTAGAGATAGTTCATGCCACTTCCAGATTATGCCCCACAGTGAGTGCAGTATTCACTCCTCTGTGTTTTTCCCTTTCTGAATTTACTATACAAGCCACCATTAAAACTAATTTTTTCTTTTTACCTTATACCAATCGTATTGCTTCTATATTTTCACCAGTTATATTATTGCTCTATCCCAGTTTTCCTTCCTTTTTTTCCTTCCAAAAAGTCATGCAGATAAAACTTTGTAGACTATTTCTACTGCAATTATTATCATTACATTTCATTCATTAATTATAGAATTGGTCTTATCTGAATTTTCTATTAGTTTCACATTTTAACCAAATCCATCCTTCTGACCTAGTCTGAGACATATCAAGATACCTTCATAAGAATATTAAAACATTATTATGTCCCATTACAGAAATTTCTGTCATAATTGTATTAGTGTACTAGGGCTGCCACAACAAAATACCACAGACAGAGTGGCTTAAAAAATAGAAATGTATTTTATCACAGTTCAGGAGGCCAGGAGGCCAAAATTAAGGTGTCTGCAGGTGTGGTGTCTCCTGAGGCCTTGCTCCTCGGCTTGCAAATGGCCAACTACAGGTGTCTTCCATGGCCTTTCCTTTGTGTACAAGCATTTCTGATGTTTGTCTCTGTGTCCAAATTTCCTGTTCTTGTAAGAACACCAGTCAGATCGACTTAAGACCCACTGTACTGCCTGATTTTAACTCTTTAAAGGCCCTACTACCAAATACAGCCAGCCACATTCTGAGGTACTAGGAGTTAGGGCTTCTGGTACACAATCATGTTTTGATGATGACAGAGCAAAAAATCTGGGATAATTCTGTGGTTAAGTAAATGATCTCAATTGCAAGGAAAAATAAATTGTCAGTTCTTAATAAGCAAAAGAGAAATTTATTTGGGTATAAAACATTGTTAGGTATCTTAAGAAAATTGAAAAGTCTATGGAAGCAGTTTTAGGGACTATGCATCTAAAATTAGAGCCAAAATTATACTTTATAGTTAGTCTGATGAATGCAGGGCAACCACCCAGAATGGCCCCTGGACACACCAGCTTGAACTACTGATGCTACCATGGGATCTTGCACTCTCATTTCAGTCATCGCCAGGGACACTGTAGAAATTGAATGCTGCCTACACAGTTGTTTTCATGAATCACCAGAAAGTACTTTTCCTGGTTCTTGGTTTTTGGACTCACCATGTTGTGAGCCAAAAACCAAGGTGCAGTTTTCTGACTATTTATATCTTGCTTAAAGTGAGTTTCTGGAATATTTATCTTTTTATGAGGGAGAGAAGATGAATAAATAATGTATCCCTAAAAATGTAGAGAAATTTTCCAACTATAAGAAGGAAAGTTATATGAGGGACAGTCAAAAATTTAAAAATAGTAACTACATATTCTAGCAATATGTGTAATGGAAGAAAGATGATTTCACAAAAATAAATTGAGACTTCCTTAGAAATGATGAATAAGTAATGGCAGCTAAAATGTGTCTATAATACATACAAAAAAACTCAATTGGTTACAAGAGCAGTAAATTAGAAAATAAATAAAACAGAAATTCCCAGAAAGAAGTTTCATTCAATCTCGTCTACAAAAGATCTATAAGGGGAAAAAGAGGGGGTGGAGAAAGAAGGAAAGGAAGAAAGAAGGGAAGAATGGAAGGAAGAAAGAAAGATCACTATTGGCCTTCATTCATGCTGCAGAAATTCAGTTGCATTTCTTAATAAAAATGATACTTTCATACTCAAGTTTAGGAGACATCCATTTGCTATAGTAGACTATGCAATTCAGACCAAATTACCCTTGAAAAAGTTATACAACTTTGACTAAATACTGCATGATTTCACCCAAAGTTATCAGAGAAGACCACCAAAAAGAGTGGAAATAAGAGTGGAAAGTAAATAGCCAAAAGGAGAGAGAGTTTCAGGAGGGCAGCCTGGAATTTATGGCAATTTTTCCCTTGCAGGCATCTTTTCCATAACAGGAAGCTAAACTAGTAGAGCTGTCCATTTACCTGTGGGCTAAGAGGACAAAAATATGAGATCAATCCTCATCCGGAAAGTCCCAGGTACAGGCAAAAATGTCCAAGGCTTTGAATGAAGAAAGGCTAACCCTCAGGAGGAGGGATAAGCCTGAAATAGACTGGCCTATACAGGCAGTAGAACTCAGCTTTGGATCATCGATCTGTGAGACTGGATTAAGGGGATCTGAAGTTGCTGGTAGCCACTAACGACCCGTGAAAATACATGTGAATCCCCCATTCCAAGGAAGATATTATCCTGTCTCAAATAACTTAACAAATGTTCTCAGACAATATCTGACATAATAAAAATCAACAGGCACATGATAAGAAAAAATAATTTAATAGAAAACCAAGGGAAATGATACTATAGATTTACACAAAGAGAGCTAATGGATTTATCAGCACAGTCTTTGAAATGACTTTGCTTAAAATAATCAAGAAAATAAAATACAGGATTGAAAATTTTGGCTAAAAACATGAAATTTTAAATAAGTACCGAATTATAATTTTAAAGCTGATAAATATAAGTGCTGAAATTAAGAAGTCTTTAGATGGGCTTAATTGCAGATGAGCTATAGCTAGAGAGAAAAAAGGTGAAATTGTGAAATATCCAGTCACCAAATATCTAGAACAAAAGCCAGGAAAGAAAATAAAAGGAAGAAAAGGGAAGGGTGATAAACACAGAAGAGAAAAAAGACAGGGTGTGTAGTGAGAATGTCTGATATATGTATAATAGGTATCCTGAGAGAAAGAAGGAAAAAATGACACAGAAGATACATTGGAAGTAACTAAAACTGATAAGTCATTAACCACAAATTTAAGAAGTTCTTAAAAAAATGAATCAAATTTACAGATGGACAACACACAGACACATCATAAGACTACTATTATAAAAACAATGACGGAGAAAATCTAGAGTATACAGTATATTGTTGACCCCCAAATCAGTGAGTACCTTCAAAGGAAGTATAATTTGGTCCTAAAATATGTTTTTACATCTTAACAAAAATAATGTAATCCCAAAGACAGTGGACTGGTATTTTCAAACTGTTGAATAGAGAGAACTTCCAGTGAAAGTGGATGCTCAGTGAAACAGCTTTCAAAAATGAAGGTTAAATAAAGCTATTTATGGATAAAAATTTTGAGCATTCGCCAAGCCAAAGGAAAAATTTTAAGCCTATGTATTTCTAAAACAGAAGAATAATTCTATATAAATAGAATAATTCTTATTGTGTTTTAATTCTTATTTAATTTTATATACAATATAATTCTTATTATATTGCATATAATAATAACTATTGTATTATTTTATACTGTATTATGTAGTCTGTTATTATTGTATTATTATTGTATTATTCTGTATAATTCTTGTCAATGAAAAAGGAATAATAAAATTGAAAGTATGTGTCTATACTTGTTATTACTTGTCTTGTTAGCGTTCTCACAGGTGTAAGCAGGGTATCTACCAAAAATATTTGAAAACATTTCGTAAAGATATATGTACCCCTATGTTAGTTGCCACGTTACTCATGGAGGCTAAGACATGGAAACAACTGAAGCTTCTTTTGATAGATGGTTGGATAAAGAACATGTGGTACATACATGCAATGCAGTATTACTCAGCCACAAGAAAAACTGAAATGCTGACATTTGTGACAATGTGGGTGACTCCAAATTATCATGATAAGCAAAATAAGCAAAAGTCAAGAACCATGTGATTTCCCTCAAACAAAAACGTATGGTCCCAGACCACAGGTTAGTGGTTACCAGAGGAAAAGGAGGGTGAGAAAGGAGGTAGTAAAGAGTAAAGGGGGTTCAATAAATGGGGATGGGAGGAGATTTGCCTTTGGGTGGTGAACATACAATGTAGTATACAGATGATATATTATAGAATTGTAGACTTGTAACCTGTACAATTTTATTAACCAAGGTCACCCCAATATATTTAATAAAATTTAAAAAAAGAAAAATGTATGTATCTAAAATACAGTAAAATAATACATATTGTAGTATCTAAATGGATTTATGTAAAGAGAGAATCAAATCTCACAACAATAATAGCATATGTATTTAGGGGACAGTGAATGGAATTAAATTGTGCTAAGTTCCAAAAAGAAAGTAGATATTCATACTAAATTTATATAATTAAAGGATGAATGTTGAAACCTATACTAAAATTTAATCAAAAGTACTGAGCTTTTTATACTATGCTAAGATATGTGAATTAATTAAAGAAGACAAAAAATGAAAAACTAAGAACATAAAGTATTTACATATCAGAAAAAAAGAGATTCTTATAAATGTCCATGAGCCCATCCCAAATTCACAGGAGAACAAGATAAGACAATTCACAAAATTGACCTGGCCAGTGAAATCCCTCACCTACTATTTTGACAGTTAACCCAAGTTTCTACCTGGTCATATTTAGGAAGTAAAGTAATATTTCTGGAGTATTAATAATATACTGATTCAAATTCAGGGGAGAAATTAAAGAGATTTCACTTACACCAAGTTTTTATGCATATTAGTTTGCCAGGGTACACATAATTTGCTTAAACTAGTACAAATAGACCTGTAGAACTAAATTTTAAGTATCAAACTTGAAAAAAAATCAATGATATTGTAATCTAAAGATCTACTACACAGAGGTTAAAATCAAAATAAGTGCACATATCCAAAAAGTAAGCACAGTAATTGAACTTAACTGCCCAGAGTTACTTGTACCCCGAAAGGCATAAATGCCGAGAGTAACATCAATTTTGCCCTTACCTCCGCTGTCTGGGAATGGATGCCTTGTGGAGTGACCACTTGCCAGGTAGCTGGGTTTGTTGTTGACTGGAGAAGTAGTCTGTTCCCTCAGGCTCACTGCTGGTAAACACACACGGATCAGTCTACTTTTCCTATTTTACCATCACTTTTCATTGTACTCAAATCTTACTTTTGCTCGGGTTTTCTATTAATTTCTTTGTGAAAAATATTTCTTTTCTGTTGAACAGCTAAAGAGAACGTTTCCCTTATCTTTGCTTATTTACTTATATTACATGCCATAACATGTTCACCTAGCAGTTCAACTCAGAAATCAAAAACTGTTTTTTTTGTGCATGGAATATAATGTTAGGAACCTATAAATCTAAGACTATACCAAAAATACTTAAAGTACTATACTCTTTACTTGGTTCTCCTATCCTCGCTTATTTACCTAGGCACGATATACCACAAAACAGTGAGTACTGTGTTAATAAATGAATGAGGCTTTGAGGGGAGAAAATAAATATCCAAGAGCTTAAAAATCCAAATATTTTGTCATTCAAAGTTAAAGCATAGGGTTTATTTATGCATTTTAGTTATGCTGTTATTACTCAAAATATTGTTGGAAAGTTTATTTGATATATATTTTTTAAATAGCAATTTTGATATGAGCATGTAACTGGATGATTTTTTAAGGAACTCATTTTTTATTTCCTCCTTCCCCTCTATCTGCCTCCTCGCAAGTAACAAGAAGTCTTGTTTCTTAGGGGAAGTATGTAGCAGAATCTAATTAGAAGCACTCTTTAAGACATCATTCCCCAGATGCTGTGGAAATCATTATGGAAGTGCCTCAAAAATTTTAAAAAATACTGCTATATCATCTAGCAATCCCACTTCTAAATAATTATACAAAAAAATTGAAATCAAGATCTTAAAGAGATATTAGCATTCCTATGCTCATTGTAACACTATTCACAATAACCAAGATATGAATACAACTTACATATACATGGACAGATACATAGGGAAAGAAAATGTGGTATGTGCATACAATTTAATACTTTTCAACCCTTAAAAAGAAAGATATTCTGCAACATGCCACAACATGAATGAACCTTGAGGATATTTTGGTAAGTGAAATAATACTGTAACAGAAAGGCACATACTGACTGATTCCTCTGAGGTACCTAAAATAGCTAAATTTATAGAGTCAAAGAGTAGAATGATAGTTGCCAGGAGCAAAGGGGAAGGGGCAAACGGGAATTCCTAATCAAAGGGCACAAATCTGCAGTCAAGCCAGATAAATAGGTTCTAGAGATCTGTTGTAATATATCATACCCATAGTCATTAATAATATATTGTACACTTAAAGTTTTGTTAGAAGGTAAAGATCATGTTAAAAGTTCTTTCTAATATAAAATAAAATAATAAAATAAAATAAAAATAAATTGTTCAGCTAACAAATAATTTTTTAAAGTCATTTTTATCTCCACCAGGAAATGCTAAGCCTATTGAAGAGAACAGAGTTTGAATAGGGAGACTTTCTGCAGACCAGAAAAAGATTTTAAACTCCTCCGAGCTGAAAAGAGTAAAATGTTTAGTGATTTCAGGAGAAACCACATTTGATTCTTTGATTCTGGCCATTCTCCAAGAGAGGAAGCAACAGCTCAAAGAGGAAATGACCACATGGTTCATCTAAGAGAGGAGAGTCAGAACCATAGACCAAGGTTACCAAACTCATAAATTTCTTGGGCCCCAAACTTGACTATAAACAGCATAATGGATAGATTTGAAGGAACCATGCCAGGAGAGATTATTTGTCTATCTCAGTGGTAACCACACTTTCCGCTTGGTAAAATCTCAGTAACTTAGCACATTTTATAGGAAGAGGAACTTAGGTCGTAGGTTCTGAAACAAAATCCATCTGACCTATGGAAAAAAAAGGTGAAATTTCTTGAGTATAAGATTGTTGACTATAATTTATAATTATCGCAAACCTAAAACTTTTAGATTTATATCTAATCAGAAGAAATAATTCATGCTTTTATTCAATTGAATGAGCTAAGATTTATAGTGGGGACTGTACCTTTTAATATGCCAAACACTTCCAAAATAATGATTAAGAATAGCTATGGTAAACTGTTGCTGTACTGGCCTTGATTTATTCACATCTCCCTCTATCCACTCTCTGGAGTAGCCACTCCCATTTAAACTCTGTGTTTGAATATGTGACTTGTTTGACTAATGAGATCTGGAACCCCTAGAAAACAAGCAGACACGACAAGTGCATATGCTTTGATGTCTGCCCTCTCTTTGATCCTCCTTCAAAACCTGGAACAACTATGACGAGACAGCTGGGCTAGCCTACAAGAAACAACGAAAGAAACATGAAACAATATTGAGCATAGGAGTGCCAACCCATAGGAGTCCTACCCACTTCTACTAGACACAGAAATGTGGCCACCTCACATCATCCAGCCTAGCTTTCCCAGACTAGTAAAACTGCTGAAACTAAGAACCATCCGCTAACCCACAGAAGATGACATAATACCTAACAGCTGTTTCAAGCTGCTACATTGTGGATCAATTTTCTTTTCCCCCAGGGAAGAGTGCGAACGCAGTCCCCCACTACCACAAATTATGCAGTTGAGTCTCCCACAGTTGGGGAAATCGCAGGGGTCAGCACATCTGGAGTGCAACTGGATCAGTTTTTAATGTAGCAAAACTGACAGATGAAACATTTTATAGTTACTGAAAAGAATGGTTCATTATTAATACTGCTCCTTTTCATTCTCAAACACCCAGGTTTGGGTGATAAGTTATATATGGCCACCATGATTTAAAAACAAGTATCCCAAGGTGCAATCAAAGCAATTTATCATATGTGGAGTTTGGGAGGTCTGTGTATAAAACTCCTCTTTTCTTCATGAGTTGAGAACTATTAATTTTTTAACTTCTTTTTTGTCTTGTTCTTGATTTTTATTTATTTATTTATTAAACAATTGTTGAAGTACAGTTGTTCAATTGTTCAAGTACAGTTGTCTCCATTTTCCCTCCATCACTTCCCCCTGCCCCACCCATCTCCACCTCCCATCCATGATCCTATCCCCTTTGGCTTTGTCCACGTGTCCTTTACATGTGACTTGAGAACTATTTAAGAGATGGTTGCAGGAATCAGGCCGATGAAAATAAACATATTGGTTTTGTCATTGGCAAATGCTATATTAGAAAATGTGGTTTATGAATATGAAAACAATAGGCTGGTTAATCCTTCACCTCGGAATTAAATTCACCCATCATATCAGAGATAGAGTAGAAAAGCTACAGAATCACAGGGACATAAAATAAATCAATATAAAATCAAAGAGGGCATGTGTGGCCCATATTTATAATTTGCCAAGAACCAATAACTAATTCTGGGCATCTGTGGTTCAATTTAAAAAATAAGAATTATAATAAGTCCTTTACATATGGAGCCTGGTATGTAGTAAATATTTGATTCAATTACATGTTAGTTATAGCTCCTTAAAAGGACATCTTTTTGTGAGGATAGAAACACTGGAAAATCCTCTGAAGTCATTAATGGAAAGCCTAAAGAGGCAACCTTTGTAACAGCAGGTCACCTAGAGGCCTCCTTCATGCTGCAATTGCTGGTCTATTACTTTACTTTGAAAACCCTTATTTCTGCTTACACAAGATTAACTAGCTTGGCTATCTGCCTAGCCCACGATACTTGCTGAACTTTGGTGACCCTGAACAACTTTATTGGCTTGCCATAATCCAAAATAATTGCAAACCTCTATGAGTGGCAAGCCACTAAGACCCCAGGTTATCAATTTCCAAGTCTTTCTTATGACAAAAAAAAAAAAAAAAAAGAAAAAGAATGAAAAAGCTCTCACTGGAATATCAAGTCACTCAAGTTTCTGCTCTGTGCTCTATTTACTGTCATAACTAACTTGTCTCTGACTTATTTCCTTATCACATATGTCAGTCTGTCTTCTAGCCTCATGATTTGAGCAAAATTTACCTGCCAAATTATCAAAGATATCTGAATCAATAGAGCTAACGAATCTTGGTCACTCTTCAGTTCCCCCCATCCCTAAGCAGCACCCGGCATTGTTGATACCTTCTTCCATCTTGAAACCATCCCTGTATCACAACCCAATGTTCTTATTTTTCTTGCACATCTGTATCATCTCATTTGCAGTCATGTGTAGATTTATCCTTTTTTGCTTCACCCCGAAATACTAACTTTCTAAAGGTTCTGTTACAGGCCATTCCTCTTCTCTCTATGCTTATACAATCGTCTTCATGCTTATAACTCTACACTGAAAACCATCAAATTTATATCTCTACTTCAGACCTCATCTGTCAGCTTCAAGTACTATTAAATTAATACTTCATAGGCTGTCTACTTGAAAATTCTCAAAAGCATCTCAGACTCAGTATTCAAAACTGACTTTAAAATAACACCCAAATTTGCCTCTCTCCGTTACTTCCAACTTAGTAAATAAAACCACTATCTACTGAAATTTAAATCAGAAACCCAAAATTATCTTTTACATTTATTTATTCTGAACCATATTTTTAAATTATTTCTATTGAGCTTACTAATATAAAAGCATTTAACTTTGTCACCTTTCTTCTGGGCTTCACTGATACTGCTCTAATCCAATCCCAAATATAGAAATTATAACAACATTATGTTTCTCTACTGAATTTTACTTTATACTTATAATTTTAAATTTAAGTGATTATGGTAAGCAGAATTCTGAGATGGTCTCCACGATTCCTGTGTATGCTGGATTCCTATGCTGTGTATGCCTCTTCTTGAATGTGGACTGACAATATCAGCCAATAGAAAAAGAAAAAGCTGAAGGGGTTTTGCAATGTCATTAAGTTTATTTTGAATTAATAAAGAGGAGAGACCTACATGACCTGCATGGCCTGAGTTAGTCAGGCGAATCCCCTTAAAGGATTTGATCAGGTGAAAGCTCTTAAAGGAAGTCAGAGACTCTCCTTGCAGGTTTGATGGACTTGCAGGTTTGATGGAGAAGTGGATCTGACAAGCCACTGTGTGCAGCCTCTAGGAGCCATGGGAGGCCTTCCGTCTATAGCCAGCAAAAAGCCAGGGTCCTTAGTGATACAGCTGCAAGGACACAAATTCTGCCAAGAACCCAAAGAAACTTGAAGATAGATTCTTTCTCTGTCAAGCCTCCAAATGGGAGTATAGCCTGAAAAAAAAATCAATTACAGTCTTTGGGAGACACTGAGAAGAGAATGGTGATAAGCACGCCTGGACTCCTCCTGAGGCACAGAAATGGTGAGATAATAAATGTATATTGAGTAAAGTTACTAAATTTGTGATAAACAAAAATGAGTTTTGTTGCAGAAACAAACAACCCTCAATTTCAAGAGCTAAGAAATTACAAGTTCATTTTTAGCTCGAATTCAACAGGCTTCACGTTCTGGTAGAGTCAATCCATTCATTACATGAGATGAAAGGGAGAATATATACATGCAGAAATAGGTAGGATGGCAATTCTGCTTGTTGAGAATAAGTTCTCTTCAGATCACTTACAGTTCTCAGAGAAGTTAGAGGCAAGTAAACTAAGAATAGAGTGAAGAGTAGGTGTGAAATAGTCATCTCAGAGTAAGAGGGTGAGTTGCCTTGGGGAATGCTGTAGAACTGCCGAGAAGTTAGGAAGACTCACTTGAGGTTTGTGATAACACATTTTAAGTGAGGTCAGTTTGCATGTTTTTTATTTATTTTTCTCCAGTCACTTTCAGCTGCTTGGACATAAACATGGCCTAAGCAAATTATATAATTAAACATGCTCGAGGTTATTTCTGGAAAAATGATAGTGGAAGAGAAGACAAGGGAATTGAGATGCATGTAATGAAATGGTTTTAATGATGTAACCTGAAATGAGCTGAGTAAAAGGAAAATGACAGCATGAAGAGAATAATAGATGTGAAAATGTAGGACACCAATTAATAGGAGGTACTAGCAGGCTTGAATGGTAATGAGCAACTGTTGAAGTATGGGCTTAAGAAATACTAAGCTGAAATTATAAGCAGTGATCAGATAGTGGGGTCCTTGAAATTGAGACTTATAGAAATGGTACTTTTTTTTTTGATAATGACACATTTGGCAACACAGGTGTGGTAGCCAAGGCAATGGACTTAAAGACAACATTATTTAAAACAAGCAAGCCAGTAAGATGCATCATTCAGATGCAAGGAATCATCAAGGATACTGACAGTCGTGGGTGATAGGAGCGCTAAACCTTAAGGAAATGTGAGGCAGCGGCTATCGGGTGGCAAATAATTGCAATATGGAGAGATTGTATGTAATAATTTGATAATACATACTTTGGAGAGTATAGCTTTTTATCTTCAATTTAAAAAAAATTAAAGTTTTTTTAAATTCTGCCTAGACTGAAAATGGTAGTGAAGTCATCCAACACACTCACACTATCTCACGGTTCAGTTTCACGTGAGCTGTGGGAGAAACAAAAGCCACTATGCGATGCAGCTGTAGGAGACTCCCAGGGCTCAGAGATCCCATCAGAGGCATTCCGAGTTCAGCCACTTCTCAGGGCTGCTGCTGCACTGGCCCTGCAGCCACGGAAGGTGGGCTCTTACCAGTGGCACTGTCCTAGTTTAGGGCCATCGTGGTTTCTTTAATATTTTAAAACATCTCTAATGCTCATCTGCTTCCATCCTTACTCTCTGCTGTCCCGTCCTCCACAATATGGGCAGAGAGACATTTCCAATTAAAAATCTCAATCACTCCTGTATAAAAGCATTCACTTATTCCTCCAAAGAAAATAGAATTAACGTCAAGTTCCTAGCGTTAGCACTGGTTAGTACGCCAAGCTTTTGGCATTGTGACATGACCCTCTTCTCTATTTTCACTCTCCACTCACTCATCCATTCACTCTCAGATTAGTCCTCAGACCTCAGACTGTGTCCTAGTCTTTCATGCTGAGGTGCCTTGGTACTTCTGTTCTCCCAGCCTAGAATTGCAAGTCATCTCTCATCCATAAGATAACTTCATGCACTTGAAACAACAACGACAACAGCGGCCCCTCTATACTGATGTAGCCCCTTTGGAAATATGACTGGGCCAACCAACCTTTTGAGAGTTAAGAAAAGGCAGCCTTCCCTCTGGGTAGAACCAGCTGCAGGGGGTGTGATCGATGTGGTTACATGAGGTAAGTGGAGCCCCTTTTCTGTAGAGAACTCAAAAGCGGCAATAAAAGAAAAAATACTAATCTATTTTTATCATTCACTAGCAATCTAAACATTAACAGTGAAAAACTACTATTTCCTAAAAATCCTGTTTTCAGGTTTTAAACAATCATTGCAAATACTCTTATAGTTTTAATTTTACATATAAAATTATATATTTGATTGTGTAGAATATATAAATTTATAAATTATAATTTATATGAATAGTTATACATGTGTTATATATGTGTAATATACATGCACACACCTGTGTGTGTATACACTGATGTTTTAAAGGCAGGGTCATTTTGTTTTATTTTAATTTTCAAATACATTTTTAGTTTTAATTAGTTATCATACAATATTATATTAGTTTCAGGTGCACAAAATAGTGATTAGGCACATATAACATATGAAGTAATCACCTCAATAAATCTAGTACCTATCTGATGGCAAACCTAGTTATTATAATATGAATGACTCTATTTGCTGTGCTGTACTTTACGGGCATCCCCATGACAATTCCCTATCAGTTTGTACTTGATCTCTTCCCCCTTCTCACCCATTACCTCAACCACTCTCCTTTCCATCTTTCAACAACCAAATATTCTCTGTATGTATGTGTTTGCTTCTATTTTGTTGTTTGTTTATTTTGTGATTTTAGATTTCACATTTAAGGGCAATCATATGGTATTTGTCTTTACTGAGTTATTTCACTTAGCATCATACCCTCTACAGACCCATCTATACTTTTGCAAATGGTATGATTTCCCTCTTTTTTAATGGCTGATTAATATTTCATTGTGAATATGGGCCACAACCTTTTTACCCACCGGTCTATTGATAAGCAAGTGGGCTGCTTCCATGTCTTAGCAGTTGTAAATAATGCTGCAATAAACATATGGATGTAGATGTCCTTCCAAATTAATATTTTGAGTGTCTTTGGATAAATACCCAGAAGTGGAATTACTGGGTCCTCCTTTGTTTCTTGTTATAGCCTTTGTTTTAAAGTCTGCTTTGTCCGGTATAAGTATTGCTACCCAAGGTTTTTATTTTTCTTTTCTATTTTCATGAAATAACTTTTTCCAACCCTTTACTTTCAGTCTGTGTCTTGCAATCTGAAGAAAATCTCTAGGAGACAGAATTATTTTCTTATCCTTTCAGCCACACCTTGTCTTATTATTGGGGAATTTAATCTACTTATATTTAAAGTGATTGTTGATAGATATGCAGTCATTTCTACTTTATTATGTATATGTCTGATCTTCCCTCTCTCTTCTTATTCTTAAAGAAGTCCCTTTAGCATATTCTTGTCTGGAAGCTCTTTATCTGTGCTTTTATTCTCTTTGTCTTTAACCTTTGACATTTTAATTATGATGTGTCTTGGTGCGGCCTTTTGTGTTTATCTTGTTTGAAACTCTCTACAATTCTGGATTTATACGTTTCTTTCCTTCACCAAGTTAGGGAAGTTTTCCATCCTTACTTTTTCAAATAGGTTTTCAATTTCTTGCTCTGTCTTCTCCTTCCACAGCCCCCATACTGTGAATGTTAGTACACTTGAAGTTGTCTCAGAGGCTCCTTACACAATCCTCATTTTTTTATTCTTTTTTTTCTATTTGCTGTTCTGATTGGGTGTTTTCTGCTTCCTTATATTCCAAATGGCTGATGTGACGCTCTGTTTCATCTACTCTACTACTGATTTCCTACACTTTCTTCTTTGTTTCACTTAGTGTATCCTTCATTTCTTACATGTTCTTTTTTTTTATGATTTTGATGTCTTCTGTCTCTTTTTAAAATATATTTTATTGATTATGCTATTACAGTTGTCCCATTTTCCCTTTATTCCCCTCCGCCCTGCATAGACCCTCCCACCCGCATTCCCCTCACCCTTAGTTCATGTCCGTGGGTCATACATATAAGTTCTTTGGCTTCTCCGTTTCCTATACTATTCTTAACTTCCCCCCTGTCTATTTTTACCTACCATTTATGCTGCTTATTCCCTGTACCTTTTCTCCCATTCTCTCCTTCCCCCACTGATAACCCTCCATGTGATCTCCATTTCTGTGATTCTGTTCCTGTTCTAGTTGTTTGCTTAGTTCATTTTTGTTTTTGTTTTTAGGTTTGATTGTTGATAGGTGTGAGTTTGTTGTCATTTTACTGTTCATATTTTTAATCTTCTTTTTCTTAGATAAGTTCCTTTAACATTTCATATCATAAGGGCTTGGTGATAACTCCATATCATAAGGGCTTGGTGATAACTCCTTTAACTTGACCTTATCTGGGAAGCACTTTATCTGCCCTTCCATTCTAAATGATAGCTTTGTTGGATAGAGTAATCTTGATGTCTTTTTCCATGGGGTTAAAGTTCTCACTAATCCCCTTGAGCATCCTTATAACCATTGCTTTGAACTCTATATCTGGTAGTTTGCTTGCCCCCATTTGATCGAGTTCTTGTTCTGTAGATTTCTCTGTTTTTTTTCATTTGGAACCTGTTTCTTTGTCTTTTTATTTGGGCAGCCTCCCATTTGGTTTCTGTGTATTACATAGAGCTGCTACATCTCCTGGATTTTGTAGAGTGGTCTTCTATAGTAGGGGACCTGTAGGGCCCAGTGGCACAGTCTCCCCAGTCACCTGGGCAGGGCATTCCAGGTGTGCCCCTCTTGGGCTACATGCAAGGTGCTATTCTAGTTGAGCCTTGATTGCTGTTGGCAGTCACTGGCGGGATTGACCCCCCAGGACAATTGACTGTGAGGACCAACTTATTTTAAAAATAATTGGTCAAGAGACCTGAAAAGACATTTCATAGGTGCAGATAAACAGATGTTTAATAAGTTCAATAGAACATATTCAACTTCATTAATTATCAAATTAAAACCACAGTGAGATTACTTGAAATCCTATAGAATCACTAAAACTTGAAAGATTGGTAACACTAAATGTTAGTGAAGAAATAGAGCTATTGGATCTCTTATCCATTGCTGGTAAGAAGGTAAAATGGTACAGACTGTTGGCAAAACTGGCAGTTTCTTAAAAAGTTAAATATATACCTATTCATTATCCACCAATTCTACTTCTACATATTTACTTCATAGAATTAAGAAAGTGAGTATATCCACTAAATACTGTATAAGAATGTCTGTAGCTGCTTAATTCAAAATAACACAAAGTTACAAATAACTCAAATATTGTCGTAAGGAGCCTGGATAAACTGTGTGCAGGGTATTCAGAACTTCCCAGCAATTAAAAAGAATAGGCTACTGACATATACAGAAATATAGAAAAAGTCAAAATAGGTTGAACATAAGAAGACAAGTGCAACATAGAATATCATTTATTATTACCTGAATGTGAAGTTCAAGAATGGGCCAAATTAAGCTGTGGCTTAGAGATGAGAACCTGGGCAAACAGGAGGGGGGCAGTCGGTCAGTGGCCGGACAGTTGAGCAGTGATGTGCAGGTATATGTTTAACAACTTTTCTGTGAGGGAAAAGGTTCTAATTTTTAAAGTGTGATTTTCATTTTGCAAATACTGAACCCACCTATTTGGAGTTACCATTATAAAGTTACTGAACACAGAATTAGGATGTACAGTTGCACAAATACAGTATTCGACCATAGAAAAGCAAGGGGCACATAATCTCAATAGCATGAGATAATTATAAAATGTAGTAAAATATTTAAGATCTGATTTTAAGGATAGATTAATTTTGTTTTAAATATCTGTTATTTATTAGTTCACATATTTTTAATGATGCCCATGTTTAGTAATTAGCTCAAAAATACCAAAAATTTATCAATCTTTACTTGCAAGTTTTTATACACTGCCTTCAGCACGCCCTTGAAGGAGAGAACTTTTCTGTGGTGATGGTATAATGTTCTATATTTTGGTTGGGATGGTGACTTCATGGATGCAAATATTTATCAAAATTCAATTCTCCCCTAAAGGTTTGTTTATTTTACATTTGAAATTTTCCTTGAAAAACATATGTTGCCATTACTGTTTTTAAGGTACAGGTATTTTAGGATCATAAATGCTTTTATTTTTTCCTTGGGTCTGTTGAGTTATATCATCTGCTTATCTCAAAGATGATTTTTTCTGGATTAGAGTTATAATTTTGAAACTATTTACTGTGGTAATATATGTCAACATTTGGTGTTTTAGTCCGTTTTACATTTATAATTCCATTAAAGTAATCACAGTCACAATGCTGGTCAACTCTCACCACTATCCATTTCCAAACTTCTCAGGAGAGCACACCGAAACTCTGTACCAACTAAGTGATGACATCTCATTCCCTCCTCCTCTCAGCTCCTGCTAATTCTAGTATACTTTCTGTCTCTATAGTTCCTGTTCTAGATGATTCTTAAACATAATCTGAATGCCAGCAATTGATTTATTTATTCAACAAATGTCCTTTTTATACCTATTGTGTATCAACATTTTCACATTCTTGTGATTACAGAAGTGAGCAAAATACATGGTCCGGCATAGATAATGCTCCCCCCCTTTTTTTTTTTACAAAACCTTTTATTATAAAATCATAAGCGTGTAATACTGTAATATAATAATATTACACTCAAGCACACCATATGACAACTTAGATGAAATGTTCAAATTAAAACTATAAATCATTATAACTATATTATTACCCTACCACCCATACTTAGACAGGCATTGCTTTTGCTGGGCCCTGTATTTAAATATCTCCACCCTCATGGAGTTTTATATTCTTCTTGCAACAGCTTAGGTGATAGATTTTCTTTTTCCTTTCAGTGTCTTTTTTTTCTTTCTCTTTATTTATTTATTTATTTATTTATTTATTATTTTTTGGCCAGGATATTAGTGCCATGTGGTTTCTAATGTGTGTGTACTGGAACTTGGAAAGATGATCAGAAATAAACCATTCTGTTTCAAGTCCCAAATAACTACTATTATCCAGGATATAAAGATTAGTAAGATGGAGAGGAACGTAAAGACTGAGCTTGTCCATTATCTTGTCCATTTGTTTTTCAACTTGAATTTTGGAAGAGACATGGAGAAATTGATTTTATGGCATCAGGTTCTTCCCCAAGATATATGATATGATTAATCTATCACTGGGAATCATATGTTTATTGAGTCTGACCCTAAAATTTGTGGATTCCTAACAAAGCCAATTAAACCTTTAATATTTAAAGTGCATTAGACATTTATTCTTATAACAGCCTTAGGATAGAGAATATGACAGGTAATAATGTCCTGTTTTTCCATTGAGAAAAGAGATTGTGTGATTTGCCCAAAGTCAAGTATAAGATATGATACTCAAAAAAAAATCAGTTTAAGTACTATACATATTTCAAAACCACATGGCTGCTAGTTTTTACACAGATTAGCAAAATAAACAAATCCCTTTTCCAGACAATTTGTCAAAGCATCCAGCCTAAATTTATCATAGATATTTTCAATGACTCATTATTTCATTTGTTCTCCTTTAAGATTTTAACACTTCTATATATCTTTTTAAAATTACAGTAATTGTTTTAGTTAATTTTGAATACTTGTTATGTAATTCTAAGTGGTTTATGAGATCCAACATGTCATTGGCAGATCATTTAACATGATAATTCAAATTCCACTAATAAAATCAGAAAACTTGATTTTAACAAACTCTTCCTCCCAATGGCTATTCTCTAAGTTAATTATTTAAATTGTTTACATAAATTAACATTGAATTAGGAGAATGTCAAAATTATTTCACACTGATAAACAGTATATGTTTTTAAATTCATACATTAAAAATTTTATAATTGTCAGTGTGAACTCTATATGAATATTGACTCTGTTGTGTTTCATTCTCACCTCTTTTTCTGTCGGTGGTTCCAGACCATGAAATAACAATTTCAATTCTCTAATAGTAGCATTAACTGTTTTTTTCACTCATGTGCCTACTCATTCCCAAGTCTGACAGCTGCTGATTTTCTCATTAGTATCTCTTTCATATTTTCCTGCTATAAGAGCTGGCTTACCAGAAAATAAGGTACTTTTTCATTAATTTTTTTTTGGTTTTGGATGCTTTACAAAACTGTGTATCCCATGCACCATTTCATGAGCTTAAACAGGAATAATGTATTCTGTATAATACTTTCTGGCAATGGTTATTGGAGATAACTACGTAGTAATCTTTCAGTCATACACCATTCACTGTTGGGAGATGTCCTGCCTGATGTTCCCATATGCCCAAAAGGCTCTTTTAGTTTCTTTTACTTTGTCAGCCAACCTACTTATAATACAATTAATACATTTTAACATCGTGTCCATGACTGTCTTCTATACCATCTGTCTGGACTTGTCTTCTGTAATAGGCAAGATTTTATGAATGGTTTCAATCTGTTCTACCAGACCTGCAATATTTTAGGCAATACTCCCAAAGTTAAAAATTTGATACATGAACTTGCAATAGGTACTTTTAAAGCATTGGGCACATTATCAAATTGAATTTTAAGATCATGTTTATGATGAAAATTAGAGCTGTTAAATTGTAGAGAGGCCTTGTATGTTTTATCAATTATGATCCTGAGTTTTGAGTATTTTTTTAAAATTGGATAACTTACACAAATGCTACTATAGCTACCGTTTAAGTTTGATTTCTGACAACCAGAAATTATATCTGGGTAAGTCACTTATTTAGTAGAGCTTTCAAGATAAAGAAGGTGAAAGGAGAAACATAAACCATAAGGAAAACCCAAGCAGGAGTGTTGTTTTTAGCTAAACACTTGTTCAGCAAGATCCGATGGGGGCATCGGCAGTATCATTAAACCAAGGCAGCCAGCTTTCAGTATGTCCATGGAAGAAAGTCATTGGCTGTGTTTTTCTGATGGTAGTTGGACAGATAACTTCCCAGCTGAGCAATTGAAAAGCAACTGTGTGGCCAGGAAAATTTTTCCAGAAAAGGCAGTACCTGTGATTAGTTGGAAGGCAACACTCATAGCAGTTGGGGACAGCTCTACAAGCCTGCTAATTATATATATTATATATTATTGTAGATGATCAGTATGTTAGCAATAATGAATTATGCATCTAAATAAGAATTACATCATGGCTTCCCCTCATTTTTTGTAATGGCAAACTACATAACATAAAATTTACTATCTTAACTATTTTTAACTGTATAGTTCAATGGTATTAAGTAAATTTACACTGTTCGATGAATATTAGGAGGGACAAAGTAGAGGACTGAATGTGTTTTCCATCTACACAATGCCACTAGAATCTATTGTAAAACAACATAGGTATTGTAAAACAGCATAGGTATTGCAAAAAATGTTATCTGAATAAAAGTTAAATAGTATTTTATATGTACTATGTTTATATTTTTGTATTTGGAGATATGGATATTGGTATTATAGGATTGTGATTAAACATTAAGTATTTTAAAACATATTATTTTAAAATTTTTTTCACTAGTATATGTGAGAGATAATGCAGATTCAGGGTTGTAATAAAATGGAGAAAATATAGGAGTTTCTGAGGAAAATATAATAAGAATAAAAATAACTTAATGGTGCTATTTTTTCATAATAATATCAATATTATAATGTTATTTGTTATATACCTTTTAAGGGCAAGTCCATAAAAACTTCGGAAATAGATATATTGAATTAACAGTGAAATTTGAGTGTCTTGGATCCCATTTGGTTTCTGTCTTACTGTTTTGACTTGTCTTTAAATTATTAGTTTTATTCTCTAATATGTTTTAGATTTCATCAATGATTCCCCTAATTATAATTGAAGAAGTTCTTTTTAAAGAACCTATTATATTGAAAATAGATCCAATTTTATTTCTATACCTTCTGTTTATTTTAAGTATTTCCATATATGACTAGTAAACCAAGTCACAAAAACAAGAACATCCATGGATTTTTAAATATTTCTTTAATTTGAGGAAAATATTTTGAGTAACTCTAAAATTCAATGCCAGCAAAAAGTACTTTGGCTACTTTCATTCATGGTCAAGTGGGTGACGGTAATCAAAATAAATAAATCACTGTAGTTAATACTGTACTATATATTTAAAAGTTGCTAAGAAGTAGTTCTTAAAATTTCTCATCACAAGAAAAAATGTAACTATGTACAGTGACGGAGATTAACTAGACTTTTGTCATTTCACACTATATACATATTTCAAGTCACTGTGTCGTACATCTGAAACTAACATAATGTTATATTAAATACATAACATGTTATATTATGTCATTTCTTCTCAATTTTAAAAGGACGTTTTTAATTTCTTTGTTTACTGTTACCAAAATATTGTGTGTCTTCATGCACAGAAATGTGTCTGACATTTTAGCCAATATCTACTAGGAAAATTTTTAGTTTATTATCACTTGAAGTGACTTTCAAGGTTCTCTGAGTTACACAATTATTTTTTAATATAAATGGAGAAATGTTATGACACATTAATAAAATACAAGGACTAATACTGCATTTTCTTTTTATTCTATGATAAGTGAAATGATGGTAGTGAATTAGTATCACTCAAATTCTTAAACTGTATTTAATTTTCATGTCATTAAATTAATAGTCAAACATTTTTTGATGTACATTTTGATTCTCAATCATTTGACCATTTTCTGGACTGTCATCCATTTATATTTCTTTTGTAAAGGGTTTAGAGAAACATAATTATTATAATCATAGGAAAAAGAAAACCTTGTCTAACTTGATAAAATTTCATAAACTGAGTGTCACTTAATTATCAAATTTAAATTAACAACTCAAAATATAATTTGATGATTTGTATGGTTTCTTATTAAAATGTTTATACACAGTTTTTCTTGGATGATTTTTAATCAGCACACTTTCCATCCACTGTAATTTATAATATGTCATTCTAATTAACAAGAGAGGAAAATAATACACTGTTAACTATATCCATTTTAAATAGGTGTGCATGTTGAGTGTCACACATAAAAATGAGTGATGAACAGCTCATTCTTCTCAGTATCGTCAGGATTACTCAGTATTTTAGCACGTTGAAGGGCTCATTTCACCACCATCTGTGCATTGTGTGGTTCATACACTTTTTGCTTCTTACTGAAAAGTCTGGGCTTTCTTTCTCATTACCTGTCATAACCAATCACTGGCCAATGGAGTGTGATGTACGTTGATTCTAGTGTAAAAATTTCTCTTAGATCAGCTCCAATTCAGTTGTCTCGTTCCTTCCTGATCATTGAACTTATTTTATTTGGCCAAGGCAAGACTGGACCCAGCAGGATTCACAGAAGCAAGACTAAGTGTAGTGGTAAATGATTGCAAATCAGAATGAGACTAGCCTGAACTATCTTAATTTTCTCAGGTTTCTTCTGTGAATAGCCATATAATATAAATGTCATATTCTAGAGGTGAGGGTTTTAGAAAGGCAGCAAAGAAATCTTAAATTCTGAATAGCAAAGAGCATTTTCTTCTCCTTCCTCATTGTATTAATATTAATTTCTTTGTATAGAAAGATTTTTAACACTATTTCATTCAATTCTCATATCTTTTGGGTTATATAGGTCTGATGCCAGTACTCTGTTGGTATACATAATAAAATCAAGGCTCTATTGCTATATCATAATAAAATGTTCAGAGAGATATTATGTAATTTTTTGAGATCATAGTTCCAAATGAACTATATGGGTCTGTATGTAAGGTACATGCCATCAATTTCCACTCATATGCTCCTAGTAGGTGTCGCTATCAATCATTGTATAATTAATGAATTCTAATGTGTAAAATAAAACAAAGATATGGAAGTTCGTGAGTTGGTCATGAGTACTTCCACATTCTAGGAAGGAGAAATCTAACCCAGGGAACTACCATGCCCAGAAACCCAGCAATTGTCTTTTAAACAGAGACAAGCAAGCTGAACAAAGAACAGAACAAAACTCAAGAGTAACTAAATATAATGGAGAAAGGCAATTTACCTGATACAGAATTAAAAACATTGGTTATAATGATGCTCAATAATCTCAGTGAAAACTTCAACAAAGATATAAGAACTGTATAAATGGAGGTATAAACATAAAAAGTCATGAAGAAAAGAGTAACTGAAATGAAGAATAGTTTAATGAAAATCAGTGGTAGATTAGATGAAGCAGAGGATCAAATCAGCAAGTTGAAGAGAAGATAAACAAAAACAACCAGTCAGAACAGCAAAACAAAAAGAAAATCCAAAGAAATGAGGATAGCTTAAAGGGCCTCTTGAACAACTTTAAGGATACCAACATTTGCATGATAGAGGTCCCAGAAAGTGTAAAAAGAGAGCAAGATATTGAAAATCTATTTGAAGAAATAATGACAAAAAAGCTTTCCTACACTGGTGAAGGAAATAAACACACAAGGTCAGGAAGCACAGAGTCCCAAACAAGATGGATGCAAAGAGGCCCACGCCAAGACACATCATTTAAAATGCCAAAGGTTAAAGACAAAGAAAGAATCTTAAAAACAACAAGAGAAAAGCAGTTAGTTACCTATAAGCAAGCTCTCATAAGACTGTCAACTAATTTCTCAAAAGAAACTTTGCAGGCTAGACAGGATTGGAAAGAAATATTCAAAGTCATGAAAAGCAGGGACCTACGGCCAATATTACTCTACCAAACAAAGATATTATGTAGAATAGAATTATAGATAAAGAGCTTTCCAGGCAATAAAAAGCTAAAGGAGTTCATCATCACCAAACCAGTATTATAAGATATGTTAAATGATTTCCTTTAAAAAACCAAAGAAAAAGATCAAAACTGTGAATAATAAATGGCTATAAAAAGCACAAAATATTACCATTTATGACAGCATGGATGGACATAGAGGGTATTTTGCTAAGTGAAAATCAGTCAGAGAAAGACAAACACTGTATGATTTTACCTATATGTGGAATCTAAAGAACAGAAAGAGACTCATAGATCAGGGAAAAGACTGAATATTGACAGAAGGGAGGGAATTGGAAGACTGAGTGAAAAGGTGAGGAGTTTGAGAAGTATAGATTGGCAGTTACAAAATAGCCATGGGGATGTAAAGTACAGCATGGGAAATATAGTCAATAATACTGTAATAACTATGTATGGTGCCAGTAAGATACTGGAAAAATCATGGAGAACACTTTGTAAGTATGATTATCTAACCAGAGTGCTGTATGTCTGAAGCTAATATAAAATAATATTGAGTATAAATGGTAATTGATAAATATTTTATTAAGGAAAGTGATTAGGTGGTTTATATAATTACAGGGTTGATTCTTAAAAAGAGATGAGCTAATTGTGATAACAAACCCTGAAACAACTTTGTACTGTCAATAAACATCTTGTTTAGAAAAAATATTGTACTTTATTATTGCTTAATGTGAGCCATTTATATTATTGATATCCTTTATCAAATGCATGTATTGTAAATATTTTCTCTGTGGCTTTTTTAAAAAAAGGTGTGTTTTGATGAGTGGAAATTCTAATTACGATGAATTTCATGTTTTCAGTGTATGTGTGTTTGTGTGTGCATCTGTGTTTTATTCCTTGTTGTTTTTGGTTCTCTGCAAGACATCCTCTCCAAGTCCAAGGTTGTTTAGATATACTTCTGTGTTTTCTCTTTGAAGCTTTCATGTTTTACCTTGCACATTGTCTATATTTTATCTTATATAAATTTTCACATAAAACTGAATGTAGGTGTTTAGGCTATTTTTTTTCTTCTGGATATCCAGCAAATCTAAAACTACTTTTAAAAAAATGTGCTTCCTTCTCTATTCAATTAGTTTGGTTTCATTGTCAAAAAGCAACTGATGTATCACTTGCAAATATATTTTACCATACAGTTGGTTCCGTTTTCATGCTAAGTGAAATAAACCAGTCAGAGAAAGACAAACACCATATGATCTCACCTATAAATGGAACCTAATCAACAAAACAAACAAGCAAGCAAACTATGACCAGAGACATGGAAATACAGAACAAATTGACAGTAACAAGAAGGGAGAGGGGAGAGGGATTATAGGGGAAATTAGGGGAACAATAATCAAGGGAAATGTTTAAAGGACATATGGACAAGGCCAGAGGGGAGTGGGATTGAGGGTGGGAAGTGGAGGTGGGTGGGGCAGGAGAGAGTGGTGGGGAGAAAACGGAGACAACTGTACTTGAACAACAATAAAAAAATAAATTATAATTGTTTTTTAAAAAAGCAATTCAGCTTGTATGTATGCCTATACCTTCTTTTTTTTTTCTCATTGATTTTCTTTCCACCTTTACTCCAAGAACTAACACACTGTTTTGATCACTGTAACTTCATAGTAAAAAATATGAAGATTTGAAATCATGTAGTGTTATATTTTAAACTTTTTACTCAAAATTTCTTTTGCCTATTTAAGATATTTTAAATGTCCATATACATTTTAGTCATAACTAATCAATTATTACAAGAGTGCATATATAAATTTTAACTTGAAAGGCATTTATCCCTTTTTAGATGTTGAAATCTTAGCAACATTAAGTTGCTTACTTGATGAATGTGGTATATCTATCATTTCTTTAGGCCATCTTTAATTTTTCCAGCATTCTCTTATAGTTTCCCATGTAGAGGTGTTACATATCTCCTGTTAAATGTATCTCTATTTATTTATTATGGATTTTAGATTTTTTCTCATATCTATCAATACATAAAATACAATTAATTTTAATAAAAAGAACTGTGGTCTTGCCAAATTTACTTATTTTAGCAGTGCTTTTGTAAACTCCTCTGGGTTGTCTGTATAAGTCAGTGTATCATCTGGGAATAAAGAACATTCTCTTCTTCCTTTTAAATCCCTGTGTCCACTATTTCTTTCTCACCCCTTATGCACTGATTAGGACATTTAACAATACTGAAGAGAGAAAGTGAGAGCAGATTCTTTTCCTCATTTGGGAGATTAAATAACATGATATTCAATATTTAACCTTAAGATATTTCTCAATTTAATGAAGAACTTACCTTCTATTTATAGTTCAGTGAGAGTTTTTGTTATGAATCTATTATGATAAGCGTATCTTCTTTTTTCTTTATTAAATTTCTTTATTAGAGGCTGATATGCCTTGATTAGGTTTTAAATATTGAACCATACATTCTTGAGGTAATCTTCACTTGGATAGAATGTATTAGTATTCTTTCTATATAATGCCACAATCAATTTGCACATATTTTGTTAAGAATTTTTCTGTCTGTGTTCATTTGGGTACTGAATTGTATCTAATCTTCTTATAATATCTTTGTCAGTTTTTTGATATTGCTATTATTCTTCTCTCCTAAATTGAATTGTGAAGTTTTTCCTCGTCTTCTGATTTAAAAGAGGTCTGTATACAATTTTTATAATTCTTTACTTATATGGTTTATAGAATTCACAAAAGCAACTATGCTGTACACATTTACTTGTGAGGCTTTTTGATAATTTGTTTAGAGATATTTTAATTTTCAATTTATTTTGTGTAAATTGTGGTAAGTTGTATTTTCATTGAATATACATATATATATATATTTAAATTCATTCATATAAAGTTATTCAAAGCATTTCCTTAATATTCTTTTAAATTCTGTAGAATCTATATTTCGTTCTTGGTTAAATAATTTTTTGGAGTTTTCTTTTTCTTTATCAGTCTCACTAGTGGTTCATTCATTTTATTGCATTTTCCAAAGTGCTAATTCATGCCTTTGTTAATAGTGTCTATTTTATGTTTTTTATTTCATTGACATTTGCTTTTAGTTTTATATCCCACACTATTTACCTATTTTTTAGTTTGATATGCAAATCTTTAGCTTTTAAGGTAGAAAACTACAAAATATATCTTATTTAGATGTGTTTTAATAGAGGTATATAAACATATATTTCTAAGCACTGCTTTAGCTATATGCCACTATTAAAATATGTTTTTAATTTTTTAATTATAGCTACATACAATATTATATTAGTTTCAAGTGTATAACTCAGTAATTAGAATTTATATAACTTGAAGTGACTATCCTGATAAATCTGGTAACCACTTGACACCGCATAATCTTATTAAATATTACTATCTTCCCTATGCTGTACTTCATATTACCACGACTCTTTCATGACTACCCATTTGTACTTCCTAATCCCTTCACCTTTTTGCCCAGCCCTCTAACACCTCTCCCATATGGCAACCACCAAAATGTTCTCTATGCGTCTTGTCCTGTTATGCTTATTCATTTGTTTTTTTACTTTCCACATATAAGTAAAATTATATGGTATTTGTCTTTCTCTGTCTGACTTTTCATGCAGCACAATACCTCTGAAGTTTATCTATGTTGTTGCAGATGGCACACTTTCATTCATTTTTATGGCTGAGTTATTATATTCCATTATATATATGCATTACTTCTTCTTTATCCACTCACCTATTGATGGACACTTACACTCTTTCCATATCTTAGCTATTGTAAATAATGCTGTAGTATACATAGGGATGGCTATGTCTTTATGAATTATTATTTGGGTTTCTTTTGATAAATACCCAGAACTGGAATGACTGGGTCTTTCTTTGTCTTTTGTTGTAACATTTGTTTTAAAGTTTATTTTGTTTGGTAGTAAGTATTACTAGCCAAGTTTTTTTTTAATTTCTATTTTCATGAAATATCTTCTTTTGTTTCTTTACTTTCAGTCTGTGAGTGTCTTTCAGTCTATAGGAAGTCTTTTTAAACAGCATGTGTAAGGGTCTTGTTTCGTTATCCATTTAGCCACCATATGTGTTTTGACTGGAGTGTTAAATCTTTTTCCATTTAAAGTAATTGCTAGTAAATATTTATTCTTTGCCATTTTATTATTCATGTTTATCCTTTTTTCTTCTTACAGAAGGCCCTTTACCGTTACTTGTAATACGGGTTTGGTGTGGATGAACTCTTTTAGTTTTTTCTTATCTGGGAAACTCATTCTCTGTCCTTTGATTCTAAATGATAGCTTTGTTGGGCAGAATAATTGTGGTTGTAGGTCTTTGGTTTTTTGTCACTTTGCATATTTGGTGCTCATTGCTTCTGACATGTAGAGTTTCTGTTGAGAAATGAGCTGACAATCATATGTCAGCTCCTTTGTAAGTAACTAACTACTTTTCTCTTGCAGCTTTTAAGATTCTCTCTCTTTAACCTTTGACACTTTAAATGATGCATCTTGGTGTGGATCTCTTTGGGTTCATCTTGTTTGGGAGTCTCTGTGCTTCCTGGGCTTGTATGTCTATTTCCTTCACCAGGTTAAGGAGGGTTTTCAATTTCTTGCTCGCTCTCTCTTCCTTCTACCATCCGCATGATGCAAACGCTGGCATGCTTTATGTTTTAGCAGAGGCCCCTTAAACTATCCTCAATTTTTTGGATCTTTTTTCTTTTCTTTTTTTCTGTTCTGATTGGGTGTTTTCTTCTGCTTTCTGTTCCAAATTGTTGATTTGATGCTCTGCTTCATTTAATTTACTATTAATTTTCTCTAATGTATTCTTTGTTTCAGCGGTTGAATTCTTCATTTCTGACTGGTCCTTTTTTATGTTTTCTATCTCCATTTTTGTTTCCTGTCTCTTTGTTAAGTTCTCATTAAGATCATTGAGCATCCTTACAACCAGTGTTTTGAATTCTGTATCAGGTAGATTGCTTTTCTCCATTATGTTTCCTTCTTCTGGGGTTGTGTTCTGTTCTTTTATTTGGAACATGGTTCTTTTTCTCTTCATGTGGCTGCCTCCCTGTGTTTGTCTCTATATATTTGGTAGACCTGCTTTGTCTCCTGGTTTTGGTCGAGGGGCCTTATATATAAGATGTCCTTGGGGCCCACTGGCACAGTGTCTTTGGACACCTGAGTCAGGTGCTTTAGTTATATCCCATGTGTGGGTTGTATGTGTCCCCTTGTAGTGAGCCTTGACTACTGTTGGAATGTCAATGGGAGGGAATGACCCTCAAGCTGATTTGTTGTAAGGACTGGCTCTGACTACAGTGTGGGAGCTCTTGTGCAGAAACTGACCCCCTGAGGCAGGATTTGCTTTTGCAGGACTCTGGTGCCTTCTGAGTCTCTGCTCTTTGGGTGAGTCATTTGTGGAGGTAGTTGGGTCGTGCTCTGGTTTAGTCTAATGCTAGCCACAGGTATTTTTGGTTTGGGGGGATCTTGGAAGGATCTCTGGTTCAGGCCAAGGTCAACCACTATTGGTGCCCTGCCTAGGGCCACTTGGTATGAGCTACCGAAAGATATGCATAGGGTTGCCACTTGTGCTGGGCTTGGAGGTACCTGGCAGAGAATAAGCTGAAAAATGAGGCTGGCTATTGCTAGTTCCAGGCTTGAGACTGCTTAGCTCAAGAGGTACAGGCAGTGTTGAGGCCAGATGTTGTTTGTTGGGGGTTTGTGAACAATTGAGAGATTTTAGGAAAGTCTGCAGCAACAGCCAAAACAGACTTTATGGAACAGCCACTGGAATCAGCATGGGTAGATCTGCAAGCTGGATGGGGCAGGGTCTAAGGGAATCACCAGGATGGGTTGAAGGGTATTAGCTATGTTGATGGAGACTTGGATATTGCACAGGCCTGAGCCTGCAGATGGAAGGCTTAGTAAAGGAACACTGGCTTCCGTTAGTCCTTCTGTCTGGGAGAAAGCTCCCTGCCAGCCCTCAGTCCAAAGCCAGACAATTCAGTTTCTCCTTGTATGCCTCTGGCACCTTTTTGAGCTGCTGCCCTTCACTTGAACACAGAGTGAATGAGTCCATGTAAGTTCATTTAAAAAGAACTTCTAGGAGTCCTGCAGCCCTCTGCCTCACTCAGCAACAATCCCTGCTGGTTTTCACAGCCAGAAGTAATGGGGACTTCTTTTTCCATCACTGAAACCTTGAATGGGGAAGCCTGTTGTGAAGCTTGGACCTCCCACTCCTCAGTATGGACCTCCACAGCCAAGATATCTTTTGTAATTTTTAACCACCACACATGGGTGTGAGTTTGGTGTATCAGCCCCTCCTATGAATCTTTGCGGATTCTTCTGTATATTCTTTGTTATAGGACTTCTGTTTAGCTAGTTTTCAGGTAGTTCTTGATGATGGTTGTTTTATAATTTAGCTATATTTTTATGTGGTTGCGGGAGGAAGCAATTATAGCATTTACCTACTTTGCCATCTTGACAAGAAGCCACTATGCCACAAATTTTTATATGTTGTTTTGTCATTATCAATCAATTAGAAATATTTTCTTATTTCCCCTGTGATTTAATTGATTGCATTTATTGATTGTTTATAAGTATTTTTTTCTTTTTCAAATATTTGTGGAATTTCTAGATATATTGGAATAATTTATACTTTATTATAATCAGAAAGTAGATTTTATAATACTTTAACTTTGTGAGTTCATTGAGATTTATTCTATGAACAATCATTGGTGTGGGTAGTATTTTGTAAATGCTGATTAATGTTCATTGATATTATTGTTAGTGATTTTTTGGCTTGATATTCTCTCAGTTGCCAGAGAAGATATAGTGTATTATCATTGTATTATTTAGTTGGGTAGCTGTAGTTACAACTTTTTTTTAGATTTTGCTTCATATGTTTTAAAGCACTGTTATTAAACAGACACAAAGAAAACTCAGCCTTTATTCATAACATTGTTCTGTTTATAAAGTGTCATTTTTATCATTTCTTTCAAAATTGTATTTTTATCTTTGCATATCAGCTGTTTTAAGGTATGTAGCTATTTTCAAAATTTAATTTTCATTGGGTTTGCAGAGGTTTTTAAAATTATAATTTAATGGGTGTTTATTTGGTTGTTTGTTTTTTAATCACACTTGGTAAAATCTGTCCCAAGTCTCTCACTCCTATTTTCTCAGTTCTACGTATCCTTTTTTAAAAAGTTTTTATCCTCACCCCAACGACATTTTTTCATTACTTTTGGAGAGAGAAGACGGAAGAGAGAGAAACATCAATGTAAGAGAGAAGTATTGATTGGTTGCCTCCCATAGGCACTGGGGCTGGCGATCAAACCCTGGGCATGTGCTCTGACTAGGAATAGAACCCACAGCCTTTTGGCCATAGGACAATGCCCCTAACCAAAAGAGCCACACTGGCCAGGGTAGTTCTACATATCTTAGGACACAATATTGCTCCACAAGTCACTGGAATTCCCTTCATTCTTCAAGTCATCTTTTTTTCTAGTTTTTGACATTAGGAAGTTTCTATTCTCATTTATCTTCAAAATCAATCAATTTTTTCTGCCCTCTGTTATTTCTGCTACTAAACTTATCCAGTAATTTTTTTATTTATCATGTCAGATATTGTAATTTCCAATTCTAGAATTTCTACTGGGCTTACTGCTGTTGATTTTTAAAATTATATTCAATTTATTTGACCAAGTTTTTAGTTCTTGAACATATTTTTCACACCTTCTTTAAGAACATTGTTTGGCATTTTCACATCTGGATTATCCCTTCACCTCTTCTGGTAACTTTTTTTTTTCCTGTACACTTGGTCACAATATCTTATTTATCACATTTTGTAAATTTCTGTTGTATACTGGATATTATAAATAACATTTATAGAGTTCCTGGATTCTATTTTCTTCTGATCAGGGTTCATTTTGGCTTAAGCAGACAATTAAGTTACTGCAACTTATGTTGAAATCATGGAGGATTGGTTTTATACTTTATCAGGGCAGACTTTTGGAAATATAAAGGTTTTTAGTAAATTCTTATAACTTGAGAGGACTTGAACTCCAAACTCTGTCCCTTCCATTGGTGACAAGCAGAAATCTTTTCTTAGTCTTTCTGTCCTCCAGTTTTTGTTTTATTTTGTTATTTGCCGCTTGGATCTTTGGAATGCCAGACACACATGTACAGTTCAGAGATAAGGTATGGCTTTAAAGGAGTTTATAGACACTTCTGGGAGCAGGCCCTGCTTTTACTGTAGCCCTTCTGAGCTTTCTCTCTTTAACTTCCAGCCACTTTGGTTGTCTAAAATTCTGTCTTATGAATCCCCAAGCTGCCACTTTTGCTTGAGTCGTAGCCTCCATACTCACACGGACTAGGGGAAACATACCTGCACTTGGATCTCATTCAGCTCCCTTATGTTGTGAAGGATTGAATCCCCTGAAGTGCCATCTTTATTTGAATAGCTCTCTACTGCCTTCTTATAATTGTTCCCCCTACCACCAGAGTTTATAATCGTTATGTTTGGGATGGTTGTTTCCATAGAAGCTACTCTGCTATTTCTGGAACTGGAATTCATGAATTAATTTTAAAAGGACAGTGTATTGGTATTACGCATCATTCACTTACCCTATTTCTAATTCTGAATTTTATCAAACAGATATTTAGACTTCAATAAACCATAGGAAACATATATTAAGGAAAGAATTTCAAGGAAATACTCAGAAATGGTATAGTAGCAATGCATCCAATTACTATGTGACATATATGTAGTTGAATTCACTGTCACTTCCTCTAAAATCCTAGCTAAAAATAACCAATTTATATTTTAATGATGCTCAATCTTCCAAATATAGTGGCTTGAGATCTCATTTTTAATGAACCACAAAATATGACAGCTGGTTTTCAACTTACAAGATATTTATTTTATCTTATGTACTTGGTTCCTCTGTTCACAGCGCATCCAGAAATGAACTTAGCAGAATGGGTTAATATTAAAAATTAATAAATAAATAATAACAACCACAAAAACCCTCATCACAAATAGGTCTGCTAACCACAATAGGATTTTTAAACTTTGGTAAATCTATAATGAGAATTATATACGTGTTTGCCTTTTAGTAACAAAGAAAAATATGTTTTATAATTTAGAACCTGAAAAATGTAGTTTAGTAACTTTTTTCTTTCAATTAAGAATATGAATGGTTGAAGGTAATTATATTTTTTCATGTAGTGAGTATTTTGTCAAATAATATTTTTCCCGTTGCATGGTCTCAAAAAAAGTATGAAAAGTGGTAAATTTAGTTAAAGAAAATTTCTTCCTAGTATCCCTTCAAGTTCATGCAATACTTACACTGGCTCTTTTCTCATTGTTTTAAGGTGGCTGCAGAAGCTGCAAACCTCTTATAAATCTTTTCCAGTAGTAAGAGGAAAACTCCTTTTGCTAAGTTTCAAGCAGTCATGTTTCTGTTATTGGTCATGTGAGCACCTTTCTAGTCATAGAAGCCAGAATGCATCTGGACCTTCACACAAAATACACAACTAAGGATGGGGTCAAGAATAATTTTTTTGAATAAAAGGAAAGGAAAATAGTGAGCTATAATATAACTAATGCTCACTAAACAGTCAATTCACTCAAGTGTTTTTAACCTTTAAACCCTCTAGGAAGATTCATCCTCAAGCTATTACAGAAATAATTGTAGTTGGAATGCATTCCCGCACCATGGATTCCCTAATTAAAGTTTACCAAATCAAAGCTTCTGTTAAGTGGAAAGAATATAATATCACCTCAACTTTTTCAGGCAGGAGGTAAGACAGAGACATGTATTAATAATAAAACACATTTCATTTCATTTTTCTTAAACTATGTCCCTTCTTTTGTACATGTTAAGCTTCTCACACTCTGCGTAACAAAAGATCGCCACAACGAAAATGCAGGTAGTTATCAACGTGCATTTCTGTTCTGTATTCTTTCTCTTTGATGTGTGCAGGTTGGATTGGGGCTGGAGCAGTTCATGGTAGGGTTATTCTGCGGTACCTTTGAGCTGCTTATTAACAGGTCCTTATTAGCAGCTTCTTATTACCAGCTTTCCCAGACAGCTGTGGCATATTTTGAAGACAACTCCTTTGTTCCATCAAAACTTTAATGCCTACTTTAATCTGCAATGAATTTTTAAAAACAGAGAAGAAAAGGCCAATTAAATTATAAAGGACCTCTAAAGTCACTGCTTTTCACCACTAGCTTTTACACCTTAGATAGAGTAAATTATAGAGCCATTAACGAAAAATTAGTTTGCTTTGAGTCCAGTCTGGCAGCGTTTACATGTGCTTCCATACGGAACGGTGATAGGTGCCAGAAGCGTACGCAAGGCCAGTAACCTCTGTAGAGTTGGAGAGAAGCCATAAATGAAATGACTTCAGAGAAGCCAGTATTTACCAGAAATATCTTAACCAAAAGAGAGATCAAATATTGATGTGTCAGACAAATTAATAGCAACGTATTTTGTATAATCAGTTCACTAGGCATTACAGAACCCTGCTTTCTTTCCGATTTGTAAATGTTAGCCAATATATAATGCTAACCATCTCAGTAATTGCTTCATATGTATTCTATATAATGACAGCTCTAATTCTTAAGATGAAAAACTATTGTTCCTACTCCCATTTTTACTGTGAAGAAACTAAGACGTGGAGAAGTCACAGAACTGTCTACTGTCACAACAGTTACTACGAAATGTGACCTGTAGGTCATCTGTCTCCTATATACAGGCTATTAATGCCTAAGTCTATGTAAAGGCTTTTATATGAATTTCTGAGCCTCCTTTCATAGACCTTTCCCTGAGCCTCCTCTCCCCAAGCCTCCTTTCCCCAGATCTCTGAGGTGGTGTACTAGAGTCCCACTTATCCGTTCTCTCTAATGCGGCCAGGCGTCTTACCTGCACCTCCACAGAAATTTTAAATATTCTTCTTTCCCATCCTGTGACTTTGCTTATAGGATTGTCTGACTACACTGAAATAATGCTTTCATTCAATACATTTCATGAGATATTGTTTAATGATCCAGCCACTGTGCAATTTCTATTAATACATCTATTCTACTTTATTCCTTCAAGATGTGGTTCAACACTCACTTTCTCTAAGAAGCAACGCGTAACATCCGTTCATTCTTTCCTCGCACTAAGCATTCCTGACTTTTTGTCTGATCGCCACGATTTGCACTGAGTGTTATGGATGTGCCTATTTGTGCTAATGCAGGTGCACAGAATTTTATGGAGAAATGACTAAGGGATTTAACATAAAAAGGTAAAAGCCAAAGTTAGGTAAATGAATGGCCAAGTCATTTATTGTAACTGAGACATTCCTTCTTGCTACCAAAATGGTAATAATAGCAATTATAATGTACTATAATTCTTGATATTTAGTATAATAAAATATGATACTGTAAAGACACCTTATAAAGCCATACAACATAAATACCTTAGTTTCTAGCTTTATCCTGGATCCAAACTACACCCACATTACCCTTAAAATTTTATCAATCATGTGAAATCGACCAGGCCTGTTTATAAATCAGCAATATTTCAGCCTGGTGGGCATTTTAAGACTCTGTTGTTAACATTAAGTAGTATGATTTGTGAGTAACTCTCAGGCTAGCTATGTTAGAAAATTTACAGTTTGTTTAAAATGAATAAAACCAGTGATTCAGTGATTGCTGCAGCTGTAGCTGTTTCTCCTCACCCTTCTCCTCACCCTTCCTTACCCTTCCTCATCCTCACGGTCCTCTTTCTTCATAGGTTTCTTAGGCTAGTATTGTTGTACACTAAAGTGCACGTGATTAACACATACAATTAAAATTGTACATACATGTACATAAGATAAGTCATCACTGCCATCAAGATCATGAATAGAGAGATCGCCCATGAGTTTCCTTCTGCCTCTTTGCTATTTATTTCCCCTTCCCCAGTTCCTCTGTCTCTAAGCAAACGTGGGTCTGATTTCTATTAGTGTAGATGTTTACACATTCCAGGACTTCAGAAAGTTGAATCCAATTCAAATATACTCCTTTTGTCTGGTATCTTTACTTAAAATTATTTTGAAACGTTTTCATATTGTTACAAGTATTGTTAGTTAATTCCTTTTTATTGTTTATAACTTTATTTTATTAATACACCACAATTTATTTATATCTACCTGGTGATAGTGAGAAAGGAAGGTTTTCTTTCCAGTTTTTAGCTATTACTGTTAAGGATGCTGTGAGCATCTGTGTCCAAGTCTTTTTATGAGAATAGGCTTCAATTCTCTTGCATAAATACTTAGGAATGGGATGGCTTTGTCACATGATAGTTATAAAAAACAACTAGTTTTCTTTTAAACTGTGAAACTGTTTTACAACATAGTTGGGCTTTTATATTCTCATTAATAGGGTATCAGAGCTCAAATTGCTCCATATCCTTGTCAACACTTGATATAACCAGTCACTTTTTATTTATTTATTATTGTTGTTGTTCAGTTACAGTTGTCCCCATTTCCACCTGAGCTCTCCCCTGCCCTGTCCAATCCCTGCTCCCAGAGACAATCCCCACCCCATTGCCTTGTGCCTGGATAACCAGTCATTTTAATGTTACCATTTTCCTCAGTGTTTAGTACTGTCTCATTGTACTCTATACATTTCATTTCCCTAACTTGAATGACGTTAGGATAATTTATTATTGGCATTCTACTTTTTTATTTTTATGATGCTATTTATAGTAAGGACTATTTTATATAATTTTTTTATAACTTACATGAGACAATCTGGAGTATATGTTAAAAAGGAATTCCAGAAATGGTTTTTAAATGAAAGATTGTATAAGAAATTGAGTAGAAGGAATCTCTGGGCTAAGGCTATAATAGGAGAGGCCAAGAATAATAAGAAAGAATATGTCAAACAAGCTGTGTACAGTCATTCCCTTATCAGAATAATTCTGATGGATTCACGCGTGGTAACGTGGCCAAGTGAACAATGTACCTGGTGAATATCCTCTGTGCCACATAAAATCACAGCAGGTTTTCTTCCTCAATGATAATATGTTTACATTCTAATAGATAATATATGTTAGAGAAAGACAGAGAGACAGAGAGTAGAGCCACAGTTAAATTCCAGCAATTGGCTAATAACTTTGTAAGCAAGAGATTAAAAGATTATTGACTATGTTCTCAAAACTATAGATCTATGTAACTCAACACTGTAAGGGTAAAAAGTACTTTTGGCAACTGAGGCATTATACATCAACACCCATTGGCAGGATGTCAAGATAGTGTACATTAAAGATGCAGAGATGGGCCCTGCCAGGCCTCTCCTGCTACCTGCTCCGCCTGCTTGCCTTTCAGACTATTGGTCCGCACTGTCATGAAAAGTTCTCAGCAGCAGGCCCAGCAGTAGAAGAAATTATGCCTAGAACTTTGGCATCCAGACACTCTAACCTTATCCCTCTGTCACTCATGTTATTTAAAAATTACCACAGCAAGTACGAATTCCTTCTTGCTGCCATTGTTCCTATAAATCCATTCCTGTATTGCTCACCACCACTGCCCCTGTAAGAACTCACTTCGGGCCGCTTCGGCTGTGCCCTGTTAAAGGCCCTGTTCACTGGGGAACAACCTCTTCCTTTTCCTGTCATCCCCTCCAGTCTCATGACTTCCCGTCTGACCTTTAGCTGGAAAACACCCAAATTGTCGTGGCCAAGTATCTTTAGGACTAGAAGTGCACTTCACACTGCCTGTAGACCATGGCAGATGTCCACTGAAGCCAAGAAACAGCAGGCTTGGGAGGCCCTCATCTGCACTGGTGTCTTTTAAGGGCTCTCGAAATTTGCTTATACATTTTGGTAAAATTCGCACCTTTTAGGTATTTGAGTACTATCAGTTTAACACCACTTGCAGTCAAGATTCTCTTAACTGAAAAGATTTTATAAATTTGCATTCTTTTACTTAAAATGATCTCCAAAATTATATACATTTCAAGTACAGCAAAACCTGGACCTGCCATTATTATTATTATATAAATAAAAAAGAACTTTCTGTTTTAAAGATTAACAGCAATAATTGTTTGATCCAGAATGTTTTCTGTCACCCAGACTATGCTGTCACCTCAGAAAGTGTGTGCCACTTAATACTTTCATTTAAATTTAGATTTCAACTTAGTAAACCATGATTAGTAAGATAAAGTAGGAAAAAAATCAATGTAGTGCATTGAAAATTAAATATGTTGTATTTGGGATTAATTATGGCTTTACATTATTCCCTTTGTTCATTCCGTTGATATGGATGAGTACATGGAGGCAAATCCTTTTACTCTGCTTTCCCTAAGCAGAGGAGGCTGGAAACTTCCCTATACTGGAAACTTTCTGTAATTCTGATGTAGGACTGAGGTCTGGTATCTGACATAAGTTTACAAAATTTCACCTAAATTTTTACCTCTGAAGTTTGATTTTTATTGTAGCAGAATGGAGTTGGTAGTATGATTTTATCTATGGAATAATATTTAATGCAATTATTCAATTCATGTAAGTATTTAATTATCCAATTCAATTGTATTTTTAGAAGTACCTTTTTTGCATCCCAATGTGCATTTCCTTTTGAACATCCCACTGACAACCCATGCCAGAGTATAAGGAGGACCTAAAGGGCTATCAGGTTAATGCTCAAACAATTTTCCATTGTTTTGCTTTTAAAATGTGGTCTGTATGCAGAATACGAGATACATATAGTGTATTTCATGTCATAATTGTTTTTAACAAAGTGTGTACATTAAATATCTATTCTTTAGGAATACTGTGAATGTTTTGACTAATTATTATACTTCAAACTTAATACATATAGAAAAAAAACTGTTGTTAACTAGGACGATATTAAAAAGAGTCACAGCATAGTGTAAAACACCTAATCTGTAGCACCACAGAGTGTGTGCACAGCATGTGTGAAATAATTTACTAATGTGTTCTCTTCTTCAGCTTCACACAAATCCCTTAGAGAAAATTTGCTTCACATACTCTCTCTCAATACTTGACTGATTTTAACTCCCCAAAATGATGATCCCATTTTAAAAACTGCTATGGTCTATTTACGTAAAAAGAATAATTGCTGAACATTTGATCTTACCATTTAGGCCATAGTTATTTTTCCTAAGCATTTAACAATGATGAGTAGAAAAATATAGTGTCAGTAGTATGCAAATGGTGGTGTTTATTGAGTGTGCATAGATGTGAATTATAAGTAAAAGGGCAAAAATTAAAGCGTGGGAGTAAGTGCCACTAAAATTAGTCTGTTATATAATTCATGAAAACTAACATTAATTACCATTATGTTCATATTATATTTCATCATGGTAATGTCTTCAAATTATTTTTTCATTTTCACCTGCCTCTTTATATGTGGGTAAGTGCCAGAAGCTAGTCATCAAAACACCCAGAAATTTCTTGAGACTCTGTTTTCTCCAATTTATTCAGTTTATTTTAGCCAATGCAAGCCATTTTATGTATAGCAATAAAACATATTCTAAAAAATTTGTTATAACTTACGAAATAACACCTTGAATTTTCTTTTAGCCTTCTGTAAGCTTCAGGGTCTTGCAAAACTGTGTAAGTTCACATTGCATTCAGAATGCAAAAGTAAAGGAATTGTTCAAACTCACTTTTAGATTGTGAACCTATATAATCAATTTAGTAAACTCTTGGACTTGTATTTTTCTCACACACCTTGCTCATTTATCTTGTATAATGATAATGTTGATGCTGGTCAACAAAGTGATTATGTTTATGGAAAGATAAATCACTTTTCAATACTAACATTTCCGAATGACTGGATCTGACTCGCCATTTGCAGGTCACCTGAATATGTGTGATCAGAGCTTCACCTCAGAGAGCCTAATGGAGGAGAACGTAAAAAGGTAGAAATGTGGACAGTTGACTGGAACAGTAACTCAGGCGATCTCTCAAATTCTTCCTCTACATTCTCCATTGCTTTAATCAGATTTATTCATCCCTGATACTATGTAAATATAGATAATCATCACTCTCTAAATTAAGTACATTTATTTTAATTGTTTATTAAGTAAATTCATTTAATGTTCAATATTGAATGTAATGCTTTAGGAAAAGTCTACTGTACATTTTTTGATTAAAATTATCTGTACATGAATAGATGCTTTCTACTCTGTTTTCTTAGTGTAAATTTTTATGCCCTTAATTTTCTAAAAATTATACCTACTTATAATTATACCTAATTTAAATATATTATATGATTTTCTTTTATTAACATGATTATAATTTTTCATCATAAATTTATGTGTTTAAGGAAAATTATTTATGATAAAAAATGTGATTTGCTGGTTCTTGGTTGGGAGATTTAAAAATACTGTATCATTAAAACCCATTGAGAGCTTCAAGCTGAGTCTTGGCTTCTCACCTTCCTCCCTGAACAATATGAGCTTCAGCACACACTCCAGCTTCTCCACAAGCTACCAGACCCTGGGGTCCATGCAGTCACCCAGCTACCGGGTCCGGCTGACCAGCAGCATGGCCAGCATCTATGCAGATGCCGGGGGGCTCGGGCTCCTGGATCTCTGTGTCCCACTCCACCAGCATGTGGGGAAGCTGGGGATCTGGGGTCCTGGCTAAAGGGATGGCCAGGGGTCTGGTGGGCATAGGTGGCATCCAGAGCAAGAAGGAGACTATGCAATGCCTGAATGATAGCCTTGCCTCCTACCTGGAGAGAGTGAGAAGCCTGGAGGCTTATAATTGGAGACTGGAGATCAAAATCCGGGAACACTTAGAGAAGAAGGGACCCCAGGTCAGAGACTGGGGACATTATTTCAAGACCATTGAGGACCTGAGGGCTCAGATCTTTGCAAATTCTGTAGACAATGCCCGTGTCATTCTGCAGATTGACAATGCTGGTCTTGCCGCTAATGACTTCAGAGTCACGTATGAGATGGAGCTGGCCATGCGCCGGTCTGTGGAGAATGACATCAGTGGGCCCCGAAAGGTCATTGATGACACCCATATCACTAGGCTGCAGCTGGAAACAGAGATCGAAGCTCTCAAGGAGGAGTTGCTCTTCATGAAGAAGAACCACAAGGAGGAAGTAAATGGTCTACAAAACCAGATTGCCAATTCTGGGTTGACCTTGGAGTTGGATGCCCCCAAATCCCAGGACCTTGGCAAAATCACGGCAGATATCTGGGCCCAGTGTGATGACCTGGCTCGGGAAGAACCAAGAGGAGCTGGACAAGTACTGGTCCCATCAGACTGAAGAGAGCACCACATGGTCACCTCGCAGACCGCTGAGATAGGCGCTGCTGAGACGACACTCACAAAGCTGAGACATATGGCCCAGTCATTGGAGATCAACCTGGACTCAGTGAGCAATCTGAAGGTCAGTTTGGAGAACAGCCTGAGGGAGGTGGAGACATGCTATGCCATGCAGATGGAACAACTTAACGGGATCCTGCTGCACCTGGAGTCAGAGCTGGCCCAGACCCGGAAGAGGGGCAGCTCCAGGCCCAGGAGTATGAGGCCCTGCTGAACATCAAGGTCAAGCCAGAGGCTGAGATTGCCACCTACTGCAGCCTACTGGAAGAAGGGGAGGACTTTGTTCTTGATGCCCTGGACAACAGCCATTCCTTACAAACCATCCAAATACCACGACTCACAGGATTGTGGACGGCAGAGTGGTGTCTGAGGTCAACGACACCAAAGGTTTGAGACATTAAAGGCAGGAGAAGTGGGGCACCCCTTGGCAGGGGAGGAGGCCAATGAAAAGTTAATTGAAAGATTAAAAAAAAAACCCAATGGAGGTTATAAATAAGATCATGGTAATTCAATTTTTACATTGCAACTTTAATATAAATTTATATAGCCCACTTTTAATTAAAAAGGCTGCTAATATATGCTTTTAATAAGTTTTTAGCACCTCCATCAGCTCACATAATTACCATTTTTGTTGTGAGAACATTTAAGATTTATTCTTTTATCAACTATCAAGTATATAATATCAACTATAGTTGATCATAGTCACCATGCTGTATATTGTCTCCAGAACTTATTCTTTAAATTTTTTTAATTTTAATTTTTAAATTACTGTTTATTTTCAATGTTATTTAGTATTAGTTTCAAGTACATAACATAGTAGTTAGACATTCATATACTTTACAAAATGTTCTCCCAAATTCCGGTACCCACCTGGCACCATACGTAGTTATTTCAATATTATTGACCATATTTCCTGTGCTGTACTTTACAGCCCCATAACTGTTCTGTAACTACCAATCTGTACTTCTCCGACCCATCACCATTTTTACCCAGTCCCCCAGCTTCTCTCCTCTCGGGTAGCCATCAGTCTGTTTCTCTGTATCTATAAGTCTGTTTCTCTTCTGTTTGTTCATTTATATTATTCTTTAGATTCCACATGTAAGTGAAATCATATGGCAATTGTGTTTCTCTTGCTGATAAAATTTACTTAGCATTTTACCCTCTAGATCCATTCATACTGTGGCCAAAGGTAAGAATTCATTTTTACGGCCTAGTAATATTCCATTTTATGTATGTGCCACCGCATTTTTATCTATTCTTCAATTGATGAAGACTAGAAGATGGGTGTTGCTTCCAGAGCCTGGCTGCCATACATAATGCTGCAGTAAACACAGGGGTGCATGCAGGGTGGGGCAAAAGTGGGTTTATAATTTCTGAGTACACAAAATAGTTTATTCTTGTAATATTATTTTTTAACTATGTTATTATTTTCTAAATGAACAAATGCAAACCTACTTTGTCCCTACCTTATATTTCTTTTGAATTAGTGTTTTGTGTTCCTTCAGATATACACCCAGAGGTGAGATCACTGGGTCATAAGGCATTGCCCTTTTTAATTTTTGAGCAACTTCCATAGTGTTTTCCACAGTGACTGCGCCAGTCTGCATTTCAGGCAGCGGTGCATGTGGGTTTCCTTTTCTTCACATCCTTGCCAACACTTATTGATTGAATAAGATTGTTTGGATGGAAGTGGAGAGCATTATGATAAGTGAAATAAGCCAGGCAGTAAAAGACAAATACCATATGATCTCACCTATGAATGGAAACTAGTCAACAAAACAAACAAGCAAAAAAGAGCCAGAGACCTGGAAATAAGGATCAGACACACAGTGACCAGAAGGCATGGGGCAGGGGGATAACTGGGTAAAGAAGAGAAAGGTTCAGGTCAGGCAACACGTACAAAGCAACCATGGAGAAGGACATAGGGTGGAGATTGTCTTTGGGAGTGGGGTTTGGATGGGATAAGGGAGAGGAACAGGGGGAAGATGAGGACAACTGTAACTGACCAACAATAAAAAATAAAATAAAGTAAAAAAAAGGAAAGAAAATAATAGGCTTTTATTTTACTGGAGAGACAGTCTCATACTTTTGGATAGCAACACGGTGTGATATGTTTAGAGCCTACATACCTTTATTCATGTTGCTTCCACCTCTAAAAATGTCTTTCCTCATAGTATGCATTTTTCAGTTGTTGTTCAATTACAGTTGTGCCCATTTTTCCCTGATTACTCTCCCTTGCCCTACACACCACCCACCTCCCACATTCAATCCTCCCCCTGGATTGAAGGCTGGTTGCCTTTGTCCATGGGTCCTTTATACATATTCCTTGACTTGTCCCTTCCACTTCTTCCCCTGTTATCCCCCTTCTCCCTCCCCTCTGGTCTCTGTCAGTTTGCTCTTTATTTCCATGTCTCTGGTTTTATTTTTCTCACTTGTTGATTAGTTTCCACTTAAAGGTGAGATCATACGGTATTTGTCTTTCACTACCTGGCTTGTTTCACTTAGCATAATACTCTCCAGTCCCATCCATGCTGCTGCAAAAGGCAGGAGTTCTTTCTTTCTGCTGCATAGTATTCCATTGTGTAAATGTACTACAGTTTTTTGATCCACTCATTTACTGATAGGCACTTAGGCAGTTTCCAGCACTTGGTTATTGTAAATAATGCTGCTATGAACATTAGGGTGCATAGGTTGTTTTGAATTGGTGATTGAGGATTCTTAGAGTATAATCTCGATAGTGGAATCACTGGGTCAAAGAGCAGTTCCATTTTTAGTTTTTTGAGGAAATTCCATACTGTCTTCCACAGTGGCTGCACCAGTCTGCATTCCCACCAACAGTGTACTAGGGTTGCCTTTTCTCTACAACCTTGCCAGTACTTATTGTTTGTTGATTTGTTTACGATGGCCATTCTGACTGGTGTGAAGTGGTATCTCATTGTGGTTTTAATTTGCATCTCTCTGATGGCTAGTGATGCTGAGCACACCCTTTCATGTGTCCCTGGGCCCTCTGTGTGTCCTCCTTGGAGAAGTGTTTGTTCAGGTCCTTTGCTCATTTTTTAATTGGATTGTTTGTCTTCCTGGTGTGGAGATGTGTGAGTTCTTTGTATATTTTGGAGATCAAACCCTTGTCCAAGGTATCATTGGCAAATATGTTTTCCCATACGTTTGGTTCCCTTTTTATTTTGATGATATGTTCTTTATCCCTACCAGAAGGTTTTTATCTTGATGAGATCCCATTTGTTTATTCTTTCTTTTTTATCCTCTGCTGTAGGGGATATATCAGTGAAAATATTGCTGTGTGGAATATCTGAAATTTCCCTGCCTATGTTCTTCTCTAAACTTCTCTGATGTCATGACTTACATATATATCTTCCATCCATCTTGACTTTATTTTTATGTATGGTGTAAGTTGGTGATCAAGTTTCATTTTTTGCATGGAACTGTCCAGATCTGCCAACACCATTTGTTGAAGAGGCTATTTTTACTCCTGCCATTTAATGCTCCTGCCCCCTTTGTCACATATTAATTGAACATAGAGACATGGGTTTATTTCTAGGCTCTCTATTCTGTTCTGTTGATCAATGTATGTGCCTATTCTTATGCCAGTACCAGGCTGTTTTGACTACAGTGGACTTGTAATATAGTTTGATACCAGATATTGTGATCTCTCCTTCTTTGTTGTTGTTTCTCAAAGTGGCTGATGCTATTTGAGATCATTTACGGTTCCATATAAATTTTTGAAATATTTGTTCTATATCTGTGGAATATGTCATTGGCATTTTAATAGGGACTGCATTGAATTTATAGATTACTTTGAGTAGTATGGAAATTTTGATGATGTTAATCTTCCAATCCATGAAGATGGTTTATGCTTCCATTTATTTGTGTCTTCCTTAATTTCTTTCTTCAGTGTTGTGTAGTTTTCTGAGTAGAGGTCTTTTACGTCCTTGATAAGGTTTATTCCTAGGTAATTCACTTTTTCTTGTTATACCAAGTGGGCTTTTTTTTCCTCTTTCTGTTTCTGATATTTTGTTGTTGGTGTAAAAAATGCCTTTGATTTCTAAAATAACTTTGCACCCCTCTGTTTTGCCACATTCACTTATTAGGTCTTTTTTTTTTTTTCCTGGTGGAGTCTATAGGGTTTTCTATGTACACTATCATGTCATCTGCAAACAATGACAGTTTTACTTCCTCCTTTCCAATTTGGATGCCTTTTATATCTTTTTTTTGTCTGATCACTGTGGCTAGAACTCCTAATACTATGTTGAATGGAAGTTATGAAAGTGGACACTCTTGTCTTGTTTCTTATCTTAGTGGGAAAGCTTTTTAGTTTTTGTGCATTGAATATGATGTTGGCTGTACGTTTCTTGTATATGCCCTATATTATGTTGAGGTATGCTCCTGGAACTCTCACTTTTCTGAGTGCTTTTATCATAAATGGATGCTCTACCTTATCAATTGCTTTTTCTGTATCTATTGATATGATCATGTGATTTCTGTCTTTCCTTTTATTTATGTGATGTATTACATTTATTGATTTGTGAATATTGTACCATCCTTGCATCCCTGGGATTAACCACACTTGATCATGGTGCATGATCTTTTTAATGTATTGCTGGATGTGGTATGCCAATATAATCTTGAGTATTTTAATGTGTATGTTTATCAGTCATACTGGCCTGTAGTTTTCTTTCTTGTGTCTTTGTCTGGTTTTGGGATTAGGATGGTGCTGGCCTCGTAAAAAGAGTTTGTGAGTCTTCCCTCTTCTTGGATTGTTTTGAATAATCTGAGAAGGATAGGGGTTAGCTCCTCCTTAAACGTTTTTTGAAATTCTCCCATAAAACTGTCCGGTTCAGGGCTTTTGTGTGCCAGGAGTTTTTTGATTACTGCTTCAATTTCACTAGCTGTTATTGGTCTGTTTATGCTTTCTGCTTCTTCTTGGTTCACTTTTGGAAGATTATATGTTTCTAGAAATTTGTCCATTTCACCCAGGTTTTCAAATTTCTTGGCATATAATTGTCTGTAGTAATTTCTTACTATCCTTTGAATTTCTATGGTATCAGCTGTAATTTCTCCTCTTTCATCTCTGATTTTATTTATTTGGGTCCTCTCTCTCTTTTTTTTGATGAATCTGGTTTTAAATCTGGGTTTTCAACAATAAACTTACCACATTCTCTTTTCTGATATGTTCTTTAGAATTCTCATTTAAAATTATTAATTCTTATTTTTTACAGCAATTCATAAGTCACTTTTAACTTCTTATCTCATATTTTTCCTGACAGTTACTCAATTCTGTCTCAGTAGTCACTGTCACTTAAAGCCTGGGACATTTTTATGTCCCCAAAGAACCTGAAACATTGTAGATAATTAATAAATATGAAATTGTACCTATATAAATCATTTTAATATGGTACAGTAATGAGAAGCCCAAACCTTATTGTCTTTCTTTTCACTCTCTCTCTCTGTTTTTTTAAAAATAATTTTTAATGACTGTGTTAAGATATAATTTACAGACCATAAAATCCACCCATTTTGTGTAACTTTGAATGATTTTAGTAAATATGTGTTGTGCATAGCCATCAGTGCAATGCATTTAAGGACCCCATCATAGCCCCAGTGTCTCTTTGTGACTTCTGTAGTAAATCCCTATACACACACTGAGCCTCAAACACCATATATTGGATTCTGTCTAATTTTGCCTTTCCCAGAAAATCCATATAAATGGAATCATATGCTATGTCATCTTTCTTATCTAGCTTCTTTCACATGGCACAATATTTTATAAGAATAATCTACTCCATATGTTATAGCATGTATTAGTAGTCTCTTCTTTTTTGCTGAATTATGTATTTATTTGTGTTAATGTAACCCATATTGCTTATCAATCTGCCATTGATGGATGTTTGGGTTGTTTCTAAATTTCTGTTGCTATAAATAATGCTACTATTAATCTATATACAATAATTAGTGGATATATATTTGCATTTCTTTGGAGTAGACTCTGAAGAGTGCAGTGGCTGAATTATATGGATAAGAATATGCTTAACTTTTAAAAAATGGCATATTGTTATTTCAAGTGGCTATGCCATTTTATGTTCTCACCAGAAATGTCATTGTGATTGTAATTTGTGTTTCCCTAATGACTATTGAACATTTTCCATGTGCTTCTTGCTATTCAACTATCTTTTGGGGGGGGGTGTTTATTAAAAATGTTTTGTATATTTTGGTGATAATTTTTAAATTTTTATTTTTGTGTTTCAACTGTTTTTATATGCTTTGGGTACTGAATAATAGGTTTTGCAAATATTTTCATTCAGGCTGTTGCTCACTATTCATATTAAAGGATATCTTAATTTTGATAAAATATTTTCCATTGTTTAAAAAGAAGTTTCATGCTTTTTGTGTAACATCTAAGAAATCTTTGCCTATGATAAGGTCATGAAGACTTTTTTTCTTATGTTTGCCAGTAAATAATTTCATACTTCTAATTATTACATTTAAATCTATAATTTATTTTAACTTGAATATTTGTTTTATGGTGTAAGGGAGGGATTGCTGTTTTTTCCTTATGGATATATCGATAATACTATACCATACTGAAAATAATATTTTTTCTCACTTAATTACCATGGCACATTATCTAAAATCAATTGACCCTACATGTGAGGGTCACTTTTTGGACTGTTTCTTCTGTTCCATTGAACTATGTGTCTATTCTCATGCCACTACTAAAATCTTTTGATTACTTTAGCTTTTCTTTATTTTTTTAAATGAGAAATCAGGGAGTGTATGTCCTCCAACAATGATTTTTTAAAAACTTTTACCAAATGAATTGGATAATTCAGGTTCTTTATGTTGCTGTATAAGTTATAAGCTCATCTTGTTAATTTCTACTCTCCACCACCCTAAAGAAAAGGTACTAGAATTTTGTTAGAGTTCATGTTGAATCTATAGGTCAATTTGGAAAGAATTTACTTATTAGTACATTGTATCTTCCATTTCATGAGTATGGTGTATGTGTCCAATAATTTCCCTTCTTTAAGTTCTGTTGGCAAGGTTTTATACTTTCCAGTATATATGTATAGGTCTTGCTCTACTTTTATTAAATATACTTGTATTCTTAAATATATTATTCCCTTTTGATACTACTTTAAATGTAACTATTTTAAAGCTCATGATCATATTTATTTTGCAAACCTGCAGAAATACAATTGCTTTAAGTGTATTGCTCCATTCTGCAACCTTGCTAAACTTGTCTATTTGTTCTAATTACTTTTTTGTAGATTTCTTATGATTTTTTACATACAAGCTTATTTTGTCTTCCAAGAAAGATAGTTTTATTTTTTCCTTCACAATCAGTATATTGAATATTTCATTCCAGTGTCTACCAGCCTCTGTTATTTCTGATGAGAAATTAGACACTGATGTTTCCATTTTTTCTCTGTATATTATCAGTGATTTTTTTCTTACTACTTGGACTTTTTTTATTGTCTGGGAAATTGAGTGCTTTTATTACTATGTGTCTGAGTGTAAGTGTTCATTAACTATGACTAATAATTTGGGCCCATTATTACTTCATTTTTTCTTCTGCTTTCTCTCTTTCATCTTTTTCTGAGACACTCATTTCATGTATGTTAAAATGCGTGTAATTTTATTCGAAAGATTTCTGAGGTGCTATTCATTTTCTTTCAAGCTTTGTTCTCTGTGTTCTTTGGAATGGACAATTTACATTAATTTGTCTATCTTTAAGGTCATATTTTTCCATCTTCCATCTCAAATCTGTGAGTGAGGTCATCTACTCAATTTTTTATTTTAGTCATTATAATTTTCATCCCTAAAATTTCTATTTGGTCCTGTACATCCTTTCCATTACTCTCTCTCGAGTCCCAGTTTATAGATTCAATGTTATCATATATTCCTCTAAATATTTGAACATGTTTTCTTTAATTGTTTTATTTACTTATAATAGTTGCTTTGAAGTCTGCATTTACTAATTCCAATGTATGAAGAGATGGAACCACTTTGAGTTGTTTTATATTTTAACATTTGGGTGTTTTTGTTTTTATCACCTGAGGAAGTATCATGCTTTCCTTTTTCTCTATATATCTAGGAATTTTGCTTAGACTTGGACATTTTAGATGATATAATAACTCTGGGTTCTGTGTTATTGTTCCAAGTGTTTTCTCTCTTATTTTCAGTATCTTGTCTGGGATTAAATGATGTCACCAGACTGCCTCATGACGTTCAGCTGTAGTTACCCCTGCTCAGCTTTACTCTTTGGTTTTGGGTGGGGGTTAGGCAGGAGGGTTAGGCATCCCTATGTCTTCACAGTTTAGCAATCAGCCAGTGATTCACAGGAACATTGTGCTCATGCACCTCAAGTCTGTGATGCTCTTTACCTGCAGCAGACTAAGACTGTGTGTGACTTGAGAGACACCATAATGTCAAAGCCAGGTCTCAAATCTCCCTAGGCTTCTATTTTTTCAAGATCCTCCCAGGTTTCTTCACACCTGTGCGCTTTAGAATCTTTCCAGAAATATTTGGAGAGCTCATATTAGCATTTCTATTTCTGCCTCCCTGTTAAGTTCTGGCTTCTTCCTTTCACATATACTTGACCTATAATCTCAATATTGGAAAATTAAGCTTTATCAGTTTTTAAAAACCCAAGTCAGCCACATTTAGCCAATAAAACCACAAGTTTTTGCAATCTTTTCTGATCCTCAGCTTCGGCTGAGCTGTCCATCTCTTATTTCAAAGTTTTGAGTTTTGCCATCAGGCACAGTTAAAACTCTTTTTTTTACAATTTATTTTTAATTCAATTTTTTCCATTACCTTTTGTACCCCATATCCCCCATGCCTCCTGCAATCCCCACACTGTTGTCCATGTCCATGAGTCCTTTTTCCTTTTTGCTCAATCCCTCCACCCTCTAACCCCACCCCAGAGTTGTCAGCCTGCTCTCTTTCTATGAGTCTGTCTCTAGTTTCCTTGTTAGTTCAGTTTCTTCATTAGGTTCCACATATAAGTGAAATCACATTGCATTTGTCTTTCTCTGACTGGCTTATTTCACTTACCATAATGTTCTCCGGGTCTATCCATGCTGGCGCAAAGGCTAAAATTTTCTTCTTTTTTTAACGGCGAAGTAGTACTCTACTATGCTTCCATATTTTGGCAATTGTGAATAATGCTGCAATAAATATTGGGTTCTAGCTTTTTCTGATCGAGTTGCTGGTAAGTCCCAACAAGATGGCTGCAATTTTGCCACCTTCTCATCCAATAATGTTGGAGTTTTGAGGAATAATTATTGTTGCTCAGATTGTTATATGTGTTTGCTTGATTTTTAGTGCTTCAAGATGATCTTGCATTTTTAATGATTTTTTCCAGTTTTATACTTGTTTTTTCAGAAGGGGATCACCTAACCTCATAGTATAATTACCAGAACTTCTAATGGAGTTTTATTTTTATTGGAAATCTTATTAAAATCAATATGATAATGTAGAAAATATAATAATATTGATGCTATCATTCATTAGAAGAGTAACACTGCATCAGAGTACTAACTTTTAAGTGAAATAATACCTAGTAAATTTATAGGCACCATTGAACACCTAGGTGTCTGGGTTGTGTAAGCATAAGTGAGCCTGTGTAGTATATTGCAGACTAAATAATGTAAAAGTATGTTAGTTAAGGTAAAATAATTTACACGTATGATAAACAATGTAAAGGAACTTTCATGATACAACAACATAAAGATAAATCCAGAAAAAGTGACTATATTAATCTGACCTCAAATCAAAGTTGGTTGTGAAAATTATGTCTCAAAAGCAAACTACTTGTCAACTTGTGAACAGAACAAAGTTATTTTCTTGCTAAAGCTAAAAAAATCATAAAATTAAGACCAGTGCTGGTAAACTGACTTATAATGAAAAATGTATAAACCTAGTTTGATACGGATCCCGGCCCAAAGGATCCTGAGTTGTGGCAGCAATAGACAAATACACACGGACCACAGAAATCCTGTGGAGAAAAAGGGATGGCACGGCCACTCTTTAAGTGACAGAGGGCGAGAGGGCTGGAGAGAGCCTGAGAGAGAGAGCCGACCCCTGCCTGGACAGGCTTTTATTGTTTTTCTAGGCACCTTACATCAAGGATGGTCCTCATTTACTATGCACAGGTTTGTTTTGGGTGGTTATCTTTTACAGACAACAAAGGAGAGGATGTGGCTAAATACATCAAGGATATTTGCAATGTAAAGGGAGAAATGGTCAAAACTGGTTATGCTCCATACTTGGAAGGTCTAGCTCAGATTTCAGGAAGTTAAAGATACTCAGTAAACATTTGCTGTCTCAATCCAGGGTGAGGGAGTTTTAGCAAGAGCAAGTCTCATAGCAGCCTAGGTATAATACAGGCCTCTTTCCCCACGGGAGAACCTGTCCGTGAGTGTGGGTCCTGCTCACCAACCTCCCTCCCCGCTGGCTTTTCCAATTGTCTACTAGGCCACATTTCCCACACTTGGAACGGTTCCCCATACTAGTTCCTCATACAAAAGAATATTTAATGTTGAATGATGTCAAATAATATCTTGTACTTACCAAGCTAATGATGTTGTACTTGGTGTTATATCATGACATAAGCAATATTATTTGAATACAATATATAAAATTTTATCTACAGTCCAATAACATAATTTAACATCTCTGTAGTACTCTAATATAATTTAGTCCTAATACAATGAACTTACTTAATATTATTATTTATATCTCATCTTTTCTATCACTTAGAACACAATGGCCCATTAACTTTTCCAAGGCAGTGCTGGAACGTGGCAATATAACTTCAGTTTCACCCATGCACTCTTTCTACATTGGCTTAGGCCACAGAGAGCCATCTGCGACATAAGTATGGGCTTTGCAATCACAAAATTAAAATCAGCCTGTATATAAAAGATTTATTGCAACACTTTTTAAATATTTTGTTTATTTTAGTTTGAAATCTTGACAACTTATTTAAATATCTTGGCCTCATGCCAAGAAATATGGGGTTAATATTATTTACCTATTTTTTAAAATCAAAGTGAAACAATTTTTTAAGTTGGCCTATTTATAGATTACTAAGTGTCCCCTTGTTCCTTGTTTTTTTTTTTTTTTTTAAAAAAGCTAAGTTTAGGCATTTATATATTTATTATGTTCTTTTTTAACTACAAAGAAATAAATTGTCCTTTGAGAGTTTACTTATTTTTTGGAGCATCAGGGGGAAAAAGCCAAAACACAAAGGAAAATGTAGTTTCAGATCTCTTCCAGGTGTATCATTATGTAAATCTCTATTGTCTGCTTATCATTTAGAGGGAGAGTGAGATCAAAGTCAAAATGTTGTACTTAAAAGACTACTTTTGTGCCCCTCAGTAAAAAAGTTCTGACATTCAAAAAACTTGGAGTAGAATGGATTATTTGTTAGGAAGATTGTTCCTTCAATTTATTCTATTCAAATACCATTGTTAAACTTCTGTGCTGTGTGTGACCAGTCACATAGGACTTGTTTCGAATGAGCCAGGATTTGTATAACAAAATAAACAATATGAAGCTACCATTTCTGGGAACATCACTACAGCCAACATCACACTCAATGGGCAAAAACTTAGAGCTTTCCCACTAAGATCTGGAACAAGACAAGGATGCCCTCTCTCACCACTCCTATTCAACATAGTATTGGAAGTCCTAGCCACAGCAGTCAGACAAGAAAAAGCAATAAAAGGCATCCAAATTGGAAAGGAGGAAATGAAACTGTCACTGTTTGCAGACGACATGATAGTGTACATGGAAAACCCTACAGGCTCCACTATAAAACTACTCAACCTAATAAATTAATTTGGCAAAACAGCAGGATACAAAGTCAATACTCAGAAATCAAAGGCATTCTTGTACACCAACAATGAAATATCAGAAACAGAAATCAGGAAAAAAAATCACATTTAATATAGTAACAAGAAAAATAAAGTACCTAGGAATAAACCTAACCAAGGAGGTAAAAGACCTGTATTTAGAAAACTACAGAACACTGAAGAAAGAAATTAAGGAAGACACAAACAAATGGAAGCATGTACCATGCTCATGGGTTGGAAGAATTAACATCATTAAAATGGCCATACTACCCAAAGCAATTTATAGATTCAATGCAATCCCTATTAAAATGCCAATGACATATTTCACAGATATAGAACAAACATTTCAGAAATTTACGTGAAACCATAAATGACCCCGAATAGCTGCAGCAATTTTGAGAAAGAAGAACAAAGTAGGAGGGATCACAATACTTGATATCAAACTGTATTAAAAGGCCACTGTCATCAAAACAGCCTGGTACTGGCATAAAAACAGGCACATAGACCAATGGAACAGAACAGAGAGCCCAGAACTAAATGCAAGTCTCCACTTTCAAATCTATCTTGTGGTAGACATGAATTTAAAGATAGGGCGGCTGGAAACGTTGATCAGTTAAGGAGGAATAAGTACGTTTGCGTGAACTGTCAAGTGAGGAATGTGGAAAGGTCGTGCATGTGCCAACTGAAAGGGAAATTCAAGAGAAATATCTCACGAGAGATATAAGATGAAAATCGCTTGTGGAGGAGATAAGCAGATCCAACAATTTATGAGTTAACTTTTAAGAAATAAAATCTAGAAAGTTTAAGACCTTGAATTCTTTTGTACCTTAACTTGCTAGATGAGCAAAGAATTCATCAGAGTTCCAGAGTTAATTATTTCTTAGTTATCTTAATTATTTCTTCATTCTATATATAGACCATAGGTGGTCTATGTAGAGAATTTGCAAAAGAAAAAGGTGAGGAGGAGTTTGGCTTTTGGTCTTGTAAATGGCATAGAACTCAAAGAAAAGTATAACTAGAAAGAGGAAAGCACACTCTGGAAATAAATGCAATTTCATGGAAATTTTCCCCGTAATTTAACTTGTGGAAAACCCATTAAAAGCTTTTGCTTACATATCAATGCTCATATTTCTAACTATCTTGTAGGGAAAACTTCAATTGTTATCAACAATAACAATGGATAAGAAAAATTCAACTTTTAAAAATTATTCAACTTGTATATGTCCATTTTGAATAATGAACCAGAAGAAAGATGCTAAGTAAACAAAGTCTGCATTTTCTAATTTGAAAATATAATGGTGAAGGGTATCAGGGGAATATGTTTGCTGTACTTCTGTGTAAATTTTGCATCCACAGTGGAGACAGCAGGTATTGGCAGCTGGTGGCGGTAATCTAACACCTGCTAATAAGCTGCAGTGCCTGGGAAAACTCTGGAATAGTTATCAAAGGATTATAAAAATTGTTCTTTGATTTTTTCCTCCTTAGTCAAGTCCAGGATGTTCTGTAAATCTACAGTGGGCACACCAACATTTGGAATGGGGAATCTTCATTTTCTCCCCATAAAGGTTTGTAATGGGAAAGGAAATTTACATTGAGATTTGGCTTTTAGGTTTGCAAAATCTCAATATTACAGATTCCAATTAAAATGCACATTTTTAAAACCAAAATTGACTAATTGAGCTGATGTGTCTTCAATATCTGTATATGTTTACATTCATAGTTACAGCCCACAGTAATCACTATGAAAAGAGAGAAGGCAAGGAAAAGGGAAAAAATGGAGTGAAATTGATCACATTTCCAATTATAACCAGCCTGGGCCTGCCATGAATTAAAAGTTTTCTAAGTAACAAAGTCATTGATATGATCATAAATCAGACACTGGTCACACATCACCTTTTCCCACGTGTGTCTTCATGTTTGAGCTGAACTCTTACCTAGTAAAAAAGACCTGAGTCTGAAACTCTCCCCTACCTTTCTGTGTATTTGCATAGGAGATATTTGAGGACCTAACTTATTCCACCATACTGGATTATAAATTTGCTTCTTTAACATAGTAGGACCTTTTTAATATTCAATGAAATAAATTTTTATTCTATGTGTTTTTCAAGCAATGTTGACCAAATTTAAAGTATGTATTATATGTATATATAATGACATGCAACATATAATTATATATAGTAAAATACATATTATCATATAATGAATATGTTAATATTTAATAAATTATTAGAGTGCACAAATGTATTAGTTTTGAGCACTTTCTATTTGAAAGGTACTCTGGGGAGAAAAAACACTAATAGGAAAACAAAACTGGTTTAAGGAAGGTAATCTTACATGTAACAGAATCACTTTTGCAATTATCACGAAACACAGAATGACATGATTAACATAATAGAAATTCAAACAGATTGCTATGAGAATACTTTAAAGAAATTAAGTGAGAATTCTTTTAAAGGAATCATGACATCAATATCTTTAGCAACTTTTTTACAAATTGGCTGCAAAGATACAGACCATAAAAGGTTAATTGCAAGTGCTTACAGCTGCAGTGGTTAGATACCATAATTTGTACCTAAACATGTGGTGTTATAGTAACTTGATTTTACAAGAATACATTAAAATTTGGTGTGCAAGTGTGTGCGTGGGTATGTGTGTGTATTCTCAAACCTTTGGGAGCAGCAGGTGAACATATTTTAAGGTTATAGTTATTGTTGATTTGCATTTAAAACATAATCCAGAGTATTGTAAAATGTTAGTTCTTTGAAAGATAAGTATTCTTTATGAGCCTATAGCGACAAGAAATCTTCAATTTTCTTGTTCTCTGCTTCAATACGGAATATGACTTTAATTCTATATTTCTAGCTACAAAAGGGAGAGAACCAGACTTTCTCACTAAGCCCTTTCTAAACTTCCTCCGGCTTAACACTTTTCGTACTTGGTCCATGGACCTTGTAACAGTCCTGTGAAAACTGTGAACTATTTGCGCACAGAGAAACAGTAGACTCAAACACAGAATTCTGCATTCAGTGTTAGAGGGTTCCAGGACCCTAAAGCCCATCGACCTATTTTGTAGAGCCTTCCACCTTCCAGTACATCCTACTGCAAACAGTTCTCCTTGATGCACATTTATCGGAATATGGTCAGTAATGCTTCTTGAGACTTAAAATTCAGAAAAAAGTATTTGTGAAGGAAACTAACTGTATAAATTAGAATTAGAGTTATGTTTTAATTATCACTTAGCTTAAAACCTAGTGGAAAGCGCATCATACAAAGCAACAGTGAAAATTACTTTTCTTATGAAAAAAGCCAGAGGCATTTTACTAATATTCTTTAATTTGGGGGAAACTATGTAATAATTTTTTCCCCAAATAATAGAGAAAACCATTATTATTGTTATGTCCTGTTGTTTAAGAAGCTGCAGGGCAAGAATGCTTTGCAATACTATGATTCATTTAAATTTTTCAGAGAAACACATGTGGAGAAATTATATTTAACATACCTTTCCTATATGTCACTCTTGCTGCCATTTACCATATACTTCATTACTATCAAATGCATCTTTAAGAGAACTACATAGATATTGTTCTATATAATTTTGAAATATCCATGATATATCTATATACTTAATTTCTCTTTTCTGTGCTCAAACTGATTGATATATGATTCAGAGTGTTTACTGTTCTTGGTACTCCAGCTCTTATAACAAAGCAAGTGTTCAGTTAATTTAGCCAGGATTTCGAATAATCCAGAACATGCTGTACAGTCCTCTTGGAGATCATTAGCTTTGTGCAGTCATAAAAACACAGACGCACACGCCTTCACCCTCCCTTTTGCTGCCGTCGATTCTCAGTAGATTGGTACTTCTTGCTTCATATCTTTATGGTTGAAACTGTTCTAAATAACTCTATCTGTAGGTCAGAATTTGTCAACTTTGACCCTATTGTCATTTGGGGCTAGATAATTTTTTCCTGTCAGGGGCTGCCCTGTGCATTGTAGGATTTTTGAAGTTTTCTCTGGCCTCTCCACTGGATACCAATAGTATTTACTTCAGTTGTCATATCCAAAAATGTTCCCAGATAGTGCCAAATGTCTCTTGGGAGACATAAATAAAACACATACCTGTCCTCTGAGACCCACTACCCTAGGGAGCTTTTTACTAGGAATTGTTGCTTTATCTGGCACATTGGGTTTATCACTTGATTTACATAGTCTGAGACTCAAAATTAGTTTTGCCTGATAAGTACAACTTGAAATAAAACATATTGTTGTGATGCTTTAAAGGTTAGCCGTTTACCTGAGACTCACCATCACATCCTATTGAAGTCCTCAGTTAAGATTTCGCAAGTATCACCATGTTAATGGATCCAGGCTCTCCCAATTCTCAGTCAGAAATTGTCATTACTTAAAGTATATTGTTGGGAAGTCAAATAACCATCTTTCTGTCAACAATATTGTTCTCTGAAGACAATGTCTAATGACAAATTCTTGGGGAGCTCTGCAAGTGATGGTGTTTGTATGATCTCCTGCCACATCTTTATGTCATCCCTCTATCACTCACTTACCAACAATTAGAGCCCACACTGCGAGCAGATAAACCGAACTACAAAAAGCATGATGCTGTACATACACGTTAATAATACTTATTTCTTAGGAAGTTGAGCATATCTCATGCTAGTCTTTTCTACTCCCCTCTATCTGGCCAATTAATAAGAAGTTACCAAGATGACTGCTATAATTCTATATACAATGTCACCACCATCTCTTAAAGCGTTGGATATTTTATCTTACAAACTCAATAACCTCTGTGCAAACGAAGTTCTTATTACCTCATGATGATGACTTATTGTTGCTGAGGTGGGTGTTTCGTCAGTTGTACTAAAGCCCTTGTTTACTTTGAGGGCCTGTGAAGTCTGGGATCTCAAGGTACCTCCTATCTTTCCCTCCTCCTTATTTCATACACAGAATTTTACTATTTTACTAAGAGTGTGATCTTTAGAGTCTGACCTGATGAGTACTGGCTGGACACTTATTAGCTCTGTAACTTTGGGCAAATTACTTCACTTTTCAAGTCGTGACCTTTTGAAACATGGATGATGGTAATATACCTATGCCTAGAGTTGTTATAATTGCATGAGAAAAAGTATGTAAAATGCTTACAACCTCACTTATTAAATAGTGATGACAGAAAGTGTTGAGCATTATTATTCCCTGTTTACTAAATCCTTGCTTCCCAAAATTAAACTTTGAAATGGTTCGCAAGAAGGGTCTGGAAATCATTTAGGGTGCCATTTTAATAGTTTTTTTTCTTAATACATCACCTTAATTTAGAAGCTCTACAGTTTCCAAGCTATAAAATATTTGCCTTTGCATTAAACAAAGAGTTCATGCCTCTCTTATCAACTTGCAGACTTGGCAAATCTGAAGTACTAAAGGTTAGAGACATGCCTTACCCTTACAGAGTGTGGTAGAAAAGCAAGCTGTAAAGAGATCATCACTGCTTGCCTCCGTGTCAAGCAGCTCTCCTCAAATATAGCTCCCTCATCTTCCCCATCTCCCGATGGACAGACAAATATACAGATGCACAGACACATGTTCATGTACATACACACAAACACACACAATGTTTCTAGGGACTCAAATGCAACTGAAATAATTGTAAATGAGTATCTTAGAATGTGCCCTATTTAAAGGAAAGTTAAAGTTTTTAGCACTACATATTTGGATGGCAGCTATGAGGTTGATATAGCAATAGATTATTATATTTCATAATATAAGCCATTGTACAAATAACATAAAGTTTAACAATCAAATAAATAAAATTTCTGAAACAGTATTATTCAAACCTCATTAATTTTACAGTATTTTATTATATGTGTGAAATGTAAGCAATGGTGGAAGAATCTCTCTTGCTTCTTCACGGTCACTGGGCCACAGCTCCACTGGCCAGCATTTCCACTGAATGCATATTCGTAGATCACTCACGCTGGCAGGAACTCTTCTCATCCATTTAAAATCTCATTGAAAACCTACTATTTCTTTTTCTCTGTGAAGCCAACTGCTTAAATTTCAACACATCCCTGCAAAGTGCACTTACTTGACAATGCATATTTACTCATGTGATAGCACTACCTCACTTTTGATGTTTAATGTACTTACCCTCCAAATGAGGGTATGCCAGGACGTGTGCACGATATTTCATTTAATCACTCAAACATCTAATTAAATGCTAATGTGGTGAACAACAGGAGTGACTGAAAAAGAATTTCTTAATACAGATGACTACAAAGTGTGTTTGAAACACTAGAATACTCTTACCCAAACATCAGAAGTATGTAAGTAGTTTAGGCTAGCATGAGGTAAGCAGAAAAAATCACTAATGAAAGATTATAAAATGTCATTCTTGAATCTGAGGACATTCTTTTTTATGTATTTATTCCAGTAATATTTGTTGAGAAACTACAGGGCACTGAGTTTTCATTGGTGAAAAACATGTGGTGTACTAATAAATGAGCACTTGCAATGTAACGAGATAATGCAAAAAATGTGACATGCAAGCATGTAGGAAAAATGGCTAGAATCAGAATAGCTTTATTTTAATGTATGAGTCCCTAGTTTATCAATTTTATAAAATTTCCTTCTCAGTATTTATAACAATCATAATAAAGACACTGAAAAACATTAATCTATTTCCTATTAAACTTTGGTGGCCCACACCTGGATTTCTTTTTTAAATTGTTGTTATAGCTTCTTGGCCTTTTGACTAAGATCAAGTGTAGAATAGCTTTTATTTAAAAGATGCAGAGGATTATATTTTGCTGGTTATATTTTGCTTGCTTGTTTATTTTGTTGATTAGTTTCCACTTATAGGTGAGATCATATGGCATTTGTCTTTCACCACCTGGTTTATTTCACTTAGCATATTTTAACCAGAGACATTGAAATTAAGAACAAACTGACAGTAACCAGAGGGGAGGTAGGCGGGAATAATGGGGGGAAAAGGGGAAAGGGTTTCCAGGAACATCTATAAAGAACACATGGACACAACCAAAGGGGGGTAGGATCAAGGATAAGAAGTGGAACTGAGTTGGGTGGGGGGAGTGATGGGGGGAAAATGGAGACAACTGTATTTGAACAACAATTTTAAAAAGTTAAAATAAATACAAGATGCAGCAGAGATCACATGTAACAAATGCAGTGGCACTCTGCACTTTGACATGACCACTTTCGTGCCTGCTGTCCAACTTGGAAAGAGTATGTGAACCTCATTGTCAAGGCTTTCTCATGAGGAGAAGAAAACCCTTACAGCAAGGCCCTGGCAGGCTGGAGAGAATTAACATCACTTTCCCGCCTTCCCCAAGAAGCAAACTTCCATCAGTGACTAATGGGTTAGGGCTTTAAGACTCCTGCTCATTTGCGTCTTCTGTGATGACTCTGAGATGTGTGTTTTAAACCATTCCCCAAGGTTTGCTGCGTATCTAAGCGCTGCTCGTCCAAAGTGGCTGCTCCCTTGGTAATGCCCTCCTTACTCACTGCCGTTCCTTCCTGTCTCACTGTGTTTCTTGCAAGTCCCAAATAAGCCACTTTCTCTGAAATTATCATATCAAGGTCTGCTTCTGGGGAACACAAAGAAAAGCACTCCCTAAACTAACAATTTTTTTTATTTATTTATAAAGGCTTTTAAAAATTTTTTTTATTGTTGTTCAAGTATAGTTGTCTCCATTTCTCCCCCACTACTCTCCCCTCCCCCAAACCAGCTCCACTTCCCACCCTTGATCCTACCCGCCTTTGGTTCTGTCCATGTGTCCTTTATAGTTGTTCCTGAAAGCCCTTCCTCCTTTCCCCCCCATTATTCCCTCCCACTTACCCTTTGGTTACTGTCAGTTTGTTCTTAATTTCAATGTCTCTGGTTATATTTTGCTTACTTGTTTGTTTTTTTGATTAGGTTCTACTTATAGGTGAGATCATATGATATATGTCTTTCACTGCCTGGCTTATTTCACTTAGCATAATGCTCTCCAGTTCCATCCATGCTGACAACTTTAAAAGTGGAAGAATCCTTGTTATAATGAGTACTTACAGATGTAAAACCGTACTAAACATTTACATGATATAAAGTTAACCAATTCTCTCTCCGTCTTGTTTCATAAGTTTGTTGATACTTTATTTTATTATGCTGTGACAATAAAACTTTTACTCAAGAAAGTATCATCCCCTTTGGAAGCAGAAACAGCAAGACAAAAAAAAATGTATGAGTGGGCCATATGGGGTCATTTTAAAGAATAATTTAAAAATTAGCTAAAATTTTGCCCAAATTTTCAAAATTGCTTCTTAGGACTAAAGTTGAAGTTTTTTGATTTGGGGATTTTAAATATAAGGACACTAATTTCCTTCCATTTAGTTAAATCATCTTCACCCAGTAATTTTCAACAATGGTTAAAAAACACTGAGATTACATCTAATTATCTCGAAGAATAATCTAGGGTCATTTGGTGTCAGGGAAAATAAAATACATTCCAGTAGTTTTCTATCATTTGGGTGCAATAGGGACGCTTGAAAATGAGAAAGGGGAGGAAACGTAGAAGCGGTATACTATGCTCTCCTTCCTCCGCACGCCCTTAGCTAATGTTTGAGAAGCTCAGAGGCTTTGATTATATTGTCTCAGGCTATTTTATCGCCATATAGACAGTATTAAAATGTCTACCAGCTCATCTCAATTCTCACCCAACGAGTCGTATTAAACTGAATTTTATTTTTTAGAGTTACAACCTATCCAACCCTGAGCCACCTAAGGCTTTTTGGGGAGATTAAAATGATAAGAATTTGAAACTATATAATACTGAGAATTATAGACATTAGTACTCAGCACATATTGTTTTTTATTTCAGCTTATGAAGGAGAGAATGTATTATTTATCACTAATGAAAATCTTTCTTCTATAAGATCCTTAAGTCCTGGTTGAGCCAAGGACTGTGGAATTTTCCAAACTCTGATTTAAAAAATTTTATGACATGGGCCCTGGTTGATGTGGCTCAGTGGATTGAGTGCTGGCCTGCAGACCGAAAGGTCAGGGGTTCAGTTCCCAGTATGGGCACATGCCTAGGTTGTGGGCCAGGTCCCTGGTTGAGGGCATATGAGAAGCAACTGATTGATGTATCTCTTACATATCAGTTTCTCTTCCTCTCTTTCCTCCTCCCTTCCTGTCTCTTTAAAAAATAAATAAATAACTTCTTTAAAAAATAAAATAAAATACATTCTTTTATCAAATGTACTTGGAATAGCTGAAATGCACATAGGAAAACCTTGCACACACACATGACTCCAGTACTGTCCTGTGCATATTTACGTGGCATAAAGAAAAAATGTAGAGAAAAGGTAGGAATTGCATTGCCAAATAGACATTCGTAAGAAAAAGAACTTAGCTTGGAAGATGTGATCCAGCCTTCTAGGAGGGTGGTGATTATTTTTCTAGATAATTGAAATGCTTTTCTACAGCGGTAAGGAATTTCTATTATTAGCCCAGGAACACAGGTACTGAGTGCCTGAATAAGAGCAAGAGCAGCAGCAGCAACAGTAATAAAGATGGCTAACACTTCTTGCACTCTAAATATGCGGTGATGTGTCTTTCAAGCCTCGAACCTCCACGTATACATTAATACATTTTATGCTTACAATAAAGATTCATAAAATTAATATTTGCATTATGTTTGAAGAGACTGAGACACAGAGGACTTTATTTATTAATTTGCTCATGATCACACAGCTTTTTGTGCCAAAGCAAAGATTAGAACTCAGGCAGTATGAATTACCCCCGTTATGCTGTTCTACATGGAGTGAGGTATATTTACAACAGTTATTTCAGTAGTATAAAAATTATACAAGAAATTTTTCTTATAAAGCATAATATTGAGCAGTGTCCTGAACCATTTATCCTGTTTTCTCTGGACTGACTTAATACAAAAATGTGAACAGAATAATGCAAACATTTAGAGTTATTTTGGAAGAAAAGGAATTAGGTTTGCTTGAGAGAATGTTACCTTGTCAGCGTATTGTCGACATGGGCAGAACCTCCAGAGGACTGAGATGTGCAAAAATAGTCCACCTTTGGCTTTGAAAAATAAGATTTTCAAATAGATGTCCGAACACATATTAAATGCATGTGTCTCAGGCTTGATGATATTCATTAATGATGAGCCAAAGATATTGGTAGGAAAAACATTATTGTATGAATTATCAGAGGTAAGCAACCTAAAATCACTATCTGATTGGATTCAAATTATAACAGAGACTGGAAATCTCTCTTGAGGACAACCAAAAAGTTTTTATTAAAATTAATGAGTGTCATGCCAATGTTGAAAAACCTGAGTTTGTGCCTGCTGCAGCTGTAGCTGAGCTGATCTATTCTTTTCTAACTCTTGAAACAATATCAATCACCATGGCTCAGTCAGTCGTGCAGTTAATAATGTGGACGTATTTCCCCCACACATCCCTACCAGCGCTTGTGGACCAGCTGTGCCACAGCCACATCATTTACTCGGTCCTGATTTGGTCTGAGTGTCAAACTTATAAGCAAAGGGAAAAATGATAAAAATAAAATATTAATAATATGGCCAGTGATACCATGCAAATTTTTTTTTCTTAAGGGAAACAATGAGTTTTAAAACTCCCTTTTTTTCAACTTCAAAGGACAGACACATTGAAACTTCTGCTGAGGCGAAGACATGAGAATAAAGTCAGAGAAGAAATGAGAGGGTGGCACTCAGGGTGGTGTGTTCAATGACAAAAGCTGTCAGTCAACATGGACTTGTTACTTTAATGAAGTCTCAAGTGTCATTATGAAGAGGAACAAGTGTCTGTTATTTCAGAATGTAAGATGAATTAATTCCTTACCCACCAAGAGACCTCTGACAACTCTCACTTTTAGGTCTATCATTATTATGTACACTGATGTCAGAATAAGGTATATTTTCACCTGGGGCAATTTTCAATTGCAGGTACATGTAGTAAGCCTCTGTTAGGCTGGCAAAGCACAGTCCTTATTTACTATATATTTTTTTGTTTTATGACTCATGCATTACATGTCTATTTTTGAGCAAGCTCACTTAACCTGACTAAAAATAATCCCAAAGTCCTTGGGTGAAATGAGTCAGCTGACAGTAGAAAAAGCAGAGTCACGCTGTAAAAAAAGGCTATGAGTTCTGCTGTCAGAGAAACTAGAATTTCACTGTGTGTTGAGCTAGTTATTTAACCATGGGCTTAAGTTTACTCATCCAAAAAATGGAAGTAGCATTATCTGTCTCAGGGGTAGATATTGTGAGGATTAGATGTCATTCATACATGACAGCTGGATATGCTCAATATTGCTTTTTTGTGTATTCACAGCTTACTTTCACATTTAAAAGACTCAGAAATTACAAAATCAATGATGATCTAATAATCAAATAAAGATATGGACTTTGTTATTTTCTCAATGGAGTATTTCAGCTCCTTATTCTAACATTTTTTTGAATTTTTAGAAATTCAAAAAAAAATTTTCACTGACCTAAAGGCAATGTATCCAGCAGGGATCCTTATTCTAGAACAAAAACATATACAACAGCAGATATTTAAACAAATTCCTATTGATTCAGATAGATGGATAAATGAATGAATAGAAGATGTCAAAGAGGTCTAAAGGATTGTTATGAATCGCTAACTTAATTCTAAGTGGAAATAATTCTTTATAAAGAATCATACCAATTTAAGAACTCCATTTCAATAATTAGGATTTGACAAATTAACAGATTTTAAAAAGCACATGTTTTAACTTGCCTCCAACATGAAGCCAGATCTTAATATTTCCTACAAATTGCTATTGCAATTTTTGAAATGAAAAAGAATGCTCCATTAGGAGAAAACAATCTGATCTAATAAAATATAAATCTACCTAAAATTCAATACACTAAAAGAATAGCTTTGTTTGCCTATAAATTTCAAGCAGAATACAGAATGACTTATTATTCGTTAACCTTTGTAGAAAGACACTTAAAAAAAATATACCCCTTATACAACTCAACACCAGGAAGATAAACACCCCAATTAGAAAATAGGCAAAGGACCTGAATAGAGACTTCTCCAGGGGAGACATAACAGAGGGCCCAGAGACATATGAAAAAGTTCTCAGCATCACTAGCCATCAGAGAGATGCAAATTAAAACCACAATAAGATATAACCTCACATCTGTCAGAATGACTTTCATTGATAAATCAACAAAAAACAAGTGCTTCTGAGGATCTGGAGAAAAGGGAACCCTAGTGCACTATTGGGGGGAATGCAGACTGGTGAAACCAATGTAGAAAACAGCATGGAATTTCCTCAGAAAATTAAAAATGGAACTGTCTTTTGATTCAGCAATTCCACTGCTGGGATTAAACCCTAAGAATTCTGAAATAACAATTCAAAAGAACTTATGCACCCCTATGTTCATAGCAGCACTATTTACCACATGGCTAAGTGTTGGAAACAGCCCAAGTGACCATCGGTAGAAGAGTGGATTAAAAAACTGTAGTACATTTACACAATGGAATTATATGCAGCAGAAAGAAAGAAGGAAGTTCTACCATTTTCGACAGTGTGAATGGAACTAGAGACTATTATGCTAAGTGAAATAAGCCAGTTGATAAAAGACAGAAACCATAGGACCTCGCTTGTAACTGGAATCTAATGAACAAAATCAACTAACAAGAAAAATAGAACCAAAGACATGGAAACATGGAAAAGACTGATAGGACTGATAGCTGTAGGAGGGGAGGTGTGAGGGAGGGAATGGTGGATGGAAGGGGAAGGGATTAATCAAAGAACACGTATGAATGAGGTATGGACATGGGCAATGGTGAGGGAATTGGCTGAGCTAGAGGGGTGGGCTGGGTGGAGGGGGCAAAATGAAAAATTGTGACAACTGTAATGGAATAAACAATAAAGAATAAAAAGAAGACACTAGACATTTCCAAGTCTATGACAGTGCTAGAAATCATTTAAAATGAATGATATTTTTATCAATGTAATTTATAAACACAATTTAAAAATAAAATAACACTGTACCCTTTTACAAAGAAAATTCTACCAAAAAATTAGAGATTTGATTCTCATGTCTCAGCATTACTACCATGCCACATGCTGTCTTGCATTTGGAAAGTGTCTAGAATTCCTCAGAATGAGTTTCTATTCTCCTACCTTGCCCAACCCCTCATCCACACACATTCTTTTAGCATGTAATTCCTGAGCATTCCGTTAATGTAGTTAATGTAGTCTTGCTCTGTATCCAGAGTCCTTGGAATTTCATTACATAAACAAGGGTACGCTCAGTCGATAAACGCTAGTTTTTCCCTAGCCCAGTTTAGGGTAAATTTTTTCTCTTCTTGTTGCTTCACTGAGAATGCAAGCAGTCATGATTTGCATTCTCAGTGAAACACGATTGAACATTTATTCATGTGGATTTCTTGTTGTCCTCAGCTTTATGACATATTCAAGAGAACTGTGATGTTGTAGCTTTTCTAGCTTATCATGTGTTTGGATGTGATCAATGCTTTCTTGCAATGCTACAGCCTAGTCTTGTTTTCACTGAAACTAGAATTCAAGTGTAGGAGTATTTTTTTCAAACTTCAACAATGTATTCCCGCTGACTTCTAGCTTTCATCATTTGTTTGACAAATCATTTGTCAGTGTTATTTTTGCTCCTTTGAAAGTAACATCTTTTTTTCCCTCTTGCTGCTTACAAGATTTTTTCTTTATTTTTTCTCTTTGGTAGTTTTATAATGTTGTGCCTAAGTGTGATTTTCTCTCTCTCTCTCTCTCTCTCTCTCTCTGCTGAACATAGTTTATAAGTCTTGAATCTTAGGGTTCATGTCTTTCAACATTTTGGGGCAATGTTTAGACATTTAACTCTTCAAATATTGCTTCTGCCTCATTTTCTCTCTCCCTTTTTTCTAGGATTCTATTCACTATGAGATTAAAGATATATATTTTAACTTTCTTCTCACATGAAACAGACTATTTAATGTATACATTTATTTTTTTCAGATTTAGCACTTGTGTTGCTACCTTTCATTGTATCAATCCAGTCTTATCTGACCTAAAATTTTTCTTTAGTAATTTCAGTTACTGCATTGTTCAAATCTATAATTTCCATTTGATTTTTTTAGATTTTTCTCCATATTCAATCTTATCTGTTTATTATTTCTCTAACATATATGTATGTATATAAATCATATATATACACATACATATGTTAATCATACTTATTTAAAATAACTTGTCTGCTAATTTGTCTGTTCTCTATCAGGATTAATTTAGGGTCTGCTTTAACTGCTATATCATCATACACTTGTCTGTATGCAGTGCAAGTCACTGGTACTAAAATGAAAACTGAAAAGTCTCCTTAAAATATTATCTTACCCCTGCAGAGTGTTCCTTGTATCCTAACCCATAGTGTGAGCTAATTTCTTTAATTCAATCTAGAACTAAAACAACATGAACCTTGGTTGGAGTTTTGAAATTTTTTCATCTGCCTCAGTTTGCCTGCTACTGTAATATAGGGTTTCCCACGTACTTTTTAATCCTCCTATTTGAAAATTATAAAAAATATTTTTGGATTAGTTTAGGTCCTTTCATTAGAGGGCTCAAAACCCAATTCTGACTAACTTAAAAATATGGACTTTCTTGTAGGCTAATGGAAAGATGAAGGGTCAAGCTTGAATAAAGGATAAGCAATATCCCATAAATTCAGGTAGTGCCAGGTAGATGAGTATTAAAGCTATTTAAGCATCTCATTCAGGTGCCTTGGCATGAATCAATTAAAACACAAATCCTTATTTTTCATATTTGTTTCCTTTGTAGAAGATAAACAACTTCTTGTATTGGTTTTATTTTTAATTATTTTTATTTTTTAAGCTTTTAAAAATTTGTTTATGCCATTATAGTTGTTTCAATGTTTCTCCCTTTGCTCCATCCACCCAGTCACCCTTCTGCCACCTTATTAGATGGCTCTGTCAACATCTTCGGTAGGGAAATGTAGACCCTCTGAGAATATGTAAGAAAGTCACATAAATTGGGTTTCTGCTTGACTAACAAAGGGTTCCTTATAACAAAATAAAGGGAAAAAGCACAAATATTAACATTTCCTGTTATGATCTCATTATGTAAATGCTACAGTACATACCGAATGATTGTATATTCAGGGCATTGAAAGAGAAAATGAAATAGTTATTACTAAGTGAAGCCAAAATAAGTGTCCAGGATGGATAGTTATATTTAGTATTTCTATATGGCTCACTAGGATCCAGAATTTTATGGCTCTGATGCATGTGAGAAGTTTTAGATATTGAATTCAAAAGATGTATAGTTCTTTATATGACAGGTTTGGGTTAATCAGCTAGAAAAATGATAATGTAAATATGTCATACTAATGCTCAGTAATATAAAGAAACTTTAACTTTTTGCAGGATGAATCATGGAGTGTTATTTCTGGAAGGGACATTAGAGATCAAATAACCCTGACGTACCATTTCACGTTAATTATTCTGCATAAACGTGCTGAGTCGGTGTGAGCTATGTGTGGAATTGGCTCCTTTTGGTTTTACAAATTCTGAGACTATTGGGCCTTAGGTCACAGTGGATGACCCTATTTATTTAATCAGATACTTTTTTATTTAGTAAAATAAATAGTAGAATTTGTTAACAGGTTTGGTCATGTGAATTTTCTGCTTTTATAAGCCTTTAGAGGTCTATAGAGAAAGCAGTGGAGCCTCATCATTACAAGTTCGTGTTCCAACAGTAGTATTCATTGACATCCATACCAGTGTTGCCCGATAATATGGCCAACAAAAATCATTACAATAGTTTATATAATATGAGCTTTTACATAGAAAATTGGTAAGGTTAAGCAGTATTAAAAGATAAAACTGAATAATCAGTATGCCACAGTCACTAAACTTAGTCGTAAAGAACTTCTCTGCAGAGATTACCTGAGATCTCACAGCTTATTAAATGGTAAATTGATTACCTCAATTGTCATCTGCAAACACTGTGCTTTCTTTAAAAAAATTGTGTTCTCATAGGAGGGATGCTTTTTCAGCAAGAAACATTGACATCCTTTCTTCCAAGTGTTGGTATATTCAAAATAAGCTTTTTATTTCTGTCCTTGCAAAGTTTACAGTCTAGCTAGAAGGTGGCATATAAATGTGAGATGTGTTAAAGTTATTAAAGGTAACACCACGAGTGCAAATTAACAGAGTAAAAAGTGATGACACAAGAAATGTCAAATTATTCAGAATTAATCAAGTACTTTGTGGAGAAGGCAAATTTCAAATGAGATTTTGAATGATGAAGATGAATGAGTGGAGATACTAAGGAAAAAAATGCATGATTAAAAACATAAAGCGAGGAATGCATGAGTGTTACTAACAGCTTAGTACAATTATTTCAGCGATGAAGATGGACAAGTGGTGGGAAAGTGGTCATTAGAGATCTAGAAAACTGTTCGGAAGGCCTTCTGCATGCTAGAATAGGAAATATGAAAACCAAACTGTAATTTCTATAGGGGGAATATGGACAATGAAAATGGATCTGAAAAGAATCGTTTCATAAAGCTAGGTAGTACATTTTTTAAAAACCTAACACTTGCATTGCAAATAGTATTTTTCATTCAATTCCCTCGTTATCCCTCATGGTTTTTATTTTGTGGCATTGAATGCTAATTGTTATCTGGCATTTATTTACCTCTTTAATAACAGAATTCCCAAGTTTTAGTTATAACATGATAACCCAATAAGATATAGTTCTTAGCCTTTTTTATTTATTTATTTTTTACTTTTTTTTTATTGTTGTTCAAGTACAGTTGTCTCCATCTTTCCCCCACTACTCCCCCCCACCCCAGCCATTCCCACCTCCCACCCTTGATCCTACCCCCCTTTGGTTTTGTCCATGTGTCCTTTATAGTTGTTCCTGAAAACCCTTCTCCCCTTCCCCCCATTATTCCCTCCCACCTCCCTTCTGGTTACTGTCAGTTTGTTCTTAATTTCAGTGTCTCTGGTTATCACCTTAAATATAAAGCCACCAAGGCTGAATTTCCTTATTCACTTTCTTCTGGTCTGAGAAGTAGAAATGGATGCTAGCAAGACTGATGATGTGATCAAGGACAGAACACTTAGAGATGATAGAACAAGATGAAAGAAATCTGGATCCCTAAATGTTTTCTTGCAGTGCATCCTTTCCACCAGTCCTGGAAAATTTATCTCTGTACTGTTTGTATGAGGCAACCCCCCATGTCATTTAAGCCACTAAATGTGGGGTCTTTTGTTCCACCAGTATAACCTGAATACTAATACAGGAACTGGTACCTGAAAGTAGGGTATGCATCAACAAAAATAAAAAATATGTAGCATTGTTCTAGCACGTGGACAGCAGACAGAAGGAAGGATATACTGCGTGACAATTAGCTTGTGACACTTGTCCTGAGGAAAACATTTGGTGAACTATAACTTGTAATAATTGAGAGTCACAGCAAATGCCTTTGAACTTGTAGCTGTTAGGAAAGATGATCAAAATTCATAGAATTCTGACTCCTGCTACTTTTGGCAAAATTCTACAAGAAAGAGATAAACCCAAGCAAGAAGCTGCCAGAGCACAAGCAGAAGCACAACTGAGGGTTTCTCTGCCTGTGGACTGTAATCTATTTCCTGAGGATCAGGAGACGCAGAGAGATGGAAAAGTCAATGTCTGTGTATCCTGCAGAGCAGGAGATAAAATTGCCACTCAAGAGTATGGCCTGGTCAGACATATGAGGCCCAACATCAAAAACAAGATTTAGGGTACATCCTCTCAATCAAGCCTATTATTTCATTTGATAACCACTCTTGAATTGAGAGAGACAGAGATACCAAACAGAAGTGTGCTGATTGTGGTTCCCTATTGTAATGTAATTACCTCACTGGAAACAGAATAAAGTAGATAAATGGGGTGGGGCAGTAAGAGGAGATAATTTATGAGTATTGATGATCTTCAAAAACAATGAAGAGCTTCTAGCTTTTTTTTATTAAAAAACTATAACCAGAGAGAGATATTAGAGAATACAAATATTTTTTGTCTGCTTTTTGTGTCCTAAAAATCATGCCCTGTTGTTTGAATTTTATTTTGTCACATGTGCTTTAGAAACTATATTCATCTGAATAACATGAAGTGCTTGGTCAAATGCCCAACTTTATCTCACCTGAGATCTAATGAATTAGTTCTCTGCTGGTGGTCTGCTAACACTTGTTTTTTAAACAAACATCCCGGTTGATTATGATGTACACTAAAACTTGAAAACAACACTTCCCCTTTATTAAGCTAAATTAATATTGAATGTGAGGAACACATCTGTTTGATTTTTTGTTTGTATGGCGATAAACACAGTATCAAGGACAAGCAGATATAATTGCACACATTTGATGATGAGATTTAAAGAAGAATATTTTAAAACATCTATTATTAACCTAGGCTTCTATTAATCTAGAGATTGATAAGTAACAGTATGACTGTATCTACTTACTCAGCATATAACTAAAATAATCACTTTCAATTCTGTCTTGTTATAGAAGAAAAATGTGTCTACTTATTTAAAATATAAATGTTTTGGCAAAAAGAAATAACAGTTTCAAAACTTTTGATGAGAAATACCAAAGATAGAGAAAGAGAGAATTTTATATATATAGCCCTTCTTTTGGAGAAAGAGTAATATAGTCATCAAGTTAATAGCAAGAAATGTGTGTAGTTATAAATGAGTCTTTCAAAAAGCCTTAACCTCTTTTTTTCTGAAGCTATAAATAATGATATGAAAGTTAGCCACTATGACTTCAGTAAACGTTGACTTATCAACCTTTTTGTTAAAAGCAAAAAGTTGTATTAAAATTCAAATAATATTTTATACCAAGAAACAGTTAAGAACCTAGATATAAAATATGTCTTTCAAGAATCAATATTAGGCATAGTAAATACATGAAGAGCTTTACTGTTAGCATTCTAGAAATCTTTCATGAGAATTTTTCACTGAGCTAATTTCTAATTGTATTTGCATACTTGTGCAATATGTGTATTAATCTGAAAAGATAACTCAGTAATTAATCAATATTACTTGAGATAAAAATATAATTTTTATAAATAATATTACAATTAAACATATGATTCAGGTCATTTCCTTGGTAAAATAACATATGGTAGTTATATTGTATACTCAATGGATCTACCAAGGGAATGACCACATATCCTAGATCAGTTCTGCATCCTCAGCTTTGAAACAATTGCCATGCTTGTCCCACAGGCCTTTTGAAAATATTGTTATACTCAATGTATTTTCCATCTTAACTGAAATAAGTAAAATATTTAACACATTCTAGTTTATAAAGAATTATTGGCATTTCAATCCAAATAACCACATATTTTAAATATGTATTTGTATCGAGCTCACAGCAACTCCACTAATAAATTTGCTCTGGAAGAGTAGCACCGACTTCTTTGAAGGTTTACTTGAGCTATTTCATCTCCCTATAAGATCCGATCACCCGAAGTACTGGGAGTGTTCCTCTTGATGAGAAGCAAGCATCCTAAACTAAAATTAGGAGGATTTAGAGAAGTTAATTTAGCAAATACATGATCAACTATTGCCAGTCTACCATGATTGTTTCTATGGAAACCACAGTATGACAGTATGTTAATGACTTTTCTTTCTTCTTGGAAAACTGCAGTGGGATAGGTAGTGTTATAGCAATTAGCAAGAAAAATAGTGGGGATGGGATAGAGGAAAAAGAGGGAGCTAAATATAAGCTAATAAGTAAACAGATAAATAAAGGACACATCAAAATGAATATAATGTAACTCATAAAAAATACAGATGTGTTCTTGAAGAAAAGAACAAGAACCAGTCTGGGCTGCTCAGAACCTCAAGTGGATCAGTGGCTCGTCTGCAGCGCCAGCCGGGGTTCTGGGCCCGGGCCGCAGTGGATGACGTCACACAGCACACACACTGAGTGGGCTGCCCACTTGAGTGATTTTGGGAAGGGTAGCAGGGGCAAAACTTGATCTCATGTCCAAGGTATATTTATGTTTATATCTGTCATCATTCCTATATTTTTGATAAGATTATTATTTAATCATTAAGTTGGGGATTAAATTTGAAATAATTTAAAAATCTTGAAAAGTTTCAAATGGACTTAAAATGCTTTTCCATAGCACAGATAGCTGGTGGGCTGGCAAAGAGTTCCTGATAACTGTTTTTTTTTTTACTCTCAAAATTTGGGTTTTAGACTTTAAAAACATCACACCTTGGAAAATCAATGTACATTGTCCTACCATATTTACAAAAACAGCCCTGGCTTGTGTGGCTCAGCGGATAGAATGCTGGCCTGCAAACCAAAGAGTCAGCAGTTCGATTCCCAGTCTAGGGCACATGCCTGGGTTGCAGGCCGGGTCCCCAGTGTGGGGGTGGGGCAAGCACACAGTGATGTTTCTCTCCTTTTTTTTTCTCTCTCTCTTCCCCTCTCTAAAAGTCAATCAATTAATTAAATCTTTTAAAAAATTTTAAAAAACAATATCTCCCAATTCTTAATATGTATCCAGATTTGAGATTATCCTAAAGTCTGTACGTACTATACTGTTTAAAATTAACTCACTGCCATGTTGCAGAAACAGCTTTACCATTTATGGCATATAGCTGTTGAACTTTGGCATAACATTAACTTCAGAGCCTGTACACTTTTCTTTCCATTTTCCTCCATGTCTTTTCATGGCTTGATAGTTCACTTCTTTTTAATGCTGAATAATATTTCATTGTCTGGATGTATCGATCCACTCACCTACTGAAGGCCATCTTGGCAATTATAAATGAGGCTATTATACACATTGCAAGGAATCTTTTTGCATGGACATAAGATTTTAAATCTTTCAGGTAAATGCCAAGGAATGGCATTGCTGAATTGAATGGTAGTAAGAGCATGTTTAGTTTTATAACGAATAACTGTACTGTCTTCAAAAGTGATGGTACCATTTTGCATTCCCACCAGCAACAAATGAGAATTCCTTCCACTCTGTATTCTTTTTTTTATTGCTTTTCTGTTAGAGTTGTCTCAATTTTCCTCTGGTGTTCTCCCCTGTCCCACCCTCACTCCTTACCCTGCTCCCACAGTCAATCCCCACCTTGTTGTCCATGTGTATGGGTCGTTTATATTCTCCCCGCCCCCTTCCCCTCTGGTCCCTGTCAGTCTGTTCCTTGTTTCCATACCTCTGGTTCTATTTGCTCCTTTGTTTGTTCTGTTCATTAACCTTCACTTATAAGTGAGATCTTATGGTACTTGTCTTTCGCTGCCTTGCTTATTTCATTTAGCATAATGTTCTCCAGTTCCAACCATGCTGTCCTGAAAGGGAGCAGTTTCTTCTTTCTTTCTGCTGCATAATATTCCATTCTGTAAATGTACCACAGTTTTTTGATCCACTCATTTACTGACGGGCACTTAGGCTGTTTCCAGCACTTGACTATTATAAATTGTGCTGATATGAACATAGGGGTGCATAAGTTCTTTTGAATTGGTGTTTTAAGATTCTTAGGGTATAATCCCAGCAGTGGAATTGCCAGGTCAAAAGGCAGTTCCATTTTTAGTTTTTTGAGGGAATTCCCTACTGTTTTCCACAGTGGCCTCACCAGTCTGCATTCCCACCAACAGTTGTACTAGGATTCCCTTTTCTTTGCATTCTCACCAGCACTTTTTGTTTGTTGATTTGTTGATGATTGCCCACCAGTGCATCCTCTAGGGCAAGGGAAATTAAGGAAAGAATAAACAAATGGCACTACATCAAATTAAAAAGCTTCCACATGGCTAAAGAAAATATCATCAAAATGAAAAGGAACCAACCATATGGGAAATATATATTTACCAATGATACCTCAGACAAGGGTTTGATCTCCCAATGTATAAAGAACTCATACAACTCAATGCCAGGAAGACAAACAATCCAATTAAAAAATGGGCAAAGGACCTAAACAGACACTTCTCCAACGAGAACATACAGAAGACCCAGAGGCATGTGAAAGGACGCTCAGCATCACTAGCCATCAGAGAGATGCAAATTAAAACCACAGTGAGGTACCACCCCACTCCGCATTTCTGCCAGCATTTGGTATTGTCAGTGCTTTTCCCCATGCATGGGTGGCTTATCTTCTCATTGTACTGATAGTGTCTTTCACAGAGCAGAAGTTTTTTTTCTTTTTTAAATTTTAATTAAGTTCAGCTTATCAATTAGTTCTTTCATGGATTGTACCTTTAGCATTGTATGTAAAAAGTCATTGCCATACCCAAGGTCACCTAAGTTCTCTCCTATGTTATACTGTAGCAATTTGTAGTGTAAGCACTTGAGAGAATATTTTTGGTTTTGTTTGTTGATTTTTGATTTGTTTTTGGTTTGTTTTGTTTGTTTATAATGCAAGTGCCTGGCATTAAACTTTTGATTGTCAAAGCATGCATTTTAAAGACAGCTATGTGGTCTAAACACATTACTAAATATAGGGCTAGATGGAACCCAAACCCACCCCTGAAGTTTCCTTTGTTTTAGTGATCTCTGGTCGACTTAGATAACTGACCATTCGGGCACTTGTTTTTCCTTTTGTATGCTTTAATTCCCATTCTTATGTTTTAATTTCACCAATAAGGAATGAACCCACAAAACCCTAGGCCCCCACCCTATACCCCAATAGAAGCAGAACCCCAGGTTTGTGTTCTCATGCACTTGTGAGCGATGTCTCTCTCTTTTTCTCTTTCTCTGTCTCTAGGTCTCTGTCTTTCTCTCCTCTTTTCTCTCTCTCCTTTCCTCCTCATGTCAACTGTGGGGCCTTATGTGTTCCATGATGTACTCTCCAGAAAGTGTGAGTAATAAGTCTTGTCTGTTTTTTCCCCCAAAGTTCTCTGACAGTTATTGCTGAAAGCGCCTTGCAATCATAGTAAGAAACGCAAGGGCCATTCTATCCACAACTTCGGTCTCTGCAGGAGCTCCCCAGGGGCCCAGGTGACTGCCTCCATGCCTTTCTAGCTTGTAGCATCACTACCAATATGCTGAGAATGGCACAACAGAGTGTTATACTTTCATACTTTGCATTTAAGTCTATAATCCATTTTGAGTTAAATTTTGTAAAAGGAATAAAGTTTATGTCTAGATTCATGTGTATTTCTAGATCTTCTACCACCATTTTTTTGTAAAAACTCTCTTGATCATATTGTGTTTGCTCCTTTATTAAAGATGCATTGATTATATTTATGTGTTCTGTATTTATGCTCTCTAATCTGTTCCATGGATCTATTTGTCTTTTCTTTTGCCAATATCGTACTCTCTTGATTACTGTAGGCTTATAACAAATCTTGAAGCTGGTAATATCATACCTCCAACTTTGTTCACCTTCAGTATGGTGTTGGCTATTCTAGATCTTTCGCTTCTCCATGTAAACTTTAGAATCCATTTGCCAATATTCACAAAATAACTTGTTGGGATTTTGATTAAGATTGCACTGAATCTATAGATGATGTTAGGAAGAAACAATGCTCCACATTTATAGTGCATAATTTTAGCCTTTTCTTACTAAAAAGATACCTTCATTGAATTCAACATTTCCTACGTTATGCTGCCTCTGAGATTCCAACGAGTATTCTATCCAGTTAGCTCCGTCTGAGCCGTGATCCCAGTTCTTATAAAAAGTGTTAGGTCAGAGTTTATCTTTACCACTTGATAAAAGCTTCTCATTTTGGAGTTTAATTATGAATATCTTACAAACCAATTGCTGAAATTCAGGATAATGACTCTGAGAAAACCTTGCAATGAATTCATGTTTTTCCTAAGTAATCTCTGATGGAGGAGGGTGTACCTGCATTATAATGTGATTTTCATAGACTTGTAACATTGCATATGCACCTAAACAAATATCTTCCTCACTAACAATGGCCTGATACACCCAGAAGTATTATTAACAAAGCATCCAAAATATATAAATGTTGAAAATATATGCAGGGCATTCTAAATATCTAGTTGATCAAAGAATTATAGACTCTCTTTTCTGTCAAAAGACATATTATTTTAATTTTCTTATTTTACAAACGAGTTTTGAAACTAAACCCTAGAAAGTTCATACCTGGACCATGTAACCTTTGTGGGAGGAACTCTGGCCCACAGAATCCTCCCATCCTCCACGGATGAGAAATAAGTCATCCCAGACACATTCTTGCTGTTCTGGAGGGAAAGGGGGTGGCAATTCCCTCTAATGGAGAACGCCCTGAGCCCCTCTCCCAAATGGCTTTATTGGAAATGGTATGTGTAGGTGTACACAGCATACATGCATAGTTCATCAATCAATGTCAAAAACGTTATAATACAAAAACAGGTATTATCTATAGATAACAATTGAAGGAACATAGAGATTTGTCGTGGTTAAGGGTCTGTTAGTCATACTGACGCCAGAGGGTCTTTAAGACGTATTTCATGAGATAAGGAGTTTACTCCTTATGCCTTGAACTTAAACATCCAGTTTATATCACCAGGGCTATACAAAACAAAGTAAGCAAGCTTCAAAGGATACAATGTACATTTCAGGCCTGGTTCCCATAGGAACCCTCAGTGTTAGAGTCGGGTCATGTCTGCCACCTGCGTTTTTACCTGGTTTTCTAGCGAGACTTACTAGCCCCTTTCAGGGCTTGCTCTCTTGGGGCTACAATCTCTAAAACCACAGAGAGTGGTCCCCAACAAAACTTGTTTAGCCAAGATTTTATATTCTTAATCAAATATTTACTAAAAATTATTTTTAGTATTTCATTATTTCTATCTAATTGTATTTCTGTATAACATAAAGTAGAAAATATGAAGACATGTGTACTAAGAGATTCATATCATGAGGACCTCAGGGGTGGAAACTCAAAATGAGGTATATAGGGCATCCTGAGTAAGATGCCTGGGGGCTTCAGAGGGGATGAAGGTCATTGCAGGACCACAAGAAGAGCAGATGCTCAGTAATTAGTAGTTTACCCTGCCCTGTAAACAGGTTAAAAAAAGTTATTTCTGGTGGTGACTCAAAGCCCATAATTGATATTCTGTATGGAAGAGGTAAAAGTTTCTTGTGAGCCTGCAGGGTCTCAATTGCCTTCAGCTCAAAATAATTCACATAGCAAAGTGGCAGTTTGGGGGAGGCCTGTTGTAAACCCCTGCACTGGCCTATAGCAAATGCTCAATGAGTCATAACCACCATCATCTTTATCATCGATGCGAAAGGAGAATTAGGAGGTTGTTCTTGAAAATGCGCCCTGAGACATGACCCTGAGGAATGCAAGACTGCTGATTAGGTACAGCAATAAGTAACTCGGAGAACCAGGAGAGCCCCAGTGGGAATCAGTGTTGGTCTAGAATGGCTGTCATAGTTCTGGGCTCTGCCTCTGTCTTATTAAAAGCTAAATACTGGGTCAAAGTAGAAATAAAAATAAGCTAAAAAAGGAAATTACACAAATGGCACAGAAGTTCATAGGTTAGAGCATAGAGATACAGTGTAGTACATATGTGAACAGACATTGAACATTTTTCCAGGTTTATTGAGGTATAACTGACAAAAATATATGTATGCACATATATGCAAATACATATATGTATGTATAATTAGTGGTTAAAAACCAAAAGATTCAAGACTGCAGGAACATATTTTAAACCGTAGCCTCCATCCAGTAGCCCAGTACCTATAAAACATATTCTTCATTAGTATAAAAAATAAAAGTGTAGTGAAATGGCTATTTTTAGTAAATAATCTTGTATTTTAATCTTAAGTCCACTACTTATTAATTCTCAGACAGTCACTCTTTTATAAACAGATTATCATGGTTTCCATGTTGTACCTAAAAAAAAAGGAGAGGTAATGGAACTCAAGAGTTTTGTTAATAACAAAGACCATAGAATATAATCCAAACCAACAATATTCTGGTGAATGTTTAAAATGCTACAGATTGGGAGAGGAGGGGTATGGCTGTACTCTTTGGGATTTTCCTGGGTCTAAACACTCTAAATATGGCCCATTTTAAGCTACCCAAATGCTGCCAACTAGCTGGTAAGATTCTCGAAGATTTAACAATCAGCTCGTGGTCAGTATGAGTCATTTCCGCTGCGCTACCCCACTGGCTCAAGGCTCTGGTAGTGTAGGTGATCCCCTCCGCAGTGCTAAAGTATGTTCTAGTACTGCGTATCCACGGATTACTGTGAGCTATGTGTGACAAATCCTTCCTAATGTGCATAAGGCACAGATTTTACTCAAGAAGAATATTTATTAATAATGATATGAATTAGCTATGAGGTTTCTTACACTAAGTTGTTCCAAAAAAACTTTGAAAACAATGTATGAATTCATATGTATTCTATGAATTTTAAAACTCATGATTTAATATAAAAATTTAAGGAAAAATAGGATAAAATGGTTAATCTATGGTAAAGGAAAAAATGTCATTTATTTGATAGTCTGTGATAAATTTTGTGTGGCCATTAAATAGAGTTGTAAAAAATGACTATCTTGTTGTAACTTGGAGGGGAAAGTGACTTCAATGACATTCCTACACACAGCAAGTGGCTTGAAATATTTATGTTCACAGATAAACATACACAATCTGGTATTTGTTGGGATAGAATTTAGTGTGGGACACCTCGTTTTAAAAAACTCATCTGATTTTGGATTTTCAGATTAAACGTGAAAGTGGTTTAGCTTCTCAGGATTAGTAAATGTGGCATTGGTTTTCCATTAAGATTAGCTGTCAACCATCAGCAGTAATACTAGAAAAATCACAGCTCTGCTCTGAGCGAGCCCAGAAGATGAAGCCAGAAAGTCACTATCAGGTTCCATCCAGGCATGCGGGGTGTTTGGCATGAGCTAGTTGTGTTACACTTCCAGTGAGTTTATTGTGATCTACTGTATTTCGTTTAATGAAACTTTCTTCGGTTTTTCATTTCTCTTTAACTAACTTTGTCTCTTTTGCAGATAGAAACATATAAGTTGGCATTGGTTATCTTTGCAAATACATAGAGAATCCCCTAAAACAAAGATGTCATTTCTGTTTAGGCTTCTGTAATCTGAAACACTGTATCTGCTTAAAAGAGTCACCCTGTCACTCAAAAAGGAAATATCATTTTAGTATTATATTAAATATTATATAAATATTAATATAAACACAAGTTTTATATCAATTATATGTCTAGATGTATACCAACATATATCAGTGTACATATATGCGTTAGGATGTATTTTCTATGGCCAATTTTTATGCAGCAAACATTTGCTGAATATTTAGAATTTTCAAAGCATTGTCCTAGGACCTGAAAAAATGAAAAGGTGAATATAGCACTCTGAAATAAAGGGATTTAATATCATGGAAAAGACTGGCACATACATCGAGAATGAGATTCATATATGAGGCTGGACAGAGGAAAGGAGGAGCACTGAGTATAAAATGGCCAAACTAGAACCTAATTTATTTAACCCCTAACTCAGCAGATCATTTGAGGGTAGACGATTCTACTAGGTCTGGTGAGGGTAAAATGGAAAGCTCAGGCTTACGTCCTATTCTAGGCAGACCTGTCACCAGACGTGGGAAGGCCGTGATATTATTAGTCACGTGTCTGGATGAGGGATAAACATTTTGAAGGGAAATTTTCTAATACCTATCAATTCTGAAAATGTACATAATTTTGATGTAGCAAATTCTCTTCCAGGAACAACTCCTTCCACAGCCAAGAAGAAATGGCATGTTTTTCCACCTAAGAATACTCAAATAACATTTTTTACGGAAGGATAAAATTAGAAACCACCTATCTAATTTTCCAAAAAGGAAATTTTTTAAAATATTTTATTTGTTTATTTTTAGACAGAGAGGAAGGGAAGGAGAGAGAAAGAAACATCAATCAGTTGCCTGTCATATATGCCCCAGTGTGACCAAACCTGCAAGTCAGGCATGTGCCTGACCAGGAGTCGAACCAGCAACCCTTCACTTTGCAGGACGATGCACAACCCACTGAGCCACACCGGTCAGGGCCAAAAAAAAAGTTTTTTTAAGTGGCATATGTTACAACCATAAAATAGAAATAACTGGAAAAAATCAATGCTTGTGTTTAAAAATGTATTTAGTATTATAAAAGAATTTTGAATATATTATCATTATAGAGTAGTGCCTGACAGTGTCTATGCTTTATTCAAGAACATTTTACTCTTCTAGGAATGCCCTACAGACAGATGAATTTAAAAGGAGTTTGTTTAAATTAGACCCAAGTACTGCCTATTGATTTTATTTATTTATGTATTTATTAGTACATTTATTGGGGTGATATTGGTTAGTAAGATCATACAGCTTTCAAGTGTACATTTCTATGATATTGTAGATACCTGTATATTGCACTGTGTGCCCACCACCCAAAGTCAAATCATCTTACATCACCATATATTCGGACCCCTTTAACCTTAACTGCTCTCCCACTCCCTTCCCTCTTGTAACTACTATACTCTATGAGTTTCAGTTTATATCACACAAATGAGTGAAATCATACAGTTCTTAGCTTTTCTGACTGACTTATTTCACTTCGCAAAACATTCTCAAGGTCCATCCTCGTTGTTGCAAATGGCAGTATTTCACCTTTCATATGGCTATTATTCCATTGTACATATGTATCACATCTTCTTTATCCAATCCTCTATCAAAGGACACTTTGATTGCCTTCATATCCTGGCCACCATGAATAATGCAGCAATAAACAGAGGGGTGCATACAAGGTCTTTCCAGAGGAGAATGGTTTGCATGACATCGGTGTAACCTGGCAGCGAAGGAGAGTGGAGTGGAATGCACATGTGTGAACAATGATGACTTCACTGTACTAGTCATCAGGTGCGATAGATGCTGTTGAATGAGAATGTGTACTGTGTGACCATCACATTCAAAATGACTGAGTGAGTAGAGTAACAAATCTATATAAAATTTTGCGTTAAGCTTGAGCATTCTTCCTTGGAAACTATTTGGATGATTCAGAAGGCTGCAGCTATGGGCAACTGTTGATGGGCAGCTTCATCATGACAACACACCCGCACATGCATCATGTCTCCTGCAGAGTTTTTTTTTGGCAGAACATTAAATCACCCAGGTGACTCAGACCCTCTACAGCCCAGATATGGTGCCCTGCAACTCCTGGCTTTTCCCAAAATTAAAAATCACCTTTGAAAGGGGAGACATTTCATACCCTTGATGAGATTCAGGAAAATAAAATGGGGTGGCTGATGGCAATTGGGAGAATTGTGTGAGGTCCCAAGAAACCTCCTTTGAAGGGAACTAAGGCATCATTGTCCTATGTACAATGTTTCTTGTTCAGTAAATATCTCTATTTTTTATATTACAAGGCTAGTTATTTTCTGGACAGACCTCATATATCTTTGTGAATAAATATCTTAAAACTTCTCAGGTAGATACCCAGGACAGGGATTGCTGCGTCGTATATAAACTATATTCTTAATTTTTTGAGAAACTGCCAGACTGTTTTCCATAGTGGCTGTCCCAGTCTACATTCCCACAGGCAGTGAATACGGATTTCCTTTTCTCCACGATCTCTCCAACACTTGTTATTTCTTGCCTTGTTGATAATCATTCTAACAAGTGTCAGGTGGCATCTCATTATAGATTTGATTTGCATTTTTCTAATAACTAGTGAAGTTCAACATCTTTTTATATATCTGTTGGTTATTTGTATATCTTCTTGGGAGAAATGTCTGTTCAGGTTCTATGCCCAATTTTAATTAGATTGTTTGTTTGATGTTGAGTTGTATGAGTTTGTTATATATTTTGTATCAACCCCTTTCAGACATGTTTACAAGTATATTCTCTAGTTTGGTAGGTTGCCTTTTTGTTTCATTGTCAGTTTCTTTTGCTATACAGAAGCTTTTTGGTTTGATACAGTCCCATGTATTTATTTTTGCCTTTACTTCCCTTGCCTTTGATGTCAAATTCATAAATATTCTCTATGACCAAGGTCCATATAGTATCTATGTTTTCTTCTATGTAATTTTTTGTTTCAGATATCCTATGTAGGTCTTTGATCCATTTTGAATTAATTTTTATATGAGGACAAACTATAAGCTAGTTTAATTCTTTTGCATGGGGCTTTCAAATTTTCCTTGTACATTTATTGTAGAGGCTTTATTTACTCCATTGTGTGCACTGGACTCCTTTGTCAACTATTATTTGCCCATATACATGTGGTTTTATTTCTGGACTTTCAATTCTGTTTCATTGGTCTATGTGTCTGTTTTTCTGCCAAAACCATGATGCTTTCGATTACCATAGCTCTCTAGTATAATTTGAAGTCAGGGAGTATGATACCTCCGGCTTTGTTCTTTTTTCTCAGGATGTCTCTGACTATTTGGGGTATTTTGTGGTTCCATACAAATCTGATCTTTTTTTGTATTTCTTTAAGAAATGACATTTAGATTTTTAGGAGAATTGCATTAAATCTGTATATTCCTTTGGATAATATGAGCATCTTATTATATTGATTCTTTCAATCCATGAAAATGGGATATCTTTCCATTTCATTGTGTCTTTTTGACCTCCTTTAACAATGTTTGTAGTTGTTGGTGTATAAGCTTTTCATAGCCTTTGTTTATTCTCAGGTATTTCATTCTTTTAGTTTCAATTGCAAAAAAAAAGTGCTTATTTCACTTCTTTTCCTGAAATGTCATTGTTTGTACACAGGAAAGCCATGGGGTTTTGTACATTGATTTTGTGTTCTGCAGTTTTATTGTGTTGGTTGATTGTTTCTAATAGATATTGGTGGAATCCTAGGCTTTTCTATATTAAAAAATCAGGTCATCTGCAAAAAGTGCCACTTTTATTTCCTTCCCAATTTACATGTCTTTTATTTCTTTTCTCTTGCCTGACTGTTCTAAGTAGGACTGCTGGAACTATGTTGAGTAAGAGTGGTGAGAGTGGACACCTTTGTCTAGTTCCTGATTTTAGAGGAAAAGCTGTCAGATTTTCACCACTATTTTTTTGAAGTACTTTCATTCTACACCCATTTTATTGATTGTTTTAATCATAAATGTAATTTGTGTTTTATGAAATGTTTATCTGAATCTATTGATTAGATCATATGATTTTTATATTTTGTTTTGTTGATGTGGTGTGTTACACTGATTGATCTGCATGTGTTGAACCATCCTTGTGACCCCGGGAAGAACTCCACTTGGCTGTCATGTCAGACTTTTTTAATGTATTATTGTATTTGATCTGCTAGTATTTTGTTTAGGACCTTTGCATCTGTATTTATATAAGATATTGGTCTGCAGTTTCCTTTTTCTGTGTTGTCCTTGCCAGGTTTTGGCATCAGGATTATGTTGGCCTCATAAAATGTGCTAGGAGCTATTTCCTCTTTAAATTTTTGGAAGAGTTTGAGAAGGATGAGTATCAAATGAGGATCAAATCCTGTTTAACTGTTTGGTATAATTCACTAATGAAGCCATCTGGTCCTGGGCTTTTACTTTTGGGGAGGTTTTTGATGGTTGTTTCAATTTCCTCATTTTCATGGATCTTTTTAGATTTTCCAATTCTTAATAATTCAGTCTAGGAGGTTATGTATTTCTAGGAACTTACCCATTTCTTCCAAGGTATTGAATTTAGTAGCACATAGTCTTTCATAGTATTCCAGTGTGACGCTTTGTATATCTGTGATGCCTGTGGTTACTTCTCCTCTTTCATTTCTGATTTTGTTTACATAAGTCTTTTATCTTTTTTCCTTAGTGAATCTAGGCAGGGATTTGTTAACTTTATTAATCTTTCCAAAGAACTAGCACCTTACTAAGTTAATTTTTGGTTTAGTATTTTTGTTCTCTGCTTCATTCAGTTCTGCTCCAATTTGTATTATTTCCTATCTTTTGCTGACTTTGGGTTGCTTTTGTCTTTCTTTTTCTAATAATGCTAGTCTATTTATTTGGGATTTCCCTTGTTTCTTCAGACAGGCCTGCGATGATATCAACTTCCTTCTCAATGCTGCTTTCGCTGCCAGAAGTTTTCATAGATTGTATTGTCACTCTCGTTTGTCTCTACATATGTTTTGGCCTCGCCTTTTATTTCTTCTTTGACCCAGTCCATTTTTAGTAGAGTGTTGTCTCATCTCTACATATTTGTGAGCTTCAGTACTTCCTTTTACAGTTGATTTCTAATTTCAAAGCATTGTGGTCAGAAAATATTCTTGGTATAATTTCAATCCTGAGTTCGGTGAGGCTAGTTTTGTGACTCAGCATGGGGTCTATCCTTGAGAATATCCCATTTGCACTGGAGAAGAATATATAATCTGGTGTTCTGGGATGAAAGGCTCTGTAAGTATTAATTGTGTCCATTTAATCTAATGTGTTATTTAAGGCTATTAGCTTATTGATTTTCTGTTTTGATGATCTGTCTAAAGATGTCAATGGAATACACAGGTCCCTAAATATGTCTGTGTTTTTGTTAAGTTTCTCCCTTTAGTTCCGTTAGTTGCTTTATATATTTCAGTGCTCCTTGATTGGGTGTATATATACTAACCGTTATGTCTTTTTGATGTAGTATCCCCTTTATCACTATCAAATATCCAAATTTGTCTCTTTTACATTTGTTATCTTGATATCTATTTTCTCAGATATAAGTATAGCTACACCTTGCTTTTCTGTGGGTGCTATTTGCTAGGAGAATTATTTTCCACCCTTTTCCTTCGAGTCTATTTTTGTCTTTGTAGCTTAGATGTGTCTCCTGAAGGCAGCACATGGTTGGGTTTTATTTGATCCAATCTGTTACTTTGTGTCTTTTAATTGATGAATTCAGTCAATTGACCTTTAGGGTAATTATTAATGTACAAGGATTTCTTATAGTCATTTTATCTTTTGTTTTCTGATGGCTCTGTGTCTCCATTGGTTCTTTTGCTTTGTGTTTTTTTGTGGGGGGATGATGGTGATGGTATTTTATATTTCTTTCCTCTGTTTCTTTTTTTTTAAGTAATGTGTCTCAGTTTTGAGGGGGTTTTCTGTGTTTGGTTACCAGTGCTTATGAAAAGAAAGTTTCATATATACAACAGTTTTTCTTTGGAATGCTCCTGATCTCCATCTTCCTTTGCAATTTCTGACATTTACCCTTCCCCTTTTATGCTTTTGTTTTCACACATTATCCCTGTTTAAGCTGTAAGTTCTTTGGTGATTTTACTTGTAGATTTGCAACCATTTGTTCTTTGTTTCAGGCAGAATATCCCCCTCGAGTGTGTCCTGCAATGGAGGTCTTCTGGTGATAATTCCCTTGCCTTCTGTATGTCTGGAAAAGTCCTCATTTCTTCTTCATATCTAAAGAAAAAAATGCTGGATATATTATTCTTGGCCTGTAATTTCTCTCTTTCAATAGTTTGAATATCTATTTCTACTTTCTGCTAGCTTGTAGAATTTCTGCTGAGAAGTTTGATGACAACCTAATGGACTTTCCTTTACAGGTTACTTTCATATTTTCCTTGGCTACTTCGAGAATTCTTTCTCTGTCATTAATTTTTGAAGGTCTTAATATGATATGCATTGAAGAGGGCCTTTTCAGATTGAGGTTTTTAGGTGTTCTGTTTGCTCCTTGGATTTCAGGATCTAGCTCTTTCCATAGGTTTGGGAAGCTCTCATCAACTATTTGTGTGAATAGGCTCTCTCTTCCCTTCTCCCTCCTGTATTCTTTTGGTATGTCTAATATTTTCATATTGCTCCTTCTGATGGAGTCACATAGTTTTCATAGAGTTCTCTCAGTTTTTTTCCCTTTTATGCTCAAGTCTCTCTCTTCTTCCTTCTGCATCATTTCTAGATTTCTCTCTGATATCACAAATTCTTCCCTCCATTGGGTCTGCTCTATGTCATATGCTTGCCAATGCATTCTTGATCTCTTTTATTGAGTTGTTTATCTCCAGAATATCTGTTTGGTTATTTGTAATGTTTCAGTCATTCTGGTAAAATAGTCCTTTGATTTGTTGATTTGTTTTCTTAGCTCAATATTCTGCCTATCAATATTTTATTCCATTTTTGTTTTAGTTTTTTCAGAACTGCAATCTTGAGTTTTCTGTTTTTTAAGTCATATATTTCCATGTCTACTTAAGTTTGTTTTCTGGAGACATTTTATTTTCTTTCTTAACTGCTTTCCCGCCTTGGTTATTCATGGTATTTGATGGATTCTTTCTCTGTCTAAACGTCTATGAATGAGTGGTACTTCTCCAGTACATTAATACAAAGAAGTCTTTCTGTTGTTTTCCAGTAGGTAGCACTGAATCACAACTATCTATTTATCTATCTATCTATCTCACTTTTCTGACTTTTCAAATCTTCAGAGGGTGGTGAAAAATGGGAAGGTGGGTACATCCTATGTGATCTGGTCATCTTAGTACCAGGGGACCAACTCTGCAGAAGAATGCTGTGAGCAGTGGGGCTCCAAATCCATGAAACCCCAGCGTGGCTAGTATACCCAGATACTGCCATCAGTGTAGCCAAGATGCATGGAGGTGGTGTTGGCTGGGGTAACCAGGCCACCTTCTAAGTTGTTTGCCCTCTAGCAAGGGTGACATCAGGCCTCTGCAGATTACCCCTATTCTCCTGTTCCCGGGAACAGTACAGACTGTGCCCTTTGCTCTGGCAAAAAGTGATTCTGTAGTACCAGTTCTCAGGTTCGCAGATAGTGTGCTCTGCAACCCAGCACCAAGGGAGGAGGGAGGCCAGCTCTGAGAGGTTAAGGGGCAGCCAGGATCTGGGGTTTTGTTTCTCTGTCTGGAATTCCCCCCACTAGACAACTGTGTCTGTACCTCTGTGCTGTGTTCCTGTCCTAGTATTCACTGCTGCAAAAATGCCCACTGAGTCTGTTTGCTTCCCCTAGCTGAATAGAGTACTAACTGCAACATGATTTTGCCCCTCTCCCTGCTGAGCCTCACCGTGAGCACCCAGCTGTAAGGCTGCATCTGTGGCTTGTCTCAACATTTCTGTCTTCTCACCTCCCTGATTTGTTCCCAGTTGCCTACCTTTAGATGTATCAATTTGCAGACCTCTCGGGTGTGTTTGTGCATTGAGCAGGGAATCTTTCACTGAATTATTGTTATTCAAATTGTTGAAACTTCACAGGGAGAGGCCAAGGGCACCTCTCATGCCACCATTCCCCTGACATCACATTTATTATTTCATTTTTAATGAATACTAATTGCCACCTACATGCATTGGTGGTGCAGTATATAGATGATGTACTGTAGAATTGTACACCTGAAACCTGTATAATTTCCTAAACCAGTGTCACCTCAATAAATTTAATAAAAGGAAAAAATCTCATCATAAAACTTCAAAACATGTGTTTATTATTTTTTAGTCAATCAGATCCCAGTGATGTGAGTTATATGTGATTTCAAAATCAAACATAACTACACATAGCAAGGACTTGCCAAATCATAGTTTTTCTCCTCTAATGTGACTGTATGGGGGATGAGAACACTCTCTAAATTCAGGTGAAATCTCCACTGTGGTGAGGAGATTATTTAGAGCTAAGTATAGAAGAAAGTAGCCTTAGGTTTCCCTGCCTAGGTGGCTCAGTTGGTTGGAGCATCATTTCAATATGCGATGGTTTGGGGTTCAGTCACTGGTCAGGGCACATATAGGAATCAACCAATGAGTGCATGAATGGTTGGAACAACAAACGGATGTTTTTCTCTCTCTCCCTTCCTCTCTCTAAAGTCAACACATTGTTTGTTAAAGTAGCTTTAGGGTAATAGTATGTCCCATCTTTTGTCTAGATTGTTAGAATTTCCAAGCACTGAATAAACTCCAATTGAAGTTGTATTAAACTTTTTCATTCTCCTAAAACAAACAAACATACAAAAATCTCTCTTGAAAGTGTTTTCTTTCATTTTGGACCTTTTTATGCTCTTCAAGGCCTGTCTTTTCTTTTGGTTATTTCTATATGCATCTTAAGTCTTTAGTTTGCTTCCCTGAAAAAGGAATGTAAAGCAAAACACTTAGCAACACAGTAGATAAGTGCACTGTTATCTGTTGCCTCAGTCGGTCTGTGTGAGATGTGCAAGGCGCTTGCTTTTTTGTCTGTTGGTGCAGCCACATAGATTCCCTTTATACAAACAGTCCTCTGGCTTTTATACTGTCCTACAGATCAGACTTCACTCAAATGTCATAAATTCTTCACTGATGCCAAACAAGTATGTTTATCTTACACAGACCTAAAACTGTGTCAAGAAGAAAATATCTGGTGAGCTGACGAGTTAATGCCATTCTACAATTATGTATGCCCTTTACAAAACCTGTTCAATCGCCAGTTTAACTTAAACACACAGTTGACCCAAGTCCCTTTAGCAGAAAAGCCCTAAAGTGTGGATCCAACATAAATTAGTCAATGGAATTTACCAGCATTTGTATTTAGTGCCCTTAAATATTGAATTTTGTCCAGATACTCGAAGAATTCGACCACTAAATCTGGTTGCCTCTGATCTAACATCAAAGCCAGGCATTTGCCGTCACTATTGAAAACATTCTTCTGAAGCTTTCTAAAACGTTACATTCAGATAAAAAGAATGATTTCAATAGCTCCTGAACATGGCTAGAAGGTATTTTTTTTCTTTTATATAATATTATCAACCAAACTATTTCATTTTATATAAGGTATAAAGAATAAGATTCAAAAGTGACCCATTTTGCACCTGCTAGCAGGAGAATGAGGGATGGGGCCAGAGACACCAGGAGTTAGCAGGTTCCTTTCAAACCAATAGAATCTGAACTAGCTTCTTTCATTTAGTCCAATTTCCTTTGAACCCCTTTCCTCTAGGAAGGTGTTTCTAATAATACATTTAAAACAAAACAATAATGTGATCAAAGAATTGCTTCTAATTAGAAGGTCCTTGGTATACACAGTTTTCCCATTCTTCCCTTCCATAACTTTCGTATTCCTGGTTGGTCTTGTTGGTGACCCCATTAACAGCATAGCTGAGAATTCACACTTAGGAATCTTGTTCAGCCATAGTAATTAAGTGCCATTTCCTTCTAGGAGGAAATAAACAGTTCAGATAAATATACTAATTGAGTGTTTGTTCCTGTTTATTATAATCCTACATAGAGTCCCTTGGCACAGTTATACCTTATGCTAAAACTTTTCTGCAAACATTTCTTTCAGATTCTTCAGTCAGCTTTGGAAGACACCTAAAACTTTCTCATCCATAAGTAGTAACTCATGACATCTTTCTCCAAATTGACTATACACTTACCAGGTTCTTAGCTTTGAAGTGATTTTAGGCGACTGCTGATCTCAGGGTGGTTCTCTGTGCAGTTGTTCATACGATGCCAGGCTCTGATCTTTCTTTTCAGTTCCATGAAGTTTGGGGATCAACATCACTGAGATGAGCCCACCGTGATACCTCGGGAGAGGCCATGTCACAGGTATTGCACTAAAAGAAACAGGGAATACAGAAATGGATGTGAAATAACTCTTGCCTTCAGTAGAAATAAACAGCAAATAACAAGAAATAGATGTGAAAGGTGCATTGGGAGAGGAAGAAAAATGTCTCACAGGAGTGCTATTAAACATTATAAATTTAGAGGGAGAGTGAGGTAACTACACTCAAAATACAGTGAAGGATGAGAAACGTAGTGGCATGCTGAAGAACTGGCCAAAATCTAGTTTGGCTCAAATGCCTTCTTGGAAGTCTTTTTAATTGCTCTCTGGGAAATTTGAGTTTTTACATGCAATGGGAGTCTTTTAAGGTGTTTGAGCCAGAAAGCAATAATGTTCATAATTGTGATTTGGGAGATAATCTGACATTTTAATTTGTCTTTGGCAACATCAAAAGATAGTTTCCTAAGTAATGGCCATATTGTTTCACCCACCCATCCTGTATTCATTATATTATTCAAATGTTCAAAAAATTGTTAGTTGCCTATTGTTGTATTAGTAATATAGTATCAGCTACCTAATATGAAACATGGATTGTACTCATTATCATGGTATGCAAAGATAAACCAGGTGTGATTTATCGTTCGTGGTTTAGAAGGAAGGATAAGAAAGTATATAAATAACTACAGAGCACATTTCAAGCAAGGTGCAGAGAGGATCAAAGAAAGAATTGTGAAAGGGCACCCTAAACATTGGATTCAAATATGTTATGTTTTTATATCTATTCTAGAGCTCATCTTAAGGTGAAAGACATAGATAAAAAATGTTTGATTTGAAGGATTCTAGGTTAATCTACTGTCCTAAAAGTACCTGCTAAAAAGTGACAAAAGTTCCTTTTAGAGAAGAATAACATTGAGTTATTTCACAGGGCTTCAGACACATCTCAGCTGTTAGAAAGCAGTTTGTTATGGATCACAAGAAGAGCAGCTCACCAATGTATTATATTTTACAACACCTTAGTGTAAATTAGTTTATCAGATCACGGTTTTCCTAAAAAGTTATTTCAAAACAAAAGAATTGGAATTTTGATGACATCGATGCTAAAAGACAATGCAGGTCATAGAGTCAAGGTCAGAAAAATGACATGGTGGGTGAACATGAAAGGCTAGTGAGAAGCTTAGAGGCAGCAAGCAGAACTCAGGTCAGGGACCAGGTATGTGAAGCTTAGGAGAAAAAAGATCATTAAAGGGGAAAAGAAAGAGGTCCTGAGATGGAACTAAGCCAACTTCACCATTTTGCTTACCCCTGGTCTACTCCCAACAAATATCTACTGGGCATGGACCAGTCCAGTTGTTCATTGTCAGCATCTCTCCTGACTGGCCAGTGTTCATGTGGTATTGAAGCAGGGTGCAGCCAAGAGGAGGGCCCCAAGAAGGGATTTGTAATGGGGTCCAGGACTCGGGGTGTCCAGGAAATATTAGAAAAATGTATATAGGATGTCCTCACCCCCACAGGCCTGAACCAGGGGGGATGGGACACATGGAACAGGGCCATTCAGAGCTGTTTTGGGTAGCAAGAGCTTTGCAGCTAACCCCTGGCACAGTCATTTAACATATCTATAACCTTTAACTGGTTTCATGGATGTGTTAAGTAGCTGTGGCCATGCTTTGAGCCAGGGGGATGGTACCAAATTCCACCCAAGATGGGACTGGGAAGCAACTCCCCCTGGTTACAGGGCCTGTGGGAGAGCTTGGAGATGATTGGCTCCATGCCATGGGGCCACACCTGCCCAGACTTACTATGGCAGCCCAGTAAAGCTGGAAGAATACGGGGATGCTGGCAGGTGTAACTGATTGTAGGAGGAGTCAGAAATGGGGCTGCAAAGGAAGATGGGCACTGGGATTTAAACCTAGGCCCAGCAGCCATAGAGTAAGAGGAGGACCACAAGGTTTTGGGGGAGAAAAGAGGAGACCACGCAGCTCCAAAGTAAATGGGGAGGAGACCATGCGGCTCTGAAGGAAGGAGTAGACCACGCGGCTCTGAAGTAAATGGGAGAACCACGAGGCTCTGAAGCAAGTAGATAGATAGAGGTCCATGTGGTTCTGAAGTGGGGAAAAGGACCACGCGGTTCTGAAGGAGAGTAGAAAGGACCACGTGGTTTTGGAGTGCTTCTTTTTGCCACGTGGCTTAGGCAGCAGAAGAGACTTTGCAGCCATAGAGAATGGGGAGAGAGGACTCTTGCTGGTGGGCCATGAGAAGGTGCCACATGGCTTTGGATTAACTGGAGATTGCAGCAGCCACACAGCTGATGGTGCCGGGAGCCTGAATCACGGACTTCTACTTCTTTTCCTGAGACACGGTACCCCAGAATGGGCACAGGGAGAGGGAAGTACTGTGCATCTGTGGGTATTCCAGAGGACTTTAGTATCTTATTGAAGACATTAGGTCATTATTCTAAGTTTGTGTAACTTTTAAATAAACAATTCCTTTCCTTTTCACCAGTCTCTGGCATTGAGAGACGTCTTTCCTCTGGCGGCGGGCATTGCGAACCTAGCAGGTGGGCGTGGGGGAAGGAACCTCCAGAGACAGAAAGGGGGAATCCTTTCTGTAATAATTTATCGTGAAGGAACCACCCCTTCCCTTGCTCTGTAACAGTATCTGCTGTTAAATACTCAATATTCTGATTCTGGTTCAAACTTACATAGTTCTTGCGGTTCGTATGGTATCTCCTGATAAATATTTTGGTTCCATTCCAAATGCATATTTAAACTAAATTCTTCATCCAAAACCAATGCTTTAAAAAAAAAAAAGCTAGTCTGTCTGATTAAGTTACATTTATTTTTCTCCTTGAAATTCTCATTTGATTTGAGGAAATTATACAGTCTAACTCACCACAGTAACTGGCTATAGGGTGTCTTAGCCCATCCAATTCTTTCTTTCTAGAGACTGGGGCATTTCCCTGTTTCACAGTTCACCGAAAACCTTTGTGGTCAGTGAGTCCCATCCATCTTATTTCAGGTTGACTTTGTGAATCTCACACATTTGGAGTAGGTGGTAGGGAGGGATAAGAAGAATGTGAGAGCCAAGGTCTCACACTGGATAGGCATGTGACACCTAAATGCAGATTTGACAGAAATGAAAGGAGACAGCTTGGATGTGACAGATACGATAAATAAAGCACATCCTGCAACCTTGAGAAGCAAATATTCACAGTTTCTGTTGCAGCACAAATATGTGGATGCAAGTTTTCAGAATGTCATATTTTTAACGAATTAGTACATATCAGCATCATTTTTAATGTATTTGGTTTCATGTATGTGTTTACTTGGAGTTAATTTTTTCCAAACTCATCAGATTGTTTCCAAACTGTCCCCCTGCCATATCTTTTCAAACTTTAACTTTCATCTTTTTTCAGAAGCCTATTTTTCTCCTTTCATCTCCCTGACTTGTGCATTTTCTGATTGTACCTCTTTGGTTTTGTGTTATACTTAGCACTTATTTGAGGCTTTTAATCTTCAAAGCAGCTGAGAACATTACCTAATTAATCCTCCCCACAATTTCATAATGGAAGTCATTATTAGAATTTTTACTTTTGCATGCAGGACAAAATAAGGTGAAGGTTCAATGACTTCCCCAAAATCAAAAGAAGTGAATTGCAGCCTGCACTGAGATTTCTGTGCTCCATCACTCTGCCCCGTGTCTTCCTTCCGTGTCTTCTTTCTGGTGTCCTCTGCTATAAACTATTTACTTGAATGTTGTGAATTTTATGTATTCCAATTTCAATCTCTCACAATAAATAGTGGATTTCTTTCTTTTAATAATAGTTTTCCTGTTGATTATATATTTTTCGTTTTCTCAACACTTGTTTTTGACTTATCCTCTTTTGTGTTTACTTGTATTTTATGTCTTTTACAACCTCTTTTATATTCTTTCTACCTATTTGCAATTTTTCTTTAAGACTTAATTAGCTAGTTCATGATTATAATGGAAAAAGCAATTATTTACTAATTGTAGATTTAGATTGAATACTGGCTTTTCCATTTGTTTTAGATCCATTGGTCAAATAAATAAATGCATCTGATATATATGTCTTTATTTATATGTTTAGAAATAAAACATATATTTCACTGGACTCCTGTAAGAGTGAAGTAGATAACACAGTGTGGAACAAATAAGTTTATAGTTGTTCATATAGAAAATAAGACCATGATTAATAAATAATAATAAAAGAATAGCACAGCACCTATATATAATTGTTTTAATTATTCTTTCTTCTCTTACTAATCTCCATTTTTTTAAATAAAGGTATATTTTAAATACATTACAAAGTTAAGATTTTAACTATGCAAAAATTTTGATTTTTTATAAATTTAAATACCAGTGTAACCATTTTCTGGCTCAAGATAGAGGACTTTTCTTTCATCCGTAAAAGTTTTTCAATGACCATTTTTAGTCAATACTTTCCCAAGGTAAGTGGGTAGATTATTGTCATCCGCTAGTCTTGGTTATTCCAGAACTTCACATGAATGGAATCGCTCAGTATGGATGCTTTTGCTTCAATCTTCTTTTACTCATCATGTGCTTTGAGATCCAAAACTGTTGTTGAATATTGTATCTGTAGTTTTGACCTTTATTTTACTTCTAATTTCTTGATAATGGACATTTATGCTGTGTTCCAATTTAGAGCTATTAGGAGTAAGGTTTCTATGTACATTCTTGTGAAAGATGTTTTGTGATTGATATTTTTATTTATCTCAACAATAAATTACTAAATCATAAAGCCGACTTCATAATACTCTAACAAACAGTTTTTCATCATGGCTGCGCCATTTTATGCTGACCCAGACATGTAATGAAGTGCAGTTCCTCCACATTTTTGCTGACTTTGGTACCGATAGTATCTTAAGTTGTAGTTCATTCCATTGGGCGTGTAGTGGTATTTCCTTATAAGTTTTTCTTGCATTTCTTTGATGACTAATGATACTGAGCAACACTTGGCACAATTATTTTTCTAGAAGAGTACTGTTACTTCTAAGTAGACTTTATTCATATTTTGAGAAAACAATGAACAGATAAGAAGTTTTAATTTACTTTTAGAATTGTAACTTTATAGAAGTTATCATAATAGAGATTGTGCTAAAAAGGGCAGGAAAATATATGGCCAATCTTCTAATTTAATTGTCAATACTCCCAATGTAAAACTGGCAAAACCCATCGATTGTCCCCTCCTGATAGAGCAAGCACTGAATTTTCCTCTGAAAACAGAACAGTCTTTAAATTTTCTAGGGTTTAATGAAAGCTGTTTTTTCATTTTGGTTTGGTTTGGTGAAAACTAAAAATAATGCTGGATCAATCATAACAAAACAGAGATTTTCTTTTAAATTATGGAAGAGGTTTGAGGACAAGGCATATTAAAAATGGAGGAAAAATATTTTTATGTTTATTAAAACTACACATGAAATAGTTTGATAAAAAATGAATGAGAATGACAATCCAAATTTGTGTCTGCTTATTAGAATGTGATACATCTGAAGATAGATGTCGGAAATTAAGAGAAAAAAGATCAGAAACCATTTAACTGCAGTTCAAGTTCCTCCCTAGAAGAAATCATCAAAATTTCTCTTATATCCTCCCTCATTTTCCATTACCTAGCACATAGTTTCCTCTGAACAATATATACTGAAATAACTTATTTCACTGTCACTGCAAAATAAAGTGTACTTCAGATTTTTTCTTTAACACAGTTACTTCAACCTTTCTTTCCCACTTGTCATTTATTAACTACTCACTTTAGAAAGTACTGAAAGAGGGGTAGGGGGGGTGTTGGGAACTGCCCTGCCTGGTTACAGAAGCTGTAAACCCCCATTATTAGGGCTGAGTCAGAGACCTTGAGACCATAAGCCACTAAGGAGACAAAGCTTATCTCCCTGTTTGGGTGCCAGATGCTGGCGGGCTCCGCCCGCAGGGCCCTCTGGCCACCATGGATGAGAATAAGTCTCCCGAGACAGGATCTGCTTGGGGAGAAAAGGTAGCTGATCTCTCAAAGGAGAAGGGCCAAGAGGCTCTTCCTCAATGGGCTTTTATTGGGTTCAATTTGCACAGGAATACAGGTAAAGCTCATCAATCATTGTCAGGCAGTAAGGATCGAACAATAGATAACAAACAAAGAACTCTGAGGGCTTATTCTGAGTCAGGGTCAGTTAGCCAAAGGGCTGTAAAACTTTGGGAAACAAACTCATTTCAGGCTTGTACCCTTATCATTTAAATTGAGGGTATTAGCAAAGCAGGTTTCACAGGGTTTTATGCATTCTTTCTTAGGTCTAATCACCCTGGGGAATCTGCCCTTTCCAGCACAGGACTGCACTGCCCTCTGTCATTGTTTCAGGCTTAAGTCAGGCAGGGGAAGTAAGGCAGCCAAGAGATTAGGAGACTTCTTGCAGACAGAATGAGGACACAGGCTATGTGAAAGCCCAGGGGCGAAGGTCCATCGCCCCCTTTTTCTATAGCCCCCAGAGTCCTTCCCTGAGGACCCCTTTGCAACCATGCCTGTCTTAGGTCGTTCCTCCCTTGAGGAATCTTACCCATCATTGGCTAACTGGTCAAGCTCAGGGCCAAGCAGGGTAAAGTAAAGTGGGCAGAGGTGGCTCCCCTTCCAGGGAGATAAGCTTTGTCTCCTTAGTGGCTTATGGTCCCAAGGTCTCTGACTCAGCCTTAACCATGTGGGTTTACAGCTTCTGAAACCAGGCAGGGTGGTTCCCAACAGGGGGGCAGGATGAAAGATAGTGAAGACATTAACCAAAGAGTATTTATGTACAATCCAAGGACAAGACAACAATGTGGGGATTGCCTTGGGTTGGGAGGAAGGTGGGGCTGGGTGAGGGAAGGGAAGGGGAGAAAAGTGGGAACTGTAACAGCTTAAACAATAATAAAAAAAGGAAAGAAAATACACTATAAATAAGGAAAAAAGAAAATGCTGAAATATGACGTTTTTTTTAAATAGGGTAAATATATGTCATAAAAAGAAGTTTGATACAGAGTATAGAGCTGACTGAATGAAGGCTTTTTACTCCCATAGCAGCACTGTGAACCAAGCTGCCAATTTCAGCTAACTAAACTGGTGAACCAAGTGAGCTATTGGTGATATTATTGATTGCTCATTTAGCAGACTAAAAGAACAGAAAAAAAATAACATGTCCTCAAGTCAATTAGTCCTTTCATTCTATAATTTGAGAGGTGTACATCATACAACCTATCTGCCTATCTGCGATACATTAATGGTACATGAAAATGGCTATATCGATTGATATAGTGTTAGATAGATAATAGTCACAAATAGAAAGAAAATAATTTAAAAATCCCCCAGCAAGATTGCTCTCCCTTAATAACTATATTTACATTCACACAATTAATAATATAAAAAGATTGCATTCATTGATTCCTAAAATTTCTTCAGTACTCATTTTAAGATACTGTGCTCAAATTTGAGTTAAAAATAGGAAACTAACTAGAGATAATCAATACCCACGTCTTACTTTTTTGTCCTGGTTTTGGAGTAGTTGCTGTGTGTGTGTGCACACACACCTGTGTCATCCACAATGACCAAGATGGAAGTAAATGTAACACTAAGATACAAACTTTGAAAAATGGTGGCCAGAGAAAGAAATAGTGGATTCTGTTGTTGGTTAAGGACAGAATGCTAATTAATTTTCTAAAATACCACTGTCTTACTTCAAGTTCCCTAAAAACAAAGCATGAAATCGGGATTAATGTGCAAGTTATTGGCTAAAGAAAAGTCCTTCCAGGAGAAACCAGTAAGAGAATGGGAGAAGGAAGACAAAGGAAGAATCTAAGCAAGACTGTGATTCCAACTGATTCCAATTCCAGTCCCCAAGCTAACCCACAAGAGAAGCCCTGAGTGTAAATTATATCTCAGTTTTTCCACCTTTAGGCAATGGAATTGAGCATTTATATTCTTGCACCAGACCATCTCTGCAAATGAGTTTTCTCAAAGGTTGTAAATAAACTCTCAGCTACTTTCATCTTTCTGGAATCTCCAAGGGTAGTCTTCTGATCTATCAAAGTAAGAGTACCAGCAAATAGAAAAGAGAAAAGGAGAAAAATTCAGCCCATGAGCTTGCTTCTGCTCCTGGGCATTAGCATAAATGTCATACATTTCAGGCACTGATGTTGGTCACAAGACAACAAAATATGTAAACAAGAATGTGTGGGCCAAAGAAAATGTGTGTGGAACAAAAAATGGATGCATTATCCATTCTCAGAAGAGTGAGTAGGTCTGAAAAAGAAATTGCATTCATTGGTTTGGAGTTTAGCAAGGAAAAAAAAAGGGGACACTTTAGTCTAAAAGTTGAAACTTTTGGTTTTTCCAAAGAAATAGTTACTGATAGAGTTTTACAGGAAAAAACAAATCGTAACCTATTACAAAGCCATTAGAAACAAAGTACAAATAAACTAAGAATAGATGTGTAGACTCTATTAAAATGGGTCCTTGGGGATCTAGGCACAGCACTAACAATGCTCAATGTCGCTCTCAAGTTTGGGTAGAAGCAGACTAGAGTGGTCTCCAGGCAGCCTGTGGCACTGGACAAGTGCTGGCAAAATCTGCTAAAGTGAAGAAGCTCCTCTGTCCCACCGAGCCACCTCAGAGGGGAGAGGAGTGATTTCTGTTGTTCATCACTGATCTCTGTGCATCCTGGGAGGGAAAAAGAAAGAAATAGAAAAATATTTATAATGATACAGTAATTACCCCAATAATAGGAACTTTACTGAATTTAAAACAAAAAAGAAAATGCTGAAATGAAGAGGCCACAAGAACTCAACTGAAGCTACCACTCCCATGTGGCCTGTGGACTACCAACAATTTGGTGCGAACTTCGAACTTTGTGGTTACAGACATGAGACAAAGTTCAAACAACTACTATGAAGAGATAGGTGCAAGAAGGGCATATACAGTCATGAGGTGAGAGTTCACCCAACAACCGAAAGCCGGCTGAGAGCTGAACAAGTGGCATTGTTCCCTCTCCAACCCCTTCCCAACAGACAGCACTACAAAGCAGCGACCACAAAATAATGATGTGGGTTACCTCACCCTGGTGAATACTTAAGGCTCCACCCCTTACAATGAAACAGGCATGCCAAAACAAAAAATATGGCCTAAATGAAAGAACAGGTCAAAACTCCAGAAAAACAACTAAGTGAAGAGGAGATAGCCAATCTATCAGATGCAGAGTTCAAAACACTGGTAATCAGGATGCTCACAGAAATGATTGAGTATGGTCACAAAACAGTGGAAAAAGTAAAGGTTATGCAAGGTGAAATAAAGAAAAATCTACAGGGAACCAACAGTGAAGGGAAGGAAACCAGGACTCAAACCAACAATTTGGAACAGAAGGAAGAAATGAACATTCAACCAGAACAGAATGAAGATACAAGAATTCAAAAAAAAATGAGGAAAGGCTTAGGAACCTCCAGGACAAGTTTAAACATTCCAACAACCCAATCATAGGGGTGCCAGGAAAAGAACAGGAAGATCAAGAAATTGAAAACTTATTTGAACAAATAATGAAGGAGAACTTCCCCAATCTGGCAAAGGAAATACATTTCCAGGAAGTTCAGGAAGCTCAGAGAGTCCCAAAGAAGCTGGACCCAAGGAGGAACACACCAAGGCACATCATAATCATATTACCCAAGATTAAACATAAGGAGAGAAACTTAAAAGCAGCAAGAGAAAAGGAGGCAATTATCTACAAAGAAATTCCTGTAAGACTATCCCATAAGCTGATTTCTCAAAAGAAACCTTGCAGGCAAGAAGGGGCTGGAAAGAAGTATTCAAAGTCAAGAAAGGCAAAGACCTACATCCAAGATGACTCTATCAAGCAAAGCTAACATTCAGAATGGAAGGGCAGATAATGTGCTTCCCAGATAAGAAAAAATTAAAGGAGTTCATCATTACTAATCTATTACTATATGAAATGTTAAAGGAACTCATCTAAGTAAAGAAGATCAAAACTATGAACAGTAAAATGGCAACAAACTCACAACTGAACAAAAACAAAAACAAACTAAGTGAATAACTAGAACAGGAACAGAATCACAGAAATGGAGATCACATGGAATGTTATCAACAGGATGGGGAGGGAGAGAAAGGGGGAAAAGGTACAGGGAATAAGAAGCATAAATGGTAGGTACAAAATAGACAGGGGGAAGTTAAGAATAGTGTAGGAAATGGAGAAGCCAAAGAACTTATATGGACAACCCATGGACATGAACTAAGGGTGGGAGGGCAGGTGCAGGGCAGAGAGGAATAAAGGGGAGAAAAAAATGGGACAACTGTAATAGCACAATCAATAAAACATACTTAAAAAAAGAGAACCAACCCAACAATGTGATTCTATCATACCTATTAATATAATAGATAATACGAGAGTAAGATAGGTTCTTACAAAATTAATATAAATGACTATGTATGCATAACCATTTAAAATGAAAGATGAGATACTTAAAAATTATGATGTAAGACCTGGAGAAAAACTTACTGAGGAAGTAATGAAATTTGAATTTCAGGACCCTTACTTGTTTGGTCTCATTTCACTGTCTTAGGATGGACCTCAGCAATGTTTTTGCATAGTTATATATTTTTGTTAAATTTGTAAAAATTAGATACTTTTACTCAATTGGTTGAGGACAGTGTCTTGATTATTTTGACTTTCCCTCCACCACCCACCCTTTCTGACTGGTATGAGCACCTTTTCGAATCTGGCTAAGGGACAGTTGGACTAAGGACACATTTTGTTTGAGTTTAGTAGGATCTAGTCTCATGAGTTGCGGCTATTTCTCTGTGTAAAGTCATTGCCATCTACTCTGATATAAGAATAGCTTCCAGAAAGACTTCTACCCTAGTAGTACTCTATTTTGGAAGTATGTGATTTAGTGGAGGAGAAACAAGGTTTGAAATGTTTGGGGACAAAATCTGATGCAGGAAAATTCCAAACCATTAAACTGACAAAGTAGTAAGTGAAGAATTTGGTTCACACCTACTTCTTGTTAAAATGATCAACAATAAAAGTTAATTTAAATTGGCATGCTAAAGATATGTGAATTGATATTTTCTTCTCTCTAAGAAATTACAAAATTGGCATTATATAAACAGGTGATCAAAAATACTTATCAAAATTGCAAGGGAAGTGTATTATAAAATGATGTTAGGTAATGGAAAAAAGTTGTATTTCTTGATTTTGTGATACATTTGTTGTTTTTTGGCCTTTTGAGTGTTGTGTTTGTTTGATTTCTTTTTGATCAATATATATCCATTTTAATACATAATTATGTATTTCCAAGTTTAGATCTGACCCTGGTAGCACTTTATAGGAAGAAAATCCCTAAATAAAAAGCAATACAGGGGGAACCAAGATGGCGGCGTAGGTAGACACACTGCGCCTCCTCGCACAACCAGAACCGACAGAGAATCAAACAGCAAGGGGGACCAACACCAAGGAAACAGAAAATAATCATTCATCCAGACTGGTAGGAGGGGCGGAGACGGGCACCGGGGTGGAGAGGACTCGCGTGGCTGTGGCGGGACTGAGACTGGCGGAGTGTGGGACAAATGGCGCAGGCAGTCCGAGCACTAGCAGACCCTGCGGTCCCACATTTGCACAGATAAACCCAGAGGGCCGGACTCAGAGTGGCGGAGAGCAGGGCAGGCAGAGCGGCGGGTAGCACCTTGCGGCACCACATTCGCCCACAGATAAACTGGACGAACGGCGGGCAGCGAAGCAGACCGCTGCACAACCCAGGGCTCCAGCTCAGGGAAATAAAGCCTCAAACCTCTGATTGAAAGCGCCCCTGTGGGTTGGGGCGGCAGGAGAGACTCCCAGCCTCACAGGAGAGGTCGTTGGAGAGACCCACAGGGGCCTAAAGTGTGCACAGGCCCACTTACTCGGGAACCAGCACCAGAGTTGCCCAGTTTGATTGTGGGTATCGGAGTGGAAGATTGAAATCCGGAGGAGAGTGAGGCGGGCGCCATTGCTCCCACTCGGCCCCTCCCCCACGTACAGCGTCACAGCGCAGCAACCAGCATTACCCCGCCCCGGTGAACACCTAAGGCTCCGCCCCTTAAAGTAACAGACGCGCCAAGACAAAAAAAAAAAAAATGGCCCAAATGACAGAACACTTCAAAGCTCCTGAAAAAATACAACTAAGCGACGAAGAGATAGTCAACCTATCGGATGCACAGTTCAAAGCACTGGTTATCAATATGCTCACAGACTTGGTTGAATCTGTTCGAAAAACAGATGAAAAAATGAAGGCTATGCTAAGAGAAACAAAGGAAAATGTACAGGGAACCAATAGTGATGAGAAGGAAACTGGGACTCAAATCAGTGGTATGGACCAGAAGGAAGAAACAAACATCCAACCAGAAAAGAATGAAGACACAAGAACTTGGAAAAATGAGGAGAGGCTTAGGAACCTCCAGGACACCTTGAAACGTTCCAACATCCGAATTATAGGGGTGCCAGAAGGAGAAGAGGAAGAACAAAAAATTGAAAACTTATTGGAACAAATAATGGAGAACTTCGCCGATCTGGCAAAGGAAATAGACTTCCAGGAAGTCCAGGAAGCTCAGAGGGTCCCAAAGAAGCTGGACCCAAGGAGGAACACACCAAGGCACATCATAATTACATTATCCAAGATTAAACGCAAGGACCTACATCCAAGATTACTGTATCCAGCAAAGCTATCATTTAGAATGGAAGGGAAGATAAAGTGCTTCTCAGATAAGGTCAAGTTAAAGAAGCTCATCATCACCAAGCCCTTATTATATGAAATGTTAAAGGGAGTTACCTAAGAAAAAGAAGATCAAAAATAGGAACAGTAAAAATGACAGCAAACTCACAGTTATTAACGACCACACATAAAACAAAAATGAGAGCAAACTAGGCAAACAACCAGAACATGAGGGTGGTCAATAAGGGAGTGGGAGGGGGAGAGGGGGGTAAAGGTACAGAGAATAAGTAGCATAGATGATAGGTGGAAAATAGACAGGGGGAGGGTAAAAATAGTGTAGGAAATGTAGAAGCCAAAGAACTTATAAGTATGACCCATGGACATGAACTATGGGGGGGGAATGTGGGAGGGAGGGGGGTGGGCAGGATGGAGTGGAGTGGGGGGGAAATGGGACAACTGTAATAGCATAATCAATAAATATATTAAAAAATAATACACACACACACACACACACAAAAAAAAGCAATACAACCATGAAGAACAAGAAGGAAATTCAAATACCGCATTTCTGAAAAGGAGAAGCCAATATTATAAGAGGTCAATTCAACTTGAATTTAGCTATAAATTAATATGCTCTCAACTAAAATACTACAATATTTTAATTCAACAAAAGATATTAAATTATATTTGAAAATGAATCATGAAATCAGCCAGGTGCTCAATCATAACTCCTTCAGGCATGGCTAGATCTAGGACCTCAGTGGTGATGTGAACTATTATTTTTCTACATTTTCATAAATGTCTTTGTACACATTTCTTTAATTCTTGTTCTCATTATCTGCCTCCTGTGTTTAAAGAAGATAGTTTTAATCTATTCCAGAAAAAAATATTCAAACTGCTCTTCATTTTAGGAGAATAAACTCTTCTAATGCCAATATACCATGTCTTGGGAAATGCTCTAATTAATCTCAATTCAATCCCAGCACACCTAGACAGAAATCACAACCAAGGGTTTAACTATTCTACATGGCTGACTTGCATCACTACTCCTTTGTGTTGAGGGCAGGTGTACCATGAGTGACATTCCAATGGTGAAAGGAAGGTGTTATTTTGATTGGCTTACTTGAGTCACAACTCACTGTGTGTTAAATATGTGGTACTATGAGTGCCCTTCCAACATGGTGTTGGGGTGATAGGCTTTCTGGAGACGGGAATAACAGATGAAGAACATATACTATTGCATTGAAGTTAGAATGTCATCAGTGATAAGAGACATTATTATTTATGTGACACTAAGAAGGAAAAATGCTGCTAGTGAAACTATGTTAAATTTTCTTATCACTTCATTTTATGTTTATTGAGATAATTTAGCCATAACCATGTTATACTTTTGTTTACATTAAGATATAGGTAGATTGGTTAAAATACAATTGAAATATTTTCACATTTGGTGTCCAATTCTTCTGAAACTCTTCAATTGTGTGTGTGTGGGTCTACACATTATCCTCTCTGCAGTGAGTTTTGGCATGGCAGCATTTCCTAAGAGTGCTCCCACTATACATCTGGATTTTCTTTCAAGCTAGTTCCAATCATTCTGCAAGTTTTGATGCAATATGCAGACAAAAGAGTGCTTTATAACTCCCACTTGAATGATAACAATTGGAATATTAATCCCAAAATCAGAATTGTTTAAAAATGACCAATTTTGAAACTTAGTATCCATAAACATATTATACCAGTTAAATATATATTATGTGATTTTTTTGTTGTCTTGATGTATTTTGTCTCAGTGAATTTTATATACATATATAAATATATATATCATTTTAATTAATATTTTCCAGTACATTTATTTTCCTATAGGTTATTTCTTATCTTTACGTCTTTCAGGAACCTCATTCTAGTAGTTGGATAGAGGTCAGTTAAGTGATAAATAATTTTGAACTGATACAATCTATAAGGACATAAGATAATAAATTACCAGACTCCACCTTTGTACTTTTAAAACAAAATAGACCACATTCTCAGGTTACATCCCTGACCTACTGGATTGGATATTCTGGTGTGAAGTCCAAGGATCTGTGTTTAACAAGCCTCCAGGTGATTGTGATGCTAAAATTTGAGAAGCGCTGACTTAGATCATCACAGAAGACCAATAACGCATGATCTTCTTGGTAGGCTTTTATCTCTTGGTTTAGAAAACAAAATAAAATAAAAGATAAAACTGCAATAAACATAGTTACATTCTTTTCAATACAAATTCTGAAAAATTGATTTATATCCTGAAATCAGCAGAATAATGTTTCCCCAAATATGTGCACATCCTAATCCCTGAATCTCTGAATATGTTATGATATGTAGCAAAGGGGAAATTCAGGTTGCAGATGACGTTGATATGTGGAGATTCTGTCTGATTACCCGTGTGTGTCCCCATCTCCTTACAAGAATTCTTATAAGTGACTGAGGGAGACAAGAGAGTCAGTGTCTGAATGATGCATTGTAAAAAGGACTCGACTGGTGATTTCCAGTTTGATGTTGGAAAACATCAAAGCCTCTAGCCTCTAGAAGGTGGAATAGGTAAGGAAACAAATTCTTCCCTAGAGCCTCTGGAAGGCATACAGTCATGCCTACACCTTGATTTAATTCTAGGGAGACCAATTCAGATTTCTGTCCTTAAGAATTATAATAAATTTATGTTGTTGAAATCCACTAAGTCTGTGAAAATTTGTTACAGCAGGAGGAGAAAACTAATAAAATATCTTAGTTAACTCTTCCTACTTTCAAACAGAATGATAATAATTAGTGGACATCTATAGTCATAAAACCAATTTTCTCACAATTTTATGTTTCTAGAAAACTATCTCAGTGCAACAAGAGCTAGTAAGCATAGATTGATTTTTCTTCTAAGATTTTAAAGGAAAAAATGCCTATCTTAATCTTGGGCGGCTGGAGTCATTATTATGATTGAGAGGGAGGGAAACACTCAGATCTTCCTGAAAGTATCCTTGATTGGATAAATCACAGGTTGGTTAATCTGTCAGACTACCTTTCCAGAGAATCAAGGATCTTATTACCAAGAATCTATTCAGCAAGAACCATTGCCAGGAATCAAATACAAAACACTTTCTGACAGCGGTAATTAATAATACGGAGTTATTCATGGGCCTGTAAATTGCCGGAGTGTGTGTTTCCCATGGCAATGCCGTATTTTAGATGAACAAACACAAAACCACTCATCACAAAGAGTGTCATCAAACATCATAAAGTTTGTAAGAATTTGTTGGATGACTTTTCACTGTTCTTAAAACTAAATTCATCTTGTATTCTCCAGCTTACAAAAAATAGGGACATGGGGCTACAAGTAAATAAATTTGGCGTTCTTTTTTCAAAAGCTTTCATATTATATCTTGTCAAAGGTGCTGAGAATACACCAAGCAACAGAAATTATTACTGCAACACAAGAAAACAATATTCTCATGGAAATTAACATCTTCTCTTATTAGCAGTTCTGTCTTATTGCAATGATATGTGCTACTCTCTGACTCAAAGATAATGCAAGACCAGCCATCATTAGCTCATGTCCTCTGAAATGTTCATTGATGAATTGAAGCAATAAATAGCAATGTGAATTCTAGAAATGGGGAAAGAGTTAGGCACTAGGGAGTAGGTCCTGGAAAACAATTTGCAGATGTGGGTGCTTCCTAGCAATTGTTTCTGTAATTAATCCAAAACACAGCCCTGTCTCCCTATCTTTCCCTCCTGCCCTATTCCCCTTCTCATTAAGCATGATTTTACTCAACAGCAAAGACTAATAAAGCAGAACCTTTTGATGAACTCTAGATTTCTGTGAATGCCTTTGGCATTTTCTCAGTAGCCGGTTACTGTAACAATTGTAAAGTCATAGTGAGCAATCTTAGAGAGGCTGAAATGGGTAATTATTTCTCTTTATTATTATTATAGTGGGTCAATTAAGGGAAATATAGGGCCATAACTTTCACAGATTTACTATAAAATCTTGTACAAGGTCACTTTGCTTCTTCTTATCTAGAAATTCATTGGGTATATCAAAATCTGTTACAGTACAGGTAATAAGAGTTGTCTAGAAGGAAATTGTTTCATTAAAAAGCCTTTAAAATGTTGGGAAGAAAGCTGTTATGTGGTAAAATAATCTGTGTAATCCACAAAAAAAAAGGGCACAAATGTAATATCTGAATACTATAATTCAGGTATATGTGTGTGTGTGTGTATACACACATATGCACACACACATATATACACATGCATATATAACAATTGTATGTAGGATTGTACATTTTAAAATTGATGTAGAAGTTAAATTGGGATTGTTTAATAAACACATTAAAACTCTAAGCAACAATGTTATTTAGCTGAAGCATGACTTTGCCACTCCTCCTAACATAGTCTGTGGCTCAAGCCTAACACTCCATATATATCGATTTAATTACCAGATTTTTCTCCTGCATAATTTCAGTTTTACTTCCTAAACTCTTCACTTTATCTTTAAGAAAAAGTTACATTGGTCCTCTCATGTATTGGGTTAATGATAGTCCAATGTCGTCATGCAATAATGAGGCGCTGAATTCCCAGGACCCAGCTAAGCTTGCCTTCCTGAGGCAAAGTTCTTGTATGCAATGAATTATTCCTCCATGTCTTCCTACTACTACCATGCTTTCTCAAACCACCCTGTCATATGTTCCATTTCACAAAACTTTATTCTATGTTAGGTGGAAAGTTATCTAATTTCATATCCTATTCTAGGTTTTATTAATGGTTGATAACAGCTTAATGTTCCTTATCTTTCTGGGTAATATCTAGGTTAACAAGCAAAGATTTCCTAGATACAGGATGATAATCGTCATCCTGAAACAGCAATTCAAAAGAATCTCTTCACCCCAATGTTCACAGCAGTGTTATTTACAAGAGCCAAGTGCTAAAATGGCCTAAGTTCTCATCAGTAGATGAGTGGATCAAAAAATTCTGGTACATTCACACAATGGAACACTACACAGCAGAAGAAAGAAGGAGGTGGGAGGGGAAAATGGGGGGGAAGGGGAAAGGGTTTTCAGGAACAACTATGAAGGACTCATGGAAAAAACCAAGAGGGAATGGAATCAGGGGAGGGAGGTGGGGATGACTGGGGTGGGGGGGTAGAGGTGGGGGGGAAAGGTAGAAAATTGTATTTGAACAATAATAAAATATTAAAGAAAAAAAAGGAACTCCTACCCTTCACAACAGCATGGATGGAACTGGAGAGTATTATGATAAGTGAAATAAACCAGGTGGCAAAGGACAAATGCCATATGATCTCGCCTATAAGTGCAACCTAATGAACAACAACAACAAAAAATGAGCAACATAGACCTAGAAACACGGAAAAAGGAACAAACTGACAGTGACTAGTGGGGAGGTGGGAGAGGGAAAGTGGGGGAAAGAAGAGGAAGGGCCTAGCCAAGTAACATGAATAAAGCACCCATGGGCATGGACAATGCAGGGCGGGGGGAGGATTGGCTGCATGAGCAGCGTGGGGCAGGGCAGGGGAGAGCAACTGGGGGAAAAATTGGGACAGTTGTAATTGAACAACAATAAAAATATAAGTAATAGTAAAGATAATAGCTGAAAATTATTGAGCCCTTATTCTCAAGCACTCTTCTAAGGACTTTGCTTTTATTCTCACCTATATTTCTCACATCTGCCTATGAAAGATTCACTTTTATTCACTCCATCAGTCTTTCAGAGGAAACAACAGAGGCTCATAGTTTGAGCAATTTGTCAAAAATCACCCAGTTTGAGCATATAGGACTCAGAATGAGAACCCAACCACCTGATTCCAGAGCTTTAGAATTTAACCACCATGTTATATTTAATCGGACGTGTCCATTGCGTTGGCAGTCTGGCGATGCACATTCTAAGACAGATGGATCTCTAACACAGAACTAAGCCAGGTATTACCTTGAGTGTTGTCCAGTAGACTCAGCTGGAGCTCAGTTTTCAGTAACTATTAACTTTTGTTATTACTTAAACATGAGCCAAGATATTTGTTCAGGATCAGGCATACATGAAAATAGTCTCTGTTACTTTAGAATTAGTTCAACCAAACACACTGAATGAAACAGACAATCCACAGTTAATGATCAGTAGTATCACCTGAGTACTTGCAGATTCTGATTCATTAACATTTGTCTAACTTTCTGATTTTAAAAAGAATTTACCTTCCTATGTAATTAAGAAATATGTAGAAAACCTTCTTGCAACTCCTTTTCTTAGCTCTTTCCTCCTGCAGGGAGTAGAGCTTTAAGGGGCATATGTGAAATACTGGGCTTGATTCTCATTATCAGCTGCTAATTACCTACCGAGAAGAAGTGTTACATGATAATGGCACACTGTAAATCATTGATCAAAGCTTTCCTTGGCACACAGAGGTAACAGTGTGAACCTTTTTGTTCTTAGTGACTAGGTTGTCACCAAAGAGGAAAATTTTAGGGCCAGATTATTTCATGAAATCTAATCTCCATTGCCTTTCCATATTGTGGGGGAGATTACATATATAATGTTATAATAATATACATGTTATTTTCATCAATAATTGTTTGGAATCTATTAGAAAGTGAGGGGGAAATCATCTTCAAATGGAGTCACTAACAATGCAAAGTTATTAAATAACCATAGCCTTGGAAAATCCGTGCAGCTTAATTACATTACCCAAACGTCGTCAGACTTTCTCTGCATGGTATTCATACTTATTGCATGTTGCATGTATGTATGCCTATGTTAATATGTGTGTATACATGTGTACACACACACACACGAGCTTGTGCCAAAGACTGCTTTAGTAGAGCATGCACTTGTATCTTGTGGGTATTTGACTCCAAAGCCATTAGCAACTACAGAAAATTCCACTCTGCTTTTAAATTAAAAAGATAGAGTATAATAAATTTGGATCAAAAGGTAAAGATTTGCAAATGATTTTACTTGAAAATGTGACAATTAAACTATCCCTAAAACTGGATTAACAGAGTTTAAATGGTGAATCTTACATTGGCTAAAATTCACTCATAGGTATAACATGGCACTTAAATTCTAGAGCTCTGGAATCAGAAGTTTGGGTTCTCGTTCTGAATCCTATACTCTCAAACTGGGTGATTTGGGGCATATTGTTTAAAATATCTGAACCTCTACTGTTTTCCCTGTGAGATTGATGGAGTAAGAAAAGGTGAATATATCATAGGGAGATTTAAAATTCTACATGCAAGTGAAATCATATAGTATTAGTCTTTCATTAACTGGTTTCTTTCGCTTAACATAATGTGCTCCACATCCATCCACGCTTTCACAAAAGGTGTGATTCCATTCTGTTTTTACTGAGGAGTAGTACTCCATTGTGTAAATGAGCCGCAGCTCTTTTACCCACACATCTACTGTCGGGCATTTGGGCTGCTTCCAAATCTTGGCTGTTATAAATAATACTGCAACGACCATGGGGTGCATATATTCTTTTGGGTTAGTGTTTTGGGTTTCTTCAAATATATTCCCAGAAGTGGAATCATTGGTTAATGAGATGTTTCCATTTTTAATTTTTTGAAAAAATCCCATAGTGTTTTCCATAGTGGATGTAACAATCTACATCCCCACCAACAGCGCACAAGGGTTTCCTTTTTTCCACATCTTTGCCAGCACTGTTGTTGATTTATTGGTGACAGCCATTCTGACAGGTGTGAGGTAATATCTCACTGTGGTTTTAATTTGAAATTTGTAATTCTCTGATGATTATTGACATTGATCATCTTTTCATGTCTACTGACCATTTATATGGCCTCTGGAGAAGTATTAATTCAGGTCCTTTGTCCAATTTTTTAATTGAATGGGGAGTTTTTTTGGTATTGAGTTTTCTAAGTTCTTTATACATTTTATCAGATGTATCATTGACAAATATGACAGTGTCCATCCAGAATGAATCCAGCCATGTAATATGAAAAACAGAAATATTTATTGAAGAAGATACAAGATACAAGAAACACTGTACATAGGACAATGATGTCTCAGTCCCCCTTCAAAGGAGGCAACTTGGGACCTCACACAGTTCTCCCAATTGTCATCAGCTGCCCCATCATATTTTCCTGAATCTCACTGATGGTTTGAAATCTTTGCCCTTTAGAAGGTGACATTAGTTCTGGGAAAAGCCAGAAGTCACAGGGCACCAAATCTGGACTGTAGGGGAATGAGACACCTGGGTGATTTGATGTTTTGCCAAAAATCTCTGCATGAGATGTGATGTGTGAGCAGGCACATTGTTGTGATGAAGCTGCCAATCACCAGTTGCCCATAGCCATGACATTCTGAATCATCCAAATATTTTCCACGGAGGAATATTCAAGCTTAATGCAAAATTTGATGCAGATTCATTGCTCTACTTGCTCAGTCATTTTGAATGTGACAGCCAGACAGTACACATGGCTCACTCAACAACATCTACTGCTCCCACTGACTAGTACAGTGAAGTTGTCATTGTTCACCCATGTGCATTCCAGTCCACTCTCCATGGCTGCCAGGTCACATCAATATTGTGCAAACTGTTCTCATTATATTAACAGTGGTTGGATCTTCCTGGACAGGACTTGCACGTTTTCTCATTAAGTAGAGTGTTTTCATTTTGTTGGTGGTTTCCTTTGCTGTGCCAAAAGTTTTTAGTTTGATATAGTCCCATTTGTTTATTTTTTCCTTTGTTCCCCTTGCCTGCAGAAACAAAGACAAATATTTCTATAAGAAATGTCCAAGATTTTACTGCCTATATTTTCTTCTAGAATTTTTATGGTTTTGAGTATTACATTTCAGTCTTTAGTCCATTTTTAGTTTATTCTTATGTATGTTGTAAGATGTGGTCTAATTTCATTTTTTTCATGCATCTGTCCAAATTCCTAGTACCATTTATTGAATAGACTGTCTTTACCCTATTGTGGAATATTGAATAGACTATCTTTCCTTCTTTGTGGAATACTAGTTGACCTTCAAGGTTTAGGTTTATTTCTGGTCTCTCCCTTCCATTCCAATGACCTATATATCTGCTTTTATGCCAATACCATGCTGTTTTGATTACAATAGCTTTGCAGTATAGTTTGATATCAGTAGCGTGATTCCTCCAACTTGTTCTTCTTTCTCAAAATTGTTACAACTATTTGAGGTCTTTTGTGGTCCCTTGTAAATTTTTGGAATATTTGTTCCAGTTCTGTGAAATATGCCATGTGTATCTTGATAGGAATTGTGTTGAATCTATAGAGTGCTCGGGGTAGTATGGACATTTTAATGATGTTAATTTTTCCTATTCATGAACATGGCATATGCTCTACTTGTTTGTATCTTCTTAATTCTTTTCTTTAATGCTTTATAATTGCCAAGTACAGATCTAATGAGAACAATAAACTTACAAATAAAATAGAAGCAGGCTCGAAGATACTAAAAACAGACTGACAGCTCTTAGGGAAGAGGGAGTTTGGGAGAGCTGAGTGAAAAGGTGAAGAGATTAAGGAAATATCCTCACCATCACAGATGGCAGTATGGTAAATACCAAAGGGAATGGAGAGGGGCAATAGTAGAAGGTATATGGGGGATTAATGGTGATGGATGGAGACTTGACTTTGCATGGTGAGCACACAATATAATGTAAAGATCATGCATTATAGAAATGTACATCTAAAACCTATATGATGTTATGAACGAAGTTTACCCCAATAAATTCAATAATTTTCTTAAAATACAGGAATATATGAGAAATACAGATGAACATAAAAGTAAAGTTCTCAGTAGACTGCTTGGGAATGAGGTCTCCATGATGTTTAGCTATTATTTTAACTATTGCTTCTGCTTTACTACAGTACTATATTGGGAAACAAACAAAGCTTATTGATGTTTCTTAAGTTTATCAGAAGTTTATTTTATTTTAGTCTCATGAGTTGTCCAGTTACTGAAGACATAGCTATTTCAAGAATAAGTATTAGAAAAACAAAAACAAAAGACACAAGAGGAATTGCTGAAATCTCTGATTTTTCTCAACTTGGAAATGATTGAGACACTGGAATAAGCAGCCATTCCTAAGCCAGAATAAATACCAGTGTTATCTGAGAGAAAAAAACAAAACAAAACAAGGTCTTCCTCCCTCCCCGGCCCGGACTGGGAGTCACTGGGGACTGGTGCTCGCCTGCCATCTCACGGAGAAGCATGTTTTACGCTTCTCAACCTGGGGAGCTTTTCCAGAGTAAATCTCTTGGGGCTTTTAAATAAACTGTAAAGGGAGAATGCTGATAAAGTCTAGATACTTGTATTTTGAAATACTCTCCAGGTATTTGTTGACCTGGGTACTGTGGAAAAATCTATGAATTATATATATTTTTTTGCTTTTGTGTTTCTAAGTTCGATTCTTTTCTAGAAGGTAATCTTTTTCTCATCTCATTTAAGTCAAATCAAGCAAACTTTGTATCATTCTTCCTTATACATGTCCTGATTTTCCCCCAGGCAGGAATCAGTTTTCATCAGTAGCCTCACCCTCACTCACAGTCTGTGACCACTCACAACTTTCGTATATCTAGTGCATCAACGTCTCTCCTGTCTAAAATGATCTAGACAGTGATTCTCAGTGTTCTCATACATGCCGCGCATCAGGTAAGCAAGCCTGTTAAATTTCAGCTTGATTGCTTCCTCCCTCTGTATTTATGATTTAATATATCTGAGATAGTGGTGGAGAATTTGAATTTCTAACAAACTTATAAGTGATACTAATGATACCTCAAGAACCAGTGCTTTACAGTATCACAGCCTTTGAACAATCTTCTTGTTCATTGAATTTTCAGGTTTTAAGTTGAAGTGGTATGGATGCTTAACATTATAAAATTTAAAAAATGTTAATATTAAACAATAATTATTGAATTAAATTTAGGCTTGTTTCATCAATGTAACCATATGCCAAAATGTATCCTTTTCATATATTTGTTGAGTATAACGTCATACCTGATAATAATAATCTTTTAAAATCTATTTTGTACATTATGAAACAGAAAATGTTAATAGTGTCATTTTAAATATTTTAAGTAATAATTCTTTAGCTATAAACTCCCTGAACAGAAACTTAAGTTCTCAGCACTTTATAATAAGTCAATTTATATGAACATATACGTAAGCATTCTTTGAATATCTCTTTCTAAGACCCCGACCAAGGCCTTGGTGTCATATCAAGAAAGCATTTTTAAAGTAAGCCATACAGATTATTGCTGTGTGAAGGCATATTTTTTTGCATTAATATACTTGGAGTTTTGGGAGTGAAATTTCCTTAGTTATCAATTAGTTCAAGAAATGTGCCTTAGAGAGTAAATTACTAGATTTGAGTCTTGGCCTTTATTGCCCACTTACTTCTTCTCCTAGGGTAAAGTTTTAAAGAATCTGAACCTCTTTTTACTTGTTTATAAAAATATTTGTCAGTGGATGAATAAACAAAGGTATAAACAAAACATGGTTTTTATGTACAATGAAATATCGTTCAGCCCTAAAAATGAAGAAAATCCTGTCACTCTCTGCAACATAGGTGAACGTGAAGACATTGTGCTGAGTAAAATACACCAGTCGCAAAAGACAAATACCGTGTGGCTCTACTTGTATGGAAAACACTTGGAGATATGTTTCACAACAATGTGAATATATTTAACAGATACTTTACCATAAAGGTAAAAATGGCTAAGGTGATAAATTTTTTACAGTGTGATTCTATCACAATAGACTGTTTCCTTTGTAAGAAGGAGGATGTGTGTGCATACGTATCACCATCACCCGCACATAGTGGACGTTCCGTAAAACAATGGGACACTGGCGAGAATAGAGTGAATTGAGAGAATAACATTTTTTTCTCAGCAGTGTGTAGAAGTAGTGTTACAGCTCTCTTGCTACTCAATCTGATCAATGACCTTTCTACTAAATCTTGAGAGAGGGTCAGGGATATAGAGTCTGGCATCTGAAACAGGAAGCCAGTATCATGGACACAGTGACATGCACCCAAATCCCTTATCTAAGGACTTGCTGCCTTCACTGTCAGTCCCTCCATGGATCATCTCAGCTTCAAAGAGCCTCTCTTCCACAAGGTTACACATCTCCTGTGGGTGTGGATATCTACATCCAAAGAGTGAAAAAGGAAGAAGAATAAATTCAGGAGAAGTAAGCCCAAGTAAACACAACAGAGAAAAATTTTGAGGAGTCATTTTAACTTTGGAACTACTTATGGGGTCAGCTAAGGTTATAATTGGTCATCTTGCAATTTGGCTTCTCCCTTTCCTAACCCTCCTTCCTCCAGTTTTCTTCCACAGGCATTGATTCCAAGGACACTCCCCATGATCATCATTAAACTCCATTGCAGAGCCAGCTTTTTAAAGAACTCATCCTCCAAAACCAAGATGCTATTAGTAGCAAAAGCCTCAGCAGGAGCAGTGAGAGCTTCATAAATTCTATATGTTGCTTATCAAGCACAAGATATATTCTATGCTAGACTGTTTTCATCTTACTTTCCTCACAATATGTCCAATAGATTATTATAACCCCATTTTGCCAGTCAGAACACAGAGGCTCAAAGATTAATATATTGCATGAGACAAATTTGAATGGAGTGAAGACTAAAGAGAAAGAAGAGTTCAGAAAGAATGAACTATTAACCGACCGGGCAAAGGCTTTTCTGGGAAGTGCGCCTGTCTGCCACCATGCTGGGTTTCTTCTGAGTTCACCTATTAAAAAATGACAGGTGCTTCTTCGCTGATGGACAGGCTTTCTTTTGTGCATGTACTGTCCTATAACTTCCTGCCACTGTAATAATAGACAATAGCAATTACCATCATTTTTTCATTGAATGAAACATTTATTCAGCATCTACAATATTCTGGCACTGTTCTAAGTATTGGAGCATAGCATAGAGAAGACAAGAAACACAAGGTTCCCGCTTTAGTGGAGTCTGTATTCTCCTGGTGGAAAAATTAAAAATGAACAAAAAGTACATAAATAAGCAAAATGATTTTAGATGAGAATTGATAAATGCTGCAGGGAAAATATACCAGCGAAGTACCATGCAAAGTAACATATGCTAAATCATATTCCGTAACTGCTAGACAGAGTCTAGATCTTTTATCTCTGCTTTTTAATTGAGCATGACTTCTTTCAGTCTCTCATGCTGAACATGCTCTTCCTGCCACGGCAGGAAGGAACAAGCTGTTGTTCCCTTTGCTGAGATGGCCTTCTTTGCCCTTTACCCTTCAGATGGCAGGCCAATCAATACTGCTACAGGGAAGTTTAGCTTACCTTGGCAATCAGGTTAAATTCTCATTCAGACAACTTTGGCTGCCATAACATCAGGCATGACCATCGGTTACCTTTGTTTGAATGTTTAGTCGTGTATTCCTTGGCTAGACTGCAAGCTACTGGAATGAAGTAATAGTAACCTTGTCTGTTTGCTCATTTTCATATCCCTAGTACCTGGAAGAATTCCAGAGGCTAATAGTAACTAAACATTTAAATGTCAGGGATGTGTCCACTGTTTGGAATATGAAATAATAAACAAATAATTATAATTGAGTCCCAGACCTCCATGAACTCATGGTAAAGAATGATAAACAACCAACCATTTCAGCATAACTCTTAAGAGTTACAAGTTCTAATATTTAATACATTTCTGTGTATAATAATTCTGAATAAATAGTTTTCAATATCTTTACAGGCACAAACACCTGCTCTGCTCCATGTGTTATTACATGATATAGTTATTCAAACCATTAATTTTGAAAATATTGACATGACTATGATACCAGTTAAATAAACAATTATACTGTAAAATTTATGCTTATAGTCTCTTTAGCTGTTAGTTATTTACTCCATTGGGGAAAGTATATTAGGTAGTAGTGATTCACACAATTAGGGACATTAAAGTTATTCTTAACATTTTAAATGTTTTTCTTATTGGCAGAAAATGCTGATAAGTTATTTCTCTTTCTTGTTAAGTAGACATAAAGAAACCTCTTCTGGTGGCAAAACAAAGATAAAAAATCCAAATTATTGGTTTTATGCATATTTATGATAAAGCATAAAATACAGAGGCTAAAAAAATACAAATATAACAAACCAATCCATCCTGATCCCTTTCAATTGTCAGTAACTACATCTTTCAAAGCTCATCTTCAAGATGATATATCTAAATTCTTCTAGAAGCTACTTTTCTAGTGAAGATCAAAGTTTAATTCATTCTGCACTATAAACAAACACACATATCAAGAGATAAATAGTTCTTATATTATCTCTCAAAATTTTCATTTTTCAAGGGAGCCATCAGAATTAATATCCAAATCATTATGACAGTAAATTATCTTTTTGCAAGTGCCCAGTCAAACAACAAGGAAACTTACAAAAGACATGATTTTCTAACATGGGGGCATAAAAATAATTTAGAAAGCTTTTGTCTTTTTTAAAGAATAGAACTCAGATAAATATAACATCTCCTGGAGTTATACATTATTAGAGCAGAAATTTTCCTCCAGAGAAATGTAGTAAGAGTATTGATTAGTTGATTCATCCTAGTGGATCAACTATTCAGTGGCAGAACTACACTGGAAATTCTACCTTTAACCTAGTCTCTCTCTGAATTTTTACTAACATGATGTTGCTTCCACAGCTATCTATTCCACTCTACTGACAAAATTCTTGAGATATTTGGAAAATATTTGTCTTCTATACTTTAATGTAAACTAAAATGAGTAATTTTGAGATAGATTAACAGTTCTTTAGAAGCAGGAAAAAATACTACATTGAACAAGTTTTTCTAGTGACAGTTTACATTGTGTTTCATCGTAGGCTCTAAGCTAGGAGCAAGTGCAGTGATCATTTACATAATATGATCACTTCATCCGGTAAGAGCAAACTTCTAAAGCAATGTGATAATCTGAGTTTTGCAGTCAGGTAGCAGAACCATTCATGATTTTCAGGGTAGTTTTATATAGAAATACTGAAATCACATGAACAAAGTAATCAATATACTATCTATATTAATTTATTTTTTCTTCTTACCCAAAGATGTCTTCTCCATTGTTCCATTAATACATATATAAATTTAAAAAATTGGAGGTTTTACATTCTCTCAGATTTAAAAATTAGTTTATATGTTTAGAGCTAATATTTTAAGGCCCTTTGACTAGTTTCTTACAATTTATGAGGATTGATGTGTGGAGGCAAAAACAACACTGTGGCACCTTCAACATTCTCCATTGAGAAGTGATCTTTCAAAAATCTGTTTACTCCACTAAGCTGAGAAATCTGTTCTGGCACTGAGTTCAAGAGTGAAGGTGGGTTAGTAATGTTTTTTCTTTTGTAATGCAGTTCTGTTTCCAGGACATTGAATCAGTTTAAGATCATTAAGGACTTTAGATTTTTTACTTGATAATGTAATAGTTTGAAAATATATCTTATTTCATTTGTACAATACAATATGTATTGTATTGTATACCATACAATATCTGATTTACATTCACAATACAATAAGGGGAAAAGTAGACCCATTAGTAATTTTGTTAAACCATTCTGTTACATAAACGTAAAGACAGTTTTAATACTTTTGTATTTTGTGATTTTATCATTTTTAAGTGACATGTATAATTTGATTAACTACTTATAATAAAATCTGAAAGCAAATGCTAGTACTTGTTTAGAAGAATGTAAAATGCCCTTACACATAATGTATAAAGCATAGATAGACAAAATAATAATCTTCATAAACTATTGCCTTGAGATCATCAAAGTTAGTATTTTGCTTCATGGAGCAAGACATTTTCTAAGTAATTGTATTTTAATGAACAGTGAATTTTATGTTTTATGCTGTTTTATAACAATCATTTTCCCTTAAAAATTAATTGACATAAAATGTTCAACACAAAGAACGATTCCAAATGTGGACTATGGACATGGGGTGGTGATTATGCTGGGAGGATAATGATCGACAGGGTCCATGTAGCTTCCTCTATTGTAACAAGTGCACCGCAGAGGATGTCGATAGTGGGGACCTGCATGTGGGCGACAGGGAGCACATGGGGACCATCTGCACTTTTCACAGTACTGTTGGCAGCCTAAAACTTTCCTCACAAATAAAGTCTATCTAAACATGTTAAAATATTTAATAAAAAGAGATCATCGTGTCAAATAAATATGCTCTGCATAATGTATATTGTTTACATATGTGAATCACTGCAATAGAAATACCTATATTTAACAGAAGTTTCAAGATACAGAACTGTTGAGTAAGGGAATCCAAATATTTTATACATATTGCTTTATTCCTTATATAATGTTTAGTCTTAGTTTATTTTTATCAATTTAAAATTTATCTCAAGGTTATTTTCGATAGCACAGTTATGATTATTTATGAGATTTGTCTTTATACATTTCATTCATTTATTTATTCTTCAAACTAAAATTTCTAGCTCTAATAAACAACTGGTAATATACTAGGTCCTATATATCCAGCCACCAACAAAGGCAACATAAACCATTGCCCTTAGAGCTTATTTATAAAAAGGGGAAATAATTAACAAAAAGAATAAGCAAAATATACAGTGTGTAGTGATTGATTAAGTGCAAAAAAAGAAAAAATGTAGTATGAAAGGAAAATCTGGGGATGTATATGGTTGTTGAAATTGTATATGGGATGGTTAGAGAAGACTCAGGGGAAATATGTCATTTAAACAGAGATTTAAGGGGTATAGTTGCTTGATCCAGGATAATAATGACAAAAGTGGTGAGAATATTCATATTTTGGTATGCTTCAATGTAGACCAATGAGAATTGTTGGTAAGTGGATAAGGATATGAGGAGTGAAAGAGAGGAATCAAGGATAACCCCTAAGTTCTTTGGTCTGAGCAACTGGAAGAATCGTCACCATTTATTTAATAAGAAAGGAGGTGGTAAGAACAGGCATGGGAAGAAAAATTCAAATGTATACATATTACACTCTAAAACTTATCAAATGGAATTGTCATCACATCCATTAAATACGAGTCTGAAAGTCAGTGGGAGGTAGTCTAGACTGAAGATACACAGATGGCAATCCCTAGTGTATCAACAGCAATTAAAACCATGAGTCTATATAAAAATATAAAGGAAATGAACATAAGTAAAGGTGAGCAGAGGGGCAGAGACTGGGTCCTAGGATACCCACAACGTTTGGAAGTAGAGAGATACTAAAGGCCACCGAGAAATAGCAAAATAAAATACGACAGGCAAGAAATGTGAGATGAAAGAATAATAAAGGTAGTATTTTATGAACATGAGAATGATCAACTGGACCGAATGCTGCTGGTAGTTCAAATAAAATAAAATCTGAGACTTGGCCACTGGAGTCAGAGCAATGGTGACATTGCTAAGCAGTTGCCCTGGGGCGGTGAAAGCAAAGCCTGACTCGCGTGGGTCAAAGAGATACAGGCAGGAGAGGAGCTAGACAAGACTAGTACTATATACTGTTCTTTTGAAAAGATCTTCTCCCCCGAGTTCCAAAAGGAATTATAAAGTCACAATTACTGTAAAAAGGAAAATAAATACTACACAAAAATCAAAATTCCTCCTGAACCAACTACTTTTCTGATAGTCACCCTCTCCCCAGGGACTATCAAAGTCAATATATTAGAAATAGAATTGAAGTACACAATAAATTAATTTTCAAAATTGATGACTAAATTTCAAAGCTAATATATAAAAATGTGGATTTTTGTTTATTTAGTATATATATATTGCAACTTTACATATTACTTTTATTCTTCCTGTTTCTAGGTATATAATTTTATCCTCTATTAAAATTATATATTTTCTCATTGTAAGGAGTAACACTTTTATTTTTGTTTCACATCTCAAGTCTGTAAGGAAAATGAAGAGAATGCTTATCTGTTTTAGTAATTTGTCATTAAATTATGATGTTGGCAATTGGCTTAAAGTGGTTAATTTATTCATTTATTATAAAACAATTCTGACAATGGCGATGATGATGATGACACCTAACATTCGAGAAGCTATAACAATATGTCATATATTAATATAATTATTTACATGCATTACCTAACTTCATCTTTTTAACAACCCAATGGCATAATGTAGAAACAGCTTAAAACTGACCAGGATCATTCAGCTAGCCAGTAGTAGAGGTGGAACTGAAAATTAATTATGTATAAATGCAAATAGTGCATGATCTTACCTAAATAACTACTATACCCTTTAATAATATTTTTAGATGCCTAAAAATTACAAGAATAGAGAATCAATACAAAAGCAGGTACTTGTTTTATTTTATAGTTTAATCCTCATCTGAGAAGACATTTATGATTTTTAGAGGGAGAAGGGGAGAGAGAGAAACATCAGTTGGTTGCTTCCCATATGTGCCCCAATAGGGAACTGATCCTACAGCCTATGTATGCTCCCCGACCAGGAATTGAACCCACAACCTTTGTGGGGTACAGGACAATGCTCCAGCCAACTGAGACACCTGGCCAGGGATAAAAACAGGTATTTTTGAGTATGCTAAAATGATAATCATTCCAAAAGAAAAATAAGTTATTTTTTTTTAGAAATATATTAGTTGAACTTTCCTTTCCCTCTTCACTATTTCTTTTCTGTTTCTCTGTTTCATCTCTGACTCACTTAAATTACACTTCCACAATATAGAACTGTAAACCTTTGAGACACATGAAGTCTGTAACCTTGGAGCTGAGTTCACTGCCTCGCCGCTGGGCCATTGTGCCTTTGACCATTGAACCTTTGACCACCACCTGTGTTCTGATTACACTATACTGTCACGTACAAGTTCTGGGCTTGTTTTATTTTGTCTAAAAGTTGTTCTTAGGTTTGAAGTTTGCAAATCTTCAAGACTTTATATTTTTCTTTATTCTACTAACTTTTTTTCCCGTTGGACAAAATTACATTTATTTACATCCCACAGTGTATTCTGGTTAGAAAGCAAAGCAAAGTATAAAACCCAACCATTTTTCCTGGCACTCTCCTGGGCAATTAAAAAAAATGAATTGGGCTTTGTATAATTCCCCATATACACATTCCTTCTGATGCCCTTTGCTTACCTTTAAACTCGTTTGTTCCCAAACATTTGCATGTGGGAGGAAACTTACTACCAACCTTAATAGATAGTAGTAGACCCAACGGGGCTGGCTTAAAGACAAAGCCAACACAAGTGCTTGTCTTGAGTTATAGTACAAAAAAAACAGGAAACCCAGTTTACTTCCAAAAACAAAAACAATGATAAACCAGGAAATCTAGCCAGTGATGGAGGAGGTGAGACAAGAGACCTTAAATTTAGGAGTTTGACAGAATTTAAGTATGAACCCAGCCATGCCAATGTCAGTTATGTGGGTTTTTTTAAATTACTTAAATTACTGAATCAAATTTCTGCCTGTTTAAAATGAGGACAATTCAACCTTAGGAGTAATATTTATATTAGACATAAATATTAAAAGCTGGCAAATATCTGGCACATAGTACTTTCTAAACCATGATTACCGGAAATCTTTTATAATTAACACCTGTGCGTCCTTGAAGTAAATTTGCAAGGTGTACAGAACATGATGGAATTGTGAGGCTGCAGATTCAATATGAGAAAGGCTGAGCTTGCACTGGCAGCAGCACCAGAGGCGATGGCCAAGGTCCAGCTGGCTCCCAGCTCCATGGGATGCTCATGGTCCCTGTGGTCCCGTATTGGCTGTGCCCTGCCTGCCTTGGCTGTTCCTCAAGCTTGATCCTCTGGCTTTCCTACTGAATCTATCTACAGTTCACCCGAACCCCCCACCCAAAAAGTCCTCCACTGCTTAATCTATTTCTGTTATTTGTAACTACAAACCATGAATAGTAAAAAAATGGAATGGTTTCTAAGAAGAGGCCTAAAGGATACACAGAAATATGGCTTCATTCCTGGGCAAATTTGACTCTGAAGATAGTAAACATCCAATCAGCATTAAAAGATACAGATTTGCAATTTTACACCATACAATGGGGAAGGAACAGTCTAGCCTATTTCTCAGTCACCTGAGAAAATGTGTCCACTGAAAAAAGTCTTTGGGGTCTGAATGGCAACTGCCAGAAACCAGTACAAAGGGCATGAGGAAAATAAATTGATCATTTCTATCACACATAATAAAAAAGAAAATGACAAGTCAGATTTCCAAATCCTCAGCTCAAAGTAAGGATTGCAACATAAGCCCCTCCCAGTTTCCTTTTACAGACACCCAAGAAGTCCCAGCAAAAGAAGCTAACCTTTACTCCAGGAGGTTAACAGAACACACAAGGGAATAATTCCCCAGCCTGAAAAGATTGCTTATGTGAAACTTAGGACATTTGTGGAGAAGGACTTGAGCAATGGTAATTGCAAAAGAGATATATAGGAGATTAGAGAGGATCAGAGCATCCTGAAACCCAAATGAAGTTATCTTCCTTATCTGAAGACATCCTACAGGTTTAAAGATTCTGTAACAACCTTGGTTGATGAAGTTGCCATAAAATGGGGAACCATTTCTCCTAAAGCCTCCCCCTCTCCATTCTCCTGGTCTCTAACTAGTAAGTCCAGACTCTAGCACACACCAAGACTCCTGGTAAAAACAAACAAACAAACAAAAACCAGAAGGGAAGTCTTGTAACTTTAAAATAATTGTGTTTCTGTAACTTGCCATAATTCCATGGGATGTGGTTCAGGATGGATTCTGAGGGTGCTGGATCAATGAAAGACTTTTTAAAAATAATTTCAGTGACAGACGAATTTACTGTTGTTTTCCCACTACTGTAGTGAGCTAGAACTAAAACTTCAGTAGTTTTGAAATGAAAAACCAGTGTTACTGTGGCCAGTGACAGCAAAACCAATACCAACAATAAGCATTGCTGTTCTAAACCCTGAGCTCCCATAGTGTGCTCTTACTCTGCCCTGTTCTTCTGCATCCTCTTGCCACCAGTTAACCAGTGTTTGTATCTGACTAGCACAGTAGGTATCAATAACCTTAAACTCTGTTACTAATTCTTGGAAAAACTGTCACATAAATGTATTGTGTTATTCTGAATAATAATGAATAAAATTTCTTAATGGCGGTCAAGACACATTTTGAATTTGCTAGTATGTAAGTGAATTCTAATAAATGGATTATAAAGATCTTACAAAGATATGCAGCAAAGAAAAAATAAAATATTCTATTGCTATTATTGATTTCCCACCTCTCTTAGTTATTATGGAATTCAATTCAGTATTTATTTGCACAGCTATATTTTTTTTATAATTTTTCATAATAATAGTCAAATGTTTTCAGAATTAGTGATCTATGGCATAAATAGAAGACAAGGCCTAACACAAGAGAAAATATTTTAAGTTCCATATGGTTTCCTAAAACAAATGTGGTTAGTAATTTTTTCAACCCTTGTTCCCTCATTGTCCATTAAAGCATCCCTTAAATAACTAAAATTACTAAAATCATAACCTTAATTTGAAATCATCAATCTAAATGTCACTATGAGGAAATATAGCTTTCAACTTTGGCACAAATTAAATTAATGTTTATTTGATTTTTTTGTACTACATTGAGAAATTTGAAGTTATTCATTTTATAATCATTGTGATGGGTAATATATATTAAAATGCATTAAAGTAGTGAACTTTTTGTTAATGTTATTAACAACTTTAATACTATTTTCAAAGCAAAGATTTCAATACTATAAACTTTGAAAATTATTTTTAACATTTAAAATTCTAAAAATTTACCTTATTTTTAACATTTAAAATTCTAAAAATTAAAAATTTACCTAAAGAAAAATATTTTCTTTCCTATTCAAAGCTTATCACATCACACTGTAATTGTTTCCCTTTACATTCATCACTATCTAAAACTATCATATTGCTTTAACTTGGTTAATTTCTTATTTTAATCCAGGAACCAATCTCCAGCAAGCAAAGGCTTTGTTAATCATTCTTATCACTATAAGCCCATCACCTACAGAAACACTCATAACAAAATAAGCAGTAGATAAACTTCTGTTGAGTTTTTGGTGCCCTTGATGTGAAACAAATATATACTCCAATTATGAACTTACTAGCTCTGTGAATTTTGATAAATATTATTTTTTTTCCGAGCCTCATTTTACTCACGTGCAAACCAAAGATTTTTCCTCTGAGAATATTGCAACTATAAAATCAGATTATGTCTAAAAAAGACTGACATATAGAAGATGCTCAACATATGCTAATTGCTTTCTTTCAACTACTGCATTAATTGTAAACTAATGTATTAGTTACATTTCTATTAGCACTGAAAATAAATATAGAGAATAGAATTAACAATTAAAATGTTTAAGCTAATGGGCTATATTTTTTATTTTCTCTTCCAGTTAACTAATTCATTAGATTAACTGACATATAGTATCTTCTATAAAGTACACCAATTAAAAACCATGGTAAACTAGTTGATTTTGATTAGCTCCCTCATATACACTTGTATACCTTTACATATTTTTGTCTGATATTTAAATTTGCATGCTTGTCTAGAGTCATCAGCTTTTTCTTTATTCATTTATTTTATATGAATTGACTTGTCATTAAATTATATAATTAGTAAAACATAAAGGGAACCAATGAAATTAAGTCATTGAAATATAACTACAAAAAATTAGCTCCAGTTAAATTAAAATGAATGTTTTTAAAATCTGAATAATGTAGTTGCTAAAAAATGATGGTGCCATATTTGTGGGTAAGACCCAAAAAGTATTGGGGAAAAATCACAAGATTTTACAAGAACCGTATGTTTAATTGCTTCCAAAGTATTCTTAATTCTGTCATTCTATTTTGAAGGAGCAAATGTGTGCATTTTACACAAGGTGTTACACAAAAATAGATCATAAAGCTTCTTTTGACTTGCACTTGGGGAAAGGGGCTTGGACTTACAAAACATAATGGTCATTCGTATGTTTGTTTTTAATTAGATATTTTAGGTATGTATATATTTTGTGAGTCCCTTTATAACCATATTTTTCAAATATCCAATAAGTTTCCAATTGATTATGTCTAATAAGGTTTCTCCCAAACTCTCCTCAGTATAGTAGTTGGGTGATACATAAGCCCTCCCAAACTCAGTTAGAGGACACAGTGGTCCATGATATTCCATAGATGAGAGTTCAACAGTTTGGATATAATGTGATGAAAAGAACAGCATAGGCAACAGGGACTTTTATCTAACATGTGTGTATGTGTGTGTGTGTCGGGGGGGGGGGGCTTTAATGCAGCCCCCCCATCCGCCACGGATGAAGAATAAGATTACCAAGACATGATCTGCTTGGCGAGGAAAGGTGGCCAATCTCTCAAAGGAGAAGGGCTCAGAGCCTTTTCCTCCATGGGCTTTTATTAGGTCCATCCCCACAAGAATACAGATAAAGCTCATCAATCATTGTCAGGCAGTAAGGGTTAAACAATACATAACTTACAGAGAACTTTGAGAGCTTATTCTGAGTTACGGTCAATTAGTTAAAGGGCTATAAAACTTTGGGCACCAGACTCATCTCAGGTCTGGACCCTTATCTTTTAAGCTGAGGGTATAAATTAAGTAGGTTTCACAGGAATGTATGTATTTTTGTTAGGCCTGATTCCCCAGGGAATCCGCCCCTCCCAGCACAGGACTGCACTGCCCTCTGTTATTGCTTCAGGCTTAAGTCAGGCAAGGGAAGTAAGGCAGCCAAGAGATTAGGAGACTTCTTGCAGACAGAATGAGGACTCAGGCTATTTCAAAGCCAAGGGGCGAGGGTCCATCACCCCCTTTTTCCACAGCCCCCCGAGTCCTTCCCTGCAGGCCTCTTTCGTGACCAGAGCTTGTCTTAGGTTGATCCTCCCTTGAGGATTCTTACCCGTCATTGGCTAACTGGCCAAGCTCAGGGCCAAGCAGGGTGAAGTGGGCAAAGGTGGCACTTCTGCCAGGGAGATAAGCTTTGTCTCCTTAGTGGCTTATGGTCCCAACTCTGACTCAGCCTTAACCATGGGGGGTTACAGCCTCTGAAACTAGGCAGGGAGGTTCCCAACATGTGTATATATATATTCATTCATTTATCAATAAACACTTAGGGTGTTTCCATATATTGGCTATTGTAAATAATGTTACAATGAACATAAGGGTATATACATCTTTTTGAAATGGGATTTTGGGTGTCTTTGGATAAATACCCAGAAGTGAAATTGCTAGGTTATAAGGCAGTTCTATTTTTAATTTTTAAGGAATTTCAGTACTGTTTTCTGTAGTGGCTACACCAATTTACTATCTCACCAATAGTGTACAAGGGTTCACTATTCTCCACATCCTCAACAACCTTTTAGATTATTAATTATTGATCCCATTCTGACAAGTGTGAGATGATATCTCATTGTGGTTTTAGTTTACATTTCCTTGATGATCAGTGATTGAGTATTTTTTTTTCCTATACCTATTGGCCACATGCATGTTCTCTTTGGAGAAATGTCTATTCAGGTCTTCTGCCCATTTTTAATTGGATTGTTTAGTTTTGGGTGTTAATTTCTGATTTCCTTATGTATTTGGGTATTAACCCCGTATTCAATGTATCATTAGCTAATATCTTCTTTCTTTTCCCATTCAGTAGGTTGTCCTTTTGTTTTGTTGAGGGTTTCCTTTGCTGTGCAAAACTTTTTTTAGTTATATATAATCCCATGTGTTTATTTATTTATTTTGATTCTCTTGGCCAAGGAAAAATATTCAAAATAATATTACTAAGAGCAACGTCAGAGTTTGCTACCTATATTTTCTTCTAGGAATGTTAAGGTTTCTAGTTTTATTTTGTCTTTAATCCATTTTGAGTTAATTTTTGTATATGGTGTAAGAAAAGGATCTAGTTTCTTTCTTCCTTTTTTTTTTTTGCATTTATTTGTATAGTTTTTCCAACACTGTTTATTGAAGAGACTATCTTTACCCCATTGCATAGTCTTGCCTCCTTTGCCATACATTAATCAACCATACAAGTATGGGTTTATTTCTGGGCTCTCTATTCTATTCCATTATGCATGTGTTCCTTTTTAAGCTAATACCATGTTGCTTTGATTACTATAGCCCTGTAGTATAGCATGTGACCTCTGTTCCCACTTTGCTGAGAGTTTTTATCATCAATGGCAGCTGGATTTTGTCAAATGCTTTTTCTGCATCTACTGTTATCATCATATGTTTATCCTTCATTTTGTTTATGTGGTATATGGCACAAATTTATTTGAGAATATTGAACCAATCTTGAATCCCAGGAATAAATCCCGCTTCGTCATGGTGTATAGTCTCTTTAGTGTGTTGCTGAATTTGTTTTGGTAATATTTTGTTGAGAATTTTTGCATTTATGTTCATCAGGGATACTGGCCTATAATTTTCTTTTATCATAATGTCTTTGTTTGGTTTTGGAATCACAGTCATTCTGACCTTATAAAATAAGGTTGGGAGCCTTCCCTCTTCTTGATTATTTTTGGAATAGTTTGAAAAGGATAAGTGTTAATTCTTTAAATGTTTGGTAAAATTTACCTGTGAAACCAACCATCTGGTCCAGAACTTTTGTTTGTCAGGAGTTTTTGGTTACTGATTCATTTTTATTAATAGTTAACAATCTTTTCAGATTTTCAGGGGTTTTTTTAATTAAGTCTTGGAAGATTGTATTTTCTAGAAATTTATTTATATCTTCCAGGTGGTCCAATTTGTTAGCATATAATTTTTTATAGTATTTCCTTATTATCCTTTGTATCTCAATGTATCAGTTGTCACTTCTCTTTATGTCTGATTTTATTTATTTAGGTCCTCTTTCACTTTTTTTTTAATGAGTCTGGCTAAAGGTTTATCAATTATGTTTATGTTTTCAATGAACCAGCTCTTGGTTTTACTTATCTTTTGTATTGTGTTTGTATACTCTATTTTGTTTTTATCTGCTTGATCTTCACTAATTCCTTCCTTATGCACAGTTCAGGCTTTGTTGTTGCTTTTTTCTAGTATCCTCTGGTGTGGATAGATGATTTATTTGATTTTTTTGTTTGTTGCTTGAGATTGGCTGTATTGTGATAAAGTTCCCTCTTAGAACTGCTTTGGCTATATCCCATTGATTTTGCATTGTTGTGTGTTTATTTTAATTTGTCTCAAGTCTTGATTGCTGTTGCGGTGTCAGTGGGAGGGATTTACCCTCAGGCTGAGTGGATATGAGGAATGGCTGTGATTACAGCAGACAAACTGTTGTACAGGGTCCGACTCCACCGATTTAGTGGAGATTCTGGTGGGATCCCACTTCAGTGGGATTCTGGTGGCTGATGAGTCCACCCTTTGGGTGTGTCATTTGTGGAGCTGATTGTGAGATTGTGTGGTGCTGTGGGGTGGTCTGAGGTTGACCACTGGGTGTGTTGGTTCTAAGGCCTTTTGGGAAGGACTGCGATGCAGGCCAAGTTCAGCAGTTGCCTGTGCCCAGCAGAGTCACCTGGTAGGAGCTACAAAATGGTGTGCAAATGGCAGCCACCTCTGTAGGGCTTGGAGGCCCCTGAGAAAAACTTATTTGTGAACCAAAGCCAACTGCCACAAGTGCCAGGCTTTGGGCCACTTAGCAAGAGGTATGGGGTATGCAGAGGCCAGATGCTGCTTGTTTGAGGTTTGTGACCCTTTTAAAGATTTTAGGAGGGTTTGCAGCATTAGCAGAGACAGGTCGTTTGTATGGAAAAGCCTCCAGAAGAGGTTCTGGCTGGGCACCACTTGGGTGGATGGAGGTCTCATGAATTAGCAGGGCAGGACAAATAGTGTTAGTCAAGTTAATGGGAAGCTCAGATTTGGTGCTTGCCCACACCTCCTGGCTGGGTAGAAGAAGAACTCAGCAAAGGAACCATGGCATCTGCCAGAACTTCTGTCTCTGGAGTGAACTGCCCTGACCCTCTAGTCTTCACCCTAATGATAGTTCATTCAGCTCCTCCCCATATGTCCCTGGTGCTTTTCAAGATGCTGCCTCAGAGCTGGAGCTCAACTCAAATCCATGAGCAAGTTATGTGCAGGCCTTTTAAGAGAAATGCCTGGGGTACCACTGCTACTTTGACTCACTCAGCTGCAATCCCCTTTGGTTTTCATAGCCAGACGTTGTAAGGACGTCCGCCTGTCTGCACTGGAACCCGTGGCTGGGGAGCCTGGTGAGGAGCTGGGACCCTTCCTTCCTCAGGGGGACCTCTGCCGCTGGGATTGTCTTCCATTTCTCCACCACCACACTGTGGGGGTGGGGACTGTTCTGTGTTTCCACTCTTCCCTGACACAGGTCTCAATGTACCTTTCTCTTTATAGCCTTAGTTATGGGAATTCTGTTCACTAGTCTTCAGGTGAGTTCCAGTGATGGTTGTTCTGTAATTTAGTTGTGATTTTGATGTTGTCATGAGAAGAAGCAAGCACAGCATTTGCCTACTTCACCATCCTGACCAGAAGGCTTAGTGTTTCCTTTTAATGTAAAATATAAAGTTTCAAGCCCAAAATGGAATATTGTATATGCCTAGAAAGATTGTTTTCTTCTTTCTTCTCTTTCAGGAAAAGAATAAATGTATATGCTAGATCAAATGTCAAGTAATAATATTCTGTGCTTGTTTATAGAAAATATTTTTAAACTATCACTATAAACAGACCTCACAAAAGCCTTAGATGTTTTGAAGTAAAACAGAAACTTACTTTCACTTTATTTATGAAATCTTAACAAAATTTATTGGTTCCAAATTCCAAAAAACATATTTTTCTTTTTAAGAGTGAGGTGTTTCTTTTGCAACACTGCAGGAAAGAGAAAATCTGTGATTTTCCCCTATTTTGCTGATAATTATAAGCAGGAGGTAGTCACAATTCAAGTCCTTGTTGTGGATGCATGCTTGGTACAGCGTGGGGGGTTACTTGGAAAAAAAAAAAACAAGCTATTGTCTATGGAGTAAGAAAATATCTCCCAGTACAAATCTAAAAGTTTTTCAATTAGGCCAAGTAATTAAATTTTGGAATACATCCAGTGAATTTGCACTACACAATCTAACTCATGAAACTCAAATGACACTTTTAAAAAGGAAGTGTACAAATAATAAATAAAGATAAAACAGAAAAGAAAATGTTCAGTGAATTCACCTATGGCAAATGTGTTCTAGGATCATAGATAGAGAATGTTTTCTAAATTTTCATTTATAATAACTTCTGATCAATTTACAATGGAATTATACACATAATAAAATGGAATAGTTACGTGCTTTCATAAATAAAAGAATTCCTTTAAAATGGAATGGCTTTTATCTACTTATCACATTTATACCACTGTATGGTGTAACAGAGAATCTCACAAAATTATGTTGTCTTTTAGAATAGTATTTTTGTGATTACAAAAATAAAATCAGTCATTTTTTTATTGATATTAGATTAAGTGAGCAGAAATTATTGGAAATTTATACATCAGAAACAGTGCTTTTTTCTAGAGGTTAAAATACATCTTTAGTAGACTTTCCAAATAGTCTAATTTAACCTTCATAACATTGCTAAGAGGTAAAATAGTAAATATCTCTTGTATTTAAATCATTAACTAAATGAAATAAGAGCTTTTTTAAAAAAAAATTCTTTTAAACTTAATACAGCATTGGAAATGTCTCATAGTCTGTATTTTCTCATGTTTTTACCTGTGCTTTTCTGTAGCTTCTCACATTTATCTTCTGTCTTTTCAGAATGGAATATAATAGAGTCAAAAGGTTATGTATATATTTAGTTGCCCTCCCTCTTCCAAATATCTAATATTGTGCAGTTCTATACTGTCAAAGAAGATCAATATTGGCAATGATGAGAGCTGTCCGACAAACCAAAACCATGTTTATTGTCACAGCCCAATAGTCACTGTCATGATGGAATATAAGTATGTCATCTGTGTAAGAGGATAATGAGACCATTCAAATGAAAATACCTCCTAATCGAGAGAGAGGCAGACAGACAGAGAGACAGAGAGAGCTCTTCAAACAGCCCGTGCTTATGGACAGTGCACTGTTACAGGTTACAGACAATGTCTGGATATTTTCCCCCAGACACGTAACGGTCCCAGAAGATGCCATGTCATTTTCCTGTGTATCTCTCAGATGCGGAGAAGGGTGTCAGAGCCAGCAATACACACAGTGCCAGTGTATAATGATACCTTACACTTTCGTAGAGTTTTAGCTGAAAAGATGAAGAGCGAGAGGAATGGAAATTGTATTTATCATTTGTACATTGCTGTGGAACATGCTTTTATACTCGGAAGTGACAAAAGAAAAAAACACAGATAGAATGAGAAAGTGAAGCAAGTGTAAAAACACGAAACATGGCTATGGTGAATTTTACTTAGCAAAATGTTTTATATTTCTTCATGAAAAGACGATGAAATCTGTATGAAAACCTGCCACAAAGCTTTTAAACAAAGATAATTTTGGACCATGTAGGTAGCTAAGATTGACTTCTGAGAGCTCTATCTGAGCTGAAAAGAATAGAAAAGTGGTCATGGGCTCGTAGGAGGTCACTGTATCTATCCACACGATCCGACCTCTAATTAGAGACAAATAGTTACATGATTATGAAACTTCTTTCAGAAAGTTCTCTCACCTGGACTCACTTTACCCAGAAAGAGTGTTTCAGCCTCCTGTCCCTGGAGCTGAGCCCTGTGGGTTGTACCTGCATGTTTATCGACATGTCATTTCTGAGAGCAAAGGTGTCATCATTGAGAAACAAGATGCCTTCTCCCACAATAATGCTGCAAGTCTCCGGCCTTTGCCATTCGTGACCCACAAGGCCTGGTGGCCAAGAAGCTCCAAAACAACCTCTGAATCAGGACTGTGGAGCGAATCTAACAACAATACAAATTCTCCTCCAGGGCTACCTCTTTAGTTCAGTGAAAATGGATAAACTCAACGTACTCAATAGCTCTTTTTGTTCTGCATCTATTGTCAAAGACCTGTGTTTAAAACCAAAAATCATAGACACAGACAATAGTATGGTGATTGCCAGAGGGAAAGGAAGTGGGGGGAGTAGTGAACGGCAGAGAGGTTTGAATGTTGGTGATAGAAGGTGACTTGACTTTGGGTGGTAGGCACAAAATCAAATATACAGATAATGTATCACAGAATTGTACACTTTAAACTTATATGATTAAAGTAATTATTGATAAAGCAGACCTGTGTTTACATATTAACTCCAGGACTCATGGCTCATGTAACCTCGGCAAGTACCACTCCTAAAAGGAAGAAGTTGGTATAGTGATATGTAATTTGGACCCCAGATTTTTGGTGTGAAGTTACAGTGAGCATTGAGGTCAGTGGAATATGAATTAAACACATACACACACACACACGCACACGGGTGCATAAAAATAACCCACTTCCTTGTTCATCACAATCTTATTTTGTCTCAGGGCTATGTTTCTTCTTCAAACTCTAACTCTAAAGTTGGAGCGTTGGGGGCTATTACCATATTCCTGAAGCGTCTCTGCCACTACTGTATATTTGCCCTAACTTTTTTTCAAAGTTTGTCTTGGGAAAATTTCCCTGGTTAAGTAGACTTCAGCAATTGGAAGAAGCTGTGCATGGACAGGTGCTAGGGAACTTGAGGTATTAGAGGGGCCAATACCCTGGTCTCACTGTAGCTGCACTAATGTTGCCCTCGTATTTATCAGGACATCGCTCAGCTCCAACTCATGGTTTTGGAAGAAACCTTGATCTAATACATTGAAATCCATTTTCATGTCAGTTTTTAATACATTGCCCAAATTCAATGCAGTAGAAAGAAGCAGATACTGGGTAATCCCCTGAACACGAAAGGTGCAATGCTCATGTGAACATTTTTATTGAGGCATATTTTACATATCATAAAATTCATCCATTGCAAGCGAACAATTTGAAGAATTTTTAGTAAATTTCCAAGTTGTACCTTATCATAAATTAATTCTAGAACATTTTTATCATGCAATAAGATCCTTCATGGGCATTTACTCTTTTTAATTCCCATTGCTCCTCCCTTGCTAGGCAACCACTGATCCATTTACTGCCTCTACAGATTTTAGAGCAGCAGTAAAAGACAGCTGTTCACACCTCCACAGCAGTCTAGGTGTGAACAGCTTTTGATTCCATGCTTAAATATTTTGAACAATGGACACTGTTAAAGAAGGCAAAGCAGGAGAACACCGTGTTTCAGAATCTTATTTCAGAAAGTTCTCTGACAGCCTGGGGATGAGAGATGAAAGGTGAGAGTCTGGCCATCAGGAGACTGTTTATTTGAGTGTTGCAATCACCCAGCTTCAGGTGATGAGACAGAGCACTTGTGGTCAGGAACTGTCAGAGCTCAATCCATGTATATTCAGAGGAGGCAGCTTTCTCTGGAACAGTCACTGGAGCAAGGACAGGGGCTCCCCGAAAAGGTCAAATTTACCAAGAAACTTTTATCCCATCTGGTTGGTGGTCTATGCAATGAGTAGTAGGTGAAAAAAAGAGAGAGGTTTGTCTTTGTATGTTTTCTAGGAAGTCTATGCAGGAGACCATAAGAGGAGAAAATGAAAGAGCAGTATTCAAGTGCGATTTATAAGTAATTGCACACTGAAGATAAGAGTGTAGCACTGAGGACAAGTGCAGCTAAATGTGGAGCTCTCTGGGGGAGGGGAGAGCCCAGAGAAAGTCCACCATTCTCAATGTCTCAGGGAGCAAACCAAGTTGATCCCCTATGAATATTACTTTTTCTCAGGAGTTGAGGTTGCTTAAAATCATACCCATGCACAACTTTTTCTACCACATACCAGTCCAGGGATTGAGATTTACTCATTTCCTTATATTAAAGCCTATTTTCTCAAATACCTCTGTGTAACTGTTAATAATTTCCTTAGACAAGGTATGGTATTAATCCATTAGCATCTAAAGGACAGTAGCAAGTTAGTCAGATGTTACCAAGAAAAGAAGGCACCTATGAGAAAATAGGAAACAGGCCAAAACTATCTGGGGGGGGATTGTCCTGGGCAACAACACTACCAAGAATGCAGAGCTGAGCCCAGAACTCCCTCAGGCATGGCACCTGTGCAAGTGGACCAGGCACTTAGGTCCTTGGGGTTTCTATTGTGCATGTCGCTGCTCCCAAAGGTGGCCTAATGTTTCCATATACTCTAAATATATACTCTAAACTGTAAAAGTGACATTGTCCTGCATTTTCTTTATTTGTCTTGGTGACATCTTGCAGTTCTCTCACTATATTTCTCTTCATATCAATCTGTTGATTGTCAGATATTTATTTTAAAATATTGCGTTCAAACACCCAGTGAAGACCACAACCAAGTGCTAAATAACAATGACCAGGAGACATACGAGGAAGCCAATAGTCATTCTTCTCTTCCTCACTACCAAAGCCCAATATTTTTCAGGGTGAAGAGAGGTCCAACTAAAAATTTATTATTTTCTAGCTTTTCCTGGTAGCTGAAAGTATTTACCTAACATAATTGTGTCCAAGTATATGTAATTGGAGCTATTTGATTATTTAAGGAAAAAACCTCTAAAGCAAAGTACCCCAGGCAGTACATACCCTTGTCCATTCTGGCTCTTCTTGCCCAGAATATGATGGTGATGCTGGAAGTGGAGCAGCTATCTTATGTCCTTGATACAATAGGTATAAGCTAACAAAAGCTAATTGACAATAAAGGGTATTTGATAGCATTGTGCTTCACTTTTCTAGTTGTATTATTTGTTATTAAAAATATATTATTTATTATTTGAATGAAACTTCATAGCAGAAAGGGATTAGTAATTGATATAGGAGACTCATGTCATTATCTAGCTAAGAAGTAATCAGAACAAAGTAATCTAAGGTTATAGTTGGACATTCACATCCTTAAAAATGGCCAGTCTTATTGGGGACATCAGAGATAAATAAATAATTACACTTTTATAAATAAGGTAGATTCTGTAATAGTTACGCAGCCATTGGATTGCAGGTCCCTTATTTGACTTGAGTGAATATTTCTCAAAGGAAATACAACTTGAAGGATAACTTGAAGACTAAGAAGTTTTCCAAGCAGGCGCAGAGAATTATGAAAGGGACCCCTGGGAAAGACAAAGCAGACAAGAGTCTGACAGACAGGATGGAGGGAGGTAGGAGCAACTGGAGTCTTGTATGAATATAACAAAATGATGGGAAGATGGGCTGAGTCAGAGGGTAAGGACCAGAGGCACAGGGCATACCAAAGATTTTGGATTTCATCCCATGGCCAAAGTCAGCAAACAGCTGAAATCCCTGTTTAGCTTGGCAAATACAAAATTTTATATTTGAATGCCTGTAAGTAGGGCATGTCCTATAACCTAGCCACAAGTGCCACCACATCCTTTTAATAATAGTTAACTTCTCACGTATTCGCATTAGATATGTGGCTCCTGAAAATATTTACATTTGTGACCTCTTAGAGAGAAGAAAAAGTCCCTAAGAAAGATAGGAAAACTTGGATGTGAGTCAGCACAGTATATTGAGGTGTACTGGTGTGCAGGAAATCACAGACATCAAATGAGGACAGGCTTTATTTCACAGATGCAGAAAAAAATCATAGGTGTAGGAGAAGAAGATGAGAGAAGTCAAAAATATCTAATAAACTCCAGCAAAGATGAGAGAGGATAAGAATTGATCCCATTCCACATCACACAATAAAAAACAGAGTAGCCAGGGGAAAGATTTCTTTGCAATAGTATTTAATAAATTTAATTTTATAAATGAGTTTTGTATATAAGAAATACAGCTCTCTGATTTTTATATTTTTTATTGATTTGAGAGAGAGGGATGGAGAGAGAAAGACAGAGAGAGAGAGAGATTTGCTGTTCCATTTATTGCTGCATTCATTGGTTGCTTCTTGTATGTGCCCTGACTGGAGATCCAACCAGCAACCTTGGCGTATCAGGACAACATCATAACCAACTGAACTACTCGCCAGGGCTCAACTCTCTAATTTTAAAAAATATTTAATATCTTGATCTGCTGGTCAAAATGCTAAATACTTGATTAGTAACTCAATCCCCAATATTTACCAAGAAGAGACAAATTCCTAAACTTTTGGGAGACAATACTATATTTTCACATAATAAACTTTATAGCATCTAAAAATCAAGGAGTGGAAACAACTCTATTCATTATTATCAAAAGAAATAAGGTGGGTAGGAAAGAGGAAAATAAAGCATGATAAAATAACAGATAGAAAATGGTCCATTTACAATGTAATAGTAATAAATTATCAAGTTATACCAAAATGTATTATTTAACCCAAGTAGTTTAACATCTTCAATAATAAATACAATGTGTAAAATGCACAAGTAGAATGGCATACATAATGCAACCTATGAGCGTTTTACCAGTGTGTTAATGACCTGCTTGAGTTAGCACTTGGGCTTTGCCTCTCGTCTTAAACACAGTCAATTATCGCTCACTCAGCTCTACACCAGCACATTTTAACTCGACTAAATACACTCTAAGGAGAGGTAAATATTATACTGTTTCGTTTTCGTTCTCAACATCTGAAATCACAGCTATTATTCATAATTCAGTTGAGGTTCTGAGTATGCTATAATGTACCTGTAAGTGGAAACCACGCACTTGTGACAGTGTTTAAGTTTCTTGACTCATAAAATTAGAACTGTCAAAGACTGAAGTAGATTTAAAATATCTTCTCATGTGTACTGAAATGATACATTATCAATTGTTTTCCTTTTTCTCCATATATAGTTATGTCTTAAATATGAGATTTTTGAGGTGACCCCTAGACACCAATCGCAAAAAAAAGCAAACTTGACTGGGATTGTAAAGCCACTGCCAACTACAATGAAGACATAGAGCATAATAACACGGCAGAACAAATTTCATTCACTGACGTAACAGCTGTCAGTCTATTCATTGTTTGGACTAACTTCCCCTCCTACCTCTGGGCCCGTAGCCAAAAAACAATTCGCATTTTGTTAAATACTCACCTATTGTCAGAGGATGTGGGAAGGGGGTGATATTTGAAGATTTAAATGGTCAATTCTATCCTTGCATTCCTTATTCTTCCAAATTCAAAAACAGATAACATTTGTATAATCAGCATCTTGTTGGACTGTTGAGAGATTACTATGATTTAAGATTTAGAATTGTTTGAAGTTGTAATAAGATTGAGGTCAATATCATCTAATACTTTGTCAGGACTTCGAATGGTATAATTCATATTAGTGATAGTAATTATAATAGCCACGTATACGAATTTACTTAAGCCCATGAAATGTGCCAAGTACTATAATAAATAAATTTTTTACAAATTATCTCATTTAATTGCAATACAAGCCTATGCATGGTTAACTATTGTCTTTGTTTCACAGGTATTAATAGCCAGTATTTACTGAATTCTAATTATATATTCGATTTGAAACATCTCAGTGAGACTGTTACCACTTTCTAGAAAAGACAACACAGATTTAGAGTGAGAAAATGATTTTCCTAAATGTCTGTATGTAGTAAGATTGGAGCTGTGACTCATTTGTAACTTAAGAACTTATGTTATTAACCACAACATTTCGGTTATCAAATGTACCAGTCACTGTAGACAGTAGATCTAGATATTTTAAAAGATAAGCTTCAGAATCTTATCAGGTTAACAAAATAAAGGTTACATTGTTTACTCATGTTGTGGTCCAAGATCCATCGCAGTTGAAAGTTTGTCAGTAGAATATAAATAAAATTTAGCTGTGTGCCCAAGAGAAAAATAAAGTAGATTGGATATAAATGACATTTTCTCTGTCATACCTTAATTTCTATCTTCTGATTATGATCATAGCGATATCACAGAGAATAAGTCTATTTTTTCATCTGCCCAAGGTTGAGACCAGAGGAGGGGAAGCTATTTAGGAGGACCAGTTTCCACAAGAAGTAATGACAGCAGGAGCCCATATAGTGGATGTAGGAATTAAGAGGTAGGTAAAGCCTCCAAGAGATATTTAGGGGTAGAATTAAAAGGAATTGTTGAATATTGGGTGTGAACAATTGAAGAGAATACAGACCACAGATATTTCGGAGGCTTTAAGCATAGGGCATGGTAGGGGTGGCAGTGAAGGGATACAGTGGTTTCTCTACATGTGTAGAACAGTTTCAGGTTGGAATCTTCTGTCAAGTCGCCAGACACATTGAATGAGCTGCATATGGGCTTGTTTACATTGCTATGGAAACCTCCTAACAGCAAAACCAAAAAAATTAAATGAGTTGTAAAATAATCTGGCTTATTTCATTCAATTATCCATTCAAGAAATTCTTTTGGATTGTAAACTGTATGTTGAGCTTTATGCTAGAAATTAGAGAAAAAAAAGACATAATCTCTCGGTTCAGAATGTTTGAGTGGAAGAAAATTGTAATTCATCCTAATTAGTGCTCAATAAAAGCAAATTTGAGATGTTATTGCAGTTCATGGAAAGTGCATGAAAACCCAGAAGCATAGCAAAGAGGGTCAAAAACATCCTTCTAATACTTCGAAGGAAGAGTAAGGAATAGCTAAGCAAAAAAAAAAAAAAAAAAAGACATGCTTAAGCTGAAGGAAAAAACATGTACATGAGCTCAGAAGGAAAAGAGAGAATGCCATGGTTAAGGATAGCAGGAAGGAAGATGAACAAGGGGACAAGTAGAGGGGAACTCAATTTAGATGCAACGTGACTCCAGCAGCAAAGGTGTCTGGGAAAGGTTGGACTCAGTTTAATTCTCTATGGCCTCAGGCTTGACTGACTACCCAGAAAACCAGAATTTGAATACAGCCAAAGATAAAAGTCATGTGCCCAGGAAGGAGGTTAATGAACGTACTGAGTGTGATAACTGCCTGATGTTATCTGTTAACTTAGAAATGCCTAGTTCTTTCTGCCTGCCTACATGACTGCCGGCCATATGGTTTTACTATTAACCTTCTAGAAAAAGGAGGACCCTGTCTTGGGAAGGGTGTGGACTTTTCCTGGCCAGCCACTGCTGGGAGCAACTGCTTTGTATGTAAATTTATCCTATTAAAGCTCTTATAAATTTGAATAAGGCTATGTGTCAAGTTCTTCACAATCAATCCTGAATTTAGACGTTTGGGGCTTTCTCCAAACAGCAAGAGATGGAGCTTGGGAGGTAAAAGTTACTAGGATATGAGAGATTTTTCCATGGCAAAGCCTGTTGAAGACTTCAACTTGAAAGTTAAAGAAGCTAGTGAAACATTCTTAGCAGAAACTTGGGGCTTCCAGTGCAGTCTAGGAGAGAGGTGACAGTGACCTGAAATAAAGCAATTACAGTGCAGATGGAGAGGAAGGAGGAATTTAAGAAATGTTAAAGAGGCAAAATGGATCGTTTTATTCCCAGTGATATTAAAGACTAAGTGAGAGGGAAGAGTAAGAATAAATCTCAGCTTTCTGACTCAGGTACACGTATCTAGGTAGCTGATGGTACTATTCAACAAGACAGGGAAAAATTAAAATATAGGCAGGTCTGGTAAGGTGGAAGAAAATAAACTTATGTGCATAATTATCTCTGAAACATTCAGGTAAAATATCCAGCAGGAAGTTGTATGTAATTTTCTAAGTATAATATAATATGATTCAAAGTGTTATCTATTCCTACCCCTCTTAGCTCACTGGTTTAATGAGGACAGGTTAAGGGTCTTATTTTTTTCTGCTTAACTGGCAGACTTCTGCCAATGACAAGTTAGAATAGTAAGAGAGAACAAAAGATCAAATGTAAATTGCCATAACTAGTTGTTGGTCAGTAGTATTTTCTTTCTTAGAAACCTAATTATAAATTGGAAAAAAACCAAAACCCTACCTTTGTATAACTTATGCCTATTTGAAAAGGAAAATAATTTGAAAATAAATATCTAACCCACCAATAAAATGATACTTAAAAAACCACTAGGTACTAGTTTATCCTGATGCTCATATATTTAAAATTATAAACTATTATAAATAGAGTTTAAACCCTATGCCCTTTCCCAGAAGAAAGATCAAATAATGAATATAAAAAGGGAGTGGATGTCAAGTCATAAGGAAAGTTACATAATACAAATGAGAAAACTACAAAGTATTTATACAAAATTATGATCTCCGTGAGATAGATGACTGTGTATTCAACCAAAGAACTACATAATTGCAAAGCAGAATCCGTAGCAGCTGGATTAAAAAATGGGAGTTCTTTAAAAAAGGAAATCTTTTTAGAAAACATAGCTTTCTGAAAACTTTTGCAAAAGTTAGTATGGTCTACATAATTGCACACATGTATTTCAAAACCTAAATTAAGCAAGGTTGACCAAGGAAATTAGAACTTTGACTCTGAAATAAAATTTATAAGAGAGTCTGTACACAGGATTAAGACTTATGGGGTGTAGGGTTTGGAGACACATGAGGCAGTTTAAATATTTCTGAGTGTTGGTATCACTAATGCAAAGTCTCAGAGTCACTGCTGGCCACGGTGGGTGTGTGCCAGAACCCCCCCGCCACCCCACCACCCTTTACGCCCGCCTGGCGGAAAGCTCACAAGAGCCCTCTTAGCAAGAACACTAGACACTTCATCTGGCCACCATAAAGTTCTGTCAGTATCACTAGGGGAAAGTTTTTTGCAAAACAAAACAAAAGACAACCCAGTCATTTTTAGTAACGTGCCTAGAACATTGCTTTCTTTAATCTTCAGCGTGTATAGACATAGTTTCAGTTGTTTCAATCTGTTTCTTTGTTCCTTTATGAAAATAGCTTGTCTGAGAAGATTTTTCTTTAAAATTATGACTATTTCAGTTCATAATTTGAGATCATATAATCTCTAAGCAAGCTCTTACGTTAGCACTTTAATCAATAAACATCTCTACTGAACAAAGTTTTGTTATTAATATGCAAATGAATGCTGTAAGGCAGATGACACTTTTCCCCAAACCTCATTCAATTAACATACCAATAACTTGAGGTGCTTCTCCTGTAATCAGAATTAGTGTTTCATATGACAGATTTTCTAACACTTCTTAGGTTGTGAGAATAAAGAATACGAAGCTGTCATTTATTACTATGATGCAAGTGCAAAACATATAGTTTGTGGAAGAAAAAGTCCAAAGATGACATAAATACAACAATGTTGTAAATATTCCTTATTCAGGTTTCTGAATGGATTACAGAACTAGGAACCACATGATTACCCTAAAGAAGGCATTTGGTATTAAAAATAACAATTGTACCCATCTGTTACATTAGAATTTTGTAATCAAGGGCTCTTCTACCCTACAAGTGAAAATGAAACAAGGAAATTAAAAGAATCACAACAGATCATATGATAAACTGCTCAAACTCTTAAACACCACCTAAAGCAAATTTATATAGTTGAAATATTTTAAGAAACGCAAATATGAAATTAAGAATTAATTTGAAAACATTGTCTGCAGGCTTTCTATATTAAGTGGAAAAAGATTTGCTCAGCCTCTAACTATATTACTGATCAGCGGTTCTGACTAAAGAACTATCCATCTGCCATCAGGCAGGTCAGAATCACTGTGGAACAAAACCATGGTCTCTTGTAGTACTTTTTATACGTGGAAATTAACTTTACGAAATGTATTTATTTAGCAACCACTTATTTTTTACCTATTATAATTATTGTTATAGGTTCTGGGGCTATAATGTGAAAAAAGCAATGCTTTATTACTCAAACACAGCTCTTTTACATATTGGATATCATTTTAAAGAATCAAATAGATATTTCATAATACCCAATGCTATTGTAGTGGATGTAAAAATACAGTTTTGTTGTTTTTTTGTACTAGTTTTTCTGAATTATCCCATGTGTTCTATCCCACAAATTTTGCTGAGCATTCGAACGTATCAGTCTTCTAACAGAATTGTAAAGGTTTGTGTGGGTCAGCATAGTCACCAGTGTACTTGGGATTTTTTGAGTAGTGTTGCCTTTGACATTGGTTTCTCCTGGAAATAAGGCTGGCACCATATTGCCCTCTTCTAACACTTAGATTCAAGGTGAATCTAAATCATGAAACATAAAAATTACTTTACTGAACATTTCTGGTGCTCATAGTCAGCACTTATGTCATTAGTATTAAATGGATCAGGGTAGCTTCTCTGTAGTCAAAAGCAAAGATTTTACATTCATTGCATTTTAACATTAGTTTGGGGCCAATCTGCACAAGATATAATGTAGATATATTTAAAATAGAAACTTTATCCCTTAATGCAATGTAGCACGCCCCACACTCAATACACTAAGAATTTAAAATATATAATTGTAAATATAAAACACTCAGCCCGATACTTCACATATGCTTTTTGTATTTTGTTAGGGTATTATTTTTGCCGCTCTCGTGACTGAGATCTGTTTCGCTGGCGTCCAACCACAGCTCCGCAACATCACTTTTAACAACAGCCCCTGTTGGCAGGCTGCTGCTTGCTGCAATTGCTCTTACAGGAGCTCCGCATTCCCCTAAGACACTGCTCTGCGCTCTTTGTGTGCACAGGTTATTTTTAGCTCTTGTTAGAGTTTGAGTATTTACTTTTACAGTGAAGGAATTTTTTTAAAAAAGGACAAAAGTTCAGGGATATGAGACGCACAGTCCTATAACTACAGATTTGGTGGTTTTGGCTTTTTTTTTTTTTTGAAGGGGTTAGTGTTGGGAGGCATTGGTGATTTGCCAAGTAAAATTAAATAAAATGTAAAAGAAAAAACAAACAATCAAACCCTCGCTAGAATGCTTTTCATCTAAAACCTACCACTCTATATCCCAATCGTAAACCTAATCAAATTTTTCTTTATCCAACCATTATGTCAGCAATCAGTATATTAAATGGAAACTTTTTACTTTTCATTTTAGTTGACCTCAAAGCAGCATTTGACTCTTATTTACTTGCTTCTTTTTGAGGCACAATCCTCTTGGTCCCTGACACCACCGATCCTTGGTTTTCCGTTTACTTTTCTATCTGCTGCTTCTGACCTGCAGACTGGCCTTTCTCTACCTGGCCCATCGTGAAGACCTAGCTCATGAATAGTTCTCAGTGTTCTTCGGTAATTTCATCTGCTGAAAATTTTTAGCCCCAGGAGATGGCTCCTTCTAAAATTCAAACCTTAAAATCAAATTCTCTGATTATTTTATTTTTTACATTTATTCTTCAAATGTACCTTCAATTGTATATTTCCAAAGCAGACTTTTTTTATTTTTTAATCATGATCCAGGCCTTTAAATTTGCTGTTTTTCTGCTGCTTCCTTTCCAATAAAAGCCATCACCATATGTTCAATTTGTTACTTCAGAAAACTTACCTGTTCACTAATTAGCCTGTTCACTAATTTCCTCTCACTCTTCTCCTATAATCAAGGTGTTATTAACTCTTGTGGATTATCTTGCAAATTCACACACTTTTTCACTACCTTACCAGTCAAGTCCAAAGAACAATTATTTCTTATGAGAATAATATAGAGGTTGACGGATGATGGATGATAGATAAACCCTACTTCTCCATACTGAATCAAAGTATTTTAAAAAGGTAATGTTATCATGTTACTTTTCTCTCTTTAATTCCGCCCTCCCTATCCTGTCTCTCTCACGCACACATACACACACCCACACACTCAACCTTTTCCATAGTGTGGTACATTAGGTTAACATGCGTAATGTTCTACTGCTTCTCCTTCCTCAGTAGAGGGGTATATTTCCCCACCCCTTGAGGTTAGATCCAGCCGTATGACTAGTTTTGGCCAATAGCTGAAGTCAGAAGTGAAATCAGTCCAGTTCCAAGCCCAGGTCCTTGTGATTCCCACTTGCCTTCTAGTGCCTCCACCATCACTGAAAAGAACTTGTCCAGGCTAGCCCATGTCCAGAATGAGAACGAGACATGACTGGCAGAGTTAACTATCGCTCTCAAGCTCAGACCCCCAAGAAACATAGTTTTATGAGGCAAATAATCTTATCACTTTATGCTGCTGAGATTGGTGTGATTGTCTATGCAAAATTGTTAAGGCCATTGCTAAGTGATATTTATGGTTTCCTATTTTCCCCAATATAAAGTAAAATATCTTGAATATGGCCAAAAAAGACCCAGTGCAGTTAGGTCCCTGTGCATCTTGTTCATCCTTATTTCATACTAAGCTCCCCCTCTCTCCCTATGCCCAGTCACAGGGGCCTTCTTCCAGTTCTGTGAAGTGACCAATGGTTTCTCACACCACAGGGACTTACACCTTATGTCTCTTCTTCCTTTTTACTTAGTTCCGTCTCATCATTCAGAATGTTAGTTCAAGCACCACGACTTCAGGATTAGCTTGATACAATTGCTTTTCCACTTTCGTTTGCGTGATTTTGCAAATTGGTTTCCACCACTGGATTTTAATAATAACAGGGCTGTTTAAATGTTAAATGGAGTAATTTATGAAAAAGATGATCCAAGCCTGATATGATTCCACTTTCAATGGTCCTATTAATTAAAAATTTTGACACTTGCTAGTCCAATAACACCTACAAAATATTTTTTGCAAAGAGTTATGTGAATATTAAAACAAATTATAGATGATGTAAAAATTACTATATACATTCAGTTATCTTTTTCTCTTCATAAGTCCAAGTAAGTAAAAATTATAAACTTCATCGGCTTCTCTTTAATATGATAAATTAGCCAAGTAGAGAATCCATTCAAACTCTTGCTCTGTGCCTCTTGCGGTTCTCACATAGGATGTTTCACTTTTTATCACAAAGAATACTAACTTTATCTTCAGCACCAACTTAAGCCTTTAATATTCTTGTTTAAATAATAACAGATGTGAGTTATACCTTTATAGCTTTGATTTCCAACTTCCAGCCTAGGAAACCAAATTATCTCCTATATTACTGAACTGACCTTAAAGATGGGTTCTCCACACCATAATAGCAGATTTGTGATTTAGAATCCTGCCACAGAATTGTTCCATAGTTAAGATACGATCAGTATTTTTAACTACTTTTATCCCAGTCTCTTGTTCATACATAAGTATGCAGATGAGTCTTCCTAACTAGATTGTAAGCTCATCCTAAGGTTTAAAACAAAAAAAAAACCTAAAAAACTAAAAGAAAACCCAGCATATCCACCCCTCTTCAATGATAAAGTATAGCATAGTTTTAAACATACTATAAAAAATGTATATTTGTTGACACATTAAAAGCTATTAATTATAAGGAATTAGTTTTTCCACACGTGTATCATGGTGGGTCCAGGACAAAATGATGGGACGATCGTCATTGCCCATTTCCACTCTAGAAAATCATGCTGCCACATTAAAAACATTGTCTCTTATTTGAAGTTCATAGCACGATTTTACACCTGCTCCTCTATTTTTGCCACAGTCATCCTTCCATCTTGTACACAGTCCCCACTTTTCTAAGAACATTTTAGTCCCCTTTTCACTATTCCCACCTTTACCCAAACTCTTGTGAACATCCTGAGATATTTTATGAATAATTTAACATTCTTATCTCACAGATGCTGTTCATTTCAAAGCTGATGATCTTTATTTCCACCACAGTGGGAACTTATCACTTTAGGCTTATTTTGGACAATTCCAAAAGATTTCCATAGCAAAATTGGTAATATCTCTCTCTTGTATTTTTATCCATCCATATTTTTAGTTGTTTTCATTGAACTTGTATCATTTTCTCATCTGTCCTCTATTTCTTGTATTTGTTTCAAATCATTACACTCTATCATCCCCTCCTAGTTTTATAATCCTTTCTCTTAATCCTAACCACTTTAATCAACTATTCTAATATTCATTCCTCAACATACTGGATATTCTTAACTCCTTACCTTTTTTGTTTGTTTGTTCCTTCCTTGCTAGTTTAAATCCATGGATGACTTCAAATATCTCTGTGTCAATTCTTACTTCTGGGATGTTAGCACTGATAACAATGATGAAACTGATATTTTTGCCGTTCCAACCCTGTATGGAAGTGCTTGTCATAGTCATGGAATACCGAGGATCTGACATGATAAACAAGTGTTTAAAATAAGAATAAAGAGAAATTGTAAAATACTCCAAATTTGATCAAAAGAAGTTGAGTCTCAGTTTTAGATAATAGATAATATTTGAAGTTACTAGAAAAAGAAATGATATTGTGCAACCTGTCCTAGAGATTAAAAAGTGTATATCTAGTAATATAAAATCAACCATACAGAGGAAATAAAGATTAACAAAATAGACTTTATGCTGGGTAACAGCTAAATGCTTTTACAGACCACCATAAAAGTATTTCTTAGTTGTGGTTCCTAAACTTGGCTATTTAGGATAATTATCTATGAGGCTTTATAAATGCTGAAACCAAGGCTCTGTTCTTGAGTTGTAATTCTTTAGGTCTGCGGTGAGAATGAGGGACCTACATTTTTTATAAGCACCACTAATCACTGTGGTGTAGGCACAGGTCTAAGAATCATTACCTTATAAACAGCAAAAGTCAAGTCACCACAATCTTTCATAATATGGACTTCTACTTCTTTTTCCCCCTTGGTCATAATCAGTCACTTTAAGAGAAATCTCTCAGCTAAGAGCATTGTCTTATTTATTTTAGAAGCCATTTCTGGTCCGGTGAAAAAGCAGTCCTCAATGGCTTACATTTCCCACAGTCGAAGATGTTCTGCATTGTCTTGCTGTCGATCATTCTTTCAGTAGTAATTGCCTACCAATTTCATCTCTCCTGTCAAGCGATTTTTATGGCATCTAAGATCTATGTGCCAGGAATGGCATTCCAGAGCAAGGCATGAGCTTTGAACACTGTTTATAGGACTGGGATCCATCCCGAGGCCGTGCCAGCAATGATAGCCCTGAAAGCCGTGGAGAATTAGTTTGAATGACGGAGGCACAGTGGCACTTCTCCCCGTGCGATCATCGGACCAACTCAGCATGTGGGATTTCTCTCGCCAAAAGGGGGAACAAATAAACGTCTCTTAAGTTCAAGAGAATATGGTTTATAATTCAAAATATAATAAAAATTATTCTGTCAATTAATAGATACAAACAAGTGATTTCTATGCCTAGGGCATTCATAATAATATAAAGCAATATTTTCAATCATTAAAATCTGACCTTATCACTTAGATAAAAATATGCAGTCACCTTTGCGATGGCATTTTAAACCTCAAGTGTTAAATAAATTAAATCTTACTCCAATATTTATGCACATTATTGATTTGAAGAAACTGTTTATGTAGGCCCAGAAAGCAAGTTTCATTTCTTCAGAAATGAGCTCTCTGCTGCCCATCGACGAAATTGAAATGCCTGGTTTGGTGGTCCTTACCCTACTAATACCAACAATTTTCCCTCCTGCTTTCTTTCTCTCAATTACTCAATAAGTAATAACAAAAATTTCATATTCTTTTCTACCCTGACATACCCAAAGAAAACAAACATACTAGTATTAGAACTGTATAATTTACAAGGTGAGAGGATTTAAAAATCACTCAGTATATTCCTAATTGCTTTAAATTCATCTCCGTATCTAAAATTTCGCTATGTTTTCTTATTAATCTCATCCTCAAGCATACTCACTTTGTCGTGTTTTCAGAATTATTTTAATAGAGCCAGCATATGCTAAAACATAAGCAATATCAATTAATTAAAACTATAGTAAACAATACCAATTAACACAATATTTATAAAACTATCTTTTGCAATAAGTTATTGCAATGTAGTTTTTAATGCAATATTTCAATTTGTATTGCTACACCTTACAAGCCCTGTTTACTGGTCTTATGGAGGCCTGGGGATTCTGGTGATCTAACCACTCCACTTGCATTAAAATATATCACTTTATCAAGACAGAGCCGATGTGATCCACACTTAGAGCTGAAGAAATGTCAGTCATCGCGATAATACTACAGGGCACTCAAGAGTATTATCCAGAGAAACTATTATTATAAATAATCTGTCTTTTCTATTGTTTATACTTTGAAAATTGCTGAGAGGTTCTTACCCTGTTACATCACTAGGGCTCACTTTTCCATATGTCTCCAATTTGTCCTTTAACTTTTATTGCTATGCCCTTTCTTATGCTAGAGAGCAAAGCAGTTCATTCTTCACACTGGCCATTTTCCTGTGATACTCTGATTGAGTTGTCCTTACCTTTCTACCCTTTTGCCTTTCCACAATCCTTATCATGCCAGTTTGGAGAGCCATACTAGGTCAAAGCCCAAGTGAGCACAAAGAGAAGAGAAAAACTGAGAAACACATTGATAATTTTTGACCCTTTCCATGAAAATATGCATTATAGAAATAGTACATTCACTTAAACTTTAAACTTGAAATGCTGAACATCTTAGAAGAAGGGAAGAATTGTTTTAAAAATAGAAATATATTTGATAAATTGTAAAATATGTAAGTAAAAATATAAGTAATATGAGGATCATCTATGGAGTACAATGTATTTTATATTACAAGATTTATATATGTTTTCAAACAAATTCATGACATATATTTTTCTGTGTATACAATAAAATAACGTATATGTATGAATAGTTACATATTTATATTTATTTCCCATATAGGCAATCTCAAAACAGATTGAATCTAAAAAGAAGACTTTTGATTGGTACTGTATCTCAGTAATAATGGAACCACCAGCTGTCTTTCTTGTTCCACTAGAATGTTCTGAAATTCTTACATGGATTTAACATCTATTATTTGGGAATAGAATCCAATAACTTATCAAAAGAAAAGAGAAAGAAAGAGGAAGGGAGAGGAATGGCGGAGGGGGGAGAAAGAGATCTCCTAATCCCCTAACTTCTACTAAGCATCAAGTTTGTATTTTACCTAAATGTTTAAAAGATGGCTGGTACTTAAGAAATAGCATTCTTAGGTTTTATTTGAAAAGAGAAAACAAAAGCTGGAAGTAGGACTAAAAATGTTAAGATTATTAACAACTTCCTCCTATCTCATATAGCTTTAAGCTCTACTCATTAAGTGAACAAATGAACCAAGGTGAAGCATGGAGATCTAATCCACTCTTTTTTGTTTAGCAAGACTCCTTGCTAGAAATGTGTAAATTTAAGAATTAAAGTGAAGTCATCATGTGGGAGGAAGGTGTATAAATGGAAAGGAGCAAGAATATATAAACAGCAATGATAGTCTAATGCATGGTAACAATTCCAATTTTAACTTTTATTCCTTTAGAGATAGTCTTCATCACATGTCCAAATACCTTTGAGTCAAAACCAGAAAGATCATTTTAATATTAGAAAATATCTTACAAAGAATTTAAAATCACATGACTATATTTATCCACTGATTTTGCCCTAGGTACTCATTCTATTGCTCCATTAGAAAACTACCAGTATGTTTAATTAGCAATTCTCTCTTGAAATGATTCTTAGATACGTGAAGGATCAGTAATGGTAAGCTAAGTCATTTCTACTAACTTATTCTATAGGTGTTGCTTCTTTTATTTTATACAAAGCTTTCCACAGTCACATGTGTAGTTATTACTAAAGAGAAATCTCAAAATCGTCGTGATCCAACTATTGTTCATTGTATATTAATTAGGTTTAAATACAAATTATTCTGTTTCTAAAATCTGGTTTTCTTTTTTCCAAAGCATTCATTTTCAAAGCACTTCTTGTGTTATGGATTTAGCTCTTGATTTTTACCTTTAAATATTTCAACATTTACTTTAAACTCTCTTGCAAATTGCTTAGTTAGCACCAGCTTGTCACTTGACAATGCTCCAATGTGACTCACTTATGACTGTAACATCATCTGGTAATCTGTAACTGTTGTGAATTCAGTACCCCTGCCTCTTGGGCATTTATTTCTATATTCACTGGCCCTGGATGGCCCAGGTGACCTTACGATGTTATTTTGCAGGTGTTCCTGCAAAGGCCTTACAGAGCCCACTGATTCAGGGCCAGTGTTTTCAGTGGATCTCAAGGCTAAGAGTGGGCGCGCAACAGGAGTAGTACAGATTTAACTGTGTTTCTTCCCTAAATGCATGCTCTTATTGCTGCATAGTCACTGAGACTGTCTTCTGAGCCATAGTTCTTTGTATATCTGGCACTTCTAGTTTATTACACTAAAAATTATGATGTTGATCAACTCCCTTTTTTAAACACAAAAATGTCCCAGATTGGACAATAAATGATAAAGTCCTTTACATACACAAGGCATATATGGCCTTAACTCCCTGTATTGTATTAAAACTTCAGTCTCTAAATCAGGGATTCTCAAACATTAACATGCATTTTGTTAAAATACAGATCACTGGACTCCTCTTCTACAGTTCTGATTCACAAGATTCCTGGTAAAGTTCAAGAATTTGCATTTCAAACAGTCCTATGGAGATGGAAACTCAATTATAATAATGTTGATGCTACAGTGTAGGACCACATTGTGAGAACAACTGACCTAAGTGGGTGTGTGTGTGACTCATAGACGCGTTTGGACTTTTGGTCCTTCTTAGGTAAGAAATATTCTGTCTGTCCGAACCAGACTTCCTTCTTTCTTTTCTTTTTGTCATTGCCGTGGCCTTGCTCCTCTTCCTTCTCTTCCTCCTCCTCTTGCTGCTGCTGGTTTTGACAACTCAGCTGTTAGTTTATCTATTTTCCTTTTCCTTTTGTTCAGTTTTTACTGGAACACAGGTGCAGAGAAATGAGTTAATCACAGACTGCATTTCACACACTATTGCCATGGCTGGTTACTCATGTCCTTTATTGTATTTCCCCCTCACATCCCTACTTCCATTCTCTTCACAAGATAGAAAACCATTCTGTTTGATATATATGCTTTAAAAAGTCCTGTTTTCTTGAATTCTTACAATTACTATATATTACTATATATGTAAATATGTATGTATTTTATTTTTAATTCTATATGTAATATATTTTAATGTTCTATTGGATTCATTTAGCTAAAATTGTACTTGGCATTTTCTCCTCTGTTTACAAGTGGAAATTAATTTTGTAAGTTCTGTTTTTTTTTGTTATTTTAATTCTACTTTGACCCTGTTTTAAATCAATATATTAGCCTCTCATTCCCCCCCATCCCTCTCCTAAGACTATGAACTTTGTTTCTTTATATTTTCCAAAATAACTTTTAATAGATGGAATTATTAGAGTTCAAAAATTTTGGCAAAAAGTCACCTGTAAAAGAGCATTTTTAAAAAGTGCAACAGAGTGCAAGAAAGGTCTTTGATTATCTTTCGATTCTCTTAATACTTAATGGATTTCTAATTAAAATATAAATTTTGGAAAATTATATTCTTTAATGAATTTGTCATTTTCATTTGACAAATTACTGAATACATGTTCATACATATAAATTCGTATATACAACTTTATACTTTTATCCCATAATTTTTTGTCTCTGTTGTACCTGCAGTAACTTTCCTATTTGCACTCATATTTCTGTTTTTTCTCTCTGCTAAATGGCCCTGTTTTCCAAGACTGTATCTACTTTAGTAGATGTTAGCACTGTTTACTGATGTGTTTTTGTTTTTCTGTTTCTTAAAACCTGATTTTTAAAAATCTTTCTATTTGTTTGGTATTTGCTTTCTATATCTTTTTCTACCTTTTTCTGTTGGGTTACTGTTTTTATTTCTTGTTATCTCATCATCTAATTAAAGCCACACACTATTCTGTATGTAACAGTAAAGTAATATTCATAAATCTTGGCATATGGTGTTTTCATTATTTTGAAGCTTCCATATGAATTTCTCTTTAATACAAAATATATTTAATATTATTGTATATAATTATAGACATATTAGATGTAATTGATTACCAATACCATTGTACTTTTTAAATAGTTTATATGTAGAGCACTTTTTAAAGTATATTTTATTGATTATGCTATTACAGTGTTCCCAATTTTTCCCCCTTTATCCCCCCTCCACCCTGCATCCACTATTCTAGCATTCCCCCCACCTTAGTTCATGTCCATGGGTTGTACATATAAGTTCTTTGAGTTCTCTGTTTCCTATACCATTTTTGACCTCTCCACATCTATTTAATACCTACTAATTATGCTGCTTCTTCCTTGTACCTTTTCCCCTCTATTCCTCCCTTCTCCCTCCCCACTGAAAACCCTCAGTGTGATATCCATTTCTCTGATTCTATTCCTGTTCTTGTTGGCTTAGTTTTTCTTTTCATTGTTTTTCTTTCTTTTATTTTTATTAGGTTCACTTGTTGATAGTTGTGAGTTTGTTGTCATTTTACAGTTCATAGTTTTGATCATCTTCTTTTACTTAGATAAGCCCCTTTATAATTTCATATAATGTGGGCTTGGTAATGATGAACTCCTTTAACTTGACCTTATCTGGGAAGCTCTTTATCTGCCCTTCCATTCTAAATGATGACTTTGCTGGATAGAGTATTCTCGGATGTAGGTCCTTGGCTTACATGACTTCAAATACTTCTTTCAAGCCCCTTCTTGCCTGTAAGGTTCTTTTGAGAAATCAGCTGACAGTCTTATGGGAACTCCTTTGTAGATAACTCTCTCCTTTCCTCTTGATGCTTTTAAGATTCTCTCTTTGTCTTTTATCTTGGGTAACTTAATGATGATGTGCCTTGCTGTGTGCCTCTTTGGGTCCAGCTTCTTTGGGACTCTCTGGGCTTCCTGGACTTCCTGGAAGTCTATTTCCTTCACCAGATTGGGGAAGTTTTCCTTCATTATTTGTTCAAATAAGTTTTCAATTTATTGCTGCTGTTCTTCTTCTTCTGGTACCCCTATACTTTGGATATTGGAATGTTTCAAGTTGTCAAAGAGTTTCAAAAGTCTCTTCATTTTTTTGGATTCTTGTTTCTTCATTCTGTTCCAGTTGGATGTTTATATCTTCCTTTTGTTCCAAATTGTTGCTTTGAGTCCTGGTTTCCTTCCTTTCACTGTTGGTTCCATGAATATTTTGCTTTATTTCATTTTGGGTAGCCTTCATTTGTTCTTTCATTTTTCAACCAAGCTCAATCAGTTCTGTGAGCATTTTGATTACCAGGGCTTTAAATTCTCCCTCAGATAGGTTGGCTATCTCCTCATCGTTTAGCTCTCTTCCTGAGGTTTTGTTCTGTTCTTTCATTTGGGCCATATTTCTTTGTCTTGGCACACCTGATAGGTTGTAAGGGGGCAGGGCCTTAGATATTCAGCAGGGCAGGGCAAATTTCCTTGCTGTGCTGAAGCACTGCCTATTGGGGAGGGGCCAGAGAGGGAACAATGAAGCTTACATGCTCATCTCTAGTGCACTTTCCAATGGTGTGAGACTGGGAGTTTCTCCCATTGCAGCAACCATCATATTCCACAGTCAAATCTGAGTCTTAGTTTCCCCTTAAATCAGCCCCGCCTGTGCAGCCTGCCCCCTTGCTGCAGCCAGCCCCACAGGTGCAGTCCACCACCTCGCTGTGCTTTCTCTCCATCTGGTGCCTTACCCATCTGGTTGTTCTATCTGACTGTTTCTTTAATTCCATGGTTGTCAGAGTTCCATGCGGTTTGATTTTCTGGCACTTCTGGTTGTTTATTGATTTTAGATTGGTTGTTATCCTCCTTTTGGTTGTGGGAGGAAGCAAAGGGTTTCTACCTATGCCTCCACCTTGGCTGGAACTCAATCTGTATGTGGAGCACTTTTAAATTTATAAGAATATTAAGCAGAAAGTACTGAGAGATCTCATATACCCCCCACTCTTGCATTAGTGTAGTACACTCATTACAATTGATGAGCCAATAGCTATACATTTTTGTTAACTAAATCCATACTTTACATTAAGGTTCACTCTTTGGAGGGTACATGGGTTCTAAGTGTTTTGACAAATGTATAATGACATATTCACTGTTACACTATTATATAGCACAGAATCCTAAAAGTCCACTGCGTCCCATCTAATCATCCCACTCTGCCTCCACCGAGTTTTGGAAAACCTATTCTATGTTACAGTGTTACCTTGCAGATGAGAACACAACTAATCTTGTATCCTAGGTAAAGAATGATTTGATTTAGAGGTGTGTTGTATATGCCTATTGCGCTATTTAAATCTTATACTTTATAAAATTTATTTTAATTATATTTTATTACCATTTATCCCTTTATACCGCCTCCAGTCCACCATCACCACACTGTTTTCCATGTCCCTGAGTCCCTTTTCTTTATTGCTCCATCCCTCCACCTCCTACCTTCCCCCCAGAGCTGTCATCCTGCTCTCCATCTATGAGTCTGTCCTCATTTTGCTTGTTAGTTCAGTTTGTTCATATGAATGAAATCACATGGTATTTGTCTTTCTCTGACTGGCTTATTTCACTTAGCATAATGTTCTTCAGTTCCATTCATGCTGTCACAAAAGGTAAAATGTTCTTTTTTATGGCCAAATAGTATTACTACTACTAAATCTACTTTTTTCCTTACGTATTATTGTTTGAATTTTAATGTTCTGGGATGGGTATTTTAAAATCTTGTACATTGATTTCTCTCTATAATTCTTCCAATTATTGCTTGTTCTGGCTAAATTAGTGTATCCATATGGATAATTGTTCAATCAATTTATTTCTTCAGCATTATGTTTGAGCATGCATTGTGTTTCCATTACTTTTTTTAGGCACTGGGCACTGAACATTGAACAAAATCTGCAAAATATCTGCTCTTGAGAAGTCTTCATTTTGGGGAGTGCTGAGGGCAAGGTAGAAAATAACTGAATATAACATAGGATATAAGATAGCACTAGTTGCTGTAGAAAAATGCAGCAGGTAGTAAGAACAAAGTTACAGGGGTGGGAGTAAGAGCTGTTTAAACAAGTCTGATTTGATTAAGTATCTGAGATAGATGAGGGCACAGGCAATGCAGATATTAGAGGGAAGAGCACTGAAGACCAAATGGGCTAACATATACAAGGATGCTGATGCAGTAGCTTACCTGTTAATCTTCATAAATACTGTGTATTCTTAATTATTTCTTTTACCAGTTTATAGTCATCCTTCATTCTTCATGGTGTTTTTTACTTTCAATTCTACTTTGCTTACATTATAATTTCTGCCTATGCTTGGGAGTTTCTAGCTATTTACCCAATATTCATTTTCTTCCTCTCTTATCAACAGAAAACTAAATTTATTCAGCACAGCAATGTGTCTGGATGTCAGTACTCACTGTGATATACTGAAAAATGCTCTCCCCCTCCCAGAAAAAAAACATTAGGCCCTAAACCTGGAACCTGTAATTGTTATCTTTTTTTTGAAAAATAGTATTTGCAGTTGTGATCCAGTTAAGGATCTTGAAGAAAATTATCCTGAATTATCAGGGTAGTCTTTAAAACCCATTATATGCATCTTGTAAGAAGAAGGCTGAGAGGGATTCGGCCCACTAAAGAGAAAAGGCAGTAGGAAGGCAGAGGCAAAGTTTGGCGTGATGTGGCCACAAGCTAAGGGACATTGACAATCACCAGAAGCTGGGAGAAGAAAATAATTGCATCTCTCCTAAAGCCTCTGGAGAGAGTGTGGCCTGCTGACACTTTAATTTTGGACTCTGGATTGAGAAATATAAGAGAATCATTTTGTTGTTTTAAGCCATTTGATTTCGATAATTGTAGTTTTGACAATAAGAAACAAGTGCACTTGCCTGGACATCCTCGCAGTGAACAGTGGCTGAGCGCAGCAGTCACAGACCCTGTCTGAACATAGAGGGCATCCTTCTCTCTCTTCCCTTCTCTCTTCTTTTGTCCTGTGGCATGCATGTAACTGAGTATAAAACAGAGCGTCCTCTCTTCAGGCACCCTTTTTTTTTTTAGGATACTTTATCTTTTTTAACTGATTTTGCCTAATTTTCCTGGTCTGAGTGGAGAAAAGAAGAGATGTGTATGTCCTGGTAATCAGCCTGAATTTTTTTTATCATCTCTTAATCCCAACCACCCTTGGCATGATTTTGATGTTACTTTTCTCTGCCATGGCTGTTAACTCTCAGTGGTGTGGGGGCAGTCAACAGAAAAAATGTTTGTTCAATGGGGAAAATGAACAGTAATTAAAAAGAAAAACCCTCCAGCTTCCTGCTCATCTCCCAGTTCATGAAAGCTCACCTGTCTGCCATGAGTTAGTACTGACTTTGCATACCAGGTCACACCTGCCATCTTATGCTCAGGAGTTTTTCACTTACCTGCTATAATTATTTAATTACACACATTTTCACTTCTTCCCTGGCATCTCCAGACTTGAGCTGGGTGTGACACCCAGCTCACTGTTTTGGTTTGTCATCCTGTCACGAATCAAAAATTGCAGATATTTATTTAAACATTTTTTCAGCTGCCATTATGTTTTTGTGTGTTTATAACCAAAACTAGGTTTTTCCACATCCATTCAGTCTATCTTTTCACTTGAAGTTACATTTTATAATGTTTGTGAATTTAATTTTCATAAAACCTAATATTTTCTATATTATCTGCCATTTTTATAACTTTAAGAATCAAAGAAGGGTTTTTTGTTTTGATGAGATCCCATTTGTTTATTCTTTCCTTTATGTCCCTTGCTCTAGGGCACATACCAGTGAAAATATTGCTGCATGGAATATCTGAGATTTTCTTGCTTATATTCTCCTATATGACTTTTATGGTGTCACGACTTACATTTAAGTCTTATATCCACCTTGAATTTATTTTTGTGTATGGTATAAATTGGTGATTGAGTTTCATTTTTTTGCATGTAGCTGTCCAGCTCTCCCAACACCACTTGTTCAAGAGGCTATTTTTCATGGCTAAAGAAAACAGCATTAAAATGAAAAGAGAATCAACTGTATGGGAAAACATATTTTCCAATGATACCTTGGAGGAGGGTTTGATCTCCAAAATATACAAAAAACTCACACAACTCTACTCCAGGAAGACAAACAACTCAATTAAAAAACGGGCAAAGGACTTGAACAGACACTTCTCCAAGGAGGACACACAGAGGGCCCAGAGACATATGAAAAGATGCTTAGCATCACTAGCCATCAGAGAGATGGAAATTAAAACCACAATGAGATACCACTTCACGCCAGGGAGAACGGCCATCATAAACAAATCAACAAACAACAAATGCTAGAGAGGATGTGGAGAAAAGGGAACACTAGTACACTAGTACACTAGTACACTGTTGGTGGGATTGCAGACTGGTGCAGCCACTGTGGAAAACAGTATGGAATTTCCTCAGAAAACTAAAAATGGAACTGCTCTTTGACGCAGAAATTCCACTGCAGGGATTATACCCTAAGAACCCTGAAACACCAACCCAAAAGAACCTATGTGCCCCAATGTTCATAGCAGCACAATTCACAATAGCCAAGTGCTAGAAGCAACCTAGGTGCCCATCAGTAAATGAGTGGATCAAAAAACTGTGGTACATTTACACAATGGAATTTTATGCATCAGAGAGAAAGAAGGAGCTTCTACCCTTTGGGACAGCATAGATGGAACTGGAGAGCATTATGGTAAGTGAAATAAGCCATGCAGTGAAAGACAAATGCCATATGATCTCACCTATAAGTGGAACCCAATCAACAAAACAAACAAGCAAGCAAAATATAACCAGAGACATTGAAATTAAAAACAAAGTGACAGTAATCAGAGGATAAGTGGGAGGGAATAATGGGGGGGAGAAGGGGAAGGGTTTTCAGGAACATCTACAAAGGAGACATGGACAAAACCAAAAGGGGGTAGGATCGAGGATGGGAGGTGGGGATGGCTGGGGTGGGGGCAGTGGTGGGGGGGGAATGGAGACAACTGTACTCAAACAACGATAAAAAGAAAGAATCAAAGAAGGTTATGTTACTTTCTAAGGTTGACATTAAGTGGTAGATGAGTGTGACATGTTTGAATCCATATATGTGAAATCTGAAAGTCCTGCAGGGACTAGATTAATATGATATATTTACACTTTTTTTTGAACTCAGGGAGTCTCATTTCACCCTCACAATGACAATTTTTTTTAAAGTATGACTAGGTAAGTGACAAAAGAAATTTGAATAGTATGGAGGATAAGGTGCAGATTTTTCTACATGCAATTTACTTAAATGTCTTTTAATTGGCTTTATGATATTTTATAAATATACATAAAACTGAATTTATTATTTGGTTCCTCTTTGTGTTATCTGAAGTGTCTACTTCTCAGCAGCAGCATCTGTGCCTGAAAAATCTATTTTGCAGAGTCGAGAGCCTTGTACTAAATATACAAGTGTGTGTCCTTGTGTACACATGTTCATGTGTAAGCTTCTCCACACAAACAAACAATTCTCAGACATGAGCAGAGTGTTGGGGGATTCCACCCAATTTTCACACTATCTACCTAGGATAGCATCAGATTTCACAGGCCCCTCCATCACTCCAGATGCCAATTGCAACCCCAGGATGTTAACTATACTTCTGACAAACTGGCTAAAATTTGGTAGCTCCTCCTACTCCTACTTGAATTAGCTTAATTCATTAAATGGCTCACAGATCCCATGAAACCTGTTTACTCACTAGATTATTGATTTATTACAAAGGGATTAAAAAATCCAAGACAACAGTCAGACAAAGAGATACATAGGGCAAGGTTCAGAACAAAGCAACTTTTATCCTCATGAAGCAGTCCTGAATGAGGGTATGTGGAAGAGTTCTGGTTCCCCAACATGAAAGTTCCCTGAACACCCTCCCCTTCACTTTTTATGGAGGCCCCTTTACCTAGGCAGGACTGATTGAATCATTGGCCACTGGTGATTGATTCAAACTTTAGCCCCTCTCCTCTTCCTAGTAATCAGGGGATGGGACTGAAGTTCTAACCCTTTATTCATGGTTGGTTCCCCTACCAGCTCCCATCCTTATGTGCTTTCTAAAAGCCACCTCATTAACATAAACTCAGTTGTGATGGAAAGGGGATTGTTATGAATGACAAGATATCAATTTCACCTTTATGGCTCTGAAGCATTTTCAGAAACTGAAGACAAGAGGCCAAATATTATAACAACAAATGTTCCCATTGATCTTCCACTCAAGGAAATTCCAAGGGATTTTGACCATGAGCCAGGAACTGTAGTTGAAGACAAAACATATGAAAAATATTTTTGTCATCTGAATGACCAAATATATATGTTTGTTATAAATCACAAAATTGCAGAAGTAACTCTTAATTTTTACTAAAGGCTATTCAGAGCATAAATGTTTACATTTTTATTTTTAAATTATATTGCATTGATTATGCTATTACATTTGTCCCAAATTTACCCCCTTTAGCCCCCTCTACCCAGCACCCCCACTCCCTCAAGCAATCCTCACATCATGTCATGTCCATGGGTCATGCATGTAAGTTCTTTGGCTACTCCATTTCCTATACTGTACTTTACATCCCCAGGGCTATTTTGTACCTATCCATTTATATTTCTTAATCCCTCACCTCTTCACTCATTCCCCTACACACTCCCATTTGTTAGCCATCAACATATTCTTTGTACCCATGATTCTGTCTCTGTTCTTCTTGTTTCCTTAGTTTGTTTTTTTAGAGTCAGTTGTTGACAGGTTTGTATTTATTGACATTTTATTGTTCATAGTTTTGATCTTATTTTTGTTAAATAAGTCCCTCCAACATTTTGTAGAATAATGGTTTGGTGATGATGAACTCCTCTAGTTTTTTCGAGTCTGGGAAGCTCTTTATCTGCCCTTTGATTCTAAGGGATAGCCTTGCTGGGTAGAACAATCTTGACTGTAGCCCTGCTTTTCATGGCTGAATATTTCTTACCAGTCCCTTCTAGCCTGCAAAGTTTCTTTTGAGAAATCAGCTGACAGTTTTATGGGGAATCTCCTGTAGGTAACTAACTGCTTTTCTCTTGCTGCTTTTAAAGATTTTCTTTTTATCTTTAATCTTTGGCATTTTAATTATGATGTGTCTTGGAGTAGACCTCTTTGTAGCCATCTTGTTTGGGATTCTGTGTGTTTCCTGAACTTATATGTCTATTTCTTTCACTAAATTAGGGAAGTTTTCTTTCATTATTTTTTCAAATAGATTTATAATTACCTGCTCTTTCTCTTCATCTTCTAGCACCCCTATGATGTGAATGTTGAAATGCTTGGAGTTGTCCCAGAGGCTGCTTACACTGTCCTGTTTTTTTGGATTCTTTTTTCTTCTTGTTGTTCTGATTGATTGTTTTGGTATCTTATGTTCCAAATCATTGATTTGGTTCTTGGCTTCATCCACTCTACTGTTGTTTCCCTGTAAATTGTTCTTTATTTCAATCAGTATATCCTTTGCTTCTGATTGGATCTTTTTTTATGCTGTTGAGGTTCTCACTAAGTTTTTTGAGCATCCTTATAACCAGTGTTTTGAACTCTGCATCTGAAAAATTGCTTATCTCCATTTGGTTTAGCTCTTTTTCTGGAGTTTTGATCTGTTCTTTCATTTGGGCCATGTTTCTTTGCCTCCTAATTTTGGCAATCTCCTTGTGTTTGTTCCTATGTATTAAGTAGAGCTGCTATGCCTCCCTGTCTTAGTAGTGTGGCCTAATATAGTAGGTGTCCTGCAGGGTCCTGTCGCATAGCCTCCCCTATCACCCAAGTGGGTAATCAAGGTGTGTTCTATATGTGGGCTGAGTATACCCTCCCCTTGTATTTGATCCTTGGTTGCTGTTGGAAGGTCAGTGGGAGGGATTTATCAAGGCCATTCAGTTGGAAGGATTGGCTAAAATTATGGACCACCAACCTCTGCCCTCTGTGGAGGTTCAGTTATTCAGTGGCAGGATGGTGGTGCTCCAATGTGGTCTGCAGCTGTCCATGGGTGTGCTGGCCCTGGGGTTTCCTGGGTGGTGCAGGCCAAGATCAGTCCTCACCTGTATTTTTCCCAAGCTGTGAATCTAGTCTGGCAGCTGCTACCATTTTACCTGGGGCCACTTAGCAAGAGGTACTGGAGTTGGGGGCCCACTGAGGCCAGCTGTTGCTAGTTGGAAAGGATTTAGAAGTTGTAAAGCTTGAGCCAAGACCAGCCATATATATGGAAAAGCTACTGTTACCAGCTATAAGTTAGGAGGGACTGAACCTTAGGGGATCTCCAAGGTGGAACAATAGTATTAACCGGGTTGCTGGAATCTCAGATATGGCACCATCTTGCTGGCTTCACGCTTCTGCCTGACTTTCTGTCTGGGAGAAAGCTGTCCTCCAGTTCTCACCTTGATTCCAGACACTTCGATTTCTCCCTGTATGCCACTGATGCCTTTCAAGATGCTACCCCAGTGCTAGAGCTCAGCGGGAGTGAGTCTGAGTAAGTTCATGTGTGGATTCTTTGCAGGGGTGTCAAACTCATTTTCACCAGGGGGCCAAATCAGCCTCACGGTTGCCTTCAAAGGGCCAAATGTAATTTTAGGACTGTGTAAGTGTAACTACTCCTTAACAGTTAAGAGAGAGCTTGGCGCTGCTGTCAGGTAGAAACAAGGTGCCGGGTTGGATAAAACAAGGTGGAGGGCTGGATTTGGCCTGTGGGCCTTGTGTTTGCCACCTTTGTTTAAGAGGAACTGCTTGGGACTCCAGACATTTCTTCTACCTGTGCAATCCCTGCTGGTTTTCATAGCCAGAAGTTATGGGGACATATCCAACTGGCACTGGCACCCTGGGTGTGGGAACCTGGTGTGGGGCTGTAACTCCTCACTTCTGAGATATCCTTCCCTAATTTTTATCCACCACACTTGTATGTGGGACCAGCCCAATCTGCATCTCTGCCCCTCCTACCAGTTTGGATGGATGTGGTTTCTTTAATTCTGTAGTTTTCATACTTCCATTCAACTTGATTTCTGCCAGTTCTGATTGATGGTTTTTCTACAATTTAGTTGTAATTTTGATGTGGTTGTGTGAGGAGGCAAGCCATGTTTGCCTATGCCACCTTCTTGACTGGAAGTGCTTAATGTATATATTTTTAGATACATTAAAGAAAAAATATTTCCAAATTGAATACAGGAAGCAGATACAATGGTTGTGAGGATTCATTTTGAGATTGATGAGGCTAGTCTAGAAATGTCTAAAGTGAAATTACGATTAATTCCTACCTTCTATAGTAGCATTTTCTGGCATATTTTGAGGTCAGGTAGGAGTTCACAGTCAGATTAACTTTAATGATCTTAAATGTTTGACCAAAATGTCTGAAATGTCTTTTAAGGCACTGCATCTTCTCAACATCCACATTACTGAAATTATAAGTATGTGCTATGGAAAATGCAATTGCAGTTTCTATCAATACACTAAAAGAATAACAGAGAAATATTCTCCCTCAAGTCACATAAAAATAAATGGAAAACAGTTTTGTTAAGAACAAACAACAGGCCTCAAATTAAGTCACTTGTGCTAGGTCCCATAATAGCAAACCGAGACTTAATTGCAGTTTCAGCCTGTACCAGAAATGTGACTGTTAGTCAGTCAATCTGACATTACTTGGTCAGCAATAGTGAGGTAATCTACCTGATAGACCCCAACACTACCCCTAAGAAAGTTGACCCTGCCTGCAATATTCCACCCTTTGCTGGAAATGTTATCAGACTAAAGGGGTCTGTTTGCCTGGGTGCGTGAGAGCCCAATCAAACATGAACAGGAGTTTGCAGGGAATAAACTAAGAGTTCATTACTTGAGGAAGTGGCCCACACCCAGGGTCACAAGTGAGCTAATGCTCAAAGACCTGGCTCCCAATGGCTTCCAGGGAGTGTGTTATATAGGGGAAAAATCATTAGTCATGGTGACTAAGGGAGTTAGGGTACTGGTCAGGGTCATTCTCTCTCTGTTGTGGATGGAAACCAGGCTCCTCCATGGGATTATGGGCACAGCATTCCAAGGACCTACGCAAGGGAGACTGTGGTGTGGCAAGATGGTTTACTTAGTGGAAATCTGCCCCTGGGTGTCTAATTTCCCACCTCCCTCTGTCCCACCATGGAAACAGTCCAACCATATTCTCAGCAAAGCCAAACAAAAGCCAATCTCCAGAGTTTCTGCTTCATGTTATAGTTCAGTCCTTTGGAGTTTATGCCATCTGCTGTGGGCCCCAGTAGCTGCTGTTCCCACATGGTGGCATGATCCTGGGTGACAGATTGCATGAACAGATGGGGGCAAGTATGGGTTCCTGAGAGAGAGAGACCGAGAGAGAGAGAACTTCTTTGTTCTTCTGGGATTATATTAGCTTTGATTTTGGGATGGACCAGGTGCATTTTCAAAATAACCGATGAACTTCTCAGAATTTTGTTAGCTTTTGTAGTGCATCCCCTAGTTAGACCAACAGGCCTCTATGGTCCAGCACCTCCCCATACCCTGCAACAATCTGGTAGTGGGCTGGGGGCAAGGGAGGCATGTTCCTCCCCTTGGAGGAGCACTGCTGTGATCCCCTGAGGGGTGTGAAGCTGTAACTTCCTGGTGAAGAAAACAGGCTCATGCTCCAGCTTATTAAACTCAATGTTTAATTCCCTGTGCTCTCTTTCTTTCATTAATAACTAGTTAACTACCTGTAGTAACATCTCTACTGGTTGGTTAGTACTAGGGTGGGAGTTAGTTGATCAGTTCACCCAGTCCTGATGTCAGCCATGGTATAGCTTTGTCTGGTTTCACTGCTTTTCTGGGTCTGAAGCTGAAACACAACTGAGGTCTAGATGTTATATTTAGTGTAACTGAAACTCTGTCTCTGTGGTCAATTGACCCAAAGCTTTCTCCTAAGACTGTTTAAGGCTGACCAGGGGGCCCTCACTGTCTTGAGGGTTTAATAAATAAGGGAGTGAACATGCAAGGGACAAGAAGGCAAGTGAGTTAGGGTGCTGGATGAGGCCAGCTTGGATCAAAAGGAAAGACAGGAGAAAAGGCCATATTAAAGAAATGAAGTTTCTGCATGGTTATACAAACTTCCCTTTTCCCACCATCTTCTACCATTAAAGCCTTCTATTTTGTACAACATCTTAGAACTCCTTTCTATTTGCTAGATAATATACTGCCCAATTCATGAATCATTGAATAAAGCCTATTAGATCTTCAAATTTATTGAGTTGAATTTTGATTTTTTAACAATCTGAATTAGGATATTACAGAGCATCACAGTGCCTCTAATAATGGGCTGCAGAGTGAGAGATAAGAGTTGGATTCTTTTTTTTTTTTTGTCATTTCAAATTCTGTGACTTTGGGTGAGTCACTAAGTTTATCGAATATCAGTGTTATATATAAAATAAGAGACTGTAACTACCTCATTAGGCTATGGCATAATTCCTTTGTATCACTCTGGGTTCTCCAGAGAAATAAAATCAACAGGATTTCTCAATATGTAGATATAGATAGATATAGAGATAATTAACCGTATATCTATGTCTATATCTACCTAACATCTGTTTATCTATTTCTTGAAAAGAGATACTTATTTTATGAAATTCACTAATGCAGTTGGAGGGACTGGCACGCACAAAATCTGTAGGGCAAGTCTGCACAGTGAAGACTGGGGTGAGATTCGATATTGCATCTGGAGTGAATTTTGCGAGTCAGCAGGCTGAAACTAGATAGGGTTTCCATGTTGTAGTCTTAGGGCAGCCCCTTCCAAGGGTGATGAGTAAGGATCTGTCTTATTCTTCTCCTCCAGCTCATACTGTTTTGCTGGAATCTTTGGCATTCATTTGGTTGCAGATATCTGTCTGCCTTCACCCTCACATAGTGACCTCTGTGTATGTCTCTATATTCAAATTTTGTATTTTTAGGGCACCAGTTATGTTGGATTAGAGCCTATCCTTATGACCATAACTAACTACACCGGCAACAATCCTTTTTCCAAATAAGGTCATTTTCTCAGGTACTATGAGTTAGGACTGCAAGATACGAATTTGGGGCACCCACAATTCAACCCATAATATCCTTGAAAAAGAAATCACACAATAAATGATAGTTACTATTTTTGCACATGTTCAGATAATTAAAAAAAGACTGAATTTAGAGTTCTTTATAAAAAGAATATATCAATTATGTTAAGAAAATGAATTACTACAAAAAAGAATAATTTGCCCTCTTAGTCCTATGACATTGATAATTAAAAATATATGATGTTTCCTGAAAGAATACAGTTTTAAAAATAAGTTAAATTGGCTCTAGAAGTAGCTATTGATAAATTGAAGGCAATGGAGAAATTCTAGTTGAGGGAAGTATCCACAGATTTTGAGACTATTTTGGCTCATTCTCAATCCGTGAGTTCACAGATTTATAGTTTTTCTTGGGAGGGTAATCTAAATTTGAAAGTCTTCAGGAGCATAACCTGAAGAATATTGATTGAAAAGCTCATGAAGGGAAGGTATGAATTTCTCCATGCCAGAAAAAACACCCAGAGGAAGGGAATAGGAGTAAATGCAAGGGTGTGGGAGGACTGTGCTCCTTGTAAGGGGATTCTAGTGTTACGTTACTAACTGATTATGGTGATTTCCAGCAGGAATTCTATTTTTTCCTGCACCGAAAGAAAACAAATCATATGCCACATGATTAAATCCAGTCCTATTATATTTTGTCCAAAACTAATTTTTTTCTTTTTGACTTTCATGTTGAAAAAGCCTAAGAAATCCCAAGGTGTAAGAGCTTAGAAGTGGTTTTATTCTCTTAGTATTTGGAAGTCCCATGCTTTCGTCAATTATACCTTTTACAACTCGGCTTTTCTATTCCTTTTAAATACAAACTGAATTCGTTGTTATTACCATGCTAATGTATATTTGAATAATATGACTCCTGTTTTTTCTGCCTTTGGTTTATTCCTACTTCCAATCAAATTTTTATTGCTCCCATGTTACTTTCAAAAACTGAATTCTGATTTTGTCTCCTTCTGCATCTAGAAAAATGGAATAACTTACCATTACCCATTTATACCACAAACCTTAATTTGCTATTTATTGTCTACAATACATTGGTAACTCAGTAGTTGCGGTCTTCACCCTCTTGGCCTCCACACGTTTTCTGTTATTTCAGAGCTCCTACCATCAAGATCTGAATACTTCTCCATCTTTATACTTGCTTTGTCAAATAGAGTGTTCTGAAAGTGACAATTTGCCAATTCCAAATCCAGGCTTCAGGAGACGCTGCATTATTCTGTTCTCTATATATCCTAATAACATCATATGAATAAGCCTACCAGGTGCTGAGGCATCTGGCCCAGTCATATTCATTGCCCCAGTCAGCAGCTGACCAACCTAGCACTAACATGAGTGTGGACATCCTAAACCAGTCAGCCCCAACCATAATATTAGTCACTGATGCATGAGTGAGTCCAGCTGAGATCAGCAAATTCTAGGCCAGACCGTGAGATGATAACTTATATATAATAATAAAGATGTTGTTTAAACCACTGACTTTTGGGGTAGTTGCATCCAAATTGGTTATGCATCGATAACTTAATGAAACAAAGCCCTTTGGGATCTGAACTTAGCATAACACTTTAATACTCCCTAACACTCAGAATGCTTTCCCATCTCAGTACCAGTTGTTGAATTTCCATCCTTCCAGCCAACTGCCAGAAATGCTGCTGGATTACCAGAGCTGTTGTCCAAACATGAGATTCGCTCTTAGATCCTGACTGATAATGAATAATGTTTTTCATTGAGTCCTGCAATATATTTTGCTAATATTCTTTGTAATCCAATCTATCTTTACTTTGATCACTTTTTATCTCAAGTAACCTAAATATATCCATTTCAAAGAAGCTAACATAATAATTTTGCAGCTTTATCAGGCTAGGTGAATAGCACAAGTCATAAGAGATTGAAGATAAATATGTTAAATATCTAGGGGATTAATAAAGTTAATATAAAGATCCTCCTCATTCCCTCAGATACACCTCAAAAAACATTTTGGTAGAATTCCCATGAGGATAAGGATTGAACCCAAGTCACAAATATTTTTAGGGATACAACACAGTAAAATCAAATGACAACTAACCAAGAATTCTTCTTTTCTCTTTCTTCTAAAATGACATAGATTCACAAATGTGGACCCACTACAACACAATGTGTCAATTATTTGTCAATTTGTAACTATGTTTCTAATGTTTGGATTTTTGCCTTTGTAAACTGTTGATTTAAGGGAGCATTAGGTCTGGCCTGGGCTGGGTATATCAGTTGGATATAGCATCATCCAAATATGCCTAGATTGTGGGTTCAATTTCCGATCAAGGTACTTATAAAAGCCAACAAACAAGTGTATAAATATGGGGAGAGAACAAAAATTGATTGTTCTCTCAATCTCAAATCGATAAATTTTTAAGAAATTAAAAGAGAACATTTGGTCTAAATAATTTGATTTTCAACAATTTATTAAGAATAAAGATGCATTCTATAACACAACCTAAAAATATGAAACAAAGCAATAAATAAATATGGAATATGAAACAACAGCTGGGAAACAAATGTGATAATAAAAAATTTAAATATCTAAAGTATAATAGATTTTTTAATGGAAGAGTTACATTGCATTTTTATGGAGTTTTAATGTTGTCACTAAATGCATACTTTTAGAGGAGAGGTATTTTTTAATGAACTGGAAATAATAATTATATTCATGACACTTGGTCTCTTGATTACAAGTTGATAAGAAATATAATGGCCACTGGTATATTTATGAGAATCTGGAAGAGTGGGTATGTACAGACTTGAGGAACTCATGAAATGTCAACCCTCAGGTGTGAATGTTTTCAATGCCTTTGTGTGTTTATGACATAATTTATTAACATGTTATTCATTAACCAAGGTTGATATAAATAATTTTTAAACTCGATTTATTCTTATAGAATTTTTACACTAATATTTTTGTCTTGCAGACTAATGTGACATGTGAGATATATTTCTTCATTTATACAACAAGTAACTTTTGAGCATGAAATATGAGTTAGACACTGTACTAAGCTTTAATATTTCATCCCTCTTGGAGCTTAGATTCCAAAAGAAAGAGACAAACAATAAATCAGTAAACAAACAAACCATATGTATATAAATGGTGAGAAATGGACAAAGAAATGACAAGAAGGAGGATAAAGGAAATATAAGGAAATACGAAGTAGTACTGAGCTGGGAAGGGCTAGAGACAGCCTGCAGATATGTAAGGAAAAGAGGTTCAGGAAGAGCAAATTCAATCTCATAAGAAATGAAAAATAAGACCGGCATAAGAAGGAAAGTGGTAGGAGATGACATAAGAGACAAGAGAATGTAGCATAGGAAGTCAGTTAATTCTTTGATCAGAGCGAGATATGTAAATTCCTGTAGCCAATTATCTGTGCTCTGGGTGATAAGACTGAAAGAAGGAGTAGCAGTCTGCGGTTACTGCAATAATTCAGGCAAGAGCTAATTGCAGCTCGGATCTGTGATAAAGTAGTGGTCCACGTGTTGACAAATGGTTGACAAATGGGTGTATTTTTAAAATAGAAGCAACAAAATTTGATAATGGGTTGAATGGTGGCCGTGAACCATACAGTGGAGTCAAGAATAACCCCACACTTTTTTGTCCAGAACTGCTGGACGCATAGATTGGCATTTATAGTTTGGCGAGGGTGGTAGGGTTTTGCTGTTGAATATGTTAAGTTTGAGATGCCTGATATAAATCCAAAGGGCAATGCCAAATACAGAGTTAGGTATACTTAACTGATTTTCAGAGGAGGGATCCAGGCTACTCATATATTCAATATAGAGAGTTTTGAAAGTCATGAAACTGGTTTAGGATCTCCCTGAAGTGAGTATGGTCAGAGTAGAGAGGAGTTCGTACGAGTCAGCATTGATTCACAGCAAAGTTTCGAGGTTGAGGTGATGAAAGGCAGAACAGCACATACAGAAAAGGCTGAGGTGGCACAACCAGTGTGGTAAGAGGGGGCCAAAGCAGAGACGTGGCCCAGAAGCTAAATGGGGTAACAAAAGTTGCCGCAGAAAGGATAATTAACAACTTTGTCACTAACCTAACAGTTTTATCTATCTTGTAAGTTCCCTTAAGCTCTTTCTCTGTGCAGCTACTTTGTTTTTGTTTTACACTTTCTTATTACAAAATAAATTCTCGCTAACTGTAGAAGTCTTGGGAAATAAGGAAGGAAGGGAGAAGGAGAAAAGAGTGACAAAAGAAAGAAGGGCATCTACTGTTAACTGAAGTATATTAATTGTAGCTCATTTTAAATGTACTTGTTTATACAATTGAAATTAAAAATCTGCAATTTTGTAATTAATTTAAATTTTGTTTTAATTTGGTATTATATCTTAAGAATTTTAGGATATCATTTTAATAACACTTAATATTTCATAATAATATTATTTTAATATTTTTAATGACTTAACTATTTCTAGACCATTATTTTATATTTAACTCCTTGCTATTATAAACACAGAAATACTTTTGGTAGTTATATGTACTTTTTTTTCCCCACATGTATGATTATTTTTTTTAAATAGTTTACAGTGAATTTTTTAAAATCCTGAATTAGAACTCTTTTTTTTTTCCTAAAGAGAGGGAGAGAAACATCAATGTATGGTTCCCTCAGCTGGGGGACCCTCTGCTGGGGACCCTGCCTGCAACCCAGACATGTGCCCTAACTGGGAATCAAACCAGCAACCCTTTGTTTTGCAGGCAAGCACTCAATTCACTGAGCCATACCAGCCAGGGCTGAGCTAGAACTTTTGAGTAAAAGAATATAAACATGTCTAAGGCTCCTGGCAGATATTACCAGATTGTTTTAAAGAAAGTCTTGCTCATTCACATTCTCATCAGCTTTGTAAGAAAATACCAATTATACTTTCCAAAACATAGCTACTTTAAAAATATATAAATTCTTACAGATATTGATAGCTTAAAAGTATTTCCTTCTTATATTTTAAATCTTTGATTTTAAGTGAGTTTGATTTTTTTTGTTTCAAAAAATTGCCAGTCATTTTTACTTCTTGCTTATGTGTACATAATTTGTCTCTGCCTGCTTATTGTCCATGATTTCTACTGTTTTAATTTTTGAAAAACATAACTTTGACTTCTTTTATTTTAATAATACCACTCCATTATTATATGTATTATAAATATTTCCCTAATTTGTTATTTTGTTTTTTCCACTTTGATTATTTGTATATGTATTTATATATGTTATTCTTATTTCTTCACATGGTTCTATTTTAATTTTGCAGAAATGTTTAGATAGTCAAACCTGTCTTCTCCCTTCTCTAAGGATAAAACAAATCCTCCCTAGTAATTTGATTAAAGAAGAAAAGAAAACCTGTTTTGCCCTGGCAAGTGTGGCTCAATTGGTTGGAAGTTTGTCCCATAAACCAAAGGGTCGTGGGTTTGATTCCTGATCAACACATATACCTACATTACAGGTTTAATCCCCAGTTGGGACAGAAATGAATAAGCAACCAGTCAATGTTCTCTCTCTCATTGATGTCTCTCTCTCCCCCCCACCTCACACCCTTTCCTCTCTCTCTGAAAGCAATGAAAAAATGTCCTTGGGTGAGGATAAAAAAACAAACAAACAAAAAATACCCTGTTTTGTTTTATTTTACAATCAACAATTTACCTGGCATTCACTTTGTTGCATGCTGTGACATGAAAACAAGTTACTTTTTAAAAAATACTTACACCTTTGTGAATAAATGTTTTCAAGTTTTTGAGTGGATAATGAGAAGAGGGGTCGCTGGGTCATATGGTAACTCTATTCGTAATTTTTTGAGGAGTTTCCATACTGTTTTCCGTAGCAGCTGTACCAGGTGACATTCACACCAGTGGCGAGAGCGTAGATGGATCTTGAGAACATCACGCTAAGTGAAATAATCAGACAGAAAAAGTTAAGAACCTTGAATGCCACTCGTATGTAGATATAAAACTGAAAGCAACAAATAAACAAATAAGACAAACAAAATCTCAGACACAGACAGCAGCATGGTGGTCACTGGAGGGAGGGAGGGTGGAGGCAGGGAAGGATAAAGGGCTCAAATATACAGCGAGGTCCGACGGTGGGCACACCACACAGTATGCAGATGATGGATCACAGAAACGTGTGCTTGAAGCCAGTCTAATCTCTTTAACCTTTGCCACCTCAATAAAGTTTAACCAAATAATAAAAATATACTTAAACACTGGTTTCAAAATTATTTATGGAAAAATATACATCTTAGACCAAAATTGTTTCTACTCAATGTGGTCTTGCTGATTGCTAATCATTCTTAACCCAATAGCAGGACTAGCTTTAATTATTTTAGTGTTAAACTATGTTCACCTCTCATAAGACTACTACTCTTCCATATTATGCTTTTTTCAACATCCTGGGATTTGAAATCATATAGACTCTTGTAAGATAAATAATTTTAGCGTTTTATTCTTTTAGTTAAATATAGGTATTTCTTCCCATGTCAATATAAGTGAGATTTTTATTGAAATTATCTTAAATTTGGCAAGAAATGATAGAATGTGAATCATATTTTAAATTATTCAAGTTCTTTTTATGTTTGCAGTAAGGTTTGTGATTTTATTCACATGTTCCCACCCATTTCCTTTTATGGCTATTTGGTGGGAGTTTATTTGAGGGCAGATGCTGTAATTCAGCTATTTAAAATATATACATTATACATTCCTGGATATTGCTGAAATACATATCACTTATTTTATTTAATTTTTCAATTTTATTTTACTTTACTAGGAATGGTACTATTCTGAGATTAGGCCCAACAGGTCTGAATATTTACATAATTAGTAGTCAAGACAAAATGCTATTTTCACATTGCCAGTACTTTTTTCCCCTTGGCTTTCAAAGCTTTAAAGATAGAAGCTAACTTTGTTTCTGAGGCGTATTCTCCCTTGTTAAGAGTGACCATACTAGCAAGCTTTTTTCTTATGCAGGGCTTGAATTTGGGATGTTATCCAAAGACTGATGCTTCTGATTAAGCTATTACATTCTGCTTAATGACAAACTAGTTTTCATTCAGAACACAATGTCATCTTTAATAAGATTATTAACTATATGTATATGCATATTTCTTTTCTTTTTCTTCATTCTTTTTTTTAAGATTTATTTATTTATTTTTTTGAGAGAGGGCAAGGGAGAGAGAAAGAAGAGAAACATCAATGTGTGGTTCCCTCTCACACGCCCCCTACTGGGGACCTGTTTCACAACCCAGGCATGTGCCCTAGACTGGGAATTGAACCCATGACCCTTTGGTTCTCAGGCTGGCACTCAATCCACTGAGCCACACCAGCCAGAGTCCTTCATTCTTTTTTATTGGGCAGAGCTGGGGTAGGGGACACCCTGCTGGAAGTTGACTTCATAGAATCTGGTGCTCTAAAGAGAGAGATTTTTTAAAGATACCACAGTTCGGGCTGAATCCAAGTGGAAATGGAGCTCTCAGGGAGGGTTCTAGCCAGTGGACCAAAGGAGAAATCAGACCTGATTATCTGGCTTTCAGATTTCATGGACTGCAATTCCTTTATGTTGTCCTCAAGCAATTGTTAAAATTTGTTACACCAGAGTAGCCTTGTTTTAGCTTTAATTTTAGGAAACAAGAAAATAATTTGAAGGATAATAGAGCAGGAAAGAGCTGCAGCAGCTTGGAGAACTGTTTATGGAAAGGCTAAAGTGGTTGGGCAGAGACTGTTCAGGATAATTCTGTGAGATATGTAAAGACAACCATGCTTGGGGATTTTCAGGAACACTGGGTAGAGGAGTGGACTCCCTCTAATGTGGATGCTGGTTTCTCAACTCTATGGTCTGGATATTAAAGCAAAAGCTTATTCACACACACTCCCACTACCACCTCCCATAGACACCTATCTACTCCCAATTAAGAAGGTTAGAGATGTTATTACAAGTATATTTATCATATATCTAACTTTAATAAACTTTCTTATTAAATCTAATAGTTCTAATTGGCCCTCCAGAGCTTCTGGCCATATAACTGTGTCATTTGAAAATTATAATTTTATACTTTCATTTTTAATAGTTACTTTTCTCTTACATCTGTTTCATTTATTCATGCATTGGCCACAATTCTAGAATCATACAAAGTAGTAATAACTACTAGAGACATCTTCGCTTTCCTTCTGGTTTTAATAAGTACAACTTTGTGTGCATCACCAAGTTCCATGTTGGTTTTTGACTTAAAGTCCATATTTTATACCATTTTAAGGAAATACTCCTGCATTTCTACATTTCTATATTTGTTAATATTATTAAAGATTATTAAATGATATTCAGGTTCTTGAGGTAATATTTCTTATTTGCTTTATGATAATTGATTTCTAATTTAAAACACTAAATTTCTAGGATAAATCTTATTTGATTATGTTGGGTTATAGATCTGTGTATATATATACACATGTATATATATAATCTTTGTTGTAACAGTCTCTGTTATTAAGACTGAATTGTAAGAGGCTACAACGAAAGGAGAAAATGTATTGGCACATGCTGGAGATGTGAGCCAGGAAGACTAAAGTAGTCTGATAGGCTAGCATTCTTCATTTTCTCAGTAGGGAGTGCTGATTGACAGCTTCAGAAAAATGTCACATGACAAGAAAGATTTTTATAAAACAAAGCAGAGCACTGTTAACAGAATTAATGGTCAAGAATATAGGACAAGCAGAATTCAAAATGTTTTTAAAAGGCAAAGTTACATACAAAATTATATTAAATGTAATGCTGACTTTGGATTGCTGGTAGTTTATTTAGAATGTCCACATTTACACTAATAAGTGACATTAGTCACCAATATTTTTGGTTCTGTCTTTTCAAACTTTATATAAAGATTAGTATAACTAGATAGAGAAGTCTCTGTATGTCTTTTCATATTTTTTCGTTCTCTGAAATACATCATAACATAATAATCATGTTTGAAAGGATGAAAATAAACTCACATAAAGTATTCTCTGGACCCAATGTCTTCTGGAGAAGTAAATTTCTCCAAGATTATTAGTCCCTTTAGTTGAATATAGAGGCAAGTTTAGTTATTTCTGTTTTACAAAATCAACTCTACTACATTATAAATGTCAAAGTAATTATTTAAATATGGTCAATGTTTGTTCACAAATTTACTTATTTATGGTTCTTGTTTTATAAAGCATATTTTAAGCCCTGACCAGTGTGACTCAGTGTGTTGGGCATTGTCCCGCAAAGCAGAAGTTCTTTGCTTTGATTCCTGTCAGGGCCCATGCCTGGGTTGTGGGTTCAGTTCTGGGTCAGGGCATATATGAAAGGCAGCTGCTCAATGTTTTTCTCTCACATCAATGTTTCTCTCCCTCTCTTTCTCCCTCCCATCTATTCTCTCTTTAAAAAAACTAAAGCATATTTTAAGACAATAGTCTATATTACTTTGTATTTTTGTTCTATTTGTTTGTTTTTTGGTTAATATTTGTATTTTTATTATGAGTCTGTTGCAGTTACATTACTATATGATTCTTGAGTTTAATGCTTAGATCATCGTTTTTTTCTCATAAGTTCCTTTGTGAATTCACAGGTAATCTATCATGACATAATTGTTTTGTCCTTTAACATGTTTTTAAAAAATATGCTGAGAGCAAGTTCTAAATTTTAAACTTTTGTAATTTTCTTGTTCTATGTAACATAATGTGAAAAAAACAGATAAAGCTTGATCAGGGCCTACAACATACTTGTATCATATACATATTATTATGTTTAAAATGTTCAGTATATCTTGAAAATAAAATATATTTATTTTATTTGAAGTAGTTTAATTATATATCTATTAATTAACTTTATTTTTATATTATCTGTGTGTTATTCTCTATTTAATTACCTGATTTGTCAGAGACTGAGAGATGTTTGCTAAAAAATCTCTTAATTTATGTTTCCTTGAATTTTTATTTTATAGCAAAATATATTTTCTTTTTGCTACAAGCATTTTTACTATATTTTTCCATTTATTACTTTTTTCTTCCTGATATATATTTCTAACAATTTTTCCCTTCTTTCTAATATTTGTTTACTTTTCAAAAGAAAAAAATAGGCTAAGATTATCATACAGTATTTTACTTTAGTTATAATTCTGAATTGCTTGTCTTTCTTGTCTTCAATTTTATAACTATCCGTTACATCAATTAATACTAACTTATGTAAAATATATATATTTCATTGACATTTCCCAATCTATCCATAGTAAGAGTATCTCTTAGTTATATTATTAATTTTGACTCTTTTATGACTAAATTAAAATTCTCTGAGCAATATTTTTAAAAAGGCTATTTTCTGAGCTCCTGCATAGTTTAGAATGTAATTATGTTAGAATTGCACAGAAATAATGACTTTATTAACTATTGGTCATGGTTGTGACTGATTCCCAGTGAGTTTCTCTCCCATGAGTCTATGGGTTTATATAAATATACCTCTGGCTTACTAAGAAGGGAGCAGACATGTTGAGTGACTAATTTTTCTCATAAATATTTACTGATAAGAGGAGTGAAAAAACACATAAAGTGATATTTGATAATAAATGCCAGGGATAAACGCCGTGAAGAGGGAGAAGTTTCCAGGAAGGAGGTAACCGCTGATCAAAGACGTGAAAAGGACAAGGTACTGCATGTGCAGGGCTGACGGTAGGACAGGCCAGGTAGTTGGAAACATGTTTGATGTGCTTCAGAACAGCTAGGAGACAGTGTGGCCGGAGCAGAAATAGGAAATGTGACAGTGGTGTGAAATGAGGCTGGAATATTAAAAAGGATGTAGGACTTGTAGGACTTTATGAGCTTTGCTGGGTCTTTAGCTTTTAGTCTTTATAGGACCCAAAATTATTAAAGGATTCTGCAGTGAGAAGAAACATGATCTTAGTTTCATATTTACTGATTTGAGACTAGAGAACAAGTACAAAGGTAAAAAATTGGTTAGAAGGCTAAAAAATAATCCCAAAGAATTATTAAGGATATATAATGGGGCTTTAGACCAAAATAGTAACTCTGAAGAGGGAGGGGGAGGGGAGTTAGCTGAGAGATTGTATATGGGGTATGATAAAAGGGGAAAGCGAAAAATAAAACTAAAGATTTTGCCTGAATAACTGGAAGATGGAGTAACATTTACTCCATCTTCTGAAGGAGCTCAGCTACTTCATCTGAAGGAAAAATGAAAGAAAAAGAGTATATAAATGCAAATGCACGTGGGTAGATTATGTTTTTTTTTCAATAAAGTAATAAAGAAGATCTTTAGATGAGAGTGAAGACAGAAGCTAGTGTTGTCTAGACGAGTGTAAGCACAAATGGACTGGGGCAGAGATTCTAAAAATGAGAGACAGAAGCCCCAGTGAGGAGAGGCCGAAGACATTTTTAGGACTCTCCTCTTTTCTAACCGCCTAACCATGTGTGGTGTGATTTCCTTCATATATCCCACCCAAACAGTGATATAGGAGCAGATGCAAGAATTCAACTGCCTTTTAGTGAAGGAGACACTAATGAAATATTCACAAAAATGTTTTTCATATTATTATGACAAAAATATCACTCATTAATTAATTTTGTCTTTAAAAATAATTATTTCTCATAAAAATGGTACTTCAGCTAACCTATAATGGGTTTATTTTCCTAATTTTAAAATGAATCAGTGAATAGAGAGTTTAAATGTTTCACCATTTTCTATCTACTATAACAAATTTATACAATTATAACTCAAATTTTTAAAAAAGTATCCAATGTTCTCAATAATTTTTAAGAGATAAGAGATGTGAAATTAAAAAGTTTGAAAACACTAGCATATGAAAACAAACTTAAGTGATTCAAATAATTTTTTCATGTCATTTTCCACAGCTTTTATTGTTGGTCTCATTTAATGTACCAAATGCTTAGTGTTCTCCATGTTTTCCAAGTAAGCCCTCTGTAAACTTGCCTCTCAACATCCACCTTACCCCACCATCTCCACATTCATAGAACACGCACTCATTTCTTTTTTTCTTTTTCCTCTGTTGTTAGAATTGATGAATGCTTTGTCGTTTTGTAATAGGCAAATAATTAGTGACATTGGATGAGCTTCTGGAAATACCATCCTTGAGAATAGAGATTTACACATTTGCTGAAAGGCAAAACCCAGACAGGATACTTAAACCCCAAAAATAAATATACTGTGAAGCAGATTACCCTTCCATTAAGCTTCTTTATTATGTTGATGGGTCTTATTTTTTTAAATAAGCATTGTTTCAATTAGTTACTGAATCATATTGTCTAGTATTGTTATAGTGAAAAAATGTTATATTTCCAACTACTACTAATAGTGGTAATTCATGGGCACCAACAATATATTAAATATTGTAATAAATAATTTGTAATTATTTACTCCTAAAATAAGGAGTCAAGTATTTTCACAATAAATTAACATTATTAAATTTTAACTAGGACAAACATAGGGAAGATATGTCAAAATGCACAAACAACCAAAAAATATTATAAACTTAATATTGTCAGGAGAAAATTGTGAATGACTTGGAAATGGACAAGAACCATCACTGGGTGTCTTGTCAAGAGTGTTCGGCTGTGTTATCTCCACTTTTCATTGTCTTTTCAAGCTGCTTACAGTTCCATAAATTACAGAAATATGATTGTAATGAGAAATGGAAATTAATTTAATTTATAGAAATGTAAATAAATTGTATTTTCTCTTGTGTGGGTGCAACTGATTATCACAGACACTGACAGTTTCGTAAATTTATTTCAGCTTTCGGATGGCCCAAACATGTGTGTTCTTTGGATTCTCCTGTAAAGTAGTTTTAACATCATATTGGTTTCCTCATTAATCAAGGATGTAAATGAAACTTTTATAAGTGTCTATTTTATATGTTTCTATGCGAGTGATAATATATGCATTTATAAAAACTATATTTTATCACTATTGAGTCAACATATTTTAATTTCCTTCTAATCACTCAAAAACACAATATTTTATGAGATGATACAGAAAATACAAGTGGATCTCACATATTCACAGATTGTTACATTTCCCTGCCCACAGTTTGAAGCTCAACGTACAATTGCACTTTTTTTTTCTTCAAGATGATGAAAAATTTCCTTGCCAATGGAACAATATGCTGTTGTTTAAACTGTGTCCACATCACTAGTGACCTCGTGTGATTTTTTAAAAATATATTTTATTGATTATGCTATTACCATTGTCCCATTTTTCCCTCTTTATTCCTCTCCTCTCCGCACACCCCCTCCCAACCGCATTCCCCCATTTTAACTCATGTCTGTGGGTCGTACATATAAGTTCTTTGGCTTCTACATTTCCTATACTATTCTTATCCTCCCCCTGGCTATTTTCTACCTACCATTTATGCTACTTATTCTCAGTACCTTTCCCCGCACCTTCCCCTCCCACTCCTCTGTTGATAACCCTCCATGTGATCTCCATTTCTGTGATTCTGTTCCTGTTCTAGCTGCTTGCTTTGTTTGTTTGTTTGGTTGGTTCAGTTGTTAATAGCTGTCAGTTTGTTGTCATTTTACTGTTTGTATTTTTTACCTTCTTTTTCTTAGATAAATCCCTTTAACATTTCATGTATTAAGGGCTTGCTGATGATGAACTCCTTTAACTTGACCTTATCTGGCAAGCACTTTATCTGCCCTTCCATTCTAAATGAGAGCTTTGCTGGATAGAGCAATCTTGGATGTAGGTCCTTTCATGACTTGGAATACTTCTTTCCAGCCCCTTCTTACCTGTAAGGTTCTTTTGAGAAATCAACTGGCAGTCCTTATGGGAACTTCTTTGTAGTTAACTGTGTCCTTTTCTCTTGCTGCTTTTAAGATTCTCTCATCTTTAAACTTGGCTAATGTAATTGTGATGTGTGTTATTGTGTTCCTCCTTGGGCCCAACTTCTTTGGGACTCTCTGAGCTTCCTGGACTTCCTGGAAGTCTGTTTCCTTTGCCAGATTGGGGAAGTTCTCCTTCATTATTTGTTCAAGTAAGTTTGCAATTTCTTGCTCTTCCTCTTCTCCTTCTCTCACTCATAAGATTCAGATGTTGGACCGTTTAAAGATGCCCTGGAGGATCCTAAGCCTCTCCTCATTTTTTTGAATTCTTGTATCTTCATTCTGTTCTGGTTGAATGTTTCTTTCTTCCTTCTGCTCCAAACTGTTGATTTGAGTCCTGATTTCCTTCCCATCACTGTTGGTTCCCTGTAGATTTTTCTTTATTTCTCATACTGCAACCTTCATTGCTGCCTGGGTCTTTTTTATGCTGTTGAAGTACCCAGTGAGTTCCTGCAGCATCTTGATAGCCAGTGTTTTGAACTGTGTATCTGATAGGTTGGCTATCTCTTCATCACTTAGTTGTTTTTTCCTGGAACTTTGAACTGTTCTTTCATTTGGACCATTTCCTTTTTTTTTTTTTTTTTGGTCTGGGTGGCTTGTTACATAGTAAAGGGCAGAGCCTTAGGTGTTCACCAGGGCAGGGCAACCCACGTGGCTGCGTTGTGATGCTGTATGTGGGGGGAGGGGTCCTAGAGGGAACAGTGCCACTTGCTCCATTCTCTGCTGTTTTTCAGTCACTTCCCCTGCTACACACAATCAAATTGGGCCCTTCTGGTGCTGATTCCCAGGTGGGTGAGTTTGTGTACATTCTAGGACCCTGTGGATCTCTCCAACAAACTCTCCTGTGAGGCTGGGAGTTTCTCCCGCAGCCTCAGCTCCCACAGGAGTTTTCAGCCAGAGGCTTTGAGACTTTATTTCCCGGTACTGGAGCCCTGGGTTGCACAGTCTGTCTCGCTCCCCAATTGTTCCTCCCAGTTTATCTGCACGTGAATGTGGGACCACCCAGTCTGCCAGCTGCCATTCCTCTCTGCCCAGCTGCCCGTCTCCACCCCTCCTACCAGTCTGGATGAATGTTTCTTCTTTAACTTCTTGGTTGTCAGACTTCCATACAGTTCAATTTTCTATCAGTTCTGGTTGTTTTTGTTTTTAAATTTGTTTTTGTCCTTCTTTTGGTTATGCAAAGAGGCACAGTGTGTCTACCTATGACTCCATCTTGGCTGGAAGTCACAATTGCACTTTTGATGAATCAGTGAGTTAGTAGAAAGGAGAGGGTCAAAGTTAAAGACATTGAAAACCAAACAACTTGTCTTCTGACAGCATCATTTCATAAAAGGAAATTTTAACAGTAAAATGTAAGAAGAGTATAAATTCAAAATTAAAAAACTGATTTTCAATACAAAATACTCAAATTTGTGAGAACTTATTACATCACCTTTATTTTCCTCACTTCCCTGCAGTAATGTGAAAACTTTATCAGAGGCTACCATGGGGCCAAAAACCAAATTTCAAGAAAGTGAAATTTGACAAGATGCTTACGTGATTGAGGCTTTTTTGACTTGCTTAAATGAACTATATGCACACAGTTTAACTGTATTAGCAGTTTTATACTGCATTGTAATTAATATTCTCCTCCAGGTGATAGTGAGTTTCAGGAATCATTTGTTCAAGACAGCTAGTTGTCAAATGAAATCCTTTCTCCCCATCTTCTTTGGCAATACTCAGAGACCTGGCTGCCTGTTTATACTACATTTCCAGTCTCTTTTGCAATTAGACTTGTCATGTTAGATTTTCATAGATGGAAGGTAAGCAGATATAAATTATGTGCTTCATTCAGGCTCCTTGGGAGAGTGGGTGTGCCTCTTCCATGCTCTCTTTTTACTTCCCAGGAGCTACACCCCAGATGTGGTGGCTGCCTAACTGAGAAAATGCAGTTGGGGTGGTGAAAAAAGATGTAACCTAGTTTCTGAATAACTATGCAGAACATATGTCTGCTAACTGACTTGTTATACAAGAGAGAAGTAAGCTTTCCTCTTCTTTAAACTTCTTTAAGTTGCCTCTCTTCATTATGACAGACTAGGCTGAAGCCAAATAATAAAGGATAGAACCATGTTTTTACTTATCTTAATATCTCAGTAGGATCATGTGGGAACTGGCACATAAAGAATATACAAAAATGCTTTGCAACTTAATAGATAAATGAAAAAATGTTGAGTCATAACTACATAAATAACACATTGGCATGGTTACTTAAGATGGGTTCTCACTCAATTATAATAATAATTATAAAGGTAACATTTTGTATAACAGTTAGCACTATAAATCCTTGCTTTAAGCACTTTATATATACTAAGTAATATATTGGTTATAACCATCCTCTGATTTGGAGGTTATGATCATTGTTATCATGTCCATTTACAATGGCAGAAATTGAGGCTAAGAAGTCACTTTCTCAAGCTTGAACAGACCTTTGTGGAGGACACTGGATTTGAACGCCATTATACTCATGCCCATTCACAGACTACTATTTAGGCAGCATGTGGATAAGGGGCTGTTTGTTTTTAATGACAGGATTTATGTAGACGTTAGACCAATCCCAATAAATGCTTCTCCTAAAAACTGCATTTTCAGAGGCAAAGAAATTATCATAATAATTTACAATCCAACCTGCTAACAGTGTTTTAAGTTTACTCAACCATTTCCTACCTCACCTCCTGCACACTGTCATTTCAAACATACAGTGCACTGTCAAATAAACTACTTTCTTCTGGAAACATTTCTGATTATTTTTTTATAAAGTGTGACATCTGAGATTGAGCACGTGACAGTCAAAAACATATCAGTTGCCTCGATAGAGTTAATATCTGAATAAATGTTGATTCTCTTATTTCTCTAATTGAAGCATTCCAACCACCACAGTGACTTTTCTAATACTCTTTGGACAATGAATGCCATTCTTTCCTCTAAATTGTACTTGAAATACTTCATCTGGTTTGTTTCTTAACACAAAGCATGGCACTTTCATTAAGTTATAAGGGAAATAAAGAGTAAATACCCACCAGTCAGAGACTATCTATTTGTCTTGGGTTATATTACATTATTTTCACAATATTTGGAATATACCAGACATTTTCCTTTGTAAGTTTATCCTATTTTGCCTACTAACTAAAAATATTTTTCCTTTCTCTCACTTATACACAGAATGGTGCATGATACCTTGAAATAACCTTTCATTATTTTTTCTGCATAATATATTACCTTCATACACTACCTTTATTGTTGCAACATTCATTTGCATATATTAACTCTCCACATGAAAGCTTAGGAATGATTTCAGCATTTCCCATTTGAATTGCAGTTTCTGCCTCATTCAGAACCCGCTAGAACATCCCCAACCAGACAGGTACACAATGGGAAAGTATTACTCCAACACTGCAGAGCCACGGAGACTTCTAGGTTATTATTGGCTTTAATTATCACTCCCATGAGCTGCAATATTCTTTACTTTTGGTGAAGCAGCACTCCACAGAGTGTGAAATCCTTCCCTGCTTTTGAAAATACCCAAGAAATGAACTGAATCACTTCCAATCTGCTGTAACAACTGAACACCCACTGATAAGTATAAGCAAGGGGCAAATTTATCATCACCAATAGAAAATAGGCTTTTTGAAAGTGAGATTTGAGACATCCAGCCAGCTGCTTACTGCCAGCGGTGATCAGCAAAAACCAAATCCACTTTCATTTCAAACTCACAGGCATTTTATTTTCCCTGATTGGTATTGAAGTTAATAAAAAAAAGCACAGTCTTTAAAAAACTGTTTGTAGTTTATTTATTGCTATAAAATTTAAATGCTAAAATATCAAAACAAATAGCTCTCATAGTTATAAACATTAATTTCCAGTCCCACTCTCGTACATAATGGCCATGTTTGGTTTTGTTTTGTTTTGTTTTTCTTTCCATTAGATGGTTCACATTCAAATCAGACCTGAAGATTTTGAACAGGCTTATTTGATCTCTCTTCCGGAGGCCCAAACCACATAATTCCAATTTCTTTGCCTCTTAAGCTAAGGCTTATATAAATACCCTGCATAAGGACATATGCCGTTCAGATTGAAATCAATGCACAGTGATTCACTTCTCAATATTACCACAGGGTTTCTGCAAGTCCTCTGGTCTCCATACTGAATTTCCTTATTGTTCCATGATCTGAATTTCAGATCTTAGGGGGAAAGCTATTGAAGAAAGATGACAGGAGGAAGGGAAGCAACTATGTGTAACAGCTTTGAGATATTTGATAGGTCCTCTCATTCTTTATTTTAGCTATTTAAATAAAACAACAGAATTTTATTATGAACTAAAAGATTCAGATGAGATCAGGTGTGCTCAGGGTGAAGAATCAAAAGTGTTTTTCTTAATTACTTTTAAAATTAATTTATCTTCCAATTCAAGTTGACATATAATATTACATTTCTTTCAGGAATACAACATAGTGATTAGACATTTGTATAACTTATGAAGTGATCACCCTAACACAGTACCCTTAAGACACCAAACACAGTTATTACAATTTCATTTACTGTATTCCCAATGCCATTCTTTATATCCTGTGAATGCTTTTATAACTGACAATTTGTACTTTTTAATTCCTTTCACTTGTTTCACCCGTCCCCCAAATTTTTAAATTTAGTAAATTCACTTTCAAAAACCATTTTATATGGCTATTTAGCCTAACAATGATCAGTGATGTAAGAGATCAGATTTTTTCATTACGTTAATTTTTATTGAAAGTATCAGAAATTTTCCTCTGGTTGGTATTTTTATTTCTATGTCTGAGAGCTACAATTGACTTATTACTATATTATAAATTCTGAAATCGTCTGCAACATACAGGTATCCAGTGACATGGCAAAAATGTATGAACACAAAACTGTCATTTACTGCTGTTCATTGTTACATTTCTTGCGTGTGCCTGCAATTTTTAAATCTTGTAGTTCTTGAAATTATAGGTACGAAAACCACAAGCTAAATCAAATCTGAAAAAAGAAAACAATAACTGTGAAATCAGTTTCTTTTGGTTTGACTGTCTTTTTTCTATGGATGTTGGAAATGGAAAAGGCTATAGTGATTTTATAAATGGTGGAATAGTCTTCATCGTAGAAACAGAAGAATTTAAAGCTTTCCTCCTCATAGAAAAATATTTTTATTTTCATTTTCTGAAGTTAGTGGACTTTGCCATGGGAGATATCAGCAGCCAGAGTACTTACAACAAACTCTATACAATGTGATTTTAATCACATTATGATTTACGAAGATCATCATTTTGAAAATCACATGTATTTTATATAATTTCCTATTTCCTGTCCCCTCCTGTGTATGTTCAGAAACAATTGTTCTAACATGACATAGGGGACAATGTAGTATTGCATAAAGATAGTGAATGGATTTCTAGAGGTAAAAGAAATGAAATATGAGATAAAGATAGGTAAAGACATAGCTAAATTATACCAAAAGGAACAAGCATACTTTAAAAATGTACACCAAGTAATATGTAAAGTAGTTCCATCATTTAGACGGAACCTCTCCTCTTTCTTAAAACAAGAATTCAATCATATATTATTAAATCAAGGCTTGCAGCTTGACATCGAGAACACTTCAGAACAGGCACTCCTCTCGCCAGCCTTCTCACAGTGGTAGGCACCCCGTTGCCGACCATGTGAGACTAAGCATGCAAGTATTTTCTCTGCCAGAGCACATTAGGGCGTGGGTACTTGCCAACTGTGCCATCATGGTAAGAGCCAGAAGCCAGTTTCTTTCAAGCCACATTTTTTTAAGCTAGAGAGCACTAGCCAAGAGCGGTCAAAGTGACAAGGCACTAAGTGTATGAACAGAGCGAACATCTAGCAAAGAGTTTAAAGGAATACAACTTCAAGGAAATTGGTAAAACTGCCCAGTGATTTAGGTGGTGAACTATCTTTAAGGGTATTTTTTTTTGAGACAGGGTATATGAATTACTCTTTCAATTCTACAGTATTTTTTTTCAGAGAAATAGGAGTATGACTAGACTGCATTTGCTCTTGAAATACTTACAAATTTGGTCTGAGTGAAATAAAAATGGCATGAAAATGTCAACTGAGCCCCTGAAGATTTAGGGTTTGCTACTCTGAGATTTAGGTGGTGGCAGATATCAGTAACCTAAGCAGTTCATTCTGCTCGCTGGTTCCATCTTCAAGGGGAACTTTTTTTAGACATAACTTGTAAGAAGAATTAAGAGCCCTTCCCCTCACAATAACCATGCTGTCTGCATAGGAGCAAATTAAGTGGAAATACTTAAGTAGGATTTCTAAAGGAAGGAGTTGTTAGGGAATCAATTTAAAAATGCAACTTAAGTCCAAATCCAAAATGTATTTATTTTAGTTCTTTCATTCACTCACTCAATACACATTTCGTTCTTATTGTTCTTTTCTTCAGCATAACCTGTACATTTAAACAAAGATGTTATTTTGATAGTGTAACCATATTTGGAGGTATAATAAGATGAAGTCTCCACTTACGTGATTACTGATTTACAGCAAAGAAGATCAATGGAAATTACTATTAATAAAAATATTATTACTTCGGTGCCCCTTCCCCTTTTTAGTGCCTCAATAGCAAATAGAAATTCAAGATTCAGAAAATAATGAGATTGGAAGAATGAATAGTTGATGGCTATAAAGACTATCTAATATACTCTCACTTAGCCCTGCATGGAAAATAAATTGAAAAAAATATAATAATGTTTCAAAACAGCATCTGTAAAGCAGAAGGAGGAGGTAACAAGATGTTAAAAGACATTGGTGGAGTTGACATTGAAAAATGGCTATTTGGAGTTTAATGTATAAAAGCTTTAAAACTAGAACCATTAGGTTCTTTGTACTTTTTAAAATGCCCTTATCTGTCTATGAGGCCCTCGTTCTGCCATCAAAGTCTTTCTGAATGCCGTACTTCAAGGAAGGCTCCTCAGATTCCCAGGGTCTACATCTGAACTTCTTTATCTAAGTGACTGTCGTCCTTTACTTGTACTTCTTCCATAGAACTCCCCCCATCTCCTGAGTGTTCCAGCCATTTTACACCTGCCTGTGAGTTCCTGGGGAGCAGACACCAGATCTTGCTATTATTTTAATCTCCAAACTTTCAGTAGAGGGTTTGCACATACATCAATTTCTCAGTAATTTTTCAGTGAATTAAAATATGGCCTACTCAGTTTTGTTGAAAAATTAATATATTTGGAAAACAGAATAGATTCCATCCCTAAATAAAGTAAATGTCTTTTACAAATTTTAAATGTTAGAATTATTTTAAAGATTGAATCACCTAAAGAGAAAAATGTTTTGGCTCTGAAGATTAAGCATTAAGATTTTGAATGAAAATTATCCAGTTTTCCAGTAACATTCTTAGGAAATATATTTAAATGATCATCTTCTACTTTATTTTTAAAGAATAGATGTTATATTTTATCTGCTGTGTATTACATAACATGTATGTTCCCATGTCATTAGATATTCTTTATAAATACCTTAGCAGCACTATAATTCATCCTATCAGTATACCGTAATTGACTTAATATTTACATTTCTTGTAGACGTATTTATTTGTCCAAGTCAATATTATGAAGAACAGTGCAAGTTAAAAACATTATTTTAGTTATAAAATTATTAGAAATAAGACTTTCATTATTTGCACAAGGAGCGATTGGTGGGATAACACTGAGAGCCTAATCAAACAGAGGCATCATGGCTAAGGTAGCAAAATGATTGTATGTATTTTTAAAGACATGTCTGCACTGCTGGCATTTTACCTAGAACTCAGAGGGGCATGGAATAATGTCCAGGAAAGAAACGCACCTTCGGCTGACACAAGAAAGTATATATGCTATAAGATTAAGAAACCTAACTGCACAGCCTTTCCCACTCAATATTTGAAGTGGAACAGTAAGCTAGAAAACAATTTGCAAAGGGTAAGACCAGTTCCCAGTTAAAATTTAGTAAAGTTTACTAAAAAATTACTCAGTGTGTGAAAGTTATTTACAGTTTTTAGTAGAAAGCTAGTGTTTTAGATCGTGGACTAGTGCCAGATTTTCTAGGTTCACATTATATTTCTTCCACTGATTAATTGTATAATTTGGAGCAAGTTCTTTAACTGATCTGAGGCTATTATATCTACTCCGAACACACACAAAAATGTACCTATCTCCTAAGATTGTTGTGCATATCAAGTAAGCTAATAATTATAACATTAACTTTATACAACTCTTTTCTAACTATTTTATGTACAATAACTTGTATATATGTATGTGTAAGTATATCATCATATTAATACAAAATTTGGAGAGATAGCATAGTTTAGTGTCTAAAAGCATGGACTGTAGAATCAGACTATCTGGGTTTGAACCAAGCTCTGCAACTTCTTACCTAAAGGCTTTTACAAGTTACTTAATTTTTCTCTGCCTCCATTCTCTTGTCTATAAAATGAGAATAATAATACCTATGTTTCATGTTTTAAAAAGATTCAATAAGTTAGTTTTTTAATGTGCCTAAACAATGTCTGTCACATAAAAAGCTCTATATTAGTTTGTTAAATTAAATCAATGTTTGCTATTGCTATTTAAGTAACACAGAATATTATTAACAAGGGAGACTGTATCACAAAGAGTGATATACAGACTGGTGAAGCTTTGCCACCAATACTCTTCCTTTTTCAAGAATGCTTAAAGCTTCAGAATTTTTTTTAAGTAACAGTATGTGTAGATAGAGGGTTGAGCATTGGTCTTCCCTTTTCTTCTGTCACTTGAAATGTTACAATACCTAAAGATTATATATCTCAAGCATGTAAGAAAATTGCCCAACATTTCACAATAGAAACTACAAGATAAATTCTGAAAGGTGAAGTGTAACTACTCAATTAGAATTTGGCCAGCAATTTTCAGGAAAGCAAAGTATCCCTGTCAGTAAAGAAAGTAGTATAGGAAAACTATTAATTCAGTGGTAGAAATAGAACTTAAAGTGAGAAAACAGCACAGCCAGGAAGTAAAAGGAATATATGTCAAGTAAGTATAAAGGAGAAAAAAATGATACAAAGTGAACCCCAGAAATTGAATACAAATTAATTTGTCTTAACAAATTTGAGAAACATAGAACACTATGTTACAAAAACAATAAGTTCAGAGTACATTTTTAAAAAATCAATAAAGATATTTCTGAGGCTTAAATATCCCATTAACATGGAAGAGGCTATAGTTTATTAAGTGCAGTTTTCTGTTCATTTAGCCCAGTATTTCCCAATGTGGTCTTAGTGACATTTTGAGCTGCATGTTTCTCTGTCATGGAAGACTGTCTGTCCCCTGTCATGTAGGAAGTTTAACCGCATGCCCACTGCAACCACCCTAGTGGTGCAAACATGTATTCTGACATTGCCAAATGCCCCTTCAATGGGCAAAATTCACCCAGGTGAGAACCACTCACTTAACCAGTCAGAAAATGAAATCATCTCAGTTTTGAATGACTACTGAGCATTTACATAGCTCTGCTCTTAACACAATAAGTTCTCCTTATTACCTCAAATTAGTGTTCACCTAGCCACTCCTTGAATTGTATCTATGATTAAAAATTTACTTTCTCACTCTCTATTGTTCAATAGTTCTTTTTTATATCTACTTCTGTGGAGAGGATTTTATCTTGTATACCTCTATTTTATTTCTGCCAAGTCTTCTTATTCCGAGGGAGTGTGGGGGGACTCCTCCTTTTTCTTTCCTAAATATCGGTATGTCATATATTTTAGCACCTCCCGACAGGGTTCCAGTAGAAGACACTTGTAAACAAATACTTCTGACTTAGTGTGAACTATGGAAAATACACCCAGAAATGTGATTGAACTTTCATCTTTGTTCCAAACTATACATGTAACTTGAAGTCACATGATCCTTTTTAGAAGCCTTATGGAACTCTTCAATCATACTGAATTTGAAGACAAGAAAATACCTGTTATTTCCATTTGCTCTGCTACTACAATATATTTGTTGCATCTACCCTATGCTTTTAGAGCTCTTTAAAAAAGTGAGTATATTAATTCCAGGGACAAACCATACTTTGACAATAACTAACATTTTTTATTTCTACTTCCCAAGAGAAGAGTAGTCATAACATTGAACCCTCGGAGGCCAGAACTCTGATCAATCAAAACAGAGGCCTGACCACTGAAGCTGGGCGTCTGCCAGAATACGCCCAGTTGAGCCCCATCTGTGTAAACCAACTAAGTGCCAGCCAACACTCACAGGTGATTTCTAAAATTAATTTCAGAACTCGCCAAATTCCATTTATTTTTACCTATTATTACATTCTTTCCAGACTATTTTGAATCCTGAGCATTTTCTAATGCAAACAATGCAAAATAATTATTTTAATGATAATAGGTGAAAAGTATATTCAACCTTGCTCAGAATGAGAAACCCAAAAGAAAAGCAAATTAAGTCCTGGAGCTTTTATTAGTTACTATCGTGCCATCCAGTCCAATCACATAGAAATGTACCATGCCTGGTCTTCTAATTCCACACAAGAGTGAAAGCCACTGTATGTTCTCCTTAATGATTTTCTTAAAGCCCACTCTCACGCAGAGTTTTTCAACAATCTTGATACCCTTTCTACTTTTACCCTTCTTACTGTGATGTGTGGCAGACTTTGCCAGGGTTGTTCATGCTTCTCACATTTATTCTTCAGCTAATTTTTCTAAATCCTAAGTCAGGTTATAATGCTATTCAATTTGAAAAAATTGCATGCCATACTTTTATACAAAATGGATAACATTTTTATAGATAAATTAATATACTGTATGCTTGAGCAACGAAAATAATGAATTAACAATTAAATTTAAAAATTTATATGCTAATTATTTTATTTTGTAATCTATAATCCTTTAAAACATTTTTCACACTTCATATCATTCTAAAAAAGCTGGGAGATTTGATATGACTATAATAAGATATACTGAAAAAGTTAATAACATAAAAAGAAAATCAGATTGTAGAGAAATTTAAAAGTTGAATGCAGATTTGCTTAATCTCAAGGACCCTAAAACCATGAAAATAATTTTATCTGTCTTTGTATTTCTAGTACCCAGCTTAGTATCTGGTATCTGGAAATGACAAATAAGTATTTGTTATATAAACAAATGAGCAAAGTAGTTCTTCATACAATAATATTCATAGCATATCCAATTTTTACTCTAAAATTTTATTACCTTAAATTTTTATGCTTTAGGAAATAAATCCTTAGAAGTTTACCTAACAAATACATTTAATAAAAAATAAACTTTTAGGAAAATAAATACTTATTAATAAAGTATAGATTTGCAAAACAAAATATCAGTTGATGCTATCAATTTCTTTTAGTGATACTCAATGCCATTGATTCTAATACCACAATTATAATTATAGAATCTCCTAATTAAATTAAGGTTAATTTGTGCTACAGAAGATCTTGGATATTGTTCTCCAGACACTGATGAACATACTCAGTAATATTATGGAGTTTTTTGCCAGAGTTTAGAGAAACTAAACAAAGCCCAACTTTACTACCTTGCTCCTAGCAGGTTTTTGTGTTGCTTTTTTCCCCTGGAGTTTAAGTCTAACCTATCAACATTCAGCAACCACTCTGGTTTTATTACCTAGAGAAGCACAGAGTAAGTTCTTATCTATGTTTGCCAAATCTAGTTTATGTTTAGAAACCCCAGGACGTGGTGTTGGGGTGTGTGTGTGTGTGTGTGTGTGTGTGTGTGCGTACACATACCCCTCACATCCCCTGGGAATGCTGATAAAATAGACCTGGCTTTAGATATCTGGAATGTGAATTTGTAGAGTCTTCTTGCTTACACTGATCATCAGCCAGCACTGGCACCCACTGGTCCATGCTATCAACTTCTGATCTTAATTGTGAGATCCGTATGTCACTCGGGAGGTGCATCTGGTTTTGAAATGAGAAACTAGAAAACTGGGTTCATTCTAACTATATAGAGACCATTTTGAAAAGAGTAGCCTAAGCAGAGACTTTAATTGTGGGGATTCTTTATGAAATATATGTTCTTTTGGTGATAAGCCTGGTGATGAAATTATGCTTTCTGCAAAAGAGACTGAAGTGTACTTTTTAATAACACAGACTCAACTCAGCACGTATTGTTGAGATAAAACACTCCTCTTCAACATACGGATTTTGATGAGCTTACTAGAAACTCTGTGGAAAAGACTTTTTAGTGACTATATCTATAGCTGGCTTCTGATAAAAATTTATTGCATAAATAAACCCAGTTGAAATGAAATCTCCAATGATCTTTTGGAACTTCTTTCGAGTATCCCCTGGGCCAGTTCACACTAAATTTGCTGGAAACATATTGAGTGAATAATTCAGGTGCATATCATAGTGAATATCTCAGAATATTTCTTACCACTAAGATGGGGAATTAATAAATATGAGTCCTTCTTTCCATGACCAACTGGCTTTACCAAAGCAGGGAAATATTATACTGATGTTCTTTGGGATTTTTTGCCTGAAAAATAGAGATTTTTTTTTTAAATACATGGATTTATTAAACATATTTTAAAGTGTTTTATATTAGGCATTCTAGTAGATATGAAAGGTGTTACAAATAAGATACAAACAAATCCCATAGACCCAGGAGAGCAGTACAAATCAAAGTTATGTCCTTAATATTTATAATTCAGCATGAAATGGAATATGTGAAGTAGAGATGTGCAAAAAAAAAGTGCCGTAGAAGCTTGAGGAGAAAGATGTGACGCTTGCCTGGAGTTTCAGGACAGACTTCCTTGTGCTGCCCCTTGAATAAGTAGGAAAGTCTCGTGAAGAGTTGGGTGACAGGGATACGTTATGGAAGGAGACTTTCTGAAAGAAATAGATAAAGTAGAATAGCATTTGTTTAGAGATAGACAGTTGGGAAAAGCAAAGGCTAGTGAGAGGTTATAAACATGCACAGAGACCCAAAATATGGAGGGGATCCATTAATGTATGACAACTTTATTGTCTCGCATTAGGAAACAGTTCACATCTCCCAGGAGATGTAAATACCAGTTTAAAAGTATTGAGGTGTTGATCGTCCGTGAGAGGGAGGTTGTATTAAGAAGTGATTAAGAATGCCTTCAAGATTTTTCAAATAGTCCAGTGACTTTCAGGCTTGTTTGTCTATATGTTCACCTGCTTATTGTATTGATAAAATTTTATACAGAAATCCTGTGTATCAAATAAATAAAAGCACAGTTGGCTCTGGCTGAAAGGGAGTGAAGAGCGGTGGAACCCAGAAACCCACACAATGAATTGCCTGCTGGCTTTTTTAGGAACCACTAAGGAAATAGGTTTACTCAGAACACACTGAAAACTGGGTGGGGGGGTGACTGGGTGTAGGATGATGCCATGTACAGAAAGCTGGTCAGTAAGAGGAGCAAGCTGGGGATAGAGGTTAGTAAATTTGCGGGCCACACTGATGTAGCAAATTAACATGTAGGTAGGAAGGTCTAAGAGCAGGCAGTTGTGGTGAGAGCTAAGGGGAGACGCTGAGGAAAGGGCTGTAATTGGAAAGGATTTTGTTGATACTGCAGTGAGAGATAACATTGCCAGAAAGGTGCAGAAAGAGAAAACAAAAGAGCGAAGACTGAGTTTTAAAGGATATAACAATTCAAATTGTGAGCAGCAGAATAGAAGCCTCTAGAGGAACAGGGAGGGAATACAGAACAAAGCGGGAGGTCCCTTATGTGAGGTTAAAGATGCAGGAACAACAGCTGATTATGATTACAGAGAATAAGGAACAGCATTTTATTTCTTGGTTGTGTTATTTGTTTGTAATTGTTTGATAAACTACTTTCAAAGTTTATAATATTCTTTAAAATATAATATAAATAGACACAAATGGCCTGTTTAAAAAAATACAACTGTATATGAAAAACAGCCTATTTACTAAATTAATTCATGAGTGAATAGAAATATTCTTCTTGTTTGAATTTGTTTCAAAGGAGCCAGACTAAGCAGGATAAGGCAAGCAGAAAAAAAAAAATACTTGAAAGCAAAAAAAACCCTCATTAAAAAAGTCATTACCATCTTGGTTGTAATACATTTATTGGAGTCAGAAACTTTTTCTGCCCATGATTCTAATGGAGAGCTGTGTTATATGCTAGATTAAAGGGAATGAGATAAATTTCATAATGACATTATACTTGGAAAAATAATATGAAATACATAACAAAAATGTACTTAATTTCCAATAGAGGTCATGACTAAAGTCAAGATGCAAAAGATTGAAGACCCAGAAATGATACTGGTTTGGAAGATTAGGTCAATGCTGATTAGTGGGGCTGAAAAGGCTCTAAAAGCCTCTTAATATGAGAGAGAAACATCAATTTGTTGCCTCCTGTACTCACCCAGACTGGAGATCAAACCCGCAACCTAGGAATGTGCCCTGACCGGGAATCAAACCTGCAAATTTTGGTTCACAGGATGACGCTCCAACCAACTGAGCCACCAGAGGGATTAATTCTCTATTTTAAATGGCACATACATTGATCACCATTGCATTACATATTTTCTGGTAAGGTTTTATGAACTTTAATTGCATATTCTGATGATATACTGAGCTAGAGTAGTGGCAACATTGCACATTATGAGGTGATTTATCTGCTTTAGCTAATAATTTTAAAATGGTGTTATTAACTTGGTATACTTGATAATACAATACTGTATCATCAGATATATTGGGGTGGGGATGAGCTGTATGCCTCATATGATATACCTTAAATTTAACTTGCTTAGTTTGAAAATGCACTTAAATGTTCATAATGTCAAGAGTGGAAATGTTTCATTCACATCAATTTTTGTTAATTTTTTTCTCCCGCTGTTGGAAATCGTGCCATATGATTTTTTCCAGAACGTAGATTTTTGTGCCTCCCCTAATACATGTTGTGTTCATACAGTCAGTCTTATCGTTCTGTTATTTCATGTTGTGCTCAGTGAATACTTAGACTGTGTTTTCTCACCACAGTCTACTCATATCAAAACTACTAGAACTATGGTTTGCATTTAATTCTTCTTCTTTAACAAAGTAATGCATAGGAGGGAAGACAGAGCAACTTTAGAAAACAAAATTATCAAAAAATAACATATCAAAAGAATATATAGAAAATAAGGATTATATTTATATCATAAAAGTTCTGTAAATAACTTCAATAAAAAATATAAGAATAAAAGGCAGCCTAATTTTAAATTAGTCCTAAGTTAAACTGATAGGTTAGAGTATTTAAGAGATATTTCAGACTAAAAGTCCTTTTAATTGTAACCATTTTACTTTCTTACGAGGAAGCAATAAGCTCCCCTGAGGCTCAGGGTCTCCTCATTTTATCTCAGCTCCACCAACCACAAAAAGTATGCAAATGCACTTGGCATCCTGCCAGCTGCTGTTGGGGATTTTGCTTGCTTGACTGTGGTATAGGGGGTTGCATTTGTGATTTTGAATTTAGTGAATTGACAACCCATTTGGGTTTTAGTTAATTACAACTAAATATATTTAAAATACAACCAAATATAATCAAAGAGTAAATGTGACTTAGTGTACACTATATGATAAAAATGCATCGTCTATACCAACAAGCAGAGACATAGATTATCATTTAAAAAATGTATTAAGTACTACTAAAGTCCTTCAACTATAGGCTAAAAAATCAAAGATGGCAGAGATAATACTACATGGAAAGCTACACTTTTGTCTGATTTTCTTTTTTAGTATATGCCTAGGTGACATTAATGGAGGTGAAACATGAAAAGAAAACCAAGAAAACATTGCAAATAAGAGGTTTTTTTCTTTCTTTTTTCCCCTTTATTTTTAGTATTGATAATATTACAGATACCCCCATTCCTCCCACTTTGCCTACATCCACCCGACCCTTAACCCCTTCCCTCTGGCCATCACCACACTATTGTCTGTGTCCAGGGTTATATATGCATATATGTTCTTTGGCTAATCCCTTCCCTTTTTTTTTTCATTCAGTTTCCCCAACCCCCCTCCCTTCTGACAGCTGTCAGCTTATCCCAAATATTATAGACACTGAGTTACTTCATGTCCCAAGCTTTTGCACATACTTTATCCCTCAGCCAGTAATGATGTTTCTTCATGCTGTGGCTTGCATCTCTTGATCAGCCTTCAAACTCTTCCATTATCATATTCTCTGAAAAACATGGTTTAGTTGTGCCTTAATAACTTCCATCATAATAGCATTGACCTACAACATAGCTATGATCTTTGAACATAGAACTCTCTTACAACATCTATCACATTGTATTATAATTACCCACTTATTGCCCTTTCTAAACACCTTGTTCCTTAAGGGTAGGACAAGCATCTTTATATGAAAAGCAGCTAAGTTCTTGGAATATAGTAGGTGCTCAGTAAATGTTCATTGAATGGTTAATGCTGATTGTCACAAATTATTCCCTGGGCCTCAGTTTTTCATCTGAACATGATGTGATTGTCTTAGTTGACATATAAAGTGCTTCTTAACTTGCTAATACAGACCAGTTATACAAAATTCTGGCCTCAATACCTCTCTTAACACTATTGACCACCTTTATTGAAAATTTTATTATTCTGCTCTAAAACCTCTCTTTCTTGTGTCTCTGAAAAAGGATTCTTCTTTTACCCTTTCAATATTGATTTCCAGTATTAAAAAAAAAAAAAAAAGGCTCTCTCTTCCTTAGGCAGAAGCCATGGCTGGACAGGAGGACCTGGTGCAGAGGGAAATTCGCCAGGACTGGGCCAGTCGGGAATACACGGAGCTCATCACCAACAGCATCAAGAAAATTGCGGACTTTCTCAACTCGTTTGAGATATCTTGTCATTCAAGACTCGCTACACTAAATGAGAAATTGACAGCCCTTGAACGGAGAATAGAATACACTGAACCACAGGTGGCAAAAGGTGAGACCCTCACCTAGAGCTGTGTGCCAGGTTGCTGCTGGGAAGTTGCTTTACAGAACACAGGCCTCCATGGGAAATGTCCCAGCAGCCTTCAACTCCTTCTTCTCTCTGTAAAGAACAACAGGGCTTATTCTGGGTTTTCTTTCTTCAATAATGTGGCCTCTGGGCTCTGCCATGTACATCTAACAGTGTGATACAGCACATGGGGCAAAGTCTAGAGGAACTCTTGAAAACATTAGGCATTTTACCTTCACAGTAACATCTCATAGAACTACTGGACAATGTATTTGATGTGCTCAGAGCCAAAAGCCTGGGACTTTTTGTGAAGGTCCTCCCCACCTCTCACTTTCTCTCTCCTCACAGTTTTCATTGCCTCTGCATTGATTCTATAAACAGTCTTTGTCTCCTCCCCACCTTCTTTTGGGGGTGGCAGACAGTCCTGGTTGAGATGCTCATGCCCTGGCAAGGTGGCTGCCAGAGAATGTTGTTGTTAACCCCAGTTTTTTGTCCTTCTGGGGAAGTCAAGGCCAGGCCCCTACTTGACTTGAAGGGACATTTTCACTTTTCTTTCTGTCATTTGGGCTGTCTGCCTCTGATATTTCATGAATAAACTCCTCATCTGCATCTGACTTCTGTGATCGTGGTGGGGAGAGGGGCTAGAGATGGGACTCATATATTCCACAGAAATCTGATGTGTGGGATTATTATTCTAACATAACACTTTCAGGAGAGCTGCTTGATCAAAGCCTAGGTAATTTACCAGCCAGAGCCCCCATATTTGGACTTTGAGCTGACTATTTCACCCTGGGAATCATTCGGTCATTCAGCAGACATTTGCCAAGTGCTTACTTTGTGGGTACATTATGTAGGCTCCAATAAAAAATACAATGTTGGGGGGGAAAGAGCTGAGTTTGCAGTTGCTTCCTGCTCTATCCCATCTGAAATCCCCTCCTGGACATTTACACATGTTTGTCTGATTTCAGTGAGCAATTTTTTATACATTATTTCAAAGCTTACATCTCTAGTCCTCAATACATTTTATCAATAAAAATTCTCATTCTGTAGGACCATTTTTGAATTCTGGACTGCTTTTCAATTCTGACTCTGTAAATAGGCATAATACTTAATTTCCATCTAATAGTACTTAATGGCCACCAGGTTAATGGTTCAACCCAAGTAATCTGTTAAAAATAAAAAAAAAAAAAGTCTATCAGCTAACTGTCCTTGTTGAGATTTACCCATTTTAGAAAGAAAACAGTGTTTGTGTGACTTGTTCTCAAGGGGCACAGTCTATTATATTAGTAAGTACACTTTCTTAAACTGATAATAATCCAAGTAACTTGAATTTCAGCCTTAAATAGATTCAATAAAACAGATATTATTTTTCTTTAATTTTTGAAAAGTAATAGTTGATAGAAAATGCTATAATGTCCAAAATCTAGGACAGGATTTCTTTATTTCACTTAAGATTCATTTGGAGTAATCAATATTTTTAAGTGGAAGTTTATTAAACTCATTAGTCTTATAAGTAAGAGTAGATAAAACTAGCACCCTGAAAAAGACATCTAAATCCTTTAAAATACATCTTCCCTTTTTATTAAAAATTTGAAACTCTTTCATAGGAATTATAGTAAATATGCCACAACATATCATTTCACAAATATATTTCAACATATCATTTCAGAAATGGCAAGAAACTCATAACTTAATCCATTATGCCAGAACAGGCTAAATTTCCCAAAAATTTGAGCATGAAAAACTATGTTTTGTCAAACACAAAGCACAATAAAAACATCCCACAGAGTTAAGCACTAGGGAATAATGTCTATTCAGTTCAGGTTTTCACTTTCATTTCTAACAACATTCTACATTCCTCCCTACAACTATAGTACTTTTTTCCATGCTGTCAAACATAGAGGCAGATATAGTATAGGCTTAATGTTTTGGTACTTTTATAATAAAATATTTTATATTAGACATTTTCCCCACAACATCATTAAATTTGCTGCAGAATTGCTATGGGCTTAATACAAATTTAGAAAGCAAAAGGAAAACATATTACTCCATGCACTGTTCCATCTACTGCCAACCATAGTCAAGAAAGCTAATGGCAAATGCCTTTTTCTTTTTGAACTAAACTTGGTTCACTCAGGAAACCCATTCTGATCCTCTCAGTACTTTAAGCCTCTCTTATCATAGAATGCTTATTTAAATTATATTATGAATTATGTAAATCTCAGTAGGATAAAATGAAGGCTTATGTTTTCCATCAAGTGTTCCAAAGAGCAATAGTTAAAAGATATGTTAATAGTAGGTGCTATTTGAAAAACAAACAATAAAGGTTTGATGTTCAAAAAACTCTTTGGAAACTCTGGGTCAAACAAAATAAAATATGTGGAACCTTAATATGCTAATTTGTTTCGTGAATCTCCAAGGTATAGAAAACAGCATTTCTTTACAAAAATTATGGAATCTTTTTCTTTTTAGCTAGTTTCCATGTATTTGTTCCTGAATCAATTATTTTCTAAGTGTTCACCATGTTTTTCTTTACTCCATCTTATGCTCCTATATGGCAGGGACAGAAACAGGTACACAAGCTGTGTTAAATGTTGAGTGACGGGTGGATAATATAACGAGAAAGGGACCTTTGTAGTCGCATCACATCTCTATGGGACGTAACATTTGAGTTGAGGTTTGGAGGATTATTATTAAACCACTCATAAAAAAACATTGAGAAGAAAAACTGTAGCCAAAGGAAGCAGAGGCCAGGAAGTGTTAAATGTGTCTTTTGTTTTGTAGAAGTAGAATGGAGCTAACATGGCTACTGCAGAAGGTACAGAGGAAGTAATGAGATGTGAGGTTGGAGGAGGAGGCAGACAGGTCACTTGAGACATTGTAAGTCACAATAAGATGTTTGAATTTTATTACAAACACACTACAAAACAAACTACTAGCGATGGTAATACAAGGGGAGAGTAAGTGAATGTGAACTAGAAGAGGGCAGATAAGTGTAGATACTACAGAGCTTAGGACAGTACCCGGACCGTATTTAAGCACCCTATAATTTTTGTTGAATTAACACCTAAAAAGAGATGATTCTTAGCTAGAAAATGCATATTTATGACCTGGCTGGTGTAGCTCAAGGACTGAGCACTAGCCTGTGAACCAAAGAGTAGCTGGTTCGATTCCCAGTCAGGGCACAAGCCTGGGTTGTGGGCCAGGTCCCCAATAGGAGATGCTCAAGAGGAAACAACACATTGATGTTTCCCTCCCTCTCTTTCTTCCTCCCTTCCTCTCTCTAAAAATAAGTAAAATATTCAGAAAAAAAGAAAATACATATTTAATAGAGAGAAAATAGGAATGTACAATTTGGCAATGGTTCATCTTGGTATGAATAATTCATATGAACAGTTAAATTTTAAAAAGAGATACAATATGGTTACAGTAACAGCTCATTCTGAATATATTCGTATAGTTTACAAAAAACTTTGGTCCTGTATTGGTAAAATTATTAAAGAGTCTACACAAGTTGTTTTCATTTTTCAGATTTATTTCACTGTATCTCACTGGTGAATTCAAAGTTATGGTGTGTTTTGCATATTTGGAGTCTCAAGATTGTTAGGATATTCACCTGACAGTTGACAGGAGTCTACTCCATTTGCAAAACTGTAATCTAATGAGAGATTCTTAAGAACACAAACTGTTCCTCAAACAGAATTTCTTTAGTGTGTTTTATTTTGTGAAACTTTTTAAGTCACTTTGTTTTATTAATATCTTTTATATCAACTACATAGTTTATAATAATTTTGTAAATGTTCATATTTATGTGGTAATTTTCATGCAATTTACTAACTATGCAAATATGTAATATAAAGGTAGAAAAAATATCTAATTGCACAGTAATACCCTTCCATATTTGGTGTAAACATCTTTAGCTAAAATTACAACATAATCACATGTAAATTAATGTTTAGTTAACTAGCAATTATAGCATAATAATTACCATGTTCATGAGGAAAGTAATATATGAAAAGATAGTTTAACTGTTTCAGAACCATGAATCTGCCTTTCTTATCAAATGTAGCTAATTTCAAAGGTTGATTACAAATACAATTTTAACTTCTAACTTCATATACATATTGCTTATTCAAAAGGGACTATGATTTTTTTAGCTAATAGGAAATATAAGTTTAGAAAATAAATTTAGGCATTTGGAGAGGGAAAATTAATGTTGATTTCCTATGCATACTATAGTTGAATAAAAATAATTTTAGTAGGTAAAATCATCTCAATTGTTCTAATCTCTAACAACAACAATTTGCCTTAAATATTTTGGATTAAAAATTATGTAATGCAATTTTTGACAACATTATACTTAAATAGTTAATGTTAAGATTAGTGTTGGTCCAAAATGAGTTCAGGAATATAAACTGTGATTATCCAAAAGAACCATTAATTAACTTAATGGTTCTTTTGAAGATCTGAAGTAATCCATAAGATTGTTATATTCAGAAACACAACTATAAAATTATGATCTTATGTTATTATTGAAATAAAACTATAAAAATAACATACAATTTTAATTCCAAAATATTTGAATTCTATTTAAATATTCAAGTTTTACTAGGTAGAAATCACCAGTAGGTCTTTTATTTAGTATTATGTACTCTTGAATATATTTTTTATAGCTAGTCATGTCATTTCAATGCAGGAGACTCTTAACATTGACCCTAAATGCGGATGATGTAAAGTCTTGGAAATAACAATAATAATTTTTACTCCCAGTGTTGTAAAGATTAAATGAAAATAAAATATACTACACATGATAATGTGCTTTGCATATTTTAGGGGCTCATTTATTATTATTATTAAATGAAACAACAGCTAATAGGACCTAGGGTTTTCTGCTTTTTAAATGGTTGCTTGGGTTTTGCAGAAGCATGCTGCCTTCAGAGTCCTTCAGTGATACTTGTTACTCATTCTTGGGAAGAGAGTAATTCTTGTGGAGTTGATAGTATCTACTCTCCCCTAGCAGTATCTATTTGTCATTCATACATTTGCAAATACACACAAAAAATGTCCATATCTACTTTATATATATAAATTATAGAATTTGCCAGAGATCTTGGCCTCTCCTGGGACCAGGGTGTAATGAATAACTAATGTCATTTTGTCCCTTGCCTTTGTAAGGTTACTCCCATACCCCAAAGTCTGAGTTTCCCAAATTGCAGAGAAACAAAGAGCCAAATCTATGCACCCAAATAAAAACCAAAGAGAAAAAGAATTCTTATTTCTATATAGGAACTCCAAAAATATTATTATATTTATTATATATTGTATGTACATATTATCTATGTAAATGTAATGGCCTTAAAGATCAATTTGATGAAATGATGGAATATACTCTCTATATGTTATTAGAAATTAGAAATTTAAAATCTATTTGTATATTTTGATAAATAATTTCAAGAATGAATGTAATTGGGGAGGAGTAAAATTTGAGAGTAAGTGTAGTCTGCTTTCTTTTTTAAAAAATAAAATGTTTCACTAGAAACTTACAGTTTAAGTGATTGGCGATAAAAGGAAAGACGAGCCCTGGCTGGTGCGGCTCAGTGGATTGAGCACAGGCCTGTAAACCAAATGGCTGCTGGTTTGATTCCCAGTCAGGGCACATGCCTGGGTTGCAGGCCAGGCCCCTGGTAGGGGGTGTGCAAGAGACAACCACACATTGATGTTTCCCTCCCTCTCTTTCTCCCTCCCTTCTCCTCTTTAAAAATAAATAAATAAAATGTTAAAAAAAAAAAAAAAAAAAAGAGGAAAGACGAGACCAGGCCATGAGGTTTATTTCAAACCAGGTGATTCTGCCTTTGGAACTCATTCTCAATAAAAGAAATATTATCAATAGGCACTGACTAAAACCACATGATGAGAAAATCAGGTTCTAAAATAAAACATATACTGCACCTGAAAATACAGAATAACAATGACCTTTTATGATGACTATGATATATTTTGAGAAGGCTGATTTCTGGTAAACACTGAGTATGTCTGATACAGGAGAATCCATTAAATTAGAAATTTAGAAATCATAATTTTTTTAAAACACAGTAGGAAATAGTAGAAAGAAAATCACTTTGGGAAACCTATTGCAACATCATACTCTAAATAATAAACAAGTAAAGATCATCTTTTTGCCATGGCATTTAAAAAACTAAATGCTTCTCCACAGACTCCTAAAGTTACCCACAAACCCAGACTCAGTGAAATAGAAACAGCACTCGGACTCCATCAATGTTTTCCCACACTAAGAAATGGGGAAATAAGGATTTTGACACTCATACAACTGATGGGTGAAGAAATAACAATTTTTGACAACTTTCTTTAAAAAATTATTTTGAAAAACTTAATAGCTCTTTCACATTATGAAAATCATAATTAAAATATTAGGCACATTAATTCCAAAAGTGTGGTAGATTTTACATTTTAGGTGGATATGAGCTGTAGATAGCATGAGTGACTCTCATTTCCTTGCCGAGCAGCTCTATCCCTCATGCTCAAAGTCTTGTCAAGAAATGTCATGAAAAATAAATAAAGAAATATGTTCAATTAAAGTAAATGAAAAATTAAGTTTATACTTGTATAATTTCTATGAGAGGTAAAACATTTTTTTTTTTTATTGTTATGCAATTACAGTTGTATGCCTTTTCTCCCCATCCCTCTACCCCACCCCAGGTGAACCCACCTCCCTCCCCCCTCTCCACCCTCCCCCTTGGTTTTGTCCATGTGTCCTTTATAGTAGTTCCTGTAATACCCTCTTCCCACTATCCCCGCCCCCACCCCCCACCCCCGCCCTGGCTATTGTTAGATTGTTCTTAACTTCAATGTCTCTGGTTATATTTTGTTTGCTTTTTTCTTCTATTGCTTATGTTCCAGTTAAAGGTGAGATCATATGGTACTTGTCCCTCACTTCCTGGCTTATTTCACTTAGCATAATGCTCTCCAGTTTCATCCATGCTGTTGCAAAGGGTATAAGCTCCTTCTTTCTCTCTGCTGCATAGAATTCCATTGTGTAAATATACCATAGTTTTTGGATCCACTCGTTTGCTGATGGGCACTTCGGTTGCTTCCAGTACTTGGCTATTGTAAATTGTGCTGCTATGAACATTGGGGTGCACAGATTCTTTTGGATTGGTGTTTCAGTGTTCTTAGGGTATAATCCCAGCAGCGGAATTACTGGGTCAAAGGGCAGTTCCATTTTTAGTTTTCTGAGGAAATTCCATATTGTTTTCCACAGTGGCCTCACCAGTCTGCATTCCCACCAACAGTGCACGAGGGTTCCCTTTTCTCCACATCCTCTCCAACATTTGTTTGTGGATTTGTTTATGTTGGCCATTCTGACTGGTGTGAGATGATACCTCATTGTGGTTTTAATTTGCATCTCTCTGATGGCTAGTGATGCTGAGCATCTTTTCATATGTCTCTGGGCCCTCTGTATGTCTTCCTTGGAGAAGTGTCTGTTCAAGTCCTTTGCCCATTTTTTAATTGGGTTGTTTGTCTTCCTGGAGTGGAGTCAAGTGAGTTCTTTATATATTTTGGAGATCAGGCCCTTGTCTGAGGTATCGTTGGCAAATATGTTTTCCCATACTGTTGGTACTCTTTGTAATTTGGTGCTGTTTTCTTTAGCCATGCAGAAGCTTTTTATTTTGATGAGGTCCCATTTGTTTATTCTTTCCTTTATGTCCCTTGCTTTAGGGGATGTGTCTGTGAGGATGTTGCTGCGTGGAATGTCTGAGATTTTCCTGCCAATGTTTTCCTCAAGGACTTTTATGGTGTTACGGCTTATATTTAAGTCTTTTATCCATCTTGAGTTTATTTTCGTGTATGGCGTAAGTTGGTGATCGAGTTTCATTTTTTTGCACGTAGCTGTCCAGATCTCCCAACACCATCTGTTGAAGAGGCTGTTTTTGCTCCATTTTATGCTCCTGCCTCCTTTGTCAAATATTAATTGATCGTATAGACTTGAGTTTATTTCTGGGCTCTCTATTCTGTTCCATTGGTCTATGTGCCTGTTTTTATGCCACTACCAGGCTGTTTTGATTACAGTGGCCTTGTAATACAGTTTGATATCAGGTATTGTGATCCCTCCTGCTTTGTTTTTCTTTCTCAAAATTGCTGCAGCTATTCGAGGTCGTTTATGGTTCCATATGAATTTCTGCAATGTTTGTTCTATATCTGTGAAATATGTCATGGGTACTCTAATAGGGATTGCATGGAATCTATAAATTGCTTTGGGTAGTATGGCCATTTTGATAATGTTGATTCTTCCAATCCATGAACATGGTACATGCTTCCATTTGTTTGTATCTTCCTTAATTTCTTTCTTCAGTGTTGTGTAGTTTTCGGTGTACAGGTCTTTTACCTCCTTGGTTAGGTTTATTCCTAGGTACTTTATTTTTCTTGTTGCTATATCGAATGGGATTTTTTTCCTGATTTCTGTTTCTGCAGTTTCGTTGCTGGTGTACAGGAATGCCTTTGATTTCTGGGTATTGACTCTGTATCCAGCTGTTTTGCCAAATTCATTTATTAGGTCGAGTAGTTTTTGAGTGGAGTCTATAGGGTTTTCCATGTACACTATCATGTCGTCTGCAAACAGTGACAGTTTCATTTCCTCCTTTCCAATTTGGATGCCTTTTATTGCTTTTTCTTGTCTGATTGCTGTGGCTAGGACTTCCAATACTATGTTGAATAGGAGTGGTGAGAGAGGGTATCCTTGTCTAGTTCCTGATCTTAGTGGGAAAGCTCTAAGTTTTTGTCCATTGAGTGTGATGTTGGCTGTAGGTCTCTCATATATGGCCTTAATTATGTTGAGGACTGCTCCCTTTATTCCCACTTTGCTGAGTGTTTTTATCAGAAATGGGTGCTGTATCTTATCGAATGCTTTTTCTGCATCTATTGATATGATCATGTGATTTTTGTCTTTGCTGTTGTTGATGTGATGTATTATGTTTATTGATTTGCGAATATTGTACCATCCTTGCATCCCTGGGATGAATCCCACTTGGTCATGGTGGATGATCTTTTTAATATATTGCTGGATGCGGTTTGCTAATATTTTGTTGAGAATTTTAGCGTCTATGTTCATCAGCGATATTGGCCTGAAGTTTTCTTTCTTCGTTGTGTCTTTATCTGGTTTTGGGATTAGGATGATGTTGGCTTCATAAAAAGAGTTTGGGAGTCTTCCATCAGTTTGGATTTTTTCGAATAGTCTGTGAAGGATAGGGGTTAGTTCTTCCTTAAATGCTTTGTAGAAATCTCCTGTGAAACCATCTGGTCCAGGGCTTTTGTGTGATGGGAGTTTCTTGATGACTGCTTCAATTTCCTTTGCTGATATTGGTCTGTTCAGGTTTTCTGCTTCTTCTTCAGTCAGTTTTGGAAGATTATATTTTTCTAGAAATGTGTCCATTTCATCTAGGTTTTCAAATTTCTTAGCATACAGGTCTTCATAGTAATTTCTTACGATCCTTTGTATTTCTGTGGTATCAGTTGTAATCTCTCCACTTTCATTTCTAATTCTGTTTATTTGGATCCTCTCTCTTTTCTTTTTGATGAGCCTACTTAAAGGCTTGTCGATTTTGTTTATCTTTTCAAAGAACCAGCTCCTGGATTCATTGATCCTTACAATTGTGCTTTTAGTCTCTATGTCATTTAGTTCTGCTCTGATCTTGGTTATTTCCTTCCTTCTGCTTGCTCTGGGCTGTCTTTATTGTTGTTCCTCCAGTTCTTGTAGGCATAGGGTTAGGTTGTTTGTTTGAACTGTTTCTAACTTCTTAAGGTAGGCCTGTATTGCTATGAACTTCCCTCTCAGGACTGCCTTTGCTGTGTCCCATAGGTTTTGGGTTGTTGTGAGTTCGTTTTCATTTGTTTCCAGGAAGTTTTTGATTTCTTCCCTAATCTCGTTCTTGACCCATTCATTGTTTAATAGCATGCTATTCAGTCTCCATGCTTTTGAGTGTTTTGGGTTTTTACCCTTGGCGTTGGTTTCTAGTTTCAGACCCTTGTGGTCAGAGAAGATGCTTGATATGATTTCAATTTTCTTGAATTTGTTGAGGCTTGCTTTGTGTCCTATCATGTGGTCTATCTTTGAAAAAGTTCCATGGACACTTGAAAAGAACGTGTATTTTGCTTCTTTGGGATGAAAAGCTCTGTATATATCAGTTAAGTCCATTTCCTCTAAGGTATTGTTAAGTGACACAATATCTTTGTTAATCTTTTGTTTGGAAGACCTGTCCATTTTTGATAGTGGGGTGTTAAAATCCCCTACTATAATTGTGTTGCTGTCAATATCTTTCTTGAAATCCTCCAATATTTTCTTTATGTATTTGGGTGCTCCTATGTTGGGTGCATATATATTTACAATGTTTATGTCTTCTTGGTGGATTCTTCCTTTGAGTATTATGAAGTGACCTTCTGGGTCTCTCTTTATGGCCCTTCTTTGGAAGTCTATTTTGTCAGATATGAGTATTGCTACCCCTGCTCTTTTTTTCCTGTCCGTTTGCTTGGAAAATTTGTTTCCAGCCCTTCACTTTCAGTCTGTGTAAGTCTTTTGTCCTGAGATGGGTCTCTTGTAGGCAGCATATGTGTGGGTCATGTTTTTTTATCCATTCAGCTGTTCTATGTCTTTTGATTGGAGCATTTAATCCATTTACGTTTAAGGTTATTATCGATAGGTAGTTATTCATTGCCATTATTTCCTACCTGTGTTCCTCTGTCTTTCTCTTTTCCTTCCTTTCCTTAAAGCAGTCCCTTTAGCATCTCTTGCAGAGCTGGTTTGATGGAGCTGTATTCTTTTAGACTTTTTTTGTCTGGGAAACTCTTTATTTGGTCTTCTATCTTGATTGAGAGCCTTGCTGGGTAAAGTAGTCTTGGTTGCAGGCCTCTGGTTCTCAGTACTTGGAATATTTTTTGCCATTCTCTTCTGGCTTGGAGCGTTTCCATTGAGAAGTCAGTTGCTAACCTTATTGGGGCTCCCTTGTATGTTACTTCCTTTTTCTCCCTTGCTGCCTTTAAGATCCTCTCTTTGTCTTGGAAATTTGCCATTTTAATTATGATGTGTCTTGCAGTGGGTCTCTTTGGGTTCCTCTTGCTTGGGACTCTCTGTGTTTCCTGGATTTGGGTGACTTTTTCTCTCCTCAGATTAGGGAAATTTTCCATCATTACTTTTTCAAACAGGTTTTCTATCCCTTGCTCTTCTTCTTCTCCTTCTGGTATTCCTATTATACGGATATTGTTACGTTTCATGTTGTCCTGCATTTCCCTTATTGCCTCTTCATTCTTTCTGAGCCTCTTTTCCTTTTCTTGCTCCTTCTGGGTGTTTTTTTCTACTTTATCCTCCAGCTCGCTGATCCGATCCTCTGCTTCATCAAGTCTGCTTTTCATTCCTTCTACTGTGTTCTTCAATTCAGAAATTGTATTCTTCATTTCCTCTTGGCTCTTGTTGATATTTTCTATTTCCTTTTTCATGTTGATATAGTTTGCAGTGAGTTCATTGTAGTTTCCTTGTAGTTTCTGGTAGTTCTCTTTGAGCTCAGAGAGCTCAGTGAGCTTCCTGATGACCATTGCTTTGAACTCAGTATCTGATAGTTGACTTGCCTCTTTTTCGGTTAGTATTCTTTCTGAGACTTCCTCCTTTCCTTTCATTTGGGAATTGTTTCTTTGTCTTCCCATTGTTTGTGAGGCTCTTCTTGTTGGCCTCTGCTTCTTAAATTGCTTTGTTCTGACTCCCTGGATTTATGATATGAACTTCTATGGTAGAATGCCAATGGGATTCGGTGGTGCTGTCTCCTTACTCTCCTGTGCTCACTGGTCTTGAGCTGACGTTTATGTGTTTAACACGGTCTAACTCTAGTCTTTTCAGCACTCCAGGTTTTGTTGTCTCACCTGTGGGAAAAAGAGAAAGGGGGGGCGAAAGAAAAGAAAAACACACACACACACACACACACACACACAAAACAAACCAAAAGAAAGATGGGAAGGAGGGAAAAAGGAAATAGGAAAGGAGGAAAGGAAGGAAGGAGGGAAGAAGGAATAAAGAAAGATCGGAGGCAAGATAAGAAGGAATTTTAGCAAAAATTAAAAAATAGAAATAGATAAAAGAAGGCAGGAAGAAGACATAAAAATGGTAAAGGATGGGAGGAAGAAGGAATGAAAAAAAAGAAGAAAAGAGAGAGGAAGAAGGAATTCAGGGGGAAAGGAAAAAAAAAGAAAAGGGATAAAAACAAACAAACAAACAAAAAAAAACCTTCTGTTGGCTTTAAACCGGTCAGGTTATTTCTGCTGGTGTCCTGTCTGTGCAACGGGAGGGGGTGTTTGGAAGGATTGGTTTCACTTTTCTCTCTTCCTGGGTCACACTCTTCGCTGTTTTGTAAGTGTGGTCCCTGGCAGTCAATCAGTCCGTTGATCAGCCAATCCAGCTGCTTTGGCTTGTGACGCGTGCGCGCGCAGCAGGGGAATCCAGCCGCTTTGGGTCTGTGACGTTATTTTGTTCCCTGAGCGCGCAGCTGGCGGACCAATAGAGCCGCCAGGGCTTGGAACGCTGGCTCGCAGGTGGCGGATTCAGCCGCCTTGGGGTTAGGACACTCGCCAGCAGCTTTGTATTTAGAAAACAGGCACCCAGCCGGCCCTGTGCTTGGTGAGCGCGCGCAGCCTGCTGAGCCATAGGCTCTGTGCTTGGGGGCCCGATCCAGCCGCTCAGGGCTTGAGTCTCTCGGGCGGGCGGGGCCGCCCTGGGACTGAATCACGCGGCACTCGGTTCCGAGGTTTTGGGCCTGTGGGTGGAGCAGCTAGACTCTGGTCCAAATTATCTCGGAGGTTTCAGGTGTGGGCACCCCTCCGGGGTTTCAAGTGTGGGTCCCGTTCGCTAATCTGCTCGCGCACGCGACCGGACCTCAGGTGAGCGTAGCAGTCCAGGGGTGGAGGGGGAGGGGCGCCAGGGGCCTCGGCTACTACCGAGAGTTCTCTAATTAGCCCCCGAGTGTCTCTATTTTCTTTTTCTTTTTGAGAAATTCCTCCTTTTCAAGCCCCCCTGGTCTAATCAAGCACCTGGCTGCTCACAGCGCAGCCTGGCCCTCTCCCAAGACTCCTGCCGCAGCCCCTGCGCCAGGGCTGGCGCTTCTGCCACCCTTGTACCGCGCGGTCCTGGGTCCCGTGGACCTTATTGTCCTTGAGCACTCTTCTTACCGTCAGATCTTTCAGTGTCCTCTATCTTTGGTCTCTGATCTTCGTATATGCTGGAATACTGTTGGCTGTTCGCTCTGCTCCTCAGATCAGCTAGGTATTTCCCTGGCGTTGAGGGGAAGTGGACTCCGCTCCCACCTATGTTGCCGCCATCTTCTCCCGTAGCATTTGTAATCCGAGGTAAAACATTTAACATTAATATATAATCAATGAAGTTTTTAAAACCTCAACAATTAAAAAATGGTTAAATTATATGAACAAAAATTTATAAAATAACTGTGAATTGTTTAAAAAACACTTATGCTTGTTTGAAATTATTGATGAGGGATAGAGAATGATTATTTGAGTAGGGAGTAGAATAAATGTTTTAGACAGAAAAAATGGCAAAACATTTCAAAAAATAAACTTTTGTACCTAGAAAAATACAAAGAAATGTGCAAAAGTATTCATATAATTTTTATTCAAAAAATAAACTTTTGTACCTAGAAAAATACAAAGAAATGTGCAAAAGTATTCATATAATTTTTATTAAATTTATTGTATTAAAAATTATGGAACAACAATATATTAAATTTTTAGAAACTGCTTAAATAATACACTACAGATGGATAACATACAGCTGTTAAAATTCATGATCACATAAAGATAAATATGCATACTCACATAATTATCTTAAAAATAAAAGAACAAAAAATAGTGTATTCCGCACGGTCTTATTTCATTGTGTAGATATTTACATATATGTGTACATAATGGTAATGAAAGCAGAGAAATAAAGATAACTTTGGATGCAGATATAAGTAATTTTTAAATATTTTACAATAAAATTTAGAATATTATTACTTTTATAAGGAAAAAAATTAGCAGTAGCATATGACCCACACTATAAATATTTAAGAACTGTACAATACAAACATATAAACTGAGGACTCTGAAATAAAAAACGAAATTAGTGTTATTGTAAAAGATTGAGTAGAGTTTTGGGATTTGGAGATAGAACCATTATTTCCCCTAAAATAATTATCAATACAGGTTTCATGGTTAGCGCAGCTTTTTAATTGAACCTTAAAAATGAGACTGAGGTATACTGTAATCAAATAAGATATCAAGGTGTGTATGTTAGGGTCAACAGAGTATTTATTTTTTCAAAGCCGGAGCAGGACTTGCACTAAGCAGGCCATTTGAAGGAATTGGAATTGTCTAGCCAGGTACAGTAACCTTTCATTGCCAAAGCAAATCAAATCCGATACCATATCTTCTTACCCAGGAGCAGATATAAGGTTATTCTCCCTAAGTCTCTAACTACATGCTCAGTGATTAGTTAAATGAGTCGTTGTTCAATTTTCTTTTTTAAAAAAGGTAGTCATGTTCCATGATTATAAATAAAAATAAATGTGAAAGTTGCAATGACTGTTTGAGATATATTTGATTTTGCTTTTGGAAAATGTTAAGGCTGAACGCACTTCAAACCTATATTCTGAAGCCCAACATTCTTCCCCAAATGTCTCAGGTGCTTTCTTCAAAGCATGTCAGCATAGACTGTTTCATGTAAAACTCTCCGAAGTTACATACACACTTAATTGTTAGAAAGTGTTTTAATTTTTTCTGTAAAATTATGTATACCTTTCCTTCTACCAATTTCTGTCCAAAATTTAGAGCATCTAGTTTTGGGAAAGTTTTGTTATAAAAAATTTTTAAAGTTGCACTACTAATAGTCTAAGCTAATTTAGTCTTGCAGCTTGACACAATTTGAAAGAAAATATCTTCCAAAATCAAATGAGTTTTTGAATTTTTTTTTTCAGGATGAAACACTGAGATTTTTAAAAATAATATTCTATGTACTTAGTGCCCACATTTCTAAGTTACACCAGTTTATCAACATTCATGGACCTAAAATAGCAACACTTGACCATTAAATTGATATATTGCAGACATCTATTATTTTATATTTCTGGGCATATTTATAATATCCAACCAATAAACAGATAATTAAATCATTCATCTAGTGTGTTTTCAAAATTTAGAAATTTACAGAAGAGCTAACTCTAGAAAGTCTCTATAAACATTATGGAATGACTTTGACTCACCTGTGACAGGTGAGAAAAACCAATGCGAAGGACTTCCTCATACTTACAGAAATCTGTGATAGGACTAAAATGAAAATGACACGGAAGTGAGGAAATTGGCCCTGGAATCACTCTGTGGGCACTTGAAAGCCATCTCTGCCACTAACTACTTATGTGACTTTAGGAAAATTATTTAATCTTTCTGTGCTAATTCTCCTCATCAGTAAAATGAGAGTTGCCTTATAGTTTAACTCAAAAATTTTGAGAACACAGTGAAATAATATCCAAGTATTAAGATTCTGTGCTCAACACAGAATAAATGCTCAGTAAAGAGAGTTATCCTTCTCTTTTAAATAGGTCTAAAAATTTCAGAAAACGATACATCTAATTCTATTGTTTCAAAGGGCCACATATCTAAGTGCTGAGTAATTTCTTATAAGACCTTATGGATATACTTATAGCTTTTTTGCCTATTGTTTCCTCTGGAGTTATTCAGAAACGCATTTCTTTTAAGCAAGTTCTAATGGCTGTCACTATGATTTAAAGCTTTCTGCAGAATCTTTCACATAGGGTATAGCTGCCTAAATTACTTTGAACCTAATTTTAGATAAACTGCCATAGCAAGTGTTGAATAAATGCATAAGTAAGCAAAGGAAAGGAAAACAGATATTTAATATTTGTGACCGGCGTTATCTTTCTGGAGTGTTTGAATAAAAGTCGTTTAAGTTGGTTAATTAGGTTCCCCCCCACACACGCAAAAGTTCAGAAACGTTACATTACTACATTCATCATCTCTCTAAAAGCTTGTCATTGCATCACCTCATACAGAAAAAGAGAAAGAGAGAGAGAGAGAGAGAGTTCACGTCAATTCCAGATGCATTTTCCTCCAGGAAACCACCTCAATTTTTAACACAATAATACAGAAGTATAAGATGAAACTCCGTATTAAAATACCTTTAGGCCAGCAGGTATTTCAACAGCAAACATCCATGATGTAAATGATGTCTTGGTAAAATTGAATTCTATTTTATCACCATGATATACATTTTGATTACACACGAATTATTAAACTGGATGAACATCTTTAAGAAACAAATTTGATCAATTATTGGACAGGGCAATAAATGGAAGGAATAACAAAATTCTACAACCTTCAGCTGGTTATAAGTACAGGTGAATGTAGAATGCAAGTGGAAGTATGGACTACACGTGGACAGGGACTGATTCCCCCTCCTCTACATCCTTTCCACCCCTCCATGCATCATAAGGACAAGGTGCCCCCGCAGAGCTGTGGCTAGAATAATATTACAAGAGAATTTCATTTTAGCAATAATATCTTCAAAATAATTATTTAAATAACCTTTAATTACTGTATGTGAATACTTTCCTCTTCATCCACTATGATTTGCTTTCCTCTTCATCCACTATGATTTGCTTAGCAGATAACTTAGATTGGTCTGTGAAACACCTTGATCATACCCAATATTACAAGTGCTTCTGCTGAACCACTGCAAACTTTGAATTCAAGTGGACCACAGGGTGAAATCCATAAAGTGCACCCAAACACTAAATGAGATCAATGAGAAAAGCCATAAGAAAATAGAAAAATGAATAAAGTGATGAAAGATGGATGAATGTGAAAGTTATTATTATCAATCATATTCATCAAACTCACTTTTAAAACATCAAGAGGAAAGTTGAACATTTAAAAGAAAGAAAAAATAGGTACTTTATTAATTAAAAATGCATATTTATTTTGTCTGGAAAATTGAATACTTGCAAATTTATGCTATTCTCATAATTGCAAAAAGGTCCTCATTGACAGTTGAACCATTTAAAATTCTTCCTATGTCTGCTTAGTTTATATTCAATCATGGCAGATTTAGTTCACTTCAAACACTGAATATTTTTCATACAATTTCTGGGAAATGTTCTGAGCCCTTGAAAACTCCATGTCTATGGAAAAATGTATTTACTGACTAAAAGCCAACTTAGGCATTAAACCACAACTATATAACAAAAAAAAATTTTTTAAGTTATTTTAAATTTCCAAATTTAAAATAAATTTGGAATGAGCACTGGCTCCGGACCACACATTGTCAATATCAAAACATCAGAGCCAGTTGCTGCTAGGAAGCTGAGCTAATTCAAAATGTTGCTCTTCCCCAACACTGTGATTTACAATTTGCTAAGATTTTATTACTACTCTACTTTTTCTATCCGGTCTTCTCATCCTTAGGCCAGATGATTGGCTTTAGCTTTCACAGATGGGTTATCAATTTTCTGCATAAGCATGGACACCAGTTTTTTCCAAGGTGTTCTCCAGTTCCAATTTCTGGTCTGTCACTTTAAATTTTATTCTTCTTAGCTCTTACTTCACCTCTTAATTTCTTAATTTTCTATATTTGTTATATTCCATTATTCAAAAACATCTTTTTCCTCTTTTACTCAACAGACAGCTACCCATAGTTTCACAACCACTGCAGGCTGGTTGAGGGTCATAACTGCAGTTGAGATGAAACTTTTTGTCATTCAACTTTTTGCTCCCTGAGAGTTTGTTAGAAATTCAGGCAATATCCCATCCAGGCCTACTGAATCAGAATCTTCCCTTTAATAAGATCCCTAGGTGATTCAAATACACAATAAATTTTGCAAAATACTGAAGCTAACACAGTTCATTCAGCTAAGAAAGTCAGATAACTCCCTTTCTGTACTCCCCCAAGCTGGTGCTGTTGGAAGTAGGTGGGTAGAGAGGGTTTGGGTAAGTCTAGGAAGGCTATACTCTTTCCGCTGTGCAGGACGCAGGAGAAAGGCATTACATAAACATGTGTAGTTGAAGTGCACCGAACACCTAATCACCCAAATCTCTGAAATGGAAGTCTCCAAAACACAGTGCTGTTTTATCAGCCATGATCTACAGTATGTTGCTATAATACATAAATATTTGAAGTAGATACAATACAAAATTTTAAAATAAAACTTGTGGTAAGTCAACTTTTCCAAAAACGAGCTTCGTTTTATGAAAACCTACCATACACTATTTCACCATTGACAGTGTAGCAACTGTGCTCACCAATGAAGTCAACCCAGAAGACACAGGACACAAGAGACAAACATGTATGTTTAGAAACTGCAAAACTGTGAACAAATGTTTTTTAAGGAAGCAACTATCTACTCCTTCGATTTTGTGTGTAAGCATGTGTGATATTTTTAGGACTACCTCATTTTCAATGCTATGTGCTTCAACATGGACACAATACTTAGGGAGAAATCTATTTCAAGACAGAGTTCAGATTTAGAGGCTTAAATTTTGAATTCTGTCCTGATCTGAACCACCGATGCACCTACAAAACAATAGCAACTTCCAAATAAGTGTGAAGAAACTGTATAAAATGTGTGTGAGGCATGTCTACCACAGTGAAATAAAAAGGCTCTATTTTAAAACATGACAATCCATTTTAATAAAGGTGCACACTGCCATTCTTAAAATAAAAGGCAAGGACCTATATCCAGCAAAGCTATCATTTAGAATGGAAGGGCAGATAAAGTACTTCCCAGGTAAGATCAAGTTAAAGGAGTTCATCATCACCAAATGCTTATTATATGAAATGTTAAAGGGATTTATCTAAGAAATAGAAGATGATCAAAAATATGAACAGTAAAATGACAACAAACTCACAACTATCAATAACCAAACCTAAAAAATCAAAAACGAAAACAAACTAAGCAAACAATTAGAACAGGAACAGAATCACAGGAATGGAGATCACATGGACAATTATCAGCAGGGAAAGAGAGGGGAGAGAATAGGGGAAAAGGTACAGGGAATAAGAAGCATAAATGGTAGGTACAAAATAGGCAGGGGGAGGCTAAGAATAGTATAGGAAATGGAGAAGCCAAAGAACTTATATGTACAACCTATGGATATGAACTAAGGGGGGGGAACTAAGACACACTGCGGGTGGGAGGGGGTGTGCAGGGCAGAGAGGAATAAAGGGGAGAAAAAGGGGACAACTGTAATAGTATAATCAACCAAATATATTATAAATAAGTAAATAAATATATAAATACTCTGTGCTCCCGATGCACATATAGTGCATGTCTACATTGAAGTTTTGATGGAGTAATATTTTTCACTGTAGTTTCACAATTACAGTATTATATAATTTTCATGTTAATATAAAATGCAATAAATATATTTTCCAGTAACATGCAATGAAGGAAATTAAAGTTGTAAGGGTAAAAAGTGAATCAACTTCTTTTCTTCATAGCTATATTATTGGGTTATTATTTAAAGTTTAAACTGTATTACTAAGTTCCTTTGGTAGGTAACTTTCTAAGGACAATTATTGTTAAAATTAAACATTTTTTTCTGAACTTCCTAATTTTATCAGAAATTAGTTGGTTGTGTTTTTATACCCATGGAATTTAACCTTTTCTCTCTTTCAGGGAAGATATTTCCATCATAGCTCCCAGAGGAGAGCTAACTAAATATTTGGAATTATGACTATCACCTCCCCCACACCATACATGCAGGTTAAAAATATTATAGATCAATACTGACTCATAAAGTGCATGGATCCTTTAAAGGCAGTTTTTTGGGGGGAGGAAAAAAGCCCTAATTCTTGACTCAGGTAATATTTTTAAAGTATTCCAGGATTTCTCTAACATCTACGTTATTTTAAAAAGTGGATTCCTAAATTTATATATAAATATCTTAAACTTGATGAATAAAAAGATTACAAATGGTAGTTAAAACCAGACACTTTCTAGATAATGATTAAGCTAAATGGTTTCTTTTTCTTAATCTATATTGCAAAATAGTGGTAAAATACTATATATTTATGTCATATGTGAGCTTATGATCCCAAAGTTGCTTGTCTAGCAATACAAATCTGGATCATTCAGACCAAAAGGACAGGTCCTGATCCCAGCTATAGCTGGTGATTGATTTTCTCCTATATCATTTTACTCCTCTCAGTGAAACCTTTGGTTATGGGTTTATCACCAGTAAGAACCGGTCAGTTCTTATACCCCTAGAAATGAAGGTAGTGTTGGACATGGTATATTCAATTTTATTCATTTCCACTAACACTGACACTTGACAAATATGAAGGGAGCATTTTGTCTGGGATGCTTTAAGTCCTAGGTAAGTGGAAGCTTAGAGTAGCCAAACAGGAATTCTAATCTTTCAAGAGCAAGGACTAGCTAGCTAGAGCTTTCCTTCTCTATGCAGCTAGAGAAAACAATATAAGTTCAGTGTTTTAACAGTGAAAACAACATGCCCAGACTGTTATATGAGGAAAGGTTCCTTAAGGTCCTACCCACTGGTGTTGTAGTGTCAGGCACTAAAGCTTCAAGAACCTAAATTTACAGATGGGGACAACAGGACCTTCTATATTAAACCCTCTCCATAGGAAAAAAAAAATAGGACAGTAGGCCAGTGTAAAGAGGAATGGCCTAGCAAAATTTCGGAAGATCCTTGGCAATAAGATGATGTGTTGACTTGTTTCCTGGCTTGAAACTTCTGGTTGCCTATGAAGGTTGTAGTGTCCAAGGAAGACAACATCTAAATAAATTATATTATAAATTGATATTGATATCAATTGATATTATATAAGTTTTTATAGGTCTTTGGCCATTAGTACACACTATTACATGCAAAGCTTAGATATTTCACTTTCAAATACATTTTAGGTATATATGTGTGTGTGTGTACACACACACACATTACACACACACATATATGACAGTCTTAATAATTTCCAAGAACCTAATTTCCAGATTTGTGGAAATGTAATATATTTTATATGTGTGTGTGTGTATGACAGTCTTTTTTTCTTTTCTTATCATTTTGTATTGTTGTTCACATACAGTTGTCTCCATTTTCCTGCCACCACTTTCACCCCCCCACCTATCCCTACCTCCCACCCTCAATCCTACCCTCCTTTGGCTTTGTCCATGGATCATTTGTACTGTTCCTTGACGACCCTTTCCCTTCTTTCCCCCATTATCTCCCCCCGCACTCTGGTTACTGTCAGTTTGTTCTTTATTTCAGTTTCTGTGATTCTTTTTTGCTTGCTTGTTTGTTTTGTTGATTAGGTTCCACTTAAAGGTGAGATCACATGGTATTTGTCTTTCACTGCCTGGCTTATTTCACTTAGCATAATGCTCCCCAGATCCACCCATGCCATCACAAAGGGTAGGGCATCCTTCTTTCTTTCTGCTGCATGGTATTCCATTGTGTAAATGTACCACAGTTTTTTGATCCACTCATTTACTGAGGGGCACCTAGGTTGCTTTCAGCACTTGGCCATTGTAAATTGTGCTGCTATGAACATTGCAGTGATATGTTCTTTTGAATTAGTGTTTCAGGATTCCATATGACAGTCTTGAAAATTTTCAAGAACCTTATTTCCAGATTTGTGGAAACATAAACCAAATCTATTCCTATAATTTGTTCATACATGTGCTTTTATATCTATTCAATATTAATAGATAAATTTATCAAATAATAAAAGCTGATGAGCACCATTAGTAATTCTGAAGAGTGATAAGGTCACATATCTGAAATTTATTCATTTTTTCCATTATATTTGCAAAAAGGAAAAAGTATAATCACTGTATGTTTTAGTCCAGTTGTTTTCACAATAAGAGATAACATAGTGGCATTATATAATTACTGCTGCAAAGTCATACTACTAGGAATGTATACTGGATGTAAAATGTTTACGTTTTCCTACAACGATCAAACTGCCACAAGCAATACCTGCAAAAGAGTCTTAGCACCTGACATTTTGACATGTTGATGGATCCGCGGGGCAGCTGCTGGAACTCAATGACAAATGAAAGTTTTCAGAAGGTTGGAGTGTTTTGTGTCAAGTGCAGTCAAATGCAGAGAGATGAGGGTACAGTTAGGGCAGAAAAAATAGTAAAGGAAAACAAAGATTTTTACTAAGTGCTATCCCAAAGTTCAGAATACAGAGAGACATAATAGAAGAAAGCAAAATGTGGCACAGGAATAGTACAATGTTTAAAGTAGTTTGGTCTAAAAATATACAGCACTCTTTCATCCCACATGGAGAGTTTTTACTCATTATCTTTCTTTCTCTTGTATGTCAGTAATTCTTTTCATTTTCATCCTCCTGTTCTGTTTTTTTTTCTTCTGTTAGCCTTTAAAATATTTTCCTCCTCTCTCATGCCTAATCTTTCAGTCAGACAGCAATCTCTACAGGTCTCGCTCATCCCCCAAAGTAATACTTAGGGATAAAGGGATTGTTCTTCAAAAGCCTTCAAGAGTAGGATGGGAGCTGGGGAATCATTTCTTATAAATAAAAGCTTTCCACAGATCACTTTATTAAGTATTATGACAACAAAGAGAATGTGCAGGAATCATTCTTTAAAAAACTAAATATGCCTATTAAAATTATAAGAAAGAGTTAAAACACAATATGGAATACATTAACACTGCCAAGAAATAGAAAGTAAAGATATAGTATTTGAGAAAAATATAAGTTATAGTACCTAGGAAATTGTGAGTGAATTAAAGAAAAAACCAGATACCGAGGAAGGGAAACATTGGACAAATCTAAACACTAATAGCACTACTAGAAACCAGGAATATTGCACAGACATATAAGAATGAGTGGCTCTTAAAAGCCCTTAGAAAACTTATTTTATATGAAGAATTTACTTCAAGAAGTGGGTTTTGATTTCTCAGTTTGAAAGCCTGGGTCAAGATGGTGGCACAGGCAGACATGGCTTACCTCTTTGTACAAGCACATCAAAATTACAACAAAATATAGAACAGCCTTCACTCAGAACCATCAGAAACTGAGTTGAATAGAAGTCTGACAACTATGGAATTAAAGAAACCACATCCCTCCAGACTAGTAGGAGAGGCACGGAGGTGGAATGGGCTGATCCCTCACCCACATGTGGTGGATAAAAATTCAAAGTGATATCTCGGGAGCAAGAAGTCCCAGCCCCACACCAGGGGCCCAAGCCCAGGGTTCCAGTGTAGGAAGATAAGTCCCCACAACTTCTGGCTGCAAAATCATCAGGGAGCCCTGGCTGGTGTGGCTCAGTGCATTGAATGCCAGCCTGTGAACCAAAGGGTCACTGGTGCAGTTCCCAGTCAGGGCACATACCTGGGTTGCGGGCCAGGTCCTGAGTAGGGAGCACGTGAGAGGCAACCACACGTTGATGTTTCTCTCCCTCTCTTCCTCCCTTGCCCTCTCTGTAAAAATAAAAAAATAAAATCTTTTTTAAAAAAGAAAAAAAGTCAGCAGGGATTGAGTTAGTGGAAGAAACTGCTGAAGCCCCAAGCAGTGCCTCTTAAAAACCCACACATGGAGTCACCTACTCAGACTCACTCCTGCTGAGCTCCAGCACCAGGGTAGCAGATTGAAAAGCACCAGCGGCATACAGGGAGAAACTGAAATGTCTGGCATCAAGGTGGGCAAAGGCCATTATCCCTTTAATAAACCCTTCCTCTAAATCCTTGGCAAGCTGGTGCCATATCTGAGACTCTATTAACCTGGCTAACACTGTTTGACCCTCCTTGAAGAACCCCAGAGACTGTGCCCTACCCAATCCTGGCCCATCCAAGCAGCTTTTCCATATGAATGGCTAGTCTTGGTCATGCTTTACAACTTCCTAAATCCTCTCAAACAAGCAATAGCTGGCCTCAGTGAGCCCCAGGCCCAACAATAGCAACAGCCAGCCTAGTTTACAGCTTGGCTTGAACTTGGAATCTCCAAGCCCATCACAAGTAGCAGCCATCTTAAATTGCTTTATAGCTCAGGCAGGGTGGCCTCAGGCAAAACATAGATGGGGCTGACCTTGGCCTGCAGCCCCCAGGAAACCCTAGGTCCAGCATGCCCACTGGACAGCTAAAGACAACATCAGAGCACCATCACCCTGCTACCGCATAGCTGATACTCCACAGAAGGCTGAGGCTGGTGGTAAGTGGTCACGGGCAACCCTTACAGCTGACTGGTGTGGGTAAATTCCTCCCATTCACCTACCAATAGCAATGAAGGCTCAACTAAAAGAGGAGGGTATACTCAGCCCACACGGCAGGTATACCTCCAGTACCCACTTGGGTGATAGAGGAGGTTATGCCACTGGACCCTACCGGACACCTACTACATTAGGCCACACTACCAAGATGCAGAGTCAAAGCAGGTCTACTTAATACATGGAAACAAACACAGAGAGGCTGTCAAAATGACGAGACAAAGAAACATGGCCCAAATGAAAGAATAGGTCAAAACTCCAGAAAAAGAACTAAACAAAATGGAGATAAGCAATCTATTAGATGCAGAGTTCAAAACACTGGTTATAAGGATGCTCAAGAAACTTAGTGAGGACCTCAACAGCATAAAAAATATCCAGTCAGAAACAAAAGATACACTAATTGAAATAAAGGACAAAGTATAGGAAAACAACAGTAGAGTGGATGAAGCTGAGAATCAAATCAATGATATGGAACATAAGGAAGCAAAAAACAAGCAATCAGTTAAAACAAGAAGAAAAATGAATTTAAAAAATGAGGATAGTGTAAGCAGCCTCTGGGACAACTTCAAGCATTACAACATTTGCATAGTAGGGGTATCAGGAGAAACGAAAGTGCAAGGGATTGGAAATCTATTTGAAAAATAATGAAAGAAAACTTCCCTAATTTGGTGAAGGAAAGAGACGTGTAAATCCAGGAAGCACAGAGAGTCCCAAACAAATGGAAGCAAAGAGGCCCACTCCAAGACACATCATAATTAAGATGACAAAGGTTAAAAATAAAGATAGAATCTTAAAAGCAGCAAGAGAAAAGCAGTTAGTTACCTACAGGGGAGTTCCCATAAGACTGTCAGCTTATTTCTCAAAGAAACTTTGCAGGTTAGAGGAGATTGGCAAGAAATTTCAAAGTCATGAAAAGCAGGGATCTATAGCCAAGATTGTTCTACCCAGCAAAGCTATCACTTAGAATCAAGGGGCAGATAAAGAGCTTCCCAGAGAAGAAAAAACTAAAGGAGTTCATCATCACCAAACCATTATTATATGAAATGTTAAAGGGACGTATTTAAGAAAAAGAATAAGACCAAAACTAGGAATAATAAAATGGCAATAAATACATATCTATCAACAATTGAATCTAAAAAGCAAACTAAGCAACAAGAAGAATAGAGACGGAATCTTGTATACAGAGAGTGTTTTGATGGTTGCCAGATAGGAGGTGGGTGTGAGTGAATGGGTAAAGTGGTGAGGGGATTAAGTGCAAATAGGTAGTTACAGTATAGCCATGGGGATGTAAAGTACAGTATAGGAAGTGGAGTAGGCAAAGAAATTATATGCATGACCCATGGACATGTACAATGGTGAGGGGTCTGCCTGATGGAGTGGGGGCTGCTGGGTAGAGGGCAGCAAAAGGGGGAAAATCAGAACAACTTTAATAGCAAAATCAATAAAATACTTTTTTTTAAAAAGAAAGCCTATGGAGATATGAAATGTGTCCCAGAAGTCACAAAATAGAGGTAAAGTTAACAGAATTACTATCCAAAGCTCAGCAGTATTTATAATCACTCAGGAAGATCCCAGAGTAACATCAGAAGATAAAAAATAAGAATAGGAAAGGAGCCAAACATGACTGGCAGGAAACAGCAAGAATTTGATAAGATAGCAGGGGGAAAAAAGTGAGACTTATTTCTTGTGATACAGTTGTAGGCATAGCTACTTGGTATTAATCCTCAATTGTTTTACTTTGACAGTGTGATATGTGTAGGGATATAGAAAGAAGGGAATATAATGTGTCCCTGGCGGCTGAAGACTTGTTTTCATATGGCTGAGTTTTATGTGATTTGATGTCTCCAAAGGCTGGTTTAGAATTATCGTAGTCATGTTCAATACCTGACCTTTGCAGAACTTGCTAGTGGCCCAAAAACACAAAACACATTGTATTACATTCTCCCCTTCCCCACGCTGTCATCTGTCACACTGGCACTTGTTTGGAAAAGAAAAAAATAAAAAGATAAAGAACATTTTTATATATGACAAGCATCACTTTTTCAAACAACAGTGTTTATCATAGACCACAGATTGTCTAACCAATGCTTTAGGGCTGTATGTAGATCAATAAACAGTTTTATATTCTTTGTTTTAAAATCCTACTATGCCAAGTTTTTCAATCTCTCTGAGCTTCGATTACACAGCTACCATATAAACATAATAGCTATCCCTGTAGATTTTACAAAGATTAAATGAGGTTCTCTAAGTATACAGAGTTTAGCACATTGTGAAAATGCAATAAATGAAAGCATTTGTTGTGATCATTACTGCTATTGTTGTGCTTAATTTTCTTAAATTTTATCCCAGAGAGTAGGCATGCATGTGCGTTAATGTGGACATTCAAGGCTTTAAAGGAAAGATTTTAAGATATAGTAGGCTAAAAATGGTTTGCATGTATTTCTTGAGTTTAGAACTTTTTTCTTGGTTTAAAAAAAAACACTTTCACACACACACACACACACACAGATTTCTTGCCTTGATCAAATGCTAGTTTTGTAATCTTGGAAAAGTCCTTTCACATTTAAGTCAATGTTCTCACCTATAAAATCAGGTCAAAGAAGCTATTTTTGTGATTTTGCTTTGAAAATCAAATTAGATAATATCTTAAAATGCTGTGCAGTTTTAATAAGTCCAATGCAAATACTCACCCTTACCCAAAACTGAAGAGAAGGAAATCGGTTGTCTGTAACAACTATTGCATGATTCCTTTCATCAGTACCTCTTCTGTGAGGAAATCATATTTATCTATAATTCATGAATTTATTTATTTTACAAAGTTAATTAAAACAATACAATATAAGTTTAGTTTCCGGGGGAAGCTTTGCCATCCACCAAATGCAGCTGTAAGGCAGGCGCTGTCAGAAAGATCGCCGCCAGAGGAGGTGGACCCTGAGAGACAGTGTCCAGCGTGGGGATCCCCTCCGTTTGCCCTCTTTCAGGGTGCTCTCTGCTGCTGCTCCTCCCATCTCCAAGCCTTTGTTTAGGTCTCTGCAGATCATTTTCCAAATAGTCAACTCCCATTACATGCTCCTTTTCAGGCGCTTCTGCAAACTGTTCCACCTAGAGAAGGCAAAAATCATCCTCAATCAATGCTAGACAAAGTCTGACTGAACTTATGTTATTTGACCTTTATCTCCTTAGGATTAATCAGGATGGCCCTGCACTCTATGGAAAATATGTCTCTATACTAGACAATTTAAATATAGATCTATTGTTGCTACATAATCTACAAAACATTATTTTACTACTGATAATTTTACATTAAGATGAAACTCGTGTATTTACAAAGGAGTAAACTATGAGTTTGACCACCTCAAATTGCTATATATCCATTCAAGTCATTTGAATACTTTAGAGTAGGTCAGGACTTTTTTTCCTTTTTTGTGTAGAATCAGTTTAGTATTTCTTAAAATTAAAAATGAAATAATTGTTCTTACTCTCACCTATATAAGAGTGTCACAAGTTTATGCAGTGCTAAAATAAACACGATCTCTTCTACATCCTACACTTCTGTACACATAAAAATAATTTTATCTTATTTGAATACTTTTAGTAGCGCATAAAAACCCAAAGTTAAACTTCTGCAAACTCTACTTTGACAACTCTGACAAGTTTCACTTCCGTACCCAAGAACTAGATGCAGATCTCCAAGGAACAGTAATTCCCAAAAACCAAATCATTTTATCTAAGAATTGGCAGTTGTTTACATCATAATACCTTGCGAGAGTGTTCGTAGCTTTATATGGTGATTATTGTTAATAAAAAAGTCTGCAATACAAATAATAAGTTGCCTATGTGAAAAGGAAAGACTTGGAATAACTATAAATAAGTAACGTGAGAGTCTGAATTGCCAGTTTTAGGACAGGGGATAATTCTGCTTAATAAAAATGATTTTTGAGATATGTAGCAGGTTATGGAACAACTAATTATTATCAGACCCTCTCTTAGTAAGAATGAATATTTCAAAAACACCCAGAGGCACATACAGTCATCAGCCAAAAATGGAGTATTCACAGGTGGATTGCCCAGGCTGCAGTCTCCAGGCACAGCAGATTTCCTCGCTCAGCTGCTTCCCGTACCCCAGGCAAACTCTGCTCTACAGTGGAGCGTTTCTGCTACAGTCAGGCTGCCCTACCCTTTGCAAATCCTACAAGGTCTTGGACAGCGCAATTCTCATGCCCAACTTTTAAAAACTCCAATCAACCCCTCCTGGCTTTCCAGGTCTTGCAGTCTCAGGTGGCTCTCCCAGGTCTACAGGTAAGTGTACGCCTCCAAAACATTTCTAATTTCTACTTTGTCTTCTCTTCGGAGTCTCAACAGGTCCCTAAAGAGCCCTATGCACAACTATAAACTTCTTTCAAATCCCTTCTCATTCCAACTCCCCAGCACACTAGCTGCGGTAGGGGATTGGGAGAATGTAAACTGACTCAGAGACATTTCTAGTTATAATAAGCAATTCTTAGGGGCTGCCCTGCAAAGGACCCAGGGCTCAAAAACAGCAAAATAGAAAATCAGAAAGCCTCCATATCACTCCAATCAGGACCAGGATAGCATTGTAGGAACATGTGCTCTTGAGAGTCCCAATATTTACATAATTACCATATATTCTGGAATTCAGAACAATTGTAATCAAGCACTCATGTACCATTTCAAACTACTCCTATAGTTAAGGCTTCTTAAATCTAAAGACTACGCATATCTATGTCACCCCTGTATTTCCATGGCTAACAAGATGCCTAGGGCTAAAGTGACCCCAACAAACACTATTAATTAAATAAAGAATATTCACGTAGAGGAATCATTTAGTTTGCTTTAGTTGATAGCTTATAAGAAATCCTAATTTGACCAGGTGGAGAAAATAATCAACTGGTTGGTAGTAGTTAATGAAACACTTAAAAGTATAAACAACCCCCCAAATAACTCCTCAGAACCATTTCCTATAATTTATGGAGTTTATTGGAATATAAGTTGATTCCCCAATTGGAATAAGAGATTAAAAATATCTTGCAAGCATTACAGTGAATTTCTTTTTTTGTTTTTGTAAGGTTAGGTTTTCTTTTATGCCATCACTAATGGAAGCTCTGTTCTTTCTCTTTTAGTACTTTTTTAAAAATTTTTGCTCCAATTCTTTATTTAGTATTTACAGAGAGTTAACCCAGGCTAGACACTAGGCAAAAATAAAATACTCCCTATAGTCAAATACTTAATGTCATATTAAGCATCGCATAGGGAACATGATCTTTTCTGACCATCAAAAAAAAAAAAAGCTGCCTTGAGTAAGTGACAATATCTGCTACTGATGCCTGGAAGTATGTTTCTTAAAAGTATTAAAAATCATTCCAGGCAGAAGAAATATCATGTATTAAGACCCTGTCATAAAATCCATCATTCAAGGAAATGAATGAAGTCCACTGAAAAGAACATAGTGAGACAAGAGGAAATAGCGTAAAGTTGGGCCATAGAAATAAGATATGGTATATGGTCTCATTCTATAACATTTCAAGGCATGGAAGAACAAGGAATACCTTCTTTTGGCATGTTAGACCTATGCCGCTCAGTTCCTTCTCCCAAACTAAGAGAAGTCAACCCTGCTTCTGGGGCGGGGGGTGTGAGTAAGAAGAAGGTGTGAGTAACAAGGAAGAGGGAGACAGAGTAGCCTGTTATGACTCTTTCCATATGGAAATGCAGAGCCAGGCCTCAGCCAAACAGTCTTCCATCTTAAAAACTCCTTCATAAGGGAGGATCCCCAAGGTTTTCTTCTCTCAATAGAAATTTAATTACTAAGTCCCATTTTATTTTCCTGCTAGACTATATTATCATTTAAAATTATTTTACAAAGGTTTTTACCTATTTATATTCATACCTCTTTAAATTGTAAGCTGAAAGTGAATCACAATTTTTTTGTCCTAATTATATCTAGTCCTCAAAATCTAGAATAATACCTAGAAATACATAAATGCTCAATAAATATTTGCCAAACAAAATAATATAGGCCCGGAGCTCAGTGGGAGAGAGCACAGATTGAAAGGAGGAGACCCATGGTAGATGGTGATGATGATGGTCCCAAATTCATCTTCACTTCCACAATGCACTCTAGTGCTGTGATGTCACTGCTCCTCTTATCAAGAGACAGAGTAGATTTCCAAACCACTCTGAACATAATAGACCCTGTGAATCGTTTTGATCAACAAAATTTGATCAAGATGACTTTGTGCAAGTTCCAGAGCCTAAGCCTCAACACACATTGCAAATTCTGCTTTTACATTCTTGAGATACAGATACCATGTAAAGAAGTGTGAGTGTTTGGGGCATTGCAAAAGATGCATGAACTCTAAACTGGCTAAGAAGATAAAGAGAGGAAAAAAATGACAATCTGGGAGAAAGCAAAGGCTTGCATGGACAGGAGGCCCTGAAGAGGTCAAGATGTTAGTAGGAGAAGCTGAACAACTTAGAATAGTAGGTTGTGGATGAACAGTGCAATAAATCAAATCCTTTTGGAATCAGAGAAGTTTAGTGTTTCTTGTTTATGTTTAAGAGCAACAGTTTAAGTAAGGTAAAGTGCTGAAAAAAATTCATAAGAGTTGAGGTTAAAAAAATACTGAGAAACTACAAAGTTTATCTGTAGGGATGTTGAAGTCATCCAGGATGAGTTAGGTAGCAGGATATTTTCAAAAGGAAAGAGAAGACTTGAAAAATGCATGTATAACAACTGTTTACTGAGTACTTTTTGAACCATGGTCTCTGGAAAGTGCTGGTTATATAGGTAAGAGTGAAGCTTCCATTTCCCTATAGAAATGTGGATTAAGAGCTACAACTGATAGGCATCAAGTAAATCTATCGTCATGTAGGACCAGTTGTTCATAGACTAAGTTCATGTCTGTGTATTGTATAAATTGTCCATAGACTGACCTTATGGAGAAGACTATTCCATTTTAAGAAGTCATTTATTTTCTGTTTTGCAATGTTCATTAAAAGAAAAAAGAAATGTGTTAGGAGATCAAATAATTTTTAGACAGATTACATATTTCACTTTCCTCTTAAAGTTCATATGTGATACAAAAGTCTGAAAAGTCTTACAGATTTTTTAAATCCCCATGTTAAATGGACATTTAAACATAGACTCTACTTTTTATTACCTATCTTATATCTATTGAAATATTTAGCAAAACATTCCAAAAGGATAACAATGAGATATAACTTACTTAATATTTACCTTGGCTGCATAGAGTGTTTCACATAATTATTTCATCAAATTTATACAGTAAGTTATGAAGTTGATAGAATATATAGAAGAGAGCAGGCATAATCTTATAGATGAAGAAACTAGGTTTAGAAGTCTCATACCTAAAATTTGGTAGAACCAGGAGTCAAACCCAAAATAGTCTGATTCCAAATCTCTTTATATACTATGTAGAATCCCCTATGTAATCCAATGAATTCATTGCAAAATGAAAGAGCATGGTCTCTAGTTCAAAAATTATTAAGAATTATAAGACAGCAACAACAGAACATGAAAACAACTGTGGGGCCCTTCAGAGCACGGAGCCCATACTACTGCACAGATGGCACGCCCGAAAAGACAGCCTTGTCATTATGAATATTGCCTCCAAGTAAGCTATAGTCAATAGAAAATCTGTGTACCACTATAGTGAGTACGATTACCATTTAACTATTGAGCAAACTCAGACACTCATGACATAGCTCAGACACTTCCTGTTTAAAGAGTGTGTACCCATTATTTTACAGGCTAACCTCTGCCACTTAGTATTTGTTAAATAAGACAATTAGAATATCCATTTGTTCTGAAGTTTATTACCATTATCATTTTATGGTTCCAAAGTCATCATAAAGCTAAATGACTTCTCTGTTTAAGAGTGAAGTGACTGTTTGGATGCTGGAACATTTTTTTCTAAATAATTACAATTAATATTAACTAGCACAAATCATTAGTTGCCAATGCAATTTGAAAGAGACTATATATTAAGGGCTTTTTGAAATATATGAACCTGAGAAGAGCAGAACCTTTTCAGAGCAAAAATTACTTATCAAGCATACGTTGAGAATCTACATTTCTACAAAAATAGTATTAGACATGTATTATTGTTCAGAAGCAATGGTGATCTGGCTGAAAAATCTTAAATGCTAAGGATTATCAGACTTAATTAAGCATTATTGTGTTAAGACCAATGAACAATTCTGCATTTGGGGACCAAATAAAAATGATCATCATAATCTACTATAATCCTTGATACTAAAATCTCTTTTGCCAAGAAATACCTTGTTTGGGCTATTTATTGATATACAATCTTGTTGTGGAGTCTAATGTTTTTTTTTGTTTTGTTTTGTTTTGGGTTTTGGGTTTTTTTTTGCTTTTTCTTCTTACAAAACTTGAACAACTTTGTAAGAAGATTTCACTTTTTACATCACTACTTGAATTATTTACCACTATTTCAATTGTTTCCTTCATTGGCTTAAATGGGGTATAGGTACTCATAGAAAATGAGCAATACTTTATAAATTCTTAGTGGACACAAGGTTGAATATTGCCGTCAAACAAAACTTAAAGCCAATTTAACCTAACATTTACTGAATTGCATAATCATTATCACACTATAGAGTAAGTAGACATGAATGGTAGGGAGTTTACCAGAAGGCCTACAATTAGTGTTATCTCTACAGAACAAAGTATTTCCACAATCAGCTCTAGCTCAGAAGTTTTTATGGAAAATAAAGTCTTTTTTAGGTATTGAGTCCTTACCACTGTGTCTGATTTCTGAAGTGAGTTTGGCTGGGTTGTAAGTGAGGAAAAGAGTAGGTTTAAAGAATGATATGTAAAGTATGGTAAGAAACGTTCTTTGGGGACTCCACCAAATACGTGCTGCTGGGCCCATGGGTAAATAAACTCAAGTAGCAGGTATCTTCTCCAGAAGTTTATGGACATGAGGTTAGCTTTCCTGTTTGTTTTGTCTGACATGTGTAACATTGATAATTGGAGATATACAGAGCAGACAATGATTTTCTACAAAAGCCCACATTTGACCCACCACCCAGTGTTGTGAGTTGAGCAATTATAAGCCAACTCCTTTAAACAACAGTTTTAGGAGTCAGAGAGATGGGATACATTTTGCACAGCCAACAATTGGCATGGGATAATGAAAACGAGTCTGACAATAGGCTAAGGCAGGGTCTGACAAATGAGTGAAACCCAGAGCAGGTTAGAAGCAAATGAGCAAGGTAGTGTATGATTTTTCATCATTGTCAATATTCATGCAGATTTGTAGTATGTCTGTGTTGGGACGGTTGAAGGTATAGAATAAAAAGCCACATGACAATAGAAATACAGAAAAATGGATTGAAATGAGACAGCATTATGGTAATACCAAGTGATAGGCTTTGGAAATGATTAAACATAAAAGAGAGTGAAAAAACTAAGCCAGCATTCTAAGATGCAAAATATGTGGCAAAAAGAATAGTGATTTGTAAGTAGAAGGAGGGAACACAAGAAGAAGAAAAAGTTTGTGATGAAAAATAATGAGGAAATTTAGTTTGTCGATGCTATTTTGGAAGTGACATCAGAGCATACAGAGCAATTTCAATAAATTCATGTTAGTAAATGCGGGCAGGGGTTAAAGAACAGGCTCGCAGAGATGCACATTAAGGATTATTTGCATGGGAGTGATAGTAGGAACTCATGGAAATGAATGAAAAGGGAAGAGGGCTAAAAACAATTAGAAATCATCAACATGAAAGTGACAAAATAAGCAATAGTGAAGATGCAGTTGGAGAAGGAAAAGGACCATGAAAATATATCGTCATGGATGCCAAAGGACAAGAGTATTGAAGTATTAATCTTCTAACAACCCAACTTCAGAATGTACATGACTTTGACTTTTTTACTAAATTCCAGAAGCACTGTCGTACTCACTTGGTTCATAACATTTCTTATGCAAGTCAAGTGGCTTTTTTGTTTTCTCTGCAATGATTGCATTAAGTTAGGCTTGGAAGCATCTCTGTATTTGACAAGCAAAATACTGAGATGCTTTTCCTTTGGTCAATGTTAAGATCCTTTTTCTTTGTATTTTCTCTCACCCAATAGCATCTGTAGTAACTTTAAACTATGGTTTTATGGGGACTATTAATTTTATTATTATTTGATTCTCTTTCTTTTATGATTCTTTGGTATTTTTTTAACCTAGCAACACTGTGTATGACACTAATATGTTGCTTGTCTTGTGCCTTCTCTTAATGTCTCTAAAATCATACCTCAAATGTTAATAGAAATTTCTGTATTTTAACAGGATGCTCTTATGTAGAAATTCAATTATATGTAAGTATAAACAGCTATTTACAGTTTTAAACCTAATGCAAATCAGGAAATTTAATTTAAAACCTGTGAGTTACTCCACAGTAATAATGTTATAAATAGTAGATGGCTTTTTAGATATGTCTAAATTTTAGGTATGTCTAATAGATATGAATTACCTATCATTTTAGATGTATGCTAATTCTAATAACAGTATTATATCATGAAAATGAATTAATGTTAACTGATGAACATTATCATTGGAGGCATCAAGTAAATTGGTTGTTAACTTCTTACACAGTTGAAATGCCTTATGTTATTACCATATTCTGTTCCAACCAAAAAATCATCCATATTCCAGAAATAAACCATTTAAATAATTTTATATAAAAATTCAACTAGTAAGGAAGATTATTCCTAAATTTAGTTAATCAGTCTCAATTCTAGAAATATTCAGTAGAAATTGAAACTGAAGGTATCATAGAGATGCTTTCATTTCCTTTGTAAGAATCTCTTTTCTAAAGGGCAAAGAAAACACATCAAGGAGAGATTAAGAAAAAGAGAATACCTCTAATGTTGAGATTTTCTAGTATTAAGAAAGAAATGTGTTATTTTATTTTTTAAGATTTTATTTATTTATTTTTAGAGAGAGGGGAAGAGAAGGAGAAAGGAGAGAAACATCAATGTGTGGTTGCCTCTCACACGCCCCCTACTGGGGACCTGGCCTGCAACCCAGTCATGTGCCCTGACTTGGGGGAATCAAACTGGTGACCCTTTGGTTCGCAGGCCGGCACTCAATCCACTGAGACACATAGCCAGGCAGAAATGCATTATTTTATTATTTTGTTGAAAGCCCTGTGTATGTTTTAGGAGATTAATTTTTCTTCCAGTTCAGTTATTTTGTCTGCCTGACTCTTACATTTTTGTGTCCAAATGAACTCACATGTGAATAAATGTGATACTTACTTGTTGACTTCATATTTGACAGGCTGGACAGGAAAAAAAAATATGTGGGGAATAGCATTCCCCTTCCTTTTAATGTGATCAAGATCTTTATGTCTGAAGTAATTTTGGTTTTGATTTGAAATTGAGTATGTCCAGATTTTATATTATTCTGATAATATTTGCTATACTGAACTATTTGGTAAGAATGAGAGGAGAAAAAAATACACAGGCACAAAAGGAAAACAACTGTCAAAAACACAACTTTATAGCAAGAGGTTGAAATAAGATTTCTACTTCAAAAACATAGCCTAAGAGAATCTCAACCTCTCTCTCTCTTTCTCCCCCCCCCCTCATGATCTATCTTCCTCTCCCCATCCCTCAGAAAGGAAAACATCCTTTGTGTCCTCCTAAAAAAAAGAAAATTATCATTTAAATTAAATAATTTTAGCATGATAATATCACAACCAATTTTTGTTGTATTAGGTAGCAGAGGGAATTCTTTCCTCAATTATCAACCCATTACAAAATAAAACTGTTTTAAAAAAGATACAAGCCATGAAGTTGGTGTCAGAGACAGAATCAAAACACCTTTTAATTAAATACATTATAGAAAATACTTTAATGCATTTATAAAATTATTAAGTAAAGTGTTTCCACAAGTTGGAGACAATAAGTGGGCAGAAAAAAATGACCTGTAATTTTGCAAACAAATATATTTAAATGAAAGAATATGCAGACAGAATTTTCTTATATAGTGATCTTCCAAGGATAGCATAATTTGTTTACTCTCTATGAAACTGCAGCATGGTGAAGCAAGGGGACCGTGACACTAGCTACAGGATCATGCCAAGGAACACCGGGAGGAAGGGCTCCAGTGAGCTTTCCCTTGGACTGAGAAATCTGCATGCGCAACTGTTTCTAAGGGGATGCCATAGGAAAACAGAGTGCACGCTGGTGCCAGAGGATTCTTCCGCAACACCGAGTTGTGTTAAAATAAGTAGGTTTTCTGTGCAGGCCTTGAGCTCGGCAGAAAAATCTCTGAACCAGAAAGATGAGGACTGCCTATTGACTTCTCTTATCTGCCATGGGCATAAGCTTTAGAGATCATCTTTCCTATGTGATTGGACATTAAGTACATATTTACAAACTGTTTATCAAACTTTTAATGATCATTTTATGTCACCATATATAAATTGCTCCTGAAGAAATTTCTAAAATGATGAACAGTATATATATATTACTAAAATGGTTTCCAAGGAACTCTATAAGCCACCTTTGTATTATTATTTTTTATTTTTTGTACTGCTCTGGATGGTTAACAGAATCTTAAAATCTTGGGTTCATATAAGATCTTAGAGATGAACTCTTTCATTACAGGAAAGTAAATTAAAGCCATATTAAAGACATACTTTATATACCTAAGGGCTTTAAAATAAGCCAAAATTTCATTTTCCTGTTATACTTTTAATTTGGGTTTAAAATAATGACCTGGATATAAACCTAATATATTAATAAGGCACATATTAATGAATAAGCCAGTCAAGGCAACCAACGCCATTTCAAATAAATAGTTTAGGAAAATCATCTTTTTAACAAATATCCAGAAGCAGATAGGGCTTTAATTTTATTAATAACATGTGACTTTTTATAGTCACAGTAGTTTTGCTCTCCTCCATAGAATTCCATGTAAATGCCTGAATATAACAGATGGTCTTTTAAACAAACATATTTCCCACTGTATCATCAGCATAAAGGTAGATACAGATTGCTAATTTTCGCTCTGACGCAGCTTCAGTGAACTCATCATTAGCACATCTTTGTTAAATTAAGTTTTAATAATAACTCTATCTTCAGAGTGTAATGCCAGAGGTAAAAAGGTGGCTAAAAAAACATTAATAAGCCAATTATTTTTCGTCACTTTTTCAAACTAGAAATATAAATTTGGGTTTGACTAATGCAGCAATTAAATCTGTTCAAACTGTAGTCCAATTACCAAGGTGCATCAGCATAAATGTGCTTCTCTTTGTTTATTATGACAAAGAAAAGTATTGACTAAATGATAAAAGGAGTGAAATGGAGCTCAGCATTCCCAGAAGACAGCTGTCCTCCTCTGCTAAGTGGAAAGTTTGTACATTTGAGTGGAAAACTCTTACATTACTTGGGAATTTAACATGTACCCCCAAGTCTAACCCTAAGCACTTACAAAGTGTAAATTCTAATTTTTATATCATGTTTTCTCTAAGATAAGTAAACTCAGATCATTTTTATTGAAAAGGCATTTTTAATGAGAAACACAGGAAAGACTCAGCCTTCCTAATCCATGGAAGCGTTAGAAAATGTGACCCAGATCATGACTCCCAAGATGAGATTCGGCAGTAGGGATTTCCAAGGGATGCATTTTAACTCAAAGCTATGAAATAGGTCATGTAAGTGGAACTGGAGTGGGAGAGAAACTGAAAATGGGTCAGAGGTGACTTAATGGCCTGCAACACAGATGAAAACAAAGCAAACAGTTCTATCACTTGCCTTGCAGTACATGGGAAATTAGTGTAGAACATATTACCTTGGAAAAGATAGTATATAAACTTACTAAAAATTAATAAATTTTACATTAAATAACATCAACTGTAAGCATGCACAATTTAACATATTTGTAAACAGACACAAACACTCAATATCTACTTATAAATTTTTAAATGCCCAATAAATGTTTAATAAATTATGATATTAACTATCCATAATTGTATTGAATTAATTAAATATGAATTTCTTGAGAACTTAGTGTATTCCAAGTACTGTGCTTTGACAAAGTATGAACAAAAGATAGGATTTCTGAATTTATATAGACTTTAGAGTTCTTAATATAATTTAGCTATTGCATAAATTTACTTCTTTAAATGACAAAATTAACATAATATAATTTAAATTATTTTGATATACTTTGTATTTGGTCACTTAACAGAATGTTATATTTATTCCTTTGAAAAAGCACTATTTTTTTCTTTCAATATTTTTTTACTTATAGTAAACTTACATAACATAAAACTTGGCATCTTAACCACTTTGAAGTGTATAACTCAGTGGTAATTCGTATTACTGTGTGTCCATCACCAAAAACCATCTCCAGAACTCTTTTCATCTTCAAAACTAAAACTCTCTACCCATTAAATAACCCCTCACATACCCTCTGCCCTCACCCCTGGCAACCGCCATTCTATTTGCTGTGATTTTGACTACTGTAGATATATCAAATAATTGGAATTTGGCATTACTTTCTTTTTATGACTGACTTATTTCACTTACTATAATGTTCTCAAGTTTCATCCACATTATCATAATTTTCCTCATTTTTAAGGCTGAGTAATTTTCCATTATACATATATATCATATATACTGAAAATAACATTATGAACATGAGTGTACAAATATCTCTTCAAGACCCTACTTTTAATTATTTTGGATATATACATAGAATTGGAGCTGCTGAATCATGTGATACTTTTACTTTTATTTTTTTGATGAATTGCCATCTATTTTCCACAGCAGCTATAACATTGTATGTTCCCACCATCAGTGCCCACACCAACTTTTCCATGTCCAACTTTTCCATGTCCACATCAACACATTGATCTACATTTTTTTTTTTGGACAGTAGTCACCCTAATGGCTGTGTAATAGAATCTCATTTGGTTTTGAATTGCATATTTCTAACGAGTAATGATATTGAGCATCTTTTTATGTGCATATTGAATACTTATTTATCTTGTTTGAAAAAAATATCTACTCAAGTCCTTTCCCATGTTATTAATAAATTCCATTTATTTATTTTTAAATAATTATTTTATTACAGTTAATGTACAATATTGTATTCATTTCAGGTATATATCCCAGTGATTAAACATTTATAAACTTATGATGTGATCGCCCCAATAATGCTAATATTTATATGACATCATGAATAGTTATTACAAAATTATTGACTACATTCCCTACGCTGTACTTTACATCCCAATGACTATTCTGCAACTTCCAACTTGTACTTCTTAATCCCTTCACCTTTTTCACACAGTCCTTCAACCCCCTTCCATCTAGGAACCATCAAAATGTTCTCTATATGTACAAACCTGTTTCTCTTCTACCTGTCTGTTTATTTTGTCTTGTAGATTCCAATATAAGTGAATCATATGGCATTTGTCCTTCTCTCCCTGACTTATTTCACTCAGCACAATACCCTCTAGGTCTATCCATGTTGTTACAGATGACAAAGTTTCATTCTTTTTTTTCATGGCTGATTCATACCCCGTTGTATATACGTACTACTTATTCTTTGACAATTCATCTATCAATAGACACTTAAGTTGCTTCCATATTTTGGCTATTGTAAATAATGCTGCAATAAACAAAGATATATATATATATCTTTTGATACATATACATCAAAGATATTTATATATATTTTCAATTTAGTCTTCTGGGTTTCTTCAGATAAACACCCAGAAGCAGAATTGCAGAGTCCTTCTTTGTCTCTTGTTATAGCCTTTGTTTTAAAGTCTATTTTGTCTGTATAAGTATTGCTACCTTAGCTTTTTTCACTTTTATTTTCATGAAATATCTTTTTCCATTGCTTTACTTTTAGTCTGCATGTGTTTTTATATATATAGTAAAGCTCTTTTAGACAGCATATATAGGGGTCTTCTTGATAGATATGTATTTCTTGTCATTTTATTATTCATATTTCTTTAAATAATTTTTCAGTTAGAGTTGCTATACAATATTATATTAGTTTCAGGTGCACAACCTAGTGATTACACATTATAAAACTTACTAAGTGATCATCCCGATAAATCTCATACTCATGTGACACCATACATAGTTATTAGTCCCCATGACTAATGCTGTAACTACTAATTTGTACTTCTTAATCCTTTCACCTTTTTCACCCATCACCCCGACCTCCTTCTAATCTGGCAACCACCAAAATGCCCTCTGTATCTATGAGTCTATTTCTGTTTTGCTTGTTCAGTTATTTTGTTATTTAGATTCAATTGCTGAGATGTGTTTGGAGCCATTTTATTGTGCATATTTTTTTATTATTTTCTTCTTAAAGAAGACACTTTAACATTTCATGTAATACTGGTTTGGTGGTGATGAATTTATTTCTTTTCTTTTCTTTTTTTAATCTGGGATGTTCTTTATTTCCTTCAATTCTAAATGGTAGCTTTGCTGGGTAATCCTTGTTGTGGGTCCTTGACTTTCCATACTTTAAATATTTCTTGCCAACTTCCTTCTGGACTGCAAAGTTTCTTTTCAGAAATCATCTGACAGTCTTATGGGAGCTCCTTTGTAGGTAACTAATTGTCCTTCTTTTGCTGCTTTTAAGATTTTCTCTTTGTCTTTAAACTTTTGCATTTTAATAATAGTGTGTCTTGGTGTGGGCCTCTTTAGGTTCATCTTGTTTGGGATTCTCTGTGCTTCCTGGACTTGCACTTCTATTTCCTTCACCAGATTAGGGAAGTTTTCTGTCATTTTTTAAAAGAGGTTTTCAATATTTTGCTCCTTCTCCTCTCTTTTCAGGAATCCCGTGATGTGAATGTTGGTACATTTGAAGTTGTTCCAGAGACTCCTTGCACTATTCTCATTTTTTTGTCATTGTTCTGTTTTTTACTTCCCTAGATTCCAAATTGCTGATTCGTTTCTCTGCCTCATCTAATGTTCTGTTAATTCACTGTAAATTATTCCTCATTTCAGTTACTGTATTCTTCATTTATGATTGGATCTTTTTTATGGTTTCCATGTCCTTTTATGCTGTTGAAGTTTTCTTTGAGTTCATCTGCTCTTCCCCTAAGTTCATTGAGCATCCTTATAACCAGTGTTTTGAACTCTGTATCTAGTAGATTGCTTGTCTCCATTTTGTTTAGTTCTTTCTCTGGAGTTTTGTTCTGTTCTTTCATTTTGGATATTTTTCTTTGTCTTCTCATTTTGGCAGCCTCCCTATGTTTGTTTCTATGCATTAAATAGAGCTCCAACATCTCCTGGGCTTGATAGAGTGGCCTAATGTAGGAAGTATCCTGTAAGGTCCAGTGACACAGCTTAACCATTCATCCAAGATGGACACTCCAAGTGCACCCCACCCCTGTAAGGGCTGTGTACACCCTTCTCTGGTACTTGAGCATTGATTACTATTGGCACATCACTGGGAGAGATTTACACCTAAACTTACTGGCTGCAAGGTCTGGCTGCAACCACCATGCAGGATCATCCCTGTAGGGGCCCACACCAAAGAGTAGGACTTACTTCAACATGGCTCTGGTGCCCACTGAATCTACCCCTTGATTGTGTCATTTATGGAGATGGTTGGCTGTTGCTTCATCATGGTCTGAAACTGCCCACCAGGTGTCCTGGACCTGGAGACTCCTGGCAGGTACAGACCAAGATCAACCACCACCTTTCTTCTGCCAGGGGCCACCCGTCATGGTCAACAAAGCTATTTACCAATGGCTACTACTTGTGCTGTCCTTGTAGGTATCCAGGAGAGGCCAAGATGCAAACTAAGGCCAGCTTCCACTAATGCCAGCCTCAAGTCACTTAGCAACAGGTACAGAGCATGACAAGGCTAGATGCTATTTGTTTTGGGTTTGCAAATCTTTGAGAGATTTTAGGAAAGTCCAAAGCATGAGCCCAGACAGGTTATTTGCATGGAAAAGCAACTGGAAATACTGTGGGTTGGCCCAAATATTGGATGGGGCAGGATCTCAGGGAAACACCAGGGTGGGGTGCAAGGAGGGGTACTTTCAACCAGGTTAATGGAGAATAGGATATGATGTCTATCTGCTGTCTCTGTTGGGAGAGCACTCAGCAAAGGAGTAATGGTCTCTGGCAGCACTTCAGAGAGAAAGCTGCCCCTCTAACCCTCATCCTGAAGCTACCAACTAGGTTCTTCCCTGTTTGTCCCTAGCACTTTTCAAGTGGTTGCCCCAGTGCTAGAGCTTGGAGGGAGTGAGTCTGAGTAAGTTCCCACATGGACCATTGAAGAGAAAGGACCACCTGGTACTCCAGAAGCCCTCTGTCTCACTCAGCCACAATCCCCACTGGTTTTCACAGCCAGAACTTATGGGGACTTCTCCCAACACTAGAAACCTGGGCTGGGGGGCCTGGTATAGGACTGGGTCACCTCACTCCTCATGGGGCACTTCCACAGCTGAGATTTCTCTTCCAATTTTTAACTGCCACACATGGATATGGGACCAGGCCATTCCATGTCTCCTCCCCTCCTACCAATCTTGAATGGACTTCTTCATTGTATCCATAGTTATAGGACTCCTGTTGAGGTAGACTTCAGGCAGTTATGAATGATGGTTGTTCTGTGATTTAGTTGTAATTTTGATATGGTCATGGAGAATGAGAGTGCCACATGGACAAACTGCATCATATTGACTAGAAACCTCCTTTACCCAGTTTTTAATCAGGCTGCTTGATTTTGTTTTTGTTGATGAGTTTTTGAGTTCTCTATATATTTTCTTATTAATGTATTTTCAGATATATGAAGTTCAAATAATTTCTTCCATTCTATAGGTTGCCTTTTTGCTCAGTTGATAGTGTTCTTTTATGCACAAAAGTTTCTAACTTTTATAAAATCCAATTCATCTAATTTTGGTTTTGTTACCTGTGCTTTTGGTGTCATATCTGAGAAGTTATTGCCAAATGTAATGTTTTGAAGCTTTCTCATTTGTTTTATTCGAAGAGTTTTTATAGATTTTAGCTCTTACATTTAGGTCTTCGATCCATTCTGAATTCATTTTAACACATTATTAGGCAAAAGTCCATCTTTATTCTTTTGCATATGGGAATCTAGATTCTAAGCACCATTTATCGAAAAGATTGACCTTTCTCCATTGGAATACTTATCAAAAATGATTGACCATGTATTCTAGAGTTTTTTTCTGGGTTCTCTAGTCAATTCCATTGACCTGTATGTCTGTCTGTATTCCATTACCACACAATTTTGATTTCTACAGCTTTCTGGTAGTTTTGAAATCAGGAACTGTGAGTTGTACATCTTTATTATTTTTTCTCCAAAGTTGTTATGGCACTTTGGGGTTCTGTTTAATTCTATATGAATTTTAGGAAGCATTTTTCTATTTCTAAAAAAATGTTATTGGGTAAGTGATAGGGATTACAGTGAATCTGTAGGTTTTATTATTTTTTTTGAGTAGTTGCAGTATCTTAAGTGTTAGGCATAAACATGAGATATCTTCGCATTAATTTACATATTTAATTATTTAAGCAATGATCTGTAGTTTTCGTTGTACAAATATTTTACCTACTTTGTTAATTTCTAAGTATTTTATTCTTCATCGTTCTACTGTAAATGGAATTATTTCTTTTATTAAAATTTATTTTGGTAGTGTTATAGAAATACAACAGACTTTTGCTTATTGACTTTGCGTCCTAATACTTGGCTATATTTTATACTAATTTTAAATGCGCATGTTTGTGAAATCTTTAAAGTTTTCTACTTATAATACCATCACAAACAGAGATAATTTTATGACTTTCTTTCCAATTTGGATGACTTTTACTTATTTTTCTTGCCTAATTTCTCTGGGTAGGCCTTCCAATACTACACTGAGTGATGAAAGGGGGAATTCTAGCCTTGTTCCTGATTTTAGGAAAAAAGTTTTCAGTGTTGCACTATTGAATATGATGTTTGGTTTGGATTTTTTATGTGTGGCTTTATTTTGTTGAGGTAGTTTCCTTCTCTTCCCAGTTTGTTGAGTGTTTATTTTTATCATGAAAGTATGTTTAATTTTGTCAATCTTTTTCTCTGTATCCTTTGAGATGATTACGTGGTTTTCCCCCCTTCAATTTTTAAAAATTCTCACCCAAGGACATTTCTTCATTGCTTTTAGAAAGAGAGGAGGAGAGAGAAATATCAATATGAGAAAGAAACATCAATAGCCTGACTCCCATACATACCCAACCTGGGGATCTAACTGGCAACCCAGGTATGTGCCTTAACCAAGAATCAAACCTGTGGCATCTTTGTGTATGATACAATGCTCTAACCAACCAAGCTGCACCCCCCAGTGGGTAGGGTTTCCCCATTCATTTTGTAAATGTGGTATATTACACTGATTGGTTTTTTTATGTTAAATCATCTTTTCATTCCAGAAAGAAATCACATGTGATCATGGTGCATCATCTTTTTAATATGTTGCACTCTGCTACTATTTTGTTGGAAATTTTTGCATCAATATTCGTAAGGGATATTGGTCTGTAGCTTTCTTTTTTTGTAATGTCATTATCTAGTTTTGGTATTTGGGTAATGACTTAGGAAGTGTTTCTTCATCATTTTGGGGTAAAATTTGTGAAAGATTGGCTCTAGTTCTTTAAATGTTTGGTGAAATTCACTGGTGAAGCCATCAGTCTCTCACCTTACTTTGTTGGGAGATTTCAATCTCCCATTTCAATCTCTTTCATGATATGTCTATTCAGATTTTCAATTTCTTTGTGATTTCATTTGGATAGGTTTAGGGTTTCTAGGAATGTATCCAGTTCCTCTAGGTTATGTAATCTGCTGGTATACAACTGTTATTAGTCTCTTAGAATCTTTTTTATTTATGTAGAATCAGTTCTACTGTTCCCACTTTCTTTTTTTTTAAACTGTCACCAAAATGACTTTTAATTATATTTCTTACAGAAACAGTAAGTAGTAATTCATGGCACTTGGTAATTAGTTTAGCCATGAAAAAAGGTATATGAAATCAGTGAATGCTTTTTTGAAGAGTCTTCTCTAACAAGCTAAAGATGGGCTTGCTCAGCATAATCCAGTACTGAAGAGATCTTAATTTTAACGTAAAACATGGTCCAAGTTCCTGAACTCCCAATTTCTTTTCACTCTTGAATATATATCTGTGAAATCTGAAGAAGATATATCACATTGACTGTGGAATGTGTCAAACTTCATTACAATAAACAGAATATTATGGGGAGAGAGGGATGCAAACATTTGTCCTACAGAATGACCCAGACATGTAAAATTATTCAGAATTGTTTCAGGTATGTGTTCTGTGGGGTCCTTGCCTCTCCTCCTAATTTGTTTACTGTTGGGGGGCTTTAACGCAGCCCCCCAGGTTCTGCCACGGCCGAAGGAAAAGACTACCAAGACATGATCTGCTTGGGGAGGAAAGGTGGCCGTTTCTCTCAGGGGGAGAAGGGCCCTGAGCCTCTCTCTCCAGGGGCTTTTATTAGGTTCATTCGCATAGGAATACAGATGAAGCTCATCAATCATTGTCAGCCAGTAAGGGTTAAACAATACAAGATTTACAGAGAACTCTGAGGGCTTATTCTGAGTTACAGCCAATTAGTTAGAGGGCCATAAAACTTTAGGCGCCAGACTCATCTCAGGTCTGGACCCTTATCCCTTAAACTGAGGGTACAAATTAAGTAGGTTTCACAGGAATGTATGTATTTTTGTTAGGCCTGATTCCCCAGGGAATCTGCCCCTCCCAGCACAGGACTGCACTGCCCTCTGTTATTGCTTCAGGCTTAAGTCAGGCAAGGGAAGTAAGGCAGCCAAGAGATTAGGAGACTTCTTGCAGACAGAATGAGGACTCAGGCTATTTTAAAGCCGAGGGGCGAGGGTCCATCACCCCTTTTCCACAGCCCCCCAAGTCCTTCCCTGCAGGCCTCTTTCGTGACCACAGCCTGTCTTAGGTTGATCCTCCCTTGAGGATTCTTACCCGTCATTGGCTAACTGGCCAAGCTCAGGGCCAAGCAGGGTGAAGTGGGCAGAAGTGCCCAGGGAGACAAGCTTTGTCTCCTTAGTGGTTTATGGTCCCAACTCTGACTCAGCCTTAACCATGAGGGGTTACAGCCTCTGAAACCAGGCAGGGCGGTTCCCAACAGTTTACACTTAGAACACTTTTCATTTGAGCAGTTGGTCCATTTGGCAAGTGACTCAGAATTAACCCATTTGGTGTTTTATAATCTTCATTAATAATGACCAGATATGTGAATTCTCTTGAGATGCCTTGTGGAATAATTTTTTTCAGAGCTGGCCCTTCTCTGTAATAAACATGTGAGTTTAGTGTAACTGTGGTAAGATGTTCAGAGTGATACCGTTCTCCCATGATATCTATACGATGTTGTAATCAGAACCTTGAGAAAGGTTTGTTGACGTAACAAATTCATCTGTAGCTTCATCGTAACAACCTCTTCATCATTAGGGTCTACTCTGATTACATCATACACTCACTGATTGTCCATGGTCTTGGATATAGGCTTTGGTGGAGCTTTATCACTAAGAGCCTCTTTCTCTTTGAAGTTTTTTCTTAGCTGCCAACTTTTCCTTCCACTGCTGTTCTTTCCACCACGTGAACATAAGTGTCACTGCTGTGTGTTCTTAATCTCTGAAATGCTAAAACTAAGAGGAAAGGCAGACACTTTGGGTGGTTGGAACCCACTTTCCATCACGTCATCCTCAGTGACTGCAGCCCCCTGAGGTTATTCAGTAGCACCTTTTAGTTTCAGGCCTTTCTGCTGCTGCAGGTCTTCTCCATGGTGTTTGCACCCTAACCTTCCCACTTTCATGTCTGCTTTTAGTAACTTTAATCTTCTCTCTGTTTTTTTTAGTCAATCTAGATAAAAATTTTTCTCAATTTTCTTGAACTCTTTGAATAACTAAGTTTTCATTTTACTGATTTTCTCTATTATTTTTTATTATTTATTTCCATCACTCTTCTAATCCTTATTTCCTTCCTTCTGCTTCCTTTGGATTTAATTTGTTCTTTTTCTGGGTTGTTAAGATAGGTTTCCCTAAGTTGTAAAGATAAGTTGTTAACTTGATAACATTTTTTGTTTTTTAATTTGCTTATAGCTGTAAGTCTACCACTTGGCATTGCTTTCTCTGTGTCCCATACACTTTGCATGTTGTGTTTTCATCTTTATTTGTCTCTAAGTAATTTCAAAATTTCTTCTTTGACCCATTCATTGTTTAAGAGTTTAATTTCCTCAAATTTGCGATTTTCTCAGATGTCTTTCTGTTCATGATTTCTAACTTCATTGTGGTAAGAGAAGATGTTTTATATGATATTTATGTCTTTATATCTATTAAAATTTAATTTGTGACCTGATGATGGCCTGTCCTAAAAAATATCCTATGTGCATTCGAGAAGAATGTATATGTTATTGTTATTGAATTGAGTATTCATTATGCATCTATTAGTATTTGTTGATATATTGTATTGTTTATTCCTTTACCTCCTTACTAATCTTCTCTCTAGTTTTTCTATTTATTATCAAGAAGATATTGAAGTCTTCAACTATTTTTTTTACTAATGTCTATTTTTCCCTTCAATTATGTCAATTTTGGCTTCATATATTTTGATAGTGTTATTAGGTATATTAATGCTTACAATTGTTATATACTTTTGTATTAAGTTTTCATTAATTTACAGCATCCCTTTTTGTCACTTATAAATGCTTTTTATTTAAAGTCCACTTTGTTTAATATTACTATATCCACTTCTGCTCTCCTTTGGTTACAATTTGCATAGGCTACCTTTTTTTATCCCTTCACTTTCAGTCTATTCATGTCTGTGAAACTATGGTGAGTCCTTCATAAATAACATTGGTTGCATAATTTTTAAAATCCATTCTGCCACTCTGTCTTTTTATTAGAGAGTTTAATACACTTACATTTAAAGTAACTACTGATAAGGAGAGAATTACATCATTCATTTTGTTATTTGTTTTTTACATGCCTTCTCCTATTACATTTTGTCCCTTATTTCTTAAATGTCTTTTGTCTTTCATTGATTTTTTACAGTGAAATTTTTAAGTTTCTCTCTCATTGCCTTTTGTGCACATTCAGTAACTATGTTCATGTGGTTGGCATGAAGATTACACTTAACCTGCTAAAGTTATAACTCTAGTTTAGTTTTTATAGCAGCTTTTTCAACAAGATACAAAACTCTGCTCCTTTACAACTGTGTTCCCACCCTTTTTTTCTTATTTTAGATGTTATATAATGACATGTTTATATATGAGGTGCCCAAACATAAACTAATAATTTTTACTGCATTAGTTTTTTATATTATGTAGAAAACAAAATGTGAAGTTACAAGTGAATATTAAAATAATACCAACTTTTAGACTAGTACTTGTGTGTGTTTTCATATAAAGGGAGTAACTAACCATTGTAACAACAATATTAGCTTTTATAATTTGCCCCCGTATTTACCGTTACTGAGATCTTAATTTCTTCTTACAGCATTGTCTCTCTCTAGTGATATCTCATTTCAACCTGCAGGACACCCTTCAGCATTTGTTGCAGGGCGTGTCCAGTGGTAGCACATTTCATCAACTTTTGTGTATCTAGGAATATATTAATTTCTTTTACACTTTTGAAGGACAGATTTTCTGGATATGGAATTCTTACTTGACATTATTTTTCATTTGAGCACTTTAAATAAATCATCCCATTGCCTTCTCACCAACAAAGTTTTTTGGCAAGAAATCTGGTTTTTGAGGGCCACTTGTATGGGATGAGTCATTTCTCTCTTGCTGTTTTCAAGAGTCTTTGTTTTTCAACATTTTAATTATAACGTGCCTTTGAGTTCCACCTACTTGGTTACACAATAGCACTTGTATATGATGCACACACACACAGGCACACGTACACGCGTGGTTGTCTCAAAAGAATTAAAGGAGTTAAGTGACATATCCAAATAAAATGAGCTAGAGAATAAAACAAATTTGAGTCAAAAAATTTTAACCTGGCTCTTCCATACTGGAACTAGACAATCTTGAAGTTCCATTACGATATTATGCTCCTCTTTCATTCTACAGGACTTCTTTATGTTTATATTTATTTTTCAAGACCAATCATCATCACGACCTCCACTGCAAGAGCCCCAGTCTTTCATGATTCTTCTTGCACGCATCCCTTAGCATTTGTTACGTCACAGTTACTTGTATGCATCTCTTACTCCTCACACTATTTTTTAAAAAATGGCAAGTATTCCTTACTTACTGAATTTCTGTTGCTCAGCACAATTCCTGAAACAGGAAAAGTTTTGTATAAAAAGTGAGGAGAAAAGGGTTGGAATTAGAGCTGGGATGGGCAACATTTGCTCAGTAGTAAAGTGTGTTCCAAAGCTTGAAATTACAAATCAGAGTACAGTGTTTAAGGGCAGCAATGCCAAGCCGGCTGACAAACAATCTAGGAAAACAACATATGGTCTCATATGGTATCTAATTCAACTAGCAGAGCTGAGAATATAGAAAGCTCTAAGTAAGTGTCAGAAAAATTTTAATTTATGATTTCAATCAGTTCAAATTACTGTATTTAAAGTACTGCCAGAAGGAAGAATAGTATGGATAGTATGAATTCTAGACATTAGTCTCTGTGTGAGTAAAATTATGAGTAGACTGATTCAGGGTCATTATGTTCTAACAGCTACCACAGAATGGACTACCCTGTAATTTAGCTCCTTGCCCATGTTCAAATGCAGTCTGGTAAAGTCCAGACAAGTTCTGTGAAGAACTGGACACTGCACCAGATCAACTTAATCTTTAATAACTCATCAGGAATTTCTACTTTCTCTAAAATTAAATACCTATCAATTAGGATGTCAGGATTCCAGGCCACAGGATTGCTGATTTTCTAGTTATTGTTATGTGTTCTATGGGCAATAGATAGCAAAAACTCTTCAGTTTGGATTTGAAGCATTTACATAAACATGTTTGAATAATGCAACTACTGTTATAAAGAAAGGAAGACACAACTCAGATTCTAGAGATGGTAAGTGTCTCATTGTCTAAGAATCTATGAGATATATTTAAGTTCTATTCTTTACTGAATGGAAATTAAGCCATTTACTCAAATGCTTGTGGCCTGGTTTTATTTTTCAACAAAATTCTACTTCTTAGAAAAAGGAATGCCTCTGGATATTTTATTTTACAATTCTTTTTAAAATATGTATTTTAGAGAAGAGGTCAACAAACTATAGTCAGTGCACCAAATCCAGCTTACCTCCTGTTTTTATAAATAAAATTTTATTAAGCACAGTTTCGCTCATTCACTTACAGGGTGTGTATGGCTAATTTTGCATTCCTCTAGCAAAGTGAAGTAGATGCAACAGGCTACATAGTCAGTCAAGCCCCACATATTTGCTGTCTGGCTCTTTATAGGACAGGTTTACTGACCCAAGTTTTAGAGCTATTGTTCACAAACACAGGTCAGAGATTCATGCCTGACGGACCACATCAGACTGGCATGGGGGATTTAAAATTTTACAGCTTCTCTGAGGACAAGTTGCTATAATAGTCAAATTACACATGTGTGTACTTTTTTATTCAGCAATCTCCTCTCAGATTCTAATCTGGCGGTATCCTAGCCAAAGTATAAAAGGTTGTGCTAATCACTGCAGTACTATTTGTATTAACACAAGGTTAGAAACAACCCATTTTCCCCTAAGAGAGGACTGCCTGGATAAACCTTAAACATCCACGCAACGGAGTATAATAGTAATGCAGCAATATTAAAGAATGAAGACTAACTCTGTATACTATGAAGGAGTGATACCAAGATATAATGTTGAATAAAAAATATTGAGTAAACTGTGTATAAGGTATATTTTACTGTGTGTAATGTATATCTTATATTCCACTCATACTAGAAAGTATGAGTGGAATATAAAATATACATTAATATATAGCATATATTATATTAATAATAAACCATTGGAAGGATGCTCATAAAAATAACAAAAATATTTATACAGACCATAAGGTAGACTTTTTTTAATATAACTTGGTTTGTAGGACTCATTTTTAAATCTTGTAAATATTTTACAAAAATATTGTTTATCTGGATAAACAATGCCCGAAAATGAAACCAGTTAAACTATGTGTGTAGTTGGTGGCATAGCCTCAGAAAGGGGCAATGTGGTAGGCAGAATAGTGGCCCTCCCCCACATGCCCAGGCCCTAGTCCTCAGAACCTGTGAGTATTTTCCTGTATGTGGCAAAGGACTTCCTTAGGATGCAAATCTCCAGAAGGGCAAGTTAGCCTGGATTATCTGGGTGTGACCATATGCGTCCTTAAAAGAGAAAAACCTTTTCCAGCTTTATTCAGAGAGCCCTGTGAAGACTGAGGAAGTACCCAAAAGATGGCAAAATTACCATCTTTGAAGATGAAAGAAGGGTGCCATGAATGAGCTAGGTGGACAGCTTGTAAAATAAAGCAATGAAATGGGCTTTCCTCAAAAGCCTCTAGGAAGAAAATCAGCCCTGCCAACACCTTGATTTTAGCCCAGTATTGAACTTCTGGACTACAAAGCTAAGATAATAACTTTGTATTGTCTTAAGCCACTAAGTTTGTAATTTGTTACAGTAGCAATAAAAAACTAATACAGAGATATACTTTAAGGACTAACAGATTGTAAATGCTCTTAAACTATTTTTAGTCACCATAAATTAGTGCCTCCATTTTTATGTATTAAAAGAGAGTAACTTTGTCATTGTTTCTGAGAACAAAGATATTTAGCATAAGAGATACAATATGGAGATCTGAGATTGATGAGGTTAAGAAAAATACTCCATATTCCTAAATTAGAATCAGAAATGTCCTTATGATCCACAAAACTATTATATATTTTTTTTCCTGGAATGAATTTCCCCACGCAACCCACCTCCACCTCTCACCCTCAATCCTACCCCATTAAGACTGTGTCCATGGGTCCTTTATACATATTCCTTGACAACCCTTTCCCTTCTCTCAACCTTTATCCTCCTCCCTCCTCCCCTCTAGTTACTGTCACTTTGTTCTTTATTGCAATGTCTCTGGTTATATATTGCTTGCTTGTTTGTTTTTGTTGATTAGGTTCCACTAATAGGTGAGATCATATGGTATTTGTCTTTCACAGTCTGGTTTACTTCACTTAGCATAATACTCTCCAGTTCCATCCACACTATTGCAAAGGGTAGGAGCTCCTTCTTTTTTCCTGCTGCATATTATTCAATTGTGTAAATGTACCATAGCTTTTTGATCCACTCATTTACTGATAGTCAGTTAGGTTGTTCCAGCACTTGGCTATTGTAACTTGTGCTGCTATGAACATTGTGGTGCATAGGTTCTTTTGAATTGGTGTTTAAGGGTTCTTCAGATATATTCCCAGCAGTGGAATTGCTGGGACAAAAGATGTTCCATCTTTAGTTTTTTTGAGGAAATTCCCTACTGTTTTCCACAGTGGATTCACCAGTCTGCATTCCCACCAACAGTGCACTAGGGTTCCCTTTTCTCCACAACCCTGCCAACACTTGTTTGTTGATTTGTTTATGAAGGCCATTCTGACAGGTGTGAAGTGGTATCATTGTGGTTTTAATTTGCTTCTCTCTGATGGCTAGTGATGCTGAGCATCATTTCATATGTTTCTGAGACCTCTGTATGTTCTCCTTGGAGAAATGTCTGTTCAGGTCCTCTGCCCATTTATTAATTGGGTTTTTTTGTCTTCCTGGAGTGGAGTCGTGTGAGTTCCTTATATATTTTGGAGATCAAACCCTTGTCTGAGGTATCATTTGCAAATACATTTTCCCATACCATTGGCTCCCTTTTCATTTTGTTAATGTTTTCTTTAGCCAACAAGAAGCTTTTTATTTTGATGGATTCCAGTTTGTTTATTCTTTCCTTTATGCCCCTTGCTCTAGGGGACATACAGATGAAAATATTGCTGCATGGAATATCTGAGATTTTCTGCCTAATGTTCTTCTCTAGGACTTTTACGGTGTCACAAATTACATTTAAGTCTTATAAGCATCTTTATTTTTATGTATGGTGTAAATTGGTGGTCAAGTTTCACTTTTTGTGTGTAGCTGTCCAGGTCTCCCAACACCATTTGCTGAAGAGGCTATTTTTCATCCACTTTATACTTCTGCCCCCTTTGTCAAATATTACTCAATCTTAGAGAAATTAGTTTATTCTGGGCTATCTATTCTGTTCCATTGATCTATGTGTCTGATCTTATGCCAGTACCAGACTATTTTGATTACCATGACCTTGTAATATAGATTGATATCAGAAATTGTGATCCCTCCTACTTTGTTTTTCTCTCTCAAAATTGGGATCATTTCTGGTCCCATATAAATTTTTGAAATGTTTCTTTTTTATCTGTGAAATATGTCATTGGTAATTTAACAGGGATTGTATTGAATCTATAAATTGCTTTGGGTAGTCTGGACATTTTGAGGATGTTAATTCTTCCAATCCATGAACACGGTATATGCTTCCATTTGTTTGTGTCTTCCTTGATTTCTTTCTTCAGTGTTCTGTAGTTTTCTGAGTACAGGTCTTTTACCTCCTTGGCTAGGTTTATTCCTTGGTATTTTATTTTTCTTTTTGCTATATATAGCAAATTAGGTTTTTTTCCTGATTTCTGTTTCTGTTATTTCATTGTTGGTGTACAAAAATGCCTTCAATTTCTGAATCTTGACTTTCTTTCCCACTGTTTTTCCAAATTTATTTATTAGGTTGAGTAGATTTTGGGTGGAGTCTATAGGATTTTCTACGTACACTATCATGTCATCTGCAAACAATTACAGTTTTACTTCTTCCTTTCCAATTTGGGTGCCTTTTATTTCTCTTTCTTGTCTGATTGCTGTGGCTAGGACTTCCAATACTATGTTGAATAGAAGTGGTGAAAGCAGGCATCCTTGTCTTGTTCCTGATCTTAGTGGGAAAGCTTTTAGTTTTTGCCCATTGAGTATGATGTTAGCTGTAGGTTTTTTTCATATATGGCCTTTATTATGTTGAATTATGCTCCCTCTCCTCCCACTTTGCTTAGTGTTTTTATCATAAATGGGTGCTGTACCTCATCAAATCTTTTTTCTGTATCAATTGATATGCCCATGTGATTTTTGTCTTTTATTTATGTGATATATTATGATTATCAATTGGTGAATATTGTACCATCTTTGCATCCCTGGGATGAATCCCATTTGATCATGGTATATGATCTCTTTAATAAATTGTTGGATATGGTTTGCCAATATTTTGTTGAGGATTTTGGTATCTATGTTCATCAGCATCATTGGCCTGTAGTTTTCTTTCTTTGTTATGTCCTTATCAAGTTTTGGGATTAGGATGATGCTGGCCTCATAAAGAGTTTGGGAGTCTTCCCTCTTCTTGGATTTTTGGAATAGTTTGAGAAGGAGAGGAGTTAGCTCTCCCTTAAATGTTTTGTAAAATTCTCCTGTGAAACAGTCCAGTCCAAGGCTTTTGTGTGCTAGGAGTTTTTTGATTACTGCTTCAATTTCACCAGCTATTATTGGTCTGTTCGGGCTTTATGCTTCTTCTTGATTCAGTTTTGGAAGATCATGTGTTTCTAGAAATTTGTCCTTTTCACCCAGGTTTTCAAATTTCTTGGCATATAGTTGTCTATAGTAATTTCCTACAATCCTTTATATTTCTGTGGTATCAGTTATAATTTCTCCTCTTTCATTTCTGATTTTATTTATTTGTATCCTCTGTCTTTTTTTCTTGATGAGTCTGGTTATAGGCTTGTCGATTTTGTTTATGTTTTCAAAGAACTAGCTTCTGAATTTACTGATCCTTTGAAATGTTCTTTTAGTCTCTATGTAATTTAATTCTGCTCTGATTAATTATTTCCTTCCTTTTACTCACTCTGGGCTTTGCTTATCTTCCTCCAGTTCTTGTATATAGAGATGTATAGAGGGACAAAAGATTGAAATGATTCTATCTTTTTGAGGTAGACCTGTATCACTATGAATTTCCCCCTCAGGTCTCTCTTTGCTGTGTCCCATAGGTTTTGAACTATTGGGTGTTCATTTTCATTTTTTCCAGAAACTTTGTGATTTCTTCTTTGATCTTGTTATTAGCCCCTTCATTGTTTAATAAGATGCTATTCAGTCTCCATGACTTTATGTGTTTTACATTTTTTCCTTGAGGTTGGTTTCTACTTTCAAGCCCTTATGGTCCAAGAAAATGCTTGATATAATTTCAATTTTCTGAATTTTTTGAGGATTGTTTTGTGTCTTATCATGTGGTCTATCTTTGAAAATGTTCCATGTGCATGTCAAAAGAATGTGTATTTTGCTTCTTTGGGATGAAAGGTTCTTTATATATCAGTTAAATCCATTTGATCGAAAGTGTCATTCAGTTCCATAATATCCTTGTTGATATTTTGTTTAGAAGATCTACCCATTCTTGATTTTGTGGTATTAAAATCCCCTACTATAATTGTGTTGCTGTCTATATCTTTCTTGAAGTTTTCCAAGATTTTCCTTATATATTTGGGTGCTCCTATGTTGGGTGCATGTATGTTTACAATGTTTATGTCTTTTTGACAGATTCTTCCTTTGAGTATTATGAACTGTCCTTCTATATATCTTTTTATGCCTCAGTTTGGAGGTCTATTTTCTTTGATATAAGTATTGCTACCCCAGCTTTTTTTTTTCCTGTCCATTTGCTTGGAATATTTTTTTTCCAACCCATCACTTTCAGCCTGTGTAGGTCTTTTGTTCTGAGGTGAGTCTCTTGTAGGCAGAATATGTGTTGGTCATGTTTTCTTATCCATTCAGCTACCCCATATCTTTTGATTGGAGCACTTAATCTATTTACATTTAAGGTTATTATTGATAGGTACTTATTCATTGCCGTTTTATCCCCTTTGTACCTGTGTTCCTCTCTATCTCACTCTTTCATCTTTTTAAAGCAGTCCCTTTAGCATCTCTTGCAGTGCTGGTTTGAAGGAGGTGTATTCTTTTAGCCTTCTTTTGTCTGGGAAACTCCTTATTTGGCCTTCCATTTTAATTGAGAGCTTGCTGGGTAGAGAAGTCTTGGTTGCAGGCCTTTGGTTTTCATTACTTGGAATATTTCTTGCCAATACCTTTTGGTTTGTAGGGTTTCCATTGAGAAGTCAACTGCTAGCAATATCAGGGCTCCCTTGTATGTTACTTCCTGTTTCTCCCTTGCTGCCTTTAAGATTCTCTCTTTGTCTTTGAATTTTGCCATTTTAATTGTGATGTGTCTTAGAGTGGGCCTCTTTGGGTTCCTCTTGATTGGGATACTCTGTGCTTCCCGGACTTGTGTGACTTTTTCTCTCATCAAATTAGAGAAGTTTTCCATCATTACTTTTTCAAACAGGTCTTCTATCCCTTGCTCCTCCTCCTCTCCTCCTGGTATCCCTAGTATACGAATATTATTATGTTTCATGTTGTCCTGCAGTTCCCTTAACTCCTCTTCATTCTTTTTTTCCCTTGACTTTTCTGGAAGTTTTATTCTCCCTTGTCCTCCAGCTTGCTGATCCTATCCTCTGCCTCATCTAGCCAGATTTTGATTCCTTCTGCTGTGGTATTCAATTCAGAGGTTGTATTCTTCATTTCCTCTTGGTTCTTATTGATAGTTTCTATGTCCTTTTTCATGCTGATATAGTTTGCAGTAAGTTTCTTGTAGTTTCCCTGTAATTTTTGGTAATTCTCACTGAGCTCATTGAGCTTTCTTATAACCATCATTTTGAACTCAGTATCTGATAATTTACTTGCCTCTATTTTATTTAGCACTCTGAGGATTCCTCCTTTTCTTTTGATTGGCAGTTGTTTCTTTGTCTTCTTATTTGTGAGACTCTGCTTTTTTGCTTCTGCTGCTTAAATTGATCTGTTTTGACTCTCTCACTTTGTGGTACGCACTTCTATGGTAGGAGACCTGTGAGATTCAAGGAGACCTGTGGTACAGTCTCCTTGATCTCCTGAACTTGCTGCTCTTGGGATTTTGAAATGATAGAAGGAGAGGTAATACTAAAAGTGAGGAACAAAAACCAGACTAAGGCAGAGGAAAATTGAAATTTGAGATGAAAAGAAAAAGAAGAAAGAAAAAAGGAGAATAAAGAAAAATAAAAGGGCAAGATGAAGAGAAAAAGAAGTAAGAAAAAAAGAAAACAAATGCAGGCTAAAATAGGGTAAAATTAAAAATTTGAAACAAAAAGAGTGTAGGAGAGGGAACTGGTGAAATGAGATTTGAAATACAAAATCAGTGAAGATCTAGAAATCAAATAGAAAAAATGCAGCAACAACTACCCTATCCACAACCAAGAGTGGGGGAAAATGATGTGAGATGACCAGTGACAAGAAAATTGGTTTTGTGAGGCTGGACGGGGAAGACATAGTAAGAGTGTGGAATGGAAACAAGTTGTAGCAAGAGAGAAAACAAAATTTAAAATGAAAATAATGAGAAGAAAGAAGAAGGTAAAATTGAGTAAGAGAGGGACAAAGTATTTGAATTGAAATAAACTATAGTATAAAATCTAGTGACTTAATATGCACAAACTTGATATACAAGAAATGAATGTTAAACAGCCGTGTAGGAAAGAAAATATTGCAAATCATGGAGAAGACCACAGTGGATTTAGTTTCAGTATCCTCTAGTATTTACCACTGTTTTTTTCTTTCTGGTTCCACCTCTGGTGGTGTCAGATATTGACCCCATCTGACCTTAGGTAGCCAGTTTGAAACTTCTAGGGATCTACTGTCTTTGGCTGTCTCCTTCCGTTGTTAATCTAGTCACTCTGCACTCAGCAGTCAGGTTTAAGTACCTTAGGGCAAGGCAGAATCCCTGCTGGGGTCAGGGCTATTGTTTCCCCTCAGGTGGCTGCTACTCAGAGGGAAGTGGTCTGCCTGAGCAGGATGGCTGTTGACAAATGGGGGATGACTCAGCACCAGAATTGTGGTGTCTACTCATTTCTCTCCTCAAGGCTTCCATCCACAATCTCTCATCAGATGTCTCTAGGCCATTCGGCCCCCACCTTTGTCAGAGCCCACGGTAAGTGGCTGCAAATGAAAATTTGTGTGTTGGGCCTTTAAATGGCTCTTTGCATCTCTAGCTATCTGTCTCTGGCAGGGAGCAACCCTACCATTTTTCTCCACTGGTTGTTATCTGTGTCCTTTTGGCGCTCTGGTGCTCTAGGCTGGGGATCCCAGCTTAGGGTTTAGACCCCACTCTTCCCGGGGGGGATTTGACTAGCTGCTTAATTATCCTTCCAGCACTGCCACCTGTAGGCACCCAGCCAGCCTTCCTGCGTCTCCACTACCTTCCTTACCAGTCAGGTTGTGCTGAAGCTGATTCTTTTGTCTGTCCAAGATTATAAGGTTTCTCTCTCACTATTCTCAGTTGTTTGTTCCAGGGGATTTCTCCACAATTTACTTGTAATTCCAGATTGGCCCTGGGAGGCGGTTAGTGTGACTTCCATTCACTCCTCCACTATCTTGCAATGCCTATTTTATATTAAATAAAACAACTTCTTCACTGATAAGTTCTATGAACAATGAGTGAGTTCTCCATTTCTACAAGTACTATTTTTCCTCAAAACAAAACAAAATTTCTTAAAGAAATATCTGATTTAGAGATATGGAGTAGGAAATGTACAAGATGAGCCTTTTCACACTAACAAGCAGCTTTCAAAGACTAGGAAAGCATTCAGGAGTCAATTGAATAGATTGCACTGATGAAAATTGGGAAAATTTGAACATCATTAAGGATAATAACTACAATGGATTCAAATATATCAAATATCTACTGATTCATAAAGATACTCAAAAACAAACAAAATACCTAATTTGTCACCTTATAAAGGATGGCAAAGAACTAATTTGCTATTTTCAGAAAAGGTAAATAAAGAAAAATAATCTAGGATTTATTTTGCCTTTTTTTCTCAAACTCTACTTCTGTGTAATAAAGTAGCATATGAAAGGATGTTTGCATTATAGAAATCTTTCAGAAAATAAATGAAGATATTCACTAGAGCATCACTACTTGTAACCCCCACTGAATCAATACATCTCATCATTAAAGAGAATCAATGACAGCTAACATCACAAAAAGAGAGATAAGTAGACCCTTCATAATAGAAGTATACAACCATCCTTAAAAGTCTTTAAAAAATCTTAAACAGTGTCCTAAAATCTGATTAAGCCTCCATTTATATCCTATATAGAAATAATGTGGGGGAGAAAGTAACATTTTATATGACAGTATATGCTTACAATAAATAAAATCTACATGGTATGAAACTGTACTGAATAAATAACTGTTTCATCAACAAACAGCTTACAAGGAAACAGAAAAATAATAAAAATGAAAGAATTTAAAAGTACTTAAAAATATTCAGCCAATGCAATTCATGCTCCCAATTTGGATTTGGATTCAAACAGTTTTGGGGGAACAGGGAGAAAGAGATTGGAAAAGTAGTGGAAAAGAGGAGGATGGAATAAAAAGAGAGAACAACAACAACAAAAAAAGGAACACCAAAAGGACAGCCAAAAGAAAATCAAAACAAGTTGAACATTCAGTCAATATTTAATGATATTATAGAATTGTTAATTTATTCTTGGTGTGATGAAGGTATTTTTGACAGTTTTTAAATTTTGGAGAAACATTGAAAGATTTATAAAAATATAAAGTCTCAAATAATCTTGTGGGGATGAGATGGTATTGAGCAGGGATGGGCTAATATTATTAGGTAAGGATGTATGGATGGGAGGTGGAGAAGTGCGTTGAATTATAAGTAAGCAAGATTGGTCATGTTGATTATTGATAAAACTGGGTGATACATACAAAAGGGTTTATAATATCATCTCTATATTTTTGTATATATTTGAACCTTTCCATGATAAAACATTAAAATAAAAAGAAATGGAGAAGTAGAACAACCATTATAGGGAGATTTTTGAACTGCTATTTTTTTAAATTCCTCTAGCAATTCACTTTCTTACAGTGAGACAGCTTTGAAAAAACAAATATTTTTGAAAACTGTTATTTATAGGAAAACAGTTTTAAAAAGTTTATGTTTTCTTAGTTCTGATAGACATAGTCATCAATTTTGTCCCCAATTATAAAATTACTATCTAATACATAATAAAATAATGTTACTCTATAGTTGTCTTTTCCTTCTACTTTCTGATGCTCAGATATACCAGGTTTTCTTTGCCCAGTAAAACTTTAATATTTCTTTTCTTAGTAATAATTTACTCAGAGCAAGAATTAAATACAGATAAATTTCAAAAGATTTATTTATTTATTTTTAGATCTAGGGGAAGGAAGGGAGAAAGGGAAAGAAACGTATGTGCAACAGACATGTGGATTTCTTGCCTCTTGCTGCATGTACCTACTGGGAATTGAACTGGAGATCCTTTGGTTCACAGGCCAGCACTCAACCACTGAGCCACAGCAGCCAGGGCTAAATACAGATAATTTAAGAATTCTTTAATTGGAAGTTATCAGCCCATCCTTTAAATTCCTATTTCTCACAACTAGATCCTAGCATACTTGCCTGGGAAATACTGGGATGTACTGTATTTAGAATTCCCCCAGGGTTTGTAAGTTACAACTGCAAAACAAAGAGACTAAAATTCATTTCTTCCTTCTTCCTTCCTTCCTTCCTTCCTTCCCTCCTTCCTTGCTTCCTTCCTTTTTTTCTTTCTTTCTTTATTTCTTTCTTTTTTAAGCCTGTCACTAACTGTAGGATTTTCTTTCCCTAGGAATAGAAGATTTATGAGGACATTTTTCCTTCAGCACTCATGAAAAATATGATAATATGATTTTTTTTTCTGGTATGAAGGAAATGGGTTTCACTCTCCTCTTTAATAATAGTTTCAAGAAGCAAACCAAATAATGTTGCAATTCCATGAGACAGTAAGAAAAGAAAAGAAAGAAAAGGAAGGAAGAAAGACCATCCCCACAGACCAGGTGCTGCATGAAAAGCTGAAAAACTGACTTGGGTTGTAAAGCCTGCTTATATTCTAACTAAATCAATTAAACTCCTCCTTTCCTCTAAAATTTTGGATATATATGTCTTAAAGGGCATTCTGATAAGCAAATAATAGTAGAATTAAGATAAGTCAATTTAGTAAAAAAGACCCTCTAATTCTTAAAAAAATATATAAATAAATTTAGATTTATGAGTAAATTTACCTTATAACCTTATAGGACCATGTGTCTTCCAGATCATGAGTTCCCATTTGCAAAACCCAAGTTTTTAAAAATTAGAGAAGCTTAAAGAAGAATCCTTAATATAAACCAGAAATGAGAAATATATTATGGAAGGTCAAGTAAAAGTTAGCTCTGCTTGTGACTATTAAGGGAACATCCTTTAAGAGTCTCCACATTGATCAATCTGCCATAATACAATTTGGTGGCAAAGTGAAGGATAGAAGACCCAGTAGCTGATCCATTAAAATGAGATGTTGAATCTCTTCTTTCTTTCTACTATCAGTCGAGGGTTTTTGATGGAAAGTGGCAGTAAAAGACTCTGTGTAACTTGAAGAGAAAGAGCAATTTACTGAAAACCTATTAGGTAAATAAATGAGAAAAAATAATGAAAAGCCTCATAGGAAACATAATGCAAGTTTTCTTTAGGTACCAAGGAAATGAGGTCACATTTGTTCTTTTATAATAATTTCAAGAAACAAAAAAACAAGTAATCCTGCAGTTCCATGAGATGATAAAATAAGAGCATTCCCAGAGTACAGAAGCTGCCAGCAAAAGTTGAAATAGATGCAGTCCTGGGTAGGAACCAAGGGGCAGTGGACAAGAGCAATCCCATCGTGTTCTTACTGTGAGAACAGTCTACTGAGCTGAGGGTTGCCATCCTGGACATGTCATCTTTGGATGCTTGTTGCAATACCTGTGCTGGGATTTCTCTGCACCACTGAGAAGAATGTTTCAGCTATCTGTGGGTCTTCTATGATTTTAGGAGTATCTGATTCTGATTGGTTTCACTTAAATCCTATGACACCTGGGGTTTAATAATAGGAAGTATATTACTACCTCTTTCCTAGCTTCCCTCCCCCAGCACATGCACATGATGAGTGTGTGTCTGTGTGCTCACATGCTGACTGACGCCCTTAGAAGATGCATGGAGCCGCTATTTGTGTGCCTGGCCACAGACATGAAGCACCACTCCTCTGCAGTTTACATACCAAATGATTTATTTGACAGTTTGTCTTTCAAAAGGAACTAAAGGATAGAAAAACTTACTGGTTATGAAAAAAAAACACTTTGTAGTCAGATCAGATATGGCTTCATATTCTGGCTTTCCTATTACAAGGTGTGGGTAAACCATTTACTCTTTCAAAACCTTGGTGTTACTATATGTAAAATTTGAATTGTAACTGCATTTATCCTAATGGAGGTAGAATCATACAAAGCACATAGCCATTCTCAGCACATAAGAACTGTTTAGAAAAAGGTAGATATTATTACTATTAGTGGTAATGGAGCTATAAAAGAAAAGAAATAGAAATGAAAAGAATTTCTTAAGATTATTGCTGAGAAACATACAGAAAAAAAGTCCTGGCTGGTGTGGCTCTATGGATTGAGCACCAGCCTATAAACCAAGGAGTTGCAGGTTCGATTCCCAGTCAGGGCACTTGACTGGATTGCAGGCCAGCTCCCTATTTGGGAGTGCATGAGAGACAACCACACATTGATGTTTCTCTCCCTTTCTTTCTCTCCCTTCCTCTCTCTCTAAAAATAAATAAATAAAATCTTTTTAAAAACATTAAAAAAAGAAACACAGAAAAATAATTTTTGAGGAAAAGCAAGGAAATCACTCTGTGAAGGTAGATCAGTCTTAGTTTTATCAACAGTTCCTCTTTGCTAAGGCACTTCTGTTTCCTCACGATTCCAATGGACTCCTGTGCCCTGAGGAGAACAATTCTGTAGAAGCCAAGCAGCACCTTCAAAATGGATGAGACCTCCTCTCCTATCTGTTCCTAAGATGCTGACTAGATTATTTTGATAATCTGAAAACTATAAATATAGTCACAAACTTTCCTTTTCATCTGATGTCTATCACTGAGGGAAAGTGTAAATTGTAAAAATTTAAATGGCCGCAGGTCATTCAATATTCCACCAATATAAATGCTTCCTTCTTGTCCTTCCTCCTCTTATCAGCCATTTTAACTCTTCAATATCATTTAAATATTGGTAACTTCCCATACCATTCCTTTATCCCGATCCAGAATGGTGACTCCCTGTGTGACATAACTAAAACTTTTAGATATGTGCACATTCTCTTTTAAACCTTTAAATTTTCTTTCCTTGTATCTGGAGAATGGCAGCCACTCAATAAATGTTGAACAATTAATTGATTCTATATAGTAGACTTCTTCAGGCTCAAAGTCAAGGTTTTTTTAAGTTTAATGTTAAAATGAAATTATTGTAGCTCACATTTGCAAATATTAAAAAAAACTCTACTGAAAATTAGAGCAAACATTGTATCAGTTTCCTTTCTTGATATAATACTGAAGAGACTACCAAAACCAAAACTCACCATTTATCATCTCATTGAACTTAATTGAAATAATGTAAATGAAAGTGCTTTGTAAACTGCTATGGTACATACAAGAGAGGTATTATTACTAGCCATCTGTTCCACCATATGATGTTATAGTTTTGAGTATGCAAATAAAATTTTACCCTGGAAAAATTTTAAATGGTAGAATCTTGTTAAAAGAAAGTGTAAAATGATTAGTGTCTAGTTGAATAAGTGATTGTCTGGTTATGTATCTATTATTTATTTTAGTATTTTAAAAATCAAAGTCAAAATTTAGAGCATATTAAGAAGCTATAATCTCATAAGAGGTAGAAGAAGGCATTAAAATTTTTATTTCCTAAATTAAAATTTCTAGACTTTCATTGTTAAGTTCCAATTTCAATAAGTACCTTGAAATATATTGATCAGTTCATTAGTTCATCAAAAAGATGGAATTAAATAATTGAAGTCTGTGCATTGACTGTTATTTATACATATACTTTTAAACATCTCAATAGAAACTCTCCTTTTTTTATTCTTTAAAGCCAGTCTCAAATAACTTTTTTATGATTAACCTATGTCTTCATCCAAAGCATTATTAATAGAATACAAATGAGATTTACCTTCAATTTCCATAATAATCTCTGCAATTTATTTTAATTTACATAATAACAATTATAATTAAGTAGCATTATAGAAATGGTTATAAAAACAACCATCATAAATAGCATAGATGATATAAGTATGAGGGACAGAGGAGCTTCAAGCTATATCCATACTTATTGATTGTCTTACTTTACTAAAAATGTATTCATGTCACTAATCTGTTAAATTTGTGTTTAACTTCATCATGAAGCTTCAGCAGTATATTACTTTTTTTTATTTTGAGAATAGTAGGCTATATTCTGATTATCTCAACCAGAATGAATACACTTATTTTCCATTTGTGGCCAACACCTAGAGACAAAGTCTAGGTTAAGGAATAAAATTATCATTTTGTATTATACCATTGTAATATTATTTTTCCCATTTCTATTACTTGTACCAGTTTTTCCATTACTGTTTCTGCATCAGTTTTGCCTCTAATCTTTTCACCTCCTTATTTCTTCCAAAAATGTTCTTCTACCCTGATACTTTATTCTGCTTTTTCCCCTCCAGGATGATAAAATCTCTCATTAAATATGCTAATATGAGCATAATGAATAGATGTCTAGACATGTTGTGATATGTAGGAGGGGCATAGACGTGGAGATATGGAATGGTCAGAATGGTCAGTCCCACGCCCAGGTGTGGTGGATAAAAATCAGGAGGGATACCTCAGCAGTGAGAAATCCCAGCCCCACACCAGACCACCCAGACTAGGGTTCCAGAGTCAGGAAGATAAGTCCCCATAACTTCTGGCTGTAAAAACCAGTGGGAGTTGGGGTGATGAAGAAGCTATGGGATTTTCAGGTGTCCCTTCATAATGGGCCTGCTATCACTTAGGATTTATACAGACTCACTCTCTCCGGGCTCCAGTACTAGGGCAGTAGCTGCAAGGGCACCAGTGGCATACGCTGAGAAACTGAAGAGTCTGGCATCAGGGTGAGTGCTTAGGGAGCAGCTGCCTCCCAGACAAAACTCCAGAGACCAGGCAGTGGCCATTGTCTCTTTACTGAGCCCTCCCCAACACAGAGCCACAGAGAGGTGACACCTTATCTGAGACTCCATCAACATGGGTCACACTGGCTCTCCTGCCCTGGTGATTACCTCAGTTCCACCCCATCCAACTTATGCATGTGCTTTTTCTACAATAGATCATGCTACTAAGACAGGGAGTCAAAGCAGCTCCACCTAATACATAGACACAAACACAGGGAGGCTGCCAAAATGAGGGGACAGAGAAACATAGCCCAAATGAAAGAACAGAACAAAACTCCAGGAAAATAACTAAACAAAATGGAGATAAGCAACCTATCGGATGCAGAATTCAAAACACTGGTTATTAGGATGTTCAAGGAACTCATTGGCTACTTCAATAGCATAAAAAACACCTGGGCCGAAAACCTTAGCGTAACCTTAGGTTACACTAAGTGAAATAAAGAAAAGTTTATAGGGAATCAACAGTAGAGTGGATGAAGCTGAAAATCATATCAATGATTTGGAACATATGGAAGAAAAAAACACTCAATCAGTACAACAAGAAGGAAAAGGAATAAAAGAATAGGGCAAGGAGCCTGTGACAATGCCAAATGCACCAACATTCAAATCATAAGGGTTCTGGAAGGAGAAGAGAAAGAACAAGAAATCAAAAATTTATTTGAAAAAATAATGAAAGAAAACTTCCCTAATTTGGTGAAGAAAATAGAAATACAAATCCAGGAAGCACAGAGAGTCCCAAATAAGATGGATACAAAGAGGACCACACCAAGACACATAACAATTAAAATGCCAAAGGTTAAAGATAAAGAATCTTAATAGCAGCAAGAGAAAAGTAAAGTGTTACCCACAAAGGCGTTTCCATAAGACCACCAGATGATTTCTCAAAACAAGCTTTGCAGGCTAGAAGGGACTGGCAAGAAGTATCCAAAGTGACAAAAAGCTAGGACATAGAACCTAGAGTACTGTATCCAGCAAAGCTATCATTCAGAATAGAAGGGCAGACAAAATGCTTCCCAGACAAGGTAAAGCTAAAGGAGTTCATCACCACCACACCATTATCCTATGAAATGTTAAAGGAACTTATTTTTTTTAAAGATCGAAACTATAAATATTAAAATGGCAATAAATGCACAATTATCAACAATTGAATCATAAAAACAAACTAAGCAAACAAGCGGAACAGAAACAGAATCATAAATATGGAGATCATTTCCAGGTTTATCAGTTGAGAGGGGGAATGAGGAGAAAAAGGTTTAGGAACTCTAGGTGACACACTGTTCTCTCTGTCATGTCAGGGTATTGTACTCCTCATGGTTATTAACTTATAAATTAAAAGGTAAGTTGCCTGTCCCTATCCTAGAATAGAATGGCAGAGTGGGAATAAGATGATAACTCACACTTAGAAAAGAAAAATAAAGGGAAATAGCAGTCACTTTTTCATTGCAATTATGAAATCTCCCTGGGTAGGAATTATAAAGACTCCATTCTCTGAGAGTTGAGTAACTGATTTTCCCATCTGGCAGCACCTGATTCTAATCTTTAGGAGGAAATTTATTACTTATTTGTTTTCCTTCATGACCAAACTGATCATTGTCATTAGAGCCTTTGTTTGGAGTGTAAGTTTCCCATTCCACTTCTCTTGGTGCAGTCTTCAGTACCTATGAGTTGCTTAGTTGAATAATCACAGACTCCATCGATTTCTTTGGCAATACATTTCCCTCAGAATCTTAGTAAATTTCTGTTAAATGTCATGTGTAAGTAACCACAGTCACAAAATCTAATCTCGACATAGCCTTTCCATTTAAAGACATTGGTTCTTTTTATTATTCTCTGTGTTCTGCTCCTTCGACTGTTTCAACATAACGATGGCTAGTCCAAGCCTCCAGTAGCAATGGTCCTCACTGTGAAAATGCACCTTTGATCCCATCTTTGTAAGCTGGCTATTGACGCGCATGTGATAAGGCCTTCTCTCTTGCCAAGGCTTTCATTTGGAGATATTTTGAAAGCGGAAATTTTCCAAATTTCCAACATTTTTACCAGTCTGGAAGCAGAACACAGTCAGAACGTGTTATCTTCAATGGAATTTTGTTTCTGTTGATTTGCATACAGACATTTCTCACTTTTTCAGAAATTTGGAAAACAAAAGTAGCAAACACACCCAAACTTATAATGTTTCTATTATCTCTCACAACACTGTGTATTTATCAACCCACAGCCTTTGAAGAAAATTCAGGAGATAGTATAACAAAATGTATTGCAAAAAAAAAAAATTTGAGGTCTAAGCATCTCAAGGCCATACTGAATATTTTTATTTCTTAGCATTATTTCAGCAGCTAGTACCATTAAAAGTCAGATTTTTTAATAAAACTTAAACAAGCAAGAAATGTATTTCACACCTGTATTAATGTCAGAAACTTTATAGTGCAGCAGTAGTAATGTGGTTTAAGGGTTCCAGAAACTTCCAGGTCACCTCTGTGTCATCTCTAGTGTGTGGCTCTGTCTTCATTATCCAAGGCAGCATGTCAGTCCAGAAGACAAGACAGATGAAGAGGTGAGGAGAATGTCAATGGTTTGTTCAAGCTGCCTCTTAAGGAAGTTCCCGTCAACCGTTACAGATCACATATGCTGCCATCCCACTTGGACAGAAGTGAGTTGCATGGAAACACCTACCTTTAAGTCACTTGGGTGACATCTTTTTTAGGCAACATAACCCTAGCTAAAAATATTATAAATTGGGGAAAAAGAAGAGAAACATAATGAGGAAAAAGGGAAGTTTCTGAGTGAAGCAGCCAGTATTATAACTTCACTAACAATTTAGGCATCTCCTGGGCAAGTTCATTCATTCATTTATTTATTCTTTCACTTAATGAATACTCATAAAATATGTTTTGAAAATAGCTGTACTCACCAATGCTAGGAGCCTTCCTATGAAGTAAGTCAACAGACTTGTAACATGTATTTTCAGAGATAAGAAAATAGAGACACTTACAGGTTAAGTGGCATCCTGAATGTCAATGTGCTATAGATTGTGAAGACTCGTGAGTTCCTCTTTCCATTCTTCTTCCTTTCCAATCAATTCTCTACACAGTAGCCACACCAACTTTATAAAAAATTCACCTATGTGATTACCCTAGTTAAAGTAATTTAATATCCTTCCACTATCCACAGGAGAAAGTGTCATAGATTCTGTGTCACAGATTACGAGGCCTTTTCAGTTTCGGGTCTCTTCTCATTTATCCTGGAACCACATGCTACTGTGTGTTCGGCCATTCACTTGCTTCCAAATCTGTGCTTATTGTACTGAAGTCTTTTTTTTTTTTTTAAGATTTTCTTTATTTATTTTGGACAGAGGGGAAGGGAGGGAGAAAGAGAAGGAGAAAAACATCAAAGTGTGGACGCCTCTCACACATCCCCCGTACCCCCCCGGGGGACCTGACCTGACCCACAACCCAAGCATGTGCCCTGAGAGGAAACTGAACCGGCAACCCTTTGGTTCACAGGCCAGCACTTAATCCACTGAGCCATACCAGCCAGCACCATACTGAAGCCTTTAATATGAGAGAAATCTCTCCACTTTCAGACCATTTTATGAAGTTAACTTAATGAAATATCTTTTACTAATTCACCTGGCACTCACAATCCTTTTCTCTAATTTATGTCTGAGTTTTTCTTCTAATCTGAGTTATAACAGATATTGTATAAGCATACAATAAAGTGCATCAAGTTTACTAATCTTAAATGTACAGCTCACTACTTTTTATATCTATACATATACCTGTATAACCACCAGCCAGGTCAAATCCTACCCTGTTCTGCTCCTAGCTACTCCCCTACCTACAAGGAAATAATTTTATGACTTCTATTACCATCAAAGAGTATGACAGCTTTGTGGGATGTCACATGGCTAGAATAAATCTCAATCCCCAAAATTCAGTTTTTAGTATGTTTCTAGAAAATGTTAACTACTAAAAATATTATTGCTTGGTAGTTAGAGAACAGAAGGGATACAGCAGCCACTTTACAGTATATACATACCCTCTCCCATTATTCAAATAAATACTAATCTAAGTGTCGCTGTGGAGGGATTATGCAGACATAATTAAAGTCCTTGAGCAGTTTATATTAGGGAGATGATATAAAGTAGGAGCCCTTTGAAAGAGAGGTCCTTTAAAGGAGAGAGTAAGACTTCTTGAGGGGAGAAACTCATGCCTATAGACTGGTGATTTTCAACCCTTTTTATCTCATGGTGCTCACAAGCTAATTAATAAAGTTTGTGGCATAAAAAATACATTGTATTTTTTGCCAGTTTGACAAAAATAGATGAATTCAGAAGCAAAATAAATGTTGTTTTGTGCTTTGCATCAGAAAATTTTAGAGAGTTTATTATATACAAAGATAACTGAACTGGTAAAATCTATATATGTTTTTCAGAAAAATCCCAAACAGTACTACATGTTATTTTATTGATACATACATGTAATAATTTATCAGTGTAGAAGGGAATGATAAACTGTAAATTCAGAATAGTGGGGACTTGTTGAGAGGGAGGAAGAGGAATGGGTTTGGGGGTTTATAGGGAGGTTTAATGTATTTTAAAAAATACATGACCTACAAAAATTTGATAAGCTTTGTGGTGCAAATTTGAGCGTTTGTTATACTATCTTACACATTTCTGCATTATTGAATAACTATGTCCTGATTAAAGAAATCATTAATTTGTCTACTGAAATAAAAATTATTAAATTTCACAGAGATAGCACAGTATAATGGAAAAGGCTGAAACTTGCAATTAGAACACTTTTTTTTTGTTTATGGAATTTTGCAAGTGTTAATTGCTTACCACAACCTACCACATTAAAGACAAACACTGAAGACCAAATAAGGATCAAAAAGTATCATGTGCTTTGTTACAGATAAAACTGGGTCACACAATTAAGCAGAGCTTTGTATTTCCATCCTGACTCGGGGCCTCAGGACTCCAATATCCCTGGCTCCCACTGAAGCACTGGACTAAAGATGGAACCAATTAAAAAGCCCAGCTTGGATGGCTTACTGCATGAACTTCATAACCAACCCTATGTTTGACTTTTACTTCTGCCACTTGCTAGTTTTGTGACCTCACACAAGTTATTTAAACAGTCAAAGTCCAAGTTGCCACACTTAGAAAATGATTCTGTTTATATCTGCTTTGCAGGATTTTATGAGGACTAGATATAAGGTGCTTCTTGTTTAGGACAGTGCCCGGTGTGAACACAGACACCCGCGAATGAGCAGTAATTCTTAATACTGGACATGATCCACCTTGGAAATATCTCTAAGGTATCTGAATCCTGTTTAAGTCAGAAGGATACATATTCATTCATATTATGAATGATTATTTTAAACTGATCCTACAAGCATATACATATGAAAAGTATATGGGAATTATGATTGCATAGATAACAGAAATTATGACTAATTTTTAAATAATAGAGTTTTAATAAGCTCCAGAAATAGTATTCATTGTGATTTTAATACAAGATAGACTCTATACTGTGAATTGATTGAAGTAAAATTATACATACTCCAATCCACTGAAATAAAGTTTTCTAATGCTTGTTTAGAACAAACATAAAAAAGTCACTCATTGCTTAGGAGCATGAAATTGTTGGAGAAGGCTGGGGTAAAAATAGGAGAGGATGACTTCCAAAGATACACGTGAGGACAGCTTTTGGATGAGTGGCCTTACCAACCAGGGTAATCTGCCAAGTGATGAGATGAGATGGAAATTATTTCCTAACAAAAGAATATCCACTCAGTCTTCTTCTCAGACCCAGGCTATAGGAAAATTTCTGCTCCTTCTTGGGCAACAGAGAGAAAGCAAGTTTAACAAAAAGATCATGAGCTTTATGGTCACATAGAGAGAATTTTAAGTTTGATACCGTCATGTACTTCTCAATATTGGTTTTCTTGTATATAAAGCCAAGAATAGTAATTCCTACCTCACAATGTTGTTTTGGAAATAAAATATTTGTAAAAATATATGATATAGAATTGCTATCCATAAACACTAGTTCATTTTATTTTTCCTCTCAGTTTTAAGAAACGTCCTATTTATGCTCAGTTCAAGCTCAAAATAAGATGGAGTGTTACATAAAACATAGATATAAATTCTCCATGTATGAGTTAATAACACTAGGATGACTAAGCTAGACCTGCAAATAGTAACCTCTCAGATATGAAAAGTTCACATAACAAACCAGTAATATTCTCTCACCAAATTAAGAGGAGATTTTCTGAGAACCTCCTGGGAATTTGAAGAGACATTTATGGAGAGCAAGGAGAATACATCCGATTGGGAAATAAAGAGTATAATCATTAGCAACACAGAGAATGGTGCTGGGGAAAGCCTATCTCTGTGAGCAGGCTGCACGGATACCGAGGCCTCACTGGGTATCACATGCCTCAGACACCCATTCACTCTGATGGGAAACAGAGGCGGTACAACTGATCCTGTGGCACAGCTCTGCCAGTAAAAAGATGTCCAACAGACATTTCACGGTGAAAAGATCCCTCCCCTAGAACCCGTTAAGGTTTTCTAGGGAAAGCTAAGTGAGAGAAATTATGGAGCTTGGAGTGATGTCAACTAGTCTTTGGACTTGTCTTCATGCCAGAGGAGAAGACCATTGCCAACCCCTTGGCTTGTCCTCTGAGAAACTATTTGTAGGTTCCTAGGTGGGATATGTGAAAGTCATAAACGAATTGAATTTCAAGGTGCAATTGCTATAGTTTCTCATTTTAAATGGATGGGTGGAGGTCATCTCTAACATGGGAGAATTCATAGGAACATATAAAGGCCTTAATAAGAAAATGTGAAGAAATTATTATTCTCTAAAAATATATAGGTACAGAACAAATAAGATATAGAGAATCTTAAGAAACAAAAAATGTCTAGAATGGATAAAAAATCAGAAGGAGTATGCTGTTCTCCTTTGGAAAAATAGGCCAGGAGGATTACAAAACAAAAAAGGAAAATACGCAAATTAAAAAAAAATACCAAGATATTGACAGATTGAAAAGAGGAGGGTAGGCAGAAAACGGGAGCAACGGGACCTAGTTTACTGATCAGCTGAATTAAATCAGCCATAGTACTGTGACACATTTCTAGTACAATATGTCATTGTATATGCAGCTCAGCGCTCTGTGTCCTTCTGTTGTTTGTGATAAGAGCTATCATCCTATGCCCCATTGTTCTTTAAAATATAAACAGTGCCAGCACCACAACCAGCATCACCAAAGAGACTGCCACATGTGCTGATAACAACTAGATGATTCAGAGCTTTCACATGTAGACTCCCTTTACGCAAATAATCCAGAACAAACCAATAAGCAACAACAGATTATGCCCAAAGTATGGAAATCCAAACTGATGTTGTGTGTGTATAAAGCAATGCAAAAATTGCAGTGTCTTCTGAGAAAGTTCTAATGTCTCCATTCCCGGTGCTTTGTAATTCACCACTTATTCCTTCATAACCCTCATGTTAGAAACTCAGTATCTACTTTTTAATGGGAGTATCAGATTTTTATTACTTATGTATATAAAAGTTTAAAAGTTGTAGAATGAAAAGCAAGTGTTAAATGTCTGGTTGGGAGGATTCAGATGGTTTATATTTTTCTTCTAATATTTTTAGCTTTAAAAAAATATTTTTATTGATTTTTTTTAGAGAGAAAGGAAGTGAGAGAGAAACATCACTTTGTTGTTCCACTTATTTATGCATTTGTTGGCTGCTTCCCACGTGTGCCCTGAGCAGGGATCGAACCAGCAACTGTGGTGTATCGGGACAATGCTCTAACCGTCTTAGTCTACCTGGCCAGGGCTAGAAGATCAGTATCTTTCTTTCCCTCTGAAATGCTCAAAATACATCTTTTAAACTCAGAGAATAAGAGTTAATTAGGGGTCCTAATATGGGGAAATTATGAACCAGCTTTGCATTTTGTTTCTAATTTAGGCCTGAAATAAAGTATATCTTCAAAGGAGAAGGCGTCACCCTGTTCAGATAGTGCTGTGCTTAGATGTGAACAGCTGTAATCCACAGAAATGTTAGTTTCACGCTTGAAAAGCTACCAAATGGATGCTGTAGTCTAATCCAATTTGTCGTATTTTGAATAGATGTTGTCATGAAAAAACCTACTGTTTGTTAAAAGCTAGAATGACATTTTAAACTAAAATGTAACCTTCTGGATATCAAGAGTGCTATCCTTTATTTTTTTTCTTTTTCTCTGTTTAGCTTTTTTCTACCTGACTGTAAGAAGCTCTAAAATAGTGATTGCTTGGAAGAACTAGTTCTGATAAATTTAAGTAAAGGTCTGGAAAATCTAGGTGGCCCAAAGTCAATTGTTATAGGTATTCCTAAATATCAATTTTTTTTCTTACCTTCCAGTCTTTCCTTTCCACCAATCTGTTCTCATTTTACACCTTATTTTAGATTTTATTTATTTACTTTTAGAGTGGGTAAGCAAGGGAGAAAGAGAGGGAGAGAAACATCAACGCTGAGAGAAACATCTGTCGGATGCTTCTCGCACACACCCCACCTGGGGACCAGCCTGCAACCCAGACTGTATACTGAGCAGGAATCGAACCAGCAGCCTTTCGTTTGCAGGACAATGTTCAACCAGCTGAGCCATGCTGGGCAGGGCTATACCTCACTTTAGATAAAATAAGAACCCTTGCTGATCCTGGCCCACTTTTAGAGACACATTCAAACCCTAAGCATAGAAAAAGAATTTAATTAAAGTTATCAAGAATACACTTTGTAGGGCTCTCAGCTAGCCTACCTTGGCTTTTAGACATTGATTAAATAAGAAGAAACTTTGAAAGGAGTGGAATCTCTCACACATCTGAAATACTCAAGTTTTAAGGAAACTATTTCAGATAAAATAAGAACCCATGCTGATCCTGGCCCACTTTTAGAGACACATTCAAACCTTAAGCTTTTGTTATTTCTAAAATAGGCTAAGTGATTTTCTTTTCTTTTCTTTTCCCCCCTCTGCTTGAACAGACCCACATCTAAACACCCACATAGGTGTGTAAGGGCATTTTCAAAAAAACAAAGAGCAGTTAAAAATTTCCTCTCTCTTTTTACTTACAAAATAGATCTTCATGTGGCTTTATTGACCGTAGCTTTATATAAGTCAAGATTCTAATTGTTTTAATATGTACAATACACAAACACCAATTAAATAAACTAAGTTTTTAGATTGTGATTAAATACAGCACTTGAAATTCTGGACTGCCCATTTCCTCAAATATTGGCACATATTTCTGGACATTGCACACTTGTTTGTATATTGCAATGAAAAACAAGGACATGCTTTTCATGGGGAAAAGCCATTGTTCTGTTGAACTAAATTTATCTTATGTCCCATTTTTTAGCATAACTAACAATAGGTTCCTCAGTCCAATTGTGATAATACTTCTGCTGTGAACATACACTTCCCTGTAACAAAGTTACTGCCGGTAACTGGCATCGGGATGGCTTAGAAGATAAGTACATGCACGATGCAACTCACACGAAAGCAGGGCAGGAAACTCGCTGCGATTATCAGGGTGATCGCACTCGTCTTGGGTGTAATGTAGACGTCATGAACAACCGTCAACACTAGGTTCTTGTCTTCCTGACACTGCCAGTGTAGCTCTGCTGCCAGGATGAATCATCACAACTTGCAGAGACAAAGAAAGGAGGCCAGTAACTAAAAGTTGAACTTCTCAAGTAGAATATTTTTAGGATAGCATTGTTACATAGTTAACATAATAAATCAACATATTGTATTCACCATTCCCATTAGTGAAGAAAAAATAATTATTTCACACCAAGAAGTGTCCAAGGACTAACAAGGCATTGAAAGTGTTTTTATTTGTTATAATTGTTACCAAGGATAATAAAACTAACCTTCACTTCCTTTTCTCAAGTTAAGTATGGAAAGCACCTCTCTAATATATTTCTATATATATTGTTTTGATGAAAATAAGATTTTACTTGATGAAATGAAGTTCTAGTGAGTATGCAATTAAATATAAATTTCTAGGTCATTAGTGAACCAACTTACTTGTCCTTGAATAAAGTGGTACTGAATTTAGTTTTCTTTTTAATTTGTCAATTTTCTAAGTATCCAGATATACCCTCTTGATATATCCCTGGATATTAGAAGTTATGAGCAAGGGAATTCACTCTTGGAAAGTGCAAACAGATATCAATGGGGATAGGTACAGCTCACAGAACTGCTGGGAGGATTGAAGAAACACACTCTGTACCGGCCTTCTGAAAATGACTCTTCACACCGCAGCGCACAGAGCCCCAGGGAAGCGCCACGCCAGCGAACCGGGTGCCCACAGCACCTTTCCTTCCTTCCTTCCTTCTTCAGATTCAAACCAAAATATTCTGTGAGCGTATCTACTAATTTTCCAAATCTAAATCACATCTGGAACTCTAGCCACAATATCTGAGAATAATACATTTTATATCTCCAGCCTCTACTTCTAGAAAGAAAAGGAATTGGAATGGGATTTGGGAGAACTAATTCACTTTCTTCATTTATTATAGTTGGAAACCAAATTATTTATGAATAGGTGCTAAGACCAAGATTTCATCCCATGGAAGACAATTTTGTTTTACCAAGGAGTATTGTAATATATTATAAAAGAATTCCGTTTTCACTAAAAGAAATAAGATAACCATCAGAAATCCATCACCTTTCCCTGGGGAGAAAAACACTAATATTGCTGATGTTCCTGTTCACAGATAGAGTCAAAATGATCATTTTCATTTATAAAGTTGTGACAGTTGTGTTCATGAGACAGAGCATTACTTATTTTGAAATTAGTTGTAATCATATTTTATTTATTTTCAGCTTTATTGAGGTATAATGAATAAGTAAAATTGTAAGATCTTAAAAGCATACAATGTGACAATTTGATATCCATACATATTGTGAAAGGACTCCCCCAAAGAGTTAGGTAACACACCTATCGACTTACATATTTACCTTTTGAAAATGAGAAAGTTTAAGTTCTATTCTCTCCACATGTTTCATTTATACATGCCAGTGTCGTGAACAGTAGTCGCCATGTTACAGAACAGACCTCAGACATCATTCATCCTATAACTGAAAGCTGGTGCCCTTTCACAAACCTCTCAGTTTTCCCTGCCTCTACCCCTGACAATCACTTTTTGAGTTCAACTTTTTTTCTTAGCTTTCACATATAAGTGATACCATGCAGTACTTGTCTTTCTCATTTCACTTATTTCACTTACCGTAATGCCCTCTGGGTTCATCCTTGTTGTCACGTGAGGAGGGAGAATGGGTAGATTTCTTTCATTCACCCCTGCACAGGTAGAATGGCCCTTTTGGTCTTCTCTTCATGAGAAGCTCTCTTAGACTTTCCCTCCATCCTACCCCATCACAATTCCACAGCCGCCACACCTGCAAAACTGAAGCCCGTGGACAAGGTTTAGAAGAAATCTTGAAATCAGAAGGGAGCTTTGACTTTCATATGTCTGTCTTTCAAGATCCCCATTTATATGATGTTTCGGAGCTCTGCAGTTACTTTCCTCTCTGCTCAATGATGTTTTTTAACAGTACCTCCTCCCTTTTTCAGTGAAGGTTATTTATGCAATCGACTCTAATATCCTGCCAGAAATCTCCTTCCTTACTTATCAAGCTAATCATATCTTGCTTTTCCAGGTATACTTATTCTGGATGAAAGGCTTTGTAGACTTAATAGAGCCAGTAAAGACCTGTCACATGGAAAACAAATTAGTCTATCGCATGAAACCTGAAAAACAAAGTGAAAATGCTTTTTCGTAGGTAAAAATGTTCGAAGTTTACATACACAAGGCACATATTATGCTGCTTTCTATGAAGTAAACAGTTATAAGTGATGCAGAATTTAATGTCAAATTAGTATGAGGAAGAACATTTGAACAAAGCTTTCCAAAAACAGAAGTAAAGGACCTCCATTCATTGAAAACATTCCCAAAAGGTCTGACTGATTACTTTTCTTTGTGATTAATATAAAAATATATTATTCAGGATCTGAACAGATGACATCTAAATGTCCTTGCATTCTAATATTCCAAGAATTTATGAATCAAAATTCAAAAATTTATATGGAATCACAAAATGCCCTGCATAGCAACAGCGATTCTGAGAAAGAAGAACAAAATTGAAGGAATCACTCTATCTAGTATCAAATTATGCTACAAGGCCATAGTAATCAAAACAGCCTGGTACTTGCATAAAAATAGGCACATAGATCAATAGAACAGAAGAGAGAGCCCAGACATAAATCCACACCTTTACAGTCCATTAATATTTTACAGAAGAAGCAAGCATGTACGATGGGCTAAAAAGAGTTTATTCAATAATGGTGTTGGCCCTGGCTTCTGTGGCTCAATGGATTGAGTGCTGAACCAAAGGGTTGCCAGTTCAATTCCCAGTTAGGGCACATGGTTGGGTTATGGACCAGGTCCCCAGTATGGGGAGTGCAAGAGGCAACCACACACTGATGTTTCTCTCCCTCTTCTCCCTCTCTTCCCCTCTCTGAAAATAGATAAATAAATAAATAAATAAATAAAATCTTAAAAAAAAAAATGGTGTTGGGAAAATTGGACAGATACATGCAAAAAAATGAAACTAGGCCACTTTCTTACACCACACACAATAATAAATTAATAAGTTATTAATGTGAGTTCAACTTGAAACCATAAAAATCCTGGAAGAAAACATAAGCAGCAAAATCTCAGACATTGCTCATAGCAATTTTTTATCTGATATATTGACTCAGGCAAGAGAAACAAAACAAAAAATAAATAAATAGGAACTACATCAAACTAAACAGTTTTTGTATAGCAAAGGAAATAGTAATAATAAAAAGACAACACAGAGAATAGGAGAACATATATGATGATACATCTGATAAGAAGTCAATATCCAAAAATTATAAAGTACTTACAAAATTCAACACCAAAAAATAAATAAATAAGTAAACAAACCAATTAAAAAATGAGCAAAGGAACTGAATAGACACTTCTGCAAAGAGGACATACAGATGGCCAATAGACGTATGAAAACATGCTTAACATCACTAATCATCAGAGAAATGCAAATTAAAACTACAATGAGGTGCCATCTCATGCCTGTCAGAATGGCCATCATCAATAAATCAACAAACAAGTGCTGGTGAGGATGTGGAGAAGGGGGAACCCTTTTGCACTGTTGGTGGGAATGCAGACTGGTGCAGCCACTGTGAAAAGCAGTACGGAGATACCTCAAAAAATTAAAAATGGATGTGCCTTTTGACCCCCACTTAGTAATCCCACTTCTGGGAATATAGCCAAAGGAACCCAAAACACTAATTCAAAAGAACATAAGCACCCCTATGTTTGTTGCAGCGTTATTTACAATTGCTGAGATATGGAAGCAGCCCAAGTGTCCATCAGTAGATGAGTGGGTAAAACAACTATGGGACATTTACACAATGGAATTTTACTCAGCCATAAAAAAGAAGAAAAGTTTACCCTTTTCAACAGTATGGATGGACCTGGAGAACATTATGCTAAGTGAAGTAAGCCATACAGAGAAAGACAAACACCATGTGATCTCACTCATATGTGAAATCTAATGAACAAACTGAACTAAAGCAAAACAGAGACAGACTCATAGATACACAGCATGATGACAGCTTGGAGGATGGAGGGAAGTTAGAGGATGGAGGGATTGAGAAAAAGGAAAAAGGACTCAGGGACATGAACAACAGGGTGATGATTGCTGGGGGGAAGGCAGTATAAGGGGACAAAATGGTAATGGAAAAACAGAGTAAAGATTAAGTCAAAAGAAAAAAATGTAAAAAGTAAAGAGAATGTGATCTATATATAAAAAGAAATTTGACCTCATACTATTAGCTTAGCTAGAATAAGCATCAAACATTTAATTAAGAATGATTTTGCTTTATCTTTACAGAGTTTAGAAGAATATGTAGAAGGATGGTCCTGGTACTTTAAGAAAATCTATAAGAATGTCTGAGTCATCCTCCCCCCCATAATAAATTTCTCAGTAGTAAGCAAAAACTTTCAAAAACTATCATGCTGACCTTGGAGGTACACTTCAAGTAGTAAATTTACTGCTTTTGGTTTTGTTTTTCTAACTACATTCATTCAAAGTGTGAGGTGCTACTTTTTACCCATCTCCAGTAGGAAGGAAGCAGTTTTGTCCATTATCTTCAGAATGTATTCTGTCTCCTAAGAGGTTGTAATGCTCCCTGAATCAAATGTTTATTTCCTTTCTTCCCTTCATACCTTGAAACTTCCCCACCTCAACTTAAGCTCTTATGTCTTTGAATAAACTAAGGTAAAAAGAAAAAAAAACAAGTTGAAATAGCTTGTTTAAAAACACCCTTTTGGATGTGAAATGGTCGCTTGGTCATGCTGAGAACTAAAGGTGTGAAGATTGTATCTTAGTAAAAGAACATTTATTGAATAGCTTCTATGCATCAGGAGCTCTGCCAGCACTTTGTTACTCATATCTAATCTTCACACTGATTTGCCGCAAAATTTCATTATTTCCATTTTACAGATGAGGAAATCAAGTGCCAAGTGTTTAGGTAATTTTCCCAAGGACACACATCGTGGGTGGAAAGATGAGGTTTGAATACATTCAGTCTATCTGTAAAGGTTGTGCTTTTCTCCTCCATATTGACATTCCAGGAGCCTAGAGAGTGATAAGAAAAGTCATTTGGGTTTTAATTTCCAGAAAGGTAGATATGATTGGTCATGTTTTCATGTGACTTCACAAACATTTTTAAATGGTTATTTTGTGAGCACTGTTTTATGCAGATTGTAGGAAATATTCACAAAAAAATTTAAAACGATGTCATAAATTCAGAATACATAGATACTAAATAAAGAAGTTTCTTCCTGTAACATAGCAAACAGTCTTGCTAGGATGATTTCACAGACTGTTTTTCCTACTTCCAAAATTTTCAGAGAAACATCAAATAGGCTTGGCTTTAGCTGCATAAAAGAGGTGCTATGATTTATTTGTGAATAAACAGTACAATGTGGGGGGTGGATTATTATACAATGCCAACCCCTCAGGTTCCTTTCATTCATCAATCTACATAGCTTAGTCAAAATCTATGATAATTCCTCATGGACGTATGCATATTGAATCATGGATACCACTGAGATTTCCCCACTGACCCATGGCTACTAGATAAGCTCCCACAAGCTAACCAGTCTCATCCAGAGATTTTAGAGTTTAGATTGTACCCTTGCACACTTCCAAATCCATTCTGGATGTTCCAGCTGGCATTTGTATTCAATGATTCAACCAGAAAGAAAATTAAAAGCTGAAATAAACTCAATATATGTGTTGAGCTCTTTACCCTTAACCCAAACAGATGTAAAATTATTTACTAGGCCATTTACTGAATTGGTTTTATGCTGGTTTGTTTGTGTATATGCTTGTTTGTTTCTAATTCGGCCAACTAGGTCAATCAGGAACTAAATCTACATATTCCTCTATGAAACAAGCATAGAAACCATATAAGCTATTGTTCTAAACCAAACTGAAGCAAAACTGGTATTTTATTGAATTCAAATCCATGAGAGGAGAGAAGGAGGGGAAGTACTGTACTGGCTTCACATACTGCTCTGCAGTGACTTGAATATACTCCTGTGATACTAAACATCAGTACTGAATTTCAGCAACTCATCCCTCTAATGTGGTTATGTCTGGCTTCCCATTGATATTATGCCACAATTCTTTTCATTTAACTATTTTTCATCCTCCAGATCACCATATCTCATGCACACACACATCAGAACATGTGTTCCATTACTAACTGAATAACGATTTAAAAAATTTTAAAAAGAACTAGAAAAACAACAACAAATAAAGCCCAAAGGGAGTAGGAGGAAGGAAATAATCAAGAGCAGAGTAGAAATAAACTACATAGATACTAAAAAAAAAAATTCATAAGATCAATGAATCCAGGAGCTTGTTCTTTGGAAATACAAACAAAATTAATGAACCTTTAACCATAATCATCAAGAAAAAAAGAGAGAAAACTCTAATTAATGAAATCAGAAATGAAAGAGCAGAAATAACAACCAGATACATAAAAAAGGATTATAACATACTATGAACAACTATATGCCATGAAATTGGACAACCTGGACAAATGGATAAATTTCTAGAATTATGTAATCTCCCAAAAGTAAATCAGGAAGAAGCAGAATACTTGAATAGATTGGTAACAACTAATTAAATGGGAGCAGTAATAAAAAAATTCCCAGCAAACAAAAGTCCTGGCTCAGATTGCTTCCCAGGTGAATTTTACCAGTTATTTAAAGAAGTAACACCTATCTGTCTCAAATCATTCCAAAAAATTCCAGAAGATGGAAGGCTTCCAATCTTTTTATGAAGCTAGTATTATCCTAATTTTAAAGCTAGGTAAAGATACAACAAAGAAAGAAAATTATAAGCCTATATTCCTGGTGAATATTGATGTTAAAATGCTCAACAAAGTACTGACAAACCAGATACAGCAATACATTTAAAAAGATCATACACCATTATCAAGTAGGGTTGGTAAAATATTTACAAATCAATAAATGTGTTATAGCACATAAAATGAAGGTAAAAAATCACATGATTATATCAATAGATGCAGAAAAAGCATGTGGTAAAATCCAGCACCCATTTATGATAAAAACACTCAGCAAAGTGGGAATAGAGGGATCATACCTCAACATAATAAAGCCCATATTCAAAACACCTACAGCCAACATCAAACTCAAAGGGCAAACACTAAACTGTTCCCTCCGAATCAGGAACAAGACAAGGATGTCCACTTTCACCACTCTTGTTCAATATAGTACTGGAAATCTTACCCACAGTGATCGAACAAGAAGAAATCAAAGGCATCCAAATTGGAAAAGAGGAAGTAAAACTGTCATTATTCACAGATGACCTGATATTTTACATAAAAAAACCTTATAGGTGCAACCAAAAAACCACTAGATCTAATAAATGAATCTGGCCAAGTAGCAGGATACAAAATCAATACTCAGAAATCAATGGTATTTCTATACACCAGTAATAAACTATTGGAAAGAGAAACTAGGAAAATAATCCCATTTACTATTACAACAACAAAAAATGAGGTACCTAGGAATACATTTCAACAAGGAGGTAAAAGACCTCTATTCAGAAAACTATAGGACACTGAAGAAGAAATTGAGGAAGACACAATAAGTGAAAGAATATACTGTATCCATAGATTGGAAGAACAAACATCATTAAAATGTCTATACTATCCAAAGCAATCTAAAGATTCATTGCAATTCCTATTAAAACACCAATGGTGTATTTCACAGACCTAGAACAAATATTCCAAAAATTTATATGGAACCACAAAATAGTCTCAGCAATCTTGAGAAAGAAGAACAAAGTTGGAGGGATCACAATACCTGATATCAAACTATATACTACAAGATCACTGTAATCAAAACATTCTGGTACTGGCATAAGAACAGACATATAGATCAATGGAACAGAATAAAAAACCCGGAAATAAACCCACTCCTTTACGGTGAGTTAATATTTGACAAAGGAAGTAAGAGCATACAATGGAGTAAAGACAGTCTCTTCAAGAAATGGTGTTGGAAGAACTGGACTAGATCACCAACTTATACCATACACTAGAACAAACTCTCTAAAAATAAATAAATAAAATATTTTAAAAAATAACTCAAAATGGATAAAAGACTTAAATATGTCACAATACCGTACAAATTCTAGAGGAAAACATAAGCAGTAAAATTTCAGATAGCTCACATAACAATATTTTTGCCAGTATTACCTCCTAGGGAAAGGGATACAGAGGAAAAATAAACAAATGGTATTACATCAAATTAAAAAGCTTCTACACAGCTAAAGAAACCATCATCTGAATGAAAGGAGAACACACATCATGGGAGAACATATTTGCCGATGATACATTGCACAAGGGTTTGATCTCCAAAATATATAAAGAATTCAGACAACTCAATGCCAGGAAGATAAACAATCCAATTAAAAAATGGGCAAAAGACCTGAATATACACTTTTCCAAGGAGGACCTACAGATGGCCCAGCAACATATGAAAAACTGTTCAACATCACCAGCAATCAGAGATGCAAATTAAAACCAGAATGAGAAACCACCTCATGCCTGCCAAAATGGCTATCATAAATAAATCAACAAAAAACTAGTGCTGGAGAGGAGAAAAAAGGAACTGTAGTTCACTGTTGGTGGGAATGCAGATTGGTACAGCCGCTCTGAAAAACAGTATGGAGTTTCCTCACAAAATTAAAAATGTAACTGCCTTTTGACCCAGTGATACCACTTCTGCATATATATCCAAAGAATCCTGAAACACCAATTGAAAAGAATGTATGCACCCCTGTGTTCATAGCAGCAGTATTTATAAGTAGCCAATATTTGGAAACAGCCTAAGTGCCCATTAGTAGATGAGTGGGTAAAAAAATCTGGGGTACATTTACACAATGGAATACTACACAGCAGGGGAAAAGAAAGAGTTCTTACCTTTTGTGACAGCATGGATGGAACTGGAATCTATTATACTAAGCTATGCAAGGAAAGAAAAATACCATATGATCTCATTTATGACTGGAATTTAAGGAACAAAAGAAACTAATGAGCAAAATAGAATCAGAGGCACAGAAATAAGGAATAGACTAGTAGCTCTTAGAGGGAAGGGAAGAGTGTGGGATTTGTTGAAAGAAGGTGAAGGGATTAGACAAAGAACATATATGCATCACCCTTGGACATGAACAATGGTGTGGGGGTTGATTGTGGAAAGGGAGAACTGGGAGGAGTGGGACAAAGGGAAAAATTAGGGTAACTGTAATAGAATAAACAATAAAATTATTTTAAAGGAAAAGAGAAAAAAACAGAAAAAGAAAGAAAAAGCTAATTTCCAGATTTTGTATAATATGGCCTTATCTGACCAGCCTTACTACCTAAATTTTCCTTCTAAACATCCTAAGTGACCACAAAATAGAAAAAAATTCACTGTGGCTAAACCAATAATTTTCTATGTCAGTGATGGAGATGCTGTTTCTTATCTATATTGCCTCCCTATTTTTATCAGAAACTCTACTGTTAAGACACTGTTAACCAGTATGATCTGCCAATCAGTAGCTTTGACATCGCTTAAGAGCTGTAGTTGGAAATGTATACTATGCCTGCCCCAGATCTGCTGAATCAGAATCTGCATTATAAAGAGCTCCCAGATGATGTATACGCACATTGGAATTTGAACAATTTCAAATGATAGCTGTTCTATGGCATCTGACTGATATTTTCAATAGGTACAATTGTTTCCTCTGTCAATCTTCATATCCATATAGAATTCATTATTTCTTAAGTCCAGAAGTATTTGTAAAGTGCCTACTATGTTCCAGGCAAAACTGGGAGAGCAACTTCAAACTGTAGAAATTTCTCATTTATAGACCTAGAGATGTAGAAATGAAAGGAGTTCAATGTATCAGAAGGATGGGGAACTTATGGGGAACAGTAGAAAATAAAAAGATTAAGCAGAGGCCAAATTATTGTATGACTTGCTAAGAAGGACTATATAAAATATATCCTGAAGCATTTCATGCAAGGCGATAATTGACATATTTGAAAGATTATTTTCCCAGGGAGGCAAGTCAATAATTCCAATAAAGTATAAGATTTCTAAATAAAGAATTATGCTGGAGATAAAGTCATTCATTCAACAGTTGTTTATTGAGACTCTTTTTAAATTCAGTCAATTGTAACTGAGGCATTCTAGCTAGTACTACTCATTTCTCAACCTTTGCACTTAAAGCCACAAGTCGATTAACTATATTATGTGTTTTCTACACTATTACATGAGCGTTTTATCAAATGCTTTCCTGCACAAAAGTCACCATTTTTCCAAACTCCTGTAACATTAATTTGCCACCCACTTCCAGGATCCAAAGTCATGCCACATATTGTATATGTTTTGTTAAAGCAACACTCAGTTGTGGTAGAAATTTCTCCAGAAATCGGCCATGCAGTTTGTCAGTGCCCCCAGCCATGGCATGCCAGCCCAGATTTAATAGGAAGGGAAATAGATTCTACAAAGGGTAACAGAGCTACAAGTCAATACAAAGAACCTACGTAGAAAATAACGACTGTGGCTTTTTTGCTCTCCACCGCAGTTCCAACAGTGGAAATTGTGACATTTTAAATGCAAGCAAAATGCGCCTTCTGTATGTACAACTATGTTGTCAAAGTGTGGTCAGAATAGGCTGGTCCTGTCCAGTAATTTTGTAACTCACTGTGAAGCTGACTAAACCAACCATTTTAAAGTTGTGATATTGGAGATGGTTCTTTCAAAGAATGATTTGGGAATTTCATGATTTATACTAAAACCTTTTCTTTACTAACAAACATTACAAAACATATACAGCAACAAACATTTTTTTGAATAGTATCTTTAAAGTTTATGCCTATTTTGGTAAAGTTTGTATAATTCAGCACCCTATAGATTATTATTTTTAAGTCAGTAGAATCTCTATGCATATAGATGGAATGTGAAGCATATGAAAATGAGGCAAAATGTTTTGTTCTTTAATGTAAGAAAACAAGTGTACTGTGCACACATTCCACATCAGTAGAAAAACCCCATGCAAATGTGGTATTCCAAGCAGAACTAAGACTCACTGTGATAGTGCCTAGTAATATTACTTCTAAAAAGCTATCATAATGCTTAGCTGGATTTCAGTAGTCTTGTTGCTCATGAATGTTCAAATTGCAGAGAAAACATATTTAGAATAATTATCTGTTTTAAGCCACAACAGAGATATTTTCTTTTGTTCCTACTTACTGTGAAATGTGTACAGAACCGAAGTTTAGGAGGTAGATGAAAAACATCACCTGTTATAAATGTGAATTATATATGAATTACATTAAAGGTGCATGTATTTTCTGACCTAATGAAATGGGGTAGACTCCTTCAGTCCTTTGGGAGAGCATCTGTTTGCATGGGCACATGAGGGATGCAGTGAGCTAAGGTACATAATAAGCAATGTATATGTGTATATCACTTTGTCAAATGTGTTCATGTAACATGTCATCCTGTTATTTTCACCGAATCTATAAGGAATACAGTGCATTATAATTATTCATTTTACATAAAAACTCAGAGCTTAGGGAGATGGATGGCTTGTCAAAAATCACCCTGCTCATGCATAGGATAATATAGAACAAGTGTGGGTTCTCTAATTCAGTGTCCAGGGCTCTTCTCCACACATCATAACACTTTTACAGATAAAGATAAAATAATGATGCTGTTTCATAACTCCAAACAGCAAAGATAAATGGAGGTGCAGCTGGGGTCATTACTTAAATATAAGTAGGCTCCATGTCCAACTGACTTGCAAAATCATTTTAGAAGTCTAAAGGACCACCCTACCCCCCCCCACCTCTGCTCCCAGAGAAAACTCATGTTGGGAAAAGAGGCAGGCATGGCAGATTTCATCCAGTGAGAAAGTTTGATTATGAAAGAGAAATAATAGTTCTAAATTTGATGGCATCATTCAAACTCATCTAATGGTTGCCTGGATTCAAACTTGGGTCCTAGAGAGAGAATAACAGGACTGTGATTGAAAAAAATTAAAGGAATAGTTTCCATACATTCTTTAAATTTTGTGTGAAAGCAACTGCACAAGACCTTTTTATCCAAATGAAACCTAAAAGTGGGATAGGTGTTCTCCCTCTTCCCACAGGGCCAGAGTGCCCCAACAGCTTTACGCTAATGTCGTTTCACTTTGTGACTGTGGTGACAGTCGAGTTCACATTAATGGCTGGTGGGGCGTTTATTTGTACCTGGGCAATGGTGAAGCCCAGCAGGAGATCATGGTATTAACAAAGCCATAGAGTCAGAAAATTAATTCATGAGTACAGTGTAGCAAAAATTTATATTCTTTGTCTCAGATGTTTTTAAAAATATAGCTTTTTCTACTTCTGGAAAAGGAGAACAACTCTGCTTTTTAGCTTCAGGCTGCCTTCAGCAAGTGATTTACTCTGTCCTGTGCCAGGATACTCAGTATCATCAAGAGATTTGTCAGAAAAATTCAAGTCACTGTTTACCTCAACTTCAGGAACTAGAAGAAAAACATTCTGGAGCTTTTCAATCACCTACCCTCACCCTTTTGCTCAGGATTGTGAGCATTCTGAAACCAGGGAAGGGACCTCAATTGCACCATAGCCTCCAGGCAAAGCATTTCATTCCACTTGTCCGTGAACTCCAGTGTCTCTCTCTGTGTTTCATTTTATTGTATGTAGCTTGGCTCACCTGATACTGCATGTTTATGTCAATATATTTTTCATAACTGTGGACCTTGCCATTTTCTCCAGTTGAAGTTACTCTCACTTACAGACCACCTAGCCCAAACCAAAATTACTTATTGGCTGGCTTTTTCCACCCTTCCAAATCGCCAAGAAAGCCCAGGCCCTCTGGATTGTCTTTACAGCACCATACTGAGGAGTTCAGAACCCGGTGTGAGTCTCTCCAGAGGCATCATCTACACTCACCATAGAAATTGGTCCTCTGTCCTTCCATGCCATACGGAACATGCAGCCATGATGAACGAATTCTTACTTCTGTGGTACCCAAAATGTAGTCATGGAAATGGGACAGTGAACCTAATCCGACTGTTTCTACACTTCTATCTTCAGATAAGATTTGTATATTCTCTCATCTTGAGTCATCCTACCAGAAACTTCTTTAAATTTTTTTTATTTTTTTTTTATCCTCACCCTAGGACATTTTTTCATTGCTTTTTTTTTTAAGGGAGAGAATGAAACAATGAAACATTAATGTAAGAGAAAAACACAGATCAGTTGCCTTCTCATGTGCCACCGCAGCATATGAGACTCTCTCAAGAAAGTCTAACTTTCCCTTTGTGGGATTTAAAACTTGAGTTTTGCCAAAGCAATGTCATCTTTGTTTGAGGCATTATCTTTTCTTCTCCCCCCAAAACTATAAACACCCCTTCATAAACAGATGCACTTATACCATGCAGATAAGTAACTCAAAATGGACTAAAAATTAAATGTAAGACCTGAACCATAAAACTTCTAGAAGAGAACATAGGCAATAAGCTACTTGACATAAGTGCTGGCAATGATTATTTTAATCTGGCACCAAAAGCAAAAGCAACCTATGCAAATATAAGTGGGACTGCATCAAACTAAAAAGCTTCTATACAGCAAAGAAAAAGATCAATAAAATGATAAGGTAACATACTGAATGAGAGAAAGCATTTGCAAATTGCATATCTGATATGGAGTTAATATCTAGAATATATATTAAAAATTCACATAGTGTAATAGTCAAAACTAAAATCTGATTAAAACATGGGCAGGGTGAGGAGAACCAAGATGGCGGCGTAGGTAGACACACTGCGCCTCCTCGCACAACCAGAACTGACAGAGAATCGAACAGCAAGGGGGACCAACACCAAGGAAACAGAAAATAATCATTCATCCAGACTGGTAGGAGGGGTGGAGACGGCACCGGGGTGGAGAGGACTTGCGTGGCTGTGGCGGGACTGAGACTGGCGGAGTGTGGGACAAATGGCGCAGGCAGTCCGAGCACTAGCAGACCCTGCGGTCCCACATTTGCACAGATAAACCCAGAGGGCCGGACTCAGAGTGGCGGAGAGTGGGGCAGGCAGAGTGGCGGGTAGCACCCTGCGGCACCACATTCGCCCACAGATAAACCGGACGAACGGCGGGCAGAGAAGCAGACCGCTGCGCAACCCAGGGCTCCAGCTTGGGGAAATAAAGCCTCAAACCTCTGATTGAAAGCGCCCCTGGGGGTTGGGGCGGCAGGAGAGACTCCCAGCCTCACAGGAGAGGTTGTTGGAGAGACCCACAGGGGCCTAGAGTCTGCACAGGCCCACTTACTCGGGAACCAGCACCAGAGGGGCCCAGTTTGATTGTGGGTAGCGGAGTGAAAGACTGAAATCCGGAGGAGAGTGAAGCGGGCGCCATTGCTCCCTCTCGGCCCCGCCCCCACGTACAGCGTCACAGCGCAGCGACCAGCATTACCCCGCCCCGGTGAACACCTAAGGCTCCGCCCCTTAAAGTAACAGACGCGCCAAGACAAACAAACAAACAAAAAATGGCCCAAATGACAGAACACTTCAAAGCTCCAGAAAAAATACAACTAAGCGACGAAGAGATAGCCAACCTATAGGATGCACAGTTCAAAGCACTGGTTATCAATATGCTCACAGACTTGGTTGAATCTATTCGAAAAACAGATGAAAAAATGAAGCCTATGCTAAGAGAAACAAAGGAAAATGTACAGGGAACCAATAGTGATGAGAAGGAAACTGGGACTCAAATCAATGGTATGGACCAGAAGGAAGAAACAAACATTCAACCAGAAAAGAATGAAGAAACAAGAACTTGGAAAAATGAGGAGAGGCTTAGGAACCTCCAGGACACCTTGAAACGTTCCAACATCCGAATTATAGGGGTGCCAGAAGGAGAAGAGGAAGAACAAAAAATTGAAAACTTATTTGAACAAATAATGGAGAACTTCCCCGATCTGGCAAAGGAAATAGACTTCCGGGAAGTCCAGGAAGCTCAGAGAGTCCCAAAGAAGCTGGACCCAAGGAGGAACACAACAAGACACATCATAATTACATTACCCAAGATTAAACGCAAGGACCTACGTCCAAGATTACTATATCCAGCAAAGCTATCATTTAGAATGGAAGGGAGGATAAAGTGCTTCTCAGATAAGGTCAAGTTGAAGAGGCTCATCATCACCAAGCCCTTATTATATGAAATGTTAAAGGGAGTTACCTAAGAAAAAGATCAAAAATAGGAACAGTAAAAATGACACCAAACTCACAGTTATTAACGACCACACATAAAACAAAAACGAGAGCAAACTAGGCAAACAACTAGAACATGAGGGTTGTCAATAAGGGAGTGGGAGGGGGAGAGGGGGGTAAAGGTACAGAGAATAAGTAGCATAGATGATAGGTGGAAAATAGACAGGGGGAGGGTAAAAATAGTGTAGGAAATGTAGAAGCCAAAGAACTTATAAGTATGACCCATGGACATGAACTATGGGTGGGGAATGTGGGAGGGAGGGGGGTGGGCAGGATGGAGTGGAGTGGGGGGGGAAATGGGACAACTGTAATAGCATAATCAATAAATATATTTAAAAGAAAAAAAAAGAAAAAAAAAAAACATGGGCAGAAGATCTGAATAGACATTTTTCAAAGAGGACATAGAGATGGCCAACAGGTATATGAAAGATGTTTGACATCACTAATCATCAGGGAAGAGTAAATCAAAACCACAATAAGCAGTCACCTCACACCTATCAGAATGGCTATTATCAAACCTACAAGAAATAGCAACTGTTGGTGAGGATGTGAAGAAAAGGGAACCCTTGTGTGCTGTTGGTGAGAGTGCAAATTGGTGCAGCCACTCTGGAAAACGGTGTGGAGGTTCTTCAAAAAATTAAAAATAGAACTACAATATGATCCAGCAATTCCACTAATGGGTATTTATCTAAAGAAAACAAATACACAAATTCAAAAACTCATGCACGCCTATGTTCACTTCAGCATTATTTACAATAGGCAAGATATGGAAACAACTTGTGTGTCTCCATCTACAGATAAATGGTTAAAGAAATTGTGATACACATGTATGCATATATGTATAATTCAGCCATAAAACAGAATAAAATCTTGTCATTTGTGACAACACACATGGACCTTGCATTCATTATGCTGAGTGAAATAAGTCAAACAGGAAAAACAAGCACCACATGATGTCAATTACGTATGAAATCCAGAAAAACAAAGACAAACACAAGAAACCCAAAGCTTATAGACACAGATAACAGAGTTATGGTTGACAATGGTAAGAGATGGGGGTGGGAGAACGGGGTCAAAAGGTATAAACTTTCAGCTATAAATGAGTCATGAGGATATAATACTGTACTGCATATTTCAAAGTTGATAAGAGGATAAATCATAAAATTTTCATCACAAGAAACCAAAATTTGTCATTGTAACAGGATGAATGTTGACTAAACTTAGCATGGTGATCATTTCAGAATGTATAAAAAATCATTTGTTAATACACCTAAAATTATTATAATGTTATATGTCAATTATACCTCAATTAAAAATATGTGTATATTAATAAAAACAAATGTAAACTGGAAAACTGCTAGAAAATATTATGGTATTATTTGGAGAGAAATTTTATTGATTACTATATTTTTAAAAATTTTATTGAAATATAATTGACATAATATTGTGTTAGTTTAAGATGTACGACATAATAATTTGATGTAGGTATACATTGCAAAATGATTATCACAAAAAGTTTATTTAATATCCATCACCTCACATAGTTATATGTATTTCCTTTCAGAAAGTTTTTTAAAATTTTATTGAATTTACTGGCATGACATAAGTTATTAAAATTTTATAGGTTTCAGGTGTATAATTCTATAATACATCATCTGTATATTGTACTGTGTGTTCACCACTTCAAAGCAAATCTCCTTCCATCACTATTTATACCCTCTTACCCTCTTCTACCTCCCCTGACCCCCTTTTCCTCTGATAACCACCATGCTGTTATCTGCATCTATGGATACATTCTTGCTTAATAACTTCAACTCTTTACTCAGCCCTCCAACCCTCACCTCCCCTCTGACAGCTGTCAATCTGTTGTTGATATCTATGAGTCCATCTCTATTTTGTTTGTTAGTTTATTTTATTCTTTATATTCAATGTATGAGTGAAATCATATGGTATTTGTCTCTCTCTAACTGGCTTAGTTCACTTAGCATAACACACTCCAGGTTCATCCATACTTTGGCATAAGGTAAAATTTCCTTCTTCTAACAACCAAGTAGTATGCCATTGTATAAATGTACCACAGCTTTTTTATGTACTCATTTACAGACAGATGCTTGGGCTCCTTCCAAATCTTGGCTACAACACTGCAATGAACATAGAAGTGCATATATGCTTTCAAATTGGTGTCTCAGGTTTCTTTGGGTATATTCCCAGAAGTAGAATCGCTTGGCCATAAGGCAGTTCCATTCTTGTTTGAGGAAACTATACTCTTTTCCATAGGGGCTGCATCAGTCTGCATTCCCACCCACAGTGCAAAAGGATTCCCCCTTTTCTCCACATCCTCACCAACACTTGTTAATTTATTCATGGTAGCCATTCTGACAGGTGTGAGATGATATCTCATAGTGGTTCTAATTTGCATTTGGCTGATGATTAGCAACACTGAGTTTCTTTCCATATGTCTATTGGCCATCTGTGTGTCCTCTTTGGAGAAATGTCATTTCAGATCTTTGCCCATTTTGTTTCTTAATTGATTTTTTTTGGTGCTGAGTTTTGTAAGTTCTTTATAAATTGTGGATATTAGTCCTTATCAGTTGTATCATTGGTGAATGTTCTCTCACTCAGTAGGTTGTCTTTTTATTTTGTTGAAGGTTTTCCTTATTGTGCAAAGGCTTTTTAGTTTGATATAGTCCCTTTTGTTTATTTTATTTTGTTTACCTTGCACAAAGAGATATATCAGAAAAAATATTGCTACTAAGGATTTTCTAGATTTTACTGCCCATGTTTTCTTTTGGGATTTTGAGTTTGTTATTGTATATGGTTTAAGAAGCAGTCTGTTTTCTTTAGTTTGCACTGATCTGTCCAATTTCCCAAACCCATTTGTTGAATAGACGACCTTTATCAATTGTATGTTCTTGCCTCCTTTGTCAAATACAATATTAATTGGTCATAAAGGTATGGGTTTATTTCCAGCCTATCTATTATGTTCCACTGATCTGTACATCTGTTTTTATGCCAGCTCCATGCTGTTTTGATTACTATAGCCTTATAGTACAGTTTCATATCAGGTAGTGTGATTCCTCCAGGCTTATTCTAGTTTTTCAAGATTGCAATGACTATTCAGGTTCTTTATTACAAACCCACAACCAACATCAAACTCAATAGGCAAAAATCATAAGTGTTTCCCATAAGATCAGAAACAAGACAGGAATGTCTGCTTTCACCACTCTTATTCAACATAGTACCAAAAGTCCTAGCCACAGCAATCAGACAAGAAGAAGAAATAAAAGGCATCCAAATTGGAAAGGAGGAAGTAAAACTGTTATTATTTGCAGATGGCACGAGACTGTATATAGAGAACCCTAAAGATTCCACTAAGAAACTACTATAACTGATAAATGAATTCAGTAAAATAGCATGATACAAAATAAATATATAGAAATCAGTGCATTTTTTAAAAATTGTATTTATTTATTTTTAGAGGGAAGAGAGGGAGAATGAGAGGGAAAGAAACATTGATGTGAGAAGGAAACATCGATCAATTGCCTCTGGCAAGTGTTCTGACCTGGTACCAAACCTGCAACCCAGCCATGTGCCCTTACTGGAAATCAAACCTGCGACATTTCTCTTTGAAGGATCATGCTCAACCAACTGAGCCACACTTGTGAGGGCTTGGTTGCATTTTTATACACTAATAATGAACTATCAGAAAGTGAGATTAAGAATACAATCCCATTTGTAATTGCATCAAAAATACCTAGGAATGAGTTAAAGGAATGAATGAAAGATGTAAAAGACCTGTACTTAGAAAATTATCAGACACTGAAGAAAGAAATTGAAGAAGATGCAAATAAATAGAAGCATGTCCTGTGTTCATGGATAGGAAGAATTATCATCATTAAAATGTTCATACTACCCAAAGCAATCTATAGATTCAATGCAATTCCTATTAAAATATGTAGTTACATATCTTTGTAATAAGAATTTAGAGATCTACTCCCTTAGTAACTTTCAAATATATACTATGCTATTGTTAATAATATATTGATATAATTTATTATTTGTTAAAATGGAGTAGTCACACCATTATCAAATATGGTTTATTCCTAGATACCCACAGAAATGCATTTGGAGAGGGTATCGAGGTCCTTCATTAAAGAGTTGAATGACTGAGCCAATAAAAATTTAAGTCATTCTTGATAATGTGGTGTGAATTTTGTGTACAAGCAGATGAAGTCTGAGAAACTAAGGTTGTATTGAGGTTAATGTAAGACAGATAGTTTATTTTGCCCAGTGGTTTTGAAATTGTGCCCCACAGTACCAAGCAATGAAGCAGTTTTTGGAACAAACCTGTTGTCAGTCAGAGCATTTATACTGTTTTATATACTAATAATATTCCAGTTAAAACTTTTTGAAGAAAGTTTCCATTATTACAGGAAATTATATAGATAAATGATACAGTCATACAGATATAGAAGGACAGGTAATTGATAAATAGATACATAGATAGATAGGTAGATAGATACATAGATACATAGATAGATACATAGACACATAGATAGATGCTATACAAAAACCTATATTTTAACCTTTAAATGAAAAACCTTCTTAACCAGCACTTCCACCTCAGCTCATGGTGATGCATAGCAGTTGATGGGCAAGGAGGGCTGACTCGTTTTCTTTGATAGAACACTTAACTATTCCAAGCACAGTACATGCTACTTTCATTATTTAATTCACTCTCACAGGAATCATTTGAAATGCTATTATGATCTTCATTTTATGAATGAAAAAAACAAGCTCAGTGAAGTTAAGAAACAAGTTCTGAGTCAGTGAACTTGAAAGACAGAAGTGGTTTTCAAAATTAATTCAGGTGTGACTGAATTAAATGTCCATCCTTTTCTCCTACACCCATATTACCACACTGCCTACAATGTGGTGTTAAGTGGTACATTATATAGATACATTCGCCTTGGGGACCACAGACAGAAGGATGTGTGGATTATATTTGTCGCTGCAGTCTTCATGGTTCAAGTGAAGTGGATGTTTTATTTAAACTGAGGGATAAAAACCATCAAATACTCTGTAGCATAAAATTCTAATACGTATGTCTCCACTTTAAAAGTCTTTGTCTAATTCATTAGCTTTGAATAAAATTCTTTTAATCACAGCTTTTGAATCTAAAGACACAATATTATTCTTGCTCTTCAAAGTATTATATTTTTAACATTCATTAGTTTATTCTCCAAATTGTATATTTTGAGACAATATATTGCCAATCTACTACATAATATAAAGATTTAATTTTCACTTTTTTTATGCTAATATAAAGCCTCCATACATATTCAAGAAGTGAATTATTCTTCCAAATTTACACTCTAAAGTGATGTTTCAATAATATGTCAACAATATTTATCTCATTATATAATCAATTCCATTTAACAAGATATTGTGACCAAAAGTTAACCAAAATTCATTAGTGACAAGAGCAAAATTAATGAAATAGAAAAACAAATCAAAAGCTGTCTACATGCCTTCAGTAATGATATTCTGAAAAGACATCCTAGGTTAAAAGCAGTAAGGAGGAAATTAATCATGAAAGAGGCAGCTATATTGCAGTTAAAAAATAAGCCCAGTTAGTGGAAGGGAGGGAGGAGATGGCTGAGAGAAGAGGAAGGGGAAAAAGACAGAAGCAAGATGAAAACGGGGTGCAGAAGGAGGAGAGGAGTGTTAGGGGTGGTGGCAAGCCCCAGGCGTTTACCAGCCAGTCCATCCTCCTGTGTTTGGGCCCCTGTGGGTGCAGAGTCCCAAGTCCGGCAGCGCCCCAGGTCCCACAGCACACCGCTCCGCGGCCAGAGAGCACAGGGATGCACCACTCTACCTGGTCTCTGCCAGCGCCCCACCGCCCCCGCCCATGCCCTATCCCCGGATCTGGAGCCACTTTTCCCACTCCGAACTGCTATGGAGTAGTGCATTGATCAATACTAAAAAGAAAACATCATCTCATGCAGAAGAGGAAGCTGCTGCCTAGTTATACATGAATGGCCTGAGGTTATAAAACTTATCACCAGAGAGACAGTGAATGTTTTTGATCAGAGAGAGTCTGAAATCCAGTGTTGAAATTGTTGAATGAAGGTAAGTGATATGTTGAATGTGCCTAAAGAAATTATCTTTCTGGGATCCAAATGGCTGCAGAGTAGCTGGGAGCTCCATCCACTTGCTCCCCAACCCGGACAGGCCTTGCAGCCTATTCACAGAATACTCAACTTGAAAATCCAGTGAAGAGTGAGGGAGAGCTCCAGTGAATGAGTGGGAACGTGGCCCAAAGCACTGGGAGTCTGCAGGAGTAGGCAAGACCATACACACCCACAGAGCACCCCGCAGTGCGCAGTGGCCCTCTCAAAGAAGAGCAGCTGCCCCCACCGTGGCCAAAGCCAGCACTTTTGGCATCGCAGTCTGTGGTGGCTGCCTATCAGGGCAGGAGCCTCCAGCTCCTGCACAGGGAGATGGCCAGAGAGGTGCTGGCCCCAGATACAGTGTGGTGGGAACAGGACTGCCCAAGGCTGAAAATCTCTGGAGGGAGCAGGGACAGCACCCCATCCACAACCCATGTCATGCTAGAGCTTCAGGGCTCTTCCCAGAGAAACCTTATCTAAAAGGTTTGGTCAGCCCCGACTGTGAAAGACTCTGTGATTTGCGGGCAGGAGGTGTGTGAGAAGAACAGTGCCCCCGACCCCCAGGGCTTGGTACTGCAGTGTGCGGACCACACAGAAACTCTCATAGGCACAGGCCAACGGGTGCAGAAACTCTGCTAAAAAAGAGCTCAGAGGGATAGAGTCACCCTGAAGGGTCTGTGGGTCCCACCCTGAATAGCTGGTGAGAAGGCAGCTGTTCAGAGTAGAGAATTCTGCCTGATCATCCTGTAAGAAAGCAGCAAGATGGGGCCCTCCAGGCCAGGAGCTGAACACCTGAGATTTGCTGCAGCCAGCCAGATCCCCTCACAGGCAGGCAAGTCCAACCCCATCTGCAGGATTACAGGCTCTGAAGATCAGCGAGGCCACACTCAGGAGCATCCTGCTGGGCACATTTCTGCAAGGGAAAGAAGGAAAAGCTCTGAAAGGGCCCTTAACCAGATAATACAAGCTACACTTAACCTCTGGCCCTGATTCTGAACCCAGTAGTGGAGAGAGAATAGAGACAGTTGCAACAAGGGGAATTCAGAGCCTTACCCAGTCTCAGGTCCAGACAGAGCTGCTACCTGTGCCAAGCAGGAAAACTCCCCTTTTTGCACAGATTGGCCCCTTACAGGAAACAGTGAGCAAATTCACCAAAAACCATACATTATTGGAAAGAATCTGGGACAGACCAAGATGTGTGGTGAGGGGATGGGGAAACACTCCCACCATCTTCCCTGAAGATAGTGTCCCCGGGGGGTGATCCAGAGTTCCCACCCACCCATCGCACCAGAGGCCCCCTCTGCAGGCAGGCGGAGAAGGTACTGGCAGTCCTCTTGGGTCATTAAATGGGGCCACTCCTGGGCCCAGGGCTGTCATCCTGGGTCACTCCTGGGCCCAGGGCTAATGGAAAGCGAGCAGGACAGAACAGTGGTGTCCAGTCAAATCTGAAGAAGACAGCCACTGACTGTGCATAACTTGCAGCCTAAAACAGGCTGCCTAGGCCCAGCCTGGGACACCATCTGACATCATCAGGGGTGTATCCATCAAGAGATGATAGTGGTAAACACTGGATTCTCCTGAGACGAATTCCACTGCAGTCTTCTTCGTGATTTGTATTATTTTCTTGCCTACATAACTTGCTAACATTCATTTCTTTTCCTTCAGGTTTGTGCCTCTTAGGTCACTAACATTTATATTATAGTTTATTTCAAACCTCATATTTTGCTCTTCCATTCTCTTACTTCATTTTAACTTTTCCTCTCCTGTTCTTATTTTTGTTTTAAATTTTATTTTCTCTCTTGCTACGCCTTGTTTCAGCACTCTTACTGTCTCTCCCTCCTCCATCCTCTCAAAACCATTTTTCTTGTTATTAGACATCTCACATTCTTTTTCCCATTCTTAATACCCTTATTCTCTCTCCACTTTTACCAACCTTTGCTTGTTGGTTCTGGAGACAGTGGTGGTTATTGCATTTCTTCAATTTTATTTTTAGATCTTCATTATTTTTGTGTTTCAGATCTCAAATTTTACCACTCCTCCCTCTTATTCCACTTTGCTTTCCTCCTGCCTTTTCCTTTTTTCATTTTTAATCTCAGTTTTTCCCTGTCTTAGCCTGCTTTTCATTCTCCATTCATAATATTCCTTCTCCCTCTAATCACTCATAACCACTTACCCCTCTTTTAGACATCCCTTAAACTTTTCTTTCCTTCTTTTTGCCCTTTTATTCCCACCTATACTAATCTTTGCTCATTTGTTGTTGATATTGCAGTCATGGATCTTTTTCTCCAATTTGATTCATATATATATTTAATATTATATATATACATATATAAATTTGTTTAAATCTAATACTATATGCTTCTCTTCTCTTACTCCATTCTGCCTTCCTCCTTCCATTTTTTATTTATGATGTAAATTTTATTTTTCTTTCTATTCACCTTGTTTCTATTCTCTACTCTTATTATTATTATTTTTTCTTCCCTCTACCCTCTCAAAATCATTCTCTTTCAGTTACTCATCTCATATTCATTTTTTCTTTATTATAATAGTCTTAATCTCTTTACATCTTTATTAATATTGGTTCAATTGCTGTTGATAGTGTGGCTGTGGGTGGGCACTATTTGTATGGGTATAGGTTTGTTTTCTGGGTGTTTGGTTTTGTACTAACAGCACCTGTACCATAGAATACAAGACATGTCAGTCAGCCAGAGCAAAGGACACACCAAAGAATGACCCAACAGCAACCAAAACCCAATTACAACCAGAGAGCCCACATAAATGGAAAAAGAGCATCCTGACAGCATCAAGCTCAGGAGATCGAGGAGACTGCACTGCTGTGCCCCACAGGTCTCCTACCAAAGGTCAACCATTAAGACAGGGACTCAAATCAAATCAATCTAATATGCAGAAACAAACAAGAGTCACCTAAAATAGGGAGACAAAGAAACAACCCCCAATTAAAAGGAAAGAAGGAGTTCCCAGAAAGAATGCTAAATGAAATTGAGGCAAGCAAGCTATCAGGCATCAAGTTCAAAATAATAGTTATAAGAATGCTCAAGGAGCTTAGTAAGAACTACAGAGAACTCCAGGGACAATACAAGGAATTCATGGTGAACTACACCAGCATGACAAAGGACACAAAAAGTATTTATAAGAGCCAGCAGGAAATGAAGAATAGCATATCTGAAAGAAAGAACACAGTAGAAGGAATTAAAACCAGGATAGAAGAAGCAGAGGATTGAATAAGTGAACTGGAGGACTAGGCAGGAAAAAATTCCCAGACAGAGGCACAAAATGAAAAGAGACTCAGAAAGAATGAAGAGGGTTAGGGAGTGGCAGGACAACATGAAAAGTAATAATATCCATGTCATAGGGATACCAGAAGGAGAAGAAGAGCAAGGGATAAAAAACCTATTAGAAAAAGTTATGACAGAAAAATTCCCTAACCTGATGAGAGAAAAATACATGCATTCCAGGAAGCATAGAGGGTCCCAAACAATATGAACCTAAACAGGCCCACTGCAAGACAAATCATAATTAAAATGGCAAACTTTAAAGCCAAAAAAAGAATCTTAAAAGCAGCAAGGGAGAAATAGCTAGTAACATACAAGGGAGCTTCAATAAGGATATCAGCTGTTCTCAACAGAAACACTACAAGCCAGAAGAGAAATGACAAGAAATACTCCAACTAATGAAAAGCAAAGGCCTGCAACCAAGACTACTCTACCCAGCAAGGCTCTCACTTAAAAAGGAAGGTGAAATAAGGAGTTTTCCAGAAGGAAAAATGGCTAAAATAATAAATCCCCACCAAACCAACATTGGAAGAGATGCTAAAGAACTACTTTAACAAGAGGAAGAAAGAGATGGACAGAGAGGGAAAGAGAGAGAGAGGGAAGAACACAGGTACAAAGAAAAATGGCAATGAATAAGTATCTTTCAATAATAACCCTAAATGTAAAAGGGTTAAATGTTCTAATTAAAAGACATAGGGTAGCAGAATGGATAAGAAAATATGACCCACATATATGCTGTCTACAAGAGACCCACCTGAGAACAAAAGACCTACACTGACTGAAAGCAAAGGAATGGAAAAATATGCCAAGAAAATGGACATAAAAAAAAAAAACCCGGGGTAGCAATATTTGTATTAGACAAAAAGATTTCAAAATAAAGGTCATCAACAGAAACAAAGGATCATTCACAATACTAAAGGGTAAAATCCATCAAGCAGATACAGCCCTTGTAAACATATTTGCACCTAACATAGGAGCACCCAAATATGTAAGGAAAATCTTGGAGGACTTCAAGAAAGTTATTGACAGTGAGACACTCATTGTAGGAGATTTTAACAACCCATAGTCAATAATGGATAGATCTTTCAAGCAAACAACCAACAAGGATATTGTGGCATTGAACAACACTCTAGATCAAATGGACTTAATTTATATAGATGATAGATGATGATGATAGATAGATAGATAGATAGATAGATAGATAGATAGATGATAGATAGATAGATATAGATAGATAGATAGAAAGAGAGAGAGAGAGAGAGAACCTTTCACACTAAAGAAGCAAAATATCCATTCTTTTCAAACATACATGGAACATTTTCAAAGACGGACCACATGGTAGGACACAAAATAAGCCTCAACAAATTCAAGTAAAGTGAAATCATATCATGCATCTTCTCAGATCACAATGGCTTGAAACTACAATCCAATCTCAAGGAAAAAACTCAAAAACATTCAAATACATGGAAACTGAACAACATGATATTAAATAATGAATGGGTTAATAATGAGATCAAGAAAGAAATCAAAAAGTTTCTGGAACCAAATGAAAATGAACATACAACACCCCAAAACCTGAGGGACACAGCAAAGGCAGTCTTGAGAGGGAAGTTCATACAAGCCTACCTAAAAAAGATAGAAAAATCTCAAACAACTTAACTCTATATCTACAAGAACTAGAAGAAAAACAACAAACAAAGCTCAGAGCGAGTAGAAGGAAGGAAATATCCAAGATCAGAGCAGAATTAAATGACATAGAAACTAAAAGAACAATTCAAAGGATCAATAAATCCAGGAGCTGGTTCTTTGAAAAGATAAACAAAATTGACAAGCCTTTGACCAGACTCACCAAGAAACAAAGAGAGAGGACCCAAATAATTAAAATCAGAAATGAAAGAGAAGAAATTACAACAATTACCACAGAAATGCAAATTATTGGAAGATATTACTATGAACCACTATAGGATGCTGAGCATCACTAACCATCAGAGAGATGCAAATTAAAACCACAATGAGATACCATTTCACACTGATCAGAATGGCCATCATGAACAAATCAACATACAATAAATGCTGGTGAGGTTGTAGAGAAAAAGGGAACCCTTGTACACTGTTGGTGAGAATGCAGACTGGTGCAGCCACTGTGGAAAACAGTATGGAATTTCCTCAGACAGCTGAAAATGGAACTGCCTTTTGACCCAGCAATTCCACTGTTGGGATTATACCCTAAGAATCCTGAAACATCAATTCAAGAATACCTATGCACCCCAATGTTCATAGCAGCATTATTTACAATAATCAAGTGCTAGAAAAAGACTAAGTGACCATTAGTAAATGAGAGGATCAAAAAACTGTGGTACATTTATATAATAGAATACTACACAGCAGAAAGAAAGAAGGAACTCCTACCCTTCGAGACAGCATGGATGGAACTAAAGAGTATTATGCTTAGTGAAAAAAGCCAGGCAGTGAAAGACAAATACCATATGATCTCACCTGTAAGTGGAACCTAATGAACAAAACAAACAAGTGAGCAAAATAGGACCAGAAATATGGAAATAAAGAGCAAACTGATAGTGACCAGAAGGGAGGGGGGAGGGGATAACAGGGGAAAGAAGGGATAGGATCAAGTCAAGGAACATATAAAGGACCCATGGACAAAGACAACAGGAAGGAGAATTGGTTGTTAGAGGTGGGGAGTGGGTATGGCAGGGGCGAGTAATCGGGGAAATTGGGGCAACTATTATTGGATTATTGTTACAAAATTAAAAATGCAGAAAATAAAAGTAAGAAAAAAATACATTACATAGAAGCAACAGTGGAGTAGATGAAACAGAGGATCAAATCAATAATGTGGGTGATAAGGAAACAGAAAAACCCAATCAAAACAGCAAAAAGAAAAAAGAATCCAAAAAATGAGGATACTGTAAGGAGCCCCTCAAACAACTTCAAGTGTACCAACATTTGCATCAATCATGGGGGTGCCAGAAGGAGAAGAGACAGAGCAAGAAATTGGAAATCTATTTTTAAAAACAATGAGAAAAACTTCCTTACTTGCCTAACTTGGTGAAGGAAATAGACATATAAGTCCAGGAAGTGCAGAGAGTCCCAAACAAGATGAGCCCAAGAGGTCCAAACCAGTACACATCATAATTAAAATGTCAAATGTTAAATACAAAGGGAGAATCATAAAAAAAACACAAGAGAAAAGTACTTAGTTACCTACAAGGGATTTCCCATAAGACTGTCAGCTGATTTCTCAACAGAGACTTTGCAGGACAGAAGGCAATGGCAAGAAATATTTGAAGTGTTGAAAAGCAAGCACCTACAACCAGAGCTATCACTTTGAATTGAAAAACAGATAAAGAGCTTGTCAGACAAGAAAAGGCCAAAGAGGTTCAACATCACTAAGCTACTATATATGAAATGTTAAAAGGTTTTCTTTTAGAAGAAAAATTAAAAAGATAAAAATATGAACAGTAAAGTGGCAATAAATACACATATATCAACAATTGTATCTTCAAAGTAAAACACATAAGCAAGCAGAACAGAAACAGACTCATAGATGCAGAGAACATTGTAACTGTTGCCAGATGGGATGGGATTTAGAGGGAAGTGTAGAAAGGTTAAGGGATTATGAATCACAAATTGGTTGTTACAGAATAGTCATGGGGATATAATGTACAGCCGAGAATAGAGTCAATAATAGTCCAGTACCTATGTACGGTGTCAGATGGGTGTGAGACTTTTCAGGATGATCACTTAGTAAGTTATGGAATGTCTAATCTCTGGGGCGTGCACCTGAAAGTAATGCAAGAATGTATGTCAACTACAATTGAAAAATAAAAAATGATTTGAAACCAGGAAAAATACATAAATGACTAAAGCTAAAGGACTTGATAGCAGAAGGTCTAAGTTCAAGTTCCGACTGTGCCAATTCCAGTTTAGCATGTGACTTAATTTGTGTAATTCTCTGTTTCATATCTGTTGACGGAAGTAGGATTCATTTTATGTCTGATGAGTTGCATTTGGAGGGATTTAATGAGGGACATGAAAGAATATGGTTCACATAAGAGGCTATCATAAAGTCCATTGCTATGGTGATAGTGGCTTGGAGTAGAATAGCTGTAGGATGGAGGAAAGTTTCAGACTCCATAGCAGAAAGAAAGGTGCCAAAAAAAAAAAAAAAAAAAAAAACAAGAAAGACTTGTAAAGGAAGAAAGAGGAAAACTACAAAACACTGTGTAACAACAGTCAATAGAAAAGTGTATGGAGCCCTGGCTGGTGCGGCTCAGTGGACTGAATGTGGGCCTGTGAACCAAAGAGTCTCAGGTTCAATTCCCAGTCTAGGGCATATGCCTGGGTTGCAGGCCAGGTCCCCAGTAGGGGACGTGTGACAAGTAATCACACATTGATGTTTCCCTCCCTCTCTTTCTCCCTCCCTTCCCCTTTGTCTAAAAATAAATAAATAAAATCTTTTTAAAAAGAAAGGAAAATGTGTGTAAAGAAGAAAGTGAAAGTATTAAATGTTGCTAAGAAATAGGGTGAAATGAAGACATGGTGGTGGCCATGAGTCATTCGATAATGTTCACTGAATACCTTGAGCAAGACAGTTTTAGAGAAATGCTGTAGATAAAAGACTGGGCAGGGTGAGAGACTAAAGTGAAGACAGCAATTGTGTACAACTATTCTGAGAAGCTACACTTTCTTTGTGAGGATTTTTGTAAGGATTTTTATAAGGATTATGCAATTCTTTGGGCAAAACTCAACTATGGTATTATTAGTTATTGAATATTATCAGCATGTATGTGCAGATTAATTTTTTAAATATGAACAGTAGCACAAGAGTGGTTTACTTAAGCTTTATTATTCATATTTTATTTATAGCCATTGAAATGGTCTAATCCTCATAAAAGTTGCAAAAATTATGTACATCTGAATCTTACTAAAGACTAAATGAAGAGGGTTGCAGGTTCAAAGAGTTTTTGATTTGCTTTTGGTTGTGTTGATATTATCACTTTCAATATGGGCAATACTAATGTATCAGCTTTCATTTGAGAAAATTATTTGTAATTCCTGGTCAGCAAATACACCTGCAATTTCACTCACACTCCCTGCATCTTTTCATTTCCAGTTTGTACTGAGTTTGCCTTTAGGTATGTAAATATTAGCTACAATTTCAACAAGTTAGGGAAAGGAAGGGAAACCAAATATTTGTGTTCACTATCTTTTGCTTTTTATCCTCACTCAAAGACATACTTACTGATTTTTAGAGAGAGAGGATGGGAGAAAGAGAGTGGGAGAGAAACATTGATGTGAGAGAGAAACATCGACTGATTGCCTCTCAGACGTGTCCAACCAGGACCAGACCCACAACCCAGGTATTTTTCCTGACCAGGAATCCAACCCACAACTTCCAGTGTATGGGATGGTGCTCCAACCAACTGAGCCACACTGGCCAGGGCTGTGTTCATTATCATGATTCACTCCTCTGTCTGTAATTATCAAAACACCAGAGTTAGGATATCAATGTGGGACAGAGGCCAGCCCATCTCAGTGGGTTTAGTTAGAAAAAATGATGTCCAGCTCAGAAGATTATAAGGTTTACATTGTCCCTGTCACTGTGGTTTGCGGGGCTTTCAACTATTTAGCAATGTAAACATTGGTTTGGATTTCATTCCTTCATTATTCTACTCTTTCTGTCCAAACGCTCATATGTCCAAATAACTTAGTAATGTGGATCATACTGTGTCTTACATCAAAAACAAGATCCTCAATCTACCTACTCCCCTGCCTCCAATGCTCATGTATTTGCTTCCACTAAGCACTTCACCACTCATATGGCATTTCAACAGTGCATCATTCTTGTAATGTGACACACTGACAAGATAACAATATCCCCTAAGAAGTCTTTTTCTCTCCAAATGTTTAACCTGAATCTAATTATGAGAAAACAATCACAAATCTAAATTAGAAGGCATTTAGCATTATAGAAAGCCTGAACTTACAAAAATGTACAGAGGATAAACCACTAAAAGGCTGGTGTACTGCTCTGGACTGAAGGAGATTAGAGAGAGGTGACAATGAAATGCAATGTTGACCTGGCTGGTGTGACTCAGGGGACTGAGTGCTGGCCTGCGAAACAAAGGGTTGTTGGCTCAATTCCTGGTCTAAGGCACATGCCTGGGTTGCAGGCCAGGTCCCCAGCAGGGGGCACATGAGAGGCAACCACACGTTGATGTTTCTCTTCCTCTTTTTCTCCCTCCCTGCCCTTCTGTCTAAAAATAAATAAGTAAAATAAGAAAAAAAAATAACTAGAAAACATACTATACTTTGTCTAAAATTCAGAAATAGCCCTGAACCTTACAAAAGAGATTCATTTGACATTTTGTTTTGATTTGAACACACTGCTGTTAGTTTTACTGAGCAGCCCTGTATTTTAAAAGCTCTGTGTTAGATTACTTTATTAAAGCACATTGTGGTTTATCCTCCTGCTAAGATCAGACTCAAAGACAACTTAATAATTGAGGCTGTGCTTACTATGATATGTAAAACACAACTGGACCAATAGATGAGAGTAAAGGAGGGCTAGATGGTGATGGAAGGAGACTTGACTTGGGGCAGTGAACAGACAACACAATATACAGATGAGTTATTATAGAATTGTACCCCTAAAACCCATATAATTGTATTAACCAGTGTCACCCCAATAAATTCAATTAAAACTTAATTAATTAATTGAATATTGGATAAAATATATGGCACATAAGCAAACTTATGTTTAAAATGCATTTCTGCAACAAAAATACTTCAAGATGATTAGGGCTAATAATCCAAAACTAGAAAGGAGAATTCTCTGGAAAGTTATGTCATCTTGTTAAAAATTCTCACAAATATACATAGCATCAAAATTCTCTCCCACAATTTAGAAGACTTTCGCATATTTAGAATGTTAAAAAGAATTATTTTGAAGTTATCTGTACTTCTTATTTTTATTCTGTGTATGGCTTTACTCTCAACCATCATCCCAGCCTTTATACTGAAATTAATTTGACTCTTTTCAGAAGCCTATAACCTTTTAATTATATATCCTACAAAATATTAACCTCTCTTTTTGTGTTTTACCACTTACAATAATGTTTCATTTGATTTAAACTGGTGATCCTAAATCAAATAAGGTAATGTTAAGAAATAACCTGATAGCCCTGGCTGGTGTGGCTCAGTGGATTGAGTGCTGGCCTACAAACCAAAGGGTCGCTGGTTTGATTCCCAGTCAGGGCACATGCCTGGGTTGTGGGCCAGGTCCCCAGTAGGGGGCACACAACAGGCAACCACACATTGATGTTTCTTTCCCTTTGTCCTTCCCTTCCCCTCTCTCTAAAAATAAATAAATAAAATCTTAAAAAAAAAGAAATAACCTAATAAATTTTTCCCATAATACTGAATTTTTCACTATTGTTCAAAAAGTTGCTCATTTAAGCTAGCAAATGCCTATTACTTAAGCCCGATATTCCCTCCCAATCTGAAAATAAGAATTGCTTTATATTAGATTTATTTAGACTCACTTGTAAAAGAAGAGCCAGCAGGATGAAAATAACATTTTCAATTACTCAACTTAAATAAATTCATATGTACAAAAGAATAAACATAATACATAATCAATTTGCTATGTATCCAAATGTGTAATATATTTTAATTTCTCTTTATGATACACCTTTAACTAGGGTTACAGTCTTATTTCCTAAAATCTAAGCTGAAAATCCATGTGAACACATTTTTCAGATTTGACCCACATCAGTCTTCAGATTTAACCTACAAATTTGTATCTCCAACATAAACCCTCATATTAATTGTAAATTGATTAAATAACTCCTTGATGGCCCATGTGTTTAAACATTGCCTTGCTAAGTTTTTAACATATAAGCCTCTCTCTGGAAGAGCTTGACCCTTCCCCCGACACACACATTACTATTGTTAAAGAGGATTTGGATTGAGGCACAGCATCACTCTCCTGCTGTCCTGAAGAGACCCACAAGGCATTTAGCTGCATATTCAAATTTTGAATATCTTTGTAACACTGCTATGAAAATCCCAAAACTGCTTTTGCATCCATGGAAATGAAGGGTCCCCTCATTACACAATGGGCTATGAAGAAAGTGCAAGCCTTTTATTCTTATGGGTCCCTTTATAGTGTCTGCTGTTATTGGAGCAGGGACTGCTTAAGGCAAGGGAGAACTAGGCCAAGTTTAGAATCAGCCAGTTTATTCATTTCCCTTTATGTTCACTGACTATATTACTTTCAGTAATAAAATCTTTATTCTATGTTTTGGCACTCAAAGTCATGAAATTAAAGTGACTATAAAAAAAACCATCATAGGCTATTTATCTTTGTGGTAGATGATTTAGAAATGTAAGTTTTGTGTTTAAAATAAGAAAATCAACAAAACAGTATACTTCATGATTATTGTTGCCTTAATTCTGTGTTTATGATATTTATTGAGTTTGTTTTCAGTAATACGGTCAGAATATGTATAAATTCAGTGTAGACACAGAACGACGGAAAGAAACCCAGCAACCATGAATCTCTGTTGAAATAATACAAAGAGCCTGGCTCCAGAGCCCATAATTTCTTTGCCAGGTTAACCACTATCTCCACTGCTTCTAGCCTCTGTTTTCTGATTTAGACTACTTAAGACTTGTCCAGCAGAGAAAACTGCAAAAAGTATGCTGTATTTCCACATCAAAAACACCTATACTAACTTCCCGTTTTAGCTCTAACATGTCTAAAGGGCTTAAAAGTAATCAATCCCACCCTTACAACTAGAAAAAAAGCATAACAATCTAAAACATAAACAGCTTTTCTTGAATTAGTGAGAGCACTGAGGCCGCAGGGCAAACTGGCACCCCAAAGTGAGGAGAAACAGGCAAACACAGAGTTACAGGTAGATACGCTTACCTAAATCAGAGGCAACTGAAACCTTAAACTGGTAGGAACACATAAATGATCACTTTGAAATTACTCTGGGTGGGGAGACACCCACACTTTCCTGAGTTTCACCTGAAGGAACCACACTAGGTTCTCAAAGGGAAGAGCCAAGGGAGATCCCTCACGGCTTAGGAAAGCCCCAAGGGAGGAGGAATCGTTGTGGAGTGTGGCCAGAGCATTCTTCGGACCACAAGTCTTCCCTGCAGAGGAAAAGACTTCACCAGAGCCATGTCTCTACATGGAGGAAGATCATTTCCCAGACTATCTTTTATTCTTCCTCTCCAGTCTGCGTTCTCACCTAAAAGGAGAAAAAACAGCAATCTAAGAAACAAAAGGAAGGTCACAGCCCAAGGACACAGTCCCAAATAAAATAGGAAATTTAATCAGAACATTACAGAACACACACCCTCCCCCACACCTCACCATTATACCAACAGGGCTGCAGTATATTTATACTGGGTAACAGCAGAACCAACAGAAAGACAAAGAGTTTGTGTAAGAATTTCATAAGAAAGTCAAAAGACAGGAGAAAAAAGGATTGAAACCTTGGCACTTACAGCTTTAGCAAATATTAAATGCAGCCCCAATTCTAGAGAGAATAACATATAAACTCACCCTAAAAGCCTATCTACCTAGGTTCTTATTACCCAATAAATTATGCTCAGCTTTCAAAAAAAATTAAAAGGCATGCTAAAACACAGGAAGTGCACTTTGAAGAGCTAAAGGAACATAAAAGTCAGGCTCAGATATAGCACAGTTTTTGGAATTATCAGAGCACATAAGATAATTATAACAAATACACTAAGTGCTCTAATAAAAAAGGAGACAATATGTAAGAATGAATTGGAAATAAAAAGAGATAGTTGGAAAAACTATGGAAAAATCAAAGGAAGTTCTATAAATCTTTAAAAAAACATGAACAGAAAGAAAGAGTGCCTTTGATAGGTTCATCTAAAAACTGAACATAACCAAATAGAAAATCAGTAAAGACTGAGATAATTCAACAGAAATATCTCAAATTGAAATACACTAATTGATAAGTCTTTAGCCAAACTATGAAAAAAAAGAGAGAGGATACATATTACTTATATCAGAAAATTAAAGAAGAGACATCACTGCAGATCCCATGATAATGAAAAGAATGAAACTCTACCAGTGAATTTCTCTTTAAGAAATAAAAAATACCAATTCTTTATAGTCTTCCAGAAAATCAGAATAAACAGTTCTTTATTCCATGACCAGGTTCACATAACAACAATACTAGATTAAGATTTAAGAAGAAAATAAAATTACAAACCAACATCTCTTTTGAACAGATATAAAAATCATCAATAAAATATTATCACTCCTTATTCAACAATCTATAAAAAGAATTATACTTCACAATAAAGTCAAATTTATTCTGGGTATATATGGCTGGTTCAAATTAACAAAATATTACCATCTACCACAGCAAGAGACTAAAAAAGAAGAATCATATAATGATATTAATTGATGCAGAAAAACATTTGACAAAACCCAACATCAATTCATTATAAAAGTTTGCAGCAAATTAGAAATAGAGGGAAATTTCCCTACTTTATAAAGAACATTGTCAAGAAACCTACAACTAATATCATGCTTAATTGTGAAGATCTGAATGCTCTTCCCTTAAGATTATGAAAAATACAGATATATCTTCTCTCACCAATCCTATTTAATTTCTTTTTTTAATTTTAATTTTTATCATTATTCAATTACATTTGTGTGCCTTTTCTCCCCATCCCTCCACCCCCTACCCCAGCTGAACCCCCCTCCCTCCCCCACCTCCACCCTCCCCCTTGATTTTGTCCATGTGTCCTTTATAGTAGTTCCTGTAATCCCCTCTCCTCACTGTCCCCTCCCCACTCCCCCCTGACCATTGTTAGATTGTTCTTAACTTCAATGTCTCTGGTTAATTTCATACTGGGAGATACTACAATACTGTAACAAAAAGAAAGACTATAAAGATTACATTGAAGTGAAAAAAATGTTTTGTTAGTAGATACCACAGTTGTCTATAAAGAAAATCCAAAATTATTAGCAATATATTTTTAGAAATAATAAGTGAGTATAACATAGTCACAGAACACAGATTAATATACAAAATCAATTGCTTTCTTATACGCCAGCAACAAATAATTGGAATTCAAGGGTTAAAAACAAAACAAAGCATTATTTATAATAGCACACCAAAAAATAAATGAAATACAATAAAATATGTACAAGATCTATATATGGAAAACCATAAAATCCTGAGGAAAGAAATAGAAAGTTTAAATAAATGCAGAGACATTTTGTATTTGTGGATTGGCAGACTCAATATTGTAAAGACATTAAAACTTCAAATTTTGAATTATGGATTCAACACAATCCCAGTCAAACGTCAGAAAACTTATTTGTAGATTAGAAAATACTTTTTGTAAAATTGACATAGAGTTGCAAAAAATCTAGACCATCCAACACAATAATAAGGTCAAAGTTGTATGACTCACATTACCTGATTTCATGAGTTTCTATAAAGTTAGAGTAATCAAGAGACTAATATGGAGGAAATAGACACAGAAATCAGTGGAACAAACTAGAAACAATATATCACAGATAGACCTGTAAAATATACGCAATATGAACTTAGACCCAAAAAAAGGCAATTCAATGGAGAAAGTATATGTTTTTCAAAAAATGATGCTGGAACAACTGGATTTGTAACATGCAAAAGAGTAAACCTATGCTAAAGCAGGTGTGGTTTGGTGGACTGAGCACTGACTGGAGAACCAAAAGGTTCCTCGTTTGATTCCCAGTCAGGACACATGCCTGGGTTGCAGGCCAGATCCCAGGCTGGAGGTATGTAAGAGGCAACCTGTTTATTAATGTTTTTCTCCTTCTGTTTCTCCTTCCCTTCTCCTCCCTCTAAAAAATAAATAAAATCTTAGAAAAAAAGAAAAAAGGTAAACCTAGATAAAACCTTACACTTTTCGAAAGATTAACTCAAACTAGACAATAAACCTAAATATAAAATGGAAAGCTATAAGACTTCTAGAAGATAATATTTTTAAAAATCACGAATGTAGGTTTGGTGGTATATTTTTAGATATGAGACCAAAAGAATGATCCATGAAAGAATAAGTTGGGATTCATTAAAATTTTAAGTTGGACTTAAAAATTTCTTGTCTGTGAAAGACACTATTAAGGGAACCAAAGATAAGCCAAATACTACAAGAAAATGGTTGCCAAATACATATCTGTTAAAAGACTTGCATCCTAAATGAACAAAGAACACTTAAACCTCAACAATAAGAAAACAAAAAGCCAAATTTAAAAATGGGCAAAAGAGTTGAACAGCCACCTATGAGAAAAGTCATGCAGAAAATGTCAACAAAAATATTCGAGTAGGTAACTCCACAGTCCCATTCATCCAAAGAAACATCTAAAAATCAAGCAAAAACTCTCGGAACCAATATTGTCAGAACTCTAGAAAGCTGAGTTTTACAGCAACCAAACACACGCTGAGATAAGAGTAAGGCAACTTCAAAATAACAGGAAAGCTTTGCAATATTTTTACTTGTGCTTGCCACATTTTCCTTTCCAGCTCAGAGGCAAATCTCGAGGACAGCAGTTTACATTGCCAGCGTAGGACTCTGCTCTTTGGTCCTGGAGATAACAGAAGAGAATCTGTTCTTAAAGAATTGTGTTTGTCTGATTTGGCCTTCCTAGAAACTGGCAAAGGTGTACGTTTTGTTCCTCCTAACTCAGATGTTATTCATGGCAGACTCACTAGTCCTTCCAAAAAAAATGATAAAAATAGTCACAAGGATGGAAAATAGAGCACAGGGAATAGAGTCAATAATGTGGTAATAACCATGTTTGGTGCCAGATGGGTCCTAGACTCATTGGGGGGATCACTTTGTAAAGTATATTAATGTCTAATCACTATGTTGCATATAATATTGTGTGTCAACTATAATTAAAAATGAATTTTAAAATAATTTAAAAAATTATTTACATATGTATGTGTATTCTAAGATGCATGAACAACTTGCTGCCACCTGGGGCAAAAGATTACAGTGGAGACAAGCGAAGGAGTCTTGAAAGCCTGGGACAAAAAGCTGGGGAGAACGTTTCTTTGGGAAAGAAGGGCATTCGGAAGGGCTGGGCCTTTGGAAAGCCAAGCTCACATGCATGAGCAGGGCAGAATGCATGCTCAGAAGAGACCTGACAAGACCCTCCATTTTCACCTCTGGATGACCCAAGGTCTCAGTGTAGGCAGGAGGTGAAGCCTGGGGCAGAGTTGTAAGGGGCCTACCTGCCTCAGTGCTGAAAGAGGGCCCCCAACATGGAGCCAACCAGCCAACACGGGAGTTTCCCTTTTTTCATTTTTTTGTGATGTTGTTTTTCATTATCATTTAGCTAAAATATTTTCTTATTTCCTGTGTGATTTCTTCTTCCACTGATAAATTTTCCAGAGTTGCTCAGTTTCCAAATACCTTGTGATTTTCTTGATATTCTTATTTATTTCACTTAATACCATTGCAGTCAGAAAATAAAACATTGTATACATTGTATTTTAATCCTCTGAGGTGCTTTGAGATGTGTTTTGTGGCCCACCATATGATGTAGGTGTACAGATGTCAGTTAACAATTCTAATACCGCTTGCTATACCTGCATGGTGAAATTGAATGATTAAGTTAAGGGATGGTGAATGGCGGGACCCAGTTTTCTCATCGCTGAAGTAGAACTTTATAGAGAAGCAATAAGATAGGTTAAGAATGGTCCATGTGGTGATGGATTAGAGTTGGAGACATCAGTATAAACTCACATTTACCTTAAAAAATATAAATTTGGTTACATATGCAAATACATAATGACATGGATATAGTAGATGCATACATATTTCCTCTCTCTGTTGGTTGAGAGTCCTAGAGGTCGGACTATAAAAATGAAAACCTATGAATAATGGTCCCTTGGCTTCTAAATACCATTATTCATTGAAAGGAACCGGCAATCCTTTTGAAGGTGGCTGGCTAAGCAGTGGAGAAGGACATTTATAAGATGAGACTGAGCATCTCACTGAGTCAGAAGTAAGAAAATAACAACAACAGTAACAACAAAAAACAGAACAAATAAAAAAAATAATGATGGAGGTAAGCCAAAGGAACACAGCAACCAAGTGAAAGAATCTCCAATAACCAAAGTTAAAACAATTTGAGTAAAAAATTATATAAATAGCACTGAATTATTACCTAAAGTTTCAATAAATACTTGTGAGTCCATACTGATATAAATAAATGATCAACTAAATAAACAAATCGAGAATAAGGGACAAATCTCAAGCAGAGAAGTATAACTCTCCAACCTTAAGTCGAGCTGCTGTACACAATGACTTCCTTCAAAAGACTACAGACTGGAAAGGAGGAAAAAGGAAGAGTAACCTTGTAGTGGAGAAACCTGACAAACTACCTCATCCGGTTGATCAAGGTCAACCTCAGTCATGATAACTCAAGTTGATAACATGTATCCTTGATATGATAAAATAAAAAGGGCACTTCACCTGTATGATCTTCCACCCCAAACCCTGTAACACCAGTCTAATCATGGGAGGGGGAAACAAACATATTTCAATAATATGTTTTAAAATATACATGACCCAAATTTAAGAAAAACTATCAAGGTCATCAAAAACAAGGAAAGTCTAAGAAACTGTCACCTCCAAGAAGAAGCTTAAGGAGACATGACAACCAAATGTAATATGATATCTAGATGGGAATCCTGGATAGTTTTTACATTAGGTAAAAACTAAGGAAATCTGAATAAAGTATGGACTTAAATTCCTCTCATTTTAATAAATACCGTAGTCATATAAGATGCTAGCAGGAGTGATTGGGTTTAGGGTGACGCAGATCTCGGCCCGCGGGATCTGCTGTTGAGGTTTCAGTATTCCAATACACATACACACGGACTACAGAGGTCCTGTGGGGGGAAAGGGATGGCTGGCTACTCTCTCAAGAGGTGAGTGCCTCTGATCACCTGGCCACTCCCTCAAGGGGGGAGCGCCAAGAGCCTTGCCTTGACCTGCCTTTACAGGTTTTTCAGGCCTCTAACATCAAAGAAGGTCCTCTTTTACTATACAAAGGTTTGTCTTGGATGGTTATCTTTTGCTGACAACAGAGAGGATGTCACTGAATACATCAAAGGAGGACATTTGCAGTGTAAAAGGAGGAATGTTCTAATCCACTATGTCCCATACCTGGAGGGTCTAGCCCAGATTCTGTAAAGATAAAAATACTCAGTAAACATTTGCTTGCCTCAGGGTGAGGGAGTTGTTTAGCAAGAGCAAGTCTCATAGCAGTCTAAGTACAATGCAGGCCTGATTTCCCACTGGAGAACCTACCCATGGACGTGGGTCCTGCCCACCAACCTCGCTCTCCACTGGCTTTTCTGAGTGGGGGCCGAGCCACATTTCCCACGCTTGGAATGGTTCCCCACATTAGGGTATATGGAAACACTACACAAGGTGAGGCAAAAGTAGGTTTATAGTTGTTCATGTGGAAAATAATACAACCTTTAATAAATAATAATATAAGAATAAACTCTGTTTTGCATAGTCACAACTGTAAATCTACTTTTGCTCCGCCCTGTCACAATTTTATGTAAAATGAATGTTTAAAAATAGAGTTTATTATTTAAAAATATAAGAAACACATCCTTATAAAAATGTATACTTGCACACACTCTTCTGTGGGGTGTGAAAGGGGGTGGAGAGAACTCCTAAGCACAAGGAAATAGAGGCATTTGAGAAAGGATGTGAAAGCAGCATCCATATAAAAGGCAATTACCCAATGAGTAGTTCCATGACTGGGTTGAGTGGTCATAATCATCCTGTGCATTTTTAAGACTTCTTCATTAATAGGGGCTGATTAATAGGGGCTGTCATTTTCTACTACCTTTCCCTGGGTGGTGGGCACCATAGAAGGAGCTAGACACTGAGAAATTTTAAACAGGTTGCTAAAAAGATAGTGTTCTGAGCTTTAGTCCTATTCACATCTCTGCAAAAACTCATGCTTTCACCTTGTCCTTGCTGTTCAGAGTTCAATGTTCATATCATTCTCCTTGAGGCTGATAACTCCAGAAAACTTGGGACTTATTCCCAACACAGTGAAAAAAAAAGGGGGGGGGTATGACTGACTTGTCAAGTTGTACCACTTGCATGACCTGTAATGAACTGTTGATGGCACCCCAGAAGTAGCTCTGAGTTAGATTGGTAAAATTGTTCCGTAGCCCTGGATTCCTCATTCATGCCCTAAACACAGCTATTCTGCATAAATGTTTATAAAGAAAAGGCTAGACGTAGAAATGTTTTGTTTGCATGTAAAAGAGATTGTCTACAAACTGGCTGACGGCACCTTTCTAAGAGAAAGATGTTTTAAACAATAAGAGGATTTCTACTTCCAGTTAGGATTTAAAAGGTAATGATGTTGGCCCAACCATAAAAATAAACTAAAGAAGTTACCAAACAACATTTAAAAAATAAGTTCAAAGAGCTAAGAATGCAAAGAAATCAAAATGAGTTTGTATCTAGAAAAGATTGAGCTCTCATTACAAGACTAGATGTAAATACTTTCATCCCTGGTGAAGCAGAAGGAGAGAGAAGACCTTGCTATAGATTGAGAAAAGAAGACACTAAACAAATTCATTTTACGCTTTTTTTATGGCCCATGTGGGCTAACATGATGAGTTAGGATCCCAAAGAGCTTTAACCACACAGCAATTTTCGCTCACCTGGCAAATCTTTTTATAGGTCTATAGCAGGTTCAGGAATAGTAGACCAAAGGGTGGTTCAATGCAAAAGTCACTGGAAAATCCTCCCTGGAGCATGTGGGCTTTCCACTAAGACAAAGCAACCCCTGCCTGAGCAACAGAATCAGCACAAGAGAGCTGAAAGGAAACCCTAAGAGCACTTTGTGCCTTAAGCAAAACTCAGGCAATAGCTGCAGAAGGCTTGGAGCACAATTACAGGTATGTATACACATTAAACAACTGTTGACCATTTAGAATAAAGTAACAACAATGCATGTTGAGGTTTTCAGCATATGAAGAAGTATAAAATATGACAGGAACAAAAAGGGAGGAGAAAGTAAATGGAATAATATTATTGTAAGGTTATACATTTGCCATGAAGTCACACGATATTATTAAAGCTAGGTTGTGATGGTATAGATAAATATGGTAAACTTTATAATCACTAAAATATCATGCAGAGAAGTATAGCTAGTAACCCAACAGAAGAGATAAAATAAAATACTTAAAAAATGCTTAGTTTACTGAAAAGTCAGGAAAAAAGAAATAGAAACAAAGAACAGGAGGATCATGTATGAAACAAATACCGAAACAGTAACCTTAAATATAAGCATATAAATAATGGCATTAAATACAAAGAGACTACACATACCAACTAAATGATGCGAATATTGTCAGACTGGATTAGAAGAAAGATCCAGCTACCTGCTACGTAGAAGAAATACTATAGGCTTTTTGGTTTCAGACATGTAAAGAGTTCATTTCTCCCAGGTAATTGGGAAAAAGCTGGGAAAAACTAAATTCTGCTTACCTGAAGCAGAAGCTTCTGGAGCCATAAATTAGCAGGACACTGATATGAACATTGATCATTTGCTGGAGGGTGATTATGGACTCTCTGGAGAGTGAGACATTTCTTGGGTGGATTTGCTCCCCAGAAGCCCCACCAGATTCTCCCAGTGAGGTTCTGGCATGGAAGTGGAAAAGCAGCCATTGCGAAATACACTTGGAGCCTTCTCCATAACCGAAGGGAGTTGGGGAAGGAGAAACAAAAGTAATGCTACTTGAGGAACACTTGTAAAAGCCATGCCCCAAGAAACAGACCAACTGTTAAACACTTTTTCTGTCCAAAAAAAGTCCATCCATTGTTAATATAACAAAAACAGTTTGTGTCACATTGACGTAAAGTGCCAGCTAAGGAGAGTGGACCGGGATGCGCATACACAAACAGTGACGACTTCACTGTCCTAGGCAGTGGGGGCAGTAGACACCATTCAGTGAGCATGTGTACTGTGTGGCCTCCGCATTCAAAATGACTGAGTAGAACAATGAATCGGCATCACATTTTGCATTAAGCTTGAACATTCCTCCACAGAAACTCTTCAGATAATTCAAAAGTCCATAGCTACAGGCAGCCGGTGATTGGCAGCTTCATCACAACAACTCATCTGCTCATGCATCACATCTTGTGCCGAGTTTTTTGGCAAAACATCAAATCACCCAGGTAACTCACCTCCCCTACAGACCAGATTTAGAAACCTGTGACTTCTGGATTTCCCCAAAACTAAAGTCACCTTTGAAAGAGAAGAGATTTCTGACTGTTGATGAGATTCAGGAAAATATGATGGGCAGCTGATGGCGATTGGGAGAACTGAGGTGTCAAGGGATCCACATTGAAGGGAACTGAGGTGTCATTGTTCTATGTACATCATTTCTTGTATCTTGTATCTCCTTCAGTAAATGTCTCTCACACAGTCTCAATATCTAAGTCATCTTCTTTTAAAGTCAGCACAACCCATTGAGGATGTGTTTTGAAGGAGGAATACTGTTATTCAACTCAGTATTTCTAACTTCAATAAACATGCTTTTAAAATATCTTTTTAAGTATATTTTATTGATTATACTATTACAATTGTCCCATTTTTTCTCCCCTTTATTCCCTCCCACCTGCATCCTGCACCCTCCAGCATCCCCACCCTCCTTAGTTCATGTCCATGGTCGTACATATAAGTTCTCTGGCTTCTCCATTTCATATACTATTCTTAACCTCCCCCTGTCTATTCTGTATGTCTATTTTGTACCTACCAATTATGCTTCTGATTTCCTGTGCCTTTTCCCCCAACCTCCCTCCTCCCCATTCCCCTCCCTGCTGATGACCCACTATGTGATCTCCATTTCTGTAATTCGGTTCCTCTTCTAGTTGTTTGCTTAGTTTGTTTTTGTTTTTTTTAGGTTCAGTTGTTGAGAGTTGTAAGTTTGTTGTCATTTTACTGTTCATATTTTTGATCATGTTCTTTTACTTAGATGAGCCCCTTTATAATTTCATATAATAAGGTGATGATGAACTCCTTTAACTTGACTTTATCTTGGAAGCACTTTATCTGCCCTTCCATTCTAAGTGATAGCTTTGTTGGACAGAGTAATCTTAGATGTAGGTTCTTGCCTTTCCTGACCTTCAGTAAGTACTTCCTTCCAGCCCCTTCCTGCCTATAAGGTTTCTTTTGAAAAATCAGCTGATAGTCTTATGGGAACTCCTTTGTAGGTGTCTGTCTCCTTTTCTCTTGCAGCTTTTAAGATTCCCTCCTTATCTTTAATCTTGGGTAACTTAATGATGATGTGTCTTAGTGTGTTCCTTCTTGAGTCCAACTTCTTTGGGACCCTCTGAGCTTCCTGGACTTCCTGGAAGTCTATTTCCTTCCTGAAATTGGGAGAATTTTCCTTCATTATTTTTTCAAATAAGTTTTCAATTTCTTGCTCTTCTGTTTCTTCTTCTGGCACCCCTATGATTTGGATGTTGGAATGTTTAAAGTTGTCCTGGAGGTTCCTAAGCCTCTTCTCATTTTTTTTTTTAATTCTTATATCTTCATTCTGTTCTGGTTAAATGTTTATTTCTTCTTTCTGTTCCAAATGGTTGATTTGAGTCCTGTTTTCCTTCCCTTCACTGTTGGTTCCCTGTATATTTTTCTTTATTTCACTTTGTATAGCCTTCACTTCTTCTTCTAATTTTCATCTGTACTCAACCATTTCTGTGAGCATCCTGATTACCAGTGTTTTGAACTCTGCATCTGATAGGTTGCAAATGCAACCTATCAGAGCTTTGATCTGTTCTTTAATTTTGGGCCATATTTCTTTGTCTCAGCACACCTGTTATGTTGTAAGGGGCAGAGTCCTAAGAGTTCACCAGGGTGGTCTACCCACTTCACCGTCCTGGTAAACACTGCCTTGTGGTGCTGTTTATGGGGGAGGGGTCAGAGAGGGAACAATGCCACAGCAAGAACTTGCTCAGTTCTTGCCCCGCTTTCAGTCACTTCCCCTGTTACCCTCAAGCAAATCGGGCCCTTCAGGTGTTGATTCCTGGATGGGTGGGTTTATGTATGTCCTAGGATCCTGTGGGTCTCTCCAATGAACTCTTCCAGGAGGCTGGGAGTTTGTCTCACTGCTGCAAGCCCCACAGATTTTTACAGCCAGAAGTTTTGAGGCTTAGTTTCCCACACTGGAACCATTTTGTGCAGTCTGTTTCACTCCGAGGTATTACTCCTGGCTTATCCACACACAAATGTGGGACCACCCAGTCTGCTGCCTTGCTGCACATCCTCACTATACCAGCTTCCCATCTCTACCCCTCCTACCAGTCTGTATGAATGTTTCTTCTTTAACTCCTTGGTTTTTGGACTTCCCATACAGTTCTATTTTCTGGAAGTTCTGGTTGTTTTGGTTTTTAAATTTGATGTTGTCCTTTTTTTGGTTATGCGAGGAAGCAAAGCATATCTACCTATGCCTCCATCATGGCAAGAAGTCAAAAATATCTTTATTGCATTTTATGTGTGCATCAAGATTTTCTCTGCCCTCATATTTCAGTGATCAGACCATTTTTAGGTGAACTGTTGCCTACATGCACACTCTAAAGTATCATTTCAAAATCTCAGAGCATTATGTAAAGATAACTAATGATAACCAACCAAGTGGCTGCACCTAATACAAAAGGTGCAGCCACTTGCTTCCTCCAGACCGGCTTTCTCCAGAGCTTCTGCAGCCTCTCCTGGAAGTGTGTGTATGCGTGTGTGTGTTTCACTTTAAAGACTTATTTTTCTTCTTTCAGAATGATCTTCTTTGTGAAGAAACTGGAATATAAAAAGAAAGTATGCCAAAATACTGAGAGACTGTATAATATTTTATATCTTACAGCACTGTAATTTTTAAAAAGCTTATACAGGGCATATTTCTTAGATGTTAATGATTAATTCATCTATTTTTGAGAGTTCATAAGGACAAGAATTATGTTTTGTTTTACTTTCTTTTGGTGGGTCTTGTCTATTCTTCCTTAGTAATGGTGGTGGGTTTCCGCAGTGATCTATCATGTTTTTTTGTTTGATGCCCACAGTGGAAGGACTTCTACCAGAGAGGGTGAAAGACATAATTATGGGCCAGAAGAGTGTTACCCACATGACTTCCCCTCAAACTCTACTATATCAAAAGATGTGGAAAAGGATATCAAAGTCAAGTAGGTCAACACTGATATACCCACTTCTTGGACAGTCACATCGTCCTCTACTGTGTTCAAAGTTCATTAATGCACTCATGGAACTTTTACTGAATGCCTCCATGTCAGCAAATTCCCTAAATTTTGGTGGCACAGAAGCAAACAAAACACACTAAAACTTCTGCCTTTGGAAGGCCATAGTTTCATATGTATAGGAAACCCCTATTTCACAAAAGAAACCTAATTTGATTTGGGTTAACCCAGTATATCCTTAACTCCCATGAACTCTCCTCATAAAAGAATAATTAAAATATCATGGGTATCCTAGTGTTACTTGAAATAGATTTTGAAGAATGTTGATGGTAGAAAAACCAGACTTTTATAATCATGTTATTTATCTCTTTAATACTTTCCTGAGCTAACTATATCAGAAATGAATATCATGCCTGGCATTTACTCAACCTGTATAGATTGCCTGATGGGCACTGTACACGGGCAATACACATTAGTTTGTGAATTCTGAGTTATCACTTGACCTCCCAAAGGATCTCAGGTGGTTGCATTTAAGATTAATGAGGCATTGGATAGCCATTAAGAAGCTATTCAAGAATATGCATTTAATTAAAATGAATTATGTATACAAGTTAATACCATTCAACCTTTTTAATTCAGAGAGATAAATCATGGCTGTTTTACTCCTGAGAAGGGTCCTAACATTGGCAAATTGAATATTGATGTTACAATGCCAAAATAATTAATGCTGGTCAGATTCACCCATAATGGGTATATGCTGATACTTTGCCTACCAGAAAAAATTAAATATTTCTTTTTTAGTTGACGATGTGTATGCACTTGCACATGTAATGAGCTACAAAGAGTAGTTCAATGGCATACATAATCCCTGAGTACAAAGCAAATGGTAACATCAATTCTCAAGAAAATACTGAAAAGCCCACAGCTTTAACTTATTCATCAGCATTAGTGACTCAGTATGAATGTTTCCTTTAAACACAAACACGATTCATATGCAACACAGTTACCGTCTATTGACTTAGTAATGCTTCCGGTAGCATTTTTCTTTGCCTAAGGGAAAGGATGCCAATATTTTAATTCTACCAAGTTTGCATTGAGAATAGTGTCATGGATCCAGTGGATGCCTGAACACCCTGATAGACGACTCTCCGTCTTTTCTTCCGGATCTCGCAGTGTCTCTCATAGATAGATGTTCTGTCTGTTCAGGATGAGTTTAGCTGAATGGAGAGAAGACATGCAGATTATAAACACAGATTTAAGACAATCCAATATAAAAATAACGGATCATAGAATTATGCTAGGAGCCCACATAATCTTATTAAGCAATGTCACCCCAATAAATTTAATTTAAAAATTGATATGACCTAACATTTATTGAGCAATTACAATGTTCTAAATACTTTACATAGAGTAGCTCATTAAGTCCTTACAGTAATCACATTGGTTAGGTACTGAATTATGCTTTTACAGATTAGAAAATAAGGACACAAATTCTGTGATCTGTTTTGCCCCAGATCACAGAATTGGTGTGTGATAAAGCTCAGATTCAAATTCTGTCATTCTCACTCTCAAGCCTGCCTAGGTTTTGCTGTATTGGCTTAGTAGGTATGCAACGTTTCACAGTGTTATGAAGTCTAAGGAACTCACAGTCCCTCTCTTTCATTTGCTTCTCATTCACACTCAACATAGTTGGTAGTTTTATATCACCAATAAAAAAATCCACTCTGAGTCACTATTTAGTTCTCTATTTTTTTTTTTTACGAAAATCTAATTACTTATAAGTTCCTGTGCTTTTTGTTTCACAGTAGGGAAATACAAGGTCTGTCCAGAAAAAGTCCAACCATTGTTAATGTAATGAAAATAGTTTGCGTGACATTGATGTCACCTGGCAGCCAAGGAGAGTGGACTGGGATGTGTGTGCATGAACAGTGATAACTTCACTGTACTAGTCAGTGGGGGCAGTAGACACTGTTGAGTGAACATGTGTACTGTGTGGCTGTCACATTCAAAATGACTGAGTAGAGCAATGAATCTGCATCAAAATCTGTGTTAAACTTGAACATTCCTCCACGGAAACTACTTGGATGATTCAGAAGGTTGCAGCTCTGGGCAACTGGTGATTGGCAGCTTCATCACAACAACACTCATGCCTCACATCTCCTGCACAGTTTTTTGGCAAAACATCAAATCACCCAGGTGACTTAGCCCCCCTACAGCCCAGATTTGGCACCATGCCTCTTGTGGCTTTTCTTAAAACTAAAATCACCTTTGAAAGGAAACAGATTCAGACCCTCAATGAGATTCAGGAAAATACAACCGGGCAGCTGATGGTGATCGGAAGAACTGTGTGAGGTCTCAAGGTGCCTACTTTGAAGGGGACTGAGGTATCATTGTCCAATGTACAATGTTTCTTGTATCTTGTATCTTCTTCAATAAGAGTCTCTCTTTTTCATATTACGTGGCTGGATACTTTCTGGACATACCTCGCATACCTAAATTCCTGGAGTGAATGAATGAATAAACAAACAAAAAAATAAATAAGTTAGGTGTCAATCATAGTAGGAACTCAAATACAAAGAACGATATAAGATCTTAGGTCTTTATAAAGTCAGAATTTTTTTCCTTAAAAAATAGAAAAAAACCAATATTTTTAATTAGAAGTTTCCTTTTAGAAATGGAAAGAATCAATTAGTTACCCAGGGGGAAGCAGTGAAATGTCAAGACTAATGTGATTATAGTTTCCTAAAAACATTTCATTTGTTTCTCAGTCATAGCCGTCACAACTGCAGCCATCTGACTGCAGGCATAACAATAACCCTAAAAGGCTTACATCACATGGTGTGTGCTGTACTTTCACCACGACTTCACAGCAGGTTAATCAATAAAGCAGCACCAGCTCTGAACAATTATAATAAAACACCTTAAGAATGATCCACAATTAAAAGGTAGAGGGGAAAAAAAACCCTTCAATTTAGATAAACCAATCTGCCACTCAGTTTGATAAAGTTCACTTGAAGAGTTCTGACACTCTCAAGGCACATATCAGCAGAAGGACCTGCGCGATCTTGAATCTAAATTAACTATTCAGGTTGTACAGGAGTAAAGAATTATAAGCCTCTCTAGTTACACACACTGGAGTATTACTTATAACCTAACAACCAATTTCCTATTGAAATTTTACTTTGCAATGTACAAAGAGGTACCTGTATTGATTTTAATAAGTGGTTTGAAATATATTTCTGAAATATGACAGGTCTTCATTTGCACGCATGAAAAGTGATAAGCACATGCTTATCATTCACTTAGCAATGTACCCTGATCATCTATAATTTTCTAGACAGGAGGATTAACAGTAAGTTAATAATACTCATCACTCCTTGGAGGCTTACATTTTTATGATGCTCTGTTCTGCACTGAACTTGAAGAATGAGTTCGTGAGAAGAGAGGGCAGGGTGTGGAGCACACACCAGGTTAGCCCAGACAGAGGGATGAGCACTAAAGATACCTTTCCCTTCAGAATTTAAGTTGTTTGAGGGCAAAAGAAGCTTGTGGGAAAGTGGCGGTATATGAAGCTGAATATTAAAAGATTTGAAGCTAGAGAGTGGCATGACTTAAGTTTCTAGGTCACAACTTTGAAATAATTCTCTGGATTCAGTGAAGAGAATTGATCTACAAAATTGAGAATATTACATTATTTCAAAGTAGACGTGATGGAGAATTGAAATGTTCTCAGTCCTCTCTGCTGATGTGAGTGAGCTGGACTCATTCGAAGGTAGGATTATAGGGAGTTTTACAGGGTAAGCATCAAGATTACATTTCTCCAATTTTTGATCTTGGCATCTATTCATCAAGAAAAGGGGTAAATAATGTCTCCTACACAGATATACTACCAAATGCCAGTTTTTATATCTTCATACCATCTTGTGGACATCCAGACATTGTCTTTCTCATCTTCATATTCCTTCAGTCACTGGCCGGGATGCAGAGGGATGGTGGGTTTTGGACCTATGAGGAATGCCACAGATGGAAGCAAGTGCACTAGATGACATTGTGTAAAAATTCCATGGGCACTTGATGAGTAGAGGACATGTTATTTGCAGCAAAGTAGCTATAGTAGTGTCACTCAAAATGTAGTTGAGATGATTTATCTGGCCATTAGCTTCAGAGTTGTGGTAGATTTGCAGATTAGAAATAGAAAGATTGGTAGAGCAGCTTCCTAAATTTCTTTTGTTAGCAGAGGTCCAGGATCAGTAGAATGATGCGTAGGGAATCCATGGAGGAAAAAGAATCCCTGGATGAAGAGCAAAGCAGTAGGTAAAACAATATGACAACAATGTGAAGAGTAAAGTGTGCCGGTTTATTGTTTATCGGTAAGTGATGGAATGATGTCCTTGCCGTGGGTATATTCTTCATAGGTCTCATGTTTCTGCACAACTTGTCAGCAGAGACAACGACAACTTTTGCTTAGGGCTCCTTCTGCAAAGATGTTTATATAGCAAACAGCTATATAAGCAGCAGGAAGATAGAGATATTCCTGGTTCAGAGAGTAGATTTGTTTACAGTCCAACATAGTAAAGATAATGTCTCCCTCCAGGAGAAAGATGGAACAGCTTTGCTTGTGGTACCTTTAAACTGGGTGTTGTTTTAGCTCAGGGTTCCTTAGGCATGGTGCAAATGTACAGCACGCACGGCATCCACCTGGCCACTTCTCTTCGTTCTCATTGGACAAGGGAAAATAATACAAATGCGCAGTTCATGCTGCCTGCTGAGCCATGAGTAACAAAGTGGTTTGTGTTTGACCCAGGAATCTCATATCTTCTGCCAGGAACCATGAAACTATGGCAGGCTAACCTTTCAGCTTGTAAAAAAGGTAAAACTCTCAAATCCTTCAAAGTTCTTGACAGATGGTTAATTTATAATGGCATACCAAAAGAGGCATCTCAGCTATTTTTTGAGAACATTTCCATCCTAGTCCTCGTTTTCAGGAATATTCATGTTTTTAATTCAATTTGTTATAGAAGGGCCCCATCAGTACTGTCACATAATGAACTAATTTGTGACATAGGGGATGGGAGGGGAGGGACAGTATAATCAGAATAAGATACTTCTTAGGTTCAATGAAGCCTGATTACAGGGTTAAAATATGAGACTTTCAAAAGAGGCCTCAATATAACCAGATCTTCTCAAGTTGAATTTATTTGTCTCTACAGCCCAACACCTTCTCCACAGTTAGAATTCTTGTGATTGTGTGAGCTATGCAGTTAAGCTATGCTTGTAATCAAATTAACAAAATGCTAAGAAATATTAATTAGTTTTAGAATCTAAGGACAATAGATTATTAACATTAGATTCATAAAACCGTTCTCAGCATTTTAATTAAGTATAGTCAGTGAAAATTTACTGGCTTTCTAGAACTAAAATTTCAATAAAGAACTTCAGAAATTGTGACTGCGATAAGTTCAAATAATTTAATAATTCACATAATTTAATAATTACATCTATGCAAGCCCCACTAAGATAATTTGTATTAGTTTATATTGCTGACAAACTTGTGCCTTTTAAGATCCAATTATGAAATCTGCTATATTATGTATGCAGTTGATAGAAAATCAAAAGTTTAATAATGTAAAAAAAAAATCTCTAGAACTGTATGAAAAATAGAGGAAATATAAGCTGTCTATGGACCATATTGCAACATTCTATTTGTCACATTGAATGACAACACTAACATTTTTGGTGTATTTTCCTAAACACATTGTATCTTGAAACTGTAACATGTAATAAGAAGCAGGTATTGCAAAGGAAAAAAAGAGCAAAAAAAAGTATTTTATTGAAGTAGAAGCAGAAATGTTCAATTAAAGTATGCAAACATGCTTCAATTCCTGATCAGTTTAAATATAAAATTAAATGTAAAATTAACAGAAGAGTTTTTTCATCTGATGAAGTGCCCACAGAAACCTGTACCAAATATCAAAGTTAACAGTGAACTGCGGAGAAGACCCCCTGCCCTCTGAGAGCAGGTATTGACAAGGATGCCTGACATCATGAATTGTGTTCAGATAAAAATTATACTGGAAATAAATCTAGTGCAAAAAGCTAATAATGAAAATAATGAAAAAAGGGAAAGATACAAAAAAATTCGAATTACTGGTTACACGTGACTTTAGTAGGCTGGATACAATGTCTTTGTACAAAAATTAATAATATTTCCAGATATTAGCAATTAGTACAATAAAAAAGTAAGATAGTTTTTATAAAACCTCTTAAAACATCTAATATCGAGGAATAAATTTAACAAAAATATGCAATACTTTTACAGAAATCTGCATCCCAAACTTCAACAACCTCCTAACAAATGAAGAGATACAACATAAGCCTAAACTGGGAAAGTCAATTTTGTTAAGATTTCAGTCCCCTTTCCGTACTGGTCTGTCTATACACAGACCACTACTATATTCTACATAATTGAGAAATACATTTTTGTTAGATAAAGCTTCTGATATTTGTTTTCTTATTATAGCCCTAACCTTCCATAACCCTGGTCGTTGCCAAAAACAGAACTTCTAACAATATTAATTGTTGATAAAGATCTGGAAAAAATGTTAAAATAAAACTCTTCCTTGTACAAAATAAATTTGTTTGAAGCTGAATGGCAATTTGGCACTAAGTAGTAAAGCCACAGCCATAACTAGTCTAATACCTAATTCCACCCCAGGTACACTCTCACACGTGTACATAACTGTGTTGGCAGCGCTGCAGCAGTGAGGATTGGAAACAATTTAACTGGTCCTTGTTGTGAGGATAGACACAGGCTTTTAATGCTACCGTGGTAATAAATGAAGACCACTAAAATGAGAACAAGCATAGTGTGGGGGTTCAGAACATGACACCCCAAGCTGGGCCTCAGCGGCATGTGGATTATTTGCTCAAAAGGCAACTGAGAACTTACAGGCTCAAGGGAAATTTCTGCTCTCCTCCTCTGCTGTCTAGAACTATTTAAATTAGGAGCCTGGCTCATGTTGAGAGCTATCACCAGAAGTGACTTTTTACCTATCTTTATGGAAGGAGAAATAAATAATTACTGGACATGTCTCTCCCTGCAATGACTCTCTGAAGCCTCAAGGTGCATTACCTCGCCCCTAGCTCAGAATGCCTTGTATATCTCCATCCCCTTTCCACCTAACCTATTGCGCAAGTGAGGTTTCCGACTCTTTCACATATGCAGGGTTCCCATACATCAAATTTATAATCAAATTTGGTTACTTTCCCTGGTTAATCTAGCTCATGTTTATTTATTAGACCAGCTAAAAAACCCTTGAAGGTACAAGGAAGTTTCTCCCCACCCTCACCTCTAACAGTGAGAGCTGGCCACTATCTCTGGCACTTGACAGAGACTCAAAGGCAGGTGGGGCAGTGAGAAACTTAAACGGAGTGGGAGAAGAGAAGGCTGCAGGTGCACCGTGACTGGAGATTGTTGGCATGGGAAGCTGAGGTCGCACTACCTAGAAGCAAAATGTTTATGCAGTAGGTTGGGGGAGCGTATTTAGCTTCCTCTGCCTGGTCCTCAGATGGAAGCAGGGACAAAAATTACAGACGCTGGCAGGTATTTGACTCAGTTATTTGCTGTCTCGAGCTGATTGATGTAGAGGTTGTGAACCTGGCTTCTGTTTTTATATACGGTACAGCAGTTGTCTTTGTGTATTCAGTCCATCACTATGTGATTTGAAAATAAGGAAACTAAGTTGTCAAGTATCAAAATAATAATTTCTCAAAATATAACATTAGCTGAAAAGGTAGAAAAAATTTAGGTTGTGCAATATGATAGGATTCTAGGAAACAAGACTATATTTTATAATGAGGGTGGTGTGTAATAAAAAATACTAAAACACTGCAAAGAAAGGATACTTTAATAGCTTTTTCCTCTGGAAAGAAAAACAAATGAGTGGAGGAATAGAGCTTTAGTGATATGTATAACATTTTATTTTTGAAAAATAAATCTTGCAAGTATGGGTTTATAGGTATCCATTTTCTGTATTTTTGGAATATCTGAATATTTCACAATCAAATTTTAACCTTCCTCCTCCTTTACTTTCTCTTCCTCCTCTTATTTCTTCTGCTCCTCCTCTTTCTCCTTATCTTCTTTTTCTTCATAAGAATAAATGCTATTCACCTGAGTCCCGGATATTCTAATTAGCTAGCAGCAGACATAAAACACAGATGGAACTCAAGGTTTAATTGTGCACTACAGCCAGCAGATAACAAAATCATGTGGATAGGGCTTACTATGTGAAACAATGAGGAATGATCGTGAATGTGGTAAACCTGAATGAGAATGTTCCAATTAGAGGCTTTCAAACTGAGAACAGTTTAAAGCAGTGTGTAAGCCAAACTGCTTTTATTTGGCCCATTTGCTGTTAGAGTCTGAGCAGCATAAAGATCTCCCTGTTAGCTACAATAAATGCAGCGAACAAAGGCATGAAAGATTTCAGAAGAAACAAATGTCAGTAGTAGCTAACAAGAATGGAGGAAACTGGGGGAATCTTCAGGCCCCGCATCAGCTGGATCAGCAGTACAAGATGAACCGTCCCTGCAGTCCACGAGCATGGCGGAGCCTCCTCTAAGCCAGGTAGGTATTGTGCCAAGTGCTAAGTTGCAAGGAGGACCTCAAAGAGGTCATAGTCTAAAAAATGAGAATGTCCTGAATTTAAGCAGCAAGCCTAAAAGAGAGAGATTGCTTTGAAATATTTTTAGAAGTTAGACTCGAAAAATTTGTTTGCTAGGGAAAAGTATAGCAAGTACTATTTATTTCTAAGGGAGGCTGCCTGTACCGGCAGACCTCAGAAGAGCAGGGGGTACAAGAAAGGATCAGGTTTCAGTCCCTTCCCCAATGCACTGAAAGAGAATGTAAGAGAGTCTATAGGAATGAAGAGTATAAAGGGGTCTATAGACTAGTATCAAATGGGTAACTAAGTTATTAGCTCTTAAAATTAGTTTTAAAAATTTAAGTAGGCACCAGTAGTGCACAGATGACAGAGAGCCAAGCAGCAGATCAGTGGGTGTATACAAATGGACCTGTTAACAAACGAGGGCTTTAACTAATTTTTTTCTCTGCGCTGACATAGAGAGCATAGATGCCACTGATGTGTCATTATTCTCCTGAGACTCATGCAGATGTCCTGAACCGCTCGCCCCTAACTCAGCTGTTCCCAACAGTAAACTCACATGGGTCCACCAGTTACAACACGTTTTGCATGGGATTTACTTCTGTGAATAAAGTATCCAATTTTTCTTTGTCAAGTGAAAGGGGAAGTGACAATTAGATGTTGTGGGAATACACAGTGTATGTTACTATCATCCATTATATGTGATACAATAAAAAAAGGAGAGAGCTGGCGCCGGCATGATCATGGGGGATAAGAGAGTGGGCTGGAGCATGTGTGTGGGCAGAGAGAGGAACAGAGGCCTAGGTATGCCGGGTCGTGTTGTGTGGATGTCTGAAATTAAAAAAAAAATGTAATAGGCACTCAAAAAAATGCCCATGCAACAAAATTTGACTATAGAGAAACATCAGTGATATTTTAGCAAATAAAATTGAAAATCCATCACGATTTAATGGTAGAAATTTTTAAGTATGCAGAGCAATTCTTACGACAATAATACTTTTGCTGAAAATGCTTTCAGAACTCTTTCAGAATCTGTAGTGTATTGTTTTGTATATCCCAGACCAATAGATTTTCTTTTAGAGTTTTATTATTATTTTAAATTATGAAATATTTTAGGCATATTAGAAAATGAGAAGAGTAAGAAACATCTTTATACTTATTGCAGAGTTGAAAGCCCTCTAACTCCCAGACTCTCCCAGATGTCATCAACTTCCTGATTTTGGCATTTAGATTCCTGTGCTGTATTTTCATAGTTACGTGTGTGTGTGTGTTGAGAACATTTAAAATCTATTTGTTTAGCAAGTAGTTTTATCAGCCAAATATTATTTAATGCCAACTTAGGCAAATAAACCAGGACACTGACAATCTTATATTACTCAGAATCTCAGGGAGCAGTTTCAAAAGGGTGAGTCAAAGTTTTGATCAATGGAAACAGCTGTGAAAAACATGTGTTAACTACCAGGTTGGCTACTCTAAAAGGCACACCTTCATATGTATTTTTCAGTATACCTGTTTTTAAGAAACAAAAAACAAAAAAATGGCAGGATTCAAAACGTCATGAAGATATAACTACTATTTAAGAGTGGAATGTAGCTGCAGACAAAATTTTAGAGCTTCTCTTTGTGTGCTTTTTCAGCTGCCTTAAAAAAAATCAAAGCTTGCTTTATACATTATACATAAACCAATACGGAGATATGCTGCACAATTCCATTGGTGAAATAAATTCTGAATTATTATATATTTTTTATATTCAGATACTCCTCTGGCATAAAACTTCATAGCATTTTTCTGTAACATCAAAGGTTTAATTTCTGAGTTAGCTGATATATTAAAAATAATGTATCCCTTTCTTCTTTTAATCCAAATTCCTGGAAAGAATAAATTGGAATGTCTTAATATATTAACTCTCTATTAAAATGCATATAGATTTCTCAGATGTGGGGAACCAATTTGACAGTCTTACGAACTTTGCATCCATGAAAACACCCCCTAGTTGATATAATAACTTTAGGAGCTCTGAATGATAGATTTGGCTAGAAAAAAAAAATATATATATATATATTCCATTCGGGTCATTTCCTTGTGGATAGCTACTTGGATCAAAGAGAAAACTTCCTATTTTAATAAATTCACCACCACAATATCTTGATGGTAAATAGCAATCCATGAAATGAGTTTAGCATGAATTACAATTTTACCTTGGTCCATGATCAATATCATTTATAAAATGATAACCATGCTTGTAGTGTTTATTTCTATTTTATATGAGATAGATTTTACAAACTAGTTGTAAAGCTATGTTTCCAATTAAAATTCACTCTGCCCCTCAATATCTCTCTGAGTTTACTGAGATTATAAATATAAAAATGCTTTGGTTATAATCTTTCTCAATCAATACTTACACTCTTAAGACTGATGAAAGGAATGTGCATAGACCTCCACTCACACTGTAATGGAAGACCTTCCCCTCCAGAACATTCCAGAATAATGTAGGCAGGCTAAAATGACTTTTAAATGCCCCACTCCCAGGCAATCTGCTTTCTGGCCAACCTTACTCTGAGGCCAGAAAGGATAGCAAGTGGGCAAAGTCACAGCACATCTTAAATAGAATTCTAAAGAAGGGCCCTAAATTTCATTATATTTATGAATACTTTCACCTTTTTCAATAAATCGGAGTTATAATGGATTGTGAGGTAGACTGAGTTCAGCCAAATGTCAGAACCAGCTAACAAGGTCCAGCTTGTGCACACTGTTTGGCAAGAAGGAATACAAAATTTTATTGATGCTGAGATAAGCTAATTTAGCTTTCAAATCCTTTCATGGCCTCCGTATTTTTAAACACTTCTCTTAGCAGCATCCAAATAATTCTATCCAGCTTTTTTTAATTTCCAAAATGTGAAATAGGCTCTTGAAAAAAAAATCTCCTTGCCTACTACACAGTAGACACAATTTTTTAATTAAATAAATAAATTTAGTTAGTTAAAGAAGAGTGTAAAATTATTCAGGCATATCTCTCAGGGAACTCTATTTCTTGACAAATATTTTCATATTTAACAATTCTGGTTTTTGTTTATTAAATGATTAAAAATTACTTCTTTGAGACACAATTTCTGACGGTGTCCTAATAAGAGAGTAAATAAGACAAAATCCACAACATCAAGGAGTTCCCAATTATTTTTAAAAAGACACACCTCAGATGACTACTTGTAACTTCCTGCTTTATGATCCTTTTACTGAAATTAAGATCATCCACAGTAATGACCAAGTCCTATACTTACAATTATCTAAGAATGGGAAAGATGTTGATGTTGACCATGATGATATGCTACGTTAATTGGTGACATTAAGTTGAACCAGTCAATGGTGTTAAGAAAACATGAGGGACCGGTCATAAGGTGGAAAACTATAGCTTTTACAGATGTGTAATCAGATTCAGTAAATTCATACGCTTTTGAATCAAGCAACTATTACCCACAGGCATTTTTCTCTCTCTACAATTTTTTTCTTTCACTTACTATATTTTTTCTTGTAGCGTTTCCCACTATTTGATGGTAACTCTTAACAGTGCCTGTTCTTTCAGAAGAATCCACACTCTGATTTACATTTGCCCAGCAGACTTCTCTTTTTATTGACACTATCACAGATGCCCCCGTTTTCCTCCCCTGTGCCCGACTCCGCCCAGCCCCCATGCCCATGGCCTTCACCACATTGTGTCCTATGGGCTATGCATATATGTCCTTTGGCTGATCTCCTTATGATTTTTGAGAACAAATAGAGTTATTTGATAAATTCTACAGAAGTACTTTGATAACTATTATCAAAGAACTAAGAGAAATTAATTCTATAGGTGCTGAACAGGGAAGAATTTCAAAAAAAACATGTGAAGTGGTGACAATTGAAAACTAGCAGTATTTGTCAAATCCACCAAAACCCAGGAGAAATTTCCAATAGCAAAAACATGCTATGGACTGAAGTAAAACAGCAAGACAGTAAGACCTGAGGAGTTACTGCACTAACCCCCACCGAATACTGCCGCCTTAAGAACACAGGGGCTTTACTTAGAAGGTCCTTCTAACCCTATGGCACAGGATCGATGTAGTTCTGTTCTAGGTAACTACATAGGGTCACTAGCTTATTACTAACTTTTCATCTACATATCTTTAATTACACTTCCCAATACATCAACATGGACAAAGGCAGAAATGACCAAATGATGGTCATCTATGTCCTGCCTTGTGTTGCAAGCACTTTAAACTATTCCACACTACATGAGGGTAACTTCCCATCACACTGCTACACAAGTCTGTAGTTTCTGAGAGCAAAAGTTTTCATTACTCAGCAGACAAAAATCAGATAAATGACCTTGACATGAGAAATTTGCTTAAGGTCTGTGCACATCAACAATCCCTTCTGCTTAAATCTTGGAGGATTTCAACAGCATCTACAGGTATGATGAGGGGCTATTGAAAATCCATTTATCCTGTTTCTTGGCTCCTAAGAGATTTAGGTAAATATCTCTTGGGTGGATGAGAATAGAGGACTACAATAGAAAGGAAAATAAAAATAAAGGCAAGAACTTGAATCCTGTGTAAGAACTTGCCCTCAAAATATTAGAAATACAAAACACCATAATGTAGTCTAAGCAGAATATCCCTACTGTTACCTGTAGATAAGCAACTAAAGGAGATAGCAGAGAGAGGAGGAAGGATTTTTGCATCCAGAAGGAGGGCAGGGAAAAGAAGAATGGTTTTAGGGAATACAGTGGGCCATTATTTGTATCTTTGCCAGTGTCAGAAGTCCTGAGGTCGCTGTGTCTCAAAATTTTGCGGGCAATGCCTCATATGGGTGGGTCAGGTCTGAGCCTCTACCCCGCAGCATGAAGCAAAGAAGTATCACTGCTGGAGGTGAGGTCACCCCCCTACTCTCTGTCTCATGCATTATTATAGAGAAGTGGTCCTTGATGGTGCCTGAAAAAAGCATAGGAAATATCTTTTTAGCAATGCTTTGCATAACAATTTGAGGCCAAACTTTACGATAACATTGAGGCCATCTCAGGGAAAGAGAGACAAGTGTTCACTCCCATAAATTGTCACATCTGCTTACAGGAATGTCATCAAACTTACCCAGGATAATATACTTTTTTTTAAAGATTTTATTTATTTGTTTTTAGAGAGAGGGGAAAGGAGTGAAAAAGAGAGGGAGAGAAACATCAATGTGTAGTTGCCTCTTGTGCGACCCCTACTGGGGCCCTGGCCTGCAACCCAGGCATGTGCCCTGACTGGGAATCGAACAGCAACCCTTTAGTTCATAAGCTGGCACCAACCCACTGAGCCACACCAGTCAGGGCTATATTTATTTTTCAATGCCCTCTTTCAACAATGTGGTGATAATACACAGTTGCTCTGTAAAGGAAGAAAAGAGAAACTTTAGAAATTCAAGGGATAAGTGGACATGGCAAACCCATTCAAACTGAAAGGGTATCAAAGGTTTGGGGGTGTTGGGTTCCAAGTTCTGGACTTTTAAAGCAATATCTGACTTCTTTACTTGTCCGTAGTGTAGTTTCTACTTACCTACATGTATGGAAATGCCTTTTGGTAGAAATGAAAAATAAAATAAAAGGGCCTACAAATCTCACCTAAATATTGTGAAATGCACCATCAACATCTTCCCATACAACATAAGAAAAAAATTAATGAAGTTGGGTGTTTAGTACTACAGAGAGTCCAAAAGATGTGTGCATTCCAATGTCACTTGATTTAGGTACCTTCACTACTCCCTGGCTCCACAGAAAAGTTCTGGATGCTGTTGATGATACCTGGTGTCTGAGTGTGGGAATGAGCGATTGCCACAATATTGACTTGAAGACAGTAAAAACACTGCTGAAAACCAAACAGAAGTTAGCCAACATGGTGGTCATATACTTGAGACCAGTGAGGAACTTCAAAAATACCCCATCATCTGTCATGGACTTCATTAAAAAAAGGATTTTAAAAAAGAATTCAAACATCTTCACGTTAAGACTTCACTTTTAAGGTTGGTGAAAACAAGCATGCCTTAAAGACAATTAGACATGAACGGACCTGGATAGGCAAATTTCTCCAGAAGTCACCTATAAGAAATACACATAAAGAATGTTAAGGTCCACATGTACAGACTGAGAGGAATTATTACTGAGAAAATTAAAATAGAAAAAAATTTCCAGATTTTCAGGGTTTCCAAAGAGTGATGTAAACATTCAATTTGCAAATCTAAAGATGAAGAATTTGCAGTTATTTGTTCAAAACCTGAACGGGAAATGGTAAAACAAACACAGCTGGTTACAACAAGTGGCTGTCAGCAGGACTTTCCCAGCAAACCTCAGAGAAATTCAGACCTAATGGTCTCAATCTCGTCATGACTGTTGAGGACAACAAATACCTGAGTAACTAAATTTCTAGTTTACAAATTCAGTGCTAATGTGAAAAATATTCTAGAAATAAGGAAGCATTTCATTCATCAATGTGGGGATTTAAAAATTTACCTTCACTGGGGTTTTAACTGTGAAAGAAAGTCATAAAAACAAAGCCCAATATTTCAAGATGACATTGTTCCAGACAGCACGCATCCTCTCAATTTCCCCTGGAAGAGGATATCAGATCTAAGGATATTGTTTTAAAACAGAAACAAGCTTTAATAACAGATGTTGTTTTCTTTAACTTCAAACAGACTTCGGAGCCAAACATTGTGAACAGGTGAAGTGGCGTGTGAAGACCTGGGAATGGCAACAACGAAAAGGCAGTAGCAATCCTGTACCATCCAGAGGGGTAGCACTGACACACTCACACTCTGGAGGACATTCGCTCAGATGAGAAGGATGAAGTTCATGGAATAAGCCTTGAACATCAGTTCTTAGTTGTTTGAAATGCATAATGTAGTTACGTTACTTGTAAAACCTGAATAATTAAGTTATATTTAGTCCAAAATATGTGTGTTTATTTTGTGTAAAATTTTACATTGTTTTAAATATATCCAGCCTAAATACTTTTTTTAATATATATCAGGTTTTACAATATTTGGAATCAGAAGAGAGAAGGCTCTTGACTATTCATAAGACATTATGCAATGGCTTTAAGAAAATAGAAACTACTTACCATTTTGACAAAGGAAGAGTATGTGGACATTACATTTAATGAAGTTGAACTTCTTGACAGGGGACATAGGTTTTCTAAAATATTTATATACTTATTTACCAAGCATTTAAGGAAAGTGAAGTAGAGGAACAATAATGTGAACATGTCTATTACCTAATTGATCCCAAATGTATTATGCGATAGCCAATTATGTAAATGTGTGCCCAGTGCATTCGTACACAGTGACCCAAAATTAAGGAGGGAGGGACGAAGGAAGGAATGGAAAAAGAAAAGAGGATATTATTAGGAGAGAATACTAAAGAGGGCTGATATATGAAACCCCTGATACAAATATTGATATTTCAGAATACTTCACACAGATTATGACGTAGAAAGTCTTAAACATGTTGAATATGATTACAAGGACTGTGTACTGGAGCAGCTATAGTTTGTATCTAGAAATGCCCCACAAGCAAGTCAGCAAAAGAGGCTGGACAGCTAGCTCTCGGGGGAGTGCTCCGCCGCGCCAAACCACGCTACGGCTCTGCTAATTGCCATTCACGTGCATTTCCAAAATGTTTTCTTGACAGCTGAATATATTATTTATTTCATAGTTTCATTTTTTTGTTTAGTTTTCAGTTTTGTGAATGCTAGTCTACTCTAAAATTTGTGTTAATCTAAAGGCATTTCTATTTTTAATTTCCACAATTTAATTAATGTGGCTATGCACATATGTGTGTGGAAGGCATGGCAATAAATGGTACTAAATGGTAATGAAATGTATCTGCATACTTGCTCACACATTGCCATTTGATAATGGAAACTCCAGTGGTCAAAATCACAAGTGGTTTGTGCCCAAATGCGCTTGCTTGACATGAACGAAGAAGACAGCGCACTGTTAACTTGATGTCACGTACTTGCTCCACCTTCATCAAGACCTAGCACAGTCCAGAACAGCATGTTGACCTGACACATGTGTTTGTTGGTTTATTTGCTTCAGTTTAGACCTATAAAAGAGCCACACCTGTGTTCAATTATAATCTACATGAAACAATATTTGAGCCAAACACTTTATGAGATGCATGCACTATATTATCTGATCACTACAAAATATATATTTTCTTGTGTTTGTTTTTTGTTTGTGAGAAAACATTATAGCAAAGACAATGATAAACTTCATCATTTAAATATTTCATTGACTAGTCCTTTTCGTCCTTTGTTGTTTTATGAACTTGGAAACTTTGAAGTCAGTAGTTATATTTGTGTTATTAGATATAAAATTTAGGGAAATTTCTTTCATTTATTAAAAGACTTTATTTATTTAATTTTTAGACAGAGGGGAAGGGAGGGAGAAAAAGAGGGAGAGGAACATCAGATGGTTGCCTCTCACATGCTCCCAACCAGGGACCCAGCCCACAACCCAGGCACGTGCCCTGACCGGGAATCAAAACAGAGGCCGTTCGGTTAGCAAGCAGGCACTCAATCCACTGAGCCATACCAGCTAGGGCAAAACTTCTTTGATTTTTAATAAAACATAAAATATATATTCATTAACTAAGAAGATGTAGATCTATGAAAGCATCTAAGTGTATCCTTTCTGGACTTAAAATGTTAAAAATACCACAAATAGGTATAGAAAACCTAACACAATAAGGCAATAAATTAAAATAAAGTATAAAGATAGGTGGCTAAATTACAGCTTTTTCAGAAAACTACACAAAATAATGAAAGAAGCACATACAAAAGTTAATAAAGAAATATGTAAATAGAAGCAGTAAATTTAATAATAGATTCTATAGAAAATAAAAATTAGTGTTAGAGGGAAAAAGTTTAGATAATTTTCTAAAGTACATGAAGAAAAAATACATGAAGGCAATTATAAATAACTAAGACAGAACATGATAATTCAAGCAGAAGATAATTGGAGTTTTTAAACATCAAAATCAGTAATCATTGGAAAGTTTGATAGAGACACACTTTCCTGAACTCACATGACTTATGACTTCAGATCACTAGGTGTTTTTAGGCATGAACATTTGGTCATATTTATCACAGGAAACGCGTGCCTGGACATAACTTACAGGACGCATATCCTGTTATGGCATTTTGCACGCATACAGACAGCCAAAGCAGGAATGTCTGACTTGCTAATACCTTAAAATTTTGCATCTTTGTGCAGGAGTCAGACTGGCCCTTAGTTGGCCCCGTATTATGTTTTTATCCAGTTTTGTCATTAGGTATACATGAGCATTGTAAAATAGAGCACAGAACTTACCATCTTCCAAATTTCCAGTAACGTTCGGAGACTGGGATCCTATCACTTGGAATTTTGTTAGAAATTTCCCATAAAATACTCTGGGATTTATGCCTTGCTTAATGGTGAATCTTTAACCTTTTCAGATATCTAACTTGTTCTTGAGTCAATTTTGGCAATCTCTAGTTTTCTTTAAAATTGTCTAAGTTGAAAAATGCTTTGGTATATATTGCTCTCTGAAAATGTTATTTTAATCTTCTCTAGACCTGCGGTCACGACCTTCTTTCTCATTCCACGTATTTTTTTCCCTTTTGTGCCTTCTCTCTTCAGTTAGCTCTTGATCATATTTGCCAAAGGCTTGTCTATCGCACTGATCTCTTCAAAGAACTGGATTTTCTGTTTATTGGTCAGTTTTGCTATTTTTATTGGTTTGTTGGCTATTTCATTAATTTCTGGCCTTAGAATTAATTTCTTCTACTGTTTAGAGATTTATTTCACTGTTCTTTTACTATGCTACTGAATTTCAGGTTTAGTTTATTTGTATTCCTTTTCTTTTTGAATAATTATATTGAAAACTCTTGTTTTCCTCTGTCACTCTGATTCTTTAGTTTTACATTCAGTATCTCCCTTGGAGTGTAGAGAGCTTTGACTTTGGAACTAAACTGCTTGATTTCACAGCCTAGCTTTGTTATATGTTGCCTACGTGAAATTTGGCACATTATTTCAACTCCCCAGGTCTTTTAATAGGATTAATAATCGTACCGATCTCAGAGAGGCTTTTTGAGTATAATGGATACACTTGGAACAGTAACTACACCCTACAGGTGTTATTTTTAATGCCAACATTGTCATAAAGGTCTAGATAGTGATCTTTATTTTGTCTATAAACCCAAGAGTTACTTAGAAGTATTAAATAGGATTTAATTTTTTTCATGATTGAGAAAAAATTATGTATTTTTTGAATTATTGCTTTATATTCATTGAATCTGATTTGTGCCTCCTCAGCTTTTTGGACATGTTTGTGAGTCTCCTGTCTGTTGCAAAATCACATGTATTTAAAAGAAATTTGCATTTTTTGGTTTCGTTTTGTTTTGAGGATTTGCAGAGGCAAACAACCCAGTACTTATTACCTAGCACACACAATGAGGAAGGTAGAATGCCAGGGGTTTTAGAAAATGTGGGGCCTAATCACTCCAGAGCCTCCTTTCTTTGGCACGGACACCAGAGGCACTGTTCACAGTGGTAATTTCCCGTTTGTATCCTTAACCGAGGGTTATTTCTTCCATTTTTTTCTAACTTTCAGGAACTGCCTCATAAGTGCTGTTGCAGGGGAAAAACCTATTTGTTTTGGGTTAGTTTGTTTCCTTTGTTAAAAAGTAATTAAACAGTAAATTTGAAGATCTAATTGGCTTTATTAAGTGATTCACGAATCAGGCAGCATCCCATCGAGCAAGTAGAAGGGCGCTCACAGCACTTGTACAGGACGGAAGGTTTTCATGGGAAGAAGGGTAGCGCGGGAAGCTCCTGACAGCAATACAGGGAGGATTATTTTTAGACCAGAACCTCCCCCTTTTCCGTGAAGGGAGTGGCCTGGGCTTTACCGTGTAGATGGCCTCTTCTTTCTATGAGGGGTTGGGGAGGGCCCATGTGACCAGTGACCTCCCTGGTGGACCAGAGAATTCCAGACTGGCTGGTGAAGATTGTGTTTCTGGGAGAGGCCGAAAGAGCAGTTTGGCCAGATATTAAAGCTATGTTTGGTGTCATGGGCTTTAGCACAAGTAAGGCTGTTTTCTCTTTAATACCTTGTTATTTAGGTTGTGTTTCCAGATATTTCATGCAAGAGGGTGGGAGTGAAATATGTGTTCAGATCACTATCTTGAAATAGAAATTAGAGTATCTGTTACTTAAATGCAACATATTTAACTAAAATTTAAACAGGAAAAATAAAAAAACACAAAGATTTATTAAGTATGCCAGAAAATAAAAAGTTACTAATAGTAATACAAAAAGGTAATTTGAATTAAAAATATTAAAACATTAAGGTAAATGTTTATTTTGTTGATGTTATTATACCTATAATTTTAACTGTCCAAATTAAGAAGTACCAAACACATAGAGAGAAAAATGTTATAAATATGAGGAGTGACAGAAATGTTTATATTGAGAGACTTTTAAAGTCTGAGAGAGGAAGTTGGTTAAAAATGGAATAAAGCACTTGAGATAATACTTACAGACTTTCATGTGTATTTATTAAACATTGATTTCTACATAATTGATGATGCCTTTGCAAGCCTCCACTGAATAATTATAGAAGTTGATCATATGTATTGCCAGAAAAACTTCGTGCATTTGAAAAGCAAAACTGCACAGCCAACAATATTGGATCAAACTTATTTTGAAAAATAAAACTTATTAATAATAAATATTTAACACAAGCTAATGATGGTAAAAATTTATTATCCTCTCCACAAATGCCAACTGGTATACATTTTTAAGGAATGAAGCAAAGCAATTTACTGTTATTATTATATGATTTTTATTTGATTGCATGTAATTTTTTAAACCAACCTGGCATGGAGTGTTCCCTTTCTTTCCTTTTTTAATCATTTGTTTATTTATAATTAAGTGCTGTCTAATTAGTTCAGGTACACTCAGTGATTATTTTACTTGTTATCTGAGCTAAGACAGGATTTCGTGTGTAGCCCTGAGATGTTTTCGTTTCCCCAGCAGTTCAGCACCGCCCACTTCGCCCACTTTGTTTCCCCACTGCGGGCGTGAATCAGAAGCCTAATCACTAGCAGGACTTAAATCTTACTTATCAGCCCCTCTCTAGAACGAGCTTGATTCCATCACTACTAATCGTCATTATTTCACATGCTGTTTTAATGAATTCCCTTATATATACTTTTCTGGACATTTTAACAGAAAATATTAATAGACAACAAAGAGGAGTCTCTGATATTTCCCCTTAGTCTGTCATAATCCAAAGCAGCCAAACTATCATTTGACCAGTAAAGCGTCAGCACAGCATGAAGAGCAGTGGAACATACAAACTCTGTGATCACAATGAGCAACAATGTAAATGATGGCTCCCTAACCTACACACTATTGGTAGAGTAGTTCCCTCTTATTTGTGGGGATCCTTTCCAAAAATCCCAGTTTATGCCTGAAACCACAGATGGTACCTACACATACATACCTGTAACAATGTTTAATTTATAAACTAGGCACAGAAAGGGATTAACAACAATAAGTAATAATAAAAAAGATCAATTATAACAATATGATATAATGTTATATGAATGTTGCCTCTCTCTCTCTCTCAAAGAGGTTACTAAATGATTAATGAGTCAATACCCTGGACAAAGGGATGATTCACCTCCCAGGCAGCACAGAGCAGAACAGCTCGAAATTTCATCATGCTACTCACAATGTCACACAATATAAAACTTATGAACCATCAGCTTCTGAAATTCTCCATGTAATATTTCAGACCTTGGTTAACCACAGGTAAATAAAACTATGCAAAGCAAACCAGCAGACGAGGTGGACTACTGTATTTGGTAAACTTACCTATACATATGAAGATCCAGAATTCAAGTATAAATTGCAAAGAAAACCAGTATCTTTCTATTAATATTACTGGGTAGTTTAATAAGTTAATACACTCAAAATTTCTGATGCAGTGAATAGCATGTAATAAAACTAATAGAGATTAGCTAACATCACTGTTGGTTACATTTAGTACTCAGGAGAATATCAGATTCAAATATCTACTAAGTAATATTATGCACATAGAGTCTTTTACATTGTGTGTAGACATATAGTCTAGGAAATGCATAAATCAATTCAACTTTTGCTGCTCTGTGAAAAATAAAATACAGAGTCATGTTTTTTTTTAAGCAGAGGTTGCTGCTTATAATTGTATCCTTAAAGGCTGTCTATACCTCTATACCCTCCCTTTTTTTAATACCCTTTCTTTTTCTAATGTTTCTAATCAGAGCTTTTCTTATCTCTTCTTCCTTTTTTGATATATTTTTTTTCATTTCAGTTTATATTAACTATTATTTTGTATTAGTTTCAGGAGTACAGCGTAGTGGTTAGACACTCATATAATTCACAAATTGCTCCCCTTGATATTTCCAGTACCCACCTGACACATGCAGTTATTACAGTAACCCAAATGTCCATCAAATAGATGAGTGTATAAAAAATCTGTGATACATATATACAATGGAATATTATTCAACTATAAAAAAGAATAGACTCGTACCATCTGCAACAGTTTGGATGGACCTAGAGGGTATTATGCTCAGTGAAATAAGTCTACAAATAACATATGATTTCACTTATATGTGGCATCTAAAGAACCATATAAACAAACAAACTAAACAGAAACAGACTCACAGATACAGAGAACAATTTGATGGTTGCCAGAGGGGTGGAGGTTTGCGGGACTGGATGGAAAAGGTAAAGGGATTAAGAAGTACAGATTGGTAGTTACAAAATAATCATGGGGATATAAAGCACAGCATAGGAAATATAGTGAATAATAGTGTTTCCTATCTCTTCTGAGTTTAGTCTCCATTTCTGAAAAGGAAGAAACAAGAAAGTTTTCACTGGACTGTCACATGATATGTATATAATAATATTTTGTATGTTTTTTGTGGGGATATATAGTTGCACTGTGTATGAAAAATACTGGCTTAGAGTTTTGATTTCTTAGGTGTGGGGGATGCTCGTAAGATTAAAATACTTGAAAATTTTTATAAGGTCTCTCATACTAAACCAATTTTTTAACCCGAATTATCAGTTTATTTTTAACAATCAAATCATGTTTATATAAATATTTATTTCTTTTATAGAAATAATCTATTCTGTTGAAAAATTGATTTAGTGAATGTTTTGGTATCACATAAAATCATTCTCTGTATAAAAGCTGGTGCTGACTGAAATGATTAATGCTTTATATAAAAATAAGCAATTTCTCTATTTTCCAGTAGTGGAATTAGTTCTGATTCACATCCATTGCATTTACTAATGCTCTAATTGTCACATTGGTAGAAGATTTTGGTCCTTTATTTTCCACAGGTGTAGCCAATTATTTGTTTTTCAAAACATGCAATACATTTATCTAAAAATAAGAGTGATATTATAACCTGTGTTCACCAAATATTTTTTTAAACTAAGATCAAAATATAATGTTAAAAACAAAATACCAGACTATTGTTGGGAAATAAAATAGGATCATTTTTTTGTACAGTTAACCCAAACAAGTTTACAGAAACAGTATCATTTTTACTTGGGTGTTAACCAGTCAAGATTCAAACAGAGAAGCACAAACACTAAGAAACAGTAGGAGTTTTCAGAGCCTGGTGCTGAAGCTGGAAATCTGCAAGGTGTGCAGTTAGGAAAATAAAATGGATACAAATGGGGAAAGTAAGGACAAACAGAAGCTGTGAGACTGACCTGAAATATACAAGGTCGCATGGAAAACCTCATTAGTCTCTGACTACTTCTAAGTCTCCAGCTTTGAAGACTTGATGATGGGGATGCTCTCCAGGAGAAGCTAGCTGTCCGTCATCAAAGATAAACACACACCTTGACCAGGAACTGGAGAAGCGGAAAGAGAAGTTCTGGAAGGAGTGGTAGGCCCAGTGTATTATTAGTCTTCTGGAGTTTCCCCAACCAAGTACCACAAACTAGATGGTTTAAACACAACAGAAATTTATTACCTCACAGTTCTGGAGGCTGAGTATAAATTCCAGTTGTCGGCAGGGACACACTTTTTCTATAGGTTCCTAGGGAAGGAATCTCATCTTGTTTTTCCAGCTTCCTTGGCATTCCTCGGCCTGTAGCTGCCTCCCTCCAGTCTTTGCCTCCCCTGTGTGTCTGTGTCTTTTCTCCTCTTCTTCTAAGGATAGCAGTGTTGTCAAACAGAACTCATCCAATGCGACCTGACCTTAATTTGATTATATCTGCAGAGACTCTATTTCCAAATAGGTCACATTCAGAGATCCCTGGGGCTAGGACTTCAACATATTTCTGGGGAGCACAGTCTAATCCAACACCTAGCTTGTTCCTCTAACCTCCCAACTGTAAATGGATAGGACTGATTCTCCATTTTCTCTATCCGTATGTCTCTTTCAGTCCACAGCAGCAAAGAATGGTGCACAATTTCTGTACTAATCTGCAATTTCATCTCTGTGATATATATTTGGTTGCAATTGAAAATATGCAGCTTTCATTTTAATTACTTAAAAGATACATTTTCTTACTTTGCCAAGCTCTGAAAAATTGCCCAGGATAATTCCGGGTGGTGGTAATTCTGGATGCTTTACTGTGAAGGTTTATATTATAGGAATTCCAGTTTAATATGGACTGTGTCCTTTTGGAGTCCCCATTTCAGAAACTCAAGGCTTCAACTCCTGTTTTCTATGCCACTCAAGGCCATCAAAACAGATTTGCTTATCCATTGATTGGTAAATATTTTTAGGGCAAAAGTGGCTTCAGGGTTTCATTTACTTCTATGGGTTCCTAATTAATTCCCTAAATTGATTTATTGCTTTACTGGATCTTATGTGGTTAAAACCATTTTTAAATACCTTATATTATATCTAACTATTTTGATATTTCTAGCAGAATGATTCCTTCAATTAATCCAGCCTACCATTTTCCTAGAAATAGAACTCCCAGGGTTTTTTTTTTTTAAATACTAGACAGAATGCTTTTAATGTTTATATGAAGATATAAATACAAAAAAAATGCTAATGATGAAAAGGATGAGACTAACAAGCCATTAACATGATTAAAAGATATGAATGGGATATTCACAGTTAAGAAATCACAAAGGACAAGTAAACATATAAAAAGAAAAACGTAGACAATGAAATGATGTATAATACACTCTATGAGTGAGCCTCATCTGAACTTGAAGCAGGACATGTAAGAGCCAGACCCTCTGTTCAATGATGTCTCCTTGAGAGGATGATGTTTAAGCTGCTTTTGCATTTTTATCCTAGGAACACCATATTCAATTCAAATTAATAATTTATATGCCGCATGTTTAAAACATTACATTTCTTATTTTTCTGTTCTTCAACGTCTTTTTGCCTCTAAGAAACTTGCTCACACAGCACACAGAACTCTTTCCTTCAGGCCATTCACAACCACTTCATTCTGCATCTGCATTTCCAGAAGTGAGATGTTACAGCACAATCCATATACACCAGTGATTTTAAAATGATCATCTATAACTTGTTTCTGGAAAATAATCTCTTTGACTTAACAGCTTTTTTATACAGTAATGGAAAAGTTACAAAATAGCCAGGGAAAGATTCTAATTTTTCTTCCCGGAAAATAGTGAAATGGATTAAACTGATTTACGAACTACATTAATGTATTTGGGTGCAATTTAAGGTCAATTGTTATGCCAACTTTCATATAAGATTTTGATATATTTGCAGACTATTTTGAAGGTTATTCTCAATTTGTTTTCATATTGAAATCCTCGTTAAGAGGAGATACACAAGTTAAATATTACATAATTTAAACAATAGCCAACCCAAATTTTATCATCTAGAGCTACTTCATCTGGGGGGTCTACAATAGTCTTATTATTTATATAGTGTTATGCCAATCACCTGTCAAAGGGGATTTTAAAAATTCCAATATGACTGTTGACATTTTTAACTTGAAATTATTTTTTTCTGCACTTTTCAAAAACACTTTGATTTTATGCTGTTTTTCCTATCAGCACATTTGCAATGAAGAAAAAATAAATATTACTTTTTATTCCTCATTTTTTACCAGAAGAAAATATTTTTCCCTCTGGCCTTTCTTTCTCCATTCGTAAAACAGAACAGTTCCACTAGATCTCTAAACTTTTTAGATTTAAAATGTGAAGCCACCAAACAGAATGATTGAATGAAAAAAATAATTGTGATCAATTGTTTACTACTTTCATCCTATATTTTTATTTGTATTTATTTTTTTATATTTTTTATTGTAGGGTTTTTCCAATACCACTCATCACCCTTATACCCCCACCCACCCCTCCCCCACCACAGTCACCACACTGTTGTCCATGTTCGTGAGTTCTTTTTCTTTTTTGCTTTTTCTTTTTTGCCTACTGGCTGACAGCGCTGGTGTGGGATGGAGGAATCACCACATGTAAGGAAGGTACCTTCCTCTAGCCACCAGTTATTTCCACTTTTCTTGGCATTCAGATATGCTAATTAAATTCCTAGGGTAACAAACACCCCAACATGGTTCATCTAGTGATAAGTTGGATGCTCAGTTAACCATTTTTATACCTTCAAGTTGGAATTTCATAGTATAAACACTGATATGTCAAAACATTGATTTGACCAATTAGCTACTTGTGGCATTTGATTTCTGAAAATGTCTTAGAAAGCAACAGAACAAACTGTGGGATTATTTTTGTGGTTTCTGTGTATATGAATTTCTACTGATGGTGAATTTTGGTTTTATGTAATTAAATTAAAGCTAAAGTTCATAAAAATTTAATGGTACAAGTCAATAATTTGTCATAAATATTCAAGCAATTATTTCCATCAAAGAACAGTAAATAATTAAAAATTATGTCAGTAGTCCATGTTCTAAATAAAAAAATAGCTTATGGTATGCATTTTAACAATAAGTATTCTGTCTGTAACCCTACCACTATGAGGACAGAAATACAACCCAGAAAGAGAGAGCACAGGAAAAAGAAGACATCTATTCTTCTGGTAAAGAGTAACATTAAAAAAAAAAAGGCTCAATGTCAGGTCTAACAAAAATTACAGCTTACAAACAGTAACTAAGGTATAAGTGAAGACCGTGTTAGAGTTTGTGAGTGGCCAAGCAGTTAGTGATGGTGATGGAAGTGACAGGGACTCCCCCTCAGCAGCAAGAGCAAGGAGATAAATGCAAGGAGACAAAGCAGGAGCAAGGAAGGGAAGGATTCACTGCTGTGTAGCTCAGCTTAAGCCCACCCTCCACTGTAAGTCCCAGCTCCCTGGCAAAAGTAAAGTCTACTTTATTCCCAGGGCTTGCTCAAGTATGGAATAGACAGTGACAGAGTGTGACTCTCAGGTCATGCCCAGCTCTACTTGGCCAGGCTTAGCTTTGAAGAAACAGAAATAAGGAATAAAATTCCATTATGTCATAATAAAGAATAACTAAATATGGCAGACAAAATATATTAAAATTGCATAACTGTTATCCAATAATTTTTTTAAATGTTGTATGTAGACATGTTTGTTTGGGCCAAGAGTGATGGGGAATGTAGAGGGTAGAAGCTACCCTTCTTTGAGACTCCTCTCTCCTTTTCAGGCCTCAGACCTGAGTTAAAATGTTACAAGTATTAGAATGCTTTGAAGTGTGAAAAAAACTCAATCACAAATAAATTCACTAAAAGGAAATGAATTATGCACTTAAAATAAACCCAGAAGTTTGACAGTTTCCAGGCACACCCGGGTCTGGCCCTGCCATCCTGCAGGTGTCATTGCTGGGCTCTCCCACATGCGGACTTAGTCACAGGCTGACAGCGGGCACCTGCGTGAGGTCAAAAGTTACATTCAGTTTCCAATCCTTTCATTTCCTTGGCTCTCAGAAGTTGAAAAACATTTTTATGTAAGCCACCCAGTAGACGTCCCTTCACATCTTAATTTCCAGATTTGAATCCATCCTTAAAACCTATTCCCAGCAAGAAGAGTTTAGTTAGCGATTTCCAACCTTTTTCATCTCTTAGCACACACAAATGAATGGCTGAAACTCTGAAGCACACCAAATAATATATTTTTTGCCATCTAACAAAAATAGGTATGATTTTGATTGATTTACAAAAAATAATAGTAGTAATTATCTAACCTTTTTGTTCCAAAGTGACTTTCTAAAAATCAGGTACCCATACTTGTATATAAGGATTTCTGGTACCAAATAATTAACCAATCAGGCACAACCTTATTATGCGACATGACCAATAAGATGTAACTCTATTATGTGACCTATATATTTATGGTTCAACCAGGGCATTCACACTGGAGGGCTATTGTTGAGTTGGCTGTTTTCATTTTTTTATTTGACAATCTAAGGGAAAAGAGGTCAGTGCCCCTAACTAAATAGGCAGGTATCACATGTTTTAAATTTTTATGTGGCATACTCATTGACAATTGCTGTATTAGACGGATTATTATAAATAGAGTAAATGTTGGAGAGTTAATCATAATGACAACTATGATACATATAATAATTTGACCATAACTATAAAATTTGATCTTAACTATTTACTTTGGAAAATATATCAACACTGCAGTAGTGTAGTATAACTGGTTGACTTGAATTTAGTGAACCAAAGGTCCAGCCCCATGTGGCAGACTTAGTCTGCTGGCGAGCAAAAATCATTCCTTGATCTTTTTCTGAAACAACTTTTATCTATGGCATGCTGTTCCATCAGCTTAGCACACTCTTCTACTCCCCTTTGTAACCCTTAACTTTTATAGTCTGGGTGCAGTGGAGATGACTTCCCCCTTAGAGGAGAGCTACATTTATACGTCTCCCTCCTGCTCGATATTCTGTCAAAGCATCTTTGCGTTTCATTCAGAACACTTCCCATACTTTTAAATTCTATACTTATTTGATTACTTTTGTAGTGTTTATTTTCCCAAGCAGGCTCCACTTACCACGGGAGTACAAATCAGTTTTATTTTGTTAACCACTGTGGAGCAATGCATACCATTGTGTACAGCACACAGTAGGCACTAATTAAACATATGTTGAAAGAAAGACCTAAGTAAATGTATCCACATATACATACATAAATATATAGAGAGTCTATAACATAAATATTTCCATACTAGGGGTTTAATATACTATACAAGACATTTCAAATAATCAGGTTAAGATGGACTTTAATAGTATTGAGACAATTAGCTATCACTTGGGGGGAAATCTTATCTCATAAAAAACACAACATATTTCATGTTGAGTCAATATCTAACCTTTAAAAATTAACCATAAAAGATAAGTCCTAGAAGAAAATAAAGGACAGTCTTTCATTCATCTACAAGTGGGTAAATAAAATCTTTCTAAGCAAGCCACAAACTCAGAAGTTATAAACAACTTAATTGATAGATTTGATTACATTAAAACCTAAATCATTTATACAGTTAAAAACATAACAATGTGGGACTGTATTTGCAGTGTTTATTATCCTAATTATATAAGAACTTAAGAGCTATTCAGAGTCTGATATTTTGCCTTCCTTCCAAACAAACAAATTGTTTCACATGTTTCATGGAGAGTGGTAGAAGACATATGAATCCTGGACCAGAGATGGAAAACAGTTCCTTGCTCACAGCAATAGCAATAGCAGAGCATCAGAAATTTTGCTCTAGTTCTGTAAACCCCGATGCCCACAAGCAAGAATGAGGAAAGCCGTAGACACCTGAACATGCAGTGGGTCACACTACAGGGGAGAAGCCCTAAGCTAAGGAACACATTGTTATAAAGGAGAGTAAAGTGACTGCCCTTTACCCCGGAGGAAGACACTATCTTTTTCCTCCAGAACTGGAAGTAAATGTACCCTTTACTACAAGGAAAGTCTCTATCTCTTTCTTTCAAGTCTGTTGACTATTCAAATATCCTTGAAATAGGAATCCAGAGCACAAGGCAGAAATGCAAGAGATCCTTGGAGAATTGTTTCCAGTATTTATTCTAAACCAATTTTTTACTAAGTACAGGTCCCAGTACTTCTCAATTATTTGAAGATACTTTTCTTTCTCTTACATCAGTAATTATTCACTCTACTACATCTTCTCGGCACATAATGGCATTTTTATGCTCCAGTTTCCATCCCATATTTCTGTATCTCTGTGCAGCGAAACTGCTTTTTCGACTCCCATAGTTTTTCCTCAATTATTTTTACATACATGTACTCCAGTCATACTTTTGATCACAGAATTCCTTTAACACCTCCCTTGTCAAGATCACCAATGACTAGGATGGTCATGTAATTTATTTTCAAAACCATGACACTTACAAATAAAAGGAATGTTATTATTAATTAAACCAAGACAACAGGTAGAAACTGGGAGTGCTACAGGTACATTAGGATGGATGCTCATCCTATCCAAATTCTTCATGTGGTCAAATCCAATGGCCAACTCAATTTTTATTTGACTTTATAAATTCAAAGCATTTGACACCATGGGTCATGTAACTTTATCACTTCTTTTCCTGGACACCACATTCACTGATGTCCCTTCTCTGTATATTTTACACTTACCAACAACATTACTGTGGAAGACTAGGCTTCAGTCACTGGCCCTATTTCCTTCTCCATTTACTCTGTTTTCCCTTGCGATCTCACCCAGTCATGAGATTTAAAATACTACCGATATGGCACTGATGAATAAATGCATATTTTCAGCACAGGTCTCTCTTCTGAATTTCAGACTACTATATTCAACTGCCTACTCAATACCTCCTCCTGGATTCTAATAAACTTATCAAACCATGAATTATTTGAGTATAAATTCACCCAATGGTGAAAAGCTTGACATGGGAAATCCAATATGTCAAGATACTGCAGTCTCAGACTATGGCATATTAGCTGTCGTTCAAGCTGTGGGAAACTGCTTGAACAGTTTCCCTGATGGCTGACTCTTCTATCTCTCCATTTAAGTCACTAGCAAAAAATATATAGATTAAGCTATGTAGGACCACAAGAAGTGAGTGAAAAGAGAATAGGATGTAGAGTTGCACAGAGATCTTTACATCCTAGCTCCTCTTCCCACTTCCTAGCTGTGAGATATTATCACATCGCTCAGAGAGTTGTTATGAAGCATATATAATTGCATTACACTGGGAATAGCAGAAAGCTTAACAAAAATAAAATACTTATATAGAATTATATATTTATATAGCCAAAACAATGTGAGTGGCAGAGAATTCAGGGCTGGTGAAATAGCCAAAAAAAGTCATCTATAACTCAGGTGTAGTTTATCATTTCACTCTGCCCTCCTTACTGTGCGGTTTCATCAAACATGGCTGTTCCTCCTGTTGTCCCAGCTGAGAAGAAGGAATACAGAAACAGCCAAAAAAAAAAGCAAACTTTATCTTCCTAGGGATTTCTGAAAAGGAGCCTTCACCCAGAAAATTTCACCTCCGTCGCGTTGACCAGACTGTGCACATGACCATGACGGGATGCAATGAAGCCCCCTTCAGCTGGAAACAGAGGAACTTGAACAAAACTGGAGTTATTTCAGTAACAGAAAAGATAAACTGATTGACAACTAGCATGCATGCCAAAAGTGTTAATGTGATAATGTGAGCAAATGCTCAGCATAGTTCTGGACCCACAGTAGATGGCTCAGTAAATATAGGTTCTATTATTGATCAACATTCTTTGACTACAGTTCTTTCACCATCTTTAAATTTATTTAATACTACCTTTTGCCAGTCAGTGTTTCACTATTTAATTTGCAAGAATATCATAGGAGATTTGGGCCCAAAAACTTTGCTCGAGCCTAGAAAGGGAATTCTAGGTGGAACTGTCTGACACAAAGAATAGCAGGCAGTAATGAGAATGCCAGAGTAAATGACAGGGTATCATCAACCTAGGGCAAGGGGGCGCCAGGAGGTACCAACCAATTATGTGATCCAAGATGACAGTAAATGAGCTGGGAGTTTTAGTCCATTTCCCTGTTTCTCTGCTTTGTACTAATTATATCTGCCTAGGGTTCTTCTGTTTTCTATATGCTCCCTTGGAGACAGAGAAGTTGGACCAAATTTGCTAAAACCTTTTAAATGGTGTGAGATCCTTACAGTTAGATGATACTTAAAAATGCAACTCGTATTTACTGTGGAAAGCATTCTTTCTTCCAACTTTCAGCTGAGAGTTTGACAAAGTTTTCCTCAGCTTTAACTTAGAGTTTTTGTGGCTGTTATCTTTCAGCACAGCTTGATCAATCACAAAGGCTCCAACTCCCTGCACAAAATTATACAATTATGGCAACTGCCCTTTGAAAAGGAAATATAGCCATAGGGGGAGGCAGCCAACTCACTCAGGCTCAGCTAGTCAGGAAGTGTTAAGCAGCTGCAAAGAACATTGGAAGGGAGATGGCTGAGCTTAGGGCATTTTGAGAAATTAATCTGAGAGACTTTTACTTTCTTCATGAACCCCTCTAGTTGAATAGCAGTTTTCATGGCGTGGAGCGCCTGCCTGTGGAATTCACTAGGGTAGGGGGTCAGCAATCAAATATATAACTAGATTTCAAAATAAGCTGGCTATATGCTATGAACAGAAATAGCACCACTACTTGTTTGCTAGGTCAGGGGAATTGCTTCATGAGCAAGGGGGTTAAAATGGACTCTCAACAGGTACTAAATTAAGTTTTTTTCTTAATCTATAGTGCATTGTAGTAGAAACATCACTGGAAGACTTTATTTCATCCTGAAATATTAGGTTTAAATTATTTTAATATGTGGACATTGAGTAAAATACATCATCAGTATTTGTTCACTTGAAATGAAAAAAAATAAGAGAAAATAATTTTGTCATTTTTTACTGTCAAATATTTTTAAGTAAAAGTATAATGTATAAGCCTAAGTTCCTTTTTCCTTACTCTTTTCCTTCCTTTTTTCACCATAAAGCTCATCTCATTAATTAGAGCACTTGAGAAACATTATTAGGTGTTTAAGACCTGTCCTAAGAAGTTGTATATGAAATAAGTGCGAAGGAAATTATGGTTTAAAGAAATAACATTTTGAACTTCCTCAGAGAGCAAAGGATCCCTAATTTATATTTTGTCTTTAGATTCAGACCTTCATTATATGTGTGTATGTATATATATATATCTATACAAGCATGTTTATATATGTGTTTATATTATGTTTTGTATATTTAACATATACATATATTCATGCATATTTTTATGAGTCATGAAAAAAATGCACCTTTCAAATGAAAGCATTATAATACAATTTTGTGAAACTAAACAGGCTTTTAACTTGTTTAAAAAATTTTTATTTGTTTTTCTAAATTAGTTTTAGAAGATACTGACAAGTTTTAAAAAATTAGTTCACATCTAAGTTTTATTATTAACAGATTTATAGATGCCTTAGTTCTTTAAATAGTATATGTACATGTGTGTATATATATGTGTGTATATATATATATACAGTATAATATACTACAGTATACAGTACACAGTATAATATACTTACCCAAATCTCTTCTAACTTGGGCATCAACAGCATTATATTCTTGTACCAGGAATGATAATAATGATCCTAAGACCTTCTAAGAACCTCCAGAGTGGTCAAAAATGTAAGCATGTTTATACCTATTAATATCAATGATAGAATACTTAATTTTTGAGCCTTCAACTTGTTATATAAAGTTAGTTGTTTTATATGCATGTCTTATTTAACTTAATATTAGTATTTTAATTTGATGTAATTCTCACAAGAATCTTTTTTCACAGGCTCCTATCCATTCTGAAGATAAAGAAACACATTCGAAGAAGAAAATTAACCTGCCAAAACCAAACCCTAAAAGGGGAGATCGAAATGAAAGCTTAGTTTTGTAGCCGAGGATGAATGCTATACATACATAAAGCGACCCATATTAATCTTAGTAAATGTTAAACCCAGCTTGTTACCATAACCTGATTTTTCTCTCAAAACTAGAGCTTGCATGTTATATATTAGTATATTTCACAGTTCAGTAAGTATAGTTCCTGTGTGAACCCAAGGAGCAGCCTGACCTCAATGTCCCAGCTCAGGAATTCAACTAACAAAACCCAGACGGCCAACTCAAGGACGCCGAACGTGAAAATCTATATCGGGACCAGCCAGGACACTGCCTGCTTGTCTACAGCTCTTCCCGCTGATCTCTTTGTCCTGCCTCTGGTTTCCCTCCCTATAAGAACCTCTGCCTGCCCTGAGATGTTACAGTGGACTTTGGGAGGGGAGTCCCTCATCTCCGGCGTCCAGCACTCGCATAAACCCCTCTTCTTCTCGCCACACCTGATTAGGGGGTTGGCTTTCATGGGGGCAGGCAGCTGAACCTGGGTTTGGTTACTGTTTTATGACCTCAGGGGAATTTGTTTTGTTTTGTTTTGTTTTTAGCTAAAATATATTAGTGTTGTTCAAAAGTATTCTAAAATCAGAGCTATATTTATCTTTGTTATAAATTAGTACAGAGATTACAAATACTGTTATTAAGAGGTAATATCTTTTTTTTCTCTTAAAGTATCATTTTTTATTGTTAAATAATGTAACTCTGGGAAAGACAGATATTTCTTAAAAGTTAAGAAATGTTAAAAGTGTTAAGAAGAGTAAGGATGTGTAAACAGGGTAAGGTAAACTTTGAAATACTAATCTCAAACCATTAGCAGAAGCAATGGCTTTGAAAGCTACAGCTTCATTGTAAAACATTATATTCAGACACGCAAAAGGTATAAAGAATAATAAAACAGTATGTATTCATCATTCAACTTAATAAATAAAATACTATCAATATAATCTCTTTCCAACCACATTCTTTCGTTGAAATTAGTGACTAATGATTTCCATGCATTTTTGATTACTAATATATTCACAGAGTTCATAATTAAAAATATAAATCGTATATAGTGAAAGTTTATCCTTGGCCCCCGCCTTCATTTGTCATGTCTCCTCTTCACTCACTCCCCGCCGGGCAACACTGTTTCAGTTTTCTATGTGGCTTTCCAGAGTTTTATTACTTCATGTATTTCTGTATGTATTTTCTGCATGGGTTGCCTCTCTACACAAAATACTGTACCAATCCATTTTTTAACGTCATCAAATATTCTCCTTCAATTTACTTTTTATATCCAAAATTATATTGGTAAGATTCTTATATATTTATATAATAAAATCTTATTCATTCATTTCCATTCAGTGCATTGTATCACATTTTCAAATTCATTCCACCTTGTTACATTAAGCTGGTTCAAGTTCTGCTGTTGTTTGTTTGCTTTTTTTGGTCGTGAACAAATCTGCTAAGATACTGTGGGATGGATACCTTTGTGCATATATTCGAGCATATATTTAGATATACCTAAGAGAGAAATCGCTGGGTCATAGGGTCAGCCCATTTTTGCCCTTACTAGATGTTACCAAATTGCTCTCTAAGGTGGATTTACAACTCTACCAGAAGACGAGAGCGTTTTTTGCCTCACCTTCTCAGATGTACTTGCTATTGGCCAGCTGCTGAAACTGCATGAATCTTGTTTCTGTTCGGTGATACTGATGTTTATTTCTGCATCTCCCTTTACTCCTGTGACACGGCAAACTTTCCTTTCAGGAAGCCACTAGCTTAGATTCACTTTATCGCATTCACTTTCAATCCCCTGTGCGTGTTTTTCCCTTACTTTTGTGAGCTCTGGTTTTCATTTAGAAATATATTTGTTACCTGAAAGCCACAATGTTGGTGTGTTGGGTCAAGATGGTGTAATGTTGGTGACACTCAGGGAAGCCAGGGAGGAGGAGCGACTAGACCTGGACAGGTTACATGCAAAGATGCAAAGTCAGCATTAAAAGATGGCCCAAGCTGTGGGTAAAGTCCCAGAAATGCAGGGTGGTCCTGTCACCTAGAGTAGCAAGGACAGTTTTCAAAAGAGAGCCAACACCTGTACGTGAGTGCAGTTGGAGAATAGTGCCAGGTGCCCTTGGTTACACAGGTCATAGAAGAACTATTGGATAAGCTAATGATGGGAAGTGCAAGGAAAGATGAAAGGAAAATTGAGCCTGTCTTCAACATTTAAGTAGCAATTCTACAAAGAGTGGTATTTCTATACAAGCCAAGCACATTTGCTTAAAATAATAGGAGGACCCCAGGATTAAGAAAAATATGGAAATGAGCTTTTAAAAGGAAAGTAAATTCTCCAAAACTATAGATATTAAAGTACTGACATTGAGGTCATCTGCATTTGGTTTCAGTCTTACTTAAGCCTTAGCTCAGCAAACATTTGTTAAAAAATATTTGCAAATATTAACCACAGAGTAAATATCTGTTGATTCAGTTAAGGAATGATAAGGAATGAACTTATAATGTATAAGTATCTTCTGGTCCATAAGTCTTGTAAATATTTCTGGAGTATTAATTTTATATCCACAACTATATTGCAAGTGCCTTAAAAATATAGAATATTTTAGGCTTTTACTGAAGACCATTAAAAAGTTTCTACAGCCATGCTAGGACAACGGACTGTAGTTTCTCCCACATTTCATCCAGAGGTATTTGACAAACTAGGCACGAATAGCTGAGGATGTGGTGGAAGACTACTTCTGCAAATTTGAGAAAAGCATTCACTAAATGAAGCAGCAAGAAGTTGCAGGCTGGGGAGAGCTAAAGGTTTGCTCTGAGGAACCCCAAACATGGATAAGGGTGAAGAGGGAGGGATACTTCCACTGCTGTTTAAGTGAAATGAAAAGTGCTTTAAAAAGACCCCTGGAGCTTGAGAAAGCCTGATGCGGACCACTGCAATGTTCACAAGAGAAAAAGAGAGTGAAAGAAATAGACAGGGAGACAGAGAGAAGACACCTGGACTCATTCTAGATCCTGCCCAAGAAGATCACCTGGAGGGAGCAGCGTACCCTGGCAGAACTTGAGAGAGAGAAAGGGTCAGCAGAAGGAGTTGCATTTGGTGAAGAAATGGAAACTGCAGAGGAGAGCACTCACCAAAAATCCTCAGCAGTGGCGGATGGTATCAGAGAGAAAGAGTCACCTTCAAGCGTCTCTCATAGCCAGATCCCTGCCAGTTAGCAAGACCGATCGGGCTCCTCTTCTCTCTCCCACACTCCTACCTCCAAACCTGGACAAGCCAGACAGACGGATAAGGAGTTAACAAAAGAGGCATTGTAGACAGGGAGGAGGAGCTGGCAAAGTGAAAAAGAGGGAAAATGTCTTGTTACCATCTGCCCTTCCCAGATGTATGTTTCTGCAGGGAATTCATTTTGATTGAAATTCAGTTTTTCTTATTACACTGGACAGGATACATTAATTACTAAGTTGAGATTATTTGAGGGACAAAGTTACCAGAGGATTTTTTTTTAAACTATTATTATCTCAGAATGAATACATACGCTATCTGAGCTATCTGCCCAAATTTTATTTCAAGAAAAGAAAAAAATGTCCCCACAGATATGGTTTGTAGAGGTAATTACAAGGAGAACATGACTTTAGGGTCACACCTCTGGGTCTGGCTTAGTCAACAGTTACAAGAACACTGAAGGAACTTACCACTTGGGGTTAAATAGGAATGGATTCTAATCATATAGTATTTGAGAATTACTCATACCATTAACTTAAATTCTTCACTTAACCTCTCTGGGTCTCAAGATCCTTATCTGCTCAATGCAATCCACAAAGTTTAAATGGATTCATGTATATAAAGTAACTAACAGATAGTTGGATGCAAGGAGAATGCTCAGTATACATAAATTTTATAATCAAAATTATATTGAATTAATAGAGGGGGCAGCAAATTAATACCCTTGGGTCAAACCCAGCCCACTTACTCTTTTTGTAAATTCAGTTTTACTGGAACACAGCAACACTCATTCTTCACATGTAGTCTGTAGCTGGTTTTATGTAGCGCATTGGTACTTCACGCATTGTAATGGCAGAAGCGAGTAGGTGTTACAAAACCGTATGGCATGCAAAGACCAAACTATCCACTCTCTGGCCCTTCACGAAAAAGTATTTGCCAAACACTGAGTTAAACGTGGTGCTTTTATAATAAGCCATTTACTAAGACAAAGCCTTGACAATCATTATTTCATTTAATTTTTACAAAAACTTCTTTGTACTACTCTCCAAAATTCAGAATTAATTTAAAAATAAATAAAGATCTTATACACAGCGCATACCTTTGCAGGGGAAGGTGTCATAAAGCTCTACTCCATGCAGTCACACAGGGTCCCAGGGTGTCACCGTCTTTAGCTACATCTTTAGATGTGCTTCCTCCTCTATCATCATAGCAGAGGAAAGAGTGAAGGATCAAAACATTGATCCCTAATGTTTTTACTCATGAATGCAATGTACATAGACTCACAACCCATTACCCAGAGCCAGTTATATGGTCTTACCCACTTGCAAAGGGCGGAAGCAGGAGCACATGGATTTTTGTGATCAATATGTCTTTGCCATACCCATTAGGTAGATAACGCTTTATTAAAAGTTAAAGGATCCAGGGGATGAGAGAGACCAAAGAGACTTGTCCACGCCTGCACAGCTACTAAATAGCAGTGCCGAATTAAAATCCAAGCTCTTAGATCTTCATAGATCACGACATCTTACTGCTATATTTCCCTTTTCCCTACATTCTCTTTTTTGCACCTCATCCGCCCATCAGTCCCTCTGTTCCTATTATCACGTTAGTTTTCAACATGATGGTATTGAATGTGATGGAGGTTCTCATTTGAAAGGAGATGATCTTCCCACAGGATCTCTTCTGCTCTATTCGTCTACCTTATTCTTCACCTACTTCAGTTTGCTAATTTAATCTAGTAGAGTTGCATAGACTTTTGTGCTTGTTTATTGAAAAGCCCAGAGAGTATATCAAAGAAATGGTGAAAGATCCTGTTGAAAATTTCCTCAGGCATATCATTCAAAATTAGAAACAATTTTTTTTCCTCCCATACTATTATTCTTGTCCAGAACTTGAAATAGGCAGCTTTCAGACCTGCTGCTTTTCCCAAATTGTAATAAATAAATGACATTCTTATTCATGAGAATCTGTTCTAATTTAGAAGTCCCACCTTTGCCTGCACCTTTACTTTGGAAACCTCAGGGGAAAGTAATTAAACTTAATAGCCTCTGTGGATTCTAAACAAAGATATACAACAAATGTGATGATGACAACCAAATTCAGGTGTGATGGAAACCAACAATCTTGGCAATTCAATTCATATTTATAGAGCTCTCTTCTGGAAATACAGAAACATTTTGTCACTAGAGTGGTTTTCCTTACCTTTAGGTTGATTAGTAATTGTTTATTCACTGTTATCTTTCAGCCCCTGGAATCAGGTACTGCTGTGGTGGAAACACATTTTCCATGAGTCACCTTTCTTAACTCAAAACTGATTTTATTCTTTGCTTCTGTAAGCAACAACAGGGTACTTCAACTACCAGACACACGAAACAGTGGAAATGTGGATCTAGTGGGAAATAATTGTTTAAAAATACTTCACCAATTATTCCAATGCACCCATATGAAGTACGTTTAAGCTTTTTATTTTTACCACCATTACGGGGTGTGAGCATGCCACTTCCAGAAGAGAAAATATTGCAGCATTGAAATGTGAATGAACATAAAATGGTCTCAAAACACACTAAATAGATCAAGGTGCAATGAAGCTCCAGTGATACTCCATTTTTCACTCACCATGATGGCCGAGGTAAAAAGTCATAAAACACTGTATTTTGACACATATTTTTTAAACAGGCTCTCTCACATATTGCTTGTGAAAACGTAAATTCATTAAGCTTCATCAGAGGGTAATTGTAGCCATTTGTGAAATTATTAATCCATATGTCTATTGACCAGAAATTACACTTCTAGGAATCATTTCATAGACGGGTTCAAAGATGTATGTACATTTATATTCATTTTAGTATTGTTTGTAATGATAAAAAACAGGAAATAAATGTAAGTATCTACTTCTCGGGACTGATTAAATGAATTATGGATACTGTGCAACAGCGACAAGGTTTATGTACTGATGCAGAATGCGCAGTGATCTGCAGGGTTGGTGGCGAAAGAAAGGAGCAGAAGAGGATGTCCTGAAAGCCCACCATGTGTCAAGTAGCTAAACAAAAATAAAGAAATAAATGGATGAAGGAATGCAGGGTATTTCAGAAACTGGAAAAAAAAGTTGCTTCAGAGAAAGTAGTCAGCTTGGGGAAAAAGTGGGAGGGGACCTTACTCTTCAGTGTATTGGGGAATTTATAATCTGTATGTGTGCTCCACCCAAAAATGACTAAGAAAACAAATAACGCAGGACACCGCTGTTGAACTGTAGTGTAAGAATGACAGACAAAATTGTTCAACTTTACATTCCATCAGAAGCAAATGTTGATATATCATGAGACATTGAAATCTATATTCAATACAAATACATTTTATATTATTTCCAGCAACTCTACGATAATGATGAGTCTAAATAATTGTAAGTCATGTTTCTTGCTATCTACCATTCCTATCCTTGCCTTTTATAAAGATTCTAATATTTAATTTCAGATAATGATGCTTCTCCTGAAATTAATCTTGTGCCTTTAATTATTCAAGTATCCAGCCTTGCTGAAATCATTCTAATTATTCCCATTGCTCAACAGTATTAGTAAAAATTACATTTAAATTCAAAATAATTTAGATGGGGTTCTTCAGATTCTTAGCTATTTTTATAGTTTCACCTCTTGAGTTAAAAAAAATAAAAATAAAAAGATCAAATGTAGCCAATATCATTGTTTTAATTTAAATGATTCTGTGTATTTCTCTCTAATGCAACACCATAGAAGGTAGATTAAAATTAGCTTTCTGTCTCTTATGATTTGTAAATCCCACCTCTCATATTACCTCCTCATTTACACTTTTAAAAATTTTATGATGCTCATATTCTTTTATTATCTGTTAGGTTATTCAGCGGCCAAGATTTTATGTACATTTTCTAGTTCATTGCCCTTGAGAAATGAAGATTATTATTCATCCCGAATAAATAAATACCATGTAAGATTGTAATGGCAGATTTTAAACAACAAAAGCTGCCACCTAACATAATCTCTTGTCTGCTAGATTATGCTATCTATTTGCTGAAATAGATTTTATGTATACATATGCAAAATAATATTAAGTATTTTTGAAAATAACATGTGGCATTTGAAAACCCAAAAACCCATTACAGTGTCTATTAAATTATTTAACAAATAATTTCAAGACTATGATCCTTGTATTTAACATTAATTTGAGTGGGAGCCAAAGATCCAAACCAGCCTGAAAAATTAGAATGAAAAACAGAAACAGTAAATACATTTCTTTCATGAGTGAGTCTTGACATTTTGATTTAGCTTAGATAAATTCAATTAGTTTGGGCTGAGCTCCCTCTCCATGCCCCCCCCCCCCACCATGGCAACATCACTCCCCAGAGTCCATGTGCACAGCGCCTACGTGACTCCCAGTGCCGGCATTCAGAGACTCCCTCCCCTCTGTGCCGTAAAGGAACAAGGCACAGAAAAGAAAAAGTGTCCATCTTAAATACGAATCTCCACTGAAAGTTCTGTTCGTGGCTAGCCTAAAATTCTTTACCATAAATATTCTAGGCTAAGCCAGCTTTTTAAAAATCTTTATTAAAGTTTCTCTTAGCAAGAAAATAAATGTCCTTCTGTGACCTTTGCAAAGTAATGCCAATGCTTTTATTTTTCATGGTAGTGATCAAAGCAGCAATGAAATGCAAAGTCCAACCATTAATCACATGATAGGTGCAGGTGAGTGTATTTGCACTGCGCCCCCAAAGAACTCGCTGATGCTTGGGACATTGTTCCCATAACACAATGACCCCACACGTTTTCTTTACTAAATTGTCAATTGTGAGCCGGAGCTACAGGGAATTTTAAGGGAAGGTTGAGTAGTACAACAGATACTGTCAGTAATTTTGAGGTGGAAGGGAAGCCATGTTTTTTTATCTGAATGTGGCAAGATTACATCTAAAAGTGAGCTTTTCCTTTCAGACAGATGGAAACATTACCTCACATAAACACTTCAAAAGGTTGAAACATTAAAACTGAAGTTTTAACAAGGTAGTGTTTTCTTTTATCCATTCCGAATTGGGAACAACTCAACCATTTCTATCACTCCCCCTTACCCACTCCCACCCAGAGCCATCTTTCTCTAAGGAACTTGCAAATGACCCCAAAAGCTAGCATGCCTGACTATGTACATGGACTTGCTTGTGCTGGGAACAGTTTCTGACATCTCGAAAGTCTGGTCTCTTTCAAATCACATGGGCCCTAAAGTAAATAGAAAAATAGGGTCAAATTGATCAAAGACAATACCACGGGTCGCATACGATGACATAAGAGAAAATGCGGGAGCTCTCTGAACTCCTGAGCACTCTCCTCCCAAATCGCTGTTGGCTCCAACCACAGACTAAAATGCTAAAACTCTGTACAAAAAAATCACTACCCAACCAAGGTACAAGGGCTGTGGAAACTGCAATTTCTGGCTACAAATATAGAACACACAACACACCGAGCACTGGCAGCGAATTTCTTAACCCTTTCCTTCCTAGAATTATTTGCAACCAGAAAAGTTTTTGCAAGCTTCAGTTTCATGGAGTGAAATGACAAATTTTCCAGTGTGGATTAACATCTAGATGAGTAACTAATTTCATGAACAGCCTCCAGATATTACATTTCATCACATTTATATTGGCCAGTGTAACAATTTTAATTTTACAGAGAGAGACTGAGAGAGAACAAAACTCAAATGGCTAATTTAATTCAAATTATAAATCTGAAAAAAGAGACAAATTTTCTCATAAATCTCTTAGATTTTCCTCAGGACTCAAAGAAATTTTTTATTCTCACCATTCACTTGATACACGTTTAAGTTTGTTTTTAACCTGAAGTCTAGATCTTCGGGAACACCCTCTGAGCTGCATATTTGCATACAACTAGGTTCTAAGGCGTGATCTTCCCAAGGCGCTTGTGAGGGAGTGAGGACAGCGGGATTGGTTAGAGGAGAAAAGTGGTGCCTTTGTAGCGGGGCCTCAGCCAACCCCACAGAGAGCTCAAGAGGGAACAGTCCTACAGAGGGCTATTCCCTAATTGAAGCCAAAAGGTACCAAGTTTCACCTCTCTCATGGAGAAGTCATTGTCTGTGGTGCCCAGGGGAAAGAAAGAACTTGAACAGGTACTTACTTTGGTCTAGGGCAAATCCTAGACAGGAACTCAGCTGTAATTCCTTGCAAGGTGTCACTCAGGCACAGAATAAATGACTATCTCAGTCTAAAGGGACATCTGCATTTTCCCCATACAAATCTAAAGTCATTCATCTTTTGATAATGAGAACCTATCAGTCACTACTTTCTAATATCTATCATGTTTTAGTGTGTACAGAGCGTTAATATTCTGAACACTACTTGCTCCATGAACATAACACATTTTGAATATTTGTCAAGATTTTTGTGTGTTTATTATTGACAGAATGGACTGTTTACCATCATTGATTTCTTACCAGATCTTTAAAACTTAGAATTTTGACGCAACACACAGTTGCAAATAGAATTTGTGTCACTGCAATTGCCACAGATGGAAAAAAAAAACTTTCCTTTTGTTGTTCTACTTTTCAATCAATATTTGTTTAGCACTAAGACGAAAGGGTTTCTGTGAACAAATTGCAAGCTTTGGGGCTGACATCCATTGTCTATTTGCAACTGCGTGCTATGCCAAGTCCACGCCATCTCTGAGTGGGACTCTTACAGTCTGCCAGCAGGCTCCTTCGAGCCCCACGTTTGTCTCTTGACCACCATTTTCTGCACAGGAGCCCTCGAAAATCTAGTTCAAGTGGGAATAAGCCCACCCAATCCCCCTGTTCTAAAACCGCTCCAGGCAGTCTGACTGCATTCCATAGTCCTAACTATGACCTAGAAAGGGCTTCAGGATCTGCCTACCTGCTCCTCTCAAATACCCTTCTGACACCAACCAGCAAGCCTGCAAACATCAAGGAACATTGGCCTCAGTTCTGTTTGTACAAAATAACAAACTCTTCTGGCTCCAGCTGTTTACATTCTGTTATCTACACTCAGAAAAATCTTCCTTTGGAGTCCTGGCAGTTCATGTCCTCATTCTTTATTTACTGGGCTATCCAAAAAGACCTGCCTATTACCCTCCCTTCCTCCATGGGCTTCTACTGTGTCTCCCTGGCCCTGTCCACGCCTTCCCCAAACTGACCCGTGTCGTGTCTCTCCATAACACCATCATCACAGTTCTCCATAGTTTTCTTGCTTATTAATTTAATGACGTTTATTTTACCACTACCATAAGAAGGCAATCTGTGTGTTTTATTCCTTCCAATTTTAATAATCTGTAAGATTAATTACAAATATTTAAAAGACATAGCACATACAAGAAAAGGACGTGAAATGAAACTTGAGTGTTAGCCAAGGACTGCACTATGAGAAAAGTGTTAGGGCGTGTTAAAATTCTGGAACAATGGAAACCATTGTTAGAATTTTAGGAGTATGTTCTTGCAGTAGCAAAATGTATAAGTATTTCTATTTGATGCAATTACCTCATTCACAACATATGCATTTTTCATATTCATATATTTACTTGAATGGTGACTATTGAATTGTCTTTCTTATTGATGATAAACACTAATATAACCTAAGTTTTTAAAACATTTATGTTGGGCCAGTCCTTACAAAAACTTTTCTATTTGTTCGTAATATATTTGCAAAATATTCATGTAGAAATTTATCTTGACTCCAAAAGAAATCTTCATATAATCATAATATTTAGTGTGGCACCTCCCCCAAGCCCTCCCTAAACTCTCATCCCCTTGTATTTTCTTCATGGTGCTTTGCCTGGTCATATCTGTGTATTTGCTTACCTGATAATTGAAGACCACATCGGGGACAAATTGTCTTAGATTCTCCTTTATCTCTGTTTTTAGAATAAGACTTGAGAAATAGGTTATGTTCCACAGATATTTGTCAAAGGAATGAATGAATGAATGAATCTGTTAATACAAGAAATTCATATATGCGGAAGTTGCTATTTCCCAATGAGGCTGAATAAATAAAATCTCTTAGTCACTACAGTCCTTTCACTCTGAAAAGGTCATACAATTAATCTTTTTTTTAATTCTCTGTATTTATGTATGTAAAATGACTACCTAATCCAAGGGTTCATTGCTTACTAATAATAAAACCCTTTTTCAGTCTGTTCTATGGCCATGTAAATAATGAACATCTAATTGCTAATTGCTAATAGTTGTATCCATATTTATTATTTGATATATTTTTATTTCCTATAGTTATTTAGTTATCACGCTTAAATGAGTTTTATTTTAATTGAGTCATATTTACTCTTTCAAAGAAAAAGAGAGAGAGAGAGTGGGACAGAAAAGAGAGAGAGGTCTTTTCCACTCACTACTCTAGTCCCAGTACCTAGAATAATACTTAGAACACGATGGAGTCACTCAATAAATACTTGTTAAGTTAATACATTAAAATAATTTACATAGCCAAAGTGAATAAAGGTTCTCCCCTAGGAGAGATACTCATCAATATACCTGTTTTAATACGATTTTATTTTTAGCATGGATTCTTACTCCTATTCCCTTACCAAGCGCATCAGGAAAGAAAAGGCACTAGATCAGGTGTCGGGATCTCGTTTCTCGTCCAGGCCCTTTCTTGTGTGACAGTGTGCTCACCCTTTAAATGATCTGGGATCCAGTTTCCTGAGTTATCAAACAATCAAAGCAGGGACTTGACTCTCTACGATGCCCTTTTAAAACTAAAACCCACCACTAATATCCCTTTTAACATGCATTTGTTTTTAGAGACAATTTGTAAACCACTATCCATTTTTGTCTCTTTTTAAGTATCGTCAATGAAAAAGTCTCAATATTACTCAAAACCTTGTCTTTAATTCCCCTTTCTTAGTTGTTTACAGTCAGGTGTATGACATCACCCTTATTGCAGAATTAAGGGCTAATAACTCAATGTGACTTACAGTTATTGATTCTAACAATTTGGGACTGATAGATGACTTGACTTACCAACTGAAGAGCCTTACACATTTGGATGCTGCTAAGTAAAGCAAGACTGTGGCAAATGTGGCAAAACTCTCCAAGCCAGACTGCGTCCTATATTGAAGGGCTCACTCTCAACAACGGCTTGAAAAGTCCATGCCACATGATACTGTCTTGGGTAATAGTTTCCATCTAATTTTAGAAGGGAATTGGGAGACAATTAATGTTTTCTGTTAGCCACTTAGATTGGTTACATTACTTAGCAACATTTTATTCAATATAGAACTATCAACATCTTCGCAAGTGAGGTGGAATGTGTTATACATGATAGTAGTTATTAAAAGCTCCATTAAAAGAGTTGTCAATAGGAAATTATATTCCTTACTATCATTTATCTAAGAAAAATCTAATGAAAGAACCAGTACACAAAATAAGAGTGGTTTTCTTCTATAATTCAAATTAAAAAACAACTAAGGTTTTAATTTTTAATCTCTATAAATGTAATCTATAAATTTGGGATAAGAGACATCTTAACTACATTCTCTACTTTGGAGGGCAGAGTAAGCTCAAATAGTCACGTGGTTTTTCCTGTGAGGTTTCCTGAGAGGTGCTAAAATATTTTGAGGGGAAAACTTTTTTCTCTAACACACGTACATTATTGTGTTTTATCATCCTAAAACAACAATCTCAGCTTCCACTTTTTTTCCTCCTCAAATGTGATCACCAGAATGATTTAAGCGGACCATGCTCAATTTTTACCCACAGAATTGTGTTTAGGGACCCACCCTAGCACCCTGACAAAAAGGACATGAAATCTTCTCCAGCTCTGGGGTGCACAGTAGTCTAAGATAATTTTGGCAGCCTGATTTTCTCTACCAGTACTTTAGTTTATGAATAGACATGAGATGAATGACTGGTCCCTCCATTCTTTCATTTATCTCTTCAGGAATTATTTCTTAGTGCCTCCCATGTGCCAGGTACCCTTCAAGGCATTACGGAAACAGGAGGATTCAAGCCACTTCTATTCATAGAATTTACATTTCAGAAGAAAGATACAAATAAAACAAACATAAATAAATCAATAAGTAGTATTTCAGTGAGTGAACATTCTATGGAGAAAAATAAAGGCAGGCAAAGTGATAGAGAAGAATGTGGAAAGAAAGGCATTGTTTTCAATAATGTGATTGGCAAGGCCTTCATGGTAAATGAAAAGAAGTTGTGATTGAAAATTCAGGGGGGGAACTCAAATACAATTAAATACTATTTTAATGGCTACAATTACCGTATGATTCTAATAGAAAAGAATATATCAAAAAATGTAGGATCTGTCATATCCAATGATCTTTACATTTAGAAATAAAGGTATGTGGCATGTCTCAATGGACAACAAGAGACTCTAACTCGAACGATAGCATGGGTGGGGGCTCTATCACGGCCAGTAATATCACGGCCAGGCATATCGGTAATATCATGCTGTAGACCCTAATCTCACTTAAAACTGAACAACGGTATTACTCAAGACCAAGGAATGCTTCCATACGGGCACATTTCCCTCTGTATTACAAAGTCCCTGCTGCAGACTGTGCACAGATTTCATTAAATTCCGGTCATTTCAGGCTTCCAAGCAAAGAGACTGACCTCAAAAATTACTTGAACAGGTTTTTTGAAGATTGTGTGATACAATATGTTTCCTTATTATGTAACCATTTTTGAACCTTCAGGAGATTTACAATTAAGTTTATAAATATTTACAACAATAAAATAAAACCCATGCTATTGATATTTATAATAGGTACATGCATATTTGGTAGAACAAATATTTGGCTGAATGAGTAATACTAAAGAGAATTTGCTCTATTAGAGTGGCAAATCAACTCCCTGCAGATTTTAATGTTTAAACCTCAATATATTTATAAGAATTAGTTTACTTTAGTAGTATTTGTTATTTAAGATAAATAAACATAATACTTGAACAAATTAAGTACAGAAAATTTATAAATAAAATTTAAATATTTAAAGGAACTTAACCAAGGTAATAAAAAAGAACAAGTACTTATCAAATTTCCTTAAAGGTAAATATTAAAGTTACTACTCTTGAAAACAAAATAATCAAATACATAAGTTGGACTTATAAAGAATGTGATTTTTCAGGTAACAACTTTAATAAATTAACTATTTATTTTAAAAAGCTATATCACAAGGCCACTGTAATCCAAACAATATGGTACTAGCATAAGAACAGACACGTTGACCAATGGCACGGAATAGAGAGCCAAGGAATAAACCGATGTCTCTATGGTCAATGAATATTTGACAAAGGGGGCAGAAGCATAAAATGGAGTAAAAATAGCCTCTTCAACAAATGGTGTTTGAGACCTGGACAGCTACATGCAAAAAAATGAAACTTGACCACCAACTTGCACCATACACAAAAATAAATTCAAGGTGGATAAAAGACTTAACTATAAAATGTGACACCATAAAAGTCCTAGAGGAGAACATAGGCAGGAAAATCTCAGATATCCCATGCAGCAATATTTTCACTGATATATCCCCTAGAACAAGGGACATAAAGGAAGGAATAAATGAATGGGACCTCATCAAAATAAAAAAACTTCTTCACGGCTAAAGAAAACAGCATACCAATGGTATGGAAAAACATATTTGCCACTGATACCTCGGACAAGGGTTTGATCTCCAAATTATATAAAGAACTCACACGACTCCACTCGAGTAAAATAAACAACCCAATCAAAAAATGGGCAAAGGACTTGATCAGACACTTCTCCAAGAACATACAGAGGCCCACAGCATATGAAAGGATGCTCAGTATCACTAGCCATCAGAGAGATGGAAATGAAAACCACAATGAGATGCCCCTTCATACTAGTGAGAATGGCCATCATAAACAAAATCAACAAACAACAAGTGCTGGAGAGGTTTCAGAGAAAAGGGAACCCTAGTGCACTGTTGGTGGGAATACAAACTGGTACAGCCACTGTGGAAAACAGTATGGAACTTCCTCAGAAATTAAAAATGGAACTACCTTTTGCAAAATACAACCAGAGACATTAAAATAAAGAACAAACTGACAGTAACCAGAGAGGAGGGGCGAGAGGGATAATAGGGGATAATAGGGGAAGGTCCATCAAGGAACATGTATAAAGGAAACAAGGACAAAGACAAAGGGGGTAGGATTGAGGGTGGGAGGTGGGGATGGGTAGGGCAGGAGAGGCATGGTGGGGGGAAAATGGAGACAACTGTACTTGAACAACAATAAAAAAAAATCTTTGAATAATACTTAATGTGCAAAAAATTATCCATGTGGGAAAGATAAAAGTTACATTTTTCACTAGAGTGACTTTTAAGCAGAGACCTGTGTACAGTGCGGGAATTAGCCACAGAGCAAGGCTACCCCCAGCAGGAATAATAGTAAGTGCAGATGTCTGGAACCCAGACCATGCCTGCTTGACATTTGCTGGCAAGTGTGATTCCTAGAACTGCTGTGGCCGTGTTGCTCCCGGAACCAGAGGATGGAGCCTGAGAGAGGAGGTCAGAACCTAAGATCAATGTATGTAGGAAGCACTGTCCTGGCACACTCTCCCCCTCTCCTTCTTGTTATATAAGGTAATGAATGCTCTTATTTTTTAAGCCACTTCAAATTTACAGTTACCTATTGCTTGCAATTGAAAACATCCTCAACAATTCAAGTTACTATTTACTTTTTTGTAATGGTCTTCAAGTTGCCAAACAATGAGCCGACAATCTGTACTAGGTGGATATGCTACGGAACTTTATTTTCAAGTAGATTTTCATTTGCAGGATAAGATTTTTTTCTGGAATTAATTATTACACAGTGATTATATATACATACATATATATATATATATATATATATATATATATATATATACACACACACATATATATATCTCACACGTTTATATATATTCAACTTTATAGGCATGATCTCTCTGAGTTTCATTCAGTCTCAGCGTAAGTTCTTATCCACAGTTTATAGAACAGAAAACAGACTCCGAGGGTTTAAATCACTTGAATCTTAAAGCAGGAGTGCAAGGGCCAATCTGTTGCTATTTTCATTATAACCAACTGTTAAAAATTGATGTTTGGCATAAAATGGCAGGCCAACTAAAATTCTAAAATCATAAATTCTGGATAATGACTCTCTAATGAGGAAATTTGGGGCAAGCTAATGGAAAAGATGATTTGATGGGGCAGCCTTCTTCTACATGGAGATCTTTGAATAAAACCACATTAGTAACTTCACCTATTCGATTCTTAACCTTGTGTTTTTTAACACAGCCAGAAGCTCGCGGAGAGTTGGAGGCACAATATTTATCATTTAGTAGCTGAGTATCAAGATTCAGTTTCCCTGTTACTGACCTGTTATGGAAGTAATACATGTATATAACTCGTATCATAGTGCCTAACTTATAGTAGCAGCCCAGTACACAATAATCACTGTCAGGCTAAGTGCACAGGTGAGTTGCTCCTTGAAAACTTCACAAGGAATTACAAAGAGAATGGTATTTTTTTAGAATATTTATCAACCAATTACCCATAGCTTTGAAATTGAATAGGAAATTTTAAATGTTAACCAAATATTTTGACTAGTATACTTTAAAAATCCTTCTGGCCACATCTCTGCTATTGATGCATGGAGATCTGGCCAGATCTGGGCAGAGGAGGGGCTGAGTAAAGGAGGGGCCCCCAGGTGTCCCAGGGGAGGCTGCATTCCCAGGTAAAAAGTAAACAAACTAGCCAGCAACAGAGGCAGTAGCCCCAGCAACGGAGCAAGTGTGCCACCTGATGACAGATGCCCTGGGAGCAGGGAAGAGACCACAGACGCAGCAGGAAGAAGCCTTGCAGGACTCTGCAAGTCTGCGCAAGGCTAGAGAATGATGGACAAAGGGAAAAGCCCTCCTACCCATTTCTGGTTCTTGACTGAAGGGAAAACCAGAGGTCACAGAGGCATGTGTACCTAAAGGTTAACATGGCAACAGAGGAGGTGAAGACCTGCCAGTCTAGCCTGGGAAAAGGATGGGGGTTGGCTGGGAAAACTGGATGCTTTTGGAGTTCATGGAAGTTTGGGCCAGGAGATTTAAATGGAAGGAGGGCAGGTACTCCCCTTTTCTCTTCCTCTGGGATCCACGCAGGGATGCACAGGCCCCAGGTGCTGGGGCAGCCTCGGGCACCGGCCTGCAGAAGCAGATGGAGTTCCTGCAAGATTGGCTGCAGTGGTTGGCAGCAGCCCTGGACCCCTGGTGTGAGAAGCAGTCAGCATGGACACAGTGGTGCTGGCCACACACTGCAGGGACTCCACGTAGGGAGCTTGAAGCCAGAAAGCCATCTGCTTAGCAGCCCTGGACTACTACAGAGAAGGATGGAGCAGGATTTTGGGACATTGTTTCTGGTTCTGGGGGTGGCTTGGTTTTGTCTGTGTGAGATTGGCCTGGAGTCAGGAAGTCCCTCAGTCCTGCAAATTGTGTAACATCTTAATAAAGAACTTTTTCTTTCCCTACCAACATTTGTTTTATGCTGTGCTCAACGGCAGGGGCAGCTGAACCCCACTTTTGTTCAGTAACACTATTATCTTTGTACCCCTATATCTTCATCACCCTCCTCTCTGGTCTATTCTGACTGACATCTGTTAACATATAATAAGACAGTAAAAACAAAATGAAGAATTTCATGTAATCTTTGAACATGATAGTAGAGATGAAGATCCCCCAGTTAAATGAGTTAAAAGAAAAGGGGAAAATGGGATGCTAATATAGAGCATTCCAAAGGGGAAGTATTAAGATATTAATACTTCCTAGAAATCTAAGGTTAAAATAAGATTAAAATAAGATCTTGGGAAACCAATAAACTCACAAATATTTTTATAAAAATGAATCTACTTATAGTTACACTGAGAAAGTCCAAAAAAAGCAAGGGACTTTATTATATCATATCACCATAAATTTTTTACAGAAAATATCACTTTATTCATTTTTAATTGATTTTTAGAAAGACAGCTCATAGTGGCAATTATGAGACACTTCGTTAAATTAAAGATAACATAAATTTATTATTAAATTCAAGATGTTTTTTCACAATTTACTGTGAAAATTTACTTTTTTTTACTTTTTTCACTTGTTAAATTATATTCTCCTGATAGAAGTTCTGTTAAAACAGTACCCTTAAAGGCTGCTTCTCAGATTACAAAAAGAGACTGAAACTGTTAAAGACAAAAATGCTGTAATTAGGTGGCAAATTAGTCAGTAGAAAAAGCATCCATGTCCTAAGGGGGGTCACAGAAGCAGTGTCACTAATGCTGGCCCTTTTCACTGTTTAAAGAGGGAGACATCATTTCATAGCCAGGGCAGTTTCCCCACTGAAGCCATCACCTGGGGAAGTGGCTTCATTCAATCAGCCAATTAATATTTCTAAGCATTCACAGAGGTAGGTAGGGTCTATTGGAGATAGAGTAGTTTAGGAAAACTAAAAATCTTCATGGAGCTTATATTCTACTAGAAGGAATACACAATAAAGTAATACATGTTAATTATATACTCGGTTTGCTACTAGTAAGTACTTTGATAAAAAAGTAAAGTAAGTTTGGGAAATATGAAGTTTGGACTGACTGGAAATTTTAGCAATGAGCTAGGGAAAACTTCACTGAGATCGTCATTTTGGAATCAAAACCAGAAAGAGCAGGGAATAGCCCTGAGGATGTCTAGAAGGGCATTCTTAGCAGCACAAACAGCAAGTGGGAAGGCTTGGAAACAGGAGCACGCCTGAGGTTTTCAAAGAACTGATAGAAGCTCAGAGTGCCTGGAGATGGTGAACATTCCCGGAGAGAAGACATTATTGAAGCGGTAAGAGCCCTCAAACCTTCTCAAGCCTTGCTTCCTTTTCTGCAAAATAATTATGAAAAGGATGCTTTCTGCCTGGGAGGGTTGTAAATACTCCATGAGATAATTCTTATAAAGTACTAAGTACAATGCCTTGCACACAATAAGTGCTTAATAAATGCTTGTTCTTGGTTTTTGTTATTTCATGAAAATAGAACCGAAGGGCTATCATGCCTAATACCACTGAATAGTTGAGTCATTTAACTGACCCCTTTACCGAGCTCCATGACCACTTGGAGACCATGGAATTATAATTTCATTTTCGGCGTGGTTTCTGCCTCTAGGGGAGAATATGCCAGTTTTACTAATGGAGGTGTTCCGAAATTAGATGCCAGTAAAGTTCCATTTATAAATTGACAAATTTTCAACTTGTCGCTATGAGACTAATTATTGTGAGTTTACACATGAGAAAGAGACCTAAGCTCATATTTTACTTGTAAAGTCAGATTTCTAAGGCAGATCACCTGGCTTTCTTCTACCGCAGACGTTCCCTAAGGTGATTCAGCTCAGGGATGCAGCCCAGGGGAAGGCCTGCACTCATCTCATCTCCTTTCCCATTTGAACGTTACAAACACATGACCGCCATTTACCCTTACTCAATACTGCCGCATATATCATGGCTTGAAATCTCCTAGGTTTACTGTGAGGGTGCAGAACAGCTGCTACTTACCCCTATTTGACAAATGCAGGGGTCAGACATAGAGAGGAAGAGACAGAACTGGCCCTGGGCCCAGACATTCAGACTCCTCAGCACCTGCTCTTCTACTGTGGACGAGAAGACTCGGGTTTCAGTCTCAGATTGCTGCTGACAGACATGTGGTCTTGAAAAATCCCTCTTCTTTGAGTCTGTCTTCTCAGGGAGTTGGAATCAGTAATCTATAATATCCTTTGTAATGTAAATATCCTAGGAATCTGAGGTAAGAGTGAAGTGATAGAATTAATAGAATGTGTAGAGTAGAAATTCATTTAACAGAGCAGAAATTAACAAAAGAATATACAAGGTCCAGCAGAGGTAAGGCCTGCTTGAGTCTGGTTGGTAGGGTAATGATATGGGTGTAATAATTTATAGTTTTAATTGGAACATTTCACCTAAAATGTCATATGGTGTGCTTGAGTGTGATATTGTTATGTTACAGAATTACATCCTTATGATTTTGTAATAAAAGATTTTGAAATAAAAAACGAAAGTTATTTGTGCTGGACCCTGTCAATATAAGTTGAATCTGAACAGAAACTGTCTTATATATTTATAGAGAGTTGAAGAGTTGGGAAGAACAGGGAAAGACATGTGCTGAACATTAATATTTGGCAAAGAGACCCCAGGTACATTGTCAACTGCTTATTTTTATATTTTCCTGTTGGAGTTTATTCATGAGAAATCAGTAAATTATTATCAAATTATCAAATTAATAAAGTTAATTAAGAGAACTAATACTTTCCCACCAAAGCCTGACTGAACCAATACAAAATAATATTAAATGTGAATTGAAAAATAAAATTTAAAAAACATTACACAGCAAAATAGTTTCATAAAATATGAAAAAATAAATATGTATTTTAGGGGGGGTTAATTGCATATTTCAAGTTACATCGCCATGCAAATTTATGAATTAATCACTACAACGGTGCTGTCCTCCTATGTTCCCACCATGAAACCCGCCACGGTCTGTTTGTGTTGGAGACTTCCGTCTATTATCTTTTGGTTCACTGACCTGTGTTTTTATTGGACGTGTTGGAGAGGTCTTGAGGGCTTTGCCAGTCCGAGTCCCCTAGCAATTTTCCACCCTGTCATCTTAAAAGGAAACTGTGCTGCATCATACAAAATCACCCTCACTGGAGCAGTGAAGTGGCAGGGAAAGGGGGGGCAGTCGACTCACCTCAACATTTTTTTTAGAATATGTTCTGAAAAATTGCCTGTTTGTTTTTTGGTTTTCTAAAAATTTTTCTTATGATCCACACCAACCATTTGAATACCATCAAGATTTCAAGAAACTACAATTTTCCTGTGCCACACTGCCCTGATACTTCAGTTAAGTGTATGCATTTGGGTCAAGATAATTGAAACAATAAGAAATTAATTTCTCCTGTTTCAAGCTTACATAAGAACCCTCTGTAGTTTCCCATGCATTAAAATGACATTCCTCATATCAAGTAGCCACTGGCACTTAAAATTATGCCAGGTCCCTCTGCTCGGGATAAGGAGAAGATAAGGAATCGTTTATTCCTTAGACAACATGCACTTCTATATTGTACATACAGCAACCTTGTTTTTTGGTAGCAGATTTTTAGTTATATCCCAGGGAGAGGGTAATTTGATTATTTACTGGTAGAATTGGAGAGTTATGAAAGAATGTGATTCACTCCACCATTGGGAATTGCCCTGCCTGGTTTCAGAAGCTGTAACTCCCCATGGCTAAGGCTGAGTCAGAGACCTTGGGACCATAAGCCACTAATGAGACAAAGCTTATCTCCCTGGCAGGGGAGCCACCTCTGCCCACTTTACTTTACCCTGCTTGGCCCTGAGCCTGACCAGTTAGCCAATGACGGGTAAGATTCCTCAAGGGAGGGATGACCTAAGACAGGCATGGTCACGAAGAGGCCCACAGGGAAGGACTTGGGGGGCTATAGAAAAAGGGGGTGAAGGACCCTCGCCCCTTGGCTTTGACATAGCCTGAGTCCTCATTCTGTCTGCAAGAAGTCTCCTAATCTCTTGGCTGCCTTACTTCCTCTGCCTGATTTAAGCCTGAAACAATGACAGAGGGCAGTGCAGTCCTGTGCTGGAAAGGGCGGATTCCTCGGGTGATCAGGTTTAAGAAAGAATGCATAAAATCCTGTGAAACCTGCTTTGCTAACACCCTCAATTTAAATGATAAGGGTCCAAGCCTGAAATGAGTTTGTTCCCCAAAGTCTTATAGCCCTTTAGCTAACTGACCCTGACTCAGAATAAGCCCTCAGAGTTCTTTGTATGTTATCTATTGTTTGATCATTACTGCCTGACAATGACTGATGAGCTTTACCTGTATTCCTGTGCAAATTGAACCCAACAAAAGCCCATTGAGGAAAAGGCTCTTGGCCCTTCTCCTTTGAGAGATCGGCCACCTTTCCTCCCCATGCAGATCATGTCTTAGTAGACTTATTCTCATCCGTGGTGGCCGGGAAGCGGGGTGGGGAGCGCCTGCAGGTGGAGCCCCCCCCATTCCACGACAGAGAATGACAGAATTAATGCTTCTGTACTCACGTTTGAGATTTCATCCTTCCCCTTCCTAGGATGCAAGATTCATTAAAGCATCATTTAAAATTTTTGACTTTGGATAATCAAGGTACATTTAGAACATGCATTAATAAATGAGCCTATGGAAACTACAGAAACTAAATTAGTCACACTGCTGGCTTCTACTCTCCATCCATTTTGGTGGTTTACTGAGGATGTTACAACTTGAATTCTTAAACAATACTTTAATATTTTCACTATAAATGAATGTTCATAGATGTTATTTTACATAGAATTCTTCATTGCTCTATTTGTTATTCAAATAAGTGAAAGCTATTTTTCTTTGAATTTCCTTTGAAATGGGTCACTAATAAGTTTAAAATAAATATGAACAAAAATAAATACCCCCAAGTAAAATAAATAAGTTTAAGTAGTTTAACACATTCATTTTATTCTTTATAAAGACAAACAAGGGGAGAGCAAACAATAGAACAAAAAATATTATGTAAAAACTAGAAAAGATTAAAAGGGAAAAATGTATATGTAGCCACAGAATATATCAATGACCTAATATAATCTCACTTGCTTGTATCCAGGGGAAAGGGAACTTTCACCAGGGGCATGAGAGTTCAATTAAATGGGACACCAAATATGTGGTGTTGATGATAATTCAGGTACTTCAATTTAAATCTATTTTCAGTACTTTTATAACTGCAAAGAGAATAGATTCCAGTGTCCATTGCAATGCCCATCACAGAAGAAACTGAACTGAAATGAGCATCTGGCATTATCTCCTTTTCTCTTTCAGAGTAAGGACATCAAGTGACGTGTCCATTGGAAATGCCACCAGAAAAGGAAGAGAATAGAATCACAGAATCACAGAAATTACACTATCAATATAGTTGATGAAGTTTATTTGGCATATCTTCATAAAGGTAAGATAAATAATTATTTGGTTAGGCAGCTGAATATCATATTGCTTTTGGGTTTAATATTTAACTCAGTCTGTGTGGGCCAGGAGGGCAGCAATTAATGTTTTATATCAATGTCTCCAAAATTTGGGGGAATTGAGCTCTATGATTATTTGTTAGATCATCCACTGCTCCAGGAATAACTATTCATAAAGCCTATTAAAAATTCTCAGGGAATTAACATATTTGTTTTCAATATTTGCAATTTCTTCTAGGCATCCAAGAATCACTAAACCAAGATTAGGATTTATTCTTTTATTACTTTGAGACATTTAAGAATATCTATACCAAAGATAAAAATGCTAATTTTCTTCTACTGGATTATCATTTCAGTAGTCTCTTGCTTCCCATTACAAATATATTTGTAAGCCACTAGGTATTTACTTCTAGACTGTAGGCTTTCCTAGGAAGATAATTTTCGCAAGATTGAAATAAAATGATCCTTGATTTTCCTGCCATTAAAAGCTTCTGTTCACAAACCACAAGTCTAAAGGGAGTAAAATCAACTAAAGAGAAATTTTGCTACAAAGGGAGCTTTAGCTCATGTTCTGGGCATTTGGATAAGATTTAATGCCACCATTGATTTACACCATGCATTATAGTTAGGATAGTAATTACTACATTAAAGTTTATAGTATCTCTAGTACCTCTGAAAGATGTTGTTTTAAAAATATTAATATATTCTAATAAAGCATTGGGTTATTAACTATTTTTGTTGTACATTATTTTTACAAAGACATTTTTAAAGAATGTGATTATTTTTTCGGAGTTTTAACACTCCAAATTCTTCTACAGAGCTATTTCATAGACCCAGTAAAATGTTATATTCTAAATATGGTTTTAGCCTAGTATGTACCAAGTACTATGGTTGCCACAAGCAAGTCAGAAATTAAAGATACGATCCTGTCCTCAATGAGTTTATAGTCTTTTAGGCTGTAAGTATAGACACTTACATTATAGTGTGATAGTAGCAGTAAGTGCTGTGTGCTCTAGCGTAAATGGGAACCCCAGAGTGCCATCCGGAACAGCAGGCTTGCATTCTTATCTGGTGAGCCTTCTGACTAGTCAAGCGCAGGTTCCATGGGGCTTCATGTCTTGCAGGTGCAGGTGCAGCCAGGGAAGGGCACCAATGCTGTATAACCCTACAAAGTGCAGGACCCAGAGCAAGGGCTCTTACGCTGTAACTAAGAGCAGTATGGGGATATACTTTGACCAGAGGAACACTGGACATGGAAGACAAAGTCTCCGTACTTCATTCCCTTGAAAAAACAGCTCTGAAACCTATAATTCATACAGCCTCTGAAATCCATGAGGTTAAGCAAACAGCTGCTATCAATACCAAGTGGTAGCCAGCTTTCGCCCTCAGATTGGCTCTCCTTTCTTCTGACATTTTGCTCTTCTTTTGCCTCACCTGAATTTGCCTACGGTTGCATTCCCTAATATTGTAATAGCAGATTATTTTTTGCCTGGGGCTCTGCTTTCTGAGGACCCAAATGAAAATGAGTTTTAAGCAGAAAAATAGCATAATAAGATTTTTTTCCTGCTGTGTAAATGCATTTATTCACTCATTTAACAAATATTTCCTGAGGATCTTATAGGATAAAGTCAGTGTGCGAGGTACTGAGGATAAATGAACAGGCAGATATGGTCCTTCCTTCGTGAAACACACGAGATGTGGGGGCCGAGAAGGTAGCTGGCAACTGCGCTAGAATGCGGTGTGTGCTGCAGCGGAGAAGTGCAAAGCTCTGTTGGAAAATCTAAGAGTACCAAACCCATTCTTCTAGCCTGATGGCAAGTTTCCCACAGGAAATAAGAAAGGCTTTTGGTTGTAAAGCCTGGTAATCAATGACTGCGTTCTTTCATCAGCAACACTCATTCCTCCTCCGTTTTCATTCATATTTACCATTTGTTATATTTCCCAGTGTGCCAAGCTCTCTATCTCCTGTATTATTTCTTTGATCTGAAATATTTTTGTGTGACCTCAAATATCCATGGGCTTATTTCAACTTCTCCTTTTGTTCTCTAAAAAGCCCATAGAAGATCCTAGAAAAATGGACAGAGGCCATGCCATAGAGGAATTTACATACTAATGTTAAGTGTTTGGACTTCAACCAGAAGGGTAAATAAAATTTTAAGATTAGATTTGCAGTAAAGAAAAAGCATTCTAGCTGCTGTGCTTTTTAAATGTTATTTAAAGCCTACTCTTTCTACTTATTAAAAAGCATTTGCTATAAAACAGTAGGCTACATTACACAGCCTCATACATTCCGTGTTTACTGCATCTCTTTATTGAATCATTTTCTCTTGTGCTGGATTTAATCTCAGGTTGTTTTGAATAGAAACATGTTATACAAGCCTATAGCCGACGAGCAGTAGGCTATATACCACACAGCCTGGGTGTGTAGTAGGCTAGACCACCTAGGTTTGTGTAAGTGCACTCTATGGTACTGTGTAAGTACAAAGTTGAAATTGGCTGGCAACGAATTTCTCAGAACTATCCCAGCTGAGCAGTGCAGGACTGAAATATGAGTAGGTGAAATAAAGAAGAAGCAAAGAGCTAAGGAAATGTTGATGGCCACACCTAGTATGCATCTTAGGAATCTTATTAAGTGTTGGGCAATTTCATGAAGTTTGCCTTGCCAGATAAAACATATTGTTTGCTAAATCTGGCAATTCTAACTTAGGTAGGAAACATGGGAGAAAGAACGTGTTTGTGAGAAATACTGGAAGGAGCTGGTGTCATCTCCATAACCAGCTTAAGATGTAAAGATACCTAGGAACTAACTTCAGGTTAGAAAATTTGGAGAGTTTTGGGTTCTACACACTTATTTCTCTGAATTTAGCAAACTGAGGGCCAAAAAAAAAGAGACAACAGAAGATTAAAATACAGGGTGGGGCAAAAATAGGTTTATAGATGTATGGAAAAACAATACCATAATTAATAAATAATAATATAATAATAATCTGTGTTTCATGTACTCATAACTATTAACCTACTTTTACCCCACCCTGTATGAATTCTGATTAATTAGTGGGATAAAGTTACATAGTACACAATAACTTCAAAAGTTTACTCTCCTTAGGGAAAGCAGCTAAGGCTTAAAGCCAAAAAAAAGAGTTTTTTATTCAAGTGTTCACTCCCTGGATACTTTCCCCACCTATTGCTAGCATAGACCTTAGAATACAGTTACACAGAGTTAGGTCTCCAGAGAAAATACCCTTTCGGTGGCAGGGAAAATAAATCCCATTTCTGGCAAGACCAAACAGAGAGAAAGACAAACAGACACCGACACATACACTCACCCATAATCAATTTTTTACTATAGAAAGATAACTATAGTCATGATGCAAATAACAATTTGAAGAAGGAAAAAGACTGAGAACAGAGAGTTTTGTGGCAGAAAAGATTGAGTTCAGACTGAAATTAACAGTGGGGACAGAGAGGGTTAGAAAGATTGGCTAAAGACAGGATTGGCAGGACTCAAGGTGTGTTCTAGAGGACAGAGAAGTGAGTTACAAATGGCAGCATCGCTCACTGAGAAAAGTAACACAGGATGAGTTGTTTGGGATTACAAGATAGAAGTCAGTTAGTTCTCAGAGGACATATGCCTTTAAGGTGCATAAGGGACAACCAAATGAGGATGTGCAAGTAACAGCTGATGTGTGATTGTGACGCGGGTGAATCTGTGTGTATGTGTGTGAGTCTGTGTGTAGGCTGTAGGATGTCTACATGAACTCTGGAGGTCAAGCGACTGATTGCAATAGGTCTAGAGATACATCTAGGAGAAAAGCAGACAATGTAGACTAGTTGAAACAGCATATTGAACCCTATTTCTTCATGAGCTGCCTCTATAATAGAACAGTTCAAAGTAAATTTTGGTTTCTTGCCCTCCAATAGGGTATGAATGAACATGTTCCACGGTTATGACAAGTAAAGCGAAGCAAATTCTAATATGCCTCCACTTTTCTTTCCTCCTTTATAATGTCCAAAGTTTGGACATAAAGCTTTAACACTAAAATATGTACTTAAATACAAACCACTAGAAGATAAGAATGGCAGAGCAAAAAAAAAAAAAAAAAAAGAAAAAGAAACATTGAGAAGGTACCTAAGCCTTGCCCTGTATCCCTATTAGATTTTATACAATAAAATAAAAATGGTCTACTTCCAGTTAAGATGGTGGCCTAGGTAAATGCTGTACTCCCACCCTCCCACAACTACATCAAAATTACAACTAAATTACAGAACAACCATCATTCAGAGCCACCTGAAACCTAGCTGAAGGGAAGTCCTACAGCTAAGGATTTAAAGCAGAATCCATATCAAGACTGGTAGGAGGGGCGGAGACACAGAATGGGCTGGTCCCGTACGCACCTGTGGTGGACAAAAATTAGGAGAGAGATCCTGGCTGCAAAGGTCCACTCTGAGCAGAGAGAGGCCCCAGCCCCGCAGCAGCCCTTAGGTGTGCTGTCTACATGAAACTCCAGACCGAAAGACACACACAGACTGAAAGTAAAGTGTTGGAAAAGACACTTCATGAAAATGGAAATGAAAAAGACGTAAGCTGGGATAGCAATATTTGAATCAGATAAAACACACTTTAAAACAAAGGCTATAACAAGAAAGAAGGAAGGACTCAGCAATTCTACTTCTGGGTGCTTATCTGAAGAAAACAAAAACACGAATTTGAAAACAAATGTGTACCCCTATGTTCACTGCAGCATTATTTACAATGGCCAAGATATGGAATCAACCTAGGTGTTTGTCAAGAGATGAATGGACAAATAAGAAGTGAATATATGTGTGTGTGTGTGTGTGTCCACGCACAGTGGTATGTTAGTCATGAAAAAGAATGAAATCTTGCCATTTGCAACAACATGGATAGACCTAGAGGGCACCCTACTAAGTGCAATAAGTCAGAGAAGGACAAATACTGCATCATTTCACTTACGTGAGGAATCTAAAAAGATAAAGGCATATTCATAGCTAAAATGAACAGACTAGTAGCTACAGGAAAGCTGGCAGTTTCCAGAGGGTTGAGATAGAAGGGGATGGGCAAAGGGTGAAGGGGATTAAGAGGTACAAACTAATAGTTATAACAGAAATAAGTCATGGGGATGTAAAGTGCAGCATAGAGAATATCAATAATATCACAATAATTTTGTACAGTGACAGATGAATAGGGGACTTTGTGGTGATCACTTTGCAAGGTATATAAATGTGAAATCTCACTATGTTATACACCTGAAACCAATATTAAATTGTATGACAGCTTCAAGTGAATTAAAATGAGATTTACATTCCATAATTTTTTAAAAAATTCTACATGGATTCCATTTTTTATGTAGAGTTTTGATTTTTTTTATTTTTTAAGGGTTATGAACCTATTTTAAAAATTTTATGAAAATTTTGAAGCATGTTTTTTCAATATACATACACATGCATCTATTTGCATAACATTCTAAGAATGCATAAATCCAACACCCAAAAAAACTTAGACTAAAAAGATAAAAGTGATACAATATGTAGCAACTCAATCTATATTTCCTCTGTTGATTTTCATTAAAAATTTGTTTTAATTTTTACCTTTCAACATTTAAGAGAGAGAGGAAGGGAGAGAGACAAGGAGAGAGAGAGAGAAACCAATTTGTTGTTCCACTTATGTGATAATTGGTTGATTCCTCTACTTGTCCTCACTGAGGGTCTAACCTAAAACCTTGGCTTAAGGGTAACACTCAAATCAACTGAGCGTTCCAGCCAGGGCTTCATAAAGTTTGCTAAGAAACATTTTTTTTAATGTAAAAGCATTCTCTTTATTAGTGGGAGACATATGAAAAGATGCTCAGCATCACTAACCATCAGAGAGATACAAATTAAAACCACAATGAGGTACCATCTCACACCAGTCAGCGTGGCCAACATAAACAAATCAACAAACAAATGTTGGAGAGGATGTGGAGAAAAGGGAACCCTAGTGCACTGTTGGTGGGAATGCAGACTGGTGCGGCCACTGTGGAAAACAGTATGGAATTTCCTCAGAAAACTAAAAATGGAACTGCCCTTTGACCCAGCAATTCCGCTACTGGGATTATACCCTAAGAACCCTGAAACACCAATCAAAAAGATAAGAAACATTTTGAACCAACATTTGAATCATATTGGTGCCAGCAGGAGAAGAGGAAGAGGAAGAAATTGAAAACTTATTTGAAAAAAATAATGAAGAACTTCCCTAATATGGCAAAAGAAATAGACTTCCAGGAACTCCAGGAAGCTCAAAGAGTTCCACAGAAGTTGGACCCAAGGAAGCACATTCTAAGGCACCTCTATTTACATTACCTGAGATTAAAGATAAGGAATCTTAAAAGCACCAAGAGAAAAGGAGACAGTTACCTACAGAGGAGTCCCCATAAGACTGTCAGCTGATTTCTCAAAAGAAATGTTACAGGCAAGAAAGGGTTGGAAGGAAGTATTTAAAGTCATGAAAGGCAAGAACCTACATCCAAGATTAATCTATCCAGCAAAGCTATCATTTAGAATGGAAGGGCAGCTAAAGTACTTCCCAGATAAGGTCAAGTAAAGGAGTTTATCATTACCAAGCCCTTACTATATGAAATGTTAAAGGGACTTATCTAAGAAAAAGAAGAAGATCAAAACTATGAACACTAAAATGATAACAAAGTCACAACTATCAAAAAGCAAACATAAAAAACAAAAACAAAAATGAACTAAGCAAACAACTAGAAGAGGAACTGAATTACAGAAATGGAGATCGCATGGAGGGTTATCAGCAGGGAAGGGGAGGCAGGGAGAATGGGGGAAAAGGTACAGGGAATAAGAAGCATAAATGGTAGGTACAAAATAGACAGGGGGAGGTTAAGAATAGTATAGGAAATGGAGAAGCCAAAGAAATTATATGTATGACCCATGGACACAAACTAAGGTGGGGAAATGCTGGTGGGGGTGGGTACAGGGTGAAGGGACATAAAGGGGAGAGAAAAATGGGACAATTGTAGTAGAATAATCAATAAAATATTTTTAAAACATTTTGACATTTGCCTTCATATCAGGTGCTCACATATGATATAAAATGAAAATCATCCTACTTCAGGCAAGGTTTCATTTTGATGTAATTATATTTTATTTAGAATTTTACTGGAGCTGACATTGAACTTTGCAAATTTCAGACATCATAAATCACACTTCCAGGAACTAGTGCCAAAGGATACAAAAAGATCTGGTTAACAAGGAGAGCAGTAGCTTATGAAAGGGAGGTGATATTAATTAGCGGACATAAACTAATAAATGAGAACTGGGAACTCATCAAAGATTATTGCTTTTTGATAAAGTAAATCTAGATGAGCACTCCAGCAGTATAGTTCACTGATCTAAAATGTTCAAAAAATGGTAATATCAATAATAATAATATACTCTTTTTACTTAAGCCACTGTACCCAAGGTGTGTGTTTATAAAGGAATGCATTCCTGACTGATACAGAAAATAATTCAAAAGAGATAAAGCCCTGGGATCAGATGCATAACCCAGACAGCGTTATAAAGCAAGATAATAAAAGGAATCAAGGCAGAGTCCTCTAAGACCTAATATCTAAGCAAGGGGAAGTGTGGGGGAGGTAGAGGAGGGTGTGGGGGAATAAATGGTGACGGAAGAAGACGTGACTTGGGGTGGGGAGCACACAGTACAGTGTACAGATGATGTGGAATTGTGCTCCTGAAGCCTGTGTAATTTTGTTAACCAGTGTCTCTCCAATAAATTTAATGAAAAGGAGAAAAAGAAAGAAGTCTAAAGGAAGATATTATTTGAAAGTAAACAGAGAGATAAAAACAGATAGTAGAATATGGTACTACTGAAATCCAGGAAAGAGAATATTATAGAGTGTGGAGATGGTTCCACACAGTCAGGTGGTGCAGAGAGCTCAAGAAAGACAATTCAAAATTGTCACCTAAGTTTATCAATGATTAGCCTTCTGGTGGCCTTGAAAAGAGCCATTTCAGGGAAATTATAGGCAGTAGAAGTCATCACAATAGGTTAAAGACTGAGTGAATGTCAAGTAATGGGGAAAAAAGAGTGTGCACATCTCTTTCAAAAATTTTTCCTGTGAAGGGAAAAAGAAGTCAATAGCTATTGGGCAATGTGGGCTCACTGAGTGTTCAAAAAGCCGCCGCTGTTGTCGGTGGTGGCATTGCTTATTTATGTGATGGTGTTGCAGTGCTGATGGAAATGTTTACAAGCAGCCAAGACCCTTCTGCTGTTAGAAAAGTAAGAGTGGATACTGAGGTTGTTTTGTTCCAAGATGCCACAGGAATTTGAAGGCTTCCCTTTCTCTAAGACTTAGAGGTGAGGAAGACATTTAGAAAGATGAGAAAGTTGAAGGCTTACAAAGCATTAAAAAATGAGTTTTAAAAGAGAATTTTGAAAAAAACACAAAGAAAAACAAGGTGAATTTCTGAAGGCAGTTGAGAGGCTGATTAAAATTGGAGGGCTCATTTTAATTATAACAGCAGATATCCATATGATTACAAAGTTCTCTCTGTCCTTAAATACTTACCATACTGAATATGGGGAGAGATGATTGGACTCCTCTGAGTTGGGGTGCTGCAGTGCCGGCTGGATGGAAGAACAATGGGGTGATAATGTTTAGAATAACACAGGCACGTAGCCGTTGATGTGATGAAGTACACCAACACTCCTGCATCGGAGAGGAAGAACTGGGATAAGGGGTGATCTGATGAAAGAAGTTGAGAAACGATGCTCTGAGATTCACAGTGAGTTTAAAGAGTAGACAGGCTGAGATTAAAGCAAGTGAGAAAAGATGTGTAGACATATGATCAAGAAGCTGGATACTTTTATGTATGAAATACAACTTAATATTTAAAAAAGAAGGAAAGAAGCATCTTCACAGCAATTCTGATGCAGGTTATGGCTGTTTAGGGATTGGGCAAACTTCTATCCTCCTTTTTATTTTCCATTAAGATTTTGTTATGTGATATTTCTTAGGTAGCTACAAGTGAGATTATTTGAGGTATATCTTGGCTGTTTATGTCTAGATACACAAATAATAAAGGAAATAATATCCCAGAATTATTTAGTTACTAATTTACTGATTGTAGTTCATGGTTTGTTTTTCTTTTTTAAGTTACCTAATTTATGATGAAATTATTGTTTCTCAAAATGACTTGTGTATGTGCACAGGTTCACATTAAGTATTCATGAACCATCAATTTTTGGATTTGTGTAACCTTGAAATACCTTATTTAGCACCTTGTAGAAAAAAACTGCCTGGTAATTTTTGACCTGGCTGTTTTATGGTCATAGAAAGACAGCCTCAGAGAACTCTGCTCAACCCTTGTTCCTCAAATACTTTCTTCGAATTAGTAGTAAGCATAATCAAATAAAAAAGCAATTCAAGTCCAGCGAGACTGTTACTTCTGTCAAACCAAGTTCGTCTTGCAATAATTGCTGTTCTGACAACTGCCGCAGCTTTCCTTAAACTCCCGCAGTGACCTCTCTAGCATCTAACTTCTCCAGCATTACCAGAATGTATTATCTTTTCATAAGCAAATCAGTGACTTGTGAACATGTAGCCTAGGCTTGTTTGAAAGTCAGGCGGTAGGATGGTCTTCATTTTCATTTTCAAAACACACCCAGCATTTTATAAATAAAGCTACATCAAGACCTACAAAGTACGCATCAAGAAAGGAGACCTGCAGGGTATGTTTTCCTGGGATTTTTCCCCCCACTTCTGTTGCTTTGGAAATTCACAGATTAAAAGTAAACAACATGTGTGCAACCTACATGTGAAAATCAATTACTCTTTCCATAAAGAAGCTAAAGGGATTGGTACTGTTGCTTGGTTAACTATACTTTGATAAACAATTCAACAAACACTGTTGAGCACTTAAATACACTTTTAAAGATTTGATTCACTCTCTGAGGGTATTAGATTATATCTCCAACAGATTTAAGTTTGAGGCATCAAACATTCCAAACTTCACCAAACATAGTATTGAATCGGCAACTGCTTTAGTGTCTTATCAGATACAGAGAGCCTAAATCATAAATACTAATTATTAGCTTTTTGAAGTATTTATATTACATAGAAAACGTCTATGCATTACCAGTAAAAGTTCATCCACAGTTATTGTACATCAAAGGGAGACTCATCTACACTTCAGCTTTTACCAAAGATTTTAAAATATTCTTAAGTGAGTACAAATTTGAAATAGTTTAATTATATGTCTGGACTGGTGTTTAGAAAATTCTATTATTTAATTGACATGTACTACTTAATAGTACCATTTTATTACTCCCTGATGCTTTTTACCTCTTTGCTGTATTACCTGCTTAGTAGCCATGTCAAAGAATCCTTATTTAAATTTCTTCACCTGAAGTCCGTCACAGGAAATAATTTAGTCCATTTATTAACTTTTATTTAAAAGCATAGCTAGCTTTTATAATAACAACTTAATACCACGGAGTGTGGGGTTTTCATAGTTAAGACCATGGCTCTCCACTGACTTGTATTTGAATGATTATGATACAACATTTCTGCAGTATCAAAGGACTGTCTCAAATAATGACTCAACCCTTCTGTTTAGGGGTAAGAAAGATTTTTTAATCAAAGAAAATGCACCATATTATATGTACTTGAATGAGCAGGCTGTATTAGAGCGCTTCTGGTTAATTCCTATTAAAAAGTAACCCAATTTTCCATTTATAGAGATTAGTAATCTTCTAAAATTCTCATTTGGTGAAAATCTAAAAGTGAAAGTAGTAAAAACTTAAAATCTTATTAACCTAAATGGATGAAATCATGCTCCCTGTTCCCAATCCTTTTGCTTGAATCACAGTGCCAAGCTAATAGGTAAAGCCCAAGCGCATTCTCTCTGCCTTTTCAGTCTCACTGCACCTGGGGAGATATCACAGAGCTTTCAATCAATAGCCTCCCAAATTTCAGGAACAATTACTCTATTTTCAAAGACCTGTAAAAGGGATGAAAGGGCTTTAAGGTCTCCAATTCACAAGTATGCTATGAATTCATAAAGCTTACATCTGTTGCTGTTGTGGCTCAGGTTGCTCTTTGTTTATCAATTACTCGTTAAATATGCAAAATATGAGACAATATGATCCAAACAAAATAACACAAATTAATTAGCCAATTTGCCTAAATCTTTCCCTTGGAAAATGCACATTAGTGAAATAACCTACACACACTGATTGTTGCGAACCTACATCATTATAGTACCTACATCGTTATTGTGTAAGCAATGAATATGAATTAAATCTCACTGTAAAGCATTAAGAAAAAAATATATATGTTGTATCAGTTCGTTGATGCATCTCTTAAGGAAGTACATGCCACATGACAAGAGTCTCATATCTCAGAGAACAAAAGTGGTATATTCCCAATTCTGTCTTTTGGGGGAGAGAGAGAGAGAGAGACAGGGAGAGGGAGAGAGAGAGATTGATTTTCTTCTTTTCTTGAATAGCAAGGAAAGCCTAAATAATATTTTTCTCAAAACAAAATAAGAAGGCCCTTATAAATCTTGGTTACAAAAGGAGCATACAAGAATCAGATATCAGATATTTTGAGTGAGTCTACAGTATTATGATATACATATGAACTTTACTACTATTTTACTCAGTTCTTTTAAAAGCATTAATAAACATAGTATATATTTTTAAGGGGGGAAGGGAGATACTTTCCAGAAATGTGCTTCATATAAAAGCATATCATCAGTAACTGAGACCCTGAGTTTAATCTATATTCGAGTTTTATTTGATCATGATTACTATTTATAAATAGCTAATAAAGTTTTTATATTCTATTCTATAGGAACAATTTATTTCAGGAAAACATACACAAATGTATTAGTATACTAATATTCCAATGGCTATCTCCTTTGAAACTTGATGCAATAATTTCCCCAGGAGAGCAGACCTTCTCCTCCTCACCCTTCACTCCATGAAAGAGCTAATGTTTCTTCCTATCTCCACCTCCCATGCCATGTAACAGAAACCCGAGTGACTCGTGATTTCCTTCGTCACCGAAAAGCAATCCGTGACTTCACTCACGTCCCTATAGAAGCATTAGGAAAGAGTCTTTAAAAGATAGGCCTGCTAAATATTTAATCCTGACTAATAGTTGCACTAGGGTAAAACAATTAGCGAATTTATTAGTCAGGGTTCAATGTATATGTCTATTTTTAAAGATAAATCTTTGTGAGAGCGTAATCCATGTCTTTATTACAGGGCTTAGGCTATGAAAGAGATGGCTAGCCCAAGATTCTCTTGTGAGAGGCAAGGCTGTGAAATTCTGAACAGGCTCATAGATCAGGCACGTTTTCATTTTTAGAGCTACTAATGAAATTGAGCATCTGGGTATATTTTAATGAAAACAAATAGTTTCACATCAATATCAAAAGCATAAATAAAATGATCTTTTATGAACATCCTTATTTTTCTTTCCTAAAATTTAGACAGTTATTAATGATTTAATCTCCCTAGTTGATGTTGTATTGTCCTAATTTAGAATGACAAGAATATCATTATCCTTTAATAAGCAAAATGAAAGGGATATTTTGTTGTCCTCCAGTCTTTAATGTTAACATTTTTGGTAAATATATTATTCTGATAAACTACTGAATATGAAAATGGAACTATGTAAAGAGAGTCGTTTCAGTATAGCAGATACAAATAAACTACTCACTCTCATCCCTCCTTTTCACAACAATGGGATCACGAGGACTATAACTGAAACGACAGCATCATGCTATGAGGAAATGTATCCCCTAGCCGTGCAAGTATTGACCTTAGCAATTACATGTAAAAAGACAACGTGTAGTTTCAATAGAGAAATTATTGAAACTACATAGCTTTCAAATGTCTTTCTCATGGTTTCCATTGCCTTAGAATCACAGCTGTTACACCTGTGTAGGGAGCTGACGATGATGGGCTGTACATCTTTACTGATCCGAGAAAAATTTTGCTTGGGGTGTCCATTATAGCCCAAAGGACATAAGAAGTTCCCTTTTGAAAACAGGAGTTTGTGTGTGCGTGCTTAACACTGCGCCTGGAATCAGAGGAGTTTCCCACTGACTCTGTCGATGAGGATGATACAAGCTGAGTCTAAAAGTAAGGGGGAAGTATGAGGGCAGGATGGCAAATATGAAGAAGGTGGCTGCACTATTGGGAACTCATGCTCCTGGGAGGCAACACGGCCCAAGGCACCAGGCCACTCATGCCCAAGACCACCCGCTAATTGAGGGATGGAGCTCATGGAGTCCCAATCACACACTGTCGAAATAAAATTGTGCTTTTTAGGGAAGGTAGATGTATTTTAAAGAATGATTTATCTTATGAAAAGAAACATTAAATTTGAAAAATAAACATTAAATTATGTCATATATTTTTTCTCAATAAAATAAAACATTTTGGAAGGAGTATTCTTAGGAGCCTCTTGACCAATAAAGGAAATTGCATTTAACTGAAGAAAGTCAGAGAAAACATAAAGTTTACTCTTCACTGCATCATTTAAATTGCAGGAGCAAAAATAAAATGATTCATTTTCAAGTGTTTGGGACAGATAGCTGAAAGCTCTATTAAACATAAAAAATATAACATATTTGAATTATATTCACTGTCAAGGGAGTGCTGTCTGGGAGTTTCATATGTTAAATATGAGTTTAATTTGAGCATTTCCATTTTTCCAATTTAGGTTGAGATAAGTGCTCTTATGACAACTTATGTTAATGAAGCTAAACCCCAAAGAGTTTATTCAATGAACCGAGAAGCCGTGAATATCTCCATGAGGGAGATGATGTCATAAGCGACATTGATTACTATTGCTTTCTCTGGTGTCTGGAATTTTATAGGTTGTTTGTCTAAGTGCATAATAATTTTTAGTATTCCTGAATTATTTATTATATGAAAGTTGACTTCCACAGATACTTAGTATGAGATACTACATAGAACTTCACAGCAATACTCTGAAATCACATTGACAATTGGCATATATATGTTGATTTACATGGCTTCTAATACATTATTTCTTGTTGCCTCTGAACATTCTGCTTCTGTAAGCAATATAATTTACTCAGAAGCCATAATAGGAGTGACAGCTGTACAATGAAGAGTCAGCTTATTTAAACACTGATTTTACAATCAAGACTGTATGTTTTCAAAATCAACCACAGAGATTCTAGATCTCAAATCATAGTTCTCCTGATGCCTAGTGCAGTGAGCAACTTGACATTAAAAACAAATCACACAATTTTGTTTATTGATTGTATAATGTAATAATATACATAGATCTAATAGTATTTAAGAGAATTTACTGTTTGTCACTTTAGGATTTTATAGTCTGAAAGAACCTTAAAGTCCACCTAATCTAACCCTGTTTTAATTCTGCATTTTTATTTCTAACAATAAGAAAACAGTTGTTTTAAAGTACAAGCAACTTTAATATCATAAAAATGTCTTTAAGTCATAAAGAGAGGCTGTTTGCTATCTTAGACAAGCATGTGGTGTGCAGAGAGGAGCACTTAAATCTATCGGTATTCACTTCCTTAGTTTTATTTTGCATCTGTATTTGCTTTCTACTTTACCCTGTAAGCTTTCATCGTTTCCTTGAGAAATCTAATAAATCTATTTTGGGTCAGGAAAAAAGACCGTAATTTTAGTTAGGGTAAAAAATGAGTTAGAAACAGGGACCCAATTTTCAACAAGGTTTCTCCTTTCCTATTTTAGCCTCTAAAAATATCATTCTTTGTTATGTGCTTTTCCTCTATGAAATAGTAATCTTCAGCCATTTACAGATTTAAGGGTTCAAGGTAAAACCAACACCTCCTCCCAAGAAAAAAGCCAGCAGCTGATTTTCCTGGAAGCTCCACGACAGTGACTTAGGCTTCCTGTTTTAAAAGAGCACAGTGAATCACGACAGCTCCTCCAGAGCCCCTGGGTCTCGCAGAGCTTTCGTCCTTGCCTTGGTTTCTCGAAGAGCCACTCTTGTTTACTGTTCCTGTCTGTCTTAGAACCTGCACTCGGGGGTTGGCCTCCCTGCTTGTTTGGGCAGAGCTAACAAAAGTAAGATCGTTTTGTAGATTCTGACAGTTTTTAGACATCTCGCTGTGTATACCTGAACTGTAAAACCGAACGTGTGAGCTTGCTTTGCAGAGAACAAATAAAGACTGCTTCTCCAAATTGTCATGAAGACACCAGCATTTTCTAGCGAGCTGTATTCTTCTTAAAATATGGATAGTTTATCTGTAGAGAGTTGATAGCTGCTTTTATTTAGTAAAAATCACTTCCTTTGTTCCACTTCTTTCTTTCACATTATTCAAGGTAATAAACACTCTATGGCAGAAACTGTTCCTCAGGGATGTCTGTTTAAACCCAATTTGGGAAATGCTGAACTTTATATATTCAAAAGCTCTCTATCATCCAACATCACACTGTCATTGCCGATTCCCATGAATTATACGTTTCTTTATACCTTGAAAAAGTGCTGGGCAAGTCTACGTAAGAGTGTGTCACATTTCATGTATGAGGAAATTTGAGCGTTTTGCCAAACTTTGACATGTTTTTTAAATATCAGACTTAACAGAATATAAATTTTCCCAGGCAGGATGAAAAGATGAAAATGTACAATTTCACACTTCCTGAGTCCCTCTGGTTTGCAGCTTTTCTGGTCATTAACCATTCTTTGCTGACCTTTATACTTTTACCTTGAGTGTAAATGGACAGTGAACTGGAAAACCCATGGATTTCATGAAATAAATAAACTACACACATGGGAGTGAAGAATGTGTGGATCGTTCTAGGGGTTCTTCCCCTTTCCATCCCATGTAAATGGGTACTTTTGATTATGAACTTGTAAATAGTGCATCTTAGAGAAGAAATACAAAACTTAACACGACTGTGATCATCAACCAACTTACAAGAGTGTGAATATGCATTTTCGCATCCATATAAAGATTCAAACTAAATGCAAATAAATGCCATTAAAAGTGGCTTTCTACCCTCTGAGTTAATTGTTTATTATTCATCTCAGCCTAGTTTCCACACAATTTCAAAAATCACACGTGTGAAATCAAGCATAGAAGATTAACCATGACTAGAAGCAAAGCCCAGGATTGGGGACTGTCCGCCATTTACAAAGGTAGAATGGTCCTACTCCCATTCTAAAGCTGCACAACGTGAGTGGGAGACTTATTTGCATCACTGTACATCAGTTTAAGATATTAGAATTGAAAAAACCTTAGAAGTCAGCTCACCTAACTCTGGCAATTCTCCAATTCCAAACAACCATATAGAATAAGCAGACTATTGCACCCATTGGACTAACAGAATATACTGCACTATTGTTAGATTCGTTATTTATTCAAAAGTTATTTTTAAAGCTCACCATAATGTCTAATGCTTTATTAATATAAACTAACTATTTCTGACATTTTGGAAATTGAAAGTAATTGATCAAAAATGAGATATCAAATTCACTTGGAAGAATGAATAAATACAACTACCAAAAAAAAAAAAACCCCTAAAAATAAATAAATAATGAAAGTGAAATATTTTTTGCTTAAAACACATAATAAAAATTAAATTTTCTTGCAATATGGCATTTTTATATATGGACAAATAAATTATTAATAGAACAACAAAAATATGAAAAATAGATTTTATAGAATGTAATATACTTAAAAAGGAGGAAATAAAAATAAAAATATATTATAAGAAGGTATTTTCAACAGTTGAGGTCAGTGATATAATTATGTGAAATAAAAATACAACCATCTCATACATAGAATTAAATAAAAAATGGCTTAATGAATTAAAATTAAATTATTTCAATTCCTCTTGCTACTAACAAACTAACCTCAAATTTAGAGACTTTGGGGTCTCATTGGGGAGAATGGGCATTGGTAGGAGGTCTCTCTTAACACGTCTGGCTCTTGACTGCAAACTCAGCTACTGCTTTCTATTAACCTTTGTCTGGCCTCTCCTCAGGGCTCGCGTTTCCTCACAACATGGAAGCCTCGCGGTAGCTGGGCTTCTTAAAATGGAGTCTCAAAGCTAAAAATCAGGTGGCCTACCAGATAAGGCTGATTCTCCATTAACTTCTATGATCTAGTTTCAGAAATCACATAGCTCTATTTCCCCCCACTCTTTATTTTGAAAGAATAGTCACAAACCTGCCCAAATTCAATAGAAAGGGACATAGATTCCCACTGTTTGATGCCAGAGTGGCAAAGCCATACTATAGAAATCACATGTGATGGCAGATATTGTGGCCATACTGGGAAAATACAACCTGACAGCGTATCAACAGTAAAAGAGTGTGGGGAACCGTTCCAAGCATGGGAAATGTGGCTCAGCCCCCACTCGGAAAAGCCAGTGGGGAGCGAGGTTGGCAGGCAGGACCCACGTCCATGGATAGGTTCTCCAGTGGGAAATCAGGCCTGCATTGTACTTAGGCTGCTATGAGACTTGCTCTTGATAAAACTCCCTCACCCTGAGGCAGCAAATATTTACTGAGTATCTTTATCTTCCTAAAATCTGGGCTATACCTTCCAGGTATGGGACACAGCAGTTTGGACCATTTCTCCTTTTACATTGCAAATGTCCTCCTTTGATGTATTCAGTGACTTCCTCTCCTGTGTCTGCAAAGATAACCACCCAAAACAAACCTTTGTATAGTAAAAGAGGACCTTCTTTGATGTTAGGGGCCTGGAAAACCTATAAAGGCTGGTCAAGGCAATGCTCTTGGCATTCCCCCCCTTGAGGGAGTGGCTGAGGCACTCAGAGGCATTTTCCTCCTGAGAGAGTGGTTGTGCCGTCCCTTTTCCCCCACAGGACCTCTGTAGTCTGTGTGTATGTGTATTGGAATACTGAAACCTCAACAGCAGGTCTTGCAGGCTGGGATCTGCATCAAAAGAGAAATTTTTGAATTGAAACAGATGGTTGTCAAACTTTGGGTCTGTTAAAAACAATAGAAAAACTAAGGCTGAGTATATATATGTATTCTAGGATCCATTCACTCTACTGTCAGGAACATATTCAATAGAGATGCATTTACAAAAACACATGTGAGAGAACATTCCTAGAAACTCTATTCATAATAGTACAAAGTTTGGTATTCCTTTTGTGAGAGAAATAGCTTTTGGATTGTTGCTTGGCCCTTGTAAAGACTAACCACTTGTCCATAGAATACCAGATGGCGTAAAACCTGGGCTACCCACATTGAACTGGGATTTGTATGACTCATTGACCCATAAGGTTGGTCATTCGTAGGCACAAAACAACAAAACAGAAACAGTGTAAATGGGAAGAGTGCCGTGCAGGTCTGAAAGACACCACTGACCGGCATGAGTACGTGTCTCGGAGTCCCATGATTATTGCCCATTTCACTGTTGCCACCCTTTCAATTTATATCTATGACCTCATGAGAGTTCATAGACCAGTGAGAGAAAAAAAAAACCCTGAACTTTCTTGCAAATTCTTTGCAATATAAGCTGGCACCAATTTAAAGTGGTATGCTTCTGACTTCACTTCAACTCAAGGATGATCCAGAAAGACAATAGTAAAGGGAACCCCCTACTTCATCTCCTACTGGCAGAGTTTGAACAATAAATCTTTTTTAAATTTATTTTTTATTTTTATCTTTTTAATTTTTTTATTGTTGTTTAGTTACAGTTGTGCCCATTTTTACCCCATTGTTCTCTGCCCTACTCACACCCCCTGTCCCACATTCAATCTCCCCTTGTTTTCCTTGTCCATGGGTCCTTTATAAACATGTTCCCTGACTTGACCCTTCCCCTTCTTTCCCTCATTATCCCCCCTCTCTGATCACTGTCTGTTCTTTATTTCCATGTCTCTGGTTCTATTTTTTAAGGAGTAAATTTTGATGTAACTTTTGTCTGGAGAGAAAAATGGTCACGATTGAGTAATACCTATTCATAGACATTTGATCACTAAACAATTGCCACTGCTGAATTGTCTCTCATTAAGCAGCATTCATTCAGTCAGCCTCATGCCCATTCACCTTGGCGGTTGCTCAGTGGGCCATATACAAAGTGGCAGTGCAGCAAAAGATCCTATGACAGCACTTCTCACCAAAGCTGGTTTATTTTCTCCCACTGCTGAGTGTGCAGCCTGTCAATAGCAAAGGTCAATGCATGTTTTACCTCCTGCAATGGCATTAGTTCCAGGGAAACCAGCCACTACCTGATGGAAGCTCGCTAACTTTGAAAACCTTGTGTCCTGGGAAGAGCAGTGATATATTCTTGCTAGAAAAACATCAATATGGGGTACAGATTTGCCTTTGCTGCCGTCCATGTTTCTGTCAGCATCACCACTCATGGATTTATGGGATGCTCTGTTTACCATCTTAGTCTGCTACACAAATATTGCTTCTGACACAAGAAGAGTGACAAAGACCTTAAGTCCATAGTCTGTACTGATCTTACAAATATCTCATTGCTCAGAGGTATTTGACCCAATAGAGTAATGGAATACATTTCTGAAAACTGTTGCTGTGCAGTGAAAATACTGTAAAGTTGGAGTGTTTTCTTAATGGATATATGCTTTAATTCATCAGTAAATAAATGTATGGTGCAGTTTGTCCCATAGGGAGAGCATGGAGGTCTGGGAACCAAGGGTTGGCAGTAGGAGGGGCTCCTTTCACAACTGGACCTACTAACTTACTTGAAGTGTTGTAGATTCTCATCCCTGTTATGTTGAACTCAACTGGCTCAGAAATCTTAATTCTCAAGGAAGAAAGACTTTTTCCAAAGGTCATAACAATGTTTCCATTGAACTGGAAATGGAGACTGCCATTTTGGACTCTCCTTGCTCCATGGCCAGCAGGCTAAAAGAAAAAGGCATTATTGTGTTGTAAGGCTAGGGTAATTAATATTGTAACCTATTGCCACGGAGAAATGAAGTTGCTGCTACACCATGGGACAAGAAGAAAGATCATGTCTGAAACACAAGGTACTCATTAGGGTATCCCTAGTACTTCCAGTCTACTGGGAACATTTAATGGAAGACTGTAGAAAGAAGCTCTCAATAAAAGCAAGACTACTAAGGACTCTGAATTTCAGGGTCTCACTTCTAGGTAAAGAACAGTGCCTTTCCCATCAAAATTAGCTTCTGAATACATTCAAAATTGCAATTTCCTGGGGAAGACAGTAGTGCAAAGAAGAAAAACCAGGATATGTCTTTGAAACCTTCTGCTTTTGGTTATTCTTTAGAAATTCAGTCTCAGTCATGGAGTCCAGTTCCTACTAAGCAGCATTTGTTTTTGATGCAATTTCTGCCCTTTAATTCTGGTGATATCCTTTGTTCTTCTATCCCAAAAGATTATGGTGACTTCCTACTATTGCTAATCTCTGAATTGACATGGTATTCATGCTAATCTCAATAGCCATGCTATTGACTTTTGAGGTCTGCTAATTTTGACCTAGTTCCCCATATCATCAAATTTCACCTATTTAACTATCAGGCATCAGCTCTGTTTTCCTTCTGAAACTTGAATGATAAAGAATTAGAGGTAGGAGAGCTCTCATTTTCCTTAAACAAACAAGCAAATGTTTAACTGTATCCAGTCTTATGGTAGGTATTGGCTGGCTTTTAATAGAAACAGTACTTTTGCTTTTTAAAAGTGATCTGTTTGTACTTGCTGACTTGGTAGGGGATACTGAAGTGGTAGCAGGAGGAGTGGTAGGAATCAGGAACCAAATCCTAACTTCAAGCCCAGCCTTTAAAAATGATGGTTATAAACACTCTGCAGTGACACAGAAAAATGCTTAACATATAATGTTCACTGCAATGTAAAAAAGAACCAAAAAGTTAAACATATACTATAATTTTACTTTAGGGATTGGAAGTACTTAAATAACGATCTATGTATAGAATAAACTTAACTGAAGTACAACAAAATGCCATAGTGGTGAAATTATAGATATTATTTGTCACTTTGATTGCTTTCCAAATTTCTTTCTATTGATCATATAACTTTAATAGACTATTCATATCAAAATACAAACACAGAAGCATTCAGTTTTTCAACATTTAATACACAATATATCTGCATTTACTTTCAGTAGTATTTTTGCTCTGTTATTTTAATTTGCTTTTAAAATTTACATTATAACCATGTTTGTCACATATATAATACTTTTTTTCAAATAATTTTAATAAACCTACTTAAAAATTTGCAATATCATTAAACCATGTTATTGACAGCATAGATTATTAGGATTTTACTTTAGTAATAATAACTAATTGTACCTGTTGCCTTCCAAAACACATTTGAGCTTTTAGAATTTTAGACATAGACACGTTGGTCTACAAAACAATTCAAAACTTCAGAGGTTTGTTTTGATAAAAGAGCCATAACAATTTAAGATAAATTCTGTAAAAAGGATTTTTTTTAATCCTCACACAAGGACATTTTTTTCCCATGCCTTTTTAGTGAGAGAGGGAGGGAGGGCAGGAGAGAAAGAGAGAGAAATATCGATGTGGGAGAGAAACATTGATTGGTTGCCTTCTCACACATGCCCCAGCCGGGGATTCAACCCACAACCTGGATATGTTCCCTGACCAGGAATCAAACCCATGGCCTTTCAGTCCATGAGTGAAACTCCAACCAATTTAGGTACTCCAGCCAGGGCATGAGAATATATTTTATTCAATCAGGTTAAAAACAAGTTTGCAGCTTTGGGAATAACCTCTTTCCCTCAACCACAATTTGTAGCATTTAAAATCTTCATAATATAAAACCACAGAATATAATCTTCCTTGTTTCAATTAAATTCAATGTTAATTTCATAATGCAGTTGGGGTAATCACAGCATTATGCAGTAGTTATTCTGATATTTGAAAGATGTTATCTGATTGAGTATTCACTGTATCACAAGCACCATAACTTACTCTGTAGTAGCATTTTTTCCAAATATTTAGAGCAAATGCAAAGAGTAGATTTGTTTTTAAGTTTAAATACCTACTGAAAAACAATAATATATTTCTATTTCACTCAATAAAATGTCCAACCAATATGAATAACCTACCTTCTAGATATGGCATTCAGCCAAATTGGAATGCAAAGTCTAACCTAATATTCAGAATAAATCTTAATATAGCTACAAAATGATAAATGACAGAAACAGAACACTACCACCTGTTACTTGCTCGCATTTGGGAAGGCACAGAGTTAATAACCTGTCCTTATTTAGAGTTCTTACCCTCATATTACACACACACACACACACGGCACATAACCAACACACATAAGCAAGCCCAAAATAATTTTATTGTATTAATTTACAAAACTCACCATTTTTAAATTTAAATGATAAATCATCTTCCTGAGAAACCATATTTTCCGAAACTATTTAACTTGAACAGTGTGAGGTTTTGATTTTGTTGGCCACTCTTTCAACTCATAGGATTTTATATAAATCATATCTAGGTTGGAAACAGTATATTGAAGGTAAATTGTTGGAAATTCATATTATTAGAAAAATATCCTGCCAAGATAAAGATAATGAATAACCTTAGGTGCAAAGTAAGTAGTAGTTTTTGATACCTTGTCATTTGTAAGAACAAGGATTTTTTTCTTTTGATTCTATATACTTGCTTTTTACTTTACTTTATTTTTACATTTATATTTATTTTTATTTTATTTTTAATTACATTTATTGGTTGACATTGGTTAATAAGATCATATAGGTTTCAAGTGTACATTTCATGATGCATGATCTGTACATTGCATTGTGCGCGCAGGAGCCAAAGTCAAATCATCTTCCATCACCGTGCATTTGCTCCCCTTTACCCTTTGCTGCCTGTCTTCCCAAACGTGACCACCATATTGCTGTCTGTGTCTATGTTGTCAGTCATATGTAGGATATGTTTACATTTTTAGCTATTAAAAATAATCAGTATTTTGGAACTTGTATTAGTCTCAGCTCACTGCCTCAGCAATATATGGTTATAGTTTTGCAGTATGCTTGGCTAGTTGACTATTTTCAAATATAGTTTTCAGAAGAAACAGTATATTTCAAATTAAAGTTACATGCTCAATTCTACACATAACTTAATTAACTACTCTGATATCTATTGCTAAATTAAAAAACACTCAAATTTAATAGCATAATACAGCAAGTCCTGGTAAGAAATTCAGGAAAGGCATTTTGGATACAACTTGTCTCTGCTCCACGATGTCTAGGCCCTGGGCAGAAAGCATCGCTCTGTGTGGCCCACACTGACATCACAGTAAAAGAAAAGAGTGAGAAAGACGGCAAAGGCGTGTTGTGGTTCATAAGCATTTTGCTCAGTATTGCTCACATGCCATTGTGTAATTCAAGTCACTTGGCCAAACTCACCTTCAATGGAGAGAGGATGTATTCTCCTCCCCCCACCCAGAAGCACTTGCAAGCCACATGATAATGGGTAAATTTTACAGGAATGCAAAATTTACTTGGTGGGGGGAGTAATAGACTCTATCTCATGTGAACACTTGTATAGTTTTAATTTCTCCAGACAGTTCTTCAGATCACGTAACTTTAAGACCTACTGTTCTAGGCTCAAACTCTAAACAAACTCAAAATATCACAGTTATATTTTACAAGGCACTTTTTGAGCCAACTCAATTTGCTATCTAAATGATATCCATGTATTCATGAATAAGCATGGCCAAGAAAAACCATAATAAACAGATTATAAATCTTTCAAAATGGAAAATGATGGCTGGTGCCAATTTCTGTATTCACCTCCCAGATCAAACTGGAATTACCAAGCTGCCTCAGAGTACTACCGGCCCTTCTGAGGAAAAACTTTGTGTGTGTGTGTGTGTGTGTGTGTAAGTTAATATTTATTTGTGGCTATTTACATTAATTGTCATTGTTTATTCTCCACAAGTGGTTATTTCAAGTGAAAGGTGGAGAGGCTGTAGGAATAAGAAGTGTCAACCTCTCTGAGAATGTGAGTAAAAATGGGAATATGAAGTATTCTTAGCATTGAATAATGACAACCTAATGAATGATACTAATAATGAGGTTGTCCACAATATTGTTTGGTTATCATTAACAAATCACATGAGCTTCCCCTTCTCTCTGTAGCAGTCAATCTCCTAAAGAAAACTACTCAATGAATTCTTTTGGCACAAGACAATTTCTTTTCTCTATTCCCTCCTTAATTCTGTAATGAAATCCTAATGAATAGTAAAGGTTTCTGTGAGTCGTACAATAATCATCTATTGTATTACTGATTGAAAAGAATTTGCTGCATATTCAGAAAGATATAAAGAACCTGATTTTCAAACAAATAGTTCTGATAGGCAGATTCAGGACACATTTAAATTATATTTAATTATGATGCTGTGCAGTGTTCTTAAAACAGTTTTTCACATGTCAAGTTAATATTTTTAATATCTTTAATATCTTTAAGAACTATTCTAATGTGGACAGTCTATTTCCTGATTAGCTAAATCCATTTTAATACTATTTCTACATATGAAGACTCTGACAATGAAAGACATAACAACAGTCTAAGAATTCAAAATATTGTCTCAAAACAAACCCTTTAGTGATAATATTTTGGAACATATATGTCTATGATGGTGGGGTGGGGTAAGGGAGGGTGCCTTCTAGGATTAATTTGATGGCTTTTCTAAAAATGAGAATAAATTTAGTTTCCATGAACTCTCAATTGCCTTTGGGTTTGAACTCAGTTTTGCAGAGGAAACATGCATATTATGAAAAATGTGCTGCTTCACATTTTCACATTCAGGTTTGTTTGTCATGGCATCACCAACTTAATGAATGACTTGCTGCAGCCAAGAGCTTGCGGCCCCTGACCTGACCGCCTGCACATATATCTCATCACATGTGCTCACTGTACCTTTACATTGTTAACAGAGAAAAGTATGAATGCATCCAAAAAGTTTTACCCAGAAGAGAAAACAAAACTGATTTTTAAAAATTAGATTTCAAAATAAACTCACTTGGAAAATTATTGTCACTTTGGCACACAGATAATAATTCATTAGAAAATTTTGATGTTATTGCATTTTATCTTTAGAGCACAGTAGCCTCAAAGTATAATTTCTTACCATTTTTACCTTTTGGTGTTATTTCCCTTTTTCATCTGTTTCTTCTCCAATTCATCTTTTGTGTCTGACTAAATATGTCTGGTTCCTCCTTAGGTGGGCATAGAAAGCTACGTTTTATCAGACTTCCAGCCAAGATGGAGGTATAGGTAGATACGCTTTGCTTCCTCTCACAACCAAAAAAAGGACAATGACAAATTTAAAAACAAACAAACAAAGCAACCCAGAACTGCCAGAAAACAGAACTGTATGGCAGTCCGACAACCAAGGAGTTAAAGTAGAAACATGCATCCAGACCAGTAGGAGGGGTGGAGACAGGCAGCTGGGGTGGAGAGGACGTGCAGCAATGTGGCAGACGGGGGCAGTCCCACCTTCACTTGCAGATAAGCTGGGAGGAACAACTGAGAAACAAAACAGACAGCACAACCCAAGGTTCCAGTGAGGGAAATTAGCGTCAAAACCACTGGTTGTAAAATCTTTGAAAGGGGTTTTAGCAACCGGAGAAACTCCCAGTCTCATAGGAGAGTTCATTGGAGAGACCCTCAGGGTTCTAGAATGTAAACAAACCAATCCACCTGGGGACCAACACCAAAGGGCCCAATTTGCTTGTGGGTAGTGGGGGAAGTGACTGAAAGCAGGGTGAGAGCTGAGCAAGCAGCGCTGTTGCCTCTGACCCCTCCCCCACATACAGAGCCACAGTGCAGCAATGTGGGTAGCTCCGCCCTGGCAAATACTTAATGCTCCACCTCTTACAATGTAACGGGTGTGCCAAGACAAAGAAATATGGCCCAAATGAAAGAACAGATCAAAACTCCAGAAAAAGAATTAAGCTATGAGGAAATAGCCAACTTATCAGATGCAGAGTTCAAAACACTGGTAATCAGGATGCTCAAAGAAATGATTAAATACAGACGCAAAATAGAGGAAGAAGTGAAGGCTATACAAAGTGAAATAAAGAAAAATATACAGTGAACTCAGAGTGAAGGGAAGGAAACTGGGACTCAGATCAACCATTTGAAAGAGAAGGAAGAAAGAAGCATTCAACCAGAAAAGAATGAAGAAACAAGAATTCAAAAAAATGAGGAGAGGCTTAGGAACATCTGGAACAACTTTAAATGTTCCAACATCTGAATTATAGGGGTTCCAGAAGAAGAGAAGGAAGAGAAAGAAATTGAAAACTTATTTGAAAAAATAAAAAAGAACAATTTCCCCAATCTGGTGAAGGAAATAGATTTCCAGGAAGTCCAGGAAGCTCAGATGGTCCCAAAGAAATTGGACTCTAGGAGGAACACACCAAGACACATCATAATTACATTACCCAAGATTACAGATAAGAAGAGGATCTTAAAAGCAGCAAGAGGAAAGGAGAGAGTTACCTACGAAGGAATTCCCATAAGCTGATTTCTCAAAAGGAACATTACAGGCAAGAAGGGGATGGAAAGAAGTATTCCAAGTCATAAAAGGTACAGACCTACATCCAAGATTAATCTATCCAGAAAAGTTATCATTTAGAATGGAAGGACAGATAAAGTGCTTCCCAGATAAGGTCAAGTAAAGGAGTTTATCATCACCAAGCCATTATTATATGAAATGTTAAAGGGACTTATCTAAGAAAAAGAAAATCAAAACTATGAGCATCAAAGTGACAACAAACTCACAACTGTCAACAACTAAACCTAAAAAATAAAAACAAAAACAAACTAAGCAAACAACTAGAACAGGAACACATTCATAGAAATAGAGATCACATGGAGGGTTATCAGTGAGGAAAGGGAAGGAAGAGAATGGGGGAAAAGATACAGGGGATAAGAAGCATAAATGGTAGGTACAAAATAAGCAGGGGGAGATTAGGATAGTATAGGAAATGGGGAAGCCAAAGAACTTATATGTAAAACCCACGGACATGAACTAAGGGGAGCGGGGGTGGGGGAATGCTGGTGGGTGGTGCAGGGTGGAGGGGGAGAAAAGGGAGAAAAAAATGGGACAACTGTAATAGCATAATCAATAAAATATACACAAAAAGAAAGCTACCTTTTATTCCAACGATCACAAATTTTACAAAGTTGGTAGAAAATAAAACAGGGCAAGTGACCCATCAGAAGATCTTTCAGTGGGACTACATGTTATTTTACATTTGTCAGTTTCTTTAACTTGCAAAATGAACCTCAGATTGAATTGAACTTTGGCTATCAATATAACTTATTAATATCATTTTAGCTTGATTTTATTATTAATCTACCATCTTGAAACAACAGGTCACTCACTTAAAGTTTTAAATTGCACATCTTCTATGATTACCCTGATTTGATTCTACAATTCACAAATCCTTAAGCCAAGTGATAGAATTGATGTTGGAAAAAGAATATATATATATTCCATATATATATATATATATATATATATATATTCTAAAAGAGTTTCTCTAAATAGCTTTATCAGACTTGTGTACTTGTGCAGTATAAAAAGATAATGCAAAGGAACACAAAGCTACCCTTTGACTATGGAAATAATAATGCCCTAACTAATAGTTAAGAATAAAGTCAAAATGAGCCATTTTAAGTTGGACTTGAATTTCTAAGGGATTCAACTTATTATACAAATACATGAATTATCAAATACTTGTAAAATAAGAGATCACTCATCAATTAAAATATCATTTTTAAGTGTATGGCTGAGAGCTACAGAAACACTGAAGTCCAATCAAAGTAATGAGGGTATAATCTCTTACAGTTAGTACTAGAATATAATTGTAATTAAGAAAGGTGGAACCCAATCAACTGTATGATGAACTGTCAAGAGAAAGAAAGTATGTAGAGAAAAATACATGAAAAGATAATTAAGAAATGTGAAAATACAAGTAACTATCAAACAAAATTGCAAGGTCAGCTAATATCTTAACAAAATAATAATGAGATACTTTTACCTATCAAATTGTCAAAGATTATGAATAGAATAATAACAAGTATTTGAAAATGTTCAACAAGGAAAGTTATCTCTTAGATTGCTGATGGAATGTAAATTTTTGTCTTCTGGAATGCAATTAGTCAAAGTAAATGTATGTATAATATTTTGATTAAATCCACTTTTAAAAATGAATTTAATTGCTTAACTCTTTCAATTCTATGAGAAGGTGTCTCAAAGATGTATAAAATTATATTTAAGGTTTTTCTTTAAAATTGTTAATGTTATAAATAAACTAAAAATGAGAAATTAATTAAATATATTTTGGTAATTTTATGTGTATTATCCAATTATGATTTTTGTTACATATATCTCTATATACTTAGAAAAAAACTAGTAGAATACAAAAATATTAAATGTTATCTTTTTTTACGACGTCAAAAATTTATTTCATTTTTGAGAGAAATAGCATAATTGTGAAGGTGATTTAAAGGAGAATTATAGAAATTAAGGACTACATGATAAATCATCAGGAAATACATACGGAAATAAATTGTGAAGTTTGAGACAAAGCTGGTTAAAATTTTACTGGTCAATAATCCTCTAACCTATGATATCTTTTCTAGAGAACATCAATTATTTGTATCTCTGCCAGGAAAATATAATCTGCAAGTGGATACGTACTTTCAGTCCTAAACCATAGCAATCCTAGAACTACAGATATCTTTATTAACAGGATGAAGTACAGCATCGAAAGAACATGCAAACTTTTTTTGCTTAAATTCCAGGTTTTGAGTGATTTTTTAAAATTGACATATAATTTTTTATTAGTTCCAGGTGTGCAACATAATTTTTCAATGTTTGTATAAGTCCGGTTAGTATCTATCCCTGAGATATCACTGACAGGTAATTTGAAATCCAGCAGAACTACACCCTGTCAGGTTTGCTCACTATAGCCAAATATTTTTCATTGATGACAATAATTACAATACCCAATTTAATGGATAGTCATGCAAATATGCTTTTATAAGAATTGCACGGATTAGATGTAGCCAGTATTTGCGGTGCTCATGTACGCCAAACTCAAGTGTAAAGGCTTAAGTACAGTACCCAAGGTCTGTCCAGAAAGAATCCAGCAGTGTACCATGAAAAAGACATTTATTAAAGAAGATTCTAGAAACATTGTACATAGGACAAGGTTCCCTTGGCCTCAGTCCCCTTCAAAGTAGGCACCTTGGGATCTCACACGGTTCTCCCAATTGCCATCAGCTGACCTGTCGTATTTTCCTGAATCTCACTGATGGTCTGAAATCTCTTCCCTTTCAAAGGTGATTTTAGTTTTGGGAAAAACCAGAAGTTCACAAGGTATCAAATCTGGGCTGTAGGAGGGCTGAGTCACCTGGGTGATTTGATGTTTTGCCAAAAAACTCTGCATAAGACGCGATGCATGAGCAGGTGCATTGTGGTGGTGAAGCTGCCAATCATTAGTTCCCCATAGCTGTGGAATTCTGAATTATCTGAACAGTTTCTGTGGAGAATGTTCAAGCTTCATGCAAAATTTGATTCACATTCGTTTCTCTACTTGATCAGTCATTTTTAATGCAGTGACCACACAGTACACATGCTCATTCAATGGCTTCTACCGCCCCCACTGACTAGTACAGTGAAGTCATCATAGTTCATGCATGCGCATTCCAGTCCACTCTCCTTGGCTGTCAGGTTACATTGATGTCACGCAAACCATTCTCATTATATTAATAATGGATGGATTCTTGCCAGACAGACCATTTTATGGTAATCCAGAACCTATTCCTCTATTTACCTAATATCTATCCCTTCCTTTTTGATTGCCAAGCTAAATTATTCATGCATTGTATTTTCCAGTCTCCAACATACTTAGGTGTAGTTATGTGCCTAAATCATGGTCAGTGAAATAAAAAGAAATGTTGTCCATTTCCAAGACTAACTGATAAAACCTTCCATGTAGTCTTCCACCCTCTTTCCTCTTCCATCTATCACTCATTATTGATTTCTAGAGTAACCTTGGAAGTTAGATGAGAAGTTGGCAAATCCATCATTAGCCTGATTCTCTTGGTCCGGGTAGCTATTTACACTTACTATTCCCTCTGCCTGAAGGCTCTTCCCAAGATATCCCATGCCTCTCACTACTTGGAAATACTGTACCAGTAAGGCCTTCCCAAGACATCCCATTTAAAGCAGCAGCCATCCTTAAGGACAGTCTGTGTCCTCCTCTCCTGATTCAATTTTCTCCTATAACATTACTTTCTTGCTTCCTTCTTTTCTATCCTCTCTCTATATATGCTAGAATATATGCCCCATGAGGAGTGGGATTTTTTTTTTTTATGTTATGGAGTCAGAACCAGATAGAGTGCTACAAGGAATATTTGTTGAATGAATGAATAGTTATCAGGTATTGTACCTGAATACCAAAGCTTTCATAAGTAGTAAAAGGACTCGAGAAAAAATAAATTCTTATATATTATTTTTGAGGTCTGAGGAATGTATTTAAAAAAAAACAATATACATACAATGAGAAATAAAGATAAAAATCCTGCACTTAGAAGATGGAATTAGGATATGAATGGGGGAAAAAAGAACTGGAGAAATGATGGAGAATAATTCCAACAAATGTTCAAAGGAAGACTGGTTAAAATATTACTTTTAAATTTCTCTATTTTCATTAGCTGGTGATTCTTTTTCTGTCACATCAACTACAGAGCCAGAAGAAAGGTGAGGGAACAGAGAAACAGTAGACACTTAAATTATAACCCACCAAAAAGGTCAAAGAAATACTGGTTAACATGTTACTTCTTAAGATTGTTGAAATATTAAAAGAACTAAAAGCTCAAAAACAGAAAAAAATAAAACCTTTTCCACATTGATGCTAAATTCATTTTGGTACCCAGAGGAATAATGAAAATGCCATTCTTCCAGCAAAATAAAAATTCAGAAATAAACCTTAATACAACAAAACACTGCCATACACGTGACTAAGCATCCATTCTGTGAACCTGCTTCATCTGTTGCCTCTCCCAAACAGTCGTAGGGATAAACACCAACCCACAGAGCAGAATTCAGTGAAACCGTTCCTGCTAACTTGAAAGCAGCCATGATAAAGGGTGGAAAGAAGCTTCTGGACAGAACTCAGGTTTCATTTATCCACAAACTCTGCATTTTTTGAAGCAAACCTTTGTAAGAACTTAAAGGTTTTTTTTCTTAAAAAAGGATAATTATAGTTTTCACCATTTATTAAATTATCTTACTACTTTCCCAGGTACAGAGAAATGACAAAAGCTAGATTTGTAGGGTTTGGGAAGAGAAAAAAAGGGAAACATCCGAATGTCTGTGTAAGAACCAAATGCATGACTTGTTTCATTTAATGCTTGTGTCAGTCAGTGTAAGCCAGCTCACCAGCTTCACAGTGTCACAGTCTCAGTGGGATAAAGCAAAGGAAGTTCGTTCTCATGAGACATGTACACTAAGGGTTTGCTGGGGTTTCTGCTCTGTGTGGTCCTCATGATGAAACATCTACCAGAACATTGCCAGTAACCAAGGCAGAAAAGAGAGAAGAGGTAGCAAATCACACAGGTACCATAACATGTTTGCCTCGGTTTTATTGGCCCGTGTAGATATATAGCCACACTTAACTGGAAAAGAGCAGAAGTATGCGGTCCAACCATGCACATAACCAGAAAACCAGAAATATTTGCTGGACAGAAATAGTAAACACTACAGTGCTCTGAAAAACGCATCCCCGTAATTAAACAAAGCCTCAGGGATGCTAAACACCTACTCACTGACACGCGTTAGTGGCAATTTTTAGATCTGGGCGTTTCTGACTCAGAAGGAAAGAAATGTGAATTAGGAAATGGGTAGGATGAATGCTTGATTAATGCATTGTGGCTAAACCCTTGTTACTAGGAGCCGTTTTGTCTGTGGAGCAGCAGCATCAGCATCACCTGGGGATTATTAGAAATATACAGTCTCAACCTCACAGAGCACACTGAATCAGAATCTGCTGTTTAAAAAGGACTCCGCAGTTCATACATGCATTAACGTTCCAAAAGCACTGTCCCAAACTCCATTTGTCTTTGAGCACACATCAGGTCACACGGAAAATAATCCATGGCTGTGCTCTGCTCTAGGCCTACACCCGTCCATTTGGGAATTATACTCCCTCCCCCAAATTTCCAACCACCCCCACCCAGTCATTTCTGGAACTTCTGTACAGGAATGTAATAAATATATTTCTCTTCCCCAGGGCAGGGGAGAGTAATGGAGGAAAAACGAGGACAACTGTAATTGAAAAACAATAAAAATGCTGTAAAAAATAAAAATAAAAAAAATTTAAATGCCTCTCTTTAATCTCCCTGCTCTCTGAGATACCCAGTCACAGTGGCCTCTCTTTCCTGCCTCTGTTAGCCCTCAGGGTAACAAACAGGTCCCACTGTCTGTTCCAGAGTTGAGGAAATGGGTGAAGAATGGACCTCCATGGAAACCATGTGACAGGTGGCCATCTGGGCTTTTAAGCAGCGCCGCTTGTGCCCAGAATCAAGCACATTTGTTCACATACACAGTTCAGCTTCTTCAACTTTGCACACGAGCAACACTTCTCAAATGACTCAAGACCAAGTGTGAGCAATGGTGACTGGCGTGAGAGAGAAAATTCTCTGTATTGTGCTCGTAGATTTCTTTTTTTCTTCTTAAGAACTTCAACCCCAAAAGAACTGTGTGCCACTCGCCAACCTCAGCCACACCGTTAATTTACGCGAACAACACTCGGGGAGAAGGAACTTCAGAGCAGCAGAAACCTTTTCCTGTAGTTAACACACATCTAAGCCATCAAATACATAGCGATCATTTTGGATAAATCTAAATACCCTCTTATTTTGACAAGTGCTGTGGCTTTGTAACACGTTGTGTTCAATTATCATAAAGAATATCTTCAAGTGCCTTGGCATCTTTCCGTTGTTAAAAACAAGACAACTGGCCCCAAATGGAATCAGTTATGCTAAGTTTCATGTCACCAAACTGAGTCCTCACTTAATTACAGTTTGAGTTGTTTCAGAAATGCAATCTCAAGCCTGTCCATCAGGAATCAGCTGATCAGCCCCAGTTAGGTATCTGCCTGACAGCCCCCTGCCGTCCCTAAAGAAAGGGAACCTCGCAAACACCACCATGCTTATTCATCTGGCATCGCTCCCTCGTTCCTGCTTCCTTCTGTCTGTAAAAGTCTGTCATTTAGTACAGCTCCTCGGAGCTCCCTTCTATCTGCTAGATTGGATGCTGCCCAATTCAAATGGATTTTTGCTCGAATAAACTCTTAAAATTCTTAATATGCCTCAGTTTATCTTTTAACACTGTCCGACATAATAATAAATTAAAAATTTACAAGAAAATCTATAACTCATAAGGCAATAGGGAGGAAACATAAAAAAAGAAAAGCCTAAATAGTAAGTATACAGCAAAGGGGCAGAGTGTGCTACAAGAAATACAAGCAGACTTGGGGTTTCTACATGCGGCTACCCTTCCCCACTTTAGAAACAAATTCCTCCTGCCCCAAATTGTATTTGGGATGCTCATCTAGATGTGATAATTCCCAAGCCATATGACCAAGTGTTAGCCAATAGGATGTGAGCTACTCTCAACTCACATTCTGAAAAGGAGCTACTTGCCTTCCACTTCCTCTTTTCCCCTTTCCCAAGCTCAGGAAGTAGCAACTACTGCAGCAATTTCCTTGGATCCAGGGATGGAATCTATGCTGATGGTGAAAAAGCAACCCTTCCAAACTGATTATACACCATTATAGAGTTTTATGGAGAACAGCCCAAAATCTTCTGTCATGTTTAAGTCACTGCTAATTGATTTTGAAATATTTGGCTCAATATTCTAACTAATACATGACTTACTATAAAAGTTGCTTTGCCTGCTGCATGAGAACTAAAAACAAGAGAATTGCTTTTAAAGAACAGAAGAAAAAGACAGCTGTATTTTACTTTAAAACAGTAAATACTCTTTACATAAGTTCCTTCTGTTTCATTTCACTGCTCTATCCAAATCTTTACCCATTTTTTTCCCCATGGTTCTTGGAACCTTCTAAGTGGCCATTACTCCAACTGCCTCTCAACCTTTGTTCTTTCTCTACTTCTAGTCAGTGTTTACTGGGGCATGTCTTTTAAATCACCCTTGTACAAAACATTTTCTTCCTCAAATATCTTCAAAAGTTAAAGTGTACATTTCAAACTTCTTAAGTGTTCCATTATTAAAACCTATTTGCGTGCTTGTTCTCTTTCTTCCTCAGTAGCACTTGATAGAGTCCTCTGAGCTCCATCCAAAGAAAGCTCCTCTTTATATCCCGAATACAAAACACATAGCCACATTCCCATTTGCTCAGTCCCCACTCTTCCTGAAAAGCCTGGAAGGAAAACCTCCCCAAGGCCTGTTCTCCCTCCAAAACTCACAGTCTGGCCCTTCTCTTTTCATGAGATCTTCAACTGACCTAAGGACTCAACCTCTTTTCTTCTGAACCTGTAAGGTCCTTATTATCTGTTTCATTCCCCGGAGTTTCTACTCTTTCTTATCCTTTAAGGACCAGCAGCAGACACTAAGAAGTTGTAATACATACCCAATGTACTGTGCCGGAAGCACTGTGCTTGATGGTGAGAACTCAAGGAAACAAGGTATGATACCTGCTGCCTTTGAGAGGCTTATAGAAAACTTAGAAAGACTAATCGTAAACATTTTGAAAGACAACTCACAATACAAAATTATGGAGCTCTCAGCATTTAGAATTAGGTACACATAAAATTGTGGCTTTCACCCCAGCCCTGGGATTATTATCTCATTTGTCTTTTTTCTCATCAAAATAGTTAGTTTTAAAACTACTCCAAGAGAAGTTATATTTAAAGCCCTTTGAATTAATAAAACAAAAAAGACTGTTATACACTTACAACTTTTATGTTGAACAAACACATCTCTCCCACTGTCCATTCAAGTGATACCTTTTCAGGAAAAAGTATTTTATTCATGTGTTGGTATGAAAAGTAAGGTGGTTCCATGCTGCCCCATTCACCTGCAAGTAATCAAAAATTACAAAATCACTTTAAATTATAAAAGTCTCAATTTTTAGTAAAAATATCCAATCCCATATAGTAATTAACATTCTTTTTTAAAAAAAAAAAACATTTTTTATTCTTGTTCAAGTGCAGTTGTCTGCCTTTTCCCCCTATCCCTCCCCTCCGCCCCAGCCCTCCCCACCTCCCTCCCCTGTTTCTACCCCACCGTGTTATTGTCTGTATGTCCTTTATAATTGTTCCTGCAAACCCTTCACCCTTTTCCCCTATAATCCCCTCCCCTCTCCCCTCTGGTCACTGTCAGCCTGTTCTCAATTTCAGTGTCTTTGGTTATATTTTGCTTGTTTGTTTGTTTTGTTGATTAGATTCCTGTTAAAGGTGAGATCATATGGTATTTGTCTTTCACCACCTGGCTTATTTCACTTGAACATTCTAATCCTCAACTCCAGTTGAATCTTCCCCTCACATACCACCAGGGGAATCTCCTTAAAGCCAAATACATGCAAAAGGAGTGGGGTATAATTTTCTTCTCTCCTTAGATACTTCATGCTTCCACTTCTCTGACTCTGACTGCTAGTTTCTGACCCTGTGCCCAAGTCAAAGGGGAGCGGAGGTAACTGGGACAGAAATAGTCTCACCTACTCTCAAAAGGAGGTCTCACACTCTTGGTCAGTGGGTTTAATGCTGACTTTCTCACCCTTTGATATTCTTGTAGATTCTTTAGAAGTATCACTAATTACCCTCTGTTACTTGCAGTTTCCTTGGCCCACACAAAAGCACTATACTGTGGTGTTTGCTTACTACTCCCTTGCCAGCTTCTAGAAATTGGTGTTGTACCTTTGGTTTCTCTTCTGAGGAGTCCAGTTTACCCACCTAGGATTTGCTTGCATAGGACACACACTGGTCTTCTTTGTCGGTGTCCCACATCAGGGCAATGGGAGCAAGTATTTATTTGCTCAAACAAATGACAAGAGTGCAGGCTAATCCCAGTAAGCAGGCCTCTGGCCTGTGTCTCACACTCTGGATTTTGCAGGCATGTGTGAGACCCTAGTAAATTGTGTTACTTTAATTCAGGATATTGAACTCTTTTGATTAAGGTTGTCAGATTCAGCAAATTAAAGTACAGACGCCCAGCTAAATTTGAATTTTAGAAAAACACATATTTTTAGTATAAGATTGTCCCATGCCATGTTTGGGACACTCTTTTTACTAAAGATTACTCATTGCTTTTCTGCACTTGGCATTCAAGTGTAACATGGGTGTCCTGTATTTTATCTGGAAACTCTACTCCCAGTATTTCTGCTGATATTGCTTTCTTGGCTTGAGGTGAAGATGGGACTCATTCAGGACCTCTGCTTTGGGGATGGACCACATGAATCTCTCAGCCCCGCGTTACACACAAAAAAATCCTTTTCACAGATCCTCTAATAATTTTGAGTATTTGAAATATTTTGAGCAATCAACATTACAGATGATTGCCTTTCTCAATATTTTCTGTTTATGAAACGAGTTTCTATCAACTAGCTCCCTCTCACTAACCCAAAACTGCAGTCATTTTTCTGTTTCATATTCACTCCCAGATCATCACCATACTCTTTCCTAGCTCAAATCGAACCTTCCTAAAAGTTAGAAAGAAAAACTGTGAACAATTGTAACTATGAACAATTCTTCCTAAGTTACATCTTCGATTTAGCTCCTCATTCCTCAATCCACTCCAAACCAACTCTCTTTCCATTTTTTACAGTGCAAACCCACTGACAGCACTGCTTACTTTCATGTCAGGAAATTCAGTGGGTGTTTCTCTGTCCTCATGTTTGATGCTTGCCCGGCATTTAACAAGCAGACTCTACCATCATTTCTATTCTTTCTGATATTATCCTTTTCGTTTCTTGATTTCTATGACATCACTCTCTCTTGCATTTTCTAACTATATTTCCGCTCACTTTTTAATTTTATGTATTTCCATTTTTCTAGTCTGGGATATTTAATGTTGCAGTGTCTCACTGCTCAGATATCTTCTCCTCTTTCTCTCTCTCTGAGTAATCAGACCCAAGTCCTTACTCATCACCTGTGTGTGCGTGACCCCTATCTTTCCATTTTTGTAGTTCCAGTTAGGCCTTTTTGTTGGGCCGCATGTACAATTTCCCACTCAACATCTTTCCTCAGAAGTCAAATTCATTTCATACTCTCATATCCATGATCGGGCACAGTATCTCCCTCCAAAACCCTGGTACTCTCCCAATTTTGGTATAGAACCGTTATCCGCAAGAGGCATAAGCCAGAAGCCTAGGACTCATTCTTATGACCTCTCCCTCTCCTCCTCTCATATGTCGCTGATCATTAAGTCCTGCAGCTGATCATCCAAATGTATTTGAAGCCTCTACTCTGGTCATCGCTGTCTCTGCCATGGGCCCTTATTCAAACTACACTGATATCTTTTCTGGACAATACTTAAAATAAAGTAATTATATAAATTATTATATAAATTATTATCTCCAAACTAGGCAGTAATTTTTCCAATAACAAATCTGATCAGGTCACTTTCTGCCTAAAACTCTTCAATGCCTTTTGATTGTCCTTAGGAAAAAGACCGAGGTTCTTAATATTGCTTATGAGCCCTGAATGTCATCTTCTTTAGTCTTATCCTTCAGATTTTCCTTCCTAAGGAAATATTTTTAAATTTCACAGTCTAAGTAAAGTTGGTTTGTTTTATTTTATGGAATTATGTTTCCTTCTTTCAGAGTGTGTATCTCAGGTATCTATCAATGACTTTGTCATCATTGATATTTAACTAATTATTAATAAAAAAGAGAGGGGAGCAAAGGCAACTAGACATAGAATTTAATAAACTGAGGGACATTAGCCTGTTATGTCCACCAGGAATTTGCAGTTTCACACTCCAGGGGATGACAGCATTGCTCCACCAAGGGGATTAACACTCCTCCCTCCCCCACTTCAGTACTGGATTGTTGGGGAACACAGAGGGAGATGCTGGGCCATAGAGGCCTGACAGTCTAACTAAGGCACGTAGACCCATCCAAAGCCCATGAAAACTTGGGAAGTTGATTGGTCATTTTGAAAAAGTTTCTGGTCTTTTCCAAGTCCAAAACGTATAATCCCAGGGGAACAAAGAAGCCCCCCTCCCACCCACCTGGTAACACACTTGCCCATCAGTTCACGTGCTATCTCTCTGCAGGGAGCATGTGACCATGTGGGGCTAGTAGCTACTGGGGCCTGTAGAAGACTGCGCTCCAAAAGGACTAAGCTCGCTCTCTCACTCTCTGTCTCTCCCTCCCCCACAATGGCCCACACTTGCATGGCGCACAAACCTGTTCTGTCCATGGTCATGGGGCTTTAACAGCTGCATGGCCCATGGCTGCATAGAGAGACCCCACACACTCCAGGAGGGAGCCTGCATATCGCAGCACAGCAATGGGCAGCCGCTGAAAGCACACGCTGAACTGGCCAGGTGCTGGCCTGGACTGGGCTTGAACACGGAGCAGAAACTCTGGGCAGTGGCCTTCATCCCGGCCCCACTGAAGACAGGACTGGAACTTTTCCACGGTGAGACAGAGGTGGGAAAGTGGACAGCCAGGAGGAGAACCCCCTTAACTGTGTATCAGTAAAGTTTACCACAGAGGCCCATGTCCCCATACAAGTCTCAGGAAATTCTTTTTCTTGCTATACAACAAGAATTTGTTTCCCACTAATTAAAACAAAACAAAACAAAACTTGAGCTTTCATTTGTAACCACTGTTAGAACAGAAAGAATATTTTTTTTCACCATTGCATTTCTCTCTCAAAGCCCTGGACATGGCACATAGTAAGTACAAAAAGACTGTTTATTGAGTAAATGAAAAAAAAAAAAAAAAAACAGCATAATGTGGTGTTTCAGAGAACAAGCTCTTAAGTCAAATACACTGAATTTCAAATGCTAATTCTTTTACAAATCATGTGATATTGGGAAACTATTTCTCTCCCAGTTTCCTTATCCCTCCTAAGGAGATAATAATTCTTATTTCATATAATTATTTTTGCATGTTTATTTTTATTATTTTTTATTGTATTCTTGTTCAAGTACAGTTATCTGCATTTTCCCCCACCCCAGCCATCCCCACCCTCTCCCCCTGATCCCACCCTGCTTTGGTTTGGTCCATGTGTCCTTTATAGTTGTTCCTGAGAACCCTTCCCCCTTATAATTATTTAAAATATTAATAGCTAACATTAAGTAAGCTTATTTGGGCTTGTCACTGAGCTAATTGTTTTTACACGCATTATTTCACCTAAAATAAATGTCATGAAGTGGATGATAATATTATTCTTATATCAGAGATGAGAAAACAGAAAATTAGAGGGTTTGGTTACTTTTCCAAGATCCCACAGGCAGTAAACAGACGAGTTATGTGAAACTTAAGTCTTTGAATCCAAAGTCTAGGTTTTAAGACTTAAGACCTAAGATGTTGGTTTGAATCTAAAAAGGTAAAGCTTTTTCCCCCAGATTTCAAGATCCCTCCAACTTCCTCCATGCCTAAGAATGCTGCCTCACACTTGCAAAGAGAGAAACTCTCCTCTGAACTCTGCACAACTTGAACTTTCACCGGTGACAGAGTAATTAATCACAGGCCATCCAGGGTAATTTCTTTTCAGCATTATCTATCTTCTAAGGTTAGAGACATGGTGGCCTTTGAAGTGCATTAACATTTTGCTGAACTTCAGCCTTTTACTACTGGTATTCCCTCAGCACCAGCTGATTTCCACACCATCAGTAAAGCAACAAATATTTGTTAACTGATTAACTGAAAAGAGACAATCAGAGAAAGACAAACACCATATGATCTCACTCATAAGGAATCTAATGAACAAACTGAACTAACAAGGAAAATGGGGATAGACTCACAGATAGAGAGCTGGATAACAGCTAGTTGGGGGGCAGGTTCGGGGTTGGAGGGACTGAGCAAAAAGAAACAAGGACTCAGGGACATGGACAACAGGGTGGGGATTGCTGGTGGGAGGGGGTATAAGGGTCTAAATAGTAATGGAAAAATGCAATAAAGATTAAATTTTTAAAAAGAAGGAAGAAAAGAGACAAAACATTATCAATAAAAAAATTCTGCATACATTCTTCAGAGATAAAAATGTTGATGCTCAGATGTAAGTAGACTATGAAAGGGATGTTGTAAATTCAGAGAAAATTCACTCAGAGCAATAGTTTCTTAAAGGCTTCTCTCCGTACATAGGCTAATTTCTTAGGAAGGCCACTGATTTCCACAGGGATGCTACCATAGCATACAGGGACATTTAGTATTTTTAAATTTATAAAATTTAATAGAATAATTCTTTAAGACATTGAAATAACTGCTTTTCCAAGTCCTAGTGACATCATTTATATCTGTTCCAATTGTAATTATAGCCTGCAACTTAATGTAACCAAAAAGGAGAATGTAAAACAATAAGTTAGAAATAAAAATATCATAGAAGCAATATAACCCTTTTTTATGTGCTAAAGAAATATCTAAAACACTTGCTATGTTAATAAATAATCATCAGGTTTTTCTAATTGACGTTAGTAAGTAAACACACACATTGCTATGTCAATAAGCTTATTAATTGTCCATCTGACCTACATATATTTCATTATTTTTCAGTTTCTATTTGTCCTCATTGTTTTTACTGTAAAAAAATGATATCTTAACAGTGCTCCCTGTCAAGTTGATATATATTTGTTTATTCTATAAACCAACAAGGTTTTTTGCTTGCCTTTGAAATTGAGTTAAAATTTTATAATCAATATAAGGCTCCCAGTTTCTTATAATAGTGGTTTAGGGGTAGAAATGTGTTGGAGAGAGGAAAGACAGAGAGAATAAATAGGCCTTTTTAGATTGTTTTGAAATTCCACTTACATAACAAGTCTGCTGATTTGTTTAGATGAGGTGATGTCCTGGGTTGTCTTCTGAGTAAAGTGGTAAAGAATGAAGCTGGGGAGGCTCTGCTGCACTCCTTCGGTCCCTGCTGCTTACTCTTCATGTGTGTGGTGCCAAACCGGGAACACACTGTCTGGATAATTGACAAAGGATTTTGATGTGTTTTGATTTTGTCAGTTAAAAAAATAAAAATAACAATATTAACTTCCTGTTTAGGCAACACCTAATTTACCGAAGGTTTCTTCTGGATTTTATTTGTGCTTAAAGAGCAACCAAAAATATGTTTATTTTGAAGTATGGATATGTGCAAAATCTGTGAAGTCTCAGACACTCAATACAACACACAGATGTTGTACTGTAGAATCGTACACTTGAAACCCATTTAACCGATGGAACCCCAACATGTTCAATAAAATATGTATTTTAAAAATTAATAAAAGAATAAAAATTAAACATTTTTTTAAAAGTTTGAGAAAGTAAAAAGAAAATTCTGATCCTAGATTTTAGACAAAGAGCTTTCTTAATGACTTTTGCAAACATATATCAATGTGTACTCTAGTCACTTTGCAAATAATTACTTGCAGAAGTGGAGACAGGAGGTTAGGGTGGGTGCAAACATCTCTGGGTGACCCTGGAGCACTAGATAAAGAAATCCGATCTTGCTCTGTTTCCCGCAGGGGGAGCACAGCTGGTGCGCATCCATTTGTTCTGTTTAGTCTAAGAGATACATTGATTCCGTCTGTTACCCAATCCTGCCCCTCCCATCCTCCCATGAGGTACTCAGGAGTTACGTTTACAGAGGACTGACAAAATTGCAGAGTGACGTCTACAGCAACACAGAGAGCCTCATTTTTGTAGATAAAGAGGATTATTTGCTGCTGGCAAGATTACTCACTCGGAACAGTAGTTCATTGCTGCTTTCCCGGCCTTCATCCGTGCTTGGAACACGAACAAGCCTGAGCAACGGTGCATCTAACAGCCTGCAGAGTCTCTTCACAAAATACTACTGTTCATTTCGTCATTAACCATTTTGTTTATTTTTGTCTCTCTCGAGGCTTCTTATGTGATTCTCTAGTCAGTCCTGTTTTATTGTTAATGTTACAACATTCCTTTTGCCTTAATAGAGGTTCCAGACTAACACCCCTACTTTCCAGAGGGCGGCGAACCAGATAAGATCCTCACAGATTCCATTTCCTCATCCTGGGTACACAGGAGAAATTATATTTCCCGACCACCTTTGCAGTTAGGTTTGGGTCAAAATGCAATAAAATATGAGTGGACATTTGTCTCTTCCTAACTAGTTCATGAAATCACTGGGGAAATTCGGCTCTCTCTCTCTCTCCTCAGTAAGTAAAAGCTGAAACAGCCCAGCCTCATTTTTAGACTTGGGGAAGTAAATACCCCAAAGTCTCCTCTTGGAAGAAATCTACCTAGGACAGACTCAATATATTTAAGACAAAAAGGTAATTAATTAATAAACTCGTATGATTAATGTGTAGGCTGCTAAGATTTGGGAGTAGTTTGGTTACAGTAATTTTCAATTGTCCTAATAAACTGAGCCTGAGTTTTCTCATCTGTAACAGAGAAAATACCACATACACTGCAGGAGCGTTCTGCGAAATCAGAGACAATTCATTAAAAGATACTTGAAATGGTATAGTACCTTTGTTAATGCTGTCAAGTCGCCTTCCCTTTGGGGCTATTATGTCTGGCTTAGCAAATGATTGGGAATGGCATGCTCCTCCCACGTGTCGGTGTCCTCCGGCCTTCAACATCGTCACCCGACCAAAGCACCCATCTCAGCCCCTGGTCTTTTTGCTCATGACCATCGCGCTTTGAGAGAGCTGAACCATTAGAATGTACTACTTACAAGGTGTTAAAATTAATTCAAAAGGTAACGTTACCCACGGGGGGCATGTGCATCTTAATGAACACTGCTTCGTGATCGACTGGCCTTTAAGAAAAAAAAAATTGAAGTTCTAACAGAATAATTAGGAAGAAGCTAGAAACTCCTGGGTATGAGGATAATTATAGCAATTATACGTTAAGTACTGAATACGCACCTGGCTCGGAATTAAATACTTTCTTATCACATTTCATCTTCATGGTATACCTATGACACAGACACTGGGACAGCCAGTTTTCTAAGTGAAGGACCTGGGGCCGAGCACGGTTAGGTGGCATGCCTGAGGTCACACAGGGAGTGGAGAAGGTAGAAAGACAGCCCTGCTCAGCCTCTCTGAAGCTGATGCTCTCGCTTTTTTTTTTTACAACACTGCCTATTAAGATATGAGTTTGGTACACAGTGAACATTTAATAAGTGTCATTTCCCCCTATCCTTTCTTAACGTTGACTCACAAATCACGTCACACACAAGACCCTCAGTTTTCTTGGTGATGAGGGGTGTAGCTGTGCCTGACAAGGTGTACTGAGCCCAATCGTTGCTGCCAGGTCCTGGGACATCAGGCAACTTATTCTCCTGTACTAGACACATGAGTGTCATTTTTAACCAGAGGAACATAAGAACATATCTGTTAAGTTTTTAAATAACTGCTCAGACACCCCTGTTGGGAAATATAATTAAAAACAAAATCTTCTTCTAACTCAGAAAAGCTTTCCACAAACCTAGTGAAGGAAGAAAACAAGTTTGTGATTGAATAAGCTTTAAACCAGAATGTAATGGGCATCACTAGCAACCCTGTAAGAGATTGCAAGGGCAGAAAGAAATTACACCCACGTATAGAGCTGACAGACATAACTCATCACGGGCGTGTTCCCAAGATAAACACTAACTAGTGCTCAAGTGGGAGGACTTGACAGCACTATCTGTCACACACAGTTCAGCCTAAATTTACTTGGTAATTAAGGTGACTACCTGTGTTAGGTAATTGGCTTTATACAAAGAAAACAATTCCTTCTATCTTTATGACAGGGGGTAATTTTGCAACTTGGAATAAGAAGCCCATGGAAGTTGGGTTCTTAACCATTACACAGAGTCTGGGAGATTGAGACACTATCTCTCCTGGTGTTTACATTTCAAAGAGAATGGCTTCCAGGTCCTTGAGAAGGATTTAAAAGAAAGGGAGCAAGAACTTAGAACAAATTTTCCAAAGTGCATGCTCTAAGAAAAGGGAGTTCCCAGAAATCTTTTTGCCCATTTGCAAAGGGGCAGAGTTAAGCCTCCAATTTTAATCTGTATTTGTCCTTACACTACTCTCTATGAAATGATTAATTTGCTCTGAGTTGCAACCTAGGACTCCAAGTCCCGCTGAAAGTGGCATCTGAGATCAGACCTAGAGTAACAGGCTCATCACTGTCCACAATTCCCCAGAAGTAGATATGAACAGGCACATAATAGCTACTCATTGATTAAAACAGCACATGTTCTATATTCGGAATTAGGGGAATTGTCATGGAGCAGTTTGATGAAACAAAATGTAAACTCATGATTTAATATTGTTAAGTAAAAATCATTCTGAGAACCTCTGGCACCAGGACACTTCTGTTGAAGAGGGAATCTCATGTCTTATTTGATTTTGCAAAATAGAAATCCAACATGAATTATTTGGAGTACCCAGGAAAGGCTTGCCCAAATAAGACATAGCTGTGTCTAGGGGAGACGCTGCCAGGAGCTCATGCTCTCCCTTTCCCTTGTCTCTGTTTCATTCTCTGTTATTACAGACTCATATTCTCCACCCCTGCCAACCCCTCTATACCCTCCCCTCCCCGAGAAAGAGGCATAACTCTCCAACACACACAAGTCAAGTCCCAGGCTAAGGTCTGACTGATTCAACGGGTAAAGATACAGGAGCAACTTTTAGTTTCAGACAGTTTTCTACTTACATGTGCAAGGAAAAGAAGAGTAAGCCAAGGCGACGGTCTCCTGGGATTTTGCTGCTATACACCAGAAAAGCAGAACACTCGAAGCAAAACATGAGTTGTGGGGTGATCTGTTTCTAGGGGGTCAATTCTGAATTGCAATTAAGTGTTTTTATATCCTACCGTTCTATTTCCAGGGGTGAGACAGAAAGTCCCAAACCTCATCAGAATGGGGGAGGGGATGGGAAACTGTCTCCTGACAGCATCCCAGGAGAAAGAGAGAGGCAAGAGGGAGATGGCTTTGGAGCAGCTCTTCACACGCCTCCCACGCTCTCCTGTCCTGGGAGAATTACAAGGCATTCTGCCAAGCTCAGATTAGCTGTAAATCATGCGTTTATTTGCCTGTGGGTCTATATGAATATGTAAAGGTCATCAAGATGCCATGGCACAGCCTGTTTTCATAAAATCTTATGTCTCTCTCATTGGAAGGAAACTGATTTAAAGACATATTTTCTAAGTCCATGGTTTTGTTTTGTTTTTTTTAAATCCCATGCTGATTTAGCATGAATTAGGTGCCCACAGACCAATCAAGAGTCTTACACTATGAAGACATTTTCCCATGGTTTAAAGGGAGTTAGTATCCAGGGAAAAAACTTGGACAAAAAAATAAGGCTTGGAAAAAAATATGTACAATATATCCAGAATTCCTGAGCCCCCACGGAGATGACCCCGGTCACCGGCACTGCAGAGGGGTCCTAAAGAGAAGATTCAAGGAAAAGGAGGTAATTCAAAGTATGATATTAATATTATATTCAAGAAAATAGTGAATGGCACTTTCATTATTGTCTCACAGTTTCACTGAGGCCACCACACTGAGAACCAGTGGTATTCAATAATTTTTCCATAATCTTTCCAAGATGCTGGATATATCAGGAGAGACAGAGAGAGAGAAAGAGAGGGAGAAAATAAAATTTTACTAAGTAATGCTTATCTTTCTTGTGTGAAATGCATCCTGAAGTCTAGTTTATGCTGTGTAAAGTTAGGCTAGTCTGTTTAGTTTTTGAAATGTGGCCGTAATCAATTAAATCCAATATAGAAATTTTTGTATAAAGGAGTCTTAACCCTGCTGCTTCCTAGGAGCTAGAAGGAGCAAAATTGGTGGGGAAAAGGCAGAGCAAGAAAAGCTGCAAAGCAGAGTTTTACCTCCTGTTAATCTGCAGAGCTTGAATTCAGGCTTTGAATTGGATGACAGATTGGAGCTATGCTTTTATAGTTGACTGCAATCTTTTCTCTCTGTTCAAACATCCTAACACGCTTGGAAAAATTATGATATCTGCCTGACAGGGACAGTAAGGGAGACTGACCCAATCTGTTGGAAGACAACATTTGGAAAGATAAAGTTGTTTCTTCTTTGTACCCCATGGAGTTCAGCACACCCAATAAACTAGTTTTATAATAATAGTTAACCTTTGTTATGGAATGAATGTTTGTATCCTCCCAAAATGTATGCATTGAAGCCCTAACCCCCAATGTGACCAGTTAGGTCTTTGGGAAGTCATTAAGGTTAGATTAGATCAGGAGGGCAGGTCTCTCATGATGAGATAAACAACCTTATAAAAAGAAAGTGAGGCTCCCTATCAGTATTCCCTTCCCCATCCCATCTCCATCTTTATCTCTATCTCCCTGTCAATTGTGTGTATATTGTGCGTGCACACATGCACACACCAAGGAAGGGCCGTGTGGGAATACAATGAGAAGCTGTCCGCAAACCAGGGAGAAAGCCTTTCCTAGACACCAGATCTGTCAACACCTTGGCTATGTCCTTTCCAGTCTCCAGAACTATAAGAAATAAGTGTCTGTGGTTTAAGCCGACCAGTTTATGGTATTTCGTTAATAGCCCAAGCTAAGATACCTTTTATAAAGACCTTAAATTTTTAGGTATTTTCAAAGCCATTATTTCATTTAATTTTTATAATTGTCACAAAGTGTTTTTTTTAAGATTTTATTTATTTACTCTTAGAGAGTGGGGAAGGGAAGTAGAGAGAGAGAAACATCAATATGTGGTTGCCTATCACACGCCCCCCACTGGGGACCTGGCCCACAACCCAGGCACGTGCCTTGACTGGGAATTAAACCAGTGACCCTTTGATTCACAGGTCAGTGCTCAATCCACCAAGCTACACCAGCCAGGGCACAAAGTGGTTTTTAAAAGAACTTCAATGTTTTCAGCTTCAGTGCTTCCGTTTTCTGATTTTCTGCCCCTTGCAGGACAATACTCAGTGTCACCTGGCAGTGAGTGGTGTTTGTGATGAGCATCAGGAGGAAAGAAAAGCAGACAACACAAATGATCCAGGATTAGGGGCTCCCAGGGGATCTTTTTTATGCATGTGGGCAGGGAAGGGTTGCCGAGGAAATAGTCTAAGAAGCAGTCCCTGCCTGTGAAGGCAAAGCAAAGAGGGAAAAAAATGAAACTGTAAGAATACTGCTGAGGCTTATGTGCTTTCCCTCAGAGTTTAAGGAACTAGTAATGGATGGGAGTGTTACTGGTGTTGCTTTTGGTTTCACAAAGAAGCTTCAACAGCTAAAATGAAGTAGAGCTGGGATTTGAATTTGGACTAACATTCAGTCTTTGAAATTCAGTCTCATCTATCAGAGGATAAGGAAGAATTATCAGATTATTAAATAGAAAAGAGAACTTGTAATGGAGAGGATTACCCAAGGAGCAGCGCTCGGGAGGGGAATGAATAGTGAAATACATGTTACAGTGATTCCTACCAGCTGTGGCCATAATGAAGGAAACTATAGGGCAAATTGTCCACCGTCTAGCTCGTGTCGAAAAGCCCAGGGTGATATAAGCAAACGCGCATAGACAGCACTGGCAATACACAAATTGAAATAAGTACTCTAATTTCTGGAAAGACTAGAGACCTGCATTATATGATTGTAAAGTTTATAAACTGTCCTTTCCTCATTTCTCAAAACTGTATTACACAAATTCATCTAATACCCTGGAGAAATCTAAAGAGTGTTTTTGTAACATTTACGCCGCCATGAAAATTACCAGTGAGTCTGATGGCATAAACTGTATAGTAGCAGGCAAACTGTTCTTCATAAGAATGTAAGAGTATTGCACGGTTTGTTCAGATCTGCTGAAGACATTATTAGTGGCCTGGAGCCCTAACGTTCTTTTTCAAGAGTACTTCATCCTCAAGTAATTTTTTAAAAATTGTTCTCATCACTATGACCAAGAAATAGAGCTCTTAACAACGGAGATTTAATGCATTTTGTAATTGGCCTCACCTTTTTGTAGAAAACAACCTTCCATGTATATAACTCAACACCATCACAAAAAAAAAAAAAAAAAAAAACACATTGAGATGAGAAACAGTAGGTAATTTCTTCAAAGTTTCTGGAATTTTCTGTGAATGTTAACAGAAAGAGAAAGAATGTGTGTGAATAACATAAAAACTGGCACCATGAGTCAAAACGCATCAAACCACTCTGATGCCAGAAGGGCTCCTATACCTTTGCTGGTAAAAGAAAATGGTAAAAGAGAATGTAAGATGACACCTTCAAAATTGCCGTTTCAGAAGCTACTGAACTCTATCTGTGGCTAAGCTTAACTCAGTCACAAGACTAGAATTTTAACCTTCGTTGAAATATAGGCTGAGTCAATGTTGATAACACGTAATAGTTATTTAATAAAAACCCACCATCTTAATTAACCTGATAAAATCCCCTCAAAGAAGCCTTGGTTTTAGGGCTGTGGGCAAAGAAAGAGGTGGAAAGTGTTCCACAAGCTTTGTTGTTGCTGTGAAGAGATCACCGTTACTTGACATTTTCTCTGTAATAGGGTTACTCCTCATCCCTCCACAAACACTATATGAAGAGATTAATTTCAAGTTATTTCCAATAAACCAAGTGAGGGCAACTAAATTTCCCTTATGATATTAAGCAGCCTTTAGATATTTTATATCAAAAACTAAGTACTAAAATGCATTATTCTTCCATTAGGATACCAGCTTTCTTTAAATTATTTTTATATGTTATTCTTTCAATTTTTGAAAAATTTAACTAACCTTTAGGAACATAATTATCTCTCAAAGTGTCTCAAGATTTTATCATCATCATGTTGATTAACACTCATTAGGTTTCACCATTACGTTTTTGCAGGAATGCCTGGGAAACACAAGGTAGAAAGAAGGAAAATGTATCTCTTGTAAAATAATAACAATAAGCCAAACCGGGAAATTCTGGATGTGTAAAGAACCTTAAAGAGTATTTGGTCCAGTTGCCTCATCTGATGAATGAGGAAACCAAGGATCGAAGAACATAAATAAATTGGTTCACCTCTCTCATCCAAAGTGTTAGCAAACTCAGCATTGAGTTCAGTCACCTATCTATTACTTAATTTTGTCTTTTTTAGGGAGAGAACCTTTTTGAAAGCATTATTTTTCTTTAGTTATTTATTTTATAAAGATGCCCTGGCTGGTGTGGCTCAGTGGACTGAGTGCTGGCTGCAAACTGAAAGGTCGCCAGTTCAGTTCCCAGTCAGGGGACATGACTGGGTCACTGGCCAGGTCACGGGCCAGGTCTCTAGTTGGGGACACAGCAGAGCAACTGATGGATGCATCTCTTGCACATCAGTGTTTCTCTCCTTCTTTCTCCCTCCCTTCCCCCTCTCTAAAAATAAATAAAGTCTTTTTAAAAAGTCTTCTTTGGTTAAATTATAGCTAATAACTATGTTTCCAAATTGATTGGAAATTAAGTAATCAGCTATCCAATTCAAGAACAAACACTATTTTATTAATAGCTGCTTGTCATATCTGACCTTCTAAAATGACAGATTTTTGTTGTTCCAAATAAATATTAAAAATTCATTAAAGTAATTCTGTAAGCTGCTTATTACCTATAAAGGAATAGCCTTTTAAGACATCTTTTAGTATAAAATATGCATAACTGCCTCATAGATTATTAATAGGCTTCAGAATGTTTAGCACGATAGATGAGTTTAAAAAATCCAATTGGAATTTTGATCTCAAGTCTTGTTTCAAATCCACTATTTTCATTGTGGGAGGATTTTCTTAAGTCATTTATTCCTGAATGATGATCTGCATGTATATGCATGCTTTCCTCTATTAGTAATCTCAAATTAAGTCAGCCGAAATAATCTCATACTAAAGGGGAAAGTGACTGCATTCGTAATCAAGACAATCTTAGTTCAGTAATTCAGCTCAGTGCTGCTGACCCTGTCCAGATTAGTTAGGTTGTAGTCTAATGCAAATACAATAAAGCAATTCTCATTTTTGTACATGAATTCAGATGTATCTGCTGCTCATTTTTTTCATTAATAAATGAAGAATGTGAACTGTGTTATCCATGACCTATATAAAAAGATCAAAATCTTAGACCAGTTCCTTGGTGACTGGACAAAATATTAATGGAAGAATAAAACAAATTTCTAAAAATATAAGAGCTAAAACAAATCTAAAATCAGCAAGTCAGAACTTTGTCAAAAGTCTTCAAGATGACAGACAGAGAAAAGTTCCCATATGATGGATTTCTTCATTCCAATATCTCCCTTCATTCAACTAATATTTATTGACCACATACTTTCTGCCACGCTGTCTTCCCAATGCTGAGGGCACAGCAATGAACAAAATTCTCTGTCTACATGGAGCTTATGTCCTGTGGGAAGGAGAGAGACAAGGTGTTATATGTCAGATGGTGATGAGTGCTGAGAAGAAAAATACAAAGAAGGCGTGGGTAATTGAACTGGGCAAGGAAGCTATTTAAAATATGAATGTCCAGAGAGAGGCTCTCTCATTAAGTGGTATTTTCAAGAAATGAACTATACAGACATCTGGAGAAAAACATTCTAAGTAAAGGGACTAGCAAGCGCAAAGGCCCTGAAATGGAATAAGCTTGACCCTATTGGCACATTAGGAGGAAAGTGTGGTTGGAGTGGACTGGATGAGGAGAGAAAGGCACAGATAACTCAGCGAGACTGTGGAAGGCCTGAAACCACGGTGAGGACTCAGGATTTTAATCTGAGTAAATTGGGAAGCACTGGGGCAGGGGAGGGTGTTGAGTCCAATAGTGATGTAAATCTGACTTATATTTTACGAAATGAACTACACTGGTTTGTGTAGAATGGTCCGCACAGGGCATGTATAAAGCAGTGACCAGCTAGAACGCTGATGCAATAATCCAGGCAAGAGGTATCCCCAATTTTCCAAGATTTACTGTTATACTACTTCACTTTTAGGAAAGACCTGCAATAGTGCCTATTTCCACTAACCAAAAGAAATCCAAAGATCTTTGCTTTTACAAGAAAAGGTGAAAAGCAAATATAAGGTTCAGTGTTTATTTTGCAGTAAGCCTAAGTTTAGCAGGTGATGCACACCAGGACCAGAGAGCAGCCCTGCTGAGCTCCGTCCCAGAACCACACTTGCATCTTAGCATCAAGTAGCCGTAGCTTTGAACTGTGGCTGTGGGCATCTGTGCTTTATCTCAATATTTTTTGTTACTTTGTTTTCCACTATTTCAGCTTATGAAAGTTTATATAAGAATGTTCTTTTGGATATCAGGAAAAACCTTTCTTTGGAAAGTAGAGTAAGCAAGTTTCATTACTGGTAGCAATTTGCTTTGTGGAAAGTAGAATAACAGTCTCCCAACATGTCCATGTCTCATTCTCATAACCTGCAAATATGTTACTTTACATGGCAAATGGGAATGCAAGTTGCTAATGGAACTAAGGTTGTTAATGAGGTGACCTTAAAAGGCAAAAGAATTATACAACCTGAAGAGAAACCACAGTACATCGTGAAGTGACCTTAAAATAGGGAGATTATCCTGGACTATCTTGGTGAGCCCAAAGTAATCCTAAAAGTCTTTAGGAGTGAAAGAAGGAGGCAGAAGTGTGAGTCACATGAAACGATGACTACTGAAGAGGGGCACAGGCAGATGCAACATCGCTGGCTTTAAAAACAGAGGAAGGGGCCATGCACAAGGTGAGGGACAGACTCTCCAAGCTGGGATGGCCAAGGAAACAGACTTTTCTCTGGAACCTCCAGAAGGGTACACAGTAGTCTTCCCTACACCTTAATGTATTTACACCTCATGGGATCCATGTCAGACTTCAAATCTACAGAATGGCAAGATAACAAATTTGTGTTTTTAAGTCAGTTTGTAGTAATTTGTTATAATTGATGAGACTGGGGTATTAGAAAAAGAGAAGAGTCCAGGGTGACTAGCAGTTAACATAATTTGATTTCGATAACTTGTCTGACTTATAAATTGTTGATTCATTATTGACATAGCTAAATATGTTTTTAAATATCTTTTGGAAATCTAAATAAATATATACATAAGAGGGACTCTAATTCAAATGGAGGTACCCATCAGTGGCCTGATTGCCCCTACTTTATTCAATATTTTTAATACTTAGAATATAAACACAAACTTTTATTCATAATTGATCATTCAACACAAAGCTCTATGAAGTGTGGATATAAAGCACTGACAAAATATTTTTAACTAACAAGGTAGCACTTAAAAATGGACATTGTCTCTCCAGCCTGTCAGTTGGCAAGGCTAAATCTTAACAACAATTTGGTTCTTTTCAAAACAGGCTTGAATCTCTTTCTTTGGCATAATCCTACAAGCAAACATATTATAAATTTTAATCTTATTTTCCTGAAAATAAGATAATAAGATGTTGCTCATTAATATTCTTTTTTTTATTTGTGTCTTTCCTATCATATGAAAATAACTTCAGGCAGAATCACACACATTCTTTGTTCATTCAACAGATATTTACATTTTTGTACTTGGTTCATTGGATAAGGAAAATCACTTTTTTTTTTTTTTTTTTGGTCTGAGAGGCCATAACACCAGCTGTATTATTGCCTTAGCAATAAGTTCCAAGACAACCAACCAACTGAGGAAATGAAGTATTTGCCCAATTCCAGGAACCCAAAAGAACAAAGATATGAAAGTTGTTATTTTGAGAGATCTGGACATGTGTCAATGAAACTGTCAATATTTGAGAGATGAGGCAGAAACAAGCTCCTGGAAGAACTGAAAGGAACACCATCAAAGACAGGGTACAAGGCTAACTAACGTGAATGATATGGTTTACATAGAGACTCTGATTCCAGGAGCAGAAACTTGTGGACTAGAATGAACCAGGTCAATCAATCAGTGGTGCTAAACTTGGTTGACTAGTGGAGCATCTGGGCTTATATTTGACACACTTGACCCACTACTTGGCTGGCAGCTAAGGGAACAGGGGGCAACGAGCTATGTGAAAAATGGATGGCTATAGGCTCTCTAATCCGGACAGTGACTTGACCTAAAGCTAATCAGACTGGGGAGCAGGGCAGTAAGGGAAAGCCAAAATTGTGTTTCTTGCTGCTTCTGTCATTGATGGGAAAATTATGTTGGCCTGGGCCTACATGGAGTTGTAAAGAAAGAAGTGGAAAGGTATAATAACATAATAAGGAGTTGGAATAGAAAAATATTGATTGGGTTAAAGTGTTGGTGTTAAAAGAAGCTTACTTCTAAAAGATGAAAGAAATAAAAGTTCAAAAGGAAAAAGCATGAATTCTTGAAGGCTTCCTACTTTTTCCCTCCTATGGAAAACTGAACCACTAACCATCTCTCTCACTCTAGTAGGAGCTTTTAAATTGTGTGTTTGTCCACAGTACCTCTTCTCCATTGTTTATGCACCCCCTTTACTGCACTTGGACCAGGAGTTAACTCACTGAATGAGTCTCTTAATAATCTTTCAAAGAAGTGTGTGACCTAGCAATAATTTAAAAGCTTCTCTTTTTCAGATATCCCTCAGGGCTTGCAAACTAACTTTCATTAGAGGTGGTAACATCAAAAAGTGGAGATTATCTCAAATAATTAAGGAAATACCCTGAGTATTTCAAGCAGGTCCGTCAACTGTAGGTACCAGTTGTGCAGACTTCTTGCAATTGCTGCTCATCTCAGCACCCAGCCCAAACAGACAATGCTGCTGCCGCCCAGGGCAGGACTAGGATGAGGAAGCAGAGTCGCTTGCCTTAGGCACAAAATTTAAGAGAGTACCGATAATTCAGGAATCAAGATCAATGATATTAAATGCAATATTTTAAAAATCTAAATAAATAAAAGTATTATATCGAGTAAAATATCAAAATTTTAAATAAAGACGAAGTGAGTACCTTAATCCTTTTTTGTTTCTCTGATAAAGGAATATTTGTCCTAAAAAGAAAGAACGTACTCTAAATTATGTATGCACTTATATATTCCCTATTTAGAAACACGGAGTTTAGTTTATTGATTATTCTTTAAGTAAATATGAACCTGTTAATTGCTAAATTTGAAGCTATGAAATCAGTTGTTAATTAATTAGCCACTAAATGACTGACAATTTTGATTTAACTCATTTTTTCTTATCTTTCACTTACCACTTATCTACACAATAAATATTTTGAGCATTTAAATGGGATGTTTTTTATTACCAAGTTTCCGTAGATGTGTTTCTCAAGATACTCTAGATATAGAACAATATAAATATTTCAATAATGCAATAGAGATGCATCATGAAAATGACATATAACTCAGCTTTTAGACATTCACCACTGCTGTGTAACTCATCTGTGTCTACTTTTACCCAAACTTGATCCAAAAACCAGCCCTAACACCAGTGTTCTTTTTCTTCAGGGTTTCTTTTTTAAGTTTTAATTTATTTTTTAATATCTTTATTATTTACTTTTTTCCATCACTATTTATCCCCTCATACCCTCCTCTACCTCCACCCACTCCCCTCCTCCCCAGTCACCACACTATTGCCTGTGTCCACCAGTTCTTTCTCTTTTTGTTGGTTGGATGTTGTGATGGGTCACTTTGCATCGTGTGCCAGGCTATCCTCCTAGCCCTGGCCACCAGATCACTCCGTCAAGCTTTTCTGCTGGAGACCTTTTCTGCTCAGCTCCTTTCCTGCCTTTGCCCAAAGGAACGCCCCACACCAGCATGAGTTGCCCTCTACTCCATAGCTGACTGAAGAAATATGATTTTAACAAAGCAGATCATATTTCTCATGGGAATCTTTAAGTCTGCTGCTCAAACATTAAAGTTCCATTATATTGCTACATATTTTTTAAAAAAAAGTTTACTTCCAGCATATTCCTTATAGGCACTGCCTCTCTCTTCCAGGAGAAACAAATGTACAACGTGTACCTGGGTTCCTCGGTCTACCCCACTCTCCTGCCTTTCAGTGAATCTGTAATTGTATTTAAAGAATGTCCCCCTGACTCCCCAGTCACCTAAATGCATAAAAGGTTTCCCTCTTTTCACCTGAGACACATCTCCCAGTCCAGGAAAACTATTCCCTTGGCCTCGATTCCTGTCCCCAGTGTCAGTGTATGTCTCCAGCAGTGTTTGCTGGGAAGTTTCAAGGTGGCCATGAAGGAAGCCAGGTCAGCCACCTTTGTCCTTTGTCCTATTCCCTCCCCTCTCAAGGCAAAGGCTCATCCCTGCACACACATGTGCTGTGCACTTCAGCAGCCGACTCCAGGGGTTCTGTACTCTTAAAAAGGATCTCTTGCTAACCTGGTTTTCTTTCATGTACTAAAATCACTCATCCCTTCAGCCCTTCTCTCAGCTGCTCTCCACAATTTACCACTGAGCCTCAAAGTCAGTTCTTATGACTGAACTCTTTCCTAACCCTCCTCTTTCTTACTTTGTTCAGTTCTAGAAACTCCTTTATAAGTTCCCTCTGCACCTACCTTCAACTCTAACTGGGACCCGTGGATACTAAGACCTATTGGTCCTGTAGTTAGCCAATGGTGCTAACTGGAAGCCAGATGACATGACGGGCATAGTCTCTGACTAGTGATCCTGTAGTGGCCGGAACTTCCCGGCCAGAGGTAATCTGCTCGCTCCCACTCCCTGAGACTCAGCTTGTCTGTGATGAGACTCAGGAGGCATAACCATGCAGACATCAGAGTCAGCCCCCTCCACGTGAACTCTGCCTTCCTGACTATTCCATCTTTGTTTTGCAAGGAGTGTTGCCTCGCCCATTCCCCCTCTCCAGTTGTATTTACTAGCAGTTGTAAATTGAGGGATTTTGTGGTCTTTCCTAGAGCTTGCAGTTCTCTTTATTATAAACAGCTGTTGCAGCAACTTGCACTAACTGGATATCATTGTTCACACTGCACTCCACAGCACCTCTATGCAAAACTCCCTCCAGTCTTGACATATATGTTAAAGTACTTTCAATGATGTGTGCTCACCAACTTGACAGATAAGTCTCAGCATCTACCTACATTATTGAGTAACTTTTTGACTGATGTCAGACATTCTGCTGTAGAAAAAGAGTCATTTGTGCTATTTGAAAACATATATAATTCTTAGTGCCAGACTCTACACATTTTCTATTAATCTCTGTTGCATCTGTACCTCAGAAGCTTTTCACCCCACTAACATTTCAATGATGTGTTCCAACCACAATTCAAAATTGTCCTCTCAAGTTGCTGGCACTAGACTCTTTCTCCTCCCCACCCCCAGCCGAGTCTCTAGATCCTGCGTAGTGTAAATTCTGAAACACTGGCCCTAATATAATTTTCAATAGCAATCCAAACAGTTAACAGAGCTGAATGGATCCCTTAATTACAGCAAGCCTGTGTGCAATACATCCTCTATCTTCTTTTTTGAAAAATTTCAGGTTTTGGGGTTTTTTTTAATGATGTCATGGTTGATTCAAACACAAATATACAACTGGATACTTCATGAAGGAGTTTCTTTGATCTATTCTCATAAGCTCACAAAACATTGAACATGTGAGACACTCCAGGTGAAAAATTCAATATTCTAATGACTTTTCTGTAGCATCCATCTGGTTTTTGGTTTCTATACCAAAGATCAACCTTGTTCCTAGTAAGTCAATTTCTACTCCCTGCATCACTGGCTGTGGAGAGCAGATACTAGAGGCTGCTCTATTAAGGCTGGTGTTTTAACCTGATAGACATCTAGTTGAACTCCATAGATAGAGTACCTCAGAAAATTCTTCAAGGTCCCAGGTGTCAGATACATCCCTTAATGGGGCAAGTTATGTATTTCTTTGCCAAATCAACCCTGATTTAAAATGAAGCTAGTTTTTCAGTTGCCAGAGAATACGCAATCACAACATACATATTGAGATCACTTTTAAAAAATAGTTTTACTCAAGTTTTGTGAGAATGTGTCATTTATCTTAATTCCATTCCTTAGCTCCATTCACTAAGCCTTTTCCATAACTTTAATCTTACCCACATGTAAATACTGAGCAGGCAGCTTGCTGCATCTACCTGGAATTCAGGTAGGCTATTTGAACTAGAGATGCACATTTAGAGTTCTAAAGTTATAGAGTAGAGGAAATTGTGAAGCTTAAGCTCTGGAGCCTTCCAAATATTAGAAGTTAGGAAAGTAAACAGCAAGTAAAAACCAAGGAAAAAGTTGTTTAAAGGACACTGTGCCAAATGATGCTGACAGACCAAATAAGGTAAAGAATGAGTATTAACCTCTGTACTTGACAATATGGATAGTGTTTCACCAGTTATCATGACAAGAACAATTTCAGTGGCAATGGGCAAAGGCCTGGTTGGGGTAAGTTCAAGAGACAATGAGAAGAGACGATGAGAAGGAGGCGGTGAGTATAAACAATACTTCTGAGGATTTCTGTTGCAAAGAGGGACAGAGACAGAAGGGATAGGAGTTGTCAGAGTAAAAAGGATCAATGTAAGATTTTTAACTGAAAAAAAAACAGCACAGTCTGTATGCTTATTGAAAGAAAATAAGAATGTATAGAAGATCATTATTTCCTAGAATGGTGATATTCAAAAGGCAAGAGGGCATGGGGACGTGAAACAGTGAAAAAGATGACCTTTGCCAGGAGAGGAGACAGTGTATTCACAGTTATAAGAAGAAAAGGGACCAGTATATGGGCCCAGATGCCCATATCAGTAGATTTGGTGGTGAGTTCCAGTGATAGTTCTTTTCTGATAGTTTCTTTATTCTCAATAAAATCAGCGTTCACGAGCTGAGAATGAGCTATGTAGGTAGGAGGTTGGTTGGGTGTTTAGGAAGAAAAGAAAAGGTTTGAAATAATTATCTGAGAGTGGGAAGATTAGAGGACTAGCAATATATACTAGGAATATATACAGCCTGATGGCTGGACGATATTAAAGGCTCACTTGAGATTGGCAATCACGAATTGACAGTGAGACAGTCATAGGGTGATCCAGCTTTGACCAGTCATGTAGATTCAAGTATACATTAAGGAGAGATTTTGATTTAATTAGGGTTGTAGTTGGACAAAAAAAAAAAGTAACAAAGTGAGAAAGGGACAAAAAAAGTTCAATCTGCATACAATAGTGACAATAATGATTGATGAGGGAATTTAAGCTGACTAAATAAAGGAGTAAAGAAGGTAAATAAGAGAATGTGTAAAGAGGTAGAATCAACAGATTGGAGTCTCTGGTGGGAATTCAAAATTCTGGATTTGCAATACAAAAAGAAATGAGCCAGAACCCCATCTTTATTCCACCCTCCCCCAAAATGTATCAGTTATAATATGAAAGAGAGAGTGCTTCTTCAAATTGAGGTTAAGGATATGGTATGTTTTTTATAATGACAAGGTCTAATGGTAATGACTGGGAAAAACGGGCAAGAAAGAGTATAGAACAAAGTCACTGGAGGAAGGAAGATTAAAAAACTAAGTACCACATCATTTTAAGACCATGTATGTAGATGTTGAAATTATCAAGAATTATGAGTCGTGTAGAAGAAAGAGTGTGTCCCAGGAGCAAAGTCTTTCAACACACCAGAGGAAATGAGTTAAACATTATCAGAAAAGCCAATCTTTCTTTCTGCTATTTGCTAACAAAAATAGATAATTTTCTCATTATTTTAGATATGATGACAAAAGACAGCATGTAAACACAGTCAAAGCAGAATGAATTGACTGCTCTGGCTGCCCAGGATTTGTTTATGCCTTTCTCCTTCTTATGTAAACCTTCATTTTGCCTGGTAACCACACCTTCTAATCAGGAATTATGTGCCAAAAGCACTGTTACCATTAATTCCCATCTTCAGAGTGTACCTGGCTGTATTAAGGATAAATTTGTCACCCTTGCCAGTGATTAGTTAAGAAATGGAATGTGACTTGGTTTGTCCCAGTGAAATAATACCATAGAGGATTCCCAAATGCTTCTGAGTAAGTTTCTCCTAGAATTTTTACCCCTGGAAGGACTTTTAGAAATGACAATATATTTTATTTTATAGCTGCTAGCAGGTTTTGCATCTTTTTCTTTTGCTCTGTCACTAGAGTATTATATTTACATAAGTAGCTTATTCTTTAGTTTGGATTCTAGAATTAAGACAATGTATAGAATAAAGTCAAAGACAACTCACAGTAGACACACAAATGAGAAATAAGTCCTTTTTACTGAAAACCAAAGAGCTTTGTGATTTGTTATTGCAGCATAACCTTGCACATACTAACTGATACAAAGCATTCCAAAAATATATACATGTGAGATCTAAATAAGATATTTAACTAACTTAAGAGCTGGCATTGCATAGATTCATATTAATAGTCAGAAACAAAGATGTAGTTTACTCTGCCCCCACCTGCTCTTCATCCTTTTGATCTCCATGCAAAGATCTCTGCCAGATGTTTCCAAAAATACCTTTGGGATATATCAAGGGAGATGCAAAATTAGTTTTCTTGGTTATCCTATAGCAACTGCCATTTCTTCTTTCTGGCTCAGCTTGCTGCACAGATGCCTTCTGTATCTGCCAACATAAGAAAGATTATTTTCATAGCTAGTTCACACCAGGGGCACTGTCGTTGCTCTTGATATCTCTTGAAGTTTGTGCTGAGGCTTCTGATGCCAGATAGCCAGGGAGCTGATGTCTGCAAAACAGCATGGTCTGTGTCCCTGCTAAAGGATCAGTTTTGTTAACTACAATTCTATCACCAATTCTGTTGAAATGTTATTCTATCAGACCCCCAGGAGATTTTAGTAAATGGCTTATTTGCTTTCTCTCTCTCTTTCTCTCTCCCCTTTTCTCTCTCACTTTGATTTGTTGTACTGGACCAGATGAGTTTTTAATTAACCCTATTCTGTATTCAAAGCAGTCCTTCTCTCCCTTGCTAGCCAAATGCTTTTGAACGCAACATCTTTAACTTCATATTAGCACAAGTTCTCTCCCAGATGGGTCTCCACTCCCCCATATACCTAGATTCCTGCCCCAACAACCTTCCCATAGAATGTGCCCTGAGACTCATTCAGCAGATGTGTGTTGAAGTCCCACTGCATACTGGGCATCATGTTAAGTACTAGAGATGCAATATCAATGAGAACACAGTCTTGGCCCTCTAGAAACTTAAAGTCTATGAGTAAAACTGAAAGGTACACAACATTGTTATAGGACTGTCTCCAAGGTGATACAATAGCCCAGTGAGGGAAAACAATTAATATTGACTGTCAGGGGAAAAAGCATGTCTAATCTCAAACCCGAAGCATGAGAGAAATCACACCATTCAGTAACAGGAAGAAAAGGAGGAAAGGCAGAGGAAGTAGTATTTGCAAAAGCCTGGAACTGAGAAGTGTGATCAGTTTGCAGAATTGAAAGTCAGACAACATGAATGGCTGCATGAAGAGGACGAGCTCTGTGAGGGCAGGACCGTGTCCCCACATCCTCCATGCCTGGTAGTTACCTAATGCATGGTAATTACTCGGTAAGAAGAATGGTCCTAGATTGTGAGGATCAAAAAGACTGACAACATATGTGGGTAGAAAGTTATGTGGGAACAAAATCATGAGGGTCCTTGTAAGACACATGAAGTATTCTGGATCAGAGCGCAATTGATAACTATTGAAAGATTTTTAAAAAGAGTAAGAACACAATTGTAAGAGTGGAAAATTGTAAAGGTGGGAAATTGCAACCACCCCACCATTCTTTTGACATTGTGTCTGTAAGTGCGGACTCTGACTAATATGCAGCTTCTAGATGAACAACATGTTTGTATAAGAATCCTAGGAAATAATTTCAAAAGATACAGACTTTGACCTTCAAGTATCCCAATTCCAGCAGATGTGCTGACCTTCAAACACAGAGTCAGGATGCCGTAACACCAGGATGACTGAAGCCAGGGTGACTAAACCAGGATGACGCACACTGGACCATCACTTGCCTTACCAGAATGGACTGGGCTCATCTGCACGTGGAGAACTTGTCAACCCCCTCCCTTGATCTCTTCGCTCTGTTCCCCTCCTTCCTCATAAAAACCTCTCTCTCCACTGAGATGTGCAGATGGAGATGGTAGAGATGGTCTTTGAAACATGAGTCTCCCATCTTCTCAGGAGATGGGCTTTGAAATATGAGTCCCTCACCTTCCCAGGAGATGGGCTTTGTGACATGAGCCCCCACATTCCCAGCAGATGTTTTCTGAAGTGTGGGTACCCCATATACCAGATGGCTAGCATCTGAAAATGAACTACTTCATTTACATCAGCACTTGCCCCTAGAATATTGGCTTTCATAGCAGCAGGCAGCTGGACCTGCTTTTCGTTACACAATTACATTCGTAATTCTTCACAGTTCTTTAGATTGATTACTAAGATTAAATGAAGGAGTTCTACTTAGGTAGTGATTACAGTAATCAGCTAATTCAGGTAATAACTAATATTTATTTTACATTTTTATGAGCCTATTCTAAATGATTTTCTTGTATTACCTCATTTAATCTTGTCAAAAACTCACTGAGGTGGATAATATTTTTTTCATCTTTTATGAAGGAGGAACCTGAATCACAGAAGTTAAGCAACCTGCTCAAGGTCACATAGGTAGTGAGTAGGTAAGAAGCAGAAGCAGGATTCAAAACCATACTTTTAACCTCTTTCTTATATTCTACATCACAAGAAAAATATCAGTGATTTATTTAAAAAGGAAAAAAGTACAGTTTTGGTAGAGAAAAGTATCCTAGAAAGAGGGATGTTAAAAAGGGGAAATTGACAAGAATTGGAAACAGGATTACATGCCCACTGTGTGGAGAAGGGAGATAGAGTCAAGGCTGATATTCCAGTTTCCAGCTTGGGCAAGTAAGGAAGTACAAAAGAAGGATATTGAGGATGGGGAAAATTGATATAACACATGGAATATTATAAGTGCTTATTAGACATTAAGTGAAGATAGTGAATAGACGGTTATAACTGTGGATGTGGATGGCAATCTGGATGGAGATTTAGATTCAAGTTCTCAATTTAAGATTGTCATTGAAACCGTGTAGGGCACACTCATTCACAGAGTATATGCTGAGAAAAGAACACAGAGGATGGAATCCTGATGCATGAGAAAATTAAAGAGGCACAGAAGGGGAGACTGTCACATCAAACACACACACACACATACACACAACACCAGGAGAATGTGATGTCACAGAAGCCAGCGGAGTCAAGAGCTTCAATAATAGGGAGCAGAGATACAGAGCAAAGCCCCGATTGCTTAGAATAGAAGTTACAGGAAGTCACAATGCAGTGGGGACAGTTAAATGGAAATTTTGACAAATTTATGGAAGTTCAGTACAGACTACCAGGAGACTCAGAAATCTCTAGAGCCATAGCCTAGGGGAGCTGCAGGTTTGGTGAGCTTTCCCCACAGGTTCTCACAGTGAGGATCCATGAAAATTCCTTCAGGGCTCTGGAAGGGAGGAAAGAACATCCAGTGAGAAAGTTCTCCACAACAGAGGCTTTTTCCCCAAGGGAAGGACTTTACCTGAGTTTGGGAAGTAAATATCTCTACACATTATCCCCTCCAGCATTCCTGTCTCAAGGTATAAAAGCACATTGTCATAAAGGAACATGGTTTGAAGGAAATAAACTAAAAAAATTATCACCAAGGAAAAAAAATATCACCAAGGAAACAAGCAGGGGCAGGGGTGGGGGGTGGGGGGGAAGGGCGGGAGCTAAATCACCAGAGGAGATTCTGCCCAGGTTGATGTTAACATTCCTTTCTGCTTGATTAAACTTTATACAGCCTACTCTATGGCTCTGACTTGCCTTTCTGTGGAGCATTTATTAACACTTTATAAAACTTATAAATTCTTTCCCTGACCCTGTGAGGTGTAACTGTTTTTGAAAGACTCCAGTCAAGGTTCTCTCAAGGACCTGGGAGTCTCCAGTCATAGAAGAAAGTGGACGTTTCAGATGGCCTAAGGTCCACCCTCGGGGGCTCTTAAACTGTCTCCCACCTGTTGTTAGAGTAGAGCTGAGTGTCCAGAGCTGGTCTCCATTCTCTCCCTTATTGCTTGCAAAAGTGTTAAAATAAAATTAAATTCTACTTGAAAAAAATGAGGAAGCAGTTATGAGTATCAATACTGCAGAGATGTCAACTGAAATAGCCTGAATCTATCCAGTGGATTTAACAACAAGGAGGTTACAAGAAACAACAGGATTGTTCTTACAGTATAATCCCAGCAGTGGAATTGCTGGGTCAAAGGACAAAATCAAGGGGGAGGGTGAAGGAGGTAGGGGAGGGAGGGCGGTTCAGCTGGGGTGGAGTGGTGGGATGGGGAGAAAAGGCACACAACTGTAACTGAATAACAATAAAAAATTAAAATTAAAATTAAAAAAAAGAAACAACAGGATTGTGAAAAGAAAAGTTTGGGATAGAATCTTCAAGTTAGTGAGGAATTTTCAACCCATACAAGATAGGCCAGGAAAGTTTGACTTTTAAAAAAATGCAAGGAAAGAAGAAGAAAGATTTAAGAACAGAGAGACTGGACTTAAATAACTTCTCTGTTTCAAGCAGCAGGAATCAACTTTAGCTAACTTAAAATGGACTATTTTTAAAAAGCCTGAAGTGTCCCAATGTAATCCAGAATGGAAATGCTCTAAGACCTATGGAAGGATGCAGGAGGCATCCTCCAAATGGGCCCCAAAGAGCCCTGTGACCCAGTGACTTACTTCTAATGAATAAATATGGCAAAAGTGATAGAAAGTCATTCTCAAAAATATGGCGACTTACATCTTGATCTTTCTCTCCCTCTCTCGTTCTCTCTCTCTCTCTGTCAGATTTTGCTCTAGGGGATATAAGTAGGTGTAAGTTTTGTTGGGGGGGGGGGTAGATAACTTGTCTCTTTAGTTTCACAGATCTATAGGTAAAAGGAATGGAAACCAAGGAACTATATGCTTAAAAGACTGTACCTAAGGATTCTCATTTGCACCCTACCCTTATTTATACAAGGTGCCTCTGGGCTTTGAGCTGATGTCATACTAAGATAAGGCTTCTGGGGGCTCTTCAGCGAGGCTGACTATCTCTGGAATTGGCAGCGGCATGAATCACTGGGAGCTAAAAAGTCGACTATAGTAGGTAGCCCCTAAAATAGCCCTCATTGATCTTCACCTCCTGACATTTATATCCTTGGGTATGAATGTGAGCTCTTCGTGAATGTGAGCTGGCCCTGGTAATTTTTCTAATAATTAAAACACAGTGAAAGTAATGGGATGTAAATTTCAAGGTTAGATTATAAAAAGACTGTTACTTCTGCCTGGCCAGCCCTCTCCCACTCTCCCTCCAAACCCTAGCTCTGGAAAAGCAGCTTTAAGGAAAGCAATTAGCCCTATGGAGAGGTCAGTGTGGCAAGAAAAAGATATATCAGGCCAGCTGCCAGAGAGGACCTTTAGCCTGTGAATGGCCATATGAGTGACCTCAGAAGAGAACCTCCTATCAGTCAAAGCTTGGGGATCACTCTAAGCACAGCCAGTACCTTGACTGAAGCTTTGTGAGAGACCCTAAGAGGCACCTAGTGAGGGCCTACTTAGGTTCTGAAGCTACAAAAACCTGTAAGATAATAAATGTTTATTAAGTTGCTGTGTTTTGGAGTAATGTATTACCCTCCAGTAGATAACTAATATAAAAATAAAAATAAAAGCCATGGGGCACAACTCTACCTGAACATCCTCTCTCTCTATCTTCCGCTTCTCTGCACTTTTCACCTGTGAGCAACATAGCAGAAAACGCAGACCTCCTTAGGGTCCACCTTTCTGGGGAAGTGGCTGACCACTCTTTACTCAGTTGTCTCTTGTAGTAATAATGTCAGGTATGGTCAGAGGGGCAGGGGCACACTATGCACCCGCTACGGGCACTCTTGCTCACAGATGAGGGGTGGGCCAGTTTAACACACGCAACCTGAGCATAGACACTAAACAAGGTTTTGTTTTGAGCTTCCTAAAGCGTGTTTTGACAACTGATATGTCAAACATCTCCAAAGATACATTATGTTGAAATTTCTCTATTTCCCCAACCTAACAACTTCTATCATAAATTTTAAGTCATGTTGAATCATTCAACTATGTGGGGGTTTTTATTGCTTTTTGCATGCTTGGGGAAACTCTTTCCTGAAGCCAGAAATTATTGACTATCTAAAACGTTGAATACAAAGAACTATCAGTCGCTCCCAATCTGAGTTCCAGAGCCAAATGCTGCTTAGGTAGTTTAGGCAAAAATAACAGTAAAATTAAGGTGTATGTGTGGGAGTGGGGGGTAATATGGCCTTTTCCACCCTGTAGGTAATAGATTTGAAGCCCTCATTTTGAATACCTCGAGGTCATAATTGAGATGCTAACATGCCTATTAAGCCATTTATTTATAATGATTTTAATAACACAAGAATAATGAAAAATTACTAGATAATTAAATCAAGCTACATATAGGTTTAAAAGGATAAAAAAATGTCCAATAGGCTGATTTCTTAAAATGTTAAAAAAATACAAGGTACTAAATATAACCAAAATAATTGATACTTAAAAATATGGGTGGTGGCAGAAAAGGGAAAGATTTCTTTTTGCTTCTAAAAAAAATGTTTGATATGGTATAATAACTGGTGCAATAAAACACAAAATCTGTAGGCAAAGAAAGAAAACAAAAGATTTAAAAAGCAAAAGGGAAAATAAGAAACACCAAAATGTTAAAAATACTTTTTTAAAACTTCAAACTGGAATATATTCATTCAGTCATACATTTACTCATTTATTCGACAGGTATAAATTTATGCCTATTTTATTCCAGGCCTTCTAATATGTTCTGAAGAAGACAGATGCTACACTTACCCTCTTGGAGTATTCTGAATTTTTTTGTTAAAACACATACTTAAATGCTAAAAATATGCCAGTCCAGAGTGAAAGAAAGAAAATGAAATTCTAGGCGATGCGTTTTGTAAGTGTTAAAAGATGTCTGGGAGACAAGAGTACTTTTCTCTTGCTAGATCCTTGATGACCAGGTTTCTAGCCCACAGCAGATTAGGGGTGTGCGTACCATGACTGTTAGTAAGTTATTTTTAGAAATTACATATGCAAGACAGGCTGCAGCTTACATTCACATGCCTTGGAGACGTGCTGGTGTTTGATAACGTAATTGAGCTGAGTACGTCCTGTTCACAGAGAGCAGAACAAGCATGATATGTGACTTTACATTCACAAATGGAATTTTAACCCAATCTCTACTTAAAAGATTTCTTATTTGCTTTCCACATGGAAGTGTGCTGACTTTCTAAACATAAAAGCGCACGCAAACACACACAAAGGAAATAAAAAAGGATTTGAATGGTTAGCTTTCTTTGGGATAAGTTATGCTACTCTGTTTCCTTTCAACGGGGATACATATTTTAAGAGTTTCAAAAACCAGCAAGAACAGAGAAGACATATATTTTCCTTGTATGAGTTAAGCAAGCAAATGAAAAGCAAAAATGGAAGCCATGAATAAGATCCAGGTCACCAACAGTAAATCGAAGTGCAGGTTGTTGGTGTTAAATGCTTGCACTAGTCACTTGTCCGTTTGTACATTCTACAAATGATTATTGTTCACTTAGTACACGTCAGACACTAGGCGTATGGGGACACGTTGAGGCTAAGGCAAGCCATTGTCCTCATACACTACTGTCTAGTCTAACCGAAGAGGCAGACCCATGCGTGTGGGTGCGTGCACAGATGCACACACCAGCACCGGTTCAGTTAGCGCTAACTGCGTTGAAGACAAACCAAACAACGTAAGCAGGTAGGTACTGACAGAAGGACCCAGTGGCTAGTATAGAGAAGTTCTCTCTGAGGAGGTCTTTCTAACAGGTTTTGCATTAAATAAGGGAAAATCTATAGACATATTGGGGGAAAGAAAATTCTAGGACAGACAGCAGCCAGAGCATAGACTATACTCAAAGACTCATAGGCTTGGTTGACACAGTCATAAGAACCGCAAGAAAGACGGAGGTGTATAGAAAAGGGAGAAAGGAGGTCAGAAAAGGAACACGTAACGCAGATAGAACAATTAGTGCACGCTTTTGTAGATCCTCAAGAAGCTTCTAGATCTTATTGTTAGTGCAGTGAAAACCCATTGAACGTGATGTGGTCATCGCCATTATTATCTTGTCCAGTTCAACTTTCCCAGACTAATCTTTCTCAGTCCTTGCCCCAAGGGATTTTGTATCTATCCAACCCTATGACATGTAAAAGTCAAGATTCTGTCCTTCACGCACATCTGAAATATTATGGTCACTTCGGATTCCCTCTCTTCCTTACCTCACCGATAATGAGTAAAGAAATCTCTCTTAGTCACGTGGAGTTGGGCGGGCACAGGCGCAGCTCATTTGTAGCAGGATGGGGTTCCGGTTCCACTTGGCTTGAGCGGGGCAGAGGAAAGCCTGACGCAGACTGCCCTTGGGCCTGGGGAGTTTGTCTCCAATGTCTGCGGGGGCGCAGGGGCTGAGTTCTGAGAGCAGGATGAGACTACAGGTTCAAGCCGTTGACGTGGAATGCTGTGACGCTGGTACTTGGACTGACTTAACAACTTTCACGCTACAGTTTGCAACGCACATGTGCCACCACTGAGGTCGTTCTTATATAACTTGTAGCAACCACGTGCCCGTGCACCCGCACAGGAGTTAGAGCAGCGCACAGTGCTGGTGTGGAAGAGTGGTGTGGCATGTGCACTGTTTTCATCTCACCGTTTAATTCTCACAACTCCGAAGTCCATACTATTCTCATATTTTACAGGTGAAGCATCAGGTTAGGTAGTGGCCTGAGATGCAATCACAAATGCTTTCTTTGGGGGGAGAGACCCCATAAACCCTGGAATTATCTTATGGAGGGTGGGCCCCTTGAAGTACAGGCTTACCCCGCTAGACGGGTGTTCTAGGAACCCATCTGCATCAGTGCACCAGCTGGCGGTGTGAGAGGTTGCGTTCAGCCTCGGTGAACTTTTTTGAAGACTCAACACGTTTGCCCATTTCATGACGGGTGATTTAGGAGTGCACCTTTCCCACACTGCTCTGCGTGTTCAGCAGGAAGAGATGTGACCTCTGGAAAGTCATTTATCTCTTCTTGAGATGTGTCCTCGTGTAACAAATATTTAAACAGATGAGGCCAGTTTGGGGGCTGGGAGGAGACACGAGCTATACAAGCTCTTCACAGTATTTATAATGAACCTACAGAAGTTTCCGACATTTGGCACAAAGGGAGCATATGTCAGCATGCTGGTGTGTTGTTGTTGTTGAATGAACGTAGAGGCATAACGTAAGAGAAATATAAAGGACACAGTGGCATTAGACGTTAGGGTAGGAACGTGCTGCAGGTAACGGGGACAGTTTTCATGTGGGAAGAAAATGTGGCTGCAGCAAGGTGTGCTGTTAAAGAACAGCCTAGTGTGTGCTAGAAGTTCTTTCTGTTCAGTGATAGTCTTTCCTGTAAGTCAGCCGGGCAACTGCTCTCGGCCAGCTGCCGGCCGAGCAGCCCGGCACCAAGGAACAGACAAGAGTCACACAAGGTTACTATGCTAGTCACTCAGCTTTTAGTAAATGCAGGGTCACTCAAAGTAGAGCATCAACACACATTAATATCCTACTCACACTCTAACAACCTAAGAGAAATATAACACACACAGCTATCGATGGGGGAAAATGAACTCGAGTCCCAGAGTCTCAGTCTGCAGGTGCAGGAGACAGTGCAGGAGACAGCACTGTGGGCGAGGGAGTTGTCAGCATCTTGCAAGGAAGGATCTGCAGAGACAGATGGCAGCAGGGCAGATGAAGTCCTCAGTCCAGCCAGGCAGGGCCACCAGCAGCGATGCCAAGGGAGGTCAACATGACGTGGAGCAGCACTCTGCTGTGTGGAGCTCGGCTGTCTCAGCAGTGGTCTGGAGCCTGACTCCGTTATACCTTGAAAGTGGTGCACTCCATCCTCTGGGTCTCTTGATAAGTGACTTGGCCCCCCTGGTGGCAAGTGGGGAATTTGCCCAGGGTCCCACTCTGCAGACATGGCTGTTCGGATCACGTGTGCAGATATCTTTGGTGTGTCTCTTTGCCGCATGTGTCTGCTCTGACTTAGGTAGTTTCCCCCTTTAACCAGAGTGTCCTGGCTGCTGACAGCCATTTTAGTCGACATGAGCGACTGCACTTGGTTTTCTGGGCTCCACGCTATCTTGCCCAGACCAGTGCCATTTTACTGGTCCTGCTCTCCACACCTTACTCCTTCAGGTGTTTGTAACATTGATTTCGCACTTTCTTATGCCTGAGTGCATTTTAAATGATTTGATTTCATATACTATTTGCCCCTGTAGGTGTCCCTTACTTTCTTTAACTTTTTTTAACTTTATCCAAACTTCCATTTCTTCTTTCACTTAACCCATCGAGAGTGTGAGCCACTCACTGTCTATATTGACTGTCCCATCTGTAACTGCACTCTGCCGCTCTTTCTCCACATTCTGCTTTGTTTCCCTGTCAGCACTTATCTCCGCCCAACCTACTCCATTCTTATCCATTATCTAACCTCCCTATTTGAATTTAGGGGAATCTTTTGTCTGTTTTTGCTCACTGCTCTCCTCAGTCACCTGGGCATGCCTGTCACAAATGAGGTCTTCTATACATACTTGTTGAATTGAGTGAACTCAATTTTTTAAAAAAATTACAGATATACGTGGTCTTTGAATATGAGCTTTGTGTTTTTCTTTTGCAAACTATGTTTCTTTTTTTCTTTGTGTTGCAATATTTTAATAGATTCAGTGTTGGGGGAATTATCCTTGTTTATATATCTCTGAATGTGGGCAAATTTATAAGCGTCTGTTATTAACACAGAAGAGAGTAAATGTGTTCCACACGTTTTCAGAGCCTGTTCTACCTGAGCATCGCTTGTCTCTTCTCCTTCAATTCTGAGTCTAAGACTTAAGATTCACCTATTCAGTAGCCTAAAAAAAAAATTTTAAAAACAGCTGTGGAGAAAGCTGAGACCACTCACAGCCACAGTGATGGAATTTTATAATGGCATTTTTTATCCTCAGTGTTTCTTAAATCGGTCTAAGAGTCATGCTTTGCCTGTAGAGTCAGAAGCATATGCTACTAAATGAAGGTGCCTTATAAATTAGATTCTTATCTACAAACTGGTCACTTCAGTGTAAGTGTTTTTGAAAGATGTGGATTTTTAAAATTTTGGTGTGGATACACATTTTGTCTTCATAGTTTGTCAGTATTGTTCTTTAGTTGTAAAGATGGCCTTAGGAAGTGTGTTTTTATTTTTATTTTTCATTCTCCTGCTTCATGCCCTTGTGGTGGGTTGAATGGTTGCCTCCAAAAAGACATGTGTATAAAACTATGAATGTCAACTTATTTAGAAAGGGAATCTTTGCAGATTTCAGTTAAGGATCTTGAGAAGAGATCTTCAAGATTATCTGAGTGGGTCCTAATTCCTCTTAAGACACACGCACAGAGAAAGAGGAAAAGGCCACTTGAAGTGAGAGGCAAAGATTAGATTTAGGCAGCCACATCCAAAAACACTTGGAGACAACAGGAGCTGGAAGAGACAAGAAAGGGTTCTCGCTCAGAGCCTTCGGAGGCAGCATGGTCCTGCCTACCAGTACCTTGACTGCAGAATTTTGGTCTCCGAAACTGTGACAGGGTAAATTTCTGTTTGCTTTAAGCTGCCTAACGTGTGGTAATTTGTTATGGCAGCCCTAAGAAACCAATACAGTCCTTTATGCTAGACATTGCCCTTCTGGGTGAGAGGGGAATTCTCTTCGAATGAACGCTACAATTACTAGAGAGTGAATGAAGACAGGGAGAAAAATGGAAAGATCTGGTCACATTTATGCCCTTGAAGTCCTTCCGTTGAAATGTCAGGATGATGTTAATATGCCCCAGGGAAAGCAGCTTCCAAGCATAGTGTTCCCCTTTCTCCCATGTCTGCCCAGGCCCTGCAACCAATTAATGCATCATTTGTTGAAATAGCCATAGCACTCTTTTGATATATTTTTAAAAGATTCTATTTATTTATTTTCAGAGAGATGGGGAGGGAGGGAAAGAGGGAGAGAAACATCAAGGTGAGAGAGAAATATCGGTATTGCCTCTCTCGTTATGCACCACCCCAACCAGGCCCAAAACCACCAACCAGGCATGTGCCCTGCCCGACTGGGAATGGAACAATGGGACAGGCGAACTTTTGCTTCGAGTGCTGTCTGTGTAGGCGGTGGTGTTTGTGGAAGGCTCCATGTTATTTCCTGGATTCTACCTTCATTTTGTTGCAGATTATAGTGTATTTAGCAGGGTGTCCAAGTGATACAGTTGGGGGGAAAAAAACTTTCTCTAATTTTTAAACAAACATTCTCTAAAAAAACAAGCACCCCTCACCTGTTTTATTGTCTTCAGTGTGTTTCAGAAAGAGAGAAATTTATAAACCTACACTTATACTTTTATCTTTTCTTCAGTATTCTAATTAGCTCTTGTGATCTACGAAGGTAGTTGATATGTTGGCTCTGTGTTGTACATGTGAAACTACTATAATATTGCATGTCAACTGTAACTGAAAAATAAACTTTAAAAGAGCACAGGACGTATAAAACTATTTCTTTAATGTCTCAAATGCTGTGCTTTCATAATACATGCAGTACCGTATAGAGTGGATTCTCTAAAGCAGCAACCTTCAACCTTTCCACCTCACAGCACACATATGCTAATTACCGAAATTCCGTGGCAAACCAAACAATATATATTATTTTGCCAATCTGACAAACATAAGTATAATTTTGATTCATTCACACTGGATGCCCATTGTTGTGTTGGCTGTTGTCATATTTTTATTTGACAATCTAAGGGGGAAGACGTCAGTACCCCTGAGTAAAAAGTCAGGTATTGCATGTTTTAAAAATTCTTGAGGCACACCATTTGAAAATTCCTGCTCTAAAGGAAAGTAAATGCTATAGAAGAAGTTTTTCCAAAAGGTCCCCCTGGGACTTCAGATAAAGCCTAGTCTGTTCTGATTTAACCTCCTCATTAATGACATGGAAAAGGGTGGGAGTCACCAGCACATTCATTAAATTCACAGCTGTTCTTAATTGAAAGGTGTAACACATACCAGCTAAGGACAAACACTCTGAGGTTAAAAGTAGGAACAGAGGAACATATATACAATATATTTTATCGAGGCCAGAAAACAACCTGAAAATCAAACCCCATGGGCTGAAGATACTTGAGATGGTGTCCAGAGCTCAAGGACTCTCAGGCTGAAGATGACAGTACAGAATTTGGCAGTACAAGGATCCATTCTAAGTGACCAGCAATTTATAGCCAGAGACGTACAAAAAAGGACAGCACACAACACACAGATACAAGTGATCTCTTAAAAGATGTGTTAATCTCACTTGACTATAAATACTGAAGATCAATTTTTTAAATGTATCAAGAAGAAATCTTGGAAGGAAATGATTTGTAAAAATAACAATTTTTGTGTGGTTCCATAATGAAATCAAATGCACAAGAATCAGATCACATGAACTTTAAAAGTGCTCTCAATTTATACATGAGAAATATGGTACCAAGAAAATGTAAGCTACTAGCCCAGGATCCTAAGGCAAATATTTGAGAGAACCTAAGCTTAAGTTTAAGTCTCCTGACTACTAACTGTTGCACCATTCTGGGTTCCTGTACCATTGCTAGGTCTGAGTTGAACATCAGCATCAGGGATGTGAAAATATCCCAATTTTAATGTCTAGGACTCTTGGTAAGGAAGCTTTGGTAGAAAGTTAATATTCCATACCGATTTCTTGGAAGCATAAAGGAAGCAGAGAGAGGATCAGCGCAGGAGGACTACAAGAACGGTTGCTGGTGGCCTCATTTCTCGGCAGAGTATTCAGTGGGAGGTTCCAAACTGTCTTGTGAAAGTGGCGAAGAGCACCATCCTAAGCGTCAGAAGAATTTTGTTTAAAACCTTACACGCTTATTTCAGTATTGTGATTTGCAGCTTCAAAATTTCCAACTTAAATCTCAATGAAATCAGTTAATTAAAATTGCCTATTAAGTTTAATGCCTGGAAGGTATTAGGTGACATTAAGGTTAACACTGCTTGACAAGGCCGTGGTGAGGATCAAATTTAAAATTCTAGGAAGGGTTCTGTAAAAGAGAAAACTAACAATGAAGATACGATTTGCCTGAATCCTGACTTGGTGACACGCTCTAACTTCTCCAGCAGAGTCCATTTAAATGAGGTCATTCAGCTGCAGTTGCTTGTTTACAAAATCCATTCAGTAAAGTAACAGATACTCAGGAAAAGTGAACTAGAACAAGGGTAAAGACATGGCTCCACTTGAGTGAAGGGTTCCTGCATCTAGTATCACCCAGAAGGTAGTAGGATGAAACTCTGCATGTGTATAATTTGGAAGAAAACTAAAAGTTTCTAAATTCATTGATTAATAAGAATGCCCGGCAGAAATCAGTCCAGACTTCGTGTCTAGGATCTAGCAAGAAGTCAAGGAAATGGCAAAACGTTAGCGTCAAAACAATCTGCGCTTGTATCCGAGCTTCACAGTTCATGGGCAATGGGACTTAGCAAACTCACCAAGCTTTGGTCGTCTCGCTTAGGAAAGGAATGATGATGTTATTTACGTCAGTAAGTTGGTGTAAGGGTTAGAGGAGCACATGCACATCTTCCAATGCAGTGCAGTATCTACAGCGATCATTTTTGTACCTTCCAAAGCAGCTGCGCGAGATCTCCTCCCAGACCAGGCAACACTCCTGTGAATCCCATGCCAGTCAACTTACAGGAGATTTATTTAAAACTCCAGCATGTGAACTGAACTGTCAATGATAATGACGATAAAGACAATGGCCTTTGAATGTACCTGGTTATAACTTCACAAATGATGCATAATCTTACTGTAAGAAAATCTTGCTCTTACAGGATGATAATATTTTAGAGAATTTCATGAGCTCTTTTCATTTTTAATTTCTCTGGCTGTAAATTTTCTAAGTTAAGTTAGTTAAAGAAACAATTCAAACCTATGTTGAGATAGCTAAGAAAAAGATTGTTCAAGTAACCTTTTGCTATGTTATTAGTGTCATTAAAACCAACTTACTAAATATAAGCAGGTCAAGTCCAAGGAACAATAAAAATTAGAAATAATATGTCAGATCTTCTAGGTAGCCTGAGCCCTGAAATAATCACAGCTGTGATTTTCCCAGAGCTAACCATTCATTTGCACCTCAGCACTTACGCATCTATGTTATTGTTTTCCCCTTAATGTCTGCTATGCATCAATGGTCATAATAGATGGAAACTGATGGGGAATTGAGACTTAGCAGCAACTTAGCAATTAAAATGTTCAACTGGTCTGTGTTCCAGGGTTCCGCAGTGGATACGGCCCTGTTCGTTAATCTGCATGTTGATTACAGCCACCGCGAGCTATCGATCTGTTTCCCGGCCCTGTAATTGTAGGAGTATGAAGTTGCCATAGGCATCTGTAACAACTCATACCTCTGAATTTAATGTTGCTGACAATCATGCAATGAAAAAATTATAGTTGCCTTTTGTGCTGACTTCAAGATATGCAAGGAAATTTCTAGAACCTGCCTCCTTTAAATTACTTTAATAAGGTAAATTGAAGTCTTATTTTACTTTATACCATTGATGCGGTTCTAAAATTGTCCAGATAATAAAAAAATATTTACTTCCTCATTGACTTACTTTATAAATTTCAGATAAGGTTTGTGCTTAAATTCAATTATAAGCGACTCCATCACATTAGTTTTAAATTTCTCTCTTCTGTCCCAACCTTTTCCTCTCTGCCAAGTAGCTAATGATGTGTAAACCGGCACTTAGGTGCTGAGAGAGCGTGTTATTTCAATGAGCGTGATCATGAATCTTTTATGAAATAGCTTTTTAAAAATGTGAACGATTACCCGGAAATGTATGTGTTTATATTCACTTCTTAAAAGTGAAACATACTTCAAAATAATTGTGATATGAAGAATGAAGCTCTTTTAATTGGCACAAAAATGAAGTCATTTTAAATCACAGTGATAGAAAAGAATGATTTTGTAAGCCTTTTATTTATCAGACTTTAGTTGATACCCCGGGTGTTAAACATGAACATTTGAAATACCATTAAACTCATCGGCAGGACCTACAAGTGCTCTCACTTAGACGTTGGCCCTAATCACTGATTCATGTTAACAGTGGAGTTCATTTCTTGGGTTCTGTTTGAACACCAGTACTAGCACCTACTGACTCTTACACATTTAAATTTCCAGAAGATATAACATGACCTTTGTACATGTAACTCTGTTAGAAAGATAAGATCGGTGAGTCGGTGCTTAATTAGTTTTTTCAGTGTAAGGATAATTTTAGATTGAAGTCAAAATTATGAGCACATATTAACATAAATCTGAAGTCTACATAGATAAGTATACTATAAATTTTATTCTTCACCAGAATTTAGGTATTATTGGCAAGGTTTGCTACCTCCTCCATCTCTCTAAAAGTGAAAATAAATGATAAATTAATACATTTTTAACATACCAAAAACAGAAGACAGAGGAAGGAACTAAGTTAACATCCAGGAAGCAGCAAGGCCTTTTAATATAGCGCGTAAACTCCTGTTAAAGCAACAGCTTACCTCAGTGCTTTCAAAGCCGTTCTGCCCAAGTCCAGCCCCTGCATCAAACCACTCTGTTAAATATAAGGTCACCTTATAACAAACATGAAGGCAGCACAAGTCGTATTTTACACTATTCGTTCTCACTTGAGATTTGAAGAAGACCTCTAGACTCGTCTACTGCATCCCACTGAACGACTTCATATGTTTCTAAAATACCCTTGTTTGTTCCCTGTAGAGTCTCAAATACACCATTTAGAGTTATTTTATTAGGTTTTAAATTACATCATAGTATTTACCAAATTCTAGGTCATCATTACGACCTGACACTCTCTGAAGTCCAAAGACTTCTGTCGCGTATCTGTGAGATAAATCCGCCTGGAGATATTGTAGAAGCGACGCCGCTCTGACTGAAGTGCAGCAACTGCTTCAAGGATGTACAGAAGTTAAGAGGCATCTCAAGGCTCCACTTTTCAAAACAAAACAGAACAAAAATATCAGTGACTTGCAAGGCACCGCTTGAAAACCTTTCCATTGCCAAACTTGTCATTTTGGGGGTCATGAACTTGTCTCATAAGAGTACTATTCCCTGGGCAAAGAAATAGATCAGTGTTCCCATTCATACCCATTGGGTTAGGAAAGGAAAGGGGAATAGACACAGGTCAACAATAGCCCACAGTAGGGGGCAAGAAAGTAGAGAAGGGGACAGGAAAGATTTGGAAAATCAGAGGGGCCAGAGCAGTAGAGGTGACCAGGAAGCTGAGTGACTATATGAAGGGCTTGCAGATCAAGAAGAATAAGAACTGGAAAACATAAATTGATGTCTTACCCAAAGCATTTTCATTATTTGTAAGTTTTTTTTAGGTTCTCGCAAAGTTGTGCCACCCCTTGCCTTCAACTTTTCACCGAATGCAGAAGATCTGATTATCACTTAAGAGTGTAGACTACTTATTCCTGATTTTGTTTACTTAGTTTTGGATCATTGTGATGAGGTCAGTGTCATCTTTTCACTAGAAATGATAGTGCTCTATTTCAGCTCATCTACTTCAGAATTATTTTGGTTTGAGGGTTTGGGTTAACACACTGATTTAAAACATAGTAAAAGTGTTTTGCCATATATAAGTACTAATTTTGTAAGATTTTCTATATTTAGCATTTCCTGTCATTTCTTTTTGTACCTAGGCTTTAATTTAAATTTCCTTCATGAAAATAATAAAATGACTATTTTTATTTGCATAAACTGAGTTTAATTAGTTATTTTTACCATCGAGTTTTAATTTGTCCTGTTTAATATTTTACTTATTTTTCACACTTATGAACCAGTGCAAAACAGGTAAGTATAAGTCAATAATATTGTTCAACTCTACTGCATTTTCAAAATAAGTAACTTTACTTATAATAATTTAATACATTAAAAAACTATAAGTTGTAAGAGCCATTCGTATCTGAGTCAGGAAGTCCCTTGACCCCCGCCCAATTCGCTCTCTGCAACTGAAAGCTAGACTTGAAAAATCTGTGTTGAGATTCCCACAAGCAAAAGGGAATCAGAACCTCTGCTGGTCGTTTTTCAACTGAAATCCCATTGCACCTTCCATCTTAACGTCTTCATAATCAAGAGCCAGAGTTTTCCTTTCCTTAGCCTCTGAGACACAGAATTCATGAGCGTAATTCCCCCTGTTGAAAGCATGTTACAGTAACAATTATTCCTAGGATCTCCTTGGCAACCATGATCAGGAGCCACTGTAATTGCTCCCAGAACCTTTGTTCTTTTCAGTATTCTTCTATGGTTTTCTATACATATTGTAACATCTAAACTGTGTTTTCTGGTGCCCAATATCTTCCATGAAGAATAGCTGATTATAATCTCTCAATTTTCTGGATACTATAGAGACCATAGCTTATGAGACCTAACTGTTTTTTGGTGGGTGCCGGCTAATAAATATGACTTGTACCACACCTAATGTTACCTTCAGCAAGGGGAAAACATGAAAAGAGGTTAATAGGGAATGACAATGTAGACCATTATGCTCCACACTTTTGTCCTATTTTATATTGTATGCTATTGATGCACTGAGCTCTTTAGTTCTTATGAACCTGACTCTGCAGGTACAGGTTGTAGCTGTGAGGTGTAGCTTCTCTTTTCAGTGATGAGTGTGAGCCTTGAAACAGTCATGAAGTGTGTAGGGAAATAGAATCTGAGTTATGTAGCTGCAGGAAGTACTCAGAAAATACAATTCATATAAAATTCACAAGAGGACTATTACAAGTAAAAGACACAAATCAGATCTTAGACATTCTGTGTAGGATAAATATTTTCATTGAAGAAACATTTTTTCCCCAGAAGTCATTAGAAAAAGATCTGGTCTCTTAGCAGGAAAATCCAGACAGAATGGAATAGTGTGTATTAAAAACCCAGGGTGAGGTATCAGGGAAAGAAAGAATAGACTTATGAGATTGTTTACAGTGGCAAAGGAAAATAAATAGAAATATGATTTGTGAAGTAAATAAGATATGAAATACAAGGCAAGAATTTGAATATACTTTAAAAGCTTAGCAAAGCCAAAAGTGGCCAAGAGAGAAAACTGATGATAGAAAGCCTTTATACGAAAAAAGAGACTCATTTAAATCAAAGAGGCAAAGAATGAGAAATCATTCCAATATAAATAAGTGGCTTTAATTATAGGATAAAAAGAATTAGTTGACAAAATTCTACCATGACCTGAATAAAAGCAGAAGGTAATATCTACCGAAAAGTTGTATTTTAAAGAAACTAAAAATAACACTTTTAGCCCTGGCTGGTGTGGCTCAGTGGATTGAGTGCTGGCCTGTGAACCAAATGGTCACAGGTTCGATTCCCAGTCAGGGCATGTGCCCAGGTTGCGGGCCAGGTCCCCAGTTGGGGGTGTGCAAGAGGCAACCACACATTGATGTTTCGCTTCCTCTCTCTCTCCCTTCACCTCTCTCTAAAAATTAAAATAATAATAATAATAATAACACTTCTAGAATAGAACACATTTGTCAAAAAAGAACCAATTATAGTGCCTATTGGTAATAATAACGTAGTTTTATATATAAATATTGCTATGAGGGTGAATCTTATGTTAAGTGTTCTTATCACAAATAATAATTATAAATAAAAAACAGGAGTAAACTTTTGGAGGTGATAGTTTTACTTATGGCATAGGTCATGGTGATAGTTTTACCGGTGAATCCTTATCTCCAAACTCATCAGGTTGTATACATTAAAAGTGTACAGCTTATTGTATGCCAAAAATACATCAATAAAGTGGTTTTAAAAAGATAAAATATCATTGGCATGCCAAAATTAAATAAATATATTTGCTGCATGGAACGTACACAGTTCAGTTACATCGTGGTCAGCACCATAATGGACGTGACATGCTGTATCAGTTAGCTGTTCCAGCATAACAAACCTTTGCAAAGTTCAGCATTCATGCACTCACAAGTTTATGAGTCAGCTGATGATTTCTATTGGTCTGGGCCAGAGCAGCTCATGTAAGCTTCCATGCAACTCCACCCAGGCGTTTGGTCAGCTGGCCGGCCCAGGAGAGCCTCAGCTGGGATTAGTCTGTGCTTCATGTGGCCTCTCATCCACTGGCAGGCTGGGCTTGATTATTTACATGTATTAGCAGGGTTACAAGAGAGAGAGGAAGCATGTAAGATCTCTTTTGATCTAGGTAGAGATCTGACAAACTGTTATGCACATCATGTCCCATCAGCAAAAGCAAGATATGAGGCTGTTACAGATTTAGAAAGAAAGGAAATAGAATCCACCACTGTATGTGAGTGGCTGCACACTCACATTATGAAGAGAAAGGACAGGGGATTATGTACGCGTTCAATCATGGAAGACATTCAGAAACTAAAACTTAGCTCCTAACAGTGAAAGGATACAGTGAGTTGAGAAGAGATAGCATGCTAAGAGAGACACTGTAAGAAAAATAGTGTGTACAAGAAGGGAGGAGCAGAGGCAAGCCTGCAAAGTGAAAATACAAAGATATTGATGAGAAGGTATTAAAATAGTTAAGTGAGAGAAAATAAAGAGCAGGCATTATATCTGAGAGTTAGAAGTAGGTGGTAGATGGATTGAATGTTGATATGTGTGCATGAAGGCCAGTGGATGAGGGAGAGAAATTGAGGGTGATATCAAGGTTTTAGGCTTAGACAACGGGATTGATATAGCACTATTCATTAATGAACATTGCAAGATAATTGCAATAATGAGCATTGGTTTCTTCTTTTTTGTGGGTAGTATAAGGGGCTACTAAGAATTAGTAGAATTTTGGAAATGTGCAGTTTTTTATACCACTAATAATGATGCATTTCAAAAATGGAGGAGAAATAAAAGTCAAACTATAAATTGAGGAAAGAATGGAAAGTTAAGCAGAGACAACTTATGCAAATAGCTCTTTTATGATGCTTCTCTGAAAAAAAAAGATAAAAGTTGTAGGATGTAGTCAGAGGAGGATGAAAACTTGAAGGATTTTGTTTGGCTTTTTAGTGTTTCTTTGCTTTTATTTTTTCTTTAGAGTGGAAAAGTCTTCAGCATTTTTGAACGTTGAAGAGGAGAAGCTATTAAATATACAGGTGGTAGAGGATAAGATTCGCTTTAGAAAAAAGAAGGAAAAATTTTTAAAGAATGTCCATTAGATTTTTTGTGTGTGACATATGGAGAGTGGAGAGTTAAATGACTGATAAGCTCTATTCTCTGCTCAGATAGTTTTAGTTAGCAGAGTAAAAGATTTAGAAAAATGAATAAGATATAGAATAGCTCCCTTGGGAAATTAGGAATGATAGTAGATTGAGGACACATAGACTGTGAAGGGAAGCTGAGGGTACTTCCTAAAGGAGGGAGATTTGGGTTGCCAGGAACTAGGACCTTCCTCTTCAGAGATGTTACTACATTGACATCTCTCATCAGCTCCTCCAAAGGCAGGGAATCCCATTCGACACATGCAGAAATGTGTGCAATGAAGGTTCCTGTAGGATGTATTACCTCATCATCCTAACACAGAGGTGGAAGGGCCAAGGATTTTATTTCAGGTCCATTGAATCCAAAGTAAATATTCCCACATCATACTCCCCTCAAAGTTCCATTTTCTGTGGTTTTCTATTGCTACTCGTCCACAACTTATGACTACCCAACACCAATCGTTGAAGAGAGAAATAGCTTCTTCCTTTACCACAAGTAATAAGCCAAGGGCTCATCCCTCCTGAGGAACCATTTATAAAGGTAAGAGGGGGCCACAAGGACAGAAACTGCTCTCATTCCCCTGGTGAATATCCACCTGGGCAGCGGTCTTGTCCATCTGCTCTCTCTGACTACTTATCAGGGTAAATAGGAACTATGAGGATGCAGTAGGAACAGTGGTAGATGGCATGTACCCTATTGTTGGTACAGCAGATATAGAGTGTCTCCTTTGGGTTGAGAGGTTTCTATGGAAGGTATGAAGGCTTGCACCATTTTTCTAACACCTACCCAAGAAAGCTGCTTCCCATGAAAGAAGATCCTAGTGAAAAAATACTGAGTAGGAAAAGACAGAGAGTGTCAGGCCAGGTTACCTTAGAATACTCCCAAATCTGGTGCCTGTGCAGCAGAGAAACTTCAGTCAAGGGCTCCCTAGAAGTTCACCCACGCATGCACCCCAGGAAACAATTGGCACAGAGTACCCCACAACAGCTAAGAACTAAAGAAAGATAACAAAACCATCCAGCATTGGAACAAGAGGCAAAAGAATTTAAAAGGGATTTGAAAGTAAAATTGTAAACTGGACTCAGCTTTTGAGAACCTAATGGAGAAAAAGCACCAAAAGATTTTTATAAGATGATGTTCAGTGGCAGGAACAGGAAAAACAACAATCAAGGTTGAATACAGTTATTGGCAAAAAATAATAATAAAACCATTTCTTATTTATATTCCCACTAAAATCAGACTCTTTGATAAATAAGTTACACATGGAACCATAAAAAAAACCAAACAAACAAAAACTTGAATTAATAAGACTCCAGAGACTTAGCATTAGAAACATCGTCAGAGTGAAAGTCAAGACTGAGGGCTCAGCCACCTGGAGATGGTGGACATGGCATGCAAAATACAAAAAGCACGCTAGTACCCTGGCTGGTATGGCTCAGTGGTTGAGTGGGAAGCCCACGAATCAAAGGGTCGTCAGTTCAATTCCCAGTCAGGGCACATACCTGCATTGTGGGCTAGGTCCCCAGTAGGGGGCTCATGAGAGACAACCACACATTGACATTTCTTTCCCTCTCTTTTTCTCTCCCTTCCCCTCTCTCTAAAAATAAATAAATAAAATCTTTATTTAAAAAAAAGTATGGTAGCATTCATAAATGGCACATATTTATTTCTTATGGCATAATTTAAAAATGTGTTTTTACCATAATGTTATCTTCACTCAAAGAAACAATTTCTGCCTCTTATTTATGTCCCATATTCTGTCTTTGATCTTCCTAGCCAGGTGCATCTCTGATTTTTATTTTGTTTAAAAATAAATATTTTGCATTTCACATATAACCTCTGGGTTTCTTTAATTAAAAAATAAAGCTAATTATCTATTCTGTGTTTGAAATAAACTCCTCACTCTGAGTTTCCTTTTTGGTCTTAGGTAGTTGGTTAAGGTTGAGAGGTTTAAGCAGGCTGCGAGGGCCCTTCAGCAGACGCAAGATCACCCAGGAACAGGCCCGGAGTCTCGGTCTCTAATTATGTGATTCTGAGTTCTTCCCATCTGGATTTATTTTAAAATGCGAGTCTTGCATAATTCATTCTACTTTCATAAATAAATTCTAACCGAAGGTCTGAAGATCTGAAGGAGTATAGTTCTTCATATAGATTATACAGCAAGTCCTTTTATTGTGTTCAGTAATGCCCATGTCCAGATGGCCAGTACCTGGACTTTAGAACGTACGGAATTTCTCAGAGTACATCCTAGTGCCGGCAAAAATAAAAAGGTAAAATATGAATGTGTTACCATGGAAAACCAGTAGATGTAAGTTCAAATCTGTACCCCAGAGCCCTCGTTTCCTCAATTGAAACGCTGACACATTAATTCTTACTTCAGGAAGATGTAGTGACAAATAAGATACCAAATTTAAGTTACCTGGCACTGAAGTGTTCCCTCTTTTTTATTCTTTCACAGTCATAAAGGGAAGCCAGTTATATTTATGTTTATGCTATGTGGTGTGTTATGAACACACTCCCAGATTTGGAGCCCATGAACTCAATCCCTTACAAGTGAAATAACTTTGTGTTTTTGACCAAGGCAAGGATGGAGTAGGTCTAGGAAATCTCTCAAATTTATTTTCATTATTTAAATCTCCCTGGAATGAATTTTTCATCTGAGTTTCATGCCTTCCTCCACCTATGAACATCGAGGTGCCTCCTATTTTCCTATCTCTTCTACCTACTATAGGTCTGTACAAATATCATATACACCTATCAACACAGTCACACCACTTATCTCCCTATCCAACTGAATTGCAAACTTTTATTTATTCTTTCTTATCTCAGTTTGGTGCAGTGCTCTATGTTTTATAGCAATATCTCATTAAATAACTTAATAACTTATTAAAGTTCAGTTATTAAATAACTTTAATATCTCATTAAATCACTTAAGATAAGTACTAGATAGAAGAAAAATATTACTTGAAATTTCTTGAGTTTTCACTGTCTGTGTTAAGTGCTTTACATGGATTATCTCATTTAACGTCAAAACAAACCCATGAGGTAGGTATAATTGTTATTGCAATTTTACATATAAGGTAACTAAAGCATAAAGAAATTAAGTTACCTCATGTTATCACATGGCTATGATGAAGTAGATTTGAGGTTCAGAAACAGGAGGTCTACTTCTTGAGCCTATGCTGTTATTTTATTAATAAGTATTGTATTTTCTCTGTCTTTTCTCACCTGCACTTCAAATCCTATGAGGAGGACACTTCAAGAAAATCACTTGTAAAATCAGATGACTTTTCAGGGGAAAAAAATGCACTAGAACGTAATACATCACACAACACAACATCACGTACATAAGCTGTATTAGTTACCTACTGCTGCATGATGAATTAGCACGTACTTAGTGACTTAAAATAACGTGATTTACGTCTTGCAGATATGGAGGTCACACACGCGAAACCAGTCTCACTGGGCTAAAATCAGGGTGTCAACAGGCCTGTACTCCTTCTGGAGGCTCTCGGGGAAAATCCATTTTCTTGCGTTTTCCAGCTTCAAGAGGCTGCATTCCTCGGCTGTGCCCCTTTCTCTCCTTTCAAAGCCAGAGCATAGCATCTTCTCTCCTGTTTGGTGTCTGCTTCTGTGGCTTTGAATAAGCTGTTAGTAGAAATATGGGTGTTAAACATGCTGCAGGTGAGGGTCCAAAAGAAAATGAGAGAGCATGGCAGAAAGAGTCCATATTTTCTTAGAGAATAAATATATTGTAGAAAGTTGGTAGAAACATAAATGGTAAAGGGACTGCTGGTGAATGCTCAGAGGGAAATAAAGATCATGTTACTGAAACTGAACGAAGAGAAATCCTTGTTACATAACAGCAGAAAACTCAGCTGAATTGTAGGTTTTTGTTGTGTGGAAAGCAGAACTTGAAAGCAATATACTTGGATATTTAACTGAGATTTACCAAGTGTTGAAGGTTTGATCTGATTTCTTCTTGCATATATCCAAAAGCTAGAGGAAAAGGATATAGTGAAGGAAGAACTGGTAAGCAAAAAAAGGAATGTGGACTTGATGATTTGGGAAATTTTAAGCTTGTCAAGACTGTAAAAGAAGCTAAAATTAGGAAATTCACTGTCAGGAAACGTGTCCTGGAGGGGAAGCCAAGGGTGTAGCTGGCACCTTCGAAATATCAAAGTCTCAGAGTATTACATCACACGAAAGGCCCTCAGAAGAGACTGGGCATGTGGCTCACCTCCCCTTCGTCTTCCCAGTGGAAACCAAGATAGGAGATGAGATTTTCCAGGAGCCCTTGTCCAAAAGAATGAATTCTTGTGATATATACTTAAGATTCACAACTTTCTGAGAATGTTATATCAGCAGAAACAGTGACAGCTTTGACTGAAAAGGGCAGAGAGAAGACAAAATTAAAACTGGGTGCAGGACTCCCAAAATTCTACAGGGAGGAAACAGTCTCATAAGACTACTTATCCACAGGCAGGTTGCCACTCTTCATAGAAAAATAAATAAATAAATAAAAAGGATGACTCCAAGGGATAAACCCAAGGGGAAAGGGAGAGAGAGAGAGAGAGAAAGAGAGAGAGAGAGAGAGACACCAATCAGTTGCCTCCCAAATATGCCATATGCCCCAACTGGGGATTGAACCTACAAGCTAGGTAGATACTCTGACCAGGAATCATACCCTCAACCTTTTGGTGTACAGGACGATGCCCAACCACCTGACCCACCCAGCCAGTGCTGGGCTGCGACTTTTGAGATGTTAGAATAGGGTGCATGTATTTTCATGTGAAATGGATATGAACCTTTGGTGCTCAGAGAATAAACTGTGGTATGCTGAATAATGGCCTCCCCAAATGTCCCCACCCTAATCCTCAGGTACTGTAAATATAGTCAGGATCTTGAGAAGAAAGGATAATCCTGAATTCTCTGGGAGGACCCATGGTGATTATAAGAGCCTATTACAGATAGGAAGGAGGATCAGAGTCTGAAAGAGAAAAGGTTAGAAGTAGATGTCAGAGAGGACAAAAATGCTACACTGTTGCCTCTGATGTTGGAAGGAGACATGAGCCAAGGAGTGCAGGCAGCCTTTAAGAACCTGGAGAAGGCAGAGAAATCGGTTCTGCACTACCTCTCCCAGAAAAAAAGCAGGTTTGTCCATGCCTTCACTTCAGCCCGGTTAAACTGTGTTTGGATTTCGGACATCCAGAACAATAAGATAATAAATTTATGTTGTTTTAAACCACTAAATTGTTTTTAAAAACATTTTTTAATCTTTACTTTGTATTCTAAGAAGTTGATAAATCACTTTTTAGTTCTAGCAGCTTCTTCCTAGACTCCTTAATAAGGTCATCTGTAAATAATAACTTCATAATATATATGCATTTTATCTTATTACAATTTAATATTTTTTGCATTATATTACTGCCTGTGACTTCCAATACAAACTCAAAACAGGTAGTGAAAGCAGACAACCATTCCTTATTCCCAGTCTTAGGAAAGAAAATCATCCCATCTTTTGTCTTTTTTTTATATTACCTTTCATTTGAAACTTTTTATTAAGTTGATTGAGTTCCCTTCTATATAACAAATATGTTGAATTTTATTATATGTTTTTTCCTCATCTACTGAAATCATCCTATGATTATGAAAATTTTTTTTGGTCTGTTAATATGATGAGTTGCACTGACCACATTTTAGTAATAAACCAACCCTGCTTTCCTGGATAAATGATACTTGGTCATAATACATTATCATCTTAATATATTGGTGAGATCAGGTTGCTAGTATTTGTTGAGTGTTTATTTGTCTATGCTCATGAAATATGTAGGTCTGAAGTCTTCCTCTTAAGTAATGTTTGTTTTGGCTTAATGAAATGAGTAGGAAAGTGATGGCTCATATTCTGTTTTCTGGAAGAGTTTGTGTAGAATTAGGATTATTTTTTCCTGAAATGTTTATTAGAAGTAGCCAATAAAACCTCACTGGTCTGGAGTTTTATTTTATTTTATTTTATTTTATTTTATTTTATTTTATTTTATAGTTGTTCAAGTATAGTTGTCTGCCTTTCCCCCCACCACCACACCCTGCCACCCCAGCCATCCCCACGTCCCTCCCCTAATTCCACCCTCCCTTGGTTTTTTCCTTGTGCCCTTTATAGTTAGTTGTTCCGGAAAACCCTTCACCCTTTTCCCCCCATTATCCCCTCCCACCTCCCCTCTGGTTACTGTCAGTTTGTTCTTAATTTCAATGTCTCTGGTTATATTTTACTTGCTTGTTTGTTTTGTTGATTAGGTTCCCCTTAAAGGTGAGATCATATGGTGTTTGTCTTCCACCACCTGGCTTATTTCACTCAGCATAATGCTCTCCCGTTCCATCCCTGCTGTTGCAAAGGGTTTTCTTTATGCAAAGAATTTTAAGTGCAGTCATGAGACATATAACATTTCTGTCAACAATAAACCACATATATGAGGGTTATCCCCTAGGATTATAATGGAACTAAACATTTCCTAACACCTAGTGACGTTGTGGACAATGTAATGCTATAGTGAAAAGTATTCCTCACATTTTGTGGTGATGGTGGGATAAACAACCCTGCACTGCTGGTATACAAGTATAGCACAGACAATTGTGTACACTAGTATATAATACTTGATAATGATAATAGACAAACTGTTACTGGTTCTTGTATTCACTGTAGTATACTTCTTATCACTTTAGAGTGTACTCTTTCTACTTACAAAAAAAGTTTGCTGTGAAACAGTATGCCATTACATTACCTTGGCGGCAGCCTCCTCCCTCCTGTATTTACACATCTCTCGATTGCACGATTCTCTCTCATGCTGGATTTAACCTCGTGTTGTTTTGTACGGTAACATGTTGTACAGGTTTGTAGCACAGGAACGATAGGCTATGCCATATAGCCCAGGTACATGGTGGGCTACACCATCCAGGTCTGCATAAATATACTCTATGATGCTCTCACAAAAACAAAATTTTCTGATGATGCGTTTCTCAGAACGCACCCCTGTCTTTAAGGTGTATGGGACTGTACGAAGTCAAGCCCTTTAATAGAAGTGAAGCTATTTTTTCCTCAATAACTTTGGTAGCAGTTTTTTCTGTAAAGAATTTGCCCATTTCATATAAATTTTCAACTGTATTAATATAAAATTGTTAATATAAGGCTTCATTATCCTTTTAATGTTATAGGATCTGTTGTGTTACCACCTTTCAATCCTGATATTGATGATATTCATAAACTTTTTTCTTGATCAGGTTAGCTAGAGTTTTAATATTGTTTTCAAAGATCCAGCTTCGACTTCCTTGATTTGCTCTATTGTTTTATGTATTTTTTTATTCCATTGCTTGCTTTTGTTATCATTATCCTTCTGCTTCCTTTAAATTTTCTTTTTTCTTTTTTGTTGAGCTGCAAACTTACATAATTGAATTGTGACCTTTCTTCTTTTCTTATGTAAAGATAAAATGCTATAAATTTCTTTCTTAGCACTGCCTACACTCCAGATTTGGTATTCTTTTCTTTAATTTTTATTTGATTGCAGAAAAAATTTTTTAATTTTACCTGCAATTTTTTTGATTCATGGGTTATTAAGAAATATATTTGGGAATTTCCAAATATTTGGGACTTGTCCAGATATCTTTCAGTTATTAATTTTAGTTCAATTAAATTTAGTTTAATTAATTTAGTTAATTTAGTTAAACTAAATCAAATTTAGTTCAATTCTCATGTGGTCAGGGAACATGCTTTATATAATTTTAATTTTTTTAAATCTGTTGATACATAAACATAAATCTGTTTATGACCCAGTATATGTTATATGTTGGTGAATATTCCTGTGTATTTGAAGCAAATGTTTTCTGCTGTTGTTAGCGTTTTTCTATCAATATTAATTTATGCCATTTTGCTCAATAATGTTGTGTGTTATCTATAACATTACTGATATTTTAAACCTACTTGTTCCATCAATTATTGTAGGTGCATTTCAGTATAATTGTGGGTTTTCCACTTCTCCTTTCAGTACTGTCGGTATTTGCTGCATGCGTGTTGGAGCTATTATTAGGTGCATTTACGTTTAGAATTTTTTTTTGTTTTCTTAATGAATTCAATCAAGATCTGAGACAGAAGAAATAGAAAATGATGAGACATAAGTGGGACTAGTTTGACAGAAGGGTTTTTTTTAAGTATATTTAAAATAATAAGCAGTTCAATATTCTACCAAATTATCCAGGCAGAAATATATTTTACTTGTCTGGATGCAATCCATTTTACAAATTCCCATCGAGTTATAAATGGCACAGAGCAGGATGCAGAGGGAGAAGCAGTGAAGTTTATTAAGCTGTCTCTGGGCAGGGTTCTCTATTAGGCATGCTTCATTCAGAAATTCTTCACGCAAAACCTGCCTTTGCTGTTCACAACCATGAATCTAGCTTGGATAGGATGGCGGAAACAGCACTTGCTGGGAGAAAAATTGTACATAAGTTATCTTCTCAAATCTGAGATACTAGAAAGCACTGAAGAAGGGAATTGATGAGTAAGTTATGGGCTACTATTGTGGAACACAGAAAGTTTTCCAACCTTTAAAATAATCTCTATTCTCTTTGTTCATCAGAGATAGATCCTTCTCTGTTATACAGTGCTGTGTTTATTGTTTGAAGAGCTTCAAAGGCAACCTGGCCACTTTTATTCCCAAGCGGTTGGTTCACCATCTGCTCAAGCAGTAAAACTTCCCAGCACTTAGTAAATATCACTCACAGGTTATTTCCACACAACACGAAGTGAAGGAGACATTTCATAACACTTATTTTGGTTACCAAATAAGAGAATTGGACTTAGAATATTTTCTGATTCCCATTTTAATTGATAATAATTCTAGTAATTAAATATTCATCAAGTTTTGATTTTTAATGATGCTACCTGGCAAAAGTAGACTCATAAAAAAGCTTTACTATGAATAAAGTTTATGCGGCTAGAATAATCCCAGTGTATATTTATTCATCCTTTTATTTGTTCATCTAACAAATATTTTTTGAGCACTCATATTGTACCAAGCACAGTTAGAAACACTATGATAGTAAAAATAAATAAATAAAATAATAAAATGGAAAGTGCCTTCTCTTACATTCTAATGGAAATATAGTCCATAAGCATATAATGTCAGTTACAAGTGCTAAGGGATTAAAATGATGAATATTTTTGAAAGACTTCTGAAAGATAGGAAAAGTTTCCCTGGAGAGGTGACATTTTAACAGACACTCAAATAAAGTAAGGAGGTGAACAACGCAGGTATCTGGGGGAAAGCATCCTAAGCTAAAAAGACAGGTGGTGCAGAATCCCCGAGGTAGAGGCAAGCAGGGGGGCCAGTGTGCTTCATGAAGACAAAGCAAGGGGAGCATAGTAAGAGGTGAACTCCAAGGTGTCTGGGGATGCATGAGGGCAAAGGGTCAGATCATACGGTACATTTGCATTTTATTTCAAATTAATGGAAGACCATTGGAGAATGTGAGCAGGGCAGTTATTTGATGCTTTGAAAGAATCCCTTGGACTACTGGGTAGAAAAGAAACTACTATATAGCTGTGAGCTCAAGAAAGGAGGCAGAGAGACCAGCTAGGAAGACACTGCCTAGATACAGATGAGGGAGGGTGCTGGCCTGGTAGAGGCTGTAAGTAAAATAAATGAGGAGTAGCGGGGTTTGGGGTCACTTTTGAAGAGGTTTTGCTAATGGATCAGATGTGTGAGAAAAAGAAGTTCCACATCTCCAGGGTCACCTGGTCACCACTAAGTAAACGAGGCCAATTACTGAAATTGAGAAGATCAAGTGTTCAGTTGTTACGGTAACATCTCAAAAGTGATGTGCTTATTATATATTTAAGTGGGATGTTGATCGGGCAATGTGTGGAGTTCTCGAATTCAGAAATAGATGTCAAAGCCATTGGAATAAATTTGGGATTCACCAGCATATAGATAGTATTTAAAATCCTGAGAACAGGCAGAAAAGAGATCCAAGGCAGGAGCCTTGGACTGGTCTGTTCTGGGAACCCTCGGGCACTCTGTCACAGATTTGAAAGAGTAACTACTGGGGCAGAGTGAGAACTAAAATGGGTGGCCCCCTGTCAGCCTAGGTACAAAAGTGTTTCAAGAAAGAGAAAGTGATAATCTCTGTGAATTTGCTTCTTAATGCTTTCTCTCATCTTATCTCATTCAGAATACGAGTAGGAAGAAATAAGCACTTTTTATCCACGGAAGAGCTAGAAAATGATGCTGAAATAAAAATAGAATATTTATTTAAAATACAGGGTGACACATTCTATTTCCTGATAATAACACCTGGGATCCATGCAAAAACACACTTCCTTCTGCTTTATGGGGTCATCAGAGCTCATGGAATAGCATCTCAGGTGAGCAACATACATGCGAACGTACATCCGCCTCAGGAGCTGTTTCATGGCAATGACGGGACCATTCTTCCCTTCCCAGATTATCAGTGACGCGGGTAACCAATATATTTAGAAATTGAGTCATTCGCCAAGTGACTAAAATAACGATATTGAATGGCACTCTAATGATCTATTTTAGTTGATTAAAGGGGATGAACACTCTAAACTTTTTGCTATTACTTAAATTTTTTAATACTATTTTGGTGCTAAAATTACTCCATGACTATAAATGTGCAGTCTCTTTGTATACATAGAACATAAGGGATATTGTATTTCTTTTTGTCTGATGTTCAAAGAGCCCAAACTAGTACATTCCCCTGATAAACATACTGTCTCTTTATCCCCATGGAAGCCAGTCTGCACAAGTTAATTGCTTGGACCTGACAGTGCCGAGAACAGCATTAATAAATGGGGTGTACTGGGTTGTAGAAGGAACAGATGTGGTGTTCTGCTCCACTGTACGATGAATTAATTCTCTATACCTCCGTTTATATGCTGTGCTCACCATTGAAGACCTGTGTTTGGAGACTCTACGGTAAAGCACTCTGCATATGGTCTCCACTATTTTGAAAGTCTCCAGTGACATTTAAGATTTCTTCTTTAAGACATAGTCTTTTCAAAGTGTTGGGAAGGGGGTTTGCTTTTACTTGAAATGCCACTGAAATACGATTTTTGTTTCTGCTTGCTCTAAACAACTCTTGCTCACAAACCTATTGCCTGGAGAAGCTAGAATTGTGCATTTACCTAAACTTTGTCCCAGTGAAAATGTAGTTGAAATACATTTTGTAATAAATTTGGCCACTTTATTTTTTTTTATCTCATTCAATGGATGCATGTCTTTAAGCTCCTAGGAATATAGCATTAGCTAAGGGTTCAGAAGATTGATCCATGAAATGAAGTGTACATATTTAAATATTATACCAAAGTAAAAGTGTTTTTAGTCATGAATTTTATTATTCAAAGCCAAATGTCCTGCAAACCTCATGCATATTTATTTCTTCCCTGGGCACAGACCAAACTCTTGTGGATGAAAACCATTCTGAGAATCTATTACTAGACAGAAGTTAGGGTACAGGAATATTTTTCCAGCTACTGCTTTATTCCAAGTGTTGTACTATGTGTTTGTACAACTCTAGCTCCCTCCATCATTGCAGGAGACTACTGTAGTGGTGAGAATTCCTGCTTCTGGAGCATTACTTCTCTGATTAAAATTAACTTTCCTCATCTGTAAAGAATGAGAACAATTGTACATGACTCAAAAATTAAGCAAATATGCCTTTAAATTACTTAGCTCAGTCCTTGCATAGAAAGCTCTCTGTTACATAGATTCTATGAATTAAAATATCAGTAACAAATGAAGAAATAAATTGCTATGTATGTAACATAGTCCAGGTAATACAGAGCATAAGAAAAAGATTTCTGTCTTTTTCTGTCTCCAAGACTGTCTGTCTCCAAATATCTATAATCCCCACATTTATTGACCGTTTAACTGTACCTTCTGTTAAGAATTTATATACAATATTTAGCTCAATTAAAAATAAAATACCTGTGACAAAATATTGTTTCCATTTTACAGATGAGGAAACTACAGATCAAAGGTAGCAAAGACTATTTGTAAACATGCCAAAGTTTATAGAAGCAGGAATCAAAACCAGGCCAACTACACTGCAAATTCTTCTTGGAGAGGGGACTCAGAATTCAATTCTGTGACTAGCACATGAACAGTGCCCATTAAATGCTTGTGGAATGAATGGAACTGGCTCAAAATCTGAAGCTTTCTTCTTATCGTCACTCCATTACCCTCCAGGATCTTGGGTAAAAGTCGCGCCTGCCAGAGTATTAGCATACATAGAGCTTCAAATCAGTACCCTAGCTGCCAAGTCAAACTGAGGTTTGCAAGATTGCCACCAGTCCTGCGAGGGTGCAAGATGGATGCTACAATTTCACATTGGATAGATTATTAAAGAGCTTGTTTAGACAAAGGGAAAACACCTGAGCAGGGTCAGAAAGACAGAGATGTGTAGAACCCCGCAGTTTCGTTATCACATCTTGGGGAGAGCCAGAGCACCCCCTGGACGTGATGAGGTGCTCCAACCCGGTGGCAGCAGGTAGTCTAGGTTTGAGCTAACACCAATTTGTAGGAATTGTTTAGAAATCCCTACTGTCAGTCTCCTGGATACTTTGGGATCCAATAACTATTGTGGCCCTTTTTATCAAGGAGGAAAATACCCAGAGTGTATAAAGCTTAACTAATCATGAAAAATTTGACTCCAATTCTAATAACCATTGAACTTCCACAAAATCTAATTGTTTCACTAAATTTAATGTCTGTACTTGGCTCATTTATTTGTAGTGATCAACAAATTTAACATGATATTAATGTAATATGAATAAAAAATGTACACTTAAAGGTAATTCTGCATTATCATCCCACCAATATTGCAAATTTTAAGAAATATTTCATTTTGTTTATTTTTCTAGTTTATGTCATTAGATTTTCACCCCAAAACTTCAGAGAGTTATTTTAAATGTTCTTGAGTCCAGACACAAATAAAATGGTTTGCGGGGCCAGACACAATGCAGTGGAGGAAGCTTCCCCACACAGTTAAGTCAAAATACCTCAGCTCTTTTATTATTCAACTCAGACTTCCACTGCTCATTTGCCAAATAATACTGAGTCAGAAGCAAGGTTAAAATAAGACGAAATAAATTAGAGTTGTAGAGATAAAATTAGCTCTTCCACACTTACTGGTAACCAGGGAAAGTTCTGATACACTCAAAACTCAAATTGACTGATTCTAAGAGACAGGATAGCTGCACAAAAGTCCCAGTGAAATGTAGTAGATCAAGATATTTTTTGTCTGTTTGCTTGTTTAAGGATTGATGTTTAAGATAAAAGGAAAGCTAAAAGCAACAAATTCCGTTGGCAAGCTTGGCCTAAGGAAACTATGAAACCTCATCTGCTGAGAAAGCATCTCATGTGAAAATCAGAAGTGTTATGGATGCTAAGGAAGCAAAATGAAATTTTCAGAGCATTTGTACTTCTGATAATCACAGGAATATGTACTCGCATTTGCATTTACCTTTAGTTTTATCTCCAAGTCTTGTTTAAATATATTTCCAGAAACACTGCATTCTTGTATGTGTCTAGCATCACACAAACATATCATTCTGCTTCCTACATCTGCCTTACACCTTGTCATAGGAAATGTCTGGGTGTGCTGTCCGCCCTAGAGTGAGAAAGGAAACAGAGAGGTAGAAACACGATAATGACGTGGTTAGGAACAGAGGCTCGATTCTAAGACAGACTTGGAGGTGAGACTCGGTTTTACACTTACTGGTTATGTGTCCTTGAGCAATTCATTGAATTCCCTTAAGTTGTTTCCTCACCAGTAAAATGAGGATGATAGTATCTATCTCCGAGAGATGTTGAGAGTTTTAAATGATATCTCACACATAATAAATTTTAAATAGAGTTTCATAAAAAATATGATTGTAACTATTATAAATGACCAAGTAGTTCTTAGGAGTTAGCTCTGTACTAACTACTTCACATGTGCAAAAAGTACTAGAAAACATTTTAATTTATCTATGCAACCCTCCTTTAACCTGGACATAATATTAACCCAAGACTTTCCTCCATTTGCGAATGAGACCACTCTTGTTCCAAGGGGGGGTTATCATTTGAAGATGTAGAGAATTAATGGTCAATTATTGCCATGTAGGTTTGAAAAGCTCCCAATCTAGGTAAAAGTTGGTAAAAACAAAATACAGACAACAACAAAAACCACCTTTTTGAGTTTCTCCGGCACTGTGCCCACCTGCTTACCGCTCACCACTCCGATTCTATGTGTCTGATCCAGGAAGAAAAAAAGAATTGAAAGGAGAGAAAAATAGAGCCTCGCTGCTTGGCTGTTGATGTAGAAGTGTGGCAACTGTGATAGAATATGCCACCTTTAAACTTGGGAAACAGGAGCAGAGGGTGTCGGAGGCCCACTTTCCAGCTGAGTGCTGACCGGCCAGCAGAGGTGCCCCAATCACGAGGATGTAGCGACCAGCTGAATCAAGATGACTGCCGTGGATCTCAGTGGCAGAGAATATATAATGAGGGCTCAGTCTCTCTGTCTCAGAGAGGCTCAGGAAAACAATTTCATCCTTCCTGGAGCTAGGAGAATGACATAAAATTAATGAATCTTTAACTCAAAGGAGATGTGTATTCACATATAGTAGCTTGGGCTGTGTGGTGAGAGGGCCACTGAAACACATGCCACTGGAAGACGCAGCCAAACAATTGCGTGTCTCCCTGGCGACCAACCCAGGACAGAGCAAGACCTAACCTATAATGCAGATTTTTTCATAAACCCTGAATCTTAGAATCAACTCCAGGGATGAGGAGTGTGGGGAGAAATAATTCTATACTTGATTTTAAGCTCGAAATGATTGCAACATGTCTGTTTTCCTAGAGTGAATCGATTGCAGATTCTGATCCTGGATATAAATGGAGCTCAAGACAGAAATCAAGTTCAGTTATGAGAAAATAAAGTTACTTTTTTGTGCACTTGAAAGTATTGTGTTCCACATACATGGCTCTCATTGACTGCACAGAATAGGTTTTATTTCTGAATAATAGGGGAATAAACTATGTATCAGAGAGATTATGTTATGAGCTTAACACACACCTGGACACTGTGGCTGCAGTTGGGGTGAATCTGCACTCTTATATGTGGCTAGCTAGCGTCGCTGTCAGATGTAGGGTGAGCCTCAGTTACTTGTACAGCAGTGCAGTGGTTCTCAAATTCAAGGTGCAAAAGGGGCTTATTAAGGCTGCCTAACACCTCAAAGATTCTAATTCCTTAGATCTTTGGTGGAGTGCAGGAATTTGAAACTTTGCCATGGTATCTAGGTTATATTGCTGTTGGTTAAGACATCCGGGTTAAAAAAGAAAAGAAAGGAAGGCAGGAAGGAAGGAAGGAAGAAAAGGGGAGAAGGAGGGACAGAATATATGACCAAGTATTAAAATGATTACATATACACAAAATAATTATTAGGTAGTAGCATTTCAGTCACTCTTTAAGGAAAGATGTAAACTATTACAATATTTAGGAAAATATAAGTAGTTTAATTTAAAGTGTTGGATTGGCCTCTATATTTATCTGTCATTGCCCAGGCAACTATAACCATAAACCAATCATAGGAAACTAGTACAAAACTTATTAGAACAAATATAAAATGCAAACATTATTGAAGTATATAAATTCTTTGTAATAGTAATTATTTTACAAGTGACAATAAGAAAAGTGTGTTGACTAAATGAGGAAAGCACAATTGTTTTAAAACAAATTTAAGAACCTAAACTAGCAGTTTACTGAACAAAAAAAAGAGAAAAAACCAGTTGATCGGTTGAAAAAAGGATGGGCTGCTGTACCCAACACCTCCACTGAAATGAACCGTCCTGGCAGTGCACAGAAGAAGCGTGCTTAAAACTTCTACTGATAAGAAGCCAATTAACTGTGGCAAGATTCAGCCACCCCCTTATCACGTCTTCTCATCTAATCTCCCACCTTTTGTAGCAACAAAAGATTTTTCAAGTCCAATAAAGCTACAAGATACTGTCAGCATGTTTTTTAAATATTTTATTTCTTTTTATAAATAAAGAGGGAAGGGAGGGAGAAAGAGAGAGAGAGAAACATCAATGCACAAGAGAAACATCAATCAGTTGCTTCTCACACACCCTCAACTGGGGACCTAGCCCACATGTTCCCTGACTGGGAATCGAACTGGTGACTTTCAGTTTGCAGACCAGCACTCCATCTACAGGGCGACACCAGCCAGAGTAAGAGACTGTCAGTGTATTAACACAATAATATCCTCAGAGTTGCCCAACATGCCTAGGTGGGGTGAACAACTGGCTCAGTTTACCCAGGAAAGTCTCGCATTCTGAGGAAACCCTTACCCAGGCAAACCAAGATAATTGGTCACCTAATTGCAGGGGCAAAGATGCCTTGTCAGATAAATGTTCTACTCAGAGGAATATGAAGATGTTCATAATAGGAATACTGTTCTGAATAGTATTCATGATTTTTCTCTTTTGCCTTCCCAAGCGCAGACTTTCAATAGTCTTCCCAAAGCATCCATCTCCCTGGGACATGGCAGTTGAGCTGTGCTTTGTGGAGAAGTAAAAAGTTTGGCATTTGATATAGAAGGAGCAATACAATGCTTCACTTCAGATATGTAACTCAGGGCTATTGAGACGATAGTTTTGCCACTATCAATATTATGCCTTGAAATTGTAGTGTTTCCTCCAGTCCACGTTCTTGAGAGAGGATTTGCAAGATTGCTTTGTTCCCTCTGTACCTCGCTGCAAGAGAGTCAGAAAGATGTAAAACACAGAATTCCCCTCTAGCATAGACATGATCTTTCTTCCACCTTGAAGAGCCAGATTCATTTTATGATATAGAAATTATATCATATCGAGGAAGTAAAAGAGTTCCTGTTCTTACCCTGGGACATTGAAGAGAGAAAAAGAAAAGTGAAATGTAAGAAGACAAGTGTGAGTATGTCCTGTCTCCAGGTACCACGAAGAAAAAGGGCAGTGTCCCCACTCTCTGGGGAAGGTTCAAGGAAGAGACCATCTCAACAAATGCCTGTGACAGTGTGAGGTGTTGACAGACCAAGGTAACTGGTGGTATAGAGGCCCTAAGTTGAAACTTTCCCAAGCCACCACCAATTCCTATGTTACACGGATAAGTTGCAAGCCAATAGACCTGCAAAGACGTGTACTATGGATGAACAAAGTGCTTCCTTTCCCTGCCAGAGTCTATGGGAGAACCTCTAGGCAACTATGTCAGATGGAGAATCTGGCAAAATGCTTAAGGTTCTCCAATCAGCATAAATCAATCACTCTGAAAAATGTTGTCCAGAAAAGACTGAACCTTACCACAGATTCTATTTAAATTATTAGATAAGGCTAAGCATTAAAACAAATTAAACACTTATTTATTTATTTTTATTCTATTCTCCAGAGGCTAGATGTTGAGAAACAAGTGCAAGTCATTGAGTAAAAATAGAAGCTATTTATTTTTTTTTATTTTTTTGGTTCTTGAACATCCTCACTGTGGCACAAGTCAGTGTCCTTTTTCAAGGGTGTACATGCACTGGCCCCTTTTTAGCACAGACTCATTACCCTGGTCTGGGATGGGCTGCAATCTGTTCACCCAACTCTCTTTTCTCTTTTCCCTAGGCAAGCAGTTGAACTGTATGTACAAGACAACTTTGCAGGTCACGCCATTAAGTCCTGGGTAAGTGAATAGAAGTGAACTTAGAGATATCACTTGATGGTTGGCTAATTAAAACTTTACCCTCACACAGCTTTTTCATTTCCTGTCTGCTGGCTAGGTACAGAAAACTCCAAAGCAGGTAATGTAGTCATACCCCGGCAGCCACCCACTGTCCCAGGTCACCTCATCACACTCTAGCTGGTGTCAGAAACAAACTTTTATTGGGTTAAGTCCCTGGAAATTTGGGATTTATTTTTACAGCACTTAGCTTTTTAACTAACACTTATGGAAGGGGAAGTGGGAGTGGATAAAATGATTGGAATAAGACTGATGGGTTCAGAATGGAGAAGGAAAACCAGAGAAGGGAATTCTTAAAGTCTGATCCGTGGTGATCTAAAACTTAAAAGGTACTTACTAATCACAACCACCTTAGTCAAAAATGACAGAAACCTGACTCAGACTAGCTTAAGCTAAAGAGACAATTCATTGACTCATTAAATTATAAATTCCAGAGGTGAACCTCACACAATTGGAAACAGGGATTCAGATGTGACTCTTTGCGCTCACGCTCTCTCTCTCTCTCTGTCTCTCTCTCTCCCTCCCTCCCCCTGCACCCCCTTCATTCAGCCTCTCCTTTAAAAAATGGTGCCACAGAGTACTTAGTGGTCTCTGCTCTTCTTGTCACCAATTGTTATGTCCAGAGGCATGTGGTGCTCTGAATGTCCAGCCTGGGCTGCAAGCCAACCCTTCTGACAAATCTAGATAAACTTCCAAAGGAAAAGATTCAGAGAAGACAAAAATAACAAATATCTACAACAGTGCTTTAAAAAGACATGTAGGGAAAGAGATAATATATATATATATATATATATATATATATATATATATATATGATATATCTACCACAGTGCTTTAAAAAGTATATACATATGTATATGTGTGTGTGTGTATATATATACACACACATACATACATATATATATACATACACACATATGTATATGTGTGTGTATGTATATATATATATATACACACACACATACATACACACACACACAGAGCACTAATTAGTCAAGTGTCTGGAATCCATAGGGTAGAGCAGGACAGTCTTCCTGTACAGAATAGGTAATTTGTTTTGACAACTGTCAGAGACTGCCTTAATATTTCATTAGCTTGACTAAATTTAGACAGGTCCCTGACCTCTTTTTTTTTTTTTTAAACATTCACTTTAGAAAAGTTACAATTGCACATTTTTTCTCTGCCCCTTTGAGGTGTAAATTTTCTATAATTCATGAATGTTTTTCTCAAGTAGCTGAAAACTATCCCTTTGGGAAATAACCACCAAGAAAAATGAGTGCCCCTAGCTCTGGGTCTCTGAGGGCAGGCGTCTTACTTCAGTAAGTGCCAGTTAACAAACACACACAAGCCCATCACATTAACCTCCTCACAAATGTCCTCCTGTGTTTTTCCACCCGTTCACCTCAGTGCTTAAAACTCTCCTGCCTTTTGTTTCAGTGGAATGAGTTCAATTTCTGTCCCCTATTGGAACAGTCTTGAAGAGTCTTCTTTGCTTGTTTAACCAGCCTGGTCAGGCTTGTTTTTAAGCTTTCATAGGGCTTTCTTCAGCAGCCTTTAAACCATGGCTACTTTATCCCTGCAGCTAAGACACAACCCTTTTGCAGTGGTCTTTATTCAATGTCACATGTTTCCAATGAGGTTAAACCACTCTGATTGGTTGTAACTTAAATTTCTCCTAACCTTTGGTAAACTCAGACAGTTGTTCCACTTACAGTACCCTGGTATTCTCTCCCTGACCACAGAACATTCCCCCATATGCATGCATAGCTCAATCCCCATGTGGAGAGCAGGACCAATAAAAGGCACTGGTAGAGACAGCATAAAGTATAGAAAACAAAGTGGAGTCACTCACATCAACCCAAATGGCTGCCAGCCAGCGGTGAGACTTTTGTTCTAGAGGGAAACTACCTAAGTTACACTAGACACTTCTGGCAAGGAGACACACCTCGGATATCTGCACACGTGATCAGAACAGCTGTGTCTGCAGAGAAGGACCACCCATAGGTAGGCTCCTGGGGAAATTCCCCACTTGCCATCAGGGGTGCCGAGACATTTATCAAAAGGACCCAGAGAGATGGAGTGCACCACTTTCAATATATAAGGGAGGCGGGTTCCAGCCCACTGCTGAGACAGCTGAGCTCCACACACCAGAGTGCTGCTTCATGCCACGCTGATCTCCCGTGGCATCGCTGCTGGAGGCCCTGCCCTGCTGGGCTGAGGATGCCGTCTGCCCTGCTGCCATCTGTCTCTGGAGATCCTTCCTTGCAAGACGCTGACAACTCCCTCGCCCACTGTGCTGTCTCCTGCACCGTCTCCTGCACCTGCAGACTGAGACTCTGGGACTCAGTTCATTATCCCCCATCGATAGCTGTGTGTGTGTGTTATATTTCTCTTAGATTGTTAGAGTGTGAGCAGGATATTAATGTGTGTTGATGTTGTATTTTGAGTGAATCTGCATTCAATAAAAGCTGAGTGATTAGCATAGTCACTGTGTGTGACTCTTGTCTATTCCTCTGTGCCGGGCTGCTCGGCAGGCAGCTGGCCCAGCTGGCTTATCCATGAGCATACACTCATGACACCCTAGCCAAGACCCATGGGAGTCCCAGTGTAGATTTCTAGAACTCTTTATACAAGTGGCTAGCTCTCTTCAGTACTTTGCCCTGCAAAATTTTGCTGCCTTTGTCTCCTTGATCTTTTTATCTCTGACTCTTCACCTATGGGTCTGTTTATTTAGACCTCACCTTCTTCCTACACTGTTGTCTGGAAATCACCCCTAGGCAGAAAGCCAGGGTGTAGTAGGACTCACTTCATTCATTTCTCTTCTCTCAAGGATCACCAGCTTCCTCAGCTTGTTGTCTACTGACTGAAAATAGTTGCTTCAAATGTTTTTTTTTCTCTAATTTTTAATTGTTAATGGTGAAGAGTCCAAAAACTGCCTTCTTTCCTTAATAGACAGAAGTGCAAGTCTTAAAATGTTACATAATCTGATCAAGAACATCAAATGCTTTATGCCCAAAAACAACTCAGAAATCTGCCACCCTTTGTGTTTATGCAAAGTATCCAGTTGTTTCCATTTTGAAAACAGGAGTTTCCCAGGTCGGGGCATAAATACACAGCTGGTCAATTGTTTGAAGTGACTTAATATCAAATGCAACTTTATACAAATATTTTAATACATTTTAAGAAAAGACATGCTATCTATTTCTGGATTATATTTATACTTCTGGTATATAAAAATCCTTTACAAATGCTCACTTATCTGTATGCAGTTTTAGCTGTCCTTCAATTCTAAAATTACATAAATAAGAATAGTGATTGAATGGCTATGGAGTTTTCAGAGAGGCTATTAACACTACATATGCATCATTAGAGAGATTGTTCCATACTAGTGAACTTATTTGTCTTGAATGCCCAAGCCAAGCTCCTTGTCTCTGTAGTTGCTGGACTCCCAAGCTGAAAGACAGCACCTACTTCATGTCTGCAGGCTATACCCGAGAGTCAAAATAATGTTATTGAATGATGAGGTTCATGGCTTATCATAGGCCAGTTCTTCCTGGTAGGACTACTGAAGTACACAGAGTTGGAAGAGGGCCTCCAGGAGCCACAAGCCTAGCAAACACGTCCAGTGTAAGGCTTTCCTTGGAGCCTGGATCGGGCTTGTGAATATGGCTGATCTCACTCCTGAGAGTAATTTGTGTTATATGCGGTGGTGAAGGCATTGTGCAAATTAAGTCACTGAATTAAGTCACCAATCAGTTTGATTTTGAGTTATTCAAAGGAGAGATTGGTCCAGCTAGACCTGACATACCAGGGTGAACTTTTTAAAAGAGGGCTTAGTTTTCTCTGAGATCAGAGATTCTCTTGTTGCCCTAAAAGTAAGCTGCCACATTGTGAGAAGGCGTGTAAGAAGACTTATGAACGGGCCAGGGCAACATCACAAGGAAGTATGAGAGTGTTTAAGGGGCTAATGGTGGTAGAGGAGGGCAAGGAAATAGGCATGTCAGCCCTACACCCAAAAAGAAATGACTCTTTTCAGAAACTAAAACAAGCTTGTAATAAGACCCTGACTTCAGAATGGAAAACAGTCTAACCAAAATCTTTAAATGAATCTTTAGAAGACTCTGAGCAGTGAACTCAGTCATGCCATACCTGTGTTACAGAACAGACCTGATGGGGGGGGGGATGATATACTATTACTGAATGGACCCACCCTTGTGCTCTGGGGGTCCTCCACCCCCTACTAGGTTAGCCTTGCCCACCACCAAGGAAAGACGTCCCTCAATGCCAGAGATTGGTGAAAAGGAAAGGGATTATTTATTTAAAGAGTTATACAAACTTAAGAGTAATGACTTAATGTCTTCATTGAGATCTCAAAGTCCTTTAGAATACCGTCAAATGCACAGTCCTTCCTTCCCCCTCTGCCCAGTCCAGGGTACCGTATCTCAGAAAAAGAAATAGAAGTCCATGGTTCTTCTCTGCCCAAGACATGTGGTCCCAAAAACACACTTCATGGCTGCCCGACCATGAAGTTTAAATCCCTGCGCCGATCTTCCTCTGCCTCACCATTTCTGACTCCTCCCACAATTGGCCACAGCTGCAAGCTTTCCTGTACTTTTCCAGCTTTACTGGGCTGCCATAGTAAGTCCGGGCAGGTGTGGCCCTGTGGTGTGGAGCCAATCATCTCCAAGCTCTTACGCAGGCTCTGTAACCAGGGGGAGTTGCCTCCCAGTTACATCATGGGTTGAAGTCACTCCCATCCCCCTGGCTCAAAGTGTGGCCACAGCTGTTTAACATATCCATGAAACCAGTTAAAGGCTATAGATATGTTAAATGACCATGTCAGAGGTTAGCTGCAAAGCTGTTGCTATTCAAAACAGCTCTGAATGGCCCTGCCACATGTGTCCCATCCCCCCTGGCTCAGACTTGTGGGGGTGAGGACATTCTATATTTTTTTTTCTAATATTTCCTAGACACTGAGTTTGGACTCCATTACAAATTCCTATTTGCCCCCCCAAACCCTTGGTTGCACCCTGTTACACCTGGACTTCTGACCCACAGACAGTGAGATAATAAGTGTATGTGATTTTAAATTAGTACATTTTGGGTATTTTCTTAGACAGCAATTGATAACTAACATCTGTACTGGTTAGTAAAATATTAGATACTTCTAATATTCATCCTGAGAACCCCACCATTCACTCATTCAGGCTATTATTGCTTCAGGCCTATAAACATTCCCACACTTTGCCAGCTAAGGTGTTATGTTCAAACAGCAGGGGTCTTCAGAGTCCTGCTTCTGCGATATGGCCTTGTCCCTTCTTATCAGCTGGTGATCAGCTCACACTGACTGTTAAACACTTTCATGCAACACTGGATTATATATGATTTAGCGATATATTCTAAATATGTGCTATATTACCATATTATATGTCTGAAAGCTACTTCACAGAGTTGGGAGATTGTATAAGAAGAGATCCTGCCTTCATGGGCATCACCTGTGAGCTAGGGCAGGGCTAGGAAAAAAGAAAACCAAGTTCACAAGTATGAGTTTTGACAGTGGTAAATAATATAAAGGAAGGTAACAGGGTCTGCATGATGAAACCATCTGCTTCATGCCCAGAGTTTGCCACCTTAGTTTCCCGAACTGCCGTATTTTGTCCCAGCTTCCTTTTTGGCCTGTTCTCATTTGATGATAAAGATGGATAATGCTATTATTTATAATGATGATTACAAAATTAAATAATTAAAATATAACATATTCACTACATTATAATAATAACAACTACAAGTATATATACAGTTTTTTTCCTCTGTGCTAGGCATGGTTACAGTTGCTTAACTTATATCGTGTCATGTAACCCATTCAATGACTTTGTTACTTGAGTAGTCCTTAAAGTACATTTTTGATATATATAATGTAGTAAGTGTGATATTCAAAATATGTAACAAGCAGTAGGCATGGGTCCTGGCCAATCTAAGTAAGGCAGAATGGTTGCCGGGACAAGATCTCAAAAAGGCGAATTCGAGCTGAGACCCAGAGATTGAGAAGGAGCCACAGCCATGAAACAACCCGTAACAGGTGAGGGCAGACGGGCGAGCGAGATCGGTTGGTTGAAGACCATTCGGGACCATTGTAAGAAGTAGGATTCTCCTTGTAAGCGAAAGGGGGAGCCTTTGAAAGCTTTTGAGCAGAAAACGGTATGATTTAATGAACTATTTAAAGAAAGACCCTCTGCTCCCTGTTGTTTGGGCCTCTAGTGTTCAATGACCACAACATGCCGTCAGGAGCTTTTACAGGGAGGAAGCCCCTTCACGACACTTCTCTGCCCAGCCAGCCAGCAGTGTCCCAATCTCAAGGAGACACATTTCAGCTAACTTGCTACTACCTGTCTCACTGCTGATACCCCACTTATCAGAAAACTTTTAAGTCCATCCATATGACTTCAGTACTTTTACATTTCTGAGCATATTAATGGTTGATCTTTAAGTCTACTTCTCGGAGAAGCTGGATGAGCCGTTCTGAATTTTAGCACAGCTGCAGTAGAAGAATGTAGGCTAGATTGCTACATCATTAGGCACGAATGTAACTGCTGCTATCTCTGCATTATCTTTCCCATGCCTTCCCTGTAGTGCCTTGTTTTGATGTCATATTTTTGGCCAGTATCGAAATCTCTCAGCTTCTCTGGCACAGAATGGCCAGCACATGACTCAAAAGGGTTTGTATTTGATGACCAGTTTTATCTGGATAACGCGGATGACAGTTTGGGCCTAGGTGTCCTCCTGCTGATTCGTTTTTAGCCTGGAGCATTGCCTTCACAGGGCCGCTCCGCTCTGGTACCACACGCTGAGGTCTACCACACGCTGAGGTCCACAGGCAGAAACAGCTGCTTCCTGCCCTGAGCTCGCAGACTTAAGACTCCAGAACTGCCCTATGTTGTCCTTCCTTAAAAATCTCAAAAACTGTCTGCTTCTTGGCTTCTTTTTTTGTCCTATGATTATAATGATGATGAAGATGTAATAATAACAAACACCACATGCATATATCCAATGTTTTCTCTATGCCAGGCATGATGATAGCTGTTTAACACATATCATTGCATGTAATCCAGTCAATAATTGTGTGACTTGAGTACAATTTTAAACCCATTTTACAGAGGAAAAAACCAAGGTCTAGAGGCTAGAAGATCACACAGCTAGTGAGAAGTGAACCCAGAACTTACTCTCAGCATGCCCTGACATTAAATCCCATGGCCTCGTCCAGCCATTGCTCCCTGGACTGGTGTTCTTGTCCCTCCAACCTACAACTGATGACTTAACTGGATGTGCTCATAGATTCACTGAGGAGACAACACTTCCAGCTCTATCTTGGCCTTGGGGAAATCCTTTCAGCATACCGTCTCCCAGTGACAGAGGCAGGTCATGTTTTCTTTTTGCGACTCCCCCAGAATGGGCCTCACCCTGCTTTCCTACTCGGAGCCACTTATAGTGGCTCGTAGATCAAAGGAAAACAATGCTATGAAACCTTTATAATGCATGTAAACTGATTTATTGCTAAATTAGTTTGTAAGGGCCAAAACAGTTTCTCTAAGGGACAACAAATATATTGTTTTGTTGATTAATACCCATATTGTTTTCAAAAAAGAATTTAAATCCATTAGAAATATAATTTTAACTCAATCTGCTGTTCTTTAACACAGCCTTAAAAATAGTTATAGAATATTAATTGAAAAGAAATTTATGTTATTAAGTAACACTGTTTGGATTTGCACTTGGTCAGAAGTAAATTATATTTGTATTGCTGAGCCAAGAAACACTTAAGAGGGTTTTTTTTAATCTATTTTTGTAATTATAATGTTAGAAATGGTAAAAGAGTTTTTCTTGTAGAGTTATCTAAATTCGCCTACTATTTGTACTTTAATGTGAAGAAGTATTCTCTACTTGTAAAGTACAGTAAAAAAATTCACATTTAGTTTCCACAGATGTTTTGAATTTCCTTTATGTTATGTACTCATTTAATCTCTTTTTTATAGTTGGCCTATTTTACCTTTTTTCTTATTTATTTGTCATAGAAGCATGTCAAGGCAATTTATGCTTCTTAAACAGCAGGTGGTATATATTTTCTGGCTAACTTCTAATGCATGCAGACTTTGATGAAAAAGATAGAAATATTTTTGAAAGTGTTTAGATATATTTTATCCCCTGGCTGACCACAGTACCCCAACTGAGCAATTATATTGTTCCACATGGAGATGATTCTTTAAATGGTATTGCAACATCCTAACACAGTAGATAGTTCAATAATATTCAAGACTAACTGTTCTCGTTCTTCGAGCAGGTCGTGTCTGCATCTTTATATATGCATTCACATAGGTAAAAACCAGCTTGACAGTCTCATCCCAGAAAATCCTTTGTAAATAAATAGATGAAATTTTTTTTCAGTGATAGCTCCAGGTTTACAAATAAATAAATGAAAAACATGTCAGTAAAAATAAGCACAATTTTTAAAAATAATTTTGTCTCTGTTTTAATGGCAATAGTATACTTTAAGTGCATTTCTGATAAATCTATTTGAAGTGATTTTTCTCTGTTCTGTAAATGGAGTTTATTTTTCTCACTGTTTTTGTCCCTTTGCTTTATAATCTAAGGCATAGGAATTGCTAATGGACAGAATATGATAAATGTACTACAAAAGCTATGTTCCTTCATATTTCCTTGTGCCTCTCCAAGCAATTTTTCAAAGACTTGTTATAGATGAAAACATACATTAAAATGATAGTGATGGTATACTTTTCAAAAGAGGAGGGCATTTTGAAGCTATTACTTGTTAAAGTGCAGGAAAGGAGGGACAAGTGTCAATGAGAGGCATGAAGATTTTTTATTCATGTTTCACAGTGTACTGATCTTGTTATTGACTCGCGGAATTGATATAGAATCCAATGGAACGGACTTTTAGTTTAGTCTCTTGCCACAGAAAAAGTGGCTGAGATTTTTCTAAATGTGCAATTCAAATACAGCTTAGTTTTAGTTGCATAAACAGGGACATAAAATTTAAGTGATATTTCTCTGAAACAATATTGATTCTTGTAAATATAGTGACTCAGATGTGCTTACTTTGCTATTTGTGTACATATGTGAAAAGATAGTATCTACTTTTTTATTAGAGTGCGTTATATTGGCACTTTCTCAACTTTTCAACTCTCCAAGAAAGCTGATGCACATAAAAAATATCAAGTGGCAAAGTATCTGATGAATGCTTGCCTTCCAAGATGAATTTGGTTTAAAAAAAATCTGGTTAAGCAAATTTAGAGCTAAAATTAAAGAAATAATCATGTCTATTCCCAGTCTTTTTTGTGATCCTTTTTCTTGTCCTGGAATCTTCATAAATAGACTGTGAAGATGGTTTATATCAGTTTTGCTAGTTTTTATTCATTGTTTTCTATTTATTTCTCTTCAAGTCTCAAATGCTACAAATACATCACAGTTGTTTATGGTCCTCTAATTACTCTGCATTGTTATGAAGCCAGATTGATAAGGGCATCTTCCCTGCAGTCTATTGGACATGTCTCAACTCTTAATCATTGCTATTGGTAGCACAGCCTTCCCTGTAGACGGAGAAACACTGCTTGAGGGGGACAGGAGTGGCTTCTGGGGACGGGAGACCATTTCACGGTGACTTTTGCCCCCATGAATGCTTTTGTATAAATAAAATCAGGCTAAAATAACTGTCGTGGAGAGAGGTGAAGGGTGACACAGGTTTTCAGACATGCAATGGTAGATTCAGACAGGTAAATAGAAGGTTGGACATGAATAAATATACAACATACTTAACGAAAGCATGGGCCGTGGACTCACACTTTCTGGACTTGAGTTCTAGCTTCACCATTTACAAATCAAGAGCAAGGGCCTTAACCTTTCTGAGCCTACTCAGCAAATGAGAGTAGATTAGCACCTCCCTGAGATACCTCGGACTGTGGTAGGCACCAGTGATATAGTAGTAACAAAAGCATAATTTCTGAACTCATGTGAGGGAGGGGATAATACATAAATAAAGATGTAATGTGTCAAAGGGTTATATCAATAAAAATAACATAGGATAAAAGAATAGAGAATGAAAGTACAGGAGGGCGGGGTGACTGTTAACATTTAGAAAAGGTGGTCAGAGAAGATCTCACTAAGAGGGGGAGGTCTGAAGGAAGTAAATGAGAAAGTGATGTAGGTATTCTAAAAAAAAAAAAAAGAAAAATTTAGGCAGATAACAGGTCACGGAAAGGCCTGAGCCAAGAATGTGTGTGGTGTGTTCAAAGAATAACAGAGAGACCAGTGAGCATTTGAGCAAAGTGAGAGAGTGGGAAAGTGACAAACACTAATTTTACAATATAGGAGGCAGCAAGTGGGAAGGAAACAGATCACATCTTGACTCAAGGTAAGATTTTCATTATTACTTTGAGCGAGGTGAGAAGCCATTGCAGGATTTTCAGTAGAAATTGTGTAGGTTTTACAGATTAGCTCTGGTTATGTTGAAAAAGATTATAGGAGAGAAAGGATGGAAGCAGGAAGGAGACTAAGAAATTAAATAATTGTAGCTTCATCAAACTCAGTAGCCTAGTGGGTATGTTGAAAAATAAACTGATTCCAAATATAATTAGAAGGTGGACTTAAATGAATTTACTAGTGGGGTAGATGAGGAAGAGAAGATGCCGTGCTGTGGCATCTGTGGGGAGAAAGCAGCCCTCTGCTCGAACAGTGATATCAGAGGGGGAGCACTCACTGCTGGTGATGAAGGGAAGTTAGGAAGAGGGAGGGGGGTGCGGGGCTGTGGGGAAGAAGGGGAGGAAAAAATGGGACAACTGTGATAGCATAATCAATAAAATATACTTTAAAAAAAGAACACGATACATTAAAGATGCCTATTGGTAAGGAATTGCCTACAGGAATCCAAAGTTTAATAAGAGATGGAAATGCAAATTTGGAGCCATCCCTGTATAGCTATTTTCTGAGGTCACGACCCCACATGACATCCTCTGGGTTGTTAGTGTTGATAGATAACCATCTCAGATCTGAGCTCTGAGGCGTTAGCGAAGATCAGGAGAAACCAGCAAAGGACACTGGGAACAAACAGCTGGTGAAGAACAAGCACTTAGGGAATACTAAGTACTATAAGATGGGGAAAAAATTTTTTTTCAAATGCTATCAATAGATATAATGGGAAGTGGCCACTGAATTTGGTAAAAAGCAGTGACTGTTGATTTACACAAGAGAAATTTTTGCAAAATGGTGAAAAGGAAGCCCTATTGGAGTGGGTTCAGAGAGAATGAAAAAGGAAGGACAAGAGACATTAACTTACATCCAACTGTGTCAAGAAATTTTACTACAAAGGAAAGAAGGAAAAAGGATAGCAGCTAGAGGTAGGACAGTAGTAGGATGTGTGGTCAAGAACATGATTTTTAACTCAGAAGTCATCGTGACTATTAAATGAGATACAAGGCACGTAGAACACAACAGAGCCTGGCATCCAAAACTCATTAAATATTAGCTACCATTATTATTATTATTGTACACTAAAACAATGTTTTTTCATAATAGCAAGAAAGAGTCAACTCTTTCTATCCTTTTCCTTCTTAATTTCTAAAACAACTAAGCCCTTCTAGGCTCATAGAATCTTCAGAGCACAGAGAAATAACCTTAGATTACAATGGACTACAGTCAGCTAAACTGGAGACAAGTGAATATAGATGATCCAAACCCACCCAAACTTCATAATTTCACTATATATTTCAAACTTTGTTGCATTTGACACCGTTCGCCACCTTCTCCTTTGTGAAGCTCTCAACTATCTTGATTTGTATGACAAGTTGTTACTGTTTTTTTCCCTCCCTGAACATTTCTCTAAATTGTCCTCTTCTATTCTAAGTACAAATTTTCATCCCAAGATTTTGTCTTCACTTTTGGTTATTTCTTTCTCCCGCAATGATTTCAATATGCAGAGATACCTCATTCTGAATATGTTCAAGCAGGAATACATGGTCTTAATTCTGAACTCATCTCTTTCTACTTTTTTCACTGTTACAATTGAAACCATTATCGTCTCATCTGATAGCTCCCAAAAATCCTGTCATTTTCAACATCTCCTTTCCACTTACCTCTCAAGTCCAGTTACTTACCTGGTCCTGTAGTATTCATCCTCCTGTCTGTTTGTTTTAATAGCCCCTACTGCCGTTGATCCCCAAATTTATGTTTTAAGCCTGATCCTTTCTTCTGTGTGTTGAACTCATGGTATCTCTACTTAAATACCTAATTGTTACCTCAAATTTGACATATCCAAACCTTCAATTCCTCAAGGTTCCCCATCACAGTAAAAAGCCACTCTGCTTATTCATTAATCATATCTTGAACTCTGTAATCATCTTTGATATCTTATTTTTCTAAGATCCCATCTCCCATTCATCAGCATATCTTTTTCAATTTACCATCAAATAACTATGTACGGTGTCAGGTGGGTACTGGCAATATTGGGGAAACTACTTTGTAAAGTATATGATTGTCTAACCACCATGCTGTATACCTGAAACTAGCACAAAACAAACAAACAAACAAACAAACAAACAAACAAAAAACGTGATGGAAGAAGCAGACAACCGTTTCATGATGACCGGAATAAAAACAAAATTGCATCCCAAACATACCTCGAATCTGATCATTATCCCCCTCTTCCACTATCATTAGCTTTCCTCTAGAGCAGTGAAATACCCTCTATGTAAGCTTTTGTTGTTATTGTTGTTAACCAGTATCTTGTTCTCCCGTGCTTTTGGATACATTAGCTGTGCCCATGTGACTTGCCTTGGTGAGTGAAATGTATGCAGATATGATTTGTTTCATTTTCAAATGAAGTCATTTAACTGCCCTTGCTGACTCTCTAGATCTTTTTTTCCTCTCCCGTTAGCAACTGTAGCAGCGCGGACCGATATGGAGGTGCTCTGAAACTGAGGCAGCCTGTGACGCTACGTGGAGCCGCCTCAGACCTCAGCACGCTCCGCATGTGTTGTTATCCAGCCCACCTGATCCAGCCTTCCACAGGATCTCCTTGAAAAACTCTCGCTTCCACATGCTGACAAATACTTTTAACAAAACTGCTCACTGTAATTAGTGCAAAATCCCTAACCAAAAACAAGCAAGCAAACACATGCATATAAGTCCTACATGCCAAAACTTCTAATGGCTTCCTATCACACTTTGAATGATACAAAAGCCATTTGCAAGGCCCCGTTCAACCTGTATACATAATTTTGTTTCTACTGAACCTCCTGACTTCTTTGTGTACCTCTTTCTTTTTACTCATTCTATACTCCAGCAACACTGGACTTTTTTAATTCTTCGAAAATGACTAGTATGTCCTGCTGAAGCCTAAAGCAAAATGTGATCTCTATTCTTTCTACCATCTACACTCTGGCCAGTGCATTCATTGGCAGAGGTCAGCCAAAACTAGCTGATGAGGAAGTCTGAGAAACTCTGTCAGTGGCCTTCTAGTTTTAGTACTACAGACAGTAGATGAGCAAGTGTAGAGCTACGAACCAATAAACTACTATCCAGTGCCTCTGGCATAATATAAATTGCACAATAAATATTTATTGAGAAGCCAAAGTTTCTTCTATTAATCAGATCCCTTCATAAGGTTATGAATAATACAGAGGCACAATGAACTGCAATGGAGGTGGTGATCTGCGAGATGCATAATGAGTAGGTACAATATTCCTGAAAATACATATTAAGCAAATCAATACAATGAGACTCCTTCTTACAGGTGAAATTTGCATTAGAGCATCTCAATGAGACATCAAAATTAGAACTAAACTCAGAAAAACCATCATTGAGAACTACCTGAAATCCAGCTGAATGGAAGTCCTACAACTAGGGATTTAAAGAAGCCACATTGAGACTGGTAGGAGGGGAGGAGACAGAACCAGCTGGTCCCACACCTATGTGTGGTGAATAAAAATTAGAGGTATATCTTGGCTATGGAGGTCCCCCCTGAGGAACAAAGGATCCCAGGCCCACACCAGTCCTCTCATACCAGGGTTTCAGTGCTGAGAAGTCCCTTGAACTTCTGGCTGCAAAAGGCAGCAGGGAGTGTGGCTGAGTGAGATGGAGAGCTTCTAGAGTCCCGGTCAGTTCCTCTTAAAGGACCCACACATAGAATTACTCTGACTCACTCCCTCTGAGCTCCAGCTGGGACAGCATCTTGAAAAGAACCAGGGACATATGGGGAAGAACTGAATTCTCTGGCATCATGGTGAGAGCTGGAGAGGCAGCTTTCTGCCACAGGAAAATTGCTGTCAGAGGTAATTGTTTCTTTTCTGAGCCCCTACCCCCACCCCAGTACACACACACACACACACACACACACACACACACACAAAGCTGACCGGAGGGAGCCATATCTGAGTCTCCATCCACCCGACTCACACTCTTTGCCTTGCCCTGGTAATTCCCCGAGACCCTGCCCAACCCATCTTGGCAGACCCATTTAAGCTGTTTCCAATGTCCTTTTCCTAAGAATGGCCTGTCTCGCCACATGCTTCAGACTTTCCTAAAATCTCTCAGACAAGCAGCATCTGGCCTCAGAGTACCCTGTACCTCTCGCTAAGTGGCTCCAAGCCTGGCACTAGCAGCAGCTGGGCTTGGCTCACAGCCTGGCCTCATCAGAGCACCTCCAAATGCAGCACAAGTAGCAACTATCTGCAGACTGCTTTGTAGTTTATGCCAGGTGGCCCCCAGCCAGAACACACGCAGGGGTTGACCTTGGCCCGCACTTCCTGGGAGGCCCCAGAGCCAGCATCCCTGGTGTACAGCTTCAGATCATATTGAAACACCATCCTACCACTCCCCAAGTGACACACTTCAGGAGTGGATTCAGTGGGCACCAGAGCTCCACTGAAGTAAGTCTGGCCCTATGGGGTGGGCCCCAGCACAGCTGATTCTCCACAGTTGTCAGTGGTCCATGGTTGCAGCCAGTCCTTGCAACCTGTGGGTAAATACCTCCCACTCGTGTGACAACAACAACTAAGTCTCAGTTACAACAGGAGGGTGTGCACAGACCCCATGGGGTCAACCTGGAGTGCCCAGCTCAGGTTATCAGGAAGATTATAAGACTGGACCCTACAGAACACCTACTACATAAGGCCATTCTACCAAGTCCAGAGATATAGCAGCTCTACCTAATACGTAGAAACTAACACAGGGAAGCTGCCAAAATGAGAAGACAAAAAAAAAAAAAAAAGCCATGTCCCAAATGAATGAACAGAATAAAACTCCAGAGAAATAACAAACAAAATAGAGACAAGCAATCATCCAGATGCAGAGTTCAAAACACTGGTTATGAATATTTAATGATGCTTAATGAGCTTAGTGAGAACTTCAACAAAAAGATAGGAAACATAAAAACAGAACTAGAAAACATAAAAAAGAAGCAGTCAGAAATGAAGAATACGTTAGTTGAAATGAAGAATACATAACAGGGAATAAACAGAGGAGTAGATGAAACAGATCAAATCAGAAATTTGGATGATGAGGAAGCAGAAAACACCCAACTAGAGCAACAGCAACAGCAACAACCACAACAAAGAATCCAAAACAATGAAGATAGTGTAAAGAGCCTCTGGGACAACTTCAAGCATACAAACATTTGCATCATGGGGGTGCTAGAAGGAGAAGAGAGGAAACAAGAAATTGAAAGTCTATTTGAAAAAATAATGGCAGGAAGCTTTTGTAACTTGGTGAAAGAAATAGACATACAAGTCCAGGAAGTACAGAAAATCCCACACAAGATGAATCCAAAGAGGCCCACAACAAAACACATTATAATTAAAATGCAAAACATTAAAGACAAAGAGAGAATCTTAAAAAACATAAGATAAAAGTACTTAGTTATCTACAAGGGAGTTCCCACAAAAATGTCAGCTGATTCCTCAACAGAAACTTTGCAGTCCAGAAAGGATTGGCAAGAAATATTCAAGGTGATGAAAAGCAAGGACCTTCAACCAAGATTACTGTACCCAGCGAAGCTAGCACTTAGATTCAAGAGACAGATAAAGAGCTTTCCAGACAAGACAAAACTAAAGGAGTTCATCATCACCAAATCAGTATTAGAGGAAAAAAATCGTCAAAACTATGAATAATAAAATGGCAATAAGTACATACCTACCAACAGTTGAATCTAAAAAACAAAATAAATAACAAGCAGAACAGAAACAGACTAATAGATACAGAGAATATTTTGACAGTTTGCAGGTGAGAGGAGGGCTTGGGGGGATGGGTAAAACAAGTGAAGTGATTAAGAAGTACATATTGGTAGTTACAGAGCAGCCATGGGGATGTAAAGTACAGCATAGGGAATATAGTTAATAATATTCTAATAACTATGTATGGTATCAGATGAGTACAAGATTTATCAGGATGATCACTTAGTAACTTAGATTATGTCTATAATCACTGGGGTATACACTTAAAACTAAAATAACATCAATTGTTAAACATAATGTCAATTGTTAAAAATAAAAAATGATTACAATATCAAAAATAAAATAAATAAACCATCTTACTGATTACGTGCTTATTTAAACTCCTCTCCTTGACCCCGAAAGGCTGGGTGGGGCCCTTGACGGAATCTGGCATTGATAATAGGGCTGGTGTGAGGGCACAGCATCAGCTGAAGCAGATCGAAATGATGACAACCGGGGATAAAACAGGAGTTAAGCCAAACTGGTATTAAAACTGAAGCATCAATTTCATGAAAGTAGGTAATGAGGCCAAAAGCAGGAACCAGGCAATAGAACAAGAACGAAACACCAATGGACAGAGAAAAGTTCCCATATAAAGGACAGGGAGAACTTTTTTAAATCCTATGGTCTGGAGCATAACTCACTGAAGATTTTTGAAGCTATGTTTCTACCTTGTTTGTGGGGAAAGCAGAGATACTGTAAGATTAGGAAAGAACACAGCAGATGAAATTTAATTTATTGTTATGCTATTAAGTTCTAGGCATTTGGGTAAGCACTTTACATGATTGCATTGTCTAGGCTTTCGTTCACAAAAAACCCTCAGATAATCCATGGTCTCAGCGTCACAAAATCTGGTAGGGGGTACAGACAAATCAAATGCTGACCTAATTTCAAGCTCATGATCTTTCCCAGTAGCTATATTCTGGCAAAAGCTGATGGCATCAAATATATTAAATGTATAGGACACACACACACACACAAGAAAAGAACATTTTATCAATAATTTGCTTGTAACTCTCTCTAGAACATGTATGCTGAACTGGTTTATCTTGCTAATTAACATCCTTGCATTAGTATTATAATGATTCTTTTTTTTTTTTTTTTGGTCCAGCAGCAAATTCTAACAATGTGGAAAGACAGGAGCACACAGATGTTGGCTGGTACAAATGAGTGTTTGTGACAATAACCCTCAAAACAAACAATCTACACATGGCTAATGAGAAAAGACTGCATTTCCTACTTTTGTTTTATCAAACAGTAGATCATTTTGCACTAAATTCATGTTGATGCTGAACTGCCCACTGGCATTTTCTTCATGCCTGCATGTACTCTTACAAGGTTAAAATTAAAACTTCTGAATTCTGATATGGAGATATTGCAATTAAGTGCTATTGAACCAGTCTTTGTAAATTTTTTAAAAAGCTATAGGAAAACATATCAACTTACATTCCACATATTCAATTCCTTTCCAGTGTGTAATGGATTAAAATCAATGGGATATCTCCAAGAGAAACTAGGGATATAGCATTTAAACCAACAGCATCTATTTCCAATTACATTTCTCTGGCAAAACCCAAAAAGAAATATCATCAAAAGGCCCAATTTTACACAGAATTTAAAAATGTAAATTAAGCCCTGGCAGGGTGGCTCAGTTGGTTGGAGTGGCATCCTATACACCAAAATTTGTGGGTTCGATTTCCGGTCAGAGCACAGAGCACATACTGAGGTTGTGGGTTCGATCCCCACTCTGGGCATGTTTAGGAGGCAACCAATCATTCTGTCTCTCTCTGTCTCTCTGTCTCTCTCCCTCTCTCTCTCTCTCTCTCTCTCACACACACACACACACACACATTAAAAATAAAATATATTCTTGGGTGAGGATTTTAAAAAATAAAAATTAAAAAATAAGTTATTTTCATAAGTTCTTATGAAAATAAACAACATATTGTCCTCTTAACTCTTGACAGGTGGTCACATTTTATCTTAAAGTTGATTTGTTATAAAAAGCTAATATATGTAGAAGAGATTTGCAATAGTTTCTGCCCAACTTTCATCTCCTTTGGTTGACTCCCACATCCCTCAGTGGAACCATCACCCTTCACCTTTCCTCTACAGTAGCGTTAGTACAGCTAGTACAACTTCTCACCTTGCATTTATCCTACCACAATTTGAATATGCCAACCATGGAAACTACTCCCAGGATTTCTAGGTGCTACATATTTAAGGAGTACTTGACAGTTCTATTAATTCAACTTCTCTGAAGCATTTGATACTATTGACCATACCTCTCTTTTAAATTCTCCTTCTTTGAGTTCTGTGTCCACGTTCTTCTCTGGTTTTCTTCCTATCCCTTGACCTCTCCTTCTGAAAATCTCTTCAGGGTTCCTCCTTTCTCTTTGTCAATGCTGTAATTGTTGGTGACAACCACAGTGTACTTGTCAACTCTCCTATGTAACTCTTTTTTTTTTTCTGTGATCTTAGACATTCTTAATCACTATTTTAAATATCTTAATTCCAGCCCTGACCTCTCGGGTGAACTCTAGACTTTTTAATCATACAGCGCACTATAAAGTCCCAGTTGAGCCTCCACATCAACAAAAGTAGAAGCAGATCAATCATATTACTGAATATTTTGTTCTTTTTCTGTGTCTCTGTCTTACCCAATGTCATGATTATTTATGTAGTTTTCCTTGTAGAAAATCTGTCAGTTATCCTTAACTCTACCTTCATTTCAACACCCACCACACCTGAAGGATTATGAATTCATATTAATCCTACAGTTTTAATATGTGTAAACATTTCAATTCTCTCTCTTTACCAACTCTCTTATTGTCTTTAACCCAATTTACTTCAATAACATCCTTTCTTTTCTCCTTCTTTATGATCTTGTTTCCCTCCAATACAGTCTCTGCACTTTACTCACAGTAATCATTTTGAAAGTCAATTCTCATCATGCCGTTGCCCTGCTTACAATCCTTCAGATATTCCACCTGGACTTCGTGTCTCCTGACAAACTCCCAGGCATTGGATACAAGGTCTTTCATAATCCGATCCCAGCTAATATCTTGTCAGTGTCAATCTCCTTCCCAATATCCCATCCAGTCTTATGAAAATCTGATAAACTACATGTTTCTCAAGTGCAACATCTTAGTCTTTCTTATCCTGAAACCTGCTGCTCACAAAGAACACTCTTCTCCTTATGAACTTCTAACTGCCCCCAACTCATTTCTTCACACTGAACTGAGAAGCTTCCATGATTCACACTTCCCAACATGCATTTCTACACACACACACAGTTACACACTTACACAGTTTAGGCCAAGTGCTCTATCTCTAGACCAGGGTTTATCAACACTGGCAAGAATAATTCTTTGTTGTGGGAGGCTGTTTTTTCACATGTAGGGTGTTTAGCAGCAACCCCACCCTTACATACCTGATTCTAATAGCAGTTATGGCCCTAGCTGTGTCAACCAAAATTTTCTCCACACAACAGCAAAGGTTGTGGGGGGGAGCAGGGTAGGAGGGGGAGTAGGCGGGGAACTACCTCATGTAGAGAGTGACTCTATTCTAGATTTTTACAGCTTCCTATTCTCACCTTCAACAATTAAATTATATGAGAAAATAAGAACTCAAAACTACCTAGCAATTCTATTTCTGAGTATTTTATCCAAAGAAATCCTAAACCTAATTCAAAAAAATATATGCAGCTCTATGCTCATTGCAACATTATTTACAATAGCCAAGATATGGAAACAATCTAAGTGTCCATCAGTAGGTCAGTGGGTAAAAAAAATGGTGGCACACACACACATACATACATATATATATATGACTGACTGACTTGGCCATAAAAAAGAATGAAATCTTACCATGTGCAATAACATAGATGGACCTAGAGAGTATCATGCTAAGCAAAGTAAGTCGTACAAAGACAAATACCATATGATTGCACTTACATATAGAACCTAAAAAATAAAATAAACCAACAAACAAAACAGACTTATAGATCCAGAAAACAAACTGATGGTTGCCAGACTGGGGGCACGGTTGGGGTTGGATGAAACAGTGAAGGGATTAAGAATTACAAGTTGGCAGTTACAGAATAGCCACGGGAATGCAAAGCACAGCATAGGTGATGTAGTCAATCACACTGTAATGACTATGTGTGGGGTCACGCGTGTACTAGACTTGGGGAAATCACTTTGTTACTTGCAGAAATGTCTAACCACTGTGCTATAAACTTGAAACTCAGATAACAGTGAATGTCAACTATGATTGAAAAAAGAAATTAGCCCTGGCAGAGTGGCTTGGTTGGAGCATTGTCCTGAGCATCAAAAAGCTGCAGGTTAGATTCCTGGTCAGGGCACATACCCAGGTTGCAGGCTGGATCCCCAGTCAGGGCATGTATGGGCGGCAACCCATCAACATTTCTCTATCACATTGTTTTCTCTTTCTCTCTTTTCCTCCCTTTGTCTCTAAAGTCAATAAAACATATCCTCAGGTGAAGATAAAAAAAAATTTTAAGGGCTTAAAACAATGATCTAAGTATTTTCTTAAAAAGTTAGAAAAAGAGCAAATTAAATACACAGAATTGAAAATAAGTTGCTAGTATGGGTAAGAGCAATAATAATGCAACTAAAGAAGTTACTGCATTAAATCTAAAAATTTTGACAAAAGCTTGCAAAATTCAATTTATAAAGCAAAAACTAACTGAATTAGGAGTTTATAAAGATATCATTAAAGATTCTACAATTATTAAAAATATTTATCAAAGTCTTCATACCAAAAATGAACTCTAGGCCTTATAATCGCACTGCACGATGGGTAATTCTGGCAAAGCCTCTACAGCAACATAACTATTTAGAAGCAGATTGATCACATTGCCGAATGACTTGCTGTTTTCCTGTGTCTGTGCTTTATCCAGTGTTGATAATCTTATTTAAAATGTGGTATGAAATCGATAGATCCTTATAAAAATATAATTAATTGAATCTGAAGCAGAACTTGTAGTTAAAATTTTTCTTACAAGAAAATCCATGCCCAGACGATTATACCCAAGAATTCTTGAAGATATTTCAAGAATAAATAAAACCATTCATAAAACTTATCAGGGATGAAAGGTTGGAGTGGAGGAAGAGTTTACACTTTCCAACTTGTTTGACAAGGACAGAAACATCTTGTTACCAGAACCTACCAAAGACGTTACAGAAGAGAAATCTTGCAGGCTAATTTCTTTATCAAAAGGAAAAAAAAATCTCAGCACAATTTAGCAAATCAAATGTCATTATATATTAAATAAGATATTATATAAAGACAAATTTAGATTGCTTTTTCAAATATAAGATTTGCTTAACATTAAAACAGTAAGTGAATGTAATTCACTGTATTCATATAACAAAGAAAAATATATAACTAGTAGCTATAAAGATTTGATAAAATTAAATACTCATTAATAATAAAAATCCTTAGCAATCTACAAATAGAATGGACCTTTTTTTTAAATGAAAAAGGGCATCTACAAAAAAAACATATTTCAAAAATGGTAAAATACTGAAGATTTTTGCCAGCAATGCAGACTGAGACAAGGTTGCCTCCATAAGCTATTACCACTGCTATTCAACATCATTCTAGAAGTTCTAGCTTGTACAGTAAGAAAAGGGAAAAAAAGAAAAGAAAAGAGGGAAGGATTAAAATTAGATAAAATTGATCTTATTCTCAGATGACATGATTGTTTACTCAGAAAACATGTACGTACATACATACATACACACATATGTTTATCCATCTACATGCCTCTTCTCCATATCTTCTTTTCTCCAGTCTTCTGTTCTTGCACTTTCCAGATCCCTGATCAACCTGCCAAGCTATTCACCACCTCCCAGTAGTTTGTGTATCTCAAACCACTTCTTTCTTCAGTGACAAGGGGTACTGAATGAAGTTCTGCCCACCGGGAGACTTTTCCCTCACTGTTGTCTTCCAAAGTCACCCCAAGGGATAGCAATGTGGCAGCATTCCTGTCTTACACCAACATATCAAGTAATCCACCCACAGCCCAGGCCTATGTGATTGGCATGACCATCAGCCAATCCTTGAGGTTTGAAGGAGTCCTCAAAGAAGATGTACCTGCGAAATCAGAGAGAGTTGCTGTTACAATACTGGTATGTGATAAGGAGTTCTGGTCAAGAAACATCTAACAAGTTTATCCAGCATGCACACACATATGCCCTCAGGGACCAGAGAAATGACTGCACTGCAGCTCCGTGAAGAGGACACGGACGTAACTTCATCTGTCACCTGTCCTCTGCATGTCCTCTTCTACAGAGTGACCAGTGGATGTGTGCGTTTTCTGGTATGTGTCGTCTCAGAATTTGTATCGCAGTGCTCCCCAAAGACTTGGGTGTTTTCCGATTCCCCTGTGTATGCTATTCTATCAAAAGAAAAGAATCAGAAGAATGGCTATCAAACAGGCCTTCTACACATATTCATTCTGCAGGATTCTTCTTTTTTTAGTCAATACCCCTGAGTCTGAAAAGTGACTAAGTTCTGAAAACAAGGATTGGGATTTTCTACTACAGAGGCGAGGCGGGCATCAATCTTGTTCTCATTTGTTCTTGACCTTCTTTGATTAGGTCACAGGTCAGCAAACTTCTCTGTTAAAGGCCACAAGCAAATATTTCACGGGGTTTTTTTAGGCCATATGGTCTCTGGTGCATTCACTAAGCTTTGCCACTGTAACATAAAACAGCCATAAATAATAGGTAAACAAGGGAACATGGCTGTGCCCCACAGGAAAATGACTGGCTTTGACCCGCAAGCTGTAGTTTTCTGACCTTGATGCAGGTCAAGTAATTTTCTGACTGGCTGCCCATCTGTCTCATACACAGCAGAACTCTGGTCTATCAACTAAGATGGATCCCCAAAAGTAGGCCTCTTCATGCCATTCTGACCTTGCCACCCATCATAATAATTATTTCTCCTTCACTGCTGATGGGTAAGTGCCACCACCCGCTATCAAATATGCCATGATTTTATTATCCATATTGACCCCCGGAGACGAGTTCTGTACAGCATCTTCTCTCATCAGCGAAAACCTACCGAGAGTGTCACCACGATGCCTACCAATGGTGGTGCCCCCTTCATAGTGAATTCCTGAGTACTTTTGTAAAAGGAGTGTCCGCTGGGCCTTACAGGAAACCTAGTCAGATGGTATTATTTACAGGCTGTTATAATAAATGTACTCTAACATGCTCAAATCTCTGAGCCTTTAATTCCTTGGGCAACACTAAGGCAGTTCTAGCAGCTTTATTTACTGTAGGCTATCAGTTCAAGCCTCAGAGCGGCCTCCCAATAAAATTATAGGACAATCTCAGGGCCCTATTTCCATGCTATTAAATCCTAAGTCACCTCAATATCGATAGTATCCACTAGCTAGTCTTATGTTTCATCCTCTCCCCATCCAACCACCGACATAACATTTTAAAATTCACTTGAAGCATGTTATTTCAGATCCTGGTAGTGTAATTTAAACAGATCACACTGCTCTTTTAGTAAACAATCCCTTTCCTCCTGTTCAGGTACAGTACTTCACTCTTTGGCCAACTTGAGGTGACCTTTTTTATTTGGAGAAGGGCAGGGTAAGGAGTGCAGAAAAAGCCCCAAGGAAAGCAAGCATACAAGCAAGAAGAGGTTTTTCTCCTCCTGCGAGAGGTGGGGTGGGGAAAATTACTGGTGACCTAGAACATCCAAGAAAATATGGGTATTCAAGCGTCTCAAGTCCATTTACCCATATATCTTCATCAGGTGTAAGGGCCCCGCTCCTTCCCTCTCAGGGTCCTGACTTCGATGTAGGAGGGCTATAAATTCAACCTCCCGCATAATGGTGCCACATTTAAAATCAGGTATTGGACCTGACTTTCAGCAGCTCTTATTCTCTTAGCTGCAAGATTTAAGAGTCCTTTCTTTATTGCCTTGAAGACCTTCTGGCTTTTGCACAACCTCTCATTAATTACTAGGTGACAGTCTCATATTCTTCCTTTAGGACTTCTATGGCAGATAACAATAACAAATCAACTCCACACGGTACCTACTTACCCGATGGCTCTCCAGAGCTGGAGGTGTAACATGGGCCAATGCACCCCCTTCCACCTATATCTCATCCCAATTTATCGAAGGTTAGAGATTTAGTCATTGTGATGTTATGCATACCAAGGTGTATATCCATTAATTACTAAGCTACGCACCACTGCCCAGAAGTCTGTTATCTGAGATCACTGCTTCTTCCTTGCACAAAATTTATGACAAGGTATACTGATCGAAGTTTTGCCCACTAGGAGGGTTTCCCCTCCCTGCTCAAATTCAGAGTGGCCTCTGAGTGGCAGGGATGTGAGCGTAGTTCTTCTGCTTGTACCAGCATATTCAGCAGACCACCCATGATCCAGGCCCAAGATTTTGTTCCTCCATTAACTGGCCCTAAGGAATAAATACCTTAAGAAGTCATCACTGTGAGCTCAGGGAAAATTGTTGATGGAGTTCTTTTTATCACCGAACTGGTGAGCTCTCCAGTTCCAGAATCTGACATCAAAGAGACAGCTTCAAGGTACTATCTTCAGTTGAGCTTCTCCACAAGCATACTTCGAGAACAGGATTTGAGGACAGGCCTTTATTTGAGAGCTGTTCCTGAGAGGAATTAAGACAAATAAGAAAAGGAAACCGAATAAAGAGTGTTTTAAAGCAAGTTACTGGTGAGGGCAACTAAAATGCAATCTGCCTGGGCGACTCATGGAGACAATGTGAAACAGACCTCAAAAATATCCTTCCCAGGGGTCAGGAAAGCTGAAGTATTTACCTTAAAACCCCGATCCATCACTGGCCAAAGATCGCTCTTGGGGGTGTGAATGCCCTGCTCCTTCCAGATGCCCTGAATGTCAGTTGAGGGTAGCGCTGAGACTCAACATGGCAGAAACTTGCCACAGGGCTTCGTGGTCGGTCTGGCACAGTGAGTGCCACGGGGTGTGGGCACGCCGTTAGTTACACACGTTACATACGGTATAGCTGACGGGAAGTGAGACAACAATGTGCAGGGGAAAGGTAGATGTTATTTCTTGGAGTAAAAAGCTAAGATACTCTATAGCCACTTCCCAAATGCTCAAAAGAGATAGAAGCTTATATCCCTCTCATGCTGCACGCAAAGTTGCCGGTCAGTAAGTGGCTCTTCTCGTGCAGTTATTGAAAGGCCAAGGCTACTGCAGCTCTGCCATATTCAGTACGCGGCTTCTAAGGCCATACTGAAAATCACCTTTCAGCCAGGAAAAGGGGGAAAATAGCAGGCAGAGATTTTTTTCTTAAGCAAGTACATTGAAGCTAACAGTCATCATTTCTACTCATGTAACATTAACAACATTTATCACGTGATCACACTTAGCAACAAAGCTGTCTGGTAATTGTTCTTACTGGGAAGACACATTGCAACCAGACTTTTTTACCATGGAAGAAAAAGAAAATAGACTGTGGAGCAGTGTCTGCCTCAGAAAGTAAGAGCACTAGAGGGGGTTCTGGATACTGGTTAAAGTTCACGAAACAAGAAATAGTTATACACATAGTGTTCAAAATTGCAACGATAACCAATATAACTCAGAAATGAGAGGGAATAAAAGAACGGTTATATGGCAGTTCTATTTTTCACGTTTTGAGGAACCACCACACTGTTTTCCATAGTGTCTGTGTCAATTTACATTCCCACCGAGGTGCACACGGGTTCCCTTTCTCCGCGTTTCACCACATGAGGCATCTCTTGTCTTTGATATTAGCTATTTTAACCAGTGTGAGGCGCTATCTCACTCTGGTTCTGATTTGCATTTTCCTGCTGATTAGTGATGAAGGAAACCTTTTTATGTACTGTTTGCCATTTGGTTGGAAAACTGTCTGCTCAGTTCTCTGCACACTTTTTTAAACAGGTTGTTTCTTTTGGTATTGATTTGTGTGAGTTCCTTAAATATTTTGGATTTATATCATCCAAAAGTAGTTAATATCATGTTTTGGATATTAACTACTAATCAGATATATGATTTGCAAATATTTTTTCCCATTCCGTAAGTTTTTATTTTGTTGATTTTTTTCTTTGCAAGCTCACTTCTGGGTATATACTCAAAGGAAATGAAAACAGGAGAGCAGAACGACACCTGCATTCTCGTGTTCACAATTGCCGAGGTACGAAAATACCCTACGCGCCCATCGAGAGAGGAATGCGTAAAGAAGATGCAGTATATAGGTGCAGCGGAATATCATTTAGCCATGAGAAAGAAGGAAATCTTGCTTTTAAGACAACATAAAGGGACTTTGAGGCCATTATGCTAAGTGAGATAAGTCAGACAGAAAAAGGTAAGTGCTGCGTGACATCACTTACATAAGAAATCTATACACACCAAACCCGTACAGACAGAGGGTAGAATGATGGTCACCAGGGACTAGGGAGTGGCAAACTGGGGAGATGTCCATCAAAGGAAACAAACTTCCAGTTAGAAGATAAAAAAGTTCTGGGTCTAATGTACGGCATTATGATTATAGTTAAAAGTACTGCGTTGTATAATTGAAAATTGTTAAGAGAGTTGATCTTTAATGTTCTTAGAAAAAATGAAATGGTAATTATGTGATTTGATAGAGGAGTTAGTGACTACAGTGGTAATCATATTGCAATATATAATTTTATCAAATGAACACTTTGAAGTTATACCATGTTACATGCCAATCATGTCTCAGTAAAGTTGAAAAATAAAGTGTTTCCTGTAGGCAGTAAAAACAAAAAGGAGAGAATTTATGTAAATAAGCCAATTACTCATGTTTTGTGAAAGTTAGTCAATTAAGGGTAAGAAGAGTTTACTCATATAATTTAAAAAAGTAAATGCCAAATTTAAAGCAACCAAAAAAGTTTTTAAAATACTTGCTTCTAGAAATGGGGGAGGGAAAATAAAATTTATTTTAAACCTTTACTTTGAATAGAATAAAAGTACACTTTGAAAACATAAAGAATGAAGTAGGTTTTGACTGGCTGATATAAAATGATTTCTGAAAGATGTTATCAACCAATAAAAGCAAAGTAGAAAACATTATCTTTACTGCCACACCACTAGGTGCGCTTAGGAGGAATATGCACACAGAAGAAGCAGAGTACCCTTGTCTGGGCTTGTAAAGTATTCACAAGGTATGTGAGAAATTGTTCACGACGGTTATCATCAAAGACTGAAATAGTTAGAAGTTTGGATTAGAAAAAGGAAGATTTCAATTTTTCTGATTTACTTTTACCACTTTACTTTATTACATTTGTTCACATAAATTTTTGATATATATTTACAGGAAAAATAAATCTGTGGGGCTAAAATGTCAAATACTGCACAAACTACCTCTTCTAGTGGTATAACTTCAGCTGTGAACTATTTTAAAATTCCTCAGCATTCACTGCAGCTCTCTGTCTCCTGTCAGCTGGAGGAATCATTGAGTTATAACACTACAGAGTTTTATTAATATGGGCAAAGAAGAGTGCTCTCCTTTCTCACATTCCTCATCAGTGCTGTCTGACTGACTTCCATCCACTCAGAACAAGACAGTTCTAAGTTAGCATGCATTCATTCATCCATTTATCAATTCACCCATCTCCTTAAAATTTCAAGTCAAAGCAGCAACAAAATCATTAGGAGCAGCTGATGAAAACATCATGACAGTGATGGATGGTGTAAAAAGAATTTCTGGAGACAGGAATATTTCAAAAAATGTGTTTGAATTATTTAAGAAGGCTCTACCAGCTCTGGCCAGAGTTTGAAGAGATAAGTCTTCATCTTAGTCCAACGTCTTTTATTGTTTTTCATCGCAACACCTTTAGAACAAATGGCCACTGGGGGTAAATATTGAGAGGAGGCTTTATTAATAATAATTTCTTCTTCAAAGTCTTTTAATGAATGTGATTATTTAAGTATGGCAGGTGTTCTGAACGTCTGCTCACCTGCACTTCCTTTGTACAATCAAAGAGAGATAATGACCAGTTTTAGTATAATATGCATTCATGAGTTATGTTTTGACCATAAGGTAAAATTTCCATTTCCACATACTAAAATTTTTATGACCTTTCAATGCATTATTTTCTCCCAAAGTGATCAAATTTGCCATATAGTTTTTGCAATTAGGTCTCTCTGGCTGTTTAGAATATCACAACGATTACCTTTGCCTAATGCTTCTGATCACATAGACAGATTCTAAGTTATTCTTTCAGATATTTATTTAAGTCACTTCAAACACTGTTGTTGGCTGAATTCCCATTCTTCTCCTGGGGCGATAGGATGGGCTTCCTGCTGAGTCAGTTCTGCAGGGCCAGGATCAGGTATCAGGGACGTGGAAGACAAAGAAGTGAACACAGAAAAAAGAATCCCAACGGCAAATACGCATAGAGTCAAAATGGCAGGAGATGATTCAGTCATACAACCTGAGGCTATCAGAGGCAGAAGTATAAACAAACAGGAACCTTGCTCTGGTGGGATGGCTCGGCTGGTTGGAGCATCAACCCACCCCCACAAATGTTGCAGGTTCGATCCCTGGTCAGGACACATAACTAGGTTTCTGGTTTGGTTCCTGGTCAGGATGCATGCAGGAGGCAACCAATTAATGTTTCTCTCTCACATCAACGTTTCTCTCTCTCTCTCTTTTTCCCCCTTCCTCTCTCTCTAAAATCAATAAACATTTCCCTGGGTGAGGAGCCTAGAGCCAGGAAGTCAGTACAAGAGAAAGAAAATTGGACAAAAAGGCCAAAGGTAGTATTAGGCACTGGCCTGAAATAAGAGTCAGACTGCTCTCTGTGACAGCATCCACTCAGGCAGGACCACCATGCAGCTCTTTGGCCTGTACGATGCATATAAAAGTGGCAGAAGAGACAGGTTGGGGCTGTGCATTCAGGTCTCACCTGTCTGCCCAAAAGCTCCACGTAGACTAGTGCAGCCCTAGGCTCAGGTTGTGGTGCCCGGCTTCCACTTGGCTGCATTAGGACTTTTAATCACCTTCCATCTCTAACCTGTCAACACTCTGTCCTCAGTCAAGCAAGAAGTACACAAAAACGCACAACAAAACCATAGAAAAACAAGCACAACAGCAACAACGATGGAAACAAGGCAAAATTTAGAGGATGAATCAGGGGCTGTAGAACAAAGAGTGGACACCAGCCTGAAAATGACTTAGGATTTCTGAAAGCTACTTCCACACACAAAAATGTAGATAATATATGGCACGTACTTATATATTTATTATATAATTATATATTTATTATACATAACTTTTTTATTTTATACATACATTATATATATAAAAGCAGGTAAGCAGTGCTCAGCAAGGCTCTCTCTCAAAATAATATAATATTTATTTTTAAAATTCTTTTAATGATGAGAATTCATCATTTAATTTCTTCGACAGATATATGTTTTTAGTTTCTACTGTATATGTACCAGGGAGTATTCCAGAAGATACAACGGTCTTTGCTCTCACGGAGTTTACAACCCAGCAAGAGAAAAATCGGTGATCCTGTGGAGTCAGTTTAGGCGTTTGAGTCAGAAGGAGAGCAAGGGGTGCCTGGGAAGCATGTAACGCGGCAGCTGGTGGGGGAGGGGCTACTGATGCAGGCTGCTCAGCTTTTTTGCAGTAGATGATATTCTTTGAAAATGCATAAAGGCATTTCATTTCACATAAGATTAGTGCATGGCTTTTGAATTACAAACACTTTCCTAAAGTAACAAGCACCCTGTAGAAATTAGATAAGTGTTCTGATGCTCCAAATTTTCAAATGACAGCAAGAAATCTAGTTACAGACACTGGGGAGGGATCACTTTCTTATGAAATTGAAAAGCAGTTATAGATATTATACCTGAACTGAGAGACAATTCTTCTTTATCCTCTTTCCTGTGCTTTGTACCGAAAACCCCCCATCCTTTCCCCACCATTGCTGGAATCCAAAAGACTTGAATTTGAATCCTACCACACTCCCTGCTGCTGGGTTCCACTGTGTCATCTTTGAAAATGCCAATGAATAATAATTGTCAATACCAAAGGATTACATGAGAAAAGTAGGAAAAATGCATAGCATAACAGGGACTCTGTGGTCTTAAGAATAAGTTAAATATATCCTTGGTGAAAAGTGTCTATTTTGATATAATTCAGGAGAAAACCGGCCATGGTTTTAATAATGTAGACACAGAATACTTAAGTCTCCATATCTATATAGTCTGAGACATCTACCCAGCCACAGGGCCAGAGCCCCTCCTTTCCCACGTGCCCTGTGGGGCCAGGAGAAATTATTTAGTTCCATTAATATCTAGATGAAAGAAGGGGAAAAATGTGTCCATATTAGTATCCTTTTGCTGCCATAACAAATTACCAAAAAACATAGTGGTTTCAAACAACAGCGACTTGTTACATAAATTGTATGTGAGGCAGCAGACCAGTCCCCCTGTGGCTCAGCTGGTCTCTTCTTAGTGTCTCACAAGGAGAATATCAAGGTGCCTGCAAGCTTGTTGCTTTCTGGAGACTCCTGGGAAGAGCATCCCCAAGCTCCTCCAGGTGATTGGCAGGATGCAGTTCCTTATGGTTATAGGAAGGAGTATCTGTTTCAGGGAGCCTCTCTCAGTTCCCTGAGCCTAGCTGCATTCCTCCTCATGTTGCTGATTTGTTCTCCACACCAGTGACAGGGTATTACCGATTTCTTCTTAGCTCTGACTTCCCCTTTGCTTCTTCCAGCTGGAGATCATTCTCTTCTCTGAAAGTGTGTGTGATTAGATTGAGCCCACCAGGTAATATAGGATAATCTTTATTTAAGTCCCCTAATTAATTCACCAATAAAGTAAATAATACATGCACAGTTTCTGAAGGATTAGGATATGGATATCTGTGGGTGACCATTATTCTGCCTAGATCTGCCGTGCTGCACTGTGGGAACTAGAGGAAATAGTTTTGCCATGGCAAAAGGGAAGCAGGAGACGCATGGCAGTAAAGGGCTGGCAAACTGTAGTTGACCGTGGTTAAGAACCTGCATCTGTTTGGGGGTTTTTCCTGGTTAGCAGGGCGTTTGCTGCCTGTTTTGTTTTTAAATTGAATTTGAATGCCTTTAGGGACAGTATGTGTATATTTACTAACTCCACATTTCTCGCCATTCCTCATAGTCTTGCTCTGTTCTGCTTCACACAATTATCTTACCCCCCTGGCCTCTAAAAGCATTGTGTTTGCAAATTCTGCTTTAAAACAAGGTCCAGGGGAGACAGAGAGGACAGAAGTGGGGCACATGGGAGCCAAGTGTGCATTTGGTCAGGGGAAGACAGAAGTGTTATAATAGCAGCTATCCCACCTTACGGGGATCTGAAGGGCACCAGTCCATTGCAGGGTGCCCTCCAGACCAACCCACCGAAGATGGCTTCTATCTTGAGTGATTCTATCATCCATTCCTCAGATACTTTTCTCCTCTAGAAATGAATTAGGAGCATACCGAGGAGCGTGGAAAGAAAAGTCCCCAGCGTAGCTACACTACAGTATGAGAGAGGCTCAGTAATGATTCCACTAACCCATCTCTCTCTGTATAGCTCATTTCTTACCTGTTTACTAAAATGCCTACAAATGAAGGTCTATGCATTTTACTTTTCTCATCTTCAAATAGGGAAATGTAATAGAACCTAATGCAATGGGTTTTTATCACATTAGTTAATATATATAAGAAGACTATCTAAATATAGTACTTATTCAATGAATACTTAATATTGTTATTGTTAAAACATCTCAGTTGTCAAAAGATCTCAATATCTGTGATTTTTTTAAAAGGCCGAGTAACATATTTGTGGAACAGATTAAAATGTTGTTCTTAATGTTTTGTGTTTATGGTTGAAAAGATGTACTGGATTCTCACAGGGAGCTCAGGGTCCCTGGAGGATATCAAACTAAGCTGATCTTACAGGAAAGAGCCACAGAATGCCACAGCAGGGAGTGCGGGACAAGGGCAGGAGAGATGAAAATATAACTGACAGAATCGTAGGTTGGAAGTGTTTATGCCTTATCCAAAGGTGAATTTTCCATGGAGCTAATGAAGCTTAAACTTTGGTAACTTCAGAATGCACTTCACAATGCAGGGCAGCTTCCCAGGTGACCTAACACTGTGCGAACTTTCCCCCCAGATTTATTTAAGGCATAATTGACAAATCGATTTAAAACATATTTTACAGGAACAATTATAAAGGACGTATGAACGACAAGAAGGGGGGTGTTGGAAACGGGGGAGGGAGGCAGGGAGAGTAGGGGTGGTGGGGAGGGGTGGGGGAAAAGGCAGAAAACTGTACTTGAACAACAATAAAAAATAAATAAATAAAGGGCATAGTAATCAAACAGCACAATACTGGCATAAAAACAGACACATAGATCAATGGAAGAGAATAGAGAGCCCAGAAATAAACTCACGCCTTTATAGTCACTTAATATTTGACAGAGGGAGCAAACACATACAGTCAGCTAAAGATAGTGTATTCAATAAGTGGTGTTGGGAAAATTGGACAGATTATGTGCAGGAAATGAAAATAGACTACTTTCTTACACCGCACACAAGAATAAATTCAAAATGGATCAAAGACTTAAATGGTAGAATCAAAACCATAAAAATCCTAGAAGAAAACATAGGCAGCACAATCTCAGACATTGCTCATACCAATTTTTTTTTTCAGATGTATCTTCCCGGGCAAGGGAAACAAAAGAAAAAAAAATAAACTAGTGGGACTACATCAAACTAAAATGTTTTTTGCAGAGCAAAGGAAGTTATCAACAAAATAACAAGACAACCCACAGAACGGGAGAACATATTCACTGATACATCTGATAATGGGTTAATATCCAAAATTTATTAAATACTTGCAAAACTCAACACCAAAATAACAAACAACACAATTAAAACTGGGCAAAGGACCTGAATAGACACTTCTCCAAAGAGGACATACAGATGGCCAATAGACATATGAAGAGATGCTCAATGTCACTAATCATCAGAGAAATGCAAATAAAAACAACAACGCGATATCATTTCACACCTGTCAGAATGGCTATCATCCATAAATCAACAAACAATGAGTGCTGATGAGGATGTGGAGAAAGGGGAACACTTTTGGACTGTTGGTGGGAATGCAGACTGGTGCAGCTGCTGTGGAAAGCAGCATGGAGATACCTCAAAAAATCAAAAATGGATCTGCCTTTTGGCCCAGCAATCCCACTTCTGGGAACTTATCCAAAGGAACCCAAAACACTACTTTGAAAGAACATAAGCATGCTTATGTTCATTGCAGTGTTATTTACAATCACCAAGACTGGAAGCAACCTGTGTCCTTCAATATATGAGTGGATAAAGCAACTATGGGACATTTATAAGATGGAACACTACTTGGCCATTAAAAAAGAAGACAATTTTACCCTTTGTCACAGTATGGATGGATCTGGAGAACATTATGCTAAGTGAAATAAGCCAGTCAGACAAAGACAAATACCACATGATTTCACTCACATGTGGACTCTACCAAACAAACTGAACGAACAAGGTAAAGGGGGGCAGACTCAGAGATGGAGAGCAAGATGACAGCTAGTGGGTGAGGAGGTGGGGGGATGCAGGGATTGAGCAAAAAGGAAAAAGTACTCATGGACATGGACAACAGTGTGATGGTTGCTATGGGATGGTATAAAGGAACTAAGTGGTAATGGATAAAATACAGTAAAGTTTAAATTTAAAAAAAAGAAAATAGAAAAAAAAGAAAGCAGTGGAGTGGAGTGTTTGAGAATGGTGTATCTGGAGTCACACTCTCTGAGTCTGTTCCACTTTCTAGCTCTGTGAACTTCAGGAAGCAACTTCACCTCACATGCCTTAGCATCTTCATCTGTGAAATGAATTAATAATGGTACCTAACATGGGGAAGTGAGAGGATTAACTGACTTTTATATATGTAAAAACTGGTAGCAATAATTGGCATTTAGTAAGCAGTCAATAAAAGTTAGCTATTATTATACTTTACTCACCTGGCTGGCAGGATTTATGAAGGAATTTGGTAATTTAGTTGTTTAGGCTCTGCATGCATGAGTAAAATTTAATTGGCGAATGACTAGAGCACATGGGCTTAAAACACAGCGTGATGGGTGCTCTGCCAAGTGGTTAGTTACCTTCTCCCTGTGCTTTCAGTTCACTGAATGCCTTAGTCATTGTGCTCCCCACGCTGCATAGGAATGATCAGTTTATCCGTTTGTCTCCCTACTAGAATGTCAGCTCCTGGAGGCTAAGACTGTTCTTATTCACCTGTGATTCTTCGAGTCTTGCACAGAATTTGGTATATAGTAGCAATTCAATACTTTGGTCAAATAGATACATAAAAGGTTAATACAGTAGAGTGGGAAAAAAAGGAAGAAAAGGTCATTGCTCTCTTGAAGCTTTTTCTTTGTAGACTTTTGAGCTTATCATATTCTGGAAATTTCAGGAAAAAGTTGAAGGAGGGAAGGACAGACTGGGCTAATAACCAAATAATTATTTCAACATTATTTCATTTATTCATTCCACCAAAGAGATTAGTTTTTTCTTTATTTCCTTACAAATAGTGTGCATTTTAAATTGCTTGTATTTTAGAATTTAATATGTACTATGCATTCCACCCACCCACTCTGGTTCTGATAAGACTCAGCAGAATATTTATACTTAAGAAAAAAATGCCTTACCTTTTGAATTAATTATCAGGTCTGGTAAATGTCAGAAGCTGCAGTCATGTTTAAACACACTGAGAGAACTAATGAATACTCTGCTCTAAGTATTTAGTGATTTAAATATATTTTAAAATTTATATTTTATTTTAATTTATAATGACCTTTATCTTTCCTGTGATGTTGGTAATCCCTTGAGAAACAGCAAAATGATTTGGAATTCTAATTTCTAGAGTTACTATGAGGAAAAAAATTATAATAAGTCTCTCAATTCTCCATACTGGCAACTGAATGAATGAGATTTTGATGCAAAGATAAATCTGTTGACACATTTCAATGCTGCCCTTTCAGGAATGTGTGAGAGAGTCCTGTGTTGTTGCATATTACATAAGATGGCCATTAAACTCGGATTCTTTTCCAAAGCAGAGGCAGAGATTAATGAGTAGAATCTTAGCAAGGCATAAACTGAGTCTGGTGGGAGTACTCACATAAAGAACCACCAAAAATTTCTTGAAAAAAAGAATAATTGTAATGTTATTATTGAATAATAAATTTGAAGAGAAGGGCCTTATCTCAAAACAGATATCAGTGTGAGATTTTTTTGTAACACTTTGAGCAATTTTTGACAATTTGTTGTGGGATAGAAATGCTGAAAAATGTTTGCGTGGGTATTTTTAAAATATTTTTTGAGTTTCAATTTTTCTGCCTGGAGTCAGCAAGTTCTAGGTCATAGTTAAGAGAAAAATATTAAGAAAATAGCTTTACTTATGGCTCTTTTACATTGCCTCCTTTCCATCCCACTCACATTGAAAATATAGGGAAAACTTGACGCTAAAAAGTTCTTGCATTCGTTAAGTGTAGTTTTTTTTTTTTCTTTTGTGAGTAAATACTTGGTTCACTAGGGGTTTGAAACCTTTCATAAGAAAATTTACTCAACCAGTGAATTAGTTAACATTATTAGAAGGAGGCCATTGACCAGCTGTTCTCCTTGGGGGGCAGAATGGGAAGAAATAGACTTACGTAGGAAATGGAAACTCATAAGAAAAGAAACCTTCCTGACAACAAGGTTGCTAGAGGCCTAGGACATTCAAAATTTCTCCATGGAGTAAATATAACCCAGAGGATGAGAGCTGAGCTGCAAGCTGAGATTGATTCCTGAGCCCGTACCTTCCTCGCTAAGTCTGTGTCCTGGGAATATTTGAACTTTCCTGGCCTCTCTTTAATCCACTCTAGGAAGGGGGAGCAGCAATACTTAACTCCTAGAGCTAGAGTGTTGATTTTGAAATAATTGATATAAAATTCTGGGCACATAATTAACAGTCCATAAATGGTAGATGTGATTATTACCACCACTGATTGGGTGCATGTAATCGCACATCAGTTCAAGGTGATTTCCGTTGCAATGATTTGCCCAGTCTTCATCTGGAGGAAATGAAGCTTCAAAAATAATGTTACTTGTGCTTCTTAAAAAAACAAAACTGATAATGTTATTTCCCTTTTAAGTATAGGAGAGAGAGAATTCTCAATATTTCCTGCAGAAGGAAACCCATTTTTTTCTAATAGCATCTCATAATGTGCTGCTGTCATATTATTGCCATTCTAATTTACAATAATGACATGCTAATTTTATGCTCGTAAGCTTGGATTGGATTGAGATTTTAGAAAAACATGACAAAAAATTCTAGGGTATGTTTACATAAAAACATACTTAAATACTTCCAATGATTACATTTGGCATGTACACCCAAACCTTGATCACATTCTTTGCATAGACTTTTGGTGGACAATATGGATGTTTAAGAGAAAATATTGTTGCTTTTTTAAAAAATATTATGAATTTTTAGAAGAGTAATAAAGAACACCAATTCTCACTATATTGGCTTATATTGAGATTAGAAATAGTTCTATTTTTTAGGTTTTGCTCATCATTTTTCTGCAGTTAGAACAAATACATAAATTATAACAACATACATTGTGGATAGAACCCAGAGCTACGCACTTTGAAATCAATACAGTAGCAAGCAATATGCATTTCCAAAGTGTGGGGAAAATAAAAGCCTAAATGAGATTAATCTATGAAAGTATCTAATGACTTCCACGGGCTTTTCCTACAAAATGAAAACAGCTGTGGGGTTTTTATCACAGATCTCTCTTCCCTCCACTGGGTAATCAGTAGTTTTTCAGAGATATTAAGGAAAGAGGCAAACCCTCTACTCTCTGGGAAGAAGTTAATGTTTATTTTTGCCCCTATCTTCTTCTGTGAGGAACTCTCTAGCTTTTCTATCAGAGAAATTTAATGGTGTGCTTTAGGTTGCCCTTACTGACTATATTTAATCAATTAAGTGTTTACAATGTGCTCTGTACTGTGATAAGTACTCAAGAGACTAATACAAAAGAATAAGTCATGATACTTGTCAGTGACATACTTATTGAGATATTTCGGGGGAGGGCAAGATTTATTCATAAGAAGTAACTTCCAGGCAACCATTCCTTATCTCTTTTTATTCATTCCATTCCTTCAGTCATTCCTTTACCAAAAATTTATTGAAACATACTAAATGCTAGAAATGTGGTAAGTTTAGGAGTCACAAGTAAAAAAAATGATTCCTGCTCTTGAAGATATTGTGGCAAAAATTATGAAAAAGTATTGTTTAAGGAACAATCTAACAATAGCCAGAGGGGAGTGGGGAGGGGATAGTGGGGAGAGGGGTTTACAGGAACTACTATAAAGGACACATGGACAGAATCAAGGGGGGGGGAGGTGGAGAGGGTTGGGCTGGGGTGGGGTAGAGGGATGGGGAAAAAATGGGAGAAAATACAGATAACTGTAATTGAATAACAATAAAATTTTTTTAAAAAAGAACAGTGGGCACATGAAGGAAATAATGCAAATTCTCAAGGTGTTGTCAAGCAATTCTTAATATAGGTCGTTAAAAAAACTTAACTCTTGAAAGATATCTTGAAACTCACCTGACAGACTATGGTCAACCATGGAGAAAGGTGGTGGAGTTAAGGCCACTATGACCTGGGATAGAGTGAATGAACAAGCATGGGCGTATGGAACAGAGTAGCATATTTGCAAAGTGACAAGTTCAAAGCAGCAGTGGAAAAGGAACTAAACGAGTGGTAGATGATGGGACTACACTGACAGAAAGACATCGCCAGATTATGAAGAACCTTAAATTTCCTACTGAGGAGTTAACATTTATATTACAGGAAATGGTAAGTAATTGAAACACTTTATACAATGGATTAGTATGGTCATATTCGCATTTTATAAAAACAATACCAGTGGTAATATGGAAGATGGAGAAGAAGGAGTAAGGGAGGAGGCTCTGACATTAGTTCATAAATAGCCCATTGTATTCATGTTCATGCATGACAGAGTTGTTGAGTTTTTGAATGAGACCGTCACAGTGGAGGTGAAGTGGAGGAAAGTGCTTGGGGAACTATTAGGGGTGGAAATTCTAGAATGTAGCCACCATGAAATGTGATGGTTGCAGGGCAGAGAAGAGTTTGCAGTCACAAATAGGCTGCTGGCCTGAGAAACTGGATGTTCTCCGTCAATAAGCCAAATGTAGAGCAGACACAATGGCAGAGAGACTGCCAGAAATAGATGCTGGGAATACTGACTGACAAAGCACATGGGGATGTCAAGAGACCCACAGAATGAATGTATCTACTCCAGACGAAGACCCAGGTTTGGGGAGAACTGAGGTCTTTTTCACCTTGGTGGACCTTCTTTTAGAAAATGATTACATGGCACCAGAAGAAAAGACAACAAAAGCAAAAGTAAACAAGAGGGACTAGAGCAAACTAAAAAAGCATCTGCACAGAAAAAAAAATCAACAAAATGAAAAGATAACCTGTGGAATGGGAGAGATTTTGCAAACCATACATCCAATGAGGGGTTAGTATCCAAAATATACAAGGAATCCATGCCAAGTTAATAGCAAAAATAAATGAATAACCTAATTTAAAAGTGAGCAAAAGTTCTGAATAGACTTCATTTATTTGGTATTTTTAAACATACCAATGGCCAATAGGTACATGAAACTAGCTCAGTATCATGAATTGTCAGGGAAATACACATCCAAACAACAATGAGATACTACTTCACACTCGTTAGGATGCCTAGTATCAAAAAAGCAAATGATAAAAAATGGTGGTGAAGAAAAGAGAACATTTATACATTGTTGCCAGAAACAATGTGTATCTGTAAGCAGATGTAGCCACTATAGAACACAGTATGGGGATGGCTCAAGGAGTTAAAAATAGAACTGGTACATGATGTAACTATCCTACTTCTGGGTATACACAGCAAACAAAACCTTTGTCCCAGAGGGATAGCCGGACTGCCATGCTTACCGCAGCGGATTCACAACAGCCAAGGTGCGGAAACAACCTGGTGTCCCCCCACAGAGGAACGGATAAAGAAAATGTGAGCTTTGTATCTCCAAAGCTGTCTGTCATCTATCCATCATCTCTCTCTCTCTCTCTCTCTCTATCTATCTATCTATCTATCTACACAGACCACATACACAAATGAAATTTTATTTAGTGTTAAAAAGAAGAAAATTTCACCATTTGCAAAAGCATAGATGAGTCTGGAGTGTTCATGCTAAGTGAGATAATCCAGGCAGGGGAGACAGATACTACATAGTATCACTTACTTATATGTGGAATCTTAAAAAAAAATTGAACTCATAGAAAAAACAAGTAGAAAAGTGGTTGCCAGAGCTGGGGGAAGGGGAATAGGGAAAGTTTGGTAAAAGGGTACAAACTTTCAGTTACAAAGTGAGTAAGGTCTGATCTAATATAAAACATGGTGGCTATAGTTAATAGTACCGTATTATATAATTAAAGTTTGCAAAGAAAGTATAAATTAAATGATCTCATACACACTAAAAGAACATATATGAGTTGTTGGATGTGTTGGAAATATCACTTTAGCACAGAAGCTGGTAACTCCACAAAAATTCATACTCCTTCAATCTATATTACTGAACATCAGTATTCTGGTTTTTTATTTCTTCATAGATAGCACATATATCTAAAGGCCATATCATATATTGATCAGTTTAATATCTGACTCCACTCCTTTCACAAACCACTCTATAATGTAAGCTCCAAGAAGGCAGGCACTTTGTTTTATTTACTCTTTATCTCTGGTGCTTAGAAGAGTATCCAACAAATAATAGAATAGCCAATAGTAATGCAATTTAAAATTGTCCACAAAAAGGTAATTTATATTTTGTGGATATTTACTTAATTAGTACCCTTTTAATATTAACCAGTTTGACAGCTTTTCATCTAAAAAAATATTATATCAGCATTCCTGATGACCTTGCATATATGGTTCTTTGAGTTTCTTTGAACAGCTTGTAACATCTTACTAGTTTCCTCACTGATTATCTTTAGCAACATCCACATTGACAAGGTTTTTGAAACAGGACGGACGTGAACCGAGTTTCAAAGAAAGTATAGGTACATCCTGGAAGAGAAAGAGAACGTGGTATGTGGGGATTTACAAGGCAAAGAAGACAATAAGGATTTATGTATATTGTTCCCTTTTAACTCACAATTTTCAAAAAGGTAAAATCATGACTGTCATAAAAATATAAAATGAATGCAAATCAATAATTTTATTTAGTTCATTAATTATTGAGGGAACTAAAATGAAAAAAGGAAAGTTAATCTTTATAAGTCCAATTCTTCTTCAAACTGCCATGAACAGGAATTTTTTTTTGCATTGCTATAGATGAGAAACATCAAATTGATACATTGTAATCAGCCATCTAGATGTTCACCTTTATCTCTGTAAAGATGCAAAGTACACCAGCCAATAACAATCAAACATACACACGCCATGAAATAAGATAATCCCTGAAGGGTACCCAAAATAACATCTATCCAGCACTGCATTAAAAAGGCATCCAACAATCTACTTCCAAATATTTCAGAATTTTCCTAAAAAAATGCCAAGCAGTTTATACAAGGTATAGAGACTAACATATTTCTGAGATTAATGAATATTTGCTTGATTTGATGAGGGAACAGCCTAGATAGTGAAAGATGTTATTGTACCAAATTAGGATTTTATATTGATGAAAACAGTGTTCGAAAAGAGTCATGTTAGCCGAGGTCTGTAGAATGGAAACTTAGAATCGGAGAAGAGGCAGGAGGAGGCAGGAAGAAAGAAGGTACACTTCAAAAAGGTCCATAGGGATTCAACCCTGGTCTGGGCCTGGGTCGTGAAAATAACCCTGACAAGTTTGGGTAGAGAGCAGTGGGTTTGGGGATGGCAGACGTAACCAATTGGGTTGACCAGGAGAAAGTCAGCTTCCTTGGAGTTTTCCACAGGATACCTGGTTGTGGGGGTCTTTGTATTCCACAAATGTGTTTGTGTACCCGATGTGTGCCTGATACCATTTGACAGTTTATTCCTCTGCATTTCTATTACCTTTTGGCAGCATGCTAATAAGTGACTTTTCCTTTGAATTCAAAATACTGCATTCACTCTTTATTTGAAATTTTGGTAGAGTTTTTCTTGCCTGAAGTGCTTTTTCCTAAAATGTTTTCCTCCCCTATCATCTGAGAAAGGCATACATTTATAAAATTGTCAAGTGTATTTATTCCACTTCTGTAAAAATATTTGTGATATTTTTTTCTATGATGGATGTTATTTAGATATCAACTCTAGTGTAATTTATTAATATAATTTCACCAATATTTAATGTATTATTTAAAATTAGTATTGAATGCTAATTAAAGTTCCTACAATATTTACGATAAGCTCAGAAAAATTCATCCTTTTTTATAAGCTTTTTCCCTCCTTAGGTTTATTGAGATATAATGGATATACAACAGTGCTCAATTTTAAAGTATACAATATGATAATTGATACATGTACATATTGCAAAATAATTACCACAATAAGGTTAACTGTGTAATTGTTTTAAAAAATATTTATTTTTAGAGAGAGGGGAAAGGAGGGAGAAGAAGAGGGGGAGAAGCATTGGTCAGCTGCCTTTCATACACTCCCAACAGGGGACCTGGACCACAACCCAGGCATGTGCCCTGCCCGGGAACCGAACCGGTGACCTTTTGGTTTGCAGAACAATGCTCAACACCCTGAACCACACCAGTCAGTGTTCTGTAATTGTTTTTTTTTTTTTTTTATCACTAGTTCAATTATATTCTCTGTGTGTGTGTTTTAGTGGGTTTTACCTGGTTTGTAAAAAATAAGAAAAATCATGTCTGTTCAGTATTACTAAGAGAAGCAAATAATTCAGGTCGCTTAAATCTATAACAACACCTGTTTGAAATTGTTAGGTTGTATACCGATTTCAGGAAAACCAAATACCATGGGGCACTCTCGTCATAATTACAACTAAATAACTGAAGTTCAAGCCATGCTTCCAGTCTTTGATTTGAGCATGCTTTCTTTATTCACTTGGATTTTGTGAAAATTAAACAATGGTATTTTAAGAAAATGCCTTTTTTGTAAGATGACATATTCTAAAGGAACATATGCACTCTAAAAAAAAAAGCACACCCAAAGTCGACCTTTTGAAAATTCAAACTGTACTGAGGACATCATAAATGATTCACCTGTGACGGACATATAGGTAATTTTTATGACCTGAGCCATGAATTGTTCTTTAGTTCTTGATTCAAGTGACTACTTTTCACTGTATTGAGCTGTGAGTTTCAAAAATAAACCTTGTGCTGATAAGGAGATTTACAGAGAACAAAAAAGCCTGAGTCAACTACTTATCTGGGACCAAATTCTGTGAACTAAGCTCAGTTCAAGCAAGAGGTTTCCTAAGCAGCTCATTTATTTTAATAAGGTACAAGCATTTTGGAGCTACACTGTAGATTAGGTGCACAGTGCACTGACAGAGAGGACAGAAAGGGCCTGGAGGTAACATTTCGTGCATTCTTACAGATAGGAACCAGCACCTGCTAGAAGCAAAGCTCTATGCCAGGTGCTCCGGAGATACACAGGCCTAGCCTGCAAGGAGCCTCTGCCTATTACAGAGGGAATAAAACAAGTGCACAGATCATTATGTCCTGACAAATTATAAAACAGAATATTATAAATACTATGGGAAGGGTATAAAAGCAAACTTTTTTTAGAAATTCCAGACAGAGAAAGTACATCGGGTGTTCTAGGGGAATGAGAAAGGCCCCGCGGCATTTGAATAGAAGAGTATTTCTCAAACTTCTGCATGCATAAAGGATTCCTGGGGAGCTCGTTAAAATTTAGATTTCTGGACCATCCCTAGAGATTCTGATTTGTAGTCTTCTGCATTTCTAACCAGCACTCCAGGTGATTGAGATAGAAATGGCCCAAGTGCTGTTTTATAAACACGTGGGTAGAGCCTTAAAAGATAAATAGCGTTAAGAAAGCAGTGATAAAAGGAGAAAGTACTCAGATTAAATGGATAATATAATAAGTAAGGGAATAAAAAGTTCCGATGTGCTAGGTGGTCTCTGTGAGGGCTTTGGAATCCCTTCTCCCACCCTAACGAGCCTATTAAAATGAAAGCGGTTTCTCATGAGCAGATCTAGATAATAGAGACTTGGAGTTTAGCAATAAAATAGATTAAATACCACCACCCCAAAGGTATCCCTAAATTGCCCCAAAAGTGATGAACAGTATATAGAGTATCAATAAGAAGTCCTCATATCGTACATCAGCTCATTTAAAAAGCTACAGAACTCCGGAAGGAAAGAAATCACAGGGAACTCACAAGGGAGAGCAGCAAATGGTGAACTCTTTGGGGAACAGCACGCAGATGCTGGTTTTCTGTGCGTCTTCTCAGAGTAGCTGCCCTATTTTGCTGGTGCCAGGCCGGTTCAACTTATCCCTACAATCAATGGGCAGTACTCGTAAACATGTGCCAACAATTGTCGTGGTGGAAAAAGTCAACTAGCTTTCTCTTGTGCCCACCTGCAAATGATTAGCAATTCCTTATGCCCGCACCTTTGGACATAAGCTCAGATTTCCCTATTTACTTCTTGCTCTCAGTCACATCCCTACTTTACATATTATCTGCCCTCACATAAGATGCTACTGCAGGAAATCTTGGTTTGAAAACTGGGGAGTTCCCCAGGGTGAAATCTGAAACTGGCCACCCTGCCCCAGGGGCAGGGAGACACAGAAGAAAGAGGCAGACCACTCCAGAATGGGAACCAAGGGGTCTTACTGACAAGGCGTGTGTTGGCAACCACAAGGAGGTAATGGCACCTGCCCACCAGAGTCTTAAAAGTTTATATAGAAGCCCTGTCTGGGTTAATCCTGTTTTCAGTCCAGATGGTCCCAACAACATCTTACTCTTTCAAGGCTGCACCATTGGAACAGCTTCTAGTGTAGGGTAATGGGCAGAATGTACATTGCAAAGATGGGAGAGATGAGGAGCCTTCAGCTGCCTGGGCCCAGCTTGCAGGTCAATGGGCAATCATGTCCTCTTTATGATCTCCTCAAACATCACAGGAACCTAATCCTCCCCATCTGTGCTGGCACCTGGCTAAAGGAGCAGAGGCCGGGGCTAGGAATCAAGGGAAAACACTGTATGATCGGTAAATGGTACATATGTAGCCTCCAGCCGATGAGAATTTTGTAATTGCCCATCACCCACAATGCTTGCAAAAGAATCAAGAACACTACAGAAAAAAACATATATGGCAAGAAATGAGAACCGGGAATTCAATAGTAGGTCAAAGGCAAAATATGAAAAATCTTCAGTTAGGACAAAGGACTGTTTTCAAGAGATCAAAAGGAATCATTGCACATAATTCAAATTGGCTGTAGGGAGTTTGAACTGTTTGCAAAGCTTGGACAAACTGGCTAAAGGCAAAAGAAGCATAGGAAACTCTAAACAGATTCACAGAGTTAAGGTTATTCTGATATGGTCAGCCTGCGGCCCCCCAAGTCCATGTTGGTCCATGGAAGAAAAGCATTTTTTCACATCTATCCCGATTTGTTTCTTAAAGGGTTTTTATGTAACAACCAAAGCAGAGGCCTTATCAGCAGTACTCTGGAAGAAAAATATAATTTCAATCACTTAAAGTATATAAATAATTGAAAAAATGGAATGGAAATGGAATCATGAAATGGAAACGAGAGATTATACATATGTCTATTTCCTTTCCTGCTACATACTTTTATCACCCACATTTATTCTATGTCTTAGTTTCTTCCCACAATAATCACTACTTCTGAAAAATAGTCCTTAAAATAGAAATAGTTTGTTTTCATTAGACAGATCAGACAGAATTAATTTAAAGCCCATCAGAGGCTTTTTCTTTTTCTTTTAATTTTTTTTTAGATTGTATTTATTTATTTTAGGGAGAGAGAAAGAGAGGGAGAGAAACAACAATGTGTAGTTGCCTCTCGCATGCCCTCTACTGGAGACCTGGCCTGCAACCAGGCATATGCCCTGACTGGGAATCAAACCAATGACCCCTTGCTTCACAGGCTAGTACTCATTCTACTGAGCCACACCAGCTAGGGCCAGAGGCTTTTTCTAACTTAAATGCATTAAAAGAATGGAAAGAAGAAATCCTGAAGGTCTTATTGAACTTTTTCCTATGTCAGTAAATATTTCTTCTATCCCACTCCCACTGTCTTACCGTTTCTCTCATTGAAACCATAGAATGGTCGGTAATCTTCCTCCAAATACATTTACTCCACAATATTTCTGAGAAGCTCAGTCTATATACGACATGACCTTTTCTCAAAAGTGGACTAAAAATGTGTATTCTATGTTTTTCTGTATTCTGTTTCATCCATAATTGCCGTTTGTCCAATCACAAAATTTTCTTCTAGGCAAAGACCTATGCCTTATATCACTCTAATGTCAACATGGCATATAATAGAGCACGCAGTGTGTTAACAAATCTTCACCATTCCTTAGCTCCATAGTGATGGTAGCTTACACCTTTAACATTAAGATTATTAAGCATAGTATTGGCATGTGAGCCAGATGGTTATACAATTCCATGACACATCCATTTCATACTAAAGTATCAAGGAACAAAAGATTAATATCCTCAGTCCAATCCATTATCTTGCAAGGAATTTCAAGTGGATGTAAAGTCCATAGACTATTAAACAGAATGTGTCCTTTGTTAGCACAGAATTTCCATTAGCAGTAGACAAAAATCTCTTTAAAAAACAATATAGACACTTCCTTTTTAAAAAATTATACTTCTTGGTTAGTTCAGTTCTTCGACTAAAATTTCTTCTCTCTCCCTTGTGCATTTTACAAACTTTTGGCAGCTTTATTGTTGAAAAGCCAAGGTGCATTCATAATTGCACCACTGGAACAGGCATTTATCACTGGCAAAGGTTTCATACTATAAATGAATTACTGTAATGGATGTGTCATGAAATAGCATCTTATTATCCTCCTCTTCTACTTTCTCCACCAAGTGGGGCAAAGTCGATAACAAGTGTTACTCTAAAGTGATATTTTTGAACAAATTAAAGGAATGAAGTGAGTTTTAAAGCTTTAGCTTTGCAATACTTTAAAATGATCAACAGTTTTTATTCTAGTTATGCCTCTAAATCCCCCAAATATTCCTCACTCTGTGCTGTTTTCCTCATACTAGAAAGCTATTGGTTTCTATACCGGCACTTAGGTTGTTCTCAATCAAGAAAACACAATTGAGAATTTATTATTTTTGAAATTGCTGTCAAGAAATGGGAAGATTATAATATTTCCAATTGATTTTATCCAGGTGTGTTTGAGAACACTGAGAGAGAACAAAATCGACCCAACTCCTCTTTATAAAGCTTGAGCTAGATATTAGAGTAAAAATATTTCTTAACTGTGTGGCCTATTGGTAGCTCCCACTTCAGTGTTTCTGAGTGTGGGGTGGTGGGATTGTTGGAAACATGGGAGCGTAGGGTCCTGTCACCACCTTAGGTTAGCTGCTCTAATAAACTCCTGAAGGAGGTGGCGCATAGTCTGTAATCAGAGAAGTTCTCCCCAAAGTCTCTTAAAAACACAGACTAACCACTGTGTCTCCACATCTAACCAACTGAGAAACTGCTGGCAGTTATCAGCTCTCCTGGCACGATGACAGCTGGGAAACAATCCCCTCTCATGATTTAAATGGGGACAAAGATGACATACTACTCACACACAGAAGTTGTCACCATGTATGACAAGATCAAAATCCCAAAATTCTCACATGACAAAATTTAACAAGAACAAAAATATTAATTTCTTGGTTTGGGTCCAAAACACAGCCAGTATTTAACGATATTTGCCTTAGCAGTATTCCAACTTTGGAACTTGAACACAAAGCTACTTGGATCAAGTTGATCTTTATAAGGACACTGCAAATTAAGGCACCAAGGCCATGGCAAATGACACTTTGATTCTTACCGTTTGGTCATTCTGCACAAAATTGGTCAGTCTGTATTATAAAATCAAGTATCTCAAGTTATGATATTGTGGTAAGTAAGCTAAGCATCTAAAGTCAAAGAAAGTAAAATATTTATGCACAAAATTCAGGCAAAACATTTGCTTTCCTTTGAGTTGTTCAAGTAGCTGACAATGATCAGAAACGTTACACATAGAGACCTTTATTTTAAATGAATTTTAAAAAAACCAAGCAGATGATCATATACCACCTCCAACATTAGAGTTTCTCTGTTATGTCACTAACCAGAAACGGCAACCCGATTCGTCCGAAGTTGAGTTTTGGTATTTCTCTTTACACTCAGGAGAACAGCTAGTTCCTATGCACCCAGAGATCTTCTGAATTTTATTTGACAGTTCTGCAAACCCATGTCACTTTCTACTGAACCAAAACTAATAGTATCACATTTTAGTCTACATCTCTCTTCTAAATCACCGGATAGTTTCTTACATGCAACAAGGTGAAAATTTTCAAACTAGCAAATTAATTGAGTCTAGAAGATTGAAAATGATTTTATGAATAATGTGGGACTGTAATTTTATTTGTTTTCCATGTGGAAATACATTTGGTTAAAGGCTCTATCATCTGTTCTCAGCACTCCTCACCTTCTTCCCTATCCCAAACACACACACACACACACACACACACAACATCTAACCCGGTCAGTTCTTGCTCTTCATAGTCAGTTCAAATAGGATTGAAATTAATATTTATTTTTGAACTTGTCTTTATTATATGAAACGTTCCATTTATTTCACTCAGTTATTTTCACTCAAATATCTCTGGAGAATATTGAGGTGCTCCAAGTGCCAGAATAACCGAGGTTTGTGTAATATCTTCCCGATGCACTTAAACTGTCCGTAGTCCTGAGACACCGGTTGCACCCTTGCGTGTCCTCTGTCTTCTGAAGTCCACCACCGTTTTACACATAGCAAGCCCGCTTTCCAATTCCTTTTTTTATGCTAAATTTTGTACATCTACCTACTTCTGTTGGATTACAGGCATTCTTTAAAGATTTAGCTTTAGGTCTTCTACAAAGACCTTTGCTCACTAAGGAGTCCCGTGTTCTACTCTTACCCAGTAGGCTGTTGCTGGCGCTCTGGCATAGATCTCAATGTGTCATAAATGCTCCACGAAGTTAGTCATTTTCCAAGTTCTGGTAACAATAAAAAGCTACTAACTTGGAAGGTCTTACTCAACAGCAAAATTTCCTTTCTGCATGAAAATGGGTTCAATGTTAAATCATATAAAGACAATAACATGGAGTGAAAGATGAACAATGAGAAAATAGCAAATGTAGGATAGAGAAGTTTAGGGTGATTTTTGTCATATATGGCTCAGCGTTCTTCAATTAAATGATGCTCTACCATTGTGCTAAAATGTTCCAGAGGTGACAATATTTCTAGGTCCCTTTTTAGTGAAAAAAAATTCTTTTGTATTCTGAAATCTCTAATTAGCTAGAGATTTTAGGAAAGGGAAGCAAATTTTAATGACCCAAGGGAGGACAAGGACTGAAAGAATGATGAATGTGCACAAAGACTCAGGAGCACAACCAGGCATTTGAATGTACCCAGGTGCCCTTTGGGCCTTGTTTGACAATCCCAAGAACACATGTCACTTTCTGTTATGCACACTGATATAGAAACTGCTCAAAACTTTCACTATTCTTTTTGCAATGTCAAATGAAAATACAGTGTCTACTGCTAAAAAAAGCTCAGTACCCAGCTGGTAGGTCACAACGAGAGAAAGAGGGAGAGGAGGGACTAGAAACAAAAATAATCAGAAAAACGAATAGTGTTTCAGATAATACTTTATGATGTGTTTCTCTCCCTGATGTAGCAATTTTAACCCATGCCTCAGGCTTGATCTCGAATTTCAGGCACTTGCAAAGTGAGTAGCAGAAAAATAAAAATAAAAATTCAGTTCCTCAGAGCAAAAGAGCAATTATTTTTGCAAAGGGGCCTCTCTTTTATTTCAAAAAAAAGTTGAAAATTTGTTACTGTTGATAGTAGTAACTGTGGACAGAGTCATACTCATTTAGACCATAGTGGAAAGGTGTGAGACAAAGCAGGTGACGGGAGAATGTTGGGGTCAGAACACAGTGAAAGTGAGACATCTCCGTGGGCGGCTCAGAACCACTCAGCTTTCTGCACTGTGGCAGTGACATGTTAGCGTGGTAAGGTCAGTTGATTTTCTTGTTCACTTTGTACTGTTTAGCTAATTGAGAACACATTTACCTCTGTATTTGGTAAGGAATGAAACAAATAGTAAGCCCTTCTTACATTCCTGAAAAATAGGCACTTTTGGTAACATTCCGTAACCATTACTTAATGCTTATTTTGGTGTCTCCTGTCCAGAGGTTCTTAACTCTGACTACACATGAGAATCATCTGGGAGTTTTAAAAACACCGATGCTGATACCCCATGCCAGAATTTCTTCTTTAATTAGATTGGAATGTGGCCCAGGCATCAGTATGTTTTAAAAGCTATTCAGGGGACTCTAATGTGAAGTCAGGACAGAGAACCACTGAGTCTAGCCAATATTTCTGCAAGCGTGGCCTAGATGGATCACCTCCGCCACCTCCACCAGAGGCATCGTAAATCCAGTTCAAAATGCAGATGACCACATCCCACCCAACACTTAACTAAGACGAGCTCTAGGATGGGACCTGACAGAATGGCTTCTTAATAAGCTCCTTCGTGATTCTTTGAGAGAATTCTTGTAACCATGCCTGCATAAGCTAATGATTCATTTGACATGCTCTTCAGGTGAAAGATGGTACCCAAGCTCTACTCCTCTAATTTATATGACACAATAGCTATTTGCTGAGTAATGTGATGGTTTTGTAGGACAATGATCATTCGGACAGTGAAATAAATCAACTCTGTGGATATGGGTGTGAGTTATTTATGTATGTATGAGATATGGGATGTATGCATATACATCTATGAATAGTTATACATCTATATATCTCCATTCACTTGGTATGTACATACACATATACATGTAGACATTGACTCTAATGCTAATGGGAGTGTTCTGGATTCTGGCTTGAAAGGCCTTCCATTACTTATTCTCATGCCCATGGCAGAGAATTTCCTACGACTGTATAAAGTGTTATGGGTAAGGCTCAAATGGGTGGCTATGCAGAGTCAAGATTTAATGCTCCCTGAACAATCTTGAGAAAGAGGAAAATCCCAGAGACATTACAAAAATGTTTTTGGCCCTGGCTGGGTGGCTCAGTTGGTCCGAGTGTGTCCCGATAGGCCAAGGCTGCAGGTTCGTCTCAGTCAGGGCCCATGCAAGAAGCAACCGATGAATGCACGGAAAGTGGAACAGCAAACCCATGTTTCTCTCTCTCTGTAAAATTAATAAATGAAAAATATTTCAAATATTTTTGAGTATTAGTTACGAGCTCTGATTATATATGTTTTATATGCCTGTCGTTATTGAAAACTGCTCTTGAAATTCAGGGGTCCTGACAGTCTGTCGAACGCCGAAAAGCTGTTAAAAAGCAATCCAATATACACTTCGGGGGCAATCCCTTTTACCAAAGTGCACATCATTTCATTCGTTTTAAAGGTATATATATTATTAGGAAAGAGACCAAATTGGTATTTTTCCCCTTTCTGCAATATAGCACAAATACATACTTCTTTCTCCCAGCTTCAGCATGTGGATAGCTTTGTAAAAGTCTATGTCAGAGAAGAAAGTTATTTTTTTCTCTTTCCATGGACTTCTTATGGTATGTATACTCAGAATTTTTTAAATTGGCTGGTTCTCAAGTGAAAACAGAAGCATAATAATAAAGCAGAAGGTATTATTTATCTTAGCCTTATATGCACATGTCAGAAAATTAAGACAGTGATGAATTATACATTACTGTACAAAATTTTATTATGAGACAAAATTCAAATTTATTCTGCTTAAAATACAGAAGACAAATTTTCCCATTTAGAAAAGTCCATTTTGTTAGTGCTTAGTTGTAATGGAATAAAAATTTCATGAGGTATACATACTAATTCAATTTTTACTGAATAATTTTAAAGGTATACCATAGACAACATCTGCTAAACTAACACAAAGTTATGTATTTGGTAAATGCTTTAGTAACTTATATTTACTTTAAAAAGTTACCTTTTTATTTCTAAATCATAAAATATTCGAGAGGAAAAATTGCTTCCATTTGGCATATGTTAAATGTGTGTTCATTTGGGGAAAGCCTATAGGAAAATAAACGTTGTTGCTGCATAAATTCAACTTCATTAGAAATCGTCCACATGATATTTTTAGTAATTACCTGATGAATTCAGTGTTTTCTAGAAAGCCAGTTATGAAAGCTCAAAGGAAACATTTTTCTTCTTGCTTCAAATAACTGGACAGTGTATAAGCTCCGTAGGCCTAATGCGTTTTCGATTTATAGTCCTAATTTCTTTTAGTGACTGCGAAAACATAAAGGGACTAAAAGATAGCAAAAAATGGCAAGTATATTCATACATGGCGATATACAAGTAGCACTTTAAAATTTCATGTGAGATGACTATTATGTAACATTTTAAAAGGTAGAATAGAACATTTGAGGAGGAACGCATTTCAAAAATGCTTCATACTTGGGAAATGACAGATAAGAAATCTATTTTAAATGAAACTGAGTAACAGAAAGTTGATAAGCAGTGTTCTGACCCAGTAGATCCTAAGTGAAGGGGGGAACACAATGGTGTACAAGAGCACGTGTGACACTGTGAACTCAGCAGGGGTTAAAGGAACAGTGACTGAACGACTCACCTAGAAAACAGGTGCACTGCATGTGCAAGGCACGTATTCTTAACTCCACCATCGTATTTGCTATAAAATAATTCACTCTTTCATTTATGTACGCGACATAATAAAAATATGTGTGATTAGAAGCAAGTTGACCTGTGCAGAGTTAGGTCAAAGCAGTTCTCATAAACTTAACGCACAGCAACCCAATGGAAATATAACTTCAGGAAAATTGAGCAGCTGCGGTTCATCCACAGTTTTAAGCACAAAGAGAGAAATACTTTCCTGACTTCCTCCTGAAGCAAAATTCTCACTAGACTAACAAGGTCCCCACATGCAGAACAGAGGCTTAACCTTGTCTTTTGGTCCACTGGTGAAGAACTTTGCAATCCAGCCTCTCTTTTTATTTATTTTTCATGGCTTGTTGGTAGGAATATCTGTTAATTACCTATAATAGCTTAAAACCCAGTACACACACTAATGTGAAACATCCTTGTTAAGAAATGAGTGGCAAACCAGAATGCATAATTAACACATCTCTCAGATATGCTAACGACATTGAGAAAGCGAGCTAAGTGTCTATTCAAATCTTCTACAGAGACTGGTCTATATGGATAATCGTTATGTTTCCATGCATGTTGGAGGCAGATTAATGATGAATTTGAGCCATATGAGGCCTGGGTGTGCAAGGGTTGGCATCCCACCTAATACCGACCACCAGTTATATAAACTGATTACAACTCTTAGCTTAGTCTCCTCAATGGTAAAATGAAACGGATCATGTTTTATTAGGTTTATTAAGCGAGATATCTATAAAGTGCCTGGCATTTAGTAGACACTCACATTTTTCTTCTTTCCCTAATATTCTAACTCATTAAACATTAATGCAGCACAAAATAATTAATGCATATCAAAATAAAGAATTGCTCATATTTTTTCTTAGTGCATTATTACATAAAATGGGAATGTCCAAAAGATAAACATCTTCGATGAGTTAACCTTAAACTATTAAATATACAAAATGCAATTCCTTAAAATGGTATGTTTTCACAATCTAGATAAAATCATACTGCCTACCAGTAGGGCCATTTGTGAACTACTCATTTAAAAATAAAACTCATGTAATTACTCATATGCAGTATACTTAAAATTAGAAATTATTTTTTCACCAACTGCTTATTTTTAATATTTAACTCACTTTTAAAATTTCCTTTTCTAAACTTTGAGATAAAATTTTGTAAAATAAAGTAGAAAATAAAAGCTACTAGAGTATATATTTGTTAGATTTTTCCTGAGTATAAACCACATTAAACAAAATACTTTAATAAAATCTTTCTTATAATTCAAAGCACTTAAGCTGACGGTTACTCATATATTAAATTGGGAATTTAAAAATATTTTACAGAACATCTTTGTACTCAAAAGTTCACATATATCAATTTGAACAAATATATTATTTCCTAAGATAAAAATTATTGAACCTGCTTTGAAATATATATAATTAACTTAAATTATCCTATTGTGAATATACAAATAGTATACTAAAACCATTTTAGAAAACTTAAACTACTTTTACGTAAATAGGTTAAATATTCTTCTTGCAACTTATTGTTAAATTATTCAAACACCTGTTCTTTTTTAAAGATAAATTGTATCCCGATATGTAGCCCATTATAAAAATTAAACTAACTGGTATTATTATACTTTCTAAATGTTATGTAGTTTCGTGAAACACAAATAAGTGTATGAAACAAAATAGGAATTACCCATAAAAGTTTTGAGAACTACTGTACAAAAATAATTGCATAACATTACCCATACCTAAAAATTATTCAGTTCCTCTTTTGTAGCCCGTGATTACTTTTCATGTTGCCCTCATTCCCATTGGTTCATTATTTCCTTATATTTGTTTCATTCGTTGTGATATAAATTCCTTCAGGCCTTATTCCTCTCTTCTTTCCTTACCTCCCAAACAGTGCTTTGTGAAATAAAACATGCTCAATAAATATCTGTTTAATTAAATTGGATTCTGTCATTACATAATTAGCAGTGTCAAATGATAATAATTCAGCTACAATCTGTGACAAAGAAAAAAAATACAGGCATGGGAATCTGAATTTCTCATTACGCGAGCTTTTACTACTTCTTTAATAGGCATATGTGGTAATCTCATGAGTATCCTGAAAAGAATATTTGGGCTATTTTAGGTTTCCAAGTTCTTAGGAAAACATTTCTTAAAATTTTAATAGCCAGTAGATTTTAATTAAATATTTTGTCCTAAACTTTTTTAGAAATCCCTTTACTGCATCAAATCTGGTACTATAGTTGCACAAACTTTGCTTTTCACAACTTGGTCTGCGAGATCTACAAACACCTCACAGATACTACTTTCACTAACTTGTATGGACACCACTTTATCTGTGGTCTGACCATTTGTTACTACAGATAGAGTTTATTAAAGAAATTTGTGTGGAAAATAGATCAAATTCTCAGTATTTTAAGGTCATTTAAACAATGTCCAACAAAAGATTAAAAAAAGAAAGCTATGATCAATAAACTACATAGTTTGTTTTGATATTTGGCCTCATGCTGACCAAAGTCAATGGTGACTAACACTTCATCCAGTTGTTTGACATCAAGCAAATTAGAAACACAGATGTTAAAAACAACATAATTATTGTAGATATATTTAATCACATATTTTGATGCTGTTTTCAGTATTTGGAAAATCTCCAACTAATTAATTGGAAAATCTCCAACTAATGGAATGGATAGAAGTATTTCAAACATATCTTTCTATTTTAGTTGTGGAAAGGCTGTCTTAAAATTCTTAAGTTATTTTACCTATTTCCAAAGTGACAATTACATGATTTTTAAATGGTTCATATTGCTACTCTTTGCCCCTGTTTTCTCATCAGACAACCAGAGCTACTATGATTTATTATGTTTTTGAAAAGAGTCAAATCAAATGGCATGTGTAAAATTTCTTTGAAAATGAAATGCAATTTATAAACATATGGTATAATCTTAATAACCTTGTAAGATATTACAAGTATAATATTTTTAAATTACACTACTACAAAATCTCATTCCTCTAACTATCCAAGAAATATTATGTACCCAAATGAGTTTAAGCTCCAGCTAAAATCCATGTTATTGAAACTCAAGAATAATCCTAGCATTGTAAGATATTAGCTTTAGATGCTGTGCTTATATATCTTTAAAGAAAAACTTTGAAGATTATAAGAAACTTTTAAAGAAAAATGTGTCAAAATGGGTAAAACTCTTTATTTACAAGTTACCTGGAGATATTTAATACTCAGTAGAGTAAATTACTTAGTCCTTTCTAATTGAAACCAAGTTTTGCCGTTGTACATATATTGGCACAGTAAAATTGTGTGACTGGATGTTAAACACTTTCAACAATTTGCAGTTTCATGCATTTATATGAGCTGTTAAACAAAGAAGAGAAAAAAGATAAAAACTCTATGTAGAAAATAGAATTTTATAACTACATTTTACAGAATATTCCAAGAGATATCATTGCTCATTTTATTATTTTGAAAATATTACTTATTCAAACAACTAAAAAACATTAAAGCCTGATATAATCTTCAACATTTGAAAGAATAATCATTGAAAAATATGTAGAACAAAAATTCCGTCTCAATGCTACTGATACCACTTATACTGTTGAACAAGTATTATATGAGGTATTGAACATTTCACATAATTATACACTTAGGATTTGACATTGTAACTAAACCAGTTGTTCAAGGCCACTAAAATACTGAAAGAGGATTACGATTATTAACAGTGGGGAGGAGGAAAACAACTATAAAAGCCCTTCTAACTCAAATCTGGAAATGCTGACTTCACTCAAATGAACATCTCAACTATTAAGAATTTGCAGTAATTCACAACACAAAACAAGACATTCACCTCTATTTTTTTATCTTCTCTATTACATAAATCCAGCAGTGATATAGTATGTGTTTCAGGCCTGCACAGCTGTGTGATATTTATAATTGTTATTTTTCAGAACTTCCTACTTACAGAGAGTTCACATCACTTCTCATAGGTGGGTGGCTCTTAAATTTTATACTAAGCATTACTATGTCCTAGTAACTCCACAGAGAGTATTTAAAGTTCATGTGTTTTAAAAAGAAGCACTGGAAATTTTAAGTTTAAATAATAGATGGTAACTGCTAAAAAGACAATACTCAATTGTAGGTGATACTCTATGGATTAGCAACTACAGACTATAATAAATCTGTGGCTTTGCTTTCTAAAATATGTATTTTTCATTTTGCCAGTGTTCACTATTAGAGTTAGAATATTTTCTTACAATGATTTGCAATAAGATTTGGAGGAGATTTGGAGGAGATTTGGAGGAGTGAAAAACCCCAAGAAAATAGAAAGTGGTCCACAAACATTTAGCTTATGTACAGTAGTTCTGTTGGTGTCTTATAATGATAAAATAGGTCAATTTGGAGCATCTAAGCAACGTTTGGAGAATACCATTTAGAAATACTTGTTATATAACACAAAAGAAAGTGTTGTCAATGCCAAAGAAAAAGTTTTGTTCAAGAAGTAACCTTCCAACTTTTAATAGGTGGCGTGACTATCAGCAAAGATCATTAAAGGCTAATAGACCCACTTGAGGTATGGTTGCTTAATGGAGGATTAGATTTATAGACACAAAACCAAAATAGACAAAAACTATAGACAAAAACTAAAATACATAGAGTGTGTATTTTAACTGTCTGAATACCCAACATGAGATGGAAAAACAAACAGGATGAAAAAATAAATATTTTTGCAGCATTAATAATTATTAAGTATGTGCAATTATTTTATGCAATAAGAAGTTTTACCAAAAGGATAACAGAATCTATATTTAGAATGCAAAGCTGCCACGTACTTAGGAGAAGTAGAAAATTGTTTAGTTTACAAATAAATTTTGTTTGAATTCATTTTTTATATAGTAGAGTAGACCACTGTTAAGGAAGTAGATGAAAAATTCACAACAGTTGAGAAACTTAGGAAATTGTCAAGAAGTATAGTAGTGTTGAGATAAATTCTTTTCAGCTTTTTCAAAGTTTGCAGAAGTTTATGAAAAGAGATAAGTGTTTCTTGACTCTTTGCAGAAGTTCAGTGTACAACATACTATATACAAATGGGGCTTCCCTATATACATATACCTATGCATACAGTATCGATATGCCTTTTGTATCATATACACCACTTTAACTCAAAGAAAATGAGTTAACAAAACAATAGTCATTGCAAGACAATCCAAGTGCTGAAATAATTGACCTTGATCACTTAAAGGCTATTTTACCTCTTACAATGCCCAAGACTAAGAATATAATTTCCTGTTTTACTTTCTCTTTCATTGCAACACTGATTGTCACAGGTAATATTTGTGCTTTTGCATAATACCCATCCTGGATGTCACATGAGGAATGTACAATATTGGACGTTTTAAATAAGCATGCTGGAACAGGGGCAGGACCATACAACCATGCACAAAACATTCTGAGTATGTGTTTCCGAACTGACTGCAACATCAACATGCACCACTACCACACTCGGTCCCGTAGAGCAAGGAGTGTACAGCTGGAGCAAGCACGGCTAGTTTCACTTGCAGGAGTTTCTTTAAAGAACAACAACCAGTAGAGAAACAAAACTGAATGAATGGAAAAAAAAAATCCCCCAAAACCAATTTTAAAAAATTCCTCCCACACGTTAACACTGAAAATCGGGCCATTTTCTTCATTCTACGTAAAGCAGAGCTTTTCACAGAATTTCCGAGTTGACTTGTTTTTGAGACACGTTATTAGTGTCTCAGAGCTTTCCCTAACCATTGGAAAAGCTCATCTTGGTACAGCATTTTCCAGCGCACATTGGCTTCGACAGTTTCCACAGCTCTTGAGAAAGAGGCAGCAGCTACTCCATCATAGTTCTTCATAAAGTTCTTTAGCTGAAAATAAAAAGTTTTAAATGGTAAATATGCATGTCTTATGAGCTCATGTCCAACATATGTAAACAAGAATCCATTGGAAACAATGTTCCACAGTCACTATAGAAGGTGTACTTAATATGCGGAGTGAGCTTAGTATTGAAATGCAATATGACTGTGTCCATAGGTGTAATCTATTTGGAAAATGAAAGGAAAAAAAAGAGTGGGCATTATAGTTAAAAAGCCATAAAATCAGCTCTTATTTCTTACAACTGTACTTGAACAATAAAAAAAGAAATATTAAAACAGACATGTTTAATTTATTTTTCATAAATAGGCTGAGTGCTAATTACATAGCATATCCAATGGATGAATTAATTTCATAGTAGACAAGTTCTAATTACAAAGCATATCCAATGAACAAAATAGCCTTAAAACTGAATATAAGGGTTAAAGTTCATTTTTTGTTTGTAGAGAGAAAATTATTCTTCATCTTCTCCAAATAAGCAGTCTGAGGGCTTGACACTATCTCTGATGGCAAGGGAATTCCTGAAGTTGTTGGGTAGCGGGGGGAAAAAAAAATCATGACCTAAAAACAGGATGACCAAACAGCATTGCCCTCACCTACGTAACTATATCTAGAAAGAAAGAAGGAGGAACATGGACTCATTAAACCAGAGAATTTGAACATCAAATTTGCATGTTATAATTTTTAAATATCCTGTCATAATTTTTATGGATATGGGATTTTCTCTAACGAGTTTACACATTCTGGGAATGCTCAAGGATTTTATATCAAGGTTCGATGCTAGCAGCTTTTCCTTCTGTCTGGGATATCTTAAGAAACTGGCAACCAACCAGCAATTGTGATGCTAAGAGACAAATGTGAAAAATCAACATGCAATGCAGAAACACTATGTGGTGTAATTAGTGTGGGGTGGGATTCATCACACGGTGGGCACCACGTGGAGGATATGCCAGGAGGGAAATGCGGTGCATCAGGAGTGGCCCGAGGACAGGGAGGAATGAGGGGAAGGGCATTTAAAATGGAGCAAATTATACCTTTTGAATTAATCTAAAAGTCAGTTTATGGGTAGCATAGTTTGTTTATGACTATTACTTTAATTACGTGATACTGCTGAGTTTTCTCAAAGTTTGTCCTCTACTCCCCTACAAACCACCGTGCCCCACCACATTAGCAATGGGTAATCATATCTATTGAGATATTGGAGCTGTATCTATTACAAGAATTCAAAATCACTATGCTACTTTATAACAAACATGTGGGATCCAACATATAACTAAGATTTGTCAGCACTATCCTTAAAACTGATTTGACATTTGACCAAATAGACACATACTAAAGAAAGGGGAAGAAAGGAAAAGACTGGAATTTATTGAATAGCTCCATTATCTCAGGCTTTATGCCACATACACAGACCTATAACATGTACACATATGTAAAAAAGAAGTCTAATGGAAGCACCCAAATGACATTTTTAAACTTTGGCTAATTAATCCCATAATTCATTTGCATTTACATAGTTATGTTCAAACCAATTCAGTCTCTGTCTTACAGCAAGAAATAATCCATGTTGATCCATGTTTTGAATTTAGTGTTTTCATTTATTACAAAAATACATATATTATATTGTACATTTGTACATTATTTATATAACATATCAATCAGAAAAAAGTTACATCTACTACTTATAAAATATGTTCTGCTGTATTATATATTTTCCTAGGCAGTCACTGAACATGCCAAATAGCGATAATGACCCTTTGGCGACTTTGACTCTGGGGAGAATGCTGTGGGTTTCTTGATGAGACAAGCACGCCGGCCTGAACACATGCACTAAATCTCTTAAGTCCTCCTTGAAGGCAAACAATAGGTCGGAATACAAATGTGCTATCGATGGGATAGCAGGTCAGATTATCCTGCAAGGGAGCACTCCGTAGAAAGTGCAACTGGTAGGTCTCTTAAATCACTTTTTAAGTGCACTAAATACTGCCCTCGTGAGCTCAGAGAGCCTGAGGCGAGCGACTCATACGAATCTTATGAGTAGCTTATTCATCAGAAGACATCTGGCTCACTTTCCGTAGTTGGCATAAATGGACTTTATGCCCGTTATTTCTCCTCAGCTCTTCTAGCAAACAGGTGGTCAGAGCGGCCCTCTAACCAGTCCTGGGGAGTGATCACCATGCCTTCCCAACTCTTGCCTCCCTTCAGAGGCCATGGGGTACATGAAAGGCATTTGGCATTTTAGTTTGCTTATTTCTGCAGCTCCTTGGCAAGATTGCTGCTGCTGTTCATTTTTATTATTGTGTTTCCTAAATACCTATGCTATCTTAGGCTTTTATATGATAAAAAATATTGTAAGTTTAGGCATTTTTATAAAATAATGTTCCGTAAGATGTCAGAATTGTTCTCCCTGTTCTTCGCAGAAAAAAATTTCTAGACGTATTTGTCAAATTCTCTATTAAAAACATTTTAGCATTCTATAAAACTCTTATTTTAGGGTAGTTAGACCCTGAATATCACAAAGTAGACTGTTATCTATAATGGGAAGTCTGCGATGCACGGGCTCTATTTTCTCCTGCACCCGCGGGGGACAGTAGGTTCGAGGTGTAGGAAAATGATTGCTGGAGAGCGCTGCAGAAAGGACGTTGGTGTGGAAGAATGGCAAGAGCCTCCAATGGTCCATGCGGTCGTACTTCCATTAGTTTAAAATTAAGGAAATAAAGCACTGCCTCGTAGAGAAATATTTTTCAAATTGTTGGAGCCGTGTAACTGCCAGTGTCAGGGTCTAGAAGGCAGTTTTGGGATGAGACCATGTAACACTGTAAGTATGTCTACTTAATGCCCCTAAAGTGATGGGGATCATTCACATCTTAAATGAGCTTTCAGAATTCATAAAGATGCTGATTCCCTTTTGATCTATAAACTGCTGAAATAAGAATGTGCCATATCCAAAGGGAGCGTGTTGGGTTTTCTGTGCACTCATTGAGGCTCATTGGTCATGGAAGAATGAGACTCAGCCTCTCTATATTTTTGGAACGGGGTTACCAGCAGTACAAATTAAACCCCCATCCCATCCAGCAGTGGTCCCTAATCAGACCAATGATTACATAATGAAAATGTGGAGAAGCCTCAGGCTACACTTGCGAAGCTGGATAGTCAAGCAAGCAGCTGTGCTGTGAAGGGAGTCGCAGCTCAGGCCACAGAGAGCTTCAGGTGTAAAGTCAGCTGCTCTGCAGATAATGGACTAAAAGTCACAATTTAGTTTCAGTTTTGAAACTGTATCTTTCATTATAAGGGTCTCGGAACATTTCAAATGCAATTAAATTAAGTGTAAAACATTAATATATAAGTGAAATACATAAAATCATAAAATGTATAAAAATCAGTTAAATGTCCATTTGAAAGATTCCCCCCCCCCATGGCCTGATATTACCAAAGCAAAGAAAACTATGAAAGACACACAGAGTTAGAGGACAGAAGAGGGAGAGGGGCGAAGGGAGAGGCAGGGAGGTGAAAAGCTGAGAGAAGGAAGGCAACAATAAGGAGGAGGGAGGAGAGGGAAAGACAGAGGAAGGGAAAGACTGTTCACTTCTGCATTCACTCTACGGCTGCACAGGTTGTGACTAAATGAGTCTTTTACTCCAGGTTATTGAATATGAAATCATGGAATTAAAAGTACTTCATTTAAATACAGACGAAATTGGAAACAGTCATTAATTTAATTGTTCCTTCTTTCTGCTTCATATGGATATGAAGAAAGTCTTTCCATTTAGTTTCCTTTATTAAAAATATAGTGAAATACGCTGAGGCTTTCAAAATCAAATCCTTCAGGACTGGGAACACACATGGCAGGGATAAAAACTGGATTTCAAATCATTACCATTAGAGACTTAACTAAGGTTCATGGTGTGAAAGAATCCACATCAGTGCATGGGGATCATCATACAAAACTGGGCAACATCAGGAGATATTAAGTGTGTGCCAGGACTGATGCTCGTGAGGGACGGCTGCTCGATGTGATGGGCTCTGGGTCAAAGCATCAGACATTCCATCAGTGAGAACTGAGGAAACCATGATTCCCAGTGACAAATCTCAGCTATCGTACACAGTGCAGGAGAGCCACAAGCAGAAGAGAAATAGGTATCTGAAGCACCACTCATTTTCATCAATTAAAAGTGCCTATATTTTACTCTTTCCTCCTACTTACTTACCCCTTTCTATTCCGCACCCCTCTCTGTTAGAGATGTAACTTATCAAAACAGTAGTTGGTTTCAAGAGAAATAAACCTTAGAGAAAAGGAATTGTTAGATACTCCACAGACTGGACACTGGTCCTTAAAAAAGTCAGTGTATTCTCATGAATGAAATTCCTTTGTGATTGTGCTCAGCATAATTTTAAACAAACTATTAATCTCAATAGATATTGCCAGATATACTCCCTTTCAACATATGAATTAATTCCATTTAACAAACTGAATAGAATGAAGCATTATCATCAGGTTCAATTATCTATTCTCTGTGTAGGCCTGAGCAGAAAGCAATTGAGACTCAAGTTCAGTACCTCACCTTCAACTTTGATCTTCTGTATCCAAATACGGAGTCATTGCCACAGGACAGTTTTGTTATTTTGAGGATCCTAAACTGGATTCATGGCATCAGCTGACAAGCAGCTGATTCGATTAAAGATGTCAGAAGTGGATTAGAATACCCTGCCCAAACACTTCTAGAAGGCATTTAATGTTTAACATGTTAAAAATGTCTTTGTAGAAAATGAAATGAGTAAAGTCTTTAGTATGGGCGAGTATGTGTGTGTGTGTGTGTGTGTGTGTGTGTGTGATAAAGTAATGAATATGATTCTGTTGGAAAAAAATGGTTAAAGTTTCATATGTTTATAAAATAAAAGCATTATAAATCTTAAAATATTTACCTCTTTGAGTTCGCCTTCAGTATTAAGAAATTCTGTAACTCCACTGATAAGTTTGGAATTCATAAATAATGCCTCCCCATACCTCAAAAGACAAAAATAAGTCTTAATGTTAATATAGGCAGTAATTTAAAACTACTATTTTTTGATCTCTCCAAACCTATTTGAAAAAATGCTGATGGAAAACTTCCCTAACCCGGTGAAGGAAATAGGCATACAAGTCCAAGAAGCACAGGGAGTCCCAGACAAAATAAACCCCCCAAAGCCTACACCAATAACATCATAATTAAAATGCAAAAAAGATAAGGAGAATCTTAAAAGCAGCAAGAAAAAAGTATTGAGTTACCTGCAAGGGAGCACCAATAAAACTGTCAGCAGATTTTTCAATAGAAACTTTGCAGGCCAGAAGTGCTTGTCAAGAAATATTCAAAGTGATAAAAAGGAAGCACCTACAACCAAGATTACTCTACCCAGCAAAGCTATCATTTAGAATCAAATAACATATGAAGAGCTTTCCAGACAAGAAAAAGCTAAAGGAGTTCATCAACATCGAAAAAAAATGTAAAAGGGTCTCCTTTAAGAAGAAAAAAGATCAAAATATGAATAATAAATGGCAATAAATACATATCTATCAACAATTGAATCTTAAAAAAACAAAAACAAAATAAACAAAGCAAAGCAGAAACACTCATAGATACAGAGAACATTTTGATGGTTGCCAGATGGGAGGGGAATTGGGAGGATGGATGAAAGGTGCAGGGATTAAGAAGTAACAAATTGGTAGTCACAGAACAGTGATAGGAATATAAAGTACAGCATAGGGAATCTGGTCAATAATATTGTAACAACTATGAGTGATGTTAGATGGGTATGAAATTTATTGGAATGATCACATAGTATGTTATGTAATGTCTAATCACTGGGCTATATACCTGAAATTAATATAATATTGTATGTCAACTACAATTGAAAATTAAAAATAGAAATATTAGTATAAAGGTTTTTTAGAATCCTTCTCAAGGGTCCCATTTGACAAGCAGTGTCTTGATGCCATCAAGATCTCTGAGCACTCAGGGTCATTTCTCCAGGGAGTCGGGGAGATGTAAAGAGCTGTGTTTACGAGACACCAGCAGATGACACCTGACTTGACTCACAATTTTTAAGAGAACTATGAGCAGTAGCAAATTTTTGTAAAAAGGAACCCTGTAAAATTAGATACAAGAATTACTGTTATATTTCGAATCCATGACCAGAGGAAAAACTATTTTAAAACTGCCAACTTTAGCCTAGCTCAACAGGAAAAACAATCCCAGCGAGGGAGAACAGGGCTGAGCATTATCAGTACGTCACACCGATCCTTCGGTCTGGTCAGTCAAAACTGACACTGGCATTCTTGTTCTCCATGCTTAGAAACTGAGCCAAATTTCTCAAAAGTGCTTCCAGAAAGATTACCGTTTTTTTCATGTCGGTAGTAAAATAAAATATCAAGTTGTTCATTTGAATTGCATAATTCTTCTAACACAAGCGTAATTACTTGACACAGGCCCAAGGCAAGAGTTTTCACTTTATTGATTTGTCTATTTTATGGTAAGTATACCTAACATGGGCTGTCACACTCAGAACTAAGAAAAACACACCCAAAATAAGTTTTTGGAAGCAAAGATCCAGACACCGCCACAAGACATTTTCTAATACTGCTCTTAACTTGTAGAACTTAACATAATTTAGCTTTTGAAGCCTCAGTTTTCTCATCTGTAAAATGAGAGGACTGAACTGGATGACTGCCACAATTTGTTGTAATAGTAACATTGAATTATTCCATGAGAAAAAGTTAGCTAAGTAAAATAAATAGGCATTCCATAATTATATAAGTGATATTCATAATCATTATGTGGTTATAGAAATGGCCTACTGTGCAGGCGTAAAAATAATTCTTTTTCCAAGATCATTTTGCTTACACTTTGCTTATAGTCATGTAAAGATGAATAAGGCACAACCCCTTTACTGCAGGTATTATACTACATGGCATTGTAAACAGATCATTTCCATTTACTGTGGTGATTATAAAATTATACACCTTGTTTAGAGGAGGTCTCTTTTGTTGTGGGCTCTTGAGAAAGGACTTGAGGACATGCTGGCATTTAGATTGAGTAGTAGTTCTGAATATTAAGGAGGAAAGCAATTTTAGGCAGAGGACCGACATAAACAAACTCAAGGAGGTGTGAAACAACATGGTGTTTGCAGACAACTACAAGCATTTGGTATTGAGTGTATAAATCGTGAGGCTGGGGATCAGCAGAAGAAGAGGCCAAGGGGTTAGTCAGAGGACTTGGTAGGAAGCTTAGATTTTTGGTGCAGCACAGAACCATTGAAGGTTTTACATCAGGGAAATGTCACATTTGTTTTTCAGAGTGATTCTTGGGACAAATGGAAAGGGCTAGTGTATATAGTGTGTGGGTGTGCAGTGTGGATACAATTAGAGAGGCAGAGAGATGGAAAACTATTGTTAACAATAGTGGTAAGAGATAAGAATCTGCACTACAGGGGTAGTAGGAGAAAAGGGAGGACTAATTCAAGAAACATGTAGGAATTGTCAAATTGACAAGACCTCAAGACTAATTGTTACATACAGCAAGGGAAAGAGGGGATCGTATGTAGATTTCTAGATACCTGGATTGAGCAACTGGTGGGTAGTCATATTGTTTGCTGAGAAAAAGGAAGAGAAAAATGATGGATTTAGCGTTGCAAGCACTCACTTAGGTGGAATGTCTGAGTTGGAGATAAAGATCGGAGAGTGATTGAAACCATGAGAATAGATGGCAACTAAAACCAGGGAGAATCTGCAGGGCAGGGAGTAAAGAGAACTTTGGACAGCATCCCCATGAACTCAAATATTCAAATACTGACGGAGGAGTAGGAGCAAAGACAATCCTGGTTGCTAGATAAACACTGCCATAACTGTAGATATGCTAAAACCTTCATTAATCTCTCTACCTTCTCATTACAGGTCATGGATTCTCGGAGACAAAATAGGTATATCAGGAGCCAAACACTTTTTGGTAGGGACTAAATTATATATGCATTATAATGAACTCTGATCTACAAAAGCCCTCTCTAAAGAGACTCTGTGTGTCGGTAGATATTTAATATTCTTTATAATAAAATGCTTGCATATATTAATCTCATCTTGTATCTAAGCCGTTCACTGTCCATGTGCATGACAGCAAAGCAAGTTCTAATCTTCCAGTCATTCCACCTTCTGGGCTGAAAATACAAAATAAAAATGTGCTTTCTGGGAATATCACTGCTTTCTGACAACAAAGTATCTGTTCATAGAAACATGTTTTAATATGACACATTCATTCAGATTACACTTTTTATACCAGGACAACTAATAAAGGTGTACTTTTAAAAGTAAAGTTTACACACCAATTATTAAGGACAGAACAGTGAGGTCTGCACCCTGACTGGGGACATTCAAGTTTGAGAACATGTAGCATTCACATGCTTTATAATAAGTTTAATTTTAAAATACCATAGAGATTATCAGAGTAATAAATTAACATTTATTACAATATATTTAAATATATAAAAAAATATTCTCTAAAATTGAGGCTGAAAAATTCTCACCATGAAACAAGATAGCTCAGGAATGAATTATATTGAAGCTAGAATTATGCAACGATTCAAATGATCTTTCTTTATATCATGGTTTTATTTCAGGTGTTTTGTGATACTTATATTTGAAGGAAACCTAAACCAACTCTACAGAAGTAAAGTTTTCTTGCTATAATTTAATTATATCTGATTGATACATCTTTTTTATAACACATTCAAGATATAGTGATTTTATGATAACAATTTCTTCAACTTTGGACAGTTTGATAGATTGCCAAGGAAAATTACACTGCTAAAACTATTTACTCTCCACATTTCCATGTTATTACGGTTATCAATCTTTAATAAATTAATAATGTTATAGAATTGGTAAAATAATTCTGAGTTTAATAGGCATGGCAAGACCTATCTCGGCTGACTTTTTAAAAATCTAACTCTATTGTCTGAACCTTGGTTCTAACACAAAAAGTTGTGCTTTTATCTCCCATGTGTCACCTTTAATTTACTAGCTCAAGCATGAATGATTGAACTTTTATATCTACCTGGTATTTAATATCTTCCACTTATCTCTGAAAAATTTCCAGGCAAGGTCCCGGCCATGTGGATTTCGAGCCACATGGATTATCACATCAATTGCGTCCTGATCCAGCACCACCTCGGAGTTCAGTGACAGATTCAGAAGCCTTTAAAGACAATTGTGGGGAACGTTTTAGTCCAATAACATAAATATTTTTATAAAATTACAAAAATTACATGATATAATTTCTCATATTCTTCAAGAGAACAGTCCAGAGTAAACTTTGCTAATATAAATTAACCAATAGAATAACTTTCTGGTTATAAAAAAGGAGGAAGATTAAGCTCATAGTGTGTTCATTAATACATTAATTAAATTCTGAAAAAAATCTTGTGAGTAAAGAAGTCACAATTCTGGTTTGATGATGCAAACTCACTTTTAAAATCCTTTTAGTGAGCACTTTTTTATATGTTGAAATATTTTCTTACATATCTAAGTAAAAAATATATTTAAAAATTAGTTAGAAACAAAGTACATCTTCCAAGTCAACTAGCTTTAGATATGTTAACACATCAGCTTTCCTTACTTCTGGGAATATAGAGTTTATAGTAACTAGCAATATCTTCAAGGAAATAGAGACAACTTCAAAACAGTTTGGTTAACAGAGAATATCTTCTTTTCATTTTTATTAATTGATTTTAGAGAGAAGAAGAAGAGAGAAAGAAAGAGAAACATCAATTTGTTGCTATTTATTTATGCATTCTTCGGTTGATTCTTGTATGTGCCCTCACCAGAGACTGAACCCACAGCCTTGGCCTATCCAGATGACACTTAAACCAGCTGAGCTACCCGGCCCGGGCAAGAATACTCTCATTACACAAATAAATGTGGAACATTAATTGACCTACCTATTTAATAAATTCCTGTCGTCACTGCAAGTTAAGGCTTCCAATAATATTTTCTTCTCAGAAACTGCTGTGGTGGAGTGGAATTTCATCCATATGAATTCCCAGACATCCTCATCCAGCAGCGAAACTCCGGTACAGTAGACAATGTCTCTAACATTCAGTGGTATTCTAAAGAAGCAACATATAGCGGTTTCGTGTTCATTAAAAGCTTCATGGTATTGAAAATAAAAACAGATGCTGCTTTACGGCAGTCGGATTTTTTAAAAGATGACTTTGTTAGTTAGAGTTTATCTGAACAAGAACAATACTATACAATAACAATATTCAAAAATACTCGCAACTGAATAAATAAAATAATTAGTGTATTTTATTTAAAGGTAGTTTTGAATAAAACTTTTCTACTCTTGAAACTATATTTAAACACAAAAGTTTAAGAAACCAACAAAAACAAGGTGTTTTATATTTTCACCAACATAAATAGACTTATTAACCAAACCTTTTGCTCATCATCGGTAGGCCCGAGAATGACAGGAAAGCACTGATTAAAAAGAATGACTGACCAGTTGGGGTCAAACAGAAACACTTTTCTCCCAAATTCTCAGATAACTTTTTAAAATTATTTTTCTCAAATAACTCTCCAAATTTTGGAACCTAAAATATTATGAATATGGATAATAAACAAATAAAGTATAAATTTTAAATTTTGATAAAGTTCTTCTATGTTTAAAAAGGTTAAAAAACACACTAAATTTTGACTTTGACTCCAAAGTACAGTGGGAAACTGTTAGTGGATTTAGTCAACCTTGGTTATTTATAAGGTATAAATTGTCCTATGTACTTTGCCATAGCAATATTTTACTAAATATTCTTCTTTCAAATTTAAATATACGAGGTCTGTCCAGAAAAAGTCCAGCCATTGTTAATATAATGAGAATAGTTTCCATGACATCCATGTAACCTGGTAGCCAAGGAGAGTGGACTGGAATACACATGCGTGAACAATGATAGCTTCACTATACTAGTCAGTGGGGGCAGTAGACAACTTTGAGTGAGCATGTGTACTGTGTGGCCATCACATTCAAAATGACTGAGTGAGTAGAGCAACAAATCTGCATCAGATTTTGCTTTAAACTTGAACATTCCTCCACGGAAACTGATCTGATGATTCAGAAGGCCCCAGCTAAGGGCAGCTGGTGACTGACAGCGTCATCACAACAACACGCCCGCTCATGCATCACATCTGGTGCAGAGATTTTTTGTGAAACATCAAATCACCCACGTGACTCAGCCCCCACTCTAGCCCAGATTTGGCACCCTACAACTGCTGGTTTTTCCTAAAACTAAAATCAAATTTGAAAGGGGAGAGATTTCGGATCATCAATGAGATTCAGGAAAATACGATGGGGCAGCTGATGGCATTTGGGAGAACTGTGTAAGGTCTCAAGGTGCCTAGTTTGAAGGGGACTGAGGTGTCATTGTCCTATGTACAATGTTTCTTGTATCTCATATCTTTTTCAATAAATGTCTCTATTTTTCATAGTACATGGCTAGATACCTTCTGGACAAACCTGGTATACCTTACAGTTTAACAATTCAGTTCTCTGAAAGAATGCTCCAATACTTTAAAAAAGTTAAAATGCATATCTGCTGTGTGTAATATTCAGTAACCTATTATTAAACCTTCTCATTTATAATTTGAATGTGACTAATAATAAGTGCTTTCTCTGGAAAACAAGATGAAACAATCCCTTCTAAAGATTTGGGACGCTGATGGTTAAAACACAGCTGCGGTTAAAGAAGTATTTGGTAAAGGGCACAAGTGTCTGTATGACTATCCGTAGAATGGCCCTCTTCTGTTCAGCAGCTGAGGAGGGCTGCGTTCAGACTACTGAGGCGCGTGTATCAGGAAACCAGATTGGCACAGTTGTTAGCAGTACCACACAAAATTCATGGTTCCCAGAAATGGTAAAGCAGTATTATTCTGTCTCTTCCTGCAAGTAATTAAAGTATTTGGAGAAAAGTTATTTAACTTTGCTGACCAAACACTTTCTGTTTGTTTATTTGATTAATTTGTTTTTTTTTCCTAAACAAAAGGAATAGAGATATAAGAAGAAATCGGCAAAAAGCTTCACATTTTTCCCTCTTTTACCTCTTAGCCCTGCACCCCTTTGAAGAAAGGAGCAACAATTGCCTTCCAATGATTGGTGAAACCTTATTCTTCCTGCTCTTCCTATCACCTGTTTGCCACACAGCATGCCTGGAATTGCTTAGGATAAAAACACTGCCACCACATTTTGAAGACTGTGCCAATCCTCGTAAATACAACATAAAATTACAAAAAAAGGCCTCCGTGTTTACTAACTGCAATTAGAAAGCTAAAATATCTAGTCTTTCTCTAAATCAATAGCTAGAAAAGAGGCTGAGTCTTTTTTTCCAAAAATTACAGGCTACAGAGCATTAGACTGTATTATTGTCATGACTTTGGCCAAGAGATCAGTGTAAATATTTGTAAGAAATAATAATAAAATGTATACTGTCATCATCAACTTACCAACTATTGCATATTTTCTTAATATTAGACCTAATAGGAACAGTTTACTTAATAGTAGAAATTCATTAAGCTAGTAAGATACCAGAGAGAGCCAGAGAGAGCACAGGAACAAAGCCTACTGAATAAGGCTGGTTACTGCCTATGAAGCCAGTCTCAAGCAGGAATGGTTTCAAGTAGAAAAGGCATACAGAAATATAGAGAGGCAAAAAGAAAAAGTGAATATTAAACTACGTTCCTTAGAATGAACTTGAATGCCACATACTATAGTTACTACTTACAATCCATATGTTTGTTACTCAGGAGTTGCTATTGGCTGCTGCTGAGCCGTGTAAGATGCATATGCAAATGAATAAATGGATGGAGATCCAAAGCCTTGGACACTGGCTAAAGGGGCATCAGAGGTAGAAAATAACACTTCGGTGCAATACTGTGTTTCAGGGTACACATCTTGTTTTATCTAGTCTCTATAATAATATCATGATGTCTCTATTATAAACTTCTTTTAGCAGGAGAGGAAACCGTTTTGAGAGAAGGTGTTTTGCACTGTTAACAACTACATAGTAAGTTGGGAACCAGGATGATCTGTACATGAAAAGTCGTTTTTATTTACATCAGCTTACAGATGGCTAATAACAATGAAAATAAGAGATATTGATTTCTATTAGTAGTCATATTCAAATAATTGTCCATGAATTCTGATTTTTGATGTTCAATAGAACACTCTCTGATAAAAAGTAAAAACAAGAAAAAAATTAAATAAACAATTAGTATATCCTTTACAAGAGTACTATCACCAACCCCTGGGACTACCCAATGGGCTGCCAATCGTAATGCATCCAACCTGTAATTCTCAGTGCTGAACAGGCCACAGATGACACCTCTAACCTTTTCTTTAATCATTGTTTCTTATGCACAGCTTAATCAGTCATCTTTGAGACATATTCAATGTTGGTAAGACTCTCTACTCTGCCAGAGGGGAGGAAGGAGGGGGAGAAAGGGGGAAAGAAGAAGAAGGGTCAAGTCATGGAACATGTATAAAGGACCCATGGACAAAGACAACTGGGGGGGATTGAATGTGGGAGATGGGAGAGGGGGTAGGGCAGGGGAGAGTATTGGGGGGAAATGGGGACAACTGTAATTGAATAATAAAATAAATAAGTAAATAAAATGTAATAGCTCAAAAATATGCAGATAAATATATCAATGTGCTTAAAATGGGGGAAAAAAAAAGGATCTATTCCGTTCATGGAAGTGATCCTTGTTAAAATGCCGCCTCTGGCACACTGAAAGGATGTAGGCTACCTGTGTATTTCAGAACACGCACAGAGCGAGGGGAAGGAATACTGAAAGGGAACCCAGCAATAAAGTGTTGAATGAAATGACAGACAGAGCTCCCTGAAAGAATCTCACAAAAGTTGTCCTGGACAAAGGAGGCCTTTGAAAGCAAAGCTGCCCAGAATAGGTGCGGATTCTATACCTGAAGCTGCAGCCATAAACCCAGAGAAAGACCGCGTCATTTGGATGTGACCTTCAAGATACTGCAGGTCAACTTGCAGGCTTATCGGCATCTGCCCCTCTGTGCACACCAGGTGTATCAAATTTGATTACTATGAAGATGGGGCACACATACGTTTACACATATAATCTAAAGCCTGTTGATTGTCCATTGAAAAACAGACTTTAGTTTCTGTTACAAATCCCCCAACTTTCAGGAAGGAAATGGCTCCATTAGCAGATGCTAGGAGGTTTGCACTGCTTAAGGCTAATAAAGCTCCTTAAAAGAGCAAGGATGAGCTGGTTAGTCTAGTGGGAGAAGAATGCTTCTTTAGTTTTCCTAGCATCTCTTCCTACCTCATCAATCCCTCATTTTCCTCATCCACTCATCATATAAAGAATCAATGTATAGGCCAAAGATTATTTGTACTTATCACTGAGAATAAAATAAAATTTGTGAGTGCTGCATTTGCCAAGAACCCTTGGTTTTCAATGGTTTCCATTGTTAATGAAAGCCCTCTTTGTTGCTAAATTTGTAAAGATGTTCTAATAACATTTTAGCAAAATAATTGCTCTGGGGACAGTTTAAGATCTCACTGTATAAACCAAAGTCATTAGGAACAAATGAAAAAGCTCATTTGTTTGTAAAGGATGAGCTGAGAAGCCCACAGAAGCCATAGTTATGATCAGTACAAACGAGTCCTGTGAGATTCTTGATGTCAGGATTACAGGGAGAGTGGCCCCTTCTCGCGAACATGGAAATTGTTAATGAAAATGTGAATGTCCCCACGGTCAGTCCTATTTAACTGCTGCCTCAGAAAGAGGTAAATCTTTTAATGGAATTTTATCATTTAGGAAGGAGAGATGTGCTTGTTTTTCTCTAGGTATAGTATACATCGAACACACACAGGGAGCCAGTCTTTTCCAGCTGCCTTTAGATGAGAGGGATGGGGTGGTGATTAGCCTAAAGGAAGTGCCCTTATTTTTTTTCTAGGGTACTAACACTGCAGAAATTATTAGCTAATAAATGTAACTTCTACTATACTTTATATTTCATTCTCTATTGAAATAGGATCATGACAGAGTTCATTTGTACAAACAAGTTTTAAAGCATAAGAGTTCAGTATGTCCTTGTAAAATAAATTATTTTTGTATTTTGGTGACAAGTTTAACCTGTTTTACCTTGACAAAAGCAAATGCCTAAAAGCTAAATGTTTGGGGTAGGAAAAAAATAGGTAGAAAAACAAAAGCAGGTATTTTTTAGGAAAAATTTTTACTCAGTTAAAAAATGATGGTGAAATGGAACTAATATTTTAGATCATAGTAAACTGGTACTTCAATTATTAAATGGAAAGTTGTGAAGTAGATTGATAAATTAAGATAAGGAATAAGAAAAATTTCCAAAGATTTTGCTATGAGAATTTTTGTTACTACATTGTTTTTTAAGGTTAAAAATCAGGATTCATCTAAAATAATAACAGACTCTTTTAAGTTAAGATAAAAATAGCAACTAAAATGATAGTATAGATTAATATTCATAATATGGTAAATATATTATTTAATTTAATTATATTATTAAGGACAGTATAATATATATATATACTATACAATACAATTGTGTTATGTTTTAAAAAATACAATGTATATGTTAGAAATAGAAACAGGATAAACAAGAGAATATTAACAGCCTTTGCTTCTGAGTTTGGGGGCTGTAGATAAGTAGTCTTGGTTTTTTTTAACTCATATATGTTAAGTTTAATAATTTAATAACTTTTACAATTACTTTAGAAATAAAATAAATGTATAATTCCATTTATAAAATAAGATTCTGTCATTATTAAAGTAAAATATATTCCAATATAGAAAAATTTTATTTAATAAGATGTAGAAATAATTCTAATGGTACACTTAAAATATCTCCCGAAAGAAACTATTATTTGTCAAAGAAAAAAAAATCACACTATTTTAAAACATATATTTTGGCCAGTAACTGCCTGTAGAACTGGGCAAGTCAAGGTCATTGCTTTGGACTTCATTTTTCATCCTAATTGGACAAGGCTAAAGTATATGTGCTCTAAGGTCCCTCTCTGCTCTGTTAGTACAAGATTCTTTTTCATTAGCAATTATATTAACATTGAAATGTGGTTTTAATTATTTTCAAAGACAATGAGAAACATTTCTCAAGTCACTAGGCTCTCTAAGAGTACCTCTTTCTTTCAGGGGCACTCTACATGCTGTTGATATAGAGTGTGGCCTACCATTTGATTAATTTTAATTAATTTGCAGTTAATTCATTTAAAACATTGTTTTCCTAATCTAAGTAGAAATTAAAAAACTGCTTTGGTTGAGGCTTCCTTGCTAACACTGTAGATCTTGTTCTGATTTACACATGCTAATGTTCTTTCTTCTTCCAGGGCGGACAATCCATGACATTAAAATACCAGACTAAGAAGTATCCTGCGTTTACAAAGGTTGGCTCTGTTACAACACCCCCTGCCCCCATCGCTCATTCTATACCCACTTCTTCCTCCCTTGGCTTCTGCTAAGAAAGCCACCTTGAATAAAACCAAGTTATTTCAAAGGAACCTGTGACTTTTTGCACCTGGGCATCAGTTTCCTTATCTGGCAAATGGGGATAATAATTCCTTACAAGTTATTACAACGATTAAATGAGATCAGGTTTATCCAGTGCTTGGCACAGTGCCTGCCTGCTTCACATCAAAGGTTCCGTATGGGCTTTACCAAAATGTTGTGCATAGCCAAGTGCAAGGGACATAGAAAATTGCCTCAATATGTGGTAATGACATTCCTCCTCCTCATTTTTATTACTATTAATATTAGGAATAAATGACAACAAATATCCCCATACCTCCTAAATGAGTACTGGACTAAAAGATAAACAGAAATAAAGTTTTTTAGACAACCTCACTAAAAGTGAATGAGTAATTATAAAATTACAACGGACAATATACCTCAAGTTCAAGGCATTACAATAAAATGCTCTTCTATAATCTCATCTAATTTTGCTAGTGTGCTTGTCAATCAAATATGCCACTGAATCAATATAAAAACACTGGCAAGCAGAAGAAATATTATTCTGTGATATCTCCACAAGGCCCCCCGCAAAGGGAGAACAGAATCCCATGTGAAATGTGTAGTCAGTGGCCAGGGGAAAGAGCACTGGAGAGCGATGCTGGGAGCCAGGCACTGACAGGCAGCAGGCAGGGCTGCTGCCTTTCTATGGAGTCCTCTCACCAGACCCCAGTAGTGGCTGCTCATTCCCACCCAGACTTACACATGACATAAAGCAAAACTGAAACCTCTGATTAATGGAAAAATCAGCTCAAAAGTGGTCTGCCCAGCACTTTGCTGTTCAAAATATAGAGTTGGGGAAACTTGGTGGAGAATAGACCAACTATATTTAAAGTTACTGTTCTGAAATGATGTTCAATACCTCTTTATATTTTCATTTGGCATATTTGCAAAGAGGCATATGCTGTTCTCTCTATATGAAAGAAAAGAAGACTGCTGGAATAGGGGACTGATTTTAACTATTAATATCCTCCCAAATTAAAAGGTTATATTTTAAAATAATTGTACTACTTCAGAATGGTTTTTATAATTAAAATAAATTTATTTTAAATGGGACATTCACTTTAGATAAGCTGAAATTATATGAAAGTATATTTTAAACTTGTAAGTACTTTGTAGAAAGTAGCTATTATTTTCATTTGGTGGGAAGGGAGAAGGATGGTAAAGGCGAAGCATTTGGTCTATCAGGCCACTTTATAAATATAATCGCAAAAGCACAAAAAGATAGAAAACCAAGTAATCCAGACAACATCAAAAAGGACTAAAAAGGAGACATAAAAGAAAAGGTAGAAGCAAAGAAAAGAAAGAACACAAGTGATAAATGTACAGAGAAGATAAAAAATCCAGAGTGATAAAGATAATAACAGGCATGACAAAGATTTAGAAAAAGGTAAAGCGGGTGTGGGGGAAGCAAACAATTAGAGGAGAATTTGTGACTTGCCTAAAAAGTATGCTGGCTCAGATTACAAACACATTCTACTGAAAAGCCTAGAACACTGTTATTCAAAATTTCACAGCAGAGAACCCTTATGATATCCAGAATCTATTATGCCCTGAAAGAGCTTCGCAAAATCAAACTACTTTATGAAAAAAGTAAAAAATTAAGATATCTATGATGACTCAGTCTAAAACTGTGGGCATCGAGGTGCTAGTATAAATATCTGCAAGAGCATAACACAATTCAAAATCAAACAGGTATACAATTATAGTAGAAACTGTGAAATAGCTGATAAATTGCCCTATTATAAACGCTCATGTTAAAAATGAAATAAATTGTTTGCTGATCATCACATGTCTATTATCCACGACTTAACCAACCTGCTCTATCCCGATCCATGACTATTAATCTTCTTCACTCAGCTCTGGCCAGAGCACTGTAAATCTAAGTGCTCTTTGCAATATGAGGTCTAATATGTGCATGTGTGTCTGAATCACAATAATTAGAAATCAGTACTTTAAGTTGACTATTAAGATGACAAAGAGCACTGGAGGCATAGATACGCAGAACAGACAGAGCTGTCGGAGGAGCATGGGGAGGGGACTGGGTGAAAGACAGTGGAGAGATTAGTCAAAGAACATATATGCATAACCCACAGTGTGTGATGAGCAGAGGAAAAAGGGAGCAAGGGCTGTGTCAGCAAAGCAGAGGGGAAATGAGGACATCTGTAACAGTGTCAACAATAAGAATAAAGTTAAAAAAAGAGAAAAAAAGATGAAAGAGAATAATGCGAATGACACATCAGTTACAATAACAAATCCATAAGCACTGCTGTCATTCAAATCATAACCCAGGCAGGAATGTTCACAAAAACTCCACCGGATGCCACTGGGTTCCACCTTGACAAAAGAACTCCTGTTGCCCAGTATAATTTATAGCAACAGTCATTGTCCTCTGTGTTTCTTATACAAAGGTTTAAAATTACATAGATTTATTGTATCTATCCAAATACTACATGTATGATGTGAGGGCCTGTGCAAATGTGGTTTTACTTTCATTTCTCATGCACTGTTGAGATTACTGAGGTTCCTACCTCAAGAAAAAATAAAAATCTCAAATAAACAATCTAACTTTACACTTAAATGAACTAGAAAAGGAACAAGAAACAAAACCCAAAGTGAATAGAAGAAAAATAATAATAAAGGTCAGAGTGGAAATAAACAAAATAGAGTCTAAAAAGATAACAATACAGTCCTGGCTGGTTTGGCTCAGTAAACTGAGCACTGGTCTGAGAACCAAAGCATTGCCAGTTCGGCCACTGTGGAAAACAGTATGGAATTTCCTCAGAAAACTAAAAATGCAACTGCCTTTTGACACAACAATTCCACTGCTGGGATTATACCCTAAGAGCCCTGAAACACCAACCCAAAAGAACCTATGCACCCAATGTTCATAGCAGCACAATTTACAGTAGCCAAGTACTGGAAGCAAACTAAGTGCCCTTCAGCAAATGAGTGGATCAAAAACCTATGGTACATTTACACAATGGAATTCTATGCAGCAGAGAGAAAGAAGGAGCTCCTACCCTTTGTGACAGCATGGATGGAACTGGAGAGCATTATGCTAAGTGAAATAAGCCAGGCGGTGAGGGACAAATACCATACGATCTCACTTTTAATGGGAACATAATCAACAAAAGAAAAAAGCATACAAGATATAACCAGAGACATTGAAGTTAAGAACAGTCTAACAATGACCAGAGGAGAGGGGGGAGGAGACAGTGGGGAGAGGGGTTTTCAGGAACTACTATAAAGGGAACATGGACAAAACCAAGGGTGAAGGTGGAAGCAAGGCAGGGAGGTGTGTTTGGATGGGGTGGGGGAGTGGTGGGGAGAAAATGCAGACAACTATAATTGAACAACAATAAAGTAATTAAAAAAAAACCCTACATAATAAAAAACTGAAGGGCAATACAAAACAAATAAATAAAAAACCAAACAAACAAAAACACACAACGGGTTGCCAGTTCGATTCCCAGCCAGGGCACATGCCTGAGTTGTGGGTCAGGTCTCCAGTTGGGGGTGTGCAAGAGGCAACCACACATTGATGTTTCTCTCCCTCTCTTTCTCCCTCCCTTCCCCTCTCTAAAAATAAATAAATAAAATATTTTAAAATTTAAAAAAATAACAGGACAAAAGATCAATGAAACCAAGAGTGATTTTTGAAAAGATGAACAAGACTGACAAATCTTTAACCAGACTCATAAAGAAAAAAGGAGAAAGGACCCAAATAAATAAAATCGGTAATGAAAGGGTTGAAGTTATAACTGACTCCACAGAAATAGAAGGGATTATAAGAAAATATTATGAACTATATGCCAACAAATTGGACAATCTGGGCAAAATGGATGAATTCCTAGAAACATACAAACTTCCAAAACTGAATCAGGAAAAATCAGAAAAACTGAATAAACCAATTACAACTAATGTAATCAAAGCAGAAATCAAAAAGCACCCAACAAACCAAAGTCCTGGACCAGGTGGCTTCACAAACAAATTTTACCAAACATTCAAAGAAGAACTAACACCTCGCCTTTTCAAACTATTCCAAAATTTCAAGAGGAAGGAAAACTCCCAAGCTCATTTTATGAGGACAGAATTATCCTAATTTCAAAACTAGATAAGGAAACTAGGGGAAAAAAAGAAAATTAGAGGCCAATAACCCTGATGCTAAAATTCTCAACAAGCTATTAGTAAACTGGATCCAGCAGGACATAAAAAAGGTCATTCGCCATGACTAAGATGGATGTATTGCAGCAATGCAAGGTTGCTACAATGTCTACACATCAATGTACATTATTCACCACATAACAAAATGAAGAATAAAAATCACATGATCATATCAATAGAGGCAGAAAAAGCATCTGATAAAATCCAGCACCCATTTGTGATATAAACTCCCAGCAAAACAGGAATAGAGGGAACATACCTGAAGGTAATAAAGGCCATATGTGACAAACCCACAGTTAACATCATCCTCAATGAGCAAAACAACCAGCATTTCCCTTCTGATCGGGAACATCCGCTTTCACCTCTCTTATTCAGCATAGTACTGAAATTCCTAGCCACAACAATCGGACAAGAAGAAATAAAAAGGCATCTGAACTGGAAGGGAAGAAGTAAAACTATCACTATTCATAGATGACATGAATCTTTGACATGGTATGTAGAGAATATCAGAGATTTCACCAAAAATAAAAAACAAAAATAAAACTACTGGGTTCGATAAATGAATTCAGTAAGGTAGCAGGATACAAAATAAGTATCAAAAAAAATCAGTTGTGCCCTGGCTAATGTGGTTCAGTGGATTGTGCAGCCTGTGGGCCAAAGGGTCACTGGTTCGATTCCAGTCAGGGCACATGCCTGGGTTTCAGTCCAGGTCAGGTCCCCAGTAGGGGGGCGCACAGAGGCAACCACACAATGATGTTTCTCTCCCTCTCTTTCTCCCTCCCTTCCCTCTGTCTAAAATAAATAAATAAAATCTTTAAAAATATATCTGTTGCATTTTTATATACCACTAATAAATTATCATAAAGGGAAACCAAGAAAGCAATTACATTTATAACTGCATCAAAAAATAAAATAAAATAAACTCCCTTGGTATAAATTTAACCAAGGATGTAAAAGACTTATATTCAGAAAACATAAGACAGACACTGAAAAAAAAAAAGAAGATACAAATAAGTGGAAGCAATACTGTGTTCATGAGAAGAAAGAATTAAAATCATTAAAATGTCTGTACTACCCAAAGCAAACTATAAATTCAATAAATTCATATCAAGATATCAATGGCATATTTCACAGAACAAGAACAAATATTGAAAAAAAATGTATATGGAACCACAAAAGACCCAGAATAGCCACAACAATCTTGAGAAAGTAGAACAAAGGTAGAGGAATCACACTAATTATACCAACTATACTATAAGGCCATAGTAATTAAAACAGCATGGTTCTGGCATAAAAACAGACATGGAGATCTCAGAAATAAACCCATGATTTTATGGTCAATTAATATTTGACAAAAGATACAAGAACATATAATGGGTTAGAGATAGTCTATTCAATAAATGGTGTTGGGAAATTGGACAGATACATGCAAAAAAAATTGAGTTAGACCACCTTCTTACTCCACACACAAGAATAAACTTAAAATAGATCAAAGACTTAAATGTTAGACTCAAAACCATAAAAATCTTAAAAGAAAACATAGGCATTAAAATCTTGGACATTCTTTGTAGCAATATTTGTTCTGATATGTCTCCTCGGGCAAGAGAAACAAAAGAAAAAATAAACAAATGGGACTACATCGAACTAAAAAGTTTTTGGAGAGCAAAGGAAACCATCAACAAAATGAAAAAGATAATCCACTGAATGGGAGACGATATTCAAGCAATCACACACCGATAAGGAGTTAATATCCAAAATACATGAACAACTCAATACCAAAAAAACAATACAATCAAAAATGGGTAAAGGACCTGAATAGACACTTCTCCCAGGAGGACATACAGATGACCAATAGACATATGAAAAGGTACTCAATTTCATTAATCATCAGAAAAATGCAAATTAAAACCACAATGAAATATCACCTCACACCTGTCAAAATTGTTATCGACAAACAATAAGTGTTAGAGAGGATGGGGAGAAAGGGGAACCCTTTTGCACTGCTGGTGGGAATGCAGACTGCTGCGGACAATGTGGAAAACAGTATGGAGTTTCATCAAAAAATTAAAAATGAAACTGCCTTATGACCCAGTGAATCCACTTCTGGGAATATATCTGAAGAAACCTAAAACAATGATTTAAAAGAATATATGCACCCCTATGACCATTGCAGCATTATTTACAATGGCCAAGAATTAGAAGCAGCCCAAGTGTCCATCAGCAGATGAGAGGATAAAAAAGCTCTGGTACATTTACACAATGGAATTCTACTTGGCAGTAAAAAGCAAGGAAGTCTTACCTTTTGCAACAGCATGTATGAATCTGGAGAACATTATGCTAAGTGAAATAAGCCAGCCAGAGAAAGACAAATACCATATGATCTTACTTATTTGTGGAATCTAATCAACAAAATAAACAAAATATACAGACTCATAGATACAGAGAACAGATTGATGGCTGTTAGAAGGGAGGGGTTTAGGGGCACTGGATGAAAAAGGTGAAAGGAATAAGCAAAAATAAAAGCTGATAGACACAGACAAAAATATAATGATTACCAGAAGGAAAGGGCAGTGGGGGGGAAGTAGGAGAGGATAAAAGGTGGGTAAGTGGTGATGGAGGGAAACTTGACTTTGGGAGGTGAACACACAATACAATAGGCAGATGATGTATTATAGAATTATACACCTGAAACCTATATAGTTTAATTAACCAATATTACCCTAATAAGTTCAATAATTTTTTTAAAAGATTCATGACATTAACAAGCCTGAGAAGAATTAACTACAACAATTGGGTTAATTATTTTAGGTATAACCACTTTGCTTTCATGAGTAGGTATTAAGTTATGTAATTTTCACTTGAAAGCTTTCCAACTAAAAACAGATTTATTTTGTCCAAAGTAAGTTTTACCCTTTAGGGGTGTGTGTGTGTGTGTGTGTGTGTGTGTGTGTGTGTGCTTGTGTCTATGCATTAATCAACCTGCAGGGCTTCAGGTTTCCATAGTTTTAACTGATAGGTTCACTACTCAAGAAAAAAGCTGTGCTTTTTAAAAATAGAGGAGTGTTCTTACTCATATCAAATCCTAGATGTTTCTATGGCTTCATCAAAACATACTTTGACCACCGCATCCCTGCCCCCCATAAAAAAGCAGGGAAACTCATACATATTTGTCAAGGAAAAATGGTAGATAAAATTTAACATGATAATTTAATCTAATAATTAATAAAGCTTTAAGAATCCCGTCTTGTCATATAAGGGAAAAGGAAATTTTGCAAAATAGACCAATCTGGGTTTTGGTGAAGAGGGGAATGGCAAGAGTGGATGAAGAGTTATAAAATAATCTTTAAAAGGCACACTTTTTCACTGGGAGATGATATAACTGAGAAAAACAAACACTATTTGGGATAATAAATTACAAGTCTTCAGCTCCTTCTCACTTTCGGATACTTTAAGACACTCACACACATGGTGAGCAGAAGTAGGTTTACAGACGTGAGTACTGAAAACAGCTTGTTCCTGTGTTAGTTATTAATTCCTGTGTCATTATCCAGACAGACAACTATAAACCTACCTTTCCCCTCCCCGGTACATATCACAAACAATATCTGATGCTTATGGGACATTTTTTATCAACATTTTCACAATGTTAAGTAAATGTTATCACACTAGCATTAGAAAGAAGACAAATTATTTTCACTTTCCTTTTGAGACAGAAATTGCATATAAACAATCAGTCCTAAGTATTAATTACATGTGGGAAAATAAATACCCCTGGCTGGTGTGGCTCATTGGATTGAGGGCAGACCTGCAAACCAAAGGGTTGCCAGTTCGATTCCCAATCAGGGCACATGGCTGGGTTGCAGGCCAGGTCCCCAGAAGGGATTGCATGAGAGGCAACCACACATTGATGTTTCGTTCCCTCTCTTTCTTCTTCCCTCCCCACTCTCTAAAAATAAATAAATAAAAATATTTTTAAAAAGAAAGAAAAATAAACAAAAAGGAAATGTTGATGTTGCTGAATGAATCTCAGTGCCAATAGCAATGCTTACATTATTTTGGGAAAATGTAGAGGTAATTTCTACTTTATAGTGATTGATCATAGTTATAATAAACCTTATACTCCATTCGTCTGAATTTATCAGTATAATCTACTATCTGTAAGTAAAAATGTTTTGAAAATGGCAATGTTTTTGTTGCTGCTTCAGCTCCGGCATAGTGACTAATTGTGATTGCTATTGTAAGTTTAATCAGCACTGCTCCCTGGCTACCTGGGTAACCCTATATGCACTTAGCACTAGTATTCTATAATCAATAGGCATGTCTTTTGATAGATGACACAAATGTTCAATAGTGTTGTGCTTAACATTGGTATAATATTAGGCAAACGACACTAGCACAGTAGAAAAATTATTATTGGCATAAAAGCCAATTATACTGAAAAGGAAAAAAAATTTAAATTGAATCAAGTCACCTTCAGAAGCAAACTTCCATAAACATTACAACACCTTGAGAAAATACTCTGGACTATATGCCTTTTTGTATGAATAGCAATACAATTTTTTAAAAAGTAAAATGTCAGGAAAAAAAGCCAAATGTGTTGGGAAAAGAAAAACAAGTGTATAATAATTATTTCTGCATTTTAAATTAGAATATAAAAGCATTAATGCATTTACAGTACAAACTAAATGTGACTATAAAAAATAAATAGAAATATGCACTTACTGGAGTTATATTAGCTTTTGAAGCAATTACTGCCCCTGCTACACCAGAAGTAAATTAAAAATACGTCCAGATTAGTTAGTCTCTCAAGTAGGACATTCAGTCAAATATTTATCTCAAAATGGACTGAACTGAGTAGCATGCACTGAATTCTCCAGATGGCGAGGAAAACTGGTGTTTTCGATGTGATTCCAGAGAAGCTTAGCGAGAAGAGAGATAATAAAGCCCTCTTCCGTATGCAGGTGTAGACAGTACTTAAATATTTTTTGTTTATTTATTTTGTATTTTATATTTGTTTCAGGTGTACAGCATAGTGGTTAGACAACTATATAAATCACGAAGAGATCCCCCTGATAATTCCGGTACTCACGCAGCACCACACATAGTTATTGCGCCATTATTCACTATATTCCCTCGGCTCTACTTTCCATCCCCACAAGTAATCTTAATATATGAACTCTAGTAATAAGAATATTGTCAGGTAGTCATTACTGGTTATGAAAAAGATTTCCAGTTTGTCAAAGAATTTGCAATAGAATTAATTCAAGTAGCAAGCACATTTACTACATTTCATATATTGTCTTCCTTTTACATAGCTTTTCCCAAACATTTCTGCTTGGCACCATACTCCAATGTCAGAAGAGATATCCCCTAGAACTTTGACAAGGGATCACTACCACTTAACTGGGATTTTTTTTCCCTCTTCTCAAGAAAGAAAAAAACAAAACAAAACAAAACTGATTAACTAAAAAAAAAAAAAAAAAAAACACGAAACTTCCAGTTCTTGGGGCAGTGCAGATTCTTCCCAATCAGCTGAACTTTTTGACAGTAGCACGACTCTAATACTGAGAAATGATGCGCAAGAAGAGGGTCACTTTTACCCTGCGCTTTCCATTTAACATCTCCTTTCCCTCTTTGCTTCACGAACACACAACTTTCCTGTAGACCGCAGGTCAGTTGTCACTCTGCAAGAATGTCAATCTCGCTGCCAGGTCAAATTGTCCTTTTCATATAAATCTCCCTTCTGGGTCTCAATAAAGTTAACATCTTACAGCACATCGTCTGATTAGCCTGGGTCTGCCATTGGGCTGTGAACTTCAGGAAGACAGAAACTACTTCCCTTTCTCACGATTGTGTCACCACCTGGTGCATTTTAGTACATCAGGGATGTGGCAGAGACTCAAGACATATCTGGTGCCTGAATCAAGAACTCTAAGAATCTTAACAAATACTACTTAACTAAATCGGGTAGACTTACTACTATGGGGGGAAAATGAGCAGCAATACTTTATTTTAGAAACTGAGCTCGAAGTTAAAAACCAAATTGACCATCAATCAGGTATCCCATTACCCAATGTGGACAGGAACCTGGCCCGCCACACTTTGTCCGTCACAATGAGAAATGTAGCACCATAAAAGATTTTGTTTTTTAGCTTTAAAGACCTAGAGGGATACATTGATGACAAAATGTCAATAATGATGACGTCTTTGACGGTAATTGGGACTCATCCCAGAAGTCCCTGTGCCACTTTCTGTGTTGAAGATTGTCTTGAGCCATTTTTGAAGTCTCTAGGCTGGGGCTACACAGGCAACAACTCATAAGAAGGCAGCCAGCCGTAACTGCTGAACTATGAAATTCACAGGACAGAAAGGTGATGGAAGAAAGGTAATTATCCTTGTGATGTGACATAAGCCTATTATATAAGTAAACAAAACTATGTGCCCTCAAATAGGTAATTAGCTGTACTTTTTTCCTCTCAACTCAATGGGTCTGATAGAGCATTTACAATGGAATTCACACACAGGGTGTATGGAGTTCTCTATTACCAACGTCCCTACTGTGCACAGTGTGAAATGAAGAACTAGACAAACAAATTACAGCGTGGGATGCTGTATTACCTCACAGGCAAGTAAAAATGTGCACTACTGAAAGTATAGGTTAATCAGTTTTAAACTACTTAACATAATCCACTGAGAATATAAATAGTCTTTATACATCCTTCCTGAACTCTTTGAAAATTAGTAATTAAATAATTTCTGATATTCCTAAAGAAAAAAAATAGCAGTTTCTATGCTAAGTGTTGCTAGGAGGTAAAGAGATACATGACTTGTAAAGACAACATTGACGAACACAGTAAAATAATGCTTTGAGTAAAATATTTGAACACGAGAACTATTTTGAAACTAAGGTATAAGCTGCCTGTTTTATAATGCAAAATAGAATGCAAGTGGTTATATTCTTTAATGGAGAATGAGTTAAAATAAAATTAAGAATTGTGTAAGTTTCCTGGAGACATCCATAAAAATAAATTCCAGATATAAACTCTTAGATTATATACCATTTTTACATATTCATGTCTATAGATGTATCTATATCTTTAAGTACATAGATAAAACTACTTGGATTTGTAGTGGAAAGGATTAATAATGAATGAGAGAATATATGATAACTGGTAGAAGAAATCAACAACTTTTGGAATACACTGTACATGTTAAATTCAAGGGCACAGCTCATGTGGAGACTATACCCCGCTACTCAATGTCGTGATTCCTCAGTCCTTAGCCTTGAATCCTCTCCTTATGTTATATTCTCTCCCTACACAACTCCTCTGCCTGTCATTTTTGCCGTTCCTAGTGCAGTGGTCTTCCAACAAGGTTTGCTCCTTAAGGGGTGAAGGGAGACTTTTCAAGAAGTACCTAAAGATACGGGTAGTAACATAGCAATTAAGCTCCACATTCTAAACTTTTATATAGATAATCCTCTTTTCATAAAAACCCTTCTCCCACTTTCTCTCACTTGCATATTTCTCATTCACTTATCTTATATCTTGTATTGCAGTACCAAGTAAAGAGAAAATTCTAAATACTGGTGTTGATATCTAGAAAATGAGCTTTCTAGTTTTAAAACCTCATTGAGGTCATAAAATTTGAAGAAGAAACAAATTAAATTGTCAGGTAATGATTTTTAAAATTTGGTGATAGATCACTGTGTGATTTTGGACACAAAACTTGGAAAGATTTTGAAGAGTTGTGTTACATTGCTATAACAAAATGCTTTCCATCCCCACTGAATATTTTTGTGTATAAAGTTCTTCAGCAATTTAACATAAAAATATAAATAGAATTGAAGGTGAAACTTTTCTCATTCCAGCAGTGAGTAACACTTATCTGTGAATACATAAGCTAATTGGTAAAAGGCCAATCTCAATTTCTGTTTTCATATTTATTAATTCTGATACTTGGAAATTATTCATCAAAGTTTGTAACGTAGTTTTTTTCAAAAAAACACAAGATTCTTAGTGGGAAGAAAGAAAATCAACAAAAAATTAGATCTTCAAGTTTTGCAATGTATTTATATTTATCAATTATATACAAATAACAATTGTAGTGAAACCCAATTTAGAAAAGAATTTAACAGAATTTTATAATGATATGAAAAATGTGAGTGTGTCTGTAATATGTTGTGTGTATTTTTTATTACAGTGATCCAAAAATATTTTCAAGCAAAATATATTATATCGGAATACAATTTAGAAAATGAGAAAAGGAAACTATAAAATTTCTATTTTACGTGACTAACAGTGGGTATAAAATAGCTATGTTGTTTTGATTCCATTGAATATACTTAGATTTTGAAAGAATTTTATTGAAAAAAATGTCTATTTTCAATACGCTAAAAGTTAAATCCTTGCAATTATTTATGGAGAGTTTTAGAATTAGACTTGAAAATGCTATTTCAGCAATTCATATGCATAAAAGTTTGAGCCCCGCTGGATTATTCTACTAAATCTTCATTGATGCCATCCATTCTCTTCCCCTTTATACCTAAACAATCATTAATCATCTTGTCACTCTTCCTTCCTCAATCATGCCCAAATATGTCCACTTCTCTTCATTTCCACCGCCAGCTCTCAAGGCTAGTTCCCTGATCTCCCTGACCTGGTCCAATCGCCACAGGACAGTCTGAGGTTCATTTTTAGTTTTGTGTGACTATTTTGTACACCTGTTTCCCTCCAGCATTCCTCCCTGTCCCCACCATTCATCTTCAGGGTGTGTAAGGACATGAACCACGTATCGCCAACACCAAGCAAGTTAGAGGGGCTGGCACTGAACGAAGGGACGCTGCCTTCCTAGTGTCCAGCACAGGGCCGGACACGTCACAGCTACTCGATACATACTCACTGAGCACCTGAGTAAATGAAGATACACCCCTTTAACTGTATAATCAAAAGAGAATCCAAAGTGGACAAAATGTGAGGAAATTTTATGATTTATGTTCACACACAGTGAGTGTGAAATTTTGGGACCATTAGAGCTAATGTAAGCACAGAATATTTGCGGCAATGCCCTTGCTTTAGAAACAAGGTTGAGATTCAGAGAAGTTAATTGAGTTGTCTAAAGCCACAACTGTCGAATGACAAACTTGGAGCAAACCTAATTCCTCACCCCGATCACTGGAGGTTTGGACAGCCCTGTCCTTTCCATTACACCATGCAAACTCCCTGCTGTGGTCACTTGTCTGGAAAATGCCTGTGCTGGTAACTGAGCTCTACAGTGCCAGGTCTGGCTGGTGTAACTTTAAGCTATTATTTATACTATTGATCTGTAGTGGGCTGATATACAGTAAGAAGAAGACAAAAAGCAGTGTAAAGAACAGAGGGAATAGGACCACAATAACTTGGAAATATGGACAATAAGTTAGGATCTATGTTTTAGAAGAACACATGAGGTTTCTGGACCATGATGGAAAGAGCCTTTGTGTCTCCACCTTTATGTTCTCAGCACGAAAAGCAAACATGAACGGTCCGAGAACAGACACAAAGGAGAGGAGCTTAACTGGACTTCTATACACTGTGAGATCAAATGACCTATGGCTGATAGAGAGACCTGTGTAATAAATATCAGCTAATTAAGGAAAGAGAGGAATAAGTAACAGTATTTCTTAACGCTGGTGGGGTGGGGGAGAAATGTCCCCCTACTCCAAACTGAGAATCACTATGATAATATTTTGTTTTATAATTTATGTTACAGGCTACATCCTTACATTCTCAACATACAGAGATTGTTCTAATCTTGAAGGCATTTTATAAATGTCCCATACTGTTCTATTCTACACTGCTCCTCATTTCCCCACTTAAAATTTACACCACCCAATAACAGGGGTGGTCAAAAAATTAGAAGTCCAAAGATGGTTAATGTTTTATGATTTTTATAAGGGCTAGGTATTATATAGGCATTCTTTCATATAACTCATAACTTGTGAGGTTGGTAATATTATCACCATTTTTCAGATGATGAAACCAGATGATTTTCTTAGGGTATGTAGTTCAACAGCTGTGATTTGATTGCTGGTGACTCTGACTCTGAAGACAGTAACCTCTCCCCACACCAGTGGTCCCCAAACTGTCATCCTCAGACCAGCATCAGCATCACCCCGGAACTTGTTACAAATATAAACTCTTGGGCTCCATTTCACCACCTGAATCAGGAGTCTGGGGCAAACTGTTCCACAAGTCCTCCCAATGATTCTCATGCATGATCCGATTTGAGAACTACGGGCTTATGCCATATAGTATAACCTGCATAGAGATATTGCTTATACTCACTGCAGGGAGTACTTGAGTTCCGTTGGGTGTCTTTTAAAAAATTGTGGGTTTACCCTGGCTGGTGTGATTCAGTGGATTGAGTGCCGGCCTGCGAAACAAAAGGTCACCAGTTCCATTCCCAGTCAGGGCACACGCCTGGGTTGCAGGCCAGGTCCCCAGTAGGGGGCGCATAAGAGGCAACCACATATTGATGGTTCTCTCCCTCTCTTTCTCCCTCCCTTCCTCTCTCTAAAAATAAATAAATAAAATCTTTTTTAAAAATTGTAGGTTTTTTGAACAAACATACATTGCTGATTTATGGCAATTTGACATACACCACAGAATCACTTGCAGTAAGAGTTAGAAGGCAGGTGGGCTGAGGATGGAAGCCCAGATTCACCACCTAAAGTTATATATTCTTGGCAAGTTATACAACATTTGTGACTTTTGAATTTGTCCTCTGTAAAAATGAAAATAAAAAATGAGATCATGCACTAAAAGCACTGTATCCCAATGTCTAAGAGGTAATAAACCCTCAACAAATATAGTTTTCATTATGATTATCATTATTAAAGACAATGTTAGTAACATTATAATTAATTGCATGAGTAGTGAGGTTTATGTATTATGTATGCGGCAAAGCTCCAGAGATGCTACTCCACTGATTAATTTTTCCAATTTCAACATAAATTTCTAATTCATATCAACTCACAATGTCCAACAATGTACCAAGTACTCTGTTATTTGATGGTATTTTTAAAATAGAGTGATGATACCAGTTTTCAATTTATTTGTTTGGGAATGGATATCACTATATGTTAAATAATTTTTAATCAAATACTTTAGACCTTCATCTGTATTGGCTTAAGACCTCATGTTGTACCTTTTAACATTATTTGGAAAATGACACATTAGCACAAAATTAAAAGGCTGTGTTATTGTGGATGTGTTTAATATCAGGTTAAATTTTTTTATTCAAAGAAAACCTCATATTGCCGTATTGTGATTTCTGTATAGATAACTGTATGATCTCAATAGTGTTTTGATACAGAGGTTTTCAAATAAGAATTCATCTGCAGTAATGATATATTCCTTATATATTACCCAGTGAAGCTTAGACCAATTATTTGTTTATTTGCACCACCCAGTGAAAGAAACTAATGGCTGTCGCTTTTATTATGACTTTTTATACAGACAAAAAGCCCAGCATCCTTTCTGTATTTTTTTTAGAGTGAAATTTTCAGGTCTCCAACCTCCTTTTGTATCTCATGTTGTCGAGATCTTTTTATCTTTTGTATTGTTCTCCACCGAATGCCTAGCAATTTGTCTCCTTTCTGAGATGTGGTGTCTGCTGAACTTAGTCCCCAATTCACAGCCTAACAAGACCTGAATGTAGCTCAGTCTGTTTTTATGCGTGAGTTCACCATTACAATCAGAAGCACTGCAGCATTTGAATATTTTAACAGGGATCAGAATGTCTACTCTTTCAATTTATCATCCACTGTAGTTCTTGAATTTTTCTCTCTGCTGCTACCATCTCCAGCTTTTCATCGCACTTCTTTAATTCCATTGCCATGCTCTGCATGAACGTTCACATACACCCTGTTTTTCTGAACCCAATGTCACTGATTTAAACTACCTCCCCAGTAGGTCAAGATTAGGCTACAGCACACCAAAGATTTGCAATCCCTGCTATTTCCATGACTCGCTGTCCTTTAGATTTCTTAGCATAAAATAGAGCATCTCTCAAAATATTTTTAAAAGATTTTAATTAATTAATTAATTAATTATTTTCAGAGAGAGGGGAAGAGAGGGAGAAAAACATCAATGTGCAGGAGAAATGTGGATGTGTTGCCTCTCACACGCTCCCAAACTAGGGACCTGGCCTGCAATCCAAGCATGTGCCTTGACCTGAATAGAACCCACAGGCCAGCACTCAATCCACTGAGCCACACCAGCCAGTGCCCAAAATACTTTATAAATATGTTACTTCATTATCCTGGAGGTTTTTTAAAAACAATTTTTAAGGTTCAACTTAAAAACAAGCAAACAAACAAAACTGACTGGTCTATTGTTTCATGCACATTTAAAAATAAAACTTGGGGTGCTCTCCCTTTCAGAAATACACCCACACCTTTCCTCCCTCTCAGGTGTGCACTTCCTCAACTCTAAGGTTCCCTAGGAGACTTGCAACCAGGGGAGCACTGGGCAGCAGCAGCTTGTCCTGGGCTAACCTCCTGAACTATCCCCCAGCCCCCTTTTCTCTGGCTTTTCAGTGAGTCAAAGCAGCCCCACCGGGACTCTCTCTTGTTGCTTCTTCTACTCTAAGTCCTTCTTTGTTTCACTGTCCCCAGCTTTATTAAATGTACTCTCAAGATTAAAATAACAGTAATAATATTAAATAGAAAAGAAAAAGAAAACTTGCAGTTCCACTTCTTGACTCAATATAACAAAGTGAATCTCAGAAAAAAAAAAAGAAAGTTAAACCCAGCACCAACTACAGGATTGCATTATTGTTTTATTATGAAGCTGTCATCCAAAAAATACAAATTAAACCTCTGGTCTTCACACAAAGGTAGCTCAGTAAGTATCCTTTACCCTCACTGCAGAAGGTCACTTGTGCATGATGTAGCTTGTCAGACAGTTGGCTGAGCAAATCTCAGTAAACACAGAGTTAGTCTCACTGAGTATGTTCACTGGCCTAGTGACGAAAGAAAGCAAAGCAGGAGAGTATAAAAGTGACTAAGGAAATAACAAAAGAACCTTAAAGTATTAGGCTTCAATTCAATTATTTTACCACAAATAAATGGCAGTTATTAAAACCAATATGAGCTGACACCTTGTAAAGGAACTTCATTGATAAGGAATAAGGAAATGATGGATTCTTCAAATTAGAAAATCAAAAATTACTACACTCAAGTGAAACATTAATCCACATACTTTCCTTCTGCCGGGAACCCTCATTTACCCACTTTACTATTCATCACACACACTACCCTTGCCTTCAGTCCGGCCTCATCCGTCACACTACTCATCTTTCCTGAGGCCGAATGTGATTCCTCCAAAGCAGGAATCCCTCCTTTCCTTGAGTTTTCACCCTGTTCTTGCTTCAAAGTACAACTCTCTGTTAATAGAGCTCTACTGTCGATTAATTTTGAGCTCTGCCTCTTCTCTTGGCTTTCCAGCTACCAGGTGGTACTGAGAATCAATCACTCAACAAAACTTTGTTAAATAAGTAAATTATTTTTAAAATAGCATTTTATCAATAGCTATGTTTTTAAATGTAGGAAGTGATGTTAGGCTTGAAGACTCTAGAGAAATTGCAGTAATGCAATGGTGTGAGTCCAACCTTAATAAATGGGAAGAATATATGTCAACAAGGATACATTTCATTAAAGCATTAAAAAACAGCTATCTCCTCTCAGATAAGGCTTAAGTCAGTAGAAAGAAAGAAACAAAAAACAAAGGAGGAAAGTAGAGACCACAATCTTTCAATAATACATTTCACCTTTTTTCTCATATTTATATATGATTATATATCTTAATAAAATTTTGGATGTAATGATTTTGGATAAGTACTTACATTTTCATAGCTTAAATATATGTAGAATTAACAGAGGAAAAATAAGAAAAAGGATTTTATAACATTTTTAAGTCTGATATAACAGTTTTCAGAAGACTTAACATAAAAATAACCATTAGTAAAAGTTTAAAAATGAAGAGACTTTAGTTCTAGAGAAGACTGATCACAGATTTAATAACTGTCTTCAAGCATATGTTGGATCAATTGAGAGATAATAATGATAAAATATTTTTCTTAGCTCAGTAAAAGACCAGAAATGATTAACTTAAAGGGCAAACAGGAAATGCTGGAGAAGGTGAGATATGATGACAAATTACTAAGTAATGCAGTGAAAGGTTTCCCTTACAAAGTCTTAAAGCAGGATAGCTACCTTTTGATCTGGAGAGATATGATGCATAAATCTAAATAATACTCAACAAGACCATATCAACTTGTTCCATAAATATGGAATACTCTCTCTGGTTCTCTGTGTTCATCTGGAAAAAATTCCCTTCTCTGTTGCCCATGGGGTCATCCCAGCACTCAGATGAGGTACAAGCCCATTGTGGCGGGTGGAATAGAATCATCTGAGCTAATTGCCCCCTAGCTCAACACCTTTCTCATCAGACTCACCTTAACACAGTGGCCAAAGACTGGAGAGGACTGATTATAAATTACCCAAAGTGCAAAAAGCAATGGAAAATAATGGTCATTGGAAATATAAAGCCACCTAAGAAGGTTTAAAAAACTGCAGTAAGATGATCACTAATCTCTGATTTTTTTATGTTGAATATTCTTTTCATTAACATTAACAAGTGACATTTAGTATATTTTTATCAAAAACAATTCTATTAAATAATTGTAATACCCATAATGTATTAAAATACCGTACAATGGAATTCTAAGATAAGATATCAGTTTAAGGTCTTTGTCAAGGGTCACTGAAAGAGTAAAGATCTTTTTTAATAACCTTTCTGCTTTTAGTTTTTAATATTAACATTAGACTACTTTGTTTATATCATATGCTTGCAGTTGTTTAACGAATAAATACAACCTTTATAAACAACCTTAGAGTTTGGCCTATGTTTAATTATTCTGTTCTCATGGGATAGTTAAGCTATCAAAGTCAAAATAAACTGACACTTAGATATGATGAATAAGGGCCCAACTTTAGAGATTTATTTCAAAACTCAATAAAACCTTGCAAAGATAAGTGTATCGTGGCTTTCCTGCTGTTGCCTTGTGAGCTGGGAACCCAATCCAAAGTTTTGCGGGGGTTTTTTCCTTGTCTTGATTTTCTGCAGGTGATAAATAGAATGCATTCACTGAGAATCTGAAAGCAGTATTAGATCATTACAAGAAATCAGGATTTGGTTCAATTTACCTGTTCCTGTTGCTGGAAATCCAATCGGAAATAAGTGTTGAGGCCTGTTGGTGACAGTGCTTGTTGCCAAAACTGCATGCCAGCATTATAACTTCTCGACGTAGTTCTCTTATGGGCCATAAAAGGGGGGCAGGGGGAGAGGAATAAAGCAGGGTTAATATCGAGGGAGAAAGCATAACTCATTACATTACACTACACTATAGTAGATAGGTAAATAATTAGCAGGAAAATAGATCTCAGATACGGAGATTCTATTTTGCTGAGTAAGAGACAAAGTAGAAGTTAATCATACTAAAAGTCTGCTCTGGAAACAGTACTACAGTGTGGGGCATAGGTTCAGATCTGAACTTCGCCCATCAAGGCAGATCTTCAATTAAAACATGGCAAGGAAATGCATTTGTTCTCAGTACCAGGGCGTGGCAACTATATTCCCCATCAGCAGTCCTCCCAGGTGAGGGAAATGAAAGGGGCAAAGTGAATGAAAGATCATCTCATGCCGCTAACGCCACAATGGTACTAGTAGGACGGTATTGTACAAAACAGTCCTGGGGAAAGAAGCAAATACTAAAATAAAACAGTACTCATGTTGGTAAGACGCTTGAACAAGAGATCCATTAAAATTATTTTTGGGCCATCCAAGCTTGATGTACGTTGTTGCAACTTGCTTTAAAATATATTCCTAAATGGGAATAGGGGAAATAAAGATAATGTCAGTTTCAAATCACTCCATTATGACAACTAAAATTATATAATAAAATGAAAAGATTTTCTAAATGTACCTACTTTACAATATCAGTAAAATTTGGGGCATGATGATTTTATTCAACTTAGTATTTCAAATATAGAAAATAAGAATAAAATATGATTGCAAGATTGGAGGTCTACTCTTTACTTCTTGAATGATGAAGAAGTTTGCACTATTATTTTCAATGACAATTTCTGCAGCAAAACAAGGAAACTGAGGAATGCTGATGATGACACTCGTGCATACATACATACAAGTGTATGGCAAGTTTACGAACATGCGTGCCTAATATTTGTGCATTTTAGATCAATAGAGCATATTTAATGCAAGCTTATTATGAAAGCCTAGCATTGTTCCATCTGACATGCACAGAATACACTTAAGGAAAATGATAGTACTTCAAAGTCAATAACCATTCTGTTAATAACATATCTAAATATCAGTAGCAATGTAAGGTACAGTCTCTTCAATTTAATGTGGTCCTGAATTTTGTCAAAAGAACGATGGCCCTGAAATTACAGTAAAAGCAGTTCCTAACTTTTCCTGAAATTAAGATGTCAGACCTGATATATTAAAGTACAAATATATACAAAAGTGTATTTTACTTTCACAAAAGTTTAATATTGCAGTGTCTCGGTGTTGAGAAAAGAAAAATATAGTAAGTCCAGCATATAAAAATTATGTCATTACTGTAATGACACATTTCTTTGCACATCTTTCCTAAGGGCTTAGACAAAAGTAACAAAACTAACAGTCAAGCCAGGATTATTCCTATTATAAAAGTTAAAATACAGGTGTTTCCATGTAGGTTTAGGGTAAAATGAAAAGAAGCAATTCTAACGGCCATCAGATAATTAGATGCTTCTAATAAACAGGTTTTTATTAGATCTGGTCAGAGTAATTCCAAATGTGTAGGTTAATTAGCAGAGCCAGAATGCCATGAGAAACAGGATAATTTTATTAAACATGAGAAAGACTCTTGAAACTAAGTGTAAATAAATAGTGCTCAAAGGTGATAGAAAGCACAGAGATATATTCTCACTGGCAAATGTCACTGGTGATAAGACATTTAGGGATCTAAAGTTTCTTAGCAGTACTTAATCCTAATCTTATCCAAAATGATCATTACATTAGATTAGGTGGTGGCAGCAGTGAGATTTGGTTTACCAGGCTGCCAGTTTAGGAAATCCGGTCAGGTAACATTTCGGAATGTTTGTCATGTCTTCATGTCTATTTGGATTATCTGTTGTTTGCTTTCTTGTGTCCCATTGGACCCAATTATGAATGGGCTTTTGCCTCAATGTTGATCTTATCCTTGTTAATTAAGGAAGCGAATTGAATTCACTATGTCCTTTCAGATAAAAATAATGACTAAGAGCCTTTGCTGAAACTGCCTATATTCTGTTAAGATCTTTGCAATCCCTCTACCCAGGTTAAGTCTTCTGTGAACATAGAGCCCTTTAACTCTTGGAAAATAAATTTGAACTTCAAGAATTTGCCATGTATATTTGTTTTTAAATTCTGAGGCATGTAAGCTTAATGGACACTTTTAGGCCAGAACAAAAAGTAGCTTGTATTAAATTTCTCATTCAGGTAATTGTCATCACTGTTGCACAGAAAATCAGGACAAAAATGATAACATGAATTAGAAGGAACTGAAGTAACTCAGGATCAGTTAAATATAGTAGATAGTGAGAAAATACTTTATGATGTGAAAATAGAAAGAAGAAAATGTATCTTTTTACATTGAAGACATTGTATTTCTCCATGCGGTCCAGTAATTTATCTAGAGGATAAAGAGCTCGGCTGGCTGCGTGCCAAGGAAGAAAATCCTTCTCCTCAGACAGGTATCTGATAATCTCCAGGGGAATATTCTGAGGCAAATAGCCAGCTCTGCACAGTCAAAAAAGTGAATGTTAATTATATGCAAAAAAGGTACATAATGATGCAAAAATGAAGATTTTACTTATGCAAATAAAAGGCAGAAAGCAAGATTCATCACAGTATAAAGAAGCAATATTCAGTGTTATAAAAACAAAATTACTCACTTTTTAAATATAATCCTACTTAGAATGCCAATGCCCCTTAATATGCAGAGTTGGAGAGTTAAAAGATTTACATGAACACAAAAATATCAAAATGCATGTTTTTTAAAGTATATTTTATTGATAATGCTATTATAGTTATCCCATTTTTTCTCCCCTTTATCCCTCTATGCCCAGTACCCCTATTCCTTCCAGCATTCCCCCCGCACTTAGTTTATATCCATGGGTCATACATATAAGTTCTTTGGTTTCTCCATTTCCTATACTATTCTTAAACTCCCCCTGTCTATTTTGTACCTACTAATTATGCTTCTTTTTCCCTGTACCTTTTCCTCCATTCTCTCTCTTGCCCCTCTCCACTGATAACTCTCCATGTGATCTCCATTTCTGGAATTCTGTTTCTGTTCTAGTTGTTTGTTTAGCTTGTTTTTGTTTTGTTTTTTTAAGTTCAGTTGTTGATAGTTATGAGTTTGTTGTTATTTTACTGTTTATAGTTTTGATCTTCTTCTTTTTGTTAGATATGCCTCTTTAAAATTTCATATAATAAGGGCTTGGCGATGATGAATTCCTTTACTTTATTTGGGAAACACTTTATCTGCCCTTCCATTCTAAATGATAGCTTTGCTGGATAGAGTAGTCTTGGACATAGGTCCTTGCCTTTCATGACTTGGAATAGTTCTTTCCAGCCCCTTCTTGCCTGCAAGGTTTCTTTTGAGAAATCAGCTGATCATCTTATGGGAATTTCTTTGTAAGTAACTGTCTCCTTTTCTCTTTGACTGCTTTTAAGATTCTCTCCTTATCTTTGATCTTGGGTAATGTAATTATGATGCACCTTGGTGTGTGCTTCCTTGGGTTTAACTTCTTTGGGACTCTGGGCTTCCTGGAAGTCTATTTCCTTCATCAAATTGGGGAAGTTCTCCATTATTTTTTCAAATAAGTTTTCAATTTCTTGGTCTTCCTCTTCTCCTTCTGGCACCCCTATGATTCAGATGTTGGAACATTTAAAGTTGTCCCAGAGGTTCCTAAGCCTCTCTTCAGTTTTTGGAATTCTTATTTCTTCATTCTGTTCTGATTCAATGTTTATTTCTTCCTTCTGCTCCAATTCATTAATTTGAGTCCCAGTTTGCTTCCTTCACTCTTGGTTCCCTATATATTTTTATTTCACTTTGTATAGCCTGCCTTTCTTCCATTATTTTGTGGCTGTATTAAATCATTTCTGTGAGCATCCTGATTACCAGTGTTTTGAACTCTGCATCTGATAGGTTGGCTATCTCCTCATTGCTTAGTTCTTTTTCTGGACTTCTGATCTGTTATTTCATTTGGACCATATTTCTTTGACTTGGAACACCTGTTACATTCATTGTAAGGGGCAGAGTCTTAGGTATTCAGTGGGCAGGGTGACCCTCTTCACTGCATTGTGGCACTGTATATGGGGGAGGGGTCAGAGAGGGAACGATGCCACTTGCTCAGCTCTTGCTTCCACTTTCAGTTTGCTTCCCATGAGCCACAAGCAAATTATTCCCTTTCAGGTGCTTCTCTGGTGCTGATTCCTGGGGTATGTGGGCTTATGTACATTCTAGGATCCCATGGGCACTCCCAACAGACTCTCCTGTGAGACTGGCAGTTTCTCCTGCTGCTGCATTCCCCACAGATTTTTACAGCCAGAGGTTTTGAGGCTTTATTTTCCTGCGCTGGAACCCTGAGTTCTGCAGTCTGTCCCACTCCCCAGTTGTTCCTCCTGGTTTATCTACATGTGAATGTGGGACCCCCTGGTCCCCCAGCCACCACCTTGCCCTGCATCTTCTCTAACCTGGATGCCCATCTCCACCCCTCCTACCAGTCTGGATGAATGTCTTTTCTTTGACTCCTTGGCTGTCAGACCTCCACACAGTTTGATTTTCAGGCAGTTCTGGTTGTGTATTGTTTCTAAATTGGTTGTTATCCTTCTTTTGATTGTGCAAGGAAGTGAAGCACATCTACCTACACCTCCATCTTGGCCTGAAGTCCGATTCCTTCAAAATGCAAAGGAAGACATTGTGAAACTTGAATAAAATCTACTCTAGGTATGTTCCTTCTCAGAAACTCTTCAGAGGTCATAAGTTATTGAAAATAATTGATTACTGAAATAAAATTTTAATTCCTCTGGAATTCTCTCTACTTTTCATGTAGTTCTGTGTAATAATATTTAATACTGATTACTTTCAAAATGATGATGAAATTAAAGTGGCTTCTTAAAGTCTTGACTATAACTATGTTACCTTACAATTTAAGCATTTTCCAAACCTGCCTGTTTTGGGTTTTTTTTTTAATGCTTTCCATGGCACCTATGAATATCAGAAACATAGCCATGAGTGATAAAATGTTAGAGTTGAAAGTGATTTATCTAGAAGTCATTATTATATTTTTAAGAAATCAGAAAAATACTGTATTTTCTCAGAGATTTAAACATACTAGGCTTATGTCATTACAATTTATTGTGTTTTTCATCTCTACAAATGGATGAACATTATTCAATGATGTATGCTTTGTGGGCAACATGTCTACAAATAAAAAGATGACAACTAATGTTACAGAAAGAAACTCTCCTTGAGAAAAGGACTGAAACGGACAAAGAGCCTGAAACCACTAACGTTCCATGTGCAATTAGACAAATAAATTCATCTCTTCAAGCCTTATATTCCTCACCTATGAAATAAGAGGGTTGAACTAAGAAACATTTTGCTTTAGTTTCAAACATGTTTTATTCTAACCTACTTTTCTATAGTTTAACCTGCTGAGAAATAATTACAATAAATGGGCATAATTTATTTAAGAAATTGAAGAAATAGCTTATAATTTTTATACTTCCTATTCTTTAATTGTTGAATATGTACAAGTCTAAGAGTCAGGACTTGGATCTAGGTTTTATAAGACCCTGTACAGTGTAAAGAAAATAAAAGTAAAGCAAGCCTGATAGAAATTTCAAACAATGGCAAGGCACGTAAAGTATTCATTAGATAGAGACAGGGAGCAAGTTCTGTTTTGAGTCCTCACGGCAAAAAATTGCTCACTGTTCACCAGAATCCATGCTTTCCTTTACTCCTTAGGATAGACCATGATTTCCATTTCCTTGGTTGTTAGGTACGGTTATGTGACTAAGATCTAGCCAACAGAATATGAATGCTCCTCACTGCCGGGGTCATTAGCTCTTCCATGTTCTTTTTCCTTGAAATGAATCTTCCAGGCAGGTGTGGAATTCTTACATTTAATGTGTCAGAAACCTAGCTGGGTAGGTTGACTGCATGCCCAAGTACCAGTTTTCACACCTCGTTCCGTTATGTAACTGTTATGTACATTTCTATTGTGTTTGATCCTGCTACAAATTTGGGTCTACTTTTTAAAAGCAGTTAACCTTCTCCAATGCAGTCTTCAGATAAGAAACATATAACGCTCAAATTGCCCTCATTTTGTACTGTTACAAACATATATAGATAATTACCTACTACATAATTCAATATACGGGATCCGGCTCAAATAGTGTCCCGTTTTATTACAAAACCTTTTTATTACAAAATCATAAGCATGTAATTCTGTAACATAACAATATCACATGCAAGCACACTACATAACATTTTTGGTGAAATATTCAGATTAAAACTATAAATTATTACACCGATATTATTACCCCTCCAGCCACACTCAAGCAGGCCTTCCTTCTGTCAGACTCTGTATTTGCATTTGGTTTACAAGATCCAAATATGTAGCTACACTCAATTGGACAAGAGGATGATCAGCCTCATTACAAGAGTAAGACTGGCCGAAGATAATCTTGCTGAACAAGTTACTAGTTTAGATATGTGTTTGTGTAATTGGCTAGTAATGATATCTGTGATTACTCCTGCTGATAATGCAATCAATTACAGGCAAGTGTGTGGAATCCAGGGAGTGGAACACTACATTAGCACAAAGTAATCAGCCCTATAGGAAACGCACTCAGGGTCCTGACACTGACGCGCGGTTTCCCTAAATTTGCATCATCACAGGGAAATGCCACGAACAAAAGAGGGAGGAAAGTAGAAAATGTAAAGAATATATCATGCATAACTAAATGTGTTTTATTAATATTTTAGGAAGAAATTGTAGATAATGTCCATCTTCTCCCCTGCTGGGGTGGGGTTGGCATACAAAATGATGTAGGAGTCAAAGAAAAGACAGTGGGGAAGAGGGTCAAATGAGAAAAGTGGAAGAAATAGATGAAAGATTCCTGTCTACAGCTATACAGTTACTCCTCCCATCCCCTCAGCCCCCAACCACACTCCCCCTCTTCCTCCAATTTATTGAAGCCTGCAATAAAGTATATCTCTGCGTACAAGAGATTTTTTATAAGAAGGAAGTTAAAATAAGACACTATTAGCTGATCTTGCAATGCACTGATCTTAGCTGTTTTGTTTTCACCTAAGATCAAAAACTCCTTTTTAAAAACCCTCTGAATTCCTGTGAATGTTAACTCCTGAATCTGCCAAGATTGGTGGCTTGTACACAAAAAACCTATTTTACTATGAATTTTCTTTAAAATCAGTTGGTTTCTGAGTGCTTGAAACTTATGAAAAAATAAAAAGCACAGTCCTCAGACTCTTCAGAGCATTATACTCCAGTCTTCGTTAATCGAATATTCATTTAAAACCAGTAAGTAGCCTGGTGCACAGTTTACAATATATGAGAAGACACTGTAACTGTCCCTTAGGGCACAGGTCTTTAAAGTAATGCTGAAATGCTTAACTAAAAAGTTTACTATTGTATTATTATTCTGTATTACTCGTTATTAAAAGACTTGTGTGTGTTCTTTATGGAAAGATACTATGGTGAAGACTGGGAACACCACTAGTCCTCAGGGTACCAGGGGAAAAAAAGGGAAATAATGGGAGGTGTATCTCTGTCAACCAACAGTCCATTGAACAATTCCTACAGAAAATAAAGATATGATTCAGGCATCAGTGATCTGATGTCTGAAGACATGAAAAGGAAGTTACTTATTTGGAACCCCATAAAATTAGAAATGTAAAATGTTGTACAAAAAAAGAGTTCTGATAGTCCCCCTCTACCTTGTCCATCACTTTCAGGAAGCATTCTCCCAACACTGATTTAGGCACCTCTTTTCTGGGATCACATAACACCTTGATGCACCTCTATTCATAATAATTATCATGATATTAATTATAATTTTATCATAACATAATCTTTCTCACTCCATGGACTTTAAGGAAACAAAGTATGTGTTACCCATCTTTTTATCCACATAGCCTAATACAGAATCTGTTGCAAAATAAGCACCCAATAAATGTTCCTTTAACTAAATTATAGCAATAATGTAATTGTTCTTAAAAACAAGGGCACTTTACAAATATATTGCAACTTAAACATAACCATAATTTTCTAAGGTTAAAAGACACCAGCAGGATAAAAAAAATCTATTATAATGATATTTATAATATTTTTGCTCATCTTGTTTACTGGTGATACACATGATAGAAGATAAGACGGCCACTGCTGTCTATTCCATAGTTTCAGATGAGCTAGTCTATACCAAAATAAAATAGCTTTATGGCCAATAAGAAAACAGAGGCATTCTATAAACACCTCTGTTCCTTTCTATGATTAACAAATTATATTCTACACTCCTAGAAGCACCAGTGTTTTTTATATCATGCATTTAAAGAAGTTGATGGAGGGCTTGGAAATCTCTTTTCCCTAGTCAGTAAATTGACAAGAGTAGATCACATGATCTGCAGGGTCTTTTTTTTAGTAACCATTTAATAATTAACAATAAAACACCAGAAATATTGTTTTGCTACCTTTATAGTCCTACTACTAACGCTAAAACTACCCTATCCTCTCCGCCTGCTTTTTTATTTCCAAGCACAATTCCTCAGGAAATCAGCCACCATTTAAACACAGGGGGCCTCTGGGTACACAATAATGTTAAGAAGCAGAATCAATCTTTGGCCATTAACTGGAAGGGTTCATAGATGTTAGCTAAATTCCCCAAAAGGAAAAGTTGTTAGCTTTATGGCCAAAGTTAACTAGTTATTTTTTTAGAAAACTATCAACTTCACTATTATAAACTATTTTATACTGAAGGTTTACTGTATATTGGAAGTTATGGTATTATAGAAAGAAGGTGTAAGTTTGTTTCAGCTCAGTAGCCTCAAAGTCAGTATTGTGATGCCCGTTTCTTTTTTTACGTAAAGGAGCTAAAGTGTGTGGAAGATGAGCCCTTTGCCACATTCACTTGGTTAACAAGTGACAGAACTGAATTTCAAAGCCACGACTGACAAGCAAGCTCCCTCTAGTTCTACCACATAAGGCTGCCTCCCCAAATACCATAGGAATTAGGGTTAAATGCTTTCTTTCTCCCTTCTTTTGATGTCTGTTTACATGTTACTATCATAGCACTGATCACATTAAACCTAATACACAGTAAATACATGATGTAATCCCAGGTGATATGAAGGGATAGTAAACAAGGAGAAAGCATTAGGGAAAGGAGAATTATAGGGGAATTACTGAAATAAGGTGCTTAAGAAAGGCCTCTGTGAAGACTCCTGCATGAAGTGAGATAACAGGTTGGGTGAATCTGGTGGGAGAGCAATTCTGATTGGCTGGGGAACAGGGGGTTCAATGGTCCTGAGACAGGAACACATCTGAGATGCTGAAAGATAACAAAAAAAGGCCTTTGTGGTTGGAGTGAACTGAGCCCAGGAAGAAGAGGCTGGTAGTGCTAGACCATGAGAGACCTCAAATGATAAGGGCTTCAGCTTGTTTTTAAGACAGAAATGATCATCTGATTTAGGCTCTAAACAAGTAACTCAGGCTTCAGTAGAGAGCAAACTCAATATGCCACCTGGCCTTCCCAAGATGAGAAGACACTAAAATATAATTCCCAGGTGACTGAAATATAATTTCCTAGGTGATCCTAGGAAACCATGTACGCATTAAGCTTATAAGAAAAACATGCATTAGTGAGCAAAACTGATGACATGGAAACAGACATAATGATTTTCATCAAAGGCTATGAACAATATTTGTTTTAAAAAAGAGTCTCTTATGCAGGTATCAAAGCATATTCCAAAAGCATATTCATGCAGTATTTATTGTTCCTCAATTGCTAGTAAACAGCATTAGATAATGTGGGAAGGTCACTGAGAAATCATTTAAGTAATGAACACATTTTTACATAATTTATATATAGGAAGTTGTATGTTCCACTTAAGGTTAATTAACAGAGTTATTCCAGAATTGAAATACAGACAATAGTCTGGAAGGTCATGGAGAAAATTATCCACATAGTTTATGATTTCCATGGAAAATACAATGCTTAACGTTGGTTTTGGAATACTGCTTACTGAGCCATAAAATTTTCTGGTGCTCTACAGAGCCACATGGGAATAAAAAGGATTTAAAAAATCCAGCAGTGTTTTGCAGAGTTTGAGTTCCCTGGCATTGGGATATCAAATCGTTAATCTAAAGGTCCATAAATCAGTGGAGCTTCTAACATCCTATCAGGCTGCTTTTTAGAAAAATGTGTGAATAATAGGAAAGTAGAAAAGAGAAAAACATAATTCAAACCAAACCACTTAAAAATAACTGGGTATATTTCCTCTTGTCTAATATTTATGTCAAAGTTTTGCATTTTGTATAGATTTTATTATATAGTACACAAGTCTTTATATTTAACTTATAATAATTTTTCACATTATTAGGAATTCCTCATAATTATCTTTGGATTAGTTCTAACAACAGTCTCTTGGGAAGAGAAATACACTTCACTATTGTTGAATGTTTTGATTTGGGGTATATACATTTTTCACATTCATAAGTAGCAGAGCTATGGATACCTTTGTGTATAATGCTTTACCTATTCTGAATGGTTTCCTTTGGGTGGAATACCTGAATTAGAATTATCATGCTGAAGGTTATAATATATTGTGGTTCTTGGCAAATCCGAGGTCATGGTTTCAGGCTTCGTCAATCAGCAACTGGTCTCGGACAAAGAAACACGGGCAGTTACTGTGGGGCAACACTGGTTTGGCAGCCCCCGCGGGCCAGTCCCTGTGCCCCGCTCCATGCGTGCATCAGGTTATCGAAGACTCATGGCTATATCCTGTAGTTAGAAATATTACTATCTTCATTTTACGGGTCAAAACAGAGGCCCCAAAAGTTTACCTAACCTCTCCAGGGTCATAGCAAGCAAGGGTGGTGCTGATAATACAAGCCAGTCTTCTGCACCGAGTCTGTGACATTCTTATCACTTTCCAAAAAAGCCTGGTGAGTGATTTTGTATTCCTTCTGCCATCTTCTAGTAAAAAATATGAGGAGATTCGTCAGGGGATATCACGTGGTAGTAATCTGTAGAGGCTTTATGAGAAAAACAATACACTAGAACTTAGGAGGAAGGAGAGAATGTTCTGGTCCATGGCTGTGATTTGGAAATGGGGGTCCTAGTGTACTCATGGTAGACACAGCTTTTAGAGGTTGGTCATTTTTGTCCACTTATGCCAAAACCGCTTTCTTCATCACTGCCCCCAATTTCTTGGGTTCATCCAGTACCTAGTCTAATCTCCATAATTCAAGGAACAGCCTAGCTCAGACTCTTGCCTGGAGGCACTGATCCCAGTTAGCAGCCATATACCTACCATGAAGCACATGCATTACAGCAACACTTTGCTTTTAGAAATATTTTTAACACAGGAGAGAACAATAGATAAAGTACTATGGTGTAAAAAAGGAAGGAGAACTTATTGTATTAAATTATGATCTTTAATTTAAATAAGAGGGATTGCCTCAACCAAAACATATTTGCCATCTCAAGGTCTTATAGGAGAGGGAAGAGTGATGGCTATAGGATGAGGTCTGGAGGTGCTAACTCACACTGAGAAGGAAAGAACAAAGCCCTCAAACAATGGCGTATGTATAGAGCATGTGCTTTCCGCACATAACTGGGCCTAGACAATCTGCCTCGATTAAAACTCACAACAAGAAAGCTCATACCCAAGCCAACCCCACCCCCAGTTTATCCACAGAAGTATTGCTACACATGTGTGGTCATTATAATTCCTTATGTCGTTTTCTAAATGTATAGCTAAGGTCTACATTTTAGACCAACACAAAAGTTAGTGATAATATAGGAAGATAGAATCCAAAAAGTAAATGCATTTTTGAAAATAAGAAAAACACATTTGAGATGTAATCTGGCCATGCAAAAGAGAATGAAAACTCAGTTTGAAAGGTTTTAGAAGAGCTGCCAAAAAATGATAAAAGGAATCTAACAAAAGCAGAGTGATAGCATCCCATTTATTCTGGGCTCTGCAGCCAACTTGAAGAAGCTTCTGGCCAGTTAGAACATTTTGAATTTAAACATTAAATATACTTAAATTCATAGGTCAGAATGATACTTAAATGAAAACAGAACAAAACAAAGTAATTGGTCTCTATGAAACATGCTAAAGAACTGGCTCATTATTTTTGAAAATGAAAAATGCAGGGAAACAAATCAAGTATTTATCTTGCCTTTCCTTAAAAACTGCATCACTGGGTCACCAAATAGTAAATGAGAACAAGTTTCTCTTTAAACAACTAATCACCTTACAAATGAAAAAGTAATAAATGAATCACCATTTTGCAGCATCTAATGAATTAATAGATTTAAGCATTGAACAGCAATAGCTGCAAATATCATAAAAAGAGAGACAACTATTTATTTTATTTGTTCATGTACAGTAAAATTGTTAAAAATGTAAACTTGTAATGGTTCAAGCCCCTAGCTAGGATTACCAATTTACAGGTGATACAGCAGAAGAACATATAAAAGCGCAGAGTGGGGATGCAGTCCACAAAATCCAGACTGTGGGAAATACACATAATTCTTCACCAAATACTATAGAAAGAAATTTTTTTAAAGGTGAAAGGGAAAATCAATTGTTTACAAAAGACCAAAAGTACATATCAACCAATCACAGAGCAATAACATCATTTGGATACCAAATCAAAAAAAAAACCTCTTTTAAATATATGCTATTTAGGAGACAACTGGAAATCTGAGCACTTCCTGGATATTTGATACTACTGAGGAAATGTTAATTTTAGGTCACCATGTTTAACAATGTCATCACATTTACAGATACACAGTGAAAATTATTTTGATGAAATAATTCATCAACATAATGGAATTCCCATCAAACAGCACCAAAAGGTTGGATGGGACAGGGGTGAAACAGGACTGACCACGAGTTAATTGTTGGTGCTCAGCAACATATGCAAGGGCTTCATTACACAGTTCTGCTGATTTGGAACATTTTTGAACTTCTTCATAATAAATAGTTAAAAAGCCAAAGCAGTGCCTGCGTCTTATTTACCTCTATATTCCCAGTGTGCATCATAAAGCCTTCATATTGTACATGCTTAAAAATATTTGCTGAATAACAACATTTCCAGGCTCAGTTTTTATCTTTACAAAGTGGAAGACATGGTATCACCTCCCAGGGTTACTGCGAGTGTTAAGAGACGAGAAGCAGAGAGTATTTGATGGACTGTAAAAATGCACACAGGAGTGGAGTATCTGAAGGCTGAAGAACCAGAACTAGAATTCAGCAAACACATGTTCCACATTTGTATTCTGACCTTGATTTGTTCCTTACACCGAGCTACTAAACTCATGGAGAGATCCCAGCACATTCATTTTTCCCTTAGGGACAAAGTACCAAATGGTAGTGTAATTGCCAAGGGAAAATTATTGCTCTGTTCTGAATTATTTCCATCATAAATCTAAAACCAGTCAAACAGGCTCTGTCACAAAAACGACAGGGTTGCTGTACAGTGATGAGAATCCCACATACGCATGCCCCATAAATCCCAGAGTACCACAAGCCTCCAAAGTCATTCTGAATCATGCGTTTAAATCAGAACAGAGAAGCCAGGCTGGCAGCATGTTGGTCAACACTATGAAAACAAGGAAAATGAGGTGATTTAGTTGGCCTTTAGTTGGAGAAATATCCCATCATCTGTCTTATGTAGATTGTACAACACGTGACCAGCATTTTGTTTGTTTGGCTTTGCACATTTCTATTGCATCACAGCGGGGGGGGGGGGGGGGAGTCTTTTTCCTCTAGGAATGATAAGGGAACAATTCCAAGCAACAATAGTGAATGACAGAAAAGGGATAGAGAGACATACCTTCCATGTGTGTCCTGCATCTTCTCCTCTAATCTTAGTAAAATATTCATCTTATGGAGAAATGAAATATCTAATCTACTGCTTTATGATTTAATGTGGCATCTTCCTGCCTCTCAGAATATTATTCTCTGTTCCAAATTAAAGTTAAAAGCCACTCAACGCTATTGCAGATAAAATATGGAAGGTAAAAATACTTTTTATTACCAGAGATAGAAAAAGGACTTCAACTATATAATTCATTGTATAGAGAAAAAAGTTGCTATTTTGGAAAAGATAGCTATGCCCACTTGAAATCACCTTTGGAGAAGCAGGCATATTAGCTAGACTTTTGATACTTTGTTCTCCCACACAAGGGTGATAAATGATGAAATAAAGGACAGAGCTAAACAAATTTGCTGAGCCGCAGAGAATATAAATGGTGGTATCAAAATGATGCTATCAAAATATTTGAAAATTTGTACCTACAAGGAGTTTTAGATTTATTTGAAAAAAAATTTCAAAATTCTTGGAAGAAAAATACATTGAAACCCTTTTTAAATCAGCTTAAAACTATGCACATATATGCATATTAAAACAGCAGAAATTCTATCCTTTGGGACACTATCTTGTAGACGATTTACAAAACCTTCAGGGACAGGTTAGGGAGGGAAGTAGCTTCCTCTAATAGCTACCTCGCTCCCATATTTTTCAATTTTAGTTTCAACTTCCAGTGTCACAAAGTTCTAAGGATATGTTAGTTATAAAAAACAATTTAATTAATCCTGGATTCCCAGCTCAGAAATACAAGATCTTACTAACCCTTTCATTGATCTTCTTTAATGCTGATGATGTTTAAATAAAACTTAGAAAAAGTAATGATAATGATGCTTTAACTCCCTAATGATGACTAGCAATTACACAACATTCATAATATACTGTGTCTTAACGATAACATCGTTAATTTTAATAAGTCCTATAGTTAAGCCACTTCTTATTGTCTGAAAATTTACCCCTCAATTACCACCTAAAGGAAGTAATTTTTTTAAGTTAAAACATCAATGAAAACACAAAATAATAACAAAAATGTGCTAGTTAATTCAGAGCAAGAATATATATTTATATTATTCTAAAATATAAGTGTAAAAATAAAATACACCTTTTTTTACAGGAATCATGTCAGTTGAAAACGTTTTATATTTTGCTAAAATGACCACATGTAGTTAAACAATATTATTGAAATTGAAAGTGATATGAAATTGTAAAATCTAGAAATTTCCTCCAGGTAAGAGAATCACTTTTATAAGATGAAAATTCTGGGAAAAAAGTAGTAAAGGTCATTAACATTATTATTTAATATGTTATACTAGTATAAAAGTTATTTTCACAAGAATCACATGCTTAAAAATATAAAGCAGAAACAGAAAAAAGATAACAAAGTGATAAAATCTTTTAAAAAGTTATAGTTTTAGAAAAATGTCAGATAATTGAGATACTCCATGTAATTAAAATACTCCTAAAAAACATACTGATATTCTTTTCTTTCAAAAGGACTTCATCTCAATTACGTTAAATTAACCTGATTTTTTTCCTATGCATTTATCTGTAGTTAAATCTTTATTCATTGAGCCCCCAAAAAGATGAGGAAATCGGCAAAGTTACACTTTCTAACAACTGTTGTCCCCTCCGGATTTGCACTTGCTGAATTTTTTCTAGTGTTGTTTATTTTTTTGTTTACAGATTTACCTTCTATTTTATAACCTTCGCGTCTCTTTCTCCATTGTCGATGCCATGCGCAAGCTCATTCAAGACTCACCATTACTTCTTTGTAGTCAAAGAATTACTTGATGACATAAAGATTTTGTCACCTATCTACTGAAATATTTGGGGGTTAGAGGAGCCTGAATTTTCCACTTTGTAGGTAACTTGCTTTGTTCAATCTTTAAAGTTTGGGGTATTCATCGAGATAGCTCTCAATGTTAATTCCTCTGTGTGAGGTTTTTTTTTCCCCTAATACACAGGCGCCTTTGCAATCTGCATATTATCATCAGTATGGTAAAAAAAAAAAATTGTACTCCTCCTTTGTCTTTAAATTTTTTCATGTGGTTTCTTCTTTTTCTTAAATATTAAGTGTGCACACAACCACACTAATTCTTACATTTACATTGTGATTTTCATTGTTTTTTCCACTTCATTCATCTCAACTATCTCAAGCTTATTCTCCACGTCCCTGACTCTCTTTCCCCCAATGTCTGTGAAATTTTCACTGCTTCTGATATGGCTCGCTTCAATCCCTGTACTGTCAGACCATTTTGTCCCTTGTATTGCCTTATCTTCTTTATTCTTTTGCATGCTTTCTTTAAACTCTTGCCTCAAAAGAAACCACACTTCTTTGTTTTAATTCTTTTAAATCACATAGATGAGTGTATTTAAATTTTGCTTGATGTTATAGTTCTTCTGTTGTTACTATGATTCTTAATTACCTTTAGTGTGGCATTTTCCCATAGTTCTACAGCTTTTCGGATGTTTCATGTTTAAATATTGCTCCTATTTAAAGGGAGTAGTCTTAGCCAGCAAAGGTAGTTGCTAATAGATTGTGACAGAAGAGCAACCACGGTGAGTGAGTTCGAGTAGTATCAGTTTACATTTGGGGTTTTCATTTCAGACCTGCTTCTAAACAAATCTGTAGTTCCATCTGTTTAGGGCATACTTCTGCCCCAGAGTCCCATTTCAGAATATGCTGGAAAGCCATGTGATTCATAGCTCAACCTCCTACTGCAGGTTATCGTTATGGTGATTTAGCATTTAATTGTTTCTCTCCAGCTGTCTCAATTAATGGTTGCCAAGCCAATTGCCATATATATTTCTTCCCCATCCTATCATTTCTGCCCCTGGCTTCCTGCAAAAACCCGGAGTTTGTAATCTTCTCTTCCAGGTCTGCGTTTGTTTCCTACTCTTGCACGTGGAGAAAGATTCCGCAGTGAAAGCCATCATGCCCCCAGACGCCACCACTCCAAACAAGGCAGTTCCTTCATGGATGTGCTCTCCATCGTTTGTAGATTTCTAAGTCCCATACAGGACCTGTAGCTACTTTTATCTACTTCGGTACCTTTCTGCGTGTTGGTCCATAATTCATTGTATTTATCAGCCATTCTTTATTTTTCTTTTCTCTCCTTTTTTATTGGCAGTGAGTGTTGGGAAAGCAGGGCAGTGCAGATGTTCCTCCAACTGAACATCTTTAAAAATCAAAGAAGAATAAACAAACAGAAAATGGTCCCGCTAATGTGCGGCCTGAGAATATCGTGTTGAAACCAGCACTGTGTATTTCCGGTAGCATATTCCGTTGGTATCTGCGGAGCACTCAGCTTGTTCTTGACCAAAACACTTTCTTTTTTCATTCTGAGGACACAACCAGATTTCATTTACCCGACTCCCTCAAAGTTATGTGTTACCATGTAACTGATTCCTACCAAACGAAAGTGGGCAGGCGGGATCTGAGTCTTTTCCGGACTGGCATGTCAACAACACCTACTGTGTGTTTCTCCGTGCTCTCTCTCCTGCTGTCTTGCTGGCAAGGAAAAACCACAATTTGACACAGAGGCTACTTAGTAAAGATAACAACTTGAAGTCTAGGAGGAGATCAACTTGATAGTAATTCTTTTCAAGTAGAAAAAGAGCACAGGGAAAGAGCTGAAGGGTCTGGTTTTCCTGGATTATCTGATGAGCTCAGATAATCCAATATGTTAAAGAAATTCAAAGAATCAGAGAACCAATCTCTAACCTAATTGTGGGAGTGCATACCAACTAATAGAATTGCCTGGAATAAAATAGGGAGGCTACTAATTTCTAAGAGAATTATGCTACTAAAGATGCTATAATCTTGGACTAAAAGAATGTGTGACTGTTTAAGGTTTGAAACAATCCTTCTGTACTCCACCTTCTCCAGGCAGGGAAGTGGGATGACAACACTGAATGTCACCCAAGGAAGGTACGTGGCCAACACTGACCTCATACATGTCTATGGAGGATGATGAAACAGGAGGAGTCTCCCAAAGGGCAGATCCACTGAACATTAAAAACAGAATAAAACAAAACAAAAACCCATCAATAAAAAATATCTGACCAGGAGGCTAGGCTCATAAAGCAAAATTAGAATTTCATGAAGAAACTGTGCTCATTCCAAGGAGTCCTTCACAATGGCTTCTACGTCTTCCATTGTCCCCTGTCTGAATGGCAGGTTTCATCACGTCTTTGTCCCATCGATGAGAATCAGTTATGTGAGAGACAGCAAATTCATTAATTCACAGGTTTTCAGACTTGACTTGGAGATTTGTGCTTCACTTGGAGATACTGGGCTTTGAGTTGGGACTCTGGTTTGTATTCAAAAGATAACATTTCAGAAAGTATAATTTAAATTCCCAGGTGGATGACCAAGTATATAAAACAAAAGAAATAAGCATTTCATTTATTAAAAAGAAAACAATAGATGACAATCCTATTTACTCCTTGTACTTTATGAAGAAAGTTCTTTTTGGGGTTTACTAAAATTAAAAAAAACTTTAGAAATTTAGTTGGAACATTTGAAAATCAAAGAGGGTAAAGATAATATCGATTCTACTAAATACAGCTATATGGTCACTGCAATTAATCTCTGGTAATTACCAAGTGTACACCAGTAAATTTTTTTGACCTGACGTTACACAATCCATTTGTGGAAAGAGTTGCTTAATTATCCTATCATCCTTAATTTTGTTTGGGAAATGAAATAAGTACCACTTGGTAACTTTCTGAGGTAAATGGTGTTTTAAGAATACTATATATCAAAAAGAGAAGAGATGACCACAGTTTTTCTCTCCTTTCCCCTCCTCAGTTATGGCATGTAGATTAGAAGAAATAGCCCAGGAGTAGCTTGAAGGAAGCCTAACATATAATTTCTATTTTAGAATATATATTTAAAATGTAATACGACTTACATTTTAGAACACATACACATGCACACCAAAGCCCCTCTCTTTTCCTAATCACAGTGCAAAGTGCTATGACTCCTAAGTACAATATTAAAAGAACCAAAAAGTTGTTAATAGTTAAAAAGGAAATGAATGCACTGTAACATTCCGAGCATGGAGCCAACAATAAGAAACTCCAAACGGTTTTCAGTTCAGTGAGGCTTAATGAAGAGAAACATCTGTCTTTCCACATCATCGAGCTCCCATATAGCAGTGCGTAACTAGACACATTACACCCTCCAAAGTGACAGATTTTTACTTTCCTATGGTGCTATCTCATTAGTAACTTAATTCAGATAAATATGGTTTAAAACCAGATCACACAGAAAGTGAAACTGGTTAACAAGGGAAAATTTTAAACGGCTTTTCTAATTTTGCAAGTCATTCAACTATGTAAAGACAAGACTCGGACATCCCCTAGGTATGCAGAAATTTGAAATCTGAGCATGTTTCTTAATCCAGAACTGAGAACAGACGTCCATAATTGCAAGACATTCTTTTTTCCTAATTTAAATTTCACAAGGATGCTATCATTTTAACTTTCTCATTCTGGTTTCCTCGTATCTTTCTTCCTCTGCTAAGTCCACTTGTTGCAGTCGCTTTGTTTAGAAATTTCTTTGAAGATTATCCTAAAATAGTATACACCGCTAAAATGCTTGAGATCTATTACAGATAATTCTGGATGCAGGTGTCCGTAGATTATTTGTGTGATGTGACTTGTTTCCTTCTTCCAAATGTTTTTCAAGACCACCCTAAGTTCTCAATTGCCACCTCCTCCATGTGGTAGTATGAGACTGTACACTATCCAGAAGTAATGACTCCCTCTCAAAGACATTGCTTATATGTGCTCTTAAGCCACCCAACATTTATATTAGATAAACGTGAAATACTTTAGACCAATGTATTACATTCGACCAAATCTTCCATCAGATAATTGCGAGATTACGCACTCTCTAAATTCTAAGACTTTAGAAAATGTTCTATTAAAATTTGTAGCTCACATGTTAAATATACTGTTATTATAGATTCCTATAAACACTTAACAAATGACATATATGTATTTCTAACAATTACTATTTGATGAAAAATATTATTTTGTATGAGAATGTCATTTTTAAGAGGCTTCTTGCTCTCAACATCATAAAGCTGCATTTATCCAGATATATCTGTTACCTCCTTTATCCATTTAATTGTCAAAACTACTGATTTTAATGTTAAAATACAACCTTAACATTTAAAATTACATGCTATATATTAGGATTATTCTAGATTACAATGATAGTTCTTATCAAAAGGAAGCTAACAAAGAGTATATTATAAATAAAGACAAATGAAGATGAAAAGTGAGTCAACAATCTCATCAAAATGGACTCAGATTAAAATTTGGGTATACACTTTTTTACACGAGTATATTGGTATACATGTACAATAAAATCAATTCTGATTAATTTGCTTTAAACTGTGGTAAAACTAAAGATAACAGGGAGGGCATATCCTGAATAATTACTTTTCTTGTCCAAAAATCTCAACTCCATAGCATGTGTCCCTCAGGTGTCCTGAGTGTGACCCACTCTGTCATGGGTGTTACATAATAAAAGGAAATATTGATTGAGCACCTACCGGGCCCAGGGCCACACTTTATGTTCTAATTACATTGTCTCATTTAATATTTAAAATACAACTTTGATGTAGATACTTTTTTATTCACATTTTGCAATTAGAAGACTAAGAATAACAGTAACTTGCTCAAGGTTACATTTTTGTTGGAGTTAGGACTGATATTCATATTTAATTCTAGGTCAACAATCTTAACCACTATAATTTTCTGAACTAAAAATTAGAGAAGAGGGAGCAATTGTATTTTTTAAATAATTATTTTTTAAACAAATAATTATTTTTAAACTTATTTTGATCTAGGGAATAGACTAATATAAAAAGAAGTTAATAACATGAATTTTAAAATGGGCCTTGCTGAAAAACACTCTCATTTTCTTCTGGAGAGAAATTTGCCCCTCTTTAATGGCCATTTGACAATTTGTTTCAATGATTTTAACTATGTTTATGATGACAAACTTCATAATCAGGGTATGAAAAATATATCTTAGCAAATAATAAATAATAAAAACTGGGTACAAAAATATTTTTTAAATGATTCATGCAAGAGTTTTAAAACATCATATATTCTATTGTATGATATATATGGTATGTATACCCATACAATAGAATATAGTTTCCAAATTATGTTATTAAGCTAGGGAAATAAAATGAATAAAGACTAGAAAGGAAGAAGTAAAACTATTATTTCCAGATGACATTACAATGTTTGTAGAAAACCCTAAGGAAACTATTTAAAAACTGTGAGAAATAACAGGGAACTTAGCAAGGTTGTAGGATGTAAGGTAGAACATGGATATGTGAAAAGATCAATTTTTATAAAGTCTTAAGATAAATTTGCAGAAGGGTCATAAATAGTATGTGTAAACCTGTTGTTCATTACATGAAAGGCCAATAAATATTTCTTTCATATTCGTGAAATATATATGTATATATATATAAATTTCCCAGTGTATTTCTAGATATAAAGAGGTGGAATACTTTTTATTAAAGAGACACATAGTAAATATTTCAGGTTTGTAGGCCACGCAATCTCTGTTGCAAATATTCACCTGTGACCTGGTAGTATTAAAAAAGCTGTAAACAATATGCAACACAGAAATAAGTGTGCATGGCTGTCTATAAACAAACTTCATTCACAAAAGCAGGTGGCTGGCTGGTGGGCCCCTGAGTCAGATACATCGATAGATAAATGTATGCAAACACACATATATAACAAGTCCAATATAAAGTTTGAAAAAACAACTTCATGTACAATAACATAAAAGAGAAAATATGCAGGAATGGAATTATTTAAGAGTTTAAGACTCATACAGTGGAACTACAAAGAATTGCAAAAGAAAACTTAAAAAGACCTAAACAAATGGAGAGATGTCACAGATGTGGATATTATTCAGATGACAATTCTCTCCAAATTGATTTATATTTTCAAAGGAATCACAAAGAAAACCCTATGTAGGCTCACTGTAAAGCTACAGTGATCAAGACAGTGTGCTATTGGCATAGTGATGGAGAGTGTGTGAGCCAATGGAACAGTATACAGAGTCCAAAAAATAGATTCACAACGTATACCGTCAACTGATTTTTGACAAAGGCCCAGGTAAGTTGATAGAAAAATAAGTGTTTTAACCAAATGGTGGATGTCTGTATGGAAACAATTAACCTTAATTCTTACTTTATATTATACATAAAAGTTAACTAAACATGGGTCATAGACTTACATAAAAGCAATGAAATTAATCTTCTACCCAAAAACATAGAAGAAAATCTTTGTCCTATTGTATTTAGTATAGATATCCTAAACAGGATATATAAACACAAACCATAAAAGAAATAATAAAATGGATCTCATCAAGATTAAAAACTTTCAATACTGAAAGACAAGTGAGGAAAAGGAAAGTCCAAATTACAAACCGGGAGAAAAATGCGCGAACACGGTCCTGACTAATGGGCTTGTCTCGGGATATTTGAAGAATTTATGAGTGCATGAAAAGATTCTCAACATCATTGATCTTCAGAGAAGTGGAAATTAAATCAATCACAGTAAGATACACTCTACACAGGATAAGGGCTGATGTTAAAAGGACCAACAATACTAAGTGGCTGGCGAGGATGCAAAGCAAAGGAAACTGTCATAGGTGGCTCGTTGGAGCATAAAGTTATCCAGCCACTTTGTAAAATAGATGGTAGTATCTAGTAAAGTAATCTTATCATTCGACCTGTGAAGTCCACCCCTAGGTATTTACTAAGAGAAAGGAAAACATATATCCACACAATGATGAATATGCCAATGTTCACAGCAGCATTATTCATAACAGACCAACACTGGAAGAAACCCAAATGCTTAAAGGATATAAATGTCTATCTTTTTCTTGCTATTATTGCTTAATGAGTAACCACTTTCCAGGAAAATATCTATATGAATCTATAACTCTGGCATGTAAACCTCGGCCACTCTGGAAGCTATCGGGGTACTCTGGGGCATCTCTTGCTCTTCACCAGGCAAATAGCCATAGTATGTGTCTCAGTCTCTCTCGTAATACAGTTTGTCTTAATTGCCCTTCTAACTGGGCTCCCTGCTTCCACACTTGTTCCCCCATAGTATATTCTCAACAGAGCAGCAGAGTGATCCTTTAACACGTCTGATCACATCATTCTTCTATTCAAAGTCCTCCTAATGACTTTCCCTCTCTGAATAAAATCCCAAATTCTCACGATAGTATATAGGGCCTTACGTGATCAGCGCTCTGTTACTTGCCTAAAATTATCTCATCCTGCTATGCCACTTACTCCATTAGGGGCACATCTGTCTGTGCACATCCCCTTGAACATGCCAAGCTCTTTCTACCTCAGGGCCTTTGCACTTGCTGTTACTCTGTCTGGAATGTTTTCCTTCCAGATGGCGCCCTCATTTACTTCTTTTAGGTCACTACTCACATACCAACTGGAGAGTGAGAGCTTTCCTGACTACCATCTTTAAAATAAACTCCTTTTCTGCCCATATCTCCAAACAGACCCATTCTCTAATTTGTGTCTATTTACTCTAAAGGAATAGCCATGTGGCACAATTACGTGTGTGATACTCTGACTGTAGTCACTCCCCACTGTAACGTAAGCTCTGCAAGCAGGACCTTTGCCTCATTTCTTCACAGCTATTCATTCTAGTGTCTATAACAGTGCCAGTACCCAGCAGTGTTTATTAAGTATCTGTTTAACAAATGAACTATTGCTTTGTGTATAGGCCATTTGGGGTCACCATTTCCATCCCAATCTATGTATGTTCTCAACCCTCCTGTGTTTCAAATGTAAAACACTGTTATACGTGTAAAATATTGCTGACTAACATTGTATTACAGAATGTTCTCTTTGTGAATTATTCTTACCAGTAAGCATCAGACATTAAAACTAAAAAGTCAAACTACCAGAAGCATTTTGAAGTGCTTCTTATGCTTTTCATTATATCTGTTTTGCCTGTTTGTGAAAGATGTTATCATATCAGGTATCTTTACATGTCAAGGTCAACACCATGTATAGACGTTGTATAAACTGACTAACTTAACCCCAATAAAACTAGAAACTGGACAATGACACCACATACAAGGGGGACCCCAAAAAACACTCAGAATTTATTTGTAAAAAATTGTGTATTTATTCTTACGTGTTTAAATTCCAGTTACCTTCCAAGTACTCTCCATTTGATGCAATACACCTACTGAGACATTTTTCCACTGCTCAAAACAGTTTTTGAACTCATCAGTTTTGATGCCTTTTAGTGCGTCTGCCACTTTTTGTTTTACCTCTTCCACATCAGCAAAACATTTCCCTTTGAGGACGTTTTTCACTCAGGGTAATAAAAATAAAAAAGTCGCTCGGGGTGAGATTGGATTAATGGGGGGTGGGGCATGGGGGTCGTGCCATTTTTGGTCAAAGATTGCTGAACACTCAACACCGTGTCGGCAGTTGGGTTTGTAAATCACCCATCATGAAATGGGCACACACATTGAAAAACATCACTGAAGCCAAATGCAGACTCTCACACAAGGCCAGCTGGTACACTGCTACAGCTGGGTTCCTAGAACACTCACACAGCAGGGGAAGCCCTGTACTGTAAGGGGCCAGCCGAATCCAGCCCTCCACCTTGGTTTATCCGGCCGGCACCCTGTTTCTACCCTGTGGCAGCCCTGAGCTCCTTGCTCCTAGTTAAAGACTAGTTACATTTATACAGTCCCAAAATTACATTCGGCCCTTTGAAGGTTGTGAGGTTGATGTGGCCTCTGGTGAAAATGAGTTTGACACCCCTGTTCTAGAAGATAATTCTGGGTTTTGGGGGGTCTGCCCTTGTATAAACCAAGTAAGTAATATTGAAAGATTTTCTGACTAATTCCTGTCCATTTACAATGATGAAATACAGACTAACAAATTAAAAAAAAATATGTTCCTACTTTACTTTTAATTTGGCATATCCTAAAGTAAGGTTATTGGAAAATTTCTTCATCAAACACTCATAACCTTTTATAGTTATATGTGACAATTATTTAGTATATAATTCATGCACAGAAAATATTTAAATCAGTAATATCTTCCTTTCATTAAGAAAATTAATTGAATTTATTTTAATTAAACCTCAGCTATGATTCTCAAATTTTAAAATTCTATATGACTTTTCTCGTATGAAATTAAGAATAATCTTTGTGAGGCCAAATAAGATGATTTCATCATAACATGAAGCAATTCTCATGGCTCTTAGTTATGCACCTACCTTTCAGTTCATGCGTCTATCAGTCCGTCAACAAAGTCATTCACATTCATGCTGTATATACAATTTATTGAAATACCCTACAATATTGCTTTGTATTTATTGAAAAACAAATTTTATATGGATTTCTCAATGCTTCACTCCCTAAAAAAATGATAGTCTATCACTGTCAAAATTCAAAAAATGCAGTAGCATTTTAAAAATGCAAATAGAAAACCTGAGAAACTCTGCCCTGGCTGGTGCGGCTCAGGGGATTGAGTGCCAGCACTGAACCAAAGGGTTGCCAGTTCAATTCCCTGTCAGGGTACATGCCTGGGTTGCGAGCCAGGTCCCCAGTGGGGGACGCTCAAGAGGCAGACACACATTGATGTTTCTCTCCCTCTCTTTCTCCCTCCCATTCCCTCTCTAAAAAATAAATAAATACAATCTTTAAAAAAGAGATTTAAAAAAACCTGAGAAACTCTACAAAGATATTTAAAAGTACAGTAATGTAGGTGGGAGGGACGTAAATGTTTTGCACAGTAACTGTATTTCTGTAATTATTTGAGTTTCACTATCATTTGAAAAAGTAGAAGTAACATTTCCCTCTATATGGCATGGATAAAATTCATGCTCTTGCCCTCAGCTTATGCAGTTACCTTCCAATACAGTGCACACGGGGAATGCAAAACCTACTAATTTTCACTTGGTGTTCTTTCTATTTGGGCATTTTGACAGCATTCCCCAAAACTGTCCACTAATTCAGAGTGTTTTTAAGTTAGCATCCACATATAACTCTCTGATAGTCATTATTCTCGTCAGGGCCTGTTAGCCTCACTTGAATTTTTCACATATAGACTGCTAGACTAACTTTTTTTTTTCTTATTACAAAGTCTCTTTTTCTGCACTTCTCTTAAGCTCTACCACCTGGTGACCTGGAGACTTGATATTGAACTTCGGTTTAATGCTGATCCTAATTAGGTGAAGCAGCTGAGCAACTAACTGGAAAGCTCTTCCTTTAGAGGTGAGAATCAGCTGCGCTCCAGGCTATTCCCGGATTAGGAAGAATCCAATCTGTGATTCAAATGTGATCTGATTCTGCCGGGCACAACACTACTTCTTAGTTCTGAGTGGGCCTGCATTCATATCTTTAAATAACATTAAATAGGTTTGGGCTCAGCTGCAAAGAGTCAACTTTTCCTAATCTGATGCTTTCTTACATCCAAAACGGTGAAGGCCTCTTCCCCAGTACTCCGTTCCACATCGGGGCACTTGAAGCATTGCACACAGAATAATTCAAATTGCAAAAAATTAACGGAGTATATGATGTATTTCAAATTATATCTCAAGGCTTTAAATTTTGCTACATAAGCAAAAAATGTGCGTTAATTTGAATCAATCACTCACCTTCATGGCACAAAATTTGGGAACTAAATTTTCTTTCCTCCCCCCCCATCCCCAAATTATTGCCTCTTCAAATACAGAAATGAAATTTTCAATTTTTTATAGCGAGTAGAAACTAATTTTCCTTTATCTTTGGTCTAATTTCCTTATTGAGGTAACACTACTACCTTCGGTAAATGACTACTGAAGCCCAAAATAGATTTTATGAGTTCTGGGCGAAAAACGGGAGCAGTTCTTCACTTTATCATTGGCTGATTAGCATGTTTGTTAAAAGGAAGACTGTCAAAAAGCCCCATGCAGCTCACTTCTCAGATAGGAAAACATCATCCCAAGACAAGTTAAAGCAGTGAGTACTTACCATAAATCTGCATTAATACATATACTTATGTATTTTTATATTAAATATTTTTATAATTTAATTTATCATAATACAAATGAAAGAGGCACTCTGTGTGTGTGAAAATTAGACTTTTATATTAACAAGCCAAATGGCAGAAGGATTCATTTAATTTTTCCACGAAGTCTACCACAGAACTCTTGTTTTCCTTTAATCAAATATTTCTTGCTGAAAGAATCTATTTACTTTTCTTTTCTTCCCTTAATCTTTCTAACTTCCTGATTCCCTCAAAGGACACTACAGAATAATCACAAAACCTAAATATTCTTCTCGCAGTCAGCACTTGCTTAGTAGGCAGCTCCACTATTCCTAACTACTTGCATTGCCGATAGATTGGCAGAATACTCCACGTTTAGGCACCAGATTAACTTGCAAGAAAATTCCGTCACGCCTTTCAGCAGGGAAGCTACTGAACACCTTAGAGGTGGACGCGCGTGGGCATGGCTGGGTGTGCCAGGGTGCTCCCATGGAAGCAAAGGTGGCCCCTAACGACATCAGAACCCTCCAGTGCTTGGGAAAATTTCTGAGACACTGGAATTATGAATTGTGTTGACAGGTATCAGAAGAAATATCTGAAATGGTTACATATTTAAGAAAAAAGAATTAAAAAAAAGTATTTGGGGTTTCTGACATCCTGACTCTAAGGATCCAGACAGCCATTCTTCTTATTGTCAAGGGTGCCTACTTTCAGGCTTTTCAGTGTCGAGGAAGCACCTGTCGGTCTGTGCTGATGCCATCAGTACCCTCTTAGCGTCAAAAGCAGTAGTCTTCACGTTATTGGGATTGTCAGGACCTCATGAAGTGCTGCATAGAATGCAGGTTCCCAGACAGTCCTGGGAACACGCAATTTCTAATAAAACAGCTCGGGCGAATCTGAGGTAAGTGGTCTGTCAGGTCAGGCTCAAGGAGGACTACCCCTGAGTGTGCAAAGATCTCCACTAAGCAGCAGAAGGGATAACTCCGTGAAAGGAGAAACACTAAATAATTATTCAGTTCTTTATGTTAAAAGAGTATACTATAAATATCTGTTCAAGTAAAGTTGATGTATATATGGCCATTTGGGAGGAACTCTGCCAAAATAATTTAAATTTTTTGTGAACAGGCAAGTATTTACAATTCTTGGGAAGCTCAGAGATCCTAGAGCAAATGCTCGTGAAATCTCAAGCTTAGGTTTCAAAATGATTAGAGATCAAAAGAATCACAGTTTTGTGTCAAATATGACCAGACACTACTAATAATATGAATTATAGAATTGTTTTTCAATTGTGAGATGCTAAAGACCATAAATGTATATACTTACTCAAACATATTTGTGTTCGTATTTGGAAATTTAGACTACTTATTCTTTAAAAAGAATGGTTCATGCAAACTCAAGTACTGGACAGACGTCACCCACACTTTTGTAACTCAAGAGTGAAGGCTGTTTGCTATGAATATGGATGAACTCTATAGAATGATGTCAGAATATCCCTGTTATACTTTTTACTTAGCACTCTCAGACATTAGACATTAATATTAAAACATTTCTATCCACGGATCTGAAACCAAAGGTGGCACGGAACGTTACAAGTTTGCTTTTGATGTAATGAAATACAATTTAAAAGTGTCTAAGAAAAGTTTGCCGTCCTCAAGAGCCACAGGCTTCCCTCAGTGCCTCAGGAGGTTTGTACTTCTTAGAAACACCTGGTGTGGTACCTCCTCCTAAATCCTTATCCCAAGGGCAACACTCACAACTGCAATCGCAAAAGATTGTAAATATAGCTGGAAGGAACAAGTTACATCCCTCTCTAACAAGTGTATGCCTGAAGGAACAGTGTAGTTGAAAATTCAGGCATACACCCTAGGCTTTTACTGGGCTATCATAGAAAGAAAGCTGATGACTTCCAGCTCTTTAGAGTAAAAAATCCTGAAAATGCTTTCAAATTATTTTTAACATTAATCTGTGACAAAGTGTTACATAAACTTAACACTAATTTAGAGGCCTTTTGAATATGAATTGTTAAGTAATTGCATGCAAAAAAGGTATAAAAAGAGAGGACTTCAAGGTAACATTCTGTATCTCTCAAGAGGATCATTAGCTGATGATGACAAATGGGTAATTAGAGTTCCCAGCCTCTGAGATGTGAGAAACCTAGTGATGGGGGATGGCCACACAGCCTCTGAGCAGACTCACTCTGAGTCACTGCTAGCAGCACGAAAGGATATGCACTGGTTAGAAAGGCTGGGAGTGTAACTACAAGCTAGTTTTAATAGCTCCCGGTCAACGGCAGATGATTGGAAGCATATAGCCAACAATAAATATTATTTGCAATGAACAGTTTTATCCCTTTCAGAGTTTCATATTTAATCATAATCCTTTCTCATACACATTAGGGTGACAACAAAAGATAAATAAGAACATAATCATACATAGACACTTCTCTCAAGTGAGTCAAATACAAACAGCTAACGAATCATCCTTCCCTCCATGCCAGTGAGTACAATACAAAATATGTTTTGATCAGTATTCTCAATCTATTACTAATAATAACTTTCATGATTTCGTTATAAAAAACAACTTACAAATAAAAATGTGTATGCTGAGATATGTAATACCTTAAAAAAGAAAAAAGGTGGGATTAAAGAAAGAATTAATAAACTAAATATCCTTCAAAAATCAGAATTTATGAAGCCATAGACAGCGTCACAGGTACTCAGGATCTTTCCTCAGGTTCTGCATCCCACGCTCAGCTGAATGCAGTGGTCTTATTAGCACCATACCTGAGTGGGAGAACCAGGACCAAACGTCCAGCCTGCCAAGATATTTCTCACAAAAGGTTTCTATGTCATTCCTTCTCCCGTTCATCTGTGAAAGTTCAGCACATTACATATTTAAACAACCAGCTATCAAAGTAGGAAAAAGAGCTCCTCATCTAGCCAAGATGAAGGAGCAGAGTTGCTTTTCAGGCAGTTCATGCTACTATTTTCTGCAATGAGCGAAGAAATGATCAACACATGATTTGCGAGAGAAACTTTAAGCAAAATGCAGGAGAGCCATCTGGAAGAAGCGGAAAAACTTCTAGTAAAAGCCATGATGGAAGAGGTCCCCGAAGGAGCTGATTCCTACTACTCAGTCTGCAAACATTGTTTGTTCAGGTGGTTTTAACAATGCCATCAGTCCTGACACCAGAGCTCAGAAACAAAAGTAATGTTTAAGCATAGGTTTGGGATGTTCTCATTATTTACTTCTTCTAGAGCCATTGTGTTTTCACTGGTTCATGTACTGGATTTCCAGATTCCCTAGCATATCTCAGATTTATAAACTGTGAAACAAGTCGATAAAAAATGTACTTATTAATTTTTTAACATACATTCATCAAACATGTAGTGAGCACTAATGATGCTGTTCACCAATAATAGAGTATTTCTAGGTGTGACATTCATAATCTCAAGATACAGGTCCTGGTGTTTTTGCTAATAAAACACTAATATTTTTAAATAAATAATTTTTCTCTTATTCCTTAACAAAGTCTGCAAACTAAGTTGTAATAATCTACTCTTCTTAAGGCTTTGTAAGTGATTAGACTCTTAACAGAATAGTCCATGATAGAACTTTTGTAAGTATGCTACACAGACTAAACAAGAATGTTACAATATTAATAATGTAGTAAATGGGCATGTATTCTGCATAATTGAATTTTCTGGGAAATTGATGATTAAATAAATAAATCAGTGCAGGAACTACCCAGAGTGATGATGATGATGATGATGATGATGATGATGATCACCATCATCATCATTTATCTCTGGAACTTCTTTGGATATGAACAGACTTTCCCAATAATTTTCACATATTTTCAATATTTTGAGCAAAATACAACATAGGTCCACAATCCAGTGATGTACGTTTTTATAGCTTTTGAAAATTATACTTGAAGAATGCTAATAGCTTTAAATATACAAATCCAGTGGTTATTACATTTTCTCTTGCAAGTCTTCTGAATTTCCAGTTTCAATCACAGATGAAGCTAATAACTTCAATAATATTTCTTACCTCATTTGGCTGCCAATTCCACTACTTCTCAAATCTCTTCTTTACCCAAGTGTAGCATGAGCATTACTATTGTAATAGTTCTGCAAAGGCTTTCCTCTAGTTTATACTTCTTCCTACTCTTATTCTCCTACCTTTAAGCCTTTCATGGATTTCCATAGTAAATTTTCATTCTTCTAATATTATTTACTATATCATGTGCTCCATAATCTTCCTAAGCCACATTAATTCTTACCAATGTCTTCATAATATTTTATTCTTAGTACTTGTATACTGAACATATTCAATAGTTCGTCATCGGCAATGTATTTTTCCTACTAGGTTATGAATTCAGTGAAAACAAGAAATGCATCTTGTTCATTTTTATATCTCCCCATCTAACAATACTTTATGAAAACAAAAGACAAAACCAAACACGAATACCAACCAACAACAAAATCTAGGCGTCTTAGTCACTAATTTCAAAGTCAAGTCAAAACACAATGACATTTGCAAGGCAATCAATTAATTGACCCTGCATACGCCAGCAATGAAAATCAGAATACGCAAGTGCAGAAGCATGCCATTTCCTACAGAAACATAAGTCACGTTTATGAATCAGGAAATAATATGACATTACCACAAACCATGTACATAAAATCAAAGACCTTGACTGATAGTCCTGGATAAATAGGAAGGAATAAAATGTTTTGGAATTGGAGAGCTCCCATATAAAAAGATGTTATTTCTTTAAAAATTGATTTATAAATCCAAACCATATCTAGCCATAACTACAGCAAGATTTTTAATGGGCTTTGTCAAACTAATTCTAAAACTATATTTAAGAGACTGTGCAAGATTTTAAACAAGGACAAGAGAAAATTTTGTCAGCCACAACATACCATAATGCTAAATTAATTAGAACAATAAGGCACTAGTGGTTAAAAGAACAGAGACCAATTAAACAGAATCATATCAATTCCCTAAAACATGAGCATATGTATAAAGTTAAAGGTCTCATTTCAAATCTGTGAATAAGGGAGTTCTTTTAAATAAGTAGGATTGACATACTTGGTTATAAATGTATTAATGTTAAAGAAAATTAGACAATGAATATATAGAAAATGTATACATACAAAAGATGCACAAGCTAACAGCTTCAAAAAAAGTTATTTTTGCTGCCAGACTCTCAAAAATGTAAAAGTTATACTCTTCAGTATCAAGGTGGGTTTGAGGGCATTGAACCCTCTCATACATAGTTGATAGAGGGTTCAACTAGAACAGCCTTTGATGTACAATATGTAATATTTACTAAAGATTTTATACTCTTTAAACCAAAGATTCCACTTGCAGGAGTCAATCCTGTAAAAAGGCACGTATGTGCGACAACAGACAGTTCAGGGATACTCACTGCAGTCTTGATTATTACAACAAAAAATCAGAAACAATGGAATAAACCTCCCCAGACTTATTTTTATCAACGAGTCAGATAACAGAATGAATTTCTGTTCAGGTAAAAAAAATAAACTGTATGAAAATGTGAATAAAAAATTGCCAGATTGATACAGTGTAAATAATATTTTTACTTGTGAGGAGAGTAAAGTGTTGGCAGGCAGGAAAAGAAAACTTTCACATTGTATTTCTCTTTTGTTTTAATGTTGTACAATTATAGAATGTGTTAATGTGGTGCTCATCAGTTAAAAACAATCATCAAAAGAATACCTAGAATATGTTTACTTAACGGCACAAAAATAGTAGTGTGAACATTTATAGTTTGAATAACTAATAACTGATCATCAATTCATGCAACAAATACATATTGGCAAAAATCCTGTGCCAAAGATTAAATTAGGCAGTAGTAATACAAGAGTGAGACAAAGCTCTGTTCTTAAGATTATCCAAGAATCATTAGGGATCCAGAAAGGTAAGTGGTTGAGCTACAAGGTGACAACTGCTACAACAGAGGTCTTCAGGATGTCAACTTACTCTCACTGGGAAGGACGGGTAAGGCTTCAGTTAAGGGAAGGCCAGTGAAAGCATTTTTAAGTGAGTAGTAATATTCCTGACAGACAAGTGAGACAGGGCAGGCAAAGTCCCTCTGATCTTTGGGCAAAAGTTATACCGCTGTTTGGGGTTGAACTCCAAGCCCCACTCCTCACTTAAAAGCTGTCCCACCTGAATTAAGTGACTGAACCCCTCTTTACTGCTATGTCCCAGCTATAGAATGGCTATAGTAATTATACCCACTCTATGTGCATACAAAGAAAATTAAACAAGGCCATTCACAAAAGCCTTAGTACAATACCTGGAATATATGTTTTAATAAATATTTGCTATTTTCTACTTGTTACCTAAGAAGCCAAAGAGAGCATGATGTGTTCTAGAAACTGAAAGAAGGTTGATACCAATTAGTAGCAAAACTATGCAACATTTAGTAAAATACAGTGAAATATAAATAACTGTTAACCAAGTAAGTGCAGGGCACTTACCTCAATATATCTTATTTTTCATCTCTTTACTTGCATCCTAATAGAAAAATTATCTTATGATCAGTAAAAGAAACTTTAATATATATTCAATGAGATTTACATATTTTCCTGGTTAATTTGTATAAAGGAAAATGAAATTGTTTACTTCAAACATTTAAGGCTTAGCATTAAGGCTTAGCATAGTTAGCATTGAAAGCAATGTACTGTCTTACTCAATCGGAATTTAATTTTTGAAAAAAAATAATTCATCCACATTAATATTCCATTTAAAAATGACTTCTATCATTTAGTGCAAAAGAGTCAAAAGATGCCTTCGTTTTGATCTCCAACTGCCCTCTGTCTTTAGGGTATCACTACCTACTTGCTTTCTTACCATCATTTCAAATCCATAAGGATTCATATGAACTACTGTTTCAAATCCCTCCAATCTTTCTATATTGATCCTTTATTAAAATAAATGATTGTTGATTATATACATAACATATTATACACACACACACATATTAGCAGTAATGTATGCAGACAGATATAGATACGTAGACACACAACATGGGTTCTAAAGCCAGACCACATGGACAAAGTTCTATGAACTCTGTAAATTACTGTATATAAAACAGAACAGTGTCTGGAACCTTATAAGGGCTTAATAATTATTAACTGGTGATGTTAGTTCCCTTTTAGCTCCCAATCTCATTTTGTCTCTCTTTCTCTGTCCCTTATTTCTTTTAGTGTAATGTTACATTAAATACATTCTATTTCCAGCTTAATTGCATATCTAAATTTCTGTATGAAAATAAACTTCATGTTATACCTTATACTTTCTTCAATGTCTTCATGTCTTATCATAGAGCAAAAACTACATCGTAATCATCTCCACATATCACTACTTCAGTAGGCCTCCCTTCACCTCTATTACTTCTAAATGTTTTGCCCAATAAGACGACGCTGTGCTATGGAACCACGCACATTTACCCCAGTTCTCATTAAACAACTACATTCTCCTGGGACAATTCCATTCAAAATTTCCTTGCCGTTCAGTGAGGAGGCAATTTTGTACTTGAAACTCAGCATGCTGAATCAGAATGAGGCACTGATACAGCATTACTCATAAAGAAAAAGAAAATATTAATAACGGCTCCTGGCTTCTTTAGTGATAACGGAAAGGCAAAGATCAGAGTTTTGTTTTGTTTTTTGAGAGCAATTAAAATTTCTTCTTTGCCAAGTTTTATGGGTTTTATATTACATATTATTTATTTATACAAAAACCAACCTCTATAAAATGGCCCTAAACTTTAGATTCTATCACGCTATTAAGCATTCCATATTTAAGCTCATTAGTTTTAGTGAATTAGAATGGGACGGAGTGTGATATACAATTGTTAATTCATGGAAGATAAATAAAATTTGATCATGTATACAAACTGTAAAAGCAGTTTCAGGCCCTATATATAAAATGATGCTATTACTAAGAAAACTTATATGTTTGTATCAGCACAGACATAGTTAACTGGTTTCCCACAATTATCATAGGAGAAAATGTAAATCATGAAAACCAGGTAATAAAAATTACACAGGACCTAATTTGTAGCTTGTAATAGCAGATTGCTAAAATTAAAACTGTAGTTGAATATGAAATGCAAAAGGTATGACATATTTCACAGATATAGAACAACCATTTCAGAAATTTATATGGAACCATAAATGACCTTGAATAGCTGCAGCAATTCTGAGAAAGAAGAACAAAGCAGGAGGGATCACAATACCTGATATCAAACTCTATTACAAGGCCACTATAATCAAAACAGCCTGGTATTGGCATAAAAACAGGCATATCGACCAATGGAACAGAACAGAGAGCCCAGAAATAAACTCGAGTCTCTACGGTCAATTAATATTTGACAAAGGGGAAAGAAGCATAAAATGGAGCAAAAATAGCCTATTCAACAAATGGTATTGGGACATCTGGACAGCTACATGCAAAAAAATGAAACTTGATCACCAACTCACCATATACAAAAATAAATTCAAGGTGTATAAAAGACTTAAATATAAGTCATAACACCATAAAAGTCCTAGAGGAAAACATTGGCAGGAAGATCTCAGACATTCCATGCAGCAACATCTTCACGGATATGTCCCCAAAAGCAAGGGACATAAAGGAAAGAATAAACAAATGGGACCCCATCAAATTAAAAAGCTTCTGCATGGCTACAGAAAATAGCATTAAAATTAAAAAAGAACCAACCATACAGGAAAACATATTTGCCAATGATACATCAGACAAGGGTTTGATCTCCAAACTATATAAAGAACTCACATGACTCCACTCCAGGAAGACAAACAACCCAATTAAAAAATGGGCAAAGGACTTGAACAGACACCTCTTCAGGGAAGACATACAGAGGGCCCAGAGACACATGAAAAGAGGCTCAGCATCACTAGCCATCAGAGAGATGCAAATTAAAACCCACAATGAGATATCACCTCACACAGGTCAGAATGGCCAACATAAACAAATCAACAAACAAGTGTTGGAGAGGATGCGGAGAAAAGGGAACCCTAGTGCACTGTTGGTGGGAATGCAGACTGGTGAGGCCACTGTGGAAAACAGTATGGAATTTCCTCAGAAAACTAAAAATGGAACTGCCCTTTGACCCAGCAATTCTACTGCTGGGATTATACCCTAAGAACCCTGAAACAACAATCCAAAAGAACCTATGCACCCCAATGTTCATAGCAGCACAATTTACAATAGCCAAGTGCTGGAAGCAAACTAGGTGCCCATCAGCAAATAAGTGGATCAAAAAACTATGGTACATTTACACAATGGAATTCTATGCAGCAGAGACAAAGAAGGAGCTCATACCCTTTGCAACAGCATGGATGGAACTGGAGAGCATTATGCTAAGTGAAATAAACCAGGCAGTGAGGGACAAATACCATATGATCTCACCTTTAACTGGAACATAATCAACAGAAGAAAAAAGCAAACAAAATATAACCAGAGTCATCAAAGTTCATCAACAATCTAACAATAGCCAGAGGGGAGGGAGGAGGGGACAGTGGGGAGAAGGGTTTTCAGGAAGTACTGTAAAGGACACATGGACAAAACCAAGGGGGAGGGTGGAAGCAAGGGAGGGAGGTGGGTTTGGCTGGGGTGGGGGGAAGTGGTGGGGAGAAAATGCAGATGACTGTAATTGAATAACAATAAAATAATTTTTTAAAGGTATGAGTTTATTTTAATAGTCTTAAAATCAAATAAATTGTGTTTTCAGTCAAAATTATTTCCAAGGAATTTTATTGATATGAATATTAAAAATCAACAAAAATTATGGCATTTAATGACTATTCAAAGGCATAACTGATTTTAACATGATAAATCTAATTAAGACAATAACATAAATATTACTACAACTAGTACAATTAACAACTTCTGCTACAAGATTGATATGTACTTTGTCCAAAGAGCTTTAGCCTGTTGAATATTGATTTCTATCATGTAGCAAAAGTTTTTCATAATGAATTAGATTTTAAGAATTATAAAAAGATATGCCAGTATATTTCAAAAAAATGCTGAAGCTTGAAGGTATTTTCCATCAAAAAATCTAATATGGCACAACAGTTATTTTGTAGAGTTCATTAATAAAATTGGGAAGAGATTATTAATCTCCAGAGTGTTAAATTGAACTTGCAGTAAAAATTGATCAAGCTTCTCCTGTCTCAAAAATACCCTATGGCTGCTATTGATCAAGAGTTTGGCACACTATTATAATTCATCTCCAAACACAAAGAATGTGAGTTAGAAATAGTTTTTAAAAGATTTACGAGGTGGGAGCCAAAAAAATGGACTTTATTTATTTTAAAAATTGTGTATTTATTCTTACATGTTTAAACTTCAGACACTTTCAAAGTAGTCTCTATTTGATGCAATACACCTATCCAGATGTTTTTTCCACTGCTCAAAACAGTTTTTGAACTTGTAGATTTTGATGCCTTTTAGGGCTCCTGCTGTTTTTTGTTTCACCTCTTCCACACCAGCAAAATGTTTCCCTTTGAGGAATTTTTTCATCCAGGGAAACAAAAAGAAAGTCGCCCCAGGCAAGATCGGGTGAATAGGGAGAGGAAGGCGCAGAGATCGTGATGTTTTTGGTCAAAAACTGCTGAACACTCAGTGAGTTGTGGGCAGGTGCGCTCGTAAATCACCCATCATGAAATGCGCAAAGGCAGTGAAAGAGCCTTCAAAAAAATCTCACTGAAGAGGAACGCAGCCGCTCACAACGCCAGCAGGCACACCTATCCCGATGCATTCCTAGACCACTCACCTAACAGAGGAAGCCTGTAGGAGGAGGGGCAGGTTTCCCAAAGTTAATTCCAGTGCATTTTGGGGGGTCCCCCTTTATGTTATTTAAAATATGCATACGACTTAGCACCTAGAGGATGTCTTACGGGCATGAGTGTTACTGTGGAGATCCCCAGGAGGACATACCTGGCTAGGCTGAAGGCATCATCGATCAGGCCTGCTCGGTTACTGACGGAGAGAACCTATGAGGTCAACCAGGAAAAAATGGAATCACTTAGGATTAAAATGGCAGAATCACATATCAAAACAGATCTTTGATGAGTAAATCCAGTTTACCTCATGGTTCCTGATTAATTGATCAATTAATAATCTCCAATTCCTTAAATCATAGTTGACTCTAAAATAGCCAGTTTGATTGATGTTCCCAAGCAACCAGCTTCCTTTGGCCAAAGAAGTTATTCTGTGGTGCTCTGAAAATAACATTTTGGGGGTAGAACAGGTTTTAAAACTTTAAGGGTTAAAATGGTATGAAGTATGTTTTCTTAATACCAGATATCAGAATACAAATAATTTAAAAAGAATACCATCCTGAATACCTAATTAAAATCTACTCTTTAATCGATTAATCACTATATCTAGAATTTGCTAGAACCTTTAGTTGGTTACTCATTACCTCAATTTATTTTTTCTTACAAGTAACATTTTTGTTCTTGATAAAACTCCATAACCTATACATACTTTTTTCAAAAAGGAATCAAGAAATATACCACGGTATTTGTGTGGCTGCTAGTTAATTTGTATATGGATATGTGGCCAGAATAAAAGAAAAGGTTTTAGGCGCATATCTACTTATCTTGTTCAGTGAGAAACTGATCACCAGAGAGCTCATTTGTTTGAAAGTCAGTGTGGGTCACTGCCTTTTCCCCGTGCTTCTTTGGGAGTACTAATAAATAACACTTTCCAGCATCATCAATAATGTTGGGAAAAGGAACCTCATTTGTTTGACTTTAATATCACTACATATAATTCGAACAAAGAGAGAAAATTCTGCTTATTGAAATCATTTTGTTAAATGACAACTCAATTATATTCTCCAGTAATTCAATTAAAGCAGACCAGTAAAAGTGATCTTATAACTTACATATTTAACTGCATCAAATACAGAGAGAGAACTCCATTCACTTTTAATGTCAGTGTTTATTGATTTCACAGAACCTTAGGTCACAATTCTAATCATTTTTCACTGATGTCCTTAGGACTCATGCTTCACAGAAGTTACATAATGTACGAAGTTTACTTAAAATTTATGTTTGATACACATGCACACACCTGTGTGCACACACACCACTGGTCTAATTTTCATAGTTACTGGAAACCAGAAAATGCATCATAGAAACTGTGTCACGTCTGAGTATGAAGCACAACCTCCAAATCTCATTCTGTTATCAAGGTTTTTACAGATCTCACTATAACACAGGTTTTATTTAATTTTTAAACACTAACTTTATAGAGCACTCTCAGATAGAGGCCCACAGAAGAGAAGAGAAGAGAAGAGAAGAGGTTATACCACAAAAATTACTGGGTGAGCATCAATGACCATTAATTGCTTAGGTCTGGAATGGGATGGACTAATCTAATGCACATTACACATATGCAATTTTCAAAAATGGATAGTCAAACAAAAAACATTCTTAAACATAAACATATACTGAACAAAAAATATCTAGTCTTTAAGGCTTCAAATAGCGCTTCAACTTCTTGCCACCTTTATAAATAGTATCTGATGGAACATAAAAAGAAATGAGGCAAAGAAAGGTTAATTGAATTGTCCAAGAAACCTGGAAATGGTCCGTGTCAGGTCTCTTGACTTTGGTGACTGTTTACTACGTTATGTTCTATGGATACAAGATGATACAATACTTTCACTGTACTATGATATACATTTTCACATTCTTATATTGATTCAAAAGGAGAGGGGATAGCTTTGAAAATAAGAATTAGAACAGGAATAGAAAAGGTGAGTTGTACTTCCAGTTTTCCTATATATACATGTAAATGTTTCAACTTCAGCCATCGATTCTCTTTCATTCACAATTTCCTTATCTATAAATAACCTGAGGGCCAAATGACGGCATTTAAGGTCCCTTCTAATTCTATGATTAGAAGAAGGGGCTATTTTTCTTAGTGTGAGATTTTTACCTAGCTTAATCCATGGTACCTGGGAAAATAAATCTATCATCTATTGCTATAAAATATCAATAGCTTCCCAAGTTTCTGATACTTTGTATATTTTTCAAAAATTTAATGTTTATCCTCAAAATGTCTATAAAGCTTTAGATATTACCCATTTTACAGATGTAAAAATAAAAACAAAAAATTAACAAAAATATGTCATTTTTAAAAAGTAAAATAATCTTATAAAGACAGATTTTAATTTGTCATGCCTGAATCCACTAAGGAAAAATTAAGACTGAAATATTGAGTATTACTTTATGAAATTCTTAACTAAAACCTGAAGGATATTATTGTTTGTGAATAATTTTATGCATGCCTTTGTTATAAATGAAATCTTTGGAAAGATGATTCCCTAAAAGATATTGTAATAGATTTTTAAATATCTTTTTCACTCTAGTTAATTATCTCTCTAAATAGTTCTGAAGAACATTTGAAAATTAACTAATGGCAAGCAATGAATATTAAAGAGATCTTTTCTAGTCGTCTAATGAGGTACAGTAGTTGGTAAGTACCATAATAAAAAGTATGGAAGTTATATTTCAAGTGTTAGTAATAACAGTAAAAAATGGTATTTAGAATGTATCCAAAATGGCATAAGACTTAACTACATCAAGGCACAGACTAGTTGGAACTTTTTGTTTTTATATTCTATGAATTATTTTGGAATAACAACAGAAAGGAGATTAGGCCTTTCTACCTAACAGTGGCTGGTTACAGAACAATCAGAATTTAAAACAAAAATTCAACTAAAACATATATAAATTATGTTTTATATATTTATAAAAACATGCATTTTATATATAACAAAATAAAAATATTTTGTTATATATTTAAATATATCACAGAAATATTTTTGTTATATATTGAAAACAAAAACATACATGGTTATATTTTTGTTATAAAACAGTATATAACAAACTCAGGTATAATAATGCATGTTGGTTTTCTCACTGGACTCTTGCAAATGCTTAAGGAAAGCACTGCAGCATCATGCTCGTCTTTAATGTCACTTCTATTTTTCGGCATTAATTTTTCTTTTACTTTGAATCTTTTGTAACATTTGGCATGACTTTTATTCCCTTCAATTGCATTTTAAGTTACAGCCAGTCAGCACATGTTACTATATTTTCAATGTCTACATCCTCAATATTTTCATAATAAAAACGAGATAAATCCTTTTACCTACTTTCAATAACTTAAAAGTTGGTTTTAAAACTACTTTTAGGCCATAGTGATCTATACCTGAACTTGGAATTAATTAGATATTCATTTAAATCATTTAAAAAATTGAAGTGTCAAGAGTTTCTGATGATCCAAATCAAATTTACACTCTACATTCACCATGACTTTGCCTTAGTATCTTGGGAGATTAAATCTATAGGACCGATAATGAAAAATTATAAAAACATTGATTTGATTGCTGTAATTGAAAGGTGATTTTTTATATATGTTCACAGTAATTGGCCAGAATATTTTCTTAATACTTTTAGGGATAAATAGGTTTCATTGACATTAATTGACTATATGTGGGGGGAAAAGGAAAAGTTACAACTACCAGGTTGGACAAAAGTAAGTTTACAGTTGTCCTGTGGAAAATAGTACATTAATTAATAAATAATAATACAAGAATAAACTCTGCATTTTGCACATCCACAGCTGTATACCTACTTTTGTCCCATCCTGCATGGGGCAACAAAAGACAAGGATTAACAACCTTCTTTTTCTTAATTTTTTCCTGGCGTCAGATTTTTTGTTTTTCATCATCAAAAGGAAGAACTTCGAGGCAAAAGTGAATACAGTTCGAGTGAGGCTGGACAAGGAAAACAGAAAGGCGGCCTTTCTTTTAGGTCCTTCCTAAGAACATCAAGACATACGTATGTATTTGCAAAGCTTCCGAGAAACATTCAGTAGGTATAGACATGCCCCTCAAATTCTTCAGCATTTTAACTGAGACAATGTTTTATCAACTGCAAACTCTTCTATGACTTAGTGGCAAACGGAATGTTACGTTCTGTAGGTTGAAGACTGCACAAATGCAGGGTGGGGGGTGTGCCATAAATCCCTGGCCTGTGTAAACACGCTCTCTGAGTTATGCACAGCTCAGGCTCCGCAGCTGGGTATAACAACCATGTGTTTTCACACCAATGGTATTTTAGACAAACAGATGGTGTCAAATATCATTTGGTTATCCTGATTAATCCTGAAAGACTATAAATGAAAACAACCACTCAAATACAATGACCTGTGGCTATTGGTCAAGAAGAGATATACTTGGCTAATTTGTGTGGAGTAATAAGGTACTGTGAATGACAGCATGGAAATAATTAGGAAACTAGAGAAAACAGACCTGGGAAAAGCATCCCAAAGGAATCTGACTTGCTCTGAATCCCTGCACTGTCTAAAAGTGAAGTTTGGGGATGATTCTGATGTTTGATCAATATGTTTGTGCTCTTCTAATTTTCCCATTTCCATTCTATCTTCCAACAAGAGATGTTTTACTTCATTTCTAAAAAGCTATTCTTTTTCATGTTCCAAGCAATCATGTAAAAGGCTGACTTCATCCTAATAGTTGGGTCGTTACAATAACAACCCATTGCTTGCATTCATCATCACGTAACAAATTGTGTAGATAAATGTAACAACCACATGGAGGCAAAAGAGAAACATAAAGAAGTAATACAGTAAATGTGAATTCAGAATCATCATATAAATACTAACTCCAAGAAATAAAAAGAATAGATTATATTATGCAATTTAAAAGAAGAAACCCCAGTAAGTTTTTAAACAAGCATTTCAATGCATCACATATGAATGTTTTATATACAATACATATAAATGAAAGCATATATTTTCATAATATGTGATTTGTGTTAAAATACAATAACATAAAAGTTGAATAGAAATTCAACTAGAAATACAAGTGTTTATATTTCTAGTAAACAAATTAGATTCTGCTATAAGAGTATTTTCTTGTATGTGTATGTATTTTGAGCACTTACATCTCCCTTACAATAGCAAGACTGAGGTGAATAAACAATGTTCAGGTCATTATTTATTTCTTTGTACCTTACCTTATTTAAAAAAAAAACACCCAAACATGTAGCTGTTTAAAGTGATGCCTATGATACAGCAACATAACAGCAATTGGCAGAGCATTTGAAAGGAGCAAGAAAAACAAAATGTTGGCATACTTGCCCATCTAAATATAAATTAAATGTTACATAAAGAACAATAATTGTTTCCATGCCTCTGGTTCTGTTTTGCTCACTTGTTTGTTTTCTTCATGGAAACAAGGAACAGACTGACAATGGCCAGAGGGGAGGGAGGAGCAGGATAAGGGGGGAAAGAAGGGGAAGTCTGTAGTCAAGGAACAGGTTTAAATGACCCAAGGACGTGGACAACAGGGTGGGGACTGACTGTAGGAGGGGGGCAGGGCAGGGGAAAGCAACAGGGGAAAATTGGGACAACTGTAATAGAACAACAATTAAAAAAAAAAAGAACAGTAATGGGAAACAAACAAGAGATATGTTTCACACTCTAGAATAAAGGATTTAGACTGGAGTCCAGAAATAGCTTTCTGACAGCAAATTGAAACAGATCACTATCTTATTTGAAGATATTTAGAAATAGAATAAAATCTCATCTTTCTCTGCTCCTTAAGAATTGATCCTACATAGGGGATAGTTTACGGACCAAGGAAGATCCCTCCCTCCTGCCCTATGATTATCTAATTCTATGAAGAATATTGCCCCCGTTCTTTAAACAGTCTCACCTGGTAAAGAGAAGATAACAGGAAAATGGAATTAAAAGTGTGACCTGTATTTCAGTATTAGGTATCCCTCTTCATTGGGAGTTCTGATTATAATTCAATTACATTTGGGATTATAAAGTGATACAATTTGAAATAGCTAAAATTAGTACTACAACTACTTTTAAATTTTCTATTTACCATCAAAGGCAATAAATTATATATATATGTATATATGTATATATATATACAAACCAACTGCAATTAGACTGTGTAGAAATTATACTATATTATACTTAATTTTGTAAGGGTGATTATGATTTCTCTACATTCTATTCTAATCCATCTTTATTCACATATTTATAACATCTGAAACCAGAGGTTAGTTTGCTAAGTAATTATCTAAAACCAAATAGTTCCCTGCAGGAGAATACATACTTTACCTGATTTGTTAGACACCCAAATAATTGCTTCTGAAGACACATGGCTTCTATTTCCTACCACGATTGTTAATGGAATCTGCCACAGGTAACTGCAAAATAAAAGAGAAGCTTTAAGAATAAAAATAGTTATAACAAATAAACAAACAACATGTATTATGCACCTTTTTGTGATTTTTATTATTCTCTTTAAGGAAATTTAAAAATTCCCTAGTTATAAAAGTAAGGAATATTTCAAGAAGATGAATTTACTCTCTCTTTTCTTTTTAAGATTTCTTTCTTTATTTATTTTTAGAGGGAGGGAAAGGAAGGAAGAAAGAAAGGGAGAGAAAGACCAATGTGTGGTTGCCTCTCCAGCACCCCCTGCCAGGGACCTGGCCTGCAACCCAGGCATGTGCCCTGACTGGGAATCGAACTCTTTGGTTCGCAGGCTCGCACTGAGCCAAACCAGCCAGAACTGAATTTACACTTTCAATGCCACTAACCAGACTTGGCCTCGAAGAGTTTTAATTTCAATTTAAAAGGAGAACTCCCTACAAAACAATTTATCTTGGGGAAAGAAACAGATTTGCATTTTGTATTAAGAATAAAAAGTAGATAAAATTTATATATCTGAGTCACACCATTTATTGATTAAAGTCTAAAATAACTCCTTTCTACTTGTTTCTATATTATATTAGCAGACATTTCAATGGTTTCATGCATTTACATTTCAATATTCTCTTTATCTATTGTCTAAATATTCTAAAAGAGACAATTATATTTTTACGGAACGTTTAACATAACACACCTAAAGCAGAGTAACTGAAAAGTAAAACTAGTCAGATCCCCCTAAACCTAGATTAACGCTAAGGACACTGTGGGACACACTTCATGCCCTGTTTTCTGGAATGGAATCTCCAAGCTGACGTGTAAAATCATCCATCAACAGGTGGAGATCACTCATGAGTCTCAGCTATCGTACTAAAGAGAAGCATTCTCCAGAATTTTACTTTTTATCGGATAAAAGTTGAGGCCTATTCTTGTATGTGGAGTAATACCAATTTAATCTCAGATGAGTAGCCAGATACATGTTGGATCATTTTACAATAAGTTCAGTGACTACATGTGGCTTCTTTCCCTAAAACATAGTCATATTTTCCTGGCCTATCGTGGCACCATTAGCAACAGGGTAAGCTAACAATATCCAACATGGGAAATATATATTTTATTTTTAATATTTTTTTCTGTTCAATTTATTTGGATGATGTTGGTTAATCAAATAATATAGGTTTCAAGTGTATAATCTTATGATACATCATCTGTATGTTGCATTTTGTGCCTACCACCCAAAGTCAAATTTTCTTCCACCACCACTTTTTTGAACCCCCGTTACCCTTTACTACCTCTGAACCCCCTTCCCTCTTGTAACCCCTTCACTGTGGTCTGTGTCTACGAGTCTTTGTCTGTTTGTTTTTCTTGTTTGTTCACTTGCTGCTTTCCATTTGATATGCTACATATGAGTGAAATCATATGGTTCTTGACTTTTTCTGACTTATTTTACTATTTCTTATTTTAAAAATGTAAAAAGAGATATTATGTGAGCTCCATAAGTGTGAGAGCTAGTGGAAAGCTGAGAATTTTTCAGCGAACATGCCTGGAGTTATATAACTAAAAACATAATGAACGTGCTTTGGGGTTGTGAGAGGGCAAGGCATGTTCTCTGAATCTGCCATGTGGAATTGGACTATTTTATCATTTCGTGTTTTGCCTTCACAAGAAACAGAACTCAGTAATAGTACAAAATCCAAATGCAAAAGTGAAAGGAATTCATAATTTATACAACTGCTATCTCCAATATGGAAAGTCAAAATAATATGGTTAAGATTCTAAGTTTTAAAAATGATATGCCCTCCTTAATCAGTTGGTGTCAACTGTGTGAAGGCCTGGTACTACAGCGCAGTGGACTCCACAAAGTAGACCGGGAAATAAACAATCTACAGAAGCCAGGCATGCCTTCTTTCCTTAGGAAGATGCGAATGGCAAATGTTTAATGATGGATTTACTGTGAAGAAAGCCCAGAGAACTGATATATTTATTTAATATTCATTCTCTTTGAAAAGGCTCTTTTTGATTAATGGGAATAATTAGTTAAGAAACAACAATGTCTGGCTTTGGATCTGATTTTAAATTTAAACTACGCACATATATTCATACGTGAGATCTTGCAAAAGCCTGGAAATTCCATAAATTGTCATTGTATTTGATTGAGGTAAAATAAAAGGGACCAAATAAGTCTATAGGTTAGATCAAGATTAACTTTATGCCCTTGACTTTGTAGTACCTATTCCCACATTCAGTTGGGTCAATAAATTGTGAACTCAAATAAGTGTCAGTTAAAGGACATGAAATATGTAAAATTAAAGATGTTAAAAATCCTCAAGGATCAATGTCTTTTTTATATCATAGTTATAAACATGTTTGTGAAACATTATTTGCCCCTAATATAACAAAATAAAGGACAGATAAAATTGGTATTAAAGCTTTGACCACAATGTCACAGTGAATTAAAGGATCAGTAATACAAAATTGAATACTAAATTTTCAACTGCAAGCCATATTTTTTCAAAATAGAAAGTAATTTGTAAGATTAATGGGATGCCATGCATTGTCTTACTGTAAATATTTTATATGCCAAGGTTCAAAATCATCTATATGGTTTTAAAATTCAAGTACAAGCAAAGCTCTATAGAAGTTCCATAGAGTTTTATAGCCTGGGTAACATTTTTCCTTTAAAGTGTCAGTCTAATATATCAGATGCATGTTACAGGTTGACAGGGTACTTTTGTTCAAAATGTGTTCTGTCATCTGCATGTCCTTTATATTTTTCTGCCTCAGTGATGCTTGTATCAGACTGATCGTTTCCAAAGGCATAGCTGAATCTCTCCAACTTTGCCACAGTCAAGCAGTTTTTATGCACTTCTGGCAAGCCCGGAGGTTACGCCTAAGCAGGTTTTAGCCTGGAGCCAGGCGGTAGATGATCGTTAGAATGAGCATTTGGTAGCTCTGAGGAATCCAAGCTGGATGCAGAATGACAGACCCTGGCAATGTGGAAGGGTTATACATGTCCTATGGGTCCTAACAGTTGGATTGCAAGGGTAGTTCGCAGAACACCAATATATGTATTAGGCAGGGGATTTAAGACAATGCTTTTCTAAACAGGATTCTAAATTTAGTCACCAGAAATATTAATAAATTTCTCAATCACTTATACTGTAACCCATCTTGTAGCCCTCGCCTCCCCTCCCCTCCCTTTACTTCCCTTCCCTTCCCTAGGCTACTTGAGAAAAATTTCTCTTCTCCTTAGTGATCACAGAAAGCACTTAATCATGCTTCACACCTCCTAGATGCTGGTGAGTGATAAAGTCAGACTCTTAATATTCCAAGGTAATAGAAGTAGCATGACTGACCTAATCCAGACACCTTGTTTTCTTTATTAATTTTAACCTCTATCCCTCTTTGTTCCCCCAACCTCTTATCAGGGTACCCAATAAAAAATGAAATTGAATGATAAAGATCTACTCTTTCCTTGGCTCAGCCTTTCATAAGACACAAAACACTAAGAAAACATGAAGAAAAAAAAGAAATACTTGGTGCTGAATTATCAGTAATTAAATGAGAGTTGCAAAAGAAAGTTAAAGTACCAAGAATCAAAATTCTATGTATGTTTGTTACACTAACATGATTTAACTTGTTCGAAACACTAAAAATGAGGGAAGAAAATAAGTGGTATTGATACTTCAACCATTTAGAAATAAATCTAGTTTGAGTTTCTTTGGTTTGGACACTATTTAGTCTAGTGTTTTTTCCTTTCTTTTTTTTTTTTTTGAACTGGTCTTTCTGGATTGTTAGTTTCTGTTGTCATCTATTTTATTAATTACAATTTGCTTAATTCCATTTCATCACATCAACGCATCTTTCCTGAATTCAACATTCACAGGGAAAAACAATCACACATTATTTTCTTAAGTCATCATGATAAATTCTGTTTCCTACACAAAGTAACTTTGGTGTGCTATAATCTTGATGGTTAAAAACATCTGGAAAGGGGAGTAAAAGAGGAATCAAAATATAAATACCATAATGTAAATAAAGAAATCAAAACCACATTTTGCTCATAACATTTCAGAATAGTGTTATCAATGCTTTTTAAAATATAGAAATACGACGTGAAATGTAAGACTAAAAGAATTTTTTTCATGTAACAAAGTGTTGTACCTGCTATTTTGAAGTGCAAGTCCTTTAGTTTTGGTACTGATGTCGTAAATAAAATGCTGTTGGGTAATTATTATCCAATTTTCTGCTGTTGTGTTTCCCAAGATGGTGATAACAGGATAACCCATCTGGAGTGTCCACTGATCCATTACTTCTTGTACATTTACATATTTTCCATTTCTTTTTAAAGCCTTTATAACCAAAATTGTATACATTAGTTTTAGAAACATGAATTATAAACATAATTAACATCCAACCATTTTCATTTTTACCTTTATGATTCACCTAAATATAAAAACATTTAAAATCAATGAAGCTAATATACTATTAGAAAAATTAATCTTCTTGCCTTATCTTCATATATATATATATATATCACATTTCGTATATATCACATTTCATATAAGTTTTTTTACTTAATGGAAGATAAAACATCTTGTTAAAGCAAGTACTCGCGGCATCATTAAGTATCTGCAGTATGTCTAGTATCAAAATTAAATTTTGTTATTTGCATATCAAAGCAATTTCTTTAAACTGTAAATATTTCTCTCTTTAACATGAATATGATACCATATTAAAATTATATTTCAGAAGTATTATGTTTGAAAGTAAGCAAGATATCTTTTAGTACTACTTATAGTTTAAGTAATTTCAAACACCAGTATCTTTATAATATATATGTAATATATCAAAAATAAAACAAGAAAGCAATATGATAAAAAGAGAAGTATAAAAAACAAAAACAAACTGTTAGTGCCAATAAAATTTATCATTGCTTTATAAACTCAATTCAAATATTCAAGAAGGGGTTTTAGTATCTGAGCTTCCTATACGTTACCTCGGAAAGGGTATTCCAGAGATCATTTCTGGCTGCATTGCCATACTTATGAATGGTTAAATAATCCTACAAAGAATGCAAAATTGTAATTACAACCCAAAGGCTAAGCAATTTCCAGCAGACCCTTTTGTTTCTCAGTGCAATTAACCATTTCCCTGTGTTGGAATTGCATTAACAAAAAGAAAGACATGCAGAAAAATGAAGAATCTCATTTTGAAATATTCCAAAAATATTTAACTACAGTGTATTTCTTAAGTCATCAAAAAAAATTCTTACAAATTAATCTCTTGAAATTATTTTCGTAGCCCTAATCACTCCTTAAGGGTTTCCAGGGTCAAAGATCTTCCTCTGATTAAACAAGTCAACATTGGGCAACTTTGAAGAAACTATCTCTGCAGTGAAATATATGAGGTAAAAGTTTCCCATAGGCTTTTATGTTGACAGGTTGAAATTATTTCTTTTGTTATAGAATTACAAGAAAAGAATCCAACTGATATATATGGAGATGTGAAGAGGAATTGCTTTGCTGAAAGGGTGATGATTATCTCTACAACCTGTCAAGTTTTCTAGTCTTTCTGCAAAGAACAAGCTGCCTAATACCAAGTGATATGTACTTATTTCCATGAGTTTGAAACACATACTAATATTTAATCAGAAAAAGTCAATCTTAAGTTTATTTCATATTTGGGGGCTTAGGACTTCCCGCTTCTCGTCTGCAATCATGTGCAGTTAAACCTACACACTGATCCCCGTCTGCTCTTTTCCGGGAGGCATGGCGTGCCACTGTGAATGTGCTACCTCGACATGGCTATTTGGCGTTTATGGTTTTCTGAATCCAAAATAGAAAATCGTGTTTTATTTTACAAAAGCCAGAGTCACTTTCTTCATTTGAAATGCTATTATCTCTACAACGTGTAGGTAGTAGACAAAATGCTAATTTACATCACAGTACTGAAACTAAAAAAAAATTGCTGACTACTTTCAGTACTTTATTTAGAGTAGAATACTTTGGAGATAATTAAAGTTGGGAAAGCAAATTTTCTGAAATACAAATTATAGCACCTGTGACAGATTCAGCTTTGTCGGCAACTCGCAGCCTAGCAAATGGCAACTCCCCCGAATCGGACTGCTAGAGCTGCAATGCCCCACATTAGCTTGGCAACCACAAACACATTGTCATCATCGCGTGTTGTGAATAACTTTGTTGAAGAAATGCAGCCCAGGATAACCAGTCTGAATCTCGATTTTGACTCTGAACATGCCATATGAGGCATTTTCAATTAGTACCCAGGGACCTGGATTTAAATCATTTCAGATTTGTCAGAATTGTCTTTTATGATTTTGTAGCACTTAAATGAACAAATTTAGGCACATTGAAATTATGAAATATAAAGTTCAATTTTATTTTAGTGATTCTATAATTTAAACTATTAAAATTATAATTATTTATTATCGAGTTTGGTTTATAAACAGTGCTGCTAGAATAATCCAAAATAGGGAACAAAGGAATACTGCATGGACCTTGAAAGGTCTGATACATAACTACCCAAAGTTCTTCATAGACTGATCATGAAAACCCAACTGTTCATGACATGAGTTGACTGGCCCAGTATGGGTCATCAACTTGATCTCTTGGTTCCAACCCCATTTAAGAATTAAGTAAAATTTACATCGCGGGCAGGCTGAAAGAGCAACGACCCAGGCTGAGGAAGCAACTTCAATTTCCCACTTCAGTATTCAGGGCAATAGCATGTCTTCTCAGACTCCCTGCCGTCCCAATGTTCCGGCGTCACTGCAATTCAGCCTAGGACCGCTCTTATCTCCCCCCAAAACAAGCCCCAAGTGTCTTCATTACCTATTTTAGCATTATACTCTTGCACACACACACGCAAAGGTCATATTGTAAATTAAGGAAACGTTGCTTTGTCTCTGTAGGATTACAAAGAAAGTTTCAGAATAGTGAGCGTGGTTTGGGGTTTTTTTTGATAATCAGTCATTTATTTATTTATTCATTCCACAAAATGTATGGTGCACTTTCATTTGTGACTGAAACTTCAGAAGTCTTGGTATAATAACCACTTGACAAGATGAAGCCAAACATTTGGTATAAGATCAAATAAGATTTCAAGTTCCTTTCAAACCTATAATGAATATGAAAGTAGCTGGAGTTACAAATCTAAAATGGAAATTTGTTTATATTATGTGTATGAAGGTCAATCAGCAGGAAATTTGGCATCACGATATGAAGTAGAAGAATGTTTTAACATTAACCATTAAAAGCACTGTGGATTTTTTACACACAGGTTTTAATTAGTAGCAGAACTGTTGAAAAGAATAAAGCAAAGATAACTACTAAGATACTCTTAAGGGACATAACCCATGATGTAAACTGATTAAAAGGAAAAGCATATTAAGCAAAACTATATTCTCACACATAAGTTAGAGCTACATGGCTGCCGCGATCCTGAGCATCACATTCAAACACAACATGGCACGGAGGGAAAAAAACAGAATTTCTTCCTGGGAATATTTTTTTTTTAAGTTTCAAGAAAACTCCCCTGCAGATGCTACATCAAACTCCCCATGTTTCCCATGTGTCAGAATTGCATCACGTGCGCCAGCCAAAATCTGTTCAAGAAACGTTAGCGAGAACTGTGTTGAGCCAACACAAGGCACGACCCCATCCTGCGAGGTATGTGGTTGTATAGAAGAGGGTGAGAACCTGAACAAAATCAGAATTCGGTTAACAAGAAAGAAGAGGAGACTAGCGTCTGGGTAGACCGCCAACACTTTTCTCCAAGGAGACAGGACATGCAAGTCTGGGCCTCAGCAATGCTGGGAGGCAGGGTCCCTTCTGCTTAAAAGACTAGTCTGGGAAATGCCAGGTATATTCAAGCATTGATTTTTCTGACTGTGTGACAAGAAGGTCGAAGCAAGGGTGTGAAATATTGTTTCTTTCTGTTAAGAATAAAAGTACCTCAGAAAATTTGTAGTGGGCATATTTCATTCTTTTGGCTTCCCAGCACTTAAACACCACTGTTCTATGGGGGCAATAACTCACCATGGAATCGTGGAGGAAAGTGAGGGGTCTGCCTCCCACTTGAAATGGAAGGAATCAAAATTCTAAATACTCCCTCTCTAATCTCCCTAGCTAAAGCACGGGCATGTTCCCTGGCCTCGGAGAAGGCCATGCTTCATCCCAGAACTATGAGTCCTACAGGACCTAAGAAACAGGAATAGTTGAAAGCCTATTCCCTGTGATGTTGACAACTAGGTTACAGAGGCAGCCCGCCACACTAACAGCAGCAACCAAACCAGCCAGTCCCGTGGCACGAGCTTGGCTAGGTGTCTTAAGTTAGTCTCCCTTCGTTCCTGCTGTCTGTTTTCTAAGCCTGATCCTTCAGCCTCCCTGATGATTCCAAGGGCCAACCTCCATCCCGCCAATAAATTCCTTTTTGCTTAATTTGGCCGAGTTTATTTCTGTTGCTTGCAACCCCAAACCCGACTTACACAACCCTAATGGGAGATGTACACAAAATAAATAGACATTGTACATTTTATTAAACCTCAGGAAGAAAAATAGAAATTATTTCTCATAACTTATACAAAATGAAAAACAAAGAACACCCAGTTCTGTTTAGTAAATCTACTAGTCTTTTAATGTGTTATTAGCAGTAGGAATTGAGGGAAAAGGTAGATACTCAAATTTAAAAAAACAGAGGCAGACAAGAAGGGTGGAGAAAAAGGTATGAACGCTCCATGGACAGCGTTCATGAGTAACAACAGAAAAGAAACCATGTTAAATTTTGTCTTAAAGAAAGCTGCTGGAGTAGGTGTTTTAAACTGAGAAACATAAGCTCTAACATTAAATATGTGTGTGTACAGTATTACAGTGAGGCGAACTTGAGAGGATTCGTGGACGACAACAATAGCAGATGACAAGCTGCCACATCACAGCAGCGTCACGCGAGGATTGGGTGGAACCCGTTTGTAGCCTGGCCCATGCACTGCAGTGGTGCTTCCGCTTTCCCTGACCTTGAGAAGCAGACGCCAGGATACTAAAGCAATGACAGACAAACAACTAAAACACAAGAAAGCTAAACTGCAGATCAAGATATTACTTTGCTTAATACTTGAAGACTTCTCGGAGATTATGTGATTAAGTAAAAATGTGTAGCAAAACATTGAAAAAAGCATTATGCAAAATAAAATAATCTTTATATTTTCATTCTATTAGGTAAGAACCAAGGATAAAATATATAAATAACTACTTACTACTTACTATTAAATTATAACAAGTCTCCAAGGAGGACACCCAGTAAAATGAGAACCATTGACAAATTTTTTGAGGTTTAACAGTTTCTGCACACCAGACACAATAAAAAATGAGGTGGAATTTAGAAAAGAAAGTTATTTGAATACATAGAACAAAAGTAGTTGAAAATTCAGTTATATATATCATTGTTTGCATGCCATTGTGATTTTTGTTTTTTAAATGTTTAATCTAAATCTACTTTTAAAAGTAGTTTACTTAGATATAGGAGTATACAGATATTTCCCTAGGAACAAAAAGGTATTTTACATGTTTTAAAAATCCATTACTCCATCTACACAGTGTAAATTTTGTAAAATCAGTAGATTTTAAGTGGTTGCAAAATACACCAGATAATCAATATTTTTAAGTCCAAACAATCTGCAAGCACAGGAAAGATTTTTTGTTTGTCCTAAGTTACAGACTGTGGCATGTTCTCACATCAGTTTATCTTTTTCCACATAGCTCTTATTTAGTAATCACAGATCTTGCCATCAATGCTGCAGGAACATCACCCAAGGTGCGACATGGCCACTGTTGAATTTGTACTCCATTCTGGAACAACCTGTCAGGGTCCTACACTTGTCAGTGAAATAGTGTGAATGTAAGTCCATAGGGGTGTCCTGGGGTACTAAAATATCCCCACCTCCCGCTTCTGCTGCCAGCTTGAAATATTCCTGAGACACAAAATAAATCTATTGGTGAAACCGAAGTTTGTGAATTGCTTTTTCCAAATGCTCTGGTAAAAGGGCTTTGACCACGACAAGCTCACAAAATAAATAAATTATATCCTGGCTGGTAAAAATACACTGCCTTTTGTAAATCACGATGCTGGCTGACTGTAGGTCATGTATGAGGAGTTCCCCATGTCCACTCTTTTCCTCCTCAGCCCCCAGTGTTAATGACTAATGGAGAAGAAAATGCAACTCAGTTGAGAAGGAAATGGTGTGTTGAGTGAGAAAAACTAAAGAATTCAGGCTGACCCTTACCGGCCATGTGATTTCAGGTAAGGGATCTCTGTTCCCTAAACTTTAATTTCTTCAACTGGAAAAAGTAGGTAATGCAGCGCTTGAAAAGAATGCGCACAGAAAATGACATAAATAAAGCACTTAGAAAATTATCTGCCACACAAAGAATCCCCCAAAACTAGTTATTTTAAGACCAAGCCCAAGGGGAAAAAAAGTCTGGAGTCAACACCTTCATCGTCAACCTTACCTCCAAGAGAAGCCAGAATTTTCTAGAGGACCAAAGAAGGGAAAGTTTATGAACTAAGTTGGAGGAAAGTGCTTGGAAGAAAAATATTACACTTTTTTTTAAGTAAAAATGCAAGACATTAATTAAGAACAACTTGTCTTCAGACTTGAGGAAATCCTAGAAACCTTACCCCACCCAAGTCTGGAAATGGGAAAGATATGGAGAGCTCTGTAAGTGGTGGGGTGTAGCAGCCTGCTTTTCAGGGAGACCTGGTGGGAGGGGGCACTGTTGCCCATGGAATGGGGACACTAATCAGACCCCAGCACAAAATAGCCATGCCTGCTTTGGTAATAGTGCAGCAGAGACACTAATCTTCAAGTGACTGGGACAAGATAAATACTCAACACTCAAGCAATGTGCACCATCTCACTTCTTTCCCACTCACTCATCACCCCTCCCTGAAACCAGTGTGAGCGCACACGAGTGTGGGTGAGAACAGAGGGCTCTTTACCGTATGTTCTGGACTGAAAAGGTTCCCTGGAAGATTCTCATTTGAAGGACATGACATAAGGAGAAATCAATACTGGCAGGTTAAATTTCCCATATGCTTAGGAACATATGGGATTTATTTTATTCAGTGTTAAAAATCATATATACTTGCTAGTATATTATTTACTATTAATATTAATGGCAGGTCTTTGTCTTTCAGCCCCTGTCTGTCTGTTTCCCTGATTATTCAGCTTATATTTTACAGTTCATCTTAATCAATTCCTAGCAAATAATCTCTTCTCCTTTTCAGCTCTGTCCTTCGATTACAGTAGCTGGCAAAAATCCCAATCCTGGATGAATCCAAGTATTTGCCTTCTCCAGACCTGCACTCATGCAGCTGAGCACTACAGGAGAAAATAATGCAATTGAGTAGTTTAGTTTTATTATAATTTTATAATCAGCAAACTCAAATGGGCACTCAATACTGCCATGTCTTCCTATTCGTCCTAACCCTCAACCCTCAAACCTCTCTGCTACCCAGCATCTCCTCACTTTCAGCTACTGACCTTGCCTCAAAAAAATACTGAAAAAGTAGAAATCATCAGAAAGTAATTTCCACATTTCCCCATTTATAAACCTCCAAACTAACTGGAAGTATATCTCCTATCAAAAACCAGCCCTTGTACCTTCTCAAAGACCAATGAGCCAGTTATGTCTTACTTCCTCTCCAGTTATCAAACTCTTCCTCTCTCAGCTCCTTCTCCACAAGCCTAAAACTAGTGCAACTGTATCCCATCTTTAAAAACAAAACAAAACAGAAGCCTTCCTTAGTCCCCTTGTGCCTCTAACTACCTCCCCTGTTTTCCTGATCCTCTCCCTTGGCCAATTTCTTCAAATTTTATTCTGCACACACTCATCCACTTAGACATTTCCCACACATTCTTCCACTGAAATCAATAAATTTTCAAGCTGCCAGCAGAACACTTTCAAGTCTTTACGGTGCTCCATCTCTCAGTTGCATCTAACCTCATCAATCATTTTCTTATTCTTTAAGTAAGCTTTTTTCTTGACATGAATGATGCCACACCCTTGGTATTCCGTCTGCCACTCCAGCTGTTCCAACTCCGTTTCTTTCACTGGTCCCTCCTATTCCCTCAACCTCCATCTGTTACAGTTTTTGGGGACTTGGTCAGGCTCTCAACCCAGAAACCTCAATATTCTTGAGTACATTTTCTTCCTCCCCTCTCACACCACACTCTTCATCAAATCTACCCTTAGCTCCACTTAATTCTACCATCAAAAACATTTTGAATCCACCCATGTCTCTGTGTATCTACTGAGTAAGCCTCCATCATCTCTCATCTAAATATTAAAGTATCTTCCAAATTTTATTTCCTGATTCCACTACAGGTATGCCACATACCCCAATCCCAATGTATTATTACAAGTAGCCAGGAAACTGCTTTATGTATAAATAGAAACATGTCATACCCCAGTTTAAAACTTTAATAACATCTCACTACACTCAGAATAAAACCCAGCCTTCTCAACACAGGCTTGCTTCTTTGGTACTCCTTGATTAGCCCCTGTCTCCTCTCCTACCCCTCCCTTGTCTTTACTAACTCTATTCATCCTCACCAGTTTTTTATTTTCCTTGAAAGTGCTCCATTCTTTGCTTTAGCCCTTTGTACAAGCTTTTCTATCTTCCTTCAATGCTTCGCTCCTCAGCCAGCTCTTTCTCATGCTTCAGGCCTCACTATACACACTTCTTCTCAAGAGGGATCGCCTAAACCCCCAACTAAAGTTGCCCTGCCCACCCATCTAAATGTTCTCTCGGAGCATCCTATTTTTTTCTTTTTAGCATTTATCATATTTAATGAATATGTATGTAGTTGCTTTTTCCTGTTCAGTGTCAAACTTGTCCTATAATACGACTCATGAGATCAGGGGCCGTATTTGCTGTGTGCAGAATGCCCTGAATACTTGGTACTTACATCGTGCTGTTGGACACAGAGGAGGCATGCAGTAGGTATGTGTGGGATACATGAGTAATGGAACGTGTCTGATGGGTGCGCAATGTGGACTGCAGACATAAAATTAAGCAGCACTAGGGTAAGAAGAAAAATCACAATTTTGGTTTATTAGCACAAAGCACTAAAAAAGATTTCAACACTAAAATGAGTCATTATTTTTAAGAAAACAATCTGTAGAATAATCATATGGAGAAAACTTGAGCAAAAGAATAAAGGTAAATATAGGAGACTGTCTGTAAAAAAGAAATGAGACACAGTATAAACAAATAGATACAGCACTTTTCTGTGAGTAAAAAGCATGGAGTGCTCTCTTCCGTAGACAGAAACACAGAGGTGGATCAACATGTACTTTTGAATGCACTTGAACCGTTGGCAAGGCAGGTTCCAAATGTCCAACATAAGATAGAGCTTTACAACACTTCTGTTAAACAACTAATTTATATGTGGTTTTTCTTAATAATTTTGACATTTAGCTATCACAGGAAAAAAGAATTTGTAGTAAATGCGTCATGGTACATTATTTTTGTTTTATAACCATTTATACCAAGTTATGAAAATGAGTAAAACTTCAATTTTAAATGGGTAAAACATGAATAAATATCTCAGAAAAGTATAAGTAAGCAAGGTAATATATGAAAATATTTCAACCTCATTTTAATGAAAATACATACACTGAAATAGCAGGGTCATTTTTATTTAGTAAATTTATTTTTTAAATTTGTTAGTCTCAATGCTGTTTGCTTAGTATACTATGAAAAGAGAACTTTTAAGTTTTATTTCTACCATTAAATGTTGGCTTAACATTTTAAAAGAAAAATTAATAATATGCTTCTAGAAATGTATATGAAGAGACAATCAAAATATAATGAGAAAGTCTATCATTTAAAGATCATTGTAATGTTTTTCAACAAAAGTTAAAAGACATTCTAGGTGTTCACAAACAAGGAAAAAATTAAATATATTAAGGTACATCTACACCTTTTTTTTTCCCTCACCCAAGGACACTGTTCATTGCTTTTAGAGAGAGAGAAGGAGAGAGAGAAACATCAATGTCGGAAACTCAATTAGTTGCCTTTTTTTCTGCGCCCCAACCTGGGATCAAACCTGCAATCTGGGTATGTGCCCTGCCTGGGAACCCAGCCTGCTACCTTCAGTCTATGGGATGATGCTCCAACCAACTAATCCACCTTACTCATGTCAAACTATGTAGTAAAATTATCAAGCAACTATGAAAATATGAGTAGCAAGGGGGGGGGGAATCCTCTCAATCTAAAAAGTTTGTGTGTGTCAAAACTTGTAATATTGCCAATTATGTAGTTCTATGCTATTACATGAATGTTTTGAAAAGAAAGAACATAAAAAAGGTGAAAAAATAAATTAAAAAAGAAAAATGCTGAGGTGGGAGCTAAATAAGTTAGGGAAAAAATGCCTCTGAAGCAAGTTTATTGTACTCCTGAACTAGCACTCTAACCAAGTGGGAGTGTCTGCAGACAGTGAGAGACAGTTTGCTGACTGGTGTACCCACACGTACGTGTGCTGAAAGATCAGTGTGCATTTACACACACACCAGCATACAACTGTATCCACACATCAGCTAATGTGTTTAATGATTTCACAGATACATTTTAAATAAAGTTATCAAAAACATCATTTTATAGTATCAACTCTATTAGCTAAAATGTATAATGTATCTTGAGCCCTTAACAAACAGGTAACAGAAAACCAGTAAACATAAATTTACGAAGTCTCCCATGAGATGGGTAAATGCCTACAGAATGACCAAATAGAGATATGTATCTTTAAGAATAAAGACTTTTTAGCCCTGGCTGGTGTAGCTCAGTGGATTGAGTACTGGCCTCTAAATCAAAGGGTCATCAGTTCGATTCCCATTCAGGGGCACATGCCTGGGTTGCAGGCCAGGTCTCCATTAGAGGGCAAGTGGAAGGCAAACACATGTTGATGTTTCTCTCCCACTTTTTCTCCCTCCCTTCTCCTCTCTAAAAATAAATAAATAAAATCTTTTTAAAAAAAGAATAAAGACTTTTTAGTTAATGCTATATAGTCTGAGTGGCCAGTTAACACTTAATTCAAAAGCAAAATGATAAGGATTCAACCTGTGGATGTATATACACAAATCAATCAAAACTGATGAATAAAAGTAATTTCTCTGATTCAGAAATGTGGATAGTTTCTTGTTTAATATTTCTAAGTACTTGTTTTTTATTAGAGATAACATTCTTAATTCTCAAATCCATGAACTCTTGTCTTAAAATTAGTACTTTTCCCTCTATAACACGCTCATTAATTTTAGCTGTGTAGTTAGGTTTTAAATGAAGTAAATGCTAATTATGGCAAATATAATTCTCATATGGTATTGAGTGATTACAGCAAATTATTATGGAGTATTAACCTTTTCTACCTATAGCATATCTAAAACTGCACAGAGATTTAAGTGAAACATGGGGAAATTTGAGCAAAAACTGCCTACGGTCATTCATTTTAGATTAAGCATGATTCAGCTACCATCTGGATGAAAACAATACTATCTCTTCAGAAAGGAAATTAACTTTGACACACTGTCTCTGTTCCTCCATTATTTTCTGACTCTTCATTTATCTGGAAGCCTCCGTGCAGGGGAGCAAACACTCTCTCACAAATGCAAGCCAGCAGTTATCAAATAAAAATCCTGTGTACACATGTTAACATATAACTTCTCATTGGAACACAAGTTATTGAATGTGTTGTTGCTACTAATAACCCCTATGGCTTTGTGTCTGTCATTACCTTCAGGCTATCAGAATTTTATGAGCACAAACCAATAATAATGATATTTCCCTTTTGCTTTTTATCCACACCTCATTGCCTTACATTGATTTGCATAAGCAATTTCCACTCTGATAATTGGAGCCAAACATCTCGTTGTAGGTTACCTTATGGAAAAGAGCAGTTAAATACTAATCAAGAGAAATCTCTCTTTATTCAATCATATTTTAGATGATATTGAATTACCCCCAATGGTTGAGCAGGAAGGTGACTCATTTTCTGACGTGGATTTCAGGACTTGAGTTTCTATCAAGCTTAACAATGATCTTTCTTCATAATTTCAGTTCTCTGGTGTTGAGTCAGAACAACATGAATAACGGTACTGCAAGGCTGAAATCATTACAGCAATATTGTTTTATTTGAAAAGAAAAAGCTAAAGTACTATGTACTAATTATTTTAATAGCTGTTGAGCCTATTAATATATTCTGGGGATTTCATGTAGTTTTATTCTTTTATTTCCAGAAAATCAGAGAAAAAAATGTAACTAGGAAGATTAAAACAAGTAAAAATGAAATAGAAAAGTCAAAGTCATGTACAAAATTCCATCTGAAAGAGTCACCACATGAATTACTTTAAAAATAAGCCTATAATACTTATGTAGAAAGAGGATTTGAGCTACAGGAACTTAAATCATATAAGAAGTAGAGCCTGGCTATGGATCATATGCATAAGCATTGCTACACATGGGTGAAATTTTTTTAATGTATATGCACTTAAAAAATAAGAGCCCTCAGATATGAAAGGTGTAAGAATTGCTGAAAGATGCTTTGGAATGAACAGTTTTTATTGAAGGAGGAATTTAGAGGAAGCATTTATTCATGTGAGCAAGGGAGATTTCAGAGGGATGTGTAAAATAACCAAGAACTTCTAAAGACAGAAAAAATATAAGGGCAAAATTGCAGTGTATTTCTATTCTGGGAACCATATAGGAAATGAACGTCAATAGTCAACAACATTGGGCATTCAAGATTGCCCAAGGGGAAAAGAGAATGGAAGTGAGGTTTCCTGCATGTACTCCACCCCAGTGTCCTGTCAGGAAGGAATCTGCTTACACCTGGGACATTATAATATGAAAATCACATTCAAATGGTGTACAATTGAACAGATGTGGAGCCCTCACCCCTCCCAAGTGATCTTGCTGGGGGTTTTTTTGTTTTGTTTTGTTTTGTTTTACAGGATGACCTGGGAGGAATTTGGAGATATTTATGCCACAAATAGGAAGTGATAAACGTAAGAATTATATAATATATATAAAGGGTAACTTCAGCCTGTATACAAGTGGGAGTTAAAGTTTACTGCTGAGCTGCCTATTGCAATAGACGCAGACTCTAAGTCCCTATAGGTAATGTATCTTGCATTTGCTTTCTTAGTCATCTTTACTCACTGGAATGATTGCTGGGAGAAAATCCTGGACTAGGAAGAACATACAAGCTTGCTCTCCAGATGTCCTATGTATAACTGGTCTTAAATTCAAAGCAACATAGGTAAACTGCTGCTTGGATTTTTCTCCCTGCATTTGCCATTACCCATGAGGGTCTGACCACCTGGAAGTGAGGAAAGTAGAATGAGGAGCCAGCAGTTGCAGTTATATAAACCAAGTCTTTGAAACTCTTAATTAAAAAAAAAACAGAATAGGTATTCACAATGGTAAGTTCCCCTTTTTTCTCTTCTTTGGTTCCCTATTTTAGAAGAGTCATAATGTTAGAAATTTAAAAGTTTTAGACATATTACTGGTGCTTATTCATCCTGATACTACTAAATCAATTCATTCATTTAAAGTAAACTGAGATTATAGACCACGAGCAACTGAAGTGCAGTTAGAAAATAAGTGAATTATGGTCATTGATTGTTTGATTCTCTCAACTTTTCCCATCATAAATTCTTTCAGAACTACTAAAATCAGTTGAAAATATCTGCTCTAGCTACAGAAATATTGCACGGTCTTAATAAAAATATTAACAAAGAAACAAATAAAGGCATTAATATATTTTAAATCTCAACATGTTAATATGACAACCTACAAAAATAATACAATACAATTTAATCAACACAACAAAGAAACTGATAGATTAATTGTATCAGATTGCCTGTTAACAGTCTGTCACCATTTCTGCTACATTCTAAACTCTTGTGCATTAAATAGCTGGAAGTCTCATTTACTGGGATCCTTTGATAGTTAGGTCCATGCTTAAGTTCTGCATGAAAAGCACACTTAGAACTGTGGAAAGCATGACAAAAGGAGGAGTCACCATTGCTCAAGTAACAATGAGCAGGCACATGGGCTTAGGTGGAGACCAAGGTAAGCTACCACCTGCCAATAGCTGCCCTGCAGAGAACTGATGGATATCAGTTCCCTATGATACCTAAATTTCTTGATTTTCTCAAGTGTAGCAGTGGTTGTCTTGACTTTGACTTCTCTAGTCCTCCCAAGTGTTTTATTTTTTTCTTTATTTTTATTGTTGTTCAAGTTCAGTTGTCTCCATTTTTCCCTCACCACTCCCCCCAACCCCAGCCATCCTCACCTTCCACACTCGATCCTACCCCCCTTTGGTTTTATTCATGTGACCATTATACATGTTCCTTGATATATCTAGAATGGTTTTTGATTGGTCTACTGTGTTACATACCCAGAAGTGGTATATTCCAGGAAACAGACCTTCAAAAATGGAAATCTACAATTGTTTACCTGTCTCAATTAGATTTAAATGAGGCAATAGCACTGATAATGGGTAATAAAATCCTGGGACTCTTTGGTTTCAAGGCCAAGACACATTATTAACTTACTGTTTATAGTTGCCTAAATTGAAGAATAGGCTTTGGGAAAACAAATTAGTGTTTCCATGAACATTAGAGGAGAATGGGGAGTTACAAAATCTGTAACAAGAAAGGTTATTTCTGACTAGACTGGAGAGATTACCAAAAGAAAACTAGAACCTCAGTGCTTTAAATTCTCAGCTGAAGGTATCATTAGGGAATCAGAGATTTTCTCTTGTATTGTCTCTTGTATCTCATTGAGCCTTAGAATCAATATAATTGAAAAGTGAGCTAAGGTGTGAAATTCTGAGTAGTAAAATCACAACTCCAATAAATGTCACGGCTTTATTCCTTAGAGTGTTGATTCAGAAATTGTGGGACACTGAGAATTGGAAGGGGGACATCTGAAGTCTAAATTCCACTCAGTTTCCCTTGGCTTCAAAAGCAGCTCCTCCTGTCTCTGAAAAAGTCAGTTGCCCCTCGTTTAAAGCCTCTGCAATGACACCCATCAAGGGGAGGCCAGCTCTCCTCCAGACCCACCTCCAACCACCGCAGTGCAGTCAGACCCACAAGCAGAGTCAACCTCAGCACATATCAGGAACACAGACAGACGTTCTGACCTTAGCAAAGACAATATATTGTACGTACTGAAAATCATCATGAAACATCAAAAGGTAAGTCCTTAGAAAATGTCATAGAAAATAACCATGAGGGGTGTTCAACTTTTTGGCATCTCTGGGCCACACTGGAAGAAGAAGAGATGTCTTGGGCCACACATTAAATATACAAACACTAACGAAAATTGATGAGCAAAATAGAAGATTTAAGTAAATTTACAATTTTGTGTTGGGCCACATTTTTAACCATCCCAGGCTGCATACCACCTGTAGGTCGGGGAATGGACACCCCTGATTGTAAAGTATCCACTTTACATTAGATACTTTTTTCAAAGTATGAAAGTGTAACAAAATAAGAATGGTACCTAAAAAGCAAAGTAAATGTAAATTGTTTCTTAAAACTGACAAAAGAATCATATTATCAGAAAAAACTCCCAGTTACAACAAACACTGGTTTGGTCGGACTAGTTGTAGTGCTATAGAGGACCCTTGAATAATGTGATGGTTAGGGGCACCACCTTCCTTGCAATCAAAATCTATGTATAACTTTTGACTCTCCAAAAACTTAGTCATCCCTCAGTAACCATGGGGTGGTCCCAGGACCCCCATGAACACCAAACTCTGCAGATGCAGTCCCCTATATATGGTACATGAGTAGATCAATGTATACAATCAACCCTACGAATCTGGGACTACCAACCATGGATTGAAACCAGCACGGATATTTATTTATTTTTAATCTGCATATAAACAGATGTCCAAAGTTCAGACCTGTGTTGTTAAAGGGTCAGCTATATGTACATTGAATGCCATGTAGCCTTAATATTCTATGGTCAACTGAAGATTCAAGAACAAGGAGTTATCCCCTTTTGCACATCTAGGTTATAAACTTTCCCATCAAATTAAAACAGCTTTCAAAAATTGAAGTGTCAAACCCAAATTATCTAACTAGTAAAATGCATTAAATAAATCTTAGATTCAGAGAGTTTAAAATGTGAAAAAAATCTTAGGAAGTATTTAATCCAACTATTGCATTTTATAATTATAAAGTAATAGGTCAAGAAAGGTTTGTGGAAAATCTGCCATTAATTAGAAACAGAAATTAGAATTACTTCTCCCCACTCATTCCATGACCTCATGCTTCAAAAAATCTGCCTGCTATTATTTTGTGAAATGGATTTTTTAAATAGTAGAAATGAACAGCTTGCAAAAATGTAAACATGTCTATGTTTTTTAAAAAAAACACTATTTACAAGTGGCATACAAAATCAAACAAAGGGTCAAACTTGGTAGCTCTACACTTTACTTTCAATTTATACATCAAACCTGAAGCTAATTTATTGAGGGTATCTGGGATAAAACTTCTATGTACATATATACTATTTTTAAACAATGTTTTGATAGCCCTGGCCAGTGTGGCTCGGTTGGTGAAGCACCATCCCATGCACTAGAAGGATGCAAGTGCATCCCCAGTCAGCGCACATACCTAGGTTGTGGGTTTGATTCCAAGTCAGGGACTCATACAGTCTGTCTCCCATTGATGTGTCTGTCTCACATCGATGTCTCTCTCTCTCTCTCCCCCCATCACTATAAAATCAATAAACGTACCCTAAGATGAGGATTTAAATAAATTAAATTAAATATAATAATGTTTTGAGGCTGTTTATTTTTTATTTTTTTAATTTAATCTTTATTGTATTTTTTCCATTAACATTTAGTCCTCTTATACCAGCCCCCAGCAATCACCACACTGTTGTCCATGTCCATGAGTCTTTTTTCCTTTTTGCTCAATTCCTCCACCTTCTAACCTGCCCTCTGCTAGCTGTCATCTCTCCATCTATAAGTTTGTCTTTGTTTTGCTTGTTAGTTCAGTTTGTTCATTAGATTCCACATATGAGTGAAACATATGGTATTTGTCTCTCTCTCGCTGTCTTATTTCACTTAGCATAATGTCCTCCAGTATGGGTTTGCAACCTATATTGTTGCAAAGGGTAAACTTTCCTTCTTTTTTTACATCCCAGTAGTATTCCATTGTATAAATGTCCCATAGTCATTTTATCCACTCATCCACTGATGGACACTTGGGCTGCTTCCATATCTTGGCGATTGTAAATAATGCTGCAATGAACATAGGGGTGCAAATGTTAGTTCAAATTAGTGTTTTAGGTTCCTTCAGATATATTTCCAGAAATGGGATCACTGGGTCAAAAGGCAGAACCATTTTTAATTTTTTGAGGAATCTCCCTACTGCTTTGCACAGTGGCTGCACCAGTCTGCACTCCCACCAACAGTGCAAGAGTGTTCCCCTTTCTCCACGTCCTCACCAGCCCTTGTTGTTAATTTATTGATGATGGCCATTCTGACAAGTGTGAGATGATATTTCGCTGTCATTTTAATTTGCATTTCTTTGATGATTAGTGGCATCAAGCATCTTTCCATGTGTCTATTGGCCATCTGTATGTCCTCTTTGGAGAAGTGTCTATTCAGTCCTTTGCCCAATTTTTAATTGAGTTTTTTGGTTTATTGGTGTTAAATTTTATAAGTTCTGTATAAATTTTGGGTATTAACCCCTTATCAGATGTATTGGCAAATATATTCTCTCATTTTGGATTGTCTTTTTATTAGATGTATAATTTCCTTTTCTGTGCAAAATCTTTTTAGTTTGATGTAGTACCATTTGTTTATTTTTTCTTTTGATTCCCTTGCTGGAGAGATATGGCAGATAAAGTGTTGCTATGAGCAATGTCTGAGATTTTGCTGCCTATGTTTTCTTCTGCAATTTGTATGGTTTGGGGTCTAATATTTAAGTCTTTGATCCATTTTGAATTTATTCTTGTGTGTAGTGTAAGAAGGTGGTCTATTTTCATTTTCTGAACATATCTGTCTAATTTTCCCAACACCATTTGTTGAATAAACTATCTTTAGACCATTGTATATACTTGCTTCCTCTATTGAATATTAATTGACTATAAAGTTGTGGGTTTATTTCTGGGCTCTACATTAACTTCCATTGATCTGTTTTTATGCCAGTACCATGCTGTCTTGATTACTATGGCCTTATGGTATAGTTTGATGTTAGGTAGTGTGATTCCTCCAATTTGTTCTTCTTTCTCAAAATTGCTATTGCTATGCCGGGCCATTTTTGGTTCCATATAAATTGTTTGAAATATTCGTTCTAGTTCTTGAAATATGTCATTGGAATCTTGATAGGAATCACACTACATATATAGATTGCTTTGGGCAGCATGGACATTTTAATGATGTTAATTCTTCCTGTCCATGAACACAGTATGTGCTTCCACTTATTTGTATCTTCTTCAATTTCTTTGTGCAGTGTCTTATAATTTCCCAAGTACAAGTCTTTTGCACCCTTGCTTAGGTTTATTCCTAAGCATTTTATCCTTTTTGTAGCAATTGTATATGGGATTGTTTTCTTCATTTCCCTTTCTGTTGGTTCATTATTGGCATATATAAATGCAACTGATTTCTGGATATTAATTTTGTATCTTGCCACTTTGCTGGATTCATTTATCAGTTCCAGTAGTTTCTTGGTGGAATCTTTGTCATTCTCTATGTACAGGATCATGTCATCTGCAAATAATGACAGTTTTACTCCTTCCTTTCCAATCGGGATGCCTTTTATTTCTTCTGGACTGATTGCTGTGACTAGGACTTCCAGTAATATACTGAATAAGAGAGTTAAAAGCAGACAGCCCTGTCTTGTTCTCGATCTTAAGGGGAACTATGCAAGACTTAAGGGGAACTATTCAAGAAGTAAGGGGGATTAGACAAAATTGTATCAAGATTACCAAGCTAAGGAACATTGTGATTATTCAGTATTAGGCTATTTTCTATCCACCGAGTCAGCAGTTAGAAAGTCTAATATGGCTATTAGGAGTGAAATCTTTTCAGAAAGTCCTGAGTCCATTCTTACTGACAAATATATGTGTTTCTAAAAGAGCCTTAGTCAAAAAAATATAAAAATTGTAAGATAACCCAAATTTTAAAAGAAAACACCTTTATTATTGTTCCTACATAGAACATGAGGGCTAAAGACCAACTACAAAGGAAAAGAAGGAGGAGAAAGGGAAAAAAAGGAGTGAAGGTGAAGTTAGGAGGAGAAGGATGAGGAGGAGGAGCTGGTATAAAGGAAAAGGAAGGAAAGCTGGTATAAAGAGAAGGAGGAAAAAAGAACAGGAGAACATATATAAAAAGCATAATGTTTGCAATTTGGGGTTGCCTCCACCTGTAAATCTAACCCTGGGTCTGTCTGCAAATATGAACTTCCCTTTGTCAACACAGAAATGGCCATGGTTAATGTAAAAACAATTAATAGATTTTCCAGCAGAGGTAAGCACTGACAGTCCAGATTAGCTCTTTCAACAAGACTATAAAACCAAGACTCCCCAGAGCCTGTGGATGGGAAATATATTAATATCAACTCTGTGACCACTCAGCACCATGACATAAAGTGTCTGTTCAGGAGGTCATTTCCGAAATGTATCCCATACATCTTCATGCACGAGAGATGATAATTTATCACCTAGACATAGGGAGCTACTGTAAACTAATCCAAACTGCTGATGATACACTAAATCAGTTTGAGTGATGAGTATAAATAAAGCTGCAAGGAAGTACTGAAGGATACAGATCTATCTGATCAATGAGATGTCAGAAGGCAAATGAAACGCAATGTTGACAAGCACACAGTCCCTCAGCTGAAAATTAACCAAATCAAGTATCAGAACATAAAGGCACACATTAACACAAGCTTCAAATGAAAGTTTAATATATGGGGCACAGAGGGTGAATAGTTTGTTTCGGATAAAATTGAACAGACTGGGTCAGTAGAATTGGGTGAATTAAAAATTGATGTATTTTGCATACCTTAGAAAGCACAACAGGATAAAGAAAAATGTTGCAAACCAATAATCCTTTCCAAATAATATATCTATAGTTCTCCAACCTGCCAAGCAAATCTATACACACGGATGAGAAAAAATAATAACACTTGTATATAGAAAATTATTTCACATCACCTTGCTACACCAAGAACTCATATTGAACTTGCGTTGCCATTATGACAGCTTAGGTGTTTTCTGGAACTGTTATGCTACAACTTCAGTGGGAAAAAATAAAGGAGTGGGGATAAGGAAGCACAGGACTGCAGAAAGCTGATATTCATGGAGGGCACTCCTTGGGAAAAAAAGAGTTTTCCAACTGTGTGACTGGAATAGAGACTTTAGCACCAGACCAACAGGTGCAATGGAACTCAGTTATTCTGAAGGTGTCCCCGACAGAAAGAGCTGAGGAAAGTAAACTACAACCTCTGCTGGAACAAATCTTTTTGTAAAAAATATTTTCTAAGAAAATTATTCTTCAAGAAATTTATATTTTTTCTATGTTGTATTAAGTAAATAAAGCTTTGTCATAACATATTTAACTCTTGCTTTGTATTTTAATTTTTAGTTTATTTTCAGTAAAGACAGAATTATACTACTGAAATATGACCTGATCCTATATGTAGTTTATTTAAATTTCAAAATGAAAAGCTTAGTAAGAACAGATAAGATTGATTGCTCTCTCTGTCTTAGCATAATTGTATTTCAGGTGAACATCAATTTACTTTAAAGGACACTTCTAAGTAGCAGAATGCATCATAAATAATTCATCAATCACAGCTGCCGGGAGCATGATTTACTTCAACAGATTCAGTGGAATAAAAGTTCTATTTTTCTATATTTGTGTTTATCTCTAGAGTTAACAGTCCTTATTTTCTAAGAATGCACTCTCAGATTCCATCCTTCATACTCTAAATATACATGATAAAACTGTTTCCTTTTCTCCTTTATGTAAAATATTGTATTTTCTAATTTAAAAACATTTAAATAGCTTTGGAACAAATAACAGTGTATGCATATCAACAATAAAACAACATAAAAGGCAGATATCTGAAAAAAGGCAGTAAGATTTTCTCAAATACATATTTTAGTAAGTTTAACATACTTTGTTTTCACCTTATATAAAATTTTAAATGGAAGAAAAAGGAAGTTGACTCAAAAAATATTTTGTAGAATATTTATGATCTGATAGATTTGAAGCTTACTTCAATTTTAAAATTGTGTATTAAAAAGATTCTGAATGGTACAACAGTTTGAGTTTTATCAGTTGGTACGGTATCTTACCTTTCTCATTTGTCATAGTGAAAGATACTGCTTACCTCACTCATCCTAAAGTTTTCCATCAAATTCAGCAATTTTGTATTAGCAATTTTCCAAGCTGTAAATAATCTTTAAAATATAAAGACAAGGAAAAAGGTAAGAGAAAATAGGAAGCATATTACTTACCTGCAAACCCCTCTGAAACACGGAATGGCCCATAAAATTAGCCAGCATTCTAATTAAAGCTGCACCCTGTAGAAAAAGAGTATTTTCTTAAAAATAAGAAAGAAAAGAATTTCAACCAAATAACATGATTCTAAAATTATCCTATATCAATCAAAAATAGTTTGATTCATTCATGCTATTTTATTCTTAAAAACAGTTAAGAAAATAAAGATCATAAATACAATATTCTTTTTACAGGTAACAATCACATTTTTTTTGGTTTTTTTAATCTAAAACCAATGACTTCAAAATAGAAATCTCCTGGGCAGACTATCTCAGGGCAATAATAAGCTGTAATTCAGGAGTAATAAAAATTTTGTTAAGCACTATATATGACAGAGTTAATAAAACATGATTCTTGTACTTACAAATTCATAATCTAGTATGAGAGAATTCCCATGTTAATAAATAATCATATTAAGTATAGCATTGGAGTAACATAGCTACTTACTCTAACCCTGACTTAGCCAAGAATACTTCAGCTACAGAAGTGGAGAGTAGGGAGACCCAGCGGTCCAGCTGCTTGGCTTCAAATCCTGGCTCTGTCCCCTTCTCACCATGTTTACTTAGGAAAAAAAAATTTAACCTCTCTGTTCCTAACTTTTCTCACTCATAAATATAGGCAATAACAATCCCAGTTTAATACAGTTATTCTGAAGCTTAAGTGAATTAGTAAATGCAAAGCACTTACAACATGGTCTGAAAAATAGGAACCATGATATGAGTGCTAGCTATCAGTATTATACTGAACTAATAATTTTTATTTCCTGGCTATTTCTTTTAGAGGCTGGCTGTAGCCACATATCCATATATAAATAAAACATGTGATTGATATAAATACTTAGAGTAATGGAGAAAAATACTAATTTAGGAGTCTACCTCACCTTGAGAACAATTATTATAATATTGTGGAACAATATCAGTGCAAAAGGGAGAGACATAATCAATATGAAATATTCCAAGTAATGATAGTAAGCCTGGATGATTATAAATTTGTATGCAAAATATAAATAAACTTTCAAAAAAGGTATTTTAAGCTGCACAAAATTGTTTTAACTACAGAAGAGTGGATTATATGCAGCAAAAGTTTAAGCATAAATAATAGCCTGGTTATGAGGGAAATCCTTTTATGACTCACATATTAAATTCATTCTCATGACAAATTCAGACTCTCCAATAACTCACTTCTTGCTAGGTTTTTTTTTTAATTGAGTTTCTTGGGGTGACGCTGGATAACAAAATCACACAGGTTTCAGGTGCAGAATTCCACAGCACATCATCTGTACCCCATACTGTGTGTTCACCACCCCAGTCAGGTCTCCTTCCATCACCATTTGCCCCTGTTTCATGTCTTTTCTATAAGAGAATCATATCAACCACATATGGACTCACCCTGTCTAGAACTGAACTGTGGCAGCCAGTCCAAAATGCAAGGAGAAGTCTCCACTATTACTAAAATTATTTCCTAGAATTACATAATTTTAATGAAATACAATACTCAGGCTCCATTAATCATCATTAAAGAAATGTGGCAAAAGAAATTCAGTCATAACCAAAATTGCTCCAAAAATTAATATTTTATTTATAACCCAACAAATGTTAAGCTAGACAAGCCACAGAGTTTTGTACTTCTTCCGACATGTTTTTCTAGCACACTTTGTATTCTCTGCTCTTTCTTGTGCTTCTTCCTCTTCAACTTCTGCATATTTGTATAGGTCCCTAAAATATAAGCCTTTAAGACTCAATCTGAGGACATGATTAGAATTCCCTTTAGAACTCATCAGCTCTACTCCTTGAATTTCCTTCACAAGCCCTCCTCCTATACACTTCCCAGTCTCACACACCCACCCCGAGGGCGGAAACTCTCAATTCTGCAGCAAAACTGCGCTTTGCCACTTGAGGAGTAAGATTTAGACTCTCGAGCAGTCATCTCAAACTTTCCTTCAGAACAGAATAGCCACCTTCAGATGATTTAAGTATTTCCCTCCAGGTAATGATGCCTTGGTCTCTTGTCAGGCTATTAAAACTATCAATTTAGCATGGTCTAATGGCAAAAGAGTCCTTTCTAATCATAATGAATGTACCGGTTTTCCTGTCTCAGTTGAGGTGGAGCAGAGTGCTAACAGGAAATAAAACCTAGAAATATAATCAATATGTAAAAGTTGTATATCACTGAACTCCCTATTATTATTGTATTGTATAATTAAATTAACTTCCTAAAAATATGCTTATGTTGCCCACTTGAACATTTTAAATTCCCCAGAGTAGCATGCAGTCTTCTATATTTAACTAGCCTTTTCTTTCCAAAGCTACATTTTAAAAATCCTTATTTCATAAAACTTCATGGGCAAGTGGCCTCTCCGACTGTCATTATTCAGCCAACATCCACATGGCGTCTACTTCGTGGGCTTAAAACAAGAATCACGCCCCTTAAGGCAGGCATAACGTATTGCAAATTTAAAAAAAAAAAAGAAGAAAACACTGAATCCCCTTTCATCACATTTTTAAAACATTTTTCACCAAGAAATATTATTTACAATATTGTAATTTATACTCACTTATGATTCAAAATTCCACTCCCAATCAAATTCGGTGCTAGGCAGCCTAAACAGCTTTATGAGAAATAAACTATTTCTATAAGACTTTTATAATTTTTAAACTTCCTCTAAAAACCTATCATTTTTATTTACTATGTATGCTAAAGTTCAGGGAGATATTAGGATGGAAACTACTACCTGAATTTTTTAGGGTTTCATAAAGAATATTCCACAAAAATATAAACCCATATCTCACTTAGCAATTTTCTATTTGAGGTATCTTTTTCATATAAGTTCTTAGCTAAAATTTATTTTAACTAACATTGTAATCAGTCTCTAAGACAGTAAACATCTACAGAGAAAGGACTGTGTCTTTATGGCTTAGAACCCCCATTCCCTGTGCCTGGCTCAGAGGTGTGGCTCCCTGAACAGAATAACCAGGTGAGAAAGAGAAATTAGTTGCACACATAGCAATTATTTTGTAATCTTGAAGACTACTCAGACAGGATACAGAGTTTATTACTCTATTGGTGTACCTTAGTGATAAGTAATCACTTTTGAAGACAGGGAGATTGCAACTAATTTATTCCTTTAACATATGCTTATTGAGTAAGGCAGTGTGCTCGGTATCCTGAAGGATATAAATATGTATCCACAAGTCTGTGTCCTCCAGGACCTCAAAACCTTATGAATGAGATGAGAAGATACAACACGGTATAAGATGAATGTAAATAAATAAATAAATAAATAAATAAAATATCCGACTATGTTTCAGGAAAAAAAGAAAGCTTATTATATCTGGAGGGATGCATATCAAAGAAGACTGGAGGACAGACGGTGCATTTGTGTGAGACCTTAAAGGATGGGCAGGGTTCCGTAAGCCGAGGTAAACAGGAAGCATTTATTTGCATGGTATAGCAGGAGTGGTCTTTGTAGAATCAGGCAGATGAAGAGTGAAAAGCATAAGTAGACTTGGTCTGTTTGACTCTACTACAAAGCCATTGTGAAAAACAGTTCCTGGAACATAGTAGGTTCTCAATAAATGCTGAATCACAATAATATCAGAGAGGCAAGCCCAAGATTATGAGTTGGAAAAAGTGGAACTAGGTTTGAACTCCAGTGAGAATAAAGGAAGGAGTCAAAAAATGTGGAAATGTGCAGGAAAACCCTAAGTCCTAGCTAAAATTATTAATGATATACCTATCATTCATTAAGCAACTACTACATGCCATATTCACATTATTGTAATGAAATACCATTACCTTTACTTTTCAGATTAGGCTTAAAAGGTTGTGTAATTTACCCAAATTAACACAGGTAGTAAATTATGGAGCCAGGATTGAAACTCCACTTATATCTAACTCCAAAATCAGTCATTTTAATGAGTATGGGTTACTTTCTTGTGATCCCCAATTAAAAATTACATGACCCTCCCCAGAAACCTTGAGCATAGCAAGAACGTAGAAAGGGAATTCTTAGAGTTACTCAGAGTTTAGAATCAGGGGGTGTTCCCAGGAGATGATGAAGGGAAACTTAACTCATTGAGACGTAGTTGGAATAGCTGACCAATATGTCCAGGACTGGCAACGGGACAGAAGACAGAAATTGGCTAGCATAATAGAACATGTTGATAGACTAGGAGGCATAAAGAGAGTTTGGAGCAGATTCGGTGAGAACAAAGTTGAAAATAGTGATGTTTTTACCAGACGCTGAGTGTACATGTCCTCTGTAGCCTCTCTGTACTTGCTCCCTGAAGGCTGCGTTTTCCTCAGTCCACTCCCAGCTGGTGGCTGAGCATGAGAGTGGAACTGAGATGGGCACCTCCCGGTGAGACAGCAAACTCCTCTAATGGGAAGCTCTGGCTTCAGGACTCCCCATTGGCCTGGATGGATATTTCTTGCAATTGGACTGCTGTCTAAAATTCTTTCAGTCCAATGCTGCTTCTTTCCCTCTCTTTTTGCATAAGCTATACACTGCCCTGTGATCTCAAAGCAGCTCTCCCTACTTTCATTGGCTCCTTTCTCACATAAATACCTCACACACCATCGTGACTTCTCAAAAGACCTCACCCGGTAGGAAAGCTTTAGTGCTGAGATCTAAACAAGTATAAATTATTGCTCTTTTAGTTGGTATATTCCAACATTCCACTGTACATATGTGTTTGCTCTTATATAGGATATGAGCAGGTAAAAAAGAATGTATCCGCCCTGACTGGTACGGCTCAGTGGTTTAAGTATCATCCTGCAGATCAGAAGGTCACTGGTTCGATTCCTGGTCAGGGCACATGTGTGGGTTGTGGGCCAGGTACCGTTTGGGGGTGTGTGAGGGGGAATGGATCATAGTTTCTCCCACACATCAGTGTTTCTCTCCCTCTCTTTCTCCCTCCCTTCCCCTTCTCTAAAAAATAAATAAATAAAATCTTAAAAAATAAATAATGTATCATTATATTCAGTTTATATACGGGAGAGACAGAGGTAAAGGGTTAAAGTAATTTGTCTAAAGTCACACAGGTATAGTAGTTACTGGAACTTTTTCCTAGATTTACATCCATACATTTGGTGGTTGAGTAATTTGTTAGCAAAGAAACCTATAAGGTAAGACTTTCTCATTACTTTTTTTTTATTGTTGTTCAATTACTTTTGTCCCCATTCCCCCTCATTACTAAAAGAATTAGTGTATTGATTCTAAAACAAAGTACTTTTGAAACGTAAATTTCTAAATAATCTGTCTGCATCAAATCTAGATATGTGTCGAGATTATGCGATGTTCTAACATGATTTGTCCGTGACTCATGGCTTTTGCTCTGGAGTAAAAGCATACCTGAAATCCTCCATGGTTTCTTAAAAGCGTGTTTTTTTGTTTGTTTGTTTGTTTTTTGCAATGGTATTGTAGTTATATTTGGGATCTGGGTAAAAAAAAAATAAAATATCTAATCCTCAATATTTGTCATTCACAAATTGATTGCCAAAAAAAGGCAGAGAAAGAGAGAGAGAGAAGAGGAATAGAACAACAAAAGACAGAAAGGGGAAGAAAATTCATTTTAAAAGGGAAGCAAATTAATGCCCCATTGCCCCAGCCACCCACACTTGGAACCTTGGAGCCCTCTGACTTTTTATTTCCCGAGGCCAGGCTCCTATCACTGCACAGCAGAATTAGTTCACAGCCTCCCTGTGACCACCCCAGATGCGATCTCACTCTCACAAGCCCATTCAATGGACGACATCAGACTAACTTTGATCATTATTTGTGAAGAAGCATAGTGACTATGAAAAGTCCTACCTCTGTCATCTACTAGATGTAAGAGCTCAGTCGCGTCTGATGAGCTCCCTGTGCATCTACTACTAGCATATGACAATAAAACAACAAGGACTACTCCTACCAGTGATGATGGTCATGACGATGGCGATGATACTCACCCACCTCAAGCTTTTTCTGAGGATTCATTTGCATCTCTCATGTGAAGCCCTAGGAACCGTGTTTGGCATCTGATACCCTTCAACAAAAGGATGTAGCTGTCTTCATCTTCATTGTTACCACCTTTTCCCTGTCAGCTCCCTGCCCACAAACTACTTTTGTTTAACTTCCTTTGGTAGTAAATCAAGGCCATACACAATGAAACTTGCCATTACCTACCAAGACTTTTCCCCGCCTCTGGTTAAGCTGATCTTCTTATGATCCCGTGAGCACACCTTACAACCTCATGTTTTAATCATACTATTTACTTCAACTGCAAGGATATTCCTTTTCAATAGTACATTCTAAACCCTATACATTATTCAAAAGCACAGGGAAAGTCCATACTATAATATTAAACTTCCCACAATTGTATTAGCCCTAAATGCTTTCTGGCCTCTGAGTCATAAATCTTTTAAGTCTAAACTACACATTTTATTAAATTATTTTACCTCACTCATTAATTGATTCAAATGACTGTTTCTTCTTTCTCCAGTTCGATGGGGGCCATTCATTTAGACTTGTTCTTGGCACACCTGCTTGTTGCCAGTGCCATAATTCTTTCATTGCCAGAGAAAGATGGTCCTAGCTACGAAAGGTATCCATCAACCACTTGCTGGTTTCAAATTGGCCATTCAAGCCATGAATTCATAGCCCATACACAGAGACTCAATCTTCCCAATAACGAAATTCAGCATATATGCTAAACTAGGGCCTTCTGGTTTTTAGTATTCCCATGCAATAGTATTCAAACAAGGTAATCTACATGAAAATCAGTAGGAAACCAAAAAAGACAACTACAGAGGCAGAGATAAAGGAACAGGGAGTTTTCAACATCAAAAATAGCAATTACATGAAAGCATTCAATTAATGAAATTTGAAACAGAATAATAGTATAAACTCAAATGAATGATCATGGAAAAAATATGAGAGCAGGAATTAACAAAATAGAATATAAATAGTTGAGAAGATGAAAAATAAAATCTATCAGTATATGTGAAAAAAACATTTGCTATGACCTAGCATTGATTCAAAATATAATATATTTTAGTAAAATAGGGAGAGGGGGGAATTCATTAACATGTCAAAGGCATCTCCTAAAAATATACTGATTGATGAAAGATTATATGTGTTCTTCTTAAAGATAGGAATTAGACAAGAATGCCCCCTACTAATACTTACATTCAAGAGCATAATAAAATAAATGAACAAACAATAAAATTATGCAGCAAACAATAAAATGATGCAATAAATTAGTATTATTTAGAGATGATGTTAAAGCTCTTACAAAAATCCATGAAAATCCATAGCAGTCATCTATAAAATCCATAAAAGAATGCAGCAAGTTTATCTGACACAGATCAATTCATAAAAATCATGAGAGTGGATATAAATCAGTAAAAACTAATTTAAGAATCATTTTATAAACAGTCCTAGTTTCAAAGACAAAATGCAAACAAATATAACAAAGCCAAAAATTATAGGGAGAAATTAAAAGTAGTTCAGCATTTTCATAGAGAAAATTAAATAACTTAATCAAAGACGAAAGAGCCTAAACATGAAAAATTATATTTCTTATAAAGCTAGAAAAAGCTGTTATTATAAAAATGTCAAATACTTCATAATTAATAATATAAAATCTTCAAAAGGTTTTTCCAGAAACGGTCTTGTCTTAAAATTGATATGAATCAACAAATAGTTAACCATTGCGATTTTAAAACAGAGCAAGACAGGGAGAATCACCACACCCAATATCAAACCAAACACGCCACAGGGGTCGGACCTCAGCCAGGGCTGCATGTGTCAGCCGGGGGCAGGACAAGGGACCGAAATGCACAGAAGCTGGCACTGGTGAAAGCTGCCAGGGGTAGCACGACAAACGGGTGGGGCCGGGGCAGGCAGTTCAACAATGAACACAGAGAAGACTGATTACCTGAACAAAGATAAAACTGTATTTTACATCACAACATACAACAGCAACAAAAACCTCCAAACAGACCAAAGAACATAATACAAAATTAAAAACTTTAAAAATATTAGGAAAACCTGTCCAAGCATATCTTTAAGAATTGGGGGTAAAGAATGATACTTAAAAAGCATGAGGCATAAAAGAAAATGAAGAGACTATGAATGGTTAAAAATATCTCATCATAAATTAAAAGTTAAATTTCAGTCTTATTAGCAACCAAAGATTTGTATCCAGAATGCAAAAAAAGCTGCCACCTATCAATAATTAAATAAATAAGCAAATAACTGTTGAAAAAGACCCCACAGAAAAATGTGCAAGGGATTCACACACACAAAATCAAAAAGAAATCAAAATGACAACAAATATACAAAAAATACTTCATCTCACTAATAAACAGGGAAATGCAAATTTAAAGAGTAAGACAGCATTTCACAGCCTTAAGCCTGGCAAAAAATGTGAGAATTGAATAATACCAATATAGATAAGAACGTCTGGTGGGGGTATATATATATAGGTATAAACTCTTTGGGGAGGGAAACCATACACTAAGGTAAATTTAAAGATTGAGTTATTCGTGAAATGAACAAATAATTATTGAGTGTGTTCTGTGTGAGACACTGTTATAGGGACTGAAAATGATGCAAAGAACAAATCAAATAAACTTTTGTCGAGTTTACTTTCTAGCAGAAGCAGTTAATAAACAAAGAATCTGCTTCATATAATCATGCCAAGTACTGATTATTGCTATGAAGAAAGACAAAACACAGGGCAAGGAAATAGAGCGAGCTGGAGGAGATGGGCTCTCAGTGTTATTAAGGTAATCAGAAAGGAGTTCTCTCACAAACGACATTTAAGTGAAGACATGAATTAAAAGAAGTAAGTTCTGCTGATAACTGGGTAAGAGCATTCCCGGCAGAGAGAAAACACAGATAAAGTTATGTCTGCTTAGTAGTCATCTTTGGAAAGACAGGGAGAGGCATAAAAATTAAAAAATTATAATATTTGTTAAATTTGAGTCTTCACAATAATAACAGAAAGGATAATATTTATTAAATTTGGATCTTGAGTGCACGCATACCTGTCAGTATTTGCTATATGTTTGAAAAGTTTCTTGAGATTTTCATTTAAACATAGAGGTCTTAGGGAAAATTGCTCACCTAAAACACCTTATTATAATTGATCTCATTAATGGTCTCCCATGCTTTATATAAACTTTGTTTTCCTCTTACCTTACTCTCAGTGGTAGCAAGTCCCGTATTCCCTTATTCAAAGATCTTTCTATTGATCCTCTAGGAATATTTTGGTGCTATCATTTTTTTTTAATTTTAAATGAATGTATGTATTGGGTTGGCTATAAAGGTAATTTAGTTTTTTTCCATATGATGGCTCAATTAGTACTTAGCTGACTTTATCTTTTTTTAATTTTTTTTAAATTTTTATTGTTATTCAGTTACAGTTGTATGCCTTTTCTCCCCATCTCTCCACCCCACCCCAAGCTGACTTCATATAAAATAATTCTGTTAGATTGTATTGTGATAGCTGTCACATCAGTGTGCATTTAAACATCAAAATTGGTGATTTTTTTGTGCAGCCATTTTAATATTGAACATGGAAGAAGATACTCAACATTTTTGGTGTATTATGTATTATCATTTCAAGAAAGGTAAAAACACAACAGAAACACAAAAAAAGATTGTGCAGTGTATGGAGAAGGTGCTATGACTGATCGAACATGTCAAAAGTGGTTTACAAAGTTTCTTGGTAGTACTGACATTTTGGCCAAATAATTCTTTGCTGTGGGGCTGTCTTAAGCATTAGAAGATGTTTAGCAGCACCCCTGGCCTCTACTCACTAGAAACCCATGTGGGAGATAGCTGACATACTCAGAATATCCAAATTAATAAAGTTATTGGTGAAAATGAAAAATGTATCTTTTACTTTATGGAAAAGACCAAATGGACTTTTTGGCCAACCCAAAACAATAAAGAGAAAATGAAATAAGTTGAATTAGCCTTGTTTAAAAATAAACAAATAATTTTTAAATAAATAATTTACTATGCAAACAATTACATTAATGTAATAAAAATTTAATGTCAATTGAATATTTTTTCTGAAAAACAGAGTATAACACTAACCTCTAATGAATTAAGTTGTGCATTTTCTACATAATATAAACATTTACTTTTCCACTTTATAATTAAAATGTCATATATTTAAATATTTTAAAATTATCTACAAAGTAATTTATAAGCACAAAATTTAATTTCATGGTTAAATTCATTCTTCTCTCCAATCTTTCTTTCCTAAATTTTATTTTTATTACATATAGATGTATATAATTTTGAAGGTGTACAAAACAGATACTGCATATATTGAAAAAAAAGAAGGAGAAATTGAATGGGCATGTGACTCTTATGTTTCCCTTAATCTAGCTCTTCTTTATAATCCTCCTCCTAGATTCTGGCCTGTATTATCTTTGAGTGACCGTGGGACGAGCCGTGTATCTAGTCTCCCTGCACCTCTTCATGCCTGAAATTCCCCTACTGCCCCTACTAATATGATGTAAGTTTTTAGTCGACTCTAATGTCAGGTTTTTCTAAGAAATATTTTCTAATTCAAGTCAGAATTAAAATTGCTATTACAGTTCTCCTGCAGCACTTGTTTTTACATCTCCTTCAACTTAGAGCACAATCTGTCTTATTTTGAAAATTTACATACAACAAATACCTTCTATACCACTAACAGTTAGGAGAGAGACCGTGTCTTGCAAAACCCAGCCTCTTGCTGTATGACTATATACTCAATACATAACTATTAAACTAGATAACAAGTTTTAAATGTATTAATATGTAAAATATTAACAAAAATGACAGTAAAAAAGAAAACAGTGAATAAGTATAACAGCAGCAATATTTGGGACAAAGACTCTCGGGAAACACTTCTCGTTTTGTTTTGTTTTGTTTTTTACATTTCTCATTTTCTAGAGACAAACCCATGCAGGGATGTCAGGAAGAAAATGCCGATTTGATTATTCATCTACATTGACTCTTCTGTTTTGTGATGCCCAAAGTCATTATTCCCTTTCATAGATTTTTCCCTGTTTCCAATATTTCTTGATACTTTTCCTTAAATAATCCATCCATTTAACCACTGAATTACAACACTTAGTAATAAGAGGTCTTCTCCGCATTTATATTAAAATCAGAAATACATGCCTCCAAAACTCAGATACCCACGTGCAGACACCTTGGGGACAGTGTCCTCAGGCTGAGCACTGCCCAGCGCAGCTGCAGGGAGAGTGGCGCCTGAGGAGGACACACTACCGGAGAGGACAGGCCCTCTGTGCGATCTTTAGATTACCAGGGAAAACCTGCTTTGCAAGTTATGAAGAACTGATTTTACAGTAATGGGAAAATGTCTCTGCATATTGCTGTTAAAAGAATATTTTTGAGCCTTGGCAGCGTGGCTCAGTTAGTTGAGCATCATCCCGCAAAGGCCAAAGGTTGCTGGTTGGATTCCCAGTCAGGGCACAGGCCTGCTTGAGGGCCAGTCTCCCAGCTGGGGGCGTGCGAGAGGCAACCAATTGATGTTTCTCTCCCTCTCTTTCTCCCTACCTTTCCCTCTCTTTAAAATAAACGCATAAAATCTTTTTTAAAAAGAAGAATGTTTTTAAACTATTACATGTCATCAACAGAACAATGGAAAGTACAGTCATCTCAGCAAAATAAAATGTCATTTACAAGATTAATAACCTAGCCAAAGGAAGCTGGAGTCTTGAGGTAATATTTCTAAATCTCCTACTAATTGCTAACAAAAGGTAAGCGATCATTACTGCCTGAATTGCTAATAAAGAATATTTAATAATGTTATCATTTAAAAAGTAAAAACAAATCAATCCAGCAAAAGTACAACAGAAGGCATGGCCCTTTGCTCCTGAGGATCTGAGCAACTAGAGGCACAGGTCATACGGGTGTCATATTGGGGGTAAAATGTAATACAGGAAAAATCATCTATTGAACACAATTCACAATAACTATGCATTGAACAAAAAAGTTATAGGTAAAAGTGTCAGAGGGACATTAGAGGAAATCCAGAGATAGGATAAAAAGCCCTAAAAAATAAGATTAAACATGTTTTCCTGGAAAAATTCCCAGCCAAATACTTAACACTTTTCAAATATAAGAAATGTTCAAATAAAGCCTATGTAGTCAATTTATTTTTAACTCCGCTGGGAGTTAAACAGTAACCACACACACACATACACACACACACACACACACACACTAATGACTAAAACAGAGATCTGAAAGGAAGTATTTCTTAGCCATAAAAGACTTACTATTTGGCATTAATCATCACTAGAACATGTAGATTGACCTTCAAAAGGTAGTTTGAATAAACTATATTTTCTTTTTGTATGAAGAGTTAAAATCTCAATCCTCCAGAAAGTAGAATATTCTCTGGTAAGACCTACCACATCAAACAGACGTGTATGGGTGCCTGTCCAGCCTCTCGCCAAACTGGCACTTCCTTTGATTTATCCATTTACTCACCCATCTAACCCAGCCCGCCATTGATATACTTGCTGCTCTAAAATCCTTCTCAACCATAGCTCATTGTTATTCTTTTTTAGGAAGAAGACCGTAGCCTAATAATTACCAACTATACACACACGTCTACAGAAGAAACAGAAGAAGACTAGAGTAGCGTCTTAAGGTTCCATATGATTATTCATAGTAAAGGCAAACAAATCCAAGCCTGAAGTTCAATAATCTCAAATTATACTGGACAGAATCTTTTTATTTTAGAATTCATCAGGCTAACTAATTTTTAAGTATTTCATTATACTATACCATTATTTAGATTTGAAAGAGTTGATATTTTTAGGAAGGAATAACAATTGTAATTGAAAAAGAAAGATTTTTAAAAAACTGTGTTTTGTTCTAACCTTTAGGAAATAATAAAATAATTGGGTCCTAAAATAAGTATACAATATTTTTTATTTAAAATACACATTTAAATAACAAAGTTATTTTATTTTAAAAAGGGATTGCAGATTTTCAAAACTTTTCTAAGGCATATATAGAGTCAAGTGACTTTTTCTAGATGACTTTAAAATGAAGAAAACTTGGGGCACAGTTCTATTCACAGGGTATTTCATGTAAATATCAACACCTTGTTGTTCTAATTAATTTTATGTGGCATCTTGGGAGACAGCTGTGAAAAGATGCCTTCATGGAAAATTAAGGATTCAAGTCAAGAAGACGTGAGACTTGGAGGTCAGTCCCCCGGACTTTTAGCTGTAATTTCCACGTGAACAAAGTCACTAAACATGACCATAAATAACCATGTCCTTTGCGTGGGCTCAGGATTGTCTTTTTTCTGTGAAACCCAGGACACGCTGGCTGCTTACTCATCCAGACAAAATGTTGCCGGGCCTTCTCTCACAGCAGAAGCTTTATTTGGCAGTTGTGCCGAATATCTCATACGTTCTGACACCACTGACAAGGACAAAAGCATAGTACATATTTTTCATTAAGCATCCATATGAGAAACTCTTCAAGGATGGGCTCACACAAGAGGTTGATGAGCTTATTTACACAGATGGGCCATCACGGAATTCAAGAGCAATATTAAATAAAGTCACAGTTCCAAACTGCACTGGGCTATAAAACTGCATTTGCCATCCAACTAGATCCATAATAAATAAAATGTGTTATCAGTAAAAACCAGCATAACTGATCTTCCCATCATCGCAATTAATGCACAACAAAAACGGATTGGTTGAAATCTCCGTGTCACTTTGTCGCTCAGGTAAATGTAGAAGAGCAAAGAAGAAAAACATCTTATGATGTTTGACACTTTTTAATCTTCATTGTTGAATTCGTTCACAAGTGATATGACTGATTTTCTGGGAGCTAAGAAAATTATTTTACTGTCCCAATATTTGAAGGATAAGGGAACTAATTGCTTGAGGAAGGTTTTCTCTGTCTCCCTTTCTCTTATTCTGACGTCAGGGAGACTTTACAAAGATAATGAAATGCCCAGATTAAAGTTTCATTAAACCTCCTTCAGATGTTCCCAAGAAAATAAATTAGCTTCTTCAGGTACTTCATTGAGAAGTGGATTCTTTCTTTTCGTGTTCTTTTTTAGAAATGCAGAAGCTACAACTTCATTTTGGATGCTTGCGGGTGGCAGGGTGTAATGGGGAGCAGGTTCATATCGAGGACTTAACAACACCTGCACAAGGTAAGCGTGCACCCCCCACCCTGTGAAACAGAAGGGCAACTTTCACCTCCAGCTTTTGATTTTTGTTTTCAGTTGGGCAAAGCACTGATGTTTTCTGTACCTAGAGAATTTCAAAACTCAAAAACATAACATTCAAAAGAAGAAAATTTTATCCATTGCGACAGCATGGATGGACCGGGAGACCATTATGCTAAGTGAAATAAGCCAGTCAGAGAAAGACAACTACCGTATGATTTCATGTATATGAGGAATGTGATGAAGAAACTGAACAAGCAAAACAGAGACAGACCCATAGGTGGAGAGCAGGCTGACAGCTCTGATGTGGAGTTAGGGGGTGGAGGGATCAAGCAAAAAAGGAAAAGGACTCATGGACATGGACACCAGTGTAGTGACTGCAGGGGAGAAGGAGGTATAAGCGTGTTAAATGGTAATGGAAAAATACAATATTTTTTAAATATTAAAAAAACATACCATCCAGGAAACCAAAGCAGCAAGCCATTTATCATGAAGCAATCTCATCCGATGCAGTGGATCATAAGAGCCAGTCTGTTTTTATAGGTAGAGAAGCAAATAGAATCTTGCCAGAGTTCATCCAGCAAGACCACAGAATAAATTCATTGCTTACACTTTTATTTAAGGTATACTTTTGTGTAATGCTATTAAGGCAAATCAATAAAATCTGAAATTTTGATATCTGAGGAGGAAGAAAATAATTTTAAGAGAACATATTGTAGTATTCCACAGCTCATACTTTGGAAAACACCATTTTTGTAGGACTAAATTTTCCCAGACACATACATAACAATGTACAATGCCCTTTCTCCTAGTAATCTAAAAAGAACCATTTAACACCTTCTAAGCAAATATCTACATCATAGGTTCTGTTATTACCTTTTCAAACTTTAGCTTCTTGTACATGGCATCAAATTTCTACCTCTAGCTTTCCTCCATTCTTTTTATAATCAATCGAAAACAATAAACAAACAAACAAACAAAATACTGATTGCTGCCACTACCAGAAGCCTAGGAGAAATAAACCACCCTAATCTCCGGTGATGTTTCCTTCATTTTAGAAACAATCAAAGCTCAACTTGAGTTTCTTATGGTTTAACATGGAGGAAATGTGAACGGGAAAAAGCAAATGACATATCTTTATATCTAGGAGAAAAGCAAAAGGGCAAATCTCTCCCAAATTCGACCCGTAACATCATGGCTTCAGGTGGCAACAAGGTCACTAAGGAGACATTAAAATGAACTGATAAAAAACATTTTGTGCCAAGTGATAAAAAATTTTTCTCAAGCAGAAGTGGAAAATAGTAAGAGATTTAGTTCTTAGAGTATACAAGTGTGTAATTACGGTTCTGACACAGGCATTAAGGCATGCTGAAAAGCAGGTGTGTTCTTTTCCTGATCTTTATCTTGGAGGTGAGGGGTAGGCACAGAACATTCCCAGCTTCTCCCCAGGTCTGTCTAAGGATTCATGGAGTGCCAGGATGAGGAAGTACCACTTAGTGCTTAAGGAAAGTAATTCAGAACAAGCAAAAAAAGTTTCATTCTATATTATTTTTCAGAAAAAAGTTCAAATGGTTCAATCTAAAGCAATCTAAAGAGCACTTAAAAAGGTCACAAGCATTTAATAAAGCATCACTTTGCTTAATGTTTAGTAAAGAGCCATATTTACTTCTCTTTTTCATGCTAGAGGTTTAAAATAGAAAAAAAATGTCTCAAAAGTCTCGGCTGGTAGGAATCTGAAACAGCTAGAAATTAAATTTGTATAACTACCTTAAAGGGTTTGGAGGGTGAAATTAATCACTGTTAAAAGTCACTCAGACTGCAAGCATTTACTTTGTGCTCACCATCTCTAAGGCTCTGAACGAGGCAATAACTAGGACAATGCTAAAGCTCTGACTCAGCAAAACAGAGGAGGAATAACTACACAAATACATACAAATAATTGCAAAACATAACAGCCCTATTAGAAAAAATGAGTATCTCTTCACGATGTTTGGGCAGCGTGCTGTCTAAATAGAAATCAGAGGATTACCAGTCCGGAGCAGTGGGCTAAGAGCACAGAGCAAACGGTGAGTGTATGAATCTTGACTCCAATATTTGCTAACACTGCAGTGGTGGGTCAGGTACTTCCTAGTTTCCTCATCATAAAACGGGGGTGGGAAGGGAATCTATATCATGGGGTTGTTATAAGGATATAATGACAATATATATAAAGCACTTACATAAAAGTGACTGATATGTAGTGTTATATAAGACTTAATTGAGGTTATTATTTCAGATATAAATATCCTTAAATATGCTAACTTTCCCCTAACACTGTCAACATTCTCATGTCAAACTGAAAAAAAAAATTCTTAGACATTAGATAGCATTTAAGACTCTTGTTTTTACTCTTAACAAATTGACTACTGAAATAGTTTAAACTGCTTCAATTTATTCACAAGGTTCCTGCTGGGACGCATGCCCTTTCCGAAGGAAAATGATGTGGCAATGAATGTTTGCACATTCCGTCTAAAATGGTGGGGCTAGAACTGGTTTGGAAATAGATAAGCAAACCATGGGCACACTCTGCTTGATCACTGCTTTGCTGTGCTTTATAGTATTAACCAGAGGGTTACATCACAAAAATTCTCCACTTTAGGCCAGATACTTTTATGGCACTGAGAGAATTGCATCCTAATGTAAACTTAAGGCTGTAAGGTGGTGCACCGCTGGATTGCACCAGCTGGTTCGCTTCCGGATGTGCTCTGCTCTGCAGAAGCCTACCCACGCTTCTCAGTCACCTAGATCTACATAGCGCCGCTCCAGCCCATGCTCATCTCTACTTACGGTCCCTGAACATACAGACAGTCTTGGGTTAAAATTTTTCTGAGGATCCTTAGGCTGTTGGCTACAGAAAAAGCTAAGAGGGGAATGTAAGAATTAATGAGAAGAGAAGACAAAGAAATTTAAAATATCTGGTAAAGGTAGACTCTTCAGGAATCATAAAATAATGACACTGGTTTCCTTAGGCAATGAATTGTATCTAAAAAATCATTTCAAAGTAGAGATGAAATAAATGGTCAGATGAAAGAAAAAATTATTTAAATAAATATATAACCTTCTCTACTGTGGAAGTCAGCACTAATTTGACTATGTGATCAGGCAATAAGAGAACACAATTTGGAGTCTAGCAGGTTCCATTGAAATGTTGGTTCTGCCCTGGCTCCGGTGGCTCAGTTGGTTGGGTGTTATCTTGTAAACCAAAGCACTGTGGTTTCACTTCCAGTCAGGGCTCATGCCTAGGTCATGGGTTCAGTCCCTGGTGGGGGTGTGTACCAGAGGCAATCGATGTTTCTCTCTTACACTGATGTTTTTCTCCCTTTCTTTCTCCCTCCCTTCACCTCTCTCTAAAATCAATAAGCATGTCCTTGGGTGAGGTTTTAAAAAAAGAAATCTTCGTTCTTTTACTTATAAGCTATATGAGCTGGATGCAAAAAAAAAAAAAATGTAACTACTCTAGGCTTCAGCTTGATGTAATATTAAATGGAATGACGTATGGTAAAACTCTGGTAACACAGTGAGCACTCAATAAATAATAACTATTAATATAAAAATTATAATGTTCATTTTTCAAACTTATTCTATTATCTTATTCAAGCTTTTAAATGTTAATAAAAAAGAATAAAGATGATAACACAGTGCTTTGGTGATGGGTAATATTCACAATTTTAAGATAAAGAAAATCTTAAATCAGTAAATGAGTGGATCAAAAACTATGGTACATTTACACAATGGAATACTATGCAGCAGAAAGAGAGAAGGATGCCCTACACCTTGTGACAGCAGGGATGGAACTGGAGAGCATTATGCTAAGTGAAATAAGCCAGGTGGTGAGGGACACATACCATATGATCTCATCTTTAAGTGGAACCTAATCAACAAAACAAACAAGCAAGCAAAATATAACCAGAGGCATTGAAATTAAGAACAAAAGGACAGTAACCGGAGGGGAGATGGGAGGAGATAATGGGGGGAAAGGTGAAGGGTTTTCAGGAAGAACTATAAAGGACACATGGACAAAACCAAGAGGGAGTGGAATCATGGGAGGGAGGGAGGGATGGCTGGGGTTGGGGGTAGAGACAGGGGGAAAGGCAGAAAACCGTACTTGAACAACAATAAAAATTTTTTTAATGGAAAAAAAATAAACATTTAAATTTTGTAAACTTAAAAAAAAGAAAATCTTAAATCAAACTCTGATTTCTGTTTCTAAGAATGATGCTGCTTTTTAATCCCTGTAGCTAAGAAGTAATAATTTGATGAAGAAACAAAGAGTGGGAAAAATAAGTGAAGCTAAGTCTTGAGTCTACGCATTACCCACGTGTCAGACCTTTTCACTCCTTCTCCTCTGCCGTTAACCTCTTTCATGTTTGCCATCTCTTTACCTCTTCGTGCTGCACTCTGGAGAGCTCCTTCAGTTCTACCTTTCTATTCATAATTCTCTCTTCCGCTCTTTCTAACTGTGATAAACCAGCTACTACATGTACTATATTTTTAAAGGCAACTGTAACATTTTTGTTTCTAGAAATCTTCATTTGTCATTTTTAAAACCTGCCTTCATTTTGTTCATATTTTCAAGCTTCTTTTTATCTTCTCAAATTTATTAATATACTATCATATACTCTCTGTCTAACATGTCCGATATTTTAAGCACATACGCGACAGCTCTCAATTGTTTCAGCTACTTCATGGCCGCAGAACCTGGTTGCCTGGTGTGCTTCATTATTTTTGACAAGATGCCCTTTTTTCTTGGGATTTATGTGTGAAAACCTTTTGAGATGTGACATGAAGGTTGGTATCTCTAGAAAGGATTTGGTTTAGTGTCTGTCTGGCATCTGAGGGTATCTCTAGTCTAGGATTTTAATTTAAAGCTAATTTTAAATTAAAAATCCTGGCTTAATATTTATAGTGTACTGAGGTACAAACACTATTTTGTTTGCTTGTTATGAGCTAATGTGATGCACGGCTACAAATTTTCAGGGGAAATTTTCTTTCCTTCTGTATTGCTGTCCAAGTTTGAAATAGACAATTTCTTTGTAGTCTTCTGAGGAAGGAGTTAGGTTTATTTCTTGATTATCTGTGTGCTGATGGTGTAGGTTTTTTAAGGTCTTGGCTTTATGGGAGGCCTCCCATTAAACTTCTCACCTTCAGCTTTGTCTTCTTTCCCTATCTCTGTGAAACCTTGAAAATTATGCTCAAATTCTCCTAGCTGGGAAAATACCCTCAAGACAAAAGCTAGTTTGAGGGTTTGTTTTTTTTTTAATCTCTCCGTTTTTTAAAGGTAAAATCACGGTCAAGCCTTATAATACTGATATAAAGACAATCAAAAATAATCTGAAACATTCTATTTCTAAAAAGGAAAAGGACCAAAAACTTGATTAAATGCTACCAGGAAATATGTAATAGCATAAATGATAAAGTATGCATAAAACATAAGCTCTCTAGATAATTTTCTCAGTACATCATCAAATGACCCTTAGCCTCCCCTGAAGGAATCTGTGACAATGTCTATGAAAATGTGTCCGAAGAAATATTTTCATTATTTCAAGGGAAATAACATATTTACATTTTAAAAAGAGCTATCTGGGCCAAACAAGTTTTTCTTGTTTGTTTGACTAGAATTGTATCTACCCTGCATAATAACTTAATTTGGCCTGTTTGAAATAGAAACTCTGATTGAGATTTATAGATGTCATTGATTAATATAGAGGTAAATTTTTAATACTTGGTAGCTATAATTTTTTAGTACTAAAAAGATAATCTTTGGGTTCACATGAAAGGAGACTAGTAATTAAAAGGGTCTGTAATGATAAAACAGTTAGGAGATATCTCTTTTGAACTTTTGTGTAAATTAGTAACCATATAGGGCTTCTGATGATTTTTATGTTACATCAATATACTATGTGTGGTTGATTAAAAATTGGCAGTGGTTACGCTGGGTAAAGGAAGAATCCATCAGATGCTAAATACAACCCATTCACCACTATTCTACAGGAAAATTCCTCAGTTCAAACTCTTCCAACCTAGTCCAGTGTTATAAGTACACAAACTATTTATATTGAGAATACTTTTATTCTTGATTTTCTCCAACCATTCTTTTTGTAAAAAGGTAGTTTATTTTTGTTCTCCTTCTCCTTTGACACTTCTCATTTGTCAAAATGTCAACCCTTAATGCCAATTGCCTTGATTTTTTTTATCCTTCTTAATCTTAATTTATTCCTGAACTTACTTGTCCTTCTTATAACCACTGTAGAATCCCATTATTCCAGAAAATCTATTCAAAACACTGCAATCCCCCTATGAACAGAGGGAGAACTATACATTGGTTGATTTCCAATTCTTTTTAGATTTTATCTTCAATTGCTTTTCTCTCTGACTATCCTGTATAAAACAATTTTAGATTCACAGGTCTCCTAACTGAATTGACCTTGTTCTTTTAACAGCAGCCAAATTCCTTTCTGAGATGCATCATAGCTACCTCCTAGCTTAATGGAATTAAAGTTGCATGTAGTTGCAGGGTGAGCGAGTTACAGCATTGAAACACTCTTTGTGTAACATCATTTATACTAATTGAAATGGTACTTTTTATTTTTAATTATGGCTATTGATGAAGTCTGGCATGAGCGAACCATTGCAAAAGTCATTAGAATTAAGCTTTTTGCCTAAGCAAAACATGAAGAACAACTGTGGCTGAGAAACTATTTCAGAAAGCTGCAGAAGCAGAGTCTCACCACAACCAAGTTCCGCAGGCTAAGAATTAACAAAGCTCTGGCTCTTAAGCTCCTTATATTGTGTGATCACCATTCTGGCTTTCACAGAAAAGAGCAGAAGAATGAACTCAAAATGAACACTGCACCTTCTTAAGCATTTCAGCAAAGTAAAAAGGACAGACAGAGACTGTGTGCAGCCGAGGAATTCAAAACCAGCATATTAACCATTAGTGACCAACAAAACAAAACACACGAAGGGCCGAACGAGACAATAATCCTTTGGGATTAATCCGTCCTTCACACTATTGAGTACCTGCTGTTTATTTTTATCACATACATAGTTTTCCTTGCAGTTTCATCGAGTATATCTAAATCAGAGAGGCGCAGCTAGTAGACAGAAGTACAAGTGAGTAGAAAGAAAAAAGCAACCTGTTTTAAGTATTAAGATTTGAGGAAAAAAAAAGAAGTAAAAAGAAGAGGCCATTCAAATGGAGATGAATCAAACATATGCACAAAAGAAACCTTGCTTCCATAAGCAAAATGCACAAATTAATAATTTGCCAGTAAGTGGTAACAGCATTTGTCACAGAAATGTCAATAAAATCATCTCCTCCCACCACGTACACTTGGTTTAAAAGGGCAAAAAAAAAAAAAAAAGGCATTTCCTTTAAGTGATGTCTTAAAATCACTTCTGGCCTAAAATAATAGTAATTCAAGGACAAAAGCAAAGACAAGACTCACCAGTAATAAAAAGAAAGAGTCACTAAAGTATATGCTATCCTGGACATTCTTTTGATGATTTTTTCTCCAAATATCAACACATGATTCAGAGATGGACAGGAATTTTCTCTAAATTTTCCCATTTTAACTAAGAAGCAAGAAGTTCACTTCCTTTACAATTCACACTTTTATCTGTATAATTGAGGGGAAAAACAAAATGCTACAAACATAAATATGTGCATGGGAAATTAATGTATAAGTTAAAAATTTTATATTGCATTGACTGTGCTATACCCTGAAGTCAAGATCCAGGAGAAAGCCTTTTAGTACTCCTCCAATTCAGTTTGCTACATTGAGAGCAGGTTTTATTTTTAAAGAATATCAAGGAATAAAGATTTTTATACCCTTTTGTAGTTCATATTAAAAATGTTTAATTGCCTTTTATGTTAATAAGATATTTGTGTGTCCATGAGCCTTTCTTTTTCTCTTTGCTTTTGGTGATTGCCAGAGGGAAGGGGCTGGGAGGAGGCAGAAGGTAAAGGGGAATAAATGGTGATGGAAAGACACTTGACTTGGGGTGGTGAACACACAATACAATATATAGATGATGTATTATAGAATCGTATGCTTGAAACCTATACAATTTTATTAAGCAATGTCACTCCCAATAAATTCAATTTAAAAAAAGTCCTTTCTCAGATGAACTGAAATTTTTACCTGTAATTTAAGGCCATTTATCTTACTCTGACCTTGATGTTGACGGAGAACTGGTGAGTAGCCTTCCTATAATGCGCAGTTACGTATTAGAGCCAACTACTAAGTTATCCCTACATCTTCTCTTGTGCAGGGGGAGCACATGTAAGCAATTAAGCTTTTCTGATCGGATTTATCTCCGGTTGTTTTTAAATCAATCTCTCTCTCCCCCCTCCATCCCTATCTCTGTTCTTTGCTTAATTTTTCTCAGTCTCTTAAGCTTGTTCACATTTTCTTTATAAGATGATCATGACCAGTGATTATTACTTCCCAGGTTTTACAACCCTTATTTTTGATTTGCATGCCAGTATATTACTTATTTTAAAATACTGGGCTTTCCTTTTTTAATATTAAATAATATTATGTTTAAATAAATTATGTTTAAAATATTTACTGATGTGCAGACATGCATATGATATGGAACCTTATCAACAGTTATGATAAAGAAGTTTATAATGTTACACACATTCAGAAATATAAGTTCCTGTGTGTGGCCACATTGGGAGTGATTTTTACTTGTTTTCCCTTCACTTTCATTGTTGACACTTTTACAGATGTCCCCATCCCACCCCTTACCTTGCCTGCCTCCACCCAGCCCCTGGGCGCCCCACTCTGGCCATCACCACACTGTTGTCTGTGTCTGTGGGTGATGCACATATGGGGTGGGGCAAAACCAGGTTTACAGTTGTGAGTACATAAAAGAGTTTATTCTGTATTGTTATTTATTAGTTGTGTTTTCCATATGAGCCTACTTTTGCCCCACCCTGTGTGTGCTTTGGCTAAGCCCTCCACCTTCTTCCATCGAATCTCACCCCCACCCTCCCCTCTGACAACTGTCAGTCTGTTCCCTGGACCCAGAGGTTATTATGCTAAGTGAAATAAGCCAGTCGGAGAACGACAGATACCATAGGACCCACGTACTATTATATGTGGACTCTAATGAACAAAATAGAGACAGAACCATGGACATGTAAAGTTCTGCACTGTTCACTGGGGGAAAATCAATTCCTTTAGTATATGTCGAAAGACTGTAACCTAAATCATATTTCTTACTGAAATAGTGGCATAATAGGCAATTAGTAAAAAATAATATCCTGGTAGAGTGGAAAAAGCATGAATTAGAAACAGTGATATGTGACTCAGCTCTGACACCTAGGAGCCTGAGAACGTCCTTAAATTCCCTGCGTCTGTGTTTACTCTTATGTACATTAGAGATAATAATATCTGTCTTACAGTGGTAGAAGATTAAATGAGATTATTAAGTAGATGTCCAGTGCAAAATAGGCCCTGAAGAAACAATTGATACTATTATTCCTGCTACTTATATTGTTGCCACTATATACCTGACTGTAGGCCTGCTGTCCAAGTGTTTTACAGAAATGACCGCAAGTGTTATAGTTAATCTGTATAGCTATATGTAATGATTCAGATACTGTAAAGTATGTACAAATGTGTCAAAGAGAACAAAATAGGAATCAATTACATTTATTTGAAAATATGTATGCAGTTGACTGTAAACAGAGAAAGCAAAGACTAAGAAGGCCTGCTTAAAAGAATAAAAGCTGGGAAAAAATTGCAGAACTGGGGGCTGATTGTGCCTGCGGCAGGAGAGTGCAGAAACAGCGGGGAGCTGGGCTGGCATTGTAGGGCTCCCATGAGGCCCAGGGCCGAGCGGTCAGGCCACATGTGACAGAACCCATCAGAAAACATAATGACTGGGCAGCACAATTCTTCCCCCTCTGGACTTCCTATGGAATTACCTCTAAAACTCTTCAATCCTATTTCAAGTGCCAACTCTTTTTCCTAATGCTTGCAAAACAGATGGGCTCTTTCCCTCTGAAACACCATAAGGTTTTGCTTCTATTGCTTCTCTGACATTTACTTTAATTCAACTCACCAAATACTTATTGAGTGCCTACTACATGCAGGCAGTAGAATGAGTCCTGGAAAACAGTGAAAAACAGACATAGGTCTCTCCCTTTATGAAGCTCACATTTAATGGGGGAAAGCAGGAAGCCAGGTAACACAGTAGACATAATATTGAATAAACTGTATAATATGTTAGAAGGTGATCGGTACAATGGCACAAACAGTGAAGTGGATCAGACTAAGAAAATAGGTGAAGAAAAGTGAGAATGTCAGTTAACATTAAAATGAGTGACCTCTTTGAGAAAGTGACACTTAAATAAGGGCTTCAAGGAGAACACATTAGAACCGTGATAATGTGTGCAGTAATATCATTCCCTACAGAGGGAACAGCTAGCCAAAGGCCCCAGTATGGTAGAGAGTTTAGCTGGATTTCAGGAAAAGCAAGAGAGCTGGTAAGGCAGTAGTACTATGAGTGAAGGGACAGTAATAACAGATGAAGTCACAAGCATAAGAGATACAATAAAAGTTAGGAGTCTATGGGGGGTTTGGAGAACGTGGGATGAGCAGAGAGCAGACAAGGACTTGTGAGCCATTGCAGACTGCCTTTTATTCTCACTTTGGCAGGGAGTCATTGTAGGGTTTCAGGCAAAGAGGTGGCACTGTCAGACTTAGACTTTAGAAAAGATCACTCTGAAGCTTGGTTAAAAATACACTGCATGGAGCAGGATTAGAATAAGAGAAACCTTTTAGGAACTATGTGGTTATTCAGACCATATGGCAACAATAATAGTAGGGAGAAGAGGTCAGATTCCAGAAATACTCTGACAGCAGAGACAAGATTTCCTGACAAAGAGAATGAAAGAAAGAGAGGATCAAAGGTGGCTTGAGAACTTGCCATCCACTGAGATGGTTCATATCATAACTTGTCTTAAAATATATTTCTTTATTTGTGAAAAGTTTTATAGATAAGAGCCCAGAATGTGGAGTTAGATCTGACTTCAAATCCTGGCTTGTCCACTTGCTGGATGTGTAACCCTGTGGAAACAACCTCTTCAGTCTCAGTTTCCTCATCAATAAATGGGTTGAAAATGCCTACATTCCTGGTGTTCTGTTAGGAGTAAATGGGATAATACACAATACATGCAAGTGGTTCGCAAAATGCCTTTTACGTAGTGAGTGCTCATTATACAATAGATGTGCTTTTACCATTACTTTCAGTATAATTACTGTTTTCATTCCAGGTTTTATGTCTAGCAGTAGGTTTTATTCTTGATGGAAGGCACTATCTTACTTTTTTTAGAGGAAGAAAACCTGTCCTGTATAGAGAGTTAGTATATGCTCTGTCCATGAAGTAATCATTCCCTGGCTGACATGATGCTGTGGATGGGGGACCTGGTATCTGAAGGGACAGTCGTGCAAATGACTGATCAGCCTTTTCATATTCACTTTGAAAGATGATAGAAGTGGTATATGTTTTCCTCTTTAGCCATACAAGGATTTTTAAGCTTTAAATCTGGAACATATTGGTAGAGTATTGCAAGTTGAATTGCCACACCTCCTTTTTTATCCATGTCCAACGTGACCCCTTGTGGATTTCTCTCTGCTTCTCAGTTCTTTCCTTTTACTCTGTGTAATTTTATTTTGTCTCTAGAATATATCAACCTTGTTATAAGAATTGCTAAAAAGTGTTTGTGTTTTTAAAGTATCCTCTTTAAATTTGCTTAAGTCATTTTTGAAATATGTTCCTTGCTCCCAAGCTTTCTGCAATCCTCTCCAACTGGGCAGTAAACTTAATGAACATAACTTACTTTCACCCTCCACATCATTGGGTATTTGATTCATATTTCCCTTTGTGCTTTTAGAGAAAAGAAACTACGTCAATCTATCTTTCCCAGTTGCCCTATCTATGAACAATATTTTCCTATTTCCATTTTACTTTTAGGATAAAAGCATCCTCACTTTCAATCTGTTATTAAAATTGAAAATTTGTTACCACAATTTTACTGGATGTAACTCTTTTAACTCTTTTTTTTACAGACTAGTTCTCATTACTTTCTCTTCCCATTTTAAAAATATGTGTCTGATTTAGGAGGCTAATTTTATTCAGTTAATTCTAGTATTACCTGGCATTTCTTCAAAAGCACTCAGTTCTTAAATTTAGATCCACAAAATTCAGTATCTAGTATGTTGGTTCCTAACCTTTATTTATCTATAATCACAACCCTTATAATGCATTTCTATACAAAAATTATTTAAAGTATAATAAAACTACACAGGAAGAATAACAAAAAAAAAAAAAACCGGCAGCGGGAGTAATTAGAATAACTATTAAGGGAATAATCACAAGAGACAATAAGCCAGCAAAGCATGGATGCAGTGAGAGGTTGACTTTCGACAGAGGTTAATGTGGTCTTTAACAGGGATCTTCAGGGAGGGAAGCACAGAACGGTGCTGGCAAGAAGTTTTTGTGCTACACACTACAATTAAAAGAATAATAAGTTCTACATGCTACAACTCTAGACACAGCAATCTTTTTAAAAATGTCCAGATCTATAGTATCATTTCTATCTCTACCACACCCACAGAACTATTCTTTCTAGAATGCTATTTTGATTATACTCCTCTGTTGGAAATTCTCCTGATCTGCTGGATAAAGTTCAAACTTCTTCGTATCACATGAAAGGTCTTCCGAGTTCTTACCAGCTTATCTCGCTAACCTGTCTACTTCCCCAAACTCTTGCAGTTCTCTGACCATGTTGAAGTCTTTGATATTCCACTCAGACACTGGTGTGTTCCTTTTACGAACCTTCTCTACAAAAGGGTTCTTTTTTTGCCTTTTTGTCACTCTCTATTCCCTTACTCCCGTGACTATAACATTCTTATTTTCATCATAAGTTCTAAGATTTGGACGTTGGTATCCATTACTCTTTTCTAGCCATCATTTTCTTTTGAAACCCTACTTCCAGTGACTCCATTGGGCCTCCCAGTTATGTGGCCTATCCATCTCTCCCACCAGAGGAGGAGCTCATGAGTCAGTCAAGCCAGTCAGAATGTCCCTGGGGAATCTCTGGCCCATGACAGAAGGATTGGCCAGTGGTGATCTATTCCCTAATCAGAACAAACCATAGCCATTTGGGGAAACAAAAATAGATTCTGTTGTGAGGGAGGAAGTTTACTTTCCTCTGAGCTCATTAGGATCATAAGGTTGGGGACTCTATCAGCCTAAACTTGCTTGAGGCCACCTCCCTAAGAATTATCTAAAAATTATGTCAGATAGAAGCAAGGAGCCATGAAGCCGATGAAAGGTTGATTTCTGATGACACCGTTGAAATAACTGGACTCAATCATTCCTAAAGCTAATACTAAATCTCATGCTTATAAGATATTCAGTCAACAGATTCCTTTTTATTGTTTAAGATGGTTTGAGTTCGGTTTCCACATTTAAAATGGAAACACAGTTGTTAATACTTATGTTGCTGCACTGATATTTAGACGCTGTCTCTCCTTTGTGTCTCATTTCTTGTGATGCCCTAGCACTCAGAACACGGTGCCTAGGACATAAGCAGGGGCTCACAAATGGTTCTGGAATAAGTGCTCCAACCAGAGCTGTTGATCAAATATGGCAGTGGTAAGAATGTTGGCTCTGGAACCTGGTTTTCTGACCAACGTATCCTTGGAGTGACCGTGACTCATCTTTAAAATGAGAGTCATGAAAATAACATCCCCCATATGGAATTATGATAATTAAATTAATTAATAAATGGAAAGAGTTTGGCACGGTGCCCAGCACAGAATAATCATTTAATAAATGTTAGCAGTTGATATTATTTATGGGTGTACAGTTGTCCGTGTTACCTGTCACACGTCCCAGAATGACAAATTACCCGTCATACATCCCAGATGGTCTACCCACTCCATCTACACAGTTAAACCGGTCATTTCATATTACTCACGCGCTAACTTCCTGATAGAGAGAGCCTGAGAGAAGCAAATTGGAAAACCGAACAAAGACCCTAACGATACGTTAAGGACTGGTACAGAGACAGTCAACACGAATCCCTGAGACTGCAGCCAGATTGTTCTGATTTTTATTTTTGCACATGCACATTTGAAGATTATTTTCCAGATATGCCATCTAGACCAAGGCCACTATTTTTTACTACATTTTTAGATGTTTAGTTTGGCACCATGTGGGTGAATCTAAACAATGAGGGCCCATCAAGTAAACATAATGAACAAGTAGACAGAAAATCAATAAGGATATATTGTAGAAGATTTGAACAACTCTATAAACTAACTTGACCTAATTGGCATTTAGAAAACATTCCAGCCAACGACAGTGAAATACACATGATTCTTTTGAAATGCAGACAATACATTTACCAATGGACATCAAATTCTGGACCATAAAATAAGCCTTAATGACTCTAAGAAGATTCAACTCATCCAGAATATATTTTACTGACCACAATAAAATTAAATAAAAAATAAATGGAAAATTTTATGGAAAATCTTCAAATATTTTTAAACTAAACAATGCACTTTATATAACCCATAGACAATTAATAAATCAAGTAGGAAGTTATAAGGTATTTTAAAGTGAATAAAAATGAAATCTCAATATATAAAAACTTGGAGCATGCTATTAGAGAGTCCACTTAGGAGGAAATTTATAGAATAAACACCTGAATTATAATAGGAGAAATGTCCCCAACTAAAGACCTCAGCTTACACCTTAAGAACTAGAATAAAAAAGGACTGGTTAAACCCAAAATATATAAAATGAAAGAATAATGATTAGAGGGAAAAAGCTATAAAGCAGTAGTAAGAGCGAAAATCAATTAAACCAAAAGCTAGACTTTTGAAAATAAATGTATAAACTTCTTTATAGTGAGACTAATCAGAAACGAAGGATAAGGGAAAAATTAATAGTATCTGGAATAAAAGATGACATTTTTAGAGATGCAGTAGAATAATATTAAAAGAATAATATATCATGTCCAACTTTATACCAATAAGTTAAACATCTTGGATGAAATGAGTCAAATTCTTGAAAACATACAAATTACCAAAGCTTACACAAGAAGTCATAAATAATCAGTTATATATTAATGAAATCATTAGTTAAAATTCTTCCCATGAAGAAAATTCTAGGCCCAGGTTGCTGGACTGATAAATTCTATCAAATATTTAACAAAGAAAAGAACATAAATTCTCCCAGAAAATTGAAAAGGAATTAATAGCTTAACTTCTATGTGTCTAGCATTGCAGCATTAACAAAACCAGATACTACAAGAAAAAAAAACCCTACAGACTAATATCCCTAATAAACATAAATACAAAATTTCTAAACAATTTTTTGGCAAATTGAACACAACAGTATATTAAAAATACATTATGACCAAATGGTTTTTGTCTCATGAATGCAAGGATAATCTAACACTCAAAAAATCAATGATATAATCACCATACTACAAACTGAAAAAAAATAACACAGCAAAAACAGAAACATCTTGCCCTGGTCAGTGTGGCTCAGTTGGTTGGAGTGTCCTCTCATAGACCAAAAGATAATGGGTTCAATGCCCGGTCAGCACACATATCTAGGTTGCAGGTTCCATCCCCAGTCGGGTCACATGTAAGAAGGCAACCAATCAATGTTTCTCTTTCACATCAGTGTTTCACTGTTTTGCTCTCTCTTTGTCTCTTTCTCTTCCCCTCAATCCACAAACAATGAAATATTCTACAGAGAAAGTAAGCATATATAATGAGTGAAATTTAGTTTATTCAATAAATGGTGTTGGGAAAATTGGACAGCTATGTGCACAAAAATGAAACGAGATCACCTTCTTACACCACACACAAGAATAAATTCAAAATGGATCAAAGACAAAATGTTAGACCTGAAACCATTAAAATCACAGAAGGAAACATAGGCAGCAAAACCTCACGCATTGCTTGCAGAAATTTTTTATCGGATATATCTCTCCAGGCAACAGAAATGAAAGAAAAGAAATAAACAAATGGAACTACATCAAAATAAAAAGAAATTATCAACCATGTAAAAAGACAACTCTGAGAATGGGAGAACATATTCACAGAGTAGTCTGATAAGGGGTTAATATCCAAAATTTATAAAGTACTTACAAAACTCAACACCAAAAAAACAACTCAAATAAATAAAGAACTCACATGACCCACTCTAGGAAGACAAAAAAACAAATTAAAAAATGGGCAAAGGACTCAAACAGACACTTCTCCAAGGAGGACTTACAAAGGGTCCAAAGACATATGAAAAGATGCTCAGCATTGCTAGGCATCAAAGAGATGCAAATTAAAACCACAATGAGATACTACTTCACACCAGTCAGAATGGCCATCATAAACAAATCAACAAACAACAAGCATTAGAGAGGATGTGGAGAAAAGGGAACCCTAGTGCACTGTTGGTGGGAATGAAGACTGGTGCAGCCACTGTGGAAAAAAGCATGGAATTTCCTCAGAAAACTAAAAATGGAACTGCTTTTTGACCCAGCAATTCCACTGCTAGGATTATATCCTGAAACCGCTGAAACACTAATCCAAAAGAACCTATGCACCCCATTGTTCATAGCAGCACAATTTACAATAGCGAAGTACTGGAAGCAACCTAAGTGCCCATCAGTAAATGAATGGATCAAAAAACTATGGTACATTTACATAGTGGAACACAGCAGGAAGAAAAAAGGAGCTCTTACCCTTTGAGACAGCATAGATAGAACTGGAGAGCATTATGCTAAGTGAAATAAGCCAGACGGTAAAAGACAAATACCATATGATCTCACCTTTAAATGGAACCTAATCAACAAAACAAACAAGCAAGCAAAATATAACCAGAGAAGTACACCTTCCCTGAAGCTTCTATTGAATGGGACAATAATTATTTCATAGATCAAAATAACTCTAATTTAAATCCCAGCTCCAGTAAAATATAACCAGAGACAGTGAAATTAAGAACAAACTGACAGTAACCAGAGGGGAAGTAGAAGGGGATAATAGAGGGAAAAGGGGAAAGGGTTTATGAACTATAAAGGACACATGGACAAAACCAAAGAGGAGTGGAATCAGGGAAGGGAGGTGGGGATGGCTGGGGTGGGGAGAGAGGTGCAGGGAAAACGCAGACAACCATACTTTAACAATAATAAAAATAAAAAGTAAAGTAAAATTTAAATAAGTAAGCAAGTAAGTAAATAAATAAATAAATAAATAAATAAAATTCCTGCCTGTTAAAAAAAAATGGGCAAAGGACCTGAACAGACACTTCTCCAAAGAGGACCTACAGATGGCCAATAGACATATGAAAAGATGCTCAAGGTCACTAATCACCAGAGAAACGCAAATTAAAACCACAATGAGATACCATCTCACACCTGTCAGAATGGCTATCACCAATAAGTCAACAAACAACAAGTGCTGGGGAGGATGTGGAGAAAGGGGAACACTTTTGCACTATTGGTGGGAATGCAGACTGGTGCAGCCACTGTGGAAAGCAGTATGGAGATACCTCAAAAAATTAAAAATGGATCTGCCTTTTGACCCAGCAATCCCACTCCTGGGAATATATACCAAGGAACCCAAAACACTAATTCAAAAGAACACAGCACCTTTATGTTCTTTGAGCATTGTTTACAATCACCAAGATATAGGAGCAGCTCAAGTGTCCATCAGTAGATGGGTACATAAAACAATTATGGGACATTTACACAATGGAATAGAACTCAGCCATAAAAAGAAGAAAAGTTTACCCTTTACAACAGCACAGGTGGACTTGGAGAGCATTATGCTAAGTGAAATAAGCCAGTCAGAAAAAGGCAAATACCATATGATTTCACTAAGACACTGAAGAAATAAATCGAAGAAAACACAAATAAGTGGAAGTATAGACCATGTGTATGGATAGGAAGAATCAACATCATTGAAATGTGCATTCTACCCAAAGTGATCTATAGATCCAACACAATTCCTATCAAGACAGACTCACAGAGAGCAGGATAACACATAATGGTGGAAGGAAGCTGGGGGAAAAGGGATTGAGCAAAAATGAAAAAGGGCTCATGGACATGGACAACAGTGTGGTGATTGCAGGGAAGTGGGAGAGATATAAGGGTCTAAATGGTAATGGAAAATACAATAAAAATAAAAACAATGGAAAAATGTCCTCAGGTGAGGATAAAACAAATAAATATACAACCATCTTGATGGATGGGGCAAAAGCACTTGTTGGAATCAGTATCCATTTCATATTAGAATTCTTAGTAATGTAGGGATACAATGTTCATTTTCAAAAGAGAAGTAAAGGGTATTTATAAAATATCTGAGGCAAAATCATACCTAGAGGTGAAATCCTGAATTTATTGCTCTTAGTATCAGGAACAATACAAAGATTCCTGCTCTCACTCCTTCTATTTAACACTGTACAAGATAATTATACAAAAATCAATTGCATGTCTACATAGAACAGAAAATCATAAATGGGAATTAAAACCAATATTATTTACAATAACCTAAAATATTAAATATTTAGGAATAAATACATATTCACTAAAAATATATTACTGAAAGAAAATAGGCTCACATATCTATAATTTACTGATTTCCCACAAATGTGCAAAGGAAAATCATTGCAAAAAGAATAGACTTCAGGAAATGGTTTTTGAAAAATCGGGCATCCATATGCAAAGAAAGAAAAAATATTCTATTCAAACCACACCATGTATAAAAATTAGCTCAAAATAAATCATAGATCTAAATATAGAACTTCTAAAAGAAAAAAACAAAAGAATAACTTTCAGAGACTTGAGTTAAAGATTTCTTAAATATGACACCAACAACATTATCATTTAAAAAATAATAAAATATATTTAACCCCTTTTTTCTTTCAGAAAGACACTGTTATTAAACCGAGAGGTGGGATACTATTTGAGAAAATAATATTTGCATATCATGTCTGATAAAGTACCTGTAGCAGAGGATAAAAAGAACCCTCATAACTCCACAGTAAGAAAACAAACACCCCATTTTTTTAAAATGAGCAAAGGATTTGAACAGACTCTTCACCAAGGAAGACATAGGAAAAATATGCAAGTGAAAACATGGTCAATATCATTAGCCATTAGGAGAATGTAATTAAAACTGCAATAAGATTTCCACGATACCTAAAATAAAGGAATAATTATACGTAGTTTGTGTGGGGGAAGGTGTGGGTAATGTAGGACCCTGATGCACCGTCTGTAGGAATGTACTACGGTACAACTGCTTTGGAAAACAGTTCATTCAGTAGTCTCAAAACATTGAACATGCCTATCATATGATCTCAACATTCCACTTCTAGGTATTAACCCAAGAGAAATAAAACAACTACACATACAAAGACCTGTACATAAATGTTTATAGCAAGTTTGCTTGTAATAGTAAAAACTGGACACAACCAAAATATTCAGGTGAATAAATAAATTATGTTATATCCAGATGTACTACAACATAAATGGTATAGTAAAAGAAGTCAGACAAAAAAAAAAGAGTGCATACTGTATGATTCCATTTATATAGAACTCTTAAAAATGCAATTTAATCTATAGTGACAAAATTGATCAATGGAGGAGTGAGGAGCGGTGGGAAGAGGAATTGCAAAGAGTTATGAGCAAACTTCTAATGAATATATTCACTAACCTGATTATGGTAATGTTTTCACTCTGCATACATATATCAAACATATCAAATTGTACCTTTTAAACTGTGCAATTTATCATATTTTAATTATATTTCACTATAGCTGTTCCAAAAAAGAAATTTTTTTTCTTGAGAAGTCTTCATTGGAAATGGGTAGATCCTATTATCACTTAAAAATATGTAGCAAAAACAGTATTTTCAGTGGTACTTACAGCATAGAGATACTAGGCTAGACATGAAGACAAGCTCACAGCTAATATCATACTCAATGTTGAAAAGTTAGAAGATCTTCCAAGATCATAAATTAGATCAAGATGCCCTGTCTTGCCATTTCTATTGAACATAGTACTGGAAGTCCTAGCCATAGCAAATAAGCAACAACAACAACAAAAAAAAACTGTTACAACTTATAAATCATCAGTTGAGTAAAACTGAAGAATATAAAATCAACAAACAAATCAGTTCTTCTTACATACTAACAGTGAACTATATGAAAGGGAAATTAAGAAAGGGACACTACTTATATTATCAAAAGCAATATAATACTTAGGAATAAATTTACCAAGGACTTATATACTGAAAATGATAAGACACTGAAGAAAGAAACTGAAGAAGACACAAATAAATGGAAATATGTCAATTTTTTGAATTAGATGAATTAATATTGTTCAAATATCCATACAATGCAGTGATCCACAGAATCAGTGCAATGCCTATCAAAATTCCAATGGCATTTTTCAAAAACAATTATTCTAAAATTTGTATGGAAGCACAAAAGATCCCAAATAACCAAAGCAATCCTGAGAAAAGAAAAAAAAAAAGAGAGCAAAGTTGGAAGCATCACACTTCCTGATTTTAAACTATATTACAAAGCTATTGTAATCAAAACAGAATTGTACTGGCAAAAATAAATAAATAAATAAAGCCCAGGTACATAGAACCCAGAATGGACTAGAGAGCCCAGCTATAAATCCACACATAAATGGATATATGGTCAACTAACTTTTGATGAGCACTGAGAACACACATGGGGAAAAGATAGTCTCTTCAATAAATGAGGCTGGGAAAACAGAATATCCACATGGAAAAATAATTAAACTGGATTCCTATCATATACTACTGAAAAAAAATTAACTCAAAATTAATCAGATTTAATTGTAAGTGTGGAATTATAAAACTCCCAGAAGAAAACAAAGGAGAAAATACCCCTGACATTGGTCTTGGCAGTGATTACTTAGATAAGACAAAAGCACAGGCAACAAAGGCTAGAATAAAAAATGGGACTACATCAAACTCAAGAGCTTTTGCACAGCAAAAGAAACAACCAATAGACTGAAAAGGCAAACTACAGAATGGGAGAAAACATTTGCAGACCATGTATCTGACACGGGGTTAAAGCCCCAAATGTATAAAAACTCATACAACTCAATAGCAAAATAACAAATAATTCAATTAAAATGGGTAAAGGACCTGAACAGACATTTTTTCTAAACAAGACATTTAAATGGCCAATAGGTATATGAAAAGAGGCTCAACATCACTAATAATTAGGGAAATGCAAATCAAAACCACAATGCTCTATTAACTCATACCTGTTAGAATGGCTATTATGAAAAGACGAGAGAGAACAAATGCCAGCAAGAATACACAACAAAAAGAACCCTAACATATACAGTGCTGCTGGGAATGTAAATTGGCACAGTCATTCTGGAAAGCAATATAGAATTCTTCAAGAAATTAAAAATAGAACTACCGTATGATACAGCAATCCTACTCTTGGGTATACACCCAAAAGAAATGAAGTCAGTATCTTAAAAAAAATCTACAAACCATGTTTCTTTTAGCATTTATTCATAATAGGCATAATATAAAAACAATCTAAATGTCTTTCAATGAATGAATGGATATGGAAAAATATACATATATATACGTATATATAATAGAATATTATTCAGTCATAAAAAGAGGGAAATTGTGTCATTGGTAACAACATGAATTAATCTGGAGGCCACCATGCTAAGTAAAGCAACCCAGACAGAGAAGGACAAATATTATGTGGTGTTAATTCTATGTGGAATTGTTTTGAAAGCCAATTTCATAGAAACAGAGAATAAACTCGTGGTTGCCAAGGGCTAGGGAAAGAGGGAAATGGGGGTGATGTAGATCAAAGGGTACACATTTTTAGGTGTAAGAGAAGAAGTCCGATGATCTAATGTATATCATGGTGACTACAGTTGGTAACACAGTATCACACACTTGAAAGTTGCCGAGAGTAGATCTGGGGCATTCGCACCACAACAGAAAAGTTACCTATGTGAGATGACGGGTGTATTAATTATCTTGGCCTTGGTAACCTTTCCACAATGTGTATGTGTATCAAATCATCGCATGGTACACCTTAAATATGTATAATTATATTTGTTGGTTATTTTTCAATAAAGTATAAAAAAACATATAGCTAGAGACAAGTAAGCCAGTAACCTTTACAATGGTGGTCCTAAAAACTGAGGCATAGTTTGCTTACTTATCACATTTGTAAATGGAAAGCCTTAACACCAAACTGTAGAGAAGATGAAATAATAATTATTGTATCTTTATTTTCCTACTGTTTGAATGTTACTCTTCTTGGATAAATTTGAAATTATTCAAGTATCGTAAAGCTAGAAAAGATATTATTTATGTGTAAGAGCACACTTAAAACATATCTACTAAAAATCATATTTCCTGATATTATTCATTCTGAAGTAAATCGTTTTTTACAAATAGTCTTGGACTTGGTGGTAGGTGGGCAATAACCACAGACGTGGATCTAAACTCATCTCCAGCCATCTTAGTAAATTATTTCCTGCATTGTATCTCAAGGGTAGATACAGTTTAAGAAACTGACTGTGCATCCAACAAAATCTTACCAAAAACCTCATATATAAAAATTAATGTATATTTTATTTATTTAGTGTCTTAAATATATTAATATATATTTAAATATGATTCTACACTTCCACTTATTTTTATAAAACATCAGAAGCACCTTTTTTGAGCCAATGTGATGATCAGTGCCTTGAAAAGATATTTTCTAACATAATTTGTATTTTTACATATTATAGAATATTCACTAATAATCATTGAGATAGTCATTTCTTGAATGCAAAGCCATATTTCTAAATTACTGCACCAAAGAATTCTGTTGAAGTATTATTTGACCTTTAGTTATAATTAGGAATGTCTTGCTTTTAAGAAAAAAATATTAGTAACTTTTTTAAATTTAAAACATTATTAAATCAATAAAGTACATAGAAATCCCATAAATGCAATTCAATCTACATGACCAATGATAAAGTAGATTTTAACACTATTTTAATAATTACTAAAAGATTACTAAGTGTTAAACACTGAGATGTACATGCTCACGGTAAAATTAGAACTAAAAGATAGAGCTACAATGAAAATCCTAATCCAAGTAACAATGGGGAAAAGTTCATAGTGTATCTTATTTTTAGGTCTGGTCATTGGTCCAAAATCTCTGCCATTCAAAGTCTAGTCTTTAAATTTTCGTTTATTAAGGTTAGAATCCAGGAAACATGCTGAATTCCCCAAATCTCCCTTATGCAATTGTTCTAAGGTACATGTCATGTCACTGTCTATTCAGCTGCTTGCTTCAGCCAATCAAAATAAGTATTTAAGGGGCATTCATGAAAAATAATGTTACCATATAGATCAGTTTTCTTATTAATAATATTTAAAGTCACATTTAAACAAGTCCATCTGTACGGCAATTTCATATAGAGTCTCCAAACATATAATCATTAATACTTCCAAAATTTCTATGCATTATTTCACAAACATTCATCTCCATTTTGCTGATTTATAAAGCAATGTCCTAACTCATAATAAAATGGCACAAACCTAATAACTCTATGTTTTCTAGCTCACAGTCGATTTCTATCAACCAGGAAGAAGAGAAGAATGTAACACATCTGGTGAAATATCCAATTGGCACGTGGGTCTTATCTATTCCCACCTTTTTGTAAGCGATCCAGTCAAACACCCTGTCAATATCTGTGGCCCGTAGCACTTCCTGTGACACTGGATGGGAACTGGCCAAGCCGTCAAGCAGCATCACCTCATGCAGAACATCCGTCAGAAACCTCTGTTTTTCCTGCAATACAGTAGAGGGGGCAATACCATAGGTGATTCATGGTTAGGACAGAAAGTGTGTGACTCCGTGAACAGAATCTGTGCTACTTAATTAGTGATGTTCATCAGCCTACATGGGGAGACTTAACTCTAAAGAGAACCCAGTAAATTAAACGCCCCTTAAGTTACTCTGAAATGAAAGTGGTTGATTTGAGCACATGAAACAAAATCAATGAGCTACAAATAGATTTGAAAAAGTAAACCCTGTGCTTTAACAGTGGTTAAAGCAAATTTGGACCGTGGGCACAGGATGAAACTGACTAAGCTTATTCGTGCATTCTTCAGGGTCAATGCTATAATTCCAGTTTCAAATAACCTTTTTGGTTGAGTCCAATATAAGAATAATAACTAAATTTCAGGGTTCCAGTGCTATTTGGCGATTTACATCATTCATTTCTAATAGCATTTGAACAGCTCAGTCTCTCTCTCCCTAGGGCTGTGGTTCTCTCTCTCACTTACACACACAGATTTATAATACAAGGCATTATTGACATGAAACTGTAATATCTGAGGATATATAATATATATATGAACTCAGTATAATGGACATAAAGTAGAGATGAGTAGGTATTAATATTCCATTACCTTAAGTTGTGAAAACAGACAAAATTATGATACTTTTATTCTGTGCATTCTTGAGACATTAGCATTTGCCCTAATAAAAGCAGATTTGTTATGTTAGGAATAAACTGGAAAGACAAAGTACCTCTCTGGTGTTTTTGTTTTAGGAAGCTTGCTTTAAAAGAAACAGCTTGGGTTTTCTTAACAAAAAAGCTGGCAGCTATTAGTCCTCCTGGCCAACTGCCTGCCTTGAAGGAGGAAAGAAAGAAAAGGGAAGCTGCAAGAGATAACAAGGGCTAAAGAGCTGCTAGAGAGTTGGAACCCCAGTATCATTGCGAAGGTTAAAGATGGCAACACTTAAATGGCTCCAGCTAATTCTGAATTCATTCCTGGAGCCTCCTAGCTTTGAGGCAGCAGATAAGCAGCCTGTTATTTCTGAGTAAGTTGTAATTTCAAGCTGAAAGTACATCAACCCTGGGTTTTAAAAAATAGAAATGGAGAATAACCATCCTAAGAAAACAATAGTTAATTGGGCGTCTATATATGTGTTACTTTAAACATTTTTGTTCATTATCATTGGCTCAGTGATTTAGCATGTCCAATCAGTAATTTAATTAATTAGCCATCTAACTATATATTATAACGTTTATTTTCTAATAGCTTATTTTTATAGTTTATGGATGATATAGCTAATTTCTTCAGTTCTTTTTTGGCCTAAGAGTTTCATATCAATGGTCTCTGCTCCAAAGAGCACAATATGGCCGTGATTGAACCAAAAGTCCCTCCGAATCCCAGAAGACTGCTCCAGACCCTTAAGAGACCACAATGACAAGTACAAAATACAATGATCAAATTGACAAATATGACATAAATTAATACTGTATTTCTTCTCAAATTAAATTCCTAATTTAAGATGAAATTAAAGAGAATGCAGTAAAAACTTGTCATTTAAAATCTTAAGAACAAAAAGACTGGTATAAAATATTCAACTCTTCAAATAGTGATTGCCCATACCATTATGTTACTCAAACAACTGATTAAAAAAACAGTGTAAAATGACCTTAAAGAGATGCTTTATTTGAATCTTAATTATTAATACTTAGCAATAAAAAATATATATTGATCAATACTAAAATTTAGTAAACATACCTTGGTTTTCAAGATCTGATTTTGAAGTGGTATAAAGTAATTGGCTATATAGTTATAAAAATAAAATCTGAGGTAAATTTCAAAAATGAAACTTTCATATTTAAGCAAATATAAGTTATATATGACATATTACTTCATGTTTCTGGAGAAAGATAAAAACAAACCTTTGCTAGTCAATAGAATTTCAAGAAGCAGTGTTTAAATTTAGTAGTATTAGTCATTAGCAAAAAAAAAATCATCCTCTACATTGTTGAAAAGAGTGATAGTGTGTAAAGGAGGAAAAAAGGCATTAAAAGAGATTAATAGGAAAAGGGAAGGGGAAAAAAAGAGAGAAAAGCCTGGCAGAAGGGCACTCACAAGGATCAGAAGAGTGAATACCTTAAATTGAGAAGGCAAAAAGAAAATTCTAGTCAGAGGCAAACTCAAATTAACCAAACTACAAAGGGTTTCCAAGAGAGGAAGTGTTAAGCTTTTATAAGGACCTGGGTCACTAAAAAATAAGAAATGACCTTAGCTTGTCAGTCCTGACTGGGACCATCATCCTCCTTCTCCTCATCAGTAACAACAACAATAGCAGCAAAAACTACTAAGTATTCATTGATTGCCCACTGTTGGCCTGAGACTATGAAAGTGTGAAAATAAAGTTAAGTCAACCTTGGCTGTAATCTGAGATAGAAGATAAAACAAAATAGTCACAGTGATCAAAATAAGTGCTTCCTCTTACAGACTGGAAATGCTACAGAATTTGGGGGGAAGAATAAATTTATTATTTTATGAATACATAACTATATATCTACATATATAAATAATAGATATACAAAAATAATAGAATTATTCATGGAAAGTTTAATGGAAGAGGTAGCTTTTGATGTGACCATTGTAGGAACTTTAAAGGGAAGTGTGGGAGGGGGGAGGAAATGATATACTTATAGTGCACATTCAACAGTTACTTTTTATTCTTCTTATTTCAAGAACGCCATGATACACCATTCTTCCACTTTCACAAAGCAGCACAATGAGGTGAAATGGAGAACTATTTACAAGTTTAATGGTATTAGGAACAATAAATCCTACCACTCTAATATAGACATCCCTTGTGTTATTGCCTACATGCCTATATTTAAACAGTTCTAATAACACTGAAATATATCATATCACATTGAACTATTTCTAAAAATATATTAATTTGGATGTTTGCAGAATAATGTAAAGGCTTTCAGAAAAGTTAACAAGATTTGAGTAAATGCACAAAGTTGAGAATAACATATAGGGAAAAAAGCCACTATTATTTTACTCATTTATTCATTCATATATTTACTTAAAGATATGTATTAAATTTCTACTATATGTCAGATATTGTACTGTATTTAGGGAATAAATATATGACTAAAACCTTAAAAAACTCAAATGTGGAAGAAAAAGTACACACAATGATAGATAAAAAGCTAACTGTATTATAATAATGATGGATGTTATAGAACACAAGGGTGAAATGATTGATTCATTCAGGAAAAGCCTCACAGAGCAAGCGCATAGGCTGTTGAAGGAAGAAGGGCTACTTGGATGACTAGGGGAAGCAGCTCAAAAGGTGAGGCAAGCCCAAGGAGAGGAACAATGAAAAAGTCTATTCTGTTTGAATCCTCAGTTATTGGGTTGATGAGCGGGTCCTTAATAACTAGGCAGTAGCAGACACGATGACATAACAAAGGAGTGTCTCAGGAAAACTAACTTATCTGTGGGACACAGGATGACCTGATACAGAGAGAGACGAGAGACTGAAAGTGGCACTTGTACTAGGAGGGGATGTGGTCATGATGCATTAAAATAAGCTGTTGCTGAAGGACTGTTGGATCGGTATATTTTTAATGAAAATCAACTAAAATTGATGTTTTAATGCCTTGGTTCCCCTAGTGGATGATGGAGAGGAAGTACTAAGAGATAACTACATGGCTTCTAGACTTGATGGAATTTTTTTTAAAGGGGGAAGGTATTGATAGAAATGGAGAAGTGAAAACATGTTTAGTTGAGAGGTCCAGAGATCACCTTTAGACATTGCAAGGAACTTGGCAATGAACATCCAAAAGCAATATGCTTTACAAACAACTGAAAGTGAAAGCCTGGGTCTAAGAGAAGGAGCCAGGTGCTAAAACGACTTTTGGCTTTAGTTTTAGTTTTAAAATTTTAGTTTGTATAAAAATATAAATGAAGTCCCAGAAAAAAATTCACTCTCTTTCTCTATTATAATATCAGGACATCATATGTTGATATTTAGTAATATATGTAAAGGGAGTTATTAAGAATTGTTGTCATGGCATTAGACACCCCTGAGAAATTGCATTCCTTGCTGTCTCGAAAGGGCTGCCTGAGCATGTCAAGGTCTGAAGGGCTAAAAGTGAAAATGCCTGGTCCAGTCAAAGCCACGGCGACAAGTGGGAAAACAGGAAAACTATTGAAAGGCAGGGCTGTCGGTTAAGTTCTTGTACGAAGGCTGACTAATTTTAGCGAAGAGAAATACCAGGCAGGTACTTTGTCACCAGAAAAGAAAGAAAAAAATCAGAATAATCTGAATCGAGGTAAAAGGAAGTCAGATACATCAAACCAGACAAGAACGATGATAGCCAAGCCTGAGCCAATTCAAGCAGTGGTGAGGTGCTCATATGCATTAAAAGAGCAGAAGAAAAGTTTCTCAGGGTAATGGTGGGTGGAATCAGAGCAGCTACGGGGACTCATATTTTGTTCGCTCATCTGGTTCATTAGATTCTACATATAAGTGAAATTATATGGTATTTGTCTTTCTCTGACTGGCTCATTTCTGTTAGCATAATAATCTCCAGGTCCATCCATCCTGTTGCAAAATCAATTTTTTTTAGAATATCTCTGAACATAAATGGCTCTTTTGGTATTTCTAGGAGAAAAGACAGTCACACCACTACAAAGAGTTCTAGGCCGGAAGAAAAATATCTGCATTCACTAGTTATACGATCGTGAGCAAGTTACTCAATCTTTTCAGACCTCGGCATCCTCATTTGTAAACATATGTGGTTGTGAAGATTGAATAAGAGAATTTGTTCCACAAATTTTTACTAAACACCTGTTATATCCAAGACGGTGTGCCTGGTTCTGGGGATAAAGGGATACAAAGACATCAATCTGACCTTAAATGATATTATAGCAGTAAAAGAAGAGACATAGATACAACAAGTATTAAAACACCACCTGCTACATGTAAAAATGGAAGTAGGTTCAAGATTCAGTGTGACTGCACGGCGGCTGGAATTCGCTCTGCCTGGCACACAGCAGGAAAAGCGCCTGAACTGATAGTGTGAGTTGAATCTTTAAGGATGACTTGAGTTTTCTGGAGCATACAGCACAAGGGGGCATTTTGGACAGCAAGAAATGTGTGGGAAAAGTCATGGAAGTCTGAAACGGCATGATCTGTTAGGGAGACCAGGACTTTGTGAGGCAGAAGGCGAGTCCTATGCAGTAAATGACGAATGATCTGCATAGACAGACGAGGACAAAATCACCAAGGACCCTCTGTGCCAAGTTAGGAAGCTAGAATTAAGAAGTAACATGATCAGACCTACGTTTGGAGAGATAACTATGAATAAACAGTGGAAAGTGAACCAGAGTGAGAAGCACCTGGAAACAACAGGGCAAAAGTAGGACAATGCTGCATAATTATGCACAAATAGCACACAATGTGGGCTTTATCTTTGTGATCACAAAATATCGCACCAATTATCTCTCTAAAATTTAGTCATTTTGGGGATGAGCAATGGTGATGAAACAAGGTACTATTCTGGAGTTTCAAGACGTATGAGTTAGTGCAGATATAAACATATACAGAGACATAGATAAAGACATGTATGTAAACACACATATATCCAAATTGATACAAATATTGTCCATTTCAGTAAGTTCACTTGTTTACATTATGTAAAGTGATGTCTTATTGCAGGGTGTAATATCACAACGTCCTCTTGAATGAAGATAAAGGCACTTTCTAATCCTGGGAATCAAATCAATAAGAATGACTGATAAAAATTACTTAAACAATGTAATCTAATTCCATACATGTTTACTGACTGCTTCTTATACATATATGCCTTATGTTAGAGTTTGGGGAACCAAACACAATTGCAACACAATTCCTGCCTCCTGGCAATTTCCATTATGAAAGGAAAGATAATGCTATTTGATGGCTGAAGTATTAGTAGCATAAACAAAATACTATGGGAGTAGATAGCAGAGGAAAATTTATAGGTAAAAATGCTTTCAGCATCTATGACCATGTTGATTCAACCTCAATTTATCTATGCAAAGAGAATAAATAACATATATGTAATTTATGTTTTACCTCTATGGAAATCTATACTACCACAAGATAAAGACATTGGATTTCATAGGTTAAATAAACAAAATGCCACATGAATCATTAGTAATCTGAGGTCCTTGCTTACACAAGGCTAGAGCAAGGGATACAAGTATACCCAACATTTCATGATTTGGCTTTTTACTGTGGTTCTTCATAAAATTAAAACATGACAAAGGCTAAAGCAGAGGAATATGATCAAGAATTTAAACAAGAAATGCAAAGGCATTTGGGGAAAATATCTATCAGTTTTTTATGAGATGTTGTATCTCTAACTTTGTATCTTTGTATTTTGTATCTGGAACTGCAATTATCATCTTTTGTAAACATATAACATAGTGCCATATTTGTAAAAATTAGAAATTATTTGGATTCCAATTTTCCTAAAATGTCAAAAGATTTGTATTCTGTAATTTTATACTATCATCCTACTTTTATAAATTTTTATATGTCCAAAGATATTTTAAGCGTTACTCAGTTTAAAGTTAACTAGATATACTTGTGAAATATTGTTATTATTTAGCTGATTAGTTAACATTTTATAGACAGCTAAATCATACTGAGAGATGAAATAAAACTAAACAGCTAGTGGAAATAAATATTGCTTCCATAAAATCATGTACTATAAACTTAATATTTCAAAATCTCATCTTTAAAATACACATGTGCAAGATGTTAATCATTTCATGCACAGCTTATTAAAGCTGTCCACTTATGTTAAAGTCAAAGTTGTGTAAATACACAGATATGCAGTAAGCATTGGACAAAAATTTTTTAAATAGTCACCATTCATGATGGCAATGAAATAAGCACTATAATGAAATTGTTGCCTCTGTATTTGTTTCATAATCTTTTACAGAAAGTGGTGCTTGAACACAATAATCCAGGCAGATCTCTATTGATGTAACAGTATTCTGTGTTTTCACACCAGCTTTACACTAAGTAACTGAAATGTGTTCTTTTTTTTTTAACTATCAACCACATTTCACCTACTGCCAAGCCACAAATGTTCTAAGATGACTTAATCAATGTACAAACTAAAAAAGCAATTATATTACTAGAAGAGTGTCTTGGATGATTTTACAAGCGTCTCATAACCCCAAATAACTCCGAATAATGCCCTGCCCAGGTTTTTATGAACTGCTGTACTCTCAAACACGACTAACACAGAGAGAGTGGGTTAAACTGTGAGTCTCTTCAACGACTACATCCTTCAGCTGCCTTATGTTTTGTTTGTGACATCCGGGCTAAATCTGTCATGTCTCATATTACCCAAGATGGGACATAGCTGAGGGAAAATGCTAAGATGAAACATCAAATGTACTGCATTATATACAACCACATTCTGAACCTTCTGCGGACTCACTCAACATGCTTCACAGTACAGCAATGTTCATCGGCATAGTTGCCATCAGTCACTCATGTTTTTATTGATTGTAATATTCCTGAGTCTTCAGAAGCAATCATGAAGGTACTACAAATAATGTTAATCTCAATAATAATTATGAACAGGTTGTCTAATTACACAGCTCATTCTGATTCTAGCAGTCAAAAAAACTCTCTGTGAACAACCACGATGTGCCATGTGCGTTCATACACAGGCAAAGATAACGCCCCCTTTTTATTACAAAATTGTAAGGATGTAGTTCTGTAACACAACAATGTCACACTCAAGCACACCATATGACAGTCTAGGGAAAATATTCAAACTGCTGCCCATCTAGCGTGAGACATTCACACCCCTCACCGACCACGCTCAAGCAAGCCTTACTGCTGCTGGATCCTGTATAACCCTCTCAAAAAGATCGTATTATTTGGCTTCCCTTTATTTTTTAGGATTTATTCACTCCTTTCCCTCTATTTTCCTTCATTTATCCAACACGTTTCACACATTTTCAATCTCAATATTCTTTTAATTCAATAAATGAGTTCCTAATAAAGATAGAGAAACTGTTATAATCTTTCATAAATGTTCTGGTGACCTTCATTTCATAATTTTTTGTTAACTTTTGGCCAGCCTTTTCTCATTGAACACTTCATAGATGCTATACTTTGGGTGAAATGCTGACAAATAGTGGTGCAATAAGCAGTCCTTAACTTCGGGAAGCACATTGTTTAGTAAGGGCACCTACTTCCAGTCTTGTGCTAAGCAGTAAACTCATCCCCCCCATATGTCACTCCAGATCTCCTTCACAGACTTGAAGCTCCTGAGAGATAAGTTTCTTCATCTTTTTAATAATCCTACCTCTACTTGGGCAGTTAGTATCTTTTCCTCTATGTCTACGCTTAATTTTTTGACGAGCTGATTAGACATTTCAATAAAATCAAATTTGCCAGTCTTTTTGATACTCACACTTCTCTATCACATTCATCACAAAAGAATATCTATTTTGCAGGCACATTCATAATTGAGCACTATAATATTTGATTGGTAAAATATAATTGAGAATATTTTAAATGCACACTGAATAATCATCTTAAACAGTTAAGTTTATGTTCAAATGCTCATGGAAACTTTCTTATACCATTCAGGTCTAGAAGAATTCCAAGGATAAGCTAATCACCGCCCCCAAATTATTAACATTGTTACCAAGTGGCTAATTGACCTTATGTCATTTGAACTTGTGAAATAAATAATTCAAATGACCTAATACCATAATAAAAAATATTAACTTGATGAATAAAACTTATTAAATAACACATATTGTACTTTTATTTAACTAGTTATGATATAAATGGCCAGTTCATCAAATAGACTTAACCTGATAAAAGTTGGTATTTATTGCCAGATCATAGAAGTCTGTATTTTCCAAGGAAAATAAAAAGCATTTTTTCAAATTTGAAACATTTAATAACTCTTATAAAAACAATTCCAGAACTCATAGAGTGCCTATGGCCCAGAGAGTTAACCAGTTCAGAAAGGAAGTTCCATTTTAATCCCAGACCCTATATTACTGCATCTCGAAGTAAGTTACTATAGCACACAGGGGTGGGCGAAAGTAAGAGCACTGTGCATTGAGCCACTCTTTTGAGTGGATGAAGCTGCTGTAACGATCACAGCCTGCGTGTTTCCTTCCATATGAACTGTAAACCTACTGGTGCCGATCCCTGACTGTAAACTGATGGTTTGTGGAGAAAATTTTCACTTTTCAGAACGTAAAATCTGGACTAGTAATACATTTACCAAGTGCAAAAATATTAAACTTTTAGCATCCCAGAATTACTAAAAATGTAGCAGGTATGCTCAAAAGTATTATGTCTAGGAAATATCTCTGCTCTTACTAATTTTTAATATGAAATATAAAATACATTCCATTAGAAAACAATTTTTAGACCTTAAATTTAATGCCATTCTGCTTAAGTACCTAATATTGACAATAATATTGATAACAATGGTAGAAGGAATAAAAATGTCTTTGATTCTTAAAACTCTCCTCTGACAAAAGAGTACAGGTACTTCATACATATTTTGAAGATGGAGAAACAAAATTATATAACTAGTAAGTGTCAGAGAGTCAAAAATTTAATACATGGGATAGGTAGAAAAAAAGGAATTGAACTTCATTCTAGGAAATTGTAAAGAACATTATTCTGACAAAAACAATTTAACTGACTTGGTGAAACAGGCCCGTGAGACTCGGAGGGCACTGATGTTCACACTCTCATCTGTGTGCCCCCAACTCTAACCTAGAAACTTCCAAACAATGGTCATCCCATCGATGTTTGTTAAATAATGAAAAATGAACACATCTCTATAGATCAATCCTGAAAAATGGTTTGTCAAAAACGTCATCAAAATGCTTAGCAATGAAAAGGAAAATATTATTTTATTGTGAGAAGCCAAGTTACCTATTTTACCATGTATAACGTGCACCCACATTTTTGGCCCAGACTTTCAGGGAAAAAATTTTGTTTTAGTATTTTAATTCAATTTTTTATTTATTTATATTTAGATACTTGTTTTTTGTATTATAAAGAAATTTTAGCATTTATTTTTGAACAGATTATGGTACAAGAAATTTTATGTAACAAATAATTACAAAATACAAGAACAGATACAAGGTATTTCAGATACTACCCACATATAATGTGCATCCTTATTTTTCCCTCAAAAATTCGGGCAAAATAGCTTGCATTATACCTGGCAAAATACAGTATGTTTAGGCCTGGGATGTGTTATAACCTGTAACCTTTCAAAAGAAGCCAAAGATTCCAAGAAAAACTCCCTATTGTCTTAAAAATAAGGCAAAGAATTTTGCTTAAAGAGTTTTTATTTTTAAATGGTCATCTTCAAACATGCATTATGTTTAAGGTCCTACAAATTGGACTGATCAGGTGGATAGCCTGGAGGAGTATGAATTAATGCCAAATTTTGCTCTGAAAGAACAATTGACCTAAACTTATCTTTAATCAGACAACTTGAGAAACAAGTATTTAGATGCAAATATCCCACCATACCACTAACAACACCACTGCAATCAAAAGAACAGATTTGTTTTTTTAAGTACTTATCTTCCAAGCTAGGCTGCAAAGCTTAGAGAAAGGACTTAAAAGAGAACTTAACGGAGCAAAAGACACTCAAAATTTAAATTTAAAGAGTGGCTATTGTAACTAGGTCAACTTGAATAAATATTAGAGATGTTTAAGCCATGTTTTATAAAAATATTAATAGGTAGCTAAATGTTTTTATTGTTTCATCATTTGGCTGATCTTTAGTGTAGAGATACTGCACTAAATTTTATTTTCCAGATATATCTATGAATATTAACAATCTGATTGAGGTTATAGATTTGTGTTTTTTGAGCTATCCCATAAACAAAACAACATCTGACATTGGTATGGCTAGTCAACCAAGAGCAAAAATAAAAAAATTCTAAATTTATCCACACCTACTAAGTAAAACCAATACACTAAAGATAAAATATAGTGTATAACTAATATGTAGCAGTTCCATGTTAATAATACCTTGAAGTTTATTCCATAGAAATTAGCAAAACAAATGACTCATTTTAGGTACTGATAATTCTTTGAATTAATTAATAAACAATGAATGAAATGTATAACTGAATGTAATAGCAAAGAAAGTGGCAGCAACGCTTAAACTAGTTTACATAAAATTATTGAAGTAGTATACTGTTAACATTCAAAAAAGGCATCACTGGATTATCAGTCTGAAGAATGGCAATGAAATGACTGAAGGAATTCATTGGACACATGTATCTGGAGTAGGTTCTTAGAGATAAAAAGCATTCTTACCTATCTTAATTTTTAAAGACAAATATGACCCAAATGGGGCACCTCTAATCATTAGAAAAAAAAATATTTCATCAATCCAAGGGAGAGAGAAAAAGCTAACAATATGAATAATCTCAAAAGAGGCTTAACTAAAATAGGACTGCCTTTTGACCTGGCAATTGCACTGCTGGGATTTTACCCTAAGAATCCTAAAACACCAATTCAAAAGAACCTATGCACCTCTGTGTTCATAGCAGCACAATTTACAATAGCCAAGTGCTAGAAACAGCCTAAGTGTCCATCAGTAAATAAGTGGATCAAAAAACTGTGGTACATTTACACAATGTAATACTATGCAACAGAAAGAAAGAAGGAACTCCTACCCTTTGCAACAGCATGGATGGAACTGGAGAACATCATACTAAGTGAAATAAGTCAGGCAGTGAAAGACAAATACCATATGATCTCACCTATAAGTGGAACCTAATCAAAAAAACAAACAAGCAAGCAAAATAGAATCAGAGACATGGAAATAAAGAAAAAAACTGACAGTAACCAGAGGGGAAGGGTGAGGGTGATAACCAGGGAAAGAAGGGGAAAGGTTATCAAGGAACATCTATAAAGGACAGATGGACAAAACCAAAGGGAGTTAGTATCGAGGGTGGAAGGTGGGGATGGGTGGGGCAGGGGAGAGTGGAAGTGGGAAAATGAAGACACCTATACTTGAACTACAATAAAAAAAGGGGGGGACTTACTTAAATTTGTGAATGGTAGATCAGACAGAGAGGTAGTTCAACTTAGTGTCAAAACATGTTCTACCCAAAATTATCTTTTTGAATTCATGGTTGAGAAGAGGTACCTGAGTGGTGGACTGCATGGTGTCCCAGCCATTACTATACTGCTGGAGCTCAAGAAAAATGGTAATAAACTAGTGTACTCTCAAGCTACCTAACAAAATGTCTTACTCTATTTCACAGAGAATAAATATCTGTCAAGTGCTTAATGACAAATAGTAAATGCTATTTGAGTCTTTATTATTTCAAGTGTTACTAGAGTGATTGAGGCAGAATTGTTATCGACTTCATATTATCTTCTCTCTCCCTCTCTCTCTCTCTCTCTGCTTTGTCTTCACAGGAAACTCTTGCATTTTTCCTTTGTAGAACTTGAACTCACTATTTTCATTTTTGACATTCTTGTCTAGTAACATGTGAACAATGTTAAAGTAACCTTGATGAAAAGAAAAAAAAGTCCCATTAAGTGTTATGGACTGAGACAGTAACTCCTTCCTTAGAAATGAGCTGTGTTCTAATGTCTTTTAAAACATATAGTAGCATGATTAAGGATGATTAATAATTAGAAAACTAATAAATTATTCTCTGGTTTGCCAGTTTAGTCCCAGCTTTCACTTTTGGTTGTGTTTGTGTTAGAGGTTTCGCAAAGCAAATTCTTGTAAACATATTTGGAAAGAGGCTGAATAATATTAGATGTTGAACAATTCATATAATCTAGGAAGTTAACATTTTTACCAGGGGTGGTAAAAGGGACAGATTAAACAAAGGTATGATCTGCTATTGCCAATTACATATATATATACACACACATATACACATATGCACATATATATACACATATATATACATGTATATATATATAGAATATTGCATCATTTGCTATAAATTTTAGGCCTTATCAACATTTTGGTTTATCAAGTGACATCTGACAATGTTAACAAGTTGAAATAATTTTGCTTACAAAATTCTCTCACTTGAAAAGGAAAAAATAAATGGGTTAATTTCCCCTGCAATATTTCTTGATATAAAAAAGGATGACCTTACATTATTGTTAGGCTCCAAGTTCAGTTTTGGTTTTTTTCCCACAAAATGTTTAATCTTGTCAATTTATTGGTTGCTTTTGAAATTCCTAAAGAAATGCTGAAAGACCTTGACATCTTACAAACCTGAACACAGTTTTTGGAAAAAACATTTTATTCCAAAGGGAATGCTTATTTACTTTTATCTTTAAGTTTAAAATATACAAAATCTAAAACACTTCACATCTTTTGCATTGTTAAAAAATCCTTGTATTTTTAAGTTAGTGGTGGAACATGGAAGAGCTGCTGCTTTCTAACCAACACCTCTGTTTGCTTGTTTGCTTGTTTGCTTTGCCCTTCCTTCCACCACTGCAAATCCACCCACCAAGGACCCTGAATCTGCCCACCACTGGCAAAGTGAGACCTTCCAGCTGTATCCCCCTCAATTTGGGCTGGCTCTGTGCCTCCTAACAACATTAGCATGATGTCTTATCTGAAGCAACCGCCTTACGCAGTCAATGGACTGAGTCTGACCACTTCGGTTATGGACTCGCTGCACCCCTTGGTGGGCTACCGGGGTATGGTTTAACAATCGAATAGCTAAGAGCCACCAACAGCAACAGCAACAGAGCACGGACTTTGGGAGCATGGCCCGTGCTCTTATTTGACCCCTATGCATCACCAGCTTCCTGGAGCAGCGGCTACACTCAGCCCCATGGGGACCAATGCAGTTACCAGCCATCTCAGTCAGCCCCGAGCCTCTCTTTCCACTGTGGGATATGGAGCTTCAAGCTTGGGTTTTAACTCAACCACTGATTGCTTGGGTTATGAAGACCAAACTGCCTCCTGGAAGATTAACTTCAACGCTGACTGCCTGGATCATAAAGATCAGACATCCTCATGGAAATGTCAGGTTGTGGGAGATTTTTAAATATACTTGGCAGGACATTCCTGTTATAGTGAGGTATGAGTTAAAAGAGTTAGAGGGGATGATGCTCAGACTCATCTTCTGATCAATGTTCCAGGAAACACAGAAGGAAAAAGGAAGGTTCTTAAAGGGCCCACCAACCAGCAATCTGAAATGGACAAACCAATCACGTAAGGCCCTGTCATGGGTTTAGACCACCGCTTTTCCTGATTCTCAAAGTGATCAAAGGCATTCTAGCCATGTGCACCCAGCCATGATGAAAAAGAAACAAAACATGAAAACGAACTCACAATAACCCAAAACCTATGGGACACAGCAAAGGCAGTCCTGAGAGGGAAGTTCATAGCAATACAGGCCTACCTTAAGAAGTTAGAAACAGTTCAAACAAACAACCTAACCCTATGCCTACAAGAACTGGAGGAACAACAACAAAGACAGCCCAGAGCAAGCAGAAGGAAGGAAATAACCAAGATCAGAGCAGAACTAAATGACATAGAGACTAAAAGCACAATTGTAAGGATCAATGAATCCAGGAGCTGGTTCTTTGAAAAGATAAACAAAATCGACAAGCCTTTAAGTAGGCTCATCAAGAAAAAAAGAGAGAGGATCCAAATAAACAGAATTAGAAATGAAAGTGGAGAGATTACAACTGATACCACAGAAATACAAAGGATCGTAAGAAATTACTATGAAGACCTGTATGCTAAGAAATTTGAAAACCTAGATGAAATGGACACATTTCTAGAAAAATATAATCTTCCAAAACTGAATGAAGAAGAAGCAGAAAACCTGAACAGACCAATATCAGCAAAGGAAATTGAAGCAGTCATCAAGAAACTCCCATCACACAAAAGCCCTGGACCAGATGGCTTCACAGGAGATTTCTACAAAGCATTTAAGGAAGAACTAACCCCTATCCTTCACAGACTATTCGAAAAAATCCAAACTGATGGAAGACTCCCAAACTCTTTTTATGAAGCCAACATCATCCTAATCCCAAAACCAGATAAAGACACAACGAAGAAAGAAAACTTCAGGCCAATATCGCTGATGAACATAGACGCTAAAATTCTCAACAAAATATTAGCAAACCGCATCCAGCAATATATTAAAAAGATCATCCACCATGACCAAGTGGGATTCATCCCAGGGATGCAAGGATGGTACAATATTCGCAAATCAATAAACATAATACATCACATCAACAACAGCAAAGACAAAAATCACATGATCATATCAATAGATGCGGAAAAAGCGTTCCATAAGATACAGCATCCATTTCTGATAAAAACACTCAGCAAAGTGGGAATAAAGGGAGCAGTCCTCAACATAATTAAGGCCATATATGAGAGACCTACAGCCAACATCACACTCAATGGACAAAAACTTAGAGCTTTCCCACTAAGATCAGGAACTAGACAAGGATGCCCTCTCTCACCACTCCTATTCAACATAGTATTGGAAGTCCTAGCCACAGCAATCAGACAAGAAAAAGCAATAAAAGGCATCCAAATTGGAAAGGAGGAAATGAAACTGTCACTGTTTGCAGACGACATGATAGTGTACATGGAAAACCCTATAGACTCCACTCAAAAACTACTCGACCTAATAAATGAATTTGGCAAAACAGCTGGATACAGAGTCAATACCCAGAAATCAAAGGCATTCCTGTACACCAACAACGAAACTGCAGAAACAGAAATCAGGAAAAAAATCCCATTTGATATAGCAACAAGAAAAATAAAGTACCTAGGAATAAACCTAACCAAGGAGGTAAAAGACCTGTACTCAGAAAACTACACAACACTGAAGAAAGAAATTAAGGAAGATACAAACAAATGGAAGCATGTACCATGTTCATGGATTGGAAGAATTAACATCATCAAAATGGCCATACTACCCAAAGCAATTTATAGATTCCATGCAATCCCTATTAGAGTACCCATGATATATTTCACAGATATAGAACAAACATTGCAGAAATTCATATGGAACCATAAACGACCTCGAATAGCAGCAGCAATTTTGAGAAAGAAGAACAAAGCAGGAGGGATCACAATACCCGATATCAAACTGTATTACAAGGCCACTGTAATCAAAACAGCCTGGTACTGGCATAAAAACAGGCACATAGACCAATGGAACAGAATAGAGAGCCCAGAAATAAACTCAAATCTATACGATCAATTAATATTTGACAAAGGAGGCAGGAGCATAAAATGGAGCAAAAACAGTCTCTTCAACAGATGGTGTTGGGAGATCTGGACAGCTACGTGCAAAAAAATGAAACTCGATCACCAACTTACGCCATACACAAAAATAAACTCAAGATGGATAAAAGACTTAAATATAAGCCGTAACACCATAAAAGTCCTTGAGGAAAACATTGGCAGGAAAATCTCAGACATTCCACGCAGCAACATCCTCACAGACACATCCCCTAAAGCAAGGGACATAAAGGAAAGAATAAACAAATGGGACCTCATCAAAATAAAAAGCTTCTGCAGGGCTAAAGAAAACAGCACCAAATTACAAAGAGAACCAACAGTATGGGAAAACATATTTGCCAATGATACCTCAGACAAGGGCCTGATCTCCAAAATATATAAAGAACTCACACGACTCCACTCCAGGAAGACAAACAACCCAATTAAAAAATGGGCAAAGGACTTGAACAGACACTTCTCCAAGGAAGACATACAGAGGGCCCAGAGACATATGAAAAGATGCTCAGCATCACTAGCCATCAGAGAGATGCAAATTAAAACCACAATGAGGTATCATCTCACACCAGTCAGAATGGCCAACATAAACAAATCCACAAACAAATGTTGGAGAGGATGTGGAGAAAAGGGAACCCTTGTGCACTGTTGGTGGGAATGCAGACTGGTGAGGCCACTGTGGAAAACAGTATGGAATTTCCTCAGAAAACTAAAAATGGAACTGCCCTTTGACCCAGTAATTCCGCTGCTGGGATTATACCCTAAGAACACTGAAACACCAATCCAAAAGAATCTGTGCACCCCAATGTTCATAGCAGCACAATTTACAATAGCCAAGTACTGGAAGCAACCGAAGTGCCCATCAGCAAACGAGTGGATCCAAAAACTATGGTATATTTACACAATGGAATTCTACGCAGCAGAGAGAAAGAAGGAGCTTATACCCTTTGCAACAGCATGGATGAAACTGGAGAGCATTATGCTAAGTGAAACAAGCCAGGAAGTGAGGGACAAATACCATATGATCTCACCTTTAGCTGGAACATAAGCAATAGAAGAAAAAAGGAAACAAAATATAACCAGAGACATTGAAGTTAAGAACAATCTAACAATAGCCAGGGCGGGGGTGGGGGGTGGGGGCGGGGACAGTGGGTAGAGGGGATTACAGGAACTACTATAAAGGACACATGGACAAAACCAAGGGGGAGGGTGGAGAGGGGGGAGGGAGGTGGGTTCAGCTGGGGTGGGGTGGAGGGATGGGGAGAAAAGGCATACAACTGTAATTGAATAACAATAAAAAAAAATAAAAATAAAAAAAATAAATAAAATAAATAAAATGTTTGGTAGAATTCAACAGTGGAAAAAAAAAAAAAAAGAAAAAGAAACAAAACTAAATTGTGAGGGAAAGCAGGACACAGCCTTCTTAGGCAGAGGTGTTCCAATGTTTTAGCCAATCCCTGGTCAAATTTTAGGAATGGACAGTCTTAAGGTCACTCACGTCTCATGGACAACTGTGAGCTGGCACTGGAAACCTTTTCAGGGCTGTGTGTAAATTGTGTGACCGATAGTCCTAGAGGCACTACTTTATTTTAAAAATAATGTCCATGAGGAGTCGATATGCACTTTAAGAGATAATCAGTGTCTCTTACATAAATGGCACATCCGTGGTTTTTAATCTGTGCTGGACTTCAAAATTGTTGCCACCTTGAACTCCACCTCTGCAGGGGTTCTTCCATGATTAAATAGGTTACGATTATAAGCAAAACTCAGAGCAACTGAGTGCTTATCTACAAAGATTATCTTTGGCTGGAGGTGAGCTGCCCTGAAGCTTGACAACGAAACGCATCTGTGCTAGTGGAGTGAGGGCAGGGACACGAAAGGACAGGAATTCATCTGTATTTATGGTTGGTCAGCCTGCAGGAAAGAGACATTCGTCAATGACTCTGACCCTGATGGATTTATAAACTGAGATCATCGCTGTTTGTGCTTCCAGATGTTAACTGGAAAAGTTATATAGGCATAAACCTTTTTTCCTGGATTTGGCAGATATGTATAATTATATTAAAATGGTTGTAGTACAAAAAAGAAATCACCCTTAAGAACATACATGAAATTCCAATTTGCATCTTTGTTGTAAATTTCTTTTAAATCATGTAGAAAAAACAAGTAAGATAGTATGACATAGAAAACTTCCAGACACAGACACACACCTGAATGTATGGAAATATATGTGAAATATATGAATACTAATGATTTATGTTTGTTTTTTCTTCCCCTTCTAAAGATATTTTATTTAATAAAAGCTAGTCTTCCATTTAAAACAGTAAATGAAGCAGATTTACATTGTATGAGATATAACACACCTTGATAACATTTAAGCTCTTCAAAAGTTTCCATTTCCCAAAGAGCTGTGAAGCCAAAGTCTTCATTCTTGTACAATTAAGAGTGTAAACAAAAGTTTGAATGTATTATCTATCCTTCAGTTGCATTTTTATCCTCAAAAATGTATTTTGTGCTATCAAAGTTCTAAATCAATTAATGTACTTCAACAATTAACAGATGATTATCTGACCTTATCTGTTCTTCTTAACAGGTGCTCTTAATGGAGCTACCAGCACAGCTCTGAGATATTATGTAACAAGCACAAATGAGAGAAAATGTAAACATAATTTGTTGTTATTACAGCAGACTTAGTGAGAGGCATTTTAACATGTTAGTGTAACGGGTATAGTTCCTGTTTTAACTGTTATTCCTTGCTAGAAATTCTTAATATCTCTTCAGTCACTATCAGTTAGAATCCAAGTCTCTGGCTTGCTTCTTAACACTAAAATCCTTCTGGGAAGACAGTGATTTGTACACTGTTTGAGTATCAACCTCATCTTCAAAGCACTGGGAGTATGCACAACAGAACTCCTCCTACGGGTCCTCAGACTTCAGCTATGACAGGCCAGACTCTGTCCTTTAATGCATCAGCTGCTGCCCTCATTCCAGCTCTTTCTTCCTCTGTGTACTGTCTCTGTCTTTATATAGATCTATTTTCTACCAATGCCTAAAATTACTCTGACCATTTACATTAAGGAAAAAGCAACCCTTTCTCCCAGAAGACAAAGCTACCACTCCCCAGTTCCTCTTAAGTGAGAAAAAGTATTTTTCTACTCTTTAAAAAAAAAAGTCTATGTTTTTAGCAGGAAAAAAAACAACCTTGTAGTGGGGTAAGGGAGGGAAGAGGGAGGGAAAGCACAGAGATGCCCACGCTGAAGACTGTTACTCCCAGGAGACCCAAGCAGGCACTCCTACCTTCCTTCTTGTCTTTCAAAGTAAATGTCACTTTTAAGCTACTGAACAGGATCAAAGACACCACAGACTCTTGGGACTAGTCATAAGAAGGCTTTAAATGTTTTATGCTCAATACGTGTCAGTCATTTGAGAATAAAACATAACCTGCCAATTGAAAACAATTGGGTCACCTTCTAATTTACTGAAAACTTATGAGTAAAATATTATATGTGGATTTTTATCATAATAAACAAATACAACTATATGAAAAACCATGTACATATACATAATTTATTTCATATTCAGTATTTATAAAGTAAGACTCTAAAATGAATATTTAATTCCCAAAATATCTTTTTCTGACCCCATGGCTCAGCTGAACAAATATACCTTGATACCAATGAATTATAAGCAATAATACCAATACACCAACTATTACTGAAACATACATTAACTAACTTTGAAAGGCACATGAAAGCATTTTCCCCCTAAACATTAAATCAAGATGGGCTTCAGAAATGAACAGCTAAAGATGCAAAATATTTACTAAAACCCAGATTTTTTTCTCTAGTTTTCTGAATAGTAGAGTATTTATTTTTTATTTAGAATGATTAAGCAGTATATCTTTACATGTCAAATGTAAAAAAACCCCACTGAACTCAATAAACCTTACACTGTATTCCACCTTATCCATGGTTTAATTTCTACAAGGTTTCAGTTATGTGCAATCAATTATGGTCCCACAATACTAAACACAAAGTTCCAGAAATACACAGTTCACAAGTTTTAAATTGCATGCATCTAGTAGCATGATGGAATCTTGCAACGTCCATTTGGTCCCAGCAGGGATGTGAATCATCCCTCTGCTCAGAGCATCCACATGTACACACCGCCCACCTCAATCACTCGGTAGCCGGCTCAGTTATTCGATCCATTATCAGAGAGAGAGAGAGACCACGTTCACACAACTTTTATTACAGTATATTGCTATAATTGTTCTATTACATCAATAGTATTGTTGTTAATCACTCACTGTGCCTAATTTATAAACTCAACTTTATCGTGGGTATGTGTGTATAGAAAAAAACATAGTCTGTATAGGGTTTGGTACTATCCATGGTTTCAGGTACCCACTGTGGGTCTTGGAACATATTGCCCTCAAATAGGAAAACTGCAGTTTCTATTGCATTTTACCAATGATTTTCTCAACTTCTCTTTGAATAAAAAGAAAATAATTTAAAAAGTAAAGATAATTGCATTGCAACGCCTGTAAAATTTTGCAGGTGATTGTTGTTGGAGAGTTTTTAAAACGATGCCTCGTCTAATGACAGAACTCATTTTTACCATTTTGGTCCTGCCCGTGCTAGAGAAAACTGAGGACATTCATCAAGATTTGGGGTAATACGCTTTGAGATATCCTGAGTATTTAGCATAATCAAATTTAGTTGCATGATTGTTCATTAATAGGCATCTTTATGCCCAGGTATGTGTCCTCATAAAAATTTAGGGAGAATTCCCAGTCTGTAGACTTTATTGGTACATAAAGTTATTGCTGTATGAAACTCCATAGCATCCCAATTGATTTAATAAAAGAACACACACTCATGGTTAGTAATTCTCATTATAGCAGCACGTCCTTACAATGCTATATTCAGGAAACCAAAGGACACACCTATAATATAGATACAAATTATGATGAAAACCTAGGCACTGTGCACAAGGGATATGATTTTACCTGCATCAGTACCAGGTCGGTAAAGTAAGGAATTCTTCACAGTATTATTTTGCTACATATTCTTTTCCTGTATTAAAAGTTTATATAAATCTGGTTGGTGTGGTTCAGTGGATTGAGCACCAGCCAGCAAACTAAAGGGTGGCTGGTTCGATTCCCAATCAGGGCACATGCCTGGGTTGAGGGCCAGGTCCCCCAGCAGGAGGCGCATGAGAGGCAACCACACATTGATGTTTCTCTCCCTCTCTTTCTCTCTCCCTTCCCCTCTAAAAATAAATAAATAAAACCTTTTAAAAAAGAAATTAGAAAAAACTTTATCATAGACTTTTTCATAGTAAAAGTGATCAAGAATTATTAAAGAATAGTAACTGTTTCATAAGTCTCCTTTTCTTTTTTAGAGAAACACAGTAAGATTTAACATGACTGCCATTAATAGCATACTATAACTTGAACCATCCAATAATGTCTCTAATAGCTTTGACAAAATAACATCAAGGAAAATGCCTACTTACCCTATGAAATGTATCCTGAGCCCTGAGCTGAAGAAGTTGCTTCTGATGAACTTGACCCTTATTTCGATGAATGAAACATTATACAAAACCTATGTTCTTATAGAATAGGCTACATTGCCAATATAAATAAGAATTGATTTGATGAGACTGCATCTAGATACAAAGATTGTAGTAATTATTTTGTAATCTATATAAAATTGCTATAAGTCTCGAATGTCAAAATAGACTACTGGGGTTGGCAATATTAGAGCATCTATCCTTAAAATCAATGCACCTTTCTCACAGAGCATTCATTTTCTAGGTTCACGATGCTTGCTCACACTTGTGTAGTGGTTCATACATTTCAAAGACGTTGCAAGTTATTTTATCTTCACCAAAAGTATGTGAGCTTGCTAACTCTGTACAATCCTCCTATTTTTCAAATGATAAGGATGAGTCAGAGAAGTGCAATGCCTTCCCTGGAATCTGAATTTCTTCTCTCCAATCCACTCCCCTGACCTTACACCACACTACCTGTAAAGGCCCCCATCTACAAACTGATAAAATTGATCTGTTCATTGGGGAACAAAACTATTGTAATAGGGTTTTTTTTTTCCATATAGTGTTCCTAAAGGAAAAAACCGATTACTTCTGTATCAGAAACTGGCTCTGAAAACACACACACACGCATATACAGAACCTAAGATTTTGCCAATAGTTAAGCAGCCTAAACAAGCACGCTGGCCTAAGTCAGTATGAGATCATCCTTAACAATACTGTGCAATTCTGGGCGTCTTTACTGCTATTCCACTGAAAGTAGGTTGTACTAGCAATCTCCCTAACAAATTGAAATGGTATGTCGGTGCTTGAGCCTTGGTGTCTAAAAATGATAAAAGCACCGTTTTTGAGATTAGAGGCAAAAGAAGTCAGCTTCCTGCGTTTCTTAACTCCTGACACGAGCCTGACTCCTGGATTTCCAATTCCAGGCTAAGACTTAGTGAAGTTCAAGTCATGCTCCCTAGATAAGCTTTTGTGCATATCACAGTAGCATTAGTCACTGCTGACACAGCCATCGCTCTTGTCCTTCCTAGTATTTCTTTCACCCTTTTGCTGATGCCATTAGGAAAAATAGTGCTGGCACAGCCTTAACATCACTTAATACCCTCTTTTATTTATATGGGTAACTTATTGTTAAAATTTTGTTGGCAAAGGAGATAGTACGGATATACAGAAGAGCAATTTACTTAGAGTTTCTGCTTACAAGCTTTATAAGTTGAGTCTACTGAGGTACTCTACACACTAATTAGAGAAAGCTACTAGAAAGCAAAGGCGATCAAAGATCAGAACAATCTTTACAATCTGAACATAAAGAGACATCATAAGAAGACCTGTTTCCCCTCCCTATTGCCTAATTAATTGTGATGGAGTTTAATCTTCATATCCTAGTTTGATAGGGTGAGCCTTCTCTGTCACTGTACTCATGCTAATATTAATTACCACTTCTTAATTATAAAATGTGGATTTCAAAAAATAAAATCTTACATTTTACCACACTAAGATTTTTATACTTCCAGTGGATGATTTGTGTTCTACTAAGAACAAAGTCTCAGATTGCTCATATTTAATACCATTTACAAAAAATGTTCTCTAGAAGGCATACATTTATAACTTAACTGGTAAAAATGATACAGGAAAATAAAAAAAAATTATTCAAAGAAAAAATCTAGTATAAGGATATTGAAACTTAGGATATATTGTCCTACTAATGGTTTCATCATTGAAAGCTGTCAGTTTTCACCCCATATATAATTCTTTTGATTACTTTTTAATCCAAGGAGCATTTTTCACAATGACGAATAGAAAGGATTTTATCATAGGTGGCTGAATGAGTGGGAAATAAAGCTTACCTATGTGAGTAACATGTCATTTGTAATAAGAATATGTTTTCACATTAAAACGTAATGAAATTATAAATCAGCAATAATCCACAGCATTATGAATATTAAATTTTAAAGAAAGTTGGCAGGAAGTCATCCAAAAACCAAAAGTTGGTTTTGGAAATGTTCAAATATTCTTAAACATTTAAGTTTCAAATTTTACATTTGTGAAAAATACTTATAATAATTAATATTATATCATATTAGTGATTTTTCTTCAAAATTCTTTAAAGGCATTTTTAATTAATTTCAATACCATGATAAAACAGTTCAAGTAAGATCTTAACTGTATCATAGATACATAAGGCTCAGTAAAATTGTCTCCTACATTTGTGCAAATGAACCATGTCGCCTTTATAAAATATGGACAAAACTGCATGAACATAATTAGAACATAACAACATACTATATACCATTGTACCCTGTTTTCTGGGAGGTAGGTCAGATCACATGTGTTACTCAGCAGGACCTGGCAGAAGTTATCTCGTGACTTACAGACGTCTTCATATCTCACCAGGGCTCAAATGTTCTTCAAGTAATACTTGTAATCATGACACATAATTAGACGATTACTTACTACTAATAATTTACACATCAAAAAGAGTGTCATATAATGAATACACAGGGATGGGCAAAAGTAGGTTGTTCCTATGGAAAAATATGTAACACAAGAATAAATAATACAAGAATAAACTATGTTTCATGTACTCAGAACTGTAAAGCTACTTTTTCGTAACCTGGGTATTATCACCTATGATGATACTCCAAAGGTAAAATTTGACCTTCCACAACTTTCGCACAGTAACACAAAATAAATCTAAAGTTTGAGTTGCAAACCAACGTATGTCCTGGGTTCCATTTAGTAGTGACATGGTCACTGCTGATGAATGACCATGTTATATAAAACTTTAAAAACTTATATTAAAGACACATGAAAATCACACCCTCCTTCCATTTTGTTTCTGGGATGCTGTAGCACGTCACTGTTCAAGGGACAGCAAACCCTACTTCAGGGTCAGACGTACAGGCGTGTTCCCAGAGGGTGGGAGCAGTGCGCACGGCTTGCGGAACCGGCACACGAGCCGCTATCAGCTGGCACCACTGTGACACTGCGGCCCTGAGCCAGCGGGTGAGACTGTCTGCTCCCCTGAGGGGCAGAGCTCACACCGTGTGACAGTGAAATCGCCCACTCAGATAGAAACAAATGCCCTAGGGAAGGCAATATTTGAAAACTTATATGAAAGAAGACTACTGTAAATTACCTTGCATTTTCCTCATTCTAGTCCTCAAAAATCAATGAAGTGGGGGGAGGGAAACATAAGAAACACCCAATTTCAAAGATAAAAGTATTGTATCAGAATCAGGGAAATGCACTCCTCTTGGCAGGTGACCTGGCCATCAGACCTGAAGATGAGCGCATTTATTCCCAAAGCGTATCTGCAACAGTGGTGCATAAACAAGGTTAGCTTATTTCTGGGTTTCATTACACTGAAGTACTATTACGTTCTCATTTTTCTATATACTGAAATGCCCCCCACACTTAAAATAACACTTACTAATTACTGTTACAATCTCCACGTAAGGGATAGTTTGTCTTTGTTATGAAATACTGCAATAAATCTCAAATATTTCTATTTAGAAAAGTTGTAGCATTTCGAAATCAGTTTATAACAAATCAAACTCTTTAGTTCTAATAATTTAAAGAGATACCTTTGGGAATACTATTTTAGTGTATAAACCAAATGACAAATTACAAATTACAAAATACAAATTTAAAATTCTGTTTATTTTATTGGGCAATGTTACTGGACATGTAATTTTTTCCTGCATCAATATGCATTTTAAGTTACTTTTAGTGATTAAGAAGGAAACCCCAGTGTAACCCCAGAGCAACCTTTCACTGGGGGTTGTCAACAGTTAAAGAAAAGTGCACTCACCATGTTCCAGCCGGGGTAGAGGTAGTCTGTACCAACAAATTCGAAGTAGTGGGCAAAGCCTTCCTTCAGCCACACATCTTCCCACCATACCGGGGTCACGAGGTCACCAAACCACTGCATTGACAAATGAATGGGCATCCGATCAGATCAAATCTACCCCAGAATAATTTTATCTGAAATTAAATGTATTAAACTATGATTATCATAACTACAGTTCACTCTTCAATTGATCTGGGGATCTTAAAATGAGTTGTGGTAAGACTATTAACTCATTCACCTACTACTTGGATAAGACTAGCTTTTTTTATAAATGTATACAAAGAGAAGAGCAAAGATAAAATAATCAAAGCACACACACACACACAAAATTTACCCTGCAGAAGAAAGGACTCGAGAAAAAAACTGATCTTGGCTGTCTTCAAAGAGTTGAAGACCTAGAATGTAGTAGAGGAAAAGACTTGTGTCTTGTGGTCCCACCAGGAACAAACCAAGAATGACGGATGAAAATTAGGGTTGGTAGATGTCTTCTGAAAATGCCTCCAAGAGACTGAGAAGGCGGAGCAGGAAAACACTGCCTGGAGAGGGAGCGAGCGACCCATCCCAGGAAGTACTGGAGCACCGCCTCCCGGGGGCAGAGGCAACTCGGAGCCAACAGCGGCTGACCCGAGGCACTGAGGGTTTTTCCGATGCTCCTACCCTGACTCGCCACAATTTCATGACAATGAGGGGTTGGGCCAAAGAAATAAATAAGATCCTGTCAATAAAAAAATAATGTTGTGATTTTCAATTGGTGTTTTGATTAGATCACGATGCTTCACTCTGAAACCATTAGGTTCGGCAAAAGGTTAAAAGAATCCCTTTCTCACTGAAAATAAATAAATAAATAAAACCATTACATGCCAGGAGCTATCTTAGAGACTTGAGATTCAATGACGAAAAGTCAGATAACATCTCTCCTCATATAGCTGACACTTCATTGTGGAGGTGGGGGAAGAGATGAGATCGAAAATAAAAAGTAAATAAGCAAATGAACAACACAATTTCAAATCCTAATAAAGTGTGATAGGAAGGGGGGAGGGATTGTCTTAGATTGTAAAAGAAAAAACCTTCTCTCTAAGCAGGTGATATTTCAGCTCAGACTTTAATGATAAAAAGGAGCCAGCTATGAAAAAGCCTCAGGCAATGGGATTCCATGCAGATCTAAGCAGCCCTTGATGTGAACACTCTAAGTGGGAACGAGGTATTTAAGAAACGGAAGGAAACGGTGGGCAAATATCGAGTCATGCACAGCTCCGGGAGCTACAGGAAGGAGCTGGGCGACTGAGTGTTTCCACGTTAAAACCGGAGTATCAGTCGAGAGGATCTCTCACTGGAACACAAATGAGAGGTAACTCAGAACATAGCGATGACCACAAAATAAATGACATCAAAAATATTTTTGTATTCTTGATCAAAATGAATGTTTCCGCTTGACCAAAATGAAAGCCTGTCGTAAGGACCGTGACAATGCGGCACAGAAGGGGTTCTGAGCAGAAGAGGCATATGATCTGCGTTAATGTGAGGAATAGCAGGCACAGCAGTAAGACAGAAAGTGGGGGGAAGTGGTGAGAACATGAACTCCAGAGGGGCTTCAGGGTTTTGAATAAAAAGGACAGTGCTTTGGAAACGGCTAAAGGGGATGGAGGCAAGAGAGCATTTACTCTATTTCCATCTAGGCCCTGAGATACTGAAGAAAGAAGCCTCAGGGGTCTGCCAGGTCCACCCAGTAGGCTGAAAGAAAGAGAACACTCAGAAAAGAAGATGGAGCTACAGGGAATTGGCTTCACGGCAGTGGAGGCAAATCACAGTAATAAGAGTTTTACTGAGCATGTCCTATGTGACCACCAGTATTCTAAACTCTCTTCTTGGAAAAACTTCGGCAGTCCTCTCAATAACCCTAAATTATAGGTACTATTTTTAGCCCCATTTTACACAGAAGACAGAGACATAGAAGAATTAAGAAACTTGCAGCTACTACGTGATGTGGCTGAGATGACCCGCACTTAAATTCAGAAGTCAGAGCGGCAAGGTTTGGGGGTTGTCAGAGAGCCTTGGAGAGCGACCTCACTAAGGGAGGCAGACTGGTGAGAAGATGAGACCCAGATGACAACAGGGACCTGCGAGGCTGTGATGCAGGAAACAGGTTTGCTCCACGATGCCATCTGCCCGGGCACCAGCAGAAGTTTCATGATCTGGGCAAACTGGGACCGGAAGAGCAGATTCCCCAAAACCAGCCTGTGCCGGCACACCTTGCATCCCACTGCGCTGCGGTGTGGAGCATGCCCATGTTCACCCATTTCTGGGATGTTTTGCTGGGACTCTCATTTGGAGTCCCATAATAATCACTTATTGTGATTAATTAAGCACTTACTACCTATCAGATTCTGTGCTGGACGTTTGACGTACATTATTCCTTTAGGACACACAACAGTCTTCTAATATAAAAGAAAAATAATTGTGAAATAAAATGGTGGTAGAAAATAATTTGGTAATGATAGTGAAAATTGTTGTATTTTTCTATCAGCATCTGGCTCATTCATTCCCTCCTAGTAATTTAGAATAAACAACAAATAAAATCAGTTGCAGGAACAATGAAAACATTATAATGTACTCTTATTTCAACAGACCTGTACATGTAATCTGCTTCTGGGAATGTCCAAAAAGAAAACTGCTTTTGCCTCAAAAAAATTGTACTTGTAGCTGGCAACGCTTCTCATTAGCACAGTAGAGGAGCCCTGGGCATGTCTGCAGTGGGTCCCTTTAAGTCTCTGAGGCATGGAACCCATGTCCAACCCGGCCAGCATGACAGGTACACACATCCTACAGGTTCACTGCAAAAGGCTGACATTTAGGTAAATGCTTGTATGACCTGGACCAATTCATCATTAAGTCAGTATTCACATATTAACATTTAGCAGTTCAGCTTCTTTATCTGACAGCATTTTCCACATCAGTCTTTCTTAAGTTTAGTTAGCTTTTTAAAAAGGGCTTTGGGTTCGTAACAAATTGAAGTCATAAGTATGAGGTTTCTTATGTTTTCACTTAAAAACTAGCCAGTTACCTTTAACCAGGACCAGCATTGCTTTCTATTAAACGGCATGAATGTTTATTGTCAAGCCTTTTATTTCTTTCTCTAGAATCAAGATTCAGATAAGCACTGCAAAACCTCTGTAATCCCTTCCACTCATTGTAAGAAAGTGCATAAAATCAAAATGAAATTAATTTTATCTTAGCTTCACTACAAAGTTGGCTAATTTACATATGAATTCCTACACATGCCAAGACAAAAAATTATCAATCGTGGGAGAACAAAGAGTCTATGGCTGAGTTAGTGAAAGACTTCCTAAGTGTCTGTGTGATGGGGAAGGGGGAGTAACAAATTGATTTCAGCAAAGGCAAGTTCTGACACGCACACAAAACTCAGCTGCATCTCGCAGCAATGCAATAAATCATCGCCATCACTGTACTTACCATATGTACACACCAATCATCACAAGAAAAGAAAGCAAGGCTGACAGGGAACCGTGACTGGAGAGCGTCTCCACCGAGGCTGCCTGGTGGCGGTGCCGTCTCGCTCCTCCAGCACACTGAGTGACAGTTGCTTATCCAACATGACCAGGGTGTTTGCTTTTGTGTGGGCGGTCCCCTGAGAACAATGACGTGTCTTCCAGAAAGGACCACACAGTGCTCTATCTATAATTAGAACTTAATTGGGGGGACGGTAACATTGCTCCTCATCTCAGTATCCGAAATCATTCTACATTCTCAATAGTTGGCGGTTATACTTACACCTGATCCTTTTCGCATACCTGGTGACATATCTCATGAACAATGACCATGGTGACATCCAGCAAATAAGAAATAGATGAAACACTGGGATCCAGCAGTATTCTCTGTTCCACAAAAATACTTAGTCCCCAGTTCTCCATAGCAGCATACGGGTGCTTAGGCACAGCTAAAAGATCTAGAAATAGAATAAAACAATTCCACAGGCTTTAACAAACATACCAGATGCTAAAGTCACATCCTTTAAAAAGTCAAGAAATCCTAATTAGAAGGAATACTTGCCCTTTCTTGGTCATTTTTTTCCGATATTAAACCACCTGCCATTTCTACCTGACAGCAGAGATACAGGCTCTCGCTGTCCACGCCAGCCATGCCCATCCATCACAGGCCATCTTCGGACCCGGGACAGTAGGAGGCCAGAGGCATCAGCACCATTATTGATGGGCCCATTCTTATAAGTTTCAAAAAGTCAAGGAAACCAAATGCCGCAGGAATCTACAGAGTCAGAAGACATAGTGCCTTCTAATGAAAATATATTCAGTTCCATGCAGTGAATACCATAGTCTTCTTTCTACTTCAATATTTTCTGAAAGAAAATACGTTCTATAGGTATAAAAATGTGATGTTTTATAAATCCTTCAGTTCTGATTTGTTTTTTGATTTTTGGTTAAGAAAGAAAACATCGCATGCAAATTGGGAGAAAGCCGCGATGGCAAATGTAGTGGCAGAAGGACTGTTGAGGGAACCCGCGGTTTCGGTTCTGGTCCTGTCTCCACCTTGAACTAGAGATATGACGTCGGTAAATCACTCAGTTTCCCGAGACCACACTTTCCTCACCTATAAAACAAGGTTATTGGCCCTCATTACCTCAAAAGTCCTTTCCAGCTCCAAAAATCTATGATTAGATGATTCTAAGGTGTGTGCTTATTTTAAAAGGTTAGGTGACCGTAAAGTTCATGTTTTGAAGGACTTACTCCCTGTGCTCCAAATACATAGTGATGGCATATAAAATATTAAAAGGCACAACTAAAAAATATCTGCAGTCTTGAAAATGAAGCTCTCCGTGGACCAGAAATGGTACCAAAATGCCAAGCAGAGACCGCGTGTGAAGCCCCAGGCCTGGCAGGTCCTGGCTCTGGGAGCAGGCGGTGGCGGCTAGGAACGGGTTCCAGCAGGAAGCACCACGGCCAGAGAGACTTCAGCCAGGCTGACCACTGGACGCCAGGGGCGGAAGCAGGACCTGCATGCTCCCGAGAAGAGCTGAGAACAGCAGGTGCGCTCATCGCTTCCTGAGAAAGGTAGCAAGCGGAGGAGTAGGGACTCAAACCCAGGCAGCCTGGTTCTCTGCCCTGTTCTTCTTTACGGTGACACAGTGTTCACTGCCTCTGACCCAGAACTTACGCTTTCCAACATAAAGAAACACTGGAGTCACTCCTAGCGTTCCAAGAAATATAATGTTACAAGAATGTTTACTGCCGTATTGTCTGTAAGAGTAGAAATGGGCAATTAAATGCCATCCGTGAAGATAATGAGCAAGGAAACTGAAATAGTTACATAAAGGAGTACTACACAGCAATTGACGTGAATGATCTCATCACCAGATTCTAAAACTACGTGTCTCAACATGGATAATCTGGAAAACATAATGTTGAGGGAGCAGTCAAGATGTAAAATGACCCTTGCCATATATTACTTAAAAATAAGCAGAATAACGCTATGTGATACAAACCAATCCCCACACATGCACACACCTACCAAGACACATGGTAGTGGTGCACTGCGCATACAATCACACACAGACTCTGGTGGCAAACACCAAATTCAGAATCATGATTGCTTCAGGAAAGAGAGGAGGAGAAAGGGTTGAGAGACAGTCTTTGAGGTTCCTGGACCTTCAGCTTGGAAGGCCGAGGGGAGTTTGCCACATCACCAACAAGTAATTCCTGAGTGTCTGAGAATTCAACTCAGTTTTGACACTCTCTGCCCATCAAACCAGAGACAGACTCAGAGTCGACAGGTTAAGGGTTTAGTCCTACAAGATATTCCCCCAAAACACACACCCTGCAACATCAGGTGCCAGTCACAAACCCAGGTTGTTACCTGTCCTTCTGACAGACTGGCTATAAATCGGAGGTTCCTATGACTTCTCCTCTCAGGTTTGATTAATTTGCTAGACTGGCTCACAGGACTCAGAGAAACATTAAAGTTACTAGACCACCAGTTTACTATAAAAGAATATAACTCAGGAACAGCCAGATGAGGAGATGCATAGGGAAAGGGAAGGGAGAGGCACAGAGCTTCCCTGACCTCTCCAGGAGTGCCACTCTCCCCAAATCTCCAAGTTACCCACCCAGAAGCTCTCTGACCTTTGTTTTGGGGGAGGGGGGTATGGAAGCATCATTACTTAAACACAATTGATTAAATCACTGGCCATGGATAATTTCCAGCCCCTCTCTCCTCCCCGGGGGGTTAAAGGGTGGGACTGAAAGTTCCAACCCCCTTACTCAAAGGGTTGGTTCCCCTGGCAACCAGCCCCATCCATAAGTGAATTCAAAAAGTCACTTCATTTAACATAACAAAAGACAACTTTATTGTTGTAATCTCTTAGAAAATTCCAAGGATTTTGAAAACCCTGAGCCAGGAACCATGAAAGAAATGTATATGAGAAATATGTATTTGGTCATCGATATATTTCTTACAAGTCACAATATCATACACAAGGGATTTCAAATGTATCTTCAATATTAATTTTTAAAGTAGATGATGGGTACATGAGTATTATCTATATTATTATTAATTTTTTTCTGTATGTCTTAAATATTTCATAATAAGAAAAAGAATAAAATCATCAACAGTCTTACAACATGATTGATTTTATTTATGACTGCACCAAAATCCTCTCAGTATCTGCTGTGTCCCTAAGTCTGAAATGTATTTTAAAATAAGGCAGCGATGGTCCCTGCATCCACCGCATTTTAAACAAAGAACGAGGACATGGCAGCTTAATATAAGAAACACAGACAGAAAAGCAGTGCTGCGAAACAGAAAGAACAAATGGAGTTGGAGAGGTTCTTGAATGAGATAGTATTTGACTTAGACTTGAGAAGATACGATTTCAACAGGTAGACAGAGGCACTATGTGTATTTACCTACACTAGTATCCACTGAACATCCTTTTGTTCCATATAAGCATTGTTCTGTACTTCGAGCTCCTTGCCCCATTCTCTTAGGGCACTTATATTCATATGTGGGTGTGGGAAGGAGGAAGAGGTCAATTAACAAGGAATAAATGAATGAAAGAATTAACAGAGTAAGACAGTGATTGACAGGGGGGTCAGGTGCATATAGCATTGGCAAGGAAGGTCTCTGTAAGATAATCTCACTTCACTGAGATGTGAATAATAGCAGAGGCCAGCTGTTCGAAGATCTGTGGACGTGTGTTCTGAGAAGGGACAGCAAATGCAAAGGCCCTAAGGTGGAAATGAAACAAGCAGAGAGGTCGGTGTTGCTGAAGCATACACTGAAGTAGAACGTAGGTCTGGGAATTAGTGCAAATTGTAAGTACAGACACAGACCTTCTTCTACTTAAGATTTTAAGTGGAAACCTTCCCTAAATACGACCAAACCAGGAGATAGCACCACAGTGTGTCAACTCTGCCTGCCTCCAGCAGATGGCAACAGCAGTAGCATAGCTGGTGTCATTTTGTTGCAGGAACTTGTGGATTTAGGAATAATCCTTTGGAACTAAGCCTGTTGCCAGACAGACGCATTTCTGTCTGCTGGAGTTCTCCAAGAGCAGAGAGTACCAGAGTATGCAAATCTGGCCACACACTGGGATGTGGATGGACTCAAAGGGCACACACGGAAGGCCCCAGACTTGGGCCATGTGCAGGGAGTTTGAATAGAGCACAAAGTACTCTTAGAGGGGAGTCATCAGGCAGCAAAAGCCTGTTTAGCAGCAGAAGCAGGTATGGTGAGGGGTGGTTGAAGGTCAATGCCAAAAATTTCAGGCAGTGGTGACGTAAGCAGGCAGCTGGTTTCTACTGGGTGCAGAGGTCTGAGGGCAGGAGGTCAGGCTTGGTAACCAGAGGAGGACTCTTCTGTAAATGGAGTCAGATTCAGATAAGGTGACTGAGGGGTAGTTGAGAGACTGGGTGAAAAAGGTAAGGGAATTAAAAAGTACACATTAATTGTTAGAAAACAGTCACAGGGATGTAAAGTACGGCACGGAGAATATAGTCAATAATAATATAGTGACTGTCTATGGTGCCAGGTGAGTAGTGGAAATATCAGGGGATTACTTTGTAGATTATATGCTGTACACCTGAAACTAATATAAAATAATATTGAATGTAAACTGTAAGTGAAAAAAAAAAGAAAGAAAATGATAAAGCCATTGAGAACACAGTAAAACGCAGAGAGCTCAATAAGAGGAGGCAGGTTCTCAGAGACAGACAAGCATTAAAGTGGACATAGGGGACCTTGCTATGGATGGCAGCAGAAAAGAGAGAAAGGAAGTGAGAGAGGGAGAGAGAGATTTAAAAAATTAGATGATGCTACTCCTCACTTACTAAGCTTTTGATAAAGCACTGAAGAAACTCGGATTTGTACTAACTACTGCTGAGAGATATTTTAACTGTGCCTCGCTGTTCAATACCTTGATAACTTAAAGAATCTCGTTTCAGATTTCAATTTTAAGAATACCTGCATGAAGTGTATCATGGGTACAATGTTCATAACAAGTTTACTTCAGTAGCCAGAAACTGGAGATAAATCAAATGTTCATCAACAGGTGAGTGAATAAAGTGTGATATTTCCATACAATGAAATGCTGTTCAGCAATAAAGGAAATGAACTGTTGATACAGGCAACAAGATGGGAGAATCCTCAAAAGTTATAGGAGTGAAAAGGAAGAAAAAATGTACCTGCTGTATGATTCATGCCATGTGTATAATACTAGAAAATGCAAATGACTCTGTACCGTCCAAGAACTGATAGCGGCTGCCTGCAGGCAAAGATGAAAGTAACGGAGAGGGCAGCAGGGACAGACTTCTGAGGGTGATGCTCGTGTTCATCGTGGTGGTGACTTCATGGGTGTGCACACGTCTTCACACATCACATCCTACACTTTAAATATATGCGGTTTGCTGCATGTCACTATATTTCAGTGAAACTATTTAAGAGGAAGAAGACATTTCACTTGTGAACTTCAGGGACATCTCTTGCCCAACAGTTTTTAGCCTGTCCTTCCTGATGGCCTGCCCTACCAGCTCCACAATTATGCCTAGCACAATACTACTCATGCCTCAGAGGCAGCCTGAAGCAGCTAGAGGTATAATGGTCTCCAATCAAAAGGAAGCAATGAGTTCCAATATAAGAAAATGAGGACCTTCAGTCAAGATGGACGCATAGGTAAATACAGCTCGCCTCCTTGCACAACCACAACAAAATTACAACTAAACTATAGAACAATCATCGCTCGGAACCATCAAAAATCAAGTTACATGGAAGAACAACTACGGAATTAAAGAAACCACATACATCCAGACTGGCAGGAAGGACAGAGATGTGTATGGACTGGTCCCAAATCCACAGGTGGCAGATGACAATTCAGGAGGGATATATTGGAAGTGAGGAGTCCCAGCCCCACACCAGGCCCCCACAGCCCAGGGATCCAGTGTCAGGGAGATAAGTCCCCATAACTTCTTGCTGCAAAAACCAGAGGATACTGAGTCGGTAGGAGAAACTGCTGCACTGCCAAGCAGTACCTCTTAAAGAACCCACCCACAGACTTACTCACTCTCACTCCCTCTGAGCTCCAGCACCAGGGTAGCACTTTGAAAGGAACCAGTGGCATACAGGGAGGAACTGAAGTGTCTGGCATCAAGGCAAGAGCTGGAGGACAGCTTTTTCCTAGACAGAAAGGCAGGCAGAGGTCATTGCTCCTTTTCTGAACCCTCCCTCCACACAGACACAGATCCAGCAGGCAGGTGCCATAGCTGAGACTCCATTGTCCTGGCTAACACTGTTGACCCCACACTGGAGATCCCCTGGGGCTCCATCCCACCCAACTTACAGGGCCACCCAAGCTGTTAACAGTGGCTTTTCCACATGAATGGCTGGTCTTGGCTCTTGCTTCACAACTTCCTAAATCCTATCAAACAAGGAACAGCTGATCTCATTGAGCCCTCTAACCCCCATACCTCTTGCTAAGTTGCCCAAGGCCCAGCACTAGCAGCAGCCAGCCTAGGTTCACAGCTTGGCTTTGCCTGGGAATCTCCAAGCCCAGCACAAATCCTAGTAGCCACCTGCATATTATTTTATAGCTCATGCAGGGTAGCCCCAGGCAGAACACAGGTGGGGGCTGAGTTTGGCTTGCACCACCCAGGAAACCCCAGAGACAAAACCCCAACAATTAGGCAGCTGCAGACCACATCAGAGCACCATCACTCTACCCTTGCACAGCTGATCCTCCACAGAGGGTGGAGGTTGGTGGCCAGTGGTCACGGCCAGTCCTTGCAGCAGACTGGCTTGGGTAAGTCCCTCCCATTAACCTGCCAATAGTAATCAAGACTCAACTACAAGAAGAGTCTTGATTACTATAAGGTACTCAGCCCACATGAAAGATGTACCTTAAGTACCCAGCTTGGGTGATAGGGGAGGCTGTGTCACTGTACCCTACAGAACACCTACTATATTAGGCCATACTACCAACATAGGGAGCCATAGCAGCCCTACTTAGTACATAGAAACAAACACAGGGAAGCTGCAAAATGAGGAGACAAAGAAACATGGCTCAGATAAAAGAATAGATCAGAACTCCAGAAAAAGAACTAAATAAAAGGAAGAGAAGCAATCGATCAGATGCAGAGTTCAAAACACTGGTTATAAGGATGCTTAAGGAACTTAGTGAAGACCTCAACATCATAAAAAAAAAAAAAAATCCAGTGAGAAACAAAGGATACAGTAATTGAAATAAAGAAGAATTTACAAGGAAACAACAGTAGAGTGGATGAAGCCGAGAATCAAATCAATGATTTAGAACATAAGGAAGCAAAAACAACCAATCAGAACAACAAGAAGAAAAAAGAATTCAAAAACAAGAGGATACAGTCAAGAGCCACTGGGACAACTTCAAGTATTCCAACATTTACATTGTAGGAGTGCCAGAAGGAGAGGAGAAAGAGCAAGAAATTGAACATCTATTGCACAAATAATGAAAGAAAACTTCCCTGATTTGGTGAAGGAAATAGACATGCAAGTCCAGGAAGCACAGAAAATCCCAAACAAAATGGATGCAAACAAGCCCACACCAGACACAATAATTAAAATGCCAAAGGTTAAAGGTAAAGACAGAATCTTAAAAGCACGAGAGAAAAACAGTTAGTTACCTACAGGGGAGTTCCTATAAGACTGTCAGCTGATTTCTCAAAAGAAACTTTGCAGGCTAGAAGGGATTGGCAAGAAATATTCAAAGTTATGAACAGTAGGACAACCTACAGTAGTTATGAAAAGTAGTAGAACAACCTACAGCGAAGATTGTTCTACTAAGCAAAGTTATCATTTAGTATCAAAGGTCAGATAAACAGCTTCCCAGACAGGGAAAAACTAAAGGAGTTCATCATCACCAAACCATTATTAAATGAAATGTTAAAGGGTTTTATTTAAGAAAAAGAAGATCAAAACTATGAAGAGTAAAATGGCAATAAATACATACTTATCAACAATTGAATCTAAAAAACAAACTAAGCAAATAAGAAGAACAGAGACAGAATCATTGATATGGAGAGCATTTTGCTAGCTGCCAGATGGGAGGGTGGTGTGGGGGAATGCGTGAAGAGTTGAGGGGATTAGGAAGTACAAATAGGTAGTTACAGAATAGTCATGGGGATGTAAAGTACAGTATAGAAAATGGAGTAGCCAAAAGAACTTAACACATGACCCATGGACATGAACAGTGGTGTGGGGTTGCCTGAGAGAGTAGGGGTGGTGGGTGGAGGAGGGCAAAAGGGGAAAAATTGAGGTAACTAGTAATAGCATAATCAATAAAATGTAATTAAAAATAAAGAAAAAAGAAAGTATTAAAAGAGTACATTAAATAAATGAAATATTTTTTCTGAACTTTAGAGAAGAAATGATTTATTCACAATGAAATAAATTATTTTAATTTTTGCAAAATAAATTTGTCGTGAGGCTATATCCATGAAAATGTGCGACTATAACTCTTAAATATTCCTTGAAAACAGAGGTAAGATAACTACAATATTTCAAAATCTAATTTACTTGGGAATTCAAAGAAAATCCTGGATAAAATTATGTATAGCAGTCTGCTTCCAATTAATTACTACAGTTCTAAAAACTGTAGGCAGATAGCAAATATTCATATAATGCTAGTGAATGTGGTTACATAAATTAACATAAAAATCTGACTTTCTACTTGCTTTTTTCAATGCACTATAATTTGCACTGTGTTGAAACAGCTCTCAATAACTAAAATCACAAATCTCACAGAGACTTCTCTCTGCTCCTATTTATTTATGTTTGATCCTGCTGACAATTATCATACTTTGATGAGAGTCTACTGTAACAGGCTATCCATTTTTTTCCATCGACTTCTTAGATTAGCCTTTTTTTTTTTTTTTAGTTGCTGTAGGTTTTTTTTTCTTAGTTGCTGTAGGTTGTTTTTTTTTTTTTTTCTTGTCATCCTCTGACTTTTGAAAATCAAAGTCCCCAGGATTGCCAACTGTGGGGTTTTTTTTTCCCATTACTGGTTTTCTTTGAGTGTTCTCACCCACTGCAGTGTCCTCTGTCACTACGCACATGCCCAGACAGCTCTCTTAGAGCTCTGGAGGAAAACCCCTAACCACCTTTGTGGTAGACTGTGCTTGATAGGCCCCCAATGTATTGCACTTTCCTTCTGGAATAGCCCCCTTCCTTTAACCTGGCTTAAACCTGCAGAAAGCCTTGCTGCCTCCTCCTTTGCATACTGGGGAAAACTGAGTCCCATGAGAAATGTCCACTAGCCCGACAACACCATGCTAAAAGGAACACTGAAACCATTAGAAAGGTCCAGAGAATCACCAAACGAGGCCTCAGAGTACATACAACAGAAATCCCATCTCCAACATTAGTGGCAGTGTTCTGATGTATAACTTTGGAAGCTAGAGATATAAACTAATATATTCCACATTGTGAAGTAACTGCTGGGGGGGGGTGGGTAACAAACGTGTGTGATATCAGGCCTCTCCTCTGCCACAGTGACATTCTGAGCTCACAGATGGTCATACGTAATGCAGGGTAAGATTCGTTGCCCTAGCTGCGGGCTCATCCGAGCCTTGGCTACAGTATGAGTCTGGTATCCTCCAACTCAGATGTTCTCTGCCACATTACCAACCTCACACTCCAAGCTCGAAGAGTGACAGAGGTACAAAAGGTACATTTGAAACATGACCTGAGATATTTGTCAATTCTCCTGCTTTCTCCTGGCACTGCCCCTTTTCCTAAGCCAGACACCCTTGACATCACATCTTTCCTCCACTGTTTCTTCACCAGCCAATCCCTGCCACAAGCTGTGCCCACCCAACACTGTCAATTCATTCTGAATTTTAGGCAATATTATATAACCCATTTCTGTAAATATTTTGAGACTATTGAGAGTACCTGCTAAGATGAGAAACCCAATGCCCCAGATTTCAACCTTGAACCCAAAAAAGGATATAAAACCTTGGAACACAAGAAGCTGAATACCAAGAAAGGAAGTATTACCCCCAGCAACTCAAAAGCCCAGGTAGAAAACAGCCCCGAGCGTGATCAGAGGATGTGGTGCTTTCCTTATAAAGCAACACTGGTCCCTGCTTGAGTGTGAGTTTTTCTGCTCAAAAAATCTAGCCATACATTAATACCAGAAGTGTCAGTCTCACAGGAGGAAAAAATCCATAAGGCTTTATCATGGGAGTGCCTGATCTTTCTCTTTTTCCTTGTACATGTAGTACATCTCATTCACTCATTCATTTACTAAGTTTATGTCCTTTCTCTGTACCAAAAGAGGAGACTGACAAGGATCCTGCTGTGACGGAGTGCATATTCCCACTTCGGGAGTAGCGGGGAGCTGGATAAGGGAGGGAGCCAAATCCTATCCAAATAAAAAATCAATGTAAAATGAGATTGGGATTGGGGTTGTAAAAGAAATAACACAAGGGTATGTAAAATGTACTGGGGTTGGCATGAGGATGGTTTGGACTGAGTGAGCAGGAAAAGCCTCTCTGAGAGGTTAACATCTAAACTGAAATATCAGCCCAATTGAACTTCAGCTCCAAGACAGGTCGCTCTTTACTTCAGTTGCAGCATGTCCAGCGCCTAGGATAGTACCAAGCACACGGCTGATATTCGAGTTAATCACAACGTAAATGAATAGTTTGCCTTTTGATGTCAAGTCATGCTGAATAGAGCTTACAACTGGTTTTACTTTGTATCCCAAACCAAACAGATGTGCACGCATTACCAATACTCTTCCAAGAAAAAGCAGTAAATTCTGCAGTTCTGGTCACCGTTTCCACAGTTTTGCTCTCAGCCGTGGGAAGTGTTCTGCTGCTCCTTTAAAACACCTCCCTAACCCCTGCTTAATATCTCTGAGATGCACTCTCTCCAAATTCAGACACATTCGGAACCCTTTGCCCCGGTCCTTCCAGCAAACCCATGTCGCTCTCAAATCCCCAGGCTGTTGACCTAACTCTAACTTCTGCTTCCTGCCTCACTTCACCCTTTGAATTTCACCCTCCACACTGTCTTCTTCCACACTGTACCCTCGCAGCATCTCAATGACAATCCAAATTACCTCCCCAGCACTGCTGCCCAGGTCTCCTTGGCAGAGGGCAGAGGACAGAAGAGTTAAAAGATGGAGCTCTGAGGGCCACACACTCTGGGGTACAAACCCAGGTGCAACACATGAGAGCTGTGGGGCCTTGACAAACTTGTTCACTCTCAGTATCCACTTCCTCACTGATAACGGACACGTTAATGATCCCTTCCTTGCAGGCTGTTGGGAAGATTTAATGAGATGGGTTTTTTAAGTTCATGTAAAGCGCTTAGTTCTAATCACAAAATATGATAAATCAACACTATCATGATTTGGGATCTTTGCAGGCCATGCCAACCTTGGGAGAATCGAATGCATCAAAGGCCTTATGTCGGGAGAGGAGGAATCTTGTGTTTGAACAAAGATGAAGTGTTGGTTTAATATGTTACATTAGGCACTCTGATTTCTGAATTAAAATTTTATTTTATAACATAATACAATAGAGGACCTATCTAAGAACGAGTAAAAGAAAAAACACCATAGAGCATGCCTACATCATTCAGGGATGCTAAATACCTTTTAAAGGTATAGCAGGTTAAAATAAATAAATAAAAGTTGCATTTTTATTATGCCCATGACTGTTACTCATTCAAGGTACTTTTTACATGTACATCTATGCTTAAATATAAAAAAACCCAAAACTCCTTATTCCAACAGTTACTGTATGTGGCTAGTCAAAATATAAGTTGCATTTGAAATAGCAGTATTAATAAGATAAAATTCATAGAAACCAGCCATTATCGGTTGAAGTTGGTTTTTAACTCATGCCTGTTTTTAAGTTCATCTGAAAGAGGAGTTTGAGCTTTGCTACCCCTGGATACGTTGCCACCAAAACCCAAAGGGAACCAGTCCTTCAGTGCTTTAAAACGAGACACACCTTTCTCCTGATCAGCTTTCTCCGCGCGCATCTTTCCATCAGAAAAGACTAGTTGCAGTTACCCACTGTGGTCTATAGCAGAATTTTCATCAGAACACTTGTACTCACAAACTTAGCATTAAGTTCTCAAACTCCTACCATTCTCCTGAATTGCCATTACACCATGCCTCACTGTTCTTGTTGATTCTCCTGTCACACACTCAGAAGTGTGTTAGTTTTTTTTTTTCATTTCTGTACTTTTCCTCAACACATACTTATTACTGTCAATTGCAAAGGAGAAGTAGATTTTATGTGTTGCCTAATTTCCTTTTCCCTTGAAAAAAAAAAAAATTCTGTGCCAAAGGACTTATCCCATCTGCAAAAGGAACATTTGTCAATTTCTCACCCATTTAATTTTTAAAATTAGCTCTACTTTAATTTCCATATTTTGCATCTTCTTGCTTTTAAAACTCATGGTCTTTGCTTTAATGGACATGATTAAGCGTAAACAAAGAAAACACGCTAACTGACCCCTATCCCCGTCATTCAATGACAGGCCACAGTGGCTAATGCTTGTTCTATCACGGAGACTTGCTGTTATTGAAGAGAATGCAGACTGAAGTAAAGGTTCCTCTCTATTAAAACTTCGTGTATGATCTCCTTTCATGTATTCCTGAAACACTGACTCATTACCTAATATAGGCCAGACTGATCTGAGCACTGGCTATATAAGCCTTGCACAGTAAAGATATGGTCCCATTAACCTCTCCTGGAGCTTAAAAACCAATGGGGGCTACAAACAAGTTAAAAAGCATATATATCGTAGGCACACATGAAGGAAATTTCAGCACGGTGTACGTTTATATGCTACGATGGGCACGTGGTATAATGGGTGCAGCACAGAGATTTAGAACGTGGTCTCTGAAGCCAGGCAGCCTAGCTCAAAATTCAATTCTGCTACTTAATGGGACACATTACTTACCATTTATGCCCCTCATTTTCCTTTCCTGTAAAATGAAGATGATTTTAATTGCAACTATTTCACAGGGTTAGTACCAGGGTTATTGTTGAGACATAATTCTCAAGGGTCTCTCACATGTTTGTATGTCTATGAGCGTCGGGCACTAAGTGCTTTTTGTTCCTGACTGTCTTCCTAAGGCTATCTGCAGAGCAGAAACAGAAACAGCATCCTCTCCATCGCGAAGGACAGTCATACACGCCATCATTTATAAAAGAATCAGACTCCCCAGGCTCAGGGCTCCTCACCTGTACTGTAGTCCATTGCACATGCAGGTGTCGCCTGGACCTCTTTGCATTGCCGCTGGAAACTGGGGCTCAGGGAACTGGCACAAAAAATGTCAAAACTCTGGCTACTGCTATAGGTAGAAGAATCAAGTTTTCTGTCTCTAATCCAGAAGTTTCTTGTCTTCTGCCAACATTCATGAAACAATAACAGGCTGACTTGTCAAGCTTGCAAACGGGGTATAAGGTAAAATCTCAGACCTTTCACAGTTCTTGACAACTGTGTGAGTTAATACACGCCAGGTGCGTAGAACAGTACCTGGCAAATGGTAAGTTCTCAAAAGCCATTAGCTATTGCCAGAAACGGAAAATGCTCCTCCAAAGATGTCCACGGCCTCAGTCCCAGCACCTGTGACTGTATTAGATTACTTGGCAAAGATGACTTAAGGTCACAAATGGCATTAAGGTTACTCATTAGCTAACCTTAAATTGGAAGAGTGTCCTGAATTGACTAAACATAATCACGAGGGTCCTAAAAAATGATAGCGGGGAGCAAAGGAGGCAGTGCCAGATTGGCACAATGTGAGAAACACTCTGCCGGCCACTGCCAGCTTGGAAGGTGGAGGGGGCCAGGGGTCTAGGAATGCAGGCAGCCTCCAGAAAATAAAAACGGCAAGAAACTGTAGAGTCTCTCCTAAAGCCTCTAGTGAAAGCAGCGTCAAGGTGCCAACCTTTAGAACTATAAGATAATACATTTGTGCTGTTTTATTTTTTTACTTTTTAAAAATGTATGTTAGTTTAAGGTATAAGTGATGTGGTAGATTGTTACAGCATCAATAAGAAATGATATAAAGTATCATTATGACCATCATCATTACCTTTATCATTATAATGTATTACTGTATTGATAAAGATGTTATATTATTATACTATATTACTCTAGTATATTACTATAAATATTATATTACTATATAATGTGTTAATATATAACATATTACTATATCATATACTATATTACTATACTATTACTATATTGTCATCATTACTATATCACAGAGCCCCCAAATCCTAACATAAGTATGGGGAAAGGCTTCCTGTGAAAGTCAATTATAAGATCTGTGAAGTGAATAGGAATTAGCTGGAGGCAAAGTACGTTTCAGGATAAAGGTCCTTGACAGCATGGTACCTCCAGTCAACCAAAACTGGATCAATACAGCTAAAGCATATTGTGAAAAAATCTTGCTTCAGACATGCTGAGTTGAAGCTGCTTCTGGAACATTCCAATGGCGATCTGTTAGGAGGTTGAAGACAGAGGTCTGATGCATCGGGGAAGCAGATGTGAAGTCATACCTGTGTGTAGTAGACTTTGGCCAATGATGAGCATGGAAGGGCGTTAAGAAGAGGTCTGAGGAGCACTGAGACGGAGGGAACAGGCTGTGGAGGGGCCGATATAACAGGGCACACACAGGACATTCACAGGCACTCTCATAAGACAGCAGGAAGCCAGGAGAGTGTGACGTCACACCATTCCAGGCGGTAATACACCCAAAATGAAGGCAACAGTCGCACATATCTTAGGTATATATTTTTTTATCTTAAAATCATGCTGTAAGCACATTCATTCTTTTTTTAAATTTATGTATTTATTTCTATTCAGTTACAATGTTCTGCATTTTCTCCCCTTCCCTCCACTCCACTCCAGCCTTTATAACACAGATATTATATACTCAGGTAGTTAAATATCAATTAATGTTTTCAAAGAATACTAGCTTACCATTCAATACTATTCTCAACAAAGTTTCCAAATAAATTTTAAAACCTTATACATAGAAATAATGCTGAGCATATGGTGCATGTTAGCTCCATCACTTGCAGGGGAAAACGGTACTCTGTCAGGGGCTCCCTGCTATTTAAGGAGCGGTGGTTGTTGGGGTGAGCCCATCCCTCAGCAAGGAACCCAGGAGTCTTTCTTATTTCCAAGGTACAAGGTGGCTGGGAGGCATCTCACAGGTTTCGATAACTCTTTGACACTCCTAATTGACAGATTCACATTTCCAGCAGAAGGAAGTAGGAAAATACTACTAGTTATAAACGAGCATTCTTAACTCCTGAAACTTGGACTTGGCAGGAAAATGCATTTCCAAATTCATATGCACTTTAGACAGTTTGAGTACAAAGTGGTTACCTCTAAAAGAAATTATTTATGTAGGTTTGGTAAAGTGTAAACAAAGATTCATTGTGCCTTAAGGCCCGTCCCTCTTAGCATAAACTGTGCTAGTAGTGTGCATAAATTTCAATAAAAAATGCAAACATATAATTCAAATGTTGGAGTCTTAGCTTAAACTACCTAGCATAAATTTCAAGTAAAATCAAATACCTGTTGAAGCCCCTGAGAGAAAAAAAATCACTAAAGCTCAATAGTTGTTGATTTTTTATCACTTCTTACTGTAGTAGAAAATATTACCTGATATTAAATGGCATCTAAACAATTGATACATTTTTAGACAGCTAGCAGTATGAAGAGGGGAGACCAAAATTCCTGATGAATTTTAAGGGTTCCTAGTAAATCTCAGGCTGATGTTCGGGATAATGAAGGCAGAGAGAACAAGGAAGAAAACAGAGTTTTAAAATAGCATGTAATCGTAGAAACAGAAAACGTGGTGTCACTGTGTTACTTCACTACATTTGGACACTAAGCTCGTGGCTAATTTGTCTGTAAAAGAACTAAAATAGAACCTTATCAATTTAGTTCTTGACTTATTATTAAAATACTTTCTCTTTTGGTAATCCAAACCCACAGATTTACCATTTGAAATAGCATCCAGTCACTCTATGCCGTGAAGAAAAATGAATGTCATGTCCCATTCAGGCTGAATTGTGTATCAGATGGGAGGTATTGATCAAAATACGAACCATGTCTTTCATTATCAAAGGCACCTGATGCTTTGTTATAAACAACTTCTTGAGAATACAGTGAAACCGCCTTTTCCAAGTTTTTCTACAGAAGAGTTTCTGAGATCTTCTTTCAATGATTTTTTAAAAAACCTATTACTAGTGTTCCAAATATTCCCAAGTTCAATTTACATTCGATCATGAAATGAAACATAAAAAGAACTAATAATGAGCCAGATACTGAACTGAACCTTTTGCTTCTCCAAGCTCCAGCATCTAATCTGCATCACTAAGTTGTACTCTGCAGTATATTTTATAGGAAGGAAAATATTTTGTACATCTAATGGGGAAATGCTGAGAAGAGGGGATTTTTGTTGTACTCATTATACAAATGTTTTTCCTAACGTAAATACTCAGGTAATTGACATGATGGAAAATTGCCAGAAGCTATTTCCTAACACCACAGTTAATAGAGCATGCGGGTTCTATAGCTCAGAACGACGTGTAACTGATCACCGTACACTTGCAGCAGGGAGACTACCATGAAGAAAATGGAAACACCCTTCTCGTTATTTCTGTTTCTTCTTGTCCTCCAAATACACTATGCAAATGTTTTACTCGCGTCTTGGAACCTGTCTGAATAGTTATTAAAATGAAAGCCAGTATTCTATGGAGTGCTGCACTAGAATGTACAGTTCTGAGAACACCAAGGTTTCTGTGCATTTTTGCAGTAGCACTTGCGATACTCCAGTCTGGGATGCGGGGTGGTACCCTTACAGCCCAACCCCGTTACAGCCAGGGCAGAAAATGTTACCAAGTATGTGTGCTGAGAGCTGACTACTTCAAGTACCTTGTGTCCACTTTTCTGGATCTCAGTGAACTATGTATGTATATGTATGTATGTATGAATGTGTGCATATGTGTGTATATAAGTGCACATTATATAATATTTATATAATTACATCATATAAATAGTATATAATTATAAATATACACACTGAACAAAGTCTGCACGATATATACTACATATACACATATGTACATAGTATATATATATATATATACTATCACATTTACATATATATGATTGAAATTAGTTGCATTTTGGTGAATTAATTGAGTTTTATGAATCTATCATTCTCATTCATGCTGAAAGTAGACTGTGCTGCATCTCATGCAATGTAACTTCAGACAGATGGGAAAATTAAAACCCGGCCACAGTTGTGGTTTTTGTCCCATGGGACCCAATTTAATACTAATAGCTAATAATATTTTTTAAAAATCATCCTCAGGGTCTTCAAATTAGCTACACAACTGCACCACCTCTCACTTCGCGGATGATTTTGCTCCTAACCTCCTGATCTCTACCACTCCTCCTCCATTGCTGACGAACAGGTATGTCTCCTAGTTCTCCCGGTCGCCAGCAGCATCTCAGGACCAGTTCCAGATCTGAATCGGAACATGCATTTTCACAAGGCCCTCAAACAGCGTCTGTATGCATGAAAGTTTGAGAAGCACTGACTTGCATCGCATCTCCCATGGTGGGGTGCTTTTCCCCGGGGTTGTATAAAACATCTACAACAGTATAAAAAGTAAATTAGAACTTTTAGTTGTATTTACTTTTGTCTGACACATAGACGCTCCCTGGCTGAATGCTCAGGAGCCCTGAAGTGAGAGGCGAGTCCTAGAGCTGTCACGCCCGCACCCCACTCTCAGTTCATCCGGGTGCTGAGGGCACGGGGCAGACCAGGAACACCAGCTTACTGGATTTGTGGATTGTGTCATCTAGTTGGATTTACCCATTAAATGGGTGGCTTAAAATTCCTGAAAAAATAAGTAACAGATTGAGATTAATACTAAAAAATCCAAGATACCACAAACAACAAGTAAGTGGAAGAGCTGACAGTTCCTCAATTCCAAGTAAGAATAACTTTTTTTTTAGTTTGATGTAGTTCCATTTGTTCATTTTTTCTTTTGTTTCCCTTTCCTAGGGAGACATATCTGATAAAATATTGCTATGAGCAATGTCCAAGATTTTGCTACCTATGTTTTCTTCTAGGATTTTTGTGGTTTGGGGTCTAATGTGTAAGTTTTTAATCCATTTGAATGTATTCTTGTGTGTGGTGTAAGAAGGTGGTTTAGTTTCATTTTTCTGCATGTATCTGTCCAATTTTCCCAACACTACTTATTGAATAAACTATCTTTAGCCCATTGTATGTGCTTGCTTCCTCTGTCCAAGGTTAATTGACCATAAAGGTGTGGGTTTATTTCTGGGCTCTCTATTGTGTTCCATTGATCTATGTGTCCATTTTTATACCAGTACCATGCCGCTTTGATTATTATAACCTTTATAGTATAGTATAGTGTAGTATAGTATAGTATAGTGTAGAACAGGGGTGTCAAACTCATTTTCACCAGGGGCCACATCAGCCTTGCAGTTGCCTTTAAAGAGCCAAATGTAATTTCAACTCCTTAACAGTTAAGGAGTAGTTACATTTATACAGTCCTAAAATTATTTTAGCCCATTGAAGGCAACCACGAGGCTGACATGGTCCTGGTGAAAATGAGTTTGACACCCCTGGATAGAGTATACTATATGTTGTCATATATAGTATAGTTTTTGCACAGCAAAGGAAATCATCAACCAAATAAAAAGACAACCCACAGAATGGGAGAACATATTTGCAGAGTAGTCTGATAAGGGGTTAATATCCAAAATTTATAAAGCACTTACAAAACTCAACACCAAAAAAACTACCCAATTAAAAAATGGGCAAAGGACTGAATAGACACTTCTCCAAAGAGGACAAACACATGCCCAATAGACGTATGAAAAGATGCTCAACATCACTAATCATGAGAGAAATGCAAATTAAAACCACCAAATTAATAAGATACCAACTCACACCTGTCAGAATGGCCATCATCAATAAATCAACAAACAACAAGGGCTGGGGAGGATGTGGAGAAAGGGGAACACTTTTGCACTGTTGGTGGGGATGCAGACTGGTGCAGCCACTGTAGAAGGCAGTATGGAGATACCTCAAAAAAATTGAAAATGGATCTTCCCTTTGACCCAGTGACCCCATTTTTGGGAATATTGCTAAAGGAACCCAAAACACTAATTGGAGAGAACATAAGCACCCCTTTGTTCATTGCAGCATTATTTACAATCACCAAGATATGGAAGCAGCCCAAGTGTCCATCAGTGGATGAGTGGATAAAACAACTATGGGACATTTACACAGTGGAATTCTACTTGACTGTAAAAAAGAAGGAAATTTTATCCTTTGCAACAGTGTGGATGGACCTAGAGAATATTATACTAACTGAAATAAGCCAGTCAGAGAAAGACAACTACCATATGATTTCACTCATATGTGGAATCTAATGAACAAACTGAACTAGCAAGCACAACAGAGACAGACTCATAGATGGAGAGCAGGGTGACAGCTAAGGAGGGGGGAGATTAGGGGGTGGAGGGACTGAGCAAAAAGGGAAAAGGACTCGTGGACATGGGCAACAGTGTGGGGATTGCTGAGAGGAGGGTAGTATAGGGGACTAAATGATAATGGAAAAAATTAATACAATAAAGTAATTTAAAAAATAAAACATACTAGAGATATATATATGTTTGTGTGTGTGTGTACACATATACATATACATGAAACACGAATGTATCAGAAGTACAAAACATGGAGATAAAGTTACTCTCCTGGGCAGGAAAATGAATGGAATCAGAGAACAGTACAAAAAAGTTTAACTGGTGTAATATAACTGGTGTTATATTTACATGTGTATGTTAATGCTGGGTTATAGTTCCCTAGGTGAGATATTAGGCTCTGTACTCTTCTCAACTTGAATTATTGTGCATGTTAAAGAAAGTCATACAAACAAAAAAAAAAGCATAACTCATGTTTTTGAAACACACATGAGGCCCGGCATTTTCTGACTGAGTTCTGTGTGTTAGTTACTGAACCCTAACACTGCTTTGAGACAGACACCACCCACACCTCCATTCTGCAGACAAGGAGGTGAATTGCCAGGCCAGTTTATGGCAGCAGAGGTCGGATCCAAACTCTGGCCGTCTGGCTTAGCTCTCCCAACCACTACACTCCATGTACTCCATCCCATTTGCATTATATGGCAAAAACAAAGATACAGTGATTTATTACAAAAAAGACAAAAAAGACAAATTTTTCAAGAAGAGTACCTGCTCTATTAATTTATATCCATTCTCATAAACAGTGAAGTTCACTTTAAGCATGTATGATGCCCTAAAACTTAGCCAATTAAAATACCATTGACTAAAGTACCTGGTTACTAATTTAAAATTAAATAAATACAGCTACATAAGAAAGAACATGCTAAAAAATATCTGGTAGTGGTACACAGTGAGGGAAAAAAAGGTGGAAGGATGTTCCAGAGACAGCCATGGCTCTCAAACTCCAGCGTCCTCAGAACCACCCAGAGGGCTGGTTAGAATACAGATCTCCAGGCCCCAAGACCAGAGTTGCTTATTCAGTAGATCCAGGGTAGGACCTGGATTTGCATTGCTACCAAGTTCCCAGGTAATGCTGATGCTGCTGGTCAGGCAATCACACTTTGTGAATCACAGTTATAAAGAAGCTTTTAGAAGAGAAGACTTCAAATATTATATATTCGTCACCTGGGAAACCTTTAAATAATCTTTATGCCCCATTCCTCTCCCAGAGATTCCAAATGCATTGTTGCAAGGAGTGCTCTAGGCCTCCTCACGCTTTAAAAAGCCACCTGGTGCAGCAAGGGCTGACAATCACTGCTTTAGGTGGAGGAAAATAGAAGCAAATAGACTGGTTCAAAGTACTCCATCCAGGTCAGCAAAAAAGGAACCCTAACTAAAACTATGGAGGTGTGCCAGAGGTGGAAACAGACAGAACTTGGTAACTAATTAAATATTGAAGAGAAGAAACCCACCAAGGAGATGCAGACCTAGCTGAATGAATGGGCAATGAAAAGGACCATGGCGTTGCATCAACCAACACTATGAATCCAGGGAATCATAAGGGGAGAGTGAGGAGCAGGTGGGAGATAAGAGGAAGAGAAAGGTAAAATATTTCGTATTACAAATAGAACAAATTATTTTCATAATGCCCACCTCAGAAAGTCCATTTTTGCTAGTAATGGAAAAGTGATACAAAAGTTCTTTTCTGTTAGCAACCCATGTCCTTAAATTCTTCCCACAGTTAAAACCTAGGCTACCTAGATCCAGCATCCATGTTCTCACTCTCTATTCTATCGGCTGCATCCTGTTCCACTTTTATGTTGATGGAAAGTGGACTCAATTAAAGGTCACACAGTACGTCAAAAATAGTAAGGATTGAGGGTGAGAGGCAGGGGTGTGGGGGGCAGGGGAGAGTGGTGGCGGGAAAATGGAGACAACTGTGCTTGAACAACATTAATAAAATTGTAGGGATTAGGCATGCTCTATCCCGGAGCATGAGCATGCCTTTCTTCCCTCTTTCTTTCTCAGGCAAGCATTTTCTCCCTAAACTCTAAGGGATGCCACACGAGACTTGCAACCGGTGGGGACAGTGGCCGCTCATCCTGGGCTAACCCCCTGAACTTTTCTCCAAGGCCCTTTTTCTCTGACTTTCAGCTGACAGCAGCCCTGCCTTGGCTCACTTCTTTCCTATAATGTTCCGACAGAGCCAAAGCAGCCCCGCCTAGGCTCTCCCATTGCTTCTTCTACCCTAAGTCCTTCCTTTGCTTCACGGTCCCCAGCTTTAATAAACTACTGTATTAATAGTAATAAAGAGCACCATCTCATGATAAAATGAAAATGAAGTAAAATAAAATAAATAAATAAATAAACTACTCTCAAAAAAAAAAAGTAGGGATTATCACCCAGGACTATGAGACACTAAAAAGATCGCCCCTATCCTGGTCTATTTTTTTTATTCCTGATGATACAGTTTAAACTAAAGTATGTTGTTTTAAAAAGCTTTTTGAAGAAAACAAAGAGTAGAGGCAGTATGTCTGCAATGCTGGGGAAAAAATATTGACATTTTAGATTATATGGACTTCTGCTGCTATCTAGGAAGACATACAATAAATAATGTTTTCAGGTTTATTATCAACTATCAGTGCTGATTTCCACAAACGTCCAATCCCTTCCTATAATACTGCATTTTAAAGGGCAAGACTGAATAAACTTGCTCTAAACTCCTTTGCTTAAGTACCCATGAGTCTCTGTAAAAATATAGTTAGATCTCTATTTTAAATATAGTTATTTTGGCAACTGAGAGCTTGCACTCTTTAGTATGGTATATTCTCTGGTGTTAATAAAAAATGTCAAAACCTGCTTCCCCAGAGACAAACAACCTATAACAAGAACCAGTGAATTTTAATCCTTAAAGAAAAGGGAATCCTTGGGATCAGATACAAACTACGCCCTGTTGACATTCTCAAATTAAGCAAATATATATGGCAAAGTACTGACTGCTACAACATAAAAATGTTTCATTTCCCCTCTGCCTGAATATAACAGCAGGTGGTAAAGCGACATTACAAGACAGTCTCTTTCACTTTAAGCCCGAAGGCAAAGGATCCATTCTCTTCTCAAAGCTTACACTATTCTGTGGCTTCTTCTATACATACACACATAAACAAAAATGACTAGTTGATAATGTCTCTTTTTCTTTTTTTTTTCTTTCCTAGATTGCTTTCTCTAATGCTGTAGTACAAATCACTGGGCTAACCTGTGATAGCACAGTGCCTACTCTAAGAGACTAGTGATATTAACTATTATTTCCTAATAATGCCATCATTCAGAACATAGTACATAATGGACACAACTTTTTAAAACAGCTCTACAATAGTCAAATGAATGGGGTGTTAGTATCTGTCTGTCAAATAAATATTTATTGGAATACTACCAACCTAAGTTTTCTGGAATACTACTACCTTATGTTTAATTAAAACATATTAACACTATTACTCCACTGAACCAATACTTGTTTTCCAAATAATTGATTACTCAGTGTGTTTTTCAGTTGAGGGAAATGTTTTATCATGAATTGATTGTGGTTTTATTTGTTAAGACTAAATATAACCTTTTTCTAGCCTAAATGATGCAACTATACAATTTAGAAAAATCCAACTCTTCCTCAAGGAACTGTACTTTCATTTTCCAGAAAACATCTTTTTAAAGATTTTATTTATTTATTTTTAGACAGAGGGCAAAGGAAGGCAAAAGAGAGGGAGAGAAACATCAATGTGTGGTTGCCTCTCATGTGCCCCCTACTGGGGACCTGGCCTGCAACCCAGGCATATGCCCTAGACTGGGAATTGAACCAGTGACTCCTTGGTTCACAGGCCTGTGCTCAATTAACTGAGCTATGCCAGCCAAGGCAAAAACAATCTTAATAAGTATACAAATCTATGATGGCTATAAACATGAATGGTGCCCTTCTACAGTTGTGCAATGCACGACCTAATCTATTACACTATGTCAACAAATTTAACCAGAAATGTTTCCTGATCCGTAGAGCCCAGAAATCTAATCCACTCTGCAAGTAAATAGTAAGACAGGCTTTCAAAACAAAAAACAAAAAAACATAAAAACAAAAAAAATACATTTGTGAAGAGATGATTTATGAAACACCATAGAAGATAGAAGGACATGATGAGAAATCAGCTGTGTTTTGCTTCACAGAGGATATAGCAAAAACCCAATGGACTTAAGAGTGTTCAGAGTTATACAAAAATTTTACTGACAAGGGAGCTATTGAAAAATCAGGTAGTGTGCCAAGAAAGTCTCTTTACTGAGCAAGCTCTCAGCTCTGCTGTACATTAAACTCAACTGAGGAACTTTTAGAAAAACTGACGCCTGGGCCCCACCCCAGACCAATTCTGTCTAAACCTTTAGGGCTGGGGCCCAAGGATCGATCTTTTTGGAAGTTCTCCAAATGATTTCTAATGTCCAGTGGGTTTAAAACCTTTTGACCTAGGAGATTTTACGAACAGTGTTCCTACGTAAGACCAACCAGAATAGCGGCTGTTGAACTTAGTGCGCTTTGGAATCGCTAGGAGGGGTCATAAGACAGACTGCCGGGCAGAGCTTCTAGAGTTCATGATTCAGCAGATGCCAATGCTTCTGGTCAAGAACCACACTTGGAGGACCATTGGTCTAAAATCTTACAACACAGCCCTGGCTGGTGTGGCTCAGTGGACTGAGCACCGTCCTGTGAACCGAAGCGTTGCTGGTTCCATTCCCAGTCAGGGCACATGCCTGGGTTGTGGGATAGGTCCCCAGTTGGAGATGCATGAGAAGCAACTGGTCCATGTTTCTCTCCCTCTCTTTTTCCCTCCCTTCCCCTCTCTAAAAATAAATAAATAAAATCTTTAAAATCTTACTACTCAAAATGTAGTCATGGGATGGCAACTTTAACATCACTGGGAGCCCTTACAAATGCAGAATCTCAGTCCCACCCACTACTGAAAAGAGAGCTGAATTTTAACAAGGTTTCATGATGATTCATAGGGAAATTAAAATTTGAGAAGCACTGGTCTAGAGTATGGACCAAATGTAAAAGTCTACTGGAATAAGGAGGACAAAAATGGGGATGAAATAGGATAGGGACTTGTGAATAATTAGAGAGCTCATATTCTAAAAACTTCAGCTCTAACCAACCAGTGCCCATGTAGAAATATAGGCTCAGTGTTACCAGATATTCTAATTCTTCAAGAAACTCAGATTTTTGTGTGAAATCTCCCAACTGTAAAATATTAGCAATTAATTCAAAGGTTTTATAACACTGTTAAGACCAAATAAAATATGTCTGTGGACCATATCCGGCCCATAGCTCACCTGTGTGTGATTTCTGATCTAGAAAGAATCAATCATAAATTGAATTAGAGTTTGCAATAAATCACTGGAATTCCCCCTTAGAACTCTTCCCTTAAAAGCTCGAGATAGATGATATATTTGGTAACAGTTAATTATTTTCTGTAGGGCATGTTTCTGCCTGACACGAACTCAGGAAAGCAATAGAAATGAATGTTAGACAGGACTCTTTGAAATATGAGTTATGGAAGGAAAATACGCAGCTATAAGGTAGGAAGCAAGAGAGGAAGCTGAAATACTAAAATGCCTCAGGAGTGCCTCTGAAGAATAGGACATGCATGAGCAATCAATCTCAAAATGAGCCAAGTGAAACATTTGGTTGTGTTTACTGTTAAATATACCTATGGACACAGCAAATGTTCTAATCATAAGTCTTTGAAAGTGGAAGAAATATAGCATTAAATATGTAGAATTTGTTTTCACTTGAAAGGAAGATAAGGCAAAACAACCTCAGTTCCATACTTCCTCTCCATCTTTATTTAATAGCCTTGAAACATATCATTGCCTTAAACTATGAAGCAGTTTGAACATTTTTTTCTAATGGAGGCACAAAATATTCTCAATGTATGACATTTCAATAGTCATTGTACATTTTCCTTTAAACCTCATACAATCACTTATTAAAGTCATCTCACAAGTTATCCAGAGAATAACAAGAAGGTACCTTTCAGAAAGGTCATATCAGACTAGAAAAACACACAGGGAGTAGCTAAGCAGACTGGAAAGAAACATGAAAGTCAAATTACATACCTAAGTGGGAGAAGAGAGAATAGAAAGTTTTGAAAACTGCTTATTACTCTGCTAGAGTGCCAGTAAACAAGCCAAGTTTCATAAAGGACATGGGAATGGCATAGAAAAAAAGGCTAAGAGAAATGTCTGCTCTCTCCTAACCAGGCTGTCCTCAACACCCAGAGTCTCCATCTCCAGGCTCACTAACACATTTCTTAGGCTGTGATAAAAGGTATTCATAATGAGATTTTGCTTTAATCCCATTAAACTATTAAATGCTATCTGCTCACTTCTCCCTAAATCCCTTCAATTGAGGCCAACAATTAGGACAATAGGTACTTTTCTGTACTCTAAATACACTCATAAATTTTGCAAGCTTCTGCCATGAGAACAATGAAATGAAGTTTAACTGGATGTCCTTAGTCTAAAATTTGAGTGCCCCACCATTATCTCTTCTTAATTCTCTCATCAGCCTGTTTAAAGAAAAAAAAAATGTTGGGTACACCAACTACATTTAACTAACAGACATATGGTAGATGAAATGATTTCTTCACAAAAGTAACAGGTCAAACGGCATGTGCCACCTTGCATGGCATGTAGTAGCTAATGAAGGACAGATTTTCAGCCCAAACTGAGGAAATTTGTAGCTGAAGCTGTCAAGATTAGAGATTACAAATGTGAATATTTCCTAGGATCTATATCTAGAATTTTTCACCTTTGGGAACTTACTTGAATATTGAAATTAGAACATGATATCAAAGAGGAGCGCACCGAAAATCAGAAGCACTTTGTTTGTTATCTTTGCACGTAACAAACCAACTGACCCAAAGACAAAGCGTTTCAGTTTCTCTGTTTTAAACTGACATCACCATTTCATTTTCATTATATACAAAGAGGAGAAAGAAATGAATTAGTGTTTAATCAAGACCTAATATCTGCCAAGCTCTATGCTTGGCAAAGTAACCAGTCAGATGAGATGATAAACTAGATTATCTTTATGTCCCCTTTAATTGAAAACTTATCTCATTTGTAATGAATATTTGAGTACATTGATATGTAAATCACATGTAAATCCTGATCTCAATAGGTTATAGGAGGACCACTGTTGTCTTGGAATCCATTTTCTTTCTATCACAGCCTCACCCACCTACAGTGAATAATTCTTTTATCTACTTGTTAGTACAAAATCCACAACTATTGAGAGGATTTATATACTGGGAACCAGACAAAGTCAAATGCCTTTCTTTTTGGCCATTTTAACACAGTACATTATAAAGTTAGAGGAAAAGGAAAAATATATATTTTTATGTATAAAATATATATATATAATACATATATACAACTTAATGCAAACTATTCCAAACAACGCATTTCCCATTTTCCTGATACTCTAAATTGCTTTTCCTATATTTTTCCCTGTTCACCTCATTACCATTTCTATGTTCATATTTAGCTACTATACTAAATCCTAGGAACACAAAAATGAATACTGAATCCAACTCCTTGTTTATTAGGATTCAAAAAGAGCATTAAATAAATAGTTAAAGTACATAGTAAATTCAATATGCCTCAGATGCTAAGAAAATACAAAAAGAGAGCATATATTTCAATCAGAGAGACAAAAGAATGTTTCCTAGAGTAAATGATGCTTGAGTGGATCCCCTAAAGATAAAACATGGAAAGAAGAAAAAGAAAAAGAGGGTATAGGGCATCCCAAGCAGAGGTAATAGTGAAATGAAAGGCACAGGGGTGAAGTAGCCTAGTATGCATGGAACACAAGCTGCAAAGTATTATTGAGGTACAGAGTTAGAAGCTAAGAGTATGGGAAAATGAAGCTGCAGCAGTAGTCAGTGAGTAAACCATGGAGGACCCTGTACGCCAGGCTAAGAGCTTGGATTTTATTCTCGGGCCAATGGGGAGCCAATGGAGGGTGCAGGAGGAGAGCATGCCCAGATTTGCCTATGTTTTATTAAAGATGGATCTGAGGTGGAAATAACAGAAGGCAATAAAATCAGTGACATGTTGTGAAATGTGTTGTGCAATGTTATCAGGACTCTGGAAGAGTGAATAGAATTAAGAAATATTTCAGATTTAAAATCAGAGGAGTAATATGATAGCAGTAAGACAGAGGAATCTAAGAATCTTCTTCTGATGTTTATGACTTCAGGGCCAGTTCCTTACGTGGCAGTTCAGACAACTGACACATGAAATACGTGGGAAGAGCAGGACTGGTTAGGATGCAAAGTGGGGAGCAGGGAAGCCGAATTCTGCTTGGATCTGTTGCAAAAATATGAGTCATAATCCATGAGGGGAGATTCAGCGAGCATTAATCAAAGCAGTAGATGAAGAAACAGGCAATAGTGCCATCGGAGGAAATAAAGTTCCAAGAATGAAAGAAAGATCAATAATGCCAAATGCAGCAAGGAGATGTGGTAAGATAGGTACTGGAAAGTATTTATTGAATTTGGTGATTTTGTCTTTTCCGGGCGTTTCAATGGACTACTGGGCCTGAGAATCAAGCCCCTGCAGGCTGAGTGACTAAGTAGTAAAGAAGTGACAACAGCAAATCTGCCAGAGATTGCAACCCCAGGTAAGTGTGAGACTTGGCCTAGCATTCCTGCCCTTTCTTTGTGGAGCAGAAATCTCCTTGTATTTTATCTCACATCAATAGGATCTCTATCAAGATGCCCTGAAAATAAAATCATTTTCTTCAGACTAAGTGAAAAGCCTTAATCGCATTTAAAAGTCATTGTGAATAGCTGTCAATCTATTTAAATAAGTCTCCTGTAAAGGGGTAGAATGAGGCAGGATGCCAACCCATAAATCTCAAATAATCCCAGCATCATTTAGGAACTACTACCCTCTTTGCAAGATGCAATCTTGTCCTAAATATACTTCAAAAATTATGAAGAATATAGAGAGCTTTGGCTGCAGTTTGGACACCTTATCTTTTGCTTAGTGTTTACAGGGAACGTTCTAGAGAATTCTATCTGTTGCTCCCAAGTTTATTCAAGGAAAATGGATGGCAGAGGACGTTCTGCCCAAGAGGAGACCTTTATCCAAATTCATTTATTTCTTTTTTTTTAATATTCCAAGTACTTCCTGTGAATTATTATTGCTCTACTTCTTACAAGCATTGGCTTTATCATCTTTTTTATCCCTATTTTTCGGTGATTAAATTCAACACGTATATCATGAATTTGGCCTGACCACATCAACAGGAATAGAATAGTTTCTGGTTCTTTGGAAATGAGAATGCACGTATGACAGTTCTCTTCATTAAACCCAAACCTGGAATTCTGTTGTATGATTCTTCTTATAACGTAAACCACTTAAAGAGATTTTAAGAAATTCTTCTTCAGGACTATTAACAAGAAGCTGTACGTATCGGACTTTGCCCACACCTCTTGTCCTTTTTTCCTTTCCCGCCTGTCCAGCTCCCTGTCAACCACCTTGTGTACAGCGATGATGGACCCCCAGACCCAGAGATACCCACCATGGGAGGCTTCTACAGAAGGAGCAAGACAGTAACTGTGGGGGCAGGGAGCAGAAAAGCAAAGGAGTAAAGGAAAATCGAAACGTTATTATCAGGCAATTTTATTTCTACATTAGCCAAATAACAAATAATCCTTTTTCTTGCAAATGACTCCATAACTTCAATGATAAAAATGGAAAATATATCTGAGTGGAAGGGACAGTGTCAATCAAAAGAACAAAACATAACAAGAAAACAGGAAGAACTTGTCACAACATAGACACTCTGAACCTCAAGTAGTTAAAATTTATCTGTTGATTTTTCTTCCTTTTCAGCCCTTACCACCTTACATAGTACTAAAACCTAAGGCAATAACATGGAACTATGTAAAATAGTATTTTGATCCTTCCTAATTCGTCCTGATTTTCCTAATTTCAGAAAGTTAAAACACACATGAACATTCTTCACCCTTAAAAATTACCAAGTGTGTATTGTTTATTAATTGAATCATTTGTTACTACCTCCTTGATTAAAATCCATTTTGCAGGTGCACACTTCCATCCACTGCACTCACACTGAAAGTGTGATGTCATCTGAATCTCAGTAATTACGGTGGCCGTTATTAAATACTTGCCAAGCATCTACCTGTTACAGACTCTGTGCTGAGCGAGACCTGCTCTTGTGCTTCAGCACACTGCAGCTGCCCTAAGAGAATAGCGGAGGGGTCTGGACCATGGCTGCTATAGCCAGGCTGCCTGGAATTCAATCACGAATCTTCCACTTATGCCACTGCTTAATCTCTTTGAGCCTCAGTTCCTGTTTTGGTCAAAGTATGATAACATGAATATATACATGACAGGACTGTTATGAAGATTAAATACCAGTATATATGAAAATGTAATACATGCTTAATATGTCTTCTCTAGTATTATTAACATGGATTTAAAAAGGTAAATATATTTTGGCCCCCTCCACAAAACAGAAAATGTTGGACAAAAACTCAGGTCATCTCAGATGACAGCTTATACTCAAAAACATATACGTAAAAATTGAATAAAGTCAATTTGGTATGTGTAAAAGATAAGTTAAAAATGAACTTCCAAAGATTCTTACCATGCTATTATTCCATAAAAATTATCAAACCATAAAAATAAGTTGAAATTGACAAGAGTAGTTTAAAATGTGCCTGACTCTGACTTCTAATTAATTATTTTTTTCCATTTGGTATTATTGGACAAAAAATCCAGGAGTCCTGAGGACAAGAGGATGGAGTAACAGCTCATTTAACACCCTGAAATGTTACATGGGCAAATATCCTTGATACCACGTGAGATGCAGCTGAGAGATGGTGACAGAAGTCCAGAGAAGAATGGACTTTGAACTGACTATAGGAGTGAGGGAAGGTTAAAATAAGGCACAATAATAATTACTTTCAAAAGTGTTCCTTCTACACAATGGAATTCTATGCAGCAGAAAGAAAGAAGGAGCTTATACCCTTTGCCACAGCATGGATGGAACTGGAGAGCATTATGCTAAGTAAAATAAGCCAGGCGGTGAGGGACAAATACCATATGATCTCACCTTTAACTGGAACATAATCAACAGAAGAAAAAAGCAAACAAAATATAACCAGAGACATTGAAGTTAAGAACAATCTAACAAAAGCCAGGGGGGGGAGTGGGGAGGGGACAGTGAGGAGAGGGGATTATAGGAACTGCTATAAAGGACATATGGACAAAATCAAGGGGGAGGGTGGAGGTGGCGGAGGGAGGTGGGTTCAGCTGGGGTGGGGTGGAGGGATGGGGAGAAAAGGCATACAACTGTAATTGAATAACAATAAAATTTTTTTTAAAGTATTCCTTCTATGTCAGGCAGTGTTTAAGTGGTTTACTCATAGTAACTTATTTAACCCTGACAACAAAACCCAAATTAATAGGAAGGTACTATTATCATCATTCTTATTTTATACATAGGGAAACTGAGAGAGATTGATTAACCTGCTGAAGGTCTTATTATAGCCAGTAAGTAGGAACTGTGCCCAAACAGTCCAGTTTTTATTCTACTGCCTCCCACAAATATAAAGTGATGTGTTTAGCTTGATGAGGCCATGTATGCACTGAAATTATAAATATCTGAAAATAGATAATGAAGGGAATGTTTCATGACATGTTTATTCTATCGGATATTGACATAAAGTTAACATGTAGGTGATAGGTAGTTGCATGTTACAATTTTGCTTTAATATTGTAGGATCTGTGAGAGTCACACAAAGGTTTGATTATGCACTTAGGAAGAAAGTTCGTACTACATTTCACATGTCCAGATCCTCCCTTGAGAGTACCAAATAAAGTGGGATTCTAGAAGCAAGAAAGCAAATTATTTCAGAGAAATAGCTCTCTATTCTTTAATAACTCAACTCTACTGAACTTTCAAGCATCTTAATTCTGGAGGGTATGTTACTTGGGATAGTATTAAATGAAGCATTAATACTGTGCCCAGGCCCAGGTCATGTCTCTTCAGTGGGCCTGACCTCACAGGAGCCCAGGGAAGCCCAGTGAAGCCCAACAGATGGTGTATGCTTGAGTAAACAAGACCAAAAAATCAGTATATTTTAGTAACACCTCAAAAACCATCCTAGTGAATTAATTAGGAAAATGGCATTATACAGAGACAAAATTTAAAAAATTTAAGAGGTTTCTGGCAAAGGACCTGAACAGACACTTCTCCAAAGAGGACATACAGAGGGCCCAGAGACATATGAAAGGATGCTCATCATCACTAGCTATCAGAGGGATGTAAATTAAAACCACAATGAGATACCACCTCACACTGGTCAGAATGGCCAACATAAACAAATCAACAAACAATAAGTGCTGGTGAGGTTGTGGAGAAAGGGGAACTCTAAAGGAACACTGTTGATGGGAACACAGACTGATGTGGCCACTGTGGAAGATGATATGGAATTTCCTCAAAAAACTAAAAATGGAACTGCCTTTTGACCCAGCAATTCCACTGCTGGGATTATACCCTAAGAATCCTGAAACACCAATTCATAAGAACCTATGCACCCCAATGTTCATAGCAGCACAATTTACAATTGCCAAGTGCTGGAAGCAACCTAAGTGTCCATCAGTAAATGAGTGGATAAAAAATGGTACATTTACACAATGGAATATTATGCAGCAGAAAGAAAGAAGGAGCTCCAACCCCGTGAGACAGCATGGATGGAACTGGAAAGCATTATGCTAAGTGACATAAGCCAGGCAGTGAAAGACAAATACCATATGATCTCACCTATAAGTGGAAACTAATCAACAAATCAAGCAAGCAAAATATAACCAGAGACATGGAAATAAAGAAAAAACCTCCAGTAACAAGAGGGGCAGGAGGATAATGGGGGGAGGGGGGGAAGAAAGGGGAAGGTTATCAAGGAACATGTATAAAGAACCCATGGACAAAGCCAAAGGTGGGTAAGATTGCAGGTAGGAGGTGAGAGTGGGTGGGGCAAGGGAGCGTGGCAGGGAAAAAATGGAAACAACTGTACTTGAACAATAATAAAACAAATTTAAGAGGTTTGAATTCTGATTAGCAAATCAGACTAAAAACTAACATGACAAAAAGGAAGAATGAATGATTACTTTAGACAAGCTGGTGAATTATGAGGAATGGAGATAAATCTGGGCATATATCATATCATTATTAATGACCAGAAAACAGCCCACAACATGTTAATTAAATCTATGAATGCAACTAAACTGACATGGTATTTCCAAAGGTTATGCTAGGACAAAAGTTAAAAAGAAGCTTCTTCACCTTAAGGAAAATACTTTTAATAAGCAGAAGTACTGTCATAAACTCTCACTCAAAGCACCATCAGCCATCATTGAACAAAGATGCTCTTTAAATAAAGGTCAAACCTCACATAATAAAACACTTGAGAACAGACACATGGCCTTGGCTTTAAGAGAGGCTTTATCGTTTATATTTTTACTTAGTGTTAAAAAAAATACTTCCTCTTATTTTTATTGATCAGTGGGGAAAATATGTGAACAAGTAAAAATATTAAATTTTCACTTTTATCACTTAAACTTTTTTTTGCCTTTCCTACTTAATGAACCAGAAACTCTCCGTTTGCTAGTAATAACATAATAATGTCCTTGGGAACTGGTTTTTATATTGCAGCTATTTACTCCTTCACCTATCAGGTCATTAGTTCAGAATTATATGTTTCTCTTATAACAGCTGATAATAATAAATTCTTACATTGCATCCCAAAAGAACTATGAAAAAAATTTCTTATTAACCACTTCATTCAGAGCAAACACAGTGCGACAATAGATTGGGGAGCGTTTGACCTAAAAAACTCTGCCCAACTTTGACTTCATTTTCATTCATGTACCGTACCCAGAAAATTAAATCAAGTGCATTATGAATGAGAGTGTGAAAAAAGCAGAACAATGTTATTAGTGTCATAAAATTAGAAAACTTTTTCAGAGCATAATCAAACATGGGACGATCTGATTTAAAAGAAATTGAGGTCAGATCACTCAGTTTTCAGTCACTTCCCATCCCAGTTCAGAGGAATTTTTCCTAATTCCCCAACCCAGGGAGATCTCAGCCCGAAAGACCATCAATACTAATGACTGATGTCATACAGATCAATTTCTACAAGATTAGTTAAATAAGCTGTCACACTTTGAAGGAAGATTTCCATCCTTTTGGGAAGACAGATTATTAAAATAAATACTAATTTTAGCTGCTCGCCACATATAGATGACAGTCATGTTTTGCTTGACCTACCAGGTTGTTTCAGTTTTGTTTTTTAATTAGTTGTCAGCAGTTAAAACATTAGGAGCTGTCATATAAAAATAAATCTGGATTTCTAGCTCTTGTTGAAGAATGGCAAGAACTCTTAAAGAATGGCATCCATCTAGAAGACCATCTGCTGATAAGGAAGAACTTCCCTTTTAAAAGGATGGCACATCTCCAGTTTACCTCAGTTCCCAATGCTCCAATTCCCTTTATACACCTGACCCCTCTAGGTGTATTTAAACTATTTAAACTCCCCATCCTTGTTCTATAGTCCAAAGACCCCATGTCACTGCACTTCTATTCTGGTGCAGTCCTGACCTTACAGAGGGAGAAGTGTGAGAGACAACAGAAGAACAGTGGTGGGATTCAGGCTCATAAAAGTCTGAGCATATCGGGGTGGAGGATAATTTGGTAGACAAACTTAACTATTTTATTTATTTGATTTTATTGGAACTTTTGATTTTCACCGTGGCTGATGTAGCCTGCAAGTTAAGTGCATTAAAACATGGGGCCTTCATATTAAGAAGCACCTATAAGGCCATGTTGTCCATGGGTCCCACAAACTGGCCCATTGTGAGAATCATTGAAAAACCTTTACTTCTGAGAGGAATTTCAGTGATGACTGAGAAGCTAACCTAGGGATTCAGAATACATCCAGAATGGTAGCATGAGAAAATATACACCCATTGCTCAGCAAAACAATGGTAACTGGTGAGAAAACAACAAACATAAAATCTTTGAAAATTGTTCTAAGGATATATAACAAGTGAAGAAAGATTTATTTAAGAACATATCCTGTGGCCTTGGTGAAGGAGTTCAGCTGGTTGGGGCGTTGTCCCATCGCACCAAGATCGTGGGTTCAAACCCCAGTCAGGAATATACAAGAATCAAACAATGAATGCATAAATAAGTGGAACAACAAATTGCTTTCGCTCTCTCTCTCTCCACCCCTCTTCCCTTCCTTACAATCTAAAAAATCAATAAATAAAAAATTTAAAAGAAAATACAGCAAGTCTCAATTAGAAGAGTAAGAAGAGTCTCAGTGAGAAGAGTGGCACTTGAGGCACAGACTACTCTGTCACCCACTCCTCTCCCCTGTTCAACAGGATGGAAGCTCCACCACCTACTGCTGTGGCCAAGAAGATGGACTCAGGGAACTCTCTCCTACCAGCTCCCATGCACAGTCTATAATATCTCCCCTGGCAGGAAGGGCTGCCAGCCTTTCTCCTCCCCTCCAGCTCACTATTGCAGAGGAGGCATGTAAAGCAAGAGATCAGGAAATTCCTTTCTATACCCACTCCCCATTTGTATAGAAGAGGCTCTACTCCAAGTGTGGCAGGTTGAGAATATTGGGGTTTTTTGCCTTTTCTTTAGTTTGCTCATTGGGAAAAGGTTTCACACCAGGAGAAGCAAGTCTATTAAGGCTAGAGGCTACTGCTCGAAGAGAAGCAGGTCACTGTCCCAAGGCCCAGTTCCAAAACAGTGGCTCAGTGATTTTGCCCATAGGAAAGGCAGGTAATGAGAACAGAGAGCTCAAAAGTTATCCCCATATATATTTTTATTTGAAACAGAACAAGGAAAAATCCAAACCTAAAGGTAAGCAAGATTGGTGTAATATCCAAAAATCAGTAATGTAATATACTATATCAATAAAACAAAGGACATCTCAATAGAAGCTTTAAAAGAATTTAAAGAAAAAAAATTTAACACCACTTCATACATTTTTTTAATGGTAAGGAACTTCCTCAGTCTAATAAAGAGTGTCAAAGAAAAATCCACACCTAATATTATCCTTGAAGGTAAAGACTGAATGCTTCCCCCCTAAGATCAAGGATACTCACTCTCTCCACTTCTATTCATCATTGCACTGAATGTTCTAGCCAGAGCCGTTATACAACAAGTGAAATAAAAGGCATCTGTAGTATAAAGGAAAAAGTAAAACTAGCTCTATTTGCAAATGACATGATCTCTCATATAGAAAACTCTAAGGAATCCACTAAAACCAATTAGGATTAATAAATGAATTCAGCGAGCTTACTAGATATAATTTCAATATGCAAAAATCAATTGTATTTCTATATACTAGTAGTAAAAAATCCAAAAATGAAATTGAGAAAAGAATTCCTTCTACAATGCCATAAAATAGATTAAAAAGCTTAGAGATGAATTAACAAAAGGAGGACAAGATGTGTACACTGAGAACTACAAAGCATTGTTGAGAGACATTAGAGACTTAAATAAATGGAAAGACACATTATGTTCATGGATTACAAGAGGTGATTTTAAGGTGATTTTAAAACCCCATAGATTTATTAGAGACTGAAAGCATTTTCTATCAAAATTCCAATTGGACTGTTAGCAGAAATTGACAATCTGACCCCGAAACCCACATGTTAATTTGAGAGACCCAAAATAGTCACAATATGGTAAAAAAAGAACAAAGTTAGAGTACTAACACTTCAAGGTTACAGAAATCAAGACACTTGTGGTACTGGCATAAGGCTAGACATACAGATCAATGGGATAGAACGGAGAGTCTGGAGACAAACCCCAACACGTGATGAGAGTACCAAGACAATTCAATGAGAAATTAGTCTTCCTCAACTGATGCGGCCACAACTGGATATCTGCACGGAAAAGAATGAAGTCGGACCCTTTTGCTCAACCATTTACCAAAATGAATTCAAAAATGGATCATAGATCTAAATGTAAGAGCTAAAGCAGTAAAATGCTTAAGAAAATATAGTGACCTTGTGTTAGGCAAAACTTTCTTAGATATTACACTAAGAGCAAAAGTGACAAAAGAAATAACAGTCTAATTTAAGAAAGTTAAAAACATGAATGCTTCAAAACATACCGTGAAGCATGTGAAACACAATCTACTCAATAGAAGAAAATATTTGTAAATCTTATATTTAATACGGGAATTGTATCTAGAATATATAATATATTCTAACTGAATGTTAAAAAGAAAGATAACTCAATTTTAAAACTGGCAAAGATCTGAATAGATATTTCTCCAAAGGAAATATACAAATGGCCAATAAGTACATGCGAAGGTGTTTCGCATCCTTACCCATCAGGATAATGCAAATCAAAACAACGAGATTCCACTTCACACCCACCAGGATGGCTATAATTAAAACAACAGATAATAATAAGTGTTTACAAGGACATAGAAAAATTGATACTTTACTACACTGTTGGTTGGAATATAATATAGTCCGGCCCCTTTTGAGAACAGTCTAGCAGTTCCTCAAAATGTTAAATGTAGTGTTACCATTTGACACAGTAATTTCACCTCTAGCTATACACCCAATTTAAGTGAAAATATATGCTCACAGAAAAGTGTGTGTATATGAATATTTATAGCAGCATTATTCATAATAGCTAAAAAGTAGAAATAACCCAAATATCCATCACTTGATGAATCAATAAATAAAATATGATACATCCATATAACAGAATATAATTTAGTAATAAAAGTGCAGAGAAGGGAAAGGGCTGTGGAGAGATTCCAAGAAGAGAAGATTCAGTCCATAAGTAGGGCCCTTCGAGCTCAGGCACCAGGGTACCTCCATGTAAATTAGAAAAAAGGGCTATGTCTTCCAGGTGGATCCACCCTCTGGATGGGGGGCAGCAGACTATAGGCTCCAAATCCGGCCACATCCATTGGTTTACATGTTGTCTATGGCTACTTTTAGGCTACAACAGCAGGCACAACTGAACACTTGCTACCATTTGTGTGGACCGCAAGGCCACAAATACAGCACTGCTTTACAGCCTGGATAATACAATTTGCCAGAATTTGTTTTGAAACCTAAGTAACTAACGATTCACTTTCAGTTTTCTGGACCACCAGAGGGTCAGGACTATACTAGATGACATCTGCCTACTACGTAAAAATGTATAAAATAAAGATGAATTTCCTTTCCGTGGGGAAAAAGGTCTGACAGTGATGTAAATATGAGAAGAAAAAGAATGAAAACAAATGCAGTATTAGGAGTAGTTTTCTCTGTGGCTTACCTGAGGATAATTTTTACTTCTTGATAACTGATCCTTTTCCCCAGGGAAAAGAATCCTCAAGAATGTAAATTACAAAGAACTGGATTTTTAAAAAGTATGTCTTGCTGCTGCTTTCCCTCTAGAATCTACATGTAGTCACTCAGTAAATACTGTTGACTGCATCTCTACCATGTACCAACTGGGCTACCTCCGGCAAACACACAGCCTAATATTTCCGGCCCTCAGGCCCCTAAGCTGGACAAAGAGAAAATAATAGTCCTACCTCATAGGTTATTATTAGGATTACTTAATTATATACATATAATCAATTATTTATATATTTATAAATATATATTTACATTTTATTTACAAATATATCCATGTATATGTTTATATCTGAATTATATATATAATATATATAAATTATTTAGAATAGTGTCTGGAACAATTTAAACTATTTGTTGTTATTTTCTGAAAATCTTCAATTGCAGTATATAGTTGATTACAACCATTGAGTCTTAGAAATTTTGGAACTTTCCATTTCTTTCAGAGATTAAAGTTCAGAATTCATAAACCTGTAAAGCAGGATGGCCTAACATGTTACTACACATTCCTATAATGACATGTTACCTATAAGAACACATTAACAATTTTACTATTATATTCAACAATGAGAAAATCACGTGTCAACGTATTTCTTCAGACAACTCAGAATCTCCCCAGTGACGTGTCCCTACATACTTTAAAACCAGATAGATCTTGAATTACTGAGAGGTTCTACACACGACATTCAGTCGCCATGCAATTCCACGTGCTGCCCAGAGAGCGAACGACTCACTAATGCTGGCTTCGTCCCCGCTGCGGGCGTGGCTGTTTGGGTCTATCACCAATGCTTATTGGCATGAATACCTGGTGTCTTACTGTCCCTTCCCAGGTCCTCTGTAATGTTATATCTATGAGCTTTGGCAACTCCAATGGTTCCTGAGGTTTTTAAATGCTGTAGCAAAACTTTGTTGCGTTCGTCGTTGCTGCTGTTATTGTTGTTGTTACCCACAACGCTGAGTATAGTTTGTCACAGAGCCATAGGAAAAAGCAAATAGTGTACTTAATTAATTAAATTCTTCCCATGAATAATAGAAGGCAGTGTCCAACTTTTCCTCTTAAAATGGTTTTTCAGCTGGCGTTGGAAACAGAGAAATGACATAGGAACTTCCAAGTGTTAGAGAAGAGTTGCTTAGAAATGAGAGAAGACAAAAATATTGTTTTTTCCCATTTATTTTCAATCTTCTTCTGTAATGAAAACTTCTTTTAAAAGCTTTCTATCAGACCCCTCACAAAGTGAGGGTCTTCACAGAAGACAAACTATGGGAACTTAATTGACTTGATGAGTTAAGGTGCGACTGTGAACCTGAAAGGAGCCAACACACACGCACACAGAGGACCTGGCTAGCCGGTGCGTTCAAACTCTTCTCTCTGTGTAGGAATTTTAAAAAATGTGCTACGGAATAACTGGGAACTATAAAACAAAATTTGGTGTTAACTATACATTTTTGGTATATTTTATCAGAAATATGCATGCTGCGGTAGCTGAAGAAATTGAACCACCAGAAAAACAAAATTGATCCTTTAAAGTTTTTCAAAGGAAAACATCGAGGGCTTTGCTGGTCGACAGAGCGCTAACATTTTCTGATCTCCTTGATGAACAACCTTGGAGTTTAAGCCATACTCACAACAATAAAATGCGTGTCAATTGCTCTTTTTTTAAGATATTCTAAAGCTGCAATAATATACGAGGTAAACCACAAGGCCAATAATGCTTTCATTTCTCTTACAGAAGTAGTTTTCATAATGACTTTAAAAGTTAAAGGTTTGTAGGAACAATTATAAAGGACACATGGACAATAATGGGGTGGGGGTGGAAATGGGAGGGAGGTGGGGGGGCTGGGGGGTTGGACTGGGGTGGGGGGAAAAGACAGAAACTGTACTTGAACAACAATAAAAAACATTACTATGAAATGGTTTTATAGTAAATTTTTAAATGATTTTTTTTCTTTTTCAGATTACTTTTCTCCTATTCAGTTTTAAAATAATGTGAGAAATTCCTTCACATTCTGGCCACAGGAATTATGGTCTGGATAAGAATTTAACATTCTTTCACTAAATAGTTTTTGCATGAGTATTAGGTGCTAGTTTCTCAAGGAGATACAAAGATGACCCTCAAGAACTTTAGCATAAGAAGAGTATAAACATAACAAAATAACAAAAATATGATTAGTGGTTAATATTTAATTAGAAAGGGATAAACAAGTTAGTATTAGGAGGAGAGATAGAATTTAACAAGAGCAGGTAAGGGACTTTATAGGTCAAATAGAATTTGCGTTAGTCCACGAACCTGTTTTTCTATGGTTTCTGTAACCAATTTCCACAGTTTAGTGGCTTAAAACAATATACATTGATTATTTTACAGATTTGGAGATTAAAGTCCCAAACAAGTCTCACTGAGCTAGAAGCAAGGCCCTGGCAGTACGACATTCTTTTCTGGAGGCACTGGGGGTGTTATGGGTTGAATCAAAGTCTCCAGGAAAAAAAAAAGATGTACTGAAGCCCTTACCCGTGGTACCGGTACATGAGATCTTGTAAGATAGGAAACAGGGTTTTCGCAAATGAATCAGACTAAGGTGAAGTTGTTAGCACGGGCTCTAAATCAAAACGGCTAGTATCCTTATGGGAAAGAGACACACAGGAGAATGCCCTGCAATGACAGACAAACGTTGGAGTGATGTAGCTGCAAGCCAAGGGATGCTGAGGACTGATGCCATCACTGAAAGGTAGGAAGAAGCAAGAAAAGCTTCTACCCAGAGTTTCAGAGAAAGGATGCTCCTACCTTAATTTTGAACTGTTAGCCTCCAGATCTGTGGGAGAATAAATGTTTGTTGTTTTAAGCTACCCAGTTTGCCATACTTTGTTACAGCAGCCTTACAAAACCAATGTAAGAAGCACATCTGTTTCCTTGCCTCTTTCCACTTGTAAAGACCACCCAGGCCTCTCAGGTTATGGCCCTTTTCCTCCATCCTCGGAGCCAGCAAAGGCGGATCTAGTCCTTCTCAAGTCACACCACTCAGCCCTGCTTCCACAGTCACATCACCTTCCCCAAATGGCTCTTCCTCTGATTTCCTCCTCCACTTTTAAAGACCCTTGAGATTACACGCAACCCTCCCAGGTAATCCAAGGTAATTTCCCTATTTAAAGGTCAGCTGATTTGCAACTTTAATTCTATCTGCAATTTTAATTTCACACTTAATGTAACATGCTTATAGGTTCCTGAGAAAAGGACAGGGATCTCATTAGACGACCATTATCCTGCCTACCACAGCCCATAAAGCAGAGTGCCTCAACGTGTGGTGGGCAGGGCACCTATGTGAGAGTCACGCTGGTTCAGTGACAGTGCTGCTCGCTGGGCCCTGCCTGCTCCGTGGTAAGTGGGGACTGACCACACACCACTCTGGTAGTTGAGCAGGGTTTCTGATGGGTAGTCTTGAGAGAGAATAATAATTCAAATGGAAGAACACCCTGAGTCTATGTATGAAAAGAAAAAAATGAAGCTTGTGATTATGGAAACATAGAGTTTGTATTTACTAGTGAAGGATAACCTAAAGGAGCTTCGGAAAACAATAATTTTGAAAATGCAGGTAAGGTCAGCGTAGGAAGAATGTCAAAGGCCAACCTAAGGAAGTTGAACTTCACGCAGAAGGTCAAATAGCCGAAGGTGTTATAGAGATAGAATCTCCTATTTCTTACTTGGACGCATTTGTTTTCTCTCCGAAAAGGAATTTTTACAGGAAGGGTAAAATGAAAACATTCTGTAATCTGTGAGGCTATAATTGAAATAATAGCATTTTTAATATTCGGTTATGAGACCATAAAAAATTACTATTTCTATCTTAATCCCTGTTTCTCCAAGAATAAATCATTGGCCCGCACGGCAAGGATAGATTGCTAATCAAAATGTTTCAGTTACTTGGTACTGTACATAACAAGAGCACAGTCCCGTGTCGTTCACTCTTTAATAAATATTGACTCAGAAGATTGTATAGGGAATGCAAAAATTACATGTTAGAAGTTGTAAGAAATGTTAGCCCTTTTCAACTGAACACGATGCTAACAGCTGGTTAGCCAATTTTCAAACTCCTGCCATTGTTTTAAGGTGCACTATAAAATTGCCAAGATTTTCATACTCTTCTCACTATTTCTAGGAATCGTAAAATCGCAACTGAAAAAGAAACTATTTCTAGAAATAAAAATCTAATACAATATAAGAGATGAACAATAGCAGCCCCAGAACATTTTAAAACAATTGTTTCAGGGTGAGAAATAATGAATCATTGTAGCTATGAAAAAGACACAAGACTCTTTATAACAATAAATCTATGTCAATATTAAGAAATAAAGGTGGACATATATATATATATCTATTGTCTCTGTACCATAAAATATTTGGCATTCTGGTTTACACAACATTTCTATCTAATAGGGCATCAGAGTATAAACTTATCAGGGCTTTTACAAAAATGTCCTGAAGCAATGGAGCTTTTATAACTCAAATTGAACCTCTGTTACCGCCACAGATGAGTCTTTAAAAATTTAGGTTCTTAGCAAGAAATAACTAGAGGTTTCTCTGTGTTCTCCCACTTTAACTTCTCATAGTTCAAGGAAAACAAAAGCCAATCACTCAAACTAATTAACCAAAAAGAGCACAATGGGGCAGATTGTATTTTTCAAAAAATTCCCCAAACAGTATCTTCCATTCCACATGATCTTCTGCAATGTGATCTTGGAATTCTCCCCCTTAAGTCTGGGCTGGTTTTGGAAATTCTTATAACCCATAAAATGTAGCAAAACAATGCCTCATGATTTCAGAGTCCAGATAGAGCAGTCCTTGCAGCTCCAGCCTTGGTCTTGGGGTCTCTTGATCTCAGGGATTCATTCTCAGGCCCTTACTTCTCAGCAACAGCTGTCATGCTGTACTGAGGCCAAACCACATGGGAAGGTCACGTGCATGTACTCTTGTCCGTCACAGCTGAGCTCAGTCTTCAGTTCCTCCTGCCTCAGTTATCAGACTTGTGAAAAGCTTCCAAAGGATAGCCCAGCCATCTGAGAGTCGGCCCAGCCTCAGAATTTCCCAGCTCATTCTCCGACGTCGTGCAGACACAGCCACACAGTTCGTGAGCGCAGCAAAACGGTTGTGCCATGGTACCACTAAGCTTGAGTTGCTTTGTTACATAGTACTAGATAACTGGGACATTTAGCCCGGTTGATATTTTGTATAGAAACTACACTAATATCAAAGTTAGTGTGTTAAGAAAAGAATCCGATACATAGGATATATTCTAGTATTCAGAAATCATGTTACATGTACTGAAAGTCTCCCACCTACCGACTTAGGCCCATGCCTAGTCCTCAGACCAAGCTGAAAACCTAGCCTGAGAGTGTATGAGGAATCGTTTCCCCACCAAAGAGTGGGATCTCATTCACAAACTGGACGTACCCATGTTGGAGACAATCTCAATACATGTGAAGCTGATTTAGAGTCTCCTTACCTATCTTCTGTGTGGCCAGTCTTTGCGATTGACTTTATCCCCAAGTCCCTGGTGGAATTGAACTTAGTGTTTTTAGATGATATGTTCATCCCTTAGGCTTTTTCAAAACCTTTTTCCAACATCTGCTTCCAGGAAATTATTCAGATTCATCTTTCTATGAATGAGAACCCACCTAATGCAAAGAACCATGTAGAATAGTCTGGGTCCTATCACACAGACCCATGGAACGTGAAGGTGGCTTGGGTCAGGAAGGTGCCAAGTGCTGTGGACTTGCTTATGTAAACAGTTTGCACCTTACAGACATGAGTCAGCCCTTCTGTCACAAGATTGTTACCTCAGCTCCTGACCTTTATTCTATGAAAATTAGGGTATTACGAGCAGCTGCCAAGATAAGGGATCCAGAACAGGAAACAAGACAAAGCTGCAGTTTCCAAAATTAGGAGTGCTTGGGTCCTGATCTTTAAGGTTCTAAGCTAGTGCTCCTAATTTGCACTCAACCTAGATTCAGACTTGACTTTAGAGAGATGAGGTGGGCCTGAATCTATAGGTAGGGTCACCTTGCCCGAGTGGGAATGTGTAGCAGGATGTAGGGGCCAGGAAGGAGGCACTACTTAGTAGAGACGATTGCTCCTCTGTTCCTGGTGGCTATCTTTGAAATAATGCATTTCAAGAATTGTCCCTAATTTTAATTTATTGATTGATTGACTGTGGTTTTACTTATTTGCCTTTTTAGTTCTTCGGAAAATGAGGCTTTTCTCCATGTCCATTCTCATTTTCCATGATTTTTTAGAGATTTACCCGCAATAGTTTAGCAGATCCCATTGTAATTCACTGGGACACAGCTCCTTAGGGCTTGGGAAGGAATTCTAAGACAACTAATGTTTACTTAACAAGTGGCTGCAATTTACCAGGCCCTTTAACCTCCTTTAATCTCCCAGCTTCCAGGAGCTAGATTTGTTTTCCTTAATCACACATAAGGAAACTGAGACTCAGAGATGTTAAACACCTTGCTTAGATTTTAAAGCAAGAAAGTGGCAGAAGCCAAGATTCAAACCTCCATCTCGGTGACTCCAGAGCCCATGCACTTTCCACCACACCTCACTGCCTGAAAGTTTAAGCTAGTTTGGCAGTTATTTGCCACCCATAATCTCCTCAACCCTGAATTTCTGATTTTTCTTTAGAAATATTACCCTCGTTGGTCTGAGGATTATTTTCCTTCATAGAGAAGAGGAAGGAAGAATTGAAGCTGAGAAATTTCTTCTTGCCATCTGTCCCAAGGAGTGAGCCATACCTTTTCTTTTCTTGTCCCTTTTGATTATCATTAACACTTTTTTCCTTTGAAGAAGACTTATTTAAATGTGTATTTTACCTTTCAGACCTGTTTCATGTAAGTCCATGTCACTCTTTTATATTCATGTGTGACCTGGAGCAACTTGCTGAATCTCTCTGAAGCTCAGCTGTCTCATCTCTAAAGTGAAATAACAATAGCAACCAACTTACAGTATATTGTAAGATTGAAAACACATGAGGTTGTATGAAGTGCTCAGCAAATGTCTTCCATTAGGTCTGATCTCCTTTCTTCTTCCCGTGCACATCCTTTTACTATTTTTTGTTTGTTTCCGTCACATTCATCCAGGGGATTCCTTGATATATGTACTAATTTCTTTAAACACGGATTTGTGCTGTCAGAATTTTATTTGGAGATATTTTCCATTCCTTTTGATCCATTTATTTCCTCTTAAGCATCCATCAAAAAAGTTCTACATAATTTTTCCTCTAATAATTTTGAATTGTGATATGTTCACATGACTCCTCTCTGATTAACTCTTAGATGACAGCTGCTTTTTACTAGGTACTTCCTGTCCCTTCCTCTTTAGTATTCGATGTCTTCTAAGCCAGGTTTAAGTTAAACCATCAGTACTTCCGCTCTCTGTCCCAAGAATATAAAGTAACTTCTTATGATCATTATCTTTGTGTTTCCTTGATAACTTTAAAAATAGAAAGTGTTTTTGAAGCATTTTCTTCTTCTTTAGCATCAAAGTGCACAGGAGACAGCAATGTTTCTTGGAAACAGAAACAAAAGACAAAATTCTATTATAGATTTGATCTCTGACTCAGCGTGTGATTTGAAACCAGACCTCTTGGTACTTTGTTTTCTCACCTGAAATACAGAGGCAATAATGTTTCCCATTATTGGTGTGAGGATTAATGAGAGCGTGTTTGCAAAGCGCTTTGACTGCCTTCAATGAAAGTTGCTCTATTATCACTCTGATTTCCCCTTACAAGATGGAGAAATCAATTCAGCAGTCTCTATGGAAAGTTTTTTTTTTTAATCTATTTTGCTCACTTTTTGTAGCAGAGCTGGAAGAAAAAGAAATAGGAAAAGACACAGTTTCAGTGGTTTTGTACTGCATGTTGTCATCAAAACCCTGAAGTATATTAGACTGAAGAAGTTTTGTATGCCATTGACAATTTCAAATATTTTAACATGCATTCACCTTAAAAGTAAATAGGCATTTCAAGTAAAGACTGCATATTTTTTATCATCTTTGAAAATATTTGTTATATTCTGCTATTATAATAAAATACAGAAAGGAAAACATTGAAGTCACAAAAAGTTTGGGCCATGCCTAAATGCATGTGGGAACCAAAAGTTAATTTTGAGAAATATTTTTGACTCACATCTTTATGCCTCAAAGAAGTTGGGCAATACACCCTCAGTATTTCAGAACTTAGGCTGAAATTTAAATCTATCTATAATTCCTATTCTATTAATTCTTGTTATCAAAAATAAGTTCTGAAATACTTTCTAAAATAATACTTAGGACATCTGAAACAAATTATCCTAGCTGAGTTCCCAGTGCCTATTTCTAAACAATTGCCACATATATTTTCGTTTTTCCACTACATTTGGTAAACAATATATACAATAAATGTTCCCATGTATTTGAGAAAGACAATGAAAAATATGAAAAAGACTAATAAAAACTGGTCTGCAGACATAAAGGAAATAAAATATATTATTAACATTTGCAGGGAAGAAATTGTGTGACAACGACCAGGAAAGAACCAAGGCTACTTTAGGTGACTACATGCAGATTAACTTGTGTTACCTAGGAAGTTTAGGAATCAAGCCAGGAAAAAAACACCAGTAACAATACAGAATGCATGCACCAAATAGAACCTTATGGCCTAGAGATTTCGGAAAACAAATTGTAAAGACGCATCACAGAGCACTAATGCAAATAAAATCCACTAAAGAACCTCTCCGGTGTTATTTCCTTCTTTGGAAAACATCTTCAAATCCCAAATCATCAACATTATTCTCGGTACAGATAGTATCAGTGGCTCATAGTAACTCCCACGTGCAAAACACAGTTACTTTACAAAGACGCGGTAGTTTTTGGACTTGCTCCAGACTGCACGGGGCAGAAAAGAAAACCAGGGTAATCAGATAAGCCAAAGCTGAAGTGAAATTACAAAAAAAGAGTCTTAGTTCTATAATCTTCACCAAGGTTAAACTGCCACCGATTCCAATTACATATCTATTGAGAAAACACAATTGAAATCTGAGACTGTCAAAGTCATGTTCCCGCCCGTTGTGGCTCCTACACTTATCTTTAACACGGTAGTGGCAGAATCAAAGGAATTAAGAAATGAATAAAGCAGTGAACTACATAGCAATGACTTTCCAAGTAAGGTATTGAGGGGCTGGGCAGTGTGAGGCCCCACTGCACCAACCATACGCAGAGATCTCATTTTTGTGAAGAACTCCACCACTGAAAACCTGAAATACGGAGTCGTGAAATGACAGGTAGGAGGAGACTTTTCCATGGAGGCAGCTGCACAGGCTTCAGAATCAGACAAATGTAACTAAATTGAAATCCTTTTACAGACCTTACTGATTGTGTGACTTTAAACGATTAAGTTTCCTGAGTCTTAGGTTCTTCATTAAAAATAAAAGCATATTAACACCTCCTTCAGAGAACTGTTGTAAAGATTAACTGTTCTGGGGTTTTTTTGTTTTGTTTAGTTTTTTAATTTTTATCTATTGATTTTAAAGTGAGAGAGAGAAAGCATTGCTCTGTTGCTCCACTTACTCATACACTCATCGGTGGATTATTGTGTGTGTCCCGACTGGGACCAAACCTGCAACGCTGGCGTCTTTGGAACAGCACTCCAACCAACTGAGCCACCCGGCCAGGATAATTGACTGCTTTAATGTACGTAAAGGGATCAGCAGGGAGTAGTAAATGAATAAATTATGTCTTCTTCCTGTTCACCTCTGACGATATTAGGCAAGGATCAATTAATATTCCCATGTCTCTACCAAAACCAAAAACTATACAATTTAAAGACAATTTTGCAGCTAGCCACCTCTTGTAGGTTATCACAGTGATTTACATTATCACTGCCCAGCTGTTGGTCCCTACTGTTCGCCTAACTACAAATTAAGTCATTTTCTTTGTGGCCTTACTCAATTACCATACTCCACTCCTGATTCTAGGCTTCAGAGCAGAGTATGGCTACTGAGAAATTCTTTGCCTTTTTAAACTCATTGTTTAAAACTAAAATCTATTAATATAATTTTAACCTTCCTTTCTGTGTTCTTTCTTCTAATACTATGCAAAGGAAGAGCCACAAGTAGCTAGCAACGAATATTGAGTTAGTATTACATCATATAAATTCCTTTGTCTTTCTATACAAGAGACAGTCTTTCTAATTTGCCCAAACGTGTCATGGACCCTGATTTCCTTTGCTACTAATTTATAAAACAACCAGTTTCACTGCTTCCTTTCAAAAGTTGTAGGCCTAAATTTGAGCTTTGCTTTGTCACCAATTTATTCTAATCCTAGTCAAAATCATGCAATTATTCATTCCCCAATGTACAAAATACATACCAAGCAACATAATCATATAAGAAAAGGCATTTCTGGGCTGTATGGGATGAGTAAGCACTAAAGAATCTCTTTCCCCAAAAGGATAGTGGAATATCCAGGTACTTACCAAAATTAGTGACTTCTGTGGTTATAAAAGATTTTATGAAGTGCTGATTTTTAAATTTGACCCTGGACACTTAAATAATTTTAATATTTTTAAAGTTGCCTCCATTTGTATCCCCAGATACGTCCACAGCAACTTAGAATTCATTTATAGAAAGAAGTAAACTAAAAATGAAAATTAAAACAATAGGCCTCAACCCTAAGAAATAATAAAACAATAGAAACTACTATGACAGAAGCAGTCCATATAACTGGTAAAGAGAAATGACTTTTTAAGGTTTTATTCTATTTACAGTTACTTTGCTAAGAACTGTCATGTAGCTTATTTCATTTTATTGTCACACATGCCCAGTGAATTAAGTAATATTACATGATTTGACAAATTAAGACTAAATTAAATTAAATAACTTTATGAACACCTACAGGGTTAGGCTACTGAGATGGGAAACCAACATGTCAACATTCTTTATATTTTACCACAACCACATGACAATGTAAAGAGTTGTGTTGCCATAGCCGGGTGGCTCAGGTGGTTGGAGCACCATCCCATACACCAAAAGGTCATGGGTTTGATCCCCCATCAGGGCACGTATCTGGGTTGAGGGTTCAATCCCTGGGTGAGGTGTGTATGGGAGGCAACTGACTGGTGTTTCTCTCTCACATCAATGTCTTTCTCTCTTTCCCCCTCTCTCTCTCTTTCTCTCTCTCTCTCTCTCTCTCTCCCCCCCATCAATAAAAAAATAAAAACATATCCTTGGGTGAGAATGAAAAAAATAAAGAGTTGTGCAGAATGGTGATATTCTCTTCTCCTGACTCCGGGACCCTAAGCAAAATGTATGTTTTGTGTATGTATTAATTATGGTAATCAAATTTTGGGCAAGTGATGTACTATACTTGGAATGCATATTCTCATGTGTAAAGGGGTCCATAATAGCACTGTCCATGAGAAATAAAATGTGAACAGACATGTAATTTAAAATTTTTCTAGCAGCCAAATTTAAAAAAAAAATGAAACAGGTAAAGTAATTTTAATAATATTTATCCCAACATATTTCACATATCATTCCCACATGTAGTTTTTATAAAATTATTAATTAGGTATTTATGTGTGTGTTTTATTTTTGCTGAATTTTGGAAGTCCAGTACGTTTTAAAATTGCAGCACATTTGAAGTACCCACATTCCAAGTGCTCAGCAGTGACGAGTGTCCAGTGACTGCCATGCTGGACAGTGCAGAGCAGCTCTGGACATCACCAAGTTCTCTTCCACCCCAAAAGTCTGTAAATGTATCATTCTCTCATGTGTAAAACGTACACAAATGTTGAAATATCAAAAAAGCATTATGCTGTAACGCTGCCTTGGAACCAAAGAAGCCCTGACACTTAGGTGGACACTGTTGCCTAACCAGGTCTTCTACTATTATTGTTAGATTATATATAAAGTGATAAAATACAAATATAATCTTAGATCCAATAATATTCATTTTTACAAAACAGGTGAGTACCACCAAGGTCAAAAGATCCCTGCAGCACGGCCGGTCCTGTCCAGATGACCCAGTGACACACTCGGCCCTGGCCGGAGGGCCCTGGATGTCCAGCCCCGCCCAGGATGGCTGCTCGTGGGAAGCGTCCCCTTGTCCACGTAGGCCCTAGTGCTCATTTATACTTCTGGTTTATAGGGTTAATACATTAAAAATACGGTCATGTTTTACTGTCCAGTGACTGTGTTGCGGTTGGCCGTGCTGCCAATAACTGCTCTTGCCTCGGTGGACCAAATATCAAGGGCTTTTTGGCGTGGAGCAGATGTCTCTCCGGGAATATTCTGTACTCTGTACAGGGCTAACGCCTGCGAGTCTGCCAAGAAATAGAACTTAGCCCATCACTTCACAACCCACCACCCCTACTGTGTGCCCTGCTCGCCTCACTCTTCTTACCCCTGAGAGGCCATTACAGCCTGATATTTGTAATAATCATTTCCTCATTGTCTTCATTCTTTAGAGTTCTCCCACCTAAGTGCGCATCCTCCAAACACTGTACAATAGTTTAGTTTTTCTGTTTGTGAATTTAACATCAATGAAATCAGGTAGTGTATATTATTTTGGGAATTGCAACATTTGCTCAAAAATATCTTTGTGCAGTTCATACATTTTTTTCAATACAGCCATTCATTTCTATGGCTGCATTAGCTCATTGGGTGACCGCCACCGGTCTGTTACTAGTGATTTGTTCTCAAGTTCTTGGAGTTTGACACTGTAAACATTCCACTGTGAACATTCTTGTGCATGTATCCTGAGGAGGCACTGTCCCAATATCGCGAGTCCACTTAGAGAGGCCTTGCTGTGTCACAGGGCTGGCCCACGGCAGTGTTATTACATGATGCCCAATGTTTCTGCACTGGCAGGTCAGTCTACATTTACCCCCCAGGTAAGTTCTGTCACATCTGCACCAATGACTGGAGTTGTCAGACTTTATCATTTTTACTAAACAAATGGGAATGTAATAGTATTGAATTACAGTTTTATTTTATATTTCTCTGACTATTAATAAAATTGACCACCGTTTCATATATTTACTGACTGCTCAGTTTTCCTTTTCTGTGATGTGCCTGTGGAAGCCTTTTGTGTTGTCTCTTCTTATTGTCTGTCCTTTTTTATATGTCTTGAATATTTATCTCTTGTTTTAGTTGTATGAATTGTTAATAAGTCCCCCAACTCTCATGCTTTTAATGAGGTCCTTTGATGAACAAATGTGGTTAATTCTAATGAAATCAATATTTCAATCTTTTCCTTCACAGGTACTGGTCATATAGAGAGAGAGAGATATATATAGATATATATATATATATAGTACAAATCAGCTTTTCCTGCCTTAAAGGTATGAAGAAAATCTCTTATATTACCTTCTGGACATTTCCATTTGTCTTTGATGTTTAATTCTTTAAACTGCACTGGAGTCAGTTTTATATATGAAATAGAGTCAAGTTCACTCTTTTTATATTTTGATATCTAAATGATCCAGCATTATTTATTAAAAAGTCTGTCTTTTTCAAGTGAATCTGCAGAGCTACCTCCTTCACATATGAAATGTCCATGAAAGATGAGCTTCTTGGACTCTCCGCCCTGTCCCTCTGGTCTATTTGCCTAGCCCCATGCCACTGTCATATTTACAGAATTAAACATACGTCTTGATACTTGATAAGGCAATTCTCCCTCACTAATGGTATTTTCCAAGAGTTTTTTGACTCTCCTCTTCACCCTTTTAACCTCCATATAATTTCTGGAACAGATTGTGGATTTGAACAAAAGAGTCTGGTAGGATTTAATTTAGAATTCATTGACTCTATGCGTTAATTGAGACAGAATTGAGATCTTTGCAATTTTGAGTCTTTCACTTTATCAATTTTTGTTCTGAATTTATTTAGATAATTTTTAATATTAATTCTATATTTTTGCACAGAATTCATATACCTTTGTTAGATTTACTCCTAGACACTTCATACTTTTAAACTAGAGTAAAATGTGTTATTTCATTTTAACTGTCATATTGCTACTATATAAAAATACAATTAATTATTGTATACTAAGGTACATAGAGCAATCTTATTTTTTATTAAATATATTGGGGTGACACCAGTCAATATGATATCAATTTCAGGTGGACAACTTTATAATATGACATCTGTATACTCTGTTCCATACAGAATCATGTCATACGTAAACAGTGGCAATTTTGTATTTTGCATCTAATTCTTGCATCTTTTGTTTCTTGTCCTGCCTTGCTTTACTGGCTAAGGTTCCCAGCATGATATTAAATAGAAGTGGTGGCCAGCTGGCCAGCATATCAACTGATTCCTGATCCAAAAGAGAAAATGTTCACTGTTTTATCATTTAGTTCTCTTCTGCTATCTGAGGTTTGCAAATGACTTTTTATCTTATGAATAATGCTAAACCTAGTTTGCTGAGTTTTGCCATGAATTAGATGTTGACTTTAATTAAATATTTTGTCTGCATCCATTGAAAGGATCCTATACTTTTTCTTGCATTCTTTTATTGTCCTGCTTTACACTGATTGGTTTTCAAATGTTAGCCAATCTCACATTTCTGGAATAAGTCAACTTTGCAATGAGTATTTTAAACGTTATTTTTCTTGTTTTTGTTATTTAAGATTTTTGCATCTATGTTCATGGATGAGAAACACCTGTAATTTTTTCTTTTATAGTGGCTATGTTGGATTCTGATTTTAAAGTTATGCTGGCCTCACAGGATGAATTGGGAGGATTTGCTTTCATATTGAATTTAATAATTTGTGTAAAATTTGTTACTATTGGCAGAATATGATAAAATTCAATAGTAAAACCAACTAGACATAGAGTTTTCTTTGTAGGAATACTTTAACATGTTCGATTCATTTAACAGATATATTATTCATATATTCCTATCTATGCACTTGTCAACACTAGTAAGCTCACTTTTTCTAGGAATTTGTCTGTTTTACTAAACTGTCAAAACTATTAGCACAAAGCAGTAATGAAACTCTTATATTTAAATATATAATATCTGTGGTGACACACTTTTTATTCTGCACATAGTACATTTCCATTTTTCTCCTTGATTAATCTCAATAGATACTTGTAAATTTATTATTCTTTTTAAAAAATCAACTTTGTTAATCACCTCTTTTCGGATTATTTTGTACTTCTTTAATTTTCTGCCCTCTTCCTGAACAAAGCAAGGCCTTAGAACACTTTAAGTATATTGATTCCTCTCTAATAGATACATTACCAGGTATTTCATTTCTATTTTAAATCTCACAATTTATTATTATTTTTTAATTAGTTATTTTATATTTTCCTAGATATTTACCAATTTTTTTCTTGTTATTCCTCTTGCTTTCCAAACCTTCCATCTGGGATCATTTTCCTTCAGCCTGAACGACATCTGTATTGAAAACTTAGGCCAAATTATGCTGCAAGAACAGATGATTCCCAAATCTGCCTTGCAACGACAAATGTTTACTTCTCTCTGACATTTATGTCCACGGTGGATCAACCACAACAATGCTCGAGGTAAATCTCATTTCAGGATCAAAGCTAGGGGAGCAACCTTTATCTAAGACAAAACTTTTAAAACCGCTGCTCAAGAGTATGACCTGTCACCTCCACTCACACTGTGTTGGCTCATGAGGTGAAAGGATCAAATCAAGATCAATAGGGCATGAGCTCCATATTAAAAAGAGCCAGAACACTCTCTGACGTTAATAAGATCACAGTACAGAAGCATTAAAAGAGAACTGAAGTTTTAGGGAACCACCCACCTATGTCAAGCTGGGTTTCAGATACACGAGAGAACCAACTGGAGGTTTTAACTTTCTGAGTCCCTGCTTTGGGCCGGTCAGCATCGAGGTGACTTTCTTTGCAGGCTCACGGGACTGGGAGAAAGAAATCAGTTTATTTCTAATTCTGCGTCATCCCTCAACGTTCCCAGCTCCATAGGGGGAGTGTTATCTGATAAATGTTCACCTAAAGTGAGCCTGGGGTTTGTTTACCATCCACCTACCCGACTCACTTCAGGTGAAGTCATTTGGCAAACAGCCTCAGAAAAAGAAAGGGATTCAATGATCCTTTTAATCTTCTGTGCTGAGCTTTTGTTTATATTTTAACTTGGTAGATCTTTACTGTCTTTATATTCATTTTTTAATTAATTAACTTATTTATTTATTCAGACTTATTGAGGTATAATTGACAAATTACAGTACATTTAAAATGTACAATGTGACTACTAGATAGGTATGCACACTGTAAAAGGATTCCAACAATTGAGTTAACACATTCATCATCTCACACAGTTACTTTGGGGGGTGAAGAGAACCCTTAAGTTCTACTTTCTTAGCCAGTTTCATTTACATAATACAATGTTATCAGCTACAGCCATAATGTTATACATTAGATCCTCAGGCCTTATTCACCTTAAAACCCGAATGTTTTTGCCCTTTAACCAAACTCTCTTTCATTCTATTGTCTTTTGTGTCATTTTATTGATCTTTGAGGCTTTTTAAAAAAATTGTTTCTATTTTAATGCAGCATTTTTAGTTATTCTTATTCTACTTCAAAGATTGATCCAACTAATCCTTGCCCATTATGTTTCCAAAAAAAGGAGTTTCCAAAATTTATCTTTATTTAAAATTATCTGCATACTTTGTCGATGCTTTTGTTACTGGCACATATGAATTGTGAACAAACCCCGAATAATGCACGCCTCCCACCTTTACTTTACATGTTATTCAGTGGGATGAACCCTCTGCTCCGGAAGAAAATGCTGATAGGTCTCATGTTTTGAATATCCAGTCCTGAATAACAAGTTTTGAACCTCAATTAGCATTAAATTTCCTTACTTCCTTCAATTCATTCTCATTAACCTTACCCTGCTTTGTCCCGAAGTCTGCTGTACTGAAAGAAATCTTCTTGCTATTTGACTCTATTCTCTCTACTCAATTTCTTTCCCATTTTGTCCCTTTGTTATTCTACTCTACTGCCCAGTGGTTTCCCCACCCCTTGTCCAGGGGGATATGTTCCAAGCCCCACAGTGGATGCCTGAAACTACAGATATTACTGAATCTTATACACATATTTTTTTCATATGCATACATACCTATGACAAAGTTTTATTTATGCATTAGGCACAATAAGAGACTAGCAATAATAATAATAAAATGAACAAATATAACAATATACTGTAGTAAAAATTATGTGAAGGTAGTCTCTATCTACCTTAAAATATCGCATTGTGCTGTACTCACCCTTCTCTCTCCTGTGATGATGAGAGATGACACATGCCCACACGATGCTACATATTGAGCTGAAAGGAGGTGGATAAAGGGATGGATCATGCCCCGGGTGGAATGAAGAGGGATGATGTGAGATTTCATCATGCTACTCAGAATGATGTGCAATTTAAAACTTATGAACTGTTTATTTCTGGAATTTTCCATCTAACATTTTTGGACTGTGGTTGACCATGGGTAACTCAAGCCCTGGGAGGTAAAAGCATGAATAGGGGTGCCTACTATACTCATCTATGTGCAATTTCTTTCCTTTCTGTAGCTGCTAGTTAGCCTCTCTCAGAGGATCAAAGTTGTATGTGCAGTCATGGTGATGGAGGTACAAGATTTAAGGGAACAAGAAAGTACGTACTTAGACGGGTGGCTCTGGGCTCTCTAAGCCTGGCAAATGAAGAAAGTTGACCCTCATAAGGGTTCAGTGATTGTCACTGGCATGGTACATGGGATGCTATTCCTGATGATCATTTGTAATGCCTTCCTTAACCCCTGGCTACTGGTGGTACACTTATAAACTATTACCTCTGAAGATGACCATTGGATAAATCCTCAGGTGATTCCACACCAGTTTTCTCCTGTGTAAGGTATATTTTATTTATTTTTAGAAAGGGTAAGGGAAGGAGAAAGTGAGGGAGAGCAACATCAATGCCAGAGAGAAAAGTTGTCTCTTCAGCCCTGATCAGTTGTCTCTCGAATGCTCCAGACTGGGGACTGACCCCCTAACACAGGCGTGTGCCCTGACTGGGAATTGAACTGGTGACTTTTCACCTTGTGGAATGATGCCCAGCCAAGCCACACTGATCAGGGCTGTGTAGGGAGTATTTAGTCCATGGAAATGCTCCACATTCCTCGCCCTGACAAACTCTAGAAGTACAGGTCAATCACAGCATATCAGTGCTCTCTGAGCTTTGTCAAACAGCAATCTGTCAAACTCCTATTACCTCCAGGTTTCCCAAGCAGGATTCAGACCTCAGGCTTACGTCTGCCCGTCTGCCTTAATTTTTCTCATACGTAAGTCAGACTTTAGTCCTCTGTGGCTTCCAACTGTATGAGACACATACAAAGTTCTAAGCTGCCTCAGTGAAGTCTTTCCCAGCCAGCTCTGGGGGTGGAGGAGCACCATCCCTCTCCCAAAGGTGGGAGTAGAATGGAGTCTCACCACAGAGCCATAGCTTTCTGAAAAGAAATCTTTTTAGCAATTTATTCCCCCAAATCCTGACTCTTTTAGGCCTGCGATGACGAGAGATAAGGGATGGAGCGCTTAGCCATCATTCTCTGTACATTCTGCGGGGACAATGAAGTGTTCTACTTTTACGTGACATCCTTCTCACTATGGTTTTGACACCTCAGTTGAAAATGGGACATCATTACAGTTTGATATTATTTTTAATGTTCATAAATGAATTATAAATATTTGTTTTTAAATGTTTAACTCACACTTAGCCAATATCTGTATAACACTTATGGTGAGAAGCTTGATGTTTATCTATTTACACAAAAATAAACTATTTATTTAATAAAATTTATAGAAAATTCAAGTAAAACTACATGACATTATCCACTATGATGGATTATTGAAATGTTATAATTGTTACTTGACAAAAACACCCAAACTCTAGTAGACAAAAAAACAAAAGCAATAAATACATATCTTACAAAGAGCAAGGGAAAGGGTGCATTTGAAAGCGTTCTAAAAAAACAAAATCTATTTCAATAATACTTAAGATAAGTGGATATTTTAGTTTTCATCAGGAGGAGAAAAATTTACCCTCATCAAAAGCATCTGGGTATACCTCCATTCATTCTTTTTTTATTAAGACAACCAAAACCTACCAGTAAAAATCCTATTCCTTCTAAAAGCAGTGTGCCTCTTCCAAGAGAAGCCTGAATAGCCTGTCCCCGGCTCTGAAGCAATGATATTGCAAGTCAAGAGATCTGTGCTGGACTTCCGCTGGGAGTCTCAGTGGAAACGACAAGCTGCCGGCATTGTGTACAGTACTATTCAAAGCCCCGGAAAGCCCTAATTCTCATAAATCAAACGTTCTACTTGAATGCAAGTAATCTATTTTGGGAAAGGCAATCCTACTCAGAATCAGATTTGTCACAGCACATTCCTTTAATCCTTAGCAGTATGAGCTCTGTAAACACAGTATTTAAAATAATATAACACAATATTTTATATAGAAGCCTTCAGAGTCCTGCATCGGTGAATAGTTTCTAGTAAAGCAGTCAAGTTACTTCCTTAAGCCTCTTTCCTTTTTTTTATTTTTTTAGCAGAAAAGCAGTAAAAGTCTATGGGCCAGTGAGCAAAGAAATGTTTAAATATTGAGAGGAGTCAATGAGACACAGAAAGGGCTATTTCAGTTGGCAAGTCCTACAAAGCCATAGTTCCTGCAAAAGTAATAGCGATATGCAATAAAGACAGGGAGGCTGGCCATCCATTTGATATTTACACCCCAGAATGTTGTCCTCAGTAACTGTTCATTGTATGCAAGACTGCCAACTGGCTTGCAAATATAATCGCTATTAAATGTTATGTTTTTTTCTTTAATACTGACCAAGCATTCAGTCTTTTAGAAACAACACAATGATTTTGTGTGAGGCTTTAAACTGATCTACAAAGAAATCTCTTTGAGTTAGCCACATAGCATCGTTTGTTTTTTGTTTGTTTGTTTGTATGATTTGGTTTTGATTTTCCCTTCTGTGGTCCAAACACTTGAAGAACAGTTGTTGGTAGAGAAAAAATAAAATCAAGTAACAGAAGACATCAATGGATATGTTTATCAGTTTCCGTAATCAGGTAAGTGATGACTTTGAGGAAATGTATAATTAGCAATTAACCACATATTAGAAATGAGAGTTATCAACATAAAACAAGAGAACTAAATCTGATAATGGAAGAGAAACCTAAGAAAGTGGAAACATCTGAAACACAGTAACTTGATTCATGATCTACGTGGAGGCCAATTTAAAGGAACAAAGCAGTTGAGTTACATATAATATTTTATGTCAATAGATAAAAATTAAACTTTATCTCTGCATGGGGCTTTCCATGACCTTTCCCAACACTTACCACTAAATAGTTATTGCAGTATCCTGGGATGGTGTTCTGCCATATAGACTCTCATATTATTCTCTTTGTCTCGGCTTTGTCATTGTAAAAAGAATTAGTGAGTCCTTAAAGATTAAATGGATCTTATGAGCTTCCAGCACGTGCCTTAAACATAGTAGGTACTCAATAAATGCTCATTAAGATTATACTCTAAATATTTTTACATGGATTTCTCTCCCTCATTACAATCTCCTTGAAGAATTTACCACAGCTAATAAAAATTACTAGCTACTATCAATTTACAGAAAGGGAAATTAAGAAAACAATCCCATTCACAATTGCTTCAAAAATAATCAAATACCTAGGAATAAACCTAACTATGGATGTAAAAGACCTGTACTCAGAAAATTACAAGACACTGAAGAAAGAAATTGAAGAAAATACAAATAAGTGGAAGCACATACCATGTTCATGGATAGGATGAATTAACATCATTCAAAATGCCCATACTACCCAAAGCAATCTATGGATTCAACACAATTCAAGGAAAGGAATGGCTATCACCAATTAATTAAAAAAAAAAAAAAAACAAGTGCTGGTGAGGATATGGAGAAAGTAGAACCCTTTTGCACTGTTTGTGGGAATGCAGACTGGTGCAACCACTGTGGAAAGCACTATGGAGATACCTCAAAAAGTTAAAAATAGTTCTGCCTTTTGACCCAATGATCCCACTACTGGGAATATATCCGAAGGAACCCAAAGCACTAATTTGAAAGAACATAAGCACCCCTTTGTTCATTGCGGCGTTATTTACAATCACCGCTACAGGGAAGCAGCCCAGGTGTCCATCAGTAGAAGCAGTCTGGGTGTCCATCAGTAAGTCAGTGGATAAAACAACTATGAGGCATTTGCACAGTGCAATTCTACTCGGCCACAGAAAAGAAAAATTTACCCTTTGCAACAGAATGGATGGACCTGGAGAACATTATGCTAAATGAAATAAGCCAGTCAGAGAAAGACAAATATCATGATTCCACCCATATGTGGAATGTAGTAAACTGAACTAACAAGCAGAACAGACACGGCCCCATAGATGGAGAATAGATGACAGCTGGGGGTTGTGGAGGCAGGGAGTGGAGGGATTGAGCAAAAAGGAACAAGGACTCATGGGCATGGAAAACAGTGTGGTGATTGCTGGGGAAAAGGGGCATAGGGAGACTAAATGGTAATGGAAAAAATATAATAAAGATCATATATTTTTAAAAGCTAAAATAAAATAAAAAAGAAGTTACTATACACTAGGCATGGGTTTATGTGTTACATGTATATGCTGTCGTTACCTTTATTTTATGGACAAGAAACAGAGGCACTGATAAGATAACTAAAGTGCCCATACTCACATATTAGGAAATGGCAGAGCTGAGACCTAACCCAGGTAGTGTGGCTCATATGTAGTATCACACACTTAGTACTGACACTATAGAAAGACACACAACATACATCTGTGTGTGCATTCTGCTTAGCTACAGATAGCACAGATGTCAAGTCTGAGTCCACTTGATCTCCCTAACACTTTTTCTACCCCTAGTCAAAGTCAGAAATGCCTACTAATGCCACCTTCAACTAGGAGCTACCTCCTTTACTCCACTCTAAGCCCCCATGATATGTTCTGGTGACTCTGGTTTCTGGCCTGTTAGGTTCTGCCTTTCTGGCTATCTTCTTCAAATAGAAGTCTAATTTGGGCTTCCTAGCTGGGTTTCAATGGGGGCTCATTGCAGAATCAGTTAACCTTTGGTTTGAATTTCTGCTGTCTTTCAATACAGCCTGTCCTACTCCTGTGTCACATCGAAGTCCCTGGGAATCCACTTGAGGTCACTGTTCTGGAATCAATCTTTCCTTGAAGGCAAGTATGAATATTTAGGACCTGTCAAGTTTGGGATTGAATCCCAGTGATCCTGGGAAGTGTTCAATCTCTCTGAGTGTCAGTTTCCTCACTAGGAACATGGAAATTATGAGGACCTGTCTCACCAGGTTGCTGTGAGGATGTAATGAAACAATAGATAGAAAGTACCTAGAGCAGTACTTGCTACCAGCAAACAATGCAAAGGTGCATCGAGTATACAAAGGTTGAGACCAGGATAACTCGGTCTGCTTGCATTATTTCGTCCGCCTGCATGCGCCTCCTATTCTTCACTTCCCCTTCATTCTTCAAGATGCAGCTCAATCCCCTCCTCAAGCAAGCGCCCTGCTTTGTGCACTCGCAACAATCCAAACTTCATCCTCGCCTTTGCCACAAGTTGCATCGTGTGTTTCTTTGTACCTCTACAAGATTTGAAATCTCTACGAGATTTTCAGCATTTTAAGAGAGGCTGGTGTGGGTGTGCGCACACGCACATACGCAAGTGTGGTTTGGGGCGTTATATACTACACACCTCTGTCCCCTCGTTACTGGCCCCAGTTTTTCTGGAATTCACTGAACAGAGTATATGATCTGATGCCAGAACCAGCTAACGAGAAGGTGACAACTGACTGTATAAGGAGGACGGAACAGAGTGAGGTTAGTGAGAAAGGAGTCGACAGACTACAAGGGCGGCTCAGCTGCAGAGGCGGAGTGAAGGCACCACGGAATCAGGCAGTCACCCCGATGTGAGCCGATTATCTTCTGCCTTGGTAAATAAAGACTAAAAGGGGTTTCCTGCTGGCAGTAAATCAGTGGGGCGATTTCATAAGAAACAGCAATGTCAGAACTGGAATGGCGTATGGTTCCGGGCAACACTACTTCACCCAAGAAGTTGTTGAAATCCTAACCCTCAGGACCTATGAATGTGTCATTTGGAAACAGGTTCTTCGCAGGTAATCAACTTAAGATGACGTTATTAGGGGAGCCCTAAGCCAATATGACTGGTGTCATAATAAAAAAGAGAATGTTGGCACACAGAGACAGACCCATGCGGAAGAAAGACGTGACAGGTGGAGTTTCCGTGTGAAAATAAAGACAGAGATGAGGGTGATGCTTCTATAAGCCAAGGACACCGAAGACTGCCAGCAACCACCAGGAGCCAGGAAGAGGCACAGAACAGACGCTCCCTCACATCCTAAAAAGGAGCCAGACCTGCCTCTACACCCTGATCTGGAACTGTCAACCTCCAGAACCCTGACTAGAGTGTTTGTTGTTTAAGCCGCCCAATTTCTGGTGCTTTGATACAGTGGCACTAGCGAACTAGTACAAATTTGTCCAGGAAACAATAGGGAAATCTCAGTGAAAGATAACAAAATTCAGCTAATAAAATAAATAAATGCAATCAGCTTAGCCAAAATACTGAAACACAACAAAAATGTTACTCATCCCAGGCCAGCAGTTCCATTCAGCAGCTTGACCACCCACATCTGGAAGGGCGAGCACTCTCCAGCCCAGCTGTTATCATTCTCTTCCCTCATATCTGGGGTCCATTCTTGCTCATCTATTTCTATTCTTCCAGCTGAACTTTAGGAACCTGTTATTAAGGTTCTTTCAAGATACATGCAATGGTTCGAGTATGTTTTTAAGTGGCACAGAATATAAAATGCAAAAATTTCTTATTAGTGATATTTCTTTGTATTCTTATAAAATCTATTGTTAATGTGAACTCGATCACTTTTCCTACACTGTCACTTGACGGTATAAAGGAAAATCTCAACTTTTATGTGTTTCTAAAGGTCACCCACAGGCTCTGGAGCACCCTGCTTGAGTGCAAACCCTTAATTTTCCACTTGCTTCGAGTGCCACTAAAGCAGTTCTGATACCACTTTCAGTGGCGTGGCAGGGAAGGCAGGTTCCCCATGCTCACAAGCAGTTCTCTAGGATACCAGCTGGGTAGCCTACACTCTCTACCTGGAGACAGCATCAGTTACACAGGTTAAGGTTCTGTCCTTCAAGATTCCTCCCCCCATAAACTGGCTAAGTTCCAGCCCCTCCCTCTTGGTTCCAATAATGTCCTAGAGCAGCTCACAAAACTCAGAGAAACATTTTACTTACTAGATCACAGGTTTATTATAAAAGAATATATAACTTAGGAATCGCCAGATGGAAAAGATACATACCAAAATCTCCATGCATTCACCAACTCGAAAGCTTTCTGAACCCCGGCCTTTTAGGTTTTATGGAAGCTTCATTACTCAGGCATGACTGATAAAATCATTGTCAATTGATCCAATCCCCACTCCCTCCCCTGCCACTCACCCCCCCCCCCCGCCCCACCCCAGCAGGAGGTTGAGGGGCGAGACTTAAACTTCCAGCCCTCTCATCCCTTGGCTGGTTCCTTTGGCAACAAGCCCCCATCCTTACGTACTTTCCAAAAGTCACCTCATTGACATACCAAATATACCTTTAGAGCTTTCATCACTTAGAAAATTCCAAGAATGTTGGAGCTCTGTGCCAGAAACTGGGAGGAGGGCCAAATATATTTTTCTTGTTGTAAATCACAGAATCTCAGGGACCCTAGCCACTAACACCCTTTACAGCTCAATAAAATGAAGACAATAGTAATACCATATAAGCATATCAGAATTCAGGGAGGTAAGGGACGCAAAAGGCTTAGTAAACGTCTCCGTAAGACCTCAGTGAGTGTCCACTGTCATTGTCACTCTTGGCAGCAATAAGTACGTATTGACTTCCTAATGAGACATTGGAACAATGGTAACTGCCATGGAAGTCTTTCTTACAAAAAGACAGAAGCCTCCTGAAAGCCCAAAATCACTTTAAAATATCACTTTAAAATATAAATAAAAGAAGCTAAACTTTATTCTCTACTTGTTACATTTTTTCCCCTAATATACGGGGGTTGGCAAAAGTAGGTTTACAGTTGTGAGTACACCAAACACTGAGTTTATTTTTTTGATTATCGATAAAGCTGTTGTAATCATAACCTGCAGGTCCTTCCCATTGAACAACTGTAAACCTCCTTTCCCTGCCCCTGCACGTCATCAACAAATGGAGTGAAGCCAAATAGTAGTGCTGTGCACATTTTTAAAAAAGGAGAAAATGGATGAATAGGACCCTCAAAATATTTTATCTTAAAAAATTCCTTAAATATTCTCAGCAGATCACCTTAACGACACATAAAATGTAACAATTCAAGAGAGAAATTATTTTAATCCATTAATGTTACCCTTTTCTAATTGAAATTACTTTCTTCAAGCGAAGACGTGTTCTAGGTAAGAAGATACAAAAGAATGTAACTCTGCATACACAGTATTTCAGTTACCATAGCCTCCCTAATAAGACCATATTTTCCTCAAATCTAAATAGCATATAATAAACAGCAAAATCAAATATGTGATTTAACAAAATATATGTAATCTATAATTTTGTCCTAATACAGTTTATTTTAAATTGTCCCTATAAGCTAGGGATGTGATTTTTTAAGTTTTAAATATTCATAAATATACAACTTGTATGATACTGTCTTAAAAGTGTCTTTGCCAGTATCTCTGCAAGGTCCTCACTCTCCCAAGGTTGGGGATTCGTGCTGACCTAGGCACCCAGCTTCCAATATGCACAGCAAACACATTTATACTGAGAGCTTTTGTCAGTATGTAAAATCTGATTTTGCTCACACCTCCATATTAAATAAGATATAGTCTAAAATGTAACCCTCCTTTGAACAAAAGAATTCTTCATACCAATAGTAGTTAACAGTAATGCCTAGTTTTGTACGTCACCATGGAAAAACTCTCAAAAACCAGAAAATAACTATTATTCTAATAAGCTTGATCACTTTGCAAAACACTTTCTGCCGCAGTGAAGTGCGTTTTCAGTTTAAACTTTTTCTGGTATTCACATGAGGACACGCTTGCCTAATGAACAGAATTTCATTAGATACCTGCTTCCATAGCTATCTGATCTATGTCCACCAAATAAGTCACTTTCGGACTTAAAAGCCTCAAAACTCATCTATCAATATCCTAGACAATAATGAAATAACAATATGAAGTTTCCCATTTATTAGATTAAGAAATTGAGGTCCAGAGTGATTTTTGCCCAAGGTCAAACAGTGAATTAGTGGTAGAGTGGGAGATTAAAACCGAAATCATTGCACTGTTTCCTCCCTCCACAGCCTATTTATCTACATTTTAAAGCAGACCACAGACAGTGGAGATTTAAAGGCAATAAAGCCCCTAGAAATCTGTCCGTCACTTATCATTGAAAATTTACTCCTGGTAAAAAAAAAAAAAAGTAGTCTGTATTTAAAGTCATAAGAATAACTACACTTTAATAAAGAATAAAGAACACATTTAATTAAATTTATGCAGGAGTCATGTAAAACCCAGTGAAAGGAAAACATTTTCGCAGCTTATATGTCTCATCAATTATAAACTGGCTTTAATTTGAACTTTCTGCATGCAAATTTTAGCTTTTGCCAAGAGCTATAATATTTTCCATGATTAAGAAACTATTTTTGGTGAAAAATGGAGCTCACAACATTGACATTTATGTTCTTATGTGAATAAGGGAATAAATAAATCACCCTATTTCCTATACATTTTTAAGCAGCACAGAAGTGATTTATAATAATTATTAAATAAACAAAAATTATCAAGTTTTGCATCAGATCATTCCAGTAATTGGAAATTGCCCCACTTGCTGGATAAAATGATTAATATTTTTTCTAGTAAGAATTAGATATTCTTCTCCTGAAAAATCAATTTCATGATCTGATCTTAGGGGATTCTCCCAGGTCACTGTGTGGAGACTTTTCCAACACTGGCCTTCAGGTAAAACTTGGAGTTGAAATTTTCTATTAATTTGGAAACACTTCAAGCTCCAATAGTGAAAACATTTCCATCACCGTTAAGTATGCAATACTTCAATTCGCACCCCCTGAAGAAAGGGTAGGGGGAGGGATACCCTACCAATCCCCCACCCCCATTAGCAAGAGAAGCTCTGCTTACACTTTTTGTCTATATTGGAGCTAAAAATAAGATTTAATTTTTAAAAAATGGGTTCTGCTGAGTTAAAACAATTGAAAAGTCCAATTTATAGAAAAAGAAAAAAAGCAAACTATTGATTTTCAATCATTCCCTTATCCAATACATATTTATTAAGCATCTATTATATGTCAGGCACTGAAAAACCATACATGGTTAACAACATAAAATTTTCGCCCTCATGAAACTTCCAACTGAAAAAGTAGACACTGTCAGACAAATCACAAAGTGTGTAACACAACGGCAGACAGGCGCTGCAGGAAAAAACAAAGAACAATGCTACGGGGTCCATGGGTGGTTACTTTCGATAAGATCATCAGAGAAATGTCTATCTCTGATAGGAGACAGCATTTGAACATATTCCTGAAATACTGGAGAGTGAAAAGTATTTCGGGTCAAGGGAACAATAATTTGAAGTTTCTGATTGGGCAATGGGATCTAGGATATGCGAGGAGTAATGGCCCTGAAAATGTAAAGAATTCATGGGTTGAGGATCCCAGGCGAAGCGGAGTGCATGGTGGAAGCAGAAGTGAGTGAGCGAGCCTGTGAGTACAGGATGCTGCCATCCAGGAGTGGAATGCTTGAAGTGACGGCATCTCCAGACACCTTCCGTTATCGGAAATGCCGATGTTCAGGATACGACCATGGACGGTACACAGGCAATAAAAAAACTCTTGAATTAGGCAAGTGGACTTAAGTCTCAGACCTGTATACCTAATAATAAAAGATACTACTTTTATTGATACAATGCCTCTTCTCCGAGTACTGAGTTCACCAAGCCTCATTCTGAGGTCTTGCAGCCCATGGTTCACAGGACTTGGTTCACAGAACTCGGACCACAGGAAGGTAGGTGGTCCTCACACTGTGATCCCGCTGTTCCTGAGGGCGGGGTGAGGTGGGAAAGAGGAGTGCATAAGCAAATAGTCAATCTCAGGGAACACGAACATGTTTCAGAATCTGTCACATTTTTACATCTAGCAAATAGTAAAATTGAGGATCTGTTCCGAGAGTGTCAGATTTCGTGTATCTGTTGTCAAACATATCAGTCACTGATGACACACGATGAAAAAAAAAACTACAAGTAAATGATCACAAAAAAAGAAAATACTCCGATCCTCATTCTTGGATGGAGGTTGATTTATTTTGATCGATATAATGCTGTGTTATAGTTGACATGTTACTTTGTCCCGAGCTTAGAGAATAAATCTTAGAATGTTGAGCTTGGATGTGAAGCGTGTCACAAGTATCACAAAGATGTCACTACGAATTTCATGAAAGTATTAAAGCTTACTGTTAATAAGTTCTTTTTTCTTCAGAAAATTTAGTGCAATCAGAGTTTATATATCAATAGAATCCCCAGGTAGTTGTTTCTGCAGTGTTTTACCGGGAGAGAATGAATGTTTTACCGGGTCGGAATTAAATTAGTAATTCACACAGCTCACGTATACATTACCCTTTGTGCACGGTGGCGGCAAAACTTTAAGAAATACCCGTCTAGATAACTAACTGCATAGACTTGGAGATATCAGCATGAACTGTTTCCAGGCCTACCCTCACATGCTTAATTCAACTTCATCCACCAGTATCTGATCAACACTTTCTGAGCTCTAATTCTAAACACTGAGAAACTTGACACACAGCCCAGGTAACAGGCCGATTCTGGAGGCACCACCTTCAACAAGCCTTGCAGGAAATCCCCAGGGCAGCACGTGTTCCTGTCAGGACTCACGCCTCTCATCTCCCAGCACGACTCTTACTTTTCTCACGCATAACAAACTGCTCGAGAAAAAACTGTAAACGGAGAAAACTAGATTTGATTGTTGGCCGTCCTTAACAGACAGTCAAGCCCATCCATCTCCGCCCCATCGAAATCCCAAGCACCCAATGTGTCTCTCACCTTGAGGCTTTGCCACATTTATATGTGTACACTCCCTAATCTGATTCAAAGTCACATCTGTCCCAAACTCTTCCCTTCTACCTTTTGGAGCTCCCTATATGTTATTAGCAAGTCCTTCCCATGTCCTTAACTTTTTCTCTGAATGTTTGGTTTACTTTTTAGCTCTAACTAAAACTTGGCTGCATCTCGAAAGACACTTATTTGCCTTGGGGCTCTCTCAAGGATGGATGGCTTTTCTTTGACACGCCACAACATACAAGCCTGAACGTGTCATCCTTGTTGTTTAAAGCTGCTTATAGATTAAGTAGCATTTCTGCCAACTCCCTAAACATCCTGGCTGCCTGAATAGCTACAAATGAATTAAATTTCCTCATCCTAGCTGAATTCATCTGTTGTTAGGCGCGTCTTAGGCATTGCATTTCATTAAGCGATGTCTCATGGATGAACCCAGAACACTAATTTCCTTTCTAACACTATGGTCATCCTTCTTGGTGATTTCAATGTCCACACTGATAATCCCTCAAAACTCTTGAGAGGTCTTGATCTCCTCGGCTCTAGCGATCTTTTCCGCTGTCCTCATCCAGTCCGCGATCACGCCCGGAAACTGTCACTTGCTGCACCTCCGGGACAGGTCTTCATTTCAGGCATTCCGCTCCTTGATGGCAGCATCCTGTCTTCACAGTCTTGTTCGTGTACTTTTTCTGCTCCAACACACTTCGCCCTCCTCTTCCCTGGGATCCCCAACCCATCAATTCTACGCATTTTCACGACCACTCCTCCTCTCATATCACAGACCCCATTTCACCCAGGTTAGGAGACATGACGCAGCGCTGCGATCCTTTAGCCGGCCCCTTGCTGCTGCCTTCATTCCTTCGCACTCTCTCCACCACTCCCTCCTGGTAAAGCCTGCACGCTACTCCACGTCTGTCCTCCGCCTGCATTATTGACTTGACCATTGTATTCACTTTATTTTATTTTTTTAAGATGTGCCTTTGAGCTCTTTATCACAGTGTTGGGAGAGAGTTGTAGATTCCCTCATCCAGCACTATTTGAAATATTTTTACCTGGAGTTAGGGTGACACAAGCTCACTGCTCCATGAAGTTGACCCTTGGGTTATTAACATATTTTCTTTAAAAAAAAAAAAAAGAACCAAACAGCTACAAACTTTTTTCACTGAGGATTTCCAACTAGCCCCCACCTAGTCCTCTCAGGGATTTCCAGATCATAACACAAATCTGAGATAGATCATTTTTTTTCTTTTTTCTTTATATTGGGATAAAGCTCATATACTATAAAATGCAGCTTTTCAAATGTACTACTTAGTGGTTTTTAATATATCACAAAGATGTCCAACCATTATCACTATCTATTTCCAGGACATTTTCATTAGCTTTTTTCCCATAGTTTTGTAGGGATTCAATTTTATATATTTTTTTTAATTTTTAAAGATTTAAATTTTTTTTCCTTTCAATGTATGCCCATGCAGTGAAGGGAGATCCTACACTATGATGCAATCATATTACATTTCTGATATCACTTTGTTCTCCCACCCTCCCAACAAGTATCTCACTAGCTCACATCTTCTTTCTCCTCAAATCTCCAGCAAATATTTTCCCTCCCTAATCACAGCCATACTCTCTTCTATCTCCCTTTTTAGTTCAAAACACTATTAGAGGTTGCAAAGAAAAATGAGCATCATAATCTTGACAAAAAAGTCAGTTTCCAGACATTCATTTTGGGTGAATATGAAATAAATTACATAAGGTTATTAAATATAATAGCTTTAGTTTGAATATGTAATATATGATGGGAGACCCCCCAAAAGGAATTTATTTATGAAAAATTGTGTATTTATTCTTACATATTTAAACTTCATTCACCTTCAAAGTACTCTCCATTTGATACAATACACCTATCAGGACTATTTTTCCACTGTTCAAAACAGTTTTTGAACTCGTCAATATTGATGCCATTTAGTGCTTCTGCCATTTTTCTGCTTCACCTCTTCCACATCAGCAAAACATTTCCGTATGAGGACTTTTTTCATCCAGGGAAATTAAAAAAAAGTCTCTCAGGGCAAGATCAGGTGAATAGGGAGGGTAGGGCTTAGGGGTCATGCTGTTTTGGTCAAAAAACTGCTGAACACTTACAGCAGTGTGGGCAGGTGTGCTCGTAAGTGACCCATCACAAAATGGGCAAACACATTGAAAGACTCTTCACAAAAACTTACTGAAGCTGAACGCAGCCTCTCACAACAATGGTAACTGGTACACTGATACGGATGGGTTCTTAGAACATTCACCTAGCAGGGGAAGCCTGGACAACAAAGGACCCACCCTCCAGAAGATAATTCCAGGTATTTTTGGGTCCCCCCTTATAGGATATGAAGATGTAATATATAAAATGTTAATATATAATTAGTGTGTATAAATAAATATATTTGTATACAAATATACAGTATCTATTTTTAAATGTATGTTTTAATTGATATATACTATATAAATAATATAGTACACCTTTATTAAAACATATGCAAATTCCACTGGTATATGCATTGTATTTATATTTATGAGCAAACAGATGCCTTTAAGAACAACTGCATAACTTGAATGTACCAATTCAACTTGATTCTTAAGCTTGTACAAAAAATAAATCCCTAATAAGGGTTGCTTGGTTTGAGGGATCTGAATTTTTATACTGCTGAATCAAAGAGGTTATCGAGTAATGTAGGATTCAGCAAACTATGAGCCACATCTGGCCAGCCATCTGTTTTTGTAAATAAAATGTTATTGGAACACAGCCACATGTATTCATTTTTATGTTGTCTATGGCTGCTTTATTGCTATAATGGCAGAGTTGAAAGGTTGCAACCGAGACGGTATGTTTCACACAGCTGAAACTATTTTTGATCTGACCCTTTAGAGATAGTTTGCCTGCCCCTATGACATTGTTATGGAGACCTCTTTACATGATTAAAACTCTTTCTAATCACACATTTCATTCACCACAGATGAGACAGAAGGGTAAGGCAAAGAAGCAGATATTTAAGAAGGTAAATCAGTAATTTCTTCTTTTTTTTAAATATATTTATTGATTATGCTATTACAGTTGTCCCATTTCCCCCCCCCCCACTCCATCCTGCCCACCCCCCTCCCTCCCACATTCCCCCCCCATAGTTCATGTCCATGGGTCATACTTATAAGTTCTTTGGCTTCTACATTTCCTACACTATTTTTACCCTCCCCCTGTCTATTTTCTACCTAGAGGCTTAGGAACCTCCAGGACACCTTGAAACGTTCCAACATCCGAATTATAGGGGTGCCAGAAGGAGAAGAGGAAGAACAAAAAATTGAAAACTTATTTGAACAAATAATGGAGAACTTCCCCAATCTGGCAAAGGAAATAGACTTCTGGGAAGTCCAGGAAGCTCAGAGAGTCCCAAAGAAGCTGGACCCAAGGAGGAACACAACAAGGCACATCATAATTACATTACCCAAGATTAAACGCAAGGACCTACATCCAAGATTACTGTATCCAGCAAAGCTATCATTTAGAATGGAAGGGAAGATAAAGTGCTTCTCAGATAAGGTCAAGTTAAAGAAGCTCATCATCACCAAGCCCTTATTATATGAAATATTAAAGGGAGTTACCTAAGAATGATTCAGGTAACTCGGGCAAAACAGAATTGTAATGGGGAAACCTGAGTCATTCAAGTGGTTGCTATGACCCCACTGCAAAACTAAGGGAACAGCACTGAAAGTTGACTCAAGCCCATACGCAGAGTATTAGTCAGCTCAGGCTGCAATAACAAAATAGAGTAGACTGAGTGGCTTCAACCACAGCAATTCATTTTCTCACAGTTCTGGAGGCTAAAAATCCAAGTTCTGTTTGCCAGCACGGTTAGGTTCTGCTGAGAGCTCCCTTCCAACCTTGTAAACATTTGCCTTCTGAATCCTCACATGGAAGATAGGTAGGGAGAGAGAGAGAGATCTTTCTTCCTCTTCTTATAAAACCACCAGTCCTACCAGATTAAGATCCTATGCTTATGACCTCATTTAACCTCAGTTACCTCCTAATTGCCTCTTAATTACATTCTGTCTCCAAGTACAGTCACTTGAGGGTTAGAGTTTCAATATATGAATTTGAGTGTCATTTAATTTAGCCCTAGCAATAGGTAAAAGAAATTATGATTTTTGAGTATACCCAAATTTCTGCTATAGACATGGAGTGCTGATTTGGTCCACTAGAAAAATTTGGCTCATCAAACTTTATATCATTTACCAGCTTGCTTTATTAACATTATTAAAAATTGATAGGACATATCCTAATGCACTTAAGAGGCTAAATGATCCTAAACATTATCAACCTACCAATTATTTTACAGCTTAGTGAATTTTTTAGTCTACAAATAAAAAGAATTGCTAAACAATTCAAAAGCTAAAAAACATCCTATTCTATACTGTCGAAGACAGACTCTAGGTCTTTCATGAATTATGTCCCATGTGAAGATACAGCCCATAAGGAAAAACTGAAGCCAATAAAAATAAATCTAAGTTATAAACCATTAAAATTCCACCAACTGAAAAATGGCATTTGGGACTCAGCCTCTCTTTCAAAATTACCCTTTTAAAAGCTTCAGAAATGACCTCAAACCTTCATTTACAACCACCACACTGGATTTGCTGTGCTAGTGGACTGTAACCTCCCGCGCAGTCTAGGAGTTGTTTTACACTTCACTGTTCTACATGTCAAAGTCCACAGGCAGCAGCATCGAAATTCTCAGGCAGCAATGAAAGATTTTAAACCAAAAGATGGGCTAGCAGCGACATTTTCCATTTAAAATCTCTCAAAAATGTTCCGTCTCAATTCTACATTACCCCAGTGCCATGGTTAATAATGTCATAATTTTTAAACTTTTAATCTTTAAAATGGCTAATTTTACTTAAAAAAATAATTCATTTTCAAAGTAATCATACCAGTTTTATGTTAGCAAGAAATCTTTTTTCTAAGGTTCTTATTTCTTGCAATAATCTCTCAACAGCCATCTCAGGTGAATTTTATATGGTTGCTAAGACCCAGCACCAAATTGTAAGTACACCTCGCTCAGGTTACAAAGTATGTCTCCTTCTAATGTTACAAAATTGTAAGTAGATAGTCCATGGTTTACAGGATACATTTTTATTACCCTTCATTTTCTGAAAGATAAAAATATTACCATAGGTAGTTAACTAGTTATCAATAAGAAAGGAATAAAAGGAATTAGACACAGTTGAGAGTAATTAACCAGGGAGCATAAGCCTGTTTGCTTAGCCAGGAAGCTATAGCTTCATACTCCCCAGGGGGATTGAATCATTTCCCCACCAAGGAAATTAGCACCCCTCCCTTCCCCCTCCATTATGAGATTGTTGTGGGAGCAGGGAGAGGTTAGCACATGCTCAGCAGAAGTCAAAATGGCCCAGGGGAGGTGCTTGACCATAGAGCCCAGTCCATCTAACCTGGGAAAAGGATAGGGGGGTGGATTGATCAGAAGCCCGCACAAACACTTGGGAAGTTGATTGGTTATTTTTTTAAATATACTTTACTGATTATGCTATTACAGTTGTCCCACCCCCCCTTTATTCCCCTCTGCCCTGCACACCCCTCCCACCCACATTCCCCCCCTTTAGTTCATGTCCATGGGTCATACTTATAAGTTCTTCAGCTTCTACATTTCCTATACTATTCTTACCCTCCCCCTATCTATTTTCCACCTACCATTTATACTACTTATTCTCTGTACCTTTCCCCCCTCTCTCCCCCTCCCACTCCCCCACTGATAACCCTCCATGTGATCTCCATCTCTGTGATTCTGTTCCTGTTTAGTTGTTTGCTTAGTTTGTTTTGGGGTTTGTTTGGGGGGTTTTTTTAGGTTTGGTTATTTATAGCTGTGAATTTGTTGTAATTTTACTGTTCATAGTTTTGATCTTTTTCTTAGATAAGTCCCTTTAACATTTCATATAATAAGGGATTGGTGATGATGAACTCCTTTAACTTGACCTTATCTGGGAAGCACTTTATCTGCCCTTCTATTATAAATGACAGCTTTTCTGGATGGAGTCCTTTTGGATGTAGGATGTAATCCTTGCCTTTCATGACTTCAAATACTTCTTTCCAGCCTCTTCTTGCCTGCAAGGTTTCTTTTGAGAAATCAGCTGATAGTCTTATGGGAATTCCTTTGTAGGAAACTGTCTCCTTTTCTCTTGCTACTTTTAAGATTCTCTCCTTATCTTTAATCTTGGGAAATGTAATTATGATATGCCTTGGTGTGTTCCTCCTTGGGTGCAGCTTCTTTGGGACTCTCTGAGCTTCCTGGACTCCCCAAAAGTCTATTTCCTTTGCTAGATTGTGGAAGTTCTCCTTCATTATGTTTTCAAATAAGTTTTCGATTTCTTGGTCTTCCTCTTCTTACTTCTGGCACCCCTACGATTTGGATGTTGGAACATTTAAAGATGTCCTGGAGGTTCCTAAGCCTCTCCTCATTTTCCTGAATTCTTGTTTCTTCATTCTGTTCTGGTTGAATGTTTCTGTCTTTCTTCTGCTCCAAACCATTGATCTGAGTCCTGGTTTTCTTCCCGTCACTGTTGGTTCACTGTAGATTTTTCTTTATTTCACATAATTCAAACTTCATTGCTGCCTGGGTCTTTTTGATGCTGTTGAAGCATCCAGTGAGTTCCTGGAGCATCCTGATTACCAGTGTTTTGAACTCTGCATCTGATAGGTTGGCTATCTCTTCATCGTTTAGTTATATTATTTCTGGAGTTTTGATCTGTTCTTTCATTTGGGCCATTTTTGTTGTTGTTGTTGTTGTTGTTGTTGTCTTGGCACACCTGTTACGTAGTAAGGGTGGGAGCCTTAGGTGTTCACCAGGGCGGGGCAACCCACGTCTCTGCCTCGTGACACTGTATATGGGGGAGGGTTTGAGAGGGAACAATGCCACTTGCTCTATTCTCTGACGGTTTTCAGTCACTTCCCCTGCTACCCACAAGCAAACTGGGCCCTTCTGGTTCCTGGGTGGGTGTGTTTGTGTACGTTCCAGGACCCTGTGGGTCTCTCCAATGAACTCTCCTGTGAGGCTGGGAATTTCTCCTGCTGCCTCAACCCCCACAGGAGTTTTCAGTCACAGGCTTTGAGGCTCTATTTCCCACCGCTGGAACCCTGGGTTGCATGATCTGTCTCACTCCCTAGTTGTTCCTCCCAGTTAATATGCACACAAATGTGGGACCGCCCAGTCCGCCAGCCACTGCCTTTCCCACCCAGGTCCTCCAGCCACTGTCTTGCCCAAGTCCTCTCCACCCAGCTGCCCATCTCCGCCCCTCCTACAGGTCTGGATGAGTGTTTTTTCTTTAACTCTTTGGTTGTTGAACTTCCATACAGTTCAATTTTCTGTGAGTTCTGGTTGTTTTTTGTTTTTAAATTTGTTGTCCTTCTTTTGTGCCAGGAGGCACAGTGTGTCTACCTACACCTCCATCTTGGGCAGAAATCTGATTGGTTATTTTGGAAAAGCTCCTGCTCTGTCCCAAACCCATACTAGCTTAACAAAAGATCTCTGTCTCTGTCTCTCTCTCTGTCTCTCTCTCTCTCTCTTCCTCCCTCTTCCTCTCCCTCTCTTTCCTGCTCTGCTCCCCCACCCTGGAACCTATGCTCACCTAATGCACTTTTGCCTTCTCTTTCTGTAGCCACATGGCCCCAGGCTCCAGAGAGAAGCATGGATACCATAGCACAGCAACAGGTTCCAGCCAGGAACACAAGCTAAACTAGTGGGACTGGATTGGGCTTTAATATGGCACAGGAACTCTGGACACAGGCCTTTCTTTTGGCCTTGCTGACAATATGGTTGGACTTTTCCCATGGTGGAATGGACAGAGACAGGACGCTGGAAACACAAGGGCACTCAGATAAACTTTGCCACACTACAAACTCCCATGGGTGGGTTGGTGAAATGCTTTTCTCTCAATCCCATGTAGGAACCTTACTTCAACCAGCAATAAATAGACTTCAATGCCAAAGGTTGAGATGCCCTGATCATGCTCTAGTCACTTAAAGTTCCTAAACCTTAGACATGATAATTAATGAGTAAGTAATCACTGCGTATCTTTACAATGGAAACATCTAAAAAGTTCTGACATGGGTAAAGAATGAAGTCACAATTAAGTAGAACAAAGAAAAGGAAAAAAAAAAGTGTGCTTCAACTATTTCTCTCTGATAGAGCCTTTGCCTTAATTGACTTTTAGATGTTGAACCTTAATTTACATAACTACCCCTTGGTTTCAGTTTCTTGAAATGAAGCTATTTTGAAAAACCTTCTGATCTCAATATAAGCTATTTTAGCTGTAAGGTTTATGGGAATGGGCACCTTTCTTTGCAGATTGCCTCATGCGCAGTACTTCTGTCAGCAGTAATCGCAGCCTGGATGTTAATGAACTGGTCCTCCCTTTCTCTAGGGTTTTGGGTTACTATTTGTCTATAAATAACTCCAGACTGACCAATGGACAGTGAGGGAAGCAAGTAACTCAATCCCAGAAGAGGATAAACACAACCATTATTTTGTTCTAAATATAGCTGCTCTGTCTGGAAAATGCAAATTATTTATTTTGCTATGTTCATTTCAAATAACTAAGAAAAAGAGAAGGGGGCAGAAAAAGATTTCTCCCTCTCACTGCAGCTACACAGAAAAGTAAGCCACAGCAGGGCAGGGGGTGGGGGGGAAGGGCGATAAAGAAAGCTCATCGTTTTTCAAACTTGTCACGATCTTCTGAACTGTAGTTGAGAGGAACTGACATCAAACTTTCATTTGAAGTCCTACTGTAATGTAGTAACCCCTGTTAACTCTCCTTCCAAAATATATTCAGAATGTGCCCACTTCTCACCACCCCCACTGCTACCAGTCTGCCTCAGCACAGCATTATTTCTCAGATTCTCGAAGTAACTTCTTTCTGCTTTGGCCCTGACCTCCCTCCCCCAACAGTACATGAGGATCACTAATGTGATCCCTTAAAAATGTAAGTCAGGCCAGATGGTACCTACAATTAAGTGAATTGTACCCCCCCTAAACTCCCAGTGAGATGGTATTCAGAGAGAGGATCTCTGGGAGATTCATGATTAGGTTTGTGAGGTCATGAGAGTGGGACCTGGTAAGAAAAACCACCAGGCAGCCTGCTTTGTCTCTGCTCCATGTGAAAGCACAGCACGAAGACACCCGTCCGCAAGCCAGGAAGAGAGCTCTCACCAGCGCTCAGCTACCCTGGTGATCGGACCTGAGACTTCCGGCCTCCAGAACTGTAAGAAAATAAATTTCTGCTGTTTAAAGCCACCCAGTATTGGGTTTTTTTTCTTTGTTAGGGCAGCCCAGGTAGAGCAAGGCAATGGCTGTGCCCAAAATAAAAGTATATATTTTTCAATAGCCAACCAACAAGATCCTTCACCATCTGGGACTATTCTCTTGTGGACTTGAGTCTCACTCACTCTGCTCCAGGCACACTGGTCTCCTTGCTATGTCTTCAACAAGTCAGACACCCTGTTCCTTAGGGATCCCTCACTCGTAAATTTTGAATTAAGCGTGTCTCCATGTCAGCAAGGTATTCCCTGTTTAAAACTGCAACCCTGGCAACATTTCTGATACTTTCTTCTTGCTTTGTTTTCCTTAGAGTAGTTATAACTTTCTAACATTATATATTTATTTTATTGGTTACCTCTCTCCCCTACTAAAACATAAACCCAGTGAAGACCGAGACTGTTGTCTGTTTTGTTAACTGCTGATTCTCTAGTACTTAACAGGGGAATATCTAGAATAAAACACGTATTCAGCAACATTGCCAAATCCGTGATTAAATGGTGTTCTCATTTCAATGAACAACAAGAGGGAAAAGAGCCAATAGACAACTAGATACTTCATTTTCAGACTGCAAAATCATTTCAGGTACAAAATACAGTTTCTTACTAGCCTTACTCTAAAATGTCCATGATAATAAACCAAAAGCTCCATAATACTTCTTCTAGGTATCAATTCACCCATTTTTCACCAAAAAATACATTTACATAGATCCTTAATGAGAAAGTGCCTACAACTATAGCTAATTCATCTTTCACCCCTTCCACTTATATATACCAAAAAAAAATTTTCCTTAGCAGTTTATATGGTTGTAAAAATTAATAAACAGAAGCCTCATTTAAAACAGAGTCAGGAGGCTAGAAAAGAGATATCTCATGCATCTGTCACTCAATAAAAACCATTGACCCCAACAAAGAGAGAAGTACCTTGTATCTTTAACAGGAAATGATACTAAGCTACCTCAGAAGAAGGAAGGAAAGATTCCTCCTTGCTCAGTGACAGCCAGCCAATGGAAGACTGCCATCACTCAGCAAATGAAAGGTCACTTTATTTCAAACTTTCAGTTTCCTCCAATGGACTTATTTTTACAACAGTTCCTCCCAAAGTTAATAAAAGAACATTTCCTTTCATTTGACATTAGACCACATTAGTCCCAAATTACAATTCTTTGTCATTCCCAAATTAACCCATTTTTGCAGGAGAAAGAGCTGGTTGTCTGTCTAAGATCAATAAGGCACATCACCATTATTTCACTGTTTATTCTGTTTTTAAAAATCGTATTTTATTTGACTCACAAGGCAGCCAAAGCTTTGCCTTCTCTCCCTCTCTGATGTGGTAAAGATGGTAAGTTAGGGATTATTTATTCATTCAACAGCAATTTACAGAATGCCTTCCTGGGTTGAAGCATGGTTCTAGAGAGAGAATAGAGCAGTAAATAAACAGATAAAAATGTCTGCTCTCACAGAGCTTTTGGCAGGTGGGGATGGGGGTGGAGACGGATAAGAGATAGAGTAAGAATAAATAAAATGCATGCCAGGAGAGATAATAAAAAATAATAAGAGGTTCTATGGAGAAAAGTATTATTGGGGAAGAGAGAAGAGAAGTGATCAGCAAGCCTGCAATTTAAATAGGGCTGTCAGTAGATGAATGGATTAAAAAACTGTTGTAAATTTACACAATGGAATACTATGCAGCAGAAAGAAAGAAGGAGCTCCTACCATTCACAACTGCATGGATGGAACTGGAGACTATCATGTTAAGTGAAATAAGCCAGTCGGTGTAAGACAATACCATATGATCTCACTTATAAGAGGAATCTAATGAACAAAATAAACTAACAAGCAAAACAGAATCAGAGACATGGAAACATGGAACAGACTGACAACTGCCAGAAGGGAGGGGGATGGTGGGAAACGGTGGAAAAAAGGTGAAGGAAGTAGTCAAAGAACATACATAAATGTCCCATGAAAATGGAGAACAGTGTGGAGATTGCCTGTGGGAATGGAAAATCGTCTGGACAGAGGAAGGCAAAGGGAGAAAAATTGGGACAACTGTAATAGAATAAACAAGAATAATAAATAAATAAACAAATAAATAAATAAATAGTAAGGGTGTCAAAGAAGACCTTTCTGAAAAGATGTTACTTCAGTCATGTACATATCTGAAGGAAACTCGTTTTAAACTAAGGGAAGAATAAGTGCAAAGGTCTGAGGGGGGAACATGCTTGGAATGTTGGAGAAAGAGCAAGTCAGGCACTGCAGCTGAAATAGAGAGACTGAGTAGGTGTAAGTAGGAGATCTGGTTAGGGTAGCCACAAGGGGCCAGATCCTCAAGGGGCTTGCAGGCTAAAGGAAGACTTCTGGATTCTATTCTATTACTGATGGGAAGCCATTGGAATATTTGAGCAGAAAAGCAACATCAGCAGATAAATCTACCATCCTTCCCAAGAACTCAGTAAATTCACATATCTCATGTTCCCATAAACACTTTAGCTTTCACATTTCATTTGTGCTGAACTCCATTTAGTCAAGAGACCACGGTGGCTGGAATGAAAGTAGTAGCTAAATGGGGATAAGTGATCAGATTCCAGATAGGTGTAGATAATGTGGAATCAAAAGGGTGTGCTGATGGTTTTAATGTGTAACATGAGGAAAAAAAAACTGAGTTCAAGTTGTTTTTTATTTTTTTACCTAAAACAACTTTTTCCTCTTTCTTTCATTATTTAATTGAATTTATTTGGGTGGCATTCGTTAATAAAATTATATAGGTTTCAGGCATACAATTCTATACCATATCATCTGGATATTGTGTTATGTATTCACCACTCCAAGTCCCCTTGCATCATTATTTATCCTCCCTCTGCCCTACTCTATCCCCACCTTCCCCCTACCTCTGGTAATCACAATACTGTCATCTCTAAGCAATTTTTAAGGGATGAAGTTGCCCTGTACTGAGATGGGGAAGACTGTAGAAAGAGCAAGAAGGCAGTTTAAAGATCTGGAGCTCAAATGTGAACATGTTAATCTGAGATACTCGTTAGGCATCCAAGTGTAGATGTGAAATAGTTAACAGAATGTAGAAGTTTGGAGTTGAAAGGAGAGAGATCCCAGCTGGAGGTATAAATCTCAAAATTACCAGCATCAGCAGATGGTAGTTAAGGCCATGAAGCTGGATGAAGTCGCCGCCAACATAGGTAGCTAAGAGAAGCAGTACGAAACCTAGGACACTGCAGCATTAAGTCCCTAGAAATGGGAAAAGGGGGGAAAACAGACTTGAAAATAATGGCCAGTAAGCTGGAGAAAAAATTAAAAAGGGGAATGTGTTGCCCTGAAAAACAAGCTAAAAATGTGTTTCAAGGCGTTGGAGAGAACTGTGTCAGGTGCTGCCGACAGCTCAAGATGAAGACAAAGATTTGGCCATTGGATTTAGCAGCATGGAAGCAGTACGCACTTGACAGGAATGGTTTTAGTATCATGTTGGGGGCAAAAGCCTGATGCAGAGTGTATTTGAAAAACAAGGGAAAGAGAAAAATTGGAGTCATTGCAGATGGACAACACTTTCCAGCAGTTCAGCTATAAAAGGAAGGAGAGAAATGGTACAGGAGCTAGACTGAGTATGTGTGTGGTTTAGTAGGGAGAAATGGCATCATATTTTTAATGTTGGAGGGGAAGATCCAGTAAAGAAGGAAAATTAAAGACTCAGGAGAGAGAAGGGAGAACTGCTGAAGTGATGTCCTTGAGCAGGGGAGGGAAGATGGGATCGGGGGTACAAAAGGAGGTGTCCATTGCTGCAGCGTGCAACCAGGTCCACAGGAACAGGGAGGAAAGCAGGTTACATGACATAGGGCTTATGCAATGACTACAATAAGAAAACTTTGGAAATAGTTATTTCTTAGTTTAATAGCCAAGTTGTAAGGGCCAAATACCTTTGTTGGGATGTGTAAAACAGTAACTTGGAGACTTCTATACAAATATACCCAGATTAGGTTAAATACTACCTAAATCTGCTTTACTTTCAGAATAAACAATCATTCACAAAAACCCTGACTGAATTAGTGAAAATATATTTAGGAGCAAAACCAAGGTTGTGAAGGTCTGAAATTCTTAAACCTAGAGAAGGAGGGAGGAGGGCAGTAAGCAATTTTAACATGTAACAATATTGGCAAGCTGCCAAAATAATAAAAGAACTTCTATTCAACTAGATTTTAAGCTTGTAGAAGAAAAAACCATTTATTATCATTATGAGAACAATGCTACATAGTAACTACTCAATAAATGCTTGTTGAATTAATTAGTTCTACAGTTGGTTCGTGCTACATTAAATTCTCCCCTCTGTGTACTTGTGGCTTGCAAGTTTATAGCAATAATAATCTCATGCATCACTCCCACTAAAATGCATTGTTCTCATTGATTTCTTTCTTCGTTAGCATTCTTTACTTCTTTTTTGCATTACTAGTTAAATATCATAAACATGAAGTACCTTATATATGTTTTGTTTGGTAGTGTAGACTTAGAAGTGCACAGCATATAATAGCTGCAAAATAGCTTAACAAGAACAGTTAAATGGCCATATTATAGAATAATTAACTAAGGAGGGAAAGTCACGTTAAACTGTGTTAAAATAACTGTTAAACATTGAAGTAACTCTGTTCATTTTAATAGGAGTTGATAGTGTTTTAGTGCCAATAGTCATCCGAGTGGGGCTTAGGGATGTATAAAAATATTTCCCATTGAAAGAAATTAGACCTGCTATTTTGGTTTATGAGAAATCATCATATGAAGGGTTTTTTGGAAATAAATTACCTTCATAAAATGGGGAGAGACCATGTTTATTTTATTCCAAACAGGGGAAAAGGGCAAGTGTTTGAAGAAACTTACTTATCTACAGCACCTGGAAAACTAGAAGACAAAGAACTAGCTCATCTGGTGCCCTAAGACACACTAAAAATGTTAATCCACAGAGAGTTCCTCACATTAGTTTCTGCCAGGAAGCACACCAATAGCTCCACTGTAAATTCAGATATGTTGAGGAGTTCTGGTTGAAGAAAGCACCTTGGGAGTAGTTGGCATTACATAGAAGTCCACCAAACTACTGGCACAGCCTCCAGATATTTCTTTAAAAGCATTATTTTTTGTGGTCATCAACAAAGCACAGACATTGTATTTAATATTTATCTATCAAAAGCTGCCTAAGAAAAGTGATGCCTTAAAAAAATTAAGAAATATCCCAAATAATAACTCAACTATGTTTAAAATGGGAACAGTTTCATATAATTACTATCTCAAATTAGAAACAAAAATATATCCACTACTTAAAGAGAAAAAAATACATAACCATAATGAGTGAAATGATTAGCAGTCAATAAAAATATTTTATGAAAGAAAAATCTTCAAAACTACTACTTACAAACAGCAAGTTGTCATCATCATTATCACCACTGTCGTCATCACCATCATCATCGTCACCATCATCACCATCACCACCACAAAAAAGAAATAGTGCATCATAAGAGACATAAGATGATGGTGGCTGAGAAGGGGGAAGTTGACCCCACTTGCTCATGCACCCAGCACAGATTTTTAGCTGATCTTCTAACAAGTAACCTGAATGGAATCTTAGCTGATAGGAATTTTGCACTGTTCGGGGGGAGGGGGGGTGGATTTTATAAGTTGAAGGGGCAATACCTTGCCCAAGCTACCTGCAGCAGGGAGAGTTCAAGAGACAAATTCTATCTCCTAAAACTTTCGGAGGCACCAGCAGGCTGAAGCCATCTTTGACCAAGATAGACTTTTTGTCTTTTGGAGAAGTGGCTTGGTTCTGCAGGGTGGGTGCCACATAAGAACTTTTTTTTTAAGAGGGGAGCTGAGGCATAGCTGGAAGGGGCCCCACATACAGCACACAGCTGCCCTGCTAGCAAAGAGGCCAGATTGAAAGTACAGTTCATGCCCATTGAGTCCAGCTGGCCAGGAAGAGTAGAAGGTTACATGGTGAAGGGATTGTGGGACCCCACCCAGTACATCTGGTGAGCAGGGCCTGTACATACAACAAAGGGTTTGTTAGGTCTGAACCTCCTATGAGAGTAGTGAGCCAGGAGCTGGACAGACAAGACCTGAGCACCTGAGATTCTTTACAGCCAGGCAGGGCCACTCATACCACAGATTACAAAGCTCTGGGAAGGGGAAGGCTTGCCCAACCCCCACCTGCAGGATTGCAAACTCCACAGAGCAGTAAGGCCAAGCTCAAGAACCCCCTGGTACATATCCACAGGGGAAAGAAAGAGAAACTCCAAAGGAACCCTTTATGAAATTTTATCAGATGCTACACTGGCTGCTTCTCAGGCCCTATTCCACTGAAAACAGCAGGGCAGAGAGATTAGAAATTGGTGCAGCAAGAGGTATTCAAGGCCCCACCCACCTCAGCTCTCAAACAGAGCTGCTATCAGCGCCAAGCAGGAAAGAGCTGACCCTTTTTACACAGACTGGCCCCTCACATGAAACAGACAGCTAATTCATCAGAAACTACACATTACTGGAAATAATCTGGGACAGACCAAGACATGTGGCATTGGGGCTAGGGAGCACACCCACCATCTTCCCTGAAAACAGAACAGCACCTCCCAGGAGAGAACCAGGAATCACATAGTCCTATCTCACCGGAAGCTCCCTCTAAAGACAGGTGGAAGTGGTACGTGTAGTGCTGTCAGATGTTAGATGAACCACCCCTGGGCCATGTGCTCAGCTTGGATGGATCTGGAGAGCATTATGCTAAGTGACATAAGCCAGGCGGTGAAAGACAAATACCATATGATCTTGCCTATAAGTGGAACCTAATCAACAAAACAAAGCAAGCAAAATATAACCAGAGACATTAAAATTAAGAACAAATTGACAGTACCCAGAGGGGAGGTGGGAGGGAACATTGGGAGGGATTAGAGGGAAGAGTTGTCAAAGAACATGTCTAAAGGACACATGGACAAAGCCAAAAAGGGGTAGGATCAAGGGTGGGAGGTGGGGATGGCTGGGTTAGGGGGTGTGATGGAGGGAAAATGTAGACAACTATACTTGAACAATAATAATAATTTTTTAAAAAGCCAGCAGGGCAGAACAGCAAGGACAAGCCAAGCCTGAAGGACACAACCACAGACTGTGGATTGCTTGTAGCCCCAAACAGGCTTCCTAAAGCTACACTGGGACACCAGCTGACATTCCCAGGGACAGATCCAGAAGGAGAAGATAGTAAGCAAACAAACACTAGACTCTGCTGAGATGAATTCTACCTCCTTCTTTTTCATTGTTTGCATTATTTTTCTCCTGCATAGTTTTTTAACGTTGTTTGTCTTCAATTTTGTTCCAATTATTTCACTATTTTTTAAAGATTTTATTAATTTTTTTAAAGGGAGGGGAGGGGAAGGAGAAAGAGAGAGAGAGAAACATCAATGTCCCTCTCCCATGTCCCCTGCTGGGGACCTGGCCCACAACACAGGCACGTGCTCAACTGGGAATCAAAGTGGCAACCCTTTGGTTCACAGGCCCACACTCAATCCACTAAGCTACACCAGCCATGGTATATATATATTTTTTATTTTATATATTTTTTATTTTTTTTACTTTAATTTTATTTCAAATCTCATATTTTACTCTTCCCTTGTCTTACTCCATTTTGTCTTCATCCTTCTCTTATTTTTGTTTTAAATTTTATTTTTTACCTTTCTACACCTTGTTTCTATTCCTCATTCTCACTATTTCTCTTCTTCCTATCCTGTCAAAATCATCTTTCTTTCCATTAGTCATCTTGCATTTTTTCCCTTTCTTATAATATCCTTATATTCATTCCACCTCTATTAATATTTGCTCAGTTGTCATTGGTATTGGGGTTGTTGTTGTATTTCTTCAATTTTATTGCTAGTTGTTCACTAGTTTTTTTTTAATTTAGCCTCATATTTTACTGTTCCCTTGTCCTATTCCATTTCACCTTCCACCTGCCCTACCTTACTTTTGTTTTAAATTTTATTTTCTCCCTTTCTTAGCCTGGTTTCCAAGCTTGACACCTACTTCTCCCTCTATCCTCTCAAAATCACTTTTCTTCTCTTTAGACTACTCACAGTCTTTTTTCCCTTCCTTACAACATTCGTATTCACTTTCACCTTTATTGATCGTTCCTCATTTGTCATGGATATTGCTGCAGTGGTTGTTTTTCTTCAATTTGGTTCCTATTTTTTCACTATTTTTTTCAGGGCTCATATTGTACTCTTCCCATTTTTACTCCATTTTCCCCTATTCTGTCCCTGTTTCATTTATGTTGCAAATTTTATTTTCTCCTTTTCTTTGTTTTGATTCCATTCCTGACTCATTATTTCTCCTCCATCTACCCTCTCAAAATCATTTTTCTTTCTGTTAGTCACCTCACATTCTTTTTTCTTTTCATATAATATCATTATTCTCTTTCCACCTTTATTAATCTTAGATCATTTGTTGTTGATATCGTGGTAGTGGTTAGGAGGTAATTTTCTGGTGCAGGTTTTATTTTGGGGGTTGTTTTGATTTGTTCTGGCAGCTCCTGTAAAACAGCATATAAGATGTGGTAGGGGTGTGACTGTGTCAGCCAAGCTCGAAGGAAGAACCCACCAATGAATGAGCCAACTACTAAAACCCAATTACAACAAGAGAACCCACATAAACTGCATAAAGGGTATCCCTAGGTTATCCAGCTCAGGAGTTCAAGAAGACTGCACCACTGAGTCCCACAGGTCTCCTACCACAGAAGGACATCCCATGAAGACAGGGAGTCAAAGCAAATCAATCTAATATGCACAAACAAACAAAAATAGTTACCTAAAATCAGGATACAAAGAAAGAACCCCAATAAAAGGAATAGAGGAAGCCCCAGAAAGAGTCCTAACTGAAATTAATGCAAGCAATTTATCAAACATAGAGTACAAAGTAATGATTATAAAGATGCTAAAGGAATTCAGTGAGAACTACAAATAAGAGTGGGAAAAACATCAGCATGAAAAAAGACATGGAAACTATGAATAAAAACCAGTTGGAAATGAAGAACACATTAGAAGGAATTAAAACAAAACTAAATGAAGCAGAAGATCAAATCAGCAAAGTGGAATACAAGGTAGAAAAAACACTCAGAGAGAGTAACAAAAAGAAAAAAGACTAAAAAAAGTGAAGATAGTTGAAGGAAACTGCAAGGCAACATGAAACATAACCATATTCACACCACATGGATACCAGAAGGAGAAGAAAAGGAGCAAGGGATAGAAAATCTGTTTGAAAAAAATAATGACAGGAAATTTCCCTAACTTGGTGAGGGAAAAAGTAACACACGTTCAGGAAGCACAGGGGGCCTCAATCAAGATGAACCCAAACAGGCCCACCCCAAGACACATCATAATTAAAATGGCAAAATTTAAAGACAAAGAGAATCTGAAAGGGAGCAAGGGAGAAACAGCTAGTAACATACAAGGGAGCTCTGATAAGGCTAGCAGCTGATTTCTCAATAGAAACACAACACGCCAGAAGGAAATGGCAAGGAATACTCCAAGTCATGAAAAGCAAAGACCTGCAACCAAGATTACTCTATCTAGCAAGGCTCTCATGTAAAATGGAAGGCTAAAAAAGGAGCTTCCAGACAAAAATGCTAGAAGGGTACATGTCCATCAAATCAGCACTGCAAGAGATGCTAAAGGGACTGCTTTAAGAAGAGGAAGAAAAAGACAGAGAGAGGAACACAGGCACAAAAGGAAAAATGGCAATAAATAAATACCTATCAATAATAACCTTAAATGTAAATGGACTAAATGCCCCAATCAATAGACATAGGATAGCTGAATGGATAAGAAAACATAACCCACAATATGGTGTCTATAAGAGACCCACCTCAGAACAAAAGACCTACACAGGCTGAAAGTGAAGGGCTGGAAAAAAATATTCCAAGCAAACAGACTTAAAAAAAAAAAAAGCTGGGGTAGCAATAATTATACCAGACAAAACAGACTTCAAAAACAAAAGACAAAGAAGGTCATAACATAACACTTAAGGGAGTTATCCAACACGAGGATATAGCCCTTATAAACACATATGCACCCAACATGAGTACCCATATATATAAAGAAAATCTTGGAGGACTTTAAGAAGGAGATCAACAGCAACACAGTCATCATAGGGGATTTTAACACCCCACAGTCAACAATGGATAGATTGTCCAAACAAAAAATCAACAAGGATATTGTGGCATTGATGACACTCTAGATCAAATGAGCTTAATTGATGCTTACAGAGAATTTCATCCAAAAGAAGCAAAATATACATTCTTTTCAAATGCATATGGATCATTTTCAAAGACAGACCACATGGTAGGACACAAAACAAGCCTCAACAAATTCAAGCTTCAGAAAATTGAGATCATATCAAGCATCTTCTCGGATCATAATGGCTTAAAACTAGAAACTAATCTCAAGGAAAAAAACTCAAAAATATTCAAATACATGGAGACCGAATAACATGTCATTAAATAATGAATGGGTTAACAGTAAAATCAAGGAAGAAATCAAAAAGTACCTGGAAAAAAATGAAAATGAACACACAACAACCCAAAACCTATGTGACACAGCAAAGGTAGTCCTGAGGGAAGTTCATAGTAATACAGGCCTATCTAAAGACAGAAAAATCTCAAATAAACCATCTAACCCTACATCAAAAAGAACTAGAAAAACAACAACAAACAAAGTCCAGAGCTAGTAGAAGGAAGGAAATAATCAAGATCAGAGCAGAATTAAATGACATAGAGACTAAAAAATCAATTCAAAGGATCAATAAATCCAGGAGGTGGTTCTGTGAAATGATAAACAAAATTGACAAACCTTTAACCAGACTCATCAAAGAAAAAAGAAAGAGGACCCAAATAAATAAAATCAGAAACAAAAGACAAGTAACAACCAATACCACAGAAATACAAAGGATTGTAAGAAATTACTATGAACAACTACATGCCAAGAAATTGGACAACCTGGATGAAATTGATAAATTTTTAGAAACATACAATCCTCCAAAACTGAATCAAGAAGAAGCAGAAAGCCTTAATAGACCAATAACAACCAGCGATTTTGCAGCAGTAATAAAAAATCTCCTGGAACACAAAAGCCCTGGACTGGATAGCTTCCAGGCAAATTTTACCAAATATTCAAAGAAACACTTACTCCCATCCTTCTAAAACTATTCTAAAAAAATTTAAGAAGAGGAAAAACTCCCAAACTCTTTTCATGAGGCCACTATTATCCTAATTCCAAAATCAGGTAAAGACACAACAAAGAAAGAAATTAGAGGTCAGTATCTCTAATGAACATAGATGCTAAAATCCTCAACAAAATATTGGCAATTCAGATACAGCAATACCTCAAAAAGATTATATACCATGATCAACTGGGATTTACCCCAGGAATGCAAGGGTGGTACGATATTTATAAATCAATAAATGTCATACACCACATAAACAAAATGAAGAACAAAAATCACATGATCATATTAATAGAAGCTGAAAAAGCATTTGATAAAATCCAGCACCCATTAATTATAAAAACACTCAGCAAAGTGGGAATAGAGGGATCACACCTTGACACAATAAAGGCCATATACAAGAAACCTACTGCTAACATCATACTCAATGGACGAAAACTTAAAGCTTTTGCCTGAAGATCAGGGACAAAACAAGTGTGTCTGCTTTCACCACTCTTATTAAACATAGTTCTGGAAGTTCTAGCCACAGCAATCATACAAGCAAAAAAAAGAAAAGACATCCAAATTGGAAAGGAAGAAGTAAAAATGTCATTTTTTTTCTAGATAACATGATAATGTACACAGAAAACCATATAGTCTCCATCAAAAAACTACTCAACCTAATAAGTGAATTTGGCAAAGAAGCAAGGTATGAAGTCAATATTCAGAAATCAATGGTATTTATGTACACCAACAATGAACTATCAGAAAGGGAAACTAGGAAAAAAAATCCCATTACTATAGCAACAAGAAAAATAAAATACCGAGGAATAAATTTAACCAAGGAGGTAAAAGACCTGTACTTAGAAAACTGTAGAGCACTGAAGAAAGAAACTGAGAAAGATACAAATAAATGGAGCCATATACCATGTTCATGAATTGGAAGAATAAGCATCATTAAAATGTCCATACTACCCAAAGCAATCTATAGAGTCAACACAATTCCTATTAAAATACCAATGGCATATTTCAAGGATCAAGAACAAATACTTCAAAAGTTTATATGAAACCAAAAAAGACCCCAAATAGCCTCAGCAATCCTGAGAAAGAAGAATAAAGTTGGAGGGATCACACTACCTGATATAAACTATACTACAAGTTTACTGTCATCAAAAAGCCTGGTACTGACATAAGAACAGACACACGGGTCAATGGAATAGAATAGAGTCCAGAAATAAACCCAAGTCTCTGTGGTCAATTAATATTTGACAAAGGGGGCACAAGTATACAATGGAGTAAAAGTAGTCTCTTTAATAAATGGTGTTGGGAGAACTGGATTTGTATGTGCAAAAAAGTGAAACTAAATCACCAATTTACACCATACACCAGAATAAACTCAAAATGGATAAAAGACCTAAATATAAGTCTTGATGCCATAAAAGTCCTAGCAGAAAACATAGCCAGTTAAATTTCATATATCCCACATAGCAATATTTTTGCCAATATATCTCCCAGGGCAAGGGAAATAAAGGAAAAAATAAACAAATGGGACTGCATCAAATTAAAAAGCTTCTGCACAGTTAAAGAAATCATCATCAAAATGAAATGGGAACCGACTGTATGGGAGAACATATTTGCCAATGATAAACCTTTTGTCAGACAAAGATTTAATCTCTGAAATATATAAAGAATTCACAGAACAACACAAGGAAGATGAACAATCCAATAAAAAATTGGCAAAGGACCTGAATAAACACTTCAAGGAGGACATACAGATGGCCCATAAACATATGAAAAGATGCTCAATATCACTAGCCATCAGAGAGACGCAAATTAAAACCACAATGAGATATCACCTCACATGTGTCAGAATGGCCATCATTAATAAACAACAAACAGGTATTGGCGAGGATGTGGAGGAAAGGGAACCCTAGTGCACTGTTGGTGGGATTGCGGACTGGTGCAGCCACTGTGGAAAGCAGTATGGAGATACCTCAAAAAATTAAAAACAGAACTTCCTTTTGACCCAGAGATTCCACTGTTGAGAAAATACCCTAAGAATCCCAAAACACCAATTCAAAAGACCCTATGCACCCCAATGCTCATAGCAGCACAATTTACAATAACCAAGTGCTGGAAACAACCTAAATGCCCATCAGTAAATGAGTGGATCAAATGTGGTACATTTACACAATGGAATACTATGCAGCAGAAAGAAAGAAGGATCTCCTACCTTTTGTGTCAGCATCAATGAAACTGGAGAATATTATGTGAAGTGAAATATGTCAGTCATTGAAAGACGAATACCATATGATCTCACTTACAAGAGGAATCTAATGAACAAAATAAACTAATGAGCACAATAGAACCAGAGACATGGAAACATGGAACAGACTGACAGCAGCCAGTGAGGAGAAAGGGAGCAGAGGGGGATAACGGTGTAAAACGGGGAAGGGATTAGTCAAAGAACAGGTGGGAATAACCCATGGACAGTGGTGTAGGGATTGACTGTGGGAGTGGGGAGTGAGAGGTAGTTGGTGTCAAGGGAAAGGGGGAGAAATTGGGACAACTGTAATGTAAAAACAATACAAAAAAAGAAATAGGTATATTTATAATAGCTTAAACAAACTCAATCATTCAAGCTAGACTCTCCTAACTTCAGTAGGGCAACTTATCCCTTAATTCATCTGTTCCATTATAGAAAAATAAATAGACTCCATCCACATGGTACACAGAGCCCCAGGTATCGATGGGCTTTCCCTACTATACAATTCTCAGAATGACTTCTCCCCTTTCTTCTCCACATTGTATTCAACTTGTTTCTTTTTTCAAGACTCAAGTAAATATAAGGCCTCTTTTCATGTGCGTTTCTTGCTTGCAGCATTGTGCAATGATCCCACATTCTTAACATGGTAGTGTAATTTTGCCCTACCACATGTTGGTGCGTCCATATTATATGAGTCCCTAATCCATTCATTCCTATAAATATTGTATTCTCTCCTCAAAAAAACCACAATCTCCTTGAAGCCAGAAATCCCTGTGATAAAATACTTGTGCTCCCGCTACAAGCACAGCACTGTGCCAGGTAGATATTGAATTCTTCATAAAAGCATGCTGTTGGGAAAAAAAGCAATCAAGCAAACTCCTTTACAAAACATTGATTTACAAATTACAAAGTAGCAGCACAAAGAAACTGAAGGCTATCTGCCATAATTAATTGAAATGTAAATAGGATAACAAAACATTGCAATATAAATCGGTCACTTTGCCACTTAATTAACTTATAAAACATATATGTTGAAAAGACATCTAAAATACTCAAATACATCTTCTGGTTGATGAAATTATGAGTTATAGGAAGGTACTTCTTTATTTCATTTTTAAGTTTTCAAGCTTTCTTCAATGACTATGGTTTAATTTTAACATTAATATGAAATTAACAAATATAACTATTACATTATTCTTCTACCAATCAGATCATCTAGTTTATTAAGGAGACCTATATTTTAATTTCTAGATTCTCAAAATTTCTGGAATCGGCTTTGTCAGAATCCTAAAATGTCGAAGCTGGACAGTCTGCGCTTGAATTATAGATCCACTAATCCCTCCTTTGTGATCAGAGCACATCACTTAGTCACTTATGCCTAAATTTCCTCATCTGGAAAATGAGAAAATAACAGGCATTGTCTCAAAGGCAGTGAAAAAGCTGAAATGGGTTAGAATGTACAAAGCCCTTAAGAGTGGCCCACATTTAGTAAACACAAGCCCATTTGTTTTTAAAATTGGGGTCAATATATTTTGGGGATAAGAGGAAAGATAATTTAATTTTTTATGTGTCTATAACAACCTGCTTTTAAAGGAAACCTCCACGCCTCTGAGTGTTCTCGTGAAAATAGAGCACATACTATGAAGAAAGACTGCTGGATTATAGCCAATGGACTCTATGCCTCTCATTACAACTTAACGCCAAGAAAGACAAAGCTCATACAAATGTTTTTAATTACCTAAGTTAGAGATTTAAAAATACATCCTCGCACAGGTACACTGGCTAAATACTTTGGCTTAAGGACATTAAAGAAATACCCTTGTGTAGCAAGAGAGTAAGTTATTGCTCTAATAGTGAGCACCAGAATTCCTCTTAGGGAACTATTCTGATAAATTGCTTGGTGTGGAAAATCAAATCCTCAGAGACAAGCTAGCATGAGATGATGCCACAGCAGAGAAAGTTAAACCCTTCAGCATTAGAAAGGAAAAAGACCTTCGGAAGATTGAAGAGAGAAAATATTGCAGAGTTTATGAAAGAATAGCAAAGAAAATTTTTTAAGAAAAGCAGGTACATTTTAAGGTTGTTTTACTGCTTGGTTTTGGCGATGTAACACCCTGGCATTCACACATACCCACTGGCCCCTGAAGCTTCAGTGAATTCAGGTTAACTGGTGGAGAATGTTCATATTTATTTATTTCAGCTTTTGGTTTTGTGATGCAAATCAAGGAAAGAGGCAAGTTCCACAACTCCTTTGACATGCTTTGGGACAGGCACAGATCTGTGAGATAAGGATGCTATTAGTTCACAGAAACAGCTCTTAACCAGAGGCGAGCATTGTTAGAACACAAATAATTCTCTCCCTATTCACCCTCTACACTATGAACTTTCAGAAATGCTAGTTTGTGGTCTACGAGTATATTCTCTATCTCTAGTCACTGTTTTCCCTCCCCAATCCACCCCCAATTGCTCTTGAACACACCTCTATGAGGTCTTCACTTTTTCAAGGACACTAGTGACCTCTAAATAGCTAGTGCCACTTAATGGTCGATTTTCAGTTTTCATCTAACTGGACTTACCACAATTTATCATCTGTTCTCTATGAAATGCTTTCCTCATCAGATGTCCAGAACACCACATATATTTATTTTGTTAATAGCTTCTTGTCAACCAGTAGCCTTTCCTGGCTCCCAATCTCCATAACGAATGAACACTGGATCAGTCCTTCCTTGTTCCTATTCTCTTTTCTCCCTGGCTTCACAGCTTTGGTGGTCCTAACCATCCCAACATGCCGGCAAATGGATTTCCCTAGCCAGATTACTCACCCAAATTCCATAGCTATAAATCCAGTTGTCTACTTGAATTTCTCACAGACATCAAGGTGCCACCCAAATACTTAATAGACATGTCAGTCTCAAATACTATCTTTTTCCACAATTGTTCTGTCTCAGTAAAAAGCAATCCCATCCTTTGAATTCTCAGACCAAAAACTTTAGAATTGCCCTTGGTACCTCTTTCTCTTATATCCCACATCCTGTTCAGCAGTGAATTTTTGTCTGTACTTTCAATTCATATTCAGAATTAGACCATTTCCAACTACGTCACTGGTAATATCCTAGTCCACCAGACAACCATCACATTTTGCCTGAATTTTGCCATATACTCTTAACTGGTTTTATGCCTCTGACCTTTCCCCCAATATCAGCGTCTCTCAGTGTCTGCACTATTGACATTTTGGACTAGATAAATCTTCATTATGGGAGGCTGCCATGGGCATTGTAGGGTGTTTGCCAGTATCTCTGGCCTCTATCCACTAAATGCCAATAGAACACACTCTACCAAACCCCCCTGAGTTGTGACAAACAAAAATGTCCCTAGATATTGCCAAGTGCCTGAAGGACAAAATCACCCTGATTGTTTTCCCCACAGTGTGTTCAGCCTGGCTATAAGAATAACCCTTTTAGAGCAGAAACCAGATTATGTAATACTGCTGCTAAGAAGTGACCAATTGATTTCCATCTCACCCAGGAAAAAAAAAGCCAAAGTCCCTACCACAGTCTGCTGGCTCTCCATAATACACCACCACTCGCCTTGACTTCATCTCCTGTACTCACTCTGTCCCAGTCATACTGGTCTCTGTGCTGTTCCACAAGAATGCCAACAAAACCCTCCTCCCAAAGTCTGGCCACTTTTTCCCCTCTGCCTGCAGTCTTTTTCACTCGGCTTACTTCTTCACACCCTTGAGTTCTTTGCTCAAAAGTCAGCTTCTCAATAAAGCCATCCATATTCATCCATTTAAAAGATTCAGTCCCATTCCCATGCCTGATTTGCCCCACACACTTCCTATTCCTCCCCTCGAACTTTATTTTTAATGGTACTTCTCTGATACACTATATGTGTTAGTAATTGCTTTAATGTCTCCTTCTACCTAATGAAACATAAGCCCCAGAAGGGAAGGGATTTTTGTCTTTTTTATTTGCTGCTGTATCCCTATCACATAGAAAAGAACCTATGGGAGGCACTCAATAAATGTTTAAGGGAAGGAAAGAGAAAGAGAGGAAGAGAGGAAGGAAGGAAGGGAGGGAGGAAGGAAGGTAAAAGACCATCTTAGACCTGAAGGGTCAAGGCAGACACAGCTGATATCTACGATACATCTGCATGCACCATTAACAAAGAGTGAGTTGTTTCCATAGAATTCATTTAAAATAGAATTCATAATATACAATGGAAAGTAAGGATTTATCAAAATGTTTCTGTGCTTAGGGATTTTATGTAGGGTGTAGTTAGAACACATACTTATAAATCCATTAACATATAGATCTAAATATCTATAGATATGTAAAATGAGTGGAACTTGAGGAGAAATTTTACAAAATGCCACAGGCTATGGTAACTCTCCAGACACATAAAAAGAAGTGTGTTGGGTTAAGTCAAATCATTCAATTATATACACCATAAGGTGGCCTGACAAGTAAAAGTGACAGTAAACAGAGCTCTTTTCTCCCGATGAAAGCCACCGCAGTTCACTTGTGAGTGAAAGAGAGGACTAGAACTGCTTCCTGCTGCAAGCTGACAGGTACATGGAACCCCCTGAAGTTATAAATTGAGTTTCTCCACTAATTACTGGTCTGAAGGGGACAAAGATCCGCATTTTATTTCTCTTGCTGAACTTGCAACATAAGCACTTGTGAATTTTACATTAGGGTCAAGCTGGGAAGTTCCCAGTCAGTTTCACTTGGAGAGCAGAACAGTGTCACCTCCCATGTAAATGAGGTCAGGTGTTCTTCCTGCCTTGGGTGCCTACCAAGGAGATTTCAGTGTAATGGAGTCTAATAGGGAAGTTGATACAGAGAGGAAAAGAAAGAAGACAGAGCAAAACAAAGCATAGATCCTATTTGAAATAAAATTATGTTTAGAAATTTGCAATTAAATATTATGGATTCTAAGAGCACATATTTCAAAAAGAACTCAGAAATTTATAATATCACTCATTAAAGCTATATGCCACACCCATCGATAACAATATCAACTATTCTACCTACTCATTCATTGAACCACTCATTGTAAGACCAATAAAGCTACACAGCAGGCAGGTACTTTAATGAAACAGGCCCAGTTCTCCTGAGAGGAGAACCTGTGGTTCAAATACTAACACTTTTGATCAGATAAGCACTTTTTTCTTGCCAACGACCACTAATTTTTATGTTGATGCTGATCGAAAACACTCTGGAGAAGGAAAGTGGACAGGGAGAAGGGAAGGGGAACGAAGGAGGGTTGTTATATAGTATTTCAAAACAGGTTTTCTGAGAAGGAAAAACGACTTCAGCATTTCTAATGTGTGTGGGTATCTTCTTTAATTTCCTGGAAAGCCAGAGTTTTCTCCCCCTACAAAAGCAGCAACTTCATTCAAATTAGATAATAAAATTCATCCATTTATCCATTTGACATGCACTTATAAAACATATTCTCTTTGTAAAAGAAGAAAATGTAAGCATATTTATTGTGAATTCAACCTCCACCATTAAAATTCCCCTTCTTTCTTAATTCTTATTCCATTTACCATAACTCACTTGAAATATGACTGAACAAAAATAATCTAAGGGATACCTAACACACTGAGGTCTGACATCTGAGATTTAGGAAAGAAACAAATTAATGAGTATAAAATATTGAATAGGTCTGGGAGTCATAACGACCTAGCTTGAAATCTTAGCTCCTTTACTTATTGTCTCTCTGAATGAATGGAAGGCTCCTTGGGTCTCAGTTCTCTTCGGTGGGAAATGTAGTCACAGTACCCACCCCAACAGCAGTGGTGTGGGGTAAGTGAGACGCTGGCAAGAACCCCTTCCCAGTACGTATTCGATGAACATAGCTATGCAGGTCACCTTTTGGAACTCTAAACTTACATAGCACCATTCTTCATTCCTATAAGCACTTGTTGGCAAGACTGCAGAAACACTAACTTTTATTTTACCTCTTCAGAAGAAATTATTTTCATGCTCATCTTCTTTAAAAAATACAACCCTTGGAATTGTCATGCTTCTGGATATCTCAAATAAATGCATGAAGAAGAAATTCCACCTTCATGGACCCCTTTTAAAAAAATAACCAAGAAAATTCTTACCTAGTTTTGGCAAGGAATAGGGCACTTTAAAGTAGTCTTCATAAAATTCTATTAATCTCTTTGTTATATGGAGAGCATAGTCCCCGGATCCTCTTCTGATAGCATCGGGTCTTGCATATAATCGTACCTAATTAAAAATATATATAAAAGTTACTTTAGCCATTTGGTACCCAAATTTCCTCTTCCCTGCACATATGAATCTGCACAAATCACTTCAAATACTACAAAAATTAAACAGTATTCTTGTTCATATATCAAAGCATGCTGTGGCTGAAAGAGCCAAACTTTAACAATTAAAGTAACCAAGTTGAGCAAGTAACAATTTCCTTGCTTCACAGGAAGACATAGAGAAGAGTTATACACCTTGCATCAAAATAAATATTCAAAGTTATCACTTACATGTGCTTGCTGGAGATAGGAAGGTACGGTGGATTAGTATAATGGTTCCCTGACTATGCTGAATATGCAGGACATGGTGGCTCGGCAGGAGAGAAGATTCATGGTTTGTTAAAGACACATTGCATCCAGCTCCGGAAGCATCACTGAGCTGAGCAAAACTATAAGTTATTCTTCCTTCCTTTCTTTGGAACTAACTGTCCTTATTCCCCATATGCAAAGAAGGGAGGGAAAATTGCTCATGTACAAAAACGACTGCCATTCTGGAAAGCCGTCTGCAACTGCTCCAGGCTTCAAAACCAGCTGAAGTAATTCAGATTTCTAACACAATCCGGATACTTAATATTGATTTTTAAATCAAGCGTCGTATATTATCTAGTCCTTGGCCAAAAAGAAGCCCGAGGCAAATAACATAAAACTGAACAAAACTAACAATTGTACAGAAAAGGTTAAAATGAGATTAGTTTTCATAAAACTTTCATAAAGCTATCCAGCATCTTTCTTTCCAAAGGCTAAATCTATTTTTCACAGATGTGGTCCCTAATCCTCATATCAGTCCTGTGAATAATAAATATGTATTTTGTGGAGCGGTGGCCAGCACAGCAGCCCAGGAGCGGGGCTGTGGTCCTGCTCTGCTGCCAGCCACACTGGGTGATATTGAACAAATTACTTAACCTCTTTGGGTCTCAAATGGTCTCATTTATAAAATAAAGATGTTGGCCACCAGCTGGTTACTAAAGTTCTTTTCAGTTCTAAAATGCATTACTTCCGATTGCTTTTCACAGATAAAGGAGTTTCTGTTCTTTTCAAATCACTAAATAAAATAAATGGTTTATTCGGTATGTGAAAATGGATGTTTATATTCAACAGAAAGACAAAAGAAAGTTGTACTCAATCATAGAAAAATTGATTATACAATCAGCTCTTTATTATCCTTGCCTAAGGAGAGAGAACAGGGATCTCAGAGAAATGTTTGATCAAAAAGAGAAAAAAGTTTAAAAATACACTTTCTGACTTTGTGTTAGAAAGACATCATTTAATAAGATATCTACTAAATTAAATATCATTTATTTACTGAAATTATAAAGCTACTTCCCACCCAACTACCAAATCAGATGTCAAATTTAGTTCACAGTCACCTACAGTTTTGGCTGGTGGCATAGATACCACGAACAACAGCAAAACTTAACACCCTTAGAGAGGCAGTGGCCATAATTCCCTGCTCCTGACACCACCTACTTATAAACATGCAGTGTCTGAAGTTCCCAAGAAGCTGACCCTACTGAGAGGATGAGTCTACAAGTGATCTACTAAACAGGTGATCTCAGGAGAAACCTGCAAGGGAGCACTGGGAAGCAGGATAAAGGAGAAGAATACGCCAAGCAAGGTGCGGTTTGAGGGGAGGTCCTGGCCTCAGCCTCATCTCACAGGTAGCTCTGGAGTGTGAAGTGCACTGGTAAGTCTGCACCACCTTGACGCATGAGAGCTAGATTCCCAAACTCCTGCACCTCAGTCATTGGATACTGGCTACTGAGGAGAAGGCATAAAACCCCAGGTACTTTTTGTTCTTGCAGCATTTGGCTATGCAGCTCCAGTGGCCCAAGTATAGTCCTTCGAAGATTATCTCGGGTACGACCTACTAGGAGCAAAGCAGTGAGAGCTGGGGCATAGAGGCACCAGACTGGACAGAAAATCTGTCTGTGGACCCACAGCATACACCACAGACAGTAAGCATTCATTCATTCATTCATTCATTCAACAAATACTTATTTAACATCTGCTTTGCACCAGGCCTGGGTTAAGCATTTTTAACTTAGCAATGAATAAGACATGTTCTCTAACTAAAGGTGGTTCAAAACATTATTGACGGGAAAAGCAATGCAAATGTAATCCCCATTCTCACAGAGCTTCCCGTTTATTAGGTAAGATAATAACAGATAATGATAAATGGCATATGAATGGTAAACTCGAAGTGACAAATGGATACTGAGGAGAATGGGTAGCTTTCAGAAGGTTCAAGGTAAATAGTAGTTTCACGTGAAAGCCCAAACTAGGACCACTGCAAAATGATGCAGCAAAAGGTGACTAATTTTACTCCTAGTAAGCATCATCGATTTTGGTAGAAACAGCCATTCCTATTAATCAACTCTACCAGTTAGTCAAGCTATCTGCAGGCGCAGACAAGGGAAGCACAATTAAATCAATCTGGTTGTCAAGATTTGATGGAAATGATTCAATCTCAGTGAGAGGATGAAATATGCACATGCTTAGCACAGTGTCTTCATTTGCTCACTCAAACATTTATTGCACACATGCTGTGTGTCAGGCAGCATTGTACTAAAGAATAGAAATAGAACAATAAAAATTCCTACCACAAAATGAACAAGACATTTACTCTTACTGCTCTTAAGAGGTTCACAACATGTGGGAAAACAAACAAATACATCAACAATAAAATGCAATGTGAGAAATGCAACAATGTACTTTGCCTTCCCTCCCATTAGAAAAGCCAGCGAGACTGAGCTCCTATCCAAGGCCAAGCCCTCTGCGTCCTATCCCCTCTTGCCTTTCCAAATATTTTCTCAAAATCCTCTCCTTTATCTCCCGCATTACTAATTTATGTCTCCATGCTGCATCATTTTCTTCAGCAAATAAATACTCTGTGTTGTTTCTTCTGTTTAAAAACAAAATCTTGGCTGACCACCGTTCTTCCAGCTAAGACTTCCAGCAATGCTCCTTGAAAGTGTTTTCGTCTATATAGTTAGGATCAGCATATAAGTAACATTCAAACTAGAACCCTTTTAGAATGAAAAGGAGCACTTAGGTGTGAGCGGGGTGCTTGCCCATTGATGTTCTGTGTCTGTTTTCTCTTGAATTCACTGCACTGAAGCTTTCATTCCCACTACTGCCCCGTAACTGCTCTCATCGACGTCTCTACAGGCACCGGGATGCCAACTCCGACAGTCATCCATCCCCCTGCCTTCAACATGCACGACCCTCAGCAAAATGGGACACAGTTGACCGGTTCTTCCCCTTCTAACACTTTCTTCTCTTAGCTTCTATTTTACTTTTCCATCTCTCTGGTAGACAACTCCTTCTCAGTCTCCTGGCTGATTCTTCCTCCACCTCCTCCTCCCCCTTAATGTTGGAGGATCCCAGGTTCTAATTCATAGACGTCTGTGTCTACACTTGGGCCCTTGGTGATGACATCTAGACTTGTGGTTATAAATATCATTCATATCCTAAAGACCTCCCCCATTACTTCCAGACTTCCACACTCATTCATCCAGCCACCCCCCAACCTGGATATTTCCACTAAGATATCTAATAGGCATCTCAAACTTAACATGTCTAAAACCAAATTCCTGATTTGACACACACACTCTAAAAGTCTTTCCCTCCACTTGCCCAAGCCCAATGCCTCAACGTCATCTTTTTTCCCTTTCTTGCACACTCCATGCTCAATTGGTAATAAAGTCCTTTTGGCTCTACCTTAAAAATATATCCAAATACCAACCAATTTTTATAACCACAGTACTACCATCCTTCTCCAAGCTTCCTTCATATTCTGCTCTAGTATCTTACTAATGTCTTGTCCCTTACTCTCCCAGGTATGTCCTCTACACAGCAACAAAATGTTCCTGTTAAAATAAACAACAAGTCATATATATCACTCCTTTGCTTTCTTCCTCCAGTGGCTTCTCATCTCAATTCAGAGTGCAAGGCCAAGTTTTTACAAGGACCCCAGCATCCTTATAAACTACAGTCAACTTTACCTCTCTGGCCTCATTGTTTACACTTTGCTCCACACTAACCTTAACTCCATTCGTACACCGGCTTCCTTTGCATTCCTCAAATACGCCAGAGGTTCTCCCATCAAGGCCTTTGAGTTTTCCCCTAGATACCTCCAGGGCTTGTTTGCTCTGCCTCTTCAGATACTTGTACCAATATTTCTTCTTAAAAAATCTTCCCTTCCACCCCAGAACTTTCTATAGTCCTTCCTTGCTTTATTGTTCCCAGTAAGATTTTATCACCATTTAACAAAGATATGTTTTACTTACTCATGTTGCTTATTACTGCCTTTTGTCCAAGAATGTAACTTGCATGAGGGAAATAATTTTTACCTATTAGTCCTATGAAAGTGCCATTTTTGCAGGTCAAAATATTTTGTTTAATTTGCCTCTCAAGTGCCTGGCATATAGGAGGCAGTCAATAAATTTTGTTATGAATGAATCAGTAAATTTCATAGGCTCTAGGGGTGTATACAAATATGATAAGAAGCCTTTGATAAGACTAGAGGATTCGTGGGAGGGAACATTTCAGCTAAGTCTTGAAGGATAAGATGGATGTAGTAAGGTACCAAGTTGAAGATGATATCTCAGACCAAAGTCACATTATGTGCTAAGGAAACATTGTTGACCAAATAATAAGTGACTTTAATGCAATAGTAAATATTAGAACTTAATTATAATAGTGGTGGTAATTCATTGGAGGATGTTAAACCAAAAAGTGACAAAATTACTTTTGCATTTTGGAAACATCACATCAGTGACCTATGTAAAGGTGACCTGAAATACAGGGGGTTGCTTGTTAAGATGTCCCACAGAGAGGCAGTATCTCCAAGAGAAAGGTGAGGAGAAATAGGCAGTGATAGGTGAGAACAGAGAAGTAAGGAGAAACTTCAAATTATATTAAAGAAATATCTATATATCAAATTGTAGAATATTAATTTAATACTATGGGCACAGATGAGTTAAAGATTTTTAAACTACAGAATGACATAAACATAATTTGGTTTTAACAGATTACATCAAATGCAGTATAGATATTGGATTAGCAAAGGAATAGAAACACATAAAGGAAATGAGTTAGACTATTGTAGAAGTACCAGTGAAAGACGATGGTTTGGGCTGCAGAGATGGCAGCAGGGATGCAGGGGAATGGATGGGTTTATTCGATTGGTCCCAGCATTCTACCGAACATCCTGTAGCTGCCAAGGAAACCCAACGGGAATCACATTCTCACTAAGAGTAATCATTCACTTCATCTGCACCTGTGTCACTCCAGGGCCCTGTTGGAACTAGGGAGACTCAGTTGAAGGATGGGGACATGGTAAGGAGGGAATCCAAATGATTTCATAGCTGGGTAATTCCTGTGTGATTAATCAAGATTTACTGTACGATAATTCCTTTTACTATGGAAAAAAACACAGTTGTTTTCTTCTTTTAGGTTAATAGACTCAATCATAACATAGAAGCTAAATCTTCATGTTTTGAGTTATCACTCAAAAACAATGAAATAGAATTTTATTACACCTGTTTATTTGCATTTCCTGACATCCCACCATAACAGCGCAGCTCTGAAAATGCAAATTGCTAACCAGTCTTTCTCTCTCCTTCTGCACAGTTTCTTCCAACAACCAGCATGAAACTCACTGCCCATTCAGTCCTGGGGAAGGGACATGACACTAGGAGCTGGGAGGGGACAAACTAGCCACTTGTGCCAACTTGTGAAGTCAGTTAACTTTTCTGGGTCTCAGTGTGTAAAGTCCCCTTCGGGGGTAAGAGTTTAGCATTTCCTCTACATCACATTATGGCTGAGGGATTGATCCATCGTGCCGGTTTGCCTAAACCCTTCTCATGGAGATCCCACTTATTTTGAAAAGGAAATAATGTACAGGGTTTTTTTTTAATCTGCACATAGTTTTACTCCTTTGCATTTTTCACTTCCCTCGAAAATGCATAGCAACTGCTCACCTACTGATCTCCATCCTTTATTCTTCTTGAGTGTTCCTCTTTTTTCCCCATTAAGCACCATGAACTTGATACTGATTAGAGAGGAATAACTGTAATAGCTAATATAGAATAAAAGAGGTGGCTTCAGAAACATATTCCTATGGCACCACGCCTGTGCTAATACATCGAAGCAATGCACTGAGGTGCAGGAACTATATATTTTTGATGCTTTACAACAGTTAAGTGCCCCTAATAGGTGTTCCTAGGGAATGTCTGTTGGATCCACTGTCCTTTACTCGGTAATTTCATGGACTCTCTATATTTAAAGTATGTTTGTTTCCTATTTTTATAGGATTTTAAGTAGTTTAATCATTGAATGGGAAAAATACTAAAGGCAGATATCTCTCACCCTTCGGTCATCTTGCTTCCTCACAAAAACAGGGCTGACAATTAAGTTCCACTATCCTGACCACAAAGTGGCTGCTTAGAGGACATGCAGGAAAGGATTCTGAGGCCACATCCGCACCTGGCAGGAGAAAGTGCCGAGATCTGGGAAGTCCACCTGCACTCTCCAGGGGAGGAGAAATGGCAGTGTGTCAGATACTTGCCACTATTGGGACAGAATATCCTTCGGAAGGGAGTCCTAATGGAAGGGAACTTTAGATTAATTCATAATGACTGCATCTCTGATAGCTGTGCCAGTTAGAATAAGAATACCAAAGACTGTTCAAGGATTTCATCAATGGGACATTTATTCATTCAGTTGCTATTTAATGAGCATCTATTAATAGCCAGGCCACTGTTCCCCTGTTAAGTGTCCACAGGTCTGCAAAAGAGACGTGGCCTCTTTCAAGGAGTTTGCAGTCCGGTGGGGAGACACAGCAACAAGTCTTATAAATGGGAATGACAAGGTGGACCTAATTTACATTGGCCCTTCACAGAAGTCCTCTCCATAGAGATGGCAATTAGGTGGACAAGCACAGAGCACCATGGAAGTAAAGAGAAGCAAGTGATGATTCATTCCTACCGCTAATGTTCTTCCTTCCATTGCATTAAAGAATTCAAACTAAAGTTCATATACATACACACACACATATCACAGATATATATACACATAAAAGATATAATTAAAGGTTATATATACATACACACACATATATGTATATATATACACACACACACTCAATTGAAATATATAAACAAATATGCTATTGTAAGAACTATAAAATCTTATACTAAATGATTGTGGAGATTTTCTTCTAATAATTTAAAATACTTCATAGATTTTCTTATTTATCTTTATAAACTACATGTACAATAAATGTATAGTTAGCAATAAATTATGATTTTGTAGATAAAATGTTTGAAGGGGTTTTCCATCATCATTGAGTCACTTTCAAGGAGAGTGAAATTAAATGTCTAAAACATTTATTCTAGACTGTTTTAAAATATTTTGTGTTAAAAATAAATTGTGGTAGCTGCTATAGAATTGTGTCAAAGTGTGTAGTTACGCCATACAGCAGAGAAGGGGAAATCACTTATAATAGTAGTACACCTGTTAAATAAAGAAGTGAGTGACATTTTCTCTGATTTGATGTTTGTGATTGGGTGGTGGTAAGTTAAACAAAGCTTACAGCCTGCCAGAGTTACTCTCAAATTTGTACCACCAGAGCACGTTAGCACTTTGGAAGGTGTAGTAATACTTTATGGCTTTAACAGGTCACCATCGTAAAAAACCAGCCTACTTCTCCTTTCACCTAACTGGAAACTCAGTGCCCTTCCTTAGTAAGTGCAAAACGTGACGTGTTATCACTAAACCCTCAGCCAGTAAGCTGAGCTAATTCACCTGTGTGAACATAATTTGATTTGGAGGGTTCCTCGTACAAATCAGTGAGCAGGACTAGCTGGGGAGAGGGAACAGGTGCTTTCTGCACTATGTAGAAGACAAATATATTGATGGAAAGAGGAAAGATGTTGTAAACAAGAAACTGAAAGCCCAGGAGTATTAGTCTAATTTCAAATTCAGAAGATAACTTGCTTCTTTTTTGCTAAGGAAAACGGATATAAATATACGCAAAACTCTAACAGAAACAAGAAACCAATGTGCATTGGCATGAGCCCATAAACATAAAGAGGAGGCTGGTGGGGGTTGGAAAAGGAATTAGCCTGGCGGGGGCCTGGGTGACCACCCAGGAGACAGGGACTCGTGAAGGGTTTTGACATCTCCAGTGAAGAGCCTGCGTGGGAAACGGAGAGCCACTTCTGAGTCTGAAGCAGAGTAACATGATTGAAAACGACAAGGGGAGATTATTCAGGCAGCTGATTTCAAGACATATTGAAACCGGAGGGCTAGTAAGTAGAAAAGCATGTTACAAGTGAAAATTTTTTTCGATAGTTTTTATAGCGAGAACAGCCAGGAATAGGCAGTCTCCATCACTGTAGTCAAAGAACTCATTCTGAGAAGGAGGAGAATTTAGAATTGGGAGCGGATGGGTAGTAAGATCCCAGTAAGAAGGAGTCACGTGGTGAGAGCACTCACAACTACCTCAAAACCTACCGTGCTCTCAAAACCAGACCACAGAAACAAATACGGGGCCTCTCCACGCATCTCATCTTGGAATCCATCTGGCAGATATTCTGAGGACAATTATTTAAACACTTTTAATGAGGTCTACAACCAGCCTTACACTAAATTGCACCTCATATCAAATACTGTTACAGGCCCAGAGGACTGTCACTCAGAAAGTTGCTCTACTGGCTTATCCTTGTTTGTATTAGTCCCCTTTCCCTTCAAAGAATTTTACTAAGGGTTCATGAGCAAAACAGTTGCTAAGAATTCTGACACAAGTTTGCTACATACTATGGGGTTCCTTTTCCACCCAGTGGCCTTTATCCTACAGCTTCATAGGTCATCTATATTTAAACTGCATTTGTCCCCTCTCTCTATAGGACTCTAAATTCTTCAAGCATTGGATCATCTTTTCCGTTTCTCTTCTCACCGCTCACTGTGTCTAGTACAGGGCTTGCATCCAGTGGAGACAGACAGACAGCAGGATGCTGACTCCCCATAAAACGGCAATCAACTTCGAAGGTCCCTGTCTGCTCCAACACTACAGTGCTGCTATAATAGATTGATTACATCTTCCAACTACGTGTGGCTTCAGGCAAGGAAATTGGTACTGTGGCAACCGTATGGTCTTTTCTTGAAATCACTTCACAGTTATTTACTAAGCATGGTATTTACGACTTCATTGTGGAGTGGACAAATTCTACTTACGTATGGGGACTTGGAGGAAAGAGCAGGGTTTTGTCATTGTCAGCACACTGCTGAATAATGACCCCCAAACATCCCGTGTTCTCCCTAATCCTTAGATCCTGGCAATGGTGCCAGAAGAGTCTTGAAAGTTCCAATTAAATCAAGGCTTTTGAAACGAGGCAGTCATCCTGGATCATTCAAGTGGGCCCTACTATAGCCTCGAGTGTCCTTATAAGAAGGAAGCCCAGGAAGGTCTCACTACAGACAAGGAGAATGCAATGCGGGTGGCAGAAGCAGAGAGAAACTGGTAGGTGGGAAGGACAAAAAGGCCACGTACCACAAAAGGCAAGGAACGCAGTTTATCTTACTAAATTTATTGGGTCGATAAGACTCCACAGGTGGCGAGTGTCTGTCACTCTGACATGTGTCTGCAGTTTTAGAGGCTGGACAGACAAGGACCAGACCACCTACCAGAAGGAACCGGTCCTTCCCTCCCATTTGAAGGGAGTTCTAACCTCTGAGCGGTAAGAGAATGATTTTCTGCTGCATCCAGTCACTAAGTTTGTAGAAATTTATTACGGCAACAATAGGAAATGAATACATTCTAAGCTTCTATCTTCACACTATTTGTCTTCTGTTAGATTTTCAGCTTCTTGTAGGAGCACATTCTGTATTTCTTTTTTGTGCCTCTCTTTCTGGTAGCTGTAATTATTTACAGCTTTCAAAGTGCCAATGTCGGCACGCCTGTTTAATTCGCGAGCGTTACCAAGCACACCGCACACTACCGCACGTAACTGGCACACAGAGTGAAATGACCCAGTAAAAGTGGGAGTGGTCTGGAGCGTGCTCCTCCAAGTGTTGTCCCCTTGCGCTTTGCATCAGAATCACCTGGGATAATTGTGTAACATTCAGATTCTTGAGCCTATATACTCCAGAAATTCTGAATTTATCTCGCTCAGGTGGGGCCCTAAAATCTTCATTTTAACAAACTTACCAATCAAGTTATACATATAAAAGTTGAAAAGCTACTGGCCTACATTCACCCGATGGGCCTTTTGTTCATTCAGTCCCACAGCAAGAAAACCTCAAGCCTAGAAAGAAATATTTAGCAAAAGCCTAACACATAAGAACACATATATCCTCATTCCTTAAATCTCTTTCAACATCAGAGTCTTCAATGAAGATGCATTCAACACGGCTGTTATTATTTTTAACTTTAACAACTAATCTTTCTTTCTCCTGCACGGTGAACAATAAACAACAGATGAGTCAGATCCAATGTTTGGAAACCAGTAAAAGTTGTTTAATACTGTCACAGCGTATAGATAAAACAGCACCGTTTACTCCCTCTCTGAGATAGAGTACCTTTTTTGTAGTAAACGGAATGGCACTTTTTTTTTTTAAGGCGAGATAGAATGAATTTAGAGAATCTTGTTATTGAGCTATCTGTTTAATGCCTGGCCAAATTCTTTCAGCAAGACTGACAGCCAAGTCCATCTATTTGTAAATATAGAAGCTCAGTGCTCAGTTGCACTCAGTTTCAATTTGGTCTGGCCCATCTGTCCTTTTATGCCCTGATTCCCAGCTACCTGCTGACCTCACTTCTACATATGCCATCTTCTCCAAATCAAACACAGCACCCTGCCCGCACCTCTCCTCTCTCCTGTGTCTCTCAGGGATGCAGACAGCTTTCCACTTCCCAGCATCAGAACTCAAAATGCATTTGTTCATTCATTAATTGAACAAATATTTATTGAGAATCTACTCTGCTAGGTGCGGGGGATATAGAAATGAACCAAAGAGACAGAAATCCCTACCATTGAAAGCTTATATTCTGGTAGGAAAGATGGACACAGAAAAGACAAATAAATAATACAAAAAACACAATACAAACAATAAACAATACAAATAAATATGAACAATATATAGTATGATAAATAACAGTAAGTATGCAACTTAAAAACACATCAAAGGGAGTTAGAAAATGTTGAAGGCCAGGGAAAGCCTCACTGAGAAAGCTGAAACTTGAGTAGAAGTACAAAACAGGAAAGGGCGTGAGAAATGTGGATACAGGTTTCTGGGAGAAGGCATCCCAGGAAGAGCTAGTCGCCAATGACCTGAAAACTATCGTTTCTGTCCTCAAGCCTCTCCATTCAACTCGTTCTTTAAAGAAATTACCAAATATTCCAATCATATTCCAATCCTACATAAACGTCCCGTACAAAAGTGCGCTATCCCTGCATCCCAACAGATCTAAACAATGTTGACAGTTTTCCCACACTTGCGTTAGATATTTTTTAACTGTGTAAAACATTACAACTCCATTGAGGTAATACACCCCCTTCTTCCCACTCCCTTGGCCCTATAAACTTAACCATGGCCATGAAGTTCTGGCTTCAGTTTATTTCCAATCCTTGTTATACCTGGCCTTCAGTTTTACTGGGTCTTACCAGTTCTTTTCACAGGAGTTGTACCAATTTACACCCTACCGGCAATGTACGACCGTCCTGCTTCCCCACATCGTCACAAATTTTGCATTTTGAAATGTGTGTTAATCGATGGGTATGAAATGGTTCATCGATGGGATGAAATGGTGTCCAATTTCAATGGCAATTTCATCTTCCTGATACTAGCGATGTGAAGCACCATTGCTGATGTTTATGGGCTTACATTTTCCTCTTCCATAAACTGCGCTGCTCCTCTGTTTATTCTTCCATTGGCTTATTTTTCTTTTCCCTCACGATGTGCAGTAGTCTTTTGTATATTCTGGACAGTAATCATTTGCTAGTGTATAATTTACGAAAGTAAATTATACTCCCAGTCTGTGCTAGCCTTGTACATTGTGTCCCTGATCAAATAGAATGTTTTAACTTTCAATGTGGTCAACTACCCCTTTAGGGGTTGTGCTTTGCTCTCCGGGTCTCTTCAAAGGAATCTTTCACTGCCCTTAAAGTCCAAATACATTTCTCCTATATTTTCCTCTCAAATTTTAAAACGTTGGCAGTACGAAGAGCTTTGACCCCTGTGGAATATATTTGTGTGCATCATGTGAAAGAGCAAGCTCATTTTATTCTTTTCTACGGGGATAATCATCTGTCTCAGTACTGCCCGTGGAAGAGCGTTGCCCTTCCCACTGATGTCTAACTCCCTTGTCATGCACAGCACTGGGTTCCCCTACATTCTTGGAGCCTGGTTGTTTTCTATGGGTCAGGGTGCCACGTGCCAAGAGCACATTGTCACCAAAACTGAGTAAAATACGTAGGGTCTAACAATACCAGCAGTTTTCCTTCTTTCTGCTCAAAACTTCCTTATTATTTTGTATGAATTTTAGGATCATTTCCCACACATAACACACAAAATTCTATTGGAGATTTTGCAAAAACTCCCCTCAATTTGCATGTTATTTTGACATCTTCAAACATTAGATCTTAACATCCATGTCCATGGAGTAGCTCTTGATTATTTTAGTCTTTACCTCACTTTTAAGTTTTACTATTTCCTTCAGACAAGCCTTACAGATCTTTTATTAGATTTATCTCTAAATACTGTACCTTATGGTTTGTTGTTACAGTGAAGGGGATTTGAAAAATCATCTTTCGAATCTATTATTTCTGATATTAGTCATTTATTGATTTTTTTTGCAAAGTGACTTTGAAACAAGCCAACTCTCTGAAATAATTCTTAGTTTTTCTGTGTGTGGGGTGGGAGGAGAACAGTTTCCTATTGGCTTGTCTTAGTCAGGATTTCTAGAACAATGCCAGCTAGGAGCAGTGAAAGAAGGCATCCTTATCTTTATCTCATTTTTTGCTTTATTTGGAATGCTTCTACTGTCTCACTACAAACTATAATTCTTGCTGTGAGATAAGGATGTTCCCTTCTATTCATTGTTTTCCAAGAATTGCATCATGAATACTGTTGGGTTTTTCTCATGCTTTCATTACATCGATTCAGATAATATGTTTCTTCTTTTACCCTGTGTCCTATTAAGGCAGTGAATTACAGTAATAAATTTTCCAGTGTTAAACTGTTTGCTTTCCTCTGGGGTGGGGGTTTGGGGGAAGACAACCTAGTTAGACGTGTTGTGAAGCTTTTCTCTTTTGCTTAAGATAAGATTTAACTACAAAAAGGCTAATAAACATCTGTCATGATACTGTCGTTATGATAACATTGACCGTTTTCCCGTGCTGTGCATATCCCCATGGCGTTTCTTTTATAACAAAGGTTTGTACCTCCTATTCCTCTTCCCTTTGCACTTATCTCCCCATGCCCTCCTGGAAGGCTGTCACCCCCATCAGTTTGCTCACTGTATCTGTGAGTCTGTTCCCGTTTTGTTTCACAGGTTCTGGGTTAAATTTTCTTCTCCAAAGGGTATAGCCATTTTCTAATCATTTTCTTCACAATGGTCTGCAAACGGAAAACTTCCCCAGTCCTTCTTTGTCTGCAAATGTCTATGTTTTGCTTTCCCTTATCATTAATAATTTAATGAGACCATGGAAGCCTAGGTAAGCCGCGATGTTAACTTCCTCTCCGTGTTTTTGAAAGTATGTATGGCACTATCTAGATGAGTCTGTTTCTGTTAATGAGTAGTCTGCTTGTCATTCCCTTCTTAACACATGATCTTTCTTTTCTCTTTGGTTGCTTTTCAAAAACATGAATAATTTTAAATTTTCAGAAGGAAGCAGAAATAACACTGTAATGAACCTTCTATAACTGTCTCCTAGATTCAACAATTATCAAGAATTTGCTTCATCTATATCTCTCCTTCCTTGCTAAAGTGTGTGAAAGGAAATCCCAGACGTTACGTCAGTTCACTATACAACATGCATCTCCCAAGCTATGGATCTTCTTATGTGACCACAGTGTCATTATACATCTCACAAAGTGACCTCCGGCTGCTCTTAAGGTTTTTTCTTCAAGTTTGGTGCTTCTTAGTTTTACCACGATGTAGCCTATGTGGCTTTGTTTTTCCGTATCCTCCTCAGGTCATTTTTTATCTCTGTCCTACCTCACCACACTACGCCAACCCCAATCCTTGACCAAGCCCTTTGAATTCTTCCTCTTTAATAGATTTTTAATTCATCATTTCTCTCCATATCTACTGCCATCCAGGTCAACTAATCCCATCTTTTTCACCTGAACTACTGTAATAACTTCATAACTTCTCATATCCGTATCGTCACAAGTTTTTTAGAATGCATAGTTGATGACAAAGCCTCCACCTTAAAACCTCCATTTTCTCTGAAGAAAAAGACCCGGAAGGTCTGTGTGGTCAGTCTCTACCCAGCTACGCATCACCTGTTCACTTAATCCTGACACCTTCCTCAACCTCTACTCTCTCACACGCCCCTGACCACCTCATAACTGACTTTTACTAATGCTGCAAATTCCTAATCCCTTCTTCAGGGAAACCATTCTTAGATTTACATCTAGACTGAGGTTGTGTTTCATTCTTTTTAAATAAATTCTCAGAGACAACACTTGACACAACAGCAACTTTTCACCTTCCCTTTGTTGGTGTGACTATTTGATTAAGGGCAGTCTCCCTGGGAGACAAAGAATTCCATGAAAGCTCCTCATTGTATCCTCCACACCTAAAAGAGGAATGAGTACAAAGCAGGAGCTCAGATTAGTATTAGTGGAATGAACAAACAAAAGAATGACTGACTGAATGAATGAATGAATGAGTGAGTGAATGTCCAGGCATTCTCCTCTGTGCCTTCATTCTAATTCACAAAGGTTTATCTGATAGTATTTAATCACACTTGACATTATTAATAGCTTTCCACTTAATCACCAAAAATAGCTTATGATTCCCTAGGGGCAGAAAAAGTATTAATTCACTTGTATCTCCAGAAACTGGCCTAGAACCTATGTGTAATATGTTTGTAATTATAAAATAAGAAATTGGAAGAGGTCCCCTAGTTATTATTGGCTCCCAGGTGCATGGAACCGAGTTGACCATTTTTCTTAATTTATACATTCATTATTCACTCCCATTTCTCTGATCTGCCCACCTGCTATCCCCCAGGTACTGATTTAAGCACAAGGGCTAGACCAATAAACAAAACAGACTAAATGTTGGCTCACTTTGGGCTTATGTCATGTCCTGCTTTCGTCAGTGATCTATGAAAGTTTCCTCTTCTGTTCTATATTTGATTTTTATTATAGCTTTCCGCTTCATTCCCTATACCCAAAACCATTCCTCTCTCCTTGGTAACTGCTCCTATATACTTTCTGTCTACCCACCATACCTGATTTTACATGTAAGCATAGTCAGGAAAACATATTACTATATGTGTGTGTTTATTTTTTTATAAATGTTATTAAGTTATAATCTCATTCTCTGTTTTACTTTTACTGTTTGTTCATTCAATCAATTCTCAGATCTATTCATGTTTTATGAATCTACTCATGTAAATATAAAAACTAGTTAACTGTTTCTGAACATTCCACAATATACCTTCCTACAAATATACCAAGGTGTCCGTTTCCTTAGAAAAGAACTCTCATGGTACTTTCAACTTCCCTCATCCCCAAGTTCAATGAAATAAGCATTCTACCCCTGACTGGTGTGGCTCAGTGAATTGAGTGCCAGCCTTCAAACCAAAGGGCCACGAGTTCAATTCCCTGTCAGGGCACATGCCTGGGTTGTGGGCCAGATCCCCAGTAAGGGGTGCGTGAAAGGCAACCACACATTGATGTTTCTCTCCCTCCCTTCCCCTCTCTCTAAAAATAAAAAAATAAAATCTTTTAAAAAATAATAAAATAAAAAACTTTTAAAAATAAAAAAATAAGTATTCTAGTGCCTGTCTCCATGTGCATTAGCTGATGGTTTCTCTCTGGCACATGCACAAGAACTGCTGGAACATCAGGATCAGCATACCCAGTTTTCCCAAGAGCTGCAAGACGTTCTCCTGAATGGGCACCCCAACTTATACTCCCACCAATAGTGGAGAGGGTTTCCCTCATCTTCCCAGCCTTCAAATAATATTTTGATATTATCTGAATTCCACATTGTTGAAAATCTGATTGTTGTAAGATATTAGTGCTTTAATACATATTTCTCTTATAACTAGTAAGATTGAGTCTCCATACACAAGTGAGGGATCTGAAGTCAGATTTCCACTCAGTATCCAAGTATATTATTATGTGACTCAGTTGCTTCTTCTGTCAAGTAGGTATGATAATACTTCTGTTATGAGAAATTAAATGCTTAAAGATTGAGCACCAATAAAAAATCCAGTACAAAGAAGTGCTAATAGATGTTTGTTATTACTATCGTCTTTTATAATTATTTACTATTATTTCCATTCAATATCCTCTTCTGCAAATTGACCATTTATATCCTTTAAAACTTTTTTCTCTATTTCCCTGTGTAAGTCCTCTCTGGTTTACATGAGCTTCTTGTATATTCTGGATATCAATCCCTTGCAAATGTTTTTAAATGAGTGAGTGAGTGATCAGAGATTAAACATGACAGTTTTCTCCTACAGAACTCCAACTATTTGCTCTTTCTGCTCACTGCCTTGCTGGGTCATTTTTGTGAACAAAATGTTGAATCTCAATGTATTTTTTATCTGGTCAATAAATGTTAAACAAAATTTAATTTATATTCCATTTTTCTAAGTCAACAATACATGCATCCACAAGTGTAGAGAGAAAGAAAATCCTAGCTCCACAGTAGAAAAATTAAACAATTCTATTTGTGGTTCTTATTGGACAATTTTTTACAAAAGTATAAAGTACAAAGAGCCAGGAGTTCTGTCAAGTCTCTCAAAGTCAGGTACTTCGTGTCAATCTCAAACTCATTATTCAGATAGAATAATCCCTAAAGTGGGCTGTCAAAACAGTGTAATTTCCTGCAGGGTTCCAAAGGAACTGTTTATCACTGTTAAAGGGAGACTTTTAGTAGAATTCTTAGTAATCATTTATAAAAATACACAGTAAAATCATAGGAAACTTCAAAATAGAGCACCAATAAACATTTAGTAAGAACCAGTGTTTAAAGGAAACTGATGTGCAGAACCCTGAGCTTGTAAACATTCTCCTAGCAACTAAAAACACACAGATCAATAACACATGTCTCCCCTCAGATCTATATGCTAAGTCTATAATTTCTATATCATATTTTTAAGCAGAGATTCAAGAGTATCGGTAAAGAAAAAGTTCATTGTGTCTGTCCATCTTCCAAGAGAGCAATTTATATAAAAATGGGAAGGGGAATCACAGCTGAAAAAGAAATGGAAATAACGACCAGTCAGCGCCACTTTCACTGCTTCCTGGGTGGCTTTCTAATACCTGATGCTGCCAGTATTTTTAACGGAAACGTTAGGTGGCATAAATCAGAACTCACGTGTGACAAAGAAATCGTTCTGGTGAAAGTAACTTGGTTCTATATGCATTCGTAATGTTCTAAGTAGGTAAGACAGACAAAATTAAGAAAAAGTTTGGCCAAATCTCTCTTTTTTATCCTAATTCCAAGTTGATATGCAGATTCATTCAGTTATGTTTACCCCACATCTATTAGATTCTGGGGTTACAATTACAAGCAAAAACTCCCAACAACCCTCACATTTATGATTCAGCAGGAAGACAAGCGTTTATTATAAAATTGTACAAATGTGAAATTATTCCAAAGGATAGGATCATGGTTAATGTTACTAAAAGAGTCTAAATAAAAGAATCTTACCTAGTCTGGAAGATTAGAGAAAGCTTCTCTGAGCCAACAGCTACCAGGGAGAGGATGAGTTAAGCTGGTGAAGGGAACATCATGCTCAAAATTCTATGGTGGAAGAGAATGTAGTAAGTCCTATAGGTGGCTCGGGTGGAGGATATAACAGAGATGCAAGATAAAGCTGGGAGAAAAGAGGGGTGTCCACAATGTGCCTGGGTATTTGGCTATCCTGAGTGTTTATTCTTTAAGTAAAATGGAAAGCTATCGATGGGCTTTAAGAAAGGGAGCTCCAATGTAGAGAATGAATTGGGAGAACAGTAAGAATGAAAACCAATTATAAAAATGTTTCCATAGTCCAAGTGAAAGACAGTAGTAACTTGAGCTGAGGTGGTAGTGGTGGAGATGAAAAGAGGTGCAGCGACTCTAAAGATATTGGAGGGGCAAAATCAATAGGCTGAGAGAGGAAAGGACAGATACAACAAAAGCCTCTTTCATAATTTCTCCAAGGATCCTTCTAGGCGTTGTTCTGCTTTCTCTATCATGGCTGCCAGTGAGTCTCATCTATGCAGGTTAAAAAGGAACTCACTCTTGCAGCTGTTTTAGACACCCGGGCAGAATTTTTTCATGCATCCATTAAAGAAATAGTTTCAGCACCATTTACAATAAAGAATAGTTTTAGTTGGAGATATCGTGTAATTCGCACTTCTGTAACATGGCAGAACTAATTTTCCAGAGCAGCGTAGGATCCTATTTAACCCCGTGGGACATAACTTGTTCTCATTGCTGATAACCTTGCTTCCTTCTTCAGCAGGGCCGATTATCACACATGAGATGTTTACCTCCGGGGCTTTATTCTTTTCTAATGATTTGTTCCAATTTATAACATATTTTATTGGCAAAACCTGTAGAAATTTTTTAAATGTTCTAACCTTTTCCTCTGGATTTTCTAGAAGCTGAACAAAGTGTATATGACGGAAACACAAACATGGCCAAAGGTTTTGCTACCATTTTTCTTTTACCTTTAGTCAATTGCATGCAAAAAGCTGGTTCTCCTGGGCTAGGTTTGGATTCTTTTATTTCAGTAACACTGACCACGATCCTGCCCTTCAGGATAATCCCACTTTTGTGCATGTTTAAAATTAGTTCGTCCCCCTTGGTCAGCCATTACCCACTAATACGTTGTGAGATTTTGTCATCTTCTGCCCCAATTAGACCATCATATTTATTTGTTAATACCACTTCATATGTTTTGGAAACACACCCAGTTTTAATTTTTAGAATATACCTGCACTCCTATTTTTCTATCAAAACTCATTTCTCATGTAAAGAACAAGGATGGCAGCACAGACTTGAATCGAATACCTCTGTTTTTATTACCTTTTACATTTGTGTAAAAACAAGCATGTTCTAGTTTATAACTAATAACCATGCGTGCAAAGGCATGGCAGCTCTTCCTGTGTTCCAGATGAGGCAAGCAGGTCTCCAGAAAGTGACGCACAGGCATACGTCTAGGGGATAACAGACCAAGACCTAAACCAGCTTTCCTCAATTCAGAGTCCACGCTCTTTTTCTATACCAGAGCTGATCACAAGGCCACGCAGTTTGGTCTTCTCTCACCAGAGCTACCCATGTAAATAGCTGTAGTCACAAAGAGCCATTCTCATGAGAAGCAGATACTGTCTGGCTTCCGTGTAAAGGAAGCAGGGTCTGCTGCTCGGGACACTATAAGTGTATGTATTTGTCTACAGGCCAACCCATGCTAATTACCTTTTAAGGAAATCCTCTTACTAAGAATAAAACAGAGGAAAGGAAAAAATGAACCAGGTTCACATTCACTGTTCCCAGGTACCAAATAAAGTCACTCTAACAACAGCGTTACTGGAGACACTCCTTTCGAGATGGCCATATAATGCGTGGCAATTTCAGAGGCATAAAGAACATCTATTCACCTAATAAGGGCAATAAAATAAATAAAGTCTAGCACATTAGAAGTAAAACTATGTATGTTCATGATGATTGCAGAATAGTTGTATAAGCAAGTAATTTTATATATATATAATTAGCATTTTGAGGAATGCAAAGATATTCATAAGAAAAAATGATACAAGTACATGTTAAAATCAAATTTATGTATGAGAAGTCGTAACTATGGTATAAAATCCGTAGTAGAAATGAAACAGGATTACATCACCAACGACTGCTAATATTAATGGACCAGAGGAGACTACATTCCCTGAAGCTAGAAACATGTCAGAGTGGAAAGACATACAATTAAGCTTGAAAAAGCAAAATCCATTAGCCATGAAATAGGGAAACAAAAAATCAAACTTTCCATATACCATATCCTACTGGAAAAAATCTATTAGTGAAAAAGACCTCTGCTAAACAAAATGCTTTCAACTCAAAACAAATATAAAAATAAATTATATGAAGTCAAGCAAAATTCCAGAAAATGTATAAGTTGATATTATTTTGGCCATATAGATCCATCAAAGTTCCAGCATACTTCTCTGAGTGTACAGCTCTCAACAGAATGCATGCTAATTGGAGTGCACTTAAATGCATTTTTTTCAGCTTAAGAAAGAATATACTAGCTACCACAAATTCGATGTGAAGTGTTCCAGGTTTTTGTTTCCATTGTGAAATTACCCCAAACAGCATTGCATCTGGAAAAGAAGTCTTCGCCTCTCTAATAAAAACAATCGGACAAATAAAAGATTTCACCTTTTCAGTATACTTAAATTTGCTAAGATTTAAAATGGCTCCTTGAATAATCTTTTTAAAATAGTGCACACCAGTTTAAAAACAGAGAGAAAGATGACTTGAATCAATCAGAGAGTTGCTCACATAGCAGGACTCCTAGATGGAAAAGACCAAGGCCACTGTCAGGGATCAAAGTGATTAACCGTTTTACCCGTTGCCCAGACTGATGCAGAAGAAAGGTGCTGTAGCAAATACGCGCTGAGAACTAATCTGACAAACAGGGGCTTTCTCCTGCTTTAACGAGATTAAAGAAATAAATTCCAAGATGATTGACACATACAAAGTTTTAAAAAGTGGAGCAACTCCTTATAGTGCAGACCTTTACTCACACAAAAAATAAAGACTGTGTGTAGGCAGCTTCTCTAAGATGGTCCCACTGATCCTCACCCGCTTGGCCCTTTGCACCTAGCTCTTTTAGCCTGCTCTCTCCCAGAGAGCCAGCTTTCTGAGGAGTTGCCCTATGGAGAGACCCACACGACAAAGACTGAGGGCAGCCTCTAGCTAATGCCAGCAAAGAATTGAAGCCCTCAGTCCAACAATGCATGAAGAACTGAACCGTGCCAACATCCACTGGTGACTTGGAAGTGGCTCTTCCCCCGCTAGAGCCTGGAGATGCCTGCAGCCCTGCCAGCAGCTTGGTGGTAGCCTCGTGACAAACCCTGAGCCAGAGGGCCCAGCTAAACTGTGGGCCCACAGAAACTATGAGACATTCAATGTTATTGTTTTAAGCCACTAAATTTTTGAGAGAATTTGTTGCATCACAAAGAACAACATAGAGTATTCAACAAAAATAACATCCTAATTAATGGCTTCTTTGTTGAATACATATGCATTACTGATTTGGAATGGAAAAGGCTTTGTCTTCATCCACTGCAATCTTACTACTCAACTCCAAGACTTCAGTGCCTCTCACCTAGACTTTTCCATTTCCTTCTACTTTTGTCTGCTCTGAATTCATCTGTTCTGGGTTTATGGCCCTCTAAAATTCATATGTTGAAGTCTTAACACGTGTTGCTGATGTAATTAACTAAGATGAGGTCGTGTTGGAAGAGGTATGCCCCTAATCCAATGTGACTGGAGTCCCTCTAAAAACGGGAAATTTAGACACAGGCGCATACAGGGAGAACACCATGGGACATGGGAGTTAGGCTGGCACAAGGTGAGGAACAGCTGAGAGAGGTGCTTGCAACAGATCCTTCCCTAGAAACTTCGTGAAGTTGCACTGCCCTACAAACACCTTGAACTCAGACTTCTAGCCTCCAGAACTTAAAACAATAAATTTCTCTTGGTTAAGATACTCAGTTTCTGCTATTTTGTTAAAGCAGCCTGGCAAACTAATATATTATCTTCTCAGGGCTTGCCAGGAGAGATCTCCGTGAAATATGAATCTCACAGTGTCATTGCACGTATTCATTCATTTATTCAACAAATATTTATTCAGTGCCTTCTGCATGCCAGGATTTAAGTTAAGTGCTGGACATCAGCAGTAAACAAGAAATATCGTTGCAACATACACCAGCACAATAGCACACGGGGTGTTTGTTTGTTCTTTAATCTTCACCCGAGGATATGTTCATTGATTTGAGAGAGTTTTTGGTGTACAGGACGATGCTCCAACCAACTGAGCCACCCAGCCAGGGCACATCAGGTTGTTTTGTGCTTGTAAGAGGAGGGGCCATCTCCAGGCATCCAAACTGTGAAACGACATTCCCTTGTAAAGGAAGAATTAACATAAAGATGCTACTCTGAGAGGACCAACCAGGCAAAAGCAGGATGCATGGGCAGACACATCCATTGGTTCTACTCAGGCAGATGATTTACACTTGATAAGGGGGTGCTGGCTGAATTTCCACCCTCATTAATGGCAGACCTGGGTAAAGGCTTTTACCACTCTACCCTCATGGATCTTGCAAAATTGAAGATTCCTTCATAGCTCCCCATCATATTTTTGTTGAGGATAACCAAGAACCAAAAATCACTGGAGCTGGCTCCTATAACAGGTCTCAGTGTCCCCTGAAGGACCCAGAACAGCAGAGAATTACAGAATCTTCCAGAGGTATCCAGAAACAGACCACCTCAAGCATGAAATTTGTATTCTATGTGGCACTTTCTTAGGAAAATAAATGCAAATTTTATATACTACTTCATGATATATTCACTCTCATTTTAATAGAAAAATAATGGATTTTCCTCTCAAACACCTGAGTAAAATTGACGTTGTATCAAGATGTGTTATGCTTACTCTACAATTTTACTCAACTGAGAAACACTTGTCGCTGTTCGGAAAGCACCAAAGGCAGACCAGAAGGCACTCCGCGATCTAGCCTCAGAACTGCTGGTTTTAAAATCCTCACCCAAGGATACGTTTTCCTTGATTTTAGAGAGAGAGGAAGGAAGAAAGAGAGAGGAAAATATCAATGTGACAGATAAACGTTGATCAATTGCCTCCCACATGAGCCCCAACCGGGGATGGAACCTGCAACCTTTTGGTGTATGGGACGATGTTCCAACCAACTGACCAACCGGGCCAGAGTCAGAACTTTGTTTTGGTGTGAGGCGCCAGGACCCCTATGCTGGTCCCATGCTTTGGAGGACCTCTATCTTCCTTTTTTACACCTTCACTTCTCCCCAGAGGAGTCCTTGGGACCAAGGTAATTTACCCACCCCCAGCCTCGCATTCCTCCACCCCACTAAACAAGGCTCTGAACATCCAAGAATCCAGAATTCCATGGCAAGATTGCCCAGACAGTGGTGTTAACAAGCAGACTCATTCACAAAAGTCCATTGCTAAATTTTCAGAAATGTTGCAAGGTGAATGTTAAACATGGCCATTATTAAAAATAAATTACATAAATTCAAATTAAATAAGTTACATTGAAAACGAAGGTAATAAACATTAAAAACTCATCACTTCCTAACTGTTTCGGTGTTATATGAACTTGAAACTCCTTAGGTCCGTTGCATCGTACGGTGGAAATACTGTACAGTGGTGTGTTACTGTGCACCTCTTCCCAAACTTGCATTCGGTGACGTCATGTTAGTAGCTTGACATTGGTCATGGTGAGAGTATTTACACCACCAAAATTACCAAATGCTGTAAGTCATGATTTGACTTATTATTCCTTTGATTTTTTAGGCATAGAAAAAGTGTTGGAGAAAATATTAATAATGCACATTAAACTTAAAAACGTGTTGTATCTCTAGACATCACACATAGGCACAGAAAAATTGTGGAAACATTTGTTTGGTCTTCAAAAATGATTTTGTAATTTAGCAAAGAAGTCATCCAGTAGTTGATAAGCAAGTGAAATTCCACTTTGTTGTTTCACTTTTATCTTATTCATTAACATAAATAAAAAATATCAACCACCATGCACATAGGAACTATATTCAGAAAGCTAATTGTTGAATGCTTACGAGGCCCAGAGTTCATTTCCAGGGCCATCATGGGCTCCTTTGCGCCTTCCTCCCAAGAGTGAACTCTGCTACTGGGGTGTGCACAGCTGTACAAGAGAAGTGTTCACACCGAGCAACATGTCCCTGTTGATGCTGAACCAAGCCAGGAGGAGGAAGACAAAAGGACTGCAACTAGTCAGAGCTGGAGGGGGGGTGGGCAGGAGCCAGGTGTGGCTTCCACTTGTAGTCTGGCCCAGTTCTGCCGGCAGTAAGGGTGGTCCGGACCCCATTCCACCCTCTCCAATTTCCTTGTCTTGCACACCAGCTGCACCAGACTGCTTGCAATTCCCCTCACCCCCACGCCATATTGTTCTCACCAACTAGGTTGTGCTTATGGTGCTTACTGGCACAGGATGCCCTTTTATTCTCATCATCCTACCACGAGAACCCAACCCAGGGCCAGTCATGCACCAGGACTCAAAAGTTTGATTTGAATTAAAAAATAAGTGAATTTTATGGGAACTGTGGTTGGTCTACTGCTTCTAAGTTCTCTGGCATTAGGCAGGACACTGGAGCGCCTCAGGCTTCTGTTGCCTCACTAGTGAGGGTAAATAAAGTTCAGATGTTGTAAAGATTACAGAAGACACATCTGATCATTAGAGCAGCAACATCTATAAAGCACTTCCTTGCTAGGCACTGTGCTTGGTGCTTCCCATGGACAATCTCATTTAATACCATCACATTTTAAGAAATAGGTACTCTCCTTATAACCACTTTAGAAAAGCAGAAAATGAGGCTTCAAAAGTTTATGTTCACATAATAGGGCTCAAATAATAGCTCCATAGCTACTCCTACAAAAGGAATAATATTGATATATAGGAGTCAATAATCATTGACCATATATGACTTGCAATAATTCCAATTAAATTATTAAAATGTTAATAAAGAAGTGTTCCATCTAATCTGGCCATATGAGGTCTGTCCGGAAAAATTCCAGCCATTGTTAATATAACACGAAGTTTGAGCAACATCGATGTAGCCTGGCAGCCAAGGAGAGTGGATGAGATTGTACATGTGGGAACAATGATGACTTCATTGTACTAGTCAGTTGGGACAGTAGGCACCGTTGAGTGAGCACGTGTACTGTGTGGTTATCACATTCAAAATAACTGAGCCAATGGAGCAATGAATCTGCACCCATTTTTGTATTAAGCTTGAACATTCCTCTGTGGAAACGATTTGGATGGCTCAGAAGGCCACAGCTGTGGGCAACTGGTGATTGGCAGCTTCAACACGACACCACACCCACTCATGCATCATGTTTTGTGCAAAGGTTTTTGGTGACACATCAAATCACCCAGGTGACTCAGGCCCCCTACGGCCCAGATTTGGTGACTTGAGACTTTTGGTTTTTCTCAAAACTAAAATTACCTGTGAAAGAGAAAAGATTTCAGACCATTGATGAGATTCAGGAAAATACAAGAATTGGGAGAGCTGTGTGAAGGGGACTGAGGCATCACTGTCCTATGAACAATGTTTATTGTATCTTGTAGCTGCTTCTGTAAACATTCCTATTTTTCATATTAATGGCTGGATACCTTCTGGACAGACCTCATATATTCAGTCAATTTTGTATTAAAAGAAAATATTAGTAAATCCAATTCAACAAATTATAAAAACAGTAATCAATATAGTAAAAAGAGAGTAAATACGGTTCTATGAGTAAAGTTGGTGTAGACAAATAAGTAAATTTCCAGTGCAAACAATTTATACAACATAAATGATCTATTCCAATATATAAACTATTGAGTTGTTCTCCAGCTCTGAGAAGAGCTCTCTCCTTTTAGAATCAATGAGCTAGAAGATATTTTAAGAATTTTCACCATTTCTTTAGATCCCTTAAGTCGTTTTATACTATATCCCTAATCATACTACATTTTTTGCTTCAAAAAAAAACAACTACAAGAAAGTATATCCATTGAGAACAGCACCAATCATCAGTTATGAGCTACCTTAAACAAGTAACATGGACAGTGCAATCTCTTGGCACAATAAGCAAGAGAGTATATACAGTTACATTTAAAGTAACAGATAATAAGGTTATCAATTCCACCGGCCCAAGAAGGAACATGTGGACTGTTATGGACCATAGTAAGAATAATATAAGTTGTTTGTTTGTTTTTAGTAAGAGAAAATAACCAAATTTAACACATCCATGTTTACAGGAACTCTGCATACATGAGAGAGTCAGAGACCCCACATGCACAAGATCCAGAATGACATAAATCTTACCATTTAACGTTGCAGAACAATACTGATACAGAGAAGTGACTTTCTGTGATTTCTGCTTTGGGCTACTCATGTCAACATCCCCAATATATATTATTTACATAGCATAGTAATTAAGACATAGACTCTGGATCCTGAGTGCTTGGACTAGAATCCTGATTCTGACAGTTATTAGCATGTTATATAAGCTCTTTGTTCCTCTGTTTGCTCAACTACAAAATAAAGACAGTAATAGGACCTGTTTCATGGGATGTTAGGAGAATTATATGTAAAACACTTGGACTAGCACCTTGCACATAATAAATGAATTGACCGTGATTAGTATTATCATTGAAATAAACTATCATCTTGTTATGAACTTTATGCTTGTGTCCCTACACCCCCCAAACTTCACATGTTGAAATCCTAACCCCCAGCATGATGATATTTGAAGGTGGGACCTTTGGGAGGTAATTAGGTTTAGAAGACGTCATGAGAGTGGCGTCCTCAGGATGGGAATAGTGCCCTTATGGGAAGAGACTAGAGAGCTAGCTAGCTCTCTCCCCATCCACCATGTGAGCACACAGCCAGAGGGCCACCATCTGCAGACAAGGAACAGGGTATTCTCCAGACCTGGGATCTGTCAGTACGCCGATCTTGGCCACGCCAGCCTCCAGAACTGTGAGAAACAAATGCTTCTTGTTTAAGCCACCCAGTATATGCTATTCTCTTATAGCAGCCTGGACTGATTAAGACATGTCTCAAAGCCTGGTTGGTTTTTTTTAAACCATAAAACCTTTTTTTCCATTTTAAAATCATGTTTATTTTTCAATTACAGTTGACATAATTATATTAGTTTCAGGTATAGACCCCAGCGGTTGGACATCATACATTAAGTGGTCATCCCCATGAATCTTGCACCCATCTGACACCGTTCATAGTTATTAGAATATTATTAACTACATGCCCTAGGCTGTACCTCACATCCCCATGACTGTTCTGTAACAACCAATGTGTACTTCTTAATCCCTTCCTAGTTCTACAATGGCGGAGTTCCAAAATTATTAAAGAAAAAAATCTGTTTGAGCATCGTGTCTATAGAACTGCATTGCATGCCATTATAAGAAAATTGAATGTGTTGTAATTCCTAAATGTCCAACTTTATCTTCCTCTAATGTTAACAAAGGTGATAGAACTAACTCTTGCTCAGAAGTATTAGTTAAATCTACTTGGAAAATATACAAATTATGCTCCCCTAGTGTTCTCTTTATTCACTAATTGTTTACTTCACCAGTTAATGAAAATAAAAAAGATTGATTCTTTCAATTCCATATCTCAATCACCTAACTAACTATATTCTCTTCACTCTTGCTTTCTGTAGGAAACACAGTATAATTAAAGATATTATTTTAGGGTAATATACCTCAATTTTTAGTAAATACAGGGAACATCTCTCCTCTTGAAAACCTATTCTGTTCTGCAAGAGTTCAAAATATTGAAAATTAGTTTGAAGGACAAATATAAAACAAATGGTTAGTTGAGAATTAAAACAAGTCCTTAGATCTGGTAGATTTAATTTGTTTTCACTTCCACCAAACTGCTCAAGTATTTGCCAACCTAAGAATATGTTACATCCACAGCGTTCTTTAAATTAGATTGTTTTATAATGATGAATATAAGTAAATAGAATCAAAATATAACAGTAAAACACACAGATTTGGAAGGCAAATACCAAATTTTGGCAATTCTTTCTTTAAATGTGCTCAATTTTGTCTCAAATAGCTCCACATTCATAGAAATTTGAGATCTTTTAAGGTATTTTCTTTCTACTCATATTTAGATTGTAAGCACTGATTTTAAACTGTGGTGTTTTAATCCTTTCCACCCAATATCTATTTTTTGGTGTTTTGTAGTTCACCTTCTGTCAAACAGTTCTTCTGAACCTTATTCAAGTATCTTCTCCTTCTGAATGCACACCAATAACTTAGCAGCCCAAGATTTTAAAGAACAGTATTTCATTTATTTTTAGAATATTCTTTTAGAACTATCTTTGTAAACATCAGGTTCATCTTTTATTAATAGATATTATTTGCCCACAGATATGCAATATTTAGAGACCTTCCAAATACTTTTTGAATAATGCTCCTCGGCTTCTCCTTATTGGTATCTCTAAGCTCAGCCTCCCACCACCTCTCATTTAGATTAATGCACTAGTTTTAGAACCAGCTTTGCTTCCAATCCTAACTTGTTCCAATTTATCCAATTTTGAAGGTTTTTCAAAGGCTTTTCCATGACAAAAATCTGATGATAGCCTCACTATTCTGCTTAAAACTCACCAATGCACTCTTTCATCTCTACAATACTGTCTAAATATTTTGATGTGGTTAATATGGTATACTAGTTAGTTAAATTTTAGCAAGTAACAAAACAACTTTGAAGTTAAGAAAACACACAGGTGGCTCACAAAATCAATGGAAAAACTGATTAAATGGGCTTAGAAAAGAAGGTTCTGGGGTGCAGAAACACATGGATGAGCTCATCAGAACACCAACTATTTCAGTCTTTGGTACATTCGCCTCAAAGTCAAATACTGCGGCCAGAGCATGCTTAGACGGGTGTAAGTCACCTGTCCACCCTTCGGTGTCTAACGAAACTCTATCCAATGACTGGTGATCGTTTCTATGGCAGAGACTGCTGGTCCACAAAATTATGTTCCTCATCACATTTTAACTTCATCCATAGTCTCTTATACAATAAATACTACATTTTCACCCTCCCAAAATTAGCGAGACCATATGACTAAGTGCTGGCCAATGGAACATAAGTGGAGGTTGTTGTATGCACCTTCTGGGAACTGTCCTTAAAGATAAAGACATGCCTTTTTCTTCCCCTCCTCCTTCCTGCTGGCTGGAGTCCAAAAGGGATAGATGGGACCCGGAGTCTTCTTGGAAATCAGCTTATGTGGGGATGGAAACCATCTCTGGTGCAATGACAGCACAGAGTGAGGCAGTCCCCCTGACCCCATGAAGTACTATGGCAGCACTAGACTGATTACCTCTATACTCCCTTTATGTGCGAGAGAAACACACTTCCAGTTTCAGCCACTATTATTTGTAGGGTTTCCATTACTGGCAGCCAAATCTAAACTGAAGTAAACAGTTCATAGTAATTCAAAATGTTAATACTGGAAGAAAGAATAATGGATGCTCATAGGAATGAAATGGTAGAGTCCCACTGCATGCAGCCCTTCATAACTTTCACTCCACTTACCTTTCCCTCATCTGATGCAGAGCTCATTTCCATTCGGGACTGCCCAGATACATCAAGCTCTCTTAGCAAAAACATTAGGCTGCTTAGATTACTTTTGTCCCCTTCACCTGAATGGCTAACTTCTATACATAAAAGTGTCAGGTCATCAATCCCCACTTCCTTATTGTTTCCTGTGTTCCCATGTTCCAAGGTCAGTCCTTTCTCCTTCCTCCAAGTTCTATACGACTCTGCAGTTTCACCACTGTCTTCACCATATTTACTTTTAATGACAGGCTTGCTTGTCCATCTCTTCTACTAACTAAAGTACGAGCTCCTGATGGCAGCATGTTAGATTGGCTTCTCTGGAAACCAACTCTCAGAGGGAGAGTTGCCTACAGACAGTATGTTGGGATGCACTCTCCGAAACATCCGTGATGCAGGACTAAGCAGAGGGAGAGGATGGCCTGCAGGGCAGCTGCATCTGGGGTTTCATCCCCTCCTGTGGGGAGTTCTGGGGCTGAGGTGGCTCTCTTTGGAGGTGTCACAAATTTTGGCAAGGAGGCAGGCCTTGCTACCTTCTTTACATGAGCAGGTTATTTTACCCCTACCCTACCACCAACCCCTCACCTTCCAGGGGGATGCACCTTCAGAGAGAAAGATACCTGTGACAGAGGGCAATGCCCAAGGGGAACTCAACTACGACCCTTTAGCAGCATGTGTTCTCGGCAACTGGGGGCGGGGGAGCAAGCACCACAGCATCCACTAGAGTTGCAGACTTTCTTATTCACCTGGAAATATGCAATGCCTGAAATAATGAAACAACCATTTAGTTTGGGATGGATGGATATACGGACAATGAAATCAATGAATAACGGTGTCTGTTTTCAGGGAAATGGATAAACTTAACAAAGGAGATGCTGCTGAAAATGACAGCTATGGAAATAAAGCCCTGCTAGACAGAGGAACACTGAGCTGGAGGATCCTATCAGCTCTAGGATGACATTCCCTACAGATAAGGCAAATGAGATTCTACAAAAGTTAAATGGCCCTATCCAGGAGCTCCCCCAGTATGACAGGGCATACATGGTAGGATTGAGAGTTTAGGCACATGCAGAGCAAGGTAGTCTTGAAGATAAAGATTCACACTTTATTTGTTAAGATAGTAACACAAGAAGCCAACATTGCCCTGGCCAGGTGGCTCAGTTGGCCAGATGTCACCCGGTATAACAAAAGGTAGTGAGTTCAATACCCAGTCAGGGCACATACCTGGCTGTGGGTTCAGTCCCTGGTTGGGGCACATATAGGAGGCAGCCGATCAATGTTTCTCTCTCTCTCTCTCTCTCTCTCTCTCTCACACACACACACACACACACACACAAACACACACACACACACACATACCAATGAACATATCCTCATGTAAGGACTTTTTTTTTAATTTTTCAAAAGAAGCCAGTATCAATTCAAAGAAGAAAATATGTTTAAGTAACATGGGAAAAAAGAGGAAGTTTGAAGGTAAAAGCTTCGATATTTTCAGCAAAATATGAGGTAAAAATAACTAGTGGCATTTGAGAAAAGTGTGTAAGTGTTTCAGAAGGGTGAAAGTTAGTCAAAATCTTAGAGGAGTGTCCCAAGAAATAACGATCTGAAGAGAGTGGGCTTTTAGATAGGAGTTATTCAACCATGCTGGAAGTTCACTTAAAGTAAGATGACAATTATTTGTCATACACCAGGTCACAATATTCAATGCTTAAAAGAGAAAAGTTATTTCTTAAACTTATGTATCAAAAATATTGTACTGAAAACAGAGACAGACTGAATTTGTTTAATTTAATATGATCCTTTTTACCTATGTAAGGCCAATTTCTTTTTTACCCAATGCCATAGTTTACCTTAAGGTTCACTCCTGGCGGTGTACATTCTTTGGGTTTGGACAAATGTATAATGACACATATCCACAATTACAGTATCATATACAGCATTTTCACTGCCCTAAATATCCTCTGTGTCCCACCTGTTCTCACCACCTCCCAACCTCAATCCCTAGCAACCACTGAATTTTTTACTGTCTCCATAGATGTTTCCTTTCCAGAATGCCTTATACTTGCAATCATACAATATGTGACCTTTTTCAGATGGATTCTTTCACTTAGTAATATGAATTGAAGTTTCCTCCCTGTCTTCATGGCTACATAGCTCATTTCTTGTTAGTGCTAGGTAATGTGCTGTTGTCTGGAGGTACCACAGTTTACCAAGTCACCAACCTACATCTTGATTGCTTACAAGTTTTGGCCATTATGAGTAAGTGTAAAGCCAATTTTCAAAAAGAAGTCTAAAGGGTTTTTTCCTCTTTAGAGAACTCAAACTATGTTGATTATTAAATCCTGGAATTTTGTAGAAAAGAATCATATATTAATTGTCTCCTTCTGTTGGTATGTCTTTCTAAAGACGTACTTTAGGTTTACAAAATTCATTTAGAATATGTCTTCCTCATGGGGCATAAGTTACATTACCAGAAGCAGCAGCATCTTCATCATCATCTGCTATCTGATATGTTACAGCACATCATTGTTTGCCAAGGACTTTACATACATCAACTACTCAATCCTCCTTAAAGCCTTCTGAGGCAGAAAAAAATTGAGCCTCAGCATAAACAAGTGACGTGGGCGAAGTCATAACTAGTACATTGTAGATCCAATACTAGAACCTACAGTCTCTAACTCCCCCTGACCCACTACTACTCTGTCACCTTCACACACTGATACTCAAAAGTGGGCTTTTCTCTGCTTTCAATAATTCTAAATTCTGAAGATTAATCTATCTGTTAAGGAACTAGTTATTCATTGTCCTTGAATTATTTACAATTCAACTTACAACTAAGAAATACCCAATTGAAGAAGTCGCATTTTGTCTACACAGTCAACCGTGATCTTTGGCAGAAGTGTCAAGCAGAAAATCCATCATCACCACCATCCTCCATTGGAAAATGACAGGATGTTTGCTGGAGGTTGAGGTAGTGGAATAAAGCCCCAACCTGGAAATAAAAAAGCTTCAGAGAAAAAAGTTGGCGTCAATCTAACAAATAAGTATAACCAACAAAGAGAAACGCAATCCTTCCCAACACTCTGTGTGGAGACAGAAGCGGGCACAGTGACACGTGTTCAAAGAGTCATCTGAAACATATTTTTGAATTCCAATTAACAGAAAACTCCTACAGATCAGAAATTTACTCAAGCTAATATTTTCCAGGATCTGTTTGAGGAGTGACTTGATTTTGTTGATGTTTACATAGATCTCAAGTTCCTACCTACAAGGGTGGTGGTACCATGCTTAGCCTCAGCCAAGAGCATGCAGCAGAAAACGTGTGTATTTATCTACCCTACTACATTTAAACGTTTTTACTGGGCTGACAATGAAAAATAATAATAATCCCAGCGCGGTTCTGAACTATGCATATTAGCAGCAGCATGGAAAACCAGGGAGACAGCAGTGAATCTACACCAGCCAAAGACCATAAGCAGGAACTGTTCTGACTGCAGCAGTTTAGGAATAATGTAGATAAATCACAGAACAAGCAAAGGGGAATAGAATGCATTTCAGGCTTAGCTCAGAGGAAAAGACATATGAGACACACTCAGGGAAACTAAATTTATACAGTCTAGAGAATGAGCTTCAAGGAGGGAACCTGATCATAATCTATAAATACCACCAAGGTAACACCATAAATAATTAAGGAGAACTATTCGTTGTCTCTGAAGGAGGTCTAAAAATGAAGTCTTAGATTTACTTCTCCCTTCCTTTCTTCTTGGCATCAAAACATGTTTGTATTAAGAGTCGTTTGCTCCTGCCTGGGATATATTGGAGCAGAGCACTAGACAGGTAGGGGCCTGGAGCTAGTCTGCCTTGCATGTGCAGCATGATTACTTCTCTTTCCCTCCAGCCACGCAGCTCAGACCTGCCTAAAAAGAGTAACTGCAGGAGCAAAAGGAAAGGACCTCTTAGCTAAGACCTGACACGTGCCTCTGCCACTCCAGGAAGCCAGAGCATCCACACTCTCATAGATCCTCGGAAGGGAACTAGGCTATATGCATTTTAAAAATCATTTATTGTTGCATCTCTTTGCTCAAATGACTGCTTACCCCATGCAAGGGCAATGCTTCTCAACCAGAGTGCATACAAATTACCTGGGGGTTTCCTTAAAATTCAGATTCTGTTTCAGCAGGTCTCCATGAAACCTGAGATTCTGTATTTCTAAGATGTTTACAGATAATGCTAATGCTGCTGGTCCACAGACCATTCTTTGAGTTGAAGGGGCCAGGAGATCAGAATCCCTTGGTGTAGACAGACACAGAAAGGGAAATTTAGAATGCAGTATAGTAACATGCCAAGGACACCTAAGCCAGCCTGAGAGGTGCAGAGAAATCAAGCTTCCTGGAGAGGGCAATCCTTGGGCTGAGTCTGAAAAGCTACTAGTGCAATTAAATATCAGGAAAGACCGGCCAGGAAATTCCCACAATATTTTCATTCATAGGTAATTAATATGGATAATTTGAAGATTAGGAGGGACTGGTTCTATTAGCTGCCGATTCTATTAGCTATTATTGGGTTACTCTATGAGATGTTACAGGGTTTTAACAGAAGACAGTGGAAAGCAGAAAGAGCCCCAACTCTGGAGTCAAGTAGCCTTCCAGCTTCAGTCTCCCAGTAGCAAGCCAGGTAATATAAAACCTGCCTCCAGAGGTCTAGAAGAGATAACAAACACAAGTTTTTAACAATTGTTAAAACTCTTTCATTTTTACTGACACCTAAAATAAACTGCATCTCCAGCCTCACTGTAAGTGATTTTCCCACATCATTTGATCTGTTTCCATTCCTAGCTACACTAAATGTGCTTCTAAGGAAAACTACATTGACTTTACAAATTTTCAACTTCTTTTTAATGTGTTAAGTACATTATCCCACTTGTTCACTACGCATTTTAAAAATAATAGCTCATAATAATCTCCAGGTCCATCATGCTATCACAAAAGGTAAGGTTTCGTTCCTTTTTACAGCTGAGTAGTATTCCATTGTGTAAATGTACCACCGCTTTTCTGTCCACTCGTCCACTATGGGTACTTGGGCTGTTTCCAGATCTTCGCTATTGTAAATAACGCTGCTATGAACAAAGGGGAGCATATATTCTTTCAAATACGTGTTTCAGGTTTCTTACAATATGTTCCCAGAGGTGGGATCGCTTGGTCAAAAGGCAGACCCATTTTTAATTTTTTTGAGAAAACTCCATACCGTTGTCCACACATAGTCACAGACAGCAGTGCGGCTGGTGGTGGCCAGAGGGAAGCAGGGTTGGGGGCTGGGTGAAGGTGGGCAAAGGAGGGGATGGGGACATATGTAACAGTGTCAACAGTAAAAATAAAGTTAAACATATACTGAAGCAAGTTTAAGCATATAGAACAAAAAGTAATACTTCCTGGAAAAAATAACTACTCATGAACCCATTCTTTAACACAAATACAGACGTGGAATCATACACCTTGGGTGTTTCAAGGCAGCTCTGATTTCAAATATTCTACCCGCTCATTCAACAATTGTCTCTAGTTTTCAGCTTTAAAATATTGTCACCAGTGATATAAAACAGAGTATTCTGAATTACTGCCACAGTTTCTTGGAAATATTTTACTAATTTTTTATTCAATAAGTTCAGTTTGCAGGTGTTTAGTTTTAAAGTCCTACATGAGACCCTCTGGAGCAGGCTTACGTGTTTAGGACACTGTCCCTGCTCTCTAGCTGTTTATCCTTTGAGATGGGCAATTCTGTGTCTACATATAAGCACACTCAAGTTCAGTCTGGTGTTGGTGCCAAGCCCCTTGTTTTAATTCCTGTCTTCATTATCTCATTGGCCCATGAAAGAAAACACTGAAATAAAAGATGCCTAAATGCCAAAGTAATTTCTAATATCTCCTATGTGTGTGCCCACTGGTTCATTTGAACTTAAATATCTGTGTCTCCAAGAATGAATTTTCCTAAAATAGACAGATGCAAGTGTCATTTAAGGGTTGTGCAGTAGTAATAGGGTCTACTCCCCGAAATCGCTTGACAGAATATGGAATTAACCCTCAAGAGAACATAAAGAAAAGGCACTGTGATCGGCAAACTCCTAAGGAATGTGCAATCACGATAAACTAGAATTCGTGTGGGAGTGGATTTGGAAAGTACACTGTTCTTGTCCCTGTTCCATCATGAAGAATAGGATTGAGCCCTAGAGTTACTCTTTAAATCATTTTTACTAAAGAAAAATTCTGGCAAGAAAGGAAAAATCTACAAATGAGACAAGTGTCGACTATGGCAATTATGATGATGAATGATTTGCTGAACAATATATTACACAGAGATTTTTGCTCTCTGTGAGAACTGTAATATTATTTTACACTGTGTCCCTTGAAACACAATTCTACCAGTAGAAACCACTGCTGCGCTTCTCTGTCCACTTTAAAAGAATTAAAAGAGGAGAGAATAATTAGGAAAGTTATTCAGAGGACTCTCAATAAACCCAAAATTATACCCATTCTACCAGCTGATTTTAAAGGTTGATTTTAATCCCCAAATAGCTGGACCATAAAACATCACTTTTCTCCATGCACTGGGATGTAAATTTGAATTATCCTATGTAATGTTTTTTGAATCTGTATTTATAAGTAACAAGATTTACTAGGAAAAAATATACAGATGGCCACAGTCCAATGTAACACTTCACCTCAACCCCCAATCCAAATCACTGACTCAGTCTGCTGGTGTTGATATTTGTATCCCTAATTCCATCTTCAGAAGTGTATTTAGGCTATGAAGGCAAAAGGATCAAACAAGATTTGTTAATGGTACAGGCAGGCACTGCTGACCTATTATTTACCTAATCACCAAGGTTTGGACATCTCCACCTACCAGGTCCCTTCAGCCCATCCACACCCATCCACTTTTAATGCACAGAATGAGAAATCTTCAGTAGTGCAGTTATGTTAATCCCATTACTGTCACAAATTTTTCACACCCTCTCCCCAAACCACCTCCTTTTCTAAAATTAGACCTCCTTATCTTCACCTGGATTACCACACTTTCCTGTTCCAAATTCCTAATTTCTAACATTTCTAAATTTAAACAGCCTTCAAATCTGCTAGAAGTAGCTTTCCTTACAATTATCATCCTGGCTTTAGATCTCACAGTAAGATACAAATACATATTGGTAAATACCTAGAAATAATATATTTTCTGATTTAATTTTCATTAGTTTCTCCACCATCTCACTCCATCAGTCCTCTCTGGGCATTACCAAAGTGCTTGGCCCTGAGTTAAGAGCCAAAAAGGCGAGAAAAAGGTAATGTCTCCACTACCCTACCAATACTGGAGCCAGTCAATCAAGTACCTGAGGACCACTAGGGATTTTACTTCCTTCACATTTTCATATGTTCCTATTTACATTGCTCATTCTTGGGAATGTATTCATCGCCTAACTCAGACCATTCAGCACAGACAATGATAACTTCAGTGAATGAGAAGAAGAGGGCAAAGTACTAAAAGCTAAACTGTCTGTTGCTTTGCAAACATTCATGTATATACGAGGTCTGTCCAGAAGGTATCCAGCCACATAATGAAAAAAAATAGAGATATTTAGTGAAGAAGATACAAGGTACAGGAAACATTGTACATGGGACAATGACACCTTCAAAGTAGGCACCTTGGAACCTCATATTGTTCTTTCAATCACCATCAACTGCCCCGTCATATTGTCCTGAATATCATTGAGGAGTCTGAAATCTCTGCCCTTTCAAAGGTCATTTTAGTTTTGGGAAAAGCCAGAAGTCACAAGGTCCCAAATCTGGACTGTAGGGGGGCTGAGTCACCTGGGCAATTTGATGTTTTGCCAAAAAACTCTGTAGGAGACCTGAGGCATGAGTGGGCGTGTTGTCGTGATGAAGCTGCCAATCACCTGTTGCCCATGGCTGCAGCCTTTTGAATCATCCAAAAAGTTTCCACAGAAGAATGCTCAAACTTAGCATGAAATTTGATGCAGAATCGTTGCTCTACTCATACAATATTTTGAAGGTGACGGCCATGCAGTACACATGCTCACTCAATGGCGTCTACCACCACCCCCTCTGACTAATACAGTGAAGTCATCACTGTTCACACAATGGACTGAGCACTCCAGTCCATTGTCCTTGGCTGCCAGGTCACACCAATGTCACACAAACCATTTTTGTTATATTAACAATGGCTGGACCTTTTATGGACAGACTCATAGATATTGCCTAAAAATCTTGTTTAAATGCACATTCTGACTTAGTAGATCTAGGCTGCGCCTGAAACTATGCATTTCTAACAAGCCACCAGAGATGCCTGAAGCTGATGCTGCTAGAGCATTGAGCAGCAGGGCCTACAGTGGAAGGTCTCTGAGTGCAATGTCACCATCTTTTATGTCTGCCCTAGACCAGTGCCTGTCCCACTGCCTAGCATGCAGTAAATGCCCAATAGGCAGCTTTGGAATGAATAAAAACTTATGGAAGAAACATATTAAAGAAGAAAAGAATATAGAGAAGGAATGCATTCATCTCAACTCAATTTTCTCTTATGTAGAGCTGGCCAATTCATTTTCAAACCCAACTTCTATGTTGGCCATCAAACTGATCCATATTTGACTCACTGTCTCTATCCATCTGCTCCTCCCCACACACCTTGCCCTCAGATTGGGCCACTTTCCCCACTGCATATACATATATGCATGCCCATTTCATAGAGTTCCCCATAAGCTGCTCCTCTTCCCCCGTAAACTTAGGGCCACCAACCTCTTCCACTCGAGTGCCACCTCCTCCATGGCATCCTGCTCAGCTTTCTCAGCCACACCCAATATCACCTTCATGAAGTCTGCAGATCCCAGTTCTGTTTAGACATTGAAGATAGAGCAAAATAACACAAGAGCACTCCATAGAGGAGAAAATTTGTTCATTTGGTGACAAAGTATTGAAATGTCCTTCGATCAGGGTAAAATTCACTGACAGAGTTCAGTCTTGTGTTTGCCAACTCCTGCTAAGTAAATAAGAAAATAAATCATCTTCCGTAGCTTATTCTGCTCTTTACTTGGGGTACAGGGAAAGGTGAAAAATTCGAGTGGTTCATGTTGTTCTCTCACCCACCATCAACCATGCCACCATATTTTCCTGAATTTGTAAAAACCAGACACCATGACGTGCTGTGGTAGAGCGGTTACACCACGGGTTTGGGAGACCAGCACTTAAGTTTAACTAGTGGTTCCATCATTCGTTATATCTACGGCTTCAGCCAAGTCTTCTGGTTTGTGAACACACAGCTCTGCATTTAAAGAGGTTAAATGACACCCAGTAAAGTTTTTGTAAAGATTAAATGAGATAGCAGATGTGAACTGCTTAGCAAAGTGCCTGGCATGTGGTAGGTGCTCCAAGTGTGCTGCAGTGACCACTGCCACAGAGGGTTTTACAAAGGCAGTGGTTCCCCCAGTGCGGCCGTCACAACCACAGCAGCAGCATCACCTGAAACGTGGGAGAAATGCACATCCTCAGGCCCCACCCCGGACTTCCTGAGTTGGAAACCTGGAGTAAAGCCTGGCATTCAGTGTTTTAACAAGGCCTCCTGGTGAATTTGATGCACGCTAAATTTGAGAAGCACTGTTCTAAAGATTAAAGGAACTGGAGATATAAGCCACATAAGCTTAGTGTCAGGCACAAGAGGAGACACTAACTATTTCCTATTATTTTTATTAGGATATGGTTTTTGTTCGGAAAGTGCTTTCATTCTACTTCCTAACACTATCCTGTCCTGCCCCACACATGGAACTACCTAGTCACTCCAGTTACAGAGCTGCCTGATCGCCGACCTTTGAGAGTGCCCCTAACTGCTGCTCACAACTCTTTAATTGCTGATCCAGTTGCCTTCCTGGAAACACCCGTGGGTCTAATTAGCAGCGGCTGACCCCTGGCTGCAGGAGCGTGCCTGCCCGCCGTCCCAGAGAGCAACACTGGAGGGCGAGTGAGTGCACACACAGCAACACTGCCCGCCCCTCTTCACGGGCTCAGCAAGCGTTGCCATGGTCACGTGACCCCACTGTGTGCATGATTCTGAACGGCTTCGGCTGGTTTGAGCTTTGATTTTGGTTTTCTGTTTTTCTTTGCTTTTGTTTTGTGAAAATTGGGGGGCATGAGTAGGGGAGAGTTGCTTTTGTTTCCTTAACAACAGAACAGTAAAACTTTTCCATAAAAACTGTGTATTGCTGAAGGCCAGACCGTTAAGCAGCTGGGGCATTTGGGGCACTGCCTGTTACTGATTTTATTTCCTTTTCACTGCACTTGCAAGCAACTCATTTATCTTTAAGTTACCAAGCAAGAAATGGGAAAGCACAGAAATATGTTTTATTTAAAGTAGTGTTTGGGGCTAGGCACGGTGCGGGAAGTGGGCACTGCTCCCGCCGATTTCGTTTTCATTACGCTGCACTGGTGCAGGGACCATTTATCTTTTTCGGAGTCCCACTTTCAGCTCTCTGCCTCCCTTAAGTCCCGCTCCAGTCCCCCCTCCCGCCCCTCCTGTCTCACCGGTGTTCTTGAATTTTGATGAGAACAACTGGTGGAATCCAGGACAAGTGATTCCTTTGGGTACCAAGCCCCAGAGCATCCTTGTCCTCTCTGAGAGAGCTGGCGTAGGATACATAATGCATCATTTCATGGCGTCAACCAGCAAAGAACCTGTTTTTTGTTCTTATCCAAATGGTATAAATTATAACCAGGAAAATATTCCACTTCCACATTTGTTCTTCTTTAAAACGGAGATACATGATTCTACCATCTATCAATGCAATCTGTACCACAGCAGTGAAACAAAATTGGAATAAGCTAGAAATGTCCTCAAAAACCAAAGAAATCAAGGTTCTTAAATAAGTTCTATTTGTTTGCTTTTAAAACATGACACCACTCCCACCCCAAAGACTCCGTCGAAAAAGGCACTGCATTATCAACATGGCGGAAAAACGGGTTCAATGCATGACTATCACGATAGTAATTCTGATTTGCACGATTTGCACTAGATCCACTTAGCTCCCATTTCTAAATCAAACTGGATTTTCCTGCTGTCGCATAAATCATGTTTTACAATTGCCGAGTACATTGTCACCTATTTGAAATTTTAAGGACTGGTTTATCTGAAACGAATGAGCTCTACCAACACATCTTTATTTAATAGCAAAAAGCAGGAAGACACCTTTGATGGCCCCATAATGACTGCCTTTCGGTTGATCATAGTGGACAATGAATGACAATCGCCGATTTTCTTCTCTCTCTCCTCATCAGTTGACTGTGAGCTGGGAAACACACACTAATCCCAAGTCTAGCAAAGGTCAAAATAAGGTGTGCTCTCCACAAATATACCTGTGATGAATTGCAAAACCTTGACAGTATTTTTAATATCATTATGCAGACATATTTTCAATGACACTGGAGAAATAGGACCATTAAAAATAGGGATACCAGAAGGATTAGTTATTATTTAGAAACTTCTATGATTTAGCTTTTAAATAAATATTATGGTATAAGCTAAAACAAGTAATAAAGTATTTACTCAAATAGGATATGCCAATTAGAAGAAATATCTTGCCACCTGAAAACTAACAGCATGACAAGGTAAAGAACATCAGCCACAAAGAAACTTTTCCTCACTGTAAAATTACTTCATTCCACATAAAGTTAAATCTTGTCATGTTAAACCATTTCAGCACATGTTTTTCTGGCTCAGCCCACTTACGATACGTGTAGTCTAGTTTCTCTCTAAAATATAACATGGTGGAAATGTACTGAAGTCTCGTAAGTATCTAGAATAAGATGATCTCTGTGCTTCCCACCCAAGTTCTCCAAATTGTGAAAGCACAAATTGCTTTCCTATTTCATCTTTCTAAGATCATGATGGACTAAGTCACGGATAATCCAAAGATAAACGCAAGAGTATTTCTTTCTCTTTATGCTAATGCACAACATTTAAGAAGTGAACCAATAGAAACACAAATGCTGTTTATGAAAAGAATATAAGTCAAACTTAAATGTGAGCCATTAACTTGTGGCAAGGTGACCTATTACCAAAAAAAAAATCCAAATCAGGCAATTACTTATCACGTGTCTGTAACACTTAGCTTCTCTTTTAACGAACCCTGCCAATGCCAGCCTTCGTAGAAACCGAATTTTAGTCTGTCAAGACACAGCAAAATGAAAATACACCAAGCCAGTGTCAAACTCACAATGAACTCTTTGGGTGTCAGATTTAAATATTTTGGCTTTGGCTGATATAATTCATAACCTGACATAGTTTAAACCTAGTAAGCCAGGGTTTTTCCCCCTGTTACTCCTGAGCCATTCACAGCGCATGTCTGTAAGCATTGCTGATGAGGCGAAGGCCAAGCAAGGACAATTGCTGACACTGGGCTGCGTGCCCTGTACACACTCCCAGCGAGAAAACTGAGGAGCAAATGTGTAAGTGAGAGACAAGCGGCAAAAAGAAGACTTCGCCGAACAGATTCCCGAAACAATCTTTTAAAAGTCAAAGCCGGTTCTTTCCTATTTACAATCTGATATGTAATCAAATTAGCTTAGGTGTTAATTTTATGTTACATTATTTTTTTATTTTAAAGTTAATCCCATAAAAGAGAACAACTGCTAAGAGTTAACTTCATCTAGGATTTAAGGAGCTTCAAAAGAAAAAAAAAAGTGTTGAAGTATGCAAGCATAAAAACATAAATAAATCCCTAAAACGATGTAGAACATCTCTTAATTGTGGTCTTGGCGTACTTTCCTCTATTGCAATGTCACTATAAACATCGTGTTGAATTATGAAAATGAAGCTCTTTGGTCAGCTTGGTGATTCATTGTTTTTTACTAAATGATCCATTAAATCCTAATAATTTCCCAAATGCAAACTGTTTTAGAAAATTATCAACCTAACTTAAGTTTTTAATCAGGAAGAAGACTTACTGATGTTAAAAAGAACATTCGTTCCTTTATTCATTCTCCCAACTAATAGTTATTAGCTTGGCAAATCTATACTAGATTCCTATGACCATCCAACCCTCAGGTCTCACCCCATGTCTGTTTTGTTTGTTTGTTTGTTTTTTCAGAAGAAGTCCTAATATTAATGAAGGGGATTTAGGGAAGGGATCCCCCACTTGGACTTCATTCTCACTGCCTAGGGCTCCTGCTCAGTGTCTCCAGCTTCTGCACCCCTCCTTCTCACCAGAGGCCAGCTCAAGCCATTTTCTGAAATAACCTGCAGTTTGCAGAAAACACGAATAAGATGAAAAGTCCTCATACGGCATATTTAAAAAAATCAAACTCTGATAATAGATCTTATTGTTTTTCTCTAAGTATGTATGCTTAAAGGAAAGAACAAAATTTAAAATCACAAAATCAAAAAAACATTTGATAGAAGTAGAGCTAAAGAGGTGAAGGTAGAGACAGAGGTGGAAACAGCGATAGAGAGAGAGACGTGTATCACACTCTGGCCAAGGGTTTCCACACAGCAGTTCCCAGGCTGCCGTCACTCCGTCCCAGTGTGTTCCCCATTCAAATCAAAGGGAGAACGGGCAGTGTAGCAGGTTTTCAAAGAGCTTAGTTTGTTCAATGTGAAGGACTATCTGTTATTCTGAGAATGTAGTTCTTACTTTTTTTGCTGTTAAAATATACTCTCGTTGATCGAATAATAGCAATAATGATGTTGGTTTGCTGGGGAAAACTTGTGCTTACTTGGTCCATTAAAAGTTGGCAAACCACTGTCAGTCCACAATATTTGTCTCTTCATTGTTGCGTTGTATGAATTGCCTATTTAAATTGTATTTAATCCACACACTATTATTTTATAGATGGAGCTTAGTCAGATAAAGAAACCAGAACACAGTCCCATGGCCAGTAAGTGCCAGAGTGGGAAAGAGGATCAGCCTTCTGACAACACGTCAGTGCCTTTTGTTTTGGAACCACGTAGATGTCCTTGAAAGATAATAACACAAGACGTATTCCTCATATATTCCCCATATTGCTCATCCACAGAACAGTGTGCAGTTAGGAAGAAAGCAGACACCAAATGTTCCAGTTGTGCTAATCATCTCTGTGTTCTAGTTGTTAATAATGCCTACTACTTGGAGAACTGGATGGACGATTTCGAATAGAACAAGAATAAGATGTTTCCCGCCCACCCCAACCCAACAGACTGGCAAGCTACTTGACTGAATAGACTGCATAAAGCACAGGGTTTACAGTCTCATGAACCAAGGATAAAATTTCACGTAAGCAAAGTGAATTGCACAACACATAGTTATTCAGTTAATTCAAGAAAAAAGCACCAAACCTACTATTAAAAAAAGAACTGGCTGGTTGTATAGTCAACTTCACTACATAATTCCTCATTATGAAGTAACTAAGCTCACCCTTACAATAGGGAGGTTTCACTATGATGCTGAATGGTGGCAGAGGCTTGGCTGCATAATCATTGATTAAAATCTTTGAAAGGCTGAAAACCAAAGAGATCTACAGGTTCAGAAAATGATAAAATATATGTAAAATACTTCTGATAAAAGGAAAGTATTCTCTTTTTTCCCTAGACAAACAATTTCTTATTTTGTTGTTTGTTATTTGTCATATTTGCAGAGCTTCTTTACTCCTAAAGCGTCAAAGTCAGGTTGCAACGGCAAAATCACCATCATAGTTTTTCTTTACAAAATGCTGGTTGGCAAAAAAAAAAGATGTTCATTTGTTTTACTGGCTTTCTTTCTCTAGGTTTGTCCTTTCTGGAATTTGAATAAACACATAAAAATACATAAATCTCTGAAGATGAAATCTAAATCTCTTTAGCATGCAGTGCTTTAAAATAGATGAAGAATTGTTAAAAAGAAGAATGGTGAATACATGAGAATAAAATTAAAGGCTACAGCCTTGGACTGAAGAAAAGAGAATTTCATGTGGAATTAAGCTTTTTTAAATAACAATGTCTGTCCACATAACAAATAATAAGTGTGGTCATTTTCAGGTTAAAAACATGGAGCAAATGGCCATGGGCTGTGTTTTATGCCAAAAGAGTTCCGCTGAGAATTTTTTCTCTTTTAATTCATTTTTCATTTTGTTTCAAACAATTTACTGCTTTCTTGTGCGATCCCTGAGAGGACTATTTTAGTTCAAAGGATCCCAACTGATGAGCAACACATCAGAAGCACAATTTATTGTATATTTACCATTATTAGTGCCCATGTTTTCTGATAGGTCAAGTCATACCCAAAGTCTAGAAATATATTTATGACAGAAAAATGAAAGAACATCACTTAAGTATAGTTACCTATCAAGGAGTTTTATAAAATAATAGTAAAGATGGTATAAGAGGCTTCCTCCTGATACAAAAATCTAGAGGTGTAAATGAAATCTGCAAAGATTCAAAGGGAAAAAATGAATTCTACTCTCCCAGAAAGAAGTGATCCTCAATATAAAGTTGTTGTTTAGGCAGCGACTTTCTACCCCTCTCCCTGAATGATTTTTCAGCAGATCTGCCGGACCTCTAACCTTGTCATTAATGGGCTGTGGCTCCCTTGTCTCTACTAAACTCTGCTCAACCCGGCATCTTTCTATGATGACCCTTGTGGACCGTATTTAATGACAAAAATACTCATCTCTTGTCTGATTTTTCCCACTTTACCATTTCCATTTTATACCCTTTATGATGTCTTTACTTCTGTGTGTTTTGGGAAAGGGGGTTCTCTGCATGCAGCCTTTCGACCCCACTCTGCTGCACAACAATGGGCCACGAACCTGGAACACTCCTTACCGAGAAATAAGGAGTCCTCTCATCCAGTGCTGAACTTATCACCCTGTTTGGGGTTATCTTCCCCTGATTCAGACCCAAGGTACACTCCCTTGTTGTGCTTAAGCATGTGTGCCAGGCGGCACCTGGGGAGGAGATGGGGACTTTCTGCTGAAGCACAAAAGGGGTCAGTTGCCCTGTGTCAGCTGCTGGGAAGGACCTGCTGACCGTGCGTGACTGATGCCCACTACTGGAGCTGATCTTGCTCTGTCTCTTCTCTATGTGAGTAAAGCATTGTTGCATCCAGTGCTTGACTGTGTTGTGTTTCCCTTGACAACTTAGATGCCAAGATGATGCGCTGGCCAGAAGTGCTCATTCTTCTATTTCTGGTAATAGGCAACGGGTGTCATTTGGTCAGCACTATGAAAGGCCCGTCTCTCCTCTGCTGTAAATCCTCCCTATTACCAGCATCTCTACCTCCCTCGTGAAGCCTTTTCTACATTCATGGAAGCGATATGTAAAAATCAAGGGTAACAGCATCAGGGAGACCCAGGTTCTAGCCCTGGCTTTAACACATTAATCATGTATCTGGTGTTTCATTACTGGAGTCTCAGATGTGTCTAAGTTCTTGTCATTTGGAGTGAAGTAACAAATAGAAAGTATGCCGCAGGTAGTCACTAAATATTAATGGCTACTCCAAGTTTACTACTCAATTTTGTTAGGCCCCTTGATTCCAAGGAAGAGTCAGTGACGGGGCTGACACAACCAGGGGGTTATCTTAAGGATAAACTTGCACAGAAAGTGCTGAACAACTTGGTAGCAGGAAGGTCAGGTATTGTAGTACATTTTGGCCTTGGAAAGCACAAAACTGTAGCAGAGTTGAACTTTGGAATTTTCAGGGAATAGCTGACCATTAATGTGACTCGGGCATTCTGTGTCTACTTCTCTGTCCGCCCCCTCTATTAACCAGATTCTTCCCCCTTCTTACACCTCCCTCCCTCTATTGCTATCTCCATCTCTCTATCTCTATCCCCACCTCTCATTGATTTCATCTTGCAGGAGGCGGATCATGACCAACCCAACCCCTCTCTCCATCAAGACTGGCTTTCGGTCTCCCACCCATAGCTGCCTCCTCCTCCAACTATTTCTTACTTCAAATGTGCTCAGGTGAAATCCCGTTGGCCCAGTTCATCTTAATGCACCAACCCATGCCACTGAATTGGCTTCCTTTGGGTCAGGGGCCCTAATACAATCCAATCTTTTGTGGGACTGGGGTGAGAGAGCAAAGTCAGGAGCACCTGGCACAACAGTGACTGAGAAAGAGCAGCCCTTTCAAGGATGTGACCATATAGATGGGGCTGTAGGAAGGACAAATCTTGAGAATGACAGAAAATACAGGATGGGGCAAAAGCAGGTTTACAGTTGTTTGTGTTGGAAATAATACAACAGTTAGCAAATAACACAAGAATGAACTCTGTGTTTCACATACTCACAACTGTAAACCTACTTTTGCCCCACCCTGTACAACGTTGTCCTTTTCTAGAAATTCATACGACACTCATTACCAAGGGTGCTAAATCTTATTTTATCAGCAAGCATTCTGAGGAACAGAACAAAGTGGAGTGGAGGGTTATATGTAGTTCATCTGAAAAATTCCGCGCTTCACCAGGGGATTCTAAAAAGCCACTCTCTACCGTTACATCCGGGTTGAAAACCACCACTCAATACGATCCAATTCATCTCTTAATTATACATAATTTCACATTGCTTACTGCTTCAATTTTAGTGCATTATCCCAAATTGGTTGTGACCTTTTTAATTGTAGGCTGTGTACTGTATATAGACACATCTTTGTAACCTTTCTCTTTCTCCTTCCTTGATGATCCTGGGTAAAGGCATAGTGCTAAATTAACACTCTCATAGAAGAAAGAACTTTGGAAATCTTCACTCTGCTCATTCTTTTGTAAATTAGAAAACAGAGTCCAAGACAGTAAAAATAGCTTGTTCGAGATCACACAGCTAATGAGCACCAAAGCTCAGACAGGAACCTGGGTAGGCCAAGGCCCCAGGCAGAGCTGAGGTATCCTCTCTGTCTGTTGCTGATGATGACACGCAAACACGGGTATCTCAAATTCTGAACACTCCTTTACAATTGATGTAGCTGTTACTGAATTTGTCCGATACTTCTTTCAATACTAAAGTAGTATCTATACGTCTGTGTACATGTCTAAAATATACTCAATTATCTCAGCATTTTCACATAGAGTCTATGCTCATTATTCAGAGTAGTTATGTTCTGTAAAGTTGCAAAAACACTGAATTAATGACTATTGAGCCATTGCTCCCACGAAAAATACAGGGTTAGTTTCCTGCAAGCTTCTGGTCACATTTTCATCAACCAATCAATAAATAACCTTGTTCTGTGTTTCTGTTTAAAGACAACTTATTTACTATGTATCCTTCAGTCATTACCATGAGCTCACAGTCAACAGCACTATAACACATGCCTGCACGACGTTTATCTAACACACATCTTTTCTCCATAAGGCGCATCACAGCTTTCTTGCACTTAGAAACACTAGACAGCACTTCAGTGCTGCGGTTAAGGGGCATTTTAAACAGCGAACTCACAAACAAAAAGCCCAGAAATGCAGGGGGAAAAAGAAGTGGCACTGAACAGGTAACGAAGAGGACACTTGTGTACACTCTGAGAGCTGAAACAAGTAGGCAGAAACATCACCTTGTTTGCCCTCTGCTGGGAACATTCACATCAGGGGACTCAAATTTTTCAGCCTCCTGCACACATCTGAGAGTGACCGCGACAGTGCCATGAGTACTGGTTTTGAGGTTAGAAATAAATTTACACATACGGAATCTGTGAATAATGAGAATTGACCGTATTTATATATGATCTAGGAGATTAAATTGCAGTATATTTTCTGCCTGATATTTTGTTATCTCCTATCCATAAAGACTACTATAATAAATGAGCAGCCAACAGTGCCTTTGATGTTAGTGGAATACAGCCTCCAGGACCACCGTTTCTAAATAACACTATGTTATCCAAAAGTAGGAAGAGAGCATCGAGGCTAAGCAAAATAATACATTATTTACAAATAATCATTTATAAATACTGTGCTACTTTTGAACTTTACAATTACATTATCCTTGCATTTTAATGTACACCTCTATAATGCATTCACAGTAAAGAGTGCCTTTTAGAAACAAAACAATATATTTAGAACACAATGTATAGGTTTTAATGAATATTCACTAGAGAAAAGGCTTTGTAACACTAGGTAAAATATATGCATATTTACAAATGTATTTTTCCTTCAGTCTGTGTAGCCTCAAACACAAGGTGGATTTTGAAAACTCTTTCCAAAGCAGAGATCGTGACTTAGTCATCCAAAATTTAATATTGTTTAGTTTTCCCTGAGTGTTAATAACTCATTGCATTTTTTAGAATTTGTATTAATTGCCAAAAGTTATAAGTTAGGAGAACAAATCTAATTCTCTGTATTCACTTGAAAATAGTCATCCCTGAACACCGTCCCCCATTCCTGCCTGGAAACCACCAGCAAATGCTGGATAGTAGCTGCCTCCTGTGCAGGGTGAACGCCTTCTCCTGCCAGCCTGAGATTCCCCCACTTCCTACGACCCCTCACACTAGAGCTGAGTGTCCTAGTCTTCATTGTAAAATTAAGAGCTCAGGTAAGTATTTCACTTACTAATGCCTCCATCAAAAAATGAGACAAAAATAACAGTAAGGATCACAAGCTTCTCTTTCTGGCACCCTGTTCATTCACATCCGCATTGGAATTGGTGTTTCCTGTCCTAAACACTTCTGACACACTTCTGACTATGTTAAAATGCCCTCCCCATAGTATCAAATCTGGGATCATGATCGTGCCTATAGCTCCGTACAGTTTACAGAAGCTCAAGCTTTATCTAATTGAATCGTAGTAATAGAGGTAAGGTGGAGAAAGCAGGTATTTTCATTCTCACTCTACCAAAAACCGTCCGAAGTCCATAGATATTAAACAGGTTGTCCAAGGCCACACAGCTAGTTATAGACCAAAAAAGGTGAAATCCAATCTTCTGGTTTCAAATCCAGTGCTTTTCCTAATACACTTTGCATATGAGCAAAAGGGCTAACCCATACTTTATCACATATTGAAGTTTTAATATATATTCATCATTGAGGTAAAACGACAGAGTGATAGAAATGAAGGTCTCGTTTTTATATTTCACATAGAAGAGCCAATTTCACTTGCATAAGAATACTTTTGTTCATGTCACTCCATTGCTGCGACGAAATAAAATACGTGTATGGTTCTGTGTATGGATGTGTGTATGCTCCAGTACACATAAACACTCCTCATTCCAAACAAGAATGGAAGCAGTTCACCATTACAACAAGACTAAAACAACTGAGGAAATTGTGTTAAGGGAAAGGAAAAGTAGGAGAGAGAAAATAAAGCCAGAGGTATGGTTAGTATATGAGTGCATGCTACAATAATCAGATGCTTCATTCAAGACCGTATATTTTACTCCCAGCTTCCCGGTGATCAGTGCACAGAGGGAAACATCATCAGCTACCCAATTCACCGTGTCAGGGAAGAAAATATGTTACTGATGTCTGAGAGCGATTTTCCCCCCGAGAGTCCTCATAAACTCCCTTTGGTACAATATAAAGACCCTGATTCTCCACAATATTAAAACAGTGAATAAAAGAATAAACCATGGTTCCCTTGTTATTTCTTATAAGATTTCCCAACATAGCCAAATCACAATTCAGTAAAAGCAATCCTATTAAGAGCCAACATAAAATAGTCCAGCTAATCAGCAAATCTGATGGCTAGATTAATAAAAACAGATGATAGACAGGCAGACACACAGGTGGTTGATGACTTTCTGGCATTCTATACATACTATTTTCCCATTCAAGAGTTCAAGGTTAAAACTCTCTGACAAGATCTTGGCACAGAACAACTTCACGTTGTTGACGAAAGACAAATCCCTAACTTTTGCCCGCCCGCTGAGGTGGGTCCAGGTTACATGCTGCATGTGAAGTAACAGAAGCCCTTCCCCACGGCCCAACAGACGGGAGCCAAGGGTGGCACTGAGGGCAGGTCAGTGGCACTTCTCCTCTCACCTAGACAGCTGGCCCCTCCTCAAGAGATGGGTAAGTGCCAAAGGCTCTGGCAGCTGACCTCTCATTCTGATCTTCAGTCCTGTACCATCAGCAGCCCGCTGAACATTTCCATCTGGCCATAGTGTCTGCCTTTCAACGTGCTTTTCTATTCTTGTATTGGCAGTCTCTAGTGGTGACCTCACTTCCTACCCATTCATCCAAACCAGAATCACAGGGATGGTGTCATCTTTCCTGTCCTTCCCTTCGCCCCATCGGAGAACGAGTCCTTCCACTGTTAGCTCTCACCACCTGAGCCATCCCTCCATGCCTTTTTTCATGGCCCCAGTTCAGGAGAACACCACCTGTCGTGTTCCTGAATAATGCTCCTAAAGATCCCTGTATCTTTCCTTCCTTACGCCTACCGACCCTCACACTGAGGAGGAATATTTCCAAAACCCCACTATACTACTGCTACTATTATTACTAATACTACTACTATTACTGATAGCATTTATTGAGACATTACCACGTGCCAGCCACTGTGCTAAGTACTTTACATATATTATCCTTATATTCTTTTTTTAAATGTCAGCTTTATTGAGGTATAAAATTATAAGCTATTTTAAGTGTACATCATGGTGATTATATATGTAGTATATGTAGAATATAGTATAGTATATATAGTATAGTATATATAGTATAGTGTATGTATAATATAGTATATATTATATACTATATATTATATACTATATACATTATATATAACCTGCTATATATACATATAGTATATGTACTAGAATATGCTATATATTATACTATACTATATACTACTATACTATATAGTATATTAATATATACTATATATTCTATATATATATTATATATACTAGTACCATAGTATATCCTATATACTATATATACTAGTATTTTCCCAACCTAATTAATTAACACATTCATCTCCTCACATATTTATCGTGTGTGTGTGTGAGAATATTTAAGTTCTACTCTCTTGGCAAATTTCAACTCTACAACACAGTGTCATCAACAGTAGTTTCCATGTTTTACATTGGGTCCTCAGACATTATTCATCTTATAGCTGAATGTTTGCACCCCTTTACCAATCTCTCCCTAGTCCCCCACCCCCAGCAACCCTGACAGCTACTTTTCTACTCTCTGTCTCTATGAGCATGACTTATTTTTAGGATTCCGTATATAAATGACACTGCGCAGTAACTGTCTTCTCTGGTTAACCTCACTTAGTGGAATGCCATCGAGGTATGTCCATGTCGTCAAAAATGGCAGGATTTCCTCCTTCGCCGTGGCTGAGTAACATTCCACAGTGGGTGCGCGCTGCATCTTCTTTACCCATTCGTTCCGTGGTAGACGCTCAGGCTGTTTCCGCACCTCAGCTGTCGTAAATAGGCTGCACTGAACCTGGCGGTGAAGATACCACTTCCACATCCTGTTTTTATTTCCTTGCATATACACTCAGAAGTGAGACTTGCTCAATAATATGCTAGTTTTATTTTAATTTTTTGAGAAACCGTTTCGCATAGTGGTTGCACCAATTTACATTCTCAAAAACAGAGCACAAGAGCTTCCTTTTCTCCATAGCCTCACCAACATTTGTTATCTCTGGTCTTTTTTCTTCCAACTTAATTTTTTAAAGTAAAATTGGGTAATTTGTGCTAAATAGTGTGTTTTTTAAATTATTTTGTTGTTGTTCAAGTACAGTTCTCTGCATTTATCCCCCCTCTCCCCTCCACCCCAGCCATCCCTACCTCCCTCCCCTGATTCCATCCCCCTCTTGCTTTTGTCTATGGGTCCTTTATAGCTATTCTTGAAAACCCTTCCCCCTTTCCCACCCCCCATTATCCCCTCCCACCTCCCCTCTAGTTACTGTCAGATTGTTCTTAATTTCAGTGTCTCTGGTTATATTTTGCTTGCTTGTTTGTTTAGTTGATTAGGTTCCACTTAAAGGTGAGATTATATGGTATTTGTTTCTGGACTTTTTGATGACAGCCATTCTGATAGGTTTGAGGTGATATTTCATTGTGGTTTTGATTTGCATTTACCTGATAATTAGTGATATTGAGCACCTGTCCATGTACCTATTGGTTACTTGTATTTCTTTGGAAAAATGTTGTTTCGGTTCCTCTGCCCATTTTCTAATTGTATCGTTTCAGGCTTGGGGGGAGGTTTGTATCTTTATTTGTTTGTTTGCCATAGAGTTGTATGATTTTTTAAATATATTTTGGAGATTAATCCCTTTTCAGATATATGGTTTTAAATTATTTCTCCCATTCAGCAGGTTGCCTTTTTATTTTTTTGATGATTTCCTTCACTATACAGAAGCTTTTTAGTTAGTGCCTTTTATATATTATTACTCATGTTGCCTTTACTTTTGGGGTCAAATCTAAAACTCATTGCCTAGTTTCATTTTTCTGCATGTATCTGTCCAATTCTCCTAGCACCATTTATTGAATAAACTACCTTTAGCCCATTGTAAGTGCTTGCTTCTTCTGTCAAATATTAATTAACTATATAGGTGTGAGTTTATTTCTGGGCTCTCTTTTCTATTCTACTGATCTATGTGTCTGCTTTTAAGCCAATACCATGCTGATTTGATTTCTATGGCCTTATAGTATAGTTTGATATTAGGTAGAGTGATTCCCCCAACTTTGTTGTTCTTTCTCAGGATTGCTGTTGCTCTGCGGAGCCTTTTGTGGCTCCATAAATTTTTGAAATATTTGTTCTAGTTCTGTGAAATACATCATTAGAATCTTGATAGGAATTGTATTAAATCTATAGATTGCTTTGGGTAGTATGGACATTTTAATGATGTTAATTCTTCCTGTCCATGAACACAATATGTGCTTCCACTTACTTGTGTCTTCAATTTTTTTCAGTGCCACCTTCTTATACCACATACAAGAATTAATTCAAAATGGACTAAAGACTTAAACGTTAGACTGAAAGCCATAAAAATCCTAGAAGAAAATATAGGCAGTAAAATATTAGACATTGCTCATAGTAATACTTTTATTGCTATATCTCCTAAGGTAAGGGAAAGAAAAGAAAAATAAACAAATGGGACTATATCGAACTAAAAAGTTTTTGCACAGAAAAGGAAAACATCAAGAAAATAAAAAGACAACCCACAGAATGGGAGAATATACTTGATGATATATCTGATAAGGGGTTAATATCCAAAATTTATAAAGAACTTACAAAAGTCAACATTAAAAAAACAAACAATCCAGTTAAAAACTGGGCAAAGGACCTGAATAGATACTTCTCCAAAGAGGACATACAGATGGCCAGTAAACATAAGGAAAGATGCTCAATGTCACTAATCATCAGAGAAATGCAAATTAAAACCACGTTGAGACACCATCTCACACCGGTCAGAATGGCTATCATCAATAAATCAACAAACAAGTGCTGGTGAGGATGTGGAGAAAGGGGAACCCTTTGTACCACTGGTGGGAATGCAGACTGGTGCAGCCACTGTGGAAAGCAGTATGGAGATACTTCAAAAAATGAAAAATGGATCTGCCTTTTAACCCAGTGATTCCACTACTGGGAATTTATCTGAAGAAAAACAAAACACTAATTTGAAAGAACATAAGCACCCTTATGTTCACTGCAGCATTATTTACAATTGCCAAGATATGGAAGCAGCCCAAGTGTCCATCAAGAGATAAGGGGATACAACAACTATGGGACATTACACAGTGGAATATTACAAGGCCAAAAAAAAGAAAAAATTTACCCTTTGCCACAGCATGGGTGGACCTGAGGAACATTAAGCAAAGTGAAGTACGCCAGTCAGAGAAAGACATGTACCACTTGAGTTCACTCATGTGTGGAATCTAATGAACAAACTGAACAAAGCAGCGAAATAGAGACAGACTCATAGATAGAGAGCAGGGTGACAGCCGTGGTGGGGGGACAGTTTAGAGGGTAGAGGGATCAATCAAAATGGTAAAAGGACTCATGGACATGGACAACAGTGCGGTGATTGTGGGGAGAGGGGAGTATAAGGAGGCTAAATGGTAACGGAAAAAATACGATAAAAAACAAAAATACAATAAAAATCATTGCCAAAATTGATGTGAAGGAGTTTACCCCAATGTTTTCTTCTAGGACTTAATGGTTTAAGATCTTACATTCAGGTATTTAGTCCATTTTGAGTTAATTTTTGTATATGGTATAAGATAATGGTATAGTTTCATTCTTTTGTACATGGCTGTCCAGTTTTTTCAACACCATTTATTGAAGACTGTCTTTTCCCCATTGTATATTCTTGGCACCTTTCTCACAAATTAACTGACCACATATGTGTGGGTTTAATTTTAGGTTCTCTATTCTGTTTAATTGATCTGTGTGTCTGATTGTACGCCAATATCATACTGTTTTGATTACTGTAGCTTTGAGATATAGTTAGAAATCAGGAAGTATGAGGACTGCAGCTTTGTTCTTTCTCAAGATTCCCCTGACTATTCAGGGTCTTTTTTAGGTCCATACAAATTTTAGAATTGTTTATTCTACTTCTTCAGAAAATGCCATTGGGATTTAGGTGGGGATTGCATTAACAATATTCTTTCAAGTCATAAGTAGAGAATATCTTTCCATTTATTTCTATATTCAATTTGTTTCATCAAAGTCTTATAGTTTTCAATTCCTTTTCACCATCAAATTTCATCTAGTTTCACCAGGTAGTTTTATACTATTATGGACATAAAAGATGCATGGTATGATTTCAATGTTTTAAAATTTATTAAGACTTGATTAAGATCCATCCTGGAAAATATTTCATGAGCACTTGAGAATATGTATCCTGCTGCTTTGGGATGGAATATTCTGTAAATGTCTGTTAAGTTCTTCTCATCTAAAGTGTAGTTTAAATCCAATGAGTCTTCTTGATTTTCTGCCTGGATGATTTAACTATTGTTAAAAGTGGGGTACTGAAATCCCTTACTATTATTGTATTGCTATCTATTTCTCCCTTCAGGTCTGTTAATATTTTCTTTATATATTTGGGTGCTCCTCTGTTGGGGCACCCAACATATGTATGTCTTATATTCTCAATAACTCTTTGAAATAACCCCATTTTCAGATAAGAAAAATAAGGCCCAAAGAAAATAAATATATTTTCAAAGGTAACCTAAGGGAGACAGAATATCAGAAGGACAAGTCTGAACTTATACACTGCATTATTAAGCAACGAGAAACAAAAGCAGTTTCTGACATCCAGAAATTCACTGGAAACTCACAGCTAGGCCGCCATGGTGTTCTCCTGCTGGTATAGACAATCTTAAAGTACACCAACATCAGCTGACGTCACTGTAACTGTGATAAAGTGAGACCGAAGCCAAGGCTGCTTCATAATACTGTGGGAGCACACCGCAAACAAAGTCATTGTACCTTATTTATGACACAAATACCAAGTATCCCCTTCTCCAACTAATAGTTGCTGCTGCTGCTTTACCAATTACAGCTTCAAACTCTTCTTGTATGCTTTTCTTCTTGATAAGACTTATTCAAGTACCAAACCGTAGGTCACTCCTGTTTCCTGATAGCCTCCAATACAGAATGAATCCCTGCTATTTTGTACCCTCCAGAGAATCACCCAACCACAACCCTGGTTCAATAAATACCTCTATTGCCCATAGGATGGATTTCTCCTCATTACAATGAGCAATAAACCCAATTTTTACAATTACAGATGTGTCTTTGGCTGAAAACTTGCATACTACAATTCTTTTCTACCTCTAATCAGGATTCTTCCGAGATGGCTACACATTGCCTCCACAGAAAAGTCCATGCTTGCTAGCAGGAAACCCAGTCCTCCATATTCTTATCCCTGCCTCCTTCTTCTGCCTCCCTCCCACTGCATCCTTCTTCTGCCATCCCACCCTTGTCCTCCACCTTGATGTCTTTCTACAGCAACATTCCCCCAATATTCCATAATTGTACACATGCTGATGCTCCGCCTTCAATGCTCTCTGCCGTTCTGTCCTACAGCTCCCTCCCCTTCACACGCCTGTCCTCACTCTGTAGGCTGCCACTGGCTTTCCCCTGCCTTGTATGTACAGCTCCCATATCTTTACTACAATCGTTCTCCGCCATCCTAAGATTTTGATTTAATGTATCTGTTTTGCCCACTTACAGCTCCAGCTGCCCTTACCAGAATATAAGATCCAGTATGCAAGTATCAATCCTAAGTAATTCATAAGAGAACACAGTAAAAAAAGCATGATGAAGCAACCTAACTTCACAGTTCCATTACTCAGAAACTAACAAGCTCTCTGAGACTCAGTCTCCTCATCTATTAAAAGTGAAATGATAGTACCCTACTGAGTCTCTGTAAGGATCAGAAGTACCTAATATAATGTCTGATACTCAATATATATTTGATGAATTTAATAGAGCATGACAAAACCCATGTAACTTCATTTGATGTGCATTAAGCACTAACACCTTTGTTTTTACAATTGCTATATCCTACTTTCTCATGAATTTGGGTTTATATTAAATGCCATCCTATATGAACTACCTCAAGATAGCCCTGTAACTTATACATCAGAACATGTTTCTTTGAATGAATATTCAGTTATAAACTTCAGACTGACAATAGATTACAGAGTTACTTAAAACAATGCAGTCTTATTTTTCAAATGAATAAATACATTATGGTATATTCAGATGATAAAATTTTGCCACATACACATGCATCTACATGAATGAATTGAACAGACATGTCTGAGTAAAAAGTCGGAAACAAAAGAAAGGGTGTGAATGATTTCATTTGCAAAAGGTTAAGACGCAAAAACTAATATATAGTGTCAGAAGCCCGGATAGCACTTTCCTTTAGGTGTTGTTGATGTGGGTGGTAGTTACATGATCTGGCTGGTAGTTACATGGGTGTTTTCACCTTATAAAAATTCATTGAGACATCAGCACATGTCTTGACTGCTTTTCTGTATGTTTTTCATTCTTCAGTAAAACTGTTTATTATTTTTAAAATGATAGCCTCAAATACCAGCCACACCCCACGGCAGTTGCCTGGCTCCCGGCGATACCTGTCCTACAGGCGGTGCCCCGGCTTTCAGAATGAGAAGACTGCCGCAGCAGAAGTGACTGCCTCAATGTCATGTAACAAATCCATGACTCAGAACGAAAACCTGCAAGTACTGATTTTCTTGCCAGGACTCCTGATTTATGTGTGTGTAACACTATTCCAAGTAAATACATCAGTGTCTTCTCAAGGAAAACGTTCCTTGGATCTGTGTGTTTGGAAGCTGGGAGAGAAGGCCTTCGATGAAAAGCTGCTCTTTGGCCACGTCCCAGCTAGTACTCCGGCTGCTGCCAGAACATACTTTGAATCTCTGAAAATTTGCAAATTAAGGCCAGGCCTCAATCTGCAGCTGGTGCAACACATATCTATTTGAAATGAAATTTAGTTACGTTCTCTTTTTTTGCAGCTAAATCACACATAAAGAAGGAAAAAATCGTTATGTATCCATTTAAAGTAACCATAATGCCAAGGCCACACAATGCAATTAAACTGCTGCAGAAAATCAGGCTACATGGCAATAATGCTGCACAGGCAGCTTTCATCTTCCATCAGTACTGAGAGGCTGGTCAGGGGAAGCTAGGAGAGGGCACCAACCCGCCCTCCTTAACTGGAGGACCGAAACCCATACATGAGCCTTGGACTCCTTTGCCAGGCACACTCTCCAGTGGCTCAGCAAATGTGCCTCTGAGAGGCCTAGATTTGGGGATCACCCTCTCAGGTACAGAGAGAAAGTGCACACAGTCATCTCACAGCTTCGAGTCCTAATATCCAGCTGCACTCCATCGTTTTAAATATCTGGATGGCAACGAGGCTGGGGCTATGCATAACTAGATGCTGATTAAAAATGCACAAAAAAATCATGGGTTATGCCACAGATGGCTGCTTGAGAAAACTCTAAATTATGTATGAACTTGACCAAATCTAAACTCCTTCTTTCATGAAGTATGACCACCTTGAGGAACTTGTGTAAGACTTATCAGTTTGTTCAGTTTTCTTCTTACAAAACTAGCAGAAAGCTAGTAGATATAAGTGTCACTTTGAAATACGTCCTAATTTCACCAAAGACTAAGGCAAAGTATATTTTCCTGACATAGATTATGTAAATGAAAGTTCTTCAGGCCAGTAGCTAAGGTAACCTTGAAAAAAGTCGACTTTAAAAAATAAATAAATAGAGGACACAATTTTTCTTTAAATGGAACCAAAGATATTCTTTTAAAAAACAAAGGATCAAAATACTTTACATAAAGTTTAAGATTCCATCCTAATGTAAATTATAGCTATACCTGACTAACAACTTATTTTTAAACTGGGTAGCACCAAGTTAATCTGGTCAATGTAATGAAAGCATGAGGGATAGTAACAGGTATTTGTGCCTCAGTGAGCACACACCTGACATCTAACGATCTGGACACTGGTCCTGAACGTAACGATTTTTAATTTCTTTAAATGTATCCACCTTTCAAATAGCAATTCCTAATTCCAGCATTTAATCAATGGAGCTGAGTCAGAAAAAAAAACAGAAGCCAAACAAGATCATAGTCAGCAGGTATCTTTACTTCTTAAAACCCTGAAATCTTTTTATGCAGTTGGTACAAGTTAGATATAAACTTCACCTGCAACTCTTAGTAGGGCCACAGGGTTAAACTCCACAGAACTACCATTATTCATTCAGTGACATTCATTTAAAACAGTAGCAATTTTATGCAAATGAAATTAATTTCATATTCATGTGTTGTGTCTACAATACATACTGCCATAGTGGATTATGTTTTATAAGGCAAATATTACATATGAGCAATTCATTCCCAGTGCATTCAATTTGCAAAATCAACCAGAAATCAGAAGTAACAGATTGCAAGTTTGCAATTTATAAAGTGTTTTTCTTCCCTTTTTTTTTTTTTTTAAAGAAATACCTGGTGCTCTGGTCTTTCACATTCAGCTCACAGGTGATAAACAGGTTTTTGTCAAAAACTGCAAAGGGTCTGGAATTTGCTTGCAAGCTAACAGTTTAGCCTGCCACAGTTTTATATGTTGGCAAAAGTTGAGACCCTTAGGTAGTAGGCAAAGGATTTTATTACCCATAGAGAAGCAGGCAGCACAAGCTTCATGTTCATATGGGTTCCCTAGAAGTCCAAATTCAATGTGCGCAACACAGAGCAGCCAAGACAGATGCTGCACACAGTGGGTGTGTGTCCCAGCTGAGGAATCCCGCGGGAGGCAAACCCTCAATCTTACAAAAAGAACTGCAAGCAAACCCACCTAACCTTTGACCCCAAGGGAGTTTTTCCTGATCAGGAAGCAGATCTGCCCTCTTCTCCAGAAGGAGACACCATCTCGGCTTCTAATGTCATTTTCACTGCTGGCGGGAATGCAGACTGGTGCAGCCACTGTGGAAAACAGTTTGGAGTTTCCTCAAAAAATTTAAAAATGGACCTACCTTATGACTCAGCAATTTCTCTTCTGGGAATACATCCAAAGGAACCCAAAACACTGATTTGAAAGATTATATGCAGCCCAATGTTCACTGCAGTATTATTTACAATAGCTAAGAATTAGAAACAGCCCAAGTGTCCATCGGTAGATGAATAGATAAAAAAGCTGTGGTGCATTTACACAATGGAATACTACACAGCCATAAAAAAGGAAATCTTACCCTTTTTGACAGCCTGGATGGACCTGGAAAGTGTTATGAAAAGTGAAATCAGTCAAAGAAAAACAAATACCATATGATTTCACTTATATGTGGAATATAATGAACAAAACAAAATAAAACAAAAAAGAAATAGACTCAAAGATACAGAGAACCATCTAACAGCTGTCAGAGGGGCAAGAAGTTGGGGGACTGGGTAAAATAGGAGACAGGATTAGCAAAAAAAAACCCTCATACACAGGGAAAACAGTATGGTGATTACTAGAGGGAAAAGGGGGTGAGGGCAGGTAGAAGAGGGTAAGAGGGGATGAATTATGATGAAAGGAGACTAGACTTTGTGGGTGAACACACAATACAATACACAGATTATGTACTGTATACCTGAAACCCATATAATTAACCAGTGTAACCCCAATGAATTCAATAAAAATGAACAACTAAAATACAAAATGAAAAAATATAGAAAGTCATTTGCTACGCAAATATTGTTGAAAAGATAGTCCAGAACAAAAGCTATCACAAAACTTGTAGAAACACCATGAATAACGTCCCCCAATAATTTGGGGCTATATGCTCCATACCTTTTAAGTTACTTCTTCTAAACAGTTCCACACATTATTAAAAATAAAGGTTTGTACTAGTTCTATGAAAATATTTTTTAACGATAAAACTATAGAGTTTGATGTCACCTTTTTGATGGTAGAATTAATTTCATTACATTACATATATTTGGGGCTATATCCCACAGTGCCACAGTTATAACTTGTTTGCATAAAACAACCTTTTAAAAACACTGATTTGAATTAAACAAGTATTACAAATATTTTGTATATTTTAATTTAAATAGAAGAAGGTCAAACACAAAGGGAAAAATACAAAGAGACAATAGAAAACCTGTACTAACATTTGGTCGATCAGGTGCTCCATGATATCAATAAAATATATAGAAAATTTTAAAAATCAGAAATATTATATAAATAGCCACATTTTTGGCTTTCTGAAAGAAGTAACAAAATTATCTGACTACCTGATCTCATTGTTCAAAACTGTGTTGTCCAAAATAATGAGATCATAAAATTGACAGCTTGGAAGAATTCTAATGTTTCTAACCTAATCAAAGATAGTCTAGTGGCTTGCATCTCAAGAGTAAAAATATTTCAGATAGCTAGGAAGGAAGGGAGGAAGGAAGGAAAAAGGAGGAAGGGAGAGAAGGAGGGAGGGAGGGAGGGAAGAGGGAGGTAGAGACAAACTTCCTTTAGGAAAAAAAGAAATTTAAGAAAAGTTTTGCTGCAAAACTCTCAAAAACTAGATATAGATTTCTCCACATATATCCATGGAGAAGGGGAATAAAGAGAGAAGAAAGGGATAATAGTGAACATTTGTGTCACTACTTTAACACTTAATAAAATTCCTGAACAAAATATTTTCTCCTTAGCCTAAAAAATTGATGTTTAGCTCGTATCTTTAAGTGGCATAAACTTAAAAGTTTTCAGAATTATAACCTTCATGAAATTTTATTAAGGTTTGAAAGAATAATATAGCCCAATGAAACCTGGTAAATCTGTGGCCTGCCGGAAAGTGTGTTTTCATCTACTCTGTAAGTGGAGTGACGGGAAATAGTCCTAGGCTACCAATATTACCTTTTTAACACCCACCACATTGTTACATAATAACCAAAGTATCATTTATTGTGTTATTTATTTTTTTTATTATTTTTAAAACACTGGCTGAGTGCTCTTGGATCATAATTAATAGCAGGCTGGAGAAGATCTGGTCATTACTTTACAGGAAATGTCTGACCTGAAGGTCATCATATTTATTATAAGTTGCTCTAATCTCCTAAATATAGAAAATAAAAAGCAATTCCTGTTATTTGTTGAACAATTGTACATAATCATAAAGTTGATGCACTGTGAACAATATTAATACATTTAGCCAGTAGATAAATAGAGCATGAGGGATGACGCTGAAAAGTCATCATACTGCATAATGAGCAGCGATATGGGCAATCAGGGCGATCAGCAAGGTGAGCTGCAGGGACTAATGGCATTTGGGGAGAGACTAGGTTTTACTAGCTGTGTGACCGTGGACTAGCTCCTTTTCAGTTTAATTATCTGTACAATGGTGATAATAACACACCTACTTCTCAGGGATTTTTTGAGGATTAAGTGAGATTTATTTAAAGTGTCTATCACACATGTGGCAGAAACTCAACAAATATTGGTTCATTTTGCTCCTCCATCTCTCTATAATGCCGATGCTACAGTCCAGACACTGAAATCTAAAACAAGGAGAAAAAAGATTGGGAGAAAAGGAGCCTTCCTTGAAGGAAGGTACTAAATGATCTGAAGCTGTAACAGCAGACAGTTAAGTAATGAGTTTCAGGCTCCCCCATATGTTATGGGAAGAATTTTTATTGTCTCTCAATTGAACATTTTGCAGTCAATTTAGTTAGCTCTATAACTGCGTCATGGACATCTACCAAAATGCCCTGACTCAACTATGACACTCCAAATCAGCCAGTGTAATGGACAAAATAGGATTACTTCTGTTATTTTTATCATTATTATTACACAGATTTAACTGAGTCTCTCCCTGGTGGTAAGAAAGACAATTTGGTTAGTGTTCCACTAAAGTATCATTCATTTGATGAAGTCAACAATATTTACTGAGTGGCAAGTGAGAAAGATAAGCACTTCCTTTCCCTGGATTTCAGCAATGTTGCCGTGCTGCCCCCATCCATGAGGATGCACCCCTGGCCCGAGGTACTGGAGGTTATCAGTGAAGCCTGCATCACCAGCACGGCCTTCATTCAACTTCCCACAGCCAGCAACCGAGACACAGGCATTCATACATTCACTCATGCATCAGTGATGAATAAATTAGGGCATAATTAGTTATAAACTCCAGTAAGAAGTTTCCAGAACTCATTTTAAAATAGCTAATTCATATAGATGACACTCTGGAAAAGACAAAACAATTGGAAAAGTAAAAGAGATCAGGGGTTGCCAGGGGCTGGAGGTCAGGAGGAAGGGGCTGACAAGAAAGAGGTATGAAGGAACTTTTGGGAATGATGGAAATGTCCTCTTGATGGTAGTGGTGGGTATAGGACTGTATCCATTTGTCCAAATCCAAAGAACTGTACACCTAAAATGGGAGAATACTGCTATTTATAACTTACAGACCAATAAACCTGACTTTAATAAAAGCCAGCTAATTGGAAAAGAGAAAAGAAAGTTGCGGGGCATTTAGTAACAACAAATGCTATCACTTATCCTCCAATAATACTCCAAGAAGCTAAAATGCAGAGTTGTCACAATCTTGAAAAGAATGCAACATTCTATATATGAATAAATTCTTAGACTCAACACCATTAGAGGTCAGAATCAACTAAAATTGGTATTGATTAAATGCTGTCAAATTTCAACTTCACATTCTAAGGCAATGGACAGAAACGAGATCTATGAGGAAAGCAAAAACTTCATTTTAATTAGGAATTTAAATGCTGCCTTCTCTCAAATAAGTTTTTCTCCAGAGCTACAGGTTAAAATATAATCATTTAATATATAATTAAAATCACTATAACAAAACCCCACAAAACATTTCTAATTCCCAAAGCTGCTCTACATATATGCAAAAACTTCATATTTTAAAGCATTTTAATTAATACTTTAGATAATGTCTATGTAACAAGACACACAATTAATGCCACATACTATGTGGGAATAATAAGACGTCCTTATTTTGAATGGTGTTTCCAAGTTGCAGGGCGCTGTCACGTACAGTGTACTCTTCAATTGTCACTGAAGCATACACAGTAGAAGTTATTAAACCTGTCTTAGAAATGAGGTAAGTGGAAAGCAACCAGCAATAGCTGGGTGGTTTGCCCGTAGTCTAGACCAAAGGCTCTGAATTTAGACATGGGATGGAATTCAGGTTTTCTGACTCCTAATAATAACACCTAGACTTACGTATTGACACATACTAAAACACATTTTGTATAACACTGTAATTTGAGTACCATTATTATCTCCCTTTAACAAGTGAGGAAACTGAGATACAGACAGTTAAGTATCTTGTCCAAGGTCACGCAGCTAGAAAACTGAGAAACCCAAACTCAAACACAGGCACTGGAGCTTCCGACTTCCCGGTCCACCACCAAGGAACCCTGAGTGCCACGGCATCTCCTATTACTCCTGCGCTGGGCATAAGGACCGCTCTAACCGATGTGCACACCACTCGAGTTTGTTTTAAGGGAAACTGAATTAAATTAACAAGTAACAATTTGGAATGATCAGTGTTTCACTTCTTTCTCTTTTTTTTTTTTAATAAGGCCTCAGATCTGATAGAGAAAGTGACATGTTTTTCACCCTCTCCTTACTCCTGACTCTGAGCGGTTTCTTAATCCATTTAAACCCCTGGTGTGTATGTAACATGAACTACTGTTATAAGCATTCAAGGGTCTCACTTTCCTGTCTTTATATTATTCCTCCCTCTTCGCGACTTCTCTCCAACTTTGAAAACCCCCATCTTCTGTTGCCTTTGCTGGTACATCCAAGCCACTAAGAGCAACTGGAAAAACAATCACCATGAGATTGGTTTCACCATGAAGTCTTGACCTCCAAGGTCAGGCAGAGCATCAGGACCACTTAATAATCTTGGTCATACAGTTCAGCTCTTGCTCGCATTCCCCCGCAGCTGCTATTTCAAAGCTTTATTATTTTCCTCAGGCGCTGTCTCACGTCTCTGCTTCATATCTCTCAACACATGAACTTTTCTGGAGCTTGATTAAAGAAATCAAGTATAGTAATACACCTGTTTTCTGCTTTGTCACATACTACCTCACCTCCACTTTTTGAGAAAAAGCTGTTTTTCCTCGTTTTCAGTTATTCCTCCAATTAGGCTTTTCGCCTCAGCCCCTCTCATCCTCTTTGGGTCCTCTTTCATCATTGGTTTTTAGTCTTTCCAGTAACTTTAACATCTCCCTCTCCACTGCTTTTTCCATTCCACACATAAATGATACTTTTTTTATTTTTAAAAATTCCTCCCTCAATTTGTGACTGACTACTTCAATTAAACTTTCTCTTGAAAGAGTAGCTGTTCACCGTCTCCTTTCCTTCACCTCCTCCTTGCTTCTCAAACCAGTGTCAAATGCCTTGCATATCAAAAATGATTTTGAAAAAAATGCTTGTAAAATAAACTCAATATAGTAGTTGACTGTGGCTGGAAATGGAGGGAGGGGCCTGGGGAACGTTTGGGGGTGATGGAAATGATCTGTATCTTCATTTCACATCTGTCAAAACCCAATGAATTACATACTTTAAAAGGGTGCCACTTATCATACCTAAATTATATTCAGTAAAGTTGATTAAAAAATAAACTCAGTGTGACCAGAGCTCTAATGTTAAAAAAAAAGACAATGGAATGAACTAGAATAAAGTAGACCATAGTTATCAAAAGGCAAAATAAGAAAAATTATGCAACTAAGCATGAAACTGAGACATGACTTGCCTTTCAACCAAGTCAGGAAGGAAATACTAGCTTGGAGAAATTTCTTCATGGAATGAAAGTTCAGTGAGAAATGTATCACCTAGTCTTTATGCATGTGGTTTTAGGTAATGTAAAAGTATAAAAATATAGAAATAATATTTAATTGAACATTTATATATCACCTTCTATTTTAAAAAAATAAATGCATCACATTAAGTTATTACTCAGTGAAAGCATTTCTACAGTTACTGATGTAACCCGGAATAGGCTTCTTACTTTCTGACAATGCAATAGATGAGCATAAAAGAAAAATCCTGTCCCACATGCCAGGTACTGTATGTATATAACCTCATTTCATCTAACACACATAATGAAAGCTTGTTAGATGAAATAAAATTACGGAAAGTGGTTAAGTATTTTAACACAGCTAATATGTAGTAGAGCCAGAATCAGTTGCGGAATCCGTCAAGCTCTAAAATCCCTCCTCTATTCCGTATATATCCACTTATCTAAAGGAGTGGATTGTCAGCAAGCCCATTAAATGATCTCTCTCAGACATCAATCGTCTGAAGAAGTCATTGGCAAATGCCAGGGCACAGGCAATTTGTCCCCACGTTCACGGATGTGTGCATGAAGTACCAATAGTCTAGGGGACAGGAGGAGAAATAAATGTGCCTTAACCACCAAGGAATGTGGAAGTTAGAGTTGCCCACTTGTATTCTCTCTCAGGTCTCCAAACGATGTGAACCAGAAGAGGATTTTTAGGAAGGCGAAAAATGTATTATCAGCCTTGATTTTATTGAAGCCTCCAGGCAGTTATCGGTGTAATCGCATATAATATGGAAGAGACAGCAAAAAAACACCTTCCTTGACCATGAAGCATTTGATTTTTAATAAAAACTACATTTTTATAGGAGTACATAAAATGTGTTAGCTACAAAATTCAGTCTCAAAAGCTCAATTAATTACCTCGTTGGGCAGAATTATTTAGTATGATCTATTTAGAGAATGAAAAGATTTCCATTTTAGTTTTAGATGAGCAGATTCAGAACTATTCTGTCTGACGACAATAAGCAACTAACTCAGCTTTCCCCGTGCAACACAGAAATCGTGGGTGTCTTCTCAGCACAAAACAGTGAATTCCTTGAACTCATTTTCTCACAGCCCACATCCAATGTAGCGTGGATCCAGGCAGCTCTACCTTTACAATGTAGCCGAAATTCCACTACTTTTCCGTACTTCACTACCCACACTCCACTAAGAGGTCACCACTTAGATGCCCTCTGTGCTTCCCTCCTTACCCCAGCACAGTGCATTCCTACACAGCAGCCAGAGGGACCCTTTTTAAACACAATCATGCACCACTTAATGACAGGGATCCATTCTACGACATGTGTTTTTAGGCAATCGTGTCATTGTGCGAACCTCATAATGTTCATTTAGACAAACCTAGATGGCAGAGCCCACTACACACATCGGCCGTACGGTATATAGCCCATCACTCTAGGCTACAAGCCTGTACAGCATGTTTACTGTACTGAATGCTGCAGCTAATTATAACACGACAGTAAGTGTTTTTGTATCTAAACATAGAAAAGGTACAGTAAACATATGATTGAAAAGATAAAAAATGGTGCTCCTGTGAATATAGTGTACTAACCATGAGTTGGGCTCGTAGGTCTACAAGTTGCTCTGGGTGAGTCATGAGTGGGGGGTGAGTGACTGTGAAGACCCAGGACGTTCCTGAACACCACTGTGGACTTCATAAGCCCTGTGCACTTAGGCTGCACTGAATTTGTAAAACAACACGATGTTAAATCAAGCACAAGAGAAAATGACACAGTCAAGAGATACAGTAAACTCAAGACAGTGGAGGCTGCTGCTGGCATAACATGACAAAAGTGGAAAGAGCACATACTAAAGGAACAGTAAAAAGGATAGTATAGCAAATACATAAACAAGTAACATAGCTATTCATTATCATACCCAGTATTATGTACTGTGCCTAATTGTATGTGCTAAGCTATTACATGGCTGCATCACAGTAGGTTTGTTTGCACCCGCGTCAGCACAAATGCCTGAGTAAAGAAAGCACTGTGCTGTGACATTAAGACAGCTATGACATCACTAGGTGATATGAACTTTTTATCTCCATTAGAATCTTATGGGACCACGGTGGTATATGCCATCTGTCATCCATCAAAATGTCATTATGCAGCGCATGACTGTACAAGCCTGAGATATCATTTCTCTGGAACATCCTAAGGGCTTCCCAGCACACTCGGACTGAAAAATGAAAGCAGTCCCTATGATCACCTGTAAGACCCCCCCCCCCCACCCCCACACACAGACACCCGTCCGACCTCACTCTGCTATTCTCCTCCTTCACCCCAGGGCCGTTCTTAAAGCCCCTGGAATGCTTCAGGCACCCTCCTGCCTCAATGCCTTTGCACCGCTTGCTCCCTCTGCTTGGAATCCTCTTTCCCCAAATGCCCCGATGCTCACTCGTTCTATTCAGCTAAGTCTTTATTTAAACATTCATTTTCAGAGAGGTCTTTCCTGTTTTAAATTGCATCACTGTCTTCTGCTGCTTTGTTTGTTTCCTTAGCACACCGCACCATCTCACACATTATGTATCTAATTTTCTTGGCCATCTCTCCCCAATGGGAATAAATATGTAAGCTCTGTGAAGTTCTGCCTGTTTTATTCATTGCTGTGTCCCCAGCGCCTAGAACAGTGTCTGGGACATGCAAAAATTAAGGTAAATATTCGTTGAGTAAACATTATTATATGACTGAGTGAACGGGCTCACGACATCTGCAGAGAATGCTTCTTTTCTTGCTCACTACAGTGGAGTATGTGCATCTACTATTTCTCATACTATTGCCAAGTTGTCTAACATAAATTTAAAATAAATAAGAAATTAGGGCAAAGTCTGCTTTACATGGTTAAGTACTGGAATTATATGTATCATAAAATGATTCCTACACTCCCTGATTTTAACAATGTTCATATTATGCAGATTTTCAAAAAACGTTTACTAGGCTGATATTTTTGGATATAGTCCATAATTACTTTCTGACATGGAACTAAAAACTAATGGGGAAATTAAAGAATACTGCCCTTCAATGTGTTTTTAGTAAATACTACAAATATAAAATGTCATAAAAATAGGTGTGTATCCATCCTACTTGTTTCTCCTGTAAAATGTTAAATGGTCATCTAATCACATAGCTGTCTTAGAAGAAAATGGAGAGTTTCGATTGGATAGCCACAAGTAGCGAAAACTCTTGGCCACGAAGGAAGTGGGGAGAAAAAGGGGGTGATGGAACACCCCAGACTGTGCAGGGCCTGTCTTAGGGCTACTGTGTCTCACTACTAGTAGTCCAGCAAGGTGGAACTGTTTATGCAGCTAAGATGTAGAGGTACATCCAAGTGGGCTAAAAGGTAGTGATAGCCAAGGCAGACAGAGGGAGGACACCAAGACAGAAATCCAGGAGTGTTTTCCAAGATTTGAAGTGCAAGGAAGGATAATTAAGTCATGTTTGAGGAGAAGAAAGGAATTTAAGGCACAGAATCAGTGGAACCAGTAAAATTACTGAAGAAAATACCTACTCTTCTCAGATTGTACATACTCATTTAGACAGACCGGTAACATCAACAATAAAATGTCATCATGGTTGGTTTTTAGTTTTTAGGGGGTTTTTTTCCCTTTGGTTGGTTGGTTGCTTTTGTCTTGGTTGTTTTTTGGACTGTCCTGAGAATGCCCTGCTCCTATATATCAACCCAGACAGAAATTTCCTTTTCCTAATTGCCAATATGCCCTGATACAAATGTTCTCCTACTGTTAGTGTCTACACTACTGAAAATATTAGGACCTATTACTAAGGAGCCAAATGACTCTTGTAGCCAAAATCCTCCTGGATTCTTAGTCACCATTTGGTAATTAATTATTTGGCTTGATATCAATAGCAATTTGCAAAATTGCTATGATTTCATTTGCAAAAACCATCCCAAGAACATTAACAGTGTTTCAACATTTTCCTCAATAATTGTTCGTGGTGACTGGGCATGAAGGCTTTGGTGGGATTTAGTGATCTGTTTTTTAGAAAGGATAAATTATCAAAAATGATTAACCTAATTTGTGGAATAATAGTTACTGTTTCCTAATGAACATGTCATGTTTATGACTTCGCCAGAGTTGTTTTGCTGTCATTGCTGGGGTTTGGATACTTTTGAATGAAAAATAGAAAAATTAACTGAGTAATATAATACTCATGAAACTATCTCCCAGGATTAAGGGCTTTTATTATTTTTGATATTTTACTGGGGTCTTTTATCATGGAATAAAAGGAAAAAGGACTCATGGACATGGACAACAGTATGGTGATTGCTGGGGGGAGAGGGATATAAGGGGACGAAATGGTAATTGGAAAAATTATAATAAAATTAAAAAATAAAAAGTCAGTCTCAATCTCTCTCTCTCTGTCTCTCACAATATTTACCTAACCATAGGATCAGATGGCAGGCACGTGGGAAAACAAGACAAATTTCTGCTTATCTACAACCCTCTACAAGTGCTGATGGAAGAAGTAAGTCCCTAAGGAGACCAGCACACCATGAATTACTTACTTTTTAAAAAGTCAATCATGGACTTGGAAAAATAGATTCCCTATATTAAAAATTTACTAAAACATCTCTGGTTCAGATTTGTGTATAATCTGGCTCATTATTATTATGATTACCGAGAATCAAAAGAAATCAAAGGAAAACCTCTAGATGAGAATAACCATCTCAGGGATGGACCGAACTATGAGAAGCTCATTATTAACTGACCTCCTGATTAGACAAACTGCTCCAAGACCTCTGCAAGGCTGCTGTTTGTGCCACTTTCAGATGATGAACAAAGTTCGCCAAGCATTTTTTTCTATTAGAGGCAGGTACTAGCTCTCATAGAAAAGAGGTATATACACACATATGTATATATGTATATATGCATACACACATATATACATATACACATACATATATTTATATACATATATATGTATATAAATCCAAATGAGATTTTCTATGAATCATACTCTGGAAGGATTACTGTGACTCCCAAATTTTCTACTATTTATGTATTATCTACTGGATTATTGGGCACAATAAACTGAAAATGTTACCATATTTACTAAATAATATCAGGCTCTGTCTGTAGTCACCCACCTTACAGTACTAGTTCCTTCCCCTATTTAGAACTAAGAAAACAAATTAAATATTAAAGTGTAAGCATACAGTAGTAAAATTCTAATAAATTCTGAAAGATAAAGGACTATGGGCATTCCTATTTCCAATAAGAACCAAATACGTTCTGTATCTAAATCTGAAGACTCTAAAAGTGGGAACTACCCCAATAGCGAGTTCATCGGGGCAATCGAGGCCCTGTGATTAGACTGCCTCGTGGAAAATGCTTGTAGAACTAGACAGGACCTGTTCAATATTCTAGCTCTAACGTCCACCAGCTATGTGACAATGGTCAAGTTGTGGAGCCCTTCAAACTTCTATCTCCTTATCTATATAATAAGGATGACAGCAGCAACGTCGCATGGGGGGTTTTCACTGCTCCTGGCACACATTTAGTGTTTAATAAATGTTCGATGCTGTTACTGTGTTTTAATAACAATAATATGTAGCAGGGACTGCTGATTATCTACCAATGCCCAACCCTGTTGTCCTTTAGTGTCAGAGCCCCGCATTTTTAAGTCAACGTTGCCTTATGAACTAAAGACATTTTCCAACATCCTTTGTGCCTTAGTATAACATGTGAGAAAGTTACAGCCAACAGGAATTTCTTTGAAAAATGCTTTAGATGTGACTTCCAGGATATGCCCTTAAAAAAGAAGGAGCAGAGCCTCAAAAGATCACTCCAGATACAGAAACACGAGAAGAAAAGCTTTAGCCCGTCCTTCTCATTCAACAGTGTACGTCAGAGCCTTTCAACATATTCTCAAAGCAGGGGCCCCATGGCTGAAGGTTCATATTCAACAAGTCTAGAGGAGGGCCCTTAAGTGTGAATTTGAAACTCAGTACCCTATGGATTCTGATAGGCATGTGCAGTTTCACAATAGCTGCTGTAAGACCTCCGCTAAGTCTCACACATCTAGAATGTGAACAGTGAAAACGTCAATCAAACAGTACACTGGAAACTCCGCACACGGAACAACACTCAGACTATTCTTAAAACAACCATATGACGCCTGATAGTATAAAAAGTTCCTTCTCGTTTGTTCTTTCTACATGATGGGCTGTTACCTTTACTAATGAAAAACTTTGTCTCTTCATTCTTCTCTTTTCCATCCAGAATCCAAAGTCTCTAATGATGTTATCTATATTTCTTCCAATTGCATTTGTACGCACAATTATCTATAGAAATCAGTAAATACTAATGAGTAAACTGAGTCTTGAGGAGCTCTTTGGCACCTCTTAAATACTTGTTCCAGGTTGGCTGCTCACCTCCAAGGGGTCACCTCCATATCTTTCATATAGAGTCGTTAACCACCAAGTCAGTCCTCTAGATCAGTGGTTCTCAGTCGGGGGTGATTTTGTGAGGGCACATTTGACAATGTCAGGAGGCAGTCTCAGCTGGTACAACTGAGGTATGACTGCCATTCAGCAGGTAGAGTCCAGAGAAGCTGTGAAACATCCTACAGTGGCCAGGACAGACCCCCAGAACAATAAGTTATCCAATCAAAAATCAACAGTATCAAGGTTGAAAACTGTTCTAAAGGGGGTGGAAGGGACCCCTTACCCTACAAACCTGTGATTGGAATGCCCAAAATACATGGTCCCTAAGAAGGATCTCACAGCTCGCTAGAAAACAAGCCCCACAAGAGGAGAGAGAGTGTGGTGCACACCCCTGAGTGTGCCCTGCAGACATTCATTCTGCCTTAACAACTGTGAGCTAAGGCAGGGGAGCAATGAGGAGCATGGACCCTCCAGTCTGACCACAAGAGCGAGGGTCCCAGCTCGCATTTAATGCTGTGTTAGGAGGAGCACCTTATGTCATCTCTCTGAGCCTGTTCCCCATCTGTAGAATGTAAAAACTATTGTGATAGAAAACTTCTTAATATATTGTTATAAAGAGTAAATGTGATAATCCATGTGAAATTCTTAGAAAAATTCCTGACACATAATAAATGATTAATAATATAGTAATATTTTAAAATTTGATGAATGAATGAATGATTTTTGCGATGCGCCAACAGTACAGAAAATTTCCTTTCCTACTTTTTAAATTTTATGTCCTTTTTCTCCAACCCCTCTTTAATCATAGCCTGATAACCAGCAGGATATAACTTTACTTTCTATATGTGGCCGTAGATAACAGACACAGACCCCTTTGTGTTACTGGTGTAATCTCCATGTCTTCAAATACATTTCTCTCCCTGGTTTTTTTTTTCCCCTGGGAGCAACTCTTCTATAAATCTAAAAAGATTCCATATTCCCACATATGACAGAACCATAAAGAAACAACCCTTCCACCCATCTCACTTTTCATTAATAATGAGGTTATAAGTCACTTGCACATTGTTGGGTAACCACAAGAAAAACAAACACTGCGAATTTCGGCAATGCTTTTTACCGTGGCCTTATGCTGAGGTGATGCAATAAAACAGCAGCGCTTCCCCTCTTGCCCTCCTGGGCCTTTGCAAACTATCTTTCTAAAGCTGCTTCCACGAAGGCTCTCATTTTGACCTTTTGTGCTCTTTCTCTCACCTGGCCTGCTGACTAGCAAGGTGTAAACTTACTGTTGTGTGAATAGCCGCCACGCATTGAGTGCCTTTACGGGTCCGGCACTGTGATGGACACATCACTTCCTTCATCTTTTAAGTTTCTCAACAGCTTTCCAAGGCATACATTGTCATCCCCATTCCATAGACGAAACTATGGCTCCAGTTAAGAAACCTGCTCCTTATAAGTGGTGGAATCCCAAATCCAACCCAGTTCTGCCAAATACCAATTCTATTTCCTTCTCTCCTTCTGTGCGTGGCTCTGCTTGACTCCTCGATGGGTTCTGAGAAGACACGCAGCATTTAATAGAATCCCTGCCTCTCAGGCAATTCTCTTATACAGGACTGTTTCGCTCAGTGGCTATGCACATCGCCTCTCCCTAGCGGAAGGGAAGGGAACAGAACTGCCTCTACCATGAGCATCTCTTAGGTATCCGCAGAGGCCCTTCTGATAGAATTCCTCATTGAATGTCCGGGAACAAAAATTTTAAAAGACCACTCTCCCATTCAGAAAAAGTCTTCTTCTTTCAACACATCTTGTGCATTAATTCCAGGCATGTGAGGAGGTAACCTACCTTTTGGGCTGACTTAACATTTAAAAGATTTACATTTCATCAGAGAGGCACAGATAGTAAATTTGCCATATTAAAAAGGAGAACTCTGTGTTTCCTCATTTTCTTTCCCTGATATGACAGGAGTGTGGGCTGTTACGTGGGAAGGGAAGAAGGAAAGAGAAATACCTCCCTCTGACCAATCCTCCACCTGAACCTAGAACTCTACGGAGAAGAGTGAGAGAAAGTGAAAGCGTAGGGGAGAAAAAGCAAAGGGAAAAACCACCGGAAGCAAGGGCACTGTACTAATTAATGCATCATCCTCCCAGTCAAGCAATCTGACACTTTCAGGTTGTCTTTGATTCACTTTCATTCCTTGGTCACCCAAACAAAGAACTCATTAAGACCTATTGATTTTTCCTTCAAACACATCCTGTATCACCCATTTGCTTCGAATATGTATTGAGTGACTGATATTGGCAAGCAATTGTGCCAGATACCATGGAGTATAGTGTATATATCAGGGAGTTCACAGAAATGATATACATACCATACATATACATTATGTGTGTATGTACTATATAAATTATATGTATGTATCACATTGTACATGATATGTGCGTCTGATTTTATATATATTATGTATAATATATGATATGAGCATGTTTTTCACTGGGAAGAGTTCTTGCAATCTAATAAGACAAGATGTACAGAAAATGGCCGTAAGAGTGTATTAAGACAACGATCCAAGAAGAATTACAACGGAGGAGCTATTACAAAGAAGGGAAAGAAAGCTGCCTAGGGCCAGGCTCCACAGAGGACATGAAACCGAAAGCTGCCCGGAACCGTTATGCTCTTGTGCTAGGACAAAGCACACTGTTTGCTTTGACATCATAATTCAGCATTTGACCCACAGCATTTCATGGAGTTACACTCAAAACTGTTTCACCGTCTTGGAAAAAAGACACATAGAGAGTCAGTGAGTGTATTTGTCTTTACTAGATCTAAGCCTACCTGATCCAGTCTAGATTATAACCTTCTCGTGGGCTTTCAAAACTTCTAGGCTTTCTCCCTTCCAAACTATTTGGCACTTTTCTTCAAGGTTAATATTTCAAAATATTACTTGTATCATGTTATTCCTTTATCCTCTAGGGATCCTTACTTCTTTCCATTTGATATCTAATCTGGTCTTTCTGACTCACTCTACCAATTTAATCTCACTTCCTGCAACTCCACTTTGCATCTCCCTTGAGATCCAGGCTCGTCGAGAATAAGCTTGAGAACTCAACTGCCAGGGCCTGAACGCTGGGGAGCCACTGGGGAGCCATGTACCACGGACAAGTTAGCTATTCACCCTCTCGGTGCTGCATTTGTCTCATCTTCTTGCCTCAAAGCATTAAATGAAGTACTAAATGAAATGATACTTGGAGCAGTGCTAGTAAGTACGTACTCAGTAAATGATACCTGATTTTATCTGATGTTTTTGCTTACAAGCTATACCTTCCCTTTTCTTGATAATAGTATGCTGTTTTTCCTTTGAAAAACTACCCATCCCCAGATTCCCTCTGTCCATGATAGGTGTACCAATAAAGAAAGCCCAGCATCTACATCATCCCTGGAGGTAGACACCATGCAGGCAAAACAAATTGTTCTCTCTCTCTCTCTCTCTCTGTCTCTCCTGGGATTTTGAGGACTGCAGCTAAAATAATCTGATGACAGTGCCCCAAAAGATTATTCTTTGTATCGGCTGTCTAGATCCTCAAGGCTATCCGTCCCAAAACATAATTGTTTAATTCTTCATCGCTGTGAGTGGTCCAGGATCCTGCTATTGATTTCCTCTATTGCTTAAGTTTCCTGACTTGCTTTCAGATATTTTCAACCAACTAACTGCTATGAATCTTCTCACTCTGAAGTAAACCTCATGGTCATCCCTTGGACACTCTCTTCATCTTACAAAGAAACAGCTCTCTGATTTGCCTTCCTCCTACCTAAATTCACCCATCCTTCGAGATCCAAGGGTCTTGAAAAGTTACCCGTGCCCTCATTGATCTCTTTCTCTGTTCCTCGGCATTTTACATAATACTGAGTTTCCCTTTCCTTTATAAAACAGTGCTTGTACCATCAGTGTACGGGAGAGTGTTTATCATGTCTCAACAACTGACTCTGAAACCCCTTGGAAACAAAATCTATACCACATGCATGGGTTTATGTATAGCATTTAACATGGTGCCAAGCCCAGAGGAGACATTCGGTATCTATTCATTTCTGATAAAGGTTCAATAGAAAAGTTTAGAGTTTTTCCTCTCTCTGTCGCCCAACATCCTACATCTATGTGCACTTCTTATGTATTCTGACTAGTCTGTTCTCTCATTGATCTTCTTAATTATGCCAGAATTTTCCAATACCTGTTCTTTATTGAACACAGTTGCTCAATATATATTTGTGAACAGTGGAAGAAATGTTTTCTATGGGTTTAAGAAATACAGTAGAAGTAACTTTCAGTGCCATGTGACCATTACATAAGGACAGTGATTGGTTTTAGGCATTCTCTAGTTCCTCCCCCAAATTAAACCAAATCAGAAGATGACAGACAGCACCTCTCAAACCCGGCAGGTTTCTTTCCTGCCATCTGGTCAGAAAAGGAAGTCGAGAAACATTAGTAGGTGGCAGTGGCGAAGGACAGAGAGTGCTCTTAGTACGTGCGATATCTTCTTCCACTCTGAATATTCAGTTTTATGTATCCAACTGAATACAAGAGCCTTCCAGGCATAATATGTGATTCTCCAGCAAAGGATTTTTCTCTTTGTTTCCTGCAAGTTCTGACTCCAGAAATATTAATATATCTCAACCACATATCCTTGTTAGTCTTTCTGAAATTTGCCATCAAATCTTAGAAGAACCACTTGAATCTGAGTAACATTAACCTTTAGAATATGATTTGTTTCATCATTTATTCTACAGCATGGTTACCCACAGGTTTTTCTCTGGACTGATGCACATTTTGTGTCTGAGACTAGATGCAAAAGTTTGGCTGCTTGTTCACATCAGCCACGACCGAAGCAATGCCACTTGTTTGCCATACATCTACGTAACTGCCTATTGCTTGATCCCTATGAAGGCTGAGCTATAGCTGCGTGGCTGTTTTGATCAAACAGGAAAACAGATCTGGTCAGGTAAATAATAGAGAAAATGTACTGAGTCTTTTGGCAAGTGTGATAAGACATTTTATATTATCCCCATGCTTCTTCAGAAAGCTCCTGATATGATGTGAACTCCTCCCAAGCTCAAATCATTCAATGGTTCTGTCTACTTACAGAGTAAAATCAAAAGTCCTTAACAGGACACACAAATCCCTTCCTGATCTGGCCCTGGCCTAAATCTCCAGACGCCTTTTATCACTTCCCTCCTCAATAATACACAAAACTTTACCTCCCTTGGATTATAAAGTTTTGGCAAAAATAGTCCTTTAAAGTAAAAGCCCTAAAGAACTAGAAGGAAAAAGAAGAGTGAAAATAAAAAATAATAATAATACATCTGAAGTCAGAAAGGAATGAAACGGCAAAAAGGGAAAAAGCAAACCCTTTTAGATTATCACATTATATGCTCTTACTTTACTCGAGATATGCCGGGACCTCATCTAAGAGACAACTGCACTGGCGGCCTCCACTTCCACGAAAAGCACTCTCCTCTTTTGGAGTTCCCAGCTTTCACTAGCCCTCTTCCCCATCTAGGTCTCCAGGTGATACTCACACTTCAAGAGTCCGAAGCCTGGCTTACAGCTTTCCTACCAACATTCACAAGGAGTCCCCTAAACGGTTTTTAATACTTGTTCTAATATGGGCTCACAGTTACCTTATCTCTGTTCAATCCACGATTCTATCTTCAACCCCCCTTTGAAGCCCTCTTATCACGGATCTTCTTTCCGAATCATTCATTTCATCACCCCAGTCCTACTTTTCATTCTCACGGTGACTCCACTCTTCAGCCATCTCAACCCACTGTTCGTGAATGTCGCTTCTGTTACAGGTTCACTTGCCTCTCTGCCTCTCTGCATACCATGGCCCACGATTTCAACAAAACTTTGTCACTCTAGATGTCTTACCCTCTTGACTGGTGACCATGGGTGCCTTGTCAGTCTTCCAACTTTACTGCACCCCCCTCCTATCTGCTTTCTTTATTGCTAGCTTCTTAAAACTTGCTGAAAGGTCCAAAGAATTTTGGACATTTCTCCAACATAGGCAAGCCATTAAACATCAGGTAACCCTTGGCTACCATCTGGAAACTTGTTGGTTCTCTTCTTATACATTCAGCTCAGTGTAAAAGTCAGTTACAGTAGGCTCTGCATAGATGGATTTTCCTATTCTTTCCCTTAACTAGCACTCTTAAAAACAGAGTCTGTAACCACTGTATCCATTTCTTCACTCCACACTGACTCCTTCACAACACCTATCACCTCTGTTCTACTACACTAATGAAATTTAAGGAAGCTCATCAATTATATTCTTTTTCTTTTTAACTTCTCAAACTTGTTGACTCCAGTGAATTCCTGACCTGATGACAAGAATTGCCTGCTCACAAGACCTGACTGGGTGATCCAAACTTGGCTCAGGCATATCTCTCATGCAGCAGGGATGCTATAATCCCAAGACCACCATGCACAAGGCAACAGACCACCTAACCAGCTCAGGTCCACCCAGCTGACAAGCCAGCCATCACCAACTCCTCAAAAAACACTCAGAGACTATGCTTTCCTGATGGAAAACAGAGACAGTCCCTGGTCTTTAGTTCAGAAGAACCACCCCCTTTCTCCTCCCCGATGCTAAGTTCTCCAGAGCCTGGACTCTGCCCTAAAGTCAGTTCCCTGTTTGGCAGTAAAACTTCACCCCTCAGTACTCAATTCTCTTTTTACCTACATCTGCTACCAGAATGGCTTAAAGTGGTAATATCTGTATTGCAACATTTACTATTTGTAGTTCAATAGTGGTCAAAATTACTTCTCATTAGGCCTCCAGTCAGGTAGCTCATCCCAATAGACCAAGGTTGTGAGTTCAATCCCCGGTCTGGGCACATACAAAAATTAACCAAGGAATGCATACATAAGTGGAACAACAAATCAATATTTCTCTCTCTCTCTCCCTTCCCTTCTTTCTCTAAAGTCAGTAAAAAATTACTTCTCATACATTTTTATGCTGCATATATTAACCTAACCAAAAGTTTTGGAAACCACCAACACTGTGACTTCTCTGAAGGGAAGTCACTCATTTAGATGTTCAGTGGACTTTCACTGCGCACCCACCATCCCCTTCATACAGTAGGAGTCGCTGACCTTACAGAGATAACACACGGTGCCTGTCTTCCAGTGCGCACACGTGGCAGAGCAACAAGGCCGGCGAGAAGGGCCTGTGAACAGTGAGACGATGGCTACGGGGGATGAGTGCACGAAGAATTTTAAGAGGAGAGAGGAGGAGGAGGATGGCTAGTTCTTATTGGGGTAGCAAGGAACCCTCTGCTTACATTTCTAATAGCTTGTAATCCAACTCTTTTGTTACTATTTCTTTCTCTGTGGGCTATTATTACATTTGTACTGCAATTTAACCAGAATGTCTAATGACCAAAGGACTCCTATTATTAACATGGGTATTTATAAACTGGAAAAAGTGCTTAGGCACATTAACCCACAGTCCTCTACCTCTCTTGTTAAAATTAGACTTAAGCCCAGACCAGTGTGGCCCGGTTGGGTGGGCGTCATTCCACAAAGCGGATGGCCACTCGTTCAACTTGCGGTCGGGGCATATGCCTGCGCTGCAGGTTTGCTCCCCAGTCAGGGTGCGAACAAGAGTCAACCGATGTTTTTCTCTCACATCGATGTGTCTCTCCCTCTCTTTCTCTCTCCCTTCCCCTCTCTAAAGATAAATGAATAAAATCTTTTTAAAAATTAGACTTAAATTTCATTTTCAGTAGGAAGCTACACAGGATACACATTTTAATATACAGACGTTTTAAATGTGTATACACAGTATTATCACTAGCACTCTGAGCATCAGAAACGTTCACCACATGTACGTGTGTGTGTACTTTCCTGGGTGTAGGTATACGTATATGCGTGTGCACCACCGTGGTAAATTATGTGTTTTCTTCCCATAGTAGTCAGTCCACAAAATAAAGCTAAAAATACGTCTGGGGCACTTGTAGCAGTTTTTTGCCCAGAATCCCTTCTCTAAAAACTGCTCTTTTTTGCCACACAGTCCAATCTACAAGGTGAAGCAGAAGATGTCATGTTCCTATTTTGTGACTCCGCGTGTGCACTCTCCGCCAGAGATGGTCACGTGACTCAAGCAAGGGCAACCAAGACATTGCCTACATGTTTGGCAATTTATAAAGATTCCTTTCCTTCTTGAGACCTTCCTACAATACAGAAACTTGGAAACTTTTGGCAGCAATATTCCACCCCATGAATCAAACAACAGAGGAAGCGTGTCCACAGTGAAAGAGGAAAGCAAAGCAGAAGCACTAACAAGAACCTGAAATAGGATCCCCAAGCTTCTCACAGTGCTCCAGGCCCCAGGCCCATCTCTGGCCTGAGATTCTTTGAGATACCCCCATATCTTTCTAAAAAATGTCCCTTTTGCTTCAACTCAAATTGAGATTTTGTAACTTGATAATACAAAGAATGCTGACTAAAAAAATCTATATAACCAATTATAACAGTGTAGGTCATACATCCAAGAGACTGGCCAAGGCAAATGAAAACTCTCATTGGTTGTGAAGCCAACTCAGAATACACAGTGAACGTGGAGGGTGGCATCTACCGAGCTGTTGTTAAGTTCAACCTTAAAGTCACTCGACTCTTTGCTCTTTTGCTTCCCCCCGTTTCCTTTTTCTTTCATCTCTCACCAAGTACTACCAATTCTGCCTTTAAAATTCCTTTCACATCTATACTATGCTATTTTTTTTTAATTATAACTCCTCTAGTGCAGAGTTTCATAGCTAAACAGACCCCTTGCTCATGTCTCTTAATGTCCTCACATTGCGCATGCTCTTCTCAGGCAGATTTGAGTATATATATCATGTTTCCAGGTTTTAAATTTCAGTGGCTCTTACTGGTAACTGAACAAAACCTTAAAATTTAGCCAGGCATCAAGCTCTTTAACAATCTGGTTTCCATCTACCTCTCAAGCATAAACATCACTACTCCCTTCTATGACTTCTGAATATCTCACCAATTTAATTGTCACCATCAGAGCCAGTACAATATGTCAGGCACCGTGTTTATGATTTTGTAAATAAAATCTCCTGTAATAGTTATAACAACTGTGGTGGGTTTCAAGTGAGTCCAAAAAATCTCTGGCAGTACTCCCATGGAAAGATGGGGTCTATGTCCCATCTGCTGGAATCTGGGCCAACCTAAGTTTATAACTAACAGGATAACCCCAAAGTGGTACTGTGTAGCTTCTTGGGCTAGGTCAGAAAAAGTAATGCAGCATCTGCCTTGCTAACAGGCGGGAGAAAGAAATGGTGACTGATACAGTCTATGTAACCCTTTATAATGGAATGAACAGATGGTGTAAATCTCCAAACACTCACCTTTGAAGGCCTGAATTACCAATAACAAGTGTGACATTAGGCTATGATGCTGCATGGTAGCTCAGGCATCATGGAAAGCCTCACTTAGGGCTCAGACAACAGCTGACATTAAGTAAAGACTGTTAGTAAAGGAAGCCCCCAGGTAATTTTGGCTCCAAGCTGTCATGTCACGTCACACCCACATATCAAGTCTTTACAGCTGTGACATCACAGAGCAGAGATGGGTCATCCCCTGCTCTATACTGTTTCTACTCTGGACCCACAGAATCCATGAGCATAAAACATGGTGACTTTTTATTGCTAAGTTTTAGAGTGATTTCTTATTCAGAAATATCATTTAGAGCCCACTCCAGAGTACCTGGCGTGGGATACTGCCATAACAAAGCTTCTAAGCATGTGGTATTGGCTTTGGAGCTAAGCTGTGGGCAAAAGCTTCAAGGTTCTTGAGGGTAGTATTGGCAAAAGCTTTGCAAACCTTGAGGAAGCTATCAGTGAGGGTTTAAAGAACATTAAGGTGAAGAGAATTGGAAGCTAAAGGAAAGGGGACCTTTGCAATGTAATGGAAGAAAATTTGGCAACACTGGCACCTGTAGTATCATGAAAAGTGGAAGTTGTAACTACTGAAAGGGGTATATTTTCTAGCTAAGGAGCATTCCAAGCATAACACTGGAAGCACCACCTGGCTTTTTCTCCAGCAATGAAAAATGCAAAAAAGGACAGAAGATTTTAAGAACAAACTGTCCAGTTTCCAATCAAAATTTAGAAAAACTCCAGGACTTGCTGAGTTTGAAATTCAAACTTTTTCTTCACCCCAGCCTCTCCAGATGGTAAAAGATTTTCAAAGTAAGAAACAGCCCCAGCAGGAACAAAAAAAAAAAATACACATCACTATCAGGAAAACATGGACTAAAGATGAAATGAAGAATGTGACTTCAGAAACTTAAAACTCCAGACACTCTTAAAATGATGTCCCATAGACTTTTTCAAAAAGACAAAGGGCTTTCTGAGGATCTTGAAAGTGTGCCTCATAAACACTCTCTGTTGTTTAACACTCTCTCTGTGAAACAATAAAGCATCTAAGAATGTTAAAGGTAAAAGTCTCAAGGTAGACAGAGAGATCTATGGGGATAGTCTTGTCTAATGGAATGGGTATAACTTGACACATAGGAAGTCAACATTTTTATATATAATTATAAATTATATAAAATTATATATATGCTTGGACTTAAAGCAACACAGCCAATACAATAGAAAAGTTTGGACCCCGAACTTTTTACTGGTAGAAAGCAAGCTCAGAATTCTCTTCAATTGCAAACACAAACTAATTCTGAATTGGAGGAGAGAAGATGCCTTAAAAGACAAAATTAAGAGCCAAAAGGATGGGTCCAAGCTCCAGAAAGAACAACTCACAGGAAGCAGAAATGAGCCATAATTAAGGAATTGCCAATATGTGCCCAGTGGGATTTCAAAACTGCTATGGGCCAGCAATACTGTATCCTTTCATTTCTCTCTATTCTTGAATGGAAATATCTATTGCAATAATCACATACTCCTCCTACCATTGTCTCTTGGGGGAGGGGAGTGGGGATAGATCATTTATTTCCTTAGTTCATAGGTCTTCAGAAAGAGAGAAACCACGCCCAAGAAACCAAACCAAAGTAGTCTCATCTGCACCCAGATCTAAATTAGATGTTGAGATCCTGGACCTTAAACTTGAGTCTGATGCTATAATGAATCAGACTTATGGTAAGTGTATTTTGTGTGCAGAATGAATGTAAATTTGTAACCAGAGAGCAGACTGTATTGATTTGAAAACAAGTCTACAAATTAGTTGACACGCCCCATCAAGAGGTCGTGTCCATGCTCTTGTCTATCAAATAAGGATCACCTTAGTGGTTTACTTGTAACCATTAAAAATCAGTAAAAGTGATGCTGTGTGACTTCTGAGGATAAGTCAAAAAAGGTCACATAGCTTTTTGGGGTTCTTTTTGGGCCATTCACCTTTGGAGCTATTATACCATGTAAGAAGTCCAACCACCCTGAGGCCACCATACTTTGAGTAAGCCCAGATTATGTTAAAGGACACACGGAAGTGCTATGGACCAGCAGCCCCAGCTGACCTCACAGAGGACTGGCAGAACTACCACCAGACACATTAGTGAAGATGGTCCAGGTGCTTCTCGTCTCCTGTTGTCAAGTCTCCCCCACTGAGGTCCCTGGCACCACTGCGAAGAGACAGTATCCCCACTGTGCCCTTCCAAATTCCTGACCCACGGAAACTTTTAGCACATTAAATCGTTGTTTTATGCCACTAAATTCTGGAGTAGTTTGTTATGCCATGATTGTAACTGAAACAATATTATAAAGGAAGAATTCATACTTTAAGTTTTCAAACAGGAAAACCAGGATAAAGAAAAGTTAAGTAATCAACATCATAGAGAAGCAAAGCAAAACTTCTAAAACAAACCTATCTTATTCTAAAATCCATGTTTATAACCATAAATCTACACTATTTCCCATAAATATCCCTATCTCTTTGTCTTATTAATACTTCCCCTGTCAAGGGTTATATGCCCACATTCACCTGCTTCTCCAAGACAAAACCTTCATTCGGGGCCATATTAAATTCTCTCTCCCCCATGAAGTACATATCTAGACTCCAAGTTATCCCTCTTCAAAACTGTCTTTATTTTTTACAACTGTCATTTGATAGTGAATGCGAGTAACACTACTTTGCAATTAGTGAATTCATTGCTTTTCCAATGCACATTCCTTGGCTACCCTCTTGAATTATGTCCCTAGCCAAGGGTTGAAAACACAAACATGCACAGAACGAAAGCAGGTAATGTACAATAGTGCAGTGAACCAGCGACAAAGTTACAAAAGTGGTCGTGATTAAGTTACACTGGGAAGCCAATGCCCCATGTAAATGGGCCAGCCACCACTCATCTACAGCATGCACATATCACCACCTGACAGGTGACACATGTATTTGTTTACTGTCACTGTGTCCTCATTAAGATGTAAGTTTTTTCACAGTAGAAACCTTGTCTGCTTTGTTCACAGCAATATCACCAGAACCTAGAACAATTCCTGACACTCAGTCAATATGTATCTGCTGTAGGAATAAATGAATGATCAAGTACTGCCAAGCAGTAATGTGGGTCCAGTGATCTTCCAATTTTTCAAGAGAAGCCAGAAATAAATAATTTTATGTGCAATCTCCCAATTTCTAGATGTTGTTGACTAATTATAAAAATGTTAATCCGTGTTAGGGATGGGTAAACAAAACATGTCTGCAGGCATAGATTCCATCCAAAAGCTGCATTTGCAATCCCTGTACTACAGGGATCTAAGATTGTTTTTTATCTTTCTAATTACTTAGGCTAGTGCCTTGCAGAGTGTAGATAACTTGATAAGAAAATAATGATGATGATTCACATACGCATACTTGAGGCACTACTACATTCTGCTGTGTATTATTACGATGCTACTCAAGTTGCTCTCTCATGTCCTGAAGGAAACTGCTTCAGACTCCGATCCAAAATGACCCCCTGGACTTCACACAGCCCTCCCACTTCCAAGATTTTATAACCAAATTCCCACTCTTTCTAGTTGTTAAGAGTTGAGAAATGTCCATCCCATGTGCTCCCAGTAATAGAGAGGGAAGGCAGTGTGAAGAAAGTAGATTGGACTTCCAAGGGGTGACAGAAAAAGAGGACCGGGTTTTAACCATATTTCCATAGTTGATAAGCAAGGGCTCCCAATGGCAATAGTGCTTTCCTTTTTATGCTTCTTAGTATTTTTAAATTATACAATCTAACATTTTACTTCAGTTGATCTTTCAATGTTCTCTAGTAGCCTGTTTTATCTTCCTTACATAAAAATTATTAAGGAGGAATTTTAAAATGTTTACTAATTACTTAGATTCTTAACTCTAATACAAAGTCATGTCGAAATAATTAGAGTGTGTCTGGGTCACTTAAACATGGGTCACTTTGCAGCCAGCATAATTGTGAAGGGCTGAGAACACTTTTAAGAAAACATGCTTGGAAAAAACATTTCCATTTTACCCTGTGCCACTAGCTGACCCAAAGCAAGTCAATCACCATCTTTCGAAGACGTAAAAGGAAATGAGATGTCTTCGTGTTCCTTTTCTGTGTGTGGTCCAATGTGTACAGCCTGGAAATATCCAGACATCAAAAACATCAGAGGAATTCCACATATCAAAAGAGTGTAAGTCCAAAAGAGTAAAATGTCATCCAGCCCTCTATAGCCAGCATTTAGGAAGTTCTTTTAATGGTTTTCTACATGAATTCACAATTTGCAGTTGTTCAATAATGGCATGAATTTTTTATGCAGGCAGATTTTTTTAAAATAGGCTCCACAGCAATTTAAATTGAAAGTAACAGTGAGAAAAATTTATTTGGCCAACCTATATTTCAAAATTTAAGTTATCATAGAGCTTTGAACTTCCTACAGAATAAGGATGAAGATTTCTTTCACTTCTTCAGTTATGTTCAAGCAACACCGAATATGATGGCCATCGGACGGAGACAATCATCCCCTGAACTCTGTCATAGACACACGGGCGGGATGGTGAGACAGAGCCCCTGGGGCACAGGGCGGAAAAGCCTCATGTCTGAAATCAGACCAACAGGGGGTTGACTGGCGGCTCTACCACTTGCTTACTCTGTGACCCTGGGGGAGTTACTGAGCCTCTCTACGCCTCAGTTTACTCATTTGCAAAACTGGAATTATAATCCCTCACTGTAGAACTTGACATGAAAATTAAAATAAATGCATATGTATTGTGTAAGCCCCTGAAATGAGGAGGAAGTTAGTAACGGCATGGCTGATCTAGCTTCATTAATGCAATGCAATAGCAGGCAAAAAGTGCCTTGAACACTATGGTGTCACAAATGGTAGCTGTCATAGGAAGTCCAATTGATTCTCATTATAAATTGAACACAAACAGTGATTCTCCAGACTTCCTATATACTACCCTTTCCTAGGAACGTATTTTTATACATTTGGGTGTTATGGGCTAAAAGAAGCATTATACCATACAGAAATTCTAGCACATTGGCAGAAGAACTTATGTACAAAAATGTTCACTGGAACATTGCTGTTAATCACTGTAAATCAGAAAAATTAAAATGTTCATCTATAGGAAGATGATACATTTTGATGGATTCATTCAACCATTCTATTCAAATAAAGCACAAAAACATAATTTTAAGCAAAAAATAAAATGAAATAAAAAATAAGTTGCAGGATGATATCTGTAAGACCATTTATACATGTGACATTTTAAAGCATGACATGTATTATAAGTGGATACATACTTACCAAATGCAAAACAATAGACATGGAAATGGCAAACCCCAAATTCAGTGATTATCTCTAAGGAAGAGGGCAAGGCATAAGAACAGGCAGGGGTGCACAGAAAGCTTCAATTCAATGTGGTATGTTTTACTTTTTCAAAAATTAATTAGACTGAAGCAAAGACAGTAAAATGTTTAGATTCTATAGAGCTGCTAGCAGGTATATGGAGTGTATTACGTTATTCTCCACATTTTCTGTATATTTGAAATGTTTCACAATAAAAAGAAGCAGCTTTCCCAGTCCCATAAACAGAAACAGGCAATTTCCCAAAGCGACAGTTATTCCAGACAGTCAGGAGATGGAGCGGGAGAGAGATGACAGGGGTGGGAGAGGTGGATAAAGGCATAAGAGGGCTGGGTATGAAAGAGACACTCCTCTCTGACTCCTTGAAACTTGGAAGATGGTTTTTCTCTCAAGGGTTAAGTAAAAAATTCAGCCACATAAATGTGAAGAGCACAGGAATAATTCATTGTTAATCCAGAAGTCAGATTACTCTACAGAGTGTGCATAATCCAAAAGCATCATTAAGTTTAAAATACTTACTACAACCCCACTCTTGGTGACAGTTTCTCTGTATGTGAAGTTGCAAATAGCCCAGGCTAAATAATATGTGGACATGAGAGGGGTCTGTGAAAAGTGATCCGTAACCCATCCATCTTCCTCAAACACAGAAGTTTCCACTGGCATATTGGATAAAGATAAATAGGTTGCTTGATGCTTGATGCTGATTTTAAAAGTAGCCTTGTAGATGGGCTCATCAAAACAAGGAAATGCCTTTCTGGCATGTGTAGGCGAAAATTGAGTAACACCAAGGAATCTGGAAAACAGAAAATGACATTGCCAATTACATTTATGGCTTGAGGTATGACCACTTTGCATGCTTCTGCTGATAATGTATTTTCACCAAATTGCAAGATACTTTTCATTTCTGAACCAGACTTAAGTTCATGAAAAGCAGAAAAACACTACACACATGTATTTCCCCAACAATAAAAGTTCTTCAGGGAAGTTTTTGTCTCAGTTGAAATAAATTCTCTAAACCCAAAGTAGTGCCTGTAAGACAGAACGTTACAGTCTACAAGAAAACCGCTCAGTGGCATCCCATTGGCAAACACTGGAAAATAATCTCTTTTCTTGGCATTGCTCACTTTCTTCCCCAAAGCTATCCAACATTTAAAGTCAGTCAAATGAAAATCCAGAAGTTATCATCAGATACATACAGAACATAGACCATCACCGGGAAACATCTGCGCCCTCCAATTTCGTCAAGACATGACCTGATTTTATTTAGAAAAAGGGCTTTGAAACCTGACAAAACTTGGTTTGAATTCTGGCTCTACAACATTCGTAGCCATATCATCCTATACAATTACTAAATTTCCCTAAGGTGTAGTTGTTCATTGCTCAATAGAAAATAACCAAGCTTAACTCAAAAAGAAAGTATTGGTAAAGCTTAGGGGGGAAATAAAGAGAGTGGAAAGCACCTAACACAGTGAACAGAAGAATAGCACCCAGTAGGCAGTTAATAAAAACTGCAGCCACTGAAAAAATGGCAGCCACTGATTCACAGTATCTTCAACCGTTCTTAGAGCACTGCGACTGGTTCACATGGGGTGATCCAGACCCCACTGGTGTTCCCTACTCGTAATATGTGTTTATTATATATTACATGTAAATGTAATAGATACCTATGTAATAAGCCTGCTAATGTGTGTGTATATAAACATCTATAAATGGATTACATACAGAAAATATATGTAATGCCCTCAGATTCTCAGATCAAGCTGCAAAGTTGCTTATTAAAACTAACTAGAAGCAACTTTGACTTTTTTTCAGAGTAGGGTTACAAATGAAAATGCTCACATGAAGTATTTTAACTTAAGAAGGTCATTATTTATGAAAACAATCATGACAAAAGTTAAACTTTTTTAACAATACTAGGTGCACAACTTGATACAAGGCAAGTTCATACCAGACCCTTTATAAAACATTACTGCATTCTAAAGTCATTTATTTAAAAAACTGTTTCCCCCATAAGTAATTCTGCCACCTCTCCTTTCTCCATCATCCAAGGTATATACATGGTTAATCGAACATGGCACACTCTCCCACTGAGCCTGAACTTGACCTCAAAATTATTCTCAGCACAGCACTTCAGGCAACTACTACCAATCGATAGGGTGTATTGAATCTTATTGGCTGTCCTTGGCTCAAACCATGAGGTATAAATGTTTAGGCCATTTTAAAATTATGAAGCTTACATTTATCATTGAGGGTGTACCTTTTCGAAGCTTAGTTTTGAAATAGAGAAAAAAAAAGACATTTTAAAGATTAATTGTATGCTGGCTCTCAGATAGAAGGTTTTTGAGAGTTATCTTGAACAGTACTGGGCTGCCGCACACCAGGCTTCGGTAAATCACTTAACTGCCTGAGCTTATTTTTTCATTAGTAGAAGGAAAACAATAATATTTTCTAGGCCTTCCTTACAAAACTGTCGAGATAATAAAATGAGATAATATATAGGAAAGAAGTTTTAACTATAAATCTTCAGACAAATATAAGGTTAAAGTTGGAAGCAATCTTAGAAACAAATTGCCCAACTCTCACAAATTTCTGAAAAGAAAAAATAGCTCCAGTAGGGTTAAGTGATTTGTCCAAAGTTACACAGGCAATTAGCACAAAGCTGGGTCTAGAATTCACATTTTCTGTGTCTGAGTGAAAGGTAACTACATTTCAAAAACAGTAAAATTAATCTTTAGCCACAATTGATAAACAATGTTATAATTCAACTGTTGGTAATTAAAGTTCTTTCCTAATTTGCCAGAATGGTGGTAATATTTTCCCTATTATTTTTTACTGATAATAACATAATTTTTGCTTAATTAAATGTCAGTACCTTTTAGTTAAAATGCACCCATTTACAATTTTCTCATCACATACTTTTTTCTTATATAATGTTCTTAACTCTTACCTTTCAACCTTATTAATTAAAATGTCCACTGAGTTTGATATTTCTCTACTAAAGCTACTTAAAAGATATCTATAAGATTTCATATATGAAAAAAAGTGTTCCCTTTTAATTTTAAAGTATTTGAGAACTCCAATTCTAGTCATTGAACAATTAGATATTATCTGCTATATGCAAACTCTTCATTATTAGGTATGTGGTAATAATTTTTTTATTGTTATTCAAGTACAGTTGTCTCCATTTTCCCCTCACCCACACGTCCCTGACTCCCACCCTTGACCCTACCCACTTTGGTTTGGTCCATGTGCCCTTTATGCATGCTCCCTAATGACCCTTCCCCTATTTTCCCCCATTATCCGTCTTTCCCCTCCCCTTACTGTCAGTTTGTTCTTTATTTCATTGTCTCTGGCTATATTTTGCTTGCTAATTATTTTGTTGATAAGGTTCCTTTTTATTTTTTTAAAAGATATAATCATTGTTCTTTGCAATATAATTGAAAAGAATATCTATATTTATATATTCTAATACTGGGAGAAAAGTTCTAGCAGAATTCAACAGAATGGTTGCAATTACAATGCATTAGTCATCATGTAAAAATCAAAGTTGTCTTTGGCATTAAGTCATTGATGGGTAGGAATGTATTAGACATAGAAATTCTAAATACCTTTGGGCTAGTGAGAAATTAATAAACCAAATATTTATGCAGAAGAATAATTTCGTGAATCTCTTTTTGCCTTATGGAATGAGTAAATATGTTAGTAAAGCTAGCAATGTAAATAACTGATTCTCAGGGTTGAAAGGGACTGTAGAAATCGTTTAGTGACTTTTTCTGCAATTAATATTCTTAATGAAATTATATGTACAGTATATATCTATGCACAGAGGGCCAACATATATTCTGATAATGTCTAAATGAGAAAATACCAATTTCACAGTCTGGCACATAAGGACGATTGCCATTGAATTTCAATTTAGTATTTAGGAAATCAAAAAATATCCCTTGGTAAAGAAGAGCAGTAGGACTAGATTACATTTAAGGTCTTTCCCAAGCTTGAGATCATGTAACTGAAAAAAAATTAGAAATAAAATATCCTCTGAATTTGATGAGGCTTTTCTTTAAATGTTAATTATACCACCACTAAGTAGCTTTTTACTATAAGTTCTATAATTCATGTGCCTCTCTTAATCATTTTCTGAGTGTTTAATACTGAGGGGAAAAAAGAAATATCCTTGCTTCCTTCCCTCAAGGAGTTTATACTCTAAATAAAAGAAATTAAATATATACCTAAAGAAGCATCACACACAAAGCCACGACAAAGAGGGAAAATGTCTGAAGAAATTACATGCTCCTTCAGCAGGCTTTTCAGTCTCGGCTCTACTACATTTTAGGGGGGATAATATTCGTTGTCCAAAGCCGTCCTGTGCACTGTAGGATGATCGGCAGCAGCATCCCTGCCCTCTACCACCAGATGCCACTAGTACCACCTTTCCCCAGTTGTGACAACCAAAATGTCCCCAGATATTGCAAATGTCCCCTGGGGGACAAAACTGACCAGTTGAGAACTACCAGCCTTTAGAACCGAAGGAAGTCTGTATGGAGGATCGTAAGAATTGGTCATGAAGCCTGGGGAGTATTTTAAGGGTCAGAGACAGATGGAGCGGAGCGGGGAGCACATTGACAACGGACAGCACAGAAAGAAGACTTTAAAACAGCTTTGACTCACATATTAGGTTAGTCCCCCATCTGCTCTCTTACAGAGATTCTTGTTTTATCAGATCTCAGTCCTGCCAACCCATCTCGAACCTCTCTCTCGCCCTTGATACTCTCCTTTCTAACAAAGAGATATATCTAATTTCAGGCTCAATATCCAACAATGTCTTTTGGGTTTAAAAAATATAATTCTTTCTTCACTGCATATATTTTAGGGTTGTCCTCATTGGTGGAAGTAAGACTTCTGCTTACTATCATTAAAAACCAAAGAGGGCTCTTGAGAAGGTGATTTGGAGAAGAAAATATTGAGTTTAGCTTTGAGTAAATTTGAGGTGCGTCTGAGGTAGAAGTAGTAGGATAACACTAGAAGAAATACAAAAAAAAAGAAAGAAAGAAAAATAGAAAACTGTTGGGAACCGCCCTGCCTGGTTTTAGAAGCTGTAAACCCCCATGGCTAAGGCTGAGTAAAGAGACCTTGTGACCATAAGCCACTAAGGAGACAAAGCTTATCTCCCTGGCAGGGGCGCCACCTCTGCCCACTTTACTTCACCCTGCTTGGCCCCCAGTGCATGCCCGGTTAGCCAGTGACATTCCTCAAGGGAGGGTCATCCTAAGACAGGCATGGTCAAGAAGAGGCCCTTGAGGAAGGACTTGGGGGGGTTATAGAAAAAGGGGGTGATGGGCCCTCACCCCTGGGCTTTGACATAGCCTGAGTCCTCATTCTGTCTGCAAGAAGTCTCCTAATCTCTTGGCTGCCTTACTTCCCCTCCCTGACTTAAGCCTGAAACAATGCTGGAGGTGGGTGTAGCCCTGTGCTGGAAAGGTTGGGTTCCCTAGGGCTATCAGGCTTAAGAAAGACTACAAAAATCCTATGAAACCTACTTTGTCAATACCCTCAATTTTCTGATAAGGGTCCAAGCATGGAATGAGTTTGTTCCCCAAAGTTTTATGGCCCTTTAACTATCTGACCCTGACTCACAACAAGCCCTGAGTTCTTTGAATGTTATCTATTATTTGATCATTTCTGCCTGACAGTGATTGATGAGCTTTACGTGTATGCCCTGTATTCCTATGCAAATTAAACCCAATAAAAGCCCATTGAGGAACAGGTTCCTGACCCTTCTTTGAGAGATCAGCCACCTTTCCTCCCCAAGCAGATCCCCTCTTGGTAAATTTGTTCTCTTGGGGTTGGGGGAGGCCTGTGGGCAGAGCCCCCCCACCGAAAACATTTTAATATATCATATAGATATGAAATACATACATAAATACAACAAGAAGTAAAATAAAACATCAGGAGGCATAAGTTAATAGGGACAAGTATTTTGTTGTCTGTTTTTTTTCTTGCTTTCTTAAACAAAATCATTTGTATCTTTTAATGAATCTATTACCATAAAAAAAAATCTACTTCCAAAAATGGCATCTTGGAAGTGTCATTCCAAGAATGCCACTTTAGGATAACTAGAAAAATATGACTAACATACCTGTATTTTAATTCTCTTCTAAAATAAATTACTTGATTTCTTAACAACTTGTCTATTTGACATTTTGGTTCAGCTAAGGAGAGCTTAAAGCTCTCTGCTGTCTCTAAAGGATATAGAGAATTGATTTCTTCTTATTTCTGCGGAAGTTCACTAGGCAAGCTACTTGTACCAAGTCATTATGATAAGATTCAGCAGAAGTAATGCATTAATGTCAGTTAATATTGCCAACAAATTACAGTATGTGATACAAAACAGTTTCTGTTCCGTTATTTTCTGTTTGCCTTTTCGTAAAGTTAAAATACACAGAAGAAACAGACATTTGCATAGCACTGTTAGCATTAAAAATTGATTCATAACATTTCACTGTGGAACCCACCAAAACCAAGAGAACCTCAGGCATGCTGTGGTGTTTTTCAGAGGTTTCCCTTTTGGCCACTTCTAAGCATACCACACATACAGCACAGTGAAAAATGATCTTTGAACTTGCTTCTGTTGAAATTGCAAACTGCCTAGCATTGTCATCATTTAAGATTGGTAATAAAAATTCCCAAGATCTAAAGAAAAGTCCTAATGGGCCATCTAGTTACTATCCAACTGTTGCAGTAAACAGACTCAGTTACAAGGTCATGGAAGTTACACCTGTCCCATTCAAAGTTAAGGCTGCTAATCCAATGCAAAGTATTACTCAATGACAAAGTATTTTAAGTCAAAAAGTATGTTGCTTAGACTGTGTGTTTTTATGTACTTCAATGAGTCATTAAACCTCTGCCATTTCCGAAGAAAAGTATTCCTGCTGAATATTCAGTGCTAACAGCAAGCATGTAGTCTGTTTTTTTAAATAACCATTCTAGTAAGCTAAAAACATAATGCAATAATGCCAGCAATATGTATGTAGGAAGTGGTGCATGTGTGAATAATCGCGTTATAAAAACAGAGCATAATATTCATAATTGTTTTCCTATTCATATACTAAATACTCTTATCAAAAAATGAGTACTGAGTATTGATTACCATTGATGAAGAGTATTATGAGTACATAATATTATTGTCCTGGCCCTTAATATTAGGTTTTCATATGAATAAACTAGTGTCTGAGTCTCATTTGTTTAATATTGGAAACAGGCAAAGCCTTATGTAAGGAATAAAAAGTACTGCTACTGTCAGAATGCAAATTAAGTCTTAAGAACAATAGCCAATGACTGGTGTGCCTTTCCCGTAGTACTTGGGATTTCTCTGTCTGCTGCACTGGCTTCCAGTGACAAGGGAAGCACCCTCTGGCCCTTCAGTCATTGGTTTCTGCCATTCTCTCTGCTGATAGAAAGAAGTGCCATGATCAGAGGACCGTCCATCCCTCTGCTTCCCACGCTCTTCCTGCTCCCTCAACCCTCTCCATCTCTGTGTCTCAACCAAGCATGGGCAATGTCCAGCTATGACACACCACAGCCTTTCTCTTCACTCTCTTCTTCACGGCAAAGGGGCTCTGTTCCCTCCTCTCTGTGTCTTTTGACCTCCACTTAGGTGGCAAATAAAACAGCAGTGGAAGGAATGTCCACAGTGACTGTTGCTGCTAAGGGGGAACCCCACGGCAATACATTGACCCTACACAACTTCATACTAGTCCAAACAGAGCTCCAGCCATGGAATAGTATAATATTAATACCCACCGAAGTGCTTACCAACTGTCAGACCCTGCTCTAAATACCTTATTTCTTTACTATGTAATCCTCATAATAACCCTATAAAATGGGTTATCATTACTACTGTTTCCGGATAAGGACACCGGACCCAGAACAATTAGAAACTTGGGCAAGGTCATAACAATAATCATGGCAGAGTCGGAACATGAACCCAGGCAGTCTGGCTCCAGAGTCCCTGAGCACACTAAACATACGTACACTTTTCCATCCAGGAACACAACAAAAGTGGCTTGAACATATTCTTAAAAGGGATGAAAAGTAACCAACAGCAGTTAAAACTCCGTTCTTTGTTCATCCTGATTTTTTTTGTTTGTTTATTTGAAGAAAGATCTCAATAATTATACTAAAACTGCACCCTGAGAGTGAACCCAGGTCTGCACGGAGAGGAATGCGTTAACCCTGCCTCTACGCAGCCAGTGTCAGAGCTTCTTAAACCCGGAGGCCACTCGGGCATTCAGAGACTGAGAAGGTGCAACTGGAGTCAAGTGCAAGGGAAGTGAGCCTGGGGCCCTTCGCCCCAATTCAGCCCCGCCCAGCTTGCTAATCTTATTCCGCCCTCCCAGCCCAGCCACCACGTCTAGCTGTGCCTGTTTGTGAATCAGTTCATATTGTCCTGGAAACTGAAAAAAGCAGAGAGTATTTTTCATTTTTATATCCTCCTGAATTCTATGTGTTAATAGTAAACTTCTGTCTATTGGAGAAAGCATCCACTCTCTAGTGGCAAAAAGCAGGATTGCATGAGACTGAAAAACTCTGGAGGGACCCCGTCACTATTGTAAATCTGAAAGGATGTAAAGGGTACGCAAAAATTGAAACATGACAACACATAACGAGGGTGATGAGTCTCACTGGTGGCCTGGAGGATGAACATGGGTGACATAGGGTTACACTTCCTTACAGACTATGAAACATTTCTTCATTGAAAATAAGTTATTTCTTCCTCTCTTCTTGTACCATTCTTTGAAGTCATGCTTAAATAAGTGGGTCTTACTTATTCTTGTAGTCTTATCAACCAAATGTTCCCATCTCCCAGCAAACCTAAGCCATTGTCCGGCACTGTTATCTCAAACCCATCCACATACACAATGGCAAAATTTGGTTTAAAGAAATAAGCATGTTGTGCAGACCAAACAGATGCAGGAAAACCAGTCACAGGTCCACCTTTGCTTGAAAGACATCCAGAGCAAATGGGCCATGTTTGCAGTTGCTTCAAGTAAATAAAAATATGGGCAAACTAATTTAACTCTTTTAGAGAAACTGTGTACTTTATTATTATCCAGGGTGATCCAATCAAATAGTGCCATGGAAAACACATGGCAAGACAAACACTAATTATTTGGATTTTCCTCCCTGAATCAGTCATTAAACGGTCAAAGCTTTTTTTAAAAAAAATCCTAGATTTAGTTTGGTGGTGGTATTTTGAATTGTGACCAGGATCCAGCAGAACTGGACTCAGTTTGGCCATATGGTTGTGCGTGCCTGACAGGAAAACAATGAGCTAAGTCCACTAAGGAATCATATTAAAAAGTTCTCACAGAAATGAATGATTCTCACAAATTTTTCAGTTCACAGCCTTTTATAGGGGACCACAAGCTGTATGTACCAACTTGTTCCCGTAAAGCCCTCCTCATCAGAGTGACAGGAAGAAAGGAAGTTTCTCTCAACATAAAAGCAATGTGGTGGTTTTCTTGCTTTTACTAAATATCATAATTACCAATTCATTCCAGAAAAAGGACAAGGCATGAAACCATGCATACGAATAGCACAGAATATCACATGTCTACCCCTAAAACCTTCTCTACTCTCCACAAGATTTTTGCAAAAGCATTTTTTTGCAACTCTTTTTGAGAACTGCAATGTTATTTTCCCATTTTACTTGGAGATCACAGTTTCTCTCTAAATAATCCTTGATAGGAAAAGACCTATTTTTATTCTGTCTCCTGGCACTGTGGCATGTGAGAGACCCAATCAAAGTTTGTCAAAGAAAAACAGTCTCCCTTTTGAAAGTGAATAAAATGTTCATTTACTTTGGGTAAATCTCCTCTTTCAATCCGACCATCTGGATCTAAATTAAGGTACCCAACTTTGAACATGGGTGTGCTCACCATCTGGCTACCCAAAAGCGGCAATTACTTCAGGTAAATGAACAGCTTACCTAATTCTGAGCAAGTATATTCTACTATAGAATACTATGGCATAAATACACTCCCAGTTGAGGAAAAGGTGACTATGTGTTCTGCCCAATGGAGATAATTTACTGCTGTGTGTAAACATTTCAAATTTAAGAGAATTTATTTTTTTGCAATATTCAACAAGTGATGAATTTTCCCTTTAGCCAAATGACCAACAGAAAGTAGAGGATATGCCTCAAGCAGAGGAACTCTGGTTCACTCAGTGGAGAGCTTGTCTTGCAACCTTTCTCAGCTGTTGTTACGGGAACCTAGAAAAGTTAAGTCTTCCCTGCAGGACAAAACCAAGCCCGTCCAATGCCGCATCAGAGGTAAAACCTTCCAGGCTTCAAAGGTCTATAGCACACGGTGAAATCTAATCTTCCTGCCCTCACCCAAATTGCTTCTCTCAACCTCCCAGTGAAGAGTGAGTTGAAGAATCAGATTGATTGGGATCGGAATGCGTTGTTTCCGCATAGGCTAACTGAACTGAACTGAACTATTCCTCTTTGAAATACTTCAAGTTGCTGACTTAATGTGACTCCCCACTGGCAGATTCAATATTTATTTTCATTACAGAAATTATCTGATAATTAAATTTGCAAAAATTGTGATGAACTAAAAACCAAGACATTTAATCATTAATCAAATGGAAATTCTGAGTTTGTATCGATGTCCTTTTGGAAAGAGTGTTTTAAAATGTCAACTTACGTAGCATTTTGGGGATAAAAACATCACCAATAAAAGTCCAACTTTGGCTGAGTTCCCAATATTAGCATGTTTAAAAATTCCCCAAGTTTCAAGTTAAGAACAATCTAATAATGGTCAGGGGGGAGTGGAGAGGGGACAGTGAGGAGAGGGGATTACAGGAACTACTATAAAGGACACATGGACAAAATCAAGGGGGAGGGTGGAGGTGGGTTCAGCTGGGGTGGGGTGGAGGGATGGGGAGAAAAGGCATACAACTGTAATTGAATAACAATAAAATTTTTTTTAATTCCCCAAGTTGCTATAGTAATAACAAAAGGTTATTACATAACCTTTATTAACCTTTATATGTATTAACAAAAAGGTTAATACATATAATATTGGCATAATTGTGAACTAGTTTATTCTATTTCCTTTGCCTTATCAACTCCAGGTATCGACATCCAAAAAATTATATTCACTCTGCTATTCAAGTGGGGGGAAAAAAAGAGAAACGAGAGTTTAGCCACATATGTACTAGGTTAAACTTCCAACCAAGTTATTACATCTTTGGAGAAAACTGAAGAAGAGAGTTTGAATACAAATATGCACCAGGAGGACAAGAAACCAGTTAGGAGTCAAGCAGAAACATCTGGTCGTTTTTAAGAATTCTGTTAATTTGAAAGCACTGACCAAAACAAGCTCAGTTCCACCAAATATATTTTGGCATGGCTCAAAAAACAGGATTTGTTGAAAATATTTATTTCACCACAAATTCATCGGTAGTGATATGCAACTTCCACTGTTGACATTTTGATATAACAAACTTGCTTCTAAACAAAACATGCAAGTTTGCTTCTATGTCTTTTCCCCCATATGGGGGTAAATACTATTAATCTGTATTCACTAGGATAAGTTGGAGAAGTGGTGGGAGGGGGGTTAAATTGTCCACAGCTGATCTTAGGAGAATGCATAAGGTATACATTCACTTACAGATTTTAACTACCATACAACTACTCGCTTTGGGCATTTTATTTATATGAGGTTCCTTCATAGAACTCTATAAATAATAAAACATTTGTGTTCTCCCATAACACACTGAAATTTCCCCAGCCTCTTATATAGAAACTTCTTCATAAAGTCTGCAGACAACATGAGCCCCGGCCCAGGGATCAAAAAACCGAAGTTCAAGTCCCAGCTCTCCACCGACAAGCCTGCTGACCTCAGCCGCCCCCGGCTACTCAGTGCCCCCATTTCTGCAGGTGTGAGAATGACGTGAGAAGAGAGGAGGCACGACCGGTGGCATCGTTACTAATTTCCAACCTGCCTGTACTTCTAAGGTTGTCAATTTCTTTTTTTTGTTCAATTTCATTTTGTCAGTCGTATAATCATTTAATAATCAGTTAGAGCAAAAAGCAATAAAAACTTTTTTATTCATTCAATGATATGCTTGGGAGCTTAGTACCACCAACACGCATAGCAGCTGACATTTATGATGGGTACTCTGTTTGCCCGAAACAGGGGTAAGGGACATTCAGTGCATTAGCCCATGGACACCTGCAACAATCCTATGAGGATAGTATCATTATCATCACCCCCAAATTCAAAATAAACATGTGGGCTCAGGGGCCAAACTCCCTGCTTTGTGGGTTCACCTGTGTTAAGTTACTTCTCTGTTCCTTCTTTTCTCCACCTGTTAAATAGGAAGTATTGGTAGCACCTACACCACTGGGTTCTTGTAACAAGGAGTTAATACGCGTTGCTAAGTAAGCACTAGCTGCTCAGTAAGCACCAGAGGCAGTCATTGTCAGGATAGGAACAGGGTTCTGTTGACTCCCCAGTCTGAGCTCTAAACAAGTGGTGAGAAGACCCACAGGCTCTCAAAACATGAAAAACAGAATACTACCCAAATCTAAAAATCTTCAAGACACCCACTACCAAGGCATTTGAGACTGACAGCTAGCTTTCCCTCCTTTCTCCAGCGGGGTCATTTCCTGAGGCAGTAACTCAGGAACGAACTGCTGGAGTCACTCTGTCAGCGGGGAGCCCGCAGCACTGGCGAGGACGTGCTTACCGGCCCCGCCCCCTTACTTTGTCACCGGACCAGTTATTACTTCTCTAAATCTCAACTTCCAGTTTTGGAAAACTTTGCGCAGCTAAAGCCCGTCCTCTGCTCTGTGCCTGCCAGATACGGGCGAGGTGGGCATTTGTGGGGGAGGGGGGAGGCTTTGCCCTGCTCTATCCCGCGCTGCCATCTGACCGAAAGCGCTGCTGCCCTGGCCATTTGCAGCGTACGTATTTTCCCTGGACGGTAACTTGGCAGGCCTTTGATGTCACCCTGGCTGGCATCGCTCAGATTACACACCACTGTTTAAAAAAAAACAAACAAAAGAAGAACAGCCGTGCGCCCGGCTGGTTAAGGACGGTGGACAGGGTTGGGGAGGCCCTGGCTACGGAACTTGGACAGGGGGACGCGGTGGTGGGGAGGTCCCGACTAGAGGAGAGGGTAGAACTCTTCGTTCACCACTGGTGAGTGAGTTTGTATAGTTGGCAACAGCGAGAGCCCAGGCATCTGGGAGACCCTGAACGTTCTTGGAGATAGTCCTATCCCACCTTTGATTCCTTCCTCCACCCCAAGGTTTCCCGGGTATCGGACGCCAAGAGGGTCCCCGGGGTCGCCGGCTGCCCAGCAGTTAGAGCAGCCTGGCGGGGTAGGGAGGTGCCGGGCACCGCCTTCCTCCGTACCTTCTCTCCCCGTGGAGCACGTAGGAGCTGCGGAAGAAGCCCAAGAGCTCGTTCTCGATCAGGGCGTTGTAGATGATTTTCAGGTTGTAATTCCTCTGCGCGTCCAGGGTCCTATTCAGCACCACCACCAACACCTGGGTTTGCGGGTAGAGGAAAAAGCCGCCCACCGGGACAGCCCCGGCTACCCGGTCCTCGGCCACCTGCACCTTCTCCACCGCCACTCGGGAGGCGTGCAGCACGACGTAGCGGGTGGCGTTCTGGCACGCGATCTCCACGTTGACCTCCCCGGAGAAGGTGAAGTTCTCCATGAAGGCTGTGAGCATCAGATTGTAGTGCAGCGGCTTCAGATACCCGGACAGGCGCAGCTGCGTCCACGGCTGCCGCTGCTCCTCCTCCGACGGCGGCTGGGCAGACGGTGCCCCAGGGGTGGCCTCCACTCCTGCCTCGGGCTGCGGGGAGTCCCGGCCAGCTGGAGGGTTGCGCCGGGCAGAACCCGGAAGGCTCCCGTTGCCACCGCGCGGTGGGAAGCCGGCGAGGCCGCCGTCTGCGCCGGGCGCTGCGCTGGCCCCACACTCGTCGAAGCGCAGGCTGAGCAGCACCGCGAGCATAGTGACCGCGAGCAGCGCCACGATGGACAAGGCAAAGGCCAGTACGAGCCGCCTGTGCACGGTGATGTGGCGCTCGGTGGTGCGGGGTCGCACCCCCACGGAGTCCGCCCACGGGTCCGAGAGCCCCCTGCTGCCGGTCCGGAGCGCGGCGTCGTTCTCCCCCATCGTGGCCTCAAAGGGTGAGCGGCTCTTCTCAGCCCCCTCCTCCTTCTTCTTCTTCCTCTTCTTTTTCTTCTTCTTTTTCTTTTCCTCCTCCTGCTCCCCGCGCTCGCCGTCCAGGGCCATCACACTGCCTCCTCCCCCTCCCCCGCCCCCTCCGGCACCCCCCGCGGGCGGGCCACCCCGGCCACCGCCAGCGGAGGCATCAGAGAGCGCACTCGGGCAGAGGGCTTGACGCCAGCTGAGACCCTGGGGATGCTGGCCTGGGTGCTTTTAAAACGGACTCTAGCCGCAAGCGACAGCAACCTTGGCGCCCCCCATCAGCCCCGCCTCTCTCCTGACAGCGGCGGCCAAGGCGCGGGGCGACGAGCTCTGGGACGCGCCCAACTTGGAAAGCGTCTCGCTCTCCCCAACGTGCGCTACTTCTCCGGCGGGCACCGGGCGTCCGGGCACATGCTGCCCCCACCCCCGTGCGCCTGCGGCTGCCGGCTTGCCCTCCCTGCACCAAGCTTTCGCCTAGCTTTCGGCGGGAGCCTTCCAACGGGTCTCCGGCTGGAAAGGACAGGGAGCAGTGGAGAGGGAAGTTACGGCTTCCGCTTTCTCTCCCCACTCCCGCGGCGGTGTTCAGTCCTCCGGGTGGGATGTGCTCGAAGCAGCAGTGGCAGCGGCAGCGGCAGCAGCGGAGGTGCCCGAGCCATGCACCCCTCAGCCGGGGACGAGAGGATGGCCGGGGAGGAAGAAGCTGGGGTGAACCAGCTGGGTAAAGTCCCAGGGCCGCAGAGCTGCGCTGGGAATCTGTCCTGGAAAAGCCTTCTCCTCCACCCTGGACACTTTAAGCAGCGGTGGCGGCAAACGGCGAGAGCTTGCAGACCGGACAGCGAGCCTCCCTCTTTCTGCTGTGGCTCTGACCTCCGGAGATGACAAGTGAGCAAGAAGTGTCCGGCCGGGCCATCCCCTTCAGGTAGACGAAGCCCTGGGTTTGCTCCGTATCCCGGTGGGGAGAGCTGGAGTGCGTGTGTGTGAGTGCGTGTGCATGTGTGTGCTCGTGTGTGCGTGTGCACAGGCTCCGGGTCTAGATTGCCAAGGCTACAGGGACTGAAACTCCCGGAGAAAAGCACAGGAAAGAACGAGAGAGCGCGAGGAGGCAGGGAAGGCGGGAGGGAGGGGAGCGGCAGAGAGGCTGAGGCAGGCACAAGGAGATTAGAGAGCTTTTCTCCTCTCTGTCACACCAGACACCCACAGCCACAGAGGGGGTTGCTGAGCCGCCTGCCAGAAGTACATTGTAAATCTTCAGCGCAACAAGCCCCGCAGTCACCCCTCTTCCCGACTCCTTAGCCTCCCCGAGCCTCCCCGGAGGGATCCTTGAAGCCTTAGGCTATTCGCGCCGAGAGCAAAGGGAAGATCCTGCTGGGGAGACTTGGCTGTGTCAGATTTCACATCGAGCTCGCCAGAGGATCTGGAGGATTGTATGTAAATTGCAATAAATTCTCCAAAGCCTGACTACTTATATTATACAGGGTAATGTGTCCAGGTGTGCGGTAATAAAAGAAGGGTTAGCAATGAGCTAGTAGAATCCTCCGGATGTAAAGACTAAACAAAAGATTTTTTTCCCCATCGAATAATTTCTGGTTTTAGACTGGAGAAATGATTAAAATATAATGCCTTCTGAGTAACATTCAGAACCAAAAACTTGAGACTGAGAAAAACCGGGAAGATGAGACACATTACTTTAAACTTACTAGAACACTGAACAGATACGTACCATTTCTGGTCAGTTTTTCACTTCAAATCGCCACAATTACCTTTTTTTTGCAGTTTTTAGTGTTACCATAAAAATTGTTTAAACTCTTTCAGAATAGTTAGCAATACAAAGTGTTTGCTGGCAGCAGGATCTTCAAAACAGGTCCACAGACCCTTGGCTGGTTATGGACTCTTGCCTAAGTTTAGAGGAGTTTTAAATTAGAGTGCAGAGCGTCCCAGGGTGTGTGAGCCACCCAACCCTGAGAATCTGTATGAAGAACCTTAATTGGAACGATATTCAGAAAAGAGCCATCCCAAAGCTAACAACTAAGGGGCAGGAGTCTCTAGGTTTTTTGTTCGTTTGTTTGTTTAATAAAACAAAGTGTGATGGGCTGCAGAGTAAAAGGAAAAAAGTAAAGAACAGAATAAAATGTGAGAGAAGTAATTCCTTTTCTACATTTCTTTCACATCTTCAAATCCTAAAGAGGTTTTAAACATCACATCCATAATTATTTTTCTCACAAAAATGAGTGTTTAATGCTACTGACTCTGGCATCCTGAAAATATACAATTAAAATATTGTGTTGGCTTTAAAAGCATGACAGAGAGAAGAGTCCAAATACACATCATTTTTAGCAGTACCACTACTGAAAACATAGCCCAGCTCGATAAAGCTCTTTCCCATTTATCCCCAAATGGGATACGTTCCCATTACCATACATTCTAAATGTCCATTTGAAGCATTTTTAAATGATGATGAAAAGAAGTGCCAGGGTGGATTTTTTTTTTAAGCATGTTGTATGTGGGCCGTTAGCAACAGACCAAGGGAAATGCCACATTCTGTTCGAGTTACTTTTTTCTGCTCTGTTTTTAAATCTCTATGCTCTTGCTGTCCATATGTATCCGACTGTAAGCATTTCAAGAGTTGAGGTTCATTAGTTTATTTTTTTTCCCACAGAATCAGGAAATATAGTGCAGACAGGCAAAAAGATGTGTGTGACTCTTGGCAGGTCACCAGAGTTCTTTGACCTCAGGGTATGAATCTGGCAATTCAGAATTATTGATCTAAAGTTAATGGATTCAGCTCATTTGGATCGATACAGGGATCTGGAACCACACCTAGAAGTCTGAGAACCACTATCTAAATGAAGAGCTTATGCACTAAGCAATACTTAAGACCTTACTCGAAAATGATATTAATCAAGAAAAAGATTCAAAGAAGGCCTTTTCTGGTCTTCTTTGTGTTTTATCAATGTGCTTATGTGCTTTGAAGTTACTACAAAGCAAGTCTCAACTATTTCAGAATTAAGAAATATATTTACCAGTTAGTGAAGTCTCTACTGACTGTGGTAAAATTGGGAAGTGGGTTATCTTTAAGATCCATGCAGAGTGAGCACAATCTCATTAGCACAAAGTAGGCACAACTTACTAAAACATTGCCCCCTAAAAGGCATCTTTATCAGTAAACTCAATATCAAGCTCAAGTGGATAATTTTTTTTCTCTCATGTCAATATTATAAAAGGGTCCCAATGAGTTTTTCTTCTTATAATTTCTGAAAGTATAAAGCACCCTTTCCTTGCGAAGCAAGCACTTTGGTAAGATAATATTTTAATATCATTTTTCAAGAGAATGTTTATTCTACCCTCTAACCCAATAAAAAGCAAAATTTCAGATTGTGTACCTAACAAAAATATTAAAGCAATGATTCCCCGATACTCCTGTGAAGAAGTTGCCTTCAGTGTTGTAGATCACTGAATTTGAGAGAGTTTTGACTTCACCAATACAAGAGCCACATGGTGGAATAGACTTTCCAAAGTGCATGGTACTTCTCTCAGAAACACATTTATTGTTGGAAGAATTCTATGATTATTTTCTTTAGCTAATGAACATCTTTCTTTAGCTAATAGAAGTCATTTTGTGGTCATATTTGATTTGGGGGCCTCTAAAAGTGAAACAGTCTGAATGCTTAATATACATGAAGCAAAACAGAAGTGCTTCTGAATTAAATCTACATCTTTGCCCTGTAAATAATCAAAGTGAACTACCTTCAGTGAATGAACTGGCTTTGGAGTCTTTGATTGTTCACACTTGAACTGCCTTACTTTTTTTATTTTCATGCGGGTTTGTACGTAGAGGCCACTGAAGTGTCCTTGTGTACTCAGCCTCGTCCAGTGTAAGTAGCTCTCTGCATCAGAAGCGGCCTGGCTCAGGCGAAAGAACCAAGTCCCACCCGCCCTCACGCTCCTACGTTTCCCTAACCTAGCTACTTAGACTCAGTTTCTGGGTGCGTTGATGAACAGGAGTTAGGTGAGGTTCCCTCAGATGTCTCTTCCAGTCTTCAAATTGTATGAAAGAAATTCTAAAGCTAATACAGTAGTCTCTTCATGCTCTCAAGGGATTTTTAATTAAGCTTCTTCATTAAGAAAAAAAAATTTCTATTAAAAACTATAAGTTTCATAGGTAAAGAGACTTTATAAAAATATGCTGTACTAGCAAAAGCAGGTAGGGGGAGGCAAACAAGCCCTGCTACCCTGGCAGTGAAAATAGGACTGCTCTATTTTATGAGAGGAATAGGACGCCCAGGAGCTCCCACAACTGGAGACCAATACTGACGGTGAATGGCGAGTCTCTGTTTACCAGCTAAAGTGGAGCCGCCGTGTGGCAATAATAAAACAGCACTTTGAAATTTAAGGCTGATAATTTGATGAAATTTTTACTTGGGGGAAACTCACATTATTGCAGACTTTATTTATGTTTTTATATTGCATAACTCCAAAATTTCTTACCTGTTGACTACGGCACCTGTCGACATTGTTAATGAGCTTCAGAGACCATTCCTCAGACTCTTGAAGAGGAAAGGAGAACTATGTGAAATTAGCCATCATTGAGACAGTGCACTTCCATGATGTCTGTGGTGTGCCAACTACAATTAACACCTTGATTTAACTGTTGTCTGACTTCCGTCTATTTAAAAAGAGTCATCTGAGTGGAAATTATATCCAAATGTGATTTTCTTTTTTCACATAAAAATTGGTGAAATTATAAAGTTGTTTTAAAAAGAAAACATTTCCTAACCTATTAATAATTAGGTGTTATTAGTCATAGGAAAGTCTCCTAATTATGGTTACACCAAAACAGAACAAATCTTATAGCCTAAAAGGAGTCTTTCTAAATGGCAGATATAAGGAATATCTGGAATAATACTGTGGGATAACCAAATATCCACAGTATTATTCCCAATTCTACCATTAAATGTTGTATCCAGAGTGGAGAGAATTAGGATATCAGGAAAGTCGTATTGTTATTTGGGGGTTCTAACACTAGGTTAAAACTTTTCATTGTTCACTGTGGGCTCTTTGGTTATGGTCTCAGTAAGAAATCTCCATAAAAAGACAAAGAATGTATCATGGAAATGTTTGTAGTTCATTCACAAAACCTGCAGACATGCCATACATCAAATTCTACAAGCAGAAAAGAAATTGGGTAACTTTCCTGAGGTATTTCTGTTGAACTAGTCCATTGCACTAGTAGCTCAAGAAATGGAAGTAGTAACTATACCAACATAGTTTTTACTGTGCATTTCTATTGTTCAAATCTATGTTTCTAGATAATTATGACAAGAAGAATTAATAATAATAATAATAATGGCAAAGATTTGTCAGTGGGTTACTTGCATTCAGGATTTGTCTAAGCAGGCTATGTTATCTTGTTTAATCACAAAAATAACCCCTTGAGGTCAATGCTGTTATTACCTCATTTGAGAAATGAGGAAACCAAGGCTCAGATTAAATATGTTGCCCAAGGCCATTTAATTAGCAGGTGGCACAACTACAATTCTTGCCTTGATCACCTGTACAGATCATGTGTACATTTAACCACTATGCCATACTACTTCCCGAAAGGTAACCCAGATGTCATCCATCCGGTTGTATAATTGACACTTGCTACATAAATTATGGATCCAGTGCCAGGCACAGCGCTGTAGGTGTAGCGCTGAACCCAGCAGCTGTGGTCTTCACCTGCATTGGAGGGTTCAGTGCCTGGCACGGGATGAGTGCTATGTGAGTATTTGTTAAAGGAAATGAATAAATAGAGAAAATGTAGTATGATCCTAAGCAGAATAATAGTTATAACTTTATAAAGTAATGATAGAAATTAAAAAGAAGGGTATTATTTATCCTGGATTGAGAACTAAGTATTAAAGGATTTGACTAGAGCTTATACAAGGTCTGTCCAGAAGGTAGCCAGCCATGTACTATGAAAAATAGAAACATTTATTGAAAAAAGATACTAGAAGTATTGTATATAGGACACTGATGCCTCAGCACCTTCAAAGTAGGCTCCTTGGGACCTCACAGAGTTCTCGCAATTGCCATCAGCTGTCCCGTCATATTTTCCTGAATCTCACCGACAATCTGAAATCTCTTCCCTTTCAAAGGTGATTTTAGTTTTGGGAAAAGCCAGAAGTCATGGGGTACCAAATCTGGGCTATAGGGGGGCTGAGTCACCTGGGTGATTTGATGTTTTGCCAAAAAAACTATGCAGAAGACATGATGCAGGAGCAGATGCATTGTCATGATGAGGCTGCCCATCACCAGTTGCCCATAGCTGCAGCCTTCTGAATCATCCGACTAGTTTCCACGGAGGAATGTTCAAACTTAATGCAAACTTTGATGCAGATTCATTGCTCTACTCACTCAGTCATTTTGAATGCTATGGCCACACAGTATACATGTTCACTCAGTGGCATCTACCACCCCTGCTGACTAGTACAGTGAAGTCATCATATTTCATGCACGCACATTCCAGTGCACTCTTCTTGGCTGCCAGGTTACACCGATGTCTTGCAAACCATTCTCATTATATTAACAATGGCTGGACTTTTTCCAGACAGACCTCATAGTATTCATACTGCAGAACAAGGCGCTTCTATGCCTTAGAAATCTGACCTCCTGACCCAGGCTTATTTACCAACTCAAACTTACATGAAATGGAAGTGACACCTCTTTAAAACAATGAAAAGTATCCACTACAAAGTTACAAATATATATATTATTATGAATGTAACATATTAATGTAAGTTGTAATAAAGACATAAAATATCCTGCTTTGTTGCTCCCATATGTATCCTCTAGTCCATATTTTTTCTATTTTCCAATCATTTTATTTACTTCTATTTCATTTAACCATAATAGCATTTTTATCTTATAAAAATGACAGATAGATATATAAATATTTATCACTACAGCTCTTTAAATGAGGCAATTACAATATCTTCTTAAATTTGAGTAGCAAATGATCATTATAAATGGGTTGATGAAGAGACTAGGAGAAATATGATGTTTTTCTCTTTTAGATATTAAAATATCACTAATCTCAAGGTTGTATACCTGCATGCAAGTTTTTGAGAGCTGATTTTGATCTAGAGTGTTTTTTTTATTTTACATATTATATAGTTTTGGTGGGTCAGAATTCTAGTCAAAGACACAGTCATTTCTGAATGAGAAACAACACATATTTGGTTAGAAAATATTTTGCAATATATATATGTACATCTGTATATATTACACAATAATAATAACAAAAATTAAAATTGCATTGGTCTTCAGCTCATTGAATTCCTAATTCTAAACTAAGAAAATAGATGAATTATATTTCCCTTCAAGTTCTAGGCTTATTTACACATAACATAGAAAACACCCTTTTTGTGGTCTACACCTTCTTGCTCTTAATCAGAGACATTTGCCAGAGAAGAGCCAGTTCCTTCCACCACATGGTGCTATAACGAGGGATCATTTATGCTTCTTCACTTTCAAGGTTATATGCCAAGGCTATGCCAAAATCATACCATTTTTTTTCTCTACACATGGTTTTCTGAGAACATTTCTCCATTCCCATCCAGGAAGTACTCTTTAGGCACCCTGAAAGGTAGATAAAATATATATTAGGATAAATATATATATATATATATATAAATCTTGAATTCAAACAATTTGTATTTGGCTAAAATGCCTTTTTCTTAGTGGTTTAAAGAGTTATTTATTTATGACTACCATAAATATTAAAGTCTACATATATCATTATACTACAAATATTATAAGGTTACATGGGGTTTTTTATATTTATATCGAGAACATTGGGTTCTCGGCACTATACAAAATATAAGGAAGACACGGTCATCACGCATAACCACAGAGTGATCCCAGAATCTGCATCTGGGAAAAAATGCTTTCCTACAAAAGGACTACTACACAGAAATATCCAAACTACTAACTTTTGAAAATAACCAGCTGCTTGGTTGAATGAAACATTTTTACTCCAAACCAGTCTGTGGGAAAAAAGCCACAAACCTGAACATGAATGTTTTGAATTATTAGCACATTAAAATTTAGACAATTGTGTCATGAAATAGGTTTAATCTTCATAACAGAATTGATTTAGTATAAAAGTTGCCTGCGATCTTCCTTTTTGTCACTTTTCTCTTTAGTGCCACCTTGTGGGTTAGCCAGTGACAATAAATACACAAGGTTTTGAGGTTTGGGCTTTGTTTTGTTCTGTTTCCTCTGCTGTGTTAAAGCTAATCTTAGAAAATAGTGTGGCACAAGTCAGATGCGAAGCAGTTGCTTTGCTCTCTCAGAGAACAGCCACTTCACTAGAAGATATTTGCCATAATTCTGCAATTGGACATTCGGACACCAGAACAGTTTCTCGGAGATTGGAAATATTGGAGTCTACACAAAAATCGATGTTCATTTACAGGGTAATCACCAAACTTGTCTTGGATAACATAAGTGACAAGCTCTGACTTATTATTTTTCCATAAGAAAAATGTTTTCTTAAGTCAGTATCATTTCTACAACAGTGTCCCATGAGAATTGATTCTAGGTGATCCGAAACACTGCTTTTTTAGAAAAAAAAAACAAACTCCTGTATCTGATTTAGTCTTATATGCAGCTTCCTTCTAACATCAGATTGAATTTACATTGAGTTTCCCTACTCCATTTATTTTAATTATGCTACAGTTATTAAGGGATGAGGAAAACTCAGTACAGTATATTGAAATATCCTTTATTGGGGACACATGAGAAATGTGTTTTATGTTCTCTAATATTCTCCATATATTAGAGATGCTATAATAATCTTTTAAATAGCCTAACAAAAAAGAATAGTCTCTCCTCCTAAAAACACCTAAATGTGTTAGAATTTATTGTTAGGCTTTTCTGTGGTATGAGAGAAAAATAAATTTTAAAATTGCATTTACTGGGTTATTTCAGAGCAAGTGAAAATCATGTAAATGTCCATACCTGAACTCCTCCTGCCCTATTAGGAGTTGAAGGTTGTACTGTGGGTCATTCAAAAAGTAATTTCCCCTGGATGTGCAATAGGGCCTCAGATTTGACCTGTAACCTAGAAGCACACACACGACAAAAAACATTGTAAGTATTCTTAGAGGCTTGCTAAAGTCCCATTATAGAACCTAAGCAGCCATGTGCTGTCAGCGAGGCTGTAAAATCTTCAGAATTTAACTCTCCAGTCATTTAAACTTGAGCAAGTCTTATGCTTTGTCTCTAAAGGTAGTATGCTGTGCTTTCCAATTCAGAAAATGAATTTTCATTGTTAATTTTTGCTCCCTTTGATATTTGGATTTCTCCATGACATTCTGACACGCATCCAGTTCCCTGTGGATTTGCTACATGAGCAAATTAAAAGGTGTTTTAGGATGGCAATGTTCAATCGGTAGTCCTGCCTTAACCTTTGCATGGCTAACCTTTGCATCCTTGTTCTTAGACTTTCTCTCCCCTCCAAAAAATTAGGGAAAGGGCTTTGTTATCTGGGACCATGGAAAGTTGGGACCATTTCTCCAATTATGCCTCAACTTCAGCTAAAGTAATTCAAGTGTGTCTTCCTTCGGTTTAAGCTAAATGAAGCTTAATAAATCAGCTGCTATGTAGTGGCATCCAGAAGATTCCGGGGACACATCTGTTGTGCTGTTGTGGGCAGTGTAGGGGCTGTAGTGTATTCAAATAAGTGGTACCTTTACCCACCACACAGCGTAACTCCAGGTATCTGCCTCTCCTCACTTTGTTATCTTCATGTTAAATACATGGGGTTTTTAAAACAAGTTCGAAAGCAACAAAATACATTTTATACCTACTCTGTTACAGACTTCAAATTAAGCAGATCCTAATTAATTAGGTTACATTATATACTAACAACCTTTCACTTTAATGTCAAAAGGCTTTTGTGATTCTATTCAGTTCCTATTAAAGTGAGACTGAGCAGAATATTTTCGTGACATTTCTGGGAATTTTGGTTTTAGTTTCAAAGGATCATTTATTCCTTTAATCTTCCAGTGTGGAAAAGTAATGAGTATTGACTTGTTTTTGAGAAGCGCTAACATTCAACTAGGTAAACGTAGGAAGTGATAGCTATTAATGTTCTCTTTTGTCTTTCAGACAGAAGAATCAAAGCTACTTAAAGTAAAGGATATGTTTAAAATCAATGTATGTCCACAAGTTGACATTAATGTTTACAGATACTTTCTGTGACCATTGTCTTATTTGGGTATGTATGTGTCTTTATTTTCTGTATTTATGCAGAAAAATATATATTTAAAGATATACATATATGTATGAACAGGGTATATACAGGGTGGAGCAAAAGTGGGTTTACAGTTGGGAGTACATGGAACAGTGTTTATTCTTGTATTATCATTCATTCATTATTGTATTATTTTCCATATAAACAACTGTCACCCTCCTTCGGCCCCGCCCTGTGTGTTTCTGTATGGTCCGGAGGGAGTGTTTTATTTGTCACCAGGCTCACCTGCGGTGTCATAAAGTGCACACGTGGTTCCCTGTTCCACTCCTTCATTCTCAGAGCTTTGCCACAACAGCCAAGTGAAACCGGTGGTGTGATAGTCATTCGAATATATAATTCTAAAACTATGATTATAGGATGATTTATTTATTTCTGTGAGATTTACCTATAGCAATTCTCTGTTTAATGTTCAGACTTCTATAACAGTTTTCTTTTAAATGTTCAGAGCAGGAGCTATAACTTCTAGGACATGCAAATAATCAAGTCCTAGCAACATTATAAAATATAATCAACATTATGAATTGAACAGAATGAGTTCTCAGATCTGATTGCCTAAGGCTCAAAATATTAATGCTCCTGACACGCCTCATCTGTATTAGCGAGTTGAAATTGCATTAAAGTAAGAGAATGAATTGTGATCTCGACCTCAGCCTCACTTCCCTAGCCTTCCTGCTCCTGCCCACCTGAGAGGGGAGCTTCTGCTCCGCAGACACAGCACTGGCTGCTCATCTCCACCACCTGTCTGTGTCCACAGTGCCAAAATGGATGGGGCCTGGAGAATTTTATCTTCCGATGTTCTTTTGTGAACCAACTTAATTAAATTTTTCCCAAAGTGCAACATTGTTTGGTTCTTTCTCAGGAGGGCAAATTGAGGAGACACAGAAACAGGTCTAAATGAAGTGAATTTTTTTAAATGCATTTAAATAACACCATGAAACAGCACTTTGAATTTTTCAATTCCCAGGCAATTGTTTCTAAAAAGAAAACCATTCTAAATGATCCGCATGCTCTCATTTATTAGTCTAGCATTCTTGCTCGAGGAATTATTTGCAAAGGTAATATATGAAACATCGTGGTAATTTACTTGCTTTTCTAACATCTTTGCCCCAAAACTCTGTGGAACTGAAAGTATATCTGCAAAGAGACGTGACTACTAGAGAGGGCTCAGCAGTAAACAATAAAGTATCTAGAGGTGAAGGGAAAAGAGCCAGACCTCATTTTTTAAAATCAAATTCTGCCAAAAGTAAATGTCACAGACATTATTGCTTATTTATTAATAACCACTTCAGAATAACTTGTAATTTCTTCCTAATCAACAAAATAAGTTTCTGCCAGTCACATAACATCCTGGGGAAAAGTGTCTCATGAAATTACCACCTGATTTTGAAAAGTTGAGACAACTTTAAACAAAACTGAATAGACTTGTTTATCCAATAGCTATTCAAAAATGATAGAGAAAATGAACACTAAACAGAATAATGAGTTACTCATGCTTTAACTGAAAGATACTTTCTTCACACACCTTAAAATTCAGTCCAGTACCATGAAAATTTAGAAAAACACAGCCACGAGGCACTGCGCTTTTTGTCTCAGGAAACCATTATCTACTTCCTTGGTACTTACGTAACAGCTCAAGAATAGAAAAATAAATATCCTAGATACTTCTAAAATTCTTATTTAAAGTCTTCTTAAATTGTGCCTTTCAAGTACATAAAATATTGTGTGAATGGGTTTTAAAAGTAGTATTTAGAAATGATTTTCCAACTCTATAATTATAAATTGGTATAAACATCATGGGAAGTAATTTAGCAGCAGCTATCAAAATTCACACACCTAAAAACTGCAGCAAGACTTTTGAGATATCCTATGTTGTAACTATTGGCATGACTCTTTTTTACAATAAAAGCTTCTTCAGGGCAGGAAACATATATATTCATTTATGTGCCTGGGATATGCTGAATCCTTAGTAAGTTACATGTTGCATGAATGGATGTGCAACTCAGGAGTATTTGTCATATGCTCCTGGGCCCTTACTTAAAAAGACCCAAAGAGCCTCAGCAATCTTGAGAAAGAAGAACAAAATTGGAGGTATCACAATACCAGGTATCAAACTATGTACTACAAAGCCTTTGTAATCAAAACAGCCTGGTATCGGCACAAGGACAGGGAGCTGAGAAATCAACCCGCACCTTTATGGTCAATTTAATATTTGACAAAGGAGGCAAGAGCACACAAGGGAGTTAAAACAGTCTCTTCAGTAAATGGTGCTTAGAAAGCTAGACAGGTATGAGCAAAAAAAAATGACACTAGACCACCAACTTACACCATACACAAGGACAAATTCAAAATGGATACATGACTTAAATGTAAGTCAATAATCCATAAAATTCCTAAAAGAAAACATAGATGATAAAATTTCAGATATCTCTCAAAAATAGCAATAGTTTTATCAATATATCTCCTAAGGCAAAGGAAAAAATAAGCAAATGGGACTATATCAAACTCCTTTCTCTCATTTAAGGCTTCCCTCCCCCTCCCTGTCCAGCACTCTGGCCCCCGCTCCTGGCACTCTTCAGCCTGACCTCCTGTGAATGCCCCAGTGAATGTTCTATTGGAACTGATCCCATAGCCAAGACCTTGCTCTTCCCTAGCTCTAGTGTAGGAACATGGTATCAGAAAATCGTTTTTATGTACATTGTAGAGGGAATGAAGTAACAAACAAAAACTGTATCATTTTCCCTGAATAAGCCATTCGTAAGTACATAAGATCTAGAATCAGTATTGATTCCCTCAGCTCCAATTTTGGAAACCAAAGTGATATATTCTCCTGGAGGGAGAACTTGACTGGCTGTTGAAACAATTTAGACCATGCAATGGAATCACACTTTACATAGGACTTAGATTCTGAAGTCAGCATTACAGTAAGAAGCATCTGTGGTCAAATTTGCCCTTCAAATATCTCCTAACCTTCCAACAAAAAGCAGTAAACCACAATTTTGTGTATCTACTCCCATAGCAACATGTACCTATAGATGTAAATATAAGGTGTGTACAGTAATACAATATTTGCAGTATTTTAAGTTGAAGTTTAGCAAATAAAATACCCATATGTTATACCCACATGAATAACACTGCTACCAATCCACTTCTATGTGTCTATGATACCCAGATAACTAGCCAGTGAAGAAAGATCAGTGAATAATGATGGTATTACCTGTTGTCCTTTCTTTGCAACAGGTAGAAGTCAGGTCTCACACAAGCTGGGTTCTTAGCAGCTCAAAGGCCCAGCAAAACTGGGTGATTGGCTACACACCGGGAATCAGGATTTCAGTGCTAGAGAAGGAAGGTACAAATATGGCAAGAGGCAAAATTCATGTGAACTTTGTGAACCTGTGGTGTTAGACTGTTAGATTGGAATTGAAAGAGTGGATATAAACATATGGACTCATAGATATTGATATAGATATTTGTGTGTGTCAACTAAAAGGACTTGAGAGCCAAGTCCTAGTGTCTAAGCACTTCCTTCCAGGGCTCACTGGAGAGTCTAAGAAAGGATCAGGGAAATAACAAGATGAGCTCTGAACATAGTAGTATGAGAAAATAAGGAAGTTCTCAAAAGAATGACAGGGACATAACCAAAGAATATGGACAGAGCTCCACTGACCAAATCTAAAACAATGTGAGCATTAAACTAAGTAGTAAGAGTAATGGATGGTAGCCCACTGAATAAAAGAAGAAATCATGGATCTACACTGATATATATAGTAAGAAAATAGATAAATAGGAGGAAAAGAAGCCTCTTTCTTAGATTAGAATTCCAACTAAAAATACAGAAAGAATTCAGGTAGGACACATCCATAAATTTTAACAGTGGTGGATGAAACTAAGATGAGGAACAGGATTTCACAGAATTTCAAAGTATTTCTCTACAATATGTTTATTGATTGAAAATGAAAGGAAAAATTAACTTTACAGTGGAGAAACCCAACAGACACGATCTAAATCAAGTGTTCGAAGTTAACACACCAGTAGGGGATAAATGAATATTATGTGCCACCTGGTAGGATGCAATGAGAAGAATATAACGTCATTTCTCTAATACTTCAGAAAAAATATAACCTGGTTAAAGTCAAGAGGAAATATCAGACAAACAGAAATTTAGAAAAGTTCTACAAAATAGCATACCTTTAAAAATGTCAAGGTCATGAAAGCCAAGTAGAGACTGAGGAGGCTAGGAAGACATGACAATTGAGTACACTGTGTGGTCCTGAATTGGACCTAATGTCCTATAAGGACATCATTAGAACAATTGGCAAAATTGGAATCAGGAGTCTGGAAGAAGGGTATTCAATTTGTCATACTATTCATGCAACTTATCTGAGAGTTTGAAAGTATTTGAAAATAAAAAGTTTTTTAAAAAACCCTCCATGGTCATTTGGACTTTTTTGAACTTCCTATGTGCAGGTCTAAAGTCACACAAGCCAGGAAAGGAACGTTCATTGAAAAACAGTAATGATAACATCAATAAATGGCCAAGGAGATTAATCATATAATGTCAACCAACCAATCTTTTCATAACGCATTTTGGTATTTATGTACTCTCTTGGTATCCTGCAGGTACCAGCTTTGCTTATGTACATTTTTCTTTCACATATCCATACACCCATTTTAAACACAGTAAAAGACATTTTTAGAATACTTTTTGCAATTTTTCCTTTTCTTCCTCCCTTCATTTGTTTACTTTTGGAAGCAGCATTCACCCTACTGAAAGAACTAGTTCTAAATCCTCATGATGACAAAGTAGCATCTGATCAAACAGATGTCAAAAGAATCACTACACATTTACTCTTCTTCACCCCATTCACTGCTCAGCAGTCTCTCACACCCCTTCTTCTTTAACATTACTTTCCTCCTTTCTTCTCTAGACCCAAACTGTCCCTGAAATTAAACAGAAGTGGACCTCCAGTAGTTGTTCTAGTCCTGTAATCGGAAGTACTCAAACCTCTCACTTAAAAAGAAACCAAGGCTGTAAGCATACCTTCTAAGCCATCTCCCCCTGCATTAAATCAGGACTACAAAACAGCCCGGTACTCTAAACAGTAAGGTCAGAAATTTGGAAAACTGCTAAAAGAGAAGAAACCTTAGAAGATCTAAATTCAAATCACCTTGACTACAATTAAAATAGCCACCATTCCTTAGTAATGGCATGTGAGGGGGAAAGAAGGCAACAACAATCAAGAAGACTAAGAGCTCAAGCAATATGCAGAAGTATCTGAGAAACAATGGCCCTATGTTATATTTGGGGAGATATCCTTTAGTTCTCTTGCTAGAATCTGCTTCACTGAAACTTGGGAAACATACTATTAAGTAGCCTGGTGTTTTCCTCCTTCTAATCACTCTAATGTGAGGATGATGATGATGATGATGATGATGATGATGACGATGATAAAAACAAAGCAATTAAGCATCACTATCTGTGCATCATAAACTATTGCCAATATCCTCATTCTCTTTGAGATCCCTGAAGTCAAGAAGTATTACAACCTGAACTCATTTGACATGATGCTGGTGTGAGTGCTGCTATTTGATTTCATACAGTAGTCCTCCCAATAAGCTGCATCTCTGTGCTGATGCTGGTCCTGAGTCTGCTTTTTCCTGGGCCAGGATCTGCCCCACACCTCTCAAAGGACTGCAGCTCTCCTTCAATATTCTGGTACCACAAGGGGGCTGGGGGACCTGTGATGTGTTCCCCAAATTACACTGGTATCTTTTTGGCACAGCCACTAATGAAAGCATTAGATCTCAAGGTTTCTTTTCTGAAACTTGTCCCAAGAGTATCATCCCTGCTATTGATTTGCTGAGCAAATATTTACTGACAAACAACTGTGTGCAAGGTGCTGTTCTTGGATAGCAAACAAAATGGATTAAAATTCTTGTTTTGTGGAGCTTACATTCCAGTAGGGAGACAGACAATAAAATATTTTTAAGTAAGATAAATGGGGATAAAAGAAGGGATATAGAGTGATGGGCCGAGGAAGAGGGCCTGCAATATTAAATATGACAGGGAAGACCTCACATTTGAACAAAGACCTGTAGGAGGTTGGAAATGTAGATTAACTGAAGAAGAGGGAACCGTGAGAGCAAAGACCCTGAAACTGGAAAGTGGCTGGTCTGTTTGAAACATAGCAAGACCAATGTGGCTAGAGTGGAGTAAGTTAGGTAGAGAGAAAAAGGATGTGGGATCATAAAGATAATGGGGAGCCAAGATTGTATAAGGTTTTATGGACCATTATAAAGACTTTACCTTAATTCTGAGAGTGATGAAAATCATTCAAGTGTTTTAAACTGACAAATTACAATCTGTTCTGCATCCTAAAAAAATACTTTTGGTGAATTGGATGAGAATTCTCTAAAAGATTGAAAAAAGAGGACAGTTCTGAGGTTACTGAAATAATCTATGCAAGAGATGATTATTACTTGAACTAGGCTGGTAGCAGCAGAGCTAATGAGCAGTGGTTTGGTTTTGCTAAAGGATTGTACATGGTGTACAGGGTGAGAGACCTCATGGCTGACATCATGATTTTGATCTGAGCAATTAGAAAAATGGAGTTGACATCTGAAATGCCAAAGGCTTAGGGAGAGGAAGATGTAAGGGGGAAATTAAGATCTTTGTGTCTGTACTGCTGAGAGTCAAGAAGGTGTGGTCAGAGAATGGATCATTTTATTTGGTGAAGTGGAGGCCATTAGTGACCTTCACATGAATGGACTCCATAGACTGTTGGAGGCAAAGCCTAACTGGAGAATGTTCAAGAGTGAATGGGTGGTAAGTGGTAAGTGGAGAGTATAGGCAAATATTTTCAAGGGTGGTAGAGAAATGGGCATCATCCAGATGAGGATGTAGGATTAAGAGATAGGAGGTGGAGTTAATTATAATATGCTAATATGCTAATGGGAATGATCCAGTCAGGGAGTAAATCTGGACACAGGAGCGGAATTGTCCGAGAATGGGTGTGAGGTTCTAGAAGTAAGCCTTGGTTTGAAGAAACACAATTCATATATAAGCAATGGTTAAGTGGGTACATGTTGGAGGTGCTTGTGAATATTCTCTCCCAATTGTCTATTTTCTCAGTGAAAAAAGGAAGCAACATCAGCAGCAGAGTTGGAAAAAAGGTGTTGAAGGTTGAGGAAAAAGGTAAAATATACTCTATGTTAGTCTAAGAAGATGAGTAAATAAAAACTGACGACGTTGGGCTTTAGGATTATTGGCCCTAGGTGTCCACATGATATTAGTGGGCACAAATGTAAAGCTTTTCTAGAGCCACTCGTTGCCATGTGGGTGCAGGTCTGGGGTAATTAGGTTTGGATTTAATAGAATTAAGAGTCAGCCAACTGCAACAGAAGGAAAGCTGGACAAGAGAGATAAAGGTTACTGGCAAGGGAGCAATTATAAATATAAACTATGGAATCAAAACTGAGTAAGGAGCAAAATGAGGCTATGAGGGTTAAAAACAGTAAAAATGGGGTACAATGATTATATTGTAGGTCCCTGTAAAGTTAAAGAAACATTACTGCTTAATATTCATTTTTGAAATGAAGATACTAAATTTAAGGCATAGCAAGTCCTAGAAAATAGTGCCTCTTGTAAGTCAATAAGTAATAGACTTCTCTTTGTTTCACAACTCAAAACCACATGTATCCTTTTCTATACCATCATTTGTTATACATAATAGCACTGACATTCACACAACTTTGATGCACAGTTGGGAAATTCTGTTCTATTATGAATCCATTCTTTAAACTTTATTTTTTTTCCAATACTTCTGTTAATTTTTTTCTAGTGATGACTACACCTGCTTTCCACCAAGACTACATTTTCATAGCAAATTTTATTATTACAAGACCTCAAATTATAGGATAAGCAGAAGAAATGAGCAAGCTAAATATAATGACTGCACCAATTCATACAAAAAATTTTGACATTCAATATTCATTTATAATTTAAAAACTGTCAGCAAGTTAAGAATAGCAAAAAGTAACCTCAACTTAATAAAGAACATTAAAAAAAACATAACTATCATTCTAAATGATCAAAGACAGAATACATTCTTCTGAGATGGGAAATAAGGCAAGGATTTGCTTCTCACCACTCCTGTTCAACACAGTACTAGTAGTTCTAGACATTGCAATAAGACAAGAACAGGAAATAAAATGCAGACAGGTTGAAAATAAATAAAGTATCCCTATTTGCAGATAACATGACTGTCTATTTAGAAAATCCCAAGGATTCTACAAAAATAAAACTCTTAGCACCTAAAAAGTGGTTTCAACACAGTCACAGGATAAAATAGTAAGACACAAAAATCAATATTCTATATGATAACAATGAACATGTGAAAACCAAAATTAAAGCACTATATAATCATTCCAGAGATAATGAAACACTTGGGTATAAATGTTAAAATATATGCACACTATCTGTATGCTGAAAATTTCAAATGCTGTTAAAGAAGTCAAAACAACCTAAATAAACAGAAATATAATTATCATAGATTGGAAGACTCAACATAGTAAAGATGTCGATTTTCCCCAAATTGTAGGCTTAATGCAATTTTCTAAGGAAATGTGAATTAAAACAAACTAGCTATCACCACATACTTATCAGAATGGCTAAAATAAAAAAATGGTGACAACACCAAATGCTAAGAAGGATTTAGAGAAACTGGGTCACACATACATTGCTGATGGGAATTTAAAATTTCACTACATTGGAAACCAGTTTGACAGGGTTTTTTTTTCCACATTAAAAATGCAGTTACCGTACAATACAGAAATTCCACTCCAGTATTTATCTAGAAAAATGGAAATTAATTTTTTAATAAAAACATGTACATGACTGTTCATAACTGTGTTATTTATAGTAGCCCAAAATTAGAAGCAATCCAATATCCTACAATGGTGAATGGATAAACTGTGGTACATCTATACTGTGAAATATAACTCGGCAATAAAAGGAAAAAATTACTGATACATGCAACAACTTGGATGAATCTCCAGGGAATTATGTTGAGTGAAAAAAAAAGTAATCCCAAGATGTTGTATATGATTCCATTTCTGCAACATTCATTAAATGATAAAATTATGTAAATGAAGAACTTAGTAGAGGTTTCCAAGAGTTATGTACAGCAGTAAGGATGAGTGGGAAGGAAATGGGTACAGTTACATAAGGGATCTTTGTGGCAATGGGACTGTTTTATATCCTGACTGGTGATGGTGGTTACATCAGTCTACACATGTGACAAAATTGCACAGGATTAAATACACATACACACCCTCTCAGATGAATGTGTGTTAAACTTGTAGATTTGAATAAGGTCAATGGATTGTATTCAGTGTCAAGTTTCCGGTCTGATATTATACTGAGTTATCCAGCATGTTAATGCTGGGGGAAACTGGGTGACGGATAGACAGACTCTTTCTTCATTGCTTGTGCATAACTGCATGTGAATCTCAATTATCTCAATATTAAAAGTTAAATAAATAACTTATAATAACAGAGGAGGGGGAGAGAGAAAGCTTTCCTGTGGAGAACAGATAATTTGAGCAATCTTATTTATGCTTTAGAAAGGGAGCTTACACAATAGCAATCAAACAATTCTATTTCTGTAACTTTTTATTGAAAATGACATACCATTTTGGGCAAGTGAGAGAAAACAGCAGCATGCCTTTTCAGCTCTAACATTAATCTTTCAGACTTTCTCTGGCCTTTTCTCTGGCCAAAATGAAAGAAATCTTCAAATCCACTCTGAAGCCTTTCTTAGACTGAGAAGCCTCTGATACCTTTTCAAAGCAGCTCAGTGTCAAACATCTCTGAGTATCCTCAAAGATTCTGTTTGCAACTTATTAGAAAATGTTTTTTTTAATTTCCTTCTGACCATACACAATGAGTTTTCATTTTATCCAGTTCCTCGCTTCTCACTGACCTTCAGCATAACAGAGAAAGGTCTCTCAGCGCCTTACAATCTGCCAGAACAGAATTTAGATGACACGAGGCGTCCGCAAAGCTGGACTACCTGACTGCCTGACTGGTGCAATCTTCCCACCATCTTCAGCTGCCTTCCACAGAACACAGCCAGGCCCAGCGTTTCTCCATTCTAAACGGCCAGCCTCTAATGATTCCTCTCCTCTCTCAGCTTCTATAACACGTTACCTATACTAATGTGTTTATTTTAGACTGCGGCATATTTATATGTAATAAAAAGCACTGATTTTAAGTATAAGTTTGATGCATGTTGAAAATAAATTCACCCCTGTGCAACCATCATAATCAAATTATAGAACATTTCCTTCACCCCAAGAAGCTCCCGTGGCCCCTTTTGCCAGTCCGCAGCACTAGTATTTTGCTTTCCGTCACTGCAGATTAGTTTTGTCTGTCCTAGGATTTTACCTGACTAGAAATATGTGAATGTGTCTGGCTTCTCTACCTCAGCATAATATTTTTCTATGCACATATCTTTATTTTAACTTTTAAAAGAATCACACACTTATTCTGACAACTTCACCAGGCATGGGCACCCAGGAAGTTCCACACACACTCAGGGACTGGGCAGGTTATTGCACAGCTCCTGAACTGATCGGGTGGGGGCAAAGGGGCCAATCTGCCCACAATCAACTCCAAGTTCACCTTCCACAAGGATGTCTCACATCAAACAAGCTGCAGGGCTTGTTTGATATATAACATTTATTTATAACATTTATCATTTGATATATAACATTTTTTTATATTTGTCTATGTAGTATGTGTATTGGTAATTGTTTATTTTTATTCTGTTACATACGGGGAGGCAAAAGTAGGGTTATAGGGTTACATGGTTACAGTTGTGCGCATGGAAAATAATACAATAATTAATAAAGAATAAACTGTATTTCACCTGCTCACAACTGTAAACTGACTTTTGCCCCACCTTGTATATATAATTTTTCCACTCACCTACAATGGACATTTTGATTATTTTTAGTTTTGGACTATAGCAAATGAACCTGCTGTGAATGTACACAAACAAGTCTTTGTATGTGATCATATGTTTTTATTATTCTTGGGTGAAAACCTAGGAGTGGCATGGTTCCTAGAATCAAAAAATAGCTGTATGTTTAACTTTATAAGGCACTGCTAGATGATTTTACATTACCACCAGTGACATGGGGAGTTCCCATTTTTCCACCTTCTTGATAACACTAGTTTTTTTAAATTTTAGCCATTCTTGTGGGTGTGTCATGGAATGTCATGTGGTTGTAAGTACATTTCCCTGATGCCAAGTAATGTTGAAAATTTTTTTATGTCCTTACTAACCTTCATACATCTTCTTGCTCAACCCCCCTCAAAAAAACAAAGAATTACCATCAATGTAATAAATCAGAAAATTAATATCTAATAATGAGGGTTCCAAATATATAAATTGGTTAATTTCTTAGAAAATTATCCATATTTCATATGTACCAAGGTAAAAGCATTCACCATAAGAATTTCCACCTTAATCGTGCGCTTATCAAGAACTTCATCCCTGGCTTTCTTGTTGCTCTCGAAATGCCTATAGCTCAATAGACCCTATACTAGGACAAGTGACCACAGGAGAGCCCATCATAATTTCACACCCCCTACACTTAACAATTGGCAAAACTACTTCACAACTGCAAATTCTAAATCTGCTTTTCCTCTCCTTCTTCTTTCCTCATACTCTAATGTATTTTCGGTGATTTATCCTCTGAAATGGATTGGCCTTAAGAGATGTAAGACAGAGTTTTATAATGACTTAGGAAAAGCATCTTGTAATGTTGATACACATTCTATGCAATAATATGAAAAGAGATATGAATAAACGTTTTACTCTTCAATTTAAAATTTTATTTCATATATATGTATGTATAAATATATATATATACACATACATATATATACATGCACGACTATGGATGGATGGATGGATGGATACATACATACATACATACATACATACATACATAGACACAGACACATAGATACCAATGGTCTGTCCATAATAAAAGTGTCTGTTATTCTGAGAAAGAAGTTCTTCAAATTGCTCTGGCCCATTCTTAATACAAAATGTAACCTAGTAATGCGTTATGTGATTTAACTGTCTTTTGAATGTTTTTGTACTTGTAAGTTTTGTAGTACAATCCCCAAACAGATTCTGAACATCTACAGTGAGAAAGATACCATGCTACATTGTGCTGCAGTGATCTTGAACTCTAGCTGCATGTTAAAATAATAACCTAGGATGTTTTGATAAAACACCAATGGCCAGGCTTACCCCAAACTAATCAACTCAAAACCTCCGGGTCTGAGACTCATGGTACCCAGATGGTTTTCATGTTCAGCCAGTTGGAGAGCCATTGTTCTAGATTAGGGTTCTCAAAGTGTGAGACATGGATTTCTGGGGGTCTCTGAGACCCTTTCAGGGGTTCTATTGGGTCAAAAGTCAAACCATTCCCCAAATTCTTGTATACTTACTGAATATAAGTTTAGCATGCAATATATTCATTTTTGTGAAGTTGCATTGAATGGAATTAATCATGATTTTGATTTTCATTCAACCTAATACAGTGCTTCTGAGCTAGGATATTCCTTGTCAGAGAGTAAAAGAACTGATAATAAAGCAACAAATGTTCCCATACTTTCAATTTGACTCAAAGGGTTGGAATAAGAAAACAAATCATTATTTTCAAGTTCACTCTTCTCTGCTTATGGATGCAATTTTTGTGAAAGAGTTTGAAAAGCACCACCTTAATATAAAGAAGAAAATAACTTTTATAACACATAATAACAAAGTGTTATAAACTAACCCAAAGCAGGAGGGATGGAAATGGAAGATGAGGTGACTATGGCTTTGGCCCTTTACAGAGTGTCCTCAGTTTGTGTTCTTGCCAGAAGCAATATCCCGCTCTTTGTTAAGCTAAGGTGAAAACAAGCATGTCTGAGGAAGACCTCTCTATACACTATATCAAAAAAGATGACATAAATAGAAAGAGGAAATGATCCAAAAAGGAAACTATGCTTTTTGGAGTCAGAGGGGAATCAAAGCATATCCAAATAATACTGAGCGCCCGGGGGAGAAAGAACAGTAACTCAGCATTACTGGAACTCAAATTAAGTGCATGCCACTTCCCGTAGAGTAATAACATACCAGAAGTCAAAGAAATGCAAATTAAAATACCCACAAGAAATCATTTTTGGCCTTTTTGATTGGCAAAACATTACAGGGGTTGATTGTATGCATTTTTACAAAAGCATAAAGAAATACATATTTCTTCAATTGTTATTTGAATGTAAAATGGGACAATTTTTGGAGGATAATATTCATTAAAAGTTAACATGTGCAGTCTTGAGCAAGTAATTTCACTTATAGGAATCTGTCCTTGAGAAATAATCAAACATGAACACAAAGATATATTCACAGAAATATTCTTTGCAACATTGTTTGAGACTAAGAGACTAAACCTTGAAAACTCTTACAGGCCATGGATATGGACATAGTTAAATATAGCAGAGTATTTTGTACTGTGTTGTAGTTGAGAATAGTGAGGTGGATCAACAGAATACATACTACGCTCCAGTTGTATAAAAACACCTCAATAAATACATGTGCATGCTTATGTATGAATTTAAATACATTTGATAATAATTTCCTACACTGGGGCATGTAATTTGGGGAAAAGATATTGAATAGAAATATACATATATATGGATATTTAGATGTACTGATAGCTATATAAATACAACCATAATGGTAAAAGTGGACCTTTTGAAGAGAAAGCATTATTCTATTGCTTTCTGTAGGGGTCAGAAAAGGGAAAATTCCCAAAGCACAGCTTTGGGAAACATCCAGAGACACAATGAAATCTTGGATAGAAAACTTAAAAATTTGCAACCTTGTAGGACTGGGAAGAGTGGTGTGCTTTCATTGTTTTGGGTTTTTTTTTCCTTTGAAGGTTGGGATTTGGGAAGATAAAGTAGCATGTGGGAAGTGTCATCATGAAGGTCATGTGACCAGAGTGAAGTGAATGAAGGAAAGGGTAGGAGGTGATAATGTCAAAGAGGTACAGAATCCAGATTTTAAGTTTCACTCTGAGTGAAGAGGTACACCATTGAAGGATTGTGAATGGAGGACTGACATAATCTTAATTCTTAAGAAGGGCATTCTGGTTTCTGTCTAATATAGAGACGATCACAATAACACAGGCAACAGATGATGGTGGTATGACTTCAAGTGCAAGTACAGAAGACAGTGCAATGTATTTGGATTATGGATAGTGTCTGCATATAGAAACACTAGATACAAGAGCCAGGAGAAAGAAGGAACCAAGGCTAAATCTGAAGTTTTGACCTGTGCAACTTGAAGGACTGAGCTGTCATTTACTAAGATGAGAAAATTTGCAGAAATGCACATTTGGAGAGAAATTTAGGAATTTGATTTGAACATACTAAACTTGAGATGCTTATTAAATTTCCAGGTGAAACTGTTGAATCAGTAGTTAGAGACATGAGTCTGGGATTCAGTGCTGTTCAAGAGAAATACAATGTGAGTCAAATATGTAATTTTAAATTTTCCAGTAGCCACATTTTAAAAAGTTAAAATAAACAAATGACATTAATTTTAGTAGCATGTTTATTAAGCAATATCTCTAAAATATTATCATTTCAACATATAATAAATATAAAAATTATTAAAATGGTGTTTTATTATTTTAACTAAATTTTCAAAATCTGGTATATATTTTGCACTTTGTAGAACATCTCTGTTCAGAATAGCCACATTTTTAAGTGTTCACTAGCCTCATGTAACTGATGGCTAGGCTATCATGTTAGACAGCATATGTTTTTAAAACTACAGAGGGAACTCTGTGAAGAATTCACATCAAACACAGAACAAATAAACAAGCAACAAACCTCGCACGATATATAGAAAGGAGAACACTGTACTTTAAGATACTTTTGGCAGCAAGTAAAACCTCAAACTTCAAACCTCAAACAAGCTTAAAGAAAGGCATATATCAGCCATCAGAGGAACTCCTGAAGTGGGGCAGACTCAATCATGTCATCAAAGGCCCAGATTCTTTTCATGTGTTTACACTGTCATCCCAAGGCTGGTGGCAAAATGGCAGCAGTAGTCTCAGATATAACATCTTGATACAACAGTATTCAGAAGTAAAGTAAAGCATCTCTTCTTGTGTGTCTCTCTTAATTAGTGAGAAAACTTTGCTAAGACAACATCCCCCAATAGGATTCATCTTATGTTTCATTGGTCAGAATTGAGTTAAATGCTATTCCTTAATCAATCACTGTCAATAAATGCATGTGGGTAGTTCTAGTTCTGGGTAGATGAAGTAGGCACTCTTCAACCCATCTTTCCCACTGAATCAAGTAATAAAACCAAGAAAATATGGGTGAAACAGATATTTTGAGGACTCTTAAAAGTGAACAGCAGCAGACAGATTTGGGGAGAAGATAGGGATTCAAATCATCCCTGAAGCAACAGTGAGTTTAATCATTTTTCCTCCAGTATCCCACGACCTAGTTTCAAGGTAAGTGAAGAACCATATGTAGACATTGGAATGCATAGAAAGATCTCAAGAAGAAACCCTGTACTTCAGTATTAAGGAGTAATAAAGTCTACTGACAGCAATAGCCATGGAAGCAGGAGCCCATTGGCACCTAAAACTTGAAGGAAGAGGAAACTTCCTCTTTTACCAGAGGCACTCTGTTCCCAAGAAGGTGGCAAAAAACCAATGTATCTCTCTCTCTCTTGCTCATAAAAATATATAACTACAGAGAGAATTTTCTGCAAAGTTGGTACAAGATTTAGTTTGGTCCTGAAATTGGGTACAGGTGCAGGAGCTACATGGCAGAGCTGGGTATATAAAGCTCAGCTTTCCAGCCACAGGACCATAAAAGGGAACTGTGGGGAATTGTACAGTACTGAGAAGACAGTGGACAGAGAGGACCTTGACAAAGCACTTTCATAAAGTTATGAAATGATAAAAAGGGTCAATTCATCAAGAGATAACAAACCAAAAAATGTGTGCATATAACAAGATGCATATTCAAAATGCATGAAGAAATTGAATTCATAGTTAGACACCTTGTGAGAAACAATCTCCAGGACCACATTGTTTCATCAGTGAATTACGCCAAACATTAAAAGAAGTAGCACCACTAATTCCATACAAACTCTTCCAGAAATAAGAGAAAGGGAACGCTTTTATTAGGACAGCATTACTCTGATATCAAAACTAGAAAAGATAATGCAACAAAAAACATAGACCCATATCCCTCATGAATATAGACACAAAGATCATCAAAAACATATCAGCAAATCAGTTGCAGCAATCTGTAAAAACAAGTAATAAAATGGAGCCAAGTGGAATTTATCCCAGAAATGCAATACTCAAAAATCAACCCATGCAATCCACTATATCAACAGTTTAAAAAGAAAAGTCATACGAGTATATTAATTTATGCAGGAAAAGCATTGAAAAATGTTCCTCACTCATTCGTTGTAAAGACACAGCAAAACATGAATGGATATGAATTCCTTTAACCTCATAGAGGATCTGCAAAAACCCTTTCACTAACCTCATACCTAAATGGTGAAAAAAACTGAACGCTTTCTCCCTGAGTGAGAGAATCAGGCAAGGATATCCATTTTCGTCACTCCTATTCAGGGAAATAAGGCTAAAAAATATTAAAAGAAATACAGATGGGAAAAGAAAACATAAGACTGGCCCTATTCATAGATAATATAATTACTTATGTAGAACATTTTGAAGGAATCTACAAACAGCTCTTAGAACTAATGAGTTTTAAGCAAGATCACAGGATAATAACCGCCAACAGACAGAAGAAACCACTTCAACACAATGTGACTGGTAGGGCATCAGAGGAGACACAAGAGGGCTGACTAGGCTCCCACAGGTGGCAGCTGATGTGCCAGAGGGATATTCAGTGGTCAGGGGGTTCCCCCTGCAAGCGTGGGGTCTAAACCCCAAGCTGGGCTCCCCAGCCTACAGCACCAGAGCTAGAGATGGACCCAGTGTGAAAAGCACCAGGGTTTCTGTCTGCCAGGGGGAGAAGGCTGGAGATACAGAGAGCCTCTTAAAGGGCTGAAGCACAAAATTTCATTTGCAGCCACTTACCCTGGGCACTGGCAAAGGGAGGGCAGAATGGACTAGAGACATTCGAGAAGAGTCTGGATTGGTGGCTCTGGGGAGAAAACTGAAGGAATAGCCTCTAGGATCCCTGTGCTATGTCATACCCCATACTGCAGGAGCAAATACTCTCAGGCAGAGCACTCCTCTCTAAATGGCATCAGCCTGAGGGGAAGCAACACCCCACCAGCAGGAATTACTCTGCACCACCCTGTGGTGCTTAAGCCAGGCTGCTGATTACAGGTTGATTAGATTAACCACTGATCAGTTTAATGCTGATTAGTTTAAAGACTAAGGCAGAAAATACAAAGCAGCTAAAATAGAAAGACAAAGAACAGACCCTAAATGAAAGAACAAGTGAATTTTCCAGAAATAGATGAATTGGAGGCAAGTAATTTATCAGATAGAGAGTTTAGAGTAATGATTACAAGGATACTCAACAGCATGAAAAAAGACATTAGAAACCATAAAAAGGACCAATCGCAAATAAAGAATGAACTATTTGAAATAAATAATACACTGGAAGGAATAAACAGTAGATTAGATGAAGCAGAGGACAGAATTAGTGTTTTTGGAAGACAAGGTAGAAAAAAACACCCAGGCAGAGAAGCAAAAGGAAAAAAGAATTTAAAAAATAAGACAAGCTTAAGAAACATTTTGGACAACATGAGGCATAACAATATCCACATTAGGGGAATAACCAAAGGAGAAAAGACTGAGCAAGGGATCAAGACCCATTTGAAGAAATCATGACCGAAAACTTCCCTCCCTAATCTGGTAGGGGGAAAAGTTGCATAATTCCAGGAAGTTCAGAGAGTCCCAAACAAGTTTGACCCAAATAGGCCTACACTGAGACACATCATAAAATGACAAGGCTTAAAGACAAGGAGCCAATCCTAAAAGCCACAAGGGAAAAGCAGGGAGTTACAAGGGAGCACCAATTAGACTGGCATCTGATTACTCAACAGAAATATTTCAGGCCAGAAGGGAGTGGCGTGAAATATTCAAGGTGATGAAAAGCAAGGATCTAAAGCCAAGGCTACTTTACCCAGCAAGGCTATCATTTAAAATCGAAGGAGAAATAAGGAGCTTCCAAGACAAGAAAAAGCTAAAGCAGTTTGTTAACACCAAACCAGTACTGCAACAAATGTTAAAGGGCTTGCTTTAAGAAGAAGAATAGAAAGAAAAGAAAACAGAGGATAACAGACTACCAGTAAAATGGCACTACATACTTATCTATCAATAATCACCTTAAATGAAAATGGCTTACATGCTCCAACCAAAAGACACAGGATATCTGAATGGATAAGAAAACAAGACCCACATATATGCTGCCTCCAAGAGACCCATCTCTGATTGAAAGACAGACACAGTAAAGGGTTGGCAAAAGATATTTCATGCAAATGGAAAAGAAAAGAAAAAGCTGGGGTAGCATTACTTATACCCAACAAAATAGACTTTTTTTCATATTTGAATTTATTTATTTATTTTTATTCAGTTACAATTTGCATTTTCTCCCCATCCCTCCACCCCACCCCAGCCAGTCCCACCTCCCTCCCCCACTTCTACCCTCCCCCTTGATTTTGTCCTTGTGTCCTTTATAGTACCTCCTATAGACCCCTCTCCCCACTATCCCCTCCCCACTTCCCTCTGGCTATTGTTAGATTGCTCTTAACTTCAATGTCTCTGGTTATATTTTGTTTGCTTTTTTCTTTTGTTGATTATGTTAAAGGTGAGATCATATGGCATCTGTCCCTCACCGCCTGGCTTATTTCACTTAGCATAATGCTCTCCAGTTCCATCCATGCCATTGCAAAGGGTATAAGCTCCTTCTTTCTCTTTGCTGCATAGATAGACCTTAAAACCAAGGCTATAGTAAGAGACAAAGAACACTATCCAATGATAAAGGGGTCAATCCAACAAGAGGATGTAACCACAGTAAGCCTTTATGCACCCAACATAGGAGCATCTAAATATGTAAAGCAAATCTTGATGGACATAAAGGGAGAGATCAACAGAAATACAGTCATAGTTGGGGATTTTATAACCCCATTGACTTCAGTGGACAGATCTCCCAGGGAGGAAATCAACAAGGAGACAGCAGCCTTAAACTGCACACTAGATGAAATGGATTTAATTGATATCTTCAGAGCATTTCACCCCAAAGCAGCAAAATGTGAAGGATCCAGCACAATAACAGCCCTCTTTTTATTACAAAATCTTTTATTACAAAATCATAAGCATGGAATTCTTTAATATAACAATATTACACTCAAGCCCACCATATGAGATTTCAGGTGAAGTGTTCAAATTAGAACTATAAATTATTACAGCCATATTATTACCCTACTAACCACACTCAAGAAGTAATCAAAAAACTCCAAAGAAACACAAGCCTTCAACCAGATGGCTTCACAGGTGAATTTTACCAAACATTCCAAGAAGAACTACCACCTCTCCCTCTCAAACTATTTCATGAAATTCAAGAGGAGGGAAGCATCACAAACTCATTTTATGAGGACAGCATTATCTAATTCCAAAACCAGATAAAGTCACTCAAAGGAAAGAAAATTATAGAACAATATCCCTCATGAACGTAAATGCTAACATCCTCAACAAAATATTAGCAAACCAAATATAACAATGCATCAAAAAGATCATACACTATGATCAATTGGGATTTATTACAGGAATGCAAGGTTAGTACAACATTCACTCAATAAATGTGAGTCACCACATAAACAAGATGAAGGATAAAAAACATATGATCATACCAATAGATACAGAAAAAGCATTTGACAAAATCCAGCACCCACTTATGATAAAAACTCTCAGCAAAGTGAAAATAGAGGGAACATACCTCAACATAATAAAGTAGAACCCACTGCCAGCATCATACTCAGTGGACAAAAACTACAAGAGTTTCCCTTAAGATCTGGAACAAGACAGGGATGACCGCTTTCACCTCTCTTATTCAACACAGTACTGGGAGTCAAGAAGAAATCAGACCAACCCCAGCCCAATCAGACAAGAAGAAGAAATAAAAGGAATCCAAATTGGAAAGGAAGACGTAAAACTGTCTTTATTTGCAAATGACCCCAGATTCTCTGGGGTTCTCTGTGCATAGAGAACCCCAGAGAATCCACCAAGAAACTACTAGATCTGATAAATGAATTCAGCAAATTAACTGGATACAAAATTAATACCCAGAAATCAGTTGCATTTTTATACGCCAATAACAAACTAACAGAATGGGAAATTCAGAAAAGAATACCATTCACAGTTGCTTCAAAAAGGGTAAAATGCCTAGGAATATACCTAACCAAGGATGTAAAAGACCTGTACTTGGAAAATTATAAAACACTGAAGAAAGAAACTGAAGAAAACACAAATAAGTGGAAGCACATACTGTGTTCATGGATGGAAAGAATTAACATCATTAAAATGTCCCTACTACCCAAAACAATCTATAGATTCAAAGTTAGAGGAATCACACTACCTGATATCAAACTATACTACAAGGCCATAGTAATCAAAACATCATGGTACTGGCATAAAAACAGACACATAGATCAATGGAACAGAATAGAGAGCCCAGAAATGAACCTGCATCTTTATAGTCAATTAATATTTGACAGAGGAAGCAAGCACATACAATGGGCTAAAGATAGTTTATTCAACAAGTGGTGTTGGGGAAACTGGACAGATATGTGCTGAAAAATGAAACTAGAACTCTTTTTACACCACACACATGAATAAATTCAAAATGGACCAAAGACTTAAATATTAGATCAGAAACAATAAAAATCCTAGAAAAAAACTTAGGCAGCAAAAACTTGAACATGGCTCCTAGAAATTTTTAATCAGATATATCTCCCCAGGCAAGGGAAACAAGAGAAAAAATAATCAAATTGGGCTACATCAAACTGATACGTTTTTTGTACAGCAAAGAAAATCATCAAAAAAATAACAAGACAACCCACACAATGGGAGAACATATTCACCAATACATCTGATAAGTGGTTAATATCCAAAATTTATAAATTACTTACAAAATTCAACACCAAAAATCAAACAACCCACTTAAAAAAATGGGCAAAGGACTTGAATAGAAACTTCTCCAAAGAGGACATACAGATGGCTGATAGACATATGAAAAGATGCTCAATGTCACTAATATCAGAGAAATGCACATTAAAATCAAAATGAGATATCTCACACCTGTCAGAATGGCTATCATCAATAAATCAACAAACAACAAGTGGTGAGGATGTGGAGAAAGGGGAACACTTTTGCACTGTTGGTGGGAGTGCAGACTGGTACAGCCACTATGGAAGGCAGTATGGAGATACCTCAAAAAATTAAAAATGGATCTGCCTTTTGACCCAGCAATTCCCCTTCTGGGATTATATCTAAAGGAACCCAAAACACTAATGAGAAAGAACATAAGCACCCCTATGTTCATTGCAGCATTATTTACAATTGACAAGACATGGAAGCAGCCTAAGTGTCCATCTGTAGATGAGTTGTAGATGGGTAAAACAACTATGGAGTCTTTACCCATTGGAATTCTACCCCACTGGGAAAAAGAAGAAAATTTTACCCTTTGCAACTGTATGGATGGACCTGAGAACATTATACTAAGTGAAATAAGCCAGTCAGAGAAAGACAACTACCATATGATTTCACTCATATGTGGAATCTAATGAACAAACTGAACTGACAAGTAGTTTTAAGAGATAAACTCATAGATGGACAGCAGATGACAGCTAGTTGGTGGGGGAGGGTAGGGGGTGGAGGGATCAAGCAAAAAGGAAAACGGACCCATAGACATGCACAACAGTGTGGGGATTGCTGGGGGGAGGGCCGTATAAGGGGACTAAAAAAAAAGTAAATAAAGTTTCCTCTTTTAAAAAAAGATCACATGATATAAGGTCAATACAAATAAAATGTATTTCTATACATTAACAATAAACAGTTGGAGCCAAAAAATGCTATTTTTTTAAATAGCATTTAAAATATCTCCAAAAGATTCAGTATAAATTTAACTTTTGTACTGGATCTGTATTTTGAAAACTACAAAACACTAATTAAAGAAACTAAGGAAAGTAAATGAACAAAGGGACATTTAATGGTTTTGGATTGGAAGACTCAACATAGTAAAGATGTCAATTCTCCCTATACCGATCTACAAATTTATTTTTATTAATAAAGAGAATTACAAAGTTTATTTGAAAATCCATAGTTACTATGGGACATTTTAATGTATCTTCTCAGGACATGAAAAACACAATGTTTGTTAGCATACAAGAACTTAGAAAACAGTTAACAAAACACTTTTATGAAACACCTAAAGAAGTGTTCGTTCAACAAGAAAATACATGTACTTTTACTCACACACAATCAAACATGAGTGAAAACATACTGAGGGATGACATGCAGCCACAAGTAACAGGAAACACAGTCTTTCTGACAGGTGTCCCTCTTTTTGACCACACCATTGTATACACAGTAAATAAGAAAACCATATTGAATGGCACTGTTACCTGCACAAGGTGTTTCTATACAAATTAGACCTTATGCAGATATAATGTAGAGAAGGGGAATCAGACTTAAGCATAAAGTCTAAATCAGCTTCCTGGTGGACACAAGGGGGCTTACAGAAAAACCCAACTCTGATGGATATCTGTTGTAGATTTTATGAAGACATCAGTGGAAACCTAACTTCTCAGGAGATGGGTATCAGACAGTTGTCAATGGTTTCCAGGACAGTCTTAATTTGAAGGTTGAAGAATCCAGATACCAGGTTGGCAGATTCTATCCCTGAAGCTCCCATGACTGTCTGAGTGTTGGCTCTAAAATCTGACTAAAGTTTTCTTTGTTTTTGTCTTCCAAAATCTCATGCTAGTGAGGTTACTAAGGAATTCTAATATGGACCATAAAGAAGATGGATTCTGGAAAATCAAGGTCTTACCATTACCCAATGGGAGAGCTAATCCTCAGCTCTGATTTTGTTGCCCCATCCCAGGTCCCTCTTCTTAATTCAAAATATATTCACTAGACATCAGTCCAAAGGTAGAACACAAAGCAAAGGCCCAAATATGAAACTATTCACACATGACTATACTCTTTCCTAAACTTGCCATATATAAAATGTATTTCAACTATTAGTATGGAAAAAATAGTAAAAGTCTCCTTACTTATCACCACAAAAAAGAGCTTTGTCAGAGGGCAAAGTAGAATATATATAATGTAGTAGGGGTATAAAGGACTGTCACGGGCCACTAGGAAAACTCAAACAGCAAAGTGTCATTTTTCAATGGCCCTGTAAAACAGAATAAATAATACATTATAAAAAGATATTTAACATAACTATATAAAAATACACTTCAATTCATCTATATATCTAACAGACTTTATTCAAAATAAAGGTAAAAATATTCTTAAATGTTTGAAGAAAAAGCACTACCTATTAATTCTATGTACTATTTTTGAAAGACTCTCATTATTATCTCATGGGAGTATTCATTTCTGAAAGCAATTAGTAGAAATCCACAGTCCAATGATGAGTACAGGAAGGAGTTCAACAAACATGATATATTTACAACATTAATGAAAACTCATCTTGTAAACTTTCTGGCACATTATATATGGATTAATTTCTATCAAGTTCTCTCGTGTAACTTACATTTTAATATATTTGAAGGTGTTTTCCCTATTAAGAATGTGGACCACTTCAAATTCTCCCTCAAAGTTTATATCCAAGAATTTACCCAGTGAGTCCTTTCATGCTTTTGAAAGGAATTGGGATTACTGAAGCCTTTCCCAAATTTTGTACATTAATAGGTTTTTCTCCAGTGTACATTTTCACATTTTGGAAGGTTTGTGATAAATGAAGACTTTACCAAGTTGGTAACATTTATAGGGTTCTCTCCAGTACGAGTTCTTTCCTGTGTTTGAAGATATCAGAGACAAGTAAATGTTTCACCACACTTTTTACATACATGTGGGTTCTCTCCAGTGTGATTTCTTTCATGTTTCTGAAGCTCACGGGATAACTAATGCTGATTACATTTTTACATCTACAGAGTTTCTTTCCAGTGTGAGTTATTTCATGTTTTCAAAAATAATGGAGATAACTACTTTACTACATTTTTCACAACATATGGTTTCTCCTCAGGGTGGTAACATTGACATGTTTGGAAACTTTGATACATCTATAGGATTTTTCACGTTCCTTACATTCATAGAGCTTCTCTCCAGTATGAACTCTTCAGTGTATCTGTAAAGAATTCAGATATCTACAGCCTTTCCCACATTCCTTTGTAGGATTTCCCTCCAGTATGTGTGCTTTTGAGACATTGAAGAGAACTGGGATAACCAAGTGTTTTGTTCACAGGGTTTCTCTCCAGTGCAATTCTTTCATGTATTTGGACACATTGACGAGAACTGAAAGCTTTGCCATGTCCCTTACTTTCATAGAGTTTCTCTCCAATGGAAGTTCTGCGATGCGTTTGTCAGGAACTGGGATCTCTGTAGGCGTTACCACATTCCATACCGTCAAAGGGTTTCTCTCTAGTGTGATTTCTCTCCAGTGTGATTTCTTCACGTTTCTCTCTAGTGTGATTTCTTATTGTTTTTGAAGATAATGGAGACAACTGTTTTACCACCTTGCTCATACACATTTGGTTTCACTTCTCTGTGATTTCTTACATGACTTGGAAAACTTTGATAACATATGAAGGCTTTTTCACATTCCTTATATTCAAAGAGCTTCCCTGCAGTAAATTTACTTTCATGTCTTTGATAATTTTAATAATATCTGAAGATTTTTCCACACTCCTTACATGCATAGGGTTTCTCTTTGTTGTAATTTTTTTCTTGACAAAGAGAAGTGAAACGACTGAATGCTTTACCACATTGTCTACATTTAGAAGCTTTTTCTCCAGTGGGGGATCATTCACGTATTTGAAGTGAAGTTGAAGAACTAAAGGTTTTCCCCCGTTTCTTACATTTATAGACTTTTTCTCTGTTGTGATTTCTTTTATGTTTGTCAAAACACTGGAAATAACAGAAGGCACTCACACATACATCATAATTATATGGCTTGTCTTCATAATTTTGATACATAGTCATATGGCTTATTTCCAGTATAACACCTGATGTGCACATTATGAGATGAATTAGGCACAGAGACTTGCCCACACACACTTGTACTCCCAATGGTTTTACTTCAGGAAGAATTTTCTTCTTCAGGCTGAGATTTGGAGTAAGGCTGAGGTTTTCCCCACAATGACCACTCATTACCCCATCACTGAGTCTCTCCAACATTGGATTTCTTCATTTTTCTCTTTTGGTTTTTGTATTATCCTTCAAAGTCATAATCTTCCCATTTCTTTCCTGTTGAAACCAGGTTCCTGAAGGTTTCCTGTATCACATCTCTGCAGAGTTTCTTCTGTGGAGAACCCTATAAAGCCCACTCCTCCAGACTGAAGCTCATAGCCACATCCTCAAAGACCACAGGGTCCTAAATCTATGGTAGCAGAATGTATGGTACAGCGTCTGAGTGGATGGAGCAATTTCAATGGAATGGGAATGGAAGTTCATTTGATGCAACCACAACCTCAAGTTTGCAGTAATCCACTGTAAGGTGTCATTCATTCTTTTCAGGTTAAAGATTAGACCAAAGTCAGCATTTCTAGGTTTCCTGGCCCTCCCTATGTTCTTCCTACAGCTCCCAAGATGAGTGCAAATTACAGCACAAGCGATGCTGCAGGAGACCCACTTGGGACCAAAAAGGGCAGGCAACATGGGATCTTAAGCACTCTGCAACCAGAAAGGATGTGCATGCCATTGTGGTACCTCACTCTACAGGAATAAAGCTACCATGCCACTAAACGTCACAGAAGAATCTTTTTGGATATGGACAAGTAGCTTCTAAAATTCATATGGGAAATCAAAGGAACTAGAATACCCAAAAGAACTTTGAAAAAGAACAAAGTATAAGGAATCACACTATTTGATTTTAATACTATAAACTATAAGAATCAAGGTAGTATGATATCAGCAAAGGAAAAGACACACCAATCAATGGAACAGGATAGAAAGTCCTGAAATAGAACCACACAAATATGGCCAATTGATTTTTTTTTTATAATGTGGAGAGCCATTACAATGGAGAAGAGACTTCAAAAAATGGCGTTGGAACAACTGAACACCCATGTAAGAAAAGAACTTTGGCCTAAATTTCACACTTATTTACAAAGTTAACTCAAAATGGATCATAGATATAAATACAAAATGGAAGTATATAACTTTTAGACAAAAGCGAGAAAGAAATACCTCACAACTCAAGATTAGGCAAAGAAGCCTCAACCATATAGCACTATATGTATAATTCATTAAAAATTAATAAATTGGACTTGATTAATGAAAGACAATGTTAACTATTGAAAAAATTAGAAACATAGCTGGAAAAAATATTTTAACATCATACATCTGAAAAGGACTTGTATCCAGAATATATAAAGATCTGCCATAACTCAGGAAAATAACCCAATTAAGAAATGGGCAAAGGACTAGAACACTTGACCAAAGAGTATACATGCAAATCAAATAAGCACATAAAATATGTTCAGCATTATCAGCCATTCAGGAAATGCAAATTCCAACCACAGTGAGATACCAGCACATACCTGTAAGGACGGCTAAGCTTTGTTTTAGAAGACTGACAATACCATGAGCAGGCGAAGATGTGAAACCACGAGTACCATCATGAATTGCTGATGGCAATGCGGTGTGTGTCAGCCACTGTGGGAAATAGTTTAGCAGTTCCTGACAATGTTAAATGTGCATTTATATGACCATCAGTCTGTATCCTGACTTCAGTGGTGGTGCCATGAATCTACACACGTGCTAAACTTTGCAGTACTACACTCCCAAAATCAATAAATAAGTCAATTGTATATTAATTCAACTAATAAAATTAAAATAAAAAACAAGTGGAATGTATTGAGCATGCCGTTGCCTCTATGGAGGGAGTGCAGGGTGAGGATGGGAGTAACTCAACAAAATAAGGATCTTTTTAGGAAGAAGGAAGGGGACGGAATGGGTGTTCAACACACACCAGCAATGACCGTACAATAAGGGACGAGTGAGTGTAAAACAGTGGCTTAGATCAGTTAGAAATTTAATGACTGATAATTCTAGATTGAATTGAAATGTGTAAAAAATAATGGAAAATAAATTTGATTACTTTCTGTTATTTTTAGCAGAAATAAGGAAGCAATAAGCCCTCTGCAAAGGACAGATGGTGTAAGATTAAGTGACGGAGAGAACATTAACTACCTAATTGTTATTAGTCCTCTATTTTATCTGTCAAGGAGATGACCTGATATAAGTTAAACTGGTGAGTTACAAAAACAGAATGTACAATATAATTCCACTTGAGTTAAATATGTGCATGTGTGCATGTGTATGTACACAGATACACACATTTGGCATAGAATTAATAGAGAAAGGACTAACTCTGAAATGCTGAGGTGTTACTTCTAGATGTAGGATTCTCATTTTCTTTTGCTGTGCATTGTATTTCCTGAATATTCTGTAATACATACTCACTACTTCTAAAATAAAATAGAACAAATAAGTGATTTTAAAATGAAAAAGGAGGTAAAAACAACTTTAAGAAAACAGAAGCTCCAGGTGAGGAGGTTCTAAAGGGACATAGAGATTTTATGAGTTATAATTAAACACGCACCAGGGCACTGCAAGAATTTTTGGAGAACTGAAAATATGCAAAAGTAGTTCCAATCTTTAAAATAAAAAGTCAGTTTCTGAAAACAACAGCAGTATTGCACACCTAATTATTGAAGGAACAGTTTTGAAGAATTTAGGAAGAAACCAGTAGGGTCCCAGCTTAGGCTCACAAGAAAGAAGGCATGGCAGACATCATCTCCTTTTCCAGACAGTCGCTATGCGAAGTGCTGGCTGCTACGTCCTCGGACTTGGCCTGTTCAACACTTCTTTTCCCTCTCCCTGGTGATAGAATCTTGATATTATTTTGGTAAACTATTTTGGATATTTAATGCGCTTCTAAAACTTATTATGGCCAATAGTTAATACATCTTTTCTCCTAATACCTTGTCCTCCTAGTACCTTTCCCATCTCAGGAAATAGCACCTGCAACCTTCTGTTCAACCATGCAGGAGTGATTCCTCACTTCGTCCTCTTTCTCAGCCTCTACCTTCAAATCCATGAGCAGATTCTGTTCTTTTTACCTTCAAAATACATCAAAGATCTGGCCACGTGCCACCACTGCTGCTCCTGCCACCCACACCCAGTACCGATCACCATGTTTTCTCGCCTGGGTTATTGCAATGGCCTGCAAGGGAAATTCCTACTTGTATGTTTGGCCACCTATACTCTACTGTTTTTTTAATACACAAGTCACGTCGTACCACTCCTATGACAAAACCCTCGGATGACTCCATTTCACTCAGAATACAAACCACAGTTCTTATCATGGCTTTCAAGGCCCCTACTGAAATACTTTGCTATCTCCTCTCCTTCCTGCTCTCTCCCTTGGTCACTTGGCTGGAGCCATAGTGGCCTCCTAATTGGACCTGGAACCAGGCATGCAAACTCCTGCTTCCGGGACTTTGCCTCTATTCTCTCTCTCTGGAATTTTCTCCTTCCAGATAGATACCCTCATGGCTCGGATGGCCGTATGTCCTGGTTTCCCTGAGAGAGTCCCCATTTGTGCTTGCTATCCCTGTGTAACAGGCACAATCATAAAAGCATCCCCATTTGGATGGTAAATTATACGGTCGCCCTGTGGTTCAGTGCTTCACCTCGCAGGTGGGCTCCCTCTCTACTTCTCACTGAGGACTCTGACAGCTGATTGAAAACTGCAGCCCCAGCACAGCACACTCATCTTCCTTCTTTGTTTCATGCTTTTCCTGCATGGCTCTTTTTACCTCCTGACATATTCTATTACTCTCTTATATATTATGTTTATCGTCTGCATTCTGCCACCGCATGTGTAAGCTCCATGAAAACAGACATCTCACGTGCTTTTCTCCATATCGTATCCCCAGCACCTAGGACAGTGTCTAGTCTAAAACAGTTCCGATAAATATTCATTGATCAGTGAGTACACAAATGAGTGCCTAGAAACTTGTTTTCTCACTAGATATCAAAATGAAATAAAACACAAATTTCTCTTTGGGGGCCTTGAGGAAAAATAAATATTCTATAAAACATTTCTTGAAGCCACATAAGCCAACATGCCTCATTATCTAATTGAAATTTATTATCCTAGTCTTAAAAGATGTTGGAGTTTTAATTTAAATATTTTGTTGAAATATATACCAGGATGTCTTTATTCATTTGGTTGAAAGTAATAAAAATTTGACCTGAACTTCCAGAAGTAAGGAGAAAAAAAGGAGATGGTGATGCTTATTGAAAAATTACTGTGAAGTTTCACAGAAATGAAGGGCCAAACCTTAGCATAGCAGCTCCTGGGATTTTTAGAGCCTAGGCACAAGATTTCAATCACAAAGAAGACTCTTTCCTCTCTTCATGGCTCTTGCTCTATTTTGACCACATTCTCTTGTGTTGCAAACTGACTATAGAGTACCTTTTCTCCCAGCTCCCAGCTGTAGTTTAAAACAAAACCCTTCCACCCCAGCTTGAATTACATCCACTGTGGAAAGAGAGGATGAAATACTATGATGGCTCCCCCACGGCCCCTGGGCAGTTGCTATGGTCAGAAACCCAGGTTCCTGTCACAAAAGACAACTCTTCCCATAACAAAGTTCACTTTGATATTTTTTTTATTTTTAAAATGCTAAACAATGCTGTAACCTATTTCAAAGATTAATAAACACCAATATGTTGTTCACTTCTAAATGTGCAAAACTTTTTTCTACACTTTGAATCTCTGATTCAGTATTTGGAGAAGCTGTTTGCAGTTTCACCATTCAGTAGCCAATGTACTGTGCTTTAATAAGACACATTACTGAAGTATATATATCCCATGCCCATAGATACTCTTTTTTTCCCTATGTGAGTGATATATATTTTCAACTTACCTACGGTGAACATTAGAATATAACAGCTATATTTGTTTTTCACGATGGAAAGTGAATGATAATATCTCATACACTGATTTATCTCCTTCTTTTCTATCCACAATTATCTTCCTGTGCTATTTCAGCTTAAAAATATGAATAGCGAGGCACCAGCTGTTTTATGCTAGAGAATACAAGCTACTCCTTTCCCATGAACCAACAATGTTACTGAAAAGCAGACAGAGACAGAAAACAAAGGAACATTTCTCAGGGCCACCTAAACCAAATAAACGAACAACAATCTCCCCCAAACTAGTTAAGTTTTGAGAACATCACAAGATTTCTTTTGTTAAGGTGCACGATACAGAATTTCCCAGGAAAATAACAAAATCAATTAAAGCATGAATTCTTATAACTAGAGATGTCATTGTGATTATCATGTTTTCAACAGAAAAGTGACTCATCCACATTCCCAATTAAAGTTGCTGAATAACTTGTGCAAAGCAAATGCTATAAATTGAACTAAAATGTTGAGGAAGATACATCGCAGATAATTTTTTCATTCTGTTTTGTTTTATGGGTTTTTCACTTTAAAGGAATCTAACATTTTATCTCCTTTTAAAAAACCATGCACGCAGGGCCTGAAGTGATTTATGCTATAATGTAATATGTTTTTGACACAAAGTACCTGTCAGAAATCAAGATTCAAAAACAACTGTCCTAAGTGTTTTAAGGGGACAGAGGAAAACCTGGCTTTCATCCGTCAATAAAACAGCTGACATAAGTAATGATTGAAAACTGAGAGCTACAAGATGTGATTTAGATGCTTCAAATCCCTAAAACTGAAAAAGTAAGAAACATGAATTTTGTATTTTATAGTAATTTTGCTGTAATGTAATTGAACTCATTGTAACAGGTGTTATTATAATCATATTAGTAATTGGTGAGTCGTATCATGAATAACATCTTTAACTAAGTACTTGTTTTCATGGTATAGCTAAGCTCTGCCTCAAAATTGAGTTTGATTTGGCACTATAGAAGAATAGATTTAATCTTTCATCTTCCACCTGTCTTGTATGAGTAATTTTATTTTTAAAAACACACACACAAAAAATTATTGGGTTAAGTAATGATGTACAGTTTTAACTGGTCATGTCTCTCAAAAACAGAGAGCATTCACTGGGAAAATGTGACTTTTCTAAAGCCCTGCAGAAAGGTGGTACACTTTCATAAAACCAAAGAGAAATGTCTGTTCTAAGCAGTGGCTCCGGGGAAATCATGCCATCTCAAAATATTGTCCTCAAAAGACTCGTACTCTGCTTTGGGACTTCAAAACTTCCCATTTATACACACCGACTGCTTCATTCTGGTGTAATCTCCGGGCTCTCTCACTCCAAGTTCATTTTACAGGACGTGATATAGGTAAGAGTCTAGAGATGTCTTCATTCTTTCACGTGACTACCTGCCCACCCAGTCACTCAAAAAGCCAGCATTTTATTGGTTCCACTACCACAAAACTATGATTGAAACTAAGATTTTATCTTTGTTTCAGAAATAGACTAAATATATTCAAGCCTTCCTGGTTTAGGCTACCTATATTGTAGTAACACAAAACACAAGCTCCAATACCTGGGTTTTGTTGAACACCTTTGCCTTTTCTAAAGAATTTTGTCATCCATAACGAAGACTGGCTAGGTGCTCTCACCATATCCATTTATCCTTCTCTCTGAGTTCACAACTCTATTTCATTGCCCAGCCTTTCTTGGAGTTAGAAACGGTCTTGTGACTGAGTTCTAGCCAACAGAATGAAGGCAACTTCCAGATTTGGTCCATAACAAGCTTGCAAGCCCAGTTCACCATTCTTCTGCATCTATGAGCTGAACAGAGAGGTCTGTAAAAACATGGAGGAAGGCAGAGCTGGGATTGAGGTTTGGACCTAGTGGCGTTCATTAGTGAACATGTGGAACAGTGCCCAAATGCCATGCGTATGAGGAATAAACTATCAGTATGTGAAACAATTGAGACTTGGGGAGATTGGGGACCTATAATTTAGTAGCTACAATAACCTCAATTAATACATACCTCCACTTCTATATCTAAGAGTTAACCAGCATAGAGAGTGACAAGTTGATTTCCTATTCAAGAAGCATTCACCACCCTCTCTGACCCACTGTGGGAAGAATCTACTTCCTGCATTACTGTGTTGTGCATCGGCTCACCCTGCTTTGACGAAAGATGTGTTAGTAGATGTGAAGTGAGGAGAGGCATTGAATATGCTTGTGTACTTTGGACTTGCCTGTGGTGCTCTGCTTAACTACCATGAAGAGCATGCCCTGAGGAGCCGCCATTTTCCAGCCTACACCCCTCAAACAACATACACACAGCCCTGAACCCAGGGCTGTTGACCTGAACCCAGCCCACAGCCTGAAGCGAAGGCCATCAGAACTATGGTGGGAAGCACAGCCACCCGGCTGAGCCCTTTCCTAGGTCAGTCAAACTGTGATTAATGGTAAGGCCTGCCAGCAAGAAAAGTATTTGCCTGTTGTGAGCCTCTAATTTGGGGGTGGTTTGTTAAAGCAATAGCTGATAAGACAGACAGGCAGCCTTAGTGTGGCATGGTTAAGAGTACAGACTATAAGGCCAAACTCTTTATGCCAAATCTGTATCGTTTATTAGCAATGTTTCCTTGTGCAAGTTAGTTAAGCCGTGACTTGGTTTTCTTAGTTATAAAATGAGATAATAGTACCTATCTCATATAGTTATACAGAGCTCAGAACAGTGCCTGGCACATAGGATCCACTGCAATCATGTCTATGAGGTCAATAAAATAAACCGTGTAAACCCATAAATGTGTCAACAAATTACCCTTATTAAGAACAAGACAGTTTTGAAATTGTTCGCTGCCACCAGAGGATGCTTGAATTCTCCAGAGACATTCTTCCCGGAATCAGGAGCCCAGGTTACATAATGTTAAAAGTCCCGTCTGTTGAGGCTTCCTTCTTCTGATGAGTCCAATGACCTGGACTTGAATTCGTGCTTCACCGCCTAAAACCTTGGGCCCTCTGCCAGACACTGGGTCCCCATTCCCTCCTCCATAAAATGGGAACATAGCAGCACTTAGCTCTGCAGAGTTGTCAGAATTATAGGAGTAGTCCATAGGAAACATCCCAATAAACACTGCATTGTAAATACTTAATAGATGTTAGTTATTCTTCATTTGGGCAAACAATTCAAGAAATTACTGAGCCACTTGTAGCTTGTTAAGAAGCAGATTGTAATTTAAATGTGCTTTTTACCTAAATTCACAAAAAGGTAACCTGCTCTGCTGCATTTAAGGAAAGGTAGATTTTTTTGAAAGAGCACCTAGAACCAACAAAAATAGAACTGTAGCATTTCTCTCCTCTACTACCACAAATATCGTTAGCTTTTATTTTCATTTTTCTGCTATATTAGTATAATCCATATAATGAAAATCATAAAAATGATTCCTGTTGTTATGTCTGTGTTAGCTTCTCTTTATTTTTATGTAAATAATGTTGTCTCTACCTTCTATTCACTAACAATATTTCTGGTATTCGTCAAAAAGAGCCCTGAGATCACATTCAATTCAATAGCAATTTAATTTAAAAAGTAAGAGATGTGGATTATGTACAATATTAAGGCACAATGTGTGTATCTTTTACATGAAAATAACCTTAATTTTCCTGCTTGACTGAAGAAAGAAATGAAAAAAATGATTGCTGTAAATCAGGAAAAATTCATAACTCGCTGAAGGTATAACAGCTGCTGATTTAAGGTTTGCATCTTCGATAACACGATGCTGCTGGGAAGATAACATCTTTCTGACAAAGCTGTGAACATAAAAATTACAAGGCTTACTCAACATTTAAATATTTTCCCTGTATCATTTACGGAAAAAAGTATTTTATTTGCTTATACTAAAATGTGTTTAAGTATACATATCTCATCAGAAGGCTTTACAATAAAACTTAGTGTTTTCTCGTTCCACAGGTATACAGTAGACTCGTCACACCACAAACAAATTATCTTTCATTTAAAGAAGTGATCTACTATTATTATGTACAAGTAGTTCCTACAATTGATAATACAAACACAGACCTGAGTATACTCTTGGGATATTATTCATTTCTTTTATTATCAGCTGGAAGTAGCTGATTGAAAAATTAAGTGACAAAACAAAGCAAGTACTGCATTGACTGGGGAAAAAATCTGCCAAGTGGAATCTGGAAAATGTATAAAAGAGAATAACTTGGCTGAACAGAAACAAGAGCGGTGTTTTAATTTATCTAAGGGCTGCTGCGTTCCTGCACAAGTTCTCGCCCTGTTGACTGACAAACTTTGAAGTTAGGGTGAGGTTTTGTGTTTCCTGCGTGTCAGTGAAATGCACCGCAAACGTGATCGAGGAGGGGCTGAGAATGAGCCTAGGAATGGCCTGTGTCCTCACCCTTCAACGAAGCTCCGTGTACTTCCTTTCTTCCATGAATTGCTCTTATGTTAGAAAGTTAGATGGTTCCTTATTTTTTTCTCTAAGTATTTCTTTTACCTAATACTATCTTGCAATGTCATTATAACCCACGTGTACCCTAGCCCTCTAGTTATCTGCGCTCACTTTTTAAAAATATTCAGATAAAATGATTGAATTGCCCATGCGACATGAGAGGGGAGATCCAAACTCCTCTTTTTCCCCTTGAGAAGTGGGGTAGAGTTGCCCACAATTCCTTTGGATACGTCTCATTCTTCAGTTTTTCTCTGAATTCCTGCTCTTGTCCGCACCAGTGATTTCTCCTCCTCACACTGCCACCTGCTCTCTGCACCATTTCATCCCAAATTAGACACTTCTGGCTCATTGTCCAAAGCTCCATGACCCAAGGCTTTGTGTACAATAGAGTGTTGTTGGCGGTTTGAGGAGAATGGAAAGCAGCTCTAAGTTGCGTGTTGAACATCACTGCTCATTCACTGATTCATTCATTCAACAAATACTTATTAAATACCTACCATGTGCAGGAACCATTCAAAATCATGGTGATACTGCAGCGAGCTACACATCACCACCACCACCTACATCCCTCCCCCTGCTCTTATAGAGCTTGCATTCCAGTTATGAGGGAGAGATAATAAAACAGACTGGGGAAATATACATTACAGTACTGGGTTTCAACCAGTGTGCCACAAGAATTTTTAAAACATGCAATACCTAATTATTTAGTCAGGGGCACTGACCTCTTTTCCCTTAGATTGTCAAATAAAAAAATGATAACAGCTAATACAACAACAGCCATCTGGTGTGGATAAATAAAAATTATACCTATTTTTTAGATAATCAAAAAATATAATATATGTTAATGTCATGCAGAATTTGAGTAATTAGTTTACATGTGCCATGAGATGAAAAAGGTTGAAAATTGCTATGTTAGAGAGTGCTGTTACCAAGAAAAATGAAGCCGTTAAGGTAGAGGGACTGTTGGGAGGGGTGCAATTTGAAGTGCGGCGGTAAGGGAAATATCTAATGTAACCTGTTATTTCGGTGAAGATATTAAGGACGTGCAGGAGGAAGCTAGGGAGAGGAGTTTGTAAAGAGCCCCTAGGCAGAGGAAACAGCAAATGCAATTGTTCTGAGGTGGGAGCTTCCCTGGAACCTAAGAGGTATAGGAAGAGGATACTGGTGAAGAGTTCTTAAATTCCTCACTGCCCAGACTCTCTTCTGCATTCCAGAGTTACACTTGTAGTAACTGTATTTCTTTGTTCTCTGTATTCTTCAAGCTCTGGCATCTGGGGCCTCGCTCGGGTCCTGGAAGTGCACCTTTCACATGCTAATCACCAGCCCAGAGCTCAGACTAGAACTGTCTCCTCCACCTGACTTTTACACTCCAGGAGGCGATGTTCCTCTGCCCTGATCACTCCAGGACCAGGGACTTAAACAGCTAGGGGCATCCTCAGTGGCCCAGAGACTGCCAAAATCGTTTAAACGAGCTTGGCTGTGTATCCTGCCGCCCCATATAGTCCACAGAAAATTCCAAGAAAGGGTTTTCCAGGCTCTTTCCCCTTGCCTCTGCTGCCTCCTGGCTGGCCCTGGTGCTTGCTCAGGTAGCCCGCGTGGCACGGCGCCCCTCCCTCCCAGGCATGTAACAAACCATCTTTTCAATGGCAATCATCACCTGATCTGCCAGCCTCACCATATCTGAGTAAAAACAAAATTTCGGCTACATTTTAAAATGAAACCCTATCAAGCAGCCAGTGGACAACCCACAAATTCATTTTATTCCTCAGTAGAGGGAAAGTGCGGTAGTTTTCTTTCCAGTAATGGCTCCTATTCAGACAGTATTGAGGGCCACCTCGGCGTAACTAACAGACACATCAAGTAATGTTCCTGCACAAAATAACAGTCTTCCCATGGCACAAAAATTCTACTCCACTTCTTATTATCCAGTCCTACCCCCTGCCCACCACTCCACAGCCTCATTCCGATTGTCCATACTATTTAACACTTTCAAAAACCGGCCCCTCCTAAGGCAGATATAACTCACCACCTTCGTTGTGAACAGGTGTGCTCATTCAGGAAGGGATCGAATCCTGTCCAGAAGATCTTGTGGCCCAAGAAAACCAGTAGATTTTTACCTTTATTTATTTATTTTTCCAGAGGTAACCAAGTTCAGACCATAAGAAGTTGGTTTCCCTGGAAACCCTATATTCTGCGTTGCCTGGACTGGAAGAAAAGTACTTGCCTGGTTTCACAAGACAGAAACTTGCCTGGTTGCTAAGCCAGAAATGACCTCATGGGCCACTCTCACCTCTGGTGGGAAACGGAATGAGTTGGGTTTAGCTAGAAAGAAAACTCATTAAACCTGATGTTTCTCCAAAAGGAGGGCTTCCTTGGGCAAGCAAATTTTATAAATACTGCATAATGTATCCCATCTCTGTGAACCTGGAGGTTGACTATGCACATTGGAAACTATTAACTGTGATTTGAGTGATACGGAGAGAGAGAGAGAGAGAGAGAGAGATAAAATGCCAGAGCCAATAAGAACCCAATCTCAAATTTGTGGCCATCTCTATAACTAGTGGAACAGGAAATATTTTGTTGGTGTTTAGATCTTTTTCTTTTGAATTTTCATGCTTGTTCTTGCTTGTCAAAAAGATATGTATCTATGCACTTTCCTTTTTTTTCTCAAAAGACAGTTAAAACTCCTAATCAGCTAAAATTCTGCCTAGTATGTGGATTAATTCTACGGAATAACAGAGTTCCAACTTCCAAATGTTGAAAAATGCCCGAATTCCAAAAATGACAATATCATTTCTGTTACACATTTTCTTTTCATAAGTTGTATTAATTCTTCATACTAAAACAATCCCAGTGTGTTATTTTTCAATTACATTTCTAGAGAGTGATGAAAACACAATCATAATTCAGAGCAACAGCATGCTTGCCTTAAAAAGAGTTTTGTACGACTGGAGAGGAAAGACTGCCTATATGCCTAGCACATTACCATATTTTCTGTTTTACAAACTTTAGCAGTTTATAAAGCAGAGGCAACTTTTATAAGCATATGTTGGGAATTGTGGGGAATTTTACAGCAAGAAGAGTAGAGGGAAAACGCATCTCCCTACCCTGACAAGTTCAATAAGTCTTTCTGCTAGGATGCCCTGAAAGCTTTCATATAAATAAACCGCTCTGAGGAAAGTGGAGGGCTCTGAGCGGAGCGCTCTGGCGTATGTTAGAATATCACTATGCCATAGCGCTATAGGACTTCACCAGTTAGAGGCAGCTACTGAAAACGGTGGCCAGTTACCCCAGATGAGACGCATTTTGGGTGTGTTGCTAACCAATTCACTTCTATATACAGCTTTTATTTGACTGTGTGAACTCTCATGGTCTGAACTGGATATTATGTGATTGATATATTGCAAAACATGTTTTGCAAAACACAGATAATCAGTTATATCAGGATCGTGTCTGGGTGCCAAGACAATCATGTAAGAAAAAAATTGAAGCAACTGTTGCAACAGCTGCGTTCTTCATCATAGTAGAAATAAGGATGTTAAGAATGTATGAGAACATTGTGCTAACAATAGGGTTAATAAGAATACAAAGACCATTATTAATGATCAAAAACTAGATGGGATCTAAGGCAACATTTATTAAACTTTTTAGAGGAAATATAATTTTATTACTGCCATTTTCAAACTCTTTAGAACCTGAGACCCTTTTTCTCATTGACATAACAGTTTTTACAACACAACTTTTCATAACTAAAGGTTTCCTAGGAACAAAATTATCAGGTGGTGGCAAACCAGAGAAGCTCTTGCTAGCCTATCAATAAATTGACAGTATTTGTGTCATTTCTTGTATTGTAAAATTATCGATTTTTCCAGATTCCTCTAAATGAACATTGAATTGTAATATTTGAGAAATCCATTCTGCTCTGTAACACTGTTTTATCTTCTCACCGCTCTACTCTTTTAATAGTTCTCATAGTCTTTAGGGATCAGCTGTTCCTCCAGTGCCTATTCAGGAGCTTTCCACCCCCTTCCTCAACTCATATACAAGCCCCTCCACCCCAGAAAAAACAGAATGATCTTCTGGAGGGTGGGTCCCTTGTAGCCCAGGCTTCCCCTGCTAGGCGAGTGTTCTAGGGACCCAGCCATATCAGTGTACCAGCTGGTATTGTTGTGAGAGGCTGCGTTCCCCTTCAGTGAATGTTTTTTGAAGACTCTTTCAACACATTTGCCCATTTCATGATGGGCGATTTATGAGTGCACCTGCCCACAGCTCACTGCTTAGCAGTTTTTGACCAAAACAATGGCAGGACACCCGGGCCCACCCTGTTCACCCAATCTCACCCCAAGGGACTTTTATCTGTTTTCCCAAATGGGAAAAGTCCTCAAAGAGAAATGTTTTGACGATGTGGAAGAGGTGAAACATAAAACAACTGAAGCATAAAAAGGCATCAAAATTGACAAGTTCAAAAACTGTTTTGAGCAGTAGAAAAAAGTTTTGATAGGTGTACTACATCAAATGGAGAGTACTTTGAGGGTGACTGGAGTTTAAACATGTGAGAATAAATGCACAATTTTTTATAAATAAATTCCATTTTAGGGATATCCTTCCTTGTATTGCTACTAAATTGCATCTCCCCTTTTTTATTTATGAGTTTGTTTCAGGCTATTTCAGTGTAAATAACTAAGCCAATTTTAATTAAAATTTTAAGTAAGCTTTCATAGGGCATAAAGAAAATCATAAAGTCTAGATATATTACAACTACTGAATTCCTTTTATCCACTTTCTAATTTGATCAAAAGAATGCAATCGAATGTGTCTGACATGGTCTGTTGTGTATAAGCCCATGCTATTTATCGCCCAGGTTTTCACTCTTCTCTATGCACATTCACTATGCATATTCTCTATTCACTCTGCATATAAAATCCCTTTTTTGTAATATCCATTCAGTTATCTTACTAAGAATTTAAGTTCATCGTGGCCAAGAAGGCTTTTCTCTGTCTTCATTCTTTCTCTCTGTCCGTAGTATTTTCAGGTTGGTTATTGTTCCCATTGTTTTTGAAACGCTTTGGTTGCCCCAACCCCAAGAAATATTTCCCAGTGGAAACATAAACGCAGTGGGTAATTTTCCTGGCAAGTAAAGGTGCTTTATTTAAAGCCAAATGTGCATAATTGCTATGTTCCATGTGTTCATTTTTAGCCTATTGAGTTGAAATAGCCTATTGATGCTATCGTTAATCTCAGGTACCATTCTCATCTTTTCAGCTAATTATTCCTTGATAGATTCATAAGAAAAATCCGTAGTTTCTGTATCATGCACCAGTTCAGTCAGAGTTTATGTTTGTCTGCCACCACCCATTTTAGAGTCCTTTTGAATAGATTACACCAATTCTATGACGTGTTAAATTATGCAACACACAGCATGTTTATATGATGATTCTACTCACTTGGGTACATTTGTTACAATGGTAAGTCAAACAATTACTAGTTACTCTCTGGAAATTCACAAATCAGCAAATCAGCAACGAGATCCATTTTTCATGATTAGTTACAGATTGTAACTTGAATTTCTACTAATTAGAAGTAATTTCTATTTTATTAATATAACATATTTATTAATATAGCTGTCGGTTTAAATATACTGAAGTAGAAACCAATTGACTGTATTTTAAAGAGATTCCACAAAATAAAAAGACTGTTTTCACACTTTTGTATGTACGTACAGGAGTTTGAAAGGAATAAGGATGTGGACACAAGGAATAACACTAATTCCTTTAGAAACTCTCAGAGTGAACGAGGTAAGGTGTGCGTGCTAATATAATCAGTTGCCCTTTATCCTCAAAGTACCAAGGAAATGTCACCTTTCCTTATTATATCAAATCAATCTAACTCTGGACCCCCACTTGCCATGGCGAGTAATGCCAGTCATTTTAAATGACTCCCTGTTCTCTCTAAGGAGAAAGGGCCCAGCTTTCCGAATCCCAAGGAATTAAAGGAGGAGGAGGAGAGATCTTGCTCACAACAGAGATGCTCATCGTGCCCATCCACATGCAAAGGCAGGCTACTCTGCAGGTAGCATCCACGTCATCACCGTCCATCTCAGCTTTGGTCCCCCACATGACAACCCTTGCTGTGCTCCCCCTGAAGTGCATACGGGTGTCACTTGGGAGTTACAACACCTCCCAGACTCTTCTTCCTGGCATGACCCTGGTCTCCACCACCCAAAGGAGCAATCTGCCTCTGGTCCCTTCTCTGAGAAACTCTCCTGTCTTCTCAAAAGTGAACCTTAATTTCTCTAGCCCCTAAAGAAAACAAACAAAAGAAAAAACAGACTTTCTTTCTCTCATCCTTTTTTTTTTCTTGGTGGCACATCATTAAGTGCTAGGCAATCAGACGGCCAAGCACCAAACCTCAGGACCAAGAAATACAAGACACTCAAGAAACCTCAAAAAACAATTCATTTTCCCGGGTTTTTTAGGGATTCAATAGCAGATCTCCCACATCCCAAGAAGAAATGACATGCTTCTTACAAACCGAAGAAAAGAAATAATCCCACTGAGTTTGCATATATCACTATATCAAATGCTTAATAATTCACCTTTTACACAAGGAAACCAACACAACTGTTTTTTCCAAACCACGATAAAAAGCTTTCAAATGAATTTCACTGCCTATGTCTACGGTTAATTTATACTTCCTACCATTACCCATTCCTATTTCCTGGATTTCTTCTGTCTTTCCAGTGGCTTTTCCCTAGTTCCCAAGATAGTTGAAGAGAACACTATGCAGAAAGCACTTGGCATCCAGCTTTTAATAAACAACAGACTACTCTAAGTAGTAGTAATAAATTATATGTAAGCAATCCACTTGGTTAGAGGGTGTGATGCTTATGGGACTAAGGCTGCACATTCATTGCTTACCTAAACCAATTAACTTCACAGAAAATTCTGCCTGGAACCTACAGCCTGCGGAGTAATTCAGCATGATCACCAGACAGTATGTCAGAGTGCATTTCCCGACAGGTGGTCAAGGGCATAGTTTTAGCCCATAACAGACAGCAACTGTTATATTATTATTCACTAGGAAGAGGTATATTCCTCTGCAGAAACTCTGCGAAATCAGGACTTACCAATGCTTCCAACATAGGAAAGTTGCCTTAAGTTCGGTACAAATTATTAGTATTAAAGTAAACCTAAATTACTTATATCTAGTATTAATAAATAACATAGAATAAAGCATTAGAATCAAATGATGAAGTGCTGAGTGAACTAACAAGGATTTTTAAGAGAAGGGAGGAAAATGATTAAAATGTGACCATTACATGTAGTTGCATTCGTGGAGAGATAGGACTAATAATCACAGCATTAAGATTGTTTATAACCCACTTTAATGTTTGAAGGTGGTTTATGAGACACATACACTGCAAAATACTCATTAGTATGAGGCTGTATCCTATCCGTCAATTTTGTCGGTACTGAAGTATAGCTTACTGACTGCGATCTTTGAGCAGCTCGTGATCTAGGGGAGCCAACGGGGCGATGAAAATCTCCAGAGAAAGTGCTCTTCCCCCAGGACACAGAACTCACTGCTACATCTGAAAAGTAATCTCTCCTCACAACTCTCCATTGGGGGGCCACAGGGTCCTGCTACTCTGACACCAAATTTCAAGCAAAGATAACATTTTACTTTCACCAAAGTCCAATTTGTAGCAAACTGGTATGGAATAGAAGATGATATTGAAAGATCAATCTGACCAGTAGGCCTCTCCGTAGTACCATGCCCACTAATCCTGGGCTCCACACCCCAGGGTGCTTTCCTAGGTTGCCATCACCTGCAAAGTTCCCAAGCTTTGGGGTTTTTTTTTTTAAAGATTTTATTTATTTATTTTTAGAGAAAGAGTGGGAGAAAGAGAGGGAGAGAAACATCAATATGTGGTTGCCTCGTGTGCGCCCCCAGCTGGGGACCTGGCCAGCAATACAGGCATGTCCCCTGACTGGGATTCCAACGGGTGACCCTTTGGTTGGCAGGCTGGCACTGAGCCATACCAGCTATGGCAGGCCCCAAGCTTTTTAGTGGCTTTTTATCCTCATAGTTTGGGGTCCACCAAAGGGGCCTTTTTTCTTTGCAACCACTGTTATGAATATGTGTAGTTCTAGGGATTTGGTGCCAGGAGGGGGTAATTATAGCTTATGTTCAGTCTGTAGTCTTAAAACTGGAAGTCTAGTTATTTTGTCCCAACAGGGAAAAAATATTTATTTTAAAGACAGTTGCATGAATGAAGCTTTGATGAGAAAAACAACTTTGTTTTTCTGAGTTGCTGCCTAAGCATTTTACAGTGTGATAACCCTGTTCACACCCAGAGTCTGAACAATTGGATAAGGATTTGAGTTCAGGATGCCGGCCATAAGTTCATGCTTAGCTTTCCCAGGGCACCTTTTAAAATAGCCACTTGGAGTTAAACCCACAAAAAGTGAGTGATCTCTGCCCCAACCACAGTATATGTAACAAGTTCTTGCTACCCTGCCCACTCTTTCCTGCTCCCCGGTGACCTGGATGGAAGTCTGTACCTCCCCACCCCGCAACCCCACTGCCTTGATTCTGGAATGTGTAAGTAGCAGCATCTTGTAACTCTACTTCCTTTTTCGTGCTATATATTGAACTGAGCCTTCAATCAAAACAACCCTGTGTGTTTTAGTTCCCCAAAGTGCAAGTTCAATGCCGAGGGAGCTACCAGCCACCCCAATGGGTAGTTTGTGCCTCCTCATTCAGCAAGTCATAATATGCATTTTTTTTATCCTCACCCAAGGACATGCTAATTAATTTTTAGAGAAAAGAGAAGGGAGGAAGAAAGAGAGGGAAAGAAACATTGATGTGAGAGAGAAACACCAGTCTGTTGCCTCTTGCACGCACCCCGACCAGGAACCAAACCTACAACCTAAGCATGTACCCTGACTGGGAATTGAACCCACGACATTTTGATCTAGGGAACGACACTCCAACTAACTGGGTCACCCTGGCCAGGGCAATATGCACATTCTTAATTCAGTACAACAACTCTGGCTTCTCAACACGGAGGTGATAAAAGCAAAACAGGAAAGAAAATAGAAAATAAGATAAAAATCAAGAATGAAGTTAGTACGTGTGAGGCATTCTATGCCATCCTGTCACTTGCTGGACACAGGTCAGAAGTTTGCGTCACATAATTAGATGCATGACTCAAGGTGCATAGTACTCAGAAAAAGTTGAAGTGTCCCCGTATTCGATAAAACCAAATACACCCCATTAGTCTGCACAGAAGGCCCTGTGTGATGTGAACAGCACCCTCAATCCCACATTTGCAGACGATGCAGTGTTGGGTTTCTGGGTAGACCAACGACTGGATCGTGCTAAAGCTTAAGTCAGCAACAGCAGTTCTTACTGGGATGCACCAATGAGATGCTTAATTTAAATTTTAAAAAAAGATTTAAAAACATGTTTCCCACAAGGAAGGAACCATCCTTTAGGAAGCATTCTGAAATTTGAGAGGTTTTCCTTTTTGGGGTTGTTCTCACCATGTTTGTGGGGCACTTCAGGCATTCAGTGGGAAGAAGCCAAGGGGGCCAGACATCCCCGCTGCAGGGGAGAGTCCCACCGATGAGGATTTGCTTCACACCTCCACACTTGGAGCACGTCCTGCCAGACATTCACTACCGAGTACATGCTTGGACATGTGGCGACATTTCAAGATGAGAAATATGTTTTCCGTTATTTTATTACTGACTCAACCTATGTCTTAAGATACAAATTAATTTTATATTACACTTTTAAGACTAGTTCATTTGTTAATTCTTCATTTTTTCCATTTTAACAGTTTGTAATTTACCAGGGTATCATCACTGCCTTGATTAAGGTTCTTTCCCTTTTTTCTTATTATTTACATATGGCAGGTTATTATTACTTACCACTAACCTAGTTTCAGTTAGGGTCCACACACTCCTCTGCCCTTTAATTTTCTTTCCTTTGTAGAGAATAGCTTCTGGTTTCTTTTAATCTTCAGTACAAATATTCATCATAAGGAACCTCAAACATCTGACTACTTCATTATATTTTCTAGTACTATTATGTTGGAGCACTTACACATTAATATGTAGTACATGTTATTTTATTATAAATTATATTCTTTTTATATTTTGTAGTTAGAACATTATATTGTTCTTTTAAAATTATGTTCTTTTTTAAATTAATATATGTTTTCATGATATCATCTCTGAATTTCATTTCATGATAAAAAGAAGGGAATACAAACTATTTGTTATCAGAAGAAGGCTTTGCATGTGATAGTGGTAAAGGCCACAGGTAGGGATTGGAAGTGCTTGCAGGGAAAATCGACCGGCATCTAACCTCCTGATTTGATATCCACTTACCTTTCGTCCAGGTAAACAGAAGGAAGGGAATCAGAGTGAGACGGGAGAGCGGTGTCAGTGGGCTAGCCTGCACCCGTATTTGACGTGGCCAGGACTAAAGGATGCTTGAGCTTTGGGTGGGAGGGAGCACCACAGAAGATAGCTGAAGAGGTGACTGACGGACAAGGGGGCACCAGCACTGGTAGGACCCAGACTGCAGCACTTGTATCTAGGGCTGATGGGGTTTGGAAGAGGTCTTGCAGGAGCCCATTTTCCATGTCAGGGATGACACAGTGGATGTGGACTCTCCAACTGGACCCCTGAAGAACAACCCATGCATCATACAGGGAAGCCACACTCTGGATGCTTGTTATACAGAAGCCATCAACTGTAAAGAGAGGACCACAGCAGTGTTATTACGTAGTGCTGTTTAATTTCCCTTTCCTCCATCTTTCTTGCCAGACCTCAACACTCCAAAGGATACACAGTAGCTCAAAAAAGAGGGAAAGACAGCCCTGGCCAGTGTGACACTCATTTGATTGGAGTGTCATCCTGTAAACCAAAAGGTCGTAGGTTCTGTCCCCAGTCAGGGCACATGTGAGAGAGGCAACGGATTGATGTTTCTCACATCAGTCTTTTCTCACTATCTCGCTTCTTCCCTTCCCTTCTCTTTAAAATCAAGAAGCATGTTCTTTGATAAGGATAAAAATAAAAAATAATTAAAAATTATAAAGAGAGAAAGACAAAGCATTGGTTACTCTCTCCTAGCAACGCTCACTTCCTGGTCAAGGGCAAGTTAGAAGATATGTAGTGCTTTTAGCTGGATGGGACATATAACTCTTACACTGAACTTGTATACTGGAAGGGACTAGAAAAACAGCAGGATCTGTCCAATTGTAGGTGAGGATGAAAAGGAGCAATTCCACTGAATATGTTTGAAGCCATTTACTGGAGAAAAATTAAAATTATTTTGGATCTATATTCAACTGAGTTCATATTACTGGACGGACTAATTAAGAAAGGTGATAGATAAGGAGATAGATGATGGATAGATAGATGATAGATAGATAGATAGACAGACAAGTAGGTAGATAAATTTCTATTAAGCTAATAGGTCTATAATTTAAAGTTAGAAGTCATTTATCTTTCTCCTAAGTTGACTAACTTTTTATCTAGTCCAGCTAAACAGGACTATGATTCTAGATCAATATGGACAAGGATCAGGATGCAATATTTGAAGTTGTCCTTGAACAGTGATGGGGAAAGATGCTCCATTCTGTCAGCATTATTTGGTTTCAGCGTTTAAGTCAAGTGTGAATAATCTTTGCCAGCCAGAATATCCAGGTTTCTACAAAATTCACAGTTGTTAGCCTTGGATTAAAAAACCAACCTCCAGATGTCCTCTGGGGGCTGAACCTCTATAATATCATCACCAAGTTCAGGAGACTATTTTGCATGATCTGGCCTCATGTATTGATTTTGAAGCTAAACTGAGATTGTGCCACATGTATGAATTATACTTGAAAGTTTTAAGCTATAAAAGGAGATTATAAAGAATATTTCAATTTGATAAGATAACAGATTGCCTCTTCTAAGTTGCTTCTCAGCTCACTATGCTGACTTGGTGAGGAGCTCTGGGCCATAGAGAACCCTTGTCATACAGGGACCTGAGAGGGTGCGTTGCCCATCACTGTTGGCTAGAACCTGTCTTAGGTTATCAGCAGCTCTTTGATGGAAGGTGGAAGGAGAAGCTTTACCACTGGCACTGAGGCAGAATATTTTTTTTAAGTGGTCAGAAAGCAAAAAAATTATCTCCTGTGGTGTTCTCTCCCACCAAAAACTCTACCGTCCTTAACAGTCTAAATGGGAGGATGCAGGCTAGCCGACTGAGATTCTCAAAGCCTGAAAATCCTTCTTATTTTTATTAACCCTCTAACTTCCTTAGACCAACCATGAATGCAGATGGGAACAACTCTGAAAAGTGATTCAATACTTGGGAAAGAACTGCTTTCTCCATGGCCCCTAGTATCCCCCTGAGAGAGAGCCGGAAGCACAGAAGAACAATGGTTCTCAAATGTGGTCCTCAGACCAGCTGCATCAGCATCACCTCGGAATCTATGAGAAGTTCAAATTCTCATCCTCCTACCTCCCCCCAGACCTAATGAATCAGAAACCCTGGGGTGGGAGCCAGAAAAGTGTGTTTGAAGAAGCACTGCAGGTGATTCTGACACATGGTAAAATTGGAACATCACAGACCCGTGATGATGGCTATCCGAGTAGAGGGACAGGGAGACTGCCCTTCAGGTTATTCCATGAGGTCTCAGTCAGGAACATGTGAAATGTCTCGGCCGACTGCGTTTTCCAAAGATGGCTGGAGCAGTATCTCCCATCCCACTTGCCCTTCTACAATGACATTGGCAATCTTCCCACCAGGAGAGGGGGTCCAGTGTCCTAAGCCCTCGAGTCCACATGGCTTGTCTTTCAGTGTTAACCAATGGACTACGGCAGCAGTGATGCTGAGTGACTTCCATCGCTCAGTCACAAAGGGCAATCCAACTTCCGTCTTGCTTGCTGGAATACTTGTTCTTGAAGACTTCAGACAACATCTTAGCTGTCTGACTACAGTCTAATAACTTTTATAGCCCTGGGAAACTGAAAGTAGAAATAAATGCCTTCACACCTAGAGGCTTCTAAACATTTTTTAGTTTACTCCACATTTAATTAAAAGAAAAATTCATTTATTTTAAAATAATTATTTGGAAAATATTTTGGTTAGACTGATAAGCTATATACTTCTTTATACTCAAGAAAGCATTCATGCCCACCTTTTTAACCTAAGACAAAATCCTAAATATTTTTCAGAATGCCAATGTAACTATTATTAATCTTAATAAATAGAGACATGAAAAATAAATCTCCTTCAGTCACTGACATACATATCGGCTTGGTTTGAACAGTGGTGGACAGGGGTAAGCGTTACATGTAGACACTGAAGATTAAAGTACACTCCACAGAACATGCAAAAATCTATGTTGCTTGTAACTATAGCAATATCAAATTCCAAAATGTGATAAACGATGTGATAAAACCTTTAGAATATGCTGATGTGTAAAATTTTGTGTCAATAAATAAGTCCTTATGCAAAAAAGAAATTGTAAGCCATTTTAGTTCCTCTGGCTTGTATGTGGTGAGGATGCTCAAACGAGCCCCTGAGAAGAAATCCCGCGGAGAGACTCTGGGACTGGAGAGGCTCGGCCCAAGCCCAGCTGCGTCAACACCTCCCAGCTGTACCAGATCCAACCGCCACCGCGGACTACAGCTGCATGAGAGAACGCGAGCCAGACCCACTCATCTGGTCCTTCCCAAATTTCTGACCTGCATAAACTGGGAGAGATGATGAAGTAGATGGCATTTTAAGCTACTAATATTTAGAAGTAGCTGACCCTATGTTGTTTGGAGATCTAACCTTGTTTTTTCCAAAGTTTGCCAGTCATCCTAACGCCATTTAGGAAATAATCCACCTTTTCTTTGTTCACAGCCATTATATTAAAGGTTTTTATATTCTTAGGTCTATAATATTTCTGGACTTTTCCCTCTAAAATATTGATATATGTCCCTACTTCTGCACCTTTTCTATATTATTTAAAATTTAGCTCTGTAATATATTTTAATAGTGAGTAGGACTATTTCCACCCTGAACTGCCTTTTTCAAAAGTCCTAGTCTGCTGGCTGAATTTTAGAACTATTTTCAAGGTCTAATGATAAATAGATAACAAAAGGCCACTGAAATTTTATTTGAGTTTGTCTTAAATTGATAGATTAGCTTGTTTTACAATATTAAGAAGTCCTAGTAAACCTGACATATTTTCCATTTATTTAAGTTTTCTTCCATGTTATTCAGTAATGCTTGGCTTTATTTCTTCACACAGTCCTGAACACTTCTTGGTAAATTTATTCTCAAACATGTTCTATTTCTGTTGCTAGTGCTATTAGGTTGCATTGCCACCACTCCATACATGCACACTTATTTTCAAATAGTGTGTGTTCATGCCTACCTTAACCAAACTCTAAATAATCCCAACAGCTTTTCAGCTTATTCTCACAAAAGACTAGGCTGACTTGGCTTCCAAGTAGATAATCATATTTTCTGCAAATAATTAAAATTTTGCTGCTTCCTTGCCTGTGCTCCTTGTTCCATGTTCCATTTTCTTATCTTGTTGCGTTGGTTAAAGATTTTAGGGAAAAAATAATCAATAGCCATATATCTTTTAAATTAAAAAAACAGAACTTATATTTTTATGACTCTTACAGAGAATCCTACTTATAGTCAGCTTTCACAATAAAGAAAAGCAGCAAGAAGACCCACATCAAAAATATCCAGTAATACTCCTTGGTGGAAGAGAAAACAGATTAAAAAATGCACCAAGTAGAGTCAAGCTGATATAGAAAATTAGATAGAAAGCCATGTGCGCAAATAACTCTCATATAAGACTCCATGTTCAATGTCGTCAAAGAAGTTCAAGCAAAATGCCACGAGAAGAAAAGAGAAATATTGTCTGACTAAGAGAAACGGGAGTGACCTTTGAGTGGGATTTTAAAGTATGGGTGTTTCAGCCTCTGAAGATAATACAGCAGGTTAACAAAGGTGGAAAAAACAAGACATATTTGGGGAGCAGTGAGTAGGCTGCTCTGAACAGAGTGGAAAATGATGAGAGAAAACATTGGAACAAAACCCTAGAGACTGCAGGGATGCCAGGCTAACAATAATAACAAGAGTAATTAACGTGAATGGGCACTTACCATGTGTCCGGCCCTGTCTCAGGTGCCCCACTTGTACTACTTCTAAAACACAGCTATAATCTCAGGCTCTACATTTTAGGTCATAGACATCTATGGCAGTTTCTCAGCAAAAAGATGACATGACCAAAGGAAACTTTAAGAAATATAACTTGATAACAACTTTCAGCATTGAAAAAGGGAGAATCTGGAGGCTGCAGAGACACATTGAAGAGGCTTGCTAAAAGACGCATTCCAAGTCATATAAGGCTTCTGCTCTGTAGTCCCTCGGCTCATTTTGCACTCCCCACCCATGCATCCTTTCTCTAACCACCCTCAACTGATCTGCAAACATGTGGTGCCCTTTCAGACGCCCATGCCTTTTTACATCCCATTTATTATCTATGCCTGGGTGGCCCACTTCACACTTCTCTATTCCTTTGTGAATCTTAACCTATTCCAGGTTAGTTATTCCTTCATCTCTGAAAATGGCACTTCGCCCTGATAAGGTTATTTACCACATTGCATTTTAAGTAAATGTTTAAAGTCATTCTTGCCCACAAGTTGTTTGTGGGAAGAGCCTGTGTACTATTTATCTCTATCTCCACCATCAAGCACAGCATCTCAGCAGGTCCCCAGTGAATGCACGAAATCTGTACCAACATAGCCGAAGGGCCATGGCTTATCAGTGAAGACCGGACACGGCCCAAGAATTTGTAGTGCACAGAAGCAGAGCAGTTCCGTGATACCCTCCAGCAATGCTCAGTGCCCCAGTAACAGAGGCTCATTAACGCCTTTTGTTTTTGCCTACAGTTTCTCTTTCCTCCTACTAGCAATAGGCCTATCACATGGATCTCAGTGCTGAGCATGTGACCCAAGCTGAGCCAATCATAGTACCTCACTCACAGTCACCGTGATTGGTTCAAGGTGGGCAAGGCCTAAGAAACTTAGGTTAGACTTGAACTAATGTGTGGAACTGGGGCATTAAGGACTGTAGCGAGTTAAGCATAATCCAGGTTGGGTCAATTGGGACCCTTCCCTGAAAGTGAATTGCATATATCTGATGGGAAAGATTTTGGTTATAGTTTCAAAAAATGTAAGTTTTTACAATGTGAGCTTCATGCCAACAAAGAAATTAATGTCTTATTTATAATAATAAGCACTCAAAAACTAGAGCTTCTAGCAGCTATATGTGTCAGAGTTTCAGACACAGTTGGGATTTTGGCTACTGGCAAAATACAGAAATCAGTTTAGGAGCTTTATGACATTATTATAGTCTTTACCAAAATATGCCAAGAAAAAAAATATCTTAAAACCATTGCTATATATTATTACCATCACTTTTTAACAAGCAGAAACTAGGATGGAGTAATCATAGAACTAAAGACTGTTCCTTACATTTAATTCATTTGACTTCACTGTCATTGATTCCCTCATTTCTGTTATCTGGTGAAACTTAGGTTAGACTTGAATTCATGTGTGGAACTGGGGCATTAAGGACTGTGGCAAGCTAAGCAATGACTCTCAGAAAGATACGTCCAAGAATTAGCCCCCAGTGCCTGTGACTGTGACCTTATCTGGAAAGAAAGGATTTTTTTTTTTTTTTTTTTGCATTTTCGCTTTCCTCTTTTTTTTTAATTTTTTAAATTAATTTATTTTTTTATTGTTATTCAGTTACAATGGTCTGCATTTTCTCCCCATCCCTCCACCCCATCCCAGCCAAAGAAAGGATCTTGTAGACTTAATTACATTAAGGGTCTCAAGATAGGTCATCCTTTATCCTTAATCCAAAGATGGAAATCCTTATAAGAAAAAAAAAAAGAGGGATATTTGAGATACAGATGAGACCCAGAGCCTGGAGTTTCACAGCTCCAAACCAAGGAACACCCAGCAGTGCCGGCAGCCGCCAGGAGCCAGGAGAGGACTGCAAGGGATTGTCGCTGAGAACGCAGAGGCACAAACCCTGCGCACACCTTATTTCAGACTTCCGGCTCTCTGTTACCTTGAACCACCCCGCTTGTGGTAATTTGTTAAGACAGCCCTAGGACTCTAATACAGGGAGTTATTCAAATTTGAGAGTGACAAAAACGGCCTTATGAAAATGTAAGAGAAGGGAGGAATCTGTAGTCTGAGAAAGGCCATTGCATGTGGTATTTTATGCTAGAAGAAGAGTGTTGAAGTGATCGCACTCCCAACCTTGCATTTCCTTTAGCTGAGAGCTCATAATTACAGATAGCCATAAAAGCTACATTTTAATCAAACTTATTTGACCAAATTCATACCTGATCCAGAAGCCACAGTGATAAGATTTTTTATTATTTTCTTTTAAAATTGCACTGATGTAAAATCGTGATCATAGAGAAACTAGCTTCACATGTTTTTCCTGTACCTATTTTGTCTATAGTTCACATTGGTATCATTATTTGAATAGATACATAATACCATTTTTATTCCTGAGTATGAATGAAAGTAAAATTCAGGGCTACTGATGTAGGTAGGCTACTTTTTTTTGCCATTGCTAAATCATGAACTGAGCTATATCATGGAAATATACACATTCTTTGTGGTAGTTTGAAGTTTGTTTTAATAATATGCAGAAACAAATAAGGAATGAGTGTATCTGACTCTGGGTTTTTGCAAGATAAGTCCAGTATTTTGTTCTAACATTTTCCCATCAGACATAGTAAAAGAGTTGAGTTGTTGTTTTGCAGTCTGACATTTAAGCTTATGTTTTTAAAATTTTTATGTTTCTCATGTTTCTCTTTCATTATGTTGTGCAACGAAAGCATCTCTGTTTCACTTAGCATTCTGTTGAATCTGCAGAGATCTTGCTACTTTAAATGTATATGCACTGTTCTTCAAGCATAAAAATCAGCCATTAAGTTGAAGTGATGGAACAGCGATTTCTGGCTCTTATAGAGATTAACAAGGCTTACTTTGTCCTACAGAGACCAGCTAACTGACGTGCTGTACACTGATGACCGAATAGAGATTGACAGATGCAAGGAACTCTCATGTCTTGTCAGACATCTATTGGATTTTTCCAAATACAGTAAATGATCTTTGGCTTTTTAAGAGCTGTTGAGGAATGCTACAGTCCATTAATTACTAAAGGCACTAGGGAAAGTCCTTAACCAAGATGTGAATGGATAGTCATTTAGAAAACCAAAAGTTAGAAAGAGAGCTATTTAGTATTAATGAGGTTATAGAGTAATTTGATGCCTTATGGCTACTAGCTGATATTGAATGGAACAATCAAAGTTCATTATCAGGTCTGACTTCCTGAGTGGGAAATAGATACAATGTATATGACTAACCTACACCTTCATTTGAGCCCTTTTTAAAAAATGTTCCTTATCAGTACACATTATCCTCTTCCTATTTTCTCGTAAGGTGGCAATGCATGCTGACACACATTTCAAAGGAAGTTATTTCTGGTGTGTACAATAAAATCAGAAAACTACAATTGCTCATCTGACCAATTCTCTCAATACAATTTCACTTAAAAAAAAAAAACTGTCATTACCTTAAAGGGTTTTCCATGACAAAATGTGGAAAAAAAGAAAAACCCCATCAAGTTAGGTTGCTGTTTACTTCCCATGGCCAATGCCATTAAAATGAAATGCCAAGAATTCGATTTATACAATTTTTCAGTTAAATTATTTATAAAAGAAAATTCTCTCACCTTTCTGAAGTGAAATAAGTGCCAATTTAATTCATTAGGTGACTAGACTGATATAAAACCTTAAAGGAAATGGAAATGGAAACTGAAAATATAAAAAATGAAATTTGTCTTGGTGAAACAAAAAATCAATCAGCAGAAATTGTCAAGCTTACAAAAATATCACAAAAATGTATTCAGCATCGTCCATTTCAAGGCACGCTTTTCTACTTAAGATACATCTTTCATGGGGGAATGAGAGAAGTAGGAATTATAGCTTCAGGTTCATCTAAATGCCGTGAACTTTGCGGCATGACATGTCCCCACCTCTCAGGAGAGACCCCTAATGAAGACAGAAATGAAGACAGAAGACCTAGCTTTTATCCCCAATTCTCTACCTGACAGTTCTATGACTCTAAGTTACGTGACCTCTCTGAGCATAGGCCCCTTGTCTGTATTAAATGGAGTTTAAACAGTGGACACGTGAGTACCAGTCATGCCCCTACCATGGGGATTTTATATGAATTAAATGAAATAAGTTGGTGTTGAAAATGCTTGCTAAATTATAAAACACTACTGAGCTGGTATGCCTTAGTAGCTACAGTCCCAGGCTGCCAGTTTAGAAGTCTCATAGAATCAAGTACAAAATCTACGCAAGCCCTGACTGGTGTGGCTCAGTGAGGAGCTCATCATCCTGCAAACCGAAAGGTAGCCAGTTTGATTCCTGGTTACATGCCTGGGTTGCCGGCCAGGTCCCCGGCTGGGGACATGCGAGAGGCAACAGATCGATGTCTCTCTGATACATCAATGTTTCTCTCCCTCTCTTTCTCCCTTCCCTTCTCCCTAAAAATAAATAAAATCTTTTTTAAAAATCTACCCAAGCAGGCTTTCCTTGGCTATCCATACTCACTGGATTTCTGGGAAGTAGGAAGCCTACTACTATTTGTTGGGTACCTACTACCTAGTCTTGTATATAGCCTAATTTAACCTCCACAACCAGTCAGAAAGGTTTTGCTATTCATATCTTAGAAATGAGGAAAGGGACTCATGTTAATTAACTTAACCTAATTTTGCTTTATAATAACAGCAGAGATGAGATCCAAACGCAACTAGGTCTTGCTTCCATGCCCAGACTTTTTTCCACCTTAACCTATAACCCATCCAAATTTCGCCTCTGGCTGAAGGGCAACTGGAGTGGAAGTTTCAGAAGTGAAATAGAAAGCACAACCACAATCCTCTCCCACGTTCCAAGGTGGCTGCTTAGCTCCCAGATTGGCAGCCTCCGTTTGTGAGACCCGAGGGAGTTCAGGTGTCACTGCCGCCATCCAGAAGAATTTCAGGGCACTGCTGCCACATGCACATTTTCAACCCGTCCTTTTAAACTCTTGCTAAAGACACAAACCAAGCTGCCTCGTGAGCCCAAATTTATCTTAATCTTCTTGGACCCTGAGCCTCTGGCAGAAGGATCTCAGACTTCTTTATTGTCGTGACAATTCGGAAAGCGCAGTTGAAAGTGGGCAAACCACTGTGCCATCGGTGGTAGAACAATGTGCAGGGCATTTGGGAACCAGGCCTGCCCCACCTCGGCTTCCACTGCTCGCTCAGTGACCTTTGGCATTTTACCGGACCTCCGTGAGCCTCATGCTTCTCTCATAATGTTAAAACACCACAAAGTGCTGGGAGAAAGCGAAGTCATCTACAGGGAGCACCTAACACACAGGCTGCACACAACAAATGAGAGTTTGCTGGGATTAAAAAGCAAACAGAAAACACTTTTTCTCTAATGATGTCTACAGAGCTTTCAGAGATTCACAACCATGGTCCCTGCCCTGCCCAGGTGTCTCAGACGGGCGGAGCACCGTCCCATGCACCAGAAAGGATTTGGGTTCAATTCCCTGCCAGGGCACATACCCAGGCTTTGGGTTCAATCCACAGTTGGAGCACAATGGGAAGCAACCAGTCTCTCTCTCTCTCTCTCTCCCCTCCTCCCTCCCCCCCTTATTCCCCCCTCCCCCCCCTCCTTCTGTCCCTCCCTTCATTTAACCCATTATCCCTTCATTTATCCCTTCATTTCTCTCTAAAACCAATGAACATATCCTCGGGTAAGGATTTAAAAATAAGAAAAAACTATTGCCCCTATGAATTCACAGCACCAGAGAATGTGTATAAAGAATATCTTTGGCCAGTGGTTGAATGAAAAGAAATTATCTAAGAGGAAAAAAAGCATAGTTAAATAAAATTTTAATTACAATTTACATTTTATTTTACAGGGTCTATTTTCTAAAAGAACATACCAGTTCACTTAGCATTAGGTAAACATTCTGTGTCATTGATTTGTTTTTTGGTTTGTTTGTATATTAGTTTTATATGTCAGACATGAAATGATTTTGTTTAAAATATTTCGTGTGAAAAAAAACCCAGTTCAAATGTAAAACACTGAGCACTTTATTACAAAGTCACTAAAACTATATCATTAACTGTGCTTGTTACTCAGCCATTGAGTGAGGCAGCACTTTAAACCATCTAAAACATCCAGAAAACCAAATTCATGACCTCAGAAAAAGCAATAATTGTTTTGCAAATTAAAATCCTTTTCCCCACTCCAGTCAGTAACTTAATCTTCCAGCTGTACGTGCGGTGTGTGGTGCAAGCACCTGAAGGAGGAATCACGCATCATTTTGCCTTTGCGCCAGCAAAATATCTCCAGTTGACAGTTATTAATTTCTAGTCAAATTATCCTGGAATAGGGTCAGAGAGAACTAATGGTTCCATTTTACATTCCAAGAAACGTTGTGTTTAGTACTCACAAAGCAGCGCTTTGTAAAGAGAGCTGCAGAGGAAAGCAGGAGACCTGCGTGCCCTCTCCAAAAAATATTACTCAGATTATTAAGTGTATTAACCCTTCCCCATTTCTCAGGCACTTTCTCACAGCCCAATTCGAAATTATCAAAACGACTTATTTATTCTTGATCTGCATTGGTTGAAATGCACACAAATTTAACTTAAAGTTAAAAAAAAGTCTAAAAGTAAAAATGTCTGGTTGGTTATATATGAGTAACCAAGGATTAAAAAAGCTGTTACTGTGTTCACTCACTTTTAAATTTGTCTTTGATTTTGGAATTTTAACATAGTAAATATGTATATAGAAGTAAAGGAGGTTTAAACAGTTTTAGTTTTATACAAGATTTTTTTTATCCTTCGTTTCATTAGGTGGTCCGTGTAATGTTATATCATATAAAATTAGTTGTTCTCTTCCACTCAGGTGTAATCCTTTTAACTGGCTCAAAGAAATTTAAACAAATTCAGTTTTATGGTGTTGCACGCAAATAATGTCAAACAATTCTGTTTTGGACTTCACAAATTTGTGGTGCCTGTCCAGGTACGTCGCTCAGGCAAGTATAAGGAACAGGCTGGCCTGAGTAGCGGCAGGTGTGGCATAGCGAGCAGCGTGGAAGGGGAAGGGTTCAGATTCAGAGGACGCAGTGGCCATGTTCTAGCTCCATCAGTGTGGCCGTGGGCACGTCACTGCCCCTCTTTGAGCCTCAGTTCCCTCTCTTCAAAAATTCATTGAAAATAATAGCAATGAATCAGGAAACAGCAACTACAGTATTGCGATGTTTAAAAGACATGTGTCTGGGTTACACTGAACAGGTTTACTAAGATGTAATCCTCACACCATATAATTCACCCACTTCCAGTGTAAAATTCAATGTTTTTTAGTATATTCATAGGATTGTGCAACCATCACCATACTCTAACTTGAAAATATCTTTGTCTCCCCTAAAAGTAACCCCATAGCCATTAGCAGTCACCCTCATTGTCCCCGACCTCCTCTATCCCCATCTAGGCAAACAAAAATCTACGTGCTCTCTCTACAGATTTGCCTATTCTAGATATTTTATAAAAATGGAATTATACATATGTAATCTTTTGTGACTGGCGTCTTTCACTTAGCATAATTTTAAAAGGTTTATTCATATTATAGCATATATCAGTACTTGATTTCTTTTTATTGCCAAATAACTTCCTATTATACAGATATGCTATATTTTATTTATTCATTCATCAGGTAATGAACATTTGGGTTGTTTACATTTTTGGCTATTGTAAATAATATAATGCATCTATGAACATCCATGTAGACGTTTTTATGTGGAAGTGTGTTTTCATTTCTCATGGGTAAATACCTAAGAGTATAACTGCTGGATTCCATAAATCTATGTTTGACATTTTGAAGAATTGTAAACTGTTTTCCAAAGCAGCTGTGCTGTTTTACATTCACCAACAATGTATAAGAATATCAATGTCTTCACATTTTTGTCAACACTTGTTACTGTCTACATTTTTTAGTCTAATTATTCTGGTTTTGGGATGATTCAAGCATATTCCATTCAAACTCACCTCCTGCTGTGTGGCCCTGTGCCTAATAAGCCCAGGCCAGTACGGTCCTTGGCCAGGAGGTTAGGGACCTCTGTTCTAGTGGGTGTGAAGTAGTATGACATTGTGGTTTTGATTTGCATTTCCCTAATGATTAATAAATTGAATTTTTTCATGTGCTTATTGATTAGTATAGCTTCCTGGGAGAAATGTCTAACCCTTTGCTATTATTTAATGGGTTTATTTGTTGTTTTATTGAGTTGTAGAGATCTGTATATAGCTGAGCTACCAGTTTCTGTCAAGTATATGATTTGCTATTTTCTTCCATTGTGTGGGCTATCTTTTGCTTTCTTACTTTTATCATTTACACCACAACGATTTAATTTTGATGAAGTTCAATATATATATATATATTTGTTGTTGTTGTTGCTTTTGGTATTGTACAAAAAAAGGCTTTGCCCAGCCCAGCTCCTAAAGATTTACTCCTAAGTCTTCTAAGAATGACATAGTTTTCACTCTTACATTTCAGTCTATGATCCATTTGCAGTTAATCTTTGTTGATGGTATGAGGTAGGGGTCCAACTTCATTGCTTTATCAATTTAACATGTGCAATGCCATACACAGTCATTAGAGAAAAATCAGAAAACTTGTACAAGGAAAAAGAAACAAAGCTCACGATCCTGTTTATTGCAGAATAACTACCTTTAGCACCCCGGTTTATATGCTTCCAAACCCTGTTCTTTCTGTGTGTGTTTTGTTTAATTTTTAATGGGATCACATAAAACACATAGTTTTTAGGAAACTTCTCCCTTTGATAATTATAAATATATTTACATATCAGTTTTTTTACTTGACTCTTCTGAACTTTAAGTTCCCCAGCTATATACTAGCAAGTAGTTGTGATGATCAAATGAAATAACGGTATAAAGACATTTTTAACACTTTATTAATGGAGTGAATTAGTTTTGTTTTCATTGTTGTCCTTTGTGTTGAGATACTTTCTTCAAATATTCTGCAAGAATCCTATCATATTACATTAGCAAATTAGTAATTTTTAAAATGCCTATGTCTCCCCTCAAGAGTAGCTGTCTATCTCTTTGGGTCCTCAAAGTTTGTCACAGTTCCTGGTCCATATTAGTGCACAATAATTGCTGGAATTAATGTTTACTATTAATATCTGTAAATATTTTTAGAAGTGGCCTACTGTTGTTCTTTTATCATTAAGTTAATATTATTAAATATCTGATGCATACAGGTTTTAAATCGTTACATCTCCCTAATAGATTGATCCTTTTATCATTGTAAAATGTTCCTGTTTATCCCTGGTAACATTTTTTTGCTTTAAAGTGTACTTCCTCTAATGTTAACATAGCCTTTCTGCTCTCTGATGATCGCTCTTTGCATGGTATATACAAGGCCCGGCACAAATCACGCCCCGGTTCTAATACAAAATCTTTTATTACAAAATCATAAGCCTGTAATTCTATAACACAACAATATCACACCCAAGCATGCCATATGACATTTTAGGTAAAATGTTCAAATTAAAACTATAAATTATTACACCCATATTATTACCCTACCAACCACAATCAAGCAGGCATTACTTCTGCCAGACCCTGTATTTTTCAATTTGTTACATAAGTAAGTTCCCTCAACCAGGACTGTGGAGCTATTCACCCTTGCAGTGTGCTGTTCTCCCAGGCCGAACCCCAGCATCACTGCCCTGGAGCTGAGAGGGGCAACCTCTGGTGTTCTCAGCTTGTCACGCCTGGTGTGGAACCTTTACAATATGAGAGAACTGGGGCAGGTATTCAAAGCCTGCCACACCTGAGATAGTTTTTACCCTACAAATGGGGATGGGATGAGGTAAGGGCAACGTGGTCCTCTTGGCATTTGCCGGCAGGAAGTAGAGCTAGGGCTGGTGGGGCAGAGGTCTGGCGAGTGCTGGTAGCCTGCCCTTCCCGAGATGAAATCGTAGCCTCAGACTGGGAGCTGGAAAGAAGGGGAGCTCCTATCTCCTTGACCACACCTGCACACTTCGGAGAACACCAGGTAGATTTTCATTACATGGGAGTGCTGGCACAGCAGGAAGTGGCTGAAATATCACATACTCTGGTTGTTCTCACCAAGATTTAGTAGATTTCTTGACTGGATGCTTCTCCATTTGCTGCATACCCTGAGAACAATTTCCAGAGAGTTTAAATGACTTTTTGTTAGCATTTTCAGTCAAACTGTTGCTTAGAATCCACTGATCTCCTTACTCTGCTATCCCCATTATGACGATTTTTTTAAGTGTCACTAAAATTTCTATCAATGGGAAACTTCCAGAGCAAAATGCATTATAGGCTCAGAAACATCCCCATAGAAGATTTCAAAATTCTTGTTCATAGGAAGTTGAAAAGAAAAGAAGGAGCCTACAGGCAAAAGCCTAAGGGTGTGATGCCTTCAGGCAGGTACCAAAAGAGAAGTGACGAAGAACAGTAAGAGTTTCAGATCGTGCTGATAACATTTTCAGGACAGTCAGGATGGCAAGTGGACCAGAGGCAGGGATGTTCTCACATCTGTTTCTGAGGTGAAACTTCAAGTTCACTGGGTACAGAATAGCAGCAAAAAGATTGCTTTTTTTTTCTTTTTTACAGAAACCAAATTAAAATACAATCCAAGACTACTTAGTGTTGTGACATAACCGATAGACCTTGGTGCTTATCCTCTGCTGAGTCCCTGGGGAAAGGATAAGTTTTTAGAGGGAAGAGTAGAAGGGAAGCGAGGAGGGGAAAATGAAGGACAGCAAGAAGGGACGGTGCCGGGCTGGTAGGCAAAGCTATCTCCGGAAGCAACAAGACAAGGGGAGGTTCTTGTTTCCCTAGTATTTATCTAACATTCGTAATCCTCTTTAAGTGGGAAGGGACAAATGCCCGTGGGGTGGGGACTGGTGGAGAGGTGGCACCAATAGATAGGCATTAATTATCTGGTCAGCCAGCTGTTAAGTTTCAGTAATATCATTAACTTCAGAATAAAGCAATGCTTCCATTGAACTATTTTTGCCCTATTTAGGTTATGATGGGATTTAGGTATTGAATTGGTTTTATAGGGCAGCCATAACAAAATACCACCAACAGAGTGGCTTGAACAACAGAAATGTATTTTCTCACAGTTCTGAAAGTCCAGGATCAAGGAGTTGGCAGGTTCAGGTTCTCCTGACCCTTCTCTCCTTGGATTGCAAATGGCCATCTCCTTTCTATGTCTTCACATGGCCTTTCCTCTGTGTCTCACACTCTTCTTATAAGGATACTAGGCCTCCACCCTTAAGACCTCATTTAACTTTAATTACCTCTTAAAGGCCTTATCTCAAAATAGAGTTACATTGAGGGTTAGGACTTTCATACATGAATTTGGGGATATAATTCAGTTCATAATAGGTATTATATATATATATATATATATATATATATATATATACAAATGCCAAGAAAAATTGTGAGTAACTTCAGAATGATAAAAAAAAGTAGAGGAAAGAAATTGGTGCTCTGCCTAGCTCAGTCATTAAGGTTATCTCCACCTTTGGTTGTCTTTGACTAGCCTACTTAGAAAACTGTAATGAAAAAGTTTCCTCCTTGGCTAGTGTGGCTCAGTGGATGAGCGCTGGCCTGCAAACTAAAGGGTCCCCAGTTTGATTTCTAGTCAGGGCACATGCCTGGGTTGCGGGCCAGGTCCCCAGTAGGGGGCCCACGAGAGGCAACCACACATTGATGTTTCCCTCTCTTTCTCCCTCCCTTCCCCTCTAAAACTAAATAAATACAATCTTTAAAAAAAGAAAAAGAAAAAGTTTCCTGTCCATAGTTATACAAATTACTCCTCTTCATACAAATGCAAGTAAATTTTGTCCAAAAGATAGTACCAATCTCTGTACGCTAAATTCTCCTTTTAACTAATTGTCTATTGGTTCCCTCATTAATTAATGAATTAAATAAAATATTTGACATGTTCATTTTATATATGTATGAAAAGCATGATTTTACCTTTTAAAAAATATGATCCTTTAACACAAATACTGAGGGTTATTTGAACAATATTATTGCTGCTGCCCTGATGTTTCTTTGCTTCATTAGTTTTCCTCCCTTTTCTAACTTTTCACTGAACTTAATCTCCAGGGTCAGAAATGTAAAATAGCAGGTACACTGAACACTGATGATGGGCAGGGAAACAATGGAGGCCACCGTCAGAATTCTGTCACATTTCAATAAGGAGCCGTGGCACTGAGAAGCATGTTACTGAAGCTTTTAATGTCATAGACAATGGCACAGACACCCACACAATGAGCATACTACTCTATCAGAGAAAAAGGACATATATGCATTTGAATTTATTTTCCAGAGCTTAGAATCATGGTTGTTCTAGATATTTCAAAGTTCATGTTTAAATATTAAGGTTAAAAATTTAAATAACTAAGATTTTTAATTAACCAGAAAAAATTCGTAAACTAATTTGGAATTATTAAAAATTTCTCAACAAGTTTTAAATAATGCCATATTATTTTTATTCTTGCCAAACCCCAAAAATGTCTATGCCTTGGTCTCAAGACATTTTTTTCTCGATTTCCTTAACCAACAATTCGGTGATCATAAGCATTCAAGCAACATGAAGGATTTAATCAACACTTGCATAAATGCTCCAGAAAACACTGTGTAAGCAGAGATTAACTTTAATTTTAAGCAAATATGTACTATTCTTATAAGCCATTTGTTTGAAAGTGGGTTAGTTCCAAGATATAGTGTAAAATAGTTTTAACCTTACGTGACAACGATTACCTTCATCTCTTACCAAGGTGAACCCATACCCAACATATAACGAATGTGTACCACTATTCTAATGAAGCATGAACCTTTACGAAGATAAATTAGGAAGAGTAAATAAATACATTAGATTATCCAAAGTCCTCTTTTTGCTTTTCCAACAGTAAAAACAAATTAATTTGCTTTCTTGCCTTGGCAGTTATGAATGTTAATTTAATCACGTAAATTCAGACTTCCTGTGAGAGGATTTGAAACCACGTTGTGACCATGACTTTCACATACGGTTCGTTCCATTTTCCTGAATTAGAAAGTAAAATTCTTAAAAATCTATGCTTGTATTAGACCCTAGGCAAAATTGGCAGAGCCCTGCCGTCTCCCGTTACATTGATTTAGGACTCTGGGGAGCCATGTCACCATCTGGCCTGGAGTGCACACGGCCAGAGGGAGGCCGCGGAGAGTGTCCTCAAAAAGACCCCAGCTGGCTGAGCAGCCACCTGTTACCAAGATGAGTGAGGGCACAGTATAGTGTATTCATCATAATCCATCTGTTTCTAGTCTCTGAATATTCGGTTCTGCCATGGCAGGGCACAACTGACAACAGGAAAGGACTGACTCAGAGACGCCAACACTACACGTCCAGCTTAGCAGAAGACATCTTCAAGTTGCTCACGATGAGGGGTAAACAAGGAGGCGGTTTGGAAAGGTCAAGAGAGGCAGAGGTGGCAAGCCTGGAGAGGCAGAAAGCCCAGGAGCTCAGAGAAGCCGTGAGATGAGCATTGGTGAGCTATCGGGACTCACTCGAATCCCAGGCGGAGTGGGTTGTTTTAATGGCCTGCTGAGAACAAGTGTCTCTGAAGCCAGAGACATTCCCTGTAGCTCCAAAACAGACAGACACTTGTAGTCAACTTCTACATTAATTCAACTCCTGATCAAAGCAAAGGTATAGATTCTAGGATCAACTTATAGGCTGGTGGCAATAATAATAATAATGAACAACAGCCAATACTTAAATAGCACTTAATAAGTACTTGGCATATATTAACTAACTCAGTCTTCACCATATGTCTGCAAGGTAGATACTATTATTCTTCCCTGCGTGGAGATGAGAAAAAGTAGGTGCAAAGGACTTTAGTAACTTGCCCGGTCACATAAGTGGTAGAGCTGGATGTGAAACCCAGCAGTCTGTGGTCTTCAGCACCACTGTGTGCCTCCTTTGTTCCCCTGCAGCTTCCAAGAAGTCGCAAAGGCTGAGGCCGTCCTTTCTTAGCTTCCTGTGTTATAGCCCCTTTCTTTTTTTTTTTAATTTTTATTGTTATTCAATTTATAGCCCCTCTCTCTGTTGTACCCCTTCACTCTGGTTTCCCTTTCCATGTATCATGAATATCAGGTTGGCTGTCCGTGATGGAACCTGAGCAAATGATAGCAAATACATGGAATTTACTCTGAGCCTCCTCCTCCCAATTCACGAGTTGAACTGAAGAAAGATTTTTGTTTTTTGTCTGGTAAGGTTCGGCTTTCAAGGGACTGGACTGTGTGAAGGATGTGAGGGGGGTGTGGGGGTGGGTATGGGTGTGAAGGGCAGGGAGTAGGATCTGGAAGGTAGGGATTGGAAAACAGCTGAAGGCTGAAGGTAGAAGCTGGCAGGGGTGTGTTTAGGAGGAACTCACTGAGACCTGTGGTTTATACAGGCTGAGTGGGGCCCCAGTGATAAAATGTGGAACAGTTGGGGAAAGGGCAACAGAAGGGCCTGAGACACTCAGCACAGCATCAGTAAGTGACGGTGGTGAGATGCTTCTTTCTGTGACTCACAGGGAGCAGACATCAAAGCGTCAAAAGCAGATTAATGGCTTTGTTCTTCAGATCTCCTGAGAACTCTCCCAGAGAGGCCTAGAAATAAACAGGAGAGATTTTGAATGGCAGCAGGAAGAAGTTGAAGCCCCAGAGTTGTGCAGGTAAGCAACACCAAGCAGCAAAACGCTGCTGTTTATGTTAACGTGACCTTGTTTGCAGAGGCTGCCAAGGCCTGGGCACATCCCAGCTTGCTGGATACACAGGATTAGGAAAAAGCAAGAGCAACACAATATAAATGAGCCCTTCATTCATGTCAGCACAGCTACCGATGTATTCTACAAATAAAGGGTAACGCAAATGTTTTTCCAAAATAGTTTATATTCTATAAGCCCTTTCCTCTTGAGGTTTTATTTTTGTAATTATTTTTTTAAATCTGAATTTTGTCTTGGCCAGGTGGTTCAACTGGTCGGAGCATCACCTCATACACCAAAAGGCTGCAGGTTCAATTCCTGGTCAGGGCACATACCTAGGTTGAGGGTTCAATCCCCTGTCGGGGCACATACAGGAGACAACCAATCGATGTTTCTCTCTCACATCAATGTCTCTCTCTCTTTATCTCTCTCTCACACTCACTTGCTCTGTCTCTCTCAAATCAATAAACATCTTCACGTGAAGATGGAAAAAAATTGAATTTTAACCATATATTAAAGTGGTCCCTTTTGTTATGCACTTCACAATGTGCAAATGTTCGTGCATTTCTCCCACTAGTACTGACATTTGGTACTCAAACTTGTCCCTCTAGATGTGGTTCAATTCAAGTCCTAAGAAAATTAACTGTGACTTTTTAACTACCCCACTGAGCTTGTGCTTTCTCAGTTTGCCTAAAGTCAGATCCCAAGGACCAGGTGACACGAGGGGTAAAAACCAGAATAAGTGCTTTAGTGCTAAGCTAATGTAACTAGACCATATATAATAGCCCTGCTGTCTGTCTCCTATTTTCTATTTTGTACACATCTTTTTCGGTCATGGGTTGTAGCAGAAAATCATATGGGGGAGACAGTCTTTTAAAAATTCTCAAAAGGATGAAGTATGAGCAGATGTCCGAGAGAGAAAGATAAAATAATATTGCGAGAAAAATGTAGAGATTTACTGACACACTTTAGCGAGCTGTAATAAAAAATGTCGGGGAACTTAGAGTACAACACTAAAGGAGGAAAGGTAAAAAAGCCATATTTTTATTCCATTGCACTCAATAAATCATGTCATTCTACTGGCTTTCAAGAAGTTTGTTCACTTACTATGAGTTGTCATTAGTTGTCAAGTGCTATTCATCATATGCAAAATCTTTCTCCCATATATTTATATTACATGTAAATAAGCACATAGGTATTAACATATAGCATATAATATTTTATTTTAGATAAAGCTACTACTTACAAAATAATATAATTATGTTTCTTTTTTAATAATTGTCCAGTTAGAACAGTAATACAATAACTACACAAATAAGTCAATTCCATGGGAAAGGAATAATATTAAAACATAGTTCATGTTCTTCTATTTTTAAAAATGGAGGATATGATTGGCGTTAAAATAAAAAGATCAACTCCTTCTGTACACGCCTGTAGAATCAGGTGGAGAATACCTTTTATAGGGAACTGTTCCTCATCATGTGGGGAATGTAGCCCAGCCCCCACTCAGAAAGGCCAGTGAGGAGCGAGGTCTAGCACACAGGACCCCACCCACAGATAGGTTCTCCTGTGGGGAATCAGGCCTGCATTATACCCAGGCTGCTATGAGACTTGCTTTTGGTAAAACTCCCTCACCCTGGATTGAGGCAGCAAATGTTTACTGCATTATCTCTAAAGTAACTTCTCAAATCTGTGCTAAACCTCCCAAGTATGGAGTGTAACCAGTTCACTCACTTTTCCCCTGGATCTGTAACATCCTTCTCTTTGAAGTAATTCACGACATTCTTTCCTTTGTTATCTGTAAAAGGTAATCACCTACAGCAAACCTGCGCAAAGTAAACGAGGACCATCCTCGATGTAATGTGCCCAGAAAAGGAATAAAAGCCTGTCCAGGCAGGGGTCGGGACCCTCTCTCTCACTTAGAGAGCGGCCATGCCGTCCCTTTTTCTCCACAGGACTCCTGTTGTCCATGTGAATTTGTTTATTGCAGCCACAACACACGGACCCCGCCAGCCAGAGTGTGCATCGCCTTTTACCTGCTAACAGGAACTAAATTAGTAAGTGTGCTCTGAACACCTACTATGAATTAGGCACTTTCAGTATAGAAGTCTAGAGCTCAAGGGAAGGCTCAAGTCAGAGATAAATGTGGCAATTTTCTTGGTATAGATACTATTTAAAGTCAAAGAAATGGGTGAAATTACTCAGAGAAAAAGTCAATATAGAAAAGATAGGCAAAAACAGAGCCTTGGAGTACTCCAACATTTAGAAGAAAAGAAGGTGAGAAGCCATCAAAAGAGACTAGGGGGGAAAGCAGACAAGGAAGGAGGGGGGAAAAAACAGGAAAGTGTACCAAAAAAGAAGGCAAGGAAAAGGGTTTCATAAAGGAGAAATTAATGAACTGACTCATATGCTCCTGAGAGGTAAAGGGAGACGGATAAAGTGAATTACACATTGTGTTTTGTAAGACAAAAGTCATGTGTCAAAGGACTTGGGAGAGAGGGAGCCTAAATCCACCCTTGGGGTAAGGGAGTTAGCTTTGCTTAAGAATAGAGCGCTAGCTCTCTCTGAGACCAGAGAAAGACAAGGGCAGGTGAAGATACAGGTGAAACTGACATTGAAGAAGAGTTAAACAAAAGACATAAATTGAAGCTAAATTAAAGGTCGTAGATTATGAGTGACATTTAGAAGGAAAGTGGTGTACTCAGTGGTGCAGGTTAGGCTGGCTCGGCTGAAGCAGAACTGGAGACGAGGCAGCCGTCCGAGCAAGAGAGGGCAATGGCTGCGAGCATCGAAGAGTCGGGCTCTTACAGGAAGTGATGACACACCATGTTGAGATAACGTGAGGAGGGTTTATTTAAAAAGAAACTCATTTTCATGACCTGAGTGGAGATAAGGAACCACAATGAATGGTGCAGAAATCTGGAAACGGAAGCTGTAAAGGTAAAAGCAACCTCCCCCTTAGAACTCAGGGAGATGGGAAGGATGGAGAACCAAAATTCAAAAGAGAGCTGCAGAGAGCAGTCGGCCTTGAAAAGGCCCACTTCCCATAGGAAAGACGGGGAAATATGGAAATATTTGACTTCTTACACTATGTTTCTTTTTTATTGTATTTTTCCCATTACCATTTATCCCCCTTATACCCTTCCCACCTTCACCCATCCCCAATCCCCTGCCATGTTACTTATTCTTAGAACAAATTTAAAGAAGTTTTGTTGAGAGCTTACTTGTGCCAGGGGCTGTATTAAGTTTATCTGACTTAAAACTTCTCAACGATTCTGTAACATGGATACTCCCTGAGGAAGCCGAGGGACTTAACACAGTGGCTCCGCTCTCCTTCTTCCCTCAGACCTGTCAAGGCTCCTCGTCGGCCCCAGAGGACAAGGTGTCATCACACTGAGAGAACAAGAAGAGTCTGAGTAGCGAAGAAACAAGCCAAACCTGGGCCCCTCCCAGGCCTAGGCCTACCACAGAGCTACAGGCAAATTAAAATCCAAACCTGATTTCAGCCCTCTCCCCACGCAGCCGTCATGATGAATTGGCTTCCCATATAGGTCACTTGCAGAAGGAGGCAGCGCTATTAAGACAATGCAAATATCTGCTCCACTTAGCATTTTATATTCTCACTCAAAATTAATAAGAGAATATTCTAAGGTCATTAAAAATGGAAACCTGGTGAACTGTCAGTAATTTCTTAGTGAAGATTCATCATAGCTTGCACAGTTTTATGATTCTAACAACACAAGTGATAAGATGTAGCTGGAATATAAGCAAAGGCAGAAACTAGAGGAAGTTTGAATTGCTTGTTGATATTTTAAGCAGAAGACATGATAATACCTGGGCAAGATTGCCACGTGCCAATAGGCGGCTGGAGCTGACAAGGGTTTCTCCCTCCAGTGGCACACGCTGACCGCAGCTCACCCCCTTCCCAGCACACTCCACTCCACTGCACTGCACTGCACTCCGTTAGACTGTCTCACTCCTACAAGTACTTGAGGAGCTCCCTGTTGGAGTCACTCCAGAGGGCCTAGAGCTTTGGGGTGCCCCAGAGTCATCCTTTGTGTTTGCAAACTCTCTACTGTTAGAGGTAGTACACAGAATTAACTAGGAGCTTAACAGAGTTAGGTTAAACTGGGAGAGAATCTAACTTCAAAAACTTAGCCAAAAGTATTGATCTCTCCTTATTCCATTTTTTCCTTTATTTTTTTCATCTTCCTCTGCTCCCTTAAAATCATTTTCTAAAAATACCTATTGTAAGCTTCTGGATTTGGATTTTTTTTCTTTTTATTGATTTTATTTAAGTGAATTGGTTAATAAAATTATATAGGTTTCAAGTGTACAATTCTATAATAGATCATCTGTATATTATATTGTGTGCTCACCACCCCAAGTCAAGTCTCCTTCTGTCACCATTTATTCCCCCTTTACCCTCTCCTACCTCCCCCCACTCCCTTTTCTGGGTTTGGACTTTTTTTATTTTTTATTATTGTTGTTCAGTTACAGTTGTCCCACCTTTTTCCCCTGTTGTTCTCCCGTGCCCTGCCCACCCCCACCCCCGCTCCCACAGTCAATCGCCACCCCACTGTCTGTGCCCATGAGTCCTCTATTTGTGTTTCTTTACTTGACAACTCTTTTTGGTTTTGTGTACAGCTGTAGCATTTTCTTTTTCTCCTTTAATTTTTTCCACTTCACTGACTAAGTTCCTTCAACTCTGCCAGCGGTGCCAACAGCATCTCCTTTCCTTCTTCCATGTCCCACTCCCACACTGCCTTCCTCCACAACGCGTCAGAGAGAGACAGAGACTCAGGGAGAATACCTGCAGGAGTATGAAACTAATACAGTTAGTGGCATGTAATTTTACCCCTACAATGGTGGACATGCTGCTCTCTCTGCTAAGAAGTCTTCGTTTACCACTCTCTTACTCCAAGCTCCCTGCTGCTGTTCAGTTTAGTTTACACGCTCTCCTAAAAGTTTTCTGGATCCTCACACCCCAAGGCTGGGTTAGGGGGCCTGCCTTGGTGAGCTCATAAACAGCCTTTGCAATTCGCCCCTCTATTATAGGCACTTGTTCTTCGTGTTGTTTGTTTTGTTTTTTGTCTTCTCCATTTTACAATCAGACTCTTGCAAGCAGGACAAGCCATGCTGTGACCGAACTAATCAATACCTCAAGCTTAATTTGGCTGCCGATTTGAACAACTGTAACTTCACTGTTGTACAAGGTGCTAACAGAGCCCAGACTCTAAAAGTGGTTTCACCATTTTCTCTCCTTTCCATTCTCCATACTTCCAGATACCAACCCCAAAGCAAACTTTCTCATTATCATTTTTAATTTTTTCCCAATAGACAATATCTTCCACTTAAGCTCAGGGAACGCATTTTCTGATTTCATAATAAATGACATAAGCCATTATTGCAAATGATACTTCCGTAGGAAACGTAACTCAAAATGAGAGCCAGTCTTCTCAGACAGCAGGTGTTGGTCCCGAAGCGCATTTCTACGACAGCTTACTAAATGGAGCCCTTTTATGACCCTGTTAAAGCTCCTTAAAAACACGGCTTTCAACAACCGCTTCACGGTCCGCCCTCCTCACTTTCTCTTCTACCCCACTTTCTTTCTTCTTAACACACACACAAATCCACCAGCAATCTTTACCACAGAAACCTGTTCTGCTTTCAATTACAAGAGATGTCAGCCTAATGGATTGGGGTGGGGGTTGGGGACACCGTTCCTATTCCATTCAAGGAACACAATGAATAGGAAATAATTCTTGTCCACCAATATGCTAGAAATCAGAGGGCTTCTCAGGTCACTCAGTCACTCACCTAGGAATACCTTGGAACTCAGTAAAACTACACAGTGGTACCCTCCATTCAGCTGAGAGACAGGTTCTTCCTCATCAAAAAAGACTAGACATATGCAGATAACCACTTAAGGTACTATAAGGAGTTCAAACTTAATTTCACGACGACTGAGCACATTTAGCACAAAGGAGAAGAAATCTCAAATAGGTTAGCCCTTTAGAATTTAAATTCATCTGGGATCTGAACACCAAAATGGTGTGAGCTCCCTAATCAGAATGCACTGGTGTACTGAGAGCAGAAGAATCTTCACATAATCCAAGAATTAAATGGCAAGCCCTCAAATCACTGAATGAATAATGAGCCAAGTAATTTAATCAAATTACCTGCCTCTTGAAGGCTTATTTCAGTTCTTAGAGTGGCCTTCTAGTGTGCTATGTCTTTATCTTCCTAAAAGCCTTTTTTTATGATGTCACCTGCTTAAACCACATCTGTGGCTCCTCAATAGTTGCCGAAGTGGTTGGCCCAAACATCACTCAGCATCTAAGGCCATCGAGGTCTAACCCCAATTTATATCATACTCTTATCCCCCACATGGTCTTTGTCCCCCTAACACACCACAATGACTCAGCACACAAGGTTTCCACACAGTTTTGCCAGCCCAACAAGCTCCATCCAAGTACCATCTGCCTGAGAATTTTCCTCCTAGCCTCCCTCATTTGATTTCCAAATACACTTAATATTGCAGAACGGTAGAGCCGAGAGCAGCTTAACCTTCCTCTGGTGTGTCCAGTGGCTTTTTAAAACTATATTTAAGAATCAGCATAACTCCCATGACCATTTTCCGTGAAATCATATGTGGGAACTTATTACTCTAAAAAGCACACAGGACGGGAGACAATCTGGTCAAAGGAGGAAAAAGGGGTCTGGAGCTACCCTCTGCCACCCCCACACACATCTCTACAGAACATATTTGGAAAATAACTGATCTAGCTCAATCTCTTCATTTTCTAAATGTGGGAAGAAGTAATGCTCAGAGATATTAAGAACTTGCCCAATGCCGCATATCTAATTCAGGCAGAACTCTGCTGCCAGGTGTCCTAGCTCAGACTCTAGTACCCCCACAGTGCTGAAGTTCAGTATCAGATGCTAACATGATCCACTCATGGGCAAGATAATTCCCACACACTGAATTATGACTTGAAAAGGCGGGCTGCTTCTGGCTATGCAACCCCTAGCCGACAAGCCTTTATTATCCAACAAATGTATAGTGAGTGCTTTAGTGTGTCTAGAAGGGTGCTGGGCACTAAGGATTGAGAGGCAGATAGCAGAACACTGACTTCAGAGAACATATTTTCTATCTAATATCGACAATTGAATGAGGAAATAACTAGATAAATATATATAATTACAAATTGAGAAATGAAAACTCATATCCAACCAAAAGTCCGTACATGACTGTTCATAATAATGTGATTCACAGTAGCCAACATGCAGACAACACAAGTGTCTATCAGCTGAAGAGGGCAGACATGGAGTGTGGTATGTTCGTAGGACGGAATCCTACTGAGGCACAAGAAGAAATGAAGTCCTGGCACATGTTACCACTTGGCCTGACCTTGAAAGCCTTATGCCAAATGAAAGAAGCCAGACACAAAAGGTTAAATACTGTATGATTCCATTTATGTAATACACCCAGAATAGGCAAATTCATAAAGACAGAAAGAAGGTTAGTTTTTGTGAGGAAAAAATTTCTCGGGAAAGTAGAAATGTGGCAGGAACTGCTAATGGGTACAGAGTTTCTTTGGGGGCTGAAGAAAGTGTTAGATGGTGGTATAATTGCACAACTTTGTGAAAATACTGAAACCCAATCAACTGTGCACTTTAAAAGGGCAAATTTATTGTACATGAATTATATTTAATTCAAAAATTAAAAATGTCATCACAAATCAGAGATACAAATTAAAAGAGAATACAGTAATAGAGAATAATAGAGAGAAACCTAGAATATATGGTGGCCAGGGAAGGCCACTCTGAGGAGGTAGTAGCTAATTTCCTACCTAAAATATAAGCAGAATCCAGATACACGAAGAAAGAGGGAACAGTATTCCTGGAAGAAAGAACAATGTCCAAACTTTAAGGCAGAAAAGAACTTAATGCGTTCTAGGAACTCAAAGAAGTATCGAGAGAGGGAGGCACAAGAAGTGAGAGAGGAAAGAATGGGCAGATCACACAGGGTTTGTAGACCATGGGAAATATTTTGGATTTTATCTTAAGTGCAATCATAAGCCATTGAAGAGCTTTAAGCAAGGGAGTGACACGTGCTCATTCACACATACCTTAAATTATCATCTTTTATGTGCCAAGCAGTGCTGTGGAATGGGAGGAACAGCCGTCAACAACCACGCAATCCTCTGCCCGTATGGTATTACCATTCCAATGGAGGGGACATTCACCCAATCAGTAAATAATTCAAGCATAGTGTACATGGGTGGTGATGGGTGCTATGGAGAGAAGAAAGTCAGGGATAAGTGATGAATAGGGCGGTGGGATGGTTAATTTTATGTGTCAACTTGACTGGGACATAGAGTGCCCAGACCTCTGGTCAAACTTTATTTGAGCGTGTCTGTTTGTGGATGAGATTAACATTGAAATCTGTAGACTAAGTAAAGTGCATTGTCCTCTTTAATGTAGATGGGCCCTTAACTTTTTTTACATATTCAATCAGTTGAAGACTAAATAGGAAAAAAAGTTAAAAGGCTGAGGAAGAGGGAACTTCCCTTGCCTGCAGTCCAGCTTTGCTTGAGCTCCTGCCCTTGGGTTGCAACATATACCACCTCCTGTTCTCAGGCCTTCTGACGCAGACTGAACTACACAGCCAGCTCTCCTGGGTCTCTGGCTTGCCGACTGCAGATCTTGGGACATCTCAGCTTCCATAACTATGTGAACAGTTCCGTGTAATAAATATTTGTCCACTGTGTCTCTCGTGGATGTCTATATCCTATTTGTTCTTTTTTCTCTGAAAAATGCTGACACAGTGGAATAGGAAGACCTTGTTATGATCTGGTATTTGAACAAAAACTTGAAAGAATTGAAGAAGTGAGTCATGAATGGGGGATCTAAGAAGGAACTTTCAGTACAATAGGAGGGACACTGGGAATTGCGATAGCCCAGAAGCCTCCTAAAGATAGTATTTCAAGGAGGAACGATCAGTTGTGCCAAATGCTAGCTATAGCTCAGTTAAGATAAGGGCTAAGAATTGACTGTTGAATTTTACAACATGGGGGCCACTGGTAAAGGCTGATAAAATAGTTTTAGTAAAGGAATAATGGGTGTTGGCCTGATTGGAGTGTGTTCAAAGATTCCTCACAAAGAACTGGAGGAAATTAGTCCGTGGGGAGTTTTGGGTAGATCTGCTCACGAAAACGATCCAATGAAGAGGGGAAAGTGGTGCTGCTGGAGAGAGCAGGGAGAATATCGGGGTGTCTTTATAAGTAAGTGCAAGGAGATGGCATCTCATTCGCAGGTAGAAGGCTAGCTTTGGATGGGAGAATGAAGAGATCATCCAAAATAAGAAGAAGAAAAGGCGGTTAGAGTGCCACGGACACAGGTAGTTGGAATGATGTTGGGTGGGAGCCTGTGGACATAATCAAAGTTAATTAAAAAGTTAATTCTGACTGGTCTGTGGGCAACCGTGTAAGTGTAAAAGCAGGGAACCTGGACAGAAGACTGGTATAGATGAGGGATTTTAGCGGCTTGGACTAAGGCAGTGGCAGTGACAACGAATCGATATGTTATGATTAAACAAGCATCCAAGTAAATGTTATCTCATTTCTGCGTATCTTCATCAATACTCTTCCTACGCAAGTATTTACTTACACATTTATTTTGCAAATTAATACAAAGCACTAAATATCTCAGAATAATTAAAGTCATAAAGAAAATTTTAAGCTTGTATCACAAATATGACTGGAAAATAACATTCCTTTAAGTTTTAAAGTACTATTGGATGTTTATAAAATTCCTTAATTTTATTTCAACATGATAGTCTATAATCTGTAAAAAAGCATACAAATAAATGGATATTATTGCTGATGACTCTTGTCTCCCTTATATTTTTACCAATTCCTATCCTAATAGGCATGTGACAGAAATTGTTCCCTTATTTTCCAGAGATGTTACTATGTATTACTGACACTTAAAGCTAGCTGATGGAGGGGAGATGTGGAGCCTGTTCATAAGCTCTGAAAATATTATTAATTATCCAAGGCAGAAAATTTCCATAGGATTGGGACTGAAAATATACCTCCTATTTTTATTTCCTACATGTACTTCATCATTTTCAACTCCACCATAATGCACATTTACTCTCTGTCTCTTTTAAATCTCTAACAAATGTATCTATAGCCATCTTGCTTTTTTTATTTAGTCACCTGATGTGAAACCATCTAATATGCACGAAAGGTAAGATTCAACTCTACACTTCTCAGTGTGATTTGAAACACGCCTAGCCTCTCTGGTAGCAAATAGGTATTTCCCAGTCAGAGAAAATATTAAACTGCTGTAAATAGCTGCCTCTTGTACTAATCCACAGCCTTTACTATTTGCTCCATTTTCTTTTATAAGATTAACATTTAAAAACCTATTTGTCACAGACTGAAATTGAATTGTGAAATGTGCTCCTGAATAAATAATTTCTTCCTGAATGTTAATTACATAGGCAATTATACTGAAGTATAATTTTACATAAATACAGTGTTGGAACTTCTACTGATATGAACAATTGCACAAATGCTTCCTCAATGGGAAAAAAATTTTCCGAGGTTGAAATGAAAGTGTCTAACATGCCGCATAAATAATGGAACACTTGATGTATTGAGTATTAATCTGTGTGTTTATAGAACTCATTACAAGGCTTTAGGGCAACTACACAGTTAAATATTCATAAAGACAACATGTACATACTTCATATTATTTTCCTTATATACTGATCACAATGACAAAAATAAATATACTGACACTTAAGATCTAAGCCAAAAGTTATAAATGAGACAACCTCCATTTACAAGCATAATCTTAAAATGAAATGGATCCAATTTTGATGTTTAGAATTTTTCTTAGAGGTGAAGTACTTTATATGCAATTATCAGCTTCTTATTTGGTAATGATAGAATTATATGATGATGATGGTGGTGATGAACTAGTTTTGAGAAAACAACCTTCTTAACTATTCAATTTTTAGCCAAGAACTCTTATTCCATTAGGTCACAATCAAATTGAATCTAGACTGTTTGCTCATTGAAGATACTAACTAATAAACATGTAAGATTTGAGTACTTCCTATGTGCCCATTGTCTACATTGTCCCTTTTAACCTCTGCAACTCTCTGATGTCAGGACAACCACATGGAAAACCAAGCGCAGGAATTTAAGAAAAGCCTCAGGGTTAGCCCCGAGTTGAAAATCTGCCAGTGTTTTATTTAAGTCATTACCTTAACTTCTCTGACAAATTTTTATAAATTTTAGAAATAAATTTTATAAATTTTATCCTGCATTGACATTGGGGCTGGGTTAAATACAATATCCAAATAATCTGAGTGAGAAGGAGTCAATCAAATTATTTGCTGTTCAGTTCAAAAGAAACAAATTGATTGAGATATTAAATTTCAGTCCATAAAACCCACTTTCTCAAAATGTGGTCCATAGACAGGAAGCCTCAACATCACCTGGGGCCTTGTTAGAAATGCAGGAATCCAGGCCCTGCCCCTGACCTGCTGAACGGGCCCCCAGTAGAAGAAGCACGGCCGTCAGGAAGAAGGCACCCGGGCCCAGGCAGACTCAACACCGACACCCTTTCAGAGTATACAGGGGTGGACAAAAGCAGATTTACAGTTTTCCATAGAAAATAACACAATAACCAATAAATAATAATGTAAGAATAAACTGTTTCATGCACTCAAAACCGTAAACCTACTTTTGCCCACCCTGTGTAAAAGCACAGTGAGGTTTAAAAGTGTCAAGTGCAAGTTGACACTACAGACTTCTAGTACTTGATGACAACTATCAGAAAAAGGGCTCAGCAGATGAACCGGCTGAGTTTCAGAAAATACTTTGAGTGGGTTGTGAAATTGCCCCAAATTTTTCCAATCTATAAAGCTAACCCAGAAAAACTTCTATCCAGAGACTTTTAGGCAGACAGCTTTTACTACTGCTCAACTTCAGTAGGAGGATTCTGTTTTTAGAAAGTATTTCAGTCACTGATTTAAAAAAATAATGAATAGATAAAATTGTCATATTATATTAAAGCTTGCTTGTACTTCTATAGCACATTTGTGAATCACAAAATACCACATTAACATCTCCAACAGCTTTAAGACATATTTAAGAGAACAAATCATTATTATAAATTTGCAAAATATTTGACTTGTCCACATGGTTACATACTCAGTAAACATTATTAGCATTGCTAGTTTAACTTTTTTTAGTTAAACTCCCCAAAATTCACACCAATACTTTTTTTTCTCATTCTCAAATGTGCCTAGTATTAAGACAACAATGAAACATTTGGGGGCTACATGATACAATCAAGTGCTGTTGAAACTATCTCAGAATGCTTCCTATTAAAAGGCACAGTTTTAAATCGCCTTTACCTGTGCATGGAGTCCGTTGTCCACATAATTTTAGGAAATGGGAAAAGACTTTTCCCGTCTGTGTTAGTCAGGGTTCAGTTACAGAAAACAGAATTCATTCTATCTAACAGAAGCAGTAAGAAAGTTACCATAGGAAATTATCTGTCTGTGAGTGACAGAATACATATTAAGACCAGTACATTCCATAAAAGTCCACCAACTGTTTTGTTTTTTTTTACATAAAGCTAGTTACTTGGTCAGACCCAATGTTCTATGAGACACCATCACAGAGGTTAAGGCATTCATAAAGTCCATAGATTATAGTGCTTGCAGAAAGATGGTAATAGGGAAAGCAAAATAGAATCCAGAATAAATAACTATTCCAGTAAGAACACATTGCTGCCCCTTCCCTAAGGGAAAGCGTCCAATCTCATTGACCTGCCACTAGGTGGCTTCCAGGTTTCCATTCCGTGTGATGCAGGTCGGACAGTGGCTTGCACCAGCCTTATTAAAGGAAGGTCGATGTTTTGCAGCCCATGCATGACTTCCATCCCTGCCACCATCGTCACTTGTTCCCTCGCCCCTTGACCAAGTACTGGAGTGGCTAGTGACAGAGACACAGTGAAATCTACAAAGTTATCTTGTCCACATGGTTATTAAAATTTTTTCAATATAGGGCACATTTTGGTGACTACTTATATGAGATATAAACAATCTTACATTTTGGGCCCATTCTTAGAGGTATATCCACATTTCTCTTTCCTAAAATTACTTATCACCAATTCTTCAATCATGACCTTTCCAAATACCTAAATATCCAATCAGACCATCAGCTTCCACCCATTCATTGGTCCATGACTCTGACCATTGCTCCTTCCAGAAAAACAAAATGCAAATCAGTTATATCACCCAAATTTCTGCTCACTAGGAGGATTTTTTTTTTCCCTTGACCTTCAGATCCATTCCTCTGTGTGGCTACAGTATGGCTTGAGGTCGCTTGTGAAATGTAGTATTATAAAGAAGAGCCATCTGCAAATCAGAATGGAACTTGTTCTTCTCAGTGAGCTAGTTATAGAAAAGTCTAAATGAGGCCATTGTAGGTGGATAGAGTGACACTGCAACTAGAGTAAGTACATTAGAAATATGAGTCACTGCTCTTAACCGCCGCCATCACTGTTAATGAAAACTTACTAGTGCCTACCAGACAAGTGTAGGCCTCATCTCACACGTGCCAGTTCCACCTGATGGTTGAGTGATGCTGGACACACTTCACATTAGTGCCTGACGGAGCTGAAAGAAACCTAGGTCATTATGGAAGGCTAAGTTCACATGATCAGACTTTCACTGTCCAGTGGGGCCCATTAGCAAGCCAAGAGTGGTTTCTCAACTGTACAATATTTATTGATTTCCAAACACTACAAGCTTGCTTTGGATCTGCTAGAGGGGTCTGCTAGAGGCTACCTAGGGCAGCCCAGACTGCCAGACATTTCAAGCTCCTTTGTACCTGCTGGCTCACAAGGACTGAAGGACAGAGATTTGCTCTGAGGCTTGGGCCAGCTGCAGTGGCTTCTCTTACCTTTGGCCTCATACAAACTAGTAACATTAAGAGTTTCCTCAGAATGTAGGTTCCAAATGTGAGTTCTGTTGCCTCCAAAATGCTACATGACCCACAATGCACTGTGCCTCTTTCTTAGAAGTACTTTGGAGGAGCTATCTCTTCCGAGGTTGCTAGTCTCCCAGAAACCACCAAAGTGACTGGGCCTGAGTTCTCTGAATTTGCCTCCTACTCTTAAATCACATTTTCTGCCAGAGCATCTAGAGGACCTGCCACTGCCTGGTTGCAAGGTCCTGCCGTCATGAGGTCATCAGTGCAGTGGTTCAGCAGGCTTTCCTTTGAGATGGTAAAATAATAAAACCCTAAATAAAAAGATAGGTACAGTGAAGATGAGTTGTATAACCCCTAGTTCTAGTATAAGAAAAATGAGTAGCAATATAAGTAAGTTCCTTGAATAGCGCATCTGTCCGTTTCCAAAGGCTTCTCTTGTAGCACAGTCAAAGAAATGCGAGTCTGGGCGAGATAGATGGGATGGATCGCAAGGGCACAGGCAGTGCCCAAAGGTCTCTGTTTCCACCTGGCCCGTCTCCCAGATTTAAACAGCCTGCAGTGCTCTAGCAGGCACCGAAGTTTACTATCACTATCCCAGCTCGGCTAGGTGCAGAGTTGGGGAAGTGGGGAAGAGTGGGGCATAAATAATTTAATCCAAGATTGATCCTAAAAGCTGAGATACAGAAACACTACCGTCTGGTTTGTTGCCTACTGTTTTAGGGATCCATTTTCACAATGGCTTTAACTATTTAAACAAAATGAATTTACTTATAACTGTAATGAATCCTATCCTGCTCAAGGCATTTTACTATTTACTACTGAAACTCTGTCCCCCAAATCATAGCAGTGTTGATTTGCTCAGCATCCATATTTGTTCTAGTAAGTCCTCTGACAACTGTCGCTGTTGCATGCATTCTGCAGGCCCTTGCTTTGTGGAGGAGTGACATCAGAGCCACCACAGTTAACTATGCACCTCAAACATCAGAACTTCTGTTCTTTTGGACAGAGTTTTTTATTCTTCTAGTTTTTGGATTAATTGTTTTCAATAACTTCCTTGGTTTTATGTGTATAACACAGCCCTAATCTCTTTATTACCCTAAACTTAAGAACTAACTGTTAGTACACTTTCTCAGCAGCACTTAATCGGGTCATACAGTCTACAGCAGTCAAAGTCAATATGTATCTTTTAATTACAGCGTGGACCCCAGTTCTGCCTCTCAGAAGCTGGATGGCCTTGTCCAAATTACTTCAGCTTTCTGAGCACTAATTGTCCGTAAAATGGAATAACAACATCGATCCCACAACATAATCACAAGGGTCAGATAAGATATTAAAAGTGAAAATACTTTGCAAACTAATCCTATAAACTAATCCTATGTGATTTAAAGTTGTCTCAGTATCGTGAGTGTCTTGCACTGAAAAACTAAATTCTATTTCCTTACTTAGCACCACATTATATAAATGTTTGTAATCATAGAGTTTTGCCTAGACTGTGAGCGTTTGAAGAGCTTCTCCTCTACTTTATTCTTCTCTGTATCACTGTGCCAAGTATAGTTCCTATCATGTAAGTGGTGGCATAAACTTGTAACACAAGATCTTTATCCTATTTCCATTAGCCAGGAGATTTAAAATCTTATGGATTCTAATCAGAACTGATGCCAACCTCCCAGAGTGACAAAAGAGAACCATTTCCAACTGCAATAACTATATGCATTTATTCAAAGTAGAGCCACATCATAAAAAAGGGTCAAAATCTTTGTAGAAGAATAATTCTATCTGTTACTACTGTTTTGCAATTGGCAAGGTCACATCATGCTAGTATGCTAATAGAGGACATATACTTTACTTACTTGAGATAATACTGTATTTTCTATGAAAAAAATTTGTTCTTACCTTACTTTTTAGGTAAAATTACTGAGGAAATGAACCACAGACCTGCTGGTGCGTAGACTGAACCCAGACTAGAGGATCTTACTTCTCCTCCATACATGGAACCAAAGGCTACCCCTTCCGTTCATCTCCCGATTGAATATACCCAAGCCTGAAGCCCTCGAGACACAGCAAGAAATGGGGGCAGGCATGGAAACTCCATCCCTGAGGCAGGGAATGGAGGAAAAGATGGGGAACTTAGAAAAGTTGACTGCAAAATATTAAGGCAAGAGAAGTTAGTCAAGAGAGAAAGAGGTCTTTTGAAGTCTTCATTAAAGGAAGATTCTTGCTATCTGTAGTAGGAGAGGGAAAGGAAGTAGGATAAAATTATCATCTCTGTCCTTCCTTTACAGTTCTGAGACCTATAAGACCCTTCAACAGAGAACCTGAGAAATCAACACGATACTCAGATATGCTGTGGTGCTGAAGATCAGGGGAGGTGGGCGGTACCAAGGACAGAAGGGTCACTTCTCTGTACTCATCTTGCTCAGGTTTCAGGGGAGGGAGAGCCGGAGAAACATTGCTCCCTAACAACGGCTTGCAAGGTGGAGCTGCGTCCCCTTATCAAACAAAGGGGAGACACATGAGGCACCAGCAGAGAAGACACTGGGAACAGAGGACCTTCTTCCACTAAGGGGCTTCACAATTTTTGCATAATTAAAAGAAAGAATAAAGATCTGGGATGAATGGATGCCCTGTACAACCTCTAATTTTTCCTGCTCTCTTACTTTTGTGTCGTACTGCCTCTGGTTATTCGGTGTGACCTTGGGTGGTTTCTAAACATTTAGATTTTACAGAATAGTAAAATATCAAGAACAATTTTGAAGGCTGATGTGTGCGTGCCCTTATTTTTTCCAAGTAAGCAGATTTTAAAAGCACCATCCACCAAAACATCATTTTACAAAGGAAATGATATTTTAACCTTCCAAAATCCTGTAATCTCAAGATTTCAAAATGAAAGAAATTTAACTCTTTTTAAAAAATAATTCTTCACACTGTTATAATTCTTTCATTTTTGCACAGGTAAGTTTCAACTTAGTCATTAACTGCGGTTTGTGAGCCACTTCCCAAGACTTAAGTCTAGACCAGAGCCTGGACAGTTATCCGCATAAGGAAGCCCTTCATGCACAAAACACTCCCACTATCGTGGAGCGTAATGGGACTGACTCATAGGAAACTGACTGTATTTGGCCATTTTGACCTACCAAAAAACAATGAAAATTTCTTAAGGTTCAACCTGTTATTATAACCTCTTTGTCTGCATTTGTCAAATAATGTCAAATAAATGTTAACTCTATTACAAATGCATTCACAGAAAATCTGTGGAATTATATCTTTTCTGAAGAAAGTGTTTAATAATCTTCCACACATGAACTAATGGTCTGGTTTTTTTTTGGGGGGGGTGATTTTTCTAAGTGCTCCTGACTGTACTTGCAGAGTTGCTGGGAGCCCTATTTGAAGGCAAAAGGTGCTAGTAAAATGCTAAATCTTTTAAATATCTAATATTTATCACTAAATCTTTATTTGCTTCCATTGTAACAAATCAGCCTTTCACCAAATTAACTGAAGCTTATCGGGTGCATACCACAGTGCTTAGAACATAATATACTTTCTGAAATCAGTAAGATTATTTAGTGTCCTAGGACACTAAATTATTTTTTAGTTAAAAAAAAAAAGGAGGGAGGAGCTTCTAGGCCAGATGAAGTAACACAGGTTTGTTACAAGGAGTGAGAGGGTCCTTATAGAACCCACAGCAAGAAGGAGCTGGCCTCATGGGAATAGAGATGCAGGCAACATCTAGTCTACTGTTTCTGACAGCTGTGTGCCCTTTCCCCTCTCCTGCCCTTAGTTTTTCTGTCTCTGAACACTCCTAATTTCTACTTCCTTAACATAACTTAACATTACCTTACAATACATTCTCAAGACCATAGAGAAGACATAAGTGTTTTCCCTTCCCTAGATTCTTGCCTTGGTCCATAAAACTGGATATTTTTCCTTATTTAGAGAGTATTGGGAAGGAAGTACACCCTCTCTTTATTCCTTCTCTCACTCCTGTCACTGAGGGTGACTTATGTGACTAATGAGACTGAGAAGAAGCTCCTTCTATGAATAGAACCAAAAGTCTTGTTGATCCCTGTTTTGGGGCCTAATTTGCCCACAAGTTTTAAATGCTTTCTCCCCTCCAGGGGTGTGTGATGTCTATACAAAATGCTCATTCAGTCATCTCTTGCCCCGCAGGTGGTCGTGGAGGGGGAGCATTATAGAATTCTAGCTGCTCTTTCTAGACACTTCAACTAGGGAGTAAAGAGTAGGAAGCCAGCCCATTTGGGTTTTGGGTCCAGATGATTATTTTCCAACTCAAATTCACTAATAACAAAGCTAATGTTTTGGTGCCTATTTGAGTCATGAGCCTTTTTTTAAGGTAATTATTGTACTTGACCTGTTTATTGCCTAACCCTAAACTGTTCTGCAGCCTCCAATTGTCTTCCTCAGTCTCTACAGCTCTTAGTTCAAACAAAAGACAGTGAAATAGTTTGAATAGCTCAGTTTAAATCAACTATCTATTCCCATTGTAAACAGTTACTCCAGTCCCCAAAGGGGAAAGGTAACTTGAGCCTAGTTCTACCTCTTCAGAATAAACTCCAAAAAAGGATAGTAAATTGGGAAGACCCACCAAGAGTCAAAGGCCTCTTTGAGTTGTAACATTCCAGGACACTAAAATAGCACATGCCCCTAAAGCTGTTACTATTTAATAGATTCCACATAATAAATTCAGTAACAGGGTGGTTCTCAATTTGACAGACAGAACATCTTTCCACCCAAACTCCACATTTAAAAGATTTAGGGTATTCCCCATTTTTGTTACAACGTGTTCCTAAAAACCATGTCATAAAATGGACAAACACTAAACAAACTATAAAAATAATATTACAATTGGGGTTGTGTGCCATCGAGTACATTATAGCCAGGTCTAATGCATCAGAGATTAAAACGCACTGACTTCCTTGTCTTTTACCCACAGTTGGAGTTCCCTCTTCAGTAGCAAGCAGAGCGGCTAGAAATGTCCAGGCCTCTCCCCACAGAGGCCTGCCCTGGTGAACACTTCAAAGACTATGATTATAAATACCAATTTCTAGTCAATTAAAATTATGCCTCAAACCTTATAAATGGGCATGATGTTCTCTACACAATGATTAGGCTAGGACCAATATATTGTTAGCATATAAATGTGTGACTCAAAGTCATACTTCTGTAAATAATTAATTTTATAGCCTCAAAATTTGACCTAAAACATGCAACTATAATAAACATCAAATACCTAATTTAATTTTGCTTACAACCTAGCCATTAAGGGAAATGGTTTGGCTAGCCAAGGGCTCTCAAAGAGCCTGCGCGTGTAAGTTGAAACTGAGGTTTTCTCTTTCTCTACATATTTCAATAAAGCTAGCAGGGAATTCAAAGGTATTCTACTGACCTGGGAGATGAACCCAAAGCACTAAACCAGGTGCTCAATAGAGCTTTGTTGTTAAGGCTAATGATAGGGTTCCTCGGAACAGAAAGCATTTTAAAAGTCAGGGATGACCCAACACTCCTCTCCGTCACCTTTTCTCGTTAACAATTTCATCTACAAGTCCCTGCACACCACACACTCAGATCCAACAGTGCCATTGTCATTTCTTCCCACTTGCCTTCTGCCTGCTTGACCTTTGTTGGACCGTGGACCAGATGACAGGAACAATTACCAGGTCATTAGCATGCTGGATTATTTAGGGGAGGCTCACTGCCTAAATGAATAAATTTTTACCATAGAAGTATACGTATTTTTTCTTCTGTTCTACTTCAAACCATAACCCTGTACATGACTCCAACAACTGTAAGATAAAAGACTGGAACTTGCAGAACAGTTCTGAGTACAGCATCGTTATACCTTTCAATCTCTCAGGTTTAAGGAAAGCCTAGAAATTTTTTAAAAGTGTATTCCTTGTTCGTGTAACAGTTGGGGCCATAGCAGGCAGTAGGTCAGCTCACCTACAGATGGTCATTGAAGGACATGGGCTCCTTGGGTTTTGTGGCTCTGCCGATGCGCAGGGTCTTTTGTGTTCATCTGCACATGGCTACGGAAGGGGAAAGACAACGGAGAGGTCTGCATACAGAGTTTGCTTGGAGTAGGCTGGAATGTGCACATATTCCTTCACATTCATTGGTTAACTCACCCTCATAACCACACTTAACTGCAAGGTTAGCTGAGAAAAATAATCTAGCTCCATGCCCAGGACAAAGAAATGGTTTTTAATAAAAGCTAGCCCTGGCTGGTGTGGCTCAGTGGAGTGAGCACCAGCCTGCCAACCAAAGGGCTGCTGGTTCAGTTCCCAGTCAGGGCACATGCCTGGGTTGCAGGCCAGGTCCCTGGTGGGGGGCATGTGAGAGACAACCACACATTTATGTTTCTGTTCCTCTCTTTCTCCCCCTCTTCCCTCCATCTAAAAATAAATAAAATCTTTTAAAAATAAATAAATAAAAGCTAGTAGTCTGCCACACCCCATCTTTTCAAATCTTTAAAATAAAAATAATGAATTCAGAGACCTAAAATGGCCAAATAAATAATATAAATGACTGACAGGGGACTGGTGGAAACTCTCCAAAACTGGAAAACGTTCCACGTCCCTACATTTGAATCCAGCACAAAAATTATGGGGATTATGGTCAGATATGATTTTTCAAGAAAAGTCAGAAATCGGGAAGGGGCAGGGGTTAATGTGAATTCTTCCAATATTAAAATGTTGGCAACTATTCAATATTTTGAAAAATAATATGCAGCTTACACAAAGGCTTTTGCATGCTCTATTTGGCCCAAAAGTATGCAAATTGCAAACCACCTTAAAAATTTAACTAGGCTGTAAAAACAAAACTTATTTTTTTAAAAAGATACAAGTTAGTACCCTGATACATAGGCTGAAGCTAGTAACAGAGCAAGTGAACTTTAGAATGGAGGCATGGGCATCAAGTAGGATCAATGAGCTACCGTGTGCTGAATGGGCAGCACAACCGCATGTAAAGCAGTGAATGGCAGAGACTGCCTCTACCTGCATAAATCCTGCTAACAACAAAAATAATTATGAGGAGACTCAATCATATTTCTTAATGTATTAATAGTTTTGGAAATTAGAACAGGATTTGTTTATTCATTTAACAAATATTTATAGTATGTACAAGATATTGTTAGCTGCTACAGAGAAAATAAGAATGATTCCGATTAAACTCTTCTCTGGAGGAAATTATATTTTAATAAGGAAATAATGTAAGTATATAATGAGCTATAATATGAGGTCAAAATCAAAAGAGCCATAAGTGAGTTATGGCTATAAAGTTCAGATAAGGAGGAGATTATATTTGACTAGGGGTGGTCAGAACTAGCTTCCTAGAGAAAGAGGCAGGGGACAGTAAGATCTGGATATATAGAAATAGGGAGATAGACATTCCATAAAAAGCAGAAAGCATTAGCAAAGACATGGACCTGGGAAGAGTAAAGATTTGTGGGAGGGAGGTCAGTTGGCTGGAAAATGAATTACCTGAAGGCAAGCAAAATCTATAAGCATTTGTTTATTTGTTTGTTCAGTAATTAGTAACCTCATCAATGGAGCCATTCCCCTCAATGAGACAAAAATCTGTGACAAACCTCATGCAGAAAGTGAGTAAAATGTTACTGATCTAAATGTAGTGACTTCAAAATAGTGTTATTTACCATTGTTACTTGTCTTCAAGTCTTATTACATTCAGTATTCTTCTGATTTATTCATGATACAGCTGGCAACATCGCCAAGTATGGTCATGAACTTCTTGTACCAGGAATCTGCAATACGTCAAGACCTGAGCCTTCTGGTTACAAGCTGCTTTTATTACATCAGTCACCTCCTGTTCAGATTTCCAATAGGTGACATTTGCATGGTTCCATCTGTCTGATTTATCTCTACTCAAGGCCATATTGTTTCAGTGACATTTGGGAACCTTCCAAATTGTGGCTTCTGTATATTTTCAGTTGGTAGAAATTACCACTGTAGTCAATTTTTCATGATCATCTCCAAGATACTTCTTTGTTTCTTTTACAGAAATATTTTGATATTTCTTGGCCTGGACTTACAATTTATATTTGTTTTTGCAGTTCAGAGAAGTCTGTTCCTACGTCAATTTAACAGCACTGGCCAAATACATTGTAATATCTTCTATTGGGGTTAGACATATCCTTATATGACAAGGAGCAGGAAGCAGTGACATTTTAACTGATGTCTAAGTGTGATAGATTCTCCACATGGGTTAAGGTTTCCCATTAGCCCTTCTGAAACTACTCAACATAGCAAGATAACTACCCCTATTTGGATACTCTTCATTTTCCATCTCTCATCAAATCTTGTGTCAGAGCCACAGGCCACACTAATTTTGTTCCCCTCCATTATCAAGATGTTTCTATTTAGAACAGTAATAAGTATAGGTAGCTTGATATTATTAGTTTTCGGGAATAAAATGTCTGGTACATTAAGCAAGTTTTTTAAATCAGTTTTTATAGTTCTAAACCAGTATATTTATTGCCATTATTTCTTTTGGCATTTTAAACTTGGGGCTTGATTTTATCAATGCTGTTCCTATTATTATTATAAACATTATTATTTATGATCGAATGTTATCCCATAATTCAATACCTAAGTCTGAGTTTCCCGATACACAGTACAATATTCTACTTACAGCACCATGCTGCTAAAAAACTAAGTCAAAGTAAATACTCCTCATATGTATTTTTCAACTTAGAAGCATGGACTATTTATCAAAAAAAACTTCCAGATCAAGTCAGTGAGGCGAATTTATCAGAGCAAGGGCATATTTCAATTAATGGTGCTTGGCATTATACAAATTGCTCATTTTCTGAAATATATGTAAAAAGTGATCTTCAAAAAACTACTTAACACTTTTCATTTATATGTTTAGCAAATATAACCCCCAGACGTATGTCTCAAAAGCATCTATTTTATTCCTTCACAAAACGGGCAATGGAGCCTTTCTCCGTTGCAATGCCTGCCGAATGTGTCTTGACACTTACTTTGATAAAATACATTATAAAGTCAGGTTAAAACACAGTCTTAAGTATTCACCTGTATTTGTTGACTTTCCTTTCACAAGCCTAGAAGTAATGATTGGTTAATAAAAATATATAGATTTTAATGATAGTTTATCATTTTAGACATTTTTGGCACAGTTCACCAGCTATCTGAAGTTCCAAGCAGCTATATTGTATAAAGTATGCATTTTAATAAAATATTTTCATTGTCTAAGCCCACGCCTAGTTGTGGTATTCTATAAACCCAGTTTTGTAGAAAACATTTTTGCATTTATATTTACCTGGGATAATTCTTATAGACCTTTCATAATCCTGTTTTTATTGGTCCTAGTTTACTTACAAGACTGTGGTTTGAGCATTTTTATTGTAGCTATTTATTTCATCTTCTAAATGCCTGTGTTTGGTATACATTCCTTGAGAAATGTCACTGAATGACCAAAATTGATTGGGTCTCTTGGTATCAGGTTTCCAGGCTCAGTGTATATTTGCCAAAGTGTCTTTATAAAATCAAGTCTCAAAAGCACCACATCCTCATATTTTTGGAGCTAACATATAATATTGTAGAATTGTTGCAAGTGGAAACTTTCCATGTTTGGTACTTTTGAAAGAACTATAAATATAAGCAATCCAATTTAGCAATGATAAATGCTGCCTTCCAAATTCCAATCATATCTGTCCTTAGTTATAACAATTTCCAATAAAAAAAATACCTTTGGTGATGCTCAGACACATATCATTTTTAAGACCTAGAAATAAAGACCTGGACTAAGGCCAGTCACTTGAATTGTGGGGATATCCATTCCCAGGATATCTTTTATTGTTATCACTGCTCACTTGTCTGCATGATGTATTGGACTGCCCCAGCTTCCTTACCAATGGGGAAAAAATCTTTTTATTTTCCGTTATTTATCTTGTTCTTCTTGCATGCTTTCTGCCTTTCTGTAAGGTATTATTCAACTCGTTCTTTTAAATAAGTCCACAGGAACCTTGATATTGAAATATCAAATTATTATTTTGGTTTTTCTACTATCGTTTCCTTTGAATGAGAGAAGTAACTCTTTTGAAAGTAAAGTTCTCAAGGTTCCTTTATATTCTTTGAAATAAATGGAATGGGACAGGAAATTTTCAAACAAGTTAATGACCACTTTTCATTTAACGACTCAATCTCAATTGCTGTATTTTTCCCATTGTATGATGACATTGGCTGTGTACGCATCATATATTTAATAACAGCCTTTTAGGGAAAAATACTACCACATTAATGCACACAATTAGTTTTTGCTAACTGAGAAGAGCATATGTTAACTCATAGAAATATATATCACTCACTTTTTTAGTATCTTGGTGGTACAGACACAGAGAAATCTCTCAGAAGGACTTGCTGGCCAAGTATGGGGATGGTGATCAGCAGACAGCCTCCAACTCTCAGCTCTTTTGGGGTCTGCTTCAACTGCCCAGCGCCACTCAGCCTAAGGTCAGACCCTTGGCAGGCCAGCCATTTCTAGAATAAGCAGGGTGAGAATAAAAAGGACCAGCAATTTTGGCCCGACCCAGGACACTCTGACAGGCAATATTCTAGTGGTCCACACCCTCGGGAGCTTCCCAGGTAAACTCTGAATCTGGCTCCCACACACAGAGAGCAAGGAGAGACCAAAGGGAGAGGCAGGCGACTGCAGATTGGTAGGGGGCGATTTTAATAAAAAGGGAAGTTACATACACGGCTTGTAGTAGGCAGCCACAAAATAAGTAGAGCTCTGCATGTGCCTGCTAGAATCTTAACAGTTTATGGTGAACTTGAACTGGGTTCCATCACGTGTACCATCCAGATGTTCTCAACAGCACCTAAATTTCTCAAGGCTGCATCCTTGAAGCAGCTCCCACAGTGAGAACATTGGGCGGGGCGTATATTTTGAGGACAGGAGAGGGGGTGAGGAGCCTCTGATTGCCTGGGTCCAGCTTGTGGTGAATCAACAGTCACATCCTCTCAATGACCACCTCCAATGCTCCATGCCTTGTGACTGGCTGTTACAATCTCACATGCCCCCTTCTTTTGCAATGGGCCCTGAGTGGTCAGCAAGGAGTTTCACTAGCATGGAGGTCACTCATCTTGTGCAGTTATCTGGCTACATTGGAGGCAGCTACCACAGACACAAACTAGGCACATGCAAGAGAAAACAGATTAAGATAATGATCCCCAAAACAAGTAACGATTTCTTCCACAAAGAGCCCCATGATGCAAACCACAGATTTACTAAGTCACCTAGGCTGGGGGTTGGATCAATCAGGGCATTCACTTGTGCCCCCATGTAATTTAATAAGATAATGCATTTAGCAGACACATCAAGTCTGAAGATACAACATTCTGTTTGAATAATGGCACAGGTGCCTCCTTGTGAAGCAGTTATAATGTCCAAGGCCATTGTATTTCTGGAGGAAACTTTTCTCATTAGACACATTTTGGTGTTCAGTACAGACAGGCTTTGTTGGCTATCACTTAAGCCTCCCTGAGTGAATTTAGTAAGGGCTTCTGTGTGTGTATAATGTCTTCCAGGCCAATGGAGGAAAAAAAGACTGTACCCAAATGATTGTACCAGTGGAAAACAAAACGTGCCCATCTGGCCTTGGAGAGAGAGGTTGGCAATTTTTTGTTACTGTGGGGCCAACTCTCCCCTGTGCCCAGGGAAAACCCAGGGTACAGCAGCCCAATCACCCAGACGGAATCCACAGCTAAATATTTGTGCCGCACAACCACTGAGTCCCATTCAAGGATATCAAATAAATACCTGGGTGGCACAACCACTCAGTGCCAAGCCAGTCTCTACCCTTTAATGTGACGGAATGACTACATAGTTTCATTGAGTATATATCCCACATTCATTGTACAACTGGATTGGTTATGTTTGGAGTTGATTTTTTAGTTAATTTGGGGGGATGTTGTAAGAGAAGAGTCCAATTTCATTTTTCTGCATATGGGTATCTGGTTTTCTCAACACCATTTATTTAAATGACTATCCTTTATCCACAGTATATTCTTGGCACTCTTGTCAAAGATCCATTAACCTTATATGTATGGGTTTACGTTTGGACTCTGTTACTCTGTTTCATTGGTCTCTATGTCTGTTTTTATGCCTGCATCATACTATTTTAATTACTTTTGCTTTGTAGTATATTTTAAAATCACTAAGTGTGATAACCCAACTTAAAAATGGCCCAAAGAACTGAATAGACACTTCTTCAAAGAATCATACAAATAGGTAACATATGAAAAGTTGCTCAACATCACTAATCATTAGGGAAATGTAAATCAAAACTACAAGAAGATATCGGCCCACATTTGTTAGGAGAGATATCAGAAAGAAAAAAAAAGATAGTGAATGTTGGCAAGGATATAAAGAAAAGGGAACCCCTGTACATTGTTGGTAGGAATGTAAATTGGTACAGCCACCGTGGAAAATAGTGGGGATGTCCCCCAGAAAACTAAACGTACAACTACTCTAAGATACAGCAATCCCACTTCTGGGTGTATGTCCAGAGGAATAGAAATCAGGATCTCAAAGAGATATCTGCACTCCTATGTTCACTGCAGCTTTATTTACAATAGCTAAGACATGAAGGCAACCTAAATGTCCACCAATGGATGAGTGGATAAAGAAAATGTGGGATATACAATGAAATACTATTCCTCCTTAAAACAGAAAAAAAAATCTGTCATTTGCAACATCAGTGAATCTGGAGGACATCAGATTAAGTGAAATAAGCCAGACACAGAAGAACAAGTACTATGATACTACTTATACAGTGAATCTAAAATAGTCGAACTCACGAAAGAAGAGGGTGTAGTGGTGGTCACCAGGAGCTGAGGGCAGGAGGGAAAAAGTATTAGTCAGCAGGTAGAGAGCTGTGGTTGCACAACATGAATAAGGCCTGGAGATCTACTGTACAGAGAGTAGTTAACAATGCTGTATTCTACGTTTCAAAATTTCCTAAGAGGCCACGCTGTAAAGTACACGATCTTCTAACCACTATGCTGTAAGACTAATATAGAATAATATTTAATGTAAACTGTAATTGAAAAATTTAAAAATATGTAAATAATTTAATTTACTAGTAAAAGGAGAGAAGATGAACTACTGATGTGTTTTATCTCTCTAGTTATTGATATAGCAATTTTTCAATAAAATTATTAAAGCAAAAAAAATTTCTTAAGAGGATAGATTTTGTGGTAAGTGTTCTAATAGCAGTAGCAGTAGCAGTAGCAGCAGCAGCAGCAGCAGCAGTAGCAGTAACAGCAGCAGCAGTAACAGCAGCAGTAGTAGCAGTAATAGCAGCAGCAGCAGCAGCAGTAACAGCAGCAGCAGTAGTAGCAGTAGCAATAGCAGTAGCAGCAGCAGTGGCAGTAGCAGCAGCAGCAGCAGCAGCAACAGCTGCAGCAGTAGCAGTAGCAGCAGCAGCAGTAGCAGCAGCAGTAGTGGCAGTAATAGCAGCAGCAGTAACAGCAGCAGCAGTAGCAGTAGCAGCAGCAGTAGCAGTAGCAGCAGCACCAGCAGTAGCAGTATGCAGTTGGGTGGGAGGATGGACAGGTTTATGCCACAGATTGTGGTGATAGCTTCACAGTGTATACACTACCTCCAAAGTCATCAAAGTGTAGGTATTAATTATGAACAGCTTTTTCGCATATCACAAATATAATAAAATGTTGTGAAGATTTAAGAAAACAGAGACACAACAGCTGATTATAGTGCGTAATCCTGGATTAGACCATAGATTGGGAAGGAAAAAAAGCTATAACAAATTTTTAAGACAATGTTAAAAATTTGAATATGGGTTTGATAATATCATATTATTATTAAATTCCTATATTTGATCATTTTACTCTGTTGCAGTGTGAACAAACCATCTTAAAACGTAATGACTTAAAGCCATAACTATTTATTCCTTCCCATGGCTCTGTGGGCTGGCGGGGTAACTGCTGCAGTCTGAGTGGGTTCCGCTGGAGCTGTGCGGTCTAGATGGCCTCACTCATATTAACAGCACTTGGGTTGATGTAAACCAAGGTGACAGCTATGTGTCTCTCGTCCTCTGGCAGCCTGGCCCAGCTTGTTCACACTGTGGCAGAAAGGTTCCCAGCATCAAGAGAGGGCAAGCCCCAAAGCACAAGCACTTTCCAAGCCTCTGTTGCATCAGTGTTTAATATCCTGTGTCCAAGGCAAGTCACATGGCTAAACTCAGATTAAAGAAGTGAAGAAGTTGATTCCCCTTTTGATGGGAGGAGCATCTAAGTCACGTTACAAAAGGACATGCAAACAGATATAGAACCATTTGGCCATTTCACAACCCGTCATGCTATAATTAAGAATATCTTTGTTCTTTGAAAATGCACACTGAAGTAATTCAGGATAAAGGTGTTTAATGCCTGCAACTCTCAGATAGTTGAGGAAAAATAATGTCTGCTGCATGTGTACGGAGAGTGAGAAGAAGCAAATGTAGCAAAATGCTAACAACTGCTAAATCGGCATGATGGCTGAATCTGCACGATGGGAACAAAAGACATGGGGGAGTTTTTGTACTGTTCTTACAGCTCTTTAAGTTGACAGTTATTTCACAATAAGAAGTGTTTTTTAATCCTACTGAAGTGTTGGATCACCTCAGTTTGACCCCAGGGTTATGGGGTTGCTGAGTAAAAGGAACGCACGTACAGGAATAACGTGGGTGGGATGAGAAGTGGGCCCTTAAGGGAGAGTGCTGGGAGGCCACTGCAAGGGTGGCAGGTGTTCCGGGTTTAGGTATTCGCCTACTTAGCGAAACTCATATCTGTAGCTTTTTCCTCATATGAATTCTGTATCATGGGAAGTTGTACCATCTCTCTGTAACGTTAGGTAAATCTTTAGAGTGCTGGGGAGCACCTGAGTGACCTTCAGGTCACACCAACCTCTCCTCGCTTTGTGTCAGGTCCAGGTCTAACTGGCACAATGTCATGCCATTTCTGCCCCACCTTATTCTGCCCAATATGGGACACCAGAATAATGATTTAAAAAATGGCATTGGGGTGCTTAAAATGCATTCCTAATTATTAACAGCTGAATTAATTATTTAATTGAGTATTATAAAGACAATAAAAGAAATAACTCACATTATAATATGTCTACCGTGTGCAAATAGGATCAGTGGTTTTCAAAGTGGTCTCCAAACCAGCAGCACCAGCCACACCTGAAAACGTGTTACAGGAGCAAATGCTTGAGCCCCAGGCCTACTGAATCAGAAACTCTGGGGACGAGGCCAAGAAATCCATGTTTAAATAACCCTCTAGGTGAGCCTGACACCCGCTAAAGTTTGAGAACAACTTCTCTGGATACCAGACCAATCAGAGCCACATCAGAGATTAAGAATTCCTCACTCTACCAGCAAATGACATTTAACAATAGCCAGCTGCTCCCACATCCATTGACCTGGCAATAGATTAAGCCTTCCGGAGGCTCTCTCTCTGACTGCCCGATGCATGGCCGCGTTGGCTCTTGCGGCCTCGAGACCTACATTTCAATTTTCAGTCCTGAAAAACCAGTTTCCAGGATGACACATCCCACATCCACTTCCTACTGCTCCTGTCACTACAGTTGGACCCTGGTTCTCATATTCCTGTCGTTTACTTCAGGGTTCGTGACTTTAGGAACTCCACCACGTGACAAGTTTCAACTTAATGCCAGCTTGAACCGGAGTTGAGCCTGCTATCTGACTTAAACTAGATGGTTGACCAGCTCCGGCCCCATCCCATACCTTTCCCTATTTAGTGCTATTTCTCTCCCTTCTTACCAACAGAAGTGGCCAAGTTGCCACATAGGCTAAAAACCTGGTACATCATTGTGATTTGTCTGCTTTCCTTATGCCCTAAAATTCAGCCCCCAAAACAAAATTATTCTACTAAACCAGTGATTGTCAATCATCATTATAAACTGAACTGTGCCCCCATCAAATTCACATGTTTAAGTCCCAACCCACAATGTGACTGTATTTGGAGATAGGCCTTTAAGAAGGTAATTAAGTTTAGGTGAAGTCATAAGAGTGGAGCCCTAATCTGATAGGACTGTTGTCATTGTAAGAAGAGGAATGGATCTCTTTCTCTCCACAAGCACACAAAGGAAAGGCTGAGGGAGGATACAGTGAGACAGTGGCCATCTACAAGCTAGGAAAGAGAAGCCGCACAGCACCTTGATCTTGCACTTCTAGCCTCAAGAACTGTGAGAAAATAAACTTCTGTGGTTTAAGCCACTTGGTCTGTGGTATTTTGTCATGGCAGCCCAATCAGACTAATACAATCATCTAGGGGAAGTTTTAAAAAATACGTACTCCAAAAGAACAGCTCAGTCTGTCTGAGGTGTGCTTCTTGCATTAGCACCTGTTAGAAGCTTCCAAGATTGTTCCTTGTACAGCCAAGGTTAAGAACCACTGGGACCGTCCCTAGTTTATCAGATTTAACCCATAGGCCTATTTAAATTAAAAGTCTGTCCCACTGACATCACTTAGAGGATAGGTTTAAATTTAGACGTATTTGTCCTCCTATTTCAAGGAATCTCCAAATAGATAAGAAGACATGATTATAGCTTGCCAGCTGGAGCAACAGAATGTGAACTGAGCTTGAAATTAAAATAACTTTAGAATGAATCAGTCCAAGATTTTTAATATAACTTATTAAAAATCTCATTTTCTGTTGGAATTTTCAGAAAAAGAAACAAAATTAGTAAATAAACTCTTAACAACCATGCAAATAAGACAGAGTTCTAAGCTTAGAGCACAACATTTGCGAAACATTGTCTAAATTTGAACTAAATCAAAAGTTGCCAGTAATATACATAATTCACCTTCTCAGGAGAATAGTACAGCATGGCTGTAAGTAAATGGAAATTTTTCTTTAAGAAATCCTACTAATATCTTCAAATTGGAAAGAAGGTGTATATTAGACAGGGTGCAACTACAGAAAATGAAATTCACTCTAGTTAGTTACATTTGAAGGATTTGAAGAAGAAACAGTATTTGAAGAAGGAAATTAAATGATTACAAAAACGTTGGAAGGCCAGAAGAAGCAGGATTGAATCTGAACAGCTCCCAAAGCCACACTGCCTCTGTTGTGATCAGGAAAGCTGCTTCTCTAGCAACATTCAAGAGCCACCTTCTAAACAACTAGAGAAGCTTTAACAGAGGACCCCAGAACCATGCCATGTCTGCCATCCTCTATCTATGTAAGTCAAGTGGATGTCCCACAACCTGCTTCTCTACCAATGTGACTCGATGAGTACTCAATGTATCATAAAAATGCTTCTGATTGACGTACTCTAAATGATGTCCAGAACCCTAGCTGCAAGGGAGCTCAGGAAATGCAGTTTTTCAGTTTCTCAGCCTTTGAGACCAGAAGATTGAAATATTTATTTATAAAGCCACTCTCTGTATACTTAGCATCCACGTCTAACCCACTTTCCACAATTATATTTCCAAACAACAAACAACCTCCACACCATGCCTATCTGCTGCACTTTTCCAGCTGTAGACTAGAAGCCACAGGAGACACTCAAGAAGATTGCTAGCGTTCCAGACATACTCCTTTCTCTATTTTCCCTTGATAATTAGGATCGATCATGTCAGCCAAAACAGAATTAGTCTCCTTTTCCTAAAATGGCCAGTCGTATCCATCCCCTAAGGGAAGTAATCCTCTCTTAGCTATGAACCATTGTAAACCAGCAGAGCCAAAACTTCAGCAGCAAGAAGGAAAAGTTTGTAAGCAGATCATTTGCTATTGCATTGGTGTAGTAGTAAGAGATGCCATTCCCAAGTCTCTCAGACTCAGATTTTGTTTTCAGACCCTGTGCATTCCAGCTAGAGGAGAAATACGTTGGTCAGAGGTTCAGAGTAAATTGCACATCTGTAAGACAGCACTCCTCATGAGGTGTTATTTCTTAGATACTGCCATAACTGAGTCTTCAGTGGTCCATTCCACCATTTCATAAGGGAAACTACTTCTGTGTAGATATTACCAGTGAATCTAGAAATATGAACCTGTGCTTTATTTTTGGATATTAGTTCTGTGATCAGAGAAAGTATTGTGTGTGATACTATAAATAAGCTATTTCTTGACCCCTCGGGTATTTGCTGGCAGAAACATAATAAGCAGAGAAGGCAAAACAAATCCAGATTGAGTCGTCCCTTTCCAGAGAAGAAAATTCCTACTCTTGCCATGATGGCAGGAGCTTAATAATCTATCTATTACTGAGCCACCAAAGTGATACTCTGTTTCTGGCAGTTGGGACACTCAGTTGACATAGAGCCATATCAACTATGGTGGAGAAAAACTCATGTTACTAAGCTGATATATAACTTCACCTGTGCCACCAGGTCCACCCTGTTCATTAACCTAGTGAGAGAGCACTGGAGTGGCTAGAGAAAGGCTTTATCTCCCATGCATTAACCACCATGTTCATTTGATTTTGAGAAATCATCTTCCAAAGTGGAATGTTTCAGAGAGCAGTCATAAAGAACACATGACTCTTCTCGGTCCATCTACCTACCTCTTCCTCAGACTTCCTTGTCCCAAATCCTCCAATCTTGTATTACCCAACCCGTTAGCCATTAGCTGTTGCCCATGAATCAAAATATATAGATACGTTCAGTTATTTTTCATTCTAGACAAGGTAAACCACTAGACCATATCACTGTATGTTCTGCACACTGAGAGGACTTCCTTCCTCCCAGTCTCTACTAATAATATTCATTGCTCCTTGGGGAATGCAGGTATCTGATCCGGCTGTCGGTGTGAAAGCAATATTGGTAGTGAGGGTGCTGCAAGTGGAGAACAGTCATCTCCATGCAAGGGATCTGCTTCAGAAAAGGCTGTTACAGAGACTTCAAGCGGGACAGGATAAACATTGGCCGGTAGGGAAGAAACGCTTCGACCGGCAAGGGAGACTTGGTGAGGTTCAGGCGTCCTGATTTACCCAAGTTCTCCTAAATGACATTATTTAAGTTATGAGATCTAACTGTTTCTAAGGCAATGTTTTCAATTTTGTGAAAAATAAATGGCAAAACTATAAATTCAACCCACCTTATAGTCAAAACCTGCAGCATCAGACTTTCCATCTGAATTCCAAGTAAATTAGTCTTGAGGCTGCAAAAGATGAGAGAGCCTTTAAGGATAGTTGTAAAATTTTCTTGATTTTCAGATGGTTCCTAGAGCTGAGAATTTAAAATACTGAGCATATTTCTTTCTTTCTTGCAGCTCACCAGCATATTTTAGGGAAAAAAAAAAACAAGCAACTCCCAAGACCCTGTCTTCCTGGTGTCCCTACAATGGTCGGTCAAAATGTATGACCAGAGGTGATCATTTAAGTAACTCCTCACTCTGTGCTGCAGTTGCCTTTAACAAAATCATGTCCAATTCCTTTGTGTTTAAATCCTCACCCAAGGACATGCTTATTGAATTTAGAGAGAGGGGAAGAGAGAGAGGGAGAAAAACAACCTAAGCATGTGCCCTAACTGGGAACGGAACCCATGACCTGTCGGTTTACTGGACGATGCTCCAACGCACTGAGCCACACGGGCCAGGGCAAGTGCTTTGGTGTTTATTGCCCATAACCACTAATTATCACCTGGGCCACAGCTGCACACAACAGAATCCACCTTAACTGGTTTAAGCTGAATGTGTTTTATATAAGGAGTTATGTGCTCCCATAAGTCTTGAAGGGCTGCAGGAGCAGGCTCCAGGCTAATCTCCCAGGACCAACTCCTAGCCCTTAGGACCACGCGGCCTCTGCTGTGATTGAGAAACTGACCATCACCACCGCAGGAAGGTAACATCAAGAGTCCATTGGTACTATTGCTGACTGCCAACCACACTCACTCTGACATGACTGGGAACCCTGCCGTCACAGGACACCTGACACACTGGGAACACAGAGGCACCACACTGTGACAGGACACAGATTAGGAAACCATCTGCTATGTTAGTGAGTCGCGGTGTCATAGGCTGGCTCCAGAACCACGGCACTCCCCCTCCACCTGTGCCCCCCACCCTACCTCTCTTGCCAATGTCCATTTTGTAGTCAGGGTCTCACGCAACAGCATCTGATTGAGGAAGCATATAGCATATCCAAAACTCTGATCTCTGGTGATCTGGGAGTGTAGTTCCAGCGCACCCGAAAAAACGTGGGGTGGAGGTTGAGTTAGCCATTGTGTTGTCGTCCCCCTTCCAGTGTGTATCAGAGACGCTTTAAAATCCCAATTGGCCTAGAAAATTCACCACATCAGGCCTTATTTTTTCCTCTGCCCCGTGACTGTTGGGAAGACAGGTAAAATTCACAGAGTCAAAATTAGAACCGATGATTCACATCCACAAACTGTACTAGAAGGCAAACCATATTGAGAGGTTTATAAAAACCCGTGGTGTTTTAACAGCTTCCCTGAGGTATAATTGACGTGCAATGTACTGCATGTATTTAAAGTATCAGTCCACGGCTGATATATGTACGCACCCACGGAAACACTGACACATCAAGATAATGAACATGTCCACCCGCCTCAGAAGTTTTCCCAAAACCCTTATAGGCCAGCTTTATGGGGGTTCTTTTTAAATTAATATTGCATCAAATCAGCCAATTCATTCTTTTTGCATATTGATCGAATATATTCTTTGTGCTTTTCACACAGTTTTTGACTTAATGTTCAATTTTTTTTTTATTTTTCAGTTAAAGCAATCCATTCTTAAAAAGGGGAACAAAACAACAGAGCAGGATATATTCTCAAATCCAAAAATCTAATCTCTCAGTACAAAAGTTCTAATTCATTCAGAAACAATCCAGATAAAAGCTTACCATCTTGGGGGGCACAGCCCTAGTTCGCTCCTTACCCACCACGAACATCCATGTACCTAGACAGACATTATAAACTATCGGGCCTATGCATGTACTGATGTATAGTGAATACCACAAGTATCTCTCCAAACTGGGACCAGTGTGAAAAGATTTTCTTTGCTGCAACTGAGAAAACATCCTATTAATCGCAGTGTCTGTCAGTGACGGAGATGAGCGAATCGTACAGCACACGTACAACTTGCAGCCAGTGAGATACAAAAGGGACGATAAATGAGAGATGAGAGGGGCCGAAAAAGATCCTGTATTTGCTAAATAAAACAAACCAAAAAATTCTGATATTAAGTATATGAGAAAGAATGCCAGGCAGTAAAACAGTTCTCCTCAAACAGCAATATAGCACTAAACACTACCAAGGGAACAGTGTAATACATTTCAAATATATTGCCCCAAAATTCTAGTATTTAGAAATGTGACATGAACATAAATAGGATAGGAGCCACTGGGAGGAAAATAACACATTTAAACCGGTGGTTCTCAGGCTTTGCATGCTCAGAATAACCTGGAGGGCCGCTGCTGCTGCTTTTCCTTCTTCTCCTTTTTCTATTTCAGATCCTGATTTTATTCTTTTATTTGTATTTTTAATATTTATTTCATTTTTCAATTACTGTTGACAAACAATATTATACTAGTTTGGGGTAAAAATGTGACAAGGTTAAGTAGAAATTAGCAATTATAAAAATAGTCATGGGGATGTAAAGTCCAGCATAGGGAATACAGTCAATAATATTGGAATAACTGTGCACAGTGTCAGATGGGCACTAGATTTATATAACACTTGGTAAGTTATGTAAATGTCTACTCACTATGCTGTTCACCTAGAGGGCTTCCTTTCCAGTATCTGCTGCATTGATTGGTCACTTGGAAAAATAAATAGGGCACAATCCCTTGTGAATGAATGGCTTTTGAGGGAATCAAGGAATGATGAATAAGGTGACAAAGAACAAAAAAAGAAAACAGACTGAAAAAATCAGATGTGCATGAAGTCAAAATTTAGTGTGACAGAAACTTGGAAAATGCCACGAAATAGAAGCTGTCGGGAATGTGCAGGTGCTTGGGAAAGCCTTCCCATGGGACACAGAATAAAGGGTTATACAAATCTTATCTAATTCTGGAAGGAAAGCTGACATCTGGGTGACATACACATAACACTAAAGCAAAAACTTAAAATAGAAAAGATGGGTTGTTTTGACTCTGTACAAATTATAAACTCTTATAGTATAAAAGTAATACCACAAACAAGACTGTCTAATGAATGACAAACAACCATACTTGGTAAATAATTACTGTTTCTAACATAAAAGTAACTTATAAATCAGAAAATGAAAATTATTGAAGGACACAAAAAGACAACCACATACACACACACATATCACAGTAAGTGATAATACTTTCCCATCCAAAAAAAACTAAATTAAAAAACAAAATATAAACTGGTGTTAACTATAATCAAAGACATAAAATACATTGACTTTTTTTACCCATTAGATTGGCAATAATTAAGAAGATTGATGATATCCATAGTTGGTCAGAATATAGGGAAATAGAAAGTCTCAAACACTGTTAGATGGTTTAGGTCAGAAATACATATTAAAAAATCAACACTGATTTAGCAGTTCCACATCAAAGCATTTCTCCTGAAGAGATGTCAATTTCAATTTGAAATTTAACAAGTGAAAAAGAAAATTTATACTCCCAACAATACTTGTTAATCTCCCACTATTTTCTTATCTTACTAAATGGCACCTCCAGATACCTAACTGCTCCCGAAAGAAACTTGGTTATCCTGGATTCCTCTTTCCCCTCACTTTCCTCATCCAGTTCAGCAAGTCTTTTGAACTCTACCTCTAAATTTACCCTCGTCTCTCCTCCCCGCTGTTCACACTGTAATCCAAACCACTATCATATCTTCCCTGTATTCTTGCAATAGCTTCCTGACTAATCTGGCTTCTACCTTCATGATCTGACCCCAACCAGAAGCCAAAATTAAGGCCTTTAATTAAAAAGTTGTATGTTTTAAAGGAAATGCTCAAAGTCTGTAATTTCTACTATCTTTAAAAACTAATCACCAAATAACAACAAACGCCCCTCTACTCCACATTCTATTCTAGTATCTTCTCTGCTCCCTTTTATAGCAATAAATAAATAAATAAATAAATACTCCATTGTCTGTAGCCTCCATCTTTATTTTCTCTCCTCTTATCTTTCTCAAACCCTTTCTCATCAGGCTTTCAACACCTCCTACCAAGACCTCCTTTGCGTGGATATCATGTACTTTACATTATTAAATTCAACAACCAATACTCAGTTTTCTTCCTACTTGACTTCCCAGCAGCATTTGAAATAATGGATTATGCTTCCTCCAATACTTCATTTATTTAGTGCTTTAGATACCACAACCCTCTGACTTTCCTCCTACCTCCAACCATTCCTTTAGTAGCTCTTCTCTCCATGTGATCTCTAAGTGTTGGGATTCCCCAGGCTCCTTCCTCAGACATCTCCTCTTCTCTCTTCTTACTCACTCCTCACCTGGTTCCATCCCTACAGCTTTAAATACCATTCAAAAGTGAATATCTCCAAATTTGTGTCTCCAGTCCTGACCTTTCTCCTGAATTGCCAACTCAACATTTCTCCATAGAAGTGTAATAGACATCTATAGCTTAATATATACAAAATGTAACTCTTATTTTCCCCCTCAAAACTTCTCCTTTCCTGTCTTCTACATTTCCAAAACCGGAACCACCCTTCACCATATACCACAAAACTATTAGTCTTGCTTGACTTGTTTCTCTCTCAAAGACTGTGTATCCAATCCATCAGCAAATCTTAGCTCTTCCATTTCAGTACATTTGGGACCTAGTAACGTTTCACCACTTCTGCACTATCACCCGCGTCAAAGCCACCATCATTCTTGCCTGGACTGTTGTAATAGTCTCCTAATTCACCTCCCTACTTCTATCATTTCCTCCTTCATACAACAGTTGAGGTGATCTAAAAACTTGAGATCCTGTCACTCTCCTGTTCAAAACCTTCCAATATTTTCCATTCTATTCAGGTAAAAAAACGAAAAAACAAACAAACAAAAAAACACTAAAATCCTCACCATGGACTTCAAGAGCCCTGGCTACCTCTCTGACAGCATCCTCTAGTGCTCTCCTCATATTCTACGCTCTGTGTCTAGCCACTCAGGTCTCCTGGACTGTTTAGGCCCACCAATTAGAAGACCAGTGTGTTTGCCGATCCCACCATTCCCCCTGCCCAGAACAATCATCCCCCACCTATTGGCTTGATTCACTTTTCAATTCTTGTAACAGATCTTTGTTAAGTATCCTCTCCAATAAAAGTCTTTCCGTACCACCCTACCTGAAACAGCACAAGCACAAGTATACATAGGCCTGCCATTACTCTGCTTTAATTTTTACATAAATTTCCACCTGATGTTCTGTTATAAGAAGCCAGAATATCAGCTTGAAAAGGGCAGGGACCTCCTCAGTTTTGGTCATGACTGAAGTCGTGGCATCTTCTACTTTCTAGGGCCTAGAACAGGGCTGATGGGAGATGATTGCTCTAAAAATATCTGATGCAAGACAGATTGAGTAAATGCATGATTCCCTTGCTCTTTCACCTAAAATTATCACCGCAACACACTTAAATTTCTCAAGCAGCATTTTAAGGCTTTGAAAATATTCTGCTTACAGTAAAATCTAACTGCCAATCATAGCCCCCGAGGCCCTGGAGGATCAATCTCTGACGATTTCTCCATTCTTCGTTTTCTCCATCTCTTTGTGGATGAATGCACTGGAGCTACATCGGCCATATTTCTGTTCTTCAAACACTCAAGGTCATCCCAGATCAGAGATGGAACACCCCCTAGAGAATTCTCTCTTCTGGTCTCCTTCTGTTCAGGCTTCTGATAAAATCCCATTTCCTTAGAAAAGCCTTTCTTGACTATACAAGTTAATGTTACCTATCCTTCTCATTTAGGCACTTCATATTTATTTATTTTGTTTTCTTCAAGCACATCTCACTATTTGCGATTATCTCAGTTACTTATTGTTTGGTCTCTTCTCAAGAATGTCATTTTCATGAAAGCAGAGATCTCAAATTCACTATTATGTCACCAGGATTTAGAATAATGTCTGGCACATAAAAAACACACAATAAAAATTTACTGAATAAAATGTACAATGATACATATATATTTGTACCTTTAAACCAATGTTATCTATAAAGGCTCAACTGAAAATAATTTAAAATACACCAATGGAGAATTAAAGCATTTTTTAACAATCCATGTACTGGATCACTTTACAACCATTAGTAATAATAATACGCACCTGTATTTATTGATATGGAATAGTGACCATAATATATAAATAAATAAATAATAGTACATTGTTTGATCCAATTTTAGTACAAATGCTTTTATGACTGCGTAGTTATATGTCTGTTAAGATATTTGCCAAAATACTAGCAGTTATTTTCTTTGAGTGGTAGGATTTCATATACTATGTAACTCTTTTGCTTTTTTCATAGTTTGGGTTTGTTTATAATGAGCAAGTATTATTTAAAATCAGCTTTTATTTTGAAGGAGAGAACAGCATGGGTGTTCTTTTCTATGAATGTACAACACAACTCTAATCTTCCTGCTTTAAAGCAACATAAAAATGCCACGCTGAGTAACTTTAATGTTTACAAACAGAGAGACAGCCCTGTCCAGGGGCTCAGTTGATGGGAGCATTGTCCTGTACACCAGAAGCTTGCGAGTTTGATCCCAGCCAGGGGCAGATGAGAGGCAACCGATCAATATTTTTCTCTCACATCAATGTTTCTCTCTCTCTCTTTCTCGCTCTTCCTCTCTCCCCCTTTCCTCTCTCTCTGAAGTCAATAAACATATTCTTGGGTGAGGATTAAAAAAATAGAGAAACAGTATTGAAAATTTCCCAAATACATACTACTTTTGTAACAGGGAATAAAAACTTTATACTACTCTGACTAACCATGAAATAAAGTTAGAATAAGAGACAACTGTAATAACATAATCAATAAAGTATATTAACATCTAAAAAAAGAAAATGTACGAGAGAATCATATCACAATCCCATTATACAACTACTGACATTTCTATATGGTCCCCCCCACACTTGATATGTACATGTATTTTTACAAAGTTGTAAAAATAGTGTATATGTAATTTCATATTCTACCAAAATAAAACAATATGATGGAAATGTTTAACAATGTACTAACAAAGTTATAAAATGAACTCATACACTAACAGTTTCCTCATGAGCATACCGCAGGCACCAGCAGCTCCAGTTTGTACAGGGAATGGCCTTGACCGCAAGGCTTCGGCCGATGCAGATCACTCAGCCACAGGAATTTGAGAGCAAAGATCCACATCGAGACCACCAAGGACAGTGCCTATATGTCCACAGCCCCTCCCCCTGCCCTCTTTGTTCTGCTTCTCCTCTCCCTGTCTGCAAAAACTCCTGCCTGCACTGAAATGTGGAGATAATCTGTGGGACAGGAGTCCACCATCTTCTCAAGCTGCCAGCTCTTGAATCAACCATTTTTTCTTACACCGGCACCTGTCTCTCAAGTATTGGCTTTCAAAGCGGCAGGCAGCTGAACCTGGGTTTGGCATTACTTTCTATTTGAAACTGTATTGGCTTCAAAATTAATCACTGGAGGGCTTGTATACACAGCTTTGTTGCTATCTCTATTGACTAAAGAGTCGAATGAACATTTCACAGCAGTAAAGTCTTTTTCCTTTCAATCCTGCTCTGTGAAAGAATGAACTCTGAGTACTTACCACTAACTTTTAAGTTTTCCTACTTACGCACCTCACCTTGTACAGTGTACCTAGTACACTCCAAATTACATGTTAGATAAAATTATACTTAGTCCCAGGACTCTTTTCAGCTGGGTCTGCAGTCTAGTCTGAACTCAGAGAGGTAAAACCTCTTATTTTATTGTATGTATGCATGTATCTATTGCCATTGCCACACCAGAAAAAATCATTTCAGAATATGTCAAAAATAAGACACAAAGTAATCAAAAACTGCTTCTACACAAACATTCAATAATAACCATATAATTATAGAAGCATTAAAAAAACTCAGTAAATTGGAATGAAACAATTCTTGTAAAAGGGCATTTGTGCATATGTACTGTCATCTCTGGAGCTGAGTCTTCATCACCGCAGAATCAGAGCAATCCCTATAAATCATACTGGCACGCTCTGTTCTACTCCAGCTTACAAGATCACTGCTTTTGCAGTATCCCAAGATTCCAAAACAAGTAGCAGGATGTAGTCAAATTTCTTTTCTGACAAACAAAACTTGCAAGGATGAATTTACATGAGATAAGAACGTGCTTAGAAGACCAAGAACGGAGAGATCACTACAATTCCTGTGGGCGCCCTGACGTGCCAGAATTGGTTGATGACACTTAGCCATAATTGCAGTTAACCACACTACAGGGGGTTTTTCCTGGCAGGATCAGAGCCTATGAATATGCGTGTGAATTTGTGTGTGTTTATAAATTAATTTCCTTGTGAAGATGTGATTGCTCCACCTGTTACAGACTGTCTACCTCTTAAATTTTCATCAAGTATTGCCAATTATTCACAAAATAGAATTGAGGAGTGAAACTTGAGGTGCAAAATGTCTGATTTATGGATGAAATTTGTTATGCCCTGTGATTTTTGTGGCTGCTTTAAATATTCTGTTATTAAATTGATTAAATAATTAAATCTGCTACAAACATGTCAGATGGAATTTCCCATCACATTTCCTCTGGTGCCTTGGAAATGTCATGTATTTTCTGATGCCGTGAGATTCTTTACATTTCTGGAAAGGCACCTGAGGTTCCCACCATAATACATGAGACAGGTGTGGCAGGATAAAAGGGTTATGTCCTAGGAATTAGAAGAACTGGAATTTGTAATTATAAGTACTTTGACCCTGAGCAAATAACACCTCTCAGATCTTTTGTCACATCTAAGAAATGGAAATAAGATTTTTCTGCCCGTCTCATAAGAGTCTTTAAAGATTAATTAAAGTAAGCCATGTCATTTGAAATGCGGTTTGAAAGTGGTACAGTACAAAACAAAGTCAATAACATTATTACTTAAGAGAAGTCAGTGCTGAGGAGCTGGTTTGAAGTATCATCAAAGGGCCACGCAGCACAATTGCTATCACTCAACGTCTGCTCAGCATCTGCTCTTTGGAAAGCACTCAGGTGTTCAAAGGTGACTGAGACACTGCCTTCCTTCAACAAGTTCACACTCCAGTGAAGACTACAAAACACAACTAAAACTATAAAAATACAGGGCAATAAATAAGTGCCAAGTGATGAGTATCAATTTTAGTGTTGGGAGATGGAAGTGAAAATTTTCACCATGAACTTCCACGGTGAGAAAAGTGTTAAGCCTTGATAGGCTGAATTTTTCTTTTTTTTTTTTTGAATGGATTTTGGGGGTTTGGACACTGAGAAGTTAAACTTATAAGTAGCCACATTCCTTTCCTATTCCAAGTTCAAAGTCAATTGATAGGTAACAGATAGAAATAGATTAGGGAGGCCATTCAGATGGGGGAGGAGGCAAAGCAGGAACAAAGGGTGAGAATGGACATCGCATACACAGGGAAAAAGGAATAAATGCGCACTAGCTATATAAGAGAGTTTCTTCCACGGAGCTGAAACAGTAACTTAGAGAGATATTTGACTGTAACGTGGCAGAATAAATAATGTTACCCTATAGACATTGAAGGCTTTTGAATAGGGAACCAACATGGCTGAAAGGGTCTCTGTGAAGATGATTACTATGTTATTATTTCCTCAATAATTGAGAAATGAAAAATAAAGAATGCAGCTCATTAAAATAGTCTAAGAATGAGAAAATAAGGGCAGGGTGGCAGCTGAACCCATATGTTTTGTTGAATGTTTAAATAAAACAGGAATTTAGTTTCTCAATTTAGTCTATCCAATTATATAACTAAGACATAAATATACCTCACTCCTAAATACCTTTTAATAGCACACAGTCCTTATTGCAGATTATTTCCTTATTATTGTAATACACTTTTGGTAAAGAGAAATACCTAATAATAAGAGATTTCTTAAATATGATTAGCATCAGGAATGTCCTTAGAAGAAATTTCTAAGTAGGAAAAGTTTACTTTTAGGAGTCTCTGCTTAAACTTCCCAAACCTATGAAGAAACAATTTTTAGTTTTGGTGGAAATCATGTGTTTTAAGTTTTCTGTTTAAGATATTTGTGTACTAATTTGTGTACTTATTTGGCTAAGGGAACAGCTGAGAAAAGAGATATCAAAGAGAAATTCTAGGAAGAATTCATTATCAGAACTAAAAAAGTTGAATTACTTACTGACTTCAAAATTCACCTTTGCTACCCAAAAGAGCTGAGGACTGAAAGAGGCTTTCACAAAGGAGACAGAAGTAAATGGGCCACAGGTCGGGACTGCAGGCTTTGAGACAGGAGGAACCAACAAGCCTGCCTTTGACTGTTATACAGAACTGATGCTGTAAAAAACAGCATTTAGGAAAAATGTATTTATCATCAAGCCATGTGAACCATTAGTGAGACTCCAGCCAGACAGTATTTAGGATCATCCAAAAAACTTCAAAGGGCTAATCCTAAGGAAACAACTCCAGATTTATGCAAAGATCAAGCTACACTGGTGACCACAGTAGTTTTTTTATAGCATTGTTATTAAAATGTCCAAAACAAAAACTGAGGTTGAATCAATTATGATTCTTCCCCAGGACAATCCATGGCATTTTTTAAAACAATATAAAAGAAACACTTCCAAATAATGCTGTTAGGATCTCGGTGGACGTTTTCCACAGCAAAACAACCTAACTGGAGAAAATCACATTTAAAAACGACAACAATGTAAAGTCTATGGAAATTATCCTAAGGGCAATAGCAAATGGAGAAACATTTATTCAAGAAAACCTAATAAATCTCAGTGAGAACAGCTCGGTGTGATGGAAGTTCTTACCCCAGACAGCTGCAGCCAAGAATACAGGACTCCTTCTTCCCCCACCTCCCCAGCTTGGGTGCAGGTTTCTCCATGGAAGGGGGGAGTCTGACAGCACTCACCATGCCTACCCGCCATTCCCTGGTCTGTACCGCAGAAACTCTATCCCAGCCAAGTGTGGCAGAGAGCTCTGAGGTTCCCTTTCTCCACCAGCCTTCACTGGAAAGGCAGGATCTCTACCACAGGCATGGCAGGCCGGGAATACTGGGCTCTGATTACCCTCACCTCTGCTCCCTCATTAGGGGGACATTCCACACCAGAACGGGCAAGTGGAGAACACCAGGCACTACCACACGTCGCCAGGGCCCACTCATGGAACAAGACTCTCTCTGAAAGAAGTGGGCCCTTCCCTGACACCAGCTCCAGAGCAGTGGCACAGACATTCTTCTCAGCGAGAGAGGCCGTTAACAGGAGGCTGGTAGCTCCTTGGCAGCCACGAAGAAAACACTAGACAGACTAGAGGTTTATCAGAAAGGACCCAGCAGAGAGAAAGCTGAGTCTTCCTAGAGCTAAAGAAGACCTCAGAGATCACCTGGGCAAAAAGGCCTGACTTTAATTGGATCAGACTATAGAGCAAGCTGTGCCCCCAGGACATTGTCAAAAACAATAGAGCCGTCAGCTGGCAATTAATAGAAGATAATGGCTGCATTCGATGCGGGTAGCCCGCCAGAACCTGAACAGAGAGATCAGAGAGACAGAGAGAATCAAAGAGAGCTTGGCAAAAACCATTGTCATCTCACTGAGTCCTGCCAGAGTCCTCTGAAATTCAGCGCCCTCCACTTTATATGCCCTTCCTAGAAGTAATGGATGCCTCCTCAACTCACTGTTTCTCACCTGGCTGCTCGAGAAACCCAGCTTCGAGATATGATAATATACCACAGACTTTGTACAGAAACGGCATGTCAAGAGTTTATAGGAAAACAGGAAACTTGGACTGGAAAGGACTGGGTCTAGGAAGCTGGCTATAGTCTGGTTCTTTTAAAGCAGTGTTAATCTATCCAATCTCTAGTTCCGAGAGTGGGAGATCCATTTATATATCAGTAAATTCATCACCACTGACAAAGATCGTTCAATGTGGCAATTCAACACGGTGGCAGCAGTAAACCAGGAAAAGCACTTAAAAGGTATTTGGCGTGCATTGTTGGCTTTCTGAATACTGTGTGGGTATCAGGACCCAACCCAGTAATTCAAGATATAGAAACCTAGATCATTTCTAATCCTCCCCCACCCCCAAACAGACATCCCGTTACCACCACTACCACCATGACCGGTGAGGGACTAGAAAGAACCACAAAGATGATATGGTTCCTGCCAAAGGGGTTAGAACAACACTCTAGCTCCCATGAAGACCACCAAGAATGCTGAAGGAGAAACTGAGGCAGAGGCCTAGTCAGTCTATTTAAAATGGGACAGTGAGTGAAGAATGTCACGACAAAGACATTGTCACGACTCTCTGCTAGTCCAGAGTTTCCTCTCAACACCTTGCACCCCCAAACTAGACATCTTAGACGTCAGCATAACCTGCTACTTGCAATACCCTGAACACGAGGTGTTTTCCATTTTGTTCTCCTGCACGTGCTAAGCCCTGCTTAGAAGTCCCTTCTCTCTTTCTTCCACTCCCTTCCCCCAAACCCCAATTGTCATTTGAACTCTATTAAAACATCACCTTCTCCATAAGTCTTCCCTAATTCCCCCAGTCTGGTTTGGGGGTTCATCTCACATACCCCCATGGCATCCAGAGCCTACTTCTACCGGGGCCCCTACATAATAGCAGAGCTGTTATACTGACGCTCCTAACTACAAATCCATTAAAGACCACAACCATCACTTCTCAGTCCTCTCATCCCTAATACTGGGCACTTTGCCAGGCATAAAGGAACTCAACAAATGTGTGGTCAGTGAGTGCAGCTTTAGAGGCATAAAACTGCTAAAATGAAGCCAAGGCTCCCCCAAATTTGAGACCATGACCACCAAAATAACTCCAGAACCCACTACTGATCATTCTAAGCCTTCAAACATATTGGCTCCCATCATCAGAACTAGTTACCCTGTGGGCAGAGGTAAGCCTAAAGCTTTTAAGAGACTCCTGGAGCTTCAGGAGGCTGCAGAACAGGACTCACAACCTGAGCCCCTGGAAAGCTAAGAGGCAGTAATGTGCTGACTTGTGACACATGTGCTCTTAAACAAAAACATCTTGGATGTGGAGCCGTAACTCCTAGAGACTGTTCAGCTGGGCCATTTCAGGCACAGGAGCAGCCAGTGGAGGGAGATAATATTTTAGACCTAGAAACCTTCCTCGAGGCCCTGCTCAAGTGTCACCTCATAGGTGACCATCTAATTAGAGTTACCAGATAAAACACAGGGCACCCTATATTTTAGTATAGGAATGCCCCGTGCCCTGGCTGGTGTGGCTCAGTGGATTGAACCAAAGGGTGGCCAATTCAATTCCCAGTCAGGGCACATGCCTTGGGTTGCAGGCCAGGTCCCCAGTAGGGGGCACGCGAAAGGCAACCTCACATTGATGTTTCTCTCCTTCTCTTTCTCCCTTCCTTCCCCTCTGTCTAAAAATAAATAAAACCTTTTTAAAAAAGAATGCCCCACATATTGTAGGGGATATACTTACCCTTAAAAAATGTTATTGTTTATCTGAAATTCAAACTTAAGTGGGTGTTCTGTATTTTCATTTCATGGGGAGAAAAAACTTGAAAAAGCATGCTATTATATTATAGGAGTTTTCTGATTAATTTAAGTTTAGCCACTCACATCAGCAGTTACTACCCCTTCCGCATCATCTCCCCATTTTAATTAAAAGTTTAAGAAAATTTTATATTCTCCACTGTGTTCAGGGACTGCTTCTGCTGGGGCTTGGGGGGAGTGGGCGGAAGAGAATTCCCAGCCTGATTACCAAGCCAGCCGGCTCCTTAACATTCTCTGTCACTCACATTACGGTTGTTACTAGGCACAATTAAAATAATTATATTCTCATTAAATAAGACTATTTCTCATAATAGCCTAATTTGATCTCCAGTAAGGACCTGATCCAGCAGTGCTTTGGAAAGCCACAGCGCTGCTGATCTCAACGGCAACCTACTTGGCACAGGAGCAGAGAACGATGCTCTGCCGTTCCGCATCGCTGCCACCTGCGACACTCCTGAGGTTCCTGCTTCATAAAAATTAAGCCTCCTGCTCCGGCTGAAAACATTTCTATTCCTGATGACTACACATGGACACTGGCAAGGATTCAATAATCCCCAGCTTTCCCCTAGTGAGGTTTTCTAGGTCTTTCTTTAGATGCATTTTATATAAAATACCAATGTTGATATTTTATCATCCTATTAAGATTTAAGTCATGCAAATATGACAATTATCATACTTATGAACTTTTTAATCACTATAAACTTTTCAAAAACCTAAACATTATCTGCAAAAGTCTTTTGACTTTACTGTTAAAAGCCATTTTACCACATTAAAATAAGAAATCAGTTCTGCCATTTAAATTTTGATGGTGGAAATGGAAACATTGCCAGCATCTTTATTTGTATTTCTCCCTTTCACACTCAATTGTGCTAGTTCTAATTGCAAATGTTCTTTGAAAAAGAACAAGTCAGCTCCACCCAGCTGGAGAGCCAGGTTCTAATATAGGTCCAGGTGCATCAAGCATTGTTTCAAAATCACCATGGGAACAACTAATTAGGGGAAAGAAACGCAAGTCAAAGGCTATGCTCACAGAATCCATCTTTCTGAAGTATACCTAGTGCTCCTTTGATTTTGTTGAGAGACCCCTTATTCATATAAAAAAGTGAATTTCAGCATGGTCCAGCTCTGCCTCTGAGTTCAGATGCCGCCCTTTGCGTAACAGCCTCACCGCACCTCCAGATTTTTTCCCGGGTTACCTGCCTTCCGGTGGAGGGCCAATGAAAATGGGAACTTACCCCAAGGACGTTCGTCTAGGACTCAGCAATGTCAGGGCACCAGTACGTGCAGTCCAGCTCAGGATGACCTAACAAGCCCTGAGCTGCGGAATGTCCCCTGCCATAGAGTGAGGAATAAAGCTCCTGCGGCCCCTCAGAGAGGCGCACACCCAAATGGTAGCATCGCTGGCCTGTGGACGGCAGCTATACCTGATGTTAGGAGTAAATGGGGCTGGACAGTTTTTCAGGCTGAAACTGAATCCTCTCCATGGGGTCTTGACAGGTCTTGCCTCCTACTCTCCGTCCCCAAACACCTCCTCCAAGTGCACACATTACGCCCTCCCAGATCAGAATGGCCTTGGGTTTCCCCAGTTTTACTTGTTCTCAACCATGGCTGCACATTAGAAAAACCCAGGGAGTTTTGTTTAGTTTTGTTTTATATACCAATACCCAGTGACCCCCCTCAGAGATTCTGGCTTCTGGCCTGGGGGAAGGCCCAGGACGGGGCATTTTAATAGCTCCCCCAGAGGGCTCTAATGCTCAGCCAGGGTTCAGTACACTGCTCTTTTTCACTTTCCCATCCATTTTCTGGCATAAACAATGCACCAAGCTTCCTTCAGGGTCTTCCTTTGGAATCTCAAGATGTTTTCATAGCTTTTGCAGAACTTGGCTCTTGAAAATAGAAAGCTTTGATTTTCCAAACTTCTGTTTTTCATATGGACTTCAAGGGCCTATTCTGGCAGTCACAAATGGAACAATGGCTGTTTCTTTGTCTCTGCCTTCCTGCTATCACAACCCCAATTCTCCTGAAGAAGAATAGTTTGATCAGGAAACCGTCATAAACCATGATAAGAAGAATATAAAAGCACAAAGATGATATTTCCAGATATGACCACTCCATGTTTACTCCCTTACTAATGTCCCTTCCCCTTAAGCACCTTCTCCTTAAGCGGGGATCCCCTACTGGCATTCCTCCCAGCATTCATTGTGAGGTGAGGAAGGCACCACTGCTTCTCCCCAAGGGACGAGTGAACTGACCAGAGCCCTAGGGATTAGTTAGGAACCTCGTGGTCCTCAGCCTCAGCCTGGTACTGCGAGGATCCCTTCAAAAGAAAATGGAGACATGTTTACCAGCACATGAGGAACGGAGCCGAACCCATAATCGATCTTATTTATCCACATAGTGACCCATGGTGAGCACAGTTACCGAAGGGAGCCTGACCCACATGTGGATCTATCCAAAAGGTCCTGCCTTGCAAATTTGGGGTTCAAGATCAGACCACTTCTAGAACAGGAAACCTGAACAACTCTGTGTCCTCCACTTGCTACCTCGAGAGTGTCTTCCTGCGATAAGTCCAAACAGCCTATGGACTTACCCTTTCCAAGGCGCACAGCTCCAAGAGAAGAAATGGAAAATCTGTTCCCTGTTTCTCTCCCTGCCAGTGTTGTCATTGCCCTGGGATGTCACAGTGGAGAAGGGGTGGTCCTGAAACCTGTGCAGGGACCCAGGCCCCATTGCTGTCACAGGACTGGCGGTGTTTCCCCGGGAAGCTAGTGTCCGCACCTCGGCACGCTGTGCAGCAGGTATGGATTTGGCCACCATCGTGTGCCCTAAAAGAGCTTTCCCCTCCATATGACCACTGCCCCCTTAGCTATCGAGGAACGTGAGGGGCTTGTCAGCATCACAGACTGGTAATGACACATTACTCTCGACTGAGGCACACTGGAAGCCATCGTCATCAAGGTATACCCGCAGACCAAGATACCAAGTGGAAAAGAACTCTGAGCTTCAGTCACATCCATGTCCACAGCAGCCTTCCCACAATCTCAGAGAGACAACAGTGCTGTCTTTGGGGCTACAGGGTCAGTCATACTTTCTCCCTGAACTGTTATGTAGGGCGGACCCAAGTCATGTTCCTTTGATATCAAGGCTGAAACATAGAAGCCACTTCTTCCATGATTGATGTCCAAGGGAGCAAAAAATAAGAACCGTGGAGATTCAGTGATACTATTTACTCTGAATCTGCCTTCAGAGACGCTGCTCCCCCCAGGTCCCACCCCAAACCTATGCCTGGTGATGTCTCCAACTACAAGCACCAGACTTAGAGGAGCTTCCCCCTCCCCAGCTCTCAGCGCCAGTTGCACCCCAGAATGACAAAATTAAAATACCACTACTTTGTTTCCAAGCACTCAACCATAATCACATGATAGTCTGAAGTTGACTATTTTCCCAAGACTCAGACTAGTAAGTCTTATCTATTGTCACCTTATTTATTGTATTTTCCCGTTACCATTTATCCCCCTCTGTTTTACATGACACAGGAGAGACAAGAGAGAAAGCCAGTGAAAAATGCTCACTAAGGTCAAACTCCATTAAGGTATGGATGAGGAAACTGTAAGAAGGAGTGCAATTTCATTTGACTAAGCCAGTCATTTCTTATGCAAAAATATAGCTGCCTGTGTGTTAGAAAACCCCCCTTCAATTGCATATTCCCTCACTATGTAATACTTCTGTGCCCATGAAGTGCCTCATTGTACAGAATATGCGCCAGTGAAAATTTTGCATAAACTCAAAGTATGATTAAAAAAAAATTCTTTGCACCATTAATAGCTATATGCTGGCCAGACAATCCACTAAGTGCATTTTCTTTCTTGTTTGTTTTTACCCTTTTATAAGTCAATGGGAAAGTATAAGCCCTAACTCAAATTACCCCTATCTTTGGGCATATATGCCTCTACTTCATATTATTTCAATGTGGCCTATTTAATTGTAAATTACGGGGCCTATGATGAGAACGTTATTGCATTTCCCATTTGCAGTTGTTTACACTTTGCTATCAATATTTCCCCAACAATACGCAATTCAGAGGCTGTTACACTGACACTAATGCTAATGGGTTATATTAGACTTCTGTTCCACTACAGTGCACGTTTTTTAAAAAACATAAAGAGCCCATTTTGCAGATGTTCACATAGCCTCACAGCAGACTTGCTTATATTCTACACTAAAAATAAGCTTAGGCATCCTCCCTCCCCCAGCCAGCTGCAATGCAGAAATTTTGAAAATATCTCAATTAATTGAGCCCTGAGTCTTTCACTACATATTCATGATGCACGGGAAGCACAGGCATCGGCGGTCCCGTTGATGCACGTAAGCAGCGTGCTTACTGCAACACCAAACCCAGTAGCAAATGCAGAACAGATGTCTGCAGAAAGATCGAGCCCCCAGATTTCCATGACTGAACTGTCCAGTGGAGTGATGTCAGGACCGATCATAAAAAGGGAGTTGTAAAGAGTCGAAGCCACACAGGCAGCACCTCATCTCCCCAGCATAACTCAGCCCCTGACCTGCATGGGAGCACAACCGCCCGCTTCTAAAGGGAGAAGAATCCGCAGTGAAGGCAACAAACAGCTTCCCTGGAGTTCAGCAGGAAGTCTAGAGAACATCGCTTATTGATCTCATCCTGCAACAAGGCACTTGTATTTTATCACCAGTAAATAACCCTTGTGAGTCTTTTCAGGGACTCAAGACAGCTGAGATAAGAACACGTTTTTCCCTGGTCCTTTTATTTAAAAATAACTTGTAGGTTAAAAACACACAACACACTATAGAAAAAACCATGAAAGCAGGATGTCCCAGTAGCCAGGTAGAAGGCTAGCAAGTCTATGCACCACGGCTAAGCTTTGTCCTGGGTATTGATTGAATGTGAGACCTACGGCAAGCTTCATCTGGCCCTGTCTCCCTGTCACCAACGAAAAGACCAGGCTGATAAAGCTGCCAACGTACCCACTGGGGGTTCGGAGGAACTCATAATGAACGGAAATGCGCTTCAAATGAGATGATTGTGCTGAGATGCTTGGAAATAACATGACGAATTAATAATAAACAGAAGAGAACTGACGAGGCTAAAGAGACTATGGAGACTTGGTCATTTTGATTATGCCTCTGGAAAATGGCACTTCAGAGCCAATTCTGAGTGACTGAGCTACCGTCCGAAACCCCACCAGCACTAGGCTTATTGCCACTTTTCACCCGCTTTGAAGATGGAGCTTGATGATTTTTGCACTCACACTCACATCCTTGTTTTTCTTCCTTCTGTCTTTTTTTCTTGCAGTGCTTTACATGGGAGTGACTAATTTTAAAGCTCTCGGTTATATCCAAAACAGAGCAAGCATAAAGAACGAGTCTAGTATCAATGACTTACTGCCATTTTGTTGCCTTGAAATAATTAAAGCAGTATCACAATAACTATTAGTCATTGCTTTCATCATTTGTTTATGTGGAATTATGCAAATGACAGAACCAAAGGGGCCAGATGAAATCTGTCTCCCACTCCCTTCACCCACTCCCCCACCCATATTGTTGTGCCTTGAAAATAGCTGTATTTTGGATCGTAGGATCTTAGTGAGCCAAAGAAAGCTTGTGTACAGCATAAAGGGAGCACAAAGAACTCCTACACATTAGGATTTTTTTTCTTCGTCTTCTTTTCTAGGGCCATAAATTAAGAGTAGATCCAGGTTCCATGAATCCTGTAGATTAAACAGTTTGGGTGCCCTGTTTGAGAATGAAAATACACAAAGTTTTTCAGAAATATATATCCAGATCAACATATCACGAGGGCCACTCCCAGGAACTTGGAAGGAGCCCATGTAAGAGAGGAGTCCCAAAGCTTAAAATGAATCTGCCTCTAGCCCTATGGACCAGGGCTGGCAGAGATTTTTCCAAGTCTCTCACTCTTCCTGGAGCAGCTCTTTAGCCAATTTCCCGTGATGCTCTCCCACTTTTTTCCCATGATCCTGTTCTTCTACTACATGGCTTCTGGAGCTTCGGCAATGGGTACATTCTGAGGTATGTCAGAACATCCACCCTATTTGTAGATGAAACCTAGCAGGGAACAGCCCTCTTTCTGGACACTTCCTAAAAATAACCTTAAGAAAAAAAAAAGACTGAGGACAATATAAGTATTTCCCTGGTTTGAGTTTTCAAACTATGCTTACTTTTATGATCAAATCCTAGAGGGAAGCAAATCAGAGACCAACCTGTACCGGTGACAAAGAAACCTGTCAGTGACTAAGAAGCCATCACAAGCTACTCATGTATATTCCTAAATAAATAAATAAAATAAAAAATAAAAATAAAAAGACCAAGGGCCTGGCAAATTTTCCTTTTAATTAAAACAAGGAGCAAATTAACAACATTCGCTGCCAGCACAGACAAAGGCCCAGCAAAGCCAGTGTGGTCCCCTTGCAGTCGGCAACATCACCTGTCTCCCTAGCCTGCTCGCTCTCTGCGTACAGAACAGCCACCCGGAGAAAAGCTGAGGAGGAGGTGAAAGGAGATGCAGCTGTTGTCAGAAAAGGGATGCTGCAGCTTTCGCAGTCCCAGCAGTGTACCTAGCCCAGGACCAACCGGGACATAAGTCACTTCACTGCTCCACAGGGAAACCAGCACACTCTTTATAGCATAGGTCAGAAGATGAGCAGGCTTTTGGATGCAACCAGGGACACCAGTGGCCCAGCTGTGGACCTCTGAATTGACACCTACACCACAAGTTTCGTGTCCATGCTATGCTGTCAGTATAATTCTAGTCCACCTTGAAATTCAACCAACAGATGGAAAAATACTCGAAGAGATTGGAAAGCTGTTGGAGTGCTTAATGTTCTAGTGCAGGCATCCTATAATAGGACTCTTCTGGGATGATGAGATCATCTTCCCCAGCACCCATGCCTCCCTTCCAAGCCTGCTCTTCTTCTGATCTCTCCCCGGTCTACCCAAGGCAGCAACCTTAGCCATTGTGGATTCCTCCCTCTCCTACTCCCTGCAACCTAATTGTTGTTAAACCCTATCAGTTGCATGTTGAAATGTCCCTTGAATATGTCTCCTTCCTTTGTGTTCTCACTGCTGCAGCTTTCCTTAGGACTCATATTCATTTTTTCTCTGGACTGTGGCATTAGCCTCTGACTGGCTTCCCAATTTTCAAATTTGTAATTCTCTGATTTGTCCTCAGGTCATCATTAGCTGTTTTCTGAAGCACAGATCTATGGGCTTCATTCTGTGTGTACATTCACAAAAATGTTCAGTGGCTCCCAATTGCCTAAAAATAAAAATCCACTCTCATGGCTGCAGTCCACCTCTGCAGACTCACCTTATACACTCTCTCCCATGCCCCCTGCTTTGGCTACATAAGGCACTTTCTGCTTCCTCTTTTCTTTTCAGCTCCACGCCTTTGCTCTCTCTGCTTGGAAAACCTCTCATCATCAAGATCCCAGTTAATACAGCTTTTCCATGAAAGTTCATCTAACCCACCGTCCTCCTAGCCAAAATAAAATGTTCTTCCTCTGGCTTCTCTTGTACTATCTATCAGTCTACCGTAGGAGAAAATTATCTATGTTCATGTCCACTCACTGGGGTCTATTCATCTCCCTGTTTCCTGTACCCAGCACAGAGCTGGCATGAGAAAGTACTCCATAAATACTTACTGAAATAATCTCCCCAAACACCAAGGATTGATGTGCAGAGCAGATTTAGAGCTGAGGATGGTGCTAATTTTTTGCAACTCTGCTTTTGGAGTGTTGGCATGTAGTGCAAGGGTGTTGGGAGGAGGTCACACTGACTCACATCAAAAGAACTTTACTAATCAGAAAAGGTTCGGGGACTGGAAACAGGAACTGACTCTATCTGGAGCCTGTGCTCCTTTGTATTTTTTTAATCCTATACCCAAAAGTGTCTGACTTGACTTTTTGGTCTGGTTCGTTTTGGGCACAAATTTCTCCCAAAGTAAGGTCCCTGAAAGACTGCGAATGCCAGTGCCTCTCAAAACCGATGCATCCTCAAAACCCTTTTTGGCTATAAAACCCCAGCTCCTTTCTTCAGGTGCTATTAATTGCCAGTACTTCTGCAGGCAGCCAGCTAGCCTCGCCAGTCTCCAGCAGGAAAACCAGTGGGCTTACCGTGTCGTCTGCTCCAATTAAACAACCACGCTTAGCTGCAGGCTACCACCTCCAGAACTTACGACTGGATGCTTTCCCAAGAATAATTCTGATTGTTCAAATATCCTTCCCAAGGCACTCCTATCCCATTGTTACTTCAATGCAAGGTAAAAATAGAAAGATTTTAATTCTTTTTAAGAAATTAGTCATCTGCAAATAAGCTCTTCAGCAAGTTGTACTCTTGTTCCCGTTCATTCATTACTCCTTTCCTGGGGAGAGGATTATCCATTCCCAAACACTGCATCCTGTGACTTCCCAGGGTCCCTGCAGGTGGAATAGATCTCCCCACCTTGCTTTGGCCAGTGATATATGAGCACACGTGCCAAATGCTAGTTCAGAGCAGAAGCATTAAGAGCCAGTACATATCTTCACCAGTTCTCTTGGTTTTTACTCTCTGCTACACACACACACACACACACACACACACAGACTTGTCCCAGAGCGGGGCTGCTCCCTGCGCTGGGATCCTAGAATGATGAGCACGTGTGGAACAGAGCCTGGCAGATCCCAGAAGAGCTGGCATCAGTCAGCAGCCAATGTATAACTAATATTTGGTGGTCATTTACAACTGTAGCACAGGTGATAGATACAACAGATCAAAATATTTTTATGCAAATATATCAAAATAAAAATACTTTTTAAATTAAAACTCTTATGAATCAATAAGGAAAAACCCCAGCCTGTCACCCAATTATAAACCTTGTGGTATTCTTAAATGGACAGAAATCTTTTATTTTGATGGAGAACTATCCATTAATATTACTCCTGGTGGTGTTACTTATTCGTCTCATTTCACAGATCCTTCCACATCTCAAGGCCACAAAGATCTCCTCCAACATTTTCTCCCATTAGGTTTTTCATCTGTCTGAAGACTTTGGTCTAAATCATTTATCCTTCCCCTCTGATACTCTGGCACACACCAAGAGGCTACCGGTCCATTGGGTGTGTCCAGTGCCAATACCATCCTGTTGCTTTACCTGTGACTCCGTATTATGTCTTAATGTCTAGTAAGGCAATCCTGCGTATCTATTCTTCTTTCTCAATGCTATTTTAGCATTGAATTTGTAGAGTATTTATCTAAAGTGAAACTTAAATCTTTAAAATGACTTGTCCCAATAAATATCTTTCCATTTATTATTTTATGTTCCTCAATAGAAAATTTTAATATCTCTCCTAGGGTATTGTGCACACTTTATTAGGAGATTTACTAAGTACTTTATAGTTTTTGTTCTATTGAAAATGGTATCTACTACATTTTTAATTGTTCTTTACTGGTATAGAGAAATACTAATAAATTTTATATCCAGCAATCTTACTGACCTCTGTTGGGTTCTCTGTGAAGTAATTATTTTATCTTCCTAATCAAAGTGTTATTTCCTTTCGCTTTGCTCATTGCAGTATCCAGAACCTGTAGCACTACGTGGGCCAGGAGCAGTCAAACCGGGTACACTTGTCTTGTTCCTAACAGTAAGAGGAATGTATCCAAAGTCTCTCTGTTAAATATGTACGTTCTTGGAAAGGAGCTTTTATCATCTAGAAGTTTCCTTCTAATTCCAATTTTCCAAGAAGTATGTATCCTAGGGACTTCTGCACAGGCACACCAGAGAATGTGAGGAGGGTTATCACAGTTGGAGAGGACCTCGGGATTCAGACTGCAGGGTGGGTATGTAGCAATGGCTTAAGGACATTTAATTAAAAGAAAAACTCATGTATCTACCCATGTTACAATTTCCAGTGCTCTTTATTTCTGTGTTTATATCCATATTTCCATCTGGAATCATTTTCCTTCTGCCTAAAGAACTTGCTTTAACATTTCACTTAGTGGGAATTGGTTGATGATGACTTTTTTCAGCTTTTGTCTTTAATTTTTCTTTTTCTAAAGATATTTTTGCTGGGTATAGAGTTCGGAGCAGACTTTTTTTTTTCTTTCAGTACCTTAGAGATGTTACACTATTTCCAAAGAGAAATCTCTTGTCATTCTTAGCTTTGTATCTTTGACATGTTTCTGGCTGCTCTCAACATTTCCTTCTAACCCTGGTTTTGAGCAATTGGATTGTGATGTGCTTCCTATTTTGCTGAGGTTCTTTGAACTTCTTAGATCTGTGCCTTTATAACCTGCATCTGATTTGGTAATTCTTCAGCAATTATTTCTTCAAATATTTTTTCTATTCTCTCTTTAGAGATTCTAATCACATGTATACTAGGCTTCTTGAAGTTATCTCACAGCTGATGCTATATTTTTAATCCCCTTTTCTCTGTGTTTCATTTTGTACAGTTTCTACAGCAATATCTTCAAATTCATTAATATTTTCCTCTGCATTGTTTCATCTGCTGCTTTTCCCATTCAGTGAATTTTCCATTTCACATATTTTAATTTTAATCCCTAAAAGTTTGATTTAGTCTTTTTTACAGCATCTGTTTCTACTTAACCTTTTGAACATATGATATAGTTTTTAATAACTGCTTTGATGTCCTTGTTTGGAAATTTTATCATCTGTGTCAGTTCCTATTCAGTTTCAACTGATGGATTACGGATCACAGTCTCCTGCTTCTTTGCATGCCTGGTAATTTTATTAATGCCAAGTAACCAACTTTATCTTATTGTGTACTGGATATGTTTGTAGTCCCCTAACTGTTGCTGAGTTTTGTTCTGGAATGCAGTTATTTATAAACAATTTGATTATCTCAGGTCTTTCTTGTACAGTTTATTAGTCAGGACTGGGGCAGTGATTATTCCAGGGCTAATTATTGCCCACTGTTGAGGCAAACCCTCCTGGCTGGTGCGGCTCAGTTGATTGAGCACCAGCCTGCAAACCCAAGGGTCACTGGCTCAATTCCCAGTCAGAGCACAAGCCTTGGGTTGTGGGCCCGGTCCCAAGTATGGGGCGCAAGAGAGGTAACCACACATGGAGGCAAACCTCTCTGACTACTCTACCCAACGTCCTGAAAACTATGAGGTTTCCTCAACTAGATGGTGGGAATAGACACTATTCCTGGCCCTATATGAGTGAAAGGCACAATTTCCTCTAATTCTTTCTGATGGTTCTTTCCCTGGTCTCACACATACCCACTGATCAGGACTCTGCTGAATTCTCACGGGTAACCTCCGCAGATATCCAGGGCTCTGTTTCTGTGTAATTTGCCCCTCTCTTGAGACCCTGCCAGGCAGACTCAAGCCACCTTGGCCTCTCCAGATTCTCAGTTCCATCTCTTCAACTCAGGGAGTCTTCCGGGAGCCACTTGCACTTCCCCATCCGTGCATCATGACCTGGAAACTCAAGGTCAGTCATAGGGATCCCCTCATTTGTTTCCCATCTCTCGGGGATCTCTCTTTTTCATTGTCTGAAATCCAGTGCCTTGCAAACCATTGGCTAAAATATTTTGTCTTTTTTTTTTTTGTCTTGTTTTGCTTGCTTAAGGATGTTACTCTGGTTACTCCATCTTAGCCAAAAATTATTTACATAAAATTTAAAAGCATAAAAATTCTACATAGTTTTTAAATATAAAAATAAATAAATGAATGACTAATGCATGGAAGATTATATATTTAAATACATAGGAGTAGATGTTAGAGCAGCAAGAGAAATTGGAGATGGCAGATGATGGGAACAGCAAAACAATCAAATGAGCAAAGTTCTTGTCCAGTGATGATCATTTGCCCGGATCCCAAGAATATGATCAACTCTATGGCAGGCACCTGAGGTCCAATTGTGTAATTGGACCTGATTTAAGCATTCAGCTCAAGTACCAAGGAAAACAGCAGAAACAACTGCAATCAAACAGAAGTGAAAGAAAAATTAAAATGATGTAAATACAGTGAAAGGAATCTCTCCTACCATAAGGACCCCAAAAAGAGGATATGTAGGTAAGTTTTATCATACTTTCAAAGGAACAAAGCTCTCTACTCAAAACTACTCCCAAGAATAGAAAAGCAGAGGGAAAGCTACCCCACTTCTTTTCTGATGCCCAAGTTACCTCAACACAGATGCTGGGAAAGAAAACACTAGAAAGTAAATTATAGGTCAATTTTATTTTTTTAAATAGATGTAAAAAATCTCAAAGCATAATTTGAATCTAACAATGTTTAGGAAATGATAATATATCATATCTAAGGAGGATTTAACCTTAGAAATACAATAATGATTCAACATTAAAAAATCTCAAAAAGTAAAAGACTTATCTTTTTCTTATTAATAAGAAAGAAAAAGACTTATCTGATTTGTAGTAATAATTGTACTTCAAAATCTATCCAAAGTAAACAACAGATAATTCAAAAGTTTTATTCAAACAATGTTCATAGTGATATTATATATAACAGTGAAAATTAGAACTAATCTAAATGTTCAACCCTAGCTTTGATTAAGCAAATTATGATATAACCACTCAACTGAATATAATATAGCCATGCAATGTTTGCAAATAATTACACAGAAAATGCTATAAAAAAAAGAGGTTCTTGACACCTTGACATTGTCAGATTTTAAAACTCAGTCCTCACTGAGGGTTACTCTCGTCACTCTATTTAATCTTACCACCTACCTCTGTCCCCCAAACATACTCCTGGCACTCCAAACGTGCTCATCCAGTTCTAATTTTTTTCATTTTTATGTAAGACCTACCAACTTCTAACAAGCTGGATATTTACATGTTTATATGTGCTACTTATTAAAATATAATCTCCTATTTCTCTCCTTTAGCAATATGATCTCAACACGGGAAGAGCTTTTTGTTTAGTTCACTGACATATGTCAAGTGCCTAGAAGTGCCTAGCAGGTTTACATATCTTAAATTAACAAATGAACCAGTGAATGAATTTTACATTAGGGATTTTGATTATTTGTGAGTGACCTCAAATTCTGTGATTTATGAAAGTATATCATTATGTTGAGGCATGAGTTTAATTTACAGGCACTATGAATCAAAGGTATATGAGGCGCCTGGCATCTGAATTACAGTGTGCTTTTGTTGTTCTCTGAACATTTCGTGGAGAAAATTACACGCTATACAACAGCACACCAGTCAGTGATAAAACGAAACTACTGGTACACGTAGCGACATGGATGAGTCTCAGATGCATTAGGCTGAATAAAAGAAGCGAGACAGAAAAAGAGTATATGCTGTAGGATTCCTTTCGCATAAATTCCAAAATGCACACAATGGTAGAAAATAGATCAGTGGTTGCCAAGGGAGGCATGATGGTAACAGGGTATGATAAAACCTTTGGAGGTGATGGAAATGTTCAATATCATGTTTGTGATGGTAGCTTCATGTGTATACAAGTCTGTCATATCTCCTTAAATTGTCTTCTTTATGCATGAGAAATTATCATACAAAGTTATACCTCAATAACCTTATAAAAAACAAAGGTAAAAGTACATAGAAATGATATCAGTGTATTTAAACATGATAAAATGTTTCAATATGAATCTTGTAAATTTCAAGTATAGTCAACAATGTTAAATTAAAAACATCAGGAAAAAAACATAAGTACATCATGATTACAACTGTGTAACCATAAGAGAAAAAAAGTAGATGAAAACGGGCCAAAATGCTAACATTATTAGGGATTCAATGATGACAACCCACGATGCTTCATTTCCTTCCTCTTACTTATCTGAGATTTTCAAATTTAATTTAATGAGATTGTACTCCTATTACTTTTGCCACAGAAAAAATATTTTAAAATATATTTAATTACTGTTGTGTCCCTGCATTATTTCTGATCCATCTTTCATGTCTCCACAGGATCAGTCATCCTGAAGTATGCCCCTCAATTCCCTGCTTGGGAATATACAGTGTTAGGTGTACAGATTTCAACGTTCTCAATACACACACGCACGCACGCACAAGGTAATTACGTGAGGCGATGGGTGTGTTAACTAACCTTATTATGGTAGTCATTTTGCACCATATAAGTGTATTGAACTCACACAATGTTATATGTCAATTATATCTCAATAAAGCTCAATTTTATCTTCCAGGGGAAGAACCTACAGTAGCTTCCCATTGCCCAACATTTTAAATCCAGTTCATTCTCATGTGCACAGCCCTGCAATAACTTGTTTCCATTAGGTCTGCTAAGTTTCAAGTGTTGGAGTAAACAGAACCAGGTAGTATTTGTATACTATAAGTTAAACTTAATTTTTAAAAATTTTTAAACCTCAGATACATAAGTGGGTGATCTTCCAGCATAGCAGTTGCAGCCAGGCATTAGAAAAATATTTTCTTTTTTCAGATGTATAATTCAGGACAGTATTGTCTTTTTTACTAGCTTTCACTCTTTTTTCCCCTCACAGTAAACTTTAAGGTAAGAAATGATTGTCAGGTACATTTTAAAAGGTTGTTTATTATATATGTAAATGTATTTTAAAACAATATTTAGGTTTGAAATTGCGTGTGAACAAAAGAAAAAAGATATGTTTAGGGTCAGAAATTTCTACTTACATATAAAAAATCCTATTTTTGGATTAAATGGTGAATACTGTGAAAAACAAGAGAGGACAGAGGAAGGGAGAAGAGAAGGGAAGGGAAGGGAAGGGAAGGGAAGGGAAGGGAAGGGAAGGGAAGGGAAGGGAAGGGAAGGGAAGGGAAGGGAAGGGAAGGGAAGGGAAGGGAAGGGAAGGGAAGAGAAGAAGAGGGGAGGGGATGGGAGGGGAGGGGAGGGGAGGGGAGGGGAGGGGAGGGGAGGGAAGGGAAGGGAAGGGAAGGGAAGGGAAGGGAAGGGAAGAGAAGAGAAGAAGAGGGGAGGGGAGGGGAGGGGAGGGGAGGGGAGGGGAGGGGAGGGGAGGGGAGGGGAGGGGAGGAAGTAGTTTAAAACAAGGCTCACCAAGCAATAAGGTCTCTGAACCAGGCAGTTTCCCATACAATGGGGTATGAGCAAGGCAGGCCTTGGAAGTTTAATCCATCTAGGAGTTTAGTAACAGCTTGCCAAAGATAAATGGAAGTGATCTCATTATGATGAATTTCCTACATTAAATTCTCCTGACATTAACGGTATCAAATGAAGTCCATATAGAATCAGATTTTTAAAAGTCAGAATCTATGAAAGTGCATTGAAAAGTACTTATTACCACACAAGCGTTATCATCAGAAATTCAGACCTTTCATTCATTCACTTAATAGGTGGTGCCTACTATGCGCCAGGCACTGCTCCATTTGAGGGGGAAAATCAGTCATCACTTTTCCAATTCCAATTACCCCAATGCTTTGAATGTACACGTTTTTTAACGCAATGAAATGATTTCATTTCTTTTCCAATGAAATCTGAATGGCTAATCACAGTTACTTATCAGCTCCTCAAACCTAAATAGCAGGCATGGCCAGTCCTTGAGTGAGACTTCCAGGGAGAACACAGGGTGCTACAGGAAGTCTGTTGCTAATTCAGCGGACTGGCATACACTGCTTTGCGTCAGTGCTGAATGAATGCTCCCATGCCCTCAGACAGCACCAGGAAACCTGCTGCTGACAACACCATATTTCAAAGATACTCAAAAACCAACTTCACAATTCCCTCCTGGTACCCAGATAACTCACAGCTCATATATTTGAAGCAGGAATAGGTAGATGCTGCAAAAATCCTTCGGTGTATGTACACATTTCTGCCTTCCAGATTATTCCTAGAGTATTAACATTGGATTTTAACTTTGGGGGTTTTTCTTTTTTTTTCCTTTTTTTTTTTAAATCTATAGCCCTTAAACGCTGTGTAGCTTTGCTGAGTAATACTGAACAGCTTGCAACAGGCTGCCCAGTGGGATTGCTGAAATTTTTGGCAATCGCTGAAATGTCTCTGTGCAGACACATATTGACACATGTGGAGAGAGAAAAATTGTTTAAGAACCAGGGGACCCATCAAAATGAAAGATGCCAGCTAAGTGTTCAACAATATTATTTCATCTGAAAGAAGAACGAGGCAGAGAAAAATCATTTCTGGTAAGGCTGAAAATGCCCCAGAAGTATTATGTTATTATTATCACAAAAGTTCATCAGGAGCCTCTGAGCTCCGCACACTTGACCAGAAATCCATTTCCCTCTGACAGCCTTTCAGCCTATTAGGAGCATTCGTGCTCCTAATTATTTCAATTAAAAGTGCTTTAAAATAAAATGTTGTCATTTCTCTTCCTCGGACCTTAGAACTCTGGAGATGATTGTCACATTCTTCTTTTACACTCCCAGATGAGATTTTCCTCCCAGTGCAGTGACCTGTTTCGTCCTGTTTTCTCCTCATGAGGACTCAGAAAATTAGTAGTCTTTCTGAAATAACATTGAGGGAAGGTATGCCTTTTTGTGTGTTTGCTTGTTAAATAGAATGAAGACTGAGCAGAAACAGTGAATGCACAGACAAATTCTCCTTTTGCATATAGTTCTTCGATTGCCAGGGGCTGTCAAGCACACGCAAATTCGCGTATCCGGCACAAGTCATCAGCAGGCAGAAATCAGTTCATCAACAGAACCAGTTTCCCCGTCTCTGAGATGGACTGCTTCATCGTTCCCATCACATCTGTAACACGAGTTGATGTTCAGCAGCAGGAAAACATTTGTTCTCTCGAAGAGGAACTCCAATAACAGACTTGAGTCTCAGATTCCTCGCAGAGGACATGGAATAAGCCGGTAAAGACAAGCACCGACTGTGGAGAAGTTGACTTGGCCAATTAGCCCCTGCTAAACTGAAGCCTGTATGATGCACAGCGCAGGCGGAGATTGCCTGGGAGTGACAGGAAAAGAGATGGACTTGTGCATGCCAGTTTAATAGGACCTCATTCTCGTTCGAGCACATTAAGATTTCACCCTATTTGCCGTTATTTCCTCCCATTAAAACAATAACACTAGCCATTTAGATGTGTTTACAAAACAACAGTTTCCACTGGAGTTCCAGATCTCTACTTCTTTTCTCTTTTCATATCAAAACAATTCTGTTCGGTGTAAAATCTCCTCCCCATAGTCCATAAGAAATAAATCACTGAACGACAGCAACGATGGCATCACCTAGAGGCTAATTACCTATAACTTATTGAAATAATCCATCGTTGTATAATCTCAGATACGGAATAGGTGAAGTTTTACATTTTTCTCCCAGCGTGTTTGTGATGTTGCAGGACTACAGAGGTATGGCATACAGAAGTTAGCATTAAATAATAAGGACATTCTCAACAGATAGAAACATCTAGTAAACCACGTTCTCAGACTCAAGCGACTCTACTTCTATGTAGGACTTTGGGAAGACCTGCGGGGCAATGGAGAAAAACTGGACTTCGACATCCCGCCTGGGTGCGTTCAAATCCCTGCATGCTATTTAACCTCTCTGTACCTTATCTTCCTTATCTGTGAGGATGGCGTTACCTCACCTGAATGCTTCGGGGGGGTTAATTGCCCACAGCATATAGTGCTCTACAGATAAGAGAGGCTCAAAAAATATGGCCTCTTTTGGACAAAGTAATCAGATTTTACACAGACTGGAAAAATTATTCTACAGGGAAGATGTATCCTCAGCACTCTCAATCTCACACTTCTGAATGGGTTTCCGCTTTTTCAGAACTAACCTCATCTTAAGTTTGTAGACACCCAGTGATTGCACGGTGTCCCCTCTCTCCTATTAAGGTTTATCCAACACTCAGGCACTAGGGACTTGATGGGGTACCATTCCCAGAGGCATCTGCATTTTTATAGAGATATTTGAAAGATTATTTGACCCAGAGGGAAAAATTAGAAATGTGCATGTGCAGGGAAAGAATCCGAAGGCTTTTCCATTACCTCTGACTCCACACAGACACCAGGGCAGCCCAGCCCTTTTCCCTCCTCCTTGCTAACTGAAGCCTGATTTCGATGGAATGGGGACGTACCCAGCCACAGGCAATGAGTAACAATTGTTAAGCCAGTCATGCCAATACTGTTGCCATTTGCCAATTAAAGTTCTAAGAGCAAGCCATGCGACCCAGTTTTCACCAATGAGACAAAAGGGCAGTTTCCTAGTGGTTTTGGTGGGGGTGAGGGTGAGGGGAATCTCCCCTGGGAACAATTTCTCCCCTTAAAGGGACAAGTATTTTAGTTCCTGCCTCCTTTCCTCTTGCTTGCAGCTTTATTGTGTAAGGACATTAGCTTACAGCCTTAGTAGCCTTTTTATTACCATGAGGGAGATGTTGCCAACACAGACAATGGTGGATCAGAAGAAGGAGAAGCCTGGACTGCCAGTGATACACTAACCTGCAAACTAAACCTGGAATTTCCTATTTATTACATGAGATTAGTAAACCATACATTTATACTTTCAATCAGATACCGGGTTATTTGCAGTCAAGCAAATCTTAATTTATAAGCACTCTATTATTGTACTATCCTTAGAGACCTCAGGAGAAATTAGCAAAACAGAAACAAAGTCCAAGGGATGGAGAGCTAAAACAGCAATTTTAATCCTTCCAGGATGAAGAAAGCCAGTATAGCTCCAGATCTAACAGAATCCCTCCCTGCCTTTAAGGTGGAGCCATATAGGTCTCAATTTCACACGCAATGGGAAAATCTCTGTGAGGAAAGGAACCTTGTCTTATTCATATCTTTAGCAGCTGGCACATAGTAGGTAGTCAATAAACATTTGTTGAATAAGTGCGTGAACATCATGTGATTCATCTGATTGGTTGTAGCTTCCTAACGCACGGCATTGCGGAGGCCTGCACGCTCTCCAGATTGGATTCGGAAAGGAAGCCAAAGCAAGAACGGCTCCGGGCTTCATCTTTCCCTTGCACAGGGCTTTTTGCGGGTCCTTTATCCATACATAAATGCTGAGCCTCCCCAGTGTCCCACGCAAAGCTGTGATTTTCTTCTGATTCCCTATTTTTAAAAAGCCCAGGACCATCAGTGCGTTTGTTGCTTTGTGTTGACTGGAGGTTTGATGTTGTCGCCAGCTTCCTTCTCACACTCTCAGGTTTTTGTTTTATGTCCCCTAATTCTTTCAGCCATTTCAGGGGGGAAATGCTAATTACCATGAGCTTAATAGCAGTCTGAGCTGCGCCGAACGCTGTAACGGTGGGGTCTCACAAATACCTGTCACCACAGAAGTTTTCAATTACCATAATTCCATTCCTAATTCAAATTACCATAATTGCCCTCCATTAATGCAACTTTCTTAAAACTGAAACATCAAAGAAAAAGCTGACACATTAGCTTAGTAGACTACTTGCAAAAATGAAGTGTCTGTCCATTTTGCAAATAGGATGATATTAGTCTGAAAAAACATATCAGTGTTGTGAGTCCCTAAGACCTATCATATCCTGTCTTTACTGTCCTGTCAGTGTAAAAAACGGAAAGCCGTCTATATCTTCCTTTCCCTCCTATTCTGGTTGAAGGGTAATACCGAACTGCTCTTCTGACTGTTTAAGCATTTACCACGGTGAGAAAATTCAGCCTGTCAGCTCCCTAACTAACTTTGCTCTTACAAATCCATCTATTTGGATAAAAAGCATCCTACTATCATCGGTTCTGCTGTTAATGATCCATCCTTGTTTTTCGCAGGAAGTCAAGCTTTGCTTTTCTCACTTACTGGTTTGGGGTTGGACCACTTTCCAAAGTCAGCTGGATTGAATATGAGTGCTACTCCATCGCTGGGCTGTCTGGCATTTATCAAGAGCCACAATTTTGTAACTTGAAATACAGGCTATCCTTCATTCTTAAACTCAGAGAAACTGCCAAAGGAGAGCAAGCAGAGCAGAAGGTCATGTTATAAATTGGACTATAAGATTATCTAGTTCTAAGGAAGCAGTCTACAGTCCTTCAAGTCAACAAGTGAAACAGTGAAGCATTATTCAATAAGTTTACCTAAATCAATTCATTAAATGGCACATTTCAAAGACACATCTAAACAAGCACTATAATAATTTCATTTCAAATTTTCAGCAAATTATCGAAGCCATTGATAATTCTCAGTCCTGCACTCTCTCTGTGGTGTCCAGCAGTTCAACCCACCATTCGAGAGCCACAATAGCTCTGGAGATTAAGAATTCTGCATCTCCAAATGTCACAGGAGCCTTTTAAAGGATTCATCTCTGGGCTGCACCACTGTGGGACTCTGCTGAAGACAGGAAAACAGAAGATAGGTCCACTGGAAATTCAGAAGGGGGCAGAAAGAGTGAGTTCGCCTAATTACCTACGTCCAATCAACAAAAGAATTCAGGGGATAGAGTCGCAGGCTTACAGCTCTACCTTGGAGGTTTCTCTCACTTCCTGTGCTCCCAAGTATTCTGGCATATATTTAGGTTATTATTGCATTTTGCTCCTCAGAGTTGGATAGGAAATAAATAGCACTGGTATCAAAGGCTTCATAATAGCAGATAGGTTTCTATTCACAAGAAGCAGTTGCAGAATAATTGAAAATTATTTGCAGACAGGAAAAAAAACACATTTCAAGGAAATTTGTGGGGTAGTATATGGTTGGATCATCTCATTTTTGAAAGATCATACCAAATGTCTGTTGCCCTTTCTTACGTTTCAGAATATTTTTCTGATGAAAAAGCAACTCGGTTCAAGAACACCTTGAACTGTGCATGGCAGAATGAAGCATAATAGCCGCATCCTTATTTGTAGCCAGAAGTTACAATGTGAGTAGAGAGATATGCAAATAGGAGATCAGTTCCAGCACCTGGCTTGATTCTTTAGAGTATCGGAGTGATAGTTCCCTGAGTAGATCTTTAGAATTCAAGTCCCAATTTATGGGCCTGAATCTCAGCGTCCTCATCCGTCACTTGGAGAGGATGGCACCCTATGTATGGGTCGATGACATAGCAGATGACATAACAGGAAGTATTTTGTATAGGGCTACACAGCTGAACTTTTCTCTCTGCTACATTGAAAGTTCAGTGAGGACCAGGACCACCTAGGATAGTATATGGCAAATGGGAGAGGTTTGTTGAATGGATCAATTAATTAGTGAATGAATGGAATGATAAATTATCAATGTTTGTACAATGTGCAAATGTCTACTCTATTGGCTCCTTCTGCCTAACATATTAAGAGTAGGACTTATAAATACTCAGGGTTCAAATAAGCAAACATCTCTGAGGAATCAACATTACAAAAGCCATTTTCTTTTAATTTTGCAGGCCAGAAAAGTCTTTAACTGTACTGAGCTTCCAGAGAGACAGAGGGACAGGGCGCCAGGGCCTGTGCTAGTTTCTTTCACATACAGACTCTCGTTCACCCTGACTTCCTCTCACGTCTCTGTTATTCTCTCAACAGGTATTCCCTTTTGACTCCCCTCTTTTTCTTTACTTTTAATTTCTTCTTTTATTTGCTTCTAAAACTAAAATCAATTAAAATTGAACAATATTTTTTAGTATTTTTCACACTTACTGAATTAAATCTTAGGATTGCAATGTTTAATTTTTTCAAGTGGGCAATTTTAATATCTTAAACAGCTTTTCCTCAGTAAAACTCTACATATGATTAGTCTTGCTTTTGCAAGAAATCAGAAGACACTGAGTTTAATATTTCATAATTTCTATTGAAATATAAACATGGAGTTTAATTTTTCAAATTACAAAACTCCCAGCTTCTGATTTGGAAAGTAAACAGAATTTCTGTAACTCAGACTCTCACTGCGTCTCTTTGGGATGTCCCCGGCAGCCTCTTGAATTATCTGTACACCCACAGGTCTCCCATCGCCGCATTACAACGTCACCCACCCCCGCGCACCAATGTTCAGGCAACGAGGCAAAAACCCCAGTCACACTCAGGAGCTCTGAACTCTAGGCTGAGTCCAACTACTTTCCAGTCATGTGCATTTAGAGAAACTTCATGGGATGAAAAAGTGTATTTCGGTGGTCTCAAAAATAAAATGGAGGTAGAAATAAATACCTGTTTTACTGAATTCACAGGATTTTTATGAAACTCAAATGAGTTAATGTAGATAATAGTGCTTTGGAGTGTGTAACACACTATACAAGTATCAGGTGTTGTTAAGTTTTAAGCCTAAGACGTATTACCTTTAAATAGTGCAGCACAGCAGTGAGAGCACAGGCTTTGGAGCCAGGCTGTCACTCATTAGCTATATGACCTTGACCATCTAAGACCTGTGCCTCGCTTTCCCTGTCTGCAAAAAGAGAATAATTGTGCTTATGGGGTTAATGTGAGGATGAAACATCATAATATTATAGAAAGCACTTCAAATAGTCCTTGACCCAGAGAGAATAAGTGCTATAGAAGTATTTGCTATTATTACCATTATTATTATCATACTACTCTCTAGCTCAAAACTCTATTGTGACTTTCCTGCCGAATATTCATAGCTGTCCTCTTCTATGACACATTCTCCCTTCTACTCCCAAGTGCAAACCGGCATCACTTACCTAAAATGCCCTTTTCTCTCCTAGTTAACCATTCATCCAATTCCAGTTCAAGTCCCCCCTCTTCAATCACTTGAACCATCCTCTTCTCCTTCTCTGAATTACAATGGCAGTTTTAATACAGAATGTTTATCTGGAATTATACTGCTACTTCTACTTAACGATCTAGTGGCTTGTTCATCTACCAGGCACCTCTCCCGGGAAGGCTGCGAAGACCAGAGTCCACTTCCTTGGCCACAAGACTCTCATGGCCACTTAGCCCTTCCTTGAATCAATTTAAGTTTGTGTGGAGAAGAAGGGCCCTCTCCTTTCTGGCACAGAGGTGTTACTTGTGAGCCTGAAGCTACCAAGAGCCATGGCCTCAAACCCACGTAAAAGCTTTGGGAGAGAATGAAGCAAGCACAGAGAGAGGCACAGGTGAGAGGTGGAGTGTGGGGTTCTGGATGGTGTTCTACTCCCTGGTCCCAAATATCCCTGAAGCTAACTCTACCTGTCCTCTGCATCTTGGTTATCACATTATATTTATCAGTAAAGTTCCCTCTTGTGCTTTTCACTAGCATAACTGTTATCAACCTGGTGTGGATACTGGCAAATATAATGTCTTTTTTGCTATTGGCAGGCCTTTGTCCCACACCAGGCTATTTCCAGGCTTTAATTACATAACTTGTCCTAGTTCATTATCCATACCATTGAAGAGCAACAAAACTAACTGATTCACTGCTGACACATGGCATTTCTTGAGCAGCCATTAATTAGCAAAATAGCACTTGAACATAAATTGTTAAGGAGCGTCAGCAAATAAAACCATAATCGGAATTTTTCTCTCCCTCCTTGTGGATGCACCTTTGTGAATTGCACCAGGCAATTTCCAACTTTAATTTAAAGCTTATCGGGGAATCCAAGGATTACATTAATCTTTAGGAACTGAGTCCTAGTGTGCTTCACCCTCTTCATTCTCTCTTCCAGAAACAAGAGCTGACCTGAGCATGGCACATTCATCTCCTCCAGCCTGCCGGGAGCCTCGGACCCTGGCACCCAGAGCTGAGCTTGGACTCATCGTCACAGAATTCAAAGAACAACAACCATGCACACACTCTGTACCAGGAGCAGGACAGGTCAGGGGAAATGCAAGAATGAATAACATGAGTCGTGCTCGAGCAGCCATTGTCAGCTTCTCTCCCACACCGAGATATTTTGGACTTCACCAGTTTGGTGTGCTCCAACTTCCATCTGCTGCTATCTACGCGTATACCTACGAGCCTGGAATTCTTCTAGAGAGCGGCTCTTCCAGAGCACAACAGACTAGATGTGCCAGGGAATTAACACCTCCTGTGCCTCCTCAGCTTCCCATAGCTCTGTCCCCCACACCCCTCAGCCAGTGAGCAACAGGAGAAGGTACATAAATACCCAAGCTCCTTTGACACTTAAGGGGCATTCTGTTGAGACACAGGAATGGCCCATTCTAACCAACTACATAATAGACACATTTATTCTCGTCTTTGCTCTATCATGTTTCCACTTCCTGTCAGTGTTCTCTACCTCTCCCAAGGTAGGGGGAGGACTACTTGCATTCAAGTGAATCTTTATTCACTTCTCTGTTTCCAGGGCAACCCAAACTAAAACAATGCCCTTAAAGAACTTACACTCTAGTGGGAAGGACCAGCCTGCAAATAATATTCCTTCAATAGAGGAGAAGAGAGTGTGGAAACAGAAAAATAGCTGCTTCTCTTCTTATGACTAAGAACTTCCTCCCCAACCACAGGATTCACAGTAAAGGGAAATCATGTAACAGGGCTTCAGGCAGGGGACGCTGTAGGCCTTGTCCTTTATTCCTGCTGCTATTAATTCCTAACTCCCTTCTGTCTTACTGGGCTCTTTTTCCTGTGAGCAGGTTGAGGTCTTCTCACCTAAAAATGGGATTCCTGTAAGTGGTAGACTTTTCTATGAATTTATTGAAAAAGATAATTCTTTATTGATATTTTAGTATGATACTTCTTTAAAATAAAATATTAAAAACTGGCCCAGACATAGGTATGGTGGCCAAAGATCTGTGAGCAAAGGATTTCATCTCTGTCTCCTTTACTTTTCAAATCAGGGCACTTTCATGCTTCCTCATTAAACTCAAGCTGTATTTTCAACTGGACCCTAGTGTCCACACAGTGCCTCAGACTGGGCTGTCTGGGAAGCTGACTCTGAGATGGAATTCAGTGTGCAGGTAGAGCATTTGCGAAGAGGGAAAAGGAAGGATTTGGCAGACAAAGAAGTCACACAGCAAAGCAGGTCAACGTCAAAGAGAGATCTGAAGCTAGAGTTGTCCTGCGTTGGGCTAGAAGTCCAAGTCCTTATTCCCTGCCTAGATCAGTCATTAGATTGGGCTTCCCATGACGGAGTCCTGGGGCAAGGCCGTTGGTTCTCTGCTGCTTAGACAATGCCTGCAGGCTGTGTGCTGGGAGCACTCTCACCAGCTGAGGCAACAAGCCCTTCCTTGACAGGGTATCTTGACAATGCATCCCACAGTTCATCATACCCTGGGATTTGCCTGATTCCTCAGCCTGGTGGCCTCCCCCACACGGGCATTCTCTAAACATTGTAGGTTGGAGAGTTCCACAGTGGCAGTGACTCCCCATGGTCTTCCCTTCTCTTCCACATACACCACCAAAGCATTTGCCAGTACATTCAATTTCTAAATACATTTTCCGGTATCCTATGAGCTCCCTATTATCAGCTGAACTAGTTAAAGCGCAATATTGGGATTTAACAGCCTAAATAATTGACCTTAGGTTAGGGTGATGCTGGGATATAGAATCAGGTGGCCCAGCAGACTCAGGACCAACAATCAGGTTCAGTTCTCAAAGACAGTCAAGTTATCTGAGTATTCAATAGACCCATCAAATCAATGGCATTTTTCCGTGACCTTTCTGCCACATGTGGAGAAGTCCCTGGATGACTGAGCCAGTCTGCTCTAGAGAAAGCTCCTTTGAGGTGACTGAGTTCAAGCATGTCACTCTCCCTCTCCTCATGCCTTACTAAAGCCCTCTATTATCTGAGGGGAGATGGGGCACCCAAACTGCCCAGCAGCCGGGACGTGGGTTAAGCATGTCCAGCTACCCAAATATACCTGAGGGCTATGAAAAGCATACTTTGCACCAAGTCTCTGAGCTCTCAATTGTGTTCATTTTGCTTGATTACCACTTCACACAGATTCCCTCTGTTCCATCATGGAGGTCCTTGCTTCAAGTGAAGATTCACAGAGGAAAAGAAATAAAAAGAAAGAGCCTGTGCATTTAGCAACACACTTTGAAATTTTAAATGATGTAAACAAAGTAGTCTGTCATTATAGCTAATTATGTTTTTAGTTTGAAAATGAACTTTGACTTTAATTCAAAGTAAGAAAAAAAATATGTGTGCATTTCTCATTTTCGGATACTCACTGTGTACCATTTCAAATTCCACATTTTTCTCAGTCTGTCATCTCTTCCTGCAACAGTCAGACAAAACAAACATAAAGATAATGGCACGACAACAAAGGGACATGAGGAATTGGAATGTCTCTTTAGTCAAAAGTATTTTTGCTTCTAATAAGAAAATGCACTGTGGTAAATACTATTACCCTTAAGATCAATGGAATGAAGGATCGGCTGAATCTAACTCAATGCCAGGAAAATCTATATCGTATTTACAAATTTCAGGTGGAAAGACCTAGTGTTCACAGCACGAAGCATTTGTATTTTCTTTTCTCCACTTTCCTCTCACTTTCCTCCCAGAACCAGAACTATTTGCAATATTTATTGGCAGAAAGCTCCTTGTTCATAAAGAAGACACCATAATCACCAAGCAGAGCATTTTAAGAATTGTTCATCCACCATTCTTAAAACCTGGACGCAAGGCAGACACTCCTTCTGTGTCTCCTGCTTCATTCTCTTGATGTCACTCTCCCTGAAAGAGCTAAGTGTTTATTGAAATATAATCATCCCACCTATATTGTGAGCAGGCAAACTGAGTAGATCAAATGGATTTGTAAACATTTATTGGCTGTTTCGGTAAAGCTGTGCAGTATAATCATGGACACTAAACTCTGCCTTCATTAGCCATGCAAAATTCCCCAGGTCAGTATTTACATTTCAGCAGCTTATTAAGCTTCTAGATGCTGCGATTTGATCAGCTTCACAGAACCCACTTTGGTATGGCTATGCTGACACAGAAATGATGGAGGGCAAATAGATTCAAATTAGTCAAACTGCAGTCACACTGGCGTGCCATTTTACCCTTCATTTACTTTTGAGTTTGGATACATCTCATGCAGTTTTATTTGCATGCAGGAGACCCAGAATGTATGTACCTTGTGATGAATTTAGCAGCCAGAATGAATCATGGCTATTCAGAAGGAAGAATGAGGAATCTTGTTAATAACCAAGCTGTCATCAATTCCCATACTGCTACATCCCCACCACGTACGGGAGGGGGTTAGTGACCCAACCAATAATTCAATAAGTGGAACAAGACTTGAACTTTGGTGGAATGACTGGGTCATGACTGCAATATGTTTTGGAGAGGTAAGTACAGCCAAGAGGTAATTTTTGTTTCAAAGGGACTATTCTTCACCTGATCCCAAAGGGACTATGGGGCAGCAATTTTTAGAAATCTCTATTTATTTACCTGCTCCCTCAAGGGAAGTAGAGGGATATCCAGGAAAGATAAATAATGGGGACAAGAGCAAACACACCACGGTGATCCAGTTTCTCTCACACTGCACATTGCAGACCTCATAGTAAATGTCTACTAACTGTAACAATCAAAAGCTTGGACCAGGCAACAAGTTGTTAGCTTTGTGTTAAATGCTCAGAGGCCCAGCATTATGAGAAGCTGGGAATAAGACAGTCCACATGAGTGGTTAACCCAGGAGGGGATGAAGAGTTAGTGTGGTAGCAATCAGAGGAGAAGAAGTAAAAAGGAGCTGTAGAACTAAGCGAGATTTGAGTAACTAGTGTCTGTAGGCATTGTGTATTTTCCCATTTCATCTTCGTAACAAACCTCAGATAGGTATTATTATCATCCCTGTTTCCCGGACATAGGAACTGAGGCACAAGGAGATTAAGCAGCCTGCCTAAGGTCCTACAGTCCATAAATGATATGATTATATTTTAAACTGGGGAGTTGAAATCAGTGATTTCAAATACTGATTTCTTCACCACTATGAAAAGAGAGATCTACTCACTGGATTATTTGATTAATCTTTAATATATCTAAGAAAGTAATGCTGTAAAGAACCAGTAAATATAAACACATTTATATTTTCACTATCTATAGAAAAATTTGTATGTCCAGATACTTTCCTGGGATTTCTGAAATAGTGTATCCTTTCAGACCATATCTAGTGGAAGATTTACCATTGGTATTAACATTAGGATCAATATAAAAATGAGGGGGATAGAAACTGAATGTTTTTCAGAAACATAAACTGTGTTTGAGTTGTCTTCTTGAGTCTGAAGTCTTACAATATGGTAATGTAGATTTTTCTGGTGAAACAATTATTTGGCTAGATTTAAGTCTACATAAATACTAACCTAGAAAATCAGATTTGGGTCTATATCTACATGAAACAATTAAATTGCTTTGTCAGCCACTAAAAATTCCGCATGCTAACAAAAAAGGGAGATGAAGTGAGGCTGGCATTGATCATATTTTCTTAGTATGTAACTGAGTAGAAACATGCAAAGATCAAAGCAACTGACAGGTAATGTCCTGAAGGGGGAAAATCTCACAGCGCACACAGTGGATCCTCACCTGCTAGTTACCACATCACAATTCAAGAATGAAATTGGAGTGTTTATCCCTCAGGATGCTCAATGTGAGACACTGCCATCTCCGTTACCCTCTAATATGTAACAAATATTCCGAGAAATAAAGCACAAATAATTGCTTCTCAAAACTCTGTGGGTTCTGACTGGCAGGTCCTGTGCTGGTCTCAGCTGGGCTTATTGGTGCGTTTAGAGGCTGGACTCGCTCACACATCTGGCAGTTGGTTCTAACTATTGTCTGGGGTACTTCAGTTTGCTTTCTCGTTGTGTCCCATCCTCTAGTAGACCAGACCATCTTCTTTTAATGAAGTCTCGAGAAAATGTAGCAAGAAAGAGAAGGTAAAATATGCAAAGTCATTGGAGGCCGAAGCACTAGGACTCACACAGCGTGACTTCTGCCAGCCTGACCCGGATACAAGGGGGTAGAATAAGCAACTTTACCTCTCAGTTTAGGAACTGCAAAGTCACATTGCAAAAGAGCATGTATATGGGATGGGGGGAAAAAATCATGCTGTGAGGCAATTTAACACACACACACACTTATCACCCAGATTGACTGCATCAATGCCAATATCTCAGTATCCTGATTGCGACATCACATTATTGCTTTGCCAGATGGTACCTTCAGAGAAACAAGGTAAAGGACACATGATATTTCTGTATTATTTCTGACAAGTACTTGTGAATCTACAATTACATCAAAATTAAAAAATTAATGTAAAAAAAGTCAAATGAAAAAGTCGTTATAAAGAGCATAGTAAACAAAACAGAATTCATCACCATGACATTTTACCAATCCACATTTCACCATGTTGAGAACAAATGTAAAATAACATGTAATTCATCAAATCATTTATTCAACAAATATTCTAGAGTGCCTAGCATGGGCCCGGTACTCATCGAGGCCCTGGATATGTAACAATGAGCAAAGGGGCTAAACCCCTTTCCTCATGGAGCATACTTTCTAGTATGTAATTGTGAATTCCACAACAAACGCAGAGAAAGCCCAGGAGCTGACAAGAAAATAGTCAGTGAGAAAATGGCTCTATAAGGGAAGGAAAGACTAAATATATTTAAATCCTCCATTCTAGAACTTTAAAACTTACCAGGAAATGTAATTTGTTCCTAAAATATTGAGGAGGCTCTCTAGCTTAGTTTTCTTTCACTACTTCCAGGACTCAATTATCCAGAACCACAGAATATTCCTCTGTGTGTCTGTGCGCACACACACACATGTTGATACACACACATGTTGGTGTATATATACACATGCGTTGGTATATACACACATGTTGGCATGTACACACACATGTTGATATATATATCAATTCATCACATTGTACACTTTACTTTTTTTTAATCCTCACCCAGGGATATGTTTATTGATTTCAGAGAGAGAGAAAGAGAGAGCGAGACATTGATGTGAGAGACAAACATTGATTGATTGCCTCCCATACTCACCCCAACTGAGGATCAAACCCGCAACTGAGGTATGTGTCCTGACTATAGATCAAACCCACAACCTTTTGGTGTACAGGACAATGCTCCAACCAACCAAGCCACCCAACCATGGCTGTACACTTTAAATATATTTCCATTCTATTTGTCAATTATACTTCAATAAAGCTGAAAAATACATTAATTTTTTTAAAGATTAAAAAGTATTGAACTGTGCAAGTCCGAGCTCCTTAGTTCTCTCCACAGCTCCTCACCCACCTGCAAACACATTCTGACTGCTTAAACTTGACAAAGATGATGTAGCACATTCTATTACTTTGGCTGCCTGGCATCCATTCTCTCCTTCTCTTTGAGAAAATGCCTCTTCCTTTTCTTCGTACATGTGGGTTGATTGAGGCCAGCACTCACTTAAGTATAACATGGGAATATGATCTGAGAGTCAGCTAATCAGCATACTCAGGGACAGACATATGACCCAAAGGGCCAATGCAAGTCAGGACCAGGGCCTTTGTTACAGCCCTGGGGAAGCACTCTCATTTCTCCTGTGGTGTAAGTGAACAGGATGAGAGCTAGGAGCTGCTGACCGCATCTTGCCAATACTAAGGGTGAGTTAGCCTGAAAGTGGCATGAATACCTGAAAAGCCAAGCAGAGAGATAGGGAGAAACTCAGTCTTGATGACCATGTTCGAGGCTCTGAATTCACCTACCACAGAACTTCCCTCAGACTTTATTACATAAGCAAATAAAATTCCCTTTTGTCTTACCAGCTGAAGCTGGGTTACTGCCACTCATATCTGAAAGTGTCCTAACCAATACAAAGAAAGAGGATGCAGAGGACCTGGGAGTCTCTTAGGAAAGCAGGATGGAAGACTTGGCAGCAGAGTAATTACCAGTTTTTCAGAGAAAGAATGAAAATGTAGTTGCTCTGTGCTTGCTTTCTTGCTTTCTCTGGTATATAAGCCAAAAACTGACCTCACCCTTCAGCAGGCAGAGCCAGTAGTGCTGGTCTCAGAATCTCACACAGAAACATCAAGATTCTATTATGAAAGGATCTCCATTACTGAGCAAGAAACAAGAGTATGAGTTTTAGAGGTTTTCTTTTAGTATCAAAATAAAAGAGAAGTATCTTTGTGTTCTCAGAGCATTTGAGAAATATATAACAGTGAATGATGATGCAAAACCTCAGACAATATGCTCTGGGTACAAATATTTAAGGTCCAAATACTGGATTAAAGAAACAAATATTTCACTAAGCATAAGTCAGACTTCTCCAGAGAAACAGGAGGATGTGTGAGTATATATATGAAGAAATGTATTTTAAGGGATTGGCTCACTTAGTTATAGAGACCCAGGAGAAGCCAATATTGCCGTTCAAGTACGAAGAATTCCTTATTGCTCAGGAGGGGGAGGGTGGTTGTCAGCCTTTGTTCTATATGGGCCTACAGCTGGTTGGATGAGGCCCATTCACATTATGAATGGCACTCCGCTTCAATCAAAGTCCACCGATGTAAATGTTACTCTCATCCAAAACACCCTCACAGAAACATCCAGAATAATGCTTGACCATGTATCTGCCACCATGCCCAGCCAAGTTAACACATAAAATTAACCACCACGCTAAGTATAGAAACAAGTCTTAGCAAATTTCTCCATGTCATCAACCAGATTTTTTTCTGACTTACAAAATCCGGATCTGTAGAAGAATACCGTACCGGCACACCATCATTGACTGAAATGCTCAGGAAGCGTAGGTGAAGATGCTGAGAGGAACACCGTCTAGGAGTAAGAAGGCCCCAGTGGTGGCTGCAGGTCTGGTGCTGATTTAACCAGGTCATTTCACCAACCTGAACTTCAGTTTCCTTATCTCTAAGGTGTGGAGAGTAAAACTAATAACCTCCAAGTTACCTTCTAACATTCCATCATGGAATGGTTCTAATTTCCTCTATCATGGGGACCTCAGTCCCCATTCCTTCCGAGAATCTCTTCAGTCTACGTTTATAATACTTATTTCAAATGCTAAATGGGATATTGTTCTTTTTCCAGATCCAACCTTTTTGCTATTTAAATAAAAGCAGGGTGTGTGCTGCCAAAAATAGCTATGACAAGGGTCTGTGGGTGTTGGCAGTAGCCTAGTGAAGGAGACAATGAACTGCAGTCGGCAGCCACACTAATAGGTTTTCTCAGCTCTATCAGGTGACAATTTTGCCTTTTCAATGGAAAATACATTGGATCCAAAAGACAGAGTTGATGACGAAAACATTTAGTCCTTCCCTAGGAGCTGATATTTTTTGAGAAATTTCTGCTTAGTGGAAAAAGATATTTCAAGACGATCAAAAAAAGGCTTGAAAGGACACCTGAGGAAAGAGGAATTAAGCTAAAACCAAAGAGTAACTCACTTTAAATAGCATTTTCAGTGTTCTTACCAACCCAGGAATGCTCTTTTGTCCTCTGTAATTCCTGTAACAAGCACATTTCTGTTTAGCAACTCAGATGTGATTTTTAATCAAATAAGAGAGTTATACTATTGGCAGGAATGCAAATGGTACAGCTGCTATGCAGAACAGTATGGAGGTTCCTCGATGTATTAAAACTAGAACTACCATTTCATCCAGTTATCTCATTTCTGCGTATTTATCAAAAATAACTGAAATGAGGGTCACAGATTATCAGCACCCCAGGGTTCATTGCAGCACTGTTCACAACAGGCAAAATGTGGAGACTAACTAAATGTCAATTGATGAATAAACAGATAATGAAAATGTAGCTCATACATACAATGAAACATTGTTCAGCCATTAAAAAAGGGCAATTCTGTAATATGCAACAACATGGATGAACCTGGCCAACATTAGGCTAAGCAAAACAAGCCAGTCACAGAAAACAGATACTGCTTTAGTCCACTTATATGAGGTTTCTAAGTAATCAAATTCACAAAATCAGAGAGTAGAATAGTGGTCACCAGGCTTGGACGAAGGGAAAAATGGGAAATTTCTAATCAACGGGCACCTTTCAATTACACAAGATGAATAAGTTATGAAAATCGGCGGTACAATATGCCTGTCATCATCAATACCATATTACAAACTTAAGAAATTGTTCAGAGAGGAGTAGATCTTACCTTGTGTTTTTGCCACAAATATTTTTTTTTAAATAAGCATTATGAGAGACATACAAGCTAAGGAACAGACATTCTAAGGGGACCAAAACGACATGTAAAATGGCAAGCAGGAGGCCCGGAGAAGATGCGCGGACAGAGGACACAGGAGGAAGTGTGGACAGTCAGAGGCTGCTCCGAATTACAACTGTCTCACGGCTGTTCTAGTGAACTTACTTAACTGCAAATTCCCTACCGACCAGGGCCACGTCCTTTATGTTCGTCACTTTACTCAGCACATTGCCTCCCGCAGGACAGGTGTGTGACGTGTTTGTGAGGGCGATGAGGTGTGGGAAGTAAGGATGTATGTATGCGTGTAGCCTTGAAAAGTATATACATTTTTAAGTCACTGAAAAATTAGGAGAGATAAACAGTTGAATCAATAATTGTGAGGATTTTAACATAATCATCTCAGAAAGTGCTGCACCAAAGGACAAAAAAGCCAAGAAGAAAATGTATAAATTCCAAAATAAATAAGCTTGATTACATAGAACATTATAACCAGTAACACAGATTGCATATAATTTTTCAGCCAACAGGAACACTCAAACAATTCATATTTTAGAACATTTTGCAAAACAATATATTTACTAGGTTGATATTTTGTCTGTAATTCAGTATTATAGACACCCCCTAAGAATTTCATAACCTCTTTTTAGGATAGGATCTTTTAAAATGCAGGCTAAAAGTCAACACTTGTTTACATGCAATTTTATGATTTATTTGTCTCATTCCTTCTATTTTACTTAAATTAGGGGATAGCTCCTCTGAGTAAACTATTTTTTTCCTGGGTATGACAGCTGTCTCCTTTGGAGTAGATATTACAATTTGAAACACACTTTTTTCCAGTACCTCTGATAAGAGTAAATTATTTTATTTGTTGTTATTGAAAGTTATTTAGGGTCATGTCTGGTAAAGAAGGTGGATGTTTTGAATCACAAATAAGTTGTGACTTTAAAAGAATTACATTGATGCCATAGTAATCAGATAAGAAAAAGAAATAAAAGGTATCCAAAGTCTAAAGGAAGAAGTGAAACTGTCACTATTTGCAGATGACATTGATACTGCATATAGAAAACCCAAAGATTCCACAGAACTAATAAATGAATTCAATAAAGTTGTATGATAAAATTAATATACAGAAATCTGTTGCATTTCTATATACTAGTAGTGTACTGTGAGAAAGAGAAATTAGAAAAATAATTCCATTTATAATTGTATAAAAAGAGAATAAAATACATAGAAATAAATTTAAGCAAGGAGGTAAAAGACCTGTACTCTAAAAACTGTAAGACACTGATGTAATTTGATAGAACACAAATAAATAAAAGTATATACTATGCTCATAAATTGGAAGAATAAATATCATTAAAATGTCTATACTACCCAGCACAATCTATGGATTCAATACAATGCCTGCCAAAATACCAATGGCATTTTTTACAGAACTAGAACAAATAATCTTAAAAGTTATATGGTGCTGTAAAGGAGCCTTAATGGTCAAAGTAACCTCAGAAAGAAAAACTAAGTTGAAGGTATCATGCTACTTGATTTCAAACTATACTACAAATCTATAATAAGCAAAACAGTATGGTAGTGGCACAAAAACAGACACATAGATCAATGGAACAGAACAGAGAAACCAGAAATAAACCCATGCTAATGTGAACAATTAATTTATGACACAAAAGGTAAGAATATACAATGAGGAAGTGAGAGCCTCTTCAATAAATGGTGTTGGAAAAACTGGTCAGATACATGCAAAAAAAAGTAAAATTGGACCACTTCCTTATAAAACACCCAAAAATAACTCAAAATGGATTAAAGACTAAAATACAAGAAGTGAAACCATAAAATTCCCAGGAAAAAATAACATAGGTAATTAACTCTTTGACATCAGTCTTAGCAATATATTTTCAGGATATGTCTCCTTGGGTTAGGGCTAAAAAGCAAAAATAAACACGGGACTACTTCAAAGCAAAAAGCTTTTGCACAGCACAAAAAAACAACAGAACAAAAAGGTAACCCGCTACATGAGAGAAGATATTTGCAAATGATGTATTCGATAAAGGGTTAATATCCAAGTTATATAAAGAACTTATACAACTCAAGATTTTTAAAAATATGATTTAAAAATGTGCAGAGGACCTGGATGGATATTTCTCCAAAGAAGACACACACACGGCCAGCAGACACCTGAAACAAATGCTCAAAATCACCAATTATAAGGGATGTGAACACCAAGCCCACAGTGAAGTATCACCTCACATTTCTCAGAATAACTAATATGCAAAAGACCACAACAAAACATGCACTGGTGAGGATACGGAGAGGAAGAGGAAACCTCGTGCACTGTGGGTGAAATTGCAGATGGGTGCAGCCACTATGGAAAACAGCATGGAGGTTCCTCAAAAAGTTAAAAATAAAATTACCATATGGCCCAACAATTCCACTTCTGGGTATTTATCCAAAGAAAATGAACCCACTAATTTGAAAAGATACAAGCACCCCTATGTTCATTGCAGCATTTTCTACAATAACCAAGATATGGAAACAACCTAGCTGTGCGTGCGTGTACACACACACACACACACACACAGGTTGGACTGTTACTCAAACATAAAAGAGAATGAAATCTTGCCATTTGTGGCAGCATGGATGGACCTAGAAGGTATTATGCTAAGTGAAATAAGTCAGAGAAAGACACATACTGTATTATTTCACTCATAGTAGAATCTGGAAAAACAAAGCAAAAAAAAAAACAGTAAATAAGCCAAAACATTAAAAAACAGACTTACAGATAGAGAATAAATTGGTGTTGCCAGAGGGAAAGGTGGTAGGGGAATGGGCAAAAACGATGAAGGGGATTAAGAGGTGCAAACTTCCAGTCAGAAAATTAATAAGTCACAGGGATGTAATGCATGGCACAAGGAATACAGTCAGTCATATCACAGTAACTTTGTACAGTGACGGATGGTTACTAGACTTGTCAAGGTAACCACTTTGTAAGGTATATAAATGTACGATGTTGTACACATGAAACTAATATTATATGTCAACTATACTTATATTTTTAAAAAATCTTATTGACTGTATAATGAGTATTCTCAGTATCCTTTTGCCCTTCTTCCAGTAGCTTCCTATCAGTCTTAACCTCCTCTCTCATTCTTAATTAGTCCATGCATATTAGGTAGAACTAAGACTCCACAGTGAACTGAAGCACATACCCCAGAACTAAACCAAAAACCACAGTGCACTCCCTTGGCCTCAGCATGGTTTCACCTGGGCATGCAGTCTAAGTCGTGGGACTTCTCTGGGAGGTACCAGAAATGATGCTCCTGCTTCTAATGGATTTGAGCCTGAAGGGATGCTATAGTCACTTTTGCTACCACACAGGAAAAGCCTGACTGAGAATAGAACCGACGGAAAGGAAGCGGAGCTCAGGAACAAGGACACAAACAAGGTCTTGATGAACCTATTTTGCTTAAATCATTTAAGTGGGGTTTTCTGTAACTTTCAACCAAAAGTTTGATCATGTAATATGCTTACATAGGTCATAAATTTGTTTAGAGGCAAGGCCAGAAGATTACACAAAAATACGTTATTTTGAACCATGACAGTATAATCGAAATAAAACCTCCCAAAGTGATGACAATAGAAAAAATATTCAGATGCATAGATTCTTACACTTGATAAAATGTCAGCCTCTGTTTAATTTTAACTCAACAGTAGCTATCCTAAGGTCAGATATTCTGGCTGCAGCCTGGGTTATATGCCCATCCTTATAACAGGGTGATGGGACGGTGTTACCAGAAGAGAGAGAAAACAACAGATACTGACTGTCGTTACCTTAGCACAAGTTTACGCATTATGAGAAAACATTCTAGTTTTTTATTATTTACCAGATTAAAAAACTTTAAGAGTGTCTTGTGCCTTATGTCAAGGATGTTCACATAGAGTGCATAGAATATTGCAGGATTCAGAGTGTGCATAAAACCCCTTACAATAAACCCAAAATTCCTATGCATGATGATATGGAGACTTGGGGAAAAGGAAACTATAGCTTTTATTAGGTTCTCAGAAGAGTCCATAATGCAGGAAAGGGTGAGAAATCACCATCTTGTAGACTGTAAGGTGGTTTTGATGCCTGATGAACAAATTCTAAGAGAAATATACCCAACTTTTGAAATGATTCAAGGTAGGACATGCACAATACACCAATAGGTTAACAATGGTTTTCTCTGGTGATGAGATAAGGCCTAATTTTTCTTCTTTGTACCTTGTCTGCATTACCTATGATAAATATGAATTATGTCAGTGGTATAAAAGATCAAGTTAAGGAAAAAAATACCTACCAATATCCCTGGGTTGTCCGTAAAACTCTAAGTTCCAACACAGCAATTAAGCCACTTCAATATTTAAATCAATAGGCAGTACAAGCAAGAAGCATCAAAATTCAAAAGGCATAAAAACCCACTCAAAGTAATCAGAAAACCTCATATTCTCTGAACTAAAATTTTGCAATTTTCTCTCAAACTCACCAATTGTGCAAACATTCAAAATATGAAAAAGGAAAGTAAGGAAAATGTGATCACTCCTAAATCAATCCTCCTGTTCTCAAATTCTGTTCTCATTCCAATGTTCCCCCAAGAGCTTTAAAACCTCAGGAGCAAGCAGTGTCCTCCAATAAAGGGCACCACTGTGCTCTGTGCCTAAAGATTAATAAAACTTAACCAAGGTAATTACTACAAAGTAGTCTCCATTGTATGTGACAGGGTGGGAAAAGACTCATTCCTGCTAGTAATAATTATCCCTAGTAATAGAGCAAATTCTTTCCTAACTATGCTCTCCCAAAGGTACTTCTTCCGGAGAGCTCTTACAGAGAAACCAATAGTCTGCTAGGATTTATTTTAAAGTCATAATCCAGTTTCTAGCCTATGTCAACTTAACAGTCTTCCTCTTCTGTTTCTTCCTTTTTGCAAACCCTTCTAGAATGTATGATTCATTCATCACCCCCAACTAAAACACAGCAACAATAACAGGTAGCACTAATGGGGTGCTTAGTATAATGTCCAGCATACAGAAAGTGCTTTATAGTCATCCATTCATTTATTTATTGTTTTATTCATTCAATAAATATTTAGAGTACCCACCACTTGCCAAGCACCATACTAGGTTCTTAGTATATATCAGTGATAACTCATATGGAGTTTTTATTGCACAGGGAGATGGTAAATAGAGAGTAAACATAATAAGTGAATTATATAGTAGTAAGGAGGTGAAAATGAAAAGTAAAGCAGGGTTAGGAGATTGGGAGTGCTATAGGGGGCTGGTACATGGTGCACTGCTTACTGGGGTGGGCAGCACAGGCTTCGTTCAGAAGGTATGTTTGAACACAGATTTGAAGGCAAGGAAGTCAGCCACAAAAACAGGGAAGAAAGACAATTCTGGGAAGAGAAAATTGTCAGCACAAAGGCTATAGAATGAGAGCATGCATGACCTGTTCAAGGAACAAGGAGGCTGTACAGGCCTTTGTAAGGACTTCCGTTTTCTGAGAATAATGGACTCCACTGGACGGTGTTAGAAGAGTGATATGACCTGACTTACATTTCTAAAGCTCTCTCTAGCATTCTCAAGCTATGTTGAGATAAGACTGCAGAGGGCAATGCTAGAAACAGTGTAGGAGATCAGGATGACAGCAGCAGATGTGAGAAGTGGCTGGGTTCAGGATCTACATTGTAGACAGAGACACATGAATGTGTGCCTTGGCAACTGGATGGACTTTCTGGAGGTGGAGAAAGCTGTGGGCAGGGCAGGTTTAAGGGATAGCTCAAGATTTCAGTTCTGAACATGTTCAGTAGAAGATGTGTATCAGCCCTCCAAATGGAGATGTCTAATAAGCAGGTGGATGTATGGGTCTGAAGTTTGGGAGAAAGGTCTGTATTAGATATAAAAATGTATGAGGCATCAGCATATGAACAGTATTTAAAACTCTGAGGCTGGCTGATGGGAAGGGAAGGGGAGGACAGGAGAAGAGGTCAAAAAAAGCAGAGCAAGATCTGAGCCCTAAGACACTTTAAAAACCCAGGGAGACAAAAAAAAAAAAAAAAAAAGGAAGTAAGAATGAGAGATCTCTGAAGTAGGAGGAAAACACCATAGCATTTGATCCATACAGCAACCAGGTGCTATTATTATTCCCATCTTACAGATGAGAAAACCAAGGCATAGCAAAGTTATACTGTGCAGGGTCAAACAGTTCTAGAGCCTGGATTTGACTCATTTGTACAATTATGGAGTCCATACTCTAATTCAGAATGCTAAACTTCTATAGGCATAATCTTCAAGGCAAGTCTCTCCCCTAACATTATTGTTGTCCTTATACACCTCCCCCATGTTCATTCTCCTATAGCACACGTACTTTAAGGCTAAAGTATTCGGATATGACTCTCCATTCCCCCACTATTTCTTGCAGATCTTTCCTCTTTCCACCCTCACCTTTGAAAATATTCCTGTACTTCTTCAAGGCACACTTGATTCCTCTGTAACTCCTTGCAACCATCCTTGTTCTAATCATCTGTTGACTTCCAAATTACGTTTCAAGATCCACTGAGGGCTTTGAAAGTTGAGTTAATTCAGTATCAATGTGGATGACTATCCTACAGCTCCTCTTCCACTACAGAGACCCACCTCAGCCTAAAGACTCAAGACTCTGATACTCTGTTCTACAGAGCTACCTCATGGACTTCCACATAGCCCACTCTCTCATTCCCACCAAAATTAATGATCAACTTCTTGAAGCCTGCCAATTCCTGGCCCTTCATTTCCCTTCTTCTCTTTGGACACATTCTTAACTTCATTTTCCTCCCTATAGAGCTGCAGCTTCCAAGGCAACTCAACCTTGTAGAGATACTGAATTCCTACTTCTCTGCTTTTACACCTCAGCTGCTAAGGATTGGTAAAGGAATCAACTCCAAATTAATTCAACTGCATTCATACCTACTCCTCCTTCCTTTCTTCATGCCTTGGCGGAATAGATGTCGCTTTTCTTATCTAAGATTAATCTCTCTGCCTGTCTAAATCCCACCACCTCTTCCCTCTTCCCAAGTCACACTCAATTATTGACCCCACTGGCCCCTGTGTCTTTAGCTTTTCTCTTTCCCATGGCTCCTACCTGTAGCAAATGAACATGCTCTAGAGTAATCAGACAAGCCAGTGTAACTAGCTTTCCTCTGACACTCTAGATCCAGAGTGCTTTCTCTTCTCTCTCCACTGGAATCCTACTGTTCCTTACAGGCTTGGCTCAAAAATTCCCTTGACTCTGTGATCACCCCCAGCTGGAAGATATCACTCTATTTCAATCTCCATATTTTTTGGTACTAGATCACTTATCCCATACCATACCACACTATAGATTGTGCTTCCTTTGTTTGCATATTTATTTTAAGAAACACTTTCATGTAGCACTTACAATGTTCTAGACACTGTATGAAACACATTTTAAAATATTAACGCATTTAATGATATCAACAATTACAATATTTTCTCATTTAAATATTTGTATACTATTTGCTATGTTATATTACAAAGTCCCTAAAGGCAAAATCTGTAGTGATATCTCTCGGCCTCTTGCTAACAGACTGTCTCAGACTGGGTGGGCGCCTTGCACATACAGACATTCAGTATGTTTTCCAAATACACAAATGCATGGGAATAATTTGGATGTCATCCAGCCTTCATACCAATGCCAAAAATGCCACATCCCGTCTTGATGTATAAAGTTAAAACACACCCTACATAGTCTTTTAGTTATAATAGGAAAAAAATCATATATAGTCAGATTTACCTTTGAAAATCTCTTAGAAAAGTGTCACATTGTTGAAGTCTTTCACGTTATCTTTCAATAAATCTAGAAAACCCAACATTCCCTCCAGGGATGCAAGAGGTATTTGTTTACTCTCCTAACTGCCCAATGAGGCCATTGATTTGCATCGTGGAAGACAATGATGTATCTTTAAATCCTGGAATCACTTTCAGCTGGTGCGATGCTCACACAATAAAAGGCAGATGGAAACTGAAAACCAAAATCAACCGAAAGAACTACAGATTCCTAGTTCCTAAGTCACAGTCACTCACAGCATGTGCTTATCAAGTGGAATGGCAGGTGACTCGCCCAAATTTCTCATGCTACCATCTCACTGCATCTGAAGACATTAACTTTGAGACATGTAATTTTATGTACCATCAAAAGTTTTAAATGCAGCCAATTAAAGTATGTCATGTCATCAACTCTAAGAATCCCAAATTTAGAGATGTTAAAATGTTTATCTTAGAATCAGTAAGTACAGTATTAACATTTTTAAACCAAACTGTAAGATCCTGAAGAGCAGAAAAATTCATTTGTATACCCTACAGGGCTTGGTTTATAGTAGGCAATAATCTTTTGTGACATTTAATCAAATATATGCAGAAGACAGTTAAAACTTTCCTTATGGGTTAGGGACCCTTTCATAATCTAGGAAGAGTCATCATGAATCAGTATCTTATAATGTCACTGGAATAAAATGGGTTTATAGGAAATTTCAGTCAAACACATAACAGATTCCTTTTTAGTAGAAGTGTAAAACCCAAAGGCATAAAGCATCGTGACCCCCAATACCCATTTGTATAGTAGTTTGGGGTGGAAGGCAACAAGTTCCCTGAGAGTTGCATGTAGGACCAAGAAGTTGAGCAATCAACCCAGTTTGTCACCTTTGCTATTTATATAGGAGCTGCCTGGATTGGGGGCATTTCTGCCTCTCTCCTTCTGCCTACAGGGGTAACTTTTGCCTACGCTTCCGCCACTGTCCACTCCCTTACTAGCCAAATTCCACCTCCCCACACCATTTCCAGGGCCCCAACAAAGGAGTAAGATGCTACCAGAGATTAGTGAGAGCCTGAAACACACCCTGAATCCATTTCACAAGTAGACAGGATCACTACAGTGACCTTAGAGACAGTGAGTCTCAGTTTGTGGCTGGACGAGTCCGACTGAGTCTGCCCTGCAGGCCAGCCGTCAGGGGAGAGGGAATTGGGAATGTGCCCTTAGGTTTCTGCACCTGTTTTATGTGCCAGCATTTGTCAGGCAAGACCATCAGGCAACGACTCAGATATTACCGTCTGTGTCCCTCTTTTGGAAACCCTAAGAAAGAGAAAGATAAATGAAGGATTCCAGCAACAAAACCCTACCCAGGCCTTTAAAATGAACCTCCTCTCCCCACCCACACAGCCATCCCGACTGCTTTGGCATTGACATACACACAGTTCTCACCATCTGGGTCCACATCCGTTTGATCTTGGTCCCCAGCCCACTTCCTTTCCTCTCAGACCCATTGCCATGCAAGGGAAGAATGGGAATAATTCTCTGGGCTTCTTATAACATGGACCAGCCTTGAGCATCACACGGAAAGTAAGTGAGAAAGAAGCTTCATGCATGTAAGCCATCCAATGACATTAAGAGAAACTTTGATAGATAGATGATAGATAGATAGATAGATAGATAGATAGATAGATAGATAGATAGATAGATATGGATTTGTGGTGAAACATGGAATAAGATTTAAAAAAACAAAGAAAAATTAGAAAACTATTCAGAAAGTATCAGCAACTTCGGTGGGTACAAATTTATGTCAAACATTGTTCTAAGTCCTAGATTTTCTTAGCAACTTTGGTGTATATCATTAACTCTATATCATCCAGTGAGATAAAATTTAGATGGAGCATGTTATATCACTTCATAGCCATATAGAAGACTTCCTTTTCACCAGGATCCTGCACTTCCAGAGATAGAAAGGACATTAGTGATTAACGAATACACTCCAAGATTTTAATAGATGAGGAAACTACAATGAAAGGGTTTTCCATGACTTTCCAGTGCATTTAGCCACCGGTTAAGAGCTGATGCATCTGGCAAATACACTTTTACTAAACAGCCCCAGCCGCAGACCCTGAGCAGAGTTAAGAAATAGAATGAGAAATCAAATTTTTACTCTTTTGTTATCTATGTGAGGGGTGGGTGGATTAGAGGAGAATGGGGAAAAAGCACACAATACAGACAAATGGAATCGGCAGGGACACTTGAAATACTGCCCCCAAAAAACATTCTAGAAGACTGGCAGGCCCACGTAGTTATTGTTTAATAAAACCAGCCTGATGTTTCAATACAAAAACAAGAATGGCTGAAAAGTGAGCAAGCATCTTATTAAAAACCACTCATAAATTCCACTTTCCAGGCCTCGTCGGAATATCAAAGGAAACAGAGCATGTTTTTCATTTAAAAACTAATTCTTTATATTCTTTTTATATTCTTTTGCAGTCATCCTTTATTTATTCTGAAAGCCCCTAAGTATTCTAAGTGCCAGCTTTACCGGGCATGTAGCCATGGTTTGCCTGTTTACGTGCACACACGCAAACATGTAAACAAACATACAAATGATTATTGCGATTTTGTGTTTTAAAAACTGAATAGTGTCATGATATGAATTGTAGGGGTTTTTAATAAAAGGCTGCTAGGTTTCTATGGACATCCACACAAATAAAATGGGCTTATCTTTCTGAAAAATAAATTTAATCTCTCAGGTACATTCTTCTTAACAGAATCAACTTAATTTCCTTTGACACTGTCCTTGTCGGTACTTCACATTCAGTGAACACAGCAGGTCCTGATCTCGGCTGAAACAGATGGCCTCAACAATATGACAGTAATGGCATCTGACATGTGTTGTTTCAGTGATCTTTCGCTCTTGGAAAAGTATGGCACATTAGATCCCGTGTGTTCCTTCAGATTGTTATTTCTGGCACGCTCTTCTTGGCATATGTTATGATGAACCATTCATAACAAATTAAATTTTCATTAAGGTAAAAAAAAATCTTTATAATCCATAAGCCTACAATTTGTCTCAGTTCCCAAGGTAACATATTCTGTATAAAGGGGCCATTTCTACACATGATCGAGTGTGGAGCTGTTTAGACTTATTTTTTAAGTAGGTGTTTTGTTAAAAGGGGAGTGGGGAGGACGGCGGGTAGGGAAAACCTGGAATCCCAGGAATGGAAAAGAAAGGATATGTCTGAAAAATGTGTGGCCTTGCTCACACAGCATTTTGCAGGGACACAAAAATCATAGGAGCTCCGGAAACACATCAAAAAAGGCTAAACCACATGATACCACTTGAATGGCACCACATGGGCTGGATATAAAGACAGCTGGAGCAGGCAGAATTCCTGTACCCTGAAGGTAGATCTGAGTGTAGCCGTAATTAACAGCTTCCTCTAGCTGTGCAGTGGAATTTTCCTGCAGGACTCAGTGGTTTGACTCACTGGCGGGTTTAGTAAAATGGGATAGCAGGCAGCACAGTGCTTTCAACTTAAAGTAGCTAAATCTAGTTAAAGCAGAAACATCAATGATTTTCAGGGAGCATGCATCAGAGAAATGTCTGAGCCCCATAAACCACTGCTGATTGCTTCTTTCAGAAGCAAGCTGCAACTAAATGGAGACCAGAGGAGGCAAGAAAGCTCACCTTGGCCTCTCTCTTCCCGAGCTGGCACTTAAATCCTATATCATTTTCCTCCCATAATAATATATTCAAGCCTACTTGGGAACTGGCAGACTACTTTATTTTCAATGTACACTAGAAATATTGGCTACCGTTTGAGGGGATTTAAATTTGACTCTTCACCTTGCCTCACTTTTAGCACAACCTTCACATGGTGGTATTTCTGAAACTGCATTGTTAAGAGAGGCTCTCTTCTTACGGAAGCTTTTGGCTCTGCTATACTTCATTAGGCTCTATTTCCCTATTTCCCTTCTACTGAAAGTTGAGCTCAGCGATTCACAAAGACAGTACCCAAACGTGTAAACAGAAGTCCAAAACGGTATAGCACAGGCAAGCAGGTTTACTACCGAATGTGTTACTATAATAACAAGTAGGAAGCCTTTCACTATGCTTGTGAGATAAACACTATATACTCACCCCAGTAGTTTCAGGGAGGGACCTAAGGAGAAAAAGAAACTGAAAAATAAATAAATAAACAAACAAACAAACAGGTGACTCCATTGTGAAATAGGAGTTTGGCAAGGTGTCTCTCTGCTTGACCCCTTGTTAAGAAGGAGAGAAACGAGGCTAGAGGAGCCTGTAAAAAGTGGCGGGAACAAGACCGGCACTCTGTTGCAGAGCACCCGCACACTATTTCAATCGAAAGGGAATGTCCTAAGAAAGGTATGTGCATGAGATGCAGCCCTTGAGAGATGCTATCAAAGAACTCACAGAAATGAGGGTTGGGAAGGAAGGGGCAGAGGAGAGCCACTGAGGGAGTGCTTCCCTGTAACAAGCAAGGACGAGGCATCCGTGATGGAAAGCACAGCACGTCCCCGGAACCGGCAGGTTGTACCAGGGCTGGGGACAGGGCTGTGGCATGAGAGTGAGCCAGAGACCCTCTTAACTTGCTCGCCCTCGGTAGCTTAACTCCCTTGGAAGAGATCAAACTTCTCTGGACAAGGTCCGAAAGGAAATTGCCTTTTGTCACAGTCAGACCTAAAGTAAATGGTTCTGTAGCAAATGTTCACTGTGTCTGACTGGAAATGCATATGTAAAAAATGGTATGACATTACCTTCTCACGAGATTAATTTTGTATGAGGTATTTTCACTGACAGAGCAAAACAACCATTAGTTTAAATAGAACAGTAATTCTTCGTTCTTAAAGTAGTCTGAATAAGAAACTATGATTGGCCTTCTGAGGTGTTAAAACCTTAGCAAAATGCAATTGAGACAAAATAGGTACTTTTTCCAAAAGAACCGATTTTATACTAGATGTTAATATAAAGAACATCTCAATTTAGAAAAAGCAGAATTTGGACAGGCTTCATTTTCTAATGACAATGAGAAAAAAAGAAGTCAGTACCAAAGCCAGACCACTTAAATAGTTTTAAATATTCTCCCAAACAGATTTAGATCCAAAAGGAAATTAAAAATATGATAAACTGATGAAGGGAAACCACTGAAAAATAAAATTGACAATCTTGATAGGGTCAGACAGAAATGCTATCAAGTTTTAAAGAAATGAGAAGTGAATAGTCAATGTAAGAAATTAGAGAAAGAACTTTTCCAAAATTAAATTCTGGTTCTTCCTGGAACTGAATACTTTTTTCTTCTCACCATCTCAGTAGATGGCACCACCCTCCAGCCCACTGCATCAGCCCCATCTCGATGTGACATCCTAGATTCTGCCCTTTCTAAGTTCTTCTTCCACTGGCACTTCACACACCAAGGACCGCCGTCTTTCACTTGGACCCCAGCCGTAACCCCCTTGAGCTCTTGCCCACCCAGCAGCCCATCGCCACAGTCATGAGGTTCTTTGGGAAATGTAAATCACATTACATCACTGCTACTCAAACTTTTTAGTGATGTCCCATTGCATGCATATTAAAATCTAAATTTCTCAGCAAGATCTTACCTCAAAGGCTGTAGACTAGGACCTGTAAACAGAATTTGAACCACAAACACATTTTATTTGCCCTACAGAGATGTCAAAAGATTTCAGATGCCAATATTTGAAAAGGAGGATATTGCCATTAAAAATGGACATTTCTGAATTATCTTGAAAATTTGTAAACTGTATCTAAACTGGACCCATGTTTCCACGTGAGGAGTAAGAACCATAGTTTCCACCACCCCATCACACCTTCAGACCCCAGTCTGCACATCAGCATTTCTTATCAGCAAGTGTACACAGCCTCTTCTTCATGGCACAGTCAGGGGCTTTTCCATGAGTATCTTTTACTACCTGAGAAAATGGCATCTGGACTGAGGGCACCATGTGTTTCTTACCCCTGGGGCATTTCGTTTGTTTACGAGACCTGTTTCAAAACTGAACTCAGAGAGAATGTCCACTTGTTTTTCAGTAACACACCAAACAGATTCTTCCAAGTTGCAAACATTTAAGAATATTTGGATATTTGGCATCTCAAAGAAAAAGAAAACATCCATGATTTTCACTTCGCATCTCAGCCAATAAATGCCTAAAGGGGAGAAATGAGAAAGATGAGAAGAAAGGCAGGGAGGGGAGGAGAGAGGGGGGAAGGAGCATAGACTGGGAGAGGAAAGGGGGCAAATCACAAAGCATGACATACAGAACAAGAAATCTCATATGATTAGTGCAAAGGTGCTTAACACAATGTACCAATACAGTGCCACCTCTAGATCTTATATGCTTATTGATATATATTCATTTGCATTTACACATGTAGGTGCTGGGGAGAAAATCACTGCCATCTACAGATTTCACCCTCCTGGAAGATGGGGACTATATGATCCCTAACCCATCTAATCCATTTGTAGATTTGTAGCATCTTACAAAAATCTCCCTAGACGCAAAGCAGAAAGAAACGATAATAACAATACATTGTCTTTAGGTAGGATTCTTTGTGAAATAGTTGAAAGAATCTTACAACAAAAATTACATGTATTTTTATGTCTCCATGAGGTAGGTAGATAAAAAAGCTTTTATCTGCAACTCAGACGGAATGAATAAAGGTGTTAGGTGGCTTGTCCAAGCTATGTTTCTGGCTGAATTTCAGGTGACTCTCTATAATTATTTTGCTTTTCAGGTGGCTTTGGAAATTTCTCCTCCTCTACCCCAGCAGAGTGCTTCCATTGTCTACGCCAGTCTTGCCGCAGGGCTAATAGGTCTGTGATAGTAGGCTGCAGGGGTGTCATTAGCCTCTCCCCAGGCCATCAGCTCACCTCTCATCCACAAAGAGCTTCAGAATAGTTGACTAGAAGTTTCCTATTTGACTTTTTTTTTAAACTTTACATACTCTGGTTTTCCTGAACTAAGTCTGTACATAGGAAAATTCATCTGGAAACTGAAAATACAATTTGATCCATTTAAGCATCCTTCTGTATTTGGGGCCATTTCAAGCACAAATCAGATTTTCAACAACCCTCAAATACAGGAAACTAATACTTCCAGTGTAAATTATCAGTCAAGCCATGTTTTCAGCTCAAGTGGGATAGGAGAGGTACTGAAATTTTAGAACCTTTCCTCTTCCACCAATCCATGTAAATAAAATTACAGTCATTTCTGTCATATTGGAAATAGAATAAACCTAGGAGTCAAAGAAGCTGAATTTTAGACCCAACTCTGCCACAACTTGCTATTTGACTAAGTGGAAACAGCATGTCAGTACTGTCTGACACACAGGAAATTACTTAACTTCTCTGACCCAGCTACAGAACAAAGACAATATTACTATTTAATTCACAGGATGGTTCCAAGGATCAAATGGATTCACTTACAAAAAGCAATTAACAGGTGGTGTTTAATAATATTAGTCTCCTTAGTAAAAAGAAGGAATTTAATTAGGTGAGCCTTGAGATCCCCTCTGCCGTTAACTTTTTTATATTTCTATTATTTTTCCCTAGGTACTAGAAATTGTTTACCAGTCTGGTTTCCTCTTTCTCGCCTCCACAGTGCATATCTGCAAATATTAAACTTCCACCTATAGATTCAAAATAGCTCCAGGCTCTGAGATTCCTCTGACCAAACCTCAACATTATACCCCACTTCCATGAACTGAGTTGCCACCTTGTCCCTTATTTCTCCAGGACTTGAATTCTCTTTTTCCTCCCATTCCTCTCAGGCTATGGATGCCAGCCCCTGAGCCCTATTACATGGCACGGTCAGTACTACCTGCTCTATGTCCTCCCTGCACCAACCACCTGACCACTTGGACACTCACTGCCTGCCGGCGGCCAGCTTGAGAGCCCTAACCCACCAGCCAGGACATCTGTCTGCAGACCACAGCCAGGCCTGCCAGACACCAGCTCCCCACCTGCCAGCCGGCCTCTCAGTGTTTGCTGCGTGGAAGCCAGCCCTCCTCTCTCCTGCCCAGCTGAGTGAACCACTTGAGGGTCCTGCACCATCCGCCAAAGCCTGGAACTAACACCAACATGGACACTGCCATGCATACAAAGACAGAATGTTTCTTTTTATTTCTGAAAAGAATGCATGTTCCTTATGCATTTAAAATGAACCGTCTTATTCTCTATATCTAGTCTACTTTGCAGCCTACTTTTTATCATCTGCTTTGTTCTTTTCATTAATTTGCATTTTTCTAGAGGTAAAACACATTCATATAAGTGCTTGTATCAGTATGTTACCAAAAAGCAAGCATATCCATGTGACCAAAAACCACGTCAAGAAACAAAACACCAGAACCCCAAAGGCTCTCTCATATGCCACCTCTTTTTTTTCTTTTTCCATTGAGGCTTATACCTGTCATTCTTATTATTTGGGGGGGGGGGGGAGGGGACATTTACCTGGGCCTGAAAAACTTTATGCTAAGTGAAATAAGCCCATCAGAGAAAAACAAATATCATATGATTTCACTCATATCTGGCAACTAATGAACAAACCGAACTAACAAACAAAATAGAGACAGACTCAGAGAGAGAGCAGGCTGACAGCTCGAAGGGGGGAATGGTGGGGGGTGGAGGGGTAGAGCAAAAAGGAAAAAGGACTCGTGGACATGGACAAAGTGTGGTGACTGGGGGTGTTGCAGTTTAGGGGGATGAATGGTAATGGAAAAAAATACAATAATAAAGTACCTAGGAATAAACCTAACCAAGGAGGTAAAAGACCTGTACTCAGAAAACTACACAACATTGAAGAAAGAAATTAAGGAAGACACAAACAAATGGAAGCATGTACCATGCTCATGGATTGGAAGAATTAACATCATCAAAATGGCCATACTACCCAAAGCAATTTATAGATTCAGTGCAATCAATCCCTATTAGAGTACCCATGACATATTTCACAGATACAAAACAAACATTTCAGAAATTCACATGGAACCATAAACGACCCCGAATAGCTGCAGCAATTTTGAGAAAGAAGAACAAAGCAGGAGGGATCACAATACCTGATATCAAACTGTATTACAAGGCCACTATAATCAAAACAGCCTGGTACTGGCATAAAAACAGGCACATAGACCAATGGAACAGAACAGAGAGCCCAGAAATAAATGCAAGCCCTTACGGTCAATTAATATTTGACAAAGGAGGCAGGAGCATAAAATGGAGCAAAAACAGCCTCTTCAACAGATGGTGTTGGGAGATCTGGACAGCTACGTGCAAAAAAATGAAATTCGATCACCAACTTACGCCATACACAAAAATAAATTCAAGATGGATAAAAGACTTAAATATAAGTCATAACACCATAAAAGTCCTAGAGGAAAACATTGGCAGGAAAATCTCAGACATTCCACGCAGCAACATCCTCACAGACACATCTTCTAAAGCAAGGGACATAAAGGAAAGAATAAACAAATGGGATCTCATCAAAATAAAAAGCTTCTGCATGGCTAAAGAAAACAGCATGAAAATAAAAAGAGAACCAACAGTATGGGAAAACATATTTGCCAATGATACCTCAGACAAGGGCCTGATCTCCAAAATATATAAATAACTCACATGACTGCACTCCAGGAAGACAAACAACCCAATTAAAAAATGGGCAATGGACTTGAACAGACACTTCTCCAAGGAAGACATACAGAGGGCCCAGAGACATATGAAAAGATGCTCAGCATCACTAGCCATCAGAGAGATGCAAATTAAAACCACAGTGAGGTACCATCTCACACCAGTTAAGAGTGGCCAACATAAACAAATCAATAAACCAGTGTTGGAGAGGATGCGGAGAAAAGGGAACCCTAGTGCACTGTTGGTGGGAATGCAGACTGGTGAGGCCACTGTGGAAAACAGTATGGAATTTCCTCAGAAAACTAAAAATGGAACTGCCCTTTGACCCAGCAATTCCACGGCTGGGATTATACCCTAAGAACCCTGAAACACCAATCCAAAAGAACCTGTGCACCCCAATGTTCATAGCAGCACAATTTACAATAGCCAAGTACTGGAAGCAACCTAAGTGCCCATCAGCAAATGAGTTGATCAAAAACCATGGTATATTTACACAATGGAATTCTACACAGCAGAGAGAAAGAAGGAGCTTATACCCTTTGCAACAGCATGGATGGAACTGGAGAGCATTATGCTAAGTGAAATAAGCCAGGAGGTGATGGACAAATACCATATGATCTCACCTTTAACTGGAACATAATCAACAGAAGAAAAAAGGAAACAAAATATAACCAGAGACATTGAAGTTAAGAACAATCTAACAATAGCCAGGGGGGAGTGGGGAGGGGACAGCGAGGAGAGGGGATTACAGGAACTACTATAAAGGACACATGGACCAAATCAAGGGGGAGGGTGGAGGTGGCGGAGGGAGGTGGGTTCAGCTGGGGTGGGGTGGAGGGATGGGGAGAAAAGGCATACAACTGTAATCGAATAACAATAAAAATTTTAAAAAATACAATAAAAAAATACTGTGCAAAATAAAAGAAGTGAAGTCAGTGCTCTTGTCTGAAGTGATGCTCAGGGGAAGGGACCCAGCCAGTGACCTCACTACACTGAGCTACACTGAGCAGTGACCTCGCTTCCTGAGGTTAGAGCCCGACAGAACTTGCAACCCTGGTAACCAGGCAGCCACATTCTAAACCTGCCCCTCCCTGGCTCATTTGGATAGAGATATCAGTACACAAGGTGTTTTCTTGTTGTCTCCCCATATCCCAATGCCACGGCCTCAAAAGAGGCAACAGTGATAATATGTTCTGCTGTGGCTGGCACTGGGTCCACACTCATCCCAAATGCCTGTAGCACTTTTCACGGAGGGACCCAGAGGTAACACAGGATGGCCAAGGGTGGTTTTGTTCAGGCCAGGCTACCACTCTGATCCCAACTCGGCAGCCCTGTGTCCCCTCTGTGTGTGCGTGTGTAAGGAACAGGCTGAGGGGGGTGGTCAGCTCCCTGGTTGGCTGGTGATGTTCACATCTTAGGTCAAGGCTGGCTAGGTGGACGTGGAGTGTGGGCGGTGCCCTCTGCCAGAGGTTTATCTTGAGCCCTCAAGGTGAATCTCCTTTCCCCTGGGTGCAGGTCTGTGCAGACACAGGTCTGGGCCAGATCTGGGAACAGAAGTTCCAGTGGGCTGAAGCAGCAGCACCTAAGCGACTAGGGCCGGGCAGGGCTTGAGACCACTGGACCGCTGCCAGTCACTGTCATTGCAGAGGTCCACCCAGGTCATGGAGGAAAGGCATCTGGTCAACAAAGACCCCCGCCCCATGTCCACCAGAGAGCAGCAGGGGTGCCACATCACTGAGGGCCAGAGCAGACCCAATGTGACTGTGACCACCTGGGGGTCTGGGGAACTAGGCCCAGTGGACAGCTGAGAAGGACACCACCCCCGAAGCCTCCCCGGCTCCACAGCCAGCTCACCACTTCCGCTGCAGCCTGGAGCATGGTACCCACATTAAACACACAGGGCCAGATGATGGGGATCCCACAGAGGCAGAGCCCAAGGGTGAGAAGGTGGGGCTGGTGGGGGAATCATGCGGGTGGAGGCACATGTGAGCTTATGGGGAGGGGTCGGGGCCAGGCACACAGGGAGCACCCGCAGCGGCTGGCAGGAGCAAAGACCGGTCTCAGGCCACCTATGTGCTGGATGGCCTACAGGCAAGGACGTCTGGGGCAGGTCCTGGGCTCTGGCTGTGTTCTGTCTTTGGGGGGCATATGGAAATGTAGGCACATGGATGATCTTTCCTCCTCTCCTGAACCCAGCACCAGCCTAGGAGGCAGAGCTGGCTCCTGTTTCAATGCCTGTCGTACATTCCAAGGAGCCCAATGCAGGGGCAGGCCAGCAGGCTGCTCCAGACCTGGAGGGCTGTCTGCCTCCAGTGGCCACTCCAGCTGCAGCTCCAGAGCCAGGCCGGTCTGTGCAGCATCTCCTGACCTGACTGAGGCCTCGCCAACCCCTGCCTAAAGAGCCCTCCCTCAAACCTGTCCTGGATCCTGCCACTGAAGGAGCTGCCTCTGGAAAATGCATCAGGACCAGATCTAGAGCTGCCTGTTGAACCTGTTGAATTTGTTTTATCTTCATTCTTTGACCTGTTTCTCTTATTGGCTTTCACTGTTATGTTTTTCTCTTCTCCATGGCATGATTCAATTCTCTATTCTTTTAATTACTTATTTGGGGGTTTTTTAACCTTTAACCTTTAGGGTTTTTTTCTTGTATTCTGTTCTTTTTTTCTTTCTTTATCCTTTGCTTTCCCATGGTGTGATTCATTTTAAATAATAAGTAAGAGTAATGGTTTGTATTTTAAATTCGTGCCGTTCCTGAGCATGACGTCCATTCACCACGCTGTGCAAGTGTCACCACCACTGTCTGGCTGCAGGACGCTCCATCACCCCAAAGGGAGACCCGGCACCAGAAATGCTCACTCCCCACTACTCTTGCCCCTGGCAACCCTTGATCTGCTTCCCTTCTCTGCTCCTTTACCTGTTCTGGAAGTTTCCTATCAATGGAATCTTACAATAGGTATCTTTTTGTGTCCACTCACATATTTTGTTTGTTTTTATCTGAAATTGCACTTTGATTATTTCAAAGGGAAATTTCAGATGGATTAGTAATCACAGGTTAAGGGGGAAAAAGCCCTTTTAGTCAGTGTTTTGATAATCTTGGGGTAGAGACCACTGTGCTAAGTGTGACCCCAGGGCCAGAAGCCAGTCAGGACTATTCAAAAAAATCCAAGAGGAGAGAAGACTCCCAAGCTCATTTTACCAGGCTAGCATCATCCTAATACCAAAAGCAAAAAAAAAGACACTAACAAAGAAAAAAAATTATAAGCGAATATCCCTCATGAACACAAATGCAAAATCCTCAACAAAATATTAGCAAACTGAATCTGGCAATATGTTAAAAAGATCATATACCATGGCCAAGTGGGATTTATTCCTAGGATGCAAGGTTGGTACCATATCTGCAAGTCAATTAACATGATACACTACTTAAACAAAATTAAGGATAAAAATCATATGATCATATCAATAGATGCAGAAAAAGCATTTGATTTTGATGAAATCTAGCCCCCATTTATGATAAAAACTCCCAGCAAAGTGGGACTACAGGGAACATACCTGCACACAATAAAGGCCATATATGATAAACTTACAGCGAACATCATACTCAATGAGCACAATCTGCAAAATTTCCCTTCAGATAGGGAACAAGACCGGGATGTCCACTTTCACCATTCTTATCCAACATGGTAGTAGGAGTCCTAGCCACAGCAATAAGACAAGAAGAAGAAATTAAAGGCATCCAAATTGGAAAGGAAGAAGTAAAACTGTCATTATTCACAGATGACATAATACTATACAGAGAGAACCCTAAAGGTCCCACCCAGAAACTACTAAAACTGATAAATGGATTCAGCAAAGTAGCAGGATACAAAAATAATATACAAAATTCTTTTGCATTTTATACACCAATACTGAACTATCAGAAAGGGAAACTTAGAAAACCACCCCATTTACAAGTGAATCAAAAAAAATTTTGTTTAAATACCTAGGAACATAGTTAACCAAGGGTTTGAAATACCAGTACTTGGAAAATTATAAGATATTGAAGAAAGAAATTGGAGAAAATACAAATAAGTAAAAGCATATACCATGTTTATGTATAGGAAGAATATCATTGAAATGTGCATTCTAGCCAAAGCAATCTACAGAGTCAACTCAATTTCCATCAAGATTCCAATGACATATTTCACAGAACTAGGAGAAATATTTCAAAAGTTTAAATGGGATTACAAAAGGCCCCACGTGGCAACAGTGATCCTAAGAAAGAAGAACAGAGTTGGAGGAATCATGCTACCTAGTATCAAACTACATTCTAAGGCCATAATAATCAAAACACCATGGTACTGACTTGAAAACAGACACATAAATTCACAGCACACAATAGAGAGCCCAGAAATAAACCCACACCTTTATAGTCAATTAATATTCAACAGAGGAAGCAAGCACATACACCGGGCTAAAGATGGTTTATTCAATAAATGGTGTTGGGAAAATTATACAGATACTTACAGAAAAAAGAAACTAGATCACCTTCTTCATAGAAGTTCTTTATATATTTTGAACAAGAGTATAAATTTTTTTGTACTGAAAATTCCTCTCCCACTCTGTACTTTAACTTTTCATCTTCTTTAAGGTATCTTTTAATGAACAAAAATTTTTAACTTTAATGTAGTCTATTACATTTTCCTTTTTAGTTGGTAATTTTGCTCTCCTGTTCATTTGAAATAAGGAAATCTTCCGTTATCTCAAGGTTATAAAGTTAGACTCCTATAATATGCTTAAGAACCACACTGTACATTAGTGTAGCCAGTAGCTACATGTGGCTATTTAAATTTAAATTTATATCAAAATTTTTAAGAAATAAAAATTCAGTTTCTCAAGCACACTAGAAACATTTCAAGGGCTCCATAGGCACATGGTCTGGTGGCTACTGTAATGGACAGTCCAATTGTATAATATTTCTACCATCACAGAAAGTTTCACAGAATAGCGTGCTTCTAGAAGTTTTATTGTTTATTATTTTGCTTTTGTATATTCACGTCTGTATCTCATGTAGAATGTATTTTTATGAGATATAGGGTATTGTTTTCCTTATGGATAAACAATTGACTCAGCTTGATGCTTTTCCCCCCGCAAAAAATCAAATTCTAATTGATATTCCACTGAATCTATAAATCAACTAGGAAAGTTTTCATATTTATTATATTGAATTTTCTAATCCATAAATAAGTCACATCTATCAAAATATTTAGGGCTTCCTTAATTCTCTCAATAATATTTTATGTTTGTGAAGAGATTTTACTAATTTATTAGATTTACTCTAAGGTCCTTAATACTATTTGATGCCACTACCTTCTCCTGTACTCTGTTTCTGTTGTATAGAAACATAGTCTATTTGAAAATATTTGATGATGTACTTAGTAACCTTGCTAAACTTATTTTTTAATTCCATATACATAACCATGTCATATGCAAATAATCCTTACACCTTTCATTACTCTCCCATGACTTACTGAACTGGTTAACATCTACAGTGCATGCATCTGTTGGGGATCCCCAAGAGTACCTCCAGTTTTATGACTCACAGGACTCAGTGTGCAGTCATACTGAATTATTACAGCAAAAGGATACGAAGCAAATTCAGCAAAGGGAAAAGGCACAAGGAGTAAAATGTGGAGGAAACCAGGAGCAAGATTCCAAGAGGCCTCCCGCACTGAAGTCAGACAGGCCTGCTTGATTCCGCCAGCACTGATGCGTGACACACGTGTGCAGCGCTGTCTCCCAGGGAAGCTCCTTAGAGACTCAGCGCCCAGGGTTCTTGTTGGGAGCCGGTCACATAGGCCGTCTGCCTAGCACTACAATTCCATATTTCTAGAAGGAAAGCAGGTGTTCAGCCTAGACCATAGTGTTTGTATGAACAGCTTAGGCCCAGTGAGTCAGTCTTATCAGTTAGAAATGGTGGAAGTGATCCTGAAATTCAAGTTTCCAGAGGCCAACCAAGGACAAACCTCATAAGCAGGCCTTTCTAAGAATAGCAATCTCAGGCCTGCTGCATTAACCCTTTTGCATAACGACTGAGGATGACCAATAATATCTCTCATTTTGTAATATTTTTGTCAGGATTTAATATTGTCATGCTAGCTTCATAAAACAACAGAAAGTATTCTCTCCATTTCTTATATATGAGAGAGTTTGTATAAGATTGACATTATTTCTCATTATTTTCTAAGATAAACTAATGAAGTCACCTGCGCCAGAGTTTTCTTTGCGTGAAAGTTTTGGGGTTTTTTTTAAGATTTTATTTATTTATTTTTAGAGAGAGGGGAAGGGAGGAAGAAAGAGGGAGATAAATATCAACATAAAGTTGCCTCTCATGCACCCCCCCACTGGGGACCCAGCCCACAACCCAGGCATGTGCCCTAGACTGGGAATCGAACCTGTGACCATCTGGTTCACAAGGTGGCACTCTATCCACTGAGCCACACCAGTCAGGGCTCTTTGTGGGAAAGTTTTTAATATGAATTCAATTTATTTAATAGTTGTAGGAGTATTCAAATTTTTTACTTCATTTTATTTTGGTTTTAGTAAGATTTATACTAGGATTTGGGGCATTATAATTATGACATTTATAGATGAATAAAATGAGGCAAATACTTTGCTCAAAACTGCATAGCTAGTAAGTAGTATCACTGGGATTTCAGTCTATAAAGTCTAAGCTTAGAGGACGTGTACAAAATCATCACACTGCATAGCTTCTTAAAAGCTATGGAGAAACTTCATAGAAAACCCATAACTCTAAGTTTAAGTAATCAGAATTTCCCAGGGCCTGGTGCTCTCCAGGCAAAAATCTGATCTGATGTGTCTGAATATATTAAATGACATCATTTTATGTCACTAGAAAATGTTTTAAAACCAGTACATTCCAAATGTGGCAGAGAGTTTGAGGCATTGTGTCAAAAATACTGATTACAGGGCTCCATCACTGAAATACTGAATCAAAATTACTGGAGGTAGAACCCAGAAACCTATAAATTTTAAAATTCTCCCCATCATTATCACATGCAGCCAGACTTGTACAGCATGACTCCAGAACTAAAAACCTAGAAGCCACGACTGCTTAGCTCAATAAACATTGTTCCTGCTTCATGTCAATGGCCCTACCTGGAGCCCTGGCCAGTGTGTCTCCCCAAATGCTTGCTGCTCCTCACATAGAAAACCAACTAGGAATAGAGATTACTCCATCCAAACTCATCACCAATGGAGGACTGTGTCTCCAATCATTCTTACAGGGGTATCATCCCTATGCAATACAGCCCCACCCTATAACCTCATTTAACCTGAATTACCTCCTAAAGGTCTTATCTCTAATACAATCACAGTGGGGGTCAGAGCTTCAATGTATGAGTCGGGGTGAGAGGGGAGGACATGTTTCAGTCCACAGCAATGATAATACAGTAAAAACAATATGAACTACACAAAATAACAATAGCTAATCTTTATTTTGTGGTTATGTATGCCAGTTACAGCATTTTTGTGCAATATCTCATTTAATCATCTGGCATTCTACCAAGTAACTATTATTATTCACTTTTTACATGCAAAAAAAAAGACCCTGTAAAAATTAAACAATAAAAACCAGGACATGTTTTCTCCTTATTGAACTTTTCCAATATCTTCCTATCTTTCTTAAAATGGTATACAAACTTAGTACTGTGATGTACAAGGCCTTCCTCAATGGGCCCCTGCTGATCTCCCTTAGCTCACTGCGCTTCAGCCACACCAGGCGTCTTTCTGTCCCTTAGCCACCCCGAAAGCATCCCCTTCAAGGCTTTCCCACTGATGGTCCTCACTAACCTGATCACTTCTCACAGGTGTCTGTATGTTTGGCTGCTGTGTGATTTAATCTTAAATGAAATAGATCTTCTCAGACCTGGCCATACTCTTTAATATGGCCCCTCCCAACTATTCCCCAACACTGTGGCCTGTAACACCATTTCAAGTTATTTTTTTAAGTTTTCTTTGTTATACTTTTGGTGGTCTAACATCTCTTATAAAGACATAAGCATCCTATGGATAATCACCTTCTCTTTCCTGTTTGTCTCTTAATCCCCAATGCCTAGACCCTGGCACATAATGGCACCAAATCACACTGAATAAATGCACAAGGAGACAAATGCATGAGCAAATGAATGACTTGTCCACGATCATACAGTAAAGTAAATGGAGAAAACCTAGATTCTAAACTATTCGTCTGCATTTTAACCCCTACAAAGTAATATCTCAGAGAATTTATTCCAAAATTACACATCAAACTTACAAACAAGGAGTGGATTAATTCCTAGAAGAATTTGTCTCAATAATAATTGTAACTACTATTTATTAAGGCCCAGCCCTGTGCCATGTACTCCACTAAGTGCTTTCTCAGCACTGTATGTTTAATCATTAAAAACACTCTACGAAGCTGCTGTTAATATCCTGATTTTGCACTGAGGAAACTGAGACTCACAGAGGTTGAGTAATGACCAAAGTCACACCTAACAGATGAACCTGGGCCTACAGTCTCAAGAATTTGAACTATCATACTCCATACCATAAAATTTGGGTTGTTTTAAAATACTGTGTCACATTGCATATATTTCCTGATCTAAATATGTACTTGCTTGATACTTTACAAATGAATTTAAAAAGAAAAATATGTAAATTTTATCACTCCTAACATTGCTCTCATTCTCAATTCTTTCCCCCACTAGAAAAACAAGATGTTCCCTGATGAAATTTTCCCAGCACTAAAATCTAATATGCTATGTAGAAGGGAAGCTAAATAACATGTTGTCAAACAATGAATGGGTCAACAAGGAGATCAAAGAAGAAATCAAAGATACCTGGAAGCAAATGAGAATGAGGACACAACAATCCAAAACCTGTTGGACACTGGAAAGCAATCCTAAGAGGAAATTCATAGCATTACAGGCCTATCTCAAAACAAGAAAAAGCTCAGATAAACGATCTAACTTCACACTTAAAGGATCTTGAAAAAGAACAAACAAAGCCCCAAGTGAGCAGAAGGGAGGAAATAATAAAGATCAGAGCAAAAATAAATGAAATAGAGTGTTAAAAAAGATACAAAAGATCAATGAATCCAAGAGCTCATTCTTTGAAAAGATAAACAAGATTGACAAACCTTTAACCAGACTCATCAAGAAAAAAAGAGAGAGGACCCAAATAAATAAAATCAGAAATGAAAACAGAGAAATAACAATGGACACCAAAGAAATACAAAGGATTGTAAGAAAATATTATGAACAACTATACACCAACAAACTGGACAGCCTGGATGAAATGGATAAATTCCTAGAAACACACAAACTTCCAAAACTAAATCAGGAAGAATCAGAGAATCTGAATAGACAGGTTACACCTAATGAAACTGAAGCAGTAATCAAAAAACTCCCAACAAACAAAAGCCCTGGACCTATGGCTTCACAGAGGAATTTTACAAAACACTTGGAGAAGAACTGACACCTCTCCTTCTCAAACTATTTCATAAAATTCAAGGGGAAAGAAGGCTCTCAAACTCATTTTAAGAGGCCAGCATTATCCTAATTCCAAAACCAGATAAAGACACTACATAGTAATAAAATTATAAGCCAATATCCCTGATAAACACAGACACTAAAATCCTCAACAAAATATTAGCAAACCAAATACAGCAATGCATCAAAAAGATCATACACCATGAGCAAGTGGGGTTTATTCTGGGAATGCAAGGTTGGCACAACATTCACAAAGCAATAAATGTGATTCATTACATAAACAGAATGAAGGATGAAAACACTATCATATCAATAGATGCAGAAAAAGCCTTTGATAAAATCCAGCACCATTTATGATCAAAACTCTCAGCAATGTGGGATTAGCAGGAACATACTTAAACAAAATGAAGGCCACATATGACAAACCCACTGCCAGCATCATACTCAATGGGCAAAAACTACAAGTGCTCCCCTTAAGACAGGAATGTCCACTTTCACCTCTCCTATTCAACATAGGACTGGAAGTCCTAGCCACAGCAATCACACAAGAAGAAATAAAAGGCATCCAACTGGAAAGGAAGAAATAAAACTGCCATTATTTGCAGATGACATAATACTGTACAGAGAAAACCCCAAAGATTCTACCAAGAAACATAGAACTGATAAATGAATTCAGCAAAGCAGCAGGATACAAAGTTAATATCCAGAAATCAGTAGCATTTTTATATGCTAACAACAAACTAACAGAAAGGGAAATTCCAAAAACAATCCAATTCACAATTGCTACAAAAAGAATAAAATACCTAGGAATAAACCTCACCAAGATGTAAAGGACCTGTACTCAGAAAATTGTAAGATACTGAAGAAACAAATTGGGCAATTAACATCATTGAAATGTGCATACTACCCAAAGCAATCTACACATTCAGTGCAATTCCCATCAAGATGCCAATGATGTATTCTCAGAACTAGAACACATATTTCAAAAATTTATAGGGAACCACAAAAGGCCCCACATGGCAACAGCAATCCTGAGAAAGAAGAACAGAGTTGGAAGGATCACACTACCTAGTATCAAACTATACTCTCAGGAAATAGTAATCAAAATGGTGGTACTGGCAAAAAAAAAAAAATACATGTAGATCAATGGAACAAAATAGAGAGACCAAAAATAAACCCACACCTCAAAAATCAATTAGTATTTGACAGAAGAAGCAAGCATATACAGTGAAGTAAAGATGGTTTATTCAATAAATGGTGTTGGGAAAACTAGACAGATACATGCAGAAAAATTAAACTAATCACCTTCTTATGTCACACACAAGAATAAATTCAAAATGTATCAAAGACTTAAATGTTAGACCTGAAACCATTAAAATCATAGAAGAAAACAGGCAGCAAAATCTCAGACATTGCTTGTGGCAATATGTAATCAGATATATCTCCCTAGGCAAGGGAACAAAAGAAAAAATAAACAAATGAGACTACATCAAACTAAACAGATTTTGCACAACACAGGATATCTTCAACAATATAAAAAATAACCCACAGAATGAGAGAACATATTTGCTGATACATCTGATAAGGGGTTAATATCCAAGATTTATAAAGAACTTACAAAACTCAACATACACACACATACACACACAAAAAAAAAACAATCAAAATATGGGCAAAAGACTTGAATAAACACTTCTCCAAAGAAGACATACAGATGGCCAGTAGACATATAGAAAGGTGCTCAACGTCACTAATCATTAGACATATGCAAATTAAAACCACAATGGGATATCACCTCACACTGGTCAGAATGGCTATGATCAATAAATCAACAAGTAACAAATGCTGGTGAGGATGTGGAAAAAGGGGAACACTTTTGCACTGTTGGTAGGAATGCAGACTGGTGCAGCCACTGCAGAACGCAATATGGAGATACCTCAAAAAGTTAAAAATGGATCTGCCTTTTGATCCTGTGATCCCACTTTGGGGAACATATATGAAGGAACCCCAACACCAATTCAAAAGAAGATAAACACCCCTATGTTCATTGCAGCATTATTTACAATGGTCAAGATATGGAAGCAGCCCAAGTGTCCATCAGGAGATGAGTGGATAAAACAACTATGGGACATTTATATAATGGAATACTACTTGACTTAAAAAAAAAAAATTTACCCTTTGCAACAGTATGGATAGACCTGGAGAACATTACACTAAGTGAAATAAGCCAGTCAGAGAAAAACAAATACCATATGATCTCACTCATGTGTGGAATCTAATGAACAAACTGAACTAACAAGCAAAACAGAGACAGACTCCTAGATGGACAGCAGATGACAGCTAGTGGGTGAGGAGGTGAGGGGGTGGAAGGATTGAGCAAAGAGGAAAAAGGACTCATGAACATGGACAACAATGTGATTGCTGGTGGGAAGGATACAAGGGGACTAAATTGTAATGGAAAAAAAATACAATAAAGATTTTTTTAAATGAAGTAAAACTTTAGATAGGATGGAGACGTGACTTGGGGTGGTGAATGCACAATAAATACAGAGCACAGATGATGTGCTGTGGAATTGTGCACCTGAAACCTGTGTAATTTTGTTAACTAGTACCACCACAATAAATTCACTAAAAAATAAATTTAAAACAAAAAATATGTAAATTTTATTATCACTCCTGACACTGCTCTCATTCCCAATTCTTTCCTCCGCTAGAGAAACAAGATGTTACCTGACGAAATTTCCTCAGCTCTAAAATCTCTTATGCTGTACAGAAGGGCAGTCCCACTAGATAGAAATTAGAGATAGCAGATGTCCAGGGCTCATCCATTGTCTTTTAAATGGAACAGCAGGAATGTCTTTGAAGGGAGATTTATACAACCTAACAAGTAATCTTCCAAAGTTCAGTGTGTAGGCTATTATTAACCAGCACACACTCCTGGGGTTAATGAATAATGTTAATCTGAATCCATCTGCACAAACTCCTTCTACTCAGGATTTTCTCCTCCGGTTTTCTCTTGAGATGGCTATTCCCAAACTAAAGTAGAAATTAGGACTTGCACAAAAATATCAGACACAAAATCTCGGAACATCTCTGGATGCAGAATGCTGACCTAAACACGGGAAACGTAGATCATAGAGACAGGCTCTTGATTGTTTATTATCTGAGAGTCTGTCTCCAGCAGGCCTGGAAAACCAGCTTTCAATAAAAGCAGAGAAGTTATGACCTGTTAAAGGATTCTACAGGGGAAAGAAAAAAATTAAAACATATGTAACTAAAGCCACCTGCCTAAGCAACTCAGAAATGATAATAAAACAACTCGGTTTGAATCTCTAAACTAGATAATATTCTGAAGAAAGTGAATAAAGAAATCCACTATTTGCACTAAAAAGGGGGTGAGGGGAACTAAAGAGCTTCCATCAACAGCCTAGAACAGCCTGTCATTGCACATTTGGTGCATAAATCTAGCGCACCCAATTTCAAGAACATCAGAACATCAAGTGCTTCCATCAAAATGGATTTTTCTTCATAGTTAAATTTTCCTAAATGAAAACTAACGTTTATCATTCCATCCAGAGCTTTCACTTCCCTCCTCTAAATGGATGGTGACGGAAGGATCAAATTCAGTGATGCAAAGCTCCTTCAGGTTCTTCGGAAGTAATCTGCAGCCTAGATCCAAATACCGCATTATTTTTCTTTAATATATAAGCAACATGAAAATGCAGCTTTATCAACAAGAAGAAGATTATGGAAAACTTCTCCCGACCTTACCCTTCATTTGCACAGGTGGGATGAGCAAACTGGCTTCCCAGCCTCTGGTCAGTTTCCCAAAGTTCCCCATCGTGCCTGCCATGCTTAAAGAAGTTTATTTCCTCCTTAAACTTGAAAATAAGCTACCACTTGCCTGCCCAAAACCTCCAGTGACACCTATTTCCTACAAAATACAGTTCAAAGTCTCCAGCATGGCCTTTCAAAACCCTCTCCCATTTGGCAAATTCCTTCCCCTTCAAGTATGTTCCAGTTACACAGTTATATTCAGTTCCCTAAATGAACACTAGAACTACCTATTTCAGGCCCACGTTTTGCAAACAGCAGTGCTGCAGTGGGCTTCCTAGAGACAGATTAAGAAATGATGCTTTGGCCTTGCCCAGGCTGTTCCCTCTGCCCAGGATGCCCTCCCCCGCACCTCCAAATCCCCAGCCTTCTGAGAAGCTTCCCAGGAAAGTCTCTGCCAACAAAACAAAACTGCTCTTTTCTCAGCTCTCACAGAGAATACTGAAGCTCTTTTTTTTTTTCTTTTATCACTTTATAAATGAACATCTAGACAATGCATTATGGTTTACAAAAAAGCTTTTGCAGATATTATTTCTAAATTTTCACAAAAGTCCTGTATTTTCAGTACTATTTTCTTGGAGAAAGAAAAAGAGCTTTCCAGAATCTCAGACAAGTTATTTCTGTCTGAACCTCATTTCTATCTGCAAAATATGAATAATAATATAATTAAGGAATCACTGAGAATATTGCTATTCCTATTAAAGCAAGGTACTTATTCCCCAGGACCTTACCCAGTTTTCACAGAGAACACAAACTGATGGACTGTAAACAGAACTTGACTGGTATATATATTGAGTTGGGGCTGCAAGGAAGTTTTTTAATTCAGCCAACATTTAAAGATTAGGAGTTCACAGAAAATCCAGATCAGCTATCCATTTTCTTTCTCTGAAGGAGGAGGAGAAGGAGGAAAGATTTAGTATTCCTGTATGACAATGTCCTGGAGTTGAGTAGCTGGTGTTTCCTTTGAAGGAGGTATTCATCTGAGTGTGCCGCAGTCCCCACCAATCCCTACTGCTTCTCTGATATGAAAGCCAAGTGGTAGTCCCCATTTATCATCATACGCTGTTGTTTTTCTTAGAGCAGAGAAATATATCTCAAATGTATCTCTATCAAAATTAGAAAAGATGAGACAATCCAGGAAGAAGTTATGTTTCAAGAAAACCAGAGAGCAGCACACATGGTGAGAAGTGAAAACTATTTTCACACAACTACTAGTCAAAGAAAGCAAGCCTGTGTCTTACACTTGTTATGTATGGTATGAATGCTCGTGTCCCCTCCCAAATTTATATGTCGAAATCATACCCTAAAGGCAGTGATACTAGGAAGTGGGGCCTTCGGCCATGATTAGGCTATGAAGGTGGAGCCCTTATGAATAGGATTAATGCCCTTAAAGGAAGCCCCAGAATCCTGGCTAGTGTGGCTCCATGGACTGAGCACTGGCCTGTGGACTGTAAAGGTTGCCAGTTCAATTCCCAGTCAGGACACATGCCTGGGTTGCAGGCCAGGTCCCCAACTGGGGGTATGAGAGAGGCAACCAATCACTGTTTCTCTCATACATCAAGTTTCTCTCCTTCTGTTTTTTCCTCCTTTCCCCACTCTCTAAAAATAAATAAATAAAATGTTTTTTTTTTTAAGTTCATGTTTAAAAAAGCCTCAGAGAGCTTACTTGCTCCTTCCACAAGTGAGGTTACAGTGAGAAGCTGGTTCTCACCAGACACTGAATCTGCTGGCACCGTGACCTTGGACTTTCGAGCCTCTAGAACAATGAGAAATAAATATTTATTGTTTATAAGCCCCCCTCTTCATAATATTCTGTTATAACTACCTGCACAGACTAAGAAACTTGGGCTGCTTTACTCATTTACATTACCAGCCTGGTCCCTGAAGTCATTTGGGTTTACAAACCTACATTAGACGGTGAACTCCATGGAGAGAGAAGGAAAGTGAGGGAAAACATTTTGTTGTTTTTTATTGTCCTATCTTCCATGCCTAGAACAATGCCTGGCACAAAGCGGACCTTTAACATGAGCACTGCACTAACACAGTGACAACTGCTGTTTTTTAAAAGTATATGCAGGACCCAGAGGGGACACAACAGGCTTTGCCTCTTCATCCTGCACAACACAGAATAACACCACGCCAAAAGGTGGGGGTGTGCCCTCACCCACTCTCCACGCCGCTTCGCACGCCAAATGTTAGCTTTGATAGCCGGATCAGTTTCTGCGAGGGGCCAGATAGTAAATATTTTAGGCTTTTCAAACCACACTGTGTCTGTCACAACCGTTAAACCCTGTCACTGTAGCACAAAAGCAGCCATAGTCGATGTGGAAGCAAATGAGCATGGCTGTATCCCAATAAAACACTGTTTACAGACAGTGATCCACAGTTAGCCCACGGGACACGCTTGCTGAATCTCGTTGTACGGGATAGAAACCGTTTTAATCATCTTTGTAATTTGTTGAATTAAACTGAACTATTTGGAGGACTTTATTCTTTTGATTTCGAACTCTGATTTTTGCTGATGTGTGTGTATATATATGTGTGTGTGCGCACATGTGTACACATATATACACGTATATACATGTATACATATATATACATATATACACACACATAAAAGTATGTCCAGAAAGTATCCAGCTGTGTAATATGAAAAATAGAGACATTTATTGAAGAAAATACAAGATATAAGAAACATTGTACACAGGAAAATGATACTTCAGTCCCCTTCAAAGTAGACACCTTGGGACGTCGTGCAGTTCTCCCAATTGCCCTAGTGTATTTTCCTGAATCTCATCAACAGTCTGAAATCTCTTTCCTTTCAAAGGTGATTCTAGTTTTGGGAAAAGCCAGCAGTCGCCGGGCACCAAATCCGGTTCATTGGTAGCAGTTTGAATCAAGTCGTTAGCAACTGCAGCACGATGTTCCTTCTGCTCTGGTAGCAGAAGCCACAGAATGAATTTTGCCACAATATGTTTCATGCCAAGATCCTGCGTGAAAATCTTGGACACAGTAGTTTTGGAATCCCCAGATCAGCTTCTAGTTCCCACACTGTCAGTCGCTGATCTTTGTTGGTTGCAGCCCCTACACATTCAACATTCTCAGGTGTTCTGCTTGTTGCGGGCCTTCCAGAATGTGGATCACTTCCAACAGATTCTCAACCATCTTTGAAGCATTTGTGCCACACTTTTATTTGTGCTACATTTTTGCATCATCCCCAGATGCCTTCTGAATCATCCAAATTGTTTCCGTGGAGGAAAGTTCAAACTTAACGCAAAATTTGATGCGGATTCGTTGCTCTACTCAGTCAGTCATCTTGAATGCAATAGCCACACAGTACACATGCGCACTCAATGGCATCTACTAGTACAGTGAAGTCATCACTGTTCATGCATGTGCATTCCAGTCTACTCTCCTTGGCTGCCAGGTTACATCAATGTCACTCAAACTATTCTTGTTTTATTAACAATGGCTGGAATTTTTCCGGAGAGGCCTTGTATATGTCTGTGGCAACATGGCTAAACAGACCAAGAAGGTCAGTAACATCAGTAAATATGGGACACACACACACACACATATTTGCTTCAAGCAATGGTAACTGACACTAAGCACCTCCAGAAAATGTTGCTGCAGAACTGAAAACAGAATGGGACATCAATACAACTGCTTGGTCTTAAAAAGATCTAAAGGAGTATCAGTCTGGGAAACCAAATGCTTGTTCTAGTGTAGAGAAAACTGGCCTTATTTTCTCTGATGAGAACTCAAGGAATGATATTTACTGAGATTATATTGTTTCCCTAAATTATAGTTTAGATACCTTCTTTCTATAGTTTAGAAAAAAGATAACAAAAGTATACCATCCTATACACATGTAATATTCTTTTAGAAAAAGAAAAGCAGCCCTAGCTGCTGTGGCTCAGTGAATCGAGTACTGGCCTATGAATCAAGGGGTCTCTGGTTCATTTCCCATTCAGGGCACATGCCTGGGTTGTAGGCCACATCCCCAATTGGGGGTGTGCAAGAGGCAACTACAGTCTCTTTGGTCCTGATTGTCCCCAGTGAGATGAAGGCTTAGATCAGATCAAATAGCTGGAAATAACTATTCTATAATAGAAAATTAGGGAAAGTGCAGAGAAATGGGACAGAGAAAATAGAGAGGTAGAAAAAGTAATGAGAAAGTAATAGAAATAGAAATAGGAGAAGAAGAAATAATAAGGGAAAGAGAAGAGACAGAAATCAATGAGCCTGTGGTAGGAGTGGCAGATTGTCAAGGATTCCTTCAAGGTTATATAAACAGTCCAGAGTCATAGATGATCAAAGCCTGGTTAACAGTAGTTTTCAAAAATCTAGTACATAGATTTTACAGAAATAAAAGTAATTGCTTTAATTCAATTCTATATGTTGGCTCACACCGTCCGTAGACATGGAGGGCAAAAAGAGGCCAAAGGAAAGAGGCAGACTACTCCTGATCGGTAGGTGACAGTTTTGATAAGCAAGGGAACACTGACGAGGTTTTCTGGGGCATCCTCAACACAAGTAAATCTCCACATATACCCAGAATCTTAAACATTTATGTAGAGGCCTTAACTGGGTTCAGTCATATACACAGTCCACATGGTCTCAACAACACCTTACTCTCTCTACATCTACCCTTAAAATGGCCCCAAATATCGGCATGATGGGCAGGATGTACATTCCAAGGACAGGAGAGGGAGTAAGAAGCATCCAATTGCCCAGGTCCAATTCACAGGTCAACTGCTGGGAACTACCCTGCCTGGTTTCAGAAGCTGCAACCCCCCAGAGCTAAGGCTGAGTGAGAGACCTTGGGGCCATAAGCCACTAAGGAGACAAAGCTTATCTCCCTGGCAGGGGCATCACCTCTGCCCACCTTCCTTCACCCTGCTTGGCCCCCAGTGTGTGACCAGTTAGCCAATGACCTGTAAGATTCCTCAAGGGAGGGACAAGCTAAGACAGGCATGATCACAAAGAGGCCCTCAGGGGAGGACTTGGGGGGCTATAGAAAAAGGGGGTGATGGACCCTCACTCCTCGGCGTTGACATAGCCTGAGTCCTCATTCTGTCTGCAAGAAGTCTCCTAATCTCTTGGCTGTCTTACTTCCCCTGCCTGACTTAAGCCTAAAAAACAATGCTGGAGGTGGGTGCAGCCATGTGCTGGAAGGGGTGGGTTCCCTAGGGCATGAGGCCTAAGAAAGAATGCATAAAATCCTATGAAAACTGCTTTGCTAATACCCTCAATTTAAATGATAAGGGTACAAGCCTGAAATGAGTTTGTTTCCCAAAGTTTTACAGCCCTTTGGCTAACTGACCCTGACTCAGAATAAGCCCTCAGAGTTCTTTGAATGTTATCTATTGTTTGATCATTACTGCCTGACAATGATTGAGCTTTACATATATGCCCTATATTCCTACGCAAATTAAACCCAATAAAAGCCCATTGAGGAAAAGGCTCCAGGCCCTTCTCCTTTGAGAGGTCGCCCACCTTTCCTCCCCAAGCAGATCATGTCTTGGTAGCCTTATTCTCATCTGTGGTGGCCAGGGGGGCCCTGAGGGCAAAACCCCCCACAGTCAACTAGTGGTTACTTCCTCTTGGTGACCTCCTCCAATTCTGTGAAGCAAAATCTCTAATATAACAGATTCAATGTTACTTTGGTGTGTCTGAATCCCTCAGATCTGCTCTGGTGTGCATCGAACTTCCACCACTCGAGATCTCTGTCGTGGGAAAAATCATACTGCATTTTCCAATGGAAGATAATGCATGGGCCATGCAATAAGCCAGGAATTATTAAAACTGTATTAACTGCCATTTAACATCATTTGTTGGTTTCAATGAGTGACTGAGAAGATGACTCTTACAAGTGTTAAAGGCACATGGGAGGAACTCTAGAGAAAAATAACCCCCATGTTTCACACTCTAAAACCAACACGGTGAGATTCACATGTTTTCTTTTTCTTATAATTTTCTCTCCATGTTACAAGTGGCCAATTGGCCACAAGGTCTCCATGTTTTCTTCTAAGGGGAGTTTGTGTTGCCAACCCAAGTAGAAGTTGCCTAAAGATGATGCAAATTTCTGGATTTTTGTCCTTAAAAGTCTAAGCTCATTTAGGACATTATGTTAGGTCTGTGGGGAAGGAAGGGAGGGAAATAAAGTGAATGTTTGGAGAGAGAGCTTCTCCCAAAACTAGGAAAGGGACTGAGATCTGTCGATTCTACAACAAGGAGGTTCCACAAAGTGAGGAGAGGGCGGCAGGACCTCAAAAAGACCAACTGCTCTATGTATGTAGGAAGTCTCAACAGCGGGTGCCTAGGCCTCACAAAGGCCCAGGCTCCAGCTTATCACTAAAACAGCAGACAGGGAAAAATATATACCATGTGGTGGTATGACTTATATGTGGACTCTGAATTAAAAGGTTGAACTCACAGAAACAGAGAGTAGAACGGTGGTTCCCAGGGCTGAGGGGAGGAGAGACAGGAAGATGCCCAAAGGGTACAAAGCTCCGGGAACAAGGGAAAGAGTTCTGAGGAGCTACTATATAGCCTGATGACTATAGCTAGTAACACTGTTTCATGTACTTGAAATTTGCTAAGAGAGTAGATTTTAAGGCTTCTTACCACCCCCCAAAAAAGTGACTTCCTGTCGAAAGGGCAGGTTAGGAAGACATGAGTTGCCTCTTCCCACAACCACAACTAAATTACAACTAAAATATTAAAAAACCATCACTCATAACTGACAGAAATCGAGCTGAATGGAAGTCTGACAACTACGGAATTAAAGAAATCACATCCACCCAGACTGGTAGGAGGGGTGAAGACACAGAACAGGCTGGTCTCATATCCACATGTGGTAGATACAAATTCAGGAAGGATCCCTCGGGAGTGAGAAGTCCCAGCCCCTCACCAGGCCCCCTACCCCAGGGTTCCAGTGCCAGGAAGATAAGTCCCCACAACTTCTGGCTGAAAAAACAGTGGGGATTGAGTCAGTAGAAAAAACTTCTGGAGCCCCAAACAGTACCTCTTAAAGAACCCACACGTGAACTCACCTACTCAGACTCACTCCTTCTGGGCTCTAGTGATGAGGTGGCAGCTTGGGGGCACCATTGGCATGCAGGGGGAGGCTGAGGTGTCTAGCATCAAGGTGAGCAGAGGCCATTGTCCCTTTTCTGGGCCCTCCCCCCAACAGAACTGGCAGACGGGTTGCCATATCTAAGATTCCATCAACCTAACACTGTTTGACCCCCCTTGGAGATTTTTACAAACTCCACCCCACCTAATTTACAGGCTTACCCGAGCTGCTTTTCCATATGAATGGTCTTAGCTCCTGCTTTACAACTTCCTAAATCCTCTCAAACAAGCAGCAGCTGGCCTCAGTGAGCCCCAGGCCCAGAACTAGCAGCCTAGAAATCTCCAAGACCCGCCCAACTAGTAGCCATCTCAGGTTGATTTATAACTGAGACAGGGTGGCCCTGAGCAAAACACAGGTGGGGGCTGATCTTGGCCTGCACCACCCAGAAAACCCCAGGGGCCAACACACCCAGCGGACAGCTACAGACCATGTTGGAGAACCACCACCCTGTCCCTGCACAGCTGATCCTCCACAGAAGGTGGAGTTTTGTAGTAAGGGGTCACAAGTCCTTGCAGCTGCCTGGCCTGGGTAAATCCCTCCCACTGACCCGCCAACAGCAACCAAGGCTCAACTACAAGAGGAGGATGTACTCACCCCACATGAAGGGTACACCTTGAGTACCCAGCTGGCACCCAAGGAGAGGAAACTGGCCTTATGGGAGGCTGTGTCACTGAACCCTACAGGACACCTACCACATTAGGCCACACTACCAAGACACGGAGTCCAAGCAGCTCTACTTGTGTATAGTGTATAGACACACATGTGTGTATACACATATGTATGTGTATAGACACACATGTATGTATACACATATGTATGTGTATAGACACACATATACATTAAATCATCACATTGTACACTTTATACATATATATGAATGTATATATGATTTTATTTGTCAATTCTGCCTCAATAAAGTCTGGTTGGGCAGCAGAGCCTCTCCACATCCAGGATAGATGTGAGTTTCAGCAAAGACCCATTTGAAGCAAAGACACAAGAATTATCCCCAAATATTCTCACCACAAGATTTATATCATCCCCCGCCCCATTCTACCCTCACCTTTGCCCAATCTGGAGACATAAAAAACTCCAATAATTACTGAAATGTAATTGTCAGCCAACATAATGAAATGAAAGCTTGAATCAGATTAAATTTGATTTAGAGAAGTAAAAGAAATGTCTTACACCTGAATGTTGGCTGGGGCAGAATAAAATGTCACACTTCTTAATGAGTCACTTTAATTTTGCAGAATTCAGTCACATCTCACATTAAATGCAAAGTAGAATCATTCTTATTGTCAGCCTCCTCCAACTCCCAGCTTATGAGCTACAATGTGTCAGAAAGTTTTGTTCTCAGCACTCTCCTGCAACTCTGTGAAGGAAATACTGTTATTGCTCCCATATTACAGATGAGAAAGCCGAGGTACAGAGAGGTTAGATAACTTTCTAAGGTCCCACAGCTGGTGAGATTGAGAACCAGAACTCAAAGCTAAGTAATCTGACTACTAAGGCCAAGGTGTCCACCAGCCAGATGCCCCTTCAGACTGGGGAAGGTGCGGGCCAGGCAAGGCTCTCACTGTCAGACAAGCACAGTCTAAACCATGCATACCAAGAAGTCCCATGGGTCCTTCACGTCCTGGTGTAGCCATATGACAGCAGATGCGAGAACTCTGAACGTTAGAACAAAATAAGCTTTAGTGAATAGCTGTTGATGAACTGAATGTTTTCCTTGACAATCTCCAAAAGCAGAAACTTAAAGCCTTTTTCTACAATAATGACTATTCCAGTGCTTTCAACTTTTAGAAACGGTGTCCTGAGTTCCAACCAGTCCCCTTCTTGAGTTTTCCATAGAAATAGAGAAAGCCTTATCAGGACCTCTCCGAATAAATGTTTGTGTGCCTTCACACGAGGAAAACACCATTTCTGCCCAGAGCGCACGGACCTGGACCCAGCAAGGAGTAAAACCTACAGGCTGGTGGGCCAGGAGACTGGCACAGGAACAGAATCGGGAAGGAGAAACGGGCAATCACCACCTTGTCTCTGAAGGGTCACCTTCCCACCCCTCCACACCCAGCAGGAAGACCAGAGCTTGACTGATACTTGGGGAGGCAGGTTGAGGGGAGTGTATGAAAAGGAGCCAAGGTCTCATTGAAATCCCACAGCATATCCTCAGTGCAATCTTGTTTTTTTCTTTCCAACACCTTCCAGCAATTATGTTTACCACTTACATGCCTCCTCTTGTTCATAACTTTGATGATTCTCACATGAGCTGTAGACTGTTTACTCTAATTGTGTTCTTATTAACATTCCCATTTTCCATGGCTAAAAATAAGACTTTCACCTTTCAAAGTGAATGCCTGGTTATCGCCCTTTCTTGGGGAGAAATTAACTTTGGAAATATCTGCAAAGTATTTGTTTCTTTAAGGTAAAGTTTTCTATTTTTTTCCCAGGAGAGACATGGGTCTCAGGATCACTGGGACCCAAAGAAAATATTGCAAGATCCTACCAACAGATGGGGAGGTTTCAGTAGGAGAACGCTAGAGTGACTACTGCTTCCCATATACTGCCTTTGTTTTAGAAAGGACATCAAATAATGAATATAACATATTTTCTTAATATATGCCAGCCATTAAAAATGATACCATTTACGTTCAGTTTTTTCCACATAAAGAAAAACTAGTATTTGATCATTGCCATGGATGGAGGGGATAAGATTATGCATTTCTGGAAAAAAAAAAACAACCTTCTTTAAAATGTGGAACACAAAGGAGCCACATAGTGAGGATTTTTTCCTGTTAAAAACTGAAGATTAAAATGTGAGTTAAAAATTAAGTTTGAATTAAAACAATAAAAGATAAAAATATGTCTTTGTGAAGACGTGGAGAACCTAAGCCAACACACCCTCTTGCCTTAATAAAGGTGATAGGTGGTGAGTGTTCAGTGCCAAATGATGGTTCCATGCACTTTATTGATAATTGTCTCCAACCTGACATATGGAAGGAAATAATAGTTGCAGGGAATTGCAGCAATATATTTAGTTCCTTTAAACCTCTACTTCAATCACCTTTCATATAGTAAAAGAAATAAAAGGAACTTTGTAAGATATACAAAGGAAACTAAACTTATTGATATATGCTAGGAAACCCAAACCAATTTCTTTCATCCAGTCACACATCATTCTTACTGAAGACCAAGCTCTATGTTTTGGATGAGCAGTCACCCCCTACCCCATTAGAGCAGCGGAAGAATGACTGTCCCTGATCATGTATCACTATCATTAAAACTAAGGAAATATACCCACCCTGTTCCCTTGCATATGAAAGGGAAGAAAAGTAAAAAATAATCATCATCAACTTCCAAGCAGTGACTTTTTATGTCTTTTACAGGGACCCATGAATCTTCCAAAATTAATGACAATGGATCATCTTCCTTAAAGATTTTGCAGGATGCTGCTGGTACATTTCTGCAAGGTAAAGTGATTTGCTTTGCCCTCTGAGGTGGGAAAATAAGGGAAGGCTTAGAAAAATAAACTAGCTTGAACATAAAATTATAAAGCTGAAGAAATAATATATGAAAGAAACATCTCACCTATTCTCAATTTTAATCACCTCAAAACCTAAAAGAGAATTAAGTGTACTCATTTCCCCAACTGAGGCCATTGTGCTGAAATTGCAAAACAAGTCTTTTTGCAAAAGAAAGGAAGAAATAATAAAGATTTTGTGCTGGCCAGAATAAATACTATGGATTAAACAAGGAGGAGGAAGATGAAAATGAAGCTCAGTTAAGAAGTAATTTCAATTAATATATTCTCTACTGTGTACTTTAATAACAATTAATCAACATTCCAATTATAAAAGTGTTCTGATGAAACAATTCCTAAATCCATAGCCAACTTCAGAGGACTAGATTAATCAATAGTATTTCAAAAGTTAAACATTTCTAAGGTAATTATTTCAGCCCATTATGAAATAAATACTGATAAAACAGTAAAATTCACTCAATTATTCTTTGGTTCAAAAATATTTATTTAAGGCCTACTATTTACTGAATATTTGTTGAAGGTGTAGGTTGTTTTTCTAGACACTGGAGGTTAACAAGTGAACAAGAAGGGGGAAAATCTCCACTAGAAAGAGTAAGAATAGAGCTTTCATTCCAGTAAAGAAAGACAAAAAGTTTGATATATATATAAATAAATTTTATACATACAAAAATATACATATGCCTGATGGTGATAAGCACTCTGGACAACAAAGCAAAAAATGATGATGGGAGTACTGGGAGTGGCAAGATTTGGAGAGCAAAAATCGAACGATAAAGGCCTTTCTGAGAAGGTAGCATGTGTGCGTACACTGGAAGGAAGACATGTTGATATCTAGGGCAAAAGCATTTCAGGCAAAGGGAACAGCAAGTGGAAGGGCCCTGGGCAGAGATAGGGCTGACATTTTCAAGAAACGTCAAGGAATAAAGTATCTCTGGTGCCATGTGAGGCAGGAGAAAGTAAAGGTAGTATCATAGAGGTAAAGGGATGGATTCAGAGCAGCACCAGACAGACAGGTTAGAAAAATCTTCATGGTTACCTAATAAGACCTAATATTGCCTGGGACCTGAGTAGTGGCGAGTGAAGTGATGAGAAGTGATCAGATTCGGCATGTAGAGTTCACTAGTTAGATGTTTAGGGCTAGTATGAGAAAGAGGAGTCTAGTATGACCAAGGATTTTGGCTGAGCATGGTCATTTAAATTACTGACCATAATTCTTCATGTTTCCCAGAGTCAGCGTCCTTCTCCTGACTTCAGTGTGGGCATTACCTGTTTTCCCACCCCTTGACCTTGGGCTCAACCACAGATTTAACTTTGGCCAAAGACGGGTGTGAAAGTTATCGCCAGCAGGTTCTGAGCCTAAGGCTTAAGAGATCTTGCACATTGTTTCTTGCCCTCTTATACCTCTGCCATCAGTATGAAAAAAACAGCCTTCCTGTTTCAGGAAAATAAACAGGTGGAGTGCTCAGGGAACCAGCAGACCTACGGTGGGAAGCAGAGCCTTAACTTCTGAAGCCTGAACAGAGGTGCCTAGCCAAGGCCAGTCTAAATTAGCCAACTCCAAATCAACCTTTAGACATGCAACTAAGAATAAATGTTGTTTTCAGCCTTTGAGAATGGGGTGGTTTGTTATGAAGCAATAACTAACTGATACACTGAACACCTTCATGGGTACAGTTGTAATTACTAACATAAGGAAGCCTACAAGAGAAACGAGATAGGGGAAGAAAATCAGGATCTTAGTCTTACACATATGGTTTCCCTTTAGACTTTAAAGTAGGGATTGAGTGAGAATTGCACATGCGAGGGAAGAGGTCTAGGTTAAAATATAAGTGTCATAGGAATTTAGATAGTATTTAAAGCCATAAGCTTAGTTAAGATCTCCAGGGAAGTGAGTACAGGTAAAGAAGAGATGAAGTCTTATCTTTGAGACACTTCACTGTGAAGAGGTTGGGGAAATGAGGAAGAACTAACAAAGGAGACTGAGTAGGAGCAGCCAGAGGTGTAGGAGAAGGGCCCAAGAGAGGATGGTGCCTGGAAGGCTAATGAATACAGCAATGTACAGAGGAAGTGGTCCACTGGCCCGGACGTTTCACTGATAGGTGAAGTAAGGATGAAGACTGATACTTTACTATTGGGTCTGCAATGTAAAGATCTGGTGACTATATTAAGTTCCGATAGAGCAGTAGAGGTAAAAGCTTGACTAGGCCCTGGCCAGAGTGTTTCCATTGGTCAGAGCGTCATCTTGTAGCCAAAGAGTTGTGGTTCCGTTCCTGGTCAGGGCACACACCTAGTTTGTGGTTCAGTAAGCGACCAGACCAGAGCAACCTGGAAGCAGCATATTAACCAAACTATTCTCCACAACTCCATTATTCCAAATCAGTGCTCAGAAACAAATTTTCAGCCAAACGATCTCACTTCTCCAATCCCTTCCCAGATCCATTTCCTTTTTACCTACCAGGCATGTTTAGGCAGCCGAGGTGCAGAGAAATTCTCGGACCAGGAAATGCCACCGTCTCACTCTCCCACACCTGAGAGGGTCACTCTGCCACAAGCAATTATGCCACGTGTTGGGCGTCAGGTACTGTTACAGAAAACCCCCCTGCCCCTGGGGGGTCTTGTTACTCTATGGTTCTTTTTGCCCGCCAATTAAGAACTGTGGCTCTCAATGCCAGAGTTTGGTAGGAAGGAAAGGAACTATTTATTCCAAAGTTACACAGGTCTAGAGTAAAGGCAGAATGCCGCTGTTAAATTCCGAAGTCCCTTTAAAACACTCACAAACACACACACAGTCCTGCCTCCCCTTGCCAAACCAGGCCAGTCAGGGGCACCATACCTCAGGAAAAGAAATAGAAGTCCGGAGCTCCTCTAGCCTCCCGTTCTTAATCCAAAACTGCATCCCCGTGGTGGGCTGGGGAATCCGTCTGCTTCCGTTCACACCGCGTGGGGAAAACCCGCACTACTGCTACATCGCTAAGGGGCTTCCCCTTCCCCAGCCCCATGGTCAAGAGCCCGCACAGCTGCTACATCCTCCTTATCTGCGTCTTTCTAAGCTATGGGGTCAACAGTGCCCTCTCCACTCCCAAACCACATGGTAAAAACGCCCCAGCATGGCTGTTGCACCTCGGTTTAAATCCCAGCAGAGATCTTCCTCCATACCCCCATTTCCAACTCTTCCCACACTGGGTCACACCTGCCAGGAGTTTGCTTTCTTCTGCCTTCCTTGGCTACCATTGTTAGTCTGGGCAAGCATGGCGCCTGACCCAGAAGCTCCCTCCAAGCTGCTCTCGCAGGCTCAGGAACCCCTCTGGCTACATTGCATCATGAGTTAGAGTCACGCCATCTCCCTGGCTCTGAGCGCGGGCACAGCTTTAGACACCATTAAAACACTGGACCCGTTCTTCAGATGTGCAAAGTAGTTCTCACTGGCCCTGCTCCACTTCCCTCACCCCCAAGCGACAGCTATGGGGGTCTTCTCCATTTGGGGGGACCTCCAGCTCAGCACCCTGTTACAATTCAATCCCCAGTCTGAGCGCGTAGGATCTTCAGTCTGGGCACGTGCGGGAGGCAACCAATCAATGCTTCTCTCTCTTGCTTCCTCTCTCTATTAAAGCACGGGGAAGACTTTCCTCGGGTGAGAATTTTAAAAAACGTAATGCTTGATTGGAATGCATTTAAGAGAGTGGGAGGAGAGGAAAAGGATCGGTATGTACAGATTATTTTTAACAAGTTTTGCTACACTGAAGAGAGGAGCAGAGAAGTGAGGAAGTAGCTAGAGGGAGAAATGAGATTTTAAAAGGAGTTTTGAGTGGATATTGACACAATAAATACTACTCGGCCATAAAAAAGAAGGAAATCTTACCTTTTGTGACAGCATGGATGGACCTGGAGATTATTATGCTAACTGAAATAAGCCAGTCAGAGAAAGAAAATACTATATCTCAGTTATATGTAAATCTAATGAATAAAATAAACTAATGAACAAAGCAGAAACAGAGGCATGGACACATGGAACAGATTGACTGACAGCTGGCAGAGGGGAGGGGGTGGGGGCTGGATGAAAGAAGGTGAAAGGATTAAGCAAAAAGCATTTACACATCACATATAGACACAACAACACCCTGGTGATAATCAGAGGGAGAACAGGGTGGGGAGGGTGGAGGTGGGCAAAGGGGGGAGAAGTGGAGATGGGCAGAGACTTTGCTTTGGGCAATGGGCACACAGTGCAGGGTGCAGGTGATGTTTTCTTTAGTTGAACACTTGAAACCTGTATGGGTTTGTGAACCAATGTCTCCCCAATAAATTCAATCAATCAATCAATCAATCAATAAAAATAAAAGTTTGTTTTTCAAGGGGAGAGAAAACAGCATATCCTTTTCATGTACTGATGAGAAGATGCAGCAGAAGAGGAAAGCTTGACTAAAGAGAGAGGTAGACAACTGATAAACAGGAAGGAAGAGAGAGCATGTGGGAACTAATGCAAGAAGGTGAGTAGTTGTGGATGGGAGCTTATGAAAAGTCTCTTCCGCTTGTTTATATTATCTTAATGGACCAGGAAGCACGGTCAGCTAAGAGAGTATGGGGAGGGAGATATGAGAGTTTAAAGAGAGAGGAGAAAGTGTGAAATAATCATCTAGGAGAGAGGGAAAGGCAGTGGACTACACAGGTCCAGGCTGCATAAGGTCCACTTGGGGAGAGTGACTGTGAATTTGAAGTGAGACCAATCACACAGTTGTGTGTTTGTTTACAACCCCGTTCTGTTACATCCGGAGAGGAGGAAGATAATTAGACAGAGCGAAGGTTGGGGTTTTCCCAAAGAAAACTTAGAAAGCTACAGAGTACATCAAGGGAGTTGAGGGTGTGGACAGGGGATGGTAATGTTTGACCTTGGAACTTCAGTTGGAAAGGTGGAGCAATGCATACAAGTAGGGCTGAGGGGGGCTGTAGGGGGTACACGGACTTGTAGAGCTGAGGTTACTGAACGTAGCCGCAAAGTCAGAATGGTAGTTGCAGAAAGTGGTTTTTTGAACCGGATTTACGGGCCGGTTGCAGTTACAGACAACGACAAAGTTAAGGTGTGAGAATGAAGAGAATGAAGTGTTGCAGGCGGGCGGAGGACAGACAAGATGTGTGGGAGAGGGCAGGTGAAGGAACTGGAAGGTCCTTGCCTCAGGAGATTCATCGAGGCTCAGCTACTGAAGCCGCCAAGAATTACATCAAGACAAGTGTAAGAGTGAACAAAAAAATAAAATCTTTCAGGATCTCAAATTAAAAGGTTTTGACCTTTGCAAAAGACTTACTACACACATTAACTGAAATCATAGTAAATAGCATTCAAATTTCCCTATAAACAGTTAATAGGAGAAGAACAATAGATTTCTTTTAACCATCCCCACTTCTGCAACTTCCCCAGTGCTCCCGTCTCTGTACAAAGCTTTTCTGTTGAAGCCTAGAGCAGTGAGAAAGCCAGTGCTCCCATCAGTGGAACTGGGGGCTTGCCAAGAGCTGGCTATGTTTGTTTTCAGCCCTGTTTATGCCTCTTAAACATGTTTTTGTAATTGTATAATTTGATAAAATAGCATGTAAGTCAACTGAATATGAATGCAAATTGAAAGTTGAAAACCATATTGAATGCATTAGAAAGATTTTTAAAAGGTGAATCACTAAAAATTATGTTGTCAGATTAGATGTGAGTGAGACAAAGTATTTTTAAAGAGTCATGAAAATGTAGAAGGCGTCAGCACTCAGATGGCTGTGCCCATGTCCTTAGGTTATTGTTGCTCCGCATGAAGAAAGCCAAACCAGGGCTCAGAGACAATGACTTACGGCTGTGGTCCATGAAAGAAAGACAACGCCCAACTCCAGTCGGAGGACCCACCCCCAAAATGAGGACAGTGGGTCTACAGCAAAATACGGGTGAATGAACACAAATTTACATGTTCTTTTTTTTATTGATTTGAGAGAGAGAGAGAGGGAAACATCAATTTGTTGTTCCACTTGCATTCATTGGTTGATTTTTGAATGTGGCCGGAGAGGGGATTGAACCCACAACTGTGGTGAATTGGGACAATTCTCTAACCAGCTGAGCTGCCCAGCCAGGGCTATATATTCTTAAGGTAAATAAAATCTTTAAGGTGTCTTTTAAAAATAATTTCCGCTTTAACCAACTTCTTCAATTAGCCCTTTTAACAACGGCCCTGGTTGCCTTAAATTAAAGGGGTGCTGATATTACTTTAAACTAGACTGGAATTTAAATTTAGACAAGAAAACCACAAAGATCAAATGGTTCATTTCTGAGGTAAGTCTTTTATAAACAGGGGGGAAAAACATGACCCAGTTGAACTGAACAATGACTTTCATTTTCCTTGTTATTTGTGCAAATTTTTACCATCACTGCAATGGAAACGATGTTGCGAGTGCATCGGGGCCACACACTTGCTGGGAAGGCAGTGCTCCTGCACTGCTAAGTGAATGAGAATCTCTGCCTTGGCGGTTCCCTTTGATTCCTTTTACATGGGAATGAGTTTTGATGTAGTAAGTTATGTTGTAACTTTGTATCATCTTTCACTAATGTAGGCTGCATGAATGTGGTTGTGAAGTAGGTTAAATAATTAAACTGACCTGCACGTATAACAGTGTGACATAGAAAATATAACCGTGATTATACTACTGTACAATTTAATCCAGTATTCCTGCCCAAATTCAGACCATTAGATGAAGCCACCACAACTAGGCAGTCCATTGAACAGAGAGTGACAGCAGAAGGCCTTATAAATGGCTGAGCGTCGCCAGGGTAGTATAGTAAAGAACAGATGAGGAGGACTTAACAGCATCGTAGAAGGGGATAGCAGCCTTTTTTTTTTTTTGAACACTATGATGGGCTCTGTATTTTAAGAAGCAGAAGGAAACTAAAAATTCGCTGTGAATAGTAAGAAATGTCCTGTTCAAAGGAAATAACCTTCTAAAGTGGGACAAGAACACCAGGAGATGCACAGAAAAGGATCAAAAAACTTGGATGGTACTAGAGAGAAAACAGGAACCAGACGCTCGGCCACATTTAGCTGGGCTTTGTACTCATTGCTCCGTGAGGGTGAGTTGAAATTCTGGTCTCATTATCAGCATTGAAAGTTTATTATATATGAGTGTACCTAGGTTTACCAAAAACTAAAGTTCATATATTTTCATCTCATAGTGCGGATTCAGTCAAAATTGAAGAGCCAAGTTAGAGACCCCTTCCAGGTATTGTAGGAGCCGTGAGTCAAGACTGAGCTGTAAAGCTATTAACTACCGCAGGCAAAATTCTGGTGCTGATACCATCTCTCTCAGAAAAATGTTTTTGATGTGTATCAGGTACTATGAATTCTTCAAAGCTCTTCACCAAGTGTGTTACATGGATGAATTCAGTCTGAGGAAATGAAGAGTGAATGGACATGGCTACACAAAGATTCAGGAACAATCCATAGTAACCACTTTAGAGCGGTGTGTTCAATTACAGCGCATTTATATGTTACCATTGGGAGCAAAGACGTAGCAAAAGGGGCAATGTGTGTGCACATGTGTGGGTGTGCATGAGTGTGCACAGGGAAGAATATTCGTTATTTGGAGAGTTGGGCACTGAGTTCTTATCAAGACAGGAATTGTGTCCGTCTACCTAGCTCACCTACCTAGGGTGATCTCCATTTTACACACAAGAAATCTGAGACACAGGAAGGTTATGAAGGTTAAGGTCAGAAGCCGCCTGTCTCTCCCAGGTGGTAAAACTGCAATGTGAACCAAGAGGGTCTGATGGCAGAGCTGGGCTGAGGCCGGGCTCGGACTTAGCTCCACCTAGACAACGGACGGCATGGACAAGCGCCGGGTTCTGGCTGTGCGTGTCCAGTGCCGGCACAAGCGAGGCTGCACCGCACTGACCACCGACATTCGGACACCGGGCGATGGGTCAGACAGTCCACGTTTTTTAAAAAATGACGCCAGGTTTCAGTATGTCCTTGGGTAAGTTATTTACTTTCTCTGAGTTTCAGATTATTTTATCTGGAAAAAAAATAGTATGATAAAGATAGCTAGCTCACAAAGTGGTTGTGAAGATTGATGAGATAAACACATTTAAAGGGCTTAGCCCAGCGCCTGTATTTGATAAATAATAAACAATGTACAATGGGGATTTATTTTGATCTTTCTTTGCCTTTCAAAATTATTTTTTAAATGTTCCAAAGCCCTGAATGTCTTCCAAATCCTCTCTCCAGTATGGTGAAAAGTTCATTTAAAGAAGATTTTTTTTTAATTTCTGTTACTTACAAGTCAAAAAAACATCATTCAAAGAAGTTTGACTTCCTTAAAACTTACGTAAGAAGCCAGGCTCTAATCTGGTGAAACCAGCAGTGGAGGTGGGAAAGAACCCACAAAACACAGGTTTCGTGAATGTATACAGGAGTGTATTGAGGTCAGCAACCCAGAGATATCCCCGGATGGCTGAAGGCAGTTCTACTACCCACTGGTAGGTTATTTTTTTGTAAATCTCCTTTCCCTTTGGGTACAGCTCATATGACCCTAGTTCCCAGAAGCTGCTTTATCCTGACCTTCCATCAGAAAACAGTATTGAGTTCCAAGTTGTGTTTGCTCGGAACTTTGCATGAAATGAAAATACAGAAAGCTCCACTATCAAAATATGGTGTGGGAGGACAGATGAAGACGGTGAGAGGGCCCAGAACTCCCTAAACCAAAGGCGGACAATTGTCAAGTTTGTGGAGGGCAGTGACATGGGTGGGGAACAGAGTGGAATGTTCTTGTTTTGTTCCCTCTGTTGCATTCTTGACTCTTTCCCAATTAAAAGCAAATGCACTGATGTATCAATTGTATAATAAAAAGTAAGTTCTGATGAGCAGAGACATATGGTTAACAAAGAACAACGGACAGAATAATAATGTCCCAGATTCACTGCATGTTTACGAACGCCGTACGGCAGGCACCGGGCCACAGGCTCGTCATGCACTTTCCTGTTCACAGGAGCTCTGCGAGATAGGTGATGGATGCTATTTTACGTGCTTTAAATGTATCTCCACATTGAATGTCCGCAGCCATGCTGTGAGATCACTGTTATTAGTGCCCACCTCACAGGCGAGATGGAGTGATTAAGCTGGCTTATCCTGGCGGGCAGCAGAAACGGGCGTGCAGCTAGGCTGTCTGACCACAGCCACTGCCCTTGTGGCCACTGCAACATAGAGAAAAGAAAACCTGCATGTCTGCTAGGCCAGAGCAAACCCCTTTCCTAGTCCACACTTGAAGAATAATGACTGCTGGATAAGCTTTAAGCCTGATTCAGGAAGAAGGACCAGAAAAATCGTAAGATAAAAGGGAGACATTTTTAACTTTTTGGGTGCATGCCTCTGAAACAGAGCAATGGGATGCTGTGTTCAGACAAATCCACCATTACGTTTCTTTGATTTCATTTTATGTGTAGCAATCATAGTAAAAATAATGGATTTAAACTAATCCTGACCAAAGAAGCTAATTAATATTAGTGCACAGTTATCCAACTTTCCCTGGATTGAGGTAGGTATAAACTATGATTAGCTAGTGAAACACTTTCATTTATTTTTAAGAAATAGTATACATCTCAAATAAGAGAGAAAAACTATAAGTATATTTAAATATCTTTAAAATGAGTGTGGTCATTTGAAGATGACATTTTTAGTGTAGGGTAGAGGCTTCCACTGTCCAGTTTTAGTGCAGCTAATGAGCAGCTTCCTTCTCAGATTAAAGGAGGCATTTGACACTATACAGACCTCTTGAGCTTGAGCTTCTGTCCTTATTTTTCTAGGTCATACAACCCAAATTATCGCAGCCACAATGTCACAGCATACCAAGGGGGAAAATAATCCTGGAAAAATTGGGGACAAAAAAAAAAATCAAGACTAAATTTTCCCATAGCAGGTACCATAAACCTCTCACGTATCTCAGTAGTCAAGTGGGAGTCTATTCATTATGTAGGCCCACATTTCAGGTAGGGCCTTGATAAAAACTAAGCCACAATAAAATAAACCTCACTTTTCAAAGAAAGGAAAACACAACTCCAGCTTGACACAGGAATGCCAGGAGGCCCCCAGAATCCACGTGCCCAGAACTCGTCTGGCAGGCTCGTGACCACGTCAGGGGCACAGGCGCCCATCCACATCCCTAGCAGCTGGAGGCTCCGTTCTTTGGAGTCCGTAGCTTCTTAACACTTAAAGCTCTTCTCTTTTGGCCTCTGGGGTCACACGTCCCTGAGCCTCCTATCTTTCTTGATGCTCCTCTTGTCTTCACCATCCCTCCTCTCTGTCCACCACTGGAAGAGCCCCCACATCACCTTTCCAGCTCACATGTGAGATGACATCAGACACAAAGTAGGGAGTGGAGAGAGGTATGAATGGACTGGCCAAAGGTGAGCTCACTTCACTCCAAAAAGTGGGACATTTGAATGAGAAGCTAGCAAGTCCAATAGTGAGTGCTAAAAATGAGAAACAACAACTGTAATAGAACAACAATTTTAAAAAATGAGAAACAAGGGGTAAAAGTCCACCTCAAACCTGATCATTTGGGATCTCAGGGCAAACTCCTTAAGCATTATGGTTTTTAAAATGGGACAATAGGAATAGTCTGGACGACCAAAACCTCTTTGGATCTCTGCCCAGCCCACATTCTCCCACAAGTGCCTCCCCAGTGCTAAAAGGGGTCAAATGCCAACCCTGTTCCCTCCACTCTGGCCACAGTTGGCCAGACCAGGAATGGACAGCTGACCCACACTGGATCAATCAGAATCCTTTTCCCAAGGACTGGAAATTTGAATTCAGAAGCAATGAAACCTTCTTTGGCTAAAATTATTGTATAAAGTGTAAAAATCAGCAGTTTTCGAGTCACGTCATCCCACCATGCAGATGGGTAAGCAGAAAAATCTCATGTGCAGAGGGAAAAAATGAAGATAAAAGAGAGTCCAGGAAAGGAGAATGAAACAGGTGTGCAGAGAAGGCAGAGGTGAAGGCAGAGAGAAAATTTTGAGGTCTTTCCAGTTACCACCTCTTGTCCTTTTGGGGGGCCCATTACATCCTTGCTCTTGGGTTCCAATGAGTCATAGGTAATAAAAAGGGTCCCCCTTGCCTGCCAAGCTAACCCAAATAATAAAATACTATGAAAATAAAAGTCAAACAATAAGGAATGGAAAATAAAGCTAATAGTTGATTGATCTTTGATCATACTCCTTACTGGAATGAGCACCTATTTTCAGACCACACGGGAAAGGGCAGTTCTCCGCATGCCTAACCTAGGTCTCCGGGTAAAGGCAAAGCCACGGGGTAATTGCTCTGTGTCTGAACATGGATTCGGCTCCAGTTGTTTAATTTACAACCCAGATGCAAAGGATGCAAGAATAAAGCTCAAAGTAAAACTGAATGTAGCTTCTGTTTCCCTTCCCACATTAGAATATTTTTCTCAAAGTGAATTCTTCAAAGGGGAAGACGTCACAAAGGAAACAGATGGCTATTTTAGTAGCAGCGAGTAGGAGACACTCCATCCTGCCTTTCCCTCACTCCTCCCTTTAGCGGGAAGGATGTAAGCAGCTACGGTTATCCCTCACATACACTTCAGCTGTCCTGTTTATGCTGTGCAAGAGATAGACAGATAAGTGTGCGATTGCACTGCAAACAAGCAGCTGACTGTGGGAGGAGATTCAGAAATGGAAACCTTGTCAGTTAGCGTTAGTGAATCATCACATGAAACAAATTGTTCACTTTTTGTTCAGTCCATTAGCTGCAAGGATGAAAAGAATTGCTCTCCCAACACATAATATTCCAATTTCCTATTTTCACTTAGCACTTCCTTTCTCTGCTCTGCACATATAATGCATTTCTATTCTGCCCTTAACTTACTCCCGTTGACCAGGACTTCACTCTCATCAGAGACAGCCGCCCTAAGCAGTTGCTCTCTGAAATGGAGCCTGGGGAACGCTTTCCCTTTGACATAACGGAGGCTGGTGGGGCCTGCCTTTCTAGATGGCCGGCACCGCTCTGCCCTCTCTTTAAGTTTCTCTGAGATAGACAGTGTGGAATGGCCTTCTTGCCACAATTCAATGAACTATGAATAATAGTTTGATTTGCTTAGTGTCCTTTTTCCAGGAAGTTCCAACCTTTATATTGTTTCATTAATTTAAATAGGTCTTTATTCCCATTTCATAGATATAAATTTTGATGTCCAGAGAGAAATGCAAAACATCTCTGAGGTCACTGAATCGGTTAGTATCCATTGCTTTTGAATTTCCAGGTAGCGATTTAAGGCCATCATGCAAACGGCCACAAGCTAGAGATTTACATCTGAATGAGATTCAGTCAGTTCTACTGAAATCATCCAGTGAAAGCATGAAAGGTCACAGAAATAAAAACAATGACCCGTAACACTGATATTGTACTTCTTTGGGCCATTAAGTTACAATGATTTCATCATCTAAGAGTGTGGGAAAAGCTGGTGATGTTGAAGAGCTAACAGATTTAAACTCAAGAGGAGGAAATTAATATTTTTAAGTAATTTTATGGTTAGACATATATAGTATTTAATTTTCATGATAATTCCGTAAATGAGGTATTCTCATACATTTACAGAAAACAAAACCGAAGCTCAGAAAAAATCAGTAAGTCTATAAAGATCACCCACCTAATAAGCAAAAAAAAAGAGAGAGAGAGAGAATTCGTACTCCTGTTTTCCTGATTCCAAAGCCAATGTTCTCTTTCTTATGCGGGTTTTTCCTTTAAAGGTGCACAATCCTAATGAAAACCAGGTCCTCCTTTAAAAAAAAAAAAAAAAAACTAGAGCAGAAAAAGCTTTATCTAGTTATCTTAAGTTTAATTTCCCTTAATTTTCTTTTTCCACAAAACTAATTGGTGGGCTACAGACTGAATCTCAGGGAGTCACCTAGAACCCAGTTAAGCACTTCTGTGGAACACTTTTGCTGGCCGCGTCTCACTGGAAGAAGTCACACAGTTTCCAGCATGGGAGGCAGATTAACACATCAGGGTCAGGCATCCCGTATTTCTATGGCATAGACTAGGCCAAAAACAAAAACCAAAAAACCACGAATAGTACTCCTTCAGGAAGCTGTGATTTCCACAACCAAGAGGAAAAATTGGAGAAAGCAAATGTAAAATCTCCTGCTCTCCTCTTGGGCTGTCATCCTGGGCGTTGGCAGTCTTCGGGTGTCAGTGATAGCAGCTTGAAAATGAGGGCAGGGGAGGAGGGGCTGTTTATTAGCTCCCAGACCTGGAAAGTCCAGAGGTATATTCATTCGCAGCTAAATCCATGAGCTTGACAATGTCATTAACACATTGCCCTCATCTCTTACTCTTGTCCTTGCATTCCCTACATGGCGGCCCCCAGAAATTCCAGATTCACATACTACCACCTTCCTGTCACAGGAAAAAGCAGCGTACCTCTTTCCCAATGGTTCCAGAGAAGTCCAAGGTTTGACCCTCATTGGCCACCTCACAGCATGCCCTCCCATACCAATCACTGTGGGCAGGGGCATATAATATCTCATTGACCAAGGTTTGCTCATAAGCCCGCTCCTGCAACTGAGAGGTGCAGTCAGCCTCACGCCAGGCGTGAACAAAGAGTAGGGGCAGCGGAGACCACAGAAGGAAAAGGGCGGTGCGATTACCAGACAAAGGTACGGATGCTGGGCAAACAACAGCTACCTGTGTAAGCAGAGTGCCGACCACTCTCAAAGGGGAGAAAACCTCTGCCAGGCTAGGTAGGAGTCAGGACGACTTTCCCCTCTGTTCCCAGGCAGAAGCTCAAGAGGCAGACTCGGTCTGGCAATTAGCTGTCAGCTGACCACCAATCCAAAGGTGCTGGAGTGGGCCGAGCTGATGATCCGTCCTCCGCGGTATTCATTTGGCCGGTGAATCAAATTACACTTTCCAATGCCACTTCAAATCAGGATTGCTAGGTCTGCATTCATGCTCAGCAGTATTACCCTGCAAGTTATTTTCTTTGATACTGACTACACGTGGGCAAGGGAGAAATTTAGGCTTCTTTTTTATTTTTTTTTAATAGGTTTCTTTTAAGTTCTGCTTAACAGGAAAGACCAAAAAAGTTTTAGAGATTTGTGAGGAGGCTAATTAGGATCCATTCCAACCTAATGGCTAGGCTCTCACACTGAAATGGATAAAGGAACAGAACATGTTCCACCCTTGCAAGGTGGAGATTTTCTTCCAAGTAACTGTCTGATCTGGGAACCTCACTCTTTCATAATGCCATGTGCCGTGATCAATCAGATGTAATGATCAAAAGAGGTTTGCCTCCATCAATCAGAATAAACAAATAACTGCCCCAGTGGCAAACCTTAACGCGTTCTTCACTTCCAACTCACTTGCCAATAACTGGCCTCATTAGCGTCTCTGAAGTTAACTGTTCACTACAAGTGGGCAAGCTGTACATTAGGTATGTTCAGTGGTTTGCAAACCTTTGGGAATAGTAGACCTACTGAATCAGCATCTTGCTAGTGCCACGGAAATTAACAAGCTAAGAAGTAAGGAGATTGCAAGAGATCTGGAAGGATTAAGGAGGGACCAGGAAACTCCTACCACCTTCCTATAATTAGTACTATCTTTCTTCACCTGTAAAGTGAGAACTAGCTTTGCATCTTTTTTAAAGATTTGATTATGACAGAAAATGAACTTGATTTCTTTGTGCCATCTAGCTTTCAAATTACCCTCCCACATCTGTCAGATGTTTTTTGTTGTTCAATTATAAAAACTGTATCCAGACTGGATTATGAGAATGCTGTTTGCAGGCCCCATAACCACAGATGCCCTTGGGTTGAACATAAGGCTCACTACAATCTTCCCGAAGAAGGAAATGCACTTCCAGCTGCTGCACCAGACCCATCCTTCTTGGAGAGAAGGAATCACAGCAAGTGAACCTGTCGGGGGTATCTGAAATGTACATTGGGGCAGATGAGAGGCAGTGAGAAGAGTGAAAATAGACTTTAATTCACTTATATTTATGTGGCCTATTTCTGCAGAAATGTCCAGAGTGAACACCACTATTTAGTTTGCCTAGAGGTGAGGAAGCTTCTTTATGGCCTGAATTACTGTACACGTATGAGCACCACCAACTCTTACCAAGGACACCCTATTCTCTACTTCATTTTTCTTAAGGGGTCAGTATCTGTGAGTCACTAGAAAAAAATGCACTTGCTTTCCAGTCTGGCTTTGTCTTTCACAGACGAGCAGGACAAGCATGATGTTGTTTTGTCAAAGGAGCTCTAAGTTTTTGCAAAAGACATGGGATATCATAGGATATGCACCTCTCCGGCGAAATGAGAACAACCCAGTGTTCCAGCTAACAGTTCTGACCTACCCATTTCACCTTGTAACCTACTTAATTACAACTATTTCTAGTAATATCCACCACGAGCCGGCAGGATATGGACTTTGCAGATCCCCAGTATCTTCCTGCTTGGTTCTACCCACTCATTCTTGTCCACACCCCACCCTCCAGCCCCCCTAAATTCATTTCCACACAGCAACCTGACTAACCTCATAAACATGTAAATCAGATCAGGCCACTGCCTTGCTTGCAGCCCTCCGGGACTTCCCACTAGACTAGGGGTACATGTGACCCCTCTTGATCCCTGTCACTCATCCTCACCCCATGCTGCTCTCCGCTCCCTCCTCTCCAGCCCACTGGCAATCTATCACTTCCCCAAACGCACCCACCTCATTTCTGCCTTCAAGCTTCAAATGCGCTGTCCCCTCTTCCAGGAACACTCCCTCCATGGCCTCCTTCACACCTGACTTCTTCTCATCCTGTGGTTCTTCATCAAATGCCATTTGTTCAGGAAGCTCTTTCCTCCCCACCTTACTTCCTCCCCCATTTCTTTATCACATTACCCTGATTATTTTCTTCATAAAATTTGCCAGGATCTCAGTCTAATAATCTAGTTTTTTGCCTGTATCTATCCACTAGAATGTAAGTTCAAAATGGGCATGAACTTCCTCTGTCTTATGCATCACCGTTTCCTCAGTGTCTGGAACAGTGTCTGCTACGGTCCCTGACACAGCCTAAACCACTGAATGAATGTTGTGACCCAAGTCACATCGTGAAGAACTCCACGTTCCAGAACTGGTTTATTTTGGACACACGCAAATCTAGTATTAGAAGCAGCTGCATCCCATCACTGCTTCCCTTGACTCTTCCCAGATTATGGCAATCTGCATAAGAATCATTTCCCCAAATAAGAGAGTGTCTTCGGAAACTGATGGAGAAGACAAAAAATCAGACACCCCGGAAAACTCTGGGCTGCCTTCTTTTTCATTATAAGTCGGACAAGGTTCATGAGAGTGAGCAGCAGCGCTGGATCCTTTAGATGTTGAAAATTAGATCAAATGAATTGGAGGACAACTACATCTTGTGTTAATGTTTTCCTCCTCGAAGGAAGAAAATGAGGTGATGTGAGCCATGACTCCATTTGAAAATGAAACTTTGTATTTCTATTTGCTTCCACGTTAAAGCACACTGTTTTTCATTTTAGACTTTTCATGTTGGTAAATGTTGCAATACTTTACATTCATTAGGCTCGGGCCCATTTACTATGTGCAAGTGAGACAAGCAGAGATATGCCATCCCCATAGAGCATCATTTCTAAATTACACTGTAAATAAGTACTAAGCCACAAACCCAACTTTCACAACCCTTACTGCTAAAGTTTAAAAAAAAAAACAAAACTAACTTCTTAAACCATCTTGGATCAAAATTCCCAACTTATGAAAGATGTAACTTATGATCAATCTACCAATATTATGCTGATCATTCAAGAATACACTGGATGCCTGCCCCTAACTCATAACATACAAAAACGGTTCAAAGAGGAAACTGGGCCGATCAGATCTGGCTGTCTTTAGCAAAGGGTGATGCGCAAGAAAACGGGTCTTGCTAGGAACCTTGGGCTGGTTTCTGATTCGCTGATGACTGAAGTCAGCAGTAAACCAAAACAAAGTGGCAATTCACAGTGAGATGACAGTGAGCAAGTATCTTTAAATTTATAATTGCCCTTGGATCTATTTAATTCAGCTTTAAGTCATGAGGCATAATTGAGATAAATGGTTACACTGAGCAGATATCAGAGATGACAAGAAACTGGCTGTGACTCTTTTCTTGTACTGTTTTCAGTTGGGGACTTTTTCTGCCAACATTTTTCCTACGATGGCTATTAAATTTTATAGGATTATTCCCACCATTAGTTGTAATGGCATTTGCAAGTTAAATGCTCACAACAAATGAAAACCAGGATCCCATTGTTTCATGTGGCGAAAACCATGGTAACTGTTATTCCAAATGGAGAACAAATCTAAAAAGAATGAAGTACAGTAATTCCTCCTCTTTGTATGATACCTATATAAGCTCTGTGGGGAGGCCTATTTACTTTACGACCCTTCTATTTTTGGAACAATGTAGATTTTGCACATGTAAGAAAACTGAAGATGCCACTGTAAACCAATCAGAAGACTGCTCAAATGTAATTTTTGTTAAGAGAATTTGTTTACAATTAAATATAATTCTGCCTTCAGTACATTTAACTAAGAGGCTCCCCTCTTACGGGGCTAGAAGGGAAAAGCTTCTTGGCTACTTACAGGTTTGTTTGGTTTTTTACTGGTGTCTAAAGCAACACCAAATTATGGAAAAAACACAACAGGTAGACATTAAGAGTTTCTTCGCCAATGCAGCAACTAGTTCTGGAAATTCCTGGATTATTATTCTGGACTAGTATTTATAAGTAAATAATTATTCAGAATCATCTAGATCTAGCAAAGTAAGATCTAAGAAACCATGCATTTATGGATCTATAAAACTACCGAAAATACAGCTACTTGATCTCTTTAGATCCTTTTAATTTGGTTCAGCTTGCTCGTAATTTCTTTACCACCAATAATTTTTCAAGCCACTATCTCTTTCACTTAGAATAGCATTTAAATGGCATGACCCTCACCTTCTAGCCACCAAATCCTTTTTCCAAGACTCGGTTTTTCTTAGAATCCTGCAGGAAAGAAAGATCTTCAATAGTTAAGATAACTAATACCCAAAACTGTCTCATCATGGGCTCAGATAAGAGTAAGAGGTAGTTTGAAATTAGAATATTAGAAATTATATGTAATTTATTATTAAAAGAATATCTTCGGAAATTGTTCTGACAATTACTTTGCAACTGCTGACTTAAAAGTGATTGCATCATCTTTCCTTCTGTAATTTTCCCCATCGACCCCACCTCCCTCTGGGATTCTGCACAACCAAAGCAGAGTGAGGGGAACAGTGCCGTGTGTGTTGAAGAAATCAGAAGATGAAATTCATTCACTTATTCCAGTTTTTTTATTTTTTCACTCAATCACCTGATCATGCCTCTTATGGCAAGCACGACCAGAGATCTGTGGTATTATCTCTGCATCTTGGCCAAATGAGCCCACACTTTGGACAAGTAGAAAGACTCCCAGGGATCTGGCTTGGTTTCAGCCCGTGAGAGGAAACACCTGTACTGTCAGCAGGTCTTAATCGCAAACGAAGTCCAATTCAGTGATAAACGTTAGTTTTGATAAGCATCAGTCTCCTTCCCTGACTCCATGTAAACACATGCCTATATCGAGTTGAGCTTCTTAGCGATCCAAAAGCAGTATGCGATGGGCTGTAAATGTTGGAACTAACTGTGCTACTTCAACCAAAGCACTTAACCTCTCTGAGACTCAATTTCCACACCCCTGAAAGCAGAGCTCTATGATTTTATTGCCCTCTAAAAGAAATAGGTTAAACACCTGAGCATGATAATTCACTTTATTCCAGCATAAAATTGATAGTCCCACGATTTATTCCCCACTGTTTCGTCTTTCCTCATGCCCTTTATGGAAGTGTTTCCTTCCAAAACGCGTTGGGAAGCATGCCACAGCTCAGTTTCCACAAGGTCAGTGCAGCCCATGTATCCCGTTTCTTAAAAGCCTTCTTTTCTTCCAGTGCATTAAATAGTCAACCTCAAAGTCATTCCAACTAGTGCGTTACCTCAACAATTTTTGAACAGCAGACTGAATATTGTTAACACGACGGAAAGTTTCATACAGTTCTGGGTTTATCGCAAGGAAAGCTGCGGAGGTACTGATGCTATCGAACGCAGAAACAGTTTCACTGCTATTTTCATTTTATCTAGTGACACCGAGGAGAGGCTCAGATCTGAGAAAGAAAAGGTCATCAACTAGAATCATAAGAGGGCTATTTGTTACAAATTTTACATAGATGCAGTTTGGTTAAAGACACTAAGCAGGAATGTCAAATCGATTTAAGACATTTAAACATATTACAATCTTTCATACAATGAGTGGTTACCTGTCACTGGGCTCTTAATGGTGTTTCACACATTAGCACAGTAAGTTACAAGCAGGTAGTAGAGATATACATAATTGCATGCCTGCTAGCCAAGCCATGACACAGACAGGTATTGGTGTTATATGACATTGACTGCTAAGCCCCCCAAAAGATCATTGCTGGCTGGCAACGACACGGTTCCCAAGCATCAAATCCCCAGATACTGGTTCATTTTGTTCAAGGCATCACACACTGTGTTCAGATCGCTGCGGAGATCCTGCACCACGTTTTCAATACTTCTGGTGTCTTTCAGAATTTCAATACTCTGTGTGTAGGGGTTGAAGTACACTGAGAAGGGACGGGTAATTGACTTGGCAAAGTCCCTGCAAAATCAACAGAAACAGAAAGATACGCGATCGACCCTCATTGGTATAAGAGATAGAATGAAGAAACAGAGCCAGGAAAACAAGTTATTTTCTCTAGATGGCAGAGAAACAAGCTTACCTCATTTTTTCTTTGGCTTCTTCAAAACTTTCGGAAACAAAGTAGGCTTCCTGGAAGGTGGTGATAAGGCACTCCTGCAAGCAGGTTGTCTTCGGGTCGAAGGCTTTCACACGTGCCTTGTCAGAAAGGGCATGCTGCAAAACACACCGCAACACCCGTTAGACTCCCCCGTGGGGCTTCCCAGGCGCCGCGATGGCCCACTTCTACAGCATGGCTCAAGGATTTCACAGAACTGTTCAGTTACTAGTCTGCCATGAAATATGGAAGCCTCCCATAGGCAGGGTAAATGGAGTGTTAGGGGATCTTGTTATTGTTATTGTTGTTGTTTTGAAGTCTGTTAGGTGCTGAAAGAAAAAAATGGGATTATGGTATTATTTTATTTATTATCAGCCAAATCCATACTGAAGACCAGTTCAGAGCTATAACCCAACAGAAATGGAATTTTAAATCTACGCTATGAATAGAAGCAGGGATAGCATAAATACGGTCCTGAATTTATTTCTGTAAGCTATGTACTGAGATTTCACTTCAATGGCAGAAGTAATAATTACCTGCAAGGAGAGGTAATTGGGACTCTGACTAAACTACTTGCAGACTCATTGAGAGACATTCTGAGGCCAGTACTGTTTATCACCAGCGTCTGGAGTGGACCTGCATACTTGAGGATATTTGCAAAGCACTCGTTTACCTTCCACCAAGTACAGCAGAGCAATACACAGCAGACAAATATTTCCGGGTGGGAAAAAAGAGGGCTAATATTAATAGTTATAGCTATGCCCAGAGCAGGCCTTAGGAAAACAGGAAAGCCAGCCTAACTGCTCTTTGAACCATCATTAGCTCCATTCAGCTCACTACGTGACTGGCCTGAGGAGCAGCAAGAAACAATAAAGGATTGGATTCTCAAGATAAATTCAGTGATGCCATAAGTTAGGGGTCATTTCCTGCCATGCGCCACCTGCCTATTTATATAGATCCTGAATCGGTGATTCTCAAACGGAATGTGCATACTATCAGTAAGCAGCTTGTGAAAATGCAGGTACCCAGGCTTTGATGTCATTTGGTAGGTCTGGATAAATCCCAGAAATCTGCATTTTAAGGGCATCCATGGTGACTCAGACGGAAGTGACTGTGAACTATATCTTGATAAACACACCACTAGATTCTGTGTCTTTCTTAATTTCAAGGGCAAATTAGTCAGGAGAGAAAGCCGAGGGGAAGCAGAAACTGCCTTGAAGTGGGAGTTTGGAAACGTGGCTCTAGTCCAGGAGTCACTGGGGTCTAACTGGGCAACTTTGGCAAATCACCTCACCTGGCTGTGCCTCCGTTTCCTCTGCTGTAGCGAGAGGTTTGGGCTAGTGATTTCTGTTGCAGCCTCTGGATGCCACCGAAAGCACACTGCTACCTTCTCAACCTCTAACTGCTGAGGTTTCCTAGAGAAATGCTGACAAAACTTTCTTGTCCAGCATTCTTGGTGCATTCCCCCCACAATTTCAAAACACACAGAATGATTTGCGGCCTTCCATGAAGAAGACTGTTGTCTCCGATGTCTGAAAATATAATTGTAAACCAAAGAACTGGCATGAAAGAGAAAGGGCACAAGACCACAGCCTTTGACGTGCTTTCTCACAAGTTTGTTGTCCAGATCACTGCACAGATGAATCAGGAATGCAGAGGGACTCTCGGAGTGAACTCATTTTTTGGCCCACAGACAGCTTCATTAGAAGCAAAGGTCATCACTACCCCTGCGAATGCATTTGTGCTGGAGTCGATGCAGCGCAGTGGGTCTCGGGGGATTTGGGTTCCACGTGACTAATAATTCTGTCCACACTCTTAAAACAACTTCAGTTTCAAGAAACAAAATGTCCTTTTACGAGAGCTGCTGTTCCTTTGCAAAGAATAGACCTCCTGCTGGCTTGTCACCGGTTTCAGAATTAGAAGTTGCTTTCTTTGCAGCCGTACACTCTGGAAGCATTTTACTTTATATGTTTCTCTTATTGTCCATTCACCAATCAGCACATATTAAAGGAAGGAATGTGACTGACAGTGTCCTTGATCTTTCTCTCAGCTCCACATTCAGGAGCACGGGCAGAGTCAAAGCAGAGCAGGCCATAGGAACATTTAAGGCACGGCTCCCCTGGGCTATCCCTGTGGAGCCCAGACTGTTCACTGGGTCAGGCCAAGCACACTAGGGGTGAAACTCCTCTGCTAGGGTCTGCAATGCCTTGGTGGAAATTAGCAAATGTAACCGCCGCCACGTGGAGAGGATGCCCCCAGATCGTGTGTATGCAATAACAGAGACTGGAATCAGTGCAGCTCTAGAAAAATCTATCGTGTGACCCTCCACTGGATGCTCGGGTGAGCTTGTTCAGGCATTTTCACTGGTAAAGGGGAATAGAATACACCAAGAAAAACCCCAGAGGTCAGGGTGCTATGCCCCAGACGTCAAGAAAAGTCAGTGGACTCGCAGCATATAATTTGAGGCGGACCTTCATTCAGTTCAGGCAATACATATCACACTTGCCTCGCATAATAGTCAAAAGAAAAACTGGAAGCTGATTGTTCTAAACTCTCAAAAATGTAGTGTATCCTCAAGAGCCTGCCCGAGTCCAATATGCTGGTTACGAATATGGGGATGATAATGGTGCCCAAGGATTAGCCTGGAGAATAACTTCACCCCCTGGCATTGGGGAAGCAGCCAGTGAGAGAGGCCGACCAATGAAGTGGTGACCACACCTATCAACAATCTCATTTACCTGATGAGGATCCGCCCTGTGTGATGACTGACAGCAACACCCACGCAGCTCGTGAGGTCCCGTTTCTGAAAGCTAGGGCGTGGCCCAAGGGATATAAAAACTATGCACGTTTCTGTTGATTCCAAAGCCCACTCCAGTGAAGTCCTGCTGAGTTTGCTCTTCAACTGTATCCATGTCTCTCTCTAAGCTGCTGAGTTTGGGAGAATAGCTATCATCCCCACTCTATGTCCAGAGAGGCTTCTTTGTAAATATCCAGCCAAACTGCTAGAGGTCCTGGGAACACCTTGGTGAGTCCTTCCTGCAGTGCTCTTCAGGTAGGCTGAAGTCTGCAAGAATTAATCCAACCTTCTGTAAACAGGGGCTTTGCAATGCTGAGAGGATCTGGCTGGCAGCCTTTTACTCTCAAGCCATTTTAAAAATGCAGGAAAGCTTGAGAATCACCTGCTCTCACCTAAAAGGACTGCTTTGGAGTCACCCACAATGCAGAAGACTTGGGCACAGGACTGGGAGCTCAAGACCTGGGTTCTAAACAAAGCTGTCCCCGAGGCCTGGTATCACATGGGTGAAAAATCCCCAGGCCAGGGCAGAGATCTTCTTCGATAAACTGAAAAGATTGACCTCCGTGAATTCTAAAGTTCTTCTTGAAATATAATTTTAACAGTGCCTGCAAATACACAGCGCCCACACCACCATCCCCTCCCGCCCCCCCCCCCCCCCCCAGCCAGCAAGAACAGGCCAGAGCAGCCTTTCCCTCCCTTCCCAACAGAGATGGCTATTCCTAATTAATTGGCTGTAGAGTACAAACTAAGATTCATTTGCCATTCCAGCCCTTTAAATTAAAAAGTATCTTTTCAACATCCCAAATTTCCCAGAACCCGATTGTCACCTAAAGTTCCTACATGACTTTGGGCAAGTTATTCCACTTCTGTAAGCCTGTGCCAGCGCTCAGCCGGAAAACGGGAATACTAATAGTAACTGCAGCTCGGGGTTGCGGTAAGAATTCAACGAGGTAATGCGTGCAAAGTACCTGGCCCATAACAAGTGCTCAATATAGTTATCATCGCTAATTTAGTCTCAAGATAATAAGAATTAGGCCACAGTTGCCACCACCCGGGCAGCTCCTCTCCCCCAGGGGTCTGGAACTCACAGGTGAGGAAGCATGGGCCTGGCTCTGAGGTTTCCAGTCCTACAAGGCAACAGGGCCTGCCCTGAGTTCATCCATGTAAAATCCCCCTTCCTCCCAGCCACCCGCCTGTGCAAAGACTCAGCGTTATGATCTCAACTATTCCAGATGTAAACCCAGTGACCCTCACCCTCTATGGTAGGACTGGTTAAAGTTGGGGGAACTCAAGTGTGAAGACAGGTTTATTGGTAGGTTTGGGCCCACAATTCTGAATAAAATAAATCTATGAGCACCTTCACACTCACGTTACAATCTTTTCTTCCCACATTAGAATAATAAATATATACATTTGTATATGCACATATGTACATATGTATATCATATTTTTAACCTCCCTCAAATGTTCCTCCTGCTAACCAAGCATGACTTGGCACTGACATCCCTGTTGCCAAATTGGGGGATGACGGCATCCCTCCTTTTGATTTTTTTTATATCAATGACGTTGACAGTTTCATCAGTTTGAATCAGCTACAGGGGTGAGGGAACCAACTCTCTCTTCATGCCATCCTTTCACAAAGGCCAAAGACCAGTCTCCAGCTCCTGATGAGCAGGTATTCTCTCTGTCGTTATTATGAGTCATTATTTCCTTTCCTTCAGGAAAGGAAAGGGGAGGAGGAAGTCAGGAGGCAGGAGCCAGCTGAGCAGGGTAAAGACAGTGGGAGCTCAGAAGCAGCAAGTCCTAACTGTAGTCCTCACGGCAGCCAAACCGCCGCTATACCAGATGACCTCAGAGAACCCTCTTCCCGGCAGCCTGGCAGTAATCCTGACTCCAACAGAGTTGCTGTAAGTGGTGGTAAATACAAGGGATGGTTATAAATATAAACCTGTTCCGTGAATGCTGATTAACAGCTATTTTTTAAAAAATGCAGCACAATAAATTCACTGTGCAAAGGTATCCTAAAACCAAAGCCAAAATAATAATAATAATTACAATTTAAAAACCATCAGCTTCATATATTTACATGTAATATTCCAGCAACTACTATGGGGTCAGTGCTAAGCCCATTTACAAAAAAAAAAAAAAATCTAATCTCTGCCCTTCAGGAAATAAACTTTATTTACCATAACCCATGGGGGAGAAAGGAGAAATTGCCTTTTTCTCCTGAGATGCATTAACTTATTGAGCTAAGACTCACCAATTCATCGATTAGCAGTCACTCCCCTAATACCTAATGTGAAGGAACTTCATTGGTGCTTCTACCAAAGAACCACACTCAACAAAGACCCCTATGAATTAATTTCCGAAATCTGCCCTACCACAGACCCCAACTCCCCTGAAATCTGTGACCTTCAATTTGGGGTTTTTGAATAAAATGAGTGAATGGGTGAATAATAAAATTTTTAAATGAAAGACATACCCCAGGTCAAGTCTGGGGTTGAGAGGAAAAGGCCCTGAAAGGAAAGACACAAGCTGGGCTGTGGGTGAAGGGCAGCCAATCTTGCTATTTTCAACCTTTTTTTAGAAGTCAGTTTTCCAGGTAACTTAGCTCACTATTAACTTCTTTCCACAGTGATGAAGGGAGGGAAGGGCCCTACCCAAACACACGTTTACAATGTCTGAAAGATAATTGGAAGAAGGAGAGATTAACCATTTATGAAATTTAAAAAAAAAAATAGCCTTTATGGTTATCAGATTTATGTTAGCCTTTACAAGCTTTTCCATGTATTTTGTTTCTGTCTTTGAATATAAAAATAATCATTGTCAAAAATTGTAAAATAACCAAACACATTGTTGTTATTAAAAAAAAAAAACCTGCAGATGAAAGTTATCCTCCAAACTATAGATAAACTACTTGGAAATACTTGGTCAGCTCTGAAGTAAAATATCTATGCACCAAAAAATATAACCTCTTAAAGCACAAATTTTAAAATATGTTCTGCTCAAGGTGAGAAGGTGAATTGTGGATATTTATGTAAAAGTTATAAAGACTACACCAAACCCTCCAACAACTTAGCTGGGACCTACATTTAGGCTGCAGTTGGAACAGCAAAAATACTTTACCACATAAGGTAACTAGATTCAAAATTGTAAGCATGTCTACACTGGAATTATTATAATGCTATTAATAAAGTTGTCTCTACCTAGATCGAGAATGATCATTTGTTCATTTAAATAAAAGTTAGACTGAAGTATTCAGAAGGGCTGGGAAGGCTCCGGATGCTGCAGGAGCGGGGCAAGGGAGGGGCTAGGGCTTCGTCTGCATCGCGTTATGTATTCTCTGTGAGCAATCAGAAGATATTTCTTATGGAAAGAATTCCCGAATTGTAAAAGTGGTCCAAAGCAGCAATCATAGGGATGTTAGAGTGTTGAGGCTGGAGAATGGAAGAATGCTAATGACCAGAGGTGACGGACCAGAACAAGAAGATTCATGGCAGACAGCGCCCTTCGGTGTACATGTTTCTGGCTGATTCCCATCTCTCGATGACTCCACCGCACCAGTAGAAACGAAAACAACAGATTCACCCCAGTGCTGCCTATACATGCCTCATTAACCAGACCAGAGGACCCTGCCGAAAGTTGGGGCAAGGAGATTTGTTTCTTTTGTGTCTGGCGTAATTTATAAACCCTCTGAGGAGAATGTAAATAGATGTAGCTCAAGAGCTGCATCATTTTCTGACTCATTCTTTTTCCAGGGAAATGAAAAAGCCCTCCATCGAAGGCTCGGGTCTTTCAGGGCTATGACATCCTGCTATTGCTGTGGGCTCTGGCCACTGCGCTGGATTCACCCCAGATGGATCTTCCTGTTAAGAATTTAGTAAAAAATATTTCACCGCATTATATCAGGTTTGGTTATGTTAAATGTCGTCGAGTGTACCGGCCGCGCCAAACCTCAGGCAGCTCCCAGAATGGGGCGGATTTGACAAGAGCGCACGCAGCGCTGTCCCGTGACCGGTCTGTGTCACCGCATCCTCCGCGGCAGGCACCCGCTCCACTCCTCGGGAATCCGCTTGGGCGGCTGGGCCCTTGTCGGGAAGTCTTCCCAAGCATGGCCCCATCTGGGCCAGGCACATTTGCCACATTGTATTATCTGATTGTCATCTCTTGAACTAGAATGTAAACCCCTTAATAACAGGGATCCCAGGCCATGTGGCCTCCTGGTTAAGGGCTCAGGTTCTGGAGCCCCGACTTGTTAGGGTTCAGCTCCAACACTTACTAGCTGTGTGACCTTGGGCAAGTTTCTTAATGTCTTTGAGCTGCAGCTTTCTCATCTGTAATGATAGTAGTGCTTATCTCTTTGTGTTCTTGTGAGAATTAAATGGGTTTATATGGTGAAATCACCCAAAATAGTAAGGTCTATTTAAGTGTCCATTGAGGTAGTTGTCATTTTCTTTTCATTCTTATTCTTCATCATTATTATTTGTATTTGTATTCCCCGGTGACTGGCACAGTACATGGCACATACTAGGTACTCAACCAAATGTTTGGGGAATGAATGAATGGGGTCATAATTGAAAGGACTTGATAAAATTATAAACGACATCTTCCAAGGACAGAAAAAACAAAAAGTTCCAATTACCATATATTTCCTAATTATATAAGAACAATCAATACTCTAAGAAAACTCAAACCCTAATGTAGTCCATAATCCTGATCTTGGTTTGAATAATCAAAGAAAGATAAAATTATTTTAATACCATTTCCAGATTACATTTCACATTGCATTCTAAAGTCATCAAAACTTCCTATCCCCAAAGGTATAGTGTTAAGTAACCATAATGTTTAAATTACCAGATGCCTCAGGCACCAGCATTTCTGAATAAATGGTAACATAACTATATTTTAAGGCACAAAGACAGCATCCTTTAGGCATCGCTATATATATGAGATACCTCTCAGACCATATGTTTATTTAGATTTTTTCTAAATTGTATATGTCCACATATGTTTTAATACACATTAATTTTGAAGAGGCTAAAATAATCTCAAATTCCCCTTTGGGAATTAAATGCTGGGGAGTCCCTGGGAGCCAGGGGGTGATGGAAATGAGAGTAGTCAAGGCAACCTGACGAGGAAATTTTCATCGGTAGAACGCTGCGAGCTCATTGACTACTGTTCAGCACTAAATGTGGGACAGTCATTTGTTAGCCAACATCCGAGCATGCATTTGTCATTCCCATTGACTGTGCACATAGATGCTCACCCATTTGAGTCACACCACAAACCCGAAAAGGCCTGACCCATTTTCAGAAGAGCAAAAAGTTAGGTCAGCACCCACATCTGAGGTGCCGACTCCTCTGTGTTAAATATTTATGGAGTATCTGCAAGTAGAAATGTGCAGACACACAAATCAATATTTTCCACGACCTTGAACCAGTTTGCTTGGGAAGGGTACTTTTTTTTTCAATTTGATCAAAATTTTATTTCCCTGATTGTTGAAAAGTTTATACCATTTTTATGTTTATGGGCCATACATTTACAAGTCTTTGTCCATCTTTCTATTTTGTGTGTATTTTCTATCGAATGGTAGTTTTGGGGGGGGGGTAATTAAATCATTTTTTATTGTGATTCTATTACAGTTGTCCCAATTTTTCTCCCTCTGCCCTCCCCCGCCCATCCCACCCCTTGTTCCCACAGTCACTTCCCACACTGTTGTCTATGTCCAGGGGTCATTCATACATGTGGTCTAGTCCCTTCCCGGGAAAGGTACTTTCATTCACAGCTCCATACCTTTAACTCTCCAATGGAAGAAAGCAGTCCTGCTCCGTATGCCCGCAGCTGCCCTTCTTGCTTGCACAGGCCAAACTCAATTGTAAAGAAATAGCACTAAAAAAAAAAAAAAGAAATCAACACACACCCAGTAAACTGGTCAACAAGTTCTTCTATAGAATAAAATGGCATCCAAAATGAAATGGTGCACTGTCCATAATTTCTTCCACAATGTCAATTCACATATATTTCAATCAAAAACATTTAATGAAATCTATTTTCTTGCTTAGTAATTCTTTCCTAGCCAAAAAGTATACAGAAAAGGTATCTACTACTGAAAGTCTTACACTTACCAGATTCAGAAACCCATGAGTCAAATCAGATCCTATGCAATAATTTAAAAATAAAAAACACAGAGATTTAGAAATAAATGAATATGTCATAGTGACAATGCTGTAAAAACATGCTATTATATGATATTCACTAAGTCGTGTTTGGTGATATAAGTGAGTTCATGTATATGTGAAAAATAACTTAGAACCTAGTAATCACAAACCGATGTTTGCAATTTGTCCATTAATTCAACAGACATTTGCTGAGTACCTCCAGGGTGCCAATCTTGGTAAAGAAATAAAAGAGACCAATAAAGCAAGTGCATGCTTACCAAACTACCAAAACCACAGTTTTAGTATGTTTTTCAGTGAGATCTTAAATGTAATCAATGTACATACACACACATACATATACAATGTATATACATATACATACATATACAATGTATGTGTGTGTATAAATACATATATAAATATATATACATAAAATCATAAGAACCATTTCATTGACCTGAGTTTTATCAGCTTCTACTATAGATACTACAGCTCTCCCAAGGTATTAAAATCTACAATTATTTCTGTTGAGATGAGGAAATTAACCTAGACAGACAGAAACCTCTGCACAACTAAAAACTCACAATGCCCTTGAAAGAGGCTGAAATCACACCATTTTTGTTTTGAGAGAAAAGTGAGAAGCTGACAATGAGCAATAAAACTTGCATCAAATTCACACCGTCCTGCATTAGTGATCATAGTGGGCTGAAGTGTCGAGAAAGAGGAAAATTGAAACACTCCTTAAAAGGGGCAGAAATTAATATTTCTTGCCTGTGGCAGTTTGCTCTATTTTCATGTGGAGGTTAACAGGACCCTCAGTTCAGGAGGGCTTCACGTTTTCCCAGAGTGAGGGTGATCTGAGTTAAGTGGGCCGACATCTTGCAGCACCAGGCCGGACCCAAAGGACCAATTAGTCCAGGTCACCGAGCTAAAACCCCAGAGGCAGATTCTCTCTTCCTGGTTCACCTCCCAAGGAAGCTCAGAGCACAGCCCTTCCCACCCCCATCACCCGCGGGGCCCACCAGACTCCTCTGTTCTGACTTTTCTTTCTTTTCCATTACACCACTTTGGGACACGGTCTTCCATTTATTTTTGTATGGTGTGTACTGTTTGTCGCCTGTCTCCCCACCATAGATTATAAACTCCACGGAAACAGGTAGCATCTGTTCACCTAGAGAGGGTTTCCCAAGCTCAGCATTATTGGCATTGTAGGCCAAATAATTCTCTATTGGGTGGGGCATCCAGCATATCGTGGAATGTTTACTGGCCTCTACTCACTAGATGCCAGTGGCACCCCCCACCCCAGCTGTAACAACCACAAATGACACTACACGTTGAAAAACGTTCCCAGGGGAGCAACGTCATGCCTGGTGGAGAACCACTGATACAGAATAGTGTCTGAAACATAATGAGAGCTCCACAAACATCTGGTGAATAAATAAACAAATAGTGAATGAAAGAATTATCTCTAAGTTAGGTTTGTTGTATGGCAGTATGACCTGGAGGAAAGAAACACGAGGAGCCCTGAGTTTAGTCTGGGCCCTACTTTTAATTAGCTACGTGACCACAACCTCTCTAGCACACAGTTTTCCTGCCTGAGACAACACCCATTCATTTATTCTACAAATACTCCTTGAGCACCTATTATACGCTAGACTGCTTTAGCTGCTAAGGATATGCAGCAAACAAGGCAACAAAGCCCCCATTCCCATGAAGCATATAGGCTGTACCGAGATGAGACAGACAACAACAGCAGCAACAAAAATCCACATGCAGGATAATTTCAGGTAGAATATGCTATATAAATAAAACCATGTAACGTGTCAGACGTTAAGCAAAAGACTTAGCTATTTTAGATGGAGAGGTGAGGCAAGGCCTCTCTGAGGGAGTAATATTTAAACAGCTTGAAAAGCAGACTTTTGTGCAAAGATCTAGGGCAGCAATTTTCAACCTTCTTCATCTGCGGCACTCATAAACTAATTACTAAAAAATCTGTGGCACACCAAAAAATGTATTTGTCAATCCGACAAAAAAGTAGGTATAATTTTGATTCATTGCCACCAGACTGCTATTGTTGTGTTGGCTGATGCCATTGTTTTGACAATCTAAGGGAAAAGAGGCCAGTGCCTCTGACTAATAGTCACTGATTGCAGGTTTTAAAAATTCTTGCAGCACAAAGGTTGAAAATTGCTGATCGAGGGGAAAGAGTGTTCCCAGCAGAGGAAGTGCAAAGGCCCTGAGGCAGGAATAGATTTGCATTTCCAAGGACACTGGGAAATCTCAGAAAGGTTTTAGGTGTGGAGAGACATGTTCTGATTTAGTTTTCAAAAGACTGTGCTGATGATGGGTAAAGAATAGACTGTAGAGGCAGAACTAAAAGCAAAGAAACCAGTCAGAAGGAAGTGGCAGCCTAGAGACAAGAGGGTTGAGTGACTTAAACAGACTTGGGCCAAGGGCGACAGGGGATTTGGAGAAGGAATATCATAGAGGCCTCTCATAAGAAGAACCAAACTAAGAGATGTGAGTACGTTTTGAAAAGTTAAAATATTGCCCTCAAGTCTGCCCTCCAAAAACCTCACACAATGCTGGGCACAATGAAGAGGAGCGATCATACACTCGTAAAACAAGAAGACAAAGTTCAGCCTCCTATTATATCAAAAGGAAAACTCAAGTTTAAGGAGGTAAAGCGATTTACTCAAGACCAGTCTAGATGGTGACATTGAAGAGATCTAGAGCTCAGTATTTTAAAGTTTCTAGGTAAAAGATTAATGTTGCATGATTTTCCCTTACAACCAAAAAATGGAGAAGGAAAAGTCACACAGGAAAATTAGAACCTCATAGCATCTTCTTTGTGCGTCTTCAGCTGATTTCCCTAATTTGCATCACATTTATAGCACATGAATTGAATCCTTGGAGCCTGAACATTGCATACAGACATGGAGGGGGGATGCCATCATGTTCTAAAGCCTGCAAAATGCACAGACGGAGCCGTGTACAGCAGCACTCGGGTCAGCCTACTAAGAGCATTTTCCTTATGCCACACCAGTGCATACATAATGCGTCAGCATGATCGTGACCCAAATCCGAACAGGCTGAGGGAGCCCTCAGAAAATTTGGTGTGCCCTATACACAGTCTTCACATAGATCTGGCATCCCATCCAATTTCAGGCGGAATTAAAAGGTCTGCATCAAGTTAACTCAAGGTTCAAAGCTAAGTCTATCAGTGTGTCTTTAGTCCACGTGCTTCTAGAATCAGGGCAACCGCAGAGGAAGGAGTCACTGCCCTCTGCTCCTCATCACTAGCAACATTCTCCACCCCATACCTACTCTGGGAGTCCTTCCTGAAACTCTGACCTCACACAGCTCCATCCGCTCATTCCCTTTATCTACCTTTCGCTTTGGTTTCCTATTGTCCTCAACCACGGAAGGTGCCAAGAAGCTCTGTCTGCAACCCACTCTCCCCAGAGAATTAAGACCTGTTGCTCTGAGACTGTTTTTCCATTTGCAGCTCCACACATGGCTAACAGATAAAGAGAAATGGTAAAATATACCTGAACTCGGGTGTTGGCAAAATTTGAATTATGGACTGGCTCAGAATAATTTTCCTTTTTATGTTTTCAGTAGCAGTAGAGACCTCAAAATGCATGCTGCCCTGGTAGCAGTCAGAAATGGGGAGGAGAGGGCAACCACCCGCGTCCTCTGTCTGGGGGGTAACTGCAGAGCCTGCTTAGAGCTGACCTGGATGACCCCTTGCTGACCTTTCAGCATTCAATGGTAACTGTTTCCGAAATTTTTAAGAAAAATATAATTTGTTTTCCTTAGAGGATTCTCCAGATGTTGGGGATCTATAATTCCCTAGCGATTTACCAGATAAATATCCTACTTATTATTTAAAAAACAAACAAACAAACGAAAAACTCTGAATCTTATAAAAACACCAGTGAAAGACAATTGCAGATTCTTGGCCACTAATGTCTTTTAAATAGAAACAAATAATAGTAAGACTAACACCTCCCAAATTGAAGGGTACCTTTCATCAAAGCTGACGTTCATGAATTCCAAGGTTTGCATACCACTAATTATATGTAATTATTTATAAATATTTTATTTGAATTATAATTACATATAATCATTAACTGAAAACCAAAACAAGAATGACAGATTGGACCTCTTCCACAGAAAAGAGCAGAGTCATTTGCATACATGCAGTCATTAAGCAGAAGAAAGTCTGAGTGACAATCGAAATCCAAACACCGCTGTGGAAGGACAGGCTCCGCACCATGCGGCAGGGAGGAAAGTGAGATAGGTCGCCCAATGCTGCCATCGTCAGATCACTAGTGGTACTGCACCACCCGTGCATCAGTTCTGGCCTAGCCAAACCAGCAGCAGGCACAGCTTGAGCGAACACGGTCCACAGAAACTGAACACTCCAAGAAAGTACACAGTGGTCCCATGTGGTGATTTACAGGAGCACACAGTGCAACATCTTTCTTATGTTTGGTGATGGGCGCCTGAAGCTCGTGCTAAGGCACCTATTCCAATTAAAGAGATGAACATTTTTTTTTCAAAGAGCTCTTAATGGAAAGAAAATTTTCCTCTTAACGGGTCCTTTTGCCTCCCACTTCCCCCACTCCCTGAATCCATGAAAAATCACATAACCTCTTCCTAAGAGTCATGCTATATTCGTAAGCTGTATTAAACTGGTACACAAACTTCTAGGAGGAATCCCAGGTGTCCTACTTCTTTCACTTTCTCCAAGAGACTGGCTACCCATGTCATTTCATAAATGCCTACGTGAGCCCTGGCTGGTGTGACTCAGTAGATGGAGTGCCAGCCTGCAAACCAAATGGTCACTGGTTCGATGCCCAGTCAAGGCACAAGCCTGGGGTGTGGGCCAGGCCCCCCAGTTGAGAATGTGCGAGAAGCAACCGATCCGTGTCTCTCTCACCCAATGATGTTTCTCTCGCTCCCTGTCTGTCTCCCTCCCTTCCCGTCTCTCTAAAAATAAATAAATAAATAAAATCTTTAAAAAATAGAAATAAACGCCTGAGTGAGTGATAAATTTTCTCTATCACCTTCACTAAAAATTTGATCTTTAATACTGGTAGTATATATTTTAAAATCATTGGCCCATTATACCACATTTAGAATTCCATTCTCCATATATCTGGAAAGCAAGAAGCTAGAAAAGAGAGTTTTAAAAAGCCCTGAGATGTGCTTAATTTTATTTACTTTCCATATAAAAGAATTCCTCAGGTGCACATAATTCAAACAAAGTTTACTTATGTGGCTTCCAAGTCCATACCCTAACATAAGAGGGGAACAAGAAAAATATACAAAAAGAGTACTCAAAAAGCACAGAAATATAATATGTGGGTAAATAACTCTAAACACTTCCATACTTGAAGTTATCACCAAACCACAGAACTCGACAACAATGCTAAAACATTAAGATAATACACTTAGCCAGAAGACTTCCCAGTTTAATAAAGTGTTCTCATATATGTAGTCTTACTACTAACTTGACATAGAGCAGTAATTATTATTTCCATTTTATAGATGGGAAAACTGAGGCTCAATGGTCAAGCAATTTGCTCAAAATCCGTAACTCTGGCTGGCAGAGCTAGGAGTCAAGCTCCAGTTTCCTAATTTCAAACCCAGCTTTCTTTCCTCACCAACTGGTGCGTGCATGGATACAGGCCACCATCAGCCTTCACCCAGGCGCAGCACTTCCTGTTGCTGAAATACTGAAACACATCCGTGATTGGGGATAAATAGCTATCGCCTCGGCCCCCATGTGCCCCCAGCCACTCACATGAGCCCAGCCCACTCTTGGGCTCTGTGCCCCACGCCCGCCTCACCACCACCCTGTCATGACGTAGCAAATAAAGTCTGAAGACCTGTAAAGCGGGGAGAACCCTGCCCCAGGAAAGTCTAACAAGTATCTGATCTGTTTGCCCCGCCCCCATCATAACAAAAGGGTGGATCCCATAAGGGAAGGATGACACTCAAAGATGTTCTAACATCAGACGTCTGTACCCCTGGTAAGTGCAGATAAAAGCACACAAAAGGGGGTCCACGCTCGAACAACCAGTAACGTCAGAGAACACACTGAAACCATTGTTTGCAAGATGGAGACCATTCAAAGTCCCCTTCCCGCTCACCCTTCCATCAGTCAGCTCGAGACACCAGAGTGTGAATTTTAGCTACATCACAATGCAGTTTACAAGCAGCAAGTATCTTCTACCTTTGGCCAAAATTCCCTTAATCCTGACTAAATGACAAATGATAACAGGTTGGAAGAGGCCAGAGAGCTAAGCAGGAAGCTGTAGGACAAAAATATTAAGGTGATACAAATCAACAAAAATTGGGAAACACAAGTGAAAATGGAAGCTGCCTTGCTTAAGCCATCACTCAAACAGCATAAGACAGGAAACTTCCCACTAGACACCAATTTGTGTTATTTCTTTAACGATTTAAACTGCAGGTGCTCCCAAGGCTCTCACGCAGAGCCAGGTCACATTAGGTGCGATGGCAATGACAGCCCGACGCTTTGTTGGCGGAGCGAGGGCTCTGACGGGGAAAGCTCTCTGGGACTGGGCTCCAGCAGAGAGCAGACGGGGAGATTTGCATGCTTCGTTATTGTGCCCTGAGCTAGTCCTGTGTGACACAAGAGCAAAGGAAATGCTGGACACTTACAACTGAAAGACACTGGTCATCCACGGTGCTAGGGCTGCAGCTGACCTGTAACCACAGACCACCCACACCACTCTTAAAGCCTCCCCTTGGCAAAAGGAAGTCATTCCTCCTGTGTTCATAGATATGGGGGCCAGTGGCTGCACAGATTCCAAGCACCGCCGTCTGAATGCTATTGCGGCCAGCCCGGAGGTCTAGACTCATTTCACCACGAGCCTCTCAATGAAAATCACCGCAGCGCTTGCCAGGTCACAGCATCATCAAAATCTTTTCATTTCTATTTATTAAATTCCACGCTAAGCTCCAGTTGAGATTACAAAAGTACCAAAAGATATGGTTCTACACTCAAGAAAGGTGTGCCATATGGATGGGAAGACCAGACTAATATAAAAACAATAATTAAACTCTGCTGTTTTTACCTCACCACAAACTTCTTTGTCTTGAAATTACAGCAGGCTTATTGATCTCAGAACACGAAGAGTATGAAGCTTGTGTTGGACTTTGAAAGGTAAATGGAATCTTGGGAGGGCTTCAGCAAGAGGGAAATAATAACATCAGGGGGCTGGGGGAGGGGTGACTTAAGAGATCCCAAAACGGACATCATGAGGAGATAGAGTTAAGTCAAACTATGAGATGTGCCAGGTGACAGGCTCCACTTGAACAGGTAGAGACGGCCTCTTTGGCCAGTGACTCTTCTCAAAGCAAGACAGACAAGAACAGGTAGAGAAAAGCGGAGGGTTGAGATTTGAGTCACTTGTCTTGTCAGCTAGAAAACAATGACCTGAGCTGTGCAAACAGCATAGATTGTCTTGGGTTAAGAACAGCCGTCAAATGAATTAAAATGTAAAAACTTAAGCTCCGAGGAAACATTATGGCAAACCTGGTGGGAAATGGATCATCAAATAGAAGAGGACCATCACAGGAGAAAAAAGTGTCAGCAGAAAACAACTTTTATTGAAGAATACACCGACATAGGCAATTTCCGGCTGTACTGTTTTAGTCAGAGTTTCTCTGTGTGGTTCTTAATACCATTTCCTGTATCTTTTAGGTTGCTTTCCAGAACAAATGCATTTTGTTTAAGTGCCCTCTGGCCATTTCAGTTTTATTGCCCCTTCTTCAGCTTATCTCTTATCTCAGAGCATTTTCAATTTCAAAAGAGACCACCCGGCTTATCATTTAATATTTACTAGTTTTTACATCAGGCTTTATGGTATTTTTATATTTGAAAAGAAAAAACATCCCTCATTCTCTTCCTCCCACTCATGCACTAACAGGAGTGGCCAGCATTCACTTACCATCAGTGCCACCCAAGCTGTTGGTCCACCCCTAGGACTCCGAGAAGACCCCCTGTAAGGCGCTCCACCCTCACGGCTCAATGGCATGTCACGATGACCATACGGTAGCCCAATCACAGAACTTCCCTGTCCCTACTGCCCTAAAGTAAAAGTCCAAACTTCTTCTTAAGGCAGAGAAGACCCTCCGTGACCCAGCTCCTGCATCCCCCCGGCCCGTCTCTCAGCCCTCCTCCTCCCTATTGCCCACCCCTGAGGGAACTGCTTGCCATGGTGCAGACTGATGGCAGTCTTCAGCTTCCCATCTAGGGCTTTGCACACACCTTGCTTCTGTCTGGAATGTTCCTGTCACTGCCCATCACCAGTTGCTGCCTGTGCCCCAGGTTAGGTGGCCCTCTTCTCACCCTCCGTCTAGCACACATGGAGCCATCCTGAAACTGCCAGTCTTCTTGTCTCACCCTCTACCAGACCCTGAACTCCCGGAGGCCAGGGACAGGGTGTAACTTATTTGTTGTTATTCTTGTTTAATGCCTGGTCTACAGCACCCTGCCTGACATGTAGCAGGTACTGTGCAAATACTGAAGGAAGAGAGGGGATGGTTAAGCAAGAAGAGTTTCCCAGTGGGCCAAGCCAACAGGGTCAGTGCCAATCTTCCGGACCAGTAACTACTACCATCAGCAAATTTTCTAATATTACAGGCTTTGAAAAGATGAAAATCTTGCTACTGTACCCATCAAATCAGTTTTCACTTATGGCTTCAGAAATAGATGTGTTTGTTGATCGATCGCTCTCTCATTCACTCTCTCTCTCTCTCTCTCTCTCTCTCTTTGGCCACCTCAACAACAGCCAATACCCTCCAAGCCAGAGGGAGAGAGGAGCTAGCCTCCTAGCAGGCGCCAGGATGGAGGTTGATTGGCAGGTGTCTCCTGCGGAAGCTCAGCCGCCTGATGGTTAAGTGGCTTCCGGCCTCCTTCATTACTACAAGCAGAGCTCTGAAAACCCACTGATTCCGACATCTGGATCCTCATCAGAAAATGTCAGGAGGAAAGTTTTTCAGTTTGCTGTTTCTGAAAGTTGGAGCCAACTGGAGACTAGCCAGGGAAAATGCTAACTGTGCCTGGTCGGGGTACAGAGGAGTCTGACTGTGATGGATCCAGGCCCTGAGGTGCCTCATGGCCCAGGCTGCTCAGAATTCGCAGCTACGAAGAGTTTCTCTCGGCACCACTGCCCAGACCTTCATCTAGCAGGCGATGACACATGAGATCAGACAGACGCTATTTCACCTGGACATGAATTTGTGAGATGACCATTTGTCCAATTCTGTTTTCCACATAGTTCTGTGGCTCTTTAAAAATGGTATTAGGAATACAAATAGGCTTCTTTTTAATGCCTTCTGCACCTGCAGGCATTTTGAGTTTTACCAATCAAAAGCTGGTTTTATATTCATCAGTACTATTCCTTGGACCCCAGATGTGGTAGTACATGTGCCTCAATGCAAGATCTCTGCAACAAAGTGATTCGCACAGTGTGGCTCCCCTTTTAAAGCAATTCCATCTTTTTCCAAATGACCCTTTGCTGAACTTATTACTTAACTAGCTATCTTGAAATGGCCAGACTTCACTCTGAGGACACACACGCCCATCATACCAGGTGCGTAGATTAGCATCCCATTTATATATGTGCTTAATCTCCTTTGCACAGAAGACCTACTTAAGCAAATGCTATAGATTCGGAAGTGCCCAAGAACTGATTTTTATAACCTAAGCAATTCTGAGCTCCTTGAAGGAGGAGGAAACTGATGAGCACATTCTTGGCCGTTCATTTTTCGGCATGCCCTAAAATGTTCTGCATCAAATCATACATTCTCCCCAGATGTGGTGATTGTAAAGGTCAGCTCTTGAATGCTGCTTTGAAAGATGAGGTTTTTACTGACTTCCATGTAAGCTGTGGGTAGTCACCACTGCTTTTAGAGGGTCGTTTCATTTTTATCTCTGCATTACGGAAAGCAACACCCTCCTAGACATTGGGGCTACAGAGCTTGCACTTCCTCCCCTATCTCTTTCCAGGCAAGACCAGGAATCCTGGAGGATGCTCATATGTCTGCAAACTGACAAGAAAGGTATGTTCAGCTGAGAGAGCCATTCTCGCCACTCCACTGCACCGGGGCATCTTCTATTTTAAGGGTTTTTTTTAATGAAGTCATGTTTCTTCTCTAGTCACTAACCATCGCCACTACCATCATCATCTCTTACACTCAGAGTTGACACTACCATCTATATGTGTAAATGGGGCTGAAAAGTGTTACCTGTGAATTGGGGTCCCTGTCACAGTGAGGGTCCATAGCTAATTGAACCTCTAGACAGCATTTCAGCTCTGTTGAGCTCCCCTGTCTCTGACAATCATCACAGCCAGTCACTGAAACCTGCACTCCAGCACAGCGCTAAGCACTTCACCTCACGCTCAGACCTCAAGAGGCCGGCACCATGGAGGTAACAGGACACGGTGCTTCGCGCGCACTGACTTTGGAGTGGAAGAACCAGGGTGCAAGGGCAGGCTCTGCCTTTTACCTCACCTGGGGAAAGTTATTTAGCCAGTCTTAGGTTCCCCGTGTATAAAATAGAGAAAATAAAGTGAATAACTAACATTTATGGAATTCTTACAATGTGTCGGTGCTAAATCCCTCCTCCTACAGATGGGGTAACTAAAATTAGGTTGAAGAACTTGGGCAAGTTTAGGGCTGCAAGAGCCACATGGGAGTTGGTTGTGCCTGACCCCCAAAGTCTATGTTGTTTGTACTCTACCACGCTGTCCACCCTCGTCCTCAGTGGCTGAACATTGCAGAGCCTAGGATTTATGCCACATGCTTGACAGTTGCACTTGGTATGTGCCGGAATAGGTCGGGGTCTGCCTAGCTTGCCTGCAGCCAGCCCTCTATAGCTTGCACTGGGGTGGGTGCTCTCACCCCTTTGTAGCCTCTGGATCAGCCAAGTAACACAGCACAGCTCTGTCGGGGGCCAGTGAGGAACACACATTGAAGCCAGTCACAAAGGGAAGCCAAGTCTTCTGAGTCTTACAGGGAGGAAAGAGTGCTGCAATTAGCCCAGCTCAGGAGAGCTGAGACTATGATAGATGAGACTGGGCTGGAAATAAAATACATCATGTTTATGTTAAAAAGTCATATCACGAAGCACAAAACTAAGTACTACATAGCATTGCTTTAAACTACAGCAATCTACTTAACTTTTGATGTAAATGCATTATTTGATGGGCACAAAATAAATTTGGTAAAGATTAGTGAGAATTCATGAGATATCAAAAAATGGTATGACACGAAATATTTCTGGTATCTCATGACAAGCGATTTTGCCAAATTTACTCTCTGGTTCTGGCGTCCAAGTGGACTGGTGTGTTTGCTGCTACTTAACACCCAATCCTTCTGTTCTCTCTCCCTTCCCCTAGTCAGTAGAGTCCCCTACTCAGTAAAGGGGAGACAGGCAGGTGACTGAAGATGAAATTTCACTCCCAATTCAGGATCAGGTGCCTCACTGAGTTAGGACAACAGCTCAGCTCTGGCCAGTTGTCCCCTTGGGTAAAGGCACTCTGACACCGGAG